>NC_134828.1:29119210-32112474 GCF_004210375.1 Tachypleus tridentatus | reverse complement strand
AGCAACCCGGTGGCAAATCTGTTGGAAAAATGGGTTTGTGTGTCGTTGAGTCACATAATAGTGCGTCGGATGACTTGTTTTCTCTACGATGTAATGTAATTTTAATTTTAAGATTAACATTGCTTTCATGCATTAGAAAGTTTTCAGATTTCACGTGAAAACCTTGCTTTTTATTATTATTTTCATTAACAACTCATTTCTACTTTCAGTAGATTTCATTACCCTTAAAAAACAATTAAAAATGACGTAAATTTAAATTATATTCTTTCGTTAGATAATGATAACAAATTTTGACACGGAAACATAAATTTTACACTAAATAGCTTAAATCTCACATCATCACATATATATTATTTTATCATATAATGCTGGTTTATAAACTATTGAATTACACATTTCTTTTGTGGTGGCATCTATTGCTCAACATGAAAGACGGATGCGTGACAACAAAATTGTCCGTAACGTGTTAGAAATTACTTGTCATGAGGGAAGAATTTAACAACATTTGTGCAATATGAACAAAAATGTCCATATATTTCAAATTATTTTTTACATTTCACTGTTAAAAGTGAATGAAATAACTCCATGCAAAGAGATCAAATGGAGCGTATTATTTGTGAAACATGTCCCTTCCAGCTCCCAATTATAACTACCCTTAGAACTCTTGTGGTCATCAAATATTTTGACAAAATTAAATTTTCCTTCTGTACTATCCCTAAAACACCTTATTCCAAAATCCATTTTATACTTTACGAAACTGTATTTAAAGCATGTGGAAGTATACCATGGATTATATTAGCGATTTGAATTTTCAGCAACTGTTATTTTGTTTGTTTGTTTTTTGAAAAGGCTAATTGTGTGTTTATCTGGAAATTATTTTTATTTCATCGTACATAAAACATAATAACTGTTGAATTTGCAACTCTTGTTGAGTGAGTGCGTGTAATTTTTTCTTACGTGAGTAGTAAGTATGAAATCACTTCTTCAATGCAATTTGAAAAGTCCTGAAAGTTTCATGAAAGCGTTTAACAAAATAGACCTAGGATTATTTAGAAGAAGAATGGTAGGTTAGACTCAAATTCTTATATAAATAATAAGATAAATGAGAGAATTACAAACTCTTTTATTAAATTCACACGAAATTTTAATTAATTCTACTTTATCTTATTAAATAGGATCAGAAAATAAATACAACGTAAAAAACTTTTGTTTAATTAAATATGTTACAGAGAAAGAAATCATAATTTTGTCACTTAAGAGTTTTAACTAACATTATATAACAATAACTTTTGTGAGCATTTTAGAAGCCAATTATTTATTTCCAAAGAAGTAGAATATTATTAAATGGAGGAAATTTTTGTGTGTCTGTGGCTACACCAACATTGGTTAATAAACTTTCTAACAGGTAACTGGTGACTCAAAATATTTAAACAAAATTTTGTTAATATTACAGTTAATCATATTAATTACTGTTCAGATTCTTAAGTATTTTGCGTGTAGTGAGAAAACTAAGGATTTCACCAAACTTCCTGCGAATGCTGTGAGAGGCAAATAAATTTAATCTAATCAAGATGTTACAATATATACTAACCCACCAAAAGTTACCACTATAAAAGAAAGTGTTGAAACTTAATAGTTACTAACAACAAAAATCCTATTGAGAGAAAGGTAACTGAACTTCCCAAATATAAATATGTGTGTGTGTGTATAATATTATCGTATCTTTTGACTAATCAAATCAGACTAGTGGTAAGATTTATAACAACAGGTTCGTGCAGGATAAATTCAAAGTAAATATGAATTTAATTGAATGACTTACACTTAATATAAGGAAAAAGCAGCAGAATACACACTTGATGCGAAGTAATGATTTGTTAGACTGTATAGCTTTTTCCTTGGGGATATATCGCCATTGAGGTTTTCACTTGTATTACAAAAAAAGACTGTATTCTGATGAAAGTGTTTCTTTCTACATAACAAGAAATCACACTTTTTTACAAGTAATACATTTCACCACATTTCCGGACATTCTCATGTGACAAAGAGATCATTGTACGTTCACAAAATTTGCCATCACTAATTTCTTCCCAAAGCACGAAAACGCAGCAAGATATTGATGATATTTTTTCTAGAAACCCTATATGAATAAAAAAGATAGCGAAAATGTATCACATTTTCCCTCCACCTCTATTTCAGGCTTGTCCTCAAGATCTCTATTAAGTTTAATCCTGTAACATGGCTAAGAAGTTTATGTTCTTACCTCATATATAACATTGTCTTTAAACAAAGAACTACATATAAAAGCAAAAAACAATTTCAGTTTAAATAGAATTACATATCATACGTTATGAAATAAAATATTTCTAAAGATGTCAAAATTAAAATGATGCACCAGATGTGAAAAATTAGGACTGAAAACAGAAAATTATTTTAATCATCTATAAATATCATAATAAACGGATAATGAAATAAGTAAAGCATAGCTTTATAATTATAATTAAGAAAACTAAAAGTAACAATGAAACATTTCTTCATGAAGAAATTATAGAGAAACCCATGAAAAAATTATATAAAATTTATTACAACATCAAAAAAATTTATAATGAAAATATGATAAATATACATTTTATACCTACGTTGAACGTAAATACATACACATACCTTTTAATGATAACAATTATTTTACAGAAATAATTAACAGAAACTAACTATCGTTTTGGGAATGAGTACTCTAAAAATATTTTGCAATTAGCAATATAAATAAAAGGAACTAAAACTTATAATCTTTAAACAATAATATCTGTCCGCAAATATACTGGTGTTTCAGTGGTAAGATAATGAAATATTTAAGATAAAGCGTGATTATACATTCAATAAAAAAAAGCAAAAGTATAATAACTAAAAATAAAGATAAATAAAAAATTAATACAATTTATTTTACACAAATATTTATGTATGTTAAAATGGTATGTAATAAACATGAAATATATGAAAATATGTACAAAGTGAATTGAAAAAAAGATTGAAACTAATGTACGTAAATAAACCCATATCATATATAGATTTGTGTAGAATAATGAAAGAGACTGCATACAAAGTAATACGAGCGAAATGAATTTTATTGAAAATAATTACAAAGCAATAAAACTAAGTATTTTGACACATGACAAACCTTGTTGAAGGAAGGGCAATGGATCTCCTTACGTTCTATTATAGAATTATAACTATGTCTCTGCCAATATATCTATAAACTCTAGAACCTAATTCACACTTATAAAATATGAACTTATATACACATAATATAATTACTATTATTCTCAAGGATCATGTACTATCCAAAATATGGGTTGTCTCTGTATGTATAATCGTATGTCAGGCAAGACATGGGAGTGAATACAGCATTACCCATCAAAAGATCACAAAGCAAAATTAAGATAAGGATTGTTTGTTTGGGTTTTCAATGTTAAGCTGTACAATGGAATATTGTGTTGAGTAAATTTAACACTGAATCACCAAGGTGAACTTAGGGTGCTTGTTTATTTCTACTAGGGTTATAACTGCTATCGAAGTTTGGTTAATAATAATTTATGTGACACTAAATCAGAAGTGGCAAACCTCATGCTCTATGCTGATGAGTTAGACCACCAGAAATGATCGTTTAATAAAGGGTTATTGTCTTCGTTCCAAGATCGGTCAAGTATATTAATATTTTCAAGTCTTTTTTTCACGACTTTAGATATATGAAAGTTTTGTTGGGTTTAGATAATAAGTGATGATCTCACCAAAGCTTTAAACAATAAAAGTGCTTGTACATTCATTACCTTGACAACCTTCTAAAGAACACTTTAAAAAATTTATAAAAGTTTTGCCTGCTGATTCTAGTTGACTGATGCCGCTTCAACTTTAGATCCATTTATTGAGGAGTGTTCGTATAAACCTCTCTATACAAGGAGTCTCTATACCAATGTTATAATAAAATGATGTTTAGACCAACCACAACCAATGTCAGTTTGTTTTTTTGTACATCAAGACTTCAACACATCTTCTACAATAGGCTCTGGTAGTAATGGTGAGGCTGAGCTAATACATACAGTGCTGTGTAGGTAGTGTTACAATAAAAAGAAACATTTGTAATTTTTTCCCTTTTTGTTAGGCTGATTCTTTCATTCCATTACCGAATATAAATTTCAACACTACTATAATGCTTTCAGTGATCCCTTTACACTGAATGAATAGGGTGAGAATGACCAATTCAGTTTCATTTGAGCTAACCCCATACTGTAACAAGGGCATGTTATAAGAGCATACGTTGAATAAATATACTGGTAAAATTACCAGGCAACTGTCTCAATATAGACTGTCATAGTAACCAGGCGCCTACACATATTAGAGATGCATCGCGAAGAAATCAAGTTATCATCACTCTACAAGTTAAGTCACATCGTAAAATGTGTTTTACACTCTATATTAATGTGTTCTTACGTTACGACCCAAAAAAGCGTAGTACGTTATCAGAAGATCAAAGGTTTCGCACAAGAGAATTACGTAAAGATTATTGGATTATTCAACAACTTGCTGCAGACTTGAAATCATTCCAAAACACCAAGATTATGAGACCAAGACATATAGCCCGTCATGGTGTGTTAAGAAGTTCGAATCGTAATCTCAGGGTCGCGGGTTCGAATCCCCGTCACACCAAATATGCTCGGCCTTTCAACCGTGTTATTCGTTCATAAAAGAGTACCCCAAGAGTTGGTGGTGGTGGTGATGACTAGCTGCTTTCCCTCTAGTCTTACACTGCTAAATTATGGACGGCTAGAGCAGGTAGCCATCGTGTAGCTTTGCGCGAAATTCCAAGACATTCCCTCTAGTCTTGCACTGGCGAATTAGCCACAGCTAAGCGCAGGTACAATGTAGTTTGCGCGAAATTCCAAAACATTCCTCTGGTCTTGCACTGGCGAATTAGTGAATAGGCTAGCGCTAGGTAGCCATCGTGTAACTTTGTGCGAAATTCAAAGAGAAACCAAGATGTATAAACGTAAAAATAGGAAAGAAAGGGAACGAACATCTAAAAATAATTACACTAACATTGAGTGTCTTTGTTTATACAGCTCTCAAATCATAAGAAAGAGTGCCTTTTATTTCAAGCATTAGATGAAGATAAATCTTGACGTATTTAAGCTTTGCATGTGATTACGATTATGATGTATAACTGGTAGTTTTGTAATAATTTTTTCAACTTATTCGATGGTGGGTCTGACATACCTAAAGGCTTAGGCGCTTGACTCATAATTTATGGATCGATAGATTGAAGATTGGCTTTTCACATGCGGCGGAGCAGTAAGAATGAGAAGGATTGTAAATTCTCCTTTTCGTTTGTAAGAGAATTAATCAAGTGATGGCAGTGTGTGCTGCTGGCTTTTACCCTACACAGGGTCGACATTTGAAAATTACACACACCACAAGACAGCTTTTGTAGATTTACCACAAACAAACAAATAAAATCTCTACCCTCGAAAAGCTTAAACAGTACTAGTTGATGATATTCTAGGCAGAGCTTCATTAGGTAATGGACATGTATCAAAAATTGAAAATACGTAGCAAATATAAAGATGTGTCCCCAGTTAAAAAAGATGATGCTATTCTTGCATACTAGAATAAATGATGGAGTGTTCTGTTTAATGAATAAAACGAGTGATAATTTCTTGGTTAGAAATAAAATAAACAAGAAACACTAGCTCGTTTTAGTTCTAAAATTAATGATGAAGTGTTTGGTTTAATATAGATGTCTACAAAATATTAAGGGCTGCAGGACGCCTATAAAAGCACCAAAAAAAGATGGAACAAAGAAAATGCAACAAAAAAGAAATAGACTGATCAAGACTCAGCGGCAAGCTTATGGACTTACAACACATAGAACATGAAGCCTTAACGACTAAGGAATGCATAGCAACATTCAGACACATTGTACCTTATACTCAACGTTTAGTATAAATACAAATGTATATAAAAGACAAACAGAGAGAGATTTGTGTGATGTATGTAATCATGTCTTTATGTGACTTAAGCATTCATCTTCCATAGCGTTTAGTATATAACCCATTTTTTTTTAATTATACGCCTTCCAACTTTACGCTGAGATGCTGTGTAGAATTCGTCTTAAAATCTACTTAACTTGAACATTTTATTAAAGAAAACTGATTTCACTGCACTCTATAGTTCCATAAAATTTCTTCCTGCGATGAAACATCTGATTTTCTTACTCTTATATTCTTATAAGAATATAGCAAAACGTTATTTAACTTTATCCTTCATATACTTTTGATTCTTTAACGGATACTTTCAGCTATCAAGTATAAATACTTACAAGAAGCTTGACTCGGATGATATCTGCTAGTGTAGGTCATAGCCTATATCACTATCTAAATCTGATTATTATTTAGTATATCTATTATTATTAATAGGATAATAATTATACAATTTTTTTTTTATTTTTCTCTTAACTCTGGGTATGTGTTTAGATTTGTTTTGAATTTCGCACAAAGCTACAAGAGGGTTATCTGCGCTAGTCGTCCTTAATTTAGCAGTGCAAGACTCGAGGGAAGGAAATTAGTCATCACCATCAATCGCCAATTCTTGGGCTACTCTTTACTAACAAATAGTGGAATTGACCGTTGATTTATAACGCCTCCACGGCTGAAAGTGCGAGTATGTTTGGTGTGATGGGGATTTGAACCCGCAACCCTCGGATTACGAGTCGAGTCGTCATCAACCTGGACATGCCGAGCCCTAGGTATGTCTACCTACTTATACTATACTGCTTGAAACCTTTGTGTAGGATTGCGCTTAACTACAACGGACACTACCTGTTATTTATCTATTGACTGCTAATTTCATTTAATATTCTTACGTAAGTAGATGTTAACTTGATAGCGATTATTCGTTTCTTTCAAATAATGTCTATATTTTTTGTAGTTGAGACAATATGTAATTTTTTTACGATTTTTGAAATTTTTTTTAAGCATGTGAATTTATTAACGCCATCAAAAATGGATTTTAAATTACAATTTTTTTTAACTCGTCCAGTTGGCGGTTGAAAATTGAATATTTATTTCCGGAACATTTTTGCTTTCGAATGAAAGAACAAAACATATATTTAGTGAATTTTATTCTCAGCGAAGTCTCAAATGAATCGATACGCTCTAATTTGTTTTTCATTCACAAATTCAAAACTCGATTTTATACAGTAGTCTGTAGTTGTGACCAACACTCTTTATTATTAATTACTAATTTTTAGACTGTTATGCACAACGATGAATTATAATTATAAAAAAAACATTGGTGTAGTCACAATGAAGCTGATATGTATTCCATAAAATTTAGCAGTTTTGGAAGCAAAGAAATAGATAATTAACGAATTGAAGTTTAATGAATAAACAAAATCATCAGAAAGAATTGCGTTAAAAACATTAAATCCCAAACTCTGATTAATTGTATTAGAAAAGTAAAATATTGAAGCCATAAATCAAAACACATAAACACCAAGCTATAACGTAGAATAATAAAATGTATTCTAGGTTTTGGAGGTGACAGCGAAAATAGAACCCACATTACTATGGGGATACACTGTCTATCAGTCTCAATTTCCAATTCACTAGTCTCACATCAGAAAATTAGAAGTTAGGAAAGCGAGATGGGGGGCTCAAGTCCACAACGTCCCACATCTATATCACCCTTCACTGTCTGCAGACATTTGTAGGAAGGTAACTGCTCTCCCAAGCTAGAATGAGAAAAAGATAAACATAAAAAGATGAAAAATAAATAATAATAAAAAAGTACATATATCTACAGTTTACTCACAATTATTTGTCCAATAAAACATTTAGATTGAAAAAGTGAATTCATCATTTTATCCACTCAACCACTCATGGTTGTACTCTTTATATAAAATGAACACTTTACATTTGATTTTACAGTCACGTTAGAAAACAAAGAAAAGTTTAAAATATTATTCAACACTGCCTCACAATAAAACTACTGTATCCTATATTAAAGAACATAAAAATAATTTAAATTATATGCTATGCACTGCAAGCTCGTGAGTCATACAAATAATATTTGGGATTATAATCAGCACACATTTTTATACGAAAACGAAGAAAGTTATAACAGCTCGAAGATGAGAATTTACCTCAGATTACTACTTAGGGTAATAAAGAGTGATTTTAGTCGAGCTCGACATTTTATGAATGAGAAACAAGGTTATTTGAGGGCCATGTTTAAACACAGATTGCTGTGATATAAAGTAAAAATCTTTAGCTGAAAAATAAACGGTATCCTGTAAAACAAACCTGATCTTTGTTAATACAAATCGTCAAACCCGCTACCAGGGAGAACATGTGTATATTAAATAAAGAAAATGTTTCAGCGTTAAGTTTATCTAACTATAAAACAATGGTGAAAAGTCAAATATGTATGAAGATTGCAAGCAACTATAAATAATTTTAAATCCTTATGGTAAGGTTGTGGCGATTAGATATCAAATTTCGTTGTTGTTATTGTCCCATACGATCGTCTAAGTCTACTTATTAATTGACAAGTTAATTGTCATTAACAAGAGGCTAATTATTATCCAACCCGCGACCCTCAGATTACGAGTCGCACGCCTTAACACGGTAGGCCATGCCGGGCCTCCACTTCAAGTACCAAACCCAAATGTTCTTCAATGCTATAAATCATCAGATGACAACGTTGTGTCGTTGATGTGACAATTGTTTCTTCTGTCGTATATCATGATACCTGGTGAAGCTGTAAACTTTTTCAGTGTGGTAGGTACATTTTTCATTACGACTGCAGTAACAATGGAAGCATAGTTTCAAGGATATTCTAGAAGTCTTAAAAGTTTTCAAAGCTTGGAACAAACTAGATATAAAAAATACTATAAAAGCAAAACAGTAGCTTCCACTGAACTTTCTTACATGTAATAAAGAAGGAAATATTTCAATGTTTGTTTGTTTTCTCAAACATTTGTTTATGTCTAAAGAGATAAAATGGAAAATTTTAACAATAATAATTAAAATATCATGAAAATATACTAATGCAGAATGTTATAAAATTTAATTAACCAATCTGTGAAACTTTCAGATAATATTGTACTCAAGTATACTATCTTATAGAAAAACAATCACATTTATTTTTATATTTAATATTTAAATAATATAAAAAACTAAAAATATTTAAGTTCATTTTTTGTAACCGTACTGACAGTCATCAAACACAAGAAGCTGTGAGAGACAAGTACAAAGATAAGCTGCTAATACTATGTATGTGTAAAGTACATGTAAGAGTCGAAAACAATGTTTATATATATTTATCTAACATCTGTATTATTTCAAATGCATGCGATATACGTAGTATTTGAGTAGAAATATATGAGGTATACGGTATCTTTAAAACCCGTCATCAAAGAAGATTTCATAAACTGTTTGTTTAAAACACCTAACATGCTGCAGTGAAAACTGTTTGCCTTTATAACGAGACTATAACCATGATAACACCTGTTACACTTCCATTGGCCTAACTAACTTATTCTCAATTTCTATACTGTAATAATATGGAGATACATAACCAAGAGTAATCTTTTCATTTGTATTTCATGCAGCGTTATTATTTTACTAACAACTCACATCCAGAAACGAATTGTTGGTGTTTCTAATATTTATTTTCTGTGTAGTAAACACCACAAATTTATATTCTGTTTTGCAGTTTATCTATATTAGAAAAAGTTTGTAGTGTTTTTAATTATGAGTATAAAAACTGTATACCTTATTTTTAATTTAAACCGAAGAGAAGTTTAATGTCTGTAGTCTATTTGTTAAATTTCAACTTTATTTATCGGAAATAATTTAAGAGGTATACTTCTACAGTTAAAGTACGATCCCTCGTAGACTGTAAATGAGTGAACAACGAGTAGAGCACACCTGTGGCAGATGGAATGAGATGAATAGCTACGAAGTTCTCTTGCTGTGGATTCAGGTGTTGGTGAATTTATTTTGTTATTAAAAAGATATTTTCGTATGTAGAGAAGTGATATTTTAACACTGTCAGGAATATTAATTATACGGTCTAATTAACTTATATCATTGTTTTGGTTTATTGTATTATATCTTTCTTTTTATGAACTTAATGATTATCCATTCAAACTTTAAACTATATTTTTAACCACTTGTTTTAAGAAACAATCATTTGAAAAAAATAAACTGAAAAAAAATCGTGATGCATTCGAGTTTTCATATGAATACGATTACTGACAGAATGAAAATATTTAAACTTAAATATAACTAGTAGTTTTGTAATGATTTCTCAACTCATTCGACGCTGCCCCCAGTGGCAAAGCGGTATTTCTGTGGAATTACAACGCTTAAATCCGGTTATCGATACCCGTGTTGGGCAGAGCACAGATAGTATATTGTGCTGAATTCAATACAAAACAACATTCAATGCTGGCCTCACCTGCCAAATGTCTGAGGCTCTCGTCTCGTAATCTCAGGATCGATGGATTGGTTATCGACGTCTTACATTCTGTGGTTTTATTTGAATTTGGCACCAAAGTTACGCTAGGGCTATCTGCGCCAGCCGTCCCTTAATTTAGAAGTGTAAGACTACAGATAGTCATCACTACCCACAGCCAACTATTCGGGTACTCTTTACCAACGAATACTGGATTGACTGTCACAATATAACGCCTCCACAGCTGAGAGGGTGAGAATATTTGGTGCGACGAGGATTTTAACCCCCAATCCTCTGATTACTGGTCGTAACTTAATCACCTGGCCATGCCGCGCCCTCATGCGGTGAAGGAGTAAGAATGTGAAGTATTGTAAATTTCCCTTTCTTTGCTAACAGAAATAATCAAGAGATGGCAGTCTGTACTGCTAGAGGTTTACCCTTTCGAGCTCGGACCTTTGAAATTACAGACACCAAAAGACAACTTTCCTGGTTTGCTCATGAATAATTTAAAATATATGATACCATTATTCACACAATATAAGTGATGTATTTTCCATTAATGTATAAAAAATAGTGATAAATTTTCGGTTAGAAATAAAATAAACGAGAGACACTAGCTCAATTAAAATCTAGAATGAATGTTGAGTTTTCGTACCATTTAGATTTACACAAATGAGAGTGAAAAGAAGTCAATAGTAACAACCAACAAAAAAGATGGAACGAAAAAATGCAATAAAACAAATAAACTGACGATGATATAGTTGCAAAGTTTATGGGCAGTAATATTTAGACACGTTGTACTTTAGTCTCATGATGTATTATAAATACAAAAGCACCTAATAGTCAAACACATATACCGTATCATGTTGATTGATTTAAGATTTTTTTCCTCTACAGCATTCGTTATAAGTTGGGTAAAATGCATAAACTATCTAAAAAATCTGAAGAGTAATTACACTGATTAATAATAATATATTATTCGTATTAGCAACTTTAATAACCACTTTAATCGTGGACACACAACAATTTTGTATATATTTTAAATAGTTTAAAACCATGTTCTCTGAAAAGAAATAGATCCCAGTGGTATCCATTAAGGGGTGAAATATCGAAGAAGAAATTAATAATCAAACGTCCCTTGTGTGTCACAGGTAAGTCTGGAGTTTATAATGCTGAAAATTTGGGTTTCGTACTTTGAGTGGACATTAGATTAAGTAAGATTGAAAGGTCATTATGTTGCTTTTATACTCAAGAAAAGTTTCCAAAGATAGCTACGGTCTTTTTTTTTTAAGATATATTTAGTATCATTAAAAATATTTTGAACAACAACAACTGATCATATAGTCGACCAGGATTTTTAAATGAACTTTCCTAATATCATTTAAATCTGTTTGAACAGTAATGGACATCACAGTACAAACACTAATGAGGAAAAATTTTTCTCAGACTCGAAAAGATATTATTTAATAGAGGAGATAATACCAAACTATAGTTAGAAACTTTAGTAGACGTGTGTTAAAATAATTAGCAGGTATGCACCTGAATCCTATTTAAAATAATCTTTTGTCCGTGTTAAAATAGCTAGCTTCTAGAAATGCTCACAAAATGTTACTGTTATGCAGTATCAGTGAAAAAACTAATTATAGAAACTTTGATTTCTTTGGTATATAATTTATTTAAGTAAATTAAAAATTTTAGGCATCCTTCCATAGAAATCGCAGGTAACGACATAAAGTAGAATTAATAAAAGTAAATGTCGTTTAATAAAATAGTTATTAATGCCTATAGTATTTTCGTCATTCCCGAAGAGAATGTAAAATCGAAACCACTATATTATTTCCAAAGCATCTAAGCCTATTTTCTTACCAGGGTTTTCAATAGACTATTGAAGGCATGCTTTCCTTGTTTCCGCTGACCTAATGAACAATGTACCTAACACACTCAACAAAGTTCCATCTACACCTTTATCGTAACTTGAAGGATGAAAGAAGAAACAATTTTAGGGAACACAGTATAACCAGACAACTTGATTTTTCAAATATATGATTATAAAAGAGGAGGAGTAATTAAGAATATCCCGCCTGATATCGTGATAGATATGACATCAAACTTTTTTTTTCTCGTCAAAAGCTAAAATTACTGTGAAATTTAGTTTTGTCTTCACAAGGACGGCAAAATCGCAAATTGCAGGAACTTGAAAGAAACGTGCATAAAGAAAAGAGAGATGGTTTTGATCATTTCTTTTGTAAAGTATGAGATAGCGGCTTAGATTTTCGGGAATAAAACGGCCGCTATGCAAAATAACTGGTACACAGAAAACAACTATGTAAATTCTATGGTAAATCAATATAGCAAGTTTGAGAAATCTGATTTAGTTTGACCATTACACATAGATTGCTGTGAGAGCTAAAACTGAGTAATTACAGCATAATTCCAATACCAGAAAATATACTCTTCAAAGCAAGAAACGCAAGTGTGATATTTTTGTTATTTTAAAGAGAAATATATGTAATAACGTTACAAGCTCAGTATATGTGATGTTACACGTGTTAAGGCACTGATTGGCAGACCAAAAAATAACAATAAAAGTTGTGTATTTTGAAAACGGAGGAAAACATCGGATTTTTCCCCAAACTCATGCGTGTCAAATCTGCATGTTCAAGTGCAACATGTGCAAAATCCCCATAAAAGTGACGGATTCCCGGTTTCCATAGTTCAGTGTTAAGCCACAGACACGCAATCTAGTTACACCAAGACTGACTGAAGCACAACGCAATTACGCCATTGGTCCCCTGAAAGCAGGCGAATCTCGATGAGATGTTGCCAGAGCTGTGAATATCCACCCAAGCACCATCAAAAGCGCTATGGAATCTTCACCAACAACAAGGATCATCTCGTGACCGTCCACTATGTAACAGACCTCGTGTGACTACGCCAGCACAAGATCGCAACAGCCGGTTACGTCACCTTCGAGATAGGACCACCACTGCGACGTCTACTGCCTCAACCATACCAGGGTTGCGTAGGATTTCCGATCAGACCGTACGTAACCGTCTACGAGATGCAGGAATCCGACCTCGACGTCCAGTCAGAGGCGTCATCCTCACCCAGCAACATCGAGAAGCAAGCCTGCAGTGGAATCGGGCAATATCGGGTATAGCCTCATCGACGATGGAGGAATATTTGATTCAGCGATGAATCACGTTTTATGCTTCGTAGGCAGGATGGAAAACCCGTGTTAACCGTCGCCGAAATGAACGTTTTGCATCAAACTGTGTGCAGGATGTTGACAGATTTGGGGTGGCAGCGTCATGATGTGGGCTGCCATTGCCTACAGTGCCAGAACAGACCTTTTGCACATTCGAGGGAATCTTACGGCTCAACGATACGTCGACGAGATTCTTAGGCCCCATGTGCAACCCATCATGGTGAACGTAAACGACGTTTTTCAACATGACAACGCCCGTCCTCACACAGCCCGACTCACCACTGTCTTCTTGAGACACCACAACATCAACGTTCTTCCCTGGCCCTCCAGATTATCAGATTTTAAACCCCATCGAACATTTTGGGACGAGTTGGACCGACGTCTGCGACGGCGACAACCTCAACCGCAGACTCTACCTCTGCTTGCAGCAGCTTTTCAGGCTGAGTTGACAGCCATTACACAGAATGTGATTCGTCATCTCATCGCTTCCATGGGCAGGAGATACCAAGCAGTTATTGGTGCTCTCGGGGCGTACTCGTTATTGACGTTGAGTGACGTTAAACTTCACCTAGTGAGCGTGGACTTCGCCTTTGCAGACTTTGGATGTTCAGCAATGAATGTCCAAAATTTCACACATGTCATACAGAACTACCTGGAATAAACTTGTTAACAATTCTCTCATATTTTGCCTCTTGCGTTTCTTTTTTTTTGAAGAGTATATTATTTTTTCTGTTTGAAACAAATGGTTTTCACTTTGCTACTTGCGTTGTCCTATTTTCGATATTCTTCTAATCAGAACTTATCGGCGTATATGTCAGATCGCAACAGAGAATATTAGATCTACCAGACACACCCGGAAGTGTGTACAGGAACTGGCGAGAATGTTTAAACATCAAAAGCCGTTTCCAAACTTTGTTACTATCCACGGGTAACGGGTAATGTGTAATTACCCGGTAATGCGGCAACTGTGTTCTGCTTTGGCCTCAAAGGCCAATTACTTAGCGACTGCCAGACCTCTCGGTGCCGTAATTTTCTGGCATATATACATACAGATAGTGACTGTGATATAAAATGTGATATCTGAATGGTGGCCACACGTTCTCGCGTTGTCCGAGGCGTGTGGCAACATATGAGGTGAGAGTGCTGCGCAGCAGCGTGTCAGAGGAGGGAAGAGTGGGGGTCCACTGTCTCACCCCCAAAACTAACAATTGCCGATGGTAGAGCCTTGTAGGAGCGCCTGCCGCAGCAGAGCCCGCAAATCGGAAAAGGAGGTCTCTCCGCCCAAGTAGAGGGGCTTCGGCACTGCAGAATTAGGGAACGCTCTAAGAGCCGTTCAGTGCGGAAGGCGTCTGTTTGGTTGGGACCTTGAGGGCCTCTGGCCAACCTGTGTAACCTCAAGGTGTCCACCAGTTCTGTGGAGGCTCTGGCCTCCTGTGATGGTGATGAGGTTGGGCTGCGTTAGAACCCACTCTCTATTGCATCAGAAAGTGTCGGGGTTGATCGTTCGATTGTTTCATCGACTTTCCCAATCTCCCGCATTTCTCGGGATTGGATGAGAAGAGTAAGGGACAGTGGGGACCTACAGCTCAGTGACTCTACCACACTTTAGTCTGGATATCTCTGTTGTGCAGTGGCATTGGTCGGATGGTTTGAAAGTCTGCTTCCCACCACCACTTCCGTACAGACGATGCAGTAGCGTAACTGATTCCCATCTCTGGACTAGTTGATGAGTGTTTCGTGCATGATGTTGATTATCCGGGGATGCGTAACGTTGCCAAGTAATACCACGCACTTTCCTCTTGAACAACTTTATGTTTAAAGCTATCTTCCTGCTGGAGACTCATTTTATCTCAGAGGGACCACTTTACGTTTTCTTCATTCTGTCATGTCCGTGCCTTTGGTTGGTTAGCATCAAAGAAAATTTAGTTTAAGATTAAAATTGCAAAGAATTTTAATAAATGAAGTAGGTTTGACTGAATAATAGATACAACAAGTAATGTTCCTCAAAGCTTTGAGCTGCTTTGTGTTGTACAAATGATGTTGACTGTGGAATATCAACGAAACTGTGTTGTTTGAATATGACGTTAAGATCTTTTGGTGACAATTTTATATCAAGAATTCTGCAGACTTAGAAATGTTCTGAGCCAATGCATGGCAAATGATATGTTTAAGTTTTTCCAACTCAAATTACTGTTTCGAAATTTATAGCAATAAAATCTCCACTATCATTAGCGCTCCATCGAACTTTATTACTTTGTAACCAATTCAAAATTATTTCAATATTTCTGTATCTTTTACTTTGATACATAATTATATATTTACGCAACTTACATTGTTAAATCTATATTGTGCAGGTCTGTTCTGTTCCCTAAAATTGTAGAAGATTTTCGAGTGTAAGAACAACAACAAATATTTTACAAAATTTCAAACATGTCTTCAGATATAGTTGTGAAGTGAACTTTAATAATGTCGTCTTAAATTTATAAATCGACAAGCTGAGAAGCAGTTACGTATAATATAATTGTACTGAGACAGTCAGTTTATGATAAGTCTAATGAAAAGTGTGACAAACGCTCAATAATCGGAATACTACAGATATTTAACCAAGAACGTTTTTAGATCTCGAACACAAGAAACTTCAGTGAAATAACTTCGGATGTTAGCATTTCTCCGAGGAAAATGTTATCGGTAAAAAATTTCAGGTGTGAAGAATATAACTAGTCAGCATTCGCGTCAAGGGAAATGTAACTGTGTGTCAATGAATGTAATTTGCGTCTGTTGAACTGTCGAAAAACTTTTCAGTTTGGCAATGGGTAAAAAGCCAATGTGAAAACGCGCAGTAAATATATAGATTTGTCCCCAGTTGAAAGATATGTCATTCTTCATACAGTATAAGTGATTGATTTTCCGTTAATGATGTAAGTTGTGATAGATTCTCGGTTAGAAATAAAATGAACGAGCTCGACTAAGATCTAGAATGAACGATGAGGTTTTGTTGAAACAAAGGATCCGAACTAGTGGCAACACCTCCTATATTAACCTTCAAAACTTTGACCATGTGATGGTACACAGAAACTTGGGACATAGAACAATAAAAAATATATTTATTACGATATTGAATAAACACAGGAGTTCTTAAATACATATAGATATATAGAAACTATTAAGGACCAGCCAAAACAAACAAGTCAAAAGGAGAGTGATATGGTGTTAGCAATAACGTCTTTTCGTGACATTATCTATATCATTTATAGCTTTTACAATAATATTTTTTCACTGAGCAACTGTGTAATATGGCGCAAAACTAATTTTAGAATTAGAGTTAATTTCCATTTAACTTTAAAAATTATAGTAAATAAAACTAATTACGCTGCTTTTTTATAGTTGCATAAAATATGTAAGAATACTTTGATACGATCGGACGCCTTATCTTAAAGCTAGGTGTGTTATCTCTTTAATTAAGTGCTTGATAACAAAAAAAGAAGGTGGATGTATTTATTTAACTTTATTTTTAATACTTACAGGAAACTTATGGTGTTTTGTTGTCTTATTTTTTTGTAGCTAGTAACCAAAACCAATACTTAAATCTAGTTATTATTTAATTAATTTGTTATTATAAATAGAATCATAATTATTGATTTCTTGTGGATTCTTTTTTTATCTCGGTATGCCTACGCTCTTATAACGCTAGAAACTTGGTTTCGATACCCATGGTAGGCAGAACACAGGTGTCCCTTTGTGTAACCTTGTGCTTAATAACGGAAGCAATTACATTCATGATGTGATCAACATGTAATTAAAATTCAAAAATTCTATGGTTGATAAAAAATAAAGTATCTTACACTGTGCTTTAAAAATATACTCGAATTCATATTTTAAATTTTATTTACTTTAGAGGAAGATTTACCTTTTCTTTTCAGTTTGAATTGTTTTTCTTATTGATTCAATCATTTATTATTAACATTACTTTTTTTTTTGTCCGGTATACTTTCATACTGTTCAAAGGCAACAAATCCTGCCTTTTGAAATTCTTCTTTCAATGGTTTGTAATTTTTTCCTCGGATATACATTGAGAGGCTCAACCATTTTCAGCTGGTAAACTAAATTCAGAATTTATTAATCAGAATGTTTAACCGATGATTGCGTGAAAATGCCAAAAGTATCCTTTTCAGATACCTTAAAAACTTACATCAGATACTTCAAAAAAGTAAGCCAATTGATAACATAGTCGAATACATCATTTTAATACTGGAACAAGGGCTAAGCAATTTTAGTTTGAAAATTTGGTCACCTATCTAAACATAAGACATTTTTTTTTATACACATTGTGATGATTTCATTTACTATAAGTTACAAAATGCACGACTGTTTGAAGCCTCTAATTGATATTGAATCGAAATTTATGAATTTTATGACCTCTGACTTACCGGTGAGCTACTCAAAACCTCAATATCTATCAAAATATCATCAACATATCGTTTGTTAGGAATATGAAACTGATGGTTATTCAGTATAGTCAAGGCCAGCTACCTTTGAGAGGTGAAGTGTTTTGGTTGGAATAATCTCCAGTCGAATACACATCGATGTTTGCACATTAAATTACACAGGAGATTACCCAGTAATGAAATGGATTACTTGCTGTTTGGGCCTCGCATGGCTAAGCGAGTGAAGGCGTGCATTCGTAATCCGAGTGTCGCGGGTTCGCATCCCCGTCGCGCCAAACATGCTCGCTCTTACAGCCGTGGGGCGTTACAATCTGACGAACAATTCCACTATTCGTTGGTAAAAGAGTAGCCCAAAAGTTGGCGGTGGGTGGTGATGACTAGTTGCCTTCCCTCTATTCTTACATAGCAAAATTAGGGACGGCTAGCACAAATAGCCCTCGAGTAGCTTTGTGCGAAATTCAAAAACAAACACAAATACTTGCAGTTTTGATCATATTGTCGTTTAATTCCTTTGTTATTAGAAATCCAGTAACGATC
The DNA here is from genome assembly GCF_004210375.1 of Tachypleus tridentatus. Lineage (NCBI taxonomy): Eukaryota > Metazoa > Arthropoda > Merostomata > Xiphosura > Limulidae > Tachypleus > Tachypleus tridentatus. Next base: position 32,093,775 of record NC_134828.1, on the reverse strand, counting down.
AAAATCATGGACCTACAAGTATTCCGAACATAATGAGATTGAAAATTTCCAATAAAAATGTGAAGTTCCTGTGATTAACAAGATAACTTAATTGCAGTGTGCCAGAAATTTTATAAGAAACTCTCGGTGAACATTTACACCTTATTTATTTCTTATGTAACGTTTAACTTTTTTGAATATTTATTTCATCCACTTTGAGAGTTCTAAATATTCAAAAACAATTTAAGAAAAGTTTTGATATTATCTGATGATATTACCCATGTATTAATACGTTGTCGCCTTTGGAAAAGTAATTTCTTACTCAAAATTGCAAAATGGCTTCGTTTATTTCAAATTGAAATAACAGATGCCGTAACTATTGAAATATGAGTAACACGTTATATGTGTATCCATATTTTATTCTCAAACACCAATCGCTTTCCTTCTCCAATGAAATAACTAGTCGTTATATTTGCATTAGGTCCACACGAAACTAAGTGAAAATGTCACTTAATAGCTTTTATTACTTCAAGGACTGTAGGCTTTATGTGAAAGAAATCTTCATAGCTCAGTAAAGTTAAGCTACTGCAATATAAATTAGAAGAAGGCATCATCTTTGTAGCATTTTCGGTAAGTACCTTATAGCAGGCTTTCTCTAATAAAAATTAGAGAACAAACTGATGGTTTGCTTTCGTTGCGATTGTCTTCAGAATTTGAATTGTGTATGATAGAAAAATATTGATATCATCATTAAAAGGTTATTTATTATCATAGGAATCAAGCATTAACCAATTTCTTAAGGTTTCACCAGCGTATTACACGTCAGGATTTTATAGAATGTCTTTAGTATTATTTTCTTATAATTTTTGGTTCTAAAATTTCTAAAACCATAAGTATATGCCAATAAAAGAAACTGTTGAAGTCAGTTCAGAATAATTTTTGAAAGTTACCACTCGAGATTTTATCTTAAATATATTCGTATATTTTTATATTTATACATCTGTCAATTTCCTTTGTGTATTGAATAAACTGAGTGTTATGGAAAGAAGTACCTTCTTTTCTTCATTAGTACTCACAATTTAAGACTGATACAAAGCTCTAAATGACTTCCGTCTACATTATAATTGTTACTTAGTGGACAATAAAATATGGATTTCTCGAAAAATCACATTGGTGCATATTAAAGATACGTACTCCGTTACCTAAATATGACTACACTACAACAAGGTTTCTTTCATAACTTTTTATTTAAAGGTTATTATAATAAATATTACAAGAGAGTTAAAATTACCGAATATAATGAAGTGCATTGAATTTGTCAGTGACACAAGTCATGTTAACAAGCTGGTAATTTAGGGGCTAATGTGTTACAAGGATGAATCCATGTCATTTACTTATTTTGTGAACTCTTTATTGAACAGTAAATTATTTGTATAAATTAATATTGCTTGTTAATATATATAGTTCATGTGGGAGTAAGATTACGAAATTTATGCATCGAAAAATAAATCTTTCCAGGATTTATAAATCATTATTATAATTCTTGTTTCCTAAAAAGTAATGGATATATTTTCTTTCTATCATATCCTAGATTGTCTGGACAAAGTGAATTGGAATATAAGTAAAAACAAATAAATAAGAATTTTAAAACAGGATAACATAATGAAACAAGTTGAAACATTTCATTTGAAATGTCAAAATTATTTGTATCTTCGTTTTACGAAACACAGTGTCCTGGTATTGGAATTATTCTAGCTTCACTAAGTTGTTTCACCCACTGAAGTGAATGTGTAATGGTTAAACAGGTTCCAGACATCTCCAAACAGGCATTATTGATTCACCGTGCAATACTCATGGCTGTTTTTTATGTACCAGTTATTCTACGTCGCGGCCATACCATTCTACTGAGAAATCTAGACCAATATTTGATAATTTTCACCAGAGTAATTACCCGAACTCTATCTATCTTATTTCTGTATAAATCATTAGACTTTCTACCGTTACTCGATTTTATAGTCCTTACAAAATCAAAATTAATTTTCACAGCAATTTTTGGTTTTTGTAATACTGCGAGAAAAGTACATATGATGGAGTTCTTAGCCATAAAGGAAGGAACAGCAACTCGTGTGCACAATCTCTCATTCGTGGATCTTTCCTAGCTGTTGGTTATGGGTTTTGTGTGTCGTTGAGTCATATAATAGTGCGTCGGATGACGTGTTTGCTCTACTCTGTAATTTTAATTTTAAGATTACTATTGCTTTCATGCATTAGAAAGTTTTCAAATTTCACGTGGAATTTTTGCTTTTTATTATTATTTTAATTAACAACTCATTTCTACTTTCATTATATTTCATCACTCCTTTGAAAACCATCAAAAAATGACGTAAATTTAAATTATTCTTTCTTCGTTAGATAATGATAACAAATTATGACACGGAAACATAAATGTTTACACTAAATATCTTAAATCTCACATCATCATATATATATTATTTTTATCATATAATGCTCGGTTTATAAACTATTGGATTACACATTTCTTTAGATGTGGCATCTATTGCTTCATCGTGAAAGGAGCGATGCGTGACTACAAAATTATACGTACGCGTCAGGTTAGAAATTACTTGTCATGAGGGAAGAATTTAACAATATTTGTGCAACATGAACGAATATTGTGCAACATGTCCAATATATTTCTCAAATAATTTTTACATTTCACTGTTAAAGTGAATGAAATAAGTCTATGCAAAGAGATCAAATGGAGCGTATTATCCTGTGAAACATTTCCTTTCTAGCTCCTAACCCCTTAGAACTCTTGTAGTCATCAAATATTTTTGACAACAATTAAATTTTCTTTCTGTTCTATCCCTAAAACACCTTATTCCAAAATCCATTTTATACTTTACGAAACTGTATTTAAAGCATGTGGAAATATACCATATATTATATTAGCGATTTGAATACTTTCTTTCAGCAACCGTTATTTTTTTGCTAATTCTTTATTTTTTGAAAAGTGTAATTGTGTGTTTATCTGGAAAATATTTTTCTTTCATCTTACATAACATAATAACTGTTGAAGTTGTGACTTTGTTGAGTGGAGTGCGTGTATTTTTTTCTTACGTTAGTCGTAAGTATAAAATCACTTCTTCAATGCAATTCTGAAAGTCCTGAAAGTTTCGCTGAAAGCATTCAACAAAATAGACCTAGGATTATTTAGAAGAAGAATGGTAGGTTAGACTCAAATTCCTTTATAGGAATAATAAGATAAATAAGAGAATTACAAACTCTTTTCTTAAATTCACACCAAATTTTAATTAATTCTATTTTATCTTATTAACTAAGATCAAAAAATAAATAAAACGTAAAAACTTTTGTTTAATTAAATATGTTACACAAAAAAGAAATCATAATTTTGTCACTTTATAGTTTTTAACTAACATTATATAATAATAACTTTTTGCGAGCATTTTTGAAGCTAATTATTCATTTCAAAAGAAATAGAATATTATTATCACACAAGATACAGGTGCATTCATAGAGAATTATTTGAACAACAAAGTATTTTTGTGTCGTATATGATAATTACTTGCATCTCAAAATATATTTGATTATACAAGGTATATGTGTTTTGACCTCTCTTAAAGTATCAGTTCTCTAATTTTAGCGTTATGAAACTATCAAATTTTCTGCTGAGACACCGAGAGCATTTGATTATGACTTTTTATCTGATATTTAAGTGTAAAACTGTTATCGTGAAAATCTATGTTTTTAATTCCAAGCACATGCTAGTTAACTATGTAAAAAATGGAGGAAATTCATTGTGTGTCCACCGCTAAACTAACATTGGTTAATAATTTTTCTAATAGATAACTGGTGACACCAAATATTTAAACAAAATTCTGTTAATATAAGAGTTAATCATATTAATTACTGTTCAAATTCTTAGATATTTTGCGTGTAATGAGAAAACTAGGGATTTCACCAAACGTTCAGCGAATGCTGTGAGAGGCAAATAAATTTAATCTAATCAAGATGTTACAATATATACTAACCCACCAAAAGTTACCACTATAAAAGAAAGTGTTGAAACTTTAATATTTTTAATAACAAAAATTTTAGTGACAGTAATGTAACTGAAATTCCCAAATATAAATATGTGTGTGTGTAATATTATCATATAAGTTGACTAAACAAATCAGACTAGTGGTAAGATTGATAACAACAGGTTCGTACAGGATAATTTTAAAGTAAATACGGATTTAATTGAATGACTTACACTTAATATAAGGAAAAATAAGCAGAATACACACTTGATGCGAAGTGCTGATTTGTTATACTGTATAGCTTTTTTCCCTGGGGATGTATCTCCATTGAAGTATTCACTTGTATTACAAAACAAGACTGTATTCTGATGAAACTGTTTCTTCCTACCTAACAAGAAATCACTGTTTCATTTACAAGGAATACATTTCACCACATTTCTGGACATTCTCATGTGACAAACAAATGATTCTTCATTCACAAAATGTATCACATTTTTCCCTCCACCTCTGTTTCAGGCTCTTCCTCAAACTTGCAATTAACTTTAATCCTGCAACATGGCTAAGAAGTTGGCTCTTCACCACATAAATAACATAGTTTTAAAGAAAGAACTACATATAAATGCAAAAATAATTTTAGGTTAAATAAAATTACATATAATACGTTATGAAATAAAATATTTCTAAACATGTCAAAATTAAAATGATCACCACATGTAAAAAATAAGGTTTAAAAATAGAAAATTCTTTTTCAACGTCTATATATATCAATACAAACGGGATAATGAAATAAATAAAGAATAGCTCTATAATATAATTGAGAAACTAAAAGTAATAATGAAACATTACTTTATGAAGAAATTACAGAGAAACCCCTGAAAAAATATATAAAATTTATTACAACCAACAAAAAATTCATAATGAAAATGTGCTAAAAAACATTTTATATATATGTTGAACGTAAATACATACACATACCTTTTAATGATAACAATTATTTTACAGAAATAATTAACAGACACTAACTATCGTTTTTGGAATGAGTACTCTAAAGTATTTTGCAATTAGCAATATAAATAAAAGGAACTAAAACTTATAATCTTTAAACAATAATCATCTGTCCCCCTTAAAAAATGTAGTTTAATAGATTGGATGAAAATAGGACGTAAATAAATGATCTTTTAGCAGTGATGATGTAAATATTTTAAAACCTTTTTCAGCTTTGAAAGGAAGATATTATATAGAAAGTATATAAGAAAACTACTATCAATTTAAAAGTAAATGTACGTGTGCATAAAATGCAGAAAATACTCCTTATAAAACAAATATATCAAAGATTAAAAATTCTATTTTTATGAAAGTGTTCTACTTGTAGTAAAGCACGAAAGTTTCGGTACTTCTCCAACGAAGTGAAGAAAACCTGTTCGGTACAGTTGGAAGGTCGGAAATATAGTGCTGTTTCATTTGTGAGATAAAGAAATATTTAAGATAAACCGTGATTATTCAATTATTCAATAACAAAGAAAAGTATAATAAATGAAAATAAAGATAAATAAAAAAAAATTATACAATTTATTTTACACAAATGTTTATGTATGTTAAAATGGTATGTAATAAACATGAAATATATGAAATTTTGTACAAAGCGAATTTAAAAAAAAAAGATTGAAAATAATGTACATAAATAAACTTACATAGTATGCATAGATTTGGGTAGAGTAATGAAAAAGATTGCAGACAAGGTAATACGAGGAATATGAGTTTTATTGAAAAAGAAGTACACTTCTTGGGCTACTTTTTTCCTAACGAATAGTGGAATGAACGTCGCTTTATATTGCCTCCACGGCTGAAAGGGCATGTATATTTGGGGTAAGGGGTTATTTGAACCCGCAACCCTCGGATCACGAGTAGAGTTCTTATCCACCTGGCCATACCGAGCCCTGTGTATGTCTACCTACTTATACCAATTGAAACCTTTTATGTACGATTGCGCTACACTACAACGAACAATTCTTTGTTATTTATCTTTGGACTGCTAATTTCATTTAATATTCTTACGTAACTAGATGTTATCTCGAAAGCGATTATTCGTTTCTTTCTAATGATTACTATATTTTTTATAGTCGAGACAATAAGTAAATTATTTTTCGAATTTTGAAATTTTCTTTTCAGCACGTGGATTTATATACGTCATGAAAAATCGAACTTAAATTACAATTTTTTAACTCTTACTGATGGCGGTTGAAGATTGAATATTTATTTCAGGAATATTTTTGCTTTCGAATGAAAGAACAAAACATATATTTAGTGAATTTTATTCTCAGCGAAGTCTCATATGAATCGATACGCTCTAATTTATTTTTCATTCACAAATTAAGGAGTCGATTTTATACAGTAGTCTGTAGTTGTGACCAACACTTCATTATTAATTACTAATTTCTTAGACTATTATGCACAAGGATGAATTACAACAGTTATTAGAAGCGTTAGTGGTAAAGTTTAATTTTATATTTGTTTTTATTTCTTTGCGGTTCATATATCACGAAGTCCCCATAGTGGCACATTGGTATGCCTGCGGATTTACACTACCATAAACCGGATTTCGATACCAATGGTGGGCAGAGCACCGTTAGTCCTTCATGTAGCAAATGGCTTAATAACAAACAAAACCAGGTAATTTATCATGATAGGTCATGTAATTGTAGGAAGTAAATTCATGGATCAAGTAGAATGTGATTAAAGTCGATTAATCTAGAATTGAAAGGAAACAATATTTTAAGCTGTGCTCACAAAATTACTTAAAGCTCACATTTCAAATTCTATTGATTTATTTACAAAATAAGATTTACCCTTCCTTTTACCATTTTGAAGTTTTTGTAAATTTTCAGTTCATATTTTCTATGCATCAATATCTGACACTGATGCTCGAGTTATTTTAGTTCATTTGTTAATGTTCCCACTTTGCTTGTTAAAATAATACTTTATTTTACGTTTTTTTTGTCAGTTATCATTTTTTTCAATCCTGGTACAAAAGAGGCTGAAAGTTTGAAAATCTTTTCAATGTTCAAAAGATCTATTCATCTCGAACATAAATATATATATAAGTATATATTTTAGTGATATTGAATAATTTATGTCTAATTGAAGTTTAATGAATAAACAAAATCATCAGGAAGAACTGTGTTAAAAGAGCAAATCCCAATCTCTGATTAATTATGTTATGAAATATTCAAGCTATAAATCAAAACACATAAACATGAAGCTATAACGTAGGATTATAAAATGTATTCTATGTTTTGAGGTGACAGCGGAAATAGGACCCTCGTTATTTTGGGAATACATCGCCTATTAGATTTAACCTGAAATTCACTAGTCTCACATCAGAAAATTAGAAATTAAAAAAGTGAGATGTGGGTACTCAAGTCCACAACGTCCCACATCTATATCACCCTTCACTGTCTGAAGACATTTGTAAGAAGATAACTACTCTTCCAAGCTAGAACGAGAAAAAGATAAACATAAAAAAGATGAATAAATAAATAATAATAAAAAAATAAGTATATCTACAGTTTACTCACAGTTATTTTTCCAATAAAACATTTACTTTGAAACAAGTGAATTCATCATTTTATCCACTCAACCACTTATGGCTGTGCTTTTTATATAAAATGAACACTTTACATTTGATTTTACTGTCGCGTTAGAAAAAAAACAAAGGATTAAAATAATATTCATCAATGCCTCACAATAAAACTACTGTATTCTATATAAAAAAAACATAAAAACAATTTAAATTATTTATATGCACTGCAAGCTCGTGAGTCATACAAATAATATTTGGGATAATAATCAGCACACCTTTTAAACGAATACGAAGAAAGTTATAACAGCTCGACGATGAGAATTTACCACAGATTAATTAGGGTAATAAAGAGTGACTTTTAGTCGAACTCGACATTTTTATGAATGACAAACTAGGTTATTTGAGAACCATGTTTAAACACAGATTGCTGTGATATAAAGTAAAATCTTCAGCTGAAAAAAAAAAAAACGGTATCCTGTAAAACAAATAGCATATAACCTGATCTTTGTTAATAAAAGTCGTCAAACCCGCTACGAGGGAGAACATGTGTATATTAAATAAAGAAAATGTTTCAGCGTTAACGTAGTCTAACTATAAAGCAATGGTGATTAAAACTGTTTTCACTAAATTTTTACATAACAGTCAAATATGTATGAAGATTGAAAGAAACTATCAATAAGTTTACGTTTTTATGGTAAGGTTGTGGCGATTAAACATCAAGTTTCTTATTGTTATTATCCTATACGATCGTTCAGGTCTAATTATAAATTGACAAGTTTACCATCATTAACAAGAGGCTAATTATAAACTAGTACTTATTCCATGTCTTGACTTATAAAGTAGTACTATCTTAGCGAACCTACATTGGCTATTATCCGGTACAGATTCATTCATTTTAAGGAACATAGAAACGCAGATAACTTAAATTCAATCAGCAAGAACCAGTATTTCGAATTTCAGCCATTACTGACACAGGAAACATTTCTACGTAGGACAACTCCGTAAATGACAGGAGTTAACAGAATCAAAGTAGGATTAAGACTAGTCTGTCGTTAGTATTTAATTAAAATGACAATTATAACTGTTGAATATTTTCTGCTGATATTACTAATATATTGATATATTGTCCTCTTATGACGAGTTATTTCTAACTTCAAGAGCTCCATAATGATGAGGATTGGCTTCATTTATTTCAAATTCGAGTAAAAGATATCACTACTATAGAAATATGTTATGCCATAGCTTATATTCTTAACGTCAGATGTATATCCATATTTTACTCTCAAACAACAATCCTTTCAATTACTCCAAGGAAAGAACTAGTCGCAAGATTTGCATCAGATCCGTATTAAAGCAAGCGAAAACATCATTTTATACATTTATTTGAGTGACTGCCCACTTGATGTAAAGAGAACACTTCATATTTCAGTTAAGACAATCAACTGCAATAGAGTTAAAAGAAACGATACTGGTTAGAGAATTTTGCGTAAGTAACTTTTAGCGTGTAATAAAGACGATCTAATATACTTGACATAAACTTATACTGAGCTAGTTTATTTCTCTTTGATAAAATAATGGTGTCTTTTCCACAAGGTATTCTTGAGAATTTAAATGGCGTGTGATAGAAAAACTTTATATATGTAAAACAGGCTCGTCTGAATTGAGAAAATATTTCACGTATAGTAGTGAACAACGTTTCGACCTTCTTAGGTCATCGTCAGGTTCACAAAGAAAAAAAGAGTTATCTGACCTGAAGTTTAGCTCATGTTTGATAGGGGTTGTTTAACTGAGTATCGAAATGTAGAGGGCGGTGTTAGATATTTGAATATATAATTCTAAATTATTTATTTTATTATTTTAGTATAGGTATAAAGGTGTTTCTTTGTATTGGTTTATGTTGTTCTATAAGTAAAGCATCTTTAATTTTGCGTTTATGTTTGTTTCTTTATTTAATATTTGAGTGTTATCTATGGTCATCAATAAATTTCTTCCACAAACCGTAGGAAACATTATACGCACACACTTAGACAGAAAGCAAAATCAACCAACAAAAGTAAATATATCTCATGAATCAAAAAATTACGAAACCATACACTGCTTCATACCATACATCTGTAGATAAATACCAACATTTCGCAAAAACTAGTAACAAAATATGACATTCCAGTTAATACCAAATTTATACAAAAAGACAGGCAAAAAATTGAAATCTATACTATGTAAAAATTACACAGACAAACACCACACCAACATTATTTATAAAATACAATGTGTTACCAGATTCAAAGAACATAAAAGTCACTTTCACACGTTTTCGAACACTCCAAGTCAAATAAACTCAGCATAACCATAGATAACACTCAAATACTAAATAAAGAAGCAAACATAACAAAACGCAAAATTAAAGAACCCTGACTTATGCAACAACTTAAACCCAAAATAAACCAATACAAAGTAACACCTTTATACCTATATTGAAAATAATACAATAAATAATTTACAAATATATATTGAAACATCTAACACCACCATCTACATTCCGACAGTTAGTTTCACAACCCCTTTGAAACATGTGGTTATTTCTGGTGAGTTACCTCATTTTTACTTTGTGAACCTGACAATGACCGAAGAAGGTCGAAATGTTGTTCGATACCTTTAAATAAAATATCTTCTCAACCCAAATTAGCTGTTTTACATATATTTTCTACTAGTCGGTCTTATCGACATCACTGAGAAAAAAAAAACTTTGACGTAGTCATAATGAAGCTGATAAGTATTCCATAAAATTTAGCAGTTTGGGAAACAAAGAAAAAATAATTAACGAATCCTCTTGGGGTAAAACCAGTATTATCTATATGCTTTAGTCTTTACCACAATATTACATGTCAGGAAATATTAAAACACTAAACTTTTGATTTACATTATTTGATATGTTTTATTTATTCTTATTTGCTTATGTTTTTTTCATTTCTTGAATGTGTACATTCTGAAAAGGAACAACTAATGTCGATCAGTACAAGTTTGAAAAGTTACTGGTTGAGTTTTCATCTTTAATATCTTTTATATTCAATACATTTGTGTCTGATAGTTTTCTTTCTGAAAGAATAAACCGAGCACTATGGGAAGACGTAACTTCTCCTCAGGAGAACTCACGAAGAGCTCGTTTGTTAGAATAATTATTCCGTGTCTTGTTCTCTTTATTAAATAGTAAATTATGTGTACAAAGTAATATTACCAGTAATTACACATAGTTTAAGTAAGAGTAAAATTAATAATTTTGTGTTTATTAATTACAAATTTGCCGGTTTAATAAAAATATTATCATAAGTTTCGTTTGCTAACACGTCTGTCACTAATACTTTATTTTTCTATCACATTTTAGATTGTCCAGAAAAAGTAAACGTCATCTTAAGAAAGCACAGATAAGAAATAACATCAATAAAGAAAGTAGCAAGTCGAAAAAGCTCACTAGAAATGTCAAATACATTAGTGTCTTCGTTTGAGAAAATCCAGTTTCCTGGCATTGGAATTATCTTAGTTTCACTCCAATGTATCAGCAACTGTATTCAATGGGCATTGGTTAAAATCGTTTCAGATATCTCCAAACAGGCAATATTGATCCACCGTGGAATAAGTATGGCTGTTATATGTGTATCAGTTATTTTTCATAGCGGTCATTCTTTTCTTCCGAAGAACCTTGGTCAGTATCTGCTAATTTTTACCAGATCAATTATCGCAACTCTAGCTATTTTGTTTCTGTACAAATCTTTAGATTTCATGCCATTAGTCGACACTACAATTCTCGCAAAGACAGAGTTGATTTTCACCGCAATTCTAGGTTTTTAGATATTGCGAGAAAAAAAAGATTTTTTTGATGCCATTGCCATCACGTTATCCATTGTCGGGATCATCCTGATTACTCGTCCTACATTTATATTTGAGGAATGGGACAACAACTTGGATGCACAATCTCGAATTCTGGGGTTATCACTAGCTGTCGGGTATGGTTTTCTGGAATCATTGTCGACTATAATAGTGCGTCGGATCGTATCTTTACACTATGCTGTAGTTATCTTCCATTACTCGGTTATTCAGATTGTAATATCATGAAGTTACCAATATATCGTTAAAGAAACTATATTTCCAAAATGTGGAACTTTGCCTTGGATTATAGTAATGATTGGAATATTTAGTTTCGCCATTTATTATTTTCATACTAACGCCCTGTTTTTAGAAGAAGCTAGCTTTGTGGCCTTAGTTAGTACCATAGAAATTGTTTTTTCCTTCATTTTTCAAATCACTATAACTGGTGAAGATGTAACTTTGATGAGTGTGGAAGGTGCATTATTCATTACGTCAGCAATAATAATAAAATCATGTCTTCAATGGTATTCTGAAAGTCCTGAAAGTTTTTTGAAAGCCTATAACAAAATATGCTTGTAATGCCTTAGAAGTAGAATTGTAACTCTCTCTCTCCGGAATTATAATATCAAAATGGACATTAAAACTTGCTTTGCTCTAGGACACATATATTTAATTAATTTAATGAATTTGAACTAAAAAATCTAATTATATTTTCTGTCACTTAAGTGTTTTTATCAATATTATATATATATTTAGATTATTTATAGAAGCTCAATAATTATTTTAAAACAAATGAATGTTTCTTATTTAAACGCTGTTTGAGTAAATATATTATTTCTCATTAATTTTCTCACTAAATGACCAGTAATATTGAAACTAAACTTTTAATGGTATTAGGAAGTTTCATTAAATGATCCTAGTCGAGAAAATGATCAGTACTCATAGCTCCAAATGTATTTAACTATACAGAATAACTCTTAAAAACATGTTTAAATGTTTTAAACAACATAAAGCCATAGAATAGCCTACCTTTTTTCCACCCACTCCAAGTTTGGTTTGGTTTGGTTTTTGAATTTCGCGCAAAGCTACTCGAGGGCTATCTGCGCTAGCCATCCCTAATTTAGCAGTGTAAGACTGGAGGGAAGGCCACAAGTCATCACCACCCACCGCTAACACTTGGGCTACTCTTTTGCCAACGAATAGTGGGATTAATTGTTACTTTATAACGCCCCCTAGACTGAAAGGATGAGCATGTTTGACGCGACGGGAATGCTAACCCGCGACCCTCAGATTACGAGTCGCACGCCTTAACACGGTTGGCCATGACGAGCCTCCACTCCAAGTACCAAACCCAAATGTTCAGTGCTATAAATCCTCAGATGCCAACGTTGAGTCATTGAATGTGACAATTGTTTTTTCTTTCGCATATCATGATAACTGGTGAAGCTGTAACTTTTTTCAGTGTGGTAGGTACATTGTTTATTACGACTCCACTAACAATGAAAGCATAGTTTCAATGATATTCTAGAAGTCTTAAAGGTTTTCAAAGCTTGGAACAAACTAGATATAAAATACTATAGAAGCAAAACAGTAGCTTCGACTGAACTTTCTTACATGTAATAAAGAAGGAAATAATTCAATGTTTGTTTGTTTTCTCAAACATTTGTTTATGTCTGAAGAGATAAAATGGAAAATTTTAACAATAACTAAAATATCATGAAAAATACATGATATTCTTACATTTAGGTCTGTTGATATTCCACACTAATACAGAATGTTATAAACTATAATTAACAAATCTGTGAATCTTTCAGATAATATTGTACTCAAGTATTCTATCTTATAGAAAAGCAATTCACATTCATTTTTATGTTTAGTACTTAAATAATATAAAACTAATATATTTAAGTTCATTTTTTGTAACCGTATTGCGAGTCATCAATCATAAGAAGATGTGAGAGACAAGTACTAAGTATAGCTGCTAATACTATGTATGTGTAAAGTACATGTAAGAGTCGAAAACAATGTTTATATACATTTATCTAACATCTGTATTATTTCAAATGCATGTGATATACGTAGAATTTGAGTACAAATATATAAAGTTTACGGTATCTTCAAAACCTGTCGTGAAAGAAGATTTCATAAATTGTTTGTTTAAAACACCAACATGCTGCAGTGAAAACTATTTGCCTTCATAACGAGACTATAACCAGGATAACACCTTTTACACTTGCATTGGCCTAACTAACTTATTCTCAATTTCTATACTGTAATAATATGGACAGACATAATCAAGAGTAATCTTTTCATTTGTATTTCATCCAGCGTTATTATTTTACTAACTAATCACATCCAGAAACAAATTGATGGTGTTTCTAATATTTATTTTTCTGTAGTAAACACCACAAATTTATATTCTGCTTCGCAGTTTATCTATATTAGAAAGAGTTTATAGTGTTTTTAATTATGAGTGTAAAAACTGTATTCCTCATTTTAATTTAAACCAAAGACAAGTTTAATGTCTGTAGTCTATTTGTTAAATCTTCACTTTATTTCTCGGAACTAATTTAACAGGTATACTTCTACAGTTAAAGTACGATCCCTCGTAGACTGTTCAAAGTGAGTGAACAACGAGTGGTGCACACCTTTGGCAGTTGGAATGAGATGAATAGCTATGTTTATAGATGTTTACCCTTTCGAGCACGGACGTTTGAAATTATAGACACCTAAAGACAGCTTTCCTGGTTTTACTCATAAATAATTCAAAATATATGATGCCATTCTTCACAGAATATAAGTGATATATGTTCCATTAATGGATAAAATTAGTGATAAATTCTCGGTTAGAAAAAAAATAACCAAGAGACACTAGCTCAATTAAAATCTAGAAAGAATGTTGAGTTTTCGTAAAATTTAGATTACACAAAATAATAGTGAAAAGAAGTCAATAGTAACAAACAACAAACGAAGAAAATGCAATAGAACAAACAGACTGACGGTGATATAGTTCCAAATTTGTGGGCAGTAATATTTAGTCACGTTGTACTTTATACTCATGATCAAACATAAATACAAATGCACTTAAGAGTCATACACATATACTGTTTCATGTTGATTGATTTAAGATTTTTTTTTTCTCCTACAGCATTCGTTATAAGTTGGGTAAAATGCATAAACTATCTAAAAAATCTGAAGAGTAATTACACTGATTAATAATAATATATTATCCGTATTAGCAATCTTAAGAACCAGTTTAATCGAGGACACACAACAATTTTGTATATCTTTTAAATAGTTTTATACAATGTACTCTTACAAAGAAATAGATCCTAGTGGTATCTATTAAGGGGTGAAATATCGAAGAGAAAGGTAATAATCAAATACTTCTTGGTGTCTCACAGGAAAGTCTGGAGCTTATAATACTAAAACTTTGGGCTTGATACTTTGAGTGGACACAAGATTAAGTAAGATAGAAAGATCATTATGTTGCTCTATACTCAAGAAACGTTTCCAAAGATAGCTATGGTCTTTTTATTTTAAGATATGTTTACGATCATTAAAAATATTTTGAACAACAACTACTGATCATTTACTCGACTAGGATTTTTTGATGAACTTTACTAATATCATTTAAATCTGTTTGAACAGTAATGGACATCACAGTAAAAACACTAATGAGGAATAATGCTTTCTCAGACTCGAAAATATGTTATTTAATGGAGGAGAAAATACTAAAACTATAGTTAGAAACTTTAGTAGAAGAGTGTTAAAATAATTAGCAGGAATGTATCTGAATCCTATTTAATAATAAACTTTTGTCTGTTTCAAAAGAGGGAAAGAGTGGGGGCTTCCACCGCCCTACCCCCAAAACACACAACTGGCGATGGTGGAGCCTTTGTAGGAACGCCTGCCGCAGCAGAGCCCGTAAATTGGGAAGGAGGGTCTCTCCCACCCAAATTGAGGGGGCTTCGGCACTGAGGAACGCTCTGGAAGCCGTTCAGGGGGGAGGTCCTTGTATGGTTGGGACCTCTCAGGGGGTCTCTGGTCAGCCTGTGTGAACTCAAAATGTCCTCACTTTCTGTGGAGTTTCTGGCCTCTGTGACTGGTTGTGAGGAGGTTGGGGCTGCGTTTGCACCCACTTCCTTATTGCCTCAGTAAGTCAGGGGTTGGATCGTTCGATTCTCTCGTCGACTTTCCCAGTCTTCTGAGTTTGTCGGGATTGGAGGAGGAAAGTAAGGAACAGCAGGGGCCTACAGCCCAGTGACTTTACCACACTTTAGTCTGGATATCTCGTTTGTGCAGTGGCATTGGTCGGTTGGTTTAAAAGTCTGCTCCCCCCACCCATTCCGTACAAACGATGCATTAGCGTAACTGATTTTCACCTCTGGACAAGTTGATGAGTGTCTCGTGCATGATGTTGATTATCCGGGAGAAGCGTAACGTTGCCAAGTAATACCACGCATTTTCCTTCTTCAACCTCTTTGTGTTTAACGCTATCTTCCTCCAGGAGACTCATTTTATCTCTCAGAGGGACCACTTTTCGTTTTCTTCATACTGTCCTGTCCGTGCCTTTTGGTTGGTTAGCACGATACGTGCGCGTGGTGTGGGGGATCCTTTTCAATCGCATTTAAATAGCACCATTTTCGCGCCACACAGTGATACTGAGGGGTAGGTAGTATTCATTAATGTTGTCGCCCTTTATTAAAGTATGTTTGACGTCTTCCTTATCCGTCTTGCAGGAAGTCCGTCAGTGTTGTCCGTTGTCCCCTTTGCTTTATGCATTGGTGATCGAGTGCCTGCTCTCTTATCTGTATCACTCGGTCTTGAGTGTGGCCTTCAATTGCCGGGGGTATGAGTGTCAATTATCTTTTCAATGCAGACGATGTGAATCTGTTCTTTAAGAACTCGACATCGTTAGGTTCTTCGCTGGCCTTTGTCCATTGTTACTCTAAGACCATTGCTTCCCAGCAAAACAGTGCTCGGTGGGTGGGCAAATGAGTAACGGCTACCGACTCCTAATTTGAACTGAATTAAACTTCATCCGTCACATGCTATAGGTTGCCTGGGGAGAGGTGGTGCAGCGTGTTGATTCGGCAGTGCACTATTACCGCTACTACCCTGCTATCTTTGTTGGCAGGTAGTAGGTGATGAGGAAGTAGATACTTCTCTTGGTCTTGTATCTTGGGACTATTTCTCCTATGGACTGCAATGTACGGGCTGTTCAGCGCCATGTCCTCGCCTTCTTATATGGTGGCAAGTCTGAGGTAAGAATGAGTGTACTTGCTGATACACTGGACATGAGAGAACGTATTGTGTCCGCAATCAGACTGATCTTGTGTTCACAAAGCTACACAAAGAGTTATCTGTAGTCCACCAACTACGGGTATAAAAAGACTGTTTCCAATGGCAACCATCTGCAGACATAACCCTGTGCCACATGACGTGTTAATATGTTATACTTTTTACTCTTTATTACATTACTTGCAAACCTTTAAACGACCATATGTAACGTTGTAATTCATATGTGGTAATACATGCTACCATTTTCTCTTTAAATAATGCGTCAAGAACTACGTCTGAATTTAAGTAAAATGTACTATTATGTCAAGTTTCTTTCATGCTTCCAATTTCTCTTTTCTTTTTACCTTTCTAGCATTTTTCTGAAATTCATATAAAAATAATTTTGTTTCCACTTAACACTTCCAATCAGTCTAAATTATGAACATTTATATTTTCCCGAATCATATTTTCAAAAACATTTTACCTTTAAGTTAATAAATATTAAAGAAAATGACACTAAGTTGAGGTTGAAATTTGAACAATGGCTAATATGTTTATAGGTCATTGAGAATTGGAAAAATATTAGAAGATTACAAATTGACAAATATTTGAAGAAAGTGATAAACATTGTCCAGACAATTATAGGACTGATAGTATTACAACAGTATGTGAATAATTATGCTGAGTCACTTAAAGCAGTTTGATACAGTGTTATAAAGACAGCACGTTTTAACTAATGGAAAATCTTCTTTATGACTTATTCTTACATTCTTTGACAATGAAACTGTATATTTCTTTTAATTGACTGATAGAAAACGTTTAGTGAAGTGTTTTATAAAAACTTGTTTAAAATAAATCTGCAGGTATGGGGACAGATTAAGAAATTTGATAAAGAAAAATTGGTTTAAGAGTAAAATTGCAAAGAATTCTAATAAATGGAGTAAGGTTTGACTAGATAATAGTTACAACAAGTAATGTGCCTCAAAGCTTTGAGCTGCGTCCTTTGTGTTATACAAAAGTTGTTGACTGTGGAATATCAACGAAACTGTGTTGTTTGAATATGATGTTAAGATCACTTTGGTGGCAATCCTTATATCAAGGATTCTGCAGACTTAGAAATGTTCTGAGCCAATGCATGGCAAATGATATGTTTAAGTTTTTCCAACTCAAATTACTGTTTCGATTTTAACTGATATACATTAAAACGCTGTTGAACAACAATTTTGGTATTTTGATCGAAATATCACTGAAGGCATCGAAACAATGTAACCAACAAGTAATAAGACTAATAAACTTTGGCTAGCATCTTTAGTACTATTAAATATGACATATAGATATTATTGTTTAACTGTATAGATCACTTGCAAGGCCTTATTAAGACAACTATGTACAGTTTTGGGTTCTCTTCCTAAAAAATATATTGAATTGTTGGATAAGAAATAAACAAGAATAAATAGAATGATACCTCGAATGGTTGGAACCTACTAGGATGACAGATTAAAATTTTTAAATGAGCTTCTTGTTCCTTTCCTTATATTTATTTACTTAGTTCCTTTGACTTTGAAATTGATACATAATTCAAGGATTATATTGCACATCTTCTGATAATATTTCCCATATATCATTAGATTATTCCCTCAATAGGTGGTATTTCTATTCTCAAGGTTGTGTATATCTTGTGTGCATATTATTAATTCTGACTTTGAAGGTCATGTGTCATGCTGTGTTGTAACTTACAAAGTGTATTATTCTTCTTCTGTGACATCATTCTTTGTCTACTGGCTGAATGACAGATGACACACTTTTAGGGAATTACGTTATAAAATCAAAACCTTTAAAATAAAATAAAAATGGTAATCTTGAAATAATATATCAACTCATTCGATGATTAGATATGATGATTAAAAATATCGGCTCACAATCTTCAAGTCGCGTGATGGTAAAATAGCGCCGAACGTTTGATGGAACAGTAGGAATAAGAATAAACCAGATTGTTATTTCCTACTTTCCTGGTAACAGAATTGCCCAAGATATAGCGATAAATTGTGTTGGCCGATTACTCTCCAAATAAACGATAGTTCAAATTAGAGAGATAACCTGATAGTCTTCATAGACCAAAAATGAAATTTAAAAAAATATATATAAAACTTCTATCTCGAAAGGCTTGAAGAGAACTAATGGTTAATATGCCAATCTGTGAGCATCGAGATATACATTCGCAATGGACAAATTGCTGATGTAAAAATGTGCAGCAAAGTCCTGTGTGTCTCTCGCCACATTATTTCTGTCCGACTAAGTGTAACGGCAACAAAATACTCAGCCAAAATAGAATTCTGTCATTACCCGCATGAAGAATATTTGTAGTTAATATGTTGATAACATGTGAGAAATTCTATTTCTCATTAATGACTGGCTACGAGTTTAATTACCCAGAGAAATAATTTGGAAAATACGAAATTTATAGCAATAAAATATCCACTGTCTTTAGCGCTTCATCGAGCTTTTTTTGTTTGTAACGGATTTAATATTATTTCAATATTTCTGTTTTTTTCACTTTGATACATAATTATGTTTTACGCAACTTATATTGTTAAATCTATACTGTGCAAGTCTGTTGTGTTCCCTAAAATTGTAGAAGATTTTCGAGTGTAAGAAGAACAACAAATATTTTAGAAAATTACAAACGTGTCTTCAGATATAGTTGTCAACTGAAATTTTAATAATGTCACCATAAATTGATAAATCGACATGCCGAGAAACATTACGTATAATATAATTGTACTGAGACAGTCAGTTTAGTATAAGTCAATGAAAACGCGTAGTTTCAGTGATTGCATTCTCCGTTAATGATGTAAGATGTGATAAATTCTCGGTTAGAAATAAAATGAACGAGCTCGACTAAGATCTAGAATGACGATGAGGTTTTATTGAAACGAAGGAACCGAACAAGTGAAAATATGTGCTACATTAACCTTCAAAACTTCGACCATGTGATGGTACGTCGAGGTCGGATTCCTGCATCTCGTAGATGGTTACGTACGGTCTGATCGTAAATCCTACGCATCCCTGGTATGGTTGAGGCAGTAGACGTCGCAGTGGTGGTCCTACCTCAAAGAAGACGTAACCGAATGTTGCGATCTTGTGCGGGCTTGGTCACACGAGGTCTGCCAGATCGCAGACGGTCACAAGTTGATCCAGGTTGTTGATGACGATTCAATAGCCTTGTGTTGGAGCTTGGGTGGATATTCACAGCTCTGGCAATATCTGATCGAGATTCGCCTGGTTCCAAACGACCAATGGCGTTGTTACGTTGTGCTTCAGTCAGTTTTGGCGTAACTGTATTGCGTGTTGGTGGCTTAACACTAAATTATGAAAAGCGAGAACACGTCACTTTTATTGTGATTTTGCACATGTTGCACTTGCAGAACATGCAAATCTCTCAAACAAATTTATTGGACACGAATGCGTTTTGGCGAAAAATCCGATGTTTTCCTCCGTATTCAAAGTGCAGAACTTTTATTGTCACTTTGGTCTGACAATCCGTGCCTTAACACGTGTAACAGCACATACTCTGAGCTTGTAACGTTATTACATATATTTCTCTTTAAAATAACAAAACTATCCCTTTAGCGTTTCTTTTTTTGAAGAATATATATTATTTTTGTCCTATAATGCTGGGCTTTTTAACTGTTGAATTACATTTCTATAGTGGTGGCATCTATTGCTTCAACATGAAAGACGTGATACGGGACTACAAAATTATACGTACACGTGATGTTAGAAAGTTTTTGTCATGAGGGAAGAATTTAACAATATATGTACAATATGTACGACAATGTCCAATATATTTCTCAAATTATTTTTACATTTCACTGTTAAAGAGAAAGATATAAGTCTATGCAAAGAGATCAAATGGAGCGTATTATTCTGTGAAACATGACCCTTCCTGCTCCCAATTATAACTACCTCTTAGAAATTTTGTAGTCATCAAATATTTTTTACAATAATTAAATTTTCTTTCTGTACTATCCCTAAAAACAGCTTACTCCAAAATCCATTTTATACTTTACGAGACTGTGTTTCAAGCATTTGGAAATATACTTTTCATTATATTAGCAATTTGATTACTTACTTTCAGCAACCGTTATTTTTTTGTTAATGCTTTTTTCTTTGAAAGGGCTAATTGAGTGTTTATCTGGAAATTATTTTTCTTTTATCTTACATAACATAATAACTGTTGAAATTGTAACTTTGTTGAGTGGAGTGCGTGCATTTTTTCTTAGGTTAGTAGTAAGTATGAAATCACTTCTTCAATGGTATTCTGAAAGTTCTTGAAACTTTCGCTGAAAGCGTTTAACAAAACAGACCTAGGATTATTTAGAAGAAGAATGGTAGGTTAGACTCAAATTCCTTTATAGGATTAATAAGAAAAATAAGAGAATTACAAATTCCTTTCTTAAATTAACGCCAAATTTTAATTAATTCTACTTTATCTTATTAACTACTATCAGAAAATAAATACCACGTAAAAATTTTTATTTAATTAAATATATTACAAAGAAAAGAAATCATAAGTTTGTCACTTAAGAGTTTTTAACTAACATTATATAAAAATAACTTTTTCGAGCATTTTTAGAAACCAATTATTTATTTCCAAAGAAGCAGAATATTATTATCACATAAGATTCAGGTGCATCCATAGTGAATTATTTGAACAACAAACTATTCTTGTCTTGAATATGATAATTACTTGTAGTTCAAAATATATTTGAACAAGGTAGATGTGTCTTGAGCTCTCTTAAAGTATCAGTTTTCTAATTATAGCGTTATGAAACTATTAAATTTTCTGCTGATACACCGAGAGCATTTGATTATGACTTTTTATCTGATATTTAAGTGTGAAACTGTTGTCATGAGGATCTATGTTTTGATTTCAAAGAGCATGCTTGTTAACTATGTAAAAAATGGAGGAAATTCATTGTATCTCCGTGGCTACAGCAAAATAAGTTCATTGTCCTTCTAATAGGGTGACACAAAATATTTAAACAAAATTTCCTTAATATTACAGTTAATCATATTAATTACTGTTCAGATTCTTAAATATTTTGCGTGTAATGAGGAAACTAGGGATTTCACCAAACTTGCAGCTAATGCTGTGAGAGGCAAAAAAATTTAAGCTAATCAAGATGTTACAATATACACTAACCCACCATAAGTTACCACTATAAAAGAAAGTGTTGATACTTTAATGGTTACTAACAACAAAATTCTATTGACAGAAAGGTAACTGAACTTCCCAAATATAAATAAGTGGGTGTTTGAAAAATATTATCATATCATTTAGCGAATGAAATCAGACTGGTGGTATGATTTATACCAACTGGTTCATACAGGATAATTTTAAAGTAAATACGAATTTAACTGAATGACTTACACTTAATATAAGGAAACATAAGCAGAATACACACATTTTACGTTCACAAAATTCGCCATGTATTCTGATGAATGTTTCTTCGTACCTAAAGAAATCACTGTTTCATTTACAAGAAATAACACCAAGACATTCTCATGCAACATATCAATGATATTTTTTCTAGAAACCCTATATGAATAAAAGATAGCGGAAAATGTTTCAGGCTTCACCTAAAGATCGCTATTAACTTTAATCCTGCAACATGGAACATAGAAAACACATAAATAACATTGTCTTTAAACAAAAAACTACATATAAATGGAAAAACAATTTTAGGTTAAATAGAATTACATATAATACGTTATGAAATAAAATATTTCTAAAGATGTCAAAATTAAAATGATCCACCAGATGTAAAAAATTAGGACTGAAAACAGAAAATTATTTTTCATCATCTATAAATACCATGATAAACGGGATAATTAAATAAGTAAAGCATAGCTCTATAATTATAATTAAGAAACTAAAAGTAACAATGAAACATTTCTTCATGAAGAAATTATAGAGAATCCCCTGAAAAAATTATATAAAATTTATTATAACATACAAAAATTTATAATGAAAATATGATAAATATACATTTTATACCTACGTTGAAAGTAAATACATACACATACCTTTTAATGACAACAATTATTTTACAGAAATAATTAACAGAAACTAACTATCGTTTTTGGAATGAGTACTCTAAAGTATTTTGCAATTATCAATATAAATAAAAGGAACTAAAAAGGTAGTTTAATAGATTAGATGAAAATAGGACGTAAATACATGATCTTTTAGCAGTGAATGAAGAACATTATGATGATATAAATATTTTAAAACCTTTTTCAGCTTTTAAAGGAAGATATAATATAGAAACTATAAGAAAACTACTATCAATATAAAAGTAAGTGTAAGTGAGCATAAAATGCAGAAAATACACCTTATAAAACAAATATATCAAAGATTAAAAATTCTATTTTTAAGAAAGTGGACTATTTGTTGTAAAGCACGAAACTTTCTGTCCTTTTCCAACGAAATGGAACAAAACCTGTTCGTTATAGTTGTAAATCCGCAAATATACTGCTGTTTCAGTGGTGAGAGAAAGAAATATTTAAGATAAAGCGTGATTATACAATTATTCAATGTAGAAAGCAAAACAATAATAACTAAAAATAAAGATAAATACAAAATTTATACAATGTATTTTACATGTATTTTTATGTATGTTAAAATGACATGTAATAAACATGAAATATATGAAAATATGTACAAAGTGAATTAAAAAAAAAGATTGAAACTAATATACGTAAATAAACCTCAATATCATGTATAGATTTGTGTAGAGTAATGAAAGAGACTGCATACAAAGTAAAACACGCATAATGAGTTTTATTGAAAAATAATTACAAAGCAATAAAACTAAGTATTTTGACACATGACAAACCTTTGCTGGAGGGAGGGCAATGGATCTCTTTACGTTCTATTATAGAATTATAACTGTGTCTCTGCGAACATATCTATAAACTCTCATAATCTAATTCAGACTAATAAATTATGAGCTTATATACATATAGTATAAAAACCATTATTCTCAAGGATCATGTACTATCCAAATATATGGGTTGTCTCTGTATGTATAATACGTATGTCAGGAAAGTCATGGGAGTGAATACAACATTACCCACCAAAAGATGACAAAGCAAAATTAAGATTAGTATTGTTTATTTGGGTTTTCAATGTTAAGCTGTACAATGGAATATTGTGTTGAGTAAATTTAACACTGAATCACCAAGGTGAACTTAGGGTGCTTGTTTATTTCTACTAGGTTTATAACTGTTATCGAAGTTTGGTTAATAATAACTTATGTGACACCAAATCAGAAGTGGCAAACTCATGCCTCTATACGGATGATTTAGACCACCTGAAATGATGGTTTAAAGAAAGGTTATTGTCTTCTTTCCCAGAACGGTCAAGTATATTAATATTTTCAAGTCTTTTTCAAGTCTTTAGATCCATGAAAGTTTTTCTTGGGCTTGACAACCTTTTAAAGAACACTTAACAATTCTATAGAAGCTTTCAATTGATTCTAGCTTGACTGATGCCTATTTCAACTTTAGATCAATTTGTTGAGTAGTGTTCAGGTTAAACTCTAACGTGGAGTCTCTTATACCATATGTTATAATGTGTCTGATGGTTTAGACTAAGTGTGGAACCCCATTATTGTCATTGGACAGTTTAGTTCTTTTGTACATCAAAACTTCAACAAATCTTCTACCATAGGCTCTGCTGGTGTAATGGTGAGGCTGAGCTAATACATGCAGTGCTGTGTAAAAGTGTTACACAAATGAAAGATTTGTAATTCTTTCCATTTTATTGGGCTGATTCTTTTATTCCATTACCGAATATAAATTTCAACACTACTATCATGCTTCACGGTTCCCTTTTGACAACTTAATTAGCGAGGGAGAGAATACCAATTATTAATTTCCTTTACCCCATACGTGTAACAAGGGCATGTTATAAGAGCTAGGCTTGAAAAAATATACTGGTAAAATTTAGTGTCTCTTATAACTGTCATAATACCTCAGGCAATGTATTAACAATATACAAAGAATATTGTAAGGAGCTATCACATGGTATGGGTGTATCTGGAAGAAATCAATTTAACATCACTCTACAAATAAAGTTTAATATAAAAATGTGTTTAACACTATATATTAATTTGTTCTTACGTTACGACCCGAAAAGCGTAGAAAGTTGTCAGAAGATCAAAGGGTTCGCACAAGAGCAATACGTAAAGATGATTGGATTATTCAACAACTTGTTGCAGGCTTGAAATCATTCCAAAACACCTAGATTATTAGACCAAGACATATAGCCCGGCATGATGTATTAAGGAGTTCGAATCGTAATCTGAGGGTTGCAGGTTCGAATCCACGTCACATTAAATATGCTCGCCCTTTCAACCGTGGTATTCGTTAGGAAAAAAGTAGCCCAAGAGTTGGTGGTGGGTGGTGATGACTAGCTGCCTTCCCTCTAAACCAGGGGTGTGCAACATTTTTCGTCGGTGGGCCATATAACCAACTTCATCAATCAAGCGGGGCCACTTAAAACAAGCTTATTCGTGTACATGCACAATAAATTAAAAAAAAATTTTCAAAATGCAAGCAATAATATTTTATATTTTTGCATGAGTGATCATTTTAGTGCGACACTTGAAATTTAGAGTCCTTGCAGAGCTTGTCAATATCAGCTTTGACAGAAGTGGTTGCCACTCTTAACTGACTGGTCAAATGTTCATCAGTCAGCTGACTTCTACATTTGGTTTTGATGAGCTTCATTTTGGAGAAAAATTGCTCACAGCAGTAGGTGCTACCAAAAAGGGAGGCAATTCTTTGTGCATGACGGGACAAATTGGGAAACTTTTCACGTACACAGAGTTTGTAAAAGTCTAGCAAACTGTTTTCAGAGAATTTCCTTTTAGTGTCCATGTCAGCCTGCAGTTCAATGAGTTCCATTTGGCAATCATCAGGACTGTCTTCCACTGCCAAATCAAAAGGTTGATCGAACAATTTCAATCTAATTTCAGTTTGTCTGAAATCTGGAAATCTGTTTGCAAACTCATCACGCAGCTTTTGTACACTGGTTCCATATTTGGTGCAATCCAGATTAGGAAATTCCAGTTTCCTGGTTGCAAGACATGTAAAATGGGTCAATATGGCTCTTCTCAACTGAACCTGGAAAAGTTCCAATTTCTTCTCAAAAGCACAAATATGCTCAAACAACTTATTCACAAGTTGACTTTTCCCTTGTAGTTTTAAGTTTAAATCAGACAGATGCTGTGTAATGTCTGTGAGGAATGCTAAGTCATTCAACCAGTTCTCATTGCTCAAGATGTCCACATTCTGACGTTTGCTCTCCATGAAGAACTTAATCTCCTCTCGCAGATTCCAGAATCTCTTCAAAGTAGCAGCTCTACTAAGCCAACGTACAGCAGAGAAGTACAAAACATCTGAATACTCACTGTCCAGCTCATCTAAAAAAGTTTTAAATTGTCGATGATTTAATCCTCGTGTTCGAATATAATTTACGCATTGGACGACATTTTTCATGACTTCTGCAAAATCCAGAACTTTGGTGCACAAGCTCTCTTGGTGAATAATGCAATGGCTTACAACTACGTCTTGTGCTCCAATTGCAGTTAGAAATTTCTTGGTGAATCCATTTGTCCTACCTGTCATGGAAGGAGCACCATCTGTTGTAACACCACAAAATTTATAAGGATTCAGTTCAAACTTTTCTACAACCTTAAGCACTTGTTCACAAATATCCTGTCCTGTGGTTGTGGAGGAAAGGCTTGCCATATCTAAAAACTCTTCGAAAACATCAAAGCCTGCAGTAACAGCTCTGATGAAAATGACAAGTTGGGATATGTCTTTGATATCAGTGCTTTCATCCAAAGCCAGACTGAAAGCTTCACACGGATTCAATCTCTCTATCAAAGTTTCTTTGATGTCCTCTGAAAGATCTTTTGTCCTGCGTGAGACAGTAAAGCGGGAAAGGCTAGTTTGCTCCACCAAATATTTTTTCTCTGGACATGCATATTCTGTGAATATTGTTAAACAATTTTTAATAAATTCTCCATCACTGAAAGGCTTTTCCTTTTCTGCCATACATTCACAAAGCTTAAAACTCAGTTTTGTCACCAGTTCTGAATTTTTCTTGAAAGTGGTAAAAACACCTTGTTGCTTTTCAATGGATGTTTTTAAATGTTCAATTTTGTCCTTTCGTGCCTGACCAACAATTTCATCAAACTGGGAGGAGTGCTTAGTTGCGTAATGTCGCTTAATATTGTACTCTTTCATGACTGCAATTGTAGTTTGACAGACGAGGCAGACAACACCTTGATTATGTGGGACAACAAGATATTTTGTGCACCATTCACTGTTGAATAACCTTCCCTCATCATCAATTTTTCGTTTCTTAACTGCTGACATTTTACTAGCCCTGAAATCAAAACAAAAATTATTCTCACGAAAATAGCAAAGTAGAAAAAAACATAGAATTTATTTACACATGGAACCTCTTATGGACAGAAACATATGTTTCTAAATTGGCATCCGATCATAGCCTTCCGGTACTTAAATTAATTGAGAATAGCAAAATACAGTGTGACCTCGCCTATTCGCGGTTCGCCATTCGCGGCCCCCATATTCGCGGGTTATGCGCGAACTGCGTTTTGTAGGTCACAGAGACTGAAAGGGCTTTTCGAGGAGATTTCTGTTGTATTTACTCAATCAAGCCGTTTTATCAATTGTCGTCTTCACCAAACAAGATTGGACTGCTATTGGCTGACTGCCTCAGCTTCCCCAACAACGCAAACGGCAAAGCACAGCCCGGTAACGCACGGTACAATTTAGTAAAATACATAACAGTATGCAATATTGCTACATTATTACTGCATCAATGAGTATAAGTATCATTAGTGTTTGGGAAGCATTTCATATAGTATATAATCGCATACATATACGTTTTAAAACTGCGTCCAATATTCGCGGTTTTCGCTATTCGCGGAAGGTAAAGAACGTAACCCCGCGAATAACGAGGTCATACTGTACATAGAATCAGATGCATCTGAAAGCAAAAATTTTAATAAATTCAGTAAAGTCACAACAATGTGCTAAATAATAATCAATTTACCTTCAATCTCTTGTATAACTGTAAAAAGGTAATAAAATTTTCACCAATAATGAATGACGGACAGCAGAGGTTAGGGAAAATTGTCGCCAGCGGGCGAAGGCGAGGTTCAGGACATGACGTTGAGTCGTAGACAGTAGTGCTAGTGCACGTCACCTATTCATGCCCTAAGGAGGCCGACCAATCGAATTCGGCCTGCTCCTCTCTAGCAAAGATAATTTTAGAAGATTGTCGAGTCGAAGCCTGGGAATCCCGTAGGATCGATACTTTTAAAAATATTCCATTTGCGTTGGATTACAGATCAGGCCACATGGTTAGATTACAACAACTAGGGCCACACTAAATGGCTTGGCGGGCCGGGTTGTGGCCCGCGGGCCGCCTGTTGCACACCCCTGCTCTAAACTTACACTGCTAAATGAGGGACAGAAGCGAAGGTAGTCATCGTATAAATTTGTGCGAAATTCAAAAAGAAACCAAGATGTATAAACGTGAATCTAGGAAAGAAAGGGAATGAACAACTGAAAATAATTACACTAACATTAAGTATCATTGTTTATACAGCTCTCAAAACAAAAGAAAGAGTGCCATTCATTTCAAGCATTAGATGAAGATAAATCTTGACGTATTTAAGGTTTGCATGTGATTACGATTATGATGTATAACAAATAATTGTAAACTAAAATATAACTGGTAGTTTTGTAATAATTTTTCAACTTATTCGAAGGTGGGTCTGACATACCTAAAGGCTTAGGCGCTTGTCTCATAATTTATGGATCGATATGTTGAAGATTGGGTTTTCAATGCAGGGAAGCAGTAAGAATGAGAAGGACTGTAAATTTTCCTTTACGTTTGTAAGAGAATTACTCAAGGGATGGCAGTGTGTGCTGCTGGCATTTTACCCTACACAGGGTCGACAATTGAAAATTACACACACCAAAGAGACAGCTTTTGTAGATTTACCACAAACAAATAAAATCTCTACCTCGAAAACCTTAAACAGGACTAGTTGATGATATTCTAGGCAGAGCTTCATTAGGTAATGGACATGTATCAAAACTGAAAATACGTAGCAAATATAAAGATGTGTCCCAAGTTAAAAGATGTGATGCTATTCTTTGCATACTAGAATAAGTGATGGAGTGTTCGTTTAATGGATAAAAGGAGTGATAATTTCTTGGTTAGAAATAAAATAAACAAGAAACACTAGCTCGTTTTAGATCTAGAAATAATGATGAAGTGTTTGGTTAAATATAGATGTATGCAAAGTATTAAGGGGTACAGGACGCCTATAAAACACCAAAAATAGATGGAACAAAGAAAATGCAACAAAAAGAAATAGACTGATCAAGACTCAGCGGCAAGCTTATGGACTTACAACACATAGAACATGAAGCCTTAACGACTAAGGGATCCATAGTAACATTCAGACACAATGTACCTTATACTCAACGTTTAGTATTAATACAAATGTATATAAAAGTCAAACAGAGAGAGAGTTGTAATGTATGTAATCATGTCTTTAAGAGACTTAAGCATTATCTTCCATAGCGTTTAGTATATAACCCAATTTTTTTCAATTATGCGCCTTCCAACTTTACGCTGCGATACTGTTTAGAATTTGTGTTGAAATCAACTTAACTTGAACATTTTAGTAAAGAAAACTAATTTCACTGCCCTCTTATAGTTGCGTAAAATTTCTGCCTGCGATTAAACATCTTATTTTTTTAAAAAAATAGGTATATAATCTCCTTCATTTAGGGCTTAGTAACAGAAGAAAGAATATAGCAAAACAATATTTAACTTTATCCTTCATATACTTTTGATTCTTTATCGGATACTCTCAGCTAGTAAGTATCAATACTTACTAGAAGCTTGACTCAGATGACATCTGTTAGTGTAGGAAAAAGCCTATATCACTATTTAAGTCTAATTATTATTTAGTATATCTATCATTATTAATAGGATAATAATTATAGAATTTTTTATTTTTCATTTAACTCTTGGTATGTGTTTTGGTTTGTTTTGAATTTCGCACAAAATTACAAGAGGGTTATCTGCGCTAGTCGTCCTTAATTTAGCAGTGTAAAACTCGAGGGAATGCAATTAGTCATCACCACCAATCGCCAATTCTTGGGCTACTCTTTTACTAACGAATAGTGGGATTGACCGTCTCTTTATAACGTCTTAACAGCAGAAAGGGCGAGCATGTTTGGTGTGATGGGGATTTGTACCCGCGACCCTCAGATTACGAGTCGCTCGCCTTCATACGCTTGGCCATGGTTATGCCAAGATGTATACTTGGGACCCCACTCCAAGTACCAAACCCAAATGTTCAGTGCTATAAATCCTCAAATGCCAGTCCTCCAACGTTGAGTCATTGGATATCATCCAGTACATCTTAATATTCATGTTTCCAGAAAGTAGAGTTCTGATTATATTTGTGTTTGGAATACTGAGTTCTGACCCAAGTAATTTTAATCTCAACATATTTTACGTTGAAAGAGCTTACTGTGTGGCTTTAGTGTGTTCCGTGGCAATTGTTTATTCTTTCGCATATCATGATAACTGGTGAAGCTGTAACTCATTTCAGTGTGGTAGGTACATTGTTCATTACGGCTGCAGTAACAATGAAAGCATAGCTTCAACGATATTCCAAATGTCTTAAAGGTTTTCAAAGCTTGGAACAATCTAAACATAAAATACCATAGATGCAGAACAGCAGCTTCGACTGAACTTTCTTACATGTAATAAAGAAGGAAATGCTTCAATGTTTGTTTGTTTTCTGAAAGATTTGTTTATGTCTAAAGAGATAAAATGGAAAATTTTAAAAATAACTAAATATAATGAAAAATACATGATATTCTTACATTTAGTTTTATAGTTCTTCGACACTAAGACAGAATGTTATAAACTATAATTAACAAATCTGTGAATCTTTCACATAATATTGTACTCAAGTATTCTCTCTTATAGAAAAGCAATTCACATTCATTTTTATGTTTAGTACTTAAATAATATAAAAACTAATATATTTAAGTTCATTTTTTGTAAACGTACTGCGAGTCATCAAACATAAGAAGATGTGAGAGACAAGTACTAAGATAAGCTGCTGATACTATGTATGTGTAAAGTACATGTA
Source organism: Tachypleus tridentatus (assembly GCF_004210375.1). Classification (NCBI taxonomy): domain Eukaryota; kingdom Metazoa; phylum Arthropoda; class Merostomata; order Xiphosura; family Limulidae; genus Tachypleus; species Tachypleus tridentatus. Next base: position 32,062,732 of record NC_134828.1, on the reverse strand, counting down.
AGAGTCGAAAACAATGTTTATATCCATTTATCTAACATCTGTATTATTTCAAATGCATGTGATACACTTAGTATTTGAGTAGAAATATATGAGGTATACGGTATCTTCAAAACTTGTCATGAAAGAAGATTTCGTAAACTGTTTGTGTAAAACACCTAACATACTGCAGTGAAAACTGTTTGCTTTCATAACGAGACTATAACCATGATAGCACCTGTCACACTTGCATTGGCCTAACTAACTCATTCTCAATTTCTATACTGTAATAATATGGACAGACATAATCAAGAGTAATCTTTTCATTTGTATTTCATGCAGCGTTATTATTTTACTAGCTAATCACACCCAGAAACACATTGTTGGTGTTTCTAATATTTATTTTCTCTGAAATAAACACCACAAATATATATTATCTTTCACAGTTTATCTATATTAGAAAGAGTTTGTTGTGTTTTTAATGTTTGAGTACAGAAACTATATTCCTCATTTTAATTTAAATCGAAGACAAGTTTAATGTCTGTATTCTATTTGTTAAATCTTTACTTTATTTCTCGGAACTAATTTAAGAGGTATACTTCTACAGGTAAAGTACGATCTCTCGTAGACTGTAAATGAGTGAACAAAACAAATTAACTGATGGTGATATAGTTGCAAGTTTATGGGCAGTAATATTCAGATACGTTGTACTTCATACTCATGATCTAACATAAATAATAATTCACTTAAGAGTCAAACACATATACTGTATCATGTTGATTGAGTTAAGATTTTTCTCCTCTTACAGCATTCGTTATAAGTTGGGTAAAATGCATAAACTATCTAAAATATCTGAAGAGTAATTTCTCTCATTAATTATAATATATTATCCGTATTAGCAACCTTAATAACCGCTTTAATCGTGGACACACAACAATTTTCTGTATATTATAAATAGTTTAATACCATGTACTCTGAAAAAGTAATATATCCCAGTGGTATCCATTAAGGGATTAAATATCGAATTGGAAATTAATAATCAAACGCTCCTTGGTTCTCACAAAAGTTATTGTTATACAGTATCAGTGAAAAACACTTTAATTATAGAAACTTTAATTTCTTTGGTATATAATTTATTTAAGTAAATTAAAAATTTTAGGCATCCTTTCTCAGAAATCGTAGGTAACGACATAAAGTAGAATTAATAAAAAGTAAATATCGTTTAATAAAATAGTTATTAATGCCTATAGTATTTTCATCATTCCTGAAGAGAATGTAAAATCAAAACTACTATTTTACTTCCAAAGCATCTTAAGCCTATTTAGTTACAAGGACTTTCAGAATACCATTGAAGGCATGCTTTCGTTGTTACCGCTGACCTATTGAACAATGTACCTAACACCCACAACAAAGTTACATCTACACCACTTATTCTAACTTGAAGGAAGGAAAAGAAAACTATTTTCATGGAACACACTATATCCAGACAACTTGATTTTTCAACATATATGATTATAAAAGAGGAGGAGTAATTAGGAATATCTCGACCATGGATATCGTGATAGATATGACATCAAACTAATTTTCTTTTTCTCGCAGTGTCAAAAACGCTAAAATTACCGTGAAATTCAGTTTTGTCTTCACAAGAATTTGAAAATCTCAAAATTGCAGGAACTCGAAAGAAACGTGCACAAACAAAAGAGAAAAGGTTCTGATCTGGCTTAGATTCTTCGGAAATAAAAATGGCCTCTATACAAAATAACTGGTACACAGAAACAACCATGTAAATTCTATGGTAAATCAATATAGCAAGTTTGGAGAAATCTGGATTTAGTTTAACCATTACACATAGATTGCTGTGATAGCTAAAACTGAATAATTACAGCATAATTCCAATACCAGAAAATATACTTTTCAAAACAAAAAACGCAAAAGTGATATTTTGTTATTTTAAAGATAAATATATGTAATAACGATACAAGCTCTGTGTATGTGATGTTACACGTGTTAAGGCACTGATTGTCAGACCAAAAATGACAATAAAACTTGTGCGCTTTGAAAACGGAGGGAAACATCGGATTTTTCCCCAAAACGCATTCATGTCCAATAAATTTGTTTGAGAGATTTGCATGTTCTGCAAGTGCAACATGTGCAAAATCCCCTATAAAAGTGACGGGTTCTCGGTTTCCATAGTTCAGTGTTAAGCCACCGACACGCAATACAGTTACGCCAAGACTGACTGAAGCAAAACGTAACAACGCCATTGGTCGCTTGGAAGCAGGCGAATCTCGATCAGATGTTGACAGAGCTGTGAAAGTCCACCCAAGCACCATTACAAGGCTATTGAATCGTCACCAACAACATGGATAAACTTGTGACCGTCCACGATCTGGCAGACCTCGTGTGACTACGCCAGCACAAGATCGCAACATTACGTTACGTCACCTTCGAGGTAGGACCACCACTGCGACGTCTACTGCCTCAACCATACCAGGGCTGCGTAGGATTTACGATCAGACCGTACGTAACCGTCTACGAGATGCAGGAATCCGACCTCGACGTCCAGGCAGAGGCGTCATCCTCACCCAGCAACATCGTCTAGCAAAGCTGCAGTGGAATCGAGAACATCGGGTATAGCCTCATCGACGATGGAGGCATGTTTGATTCAGCGATGAATCACGTTTTATGCTTCGTAGGCAGAATGGAAGGACCCGTGTTAACCGTCGCCGAAATGAACGTTTTGCATCAAACTGTGTGCAGGATGTTAACAGATTTGGTGGTAGCAGCGTCATTATGTGGGCTGCCATCGCCTACAATGCCAGAACAGACCTTTTGCACATTCGAGGGAATCTTACGGCTCAACGATACGTCGACGAGATTCTTAGGCCCCATGTGCAACCCATCATGGTGAACGTAAACGACGTTTATCAACATCACAACGCCCGTCCTCACACAGCCCGACTCACCACTGTCTTCTTGAGACACCACAACATCAACGTTCTTCCCTGGCTATCCAGATCACCAGATTTAAACCCCCCGTCGAACATCTTTGGGACGAGTTGGACCGACGACTGCGACGGCGACAACCTCAACAGCAGACTCTACTTCATCTTGCAGCAGCTTTGCAGGCTGAGTGGACAACCATTCTACAGGATGTGATTCGTCACCTCATCGCTTTCATGGGCAGGAGATGCCAAGCAGTTATTGATCCTCACGGGGGGCATACTCGTTATTGACGTTGAGTGACTTAACTCTTCACCTAGTGAGCGTGGGATTCGCCTTGGCAGACATTCGATGTTCAGCAGTGAATGTCCAAAGTTTCACACATGTCATACAGAACAACCTGGAATAAACTTGTTAACAATTTGTCTCAAATTTTGCCTTTTGCGTTTCTTTTTTTGAAGAGTATATTATTTTCTCATTTGAAACAAACAGTTTACTCTTCCTACTTTGCGTAGTCCTGTTTTCGATATTCTTCTCTATCAGAACTTATCGGAGTATATGTCAGATCGCAACAGAGAATATGAGACCTACCAGACACACCCGGGAGTTTGTACAGGGAACTGGCGAATATGTATAAACATCAAAAAGCCGGTTCCAAACTGTTTCCAAAGGGGTAATTACCCGGTCATGCGGCGGCTGTGTCGCTGCTGTGGCCTCAAAGGACAATTACTTAGCGACTGCAAGACCCCGCGGTGCTGTAAGTTTCTGGCATATGGACACACAGATAGTGACTGTGATATAAAATGTGTTACCTGTAACTGTGGCCACACGATCTCTCGTTGTCCGAAGCGTGTGGCAACATATGGCGTGGTGGCTGTGGGGCAGCAGCGTGTTCAGAAGAGGGAAAGAGAGGGGGTCTTCCACCGTCTCACCTTCAAAACCAACAACTGCCGATGGTGGAGCCTTTGTAAGAGCGCCTGCCGCAGTGAAACCCGTAAATCGGGCAGTAGTGTCTCTCCCGCCCAAATAGAGGGGCTTCGGCACTGCAGAAGTGGAGAACGCTGTGGGAGCCGTTCAGGGCGGAGGGCCTCTGTTTGGTTGGGACCTCTGAGGAGGCTCTGGCCAGCCTGTGTGACCTCAAGGTGTTCTTCGTTTCTGTGGAGTTTCTGGCCTCTGTGACTGGTGGTGAGCAGGTTGGGGCTACGTTAGAAACCACTTCTTATTGCATCTGTAAGTGTCGGGGTTGGATCGTTTGATTATATCGTCGACTCTTCCAGTCTCCCGAGTCTTTCGGGATTGGAAGAGGAACGTAAAGGACAGTGGAGGCCTTAGAGCCCAGTGACTCTTCCACACTTTAGTCTGGATATCTCGATTGTGCAGTGGCATTGGTCGGATGGTTTCAAACTCTGCTCGCTCCCACAGACGATGCAGTAGCGTAACTGATTTTCACCTCTGGACTAGTTGATGAGTGTTTCGTGCATGATGTTGATTATCCGGGGGAAGCGTAACGTTGCCGAGTATTACCACGCACTTTCCCTTTTCAACCACTATATGTTTAACGCTATCTTCCTGCAGGAGACTCATTTTATCTCTCAGAGGGACCACTTTTCGTTTTCTTCATACTGTCCTGTCCGTGCCTTTTGGATGGTTAGCACGACGCGTGCGCTTGGTGTTGGGGATCCTTTTTTCTCCCGCATTTAAATGGCATCATCTTTGCGCCACATAGTGATACTAAGGGGTATGTAGTGTGCATTAATGTTGGCACCCTTGATTAATAATGGATATTTGACCATTATCCTTATCCATCTTGCATGAAGTCCTTCAGTGTTGTCGGATGTCTCCTTTAGATTATGCATTGGTGATCGAGTGCCTGCTCTCTTATCTGTAACACTTGGTCTTGGAGTGTGGCCTCCAGTTCCCGGGGATATGAGTGTCAAGTATGTTTTTCATGCAGACGATGTGAAGACCATTGCTTCCCAGCACAACCATGCTCGGTGGTTGGGCAAATGAGCCTCGGCTACCGACTCCTCATTTGAAATTGATTGGACTACATCCCCAATCACTTGCTTTGGGGTTCATTTTCTCGCGTGCGCAAGAGAGGATGTCTCGGGAGAGGTGGTGCAGCGTGTTGGTTCGGCAGAGCACGATTACCGCTACTGCCCTGCTCTCTTTGTTGGCAGGGCGTAGATGATTAGGAAGTAGAAACTTCTCTTGGTCTTGTACTTTGGGGCTATTCCTCCTATGGACTGCACTGTACGGGCTATTGAGCGCCATGTCTTCGTCTTTCTGTGGGGTGGCAAGCCTGAAGTAAGAATGGGTGGACTTGCTGATACACTGGACATGGGAGAACTTATTGTGTCCGCAATCAGACTGATCTTGTGTTCACAAAGCTAAACAAAGAGTTATGTGTAGTTCGTCAACATCTGCAGACATAACCCTGTATCACAAGAAGCGTTCATGAGTTATATTTTTTACTCTTTATTAAATTACTTGCAAGACGTTAAACTATAAGATGTGACGTTTTAATTCATACGTGGTATTACATGCTACCATTTTCTCTTTAAATAATGAGTCAAGAACTACGTCTGAATTTATGTAAAATGTACTTTTATGTCAAGTTTCTTTCATGTTTCAAATTTCTGTTTTCTTTTTACTTTTCTAGCATTTTCCTGAAATTCCTATAAACAATAATTTTGTTTCCACTTAACACTTCCAATCAGTCTAAATTCTGAACATTTCTATTTTCCCGAATCATATTTTCAAAAACATTTTTAGGTTAATAATATTAAAGAAAATAGCACTAAGTTGATGTTGAAATTTGAATAATGGCAAATATGTTTAGAAGTCATTGAGAATTGGAAAGATGTTAGAAGATTACCAATTGGCAAATATTTGAAGAAAGTGATAAACACTGTCCAGACAATTAATTATAGGACAGATAGTATTACACCACAATGTGGAAAGGTTTTGGAGAGTTTGATTAATGACAATGAGTCACTTGAAGCAGTTTGATATAGTGTCATAAAGTCAGCACTTTTCAACTAATAGTATCTCTTCTTTAAAATTTATTCTAAAATTTATTGACAATGAAACTGTATATTTCCTTTAATTGACTGATAGAAAGAGTTTATTGAAGTGTTTTATAAAAACTTGTTAAAAAAAATCTGCAGGTATGGGGAAAGATTAAGGAATTTGATAAAGATAAATTGGTTTAAGAGCAAAATTGCAAAGAATTCTAATAAATGGAGTAAGGTTTGACTGGATAAAAGTTACAACAAGTAATGTGCCTCAAAGCTTTTAGTGGCGTCCTTTTGCTATACAAATGATGTTGACTGTGGAATATCGACGAAACTGTGTTGTTTGAATATGACGTCAAGATCATTTTGGTGGCAATCCTTACATCAAGGATTCTGCAGACTTAGAAATGTTCTGAGCCAATGCATGGCAAATGATATTTTAAGATTTTTCAACTCAAATTACTGTTTCGATTTGAACTGATATACATTAAAATGCTGTTCAAAAAACAATTTTGGAATTTCGATCAAAATATCACTGAAGTCATCTAAACAATGTAACCAACTAGCAATAAGACAAATAAACTTTGGCTAGCATCTTTAGAACTATTAAATATGATATATGGATATTATTGTTTTACTGTATAGATCACTTGTAAGACCTTATTAAGAGAACTATGTACAGCTTTGGGTTCTCTTCCTAAAGAAAGATATTGCATTGATGGATAAGAAATAAACAAGAATGAATAAGATGATACCTGGAAGGGTTGGAACCTACTAGGATGAGAGATTAAAATTTTTAAGTGAGCTTCTTGTTCCTTTCCTTATATTTACTTAGTTCCTTTGACTTTGAAATTGATATATAATTTAAGGAATATATTGCATATCTTATGATGATATTTCCCATATATCATTAGATTATTCCCTCAACATGTGGTATTTCTATTTTCAAGGTTGTGTATATCTTGTGTGTATATTATTAATTCTGACTTTGAAGTTCGTGTGTCATGTCATGTTGTAACTTACAAAGTGTATTATTCTTCTCGTGTGACATTATTTTTTGTCTACTGGCTGTATGACAGATGACACACTTTTAGGAAATTACATTATAAAATTAAAACATTTAAAATAAAATGAAACTGGTAATCTTGAAATAATATATCAACTCATTCCATGATGAGATTATTATGATATGATGATTAAAAATTAAAATGAAATTTAAAAAAAATATATATAGAAACTTCCATCTCGAAAGGCGTGAAGATCACTAATGGTTAATATGCCAAGCTGTGTGCATTGAGATATATATGCGCAATGGATAAATTGCTGATGTAAAAATGTGCAGCAAAGACCTTTATGTCTTTCGCCACATTATTTCTGTCCGATTAAGTGTAACGGCAACACAATACTTAGCCTAAATAGAATTATCTCATTACCACCCTGCAGAATATTGGTAGTTAATATGTTGATAACATGAGAGAAATTCTATTTCCCATTAATGACTGTCTACGAGTGTAATTATCCAGAGAAATAATTTCGATAATACGAAATTTATAGCAATATAATCTCCACAATCTCTAGCGTTTCGTCGAGCATTATTTGTTTGTAACGAATTTAATATTATTTCAATATTTCTGTTTCTTTTACTTTGACACAAAATTATATATTTACGCAATTTATATTGTTAAATCTATATTATAGAAATCTCTTTTGTTTCCTAAAATTGTTGAAGATTTTCGAGTGTAAGAACAACAACAAATATTTTACAAAATTACAAACGTATGACAAAAAGTGTGACAAACGCTAAATAATCAGAAAACTACAGATATTTAACCAAAAACGTTTTTAGATTTCGAATAGAAAAAACTTCAGTGAAATAGCTTCGGATGTTAGCATTTCTACGAGGAACATTTTAATGGTAAAAATTTCATGTGTGAAGAATATAGGTAGTTAGCATTCGCGTCATGGAAATGTAGCTGTGTGTCAATGAATGTAATTTGCGTCTGTTAAATTGTCGACAAACTTTTGAATTTGGCAATGGGTAAATAGTCAATGTGTAAACGCGCAGCAAATATATAGATTTGTTCCCAGTTGAAAGATATGTCTTTCTTCATACGGTATAAGTGATGGCATTCTCCGTTAATCATATAAATTGTGATAGATTCTAGGTTAGAAATGATATGATCGAACTCGACTAACATCTAGAATGAACGATGAGGTTTTATTGAAACGAAGCAACCGAACAAGTAGCAACACGTCCTACATTAACCTTCAAAACTTCGACCATTACACAATGAATCTTCGGACATAGAACAATAAACAAAATATTTATTAAGATATTGAATAAATACAGGAGTTCTTAAATACATATAGATATATAGAAAATATTAAGGACCAACCAAAACAAACATGTCAAACGAAGAGTGATATGGTGTAAGCAATGACGTCTTTTAATGACCTGATCTATATCATCTATAGCTTTTAGAATACATCTTTTCACTGAGCAACTGTGTGATATGGCGCAAAATTAATTTCAGAATTAGAGTTAATTTCAATTAAACTTTGGGCCCGGCATGGCTAAGTCCGTAAGGCGTGCGCCTCGTAATCTGAGGATCGCGGGTTCACATCCCCGTCGCACCAAACATGTTCGCCTTTTCAGCCGTGGGGGGTGTTATAACGTGTCAGTCAATCCCACTATTCGTTGGTAAAAGAGTAGCCAAAGAGTTGGCGGTGGGTGGTGATGATTAGCCGCCTTTCATCTTGTCTTACACTACTAAATTAGGGACTGCTCGCCCAGATAGCCCTCTTTGCGCAGTAGCTTTTCCTAGCGGTTTTAAATTCAAAAGAAACAAAATAGTTCTGCTCTGAACGTGTATGGTGAGAAAAACAGACTTAAATATGTTTTAAGTTGGTAGTGACTTACTAGTCCTATGACAGAAACGGAATGATGCCGCAACTATTGAAATATGAATAAAACGTCAGATGTGTATCCATATTTTATTCTCAAACAACATCGCTTTCGCTTCTCTAATGAAATAACTAGTCATAATATTTGCATAAGGTCTATAAGTATTCAACGAAACTAAGCGAAAACATACCTTAATAGCTTTCATTACTTTAAGGACTGCAGGCTTTTCATGTAAAATGAATTATTCATATTTCAGTAAAGATAAGCTAAAAGTGGCTTCGCAATGTAAGATAGAAGAATAAAACTTTAGGCAAGTTCTTTGTAGCATTTTCGGTAAGAACCTTTAGCATGCAATAAAAATAAGCTAGAGAACAAATCTTCACGAGAAATTTATATACAATATATAACACGAGAAATTATCATACATACCAATTCTGTTTATATTTCCTTTCATAAAATGAAGGTTTGCTTTCGTTGCGATTGTATCCACAATTTGAATTGTGTATGACAGACAAATATTGATATTATCATAAAAAGGTGATAAGTAGATCATAGAAATTAGCATCTTTGAAAACAAAAATAATAAATAATTAAAGAATATCCTAGGAAACAAGTATTAACCAATTCATTTAGGTTTCAAAAGCGTATTACACGTCAGGATTTCATAGAATGTCTTTATTATTATTTTCTTCGACAACCATAAGTATATATCCGGAAGAGAAACTGTTGAAGTCAGTTCACTATAATTTTTGAAAGTTACCACTCGAGATTTTATTTTAAATATATTCGTATATTTTTATATTTATACATCTGTCAATTTCCTTTGCGTATTGAATAAACCAAGTGCTATGGAAAGAAGTACCTTCTTTTCTTCATTAGTACTCACATTTTAAAGACTGAACAAAGCTCTAAATGTCTTCCGTCTGCATTATAATAGTTACTTAGTGGACAATAAAAGATGTATTTCTCGAGAAATCACGTTGGTGCATATTATAGATACATACTTCGTTACTAAAATATGACTAAACTACAACAAATGTTCTTGATTAACTTTTTATTCAAAAGATTATAATATTAAATATTAAAAGAGAGTTACAATTACCGAATATAATGAAGTGCATTGAATTTACCAGTAACAGAAGTAATGTTAACAAGCTGGTAATTTAGGGGCCAATACGTTACAAGGATGAATCAATGTCATTTACTTATTTTGTGATCTCTTTATTGAGCAGTAAATTATTTGTATAATTTAATGTTGCTTGTTAATATATATAGTTCATGTAAGAGTAAAATTATGAACTTTGTGCACTGAAAAATAAATCTTTCCAGGATTTATGAATCATTATTATAATAATTGTTTTGTCCTAAAAACTAACGGATATATTTTTTTTTCGATCATATTCTAGACAAAATGAATTGGAACATATGGAAACACAAATAAATAAGAATATTAAAAGCAGGATTACATAAAGAAACAAATTGAAACAATTCATTTAAAATGTCAAAACCATTCGTATCTCCGTTTCACGAAATACAGTGTCCTAGTATTGAAATTATTCTAGCTTCAATAAGTTGTTTCACCCATAGTAGTGAATGAGTAATGGTTAAACAGGTTCCAGACATCTTCAAACAGGCATTATTGATTCACCGTGCAATACTCATGGCTGTTTTTTATTTTACAGTTATTCTACATTGAGGCCATACCTTCTACTGAGAAATCTAGACCAATGTTGATAATTTTCACCAGAGTATTTAACCGAACTCTGTCTATCTTATTTCTGTACAAATCATTAGAATTTCTACCGTTACTCGATGTTACAGTCCTTACAAAGTCAAAATTAATTTTTTACAGCCATTCTTGGTTTCTTGATACTGCGAGAAAAAGTACATATGATTGATTTCTCAGCTATAAAGGATGGGAGCGCAATCTCTAATTCGTGGATCTTTCCTAGCTGTTGGTAATGGGTTTTGTGTGTCGTTGAGTCATGCAATAGTGCGTCGGATGACTTGTTTACTACGCTGTAATTTTAATTTTAAGATTAATATTGCTTTCATGCATTAGAAAGTTTTCAAATTTCACGTGAAATCTTTGCTTTTTATTATTAATTTTATTAACAACTCATTTCTACTTTCAGTAGATTTTATGACTCCTTTAAAAACCATAAAAAAATGACGTAAATTTAAATTATGCTTTCTTCGTTAGATAATGATAACAAATTATGACACGGAAACATAAATGTTTACACTAAACAGCTTAAATCTTACATCATCATATATATATTATTTTTATCATATAATGCTCGGTTTTTAAACTATTGGATTACACATTTCTTTCGTGGTGGCATCTATTGCTTCAATGTGAAAGGCGCGATGTTTTACTACAAAATTATACGTTCACGTGAGGTTAGAAATTACTTGTCATGAGGGAAAAATTTAACGAAATATGTGCAATATATACGAAAATGTCCAATATATTTCTCAAATAATTTTTACATTTCACAAGTGGATGGAATAAGTTTATGCAAGGAAATCAAATGGAGCGTATTATTCTGTGAAACATGTCCTCTCTAGCTCCTAACTATAACTACCCCATAGAACTCTTGTTGTCATCAAATAGTTTTGACAACAATTAAATTTTCTTTCTGTACTATCCCTAAAAACAGCTGATTCCAAAATCCATTTTATACTTTACGAGACTGTATTTAAAGCATGTGAAAATATACCATGGATTATATTAGCGATTTGAATACTTACTTTCAGCAACCGTTATTTTTTGTTAATGTTTGTTCTTTCAAAACACTAATTGTGTGTGTATCTAAAAATTATTTTTCTGTCATCTTAAATAACATAATAACTCTTGAAATTGTAACTTTGTTCAGTGGAGTGCGTGCATTTTTTCTTACGTCAGTAGTAAGTATGAAATCACTTCTTCAATGGTATTCTGAAAGTCCTGAATGTTTCGCTGAAAACGTTCAACAAAATAGACCTAGGATTATTTAGAAGAAGAATGGTAGGTTAGACTCAAATTCCTTTATAGGAATAATAAGATAAATAAGAGAATTACAAACTCCTTTCTGAAATTCCTGCCTAATTTTAATTAATTCTACTTTATCTTATTAACTAGGATCTGAAAATAAATAAAACGTAAAAACTTTTGTTTAATTAAATATGTTACAGAGAAAAGAAATCATAATTTTGTCACTTAAGAGTTTTTAACTAACATTTTATAACAATAACTTTTTGCGAGCATTTTTAGAAGCCAATTATTTATTTCCAAAGAAGTAGAATATTATTATCACACAAGATTCAGGTGCATCCACAGCGAATTATTTGAACAACAAACTATTCTTGTCTCGTATATGATAATTACTTGTAGTTCAAAATATATTTGATTATACAAGGTCGATGTGTCTTGAGCTCTCTCAATGTATCAGTTCCATAATTTTAGCGTTATGAAACTATCAAATATTCTGCTGAGACACTGTGAGCATTTGATTATGTCATTTTATATGATTTTTAATTGTGAAACTGCTAACATGAGGGTCTATATTTTTGTTTCCAAGCGCATGCTAGTTCACTCTGTAATAAATGGAGGAAATTTATTGAATGTCTGTGGCTACATCAACAATGGTTAATATTCTTTCTAATGGATAACTGGTGACACAAAATATTTAAACAAAATTTTGTTAATATTACAGTTTATCATACTAATTACTGTTCAGATTCTTAGATATTTTGCGTGTAATGAGAAAACTAGGGATGTCATCAAACTTACAGCGAAAGCTGTGAGAAGCAAAAAAATTCAAGCTAATCAAGGTGTTACAATATATACTAACCCAACAAAAATGCCACTATAAAAGAAAGTGTTGATACTTTAATAGATACTAACAACAAAATCTTATTGACAGAAAGGTAACTGAACTTCCCAAATATAAATATGTGGGTGTTTGAATAATATTCTCATGTCATTTGGCTGATGAAATCAGACTGGTGGTAAGATTTATAACAACAGGTTCGTACAGGATAATTTCAAAGTAAATACGAATTTAATTGAATGACTTACACTTAATATAAGGAAAAATAAGCACAATACACACTTGATGCAAAGTAATGATTTGTTATATTTTTAAGAAAGTGGTCTATTTGTAGTAAATCACGAAAGTTTCTGCAATTCTCCAACGAAGTGGAACAAAACCTGTTCGCTACAGTTGTAAGGTCGCAAATATACTGCTGTTTCAGTGGTGAGATAAAGAAATATTTAAGATAAACCGTGATTATACATTATTCAATATAAAAAGCAAAACTATAATAACTAAAAATAAAGATAAATAAAAAATTAATACAATTTTTTATACACATATTTTTACGTATGTTAAAATGGTATGTAATAAACATGTAATTTATGAAAATATGTACAAAGTGAATTGAAAAAAGATTGAAATAATCTACGTAAATAAACCTAGATATCATGTATAGATTTGTGTAGAGTAATGAAAGAGACTGCATGGAAAATAATACGAGCGAAATGAGTTTTATTAAAAAAATATATCAAAGCAATAAAGCTAAGTATTTTGACACATGACAGAACCTTTGCTGGAGGGATGGCAATGGATCTCTTTACGTTCTATTATAGAAATATAACTGTGTCTCTGCGAATCTATAAACTCTCAGAACCTAATTCAGATTCATGAAATATGAACTTATATAGACATTGTTTTATTACTATAATTCTCAAGGATCATGTACTATCCAAGTACGTGGGTTGCCTCTGTATGTATGATACGTATGTCAGGCAAGGCATGGGAGTGAATACAACATCACCCACCAAAAGATCACAAAGCAAAATTATGATCACGATTGTTTGTTTGGATTTTCAATGCTAAGCTGTACAATAGAATATTGTGTTGAGTAAATTTAAGACTGAATCACCAAGATGAACTTAGGGTGCTTGTTTATTTCTAAACTGCTATCGAAGTGTGGTTAATAATAATTTATGTGACACCAAATCAGAAGTGGAAAACTCATGCCTCTATACTGATGATTTAGACCACCAAAAATGATTGTTTAATGAAAGGTTATTGTCTTCATTCCAAGAACGGTGAAGTATATTAATATTTTCAAGTCTTTTTTCAAGACTTTAGATCCATGAAAGGTTATGTTGGGCTTCGATAATAAATAATGATCTCACCAAAGCTTTAAACAATAAAAGTGCTGTACTTTTTCATTACTTTGACAACCTTCTAAAGAACACTTAACATTTCTACAGAAGCTTTCAATTGATTCTAGCTTGACTGATGCCTATTTCAACTTTAAATCCATTTGCTGAGGAGTGTTCAGGCTGAACTCTAACGTGGAATCTCTTATACCATACGTTATAATGTGCCGGATGGTTTAGACTATCTGTGGAACCCCATTATTGTCATTGGACAGTTTAGTTTTTTTGTACATCAAGACTTCAACACATCTTCTACCACAGACTCTGCTGATGTAATGGTGAGGCTGAGCTAATACATGCAGTGCTGTGTAAAAGTGTTACACAAATGAAAGATTTGTAATTCTTTCCATTTTATTGGGCTGATTCTTTTATTCCACTACCGAATATAAATTTCAACACTACTATAATGCTTCACGGATCTCTTTTGACTACTGAATTAGCTGGGGTGAGAATACCAATTAATCATTTGCTTTACCCTATATGTGTAACAAGGGCATGTCATAAGAGCTACGCTTGAATAAATATACTGGTAAAATTTAGTGTATCATATAACTGTCATAGTACCTCAGGCAATGTCTTAACAATATAGAAAGAATATAGCAAGGAGCTATCACATGGTACGGGTGTATCTAGAAGAAATCAATTTTACATCATTCTACAAATAAAGTTTAATTTAAAAATGTGTTTAACACTATATATTAATTTATTCTTATGTTACGACCCGAAAAGCGTAGAAAGTTGTCAGAAGATCAAAGGTTCGCACAAAAGCATTACGTAATGATGATTGAATTATTGAACAGCTTGCTGCGGATTTGAAATCATTCCAAAATCCCTAGATTATGAGACCAAGACCTTTAGCCCGGCATGGTGTGTTAAGATGTTCGAATCGTAATCTCAGGATCGTGGGTTCGAATCCCCGTCACACCAAATATGCTCGCCCTTTCAACCGTGATATTCGTTAGTAAAAGGGTACCCCAAATGTTGGCGGTGGGTGGTGATGACTAACAGCTTTCCCTCTAGTCTTACACCGCTAAATTAGGGACGGCTAGCTCAGGTAGCCATCGTGTAACTTTGTGGGAAATTCAAAAACAAACCAAGATGTATAAACGTGAAAATAGGAAAGAAATGGAAAGAACATCTAAAAATAATTACACTAACATTAAATGTCATTGTTTATACAGCTCTCAAAACAGAAGAAAGAATTCCATTCATTTCAAGCATTAGATGAAGATATATCTTGACGTATTTCAGTTTTTCATGTGATTACGATTATGATGTATAACAAATAATTTTAAACTAAAATATAACTGGTAGTTTTGTAATAATTTTTCAACTTATTGCATGGTGGATCTGACATACCTAAAGACTTAGGCGCTCGACTCAAAATTTATGGATCGATAGATTAAAGATTGGCTTTTCACATGCGGCGGAGCAGTAAGAATGAGAAGGACTGTAAATTTTCCTTTCCGTTTGTAACAGAATTACTCAAGAGATGGCAGTGTATGCTGCTGGCATTTTACCCAACTCAACGTCGACAATTGAAAATTACGCACACCACAAGACAGCTTTTGCAGATTTACCACAAACAAATAAAATCTCTACCTCAAAAAGCTTAAACTGGACTAGTGGGTGACATGCTAGGCAGAGCTACATTAGATAATGGACATGTATCAAAACTGAAAATACGTAGCAAATATAAAGATGTGTCTCCAGTTAAGAGATGTGATGTTATTTATTATTTGCATAATAGAATAAATGATGGAATGTTCGTTTAATGGATAAAATGAGTGATAATTTTTTGGTTAGAAATAAAATAAACAAGAAACACTAGCTCGTTTTAGATCAAGAATTAATGATGAAGTTTATATTTAAATATAGATGTATACAAAATATTAAGGGCTTCAGGACGCCAATAGAAACACCAAAAAAAAAGATGGAACAAGGAAAATGCAACAAAAAGTAACAGACTGATGAAGACTGAACGGCAAGCTTATGGACTTACAACACATAAAACATGAAGCCTTAACGACTATAGAATGCATATTAACATTCAGACACAATGTACCTTATCCTCAAGGTTTAGTATAAATACAAATGTATATAAAAGTAAAACAGAGAGAGAGTTGTGATATACGTAATTATGTCTGTAAGTTACTTAAGCATTATCTTCCATAGCGTTTAGTATATAACCCATTTTTTATAATTATACGCCTTCCAACTTTACGCTGAGATGTTGTGTAGAATTTGTGTTAAAATCAACTTAACTTGAACATTTTAGTAAAAAAAAAACTAATTTCACTGCACTGTTATAGTTGCGTAAAATTTCTGCCTCCGATTAAACATCTTATTTTTTAAAAAAATGGGTATTTTATCGTCCTTCATTTAGGGCTTAGTAACAGAAGAAAGAATGTAGAAAAACAGTATTAACTTTATCCTTCCTAGACTTTTGATTCTTTGACGGATACTCTCAGCTAGTAAGAATAAGTACGTACAAGAAGCTTGACTCGGATGACATCTGTTAGTGTAGGTAATAACTATCTAAGTGTAATTATTATTTAGTATATCTATCATTATTAATTGGATAATAATTATAGATTTTTTATTTTCTCTTAACTCTGGGTATGTGTTTTGGTTTGTTTTGAATTTTGCACAAAGCTACAAGAGGGTTATCTGCGCTAGTCGTTCCAAATTTAGCAATGTAAAATTCGAGGGAAGTCAATTAGTCATCACCACCAATCGCCAATTCTTGGGCTACTCTTTTACCAACGAATAGTGGGATTAACCGTGGCTTTATATCGCCCCCACGGCTGAAAGGGCGAGCATGTTTGGTGTGTTGGGGATTTGAACCCGCAACTCTCGGATTACGAGTCTTGTCCTTATCCACCTGGCCATAATGAGCCCTGGGTATGTCTGCCTACTTATACCGCTAGAAACCATTTGTGTAGAATTGCGCTTAACTACAACGGACACTACTTTGTTATTTATTTTTTGGACTGCTAATTTCATTTAAAATTATTACGTAAGTAGATGTTAACTCGAAAGCGATTATTCGTTTCTTTCAAATGATGACTATATTTTTGATAGTTGAGACAAAAAGTAAATTTTTTACAATTTTTGAAATTTTCTTTTCAGCACGTGAATTTATATACGTCATCAAAAATAGAATTTAAATTACAATTTTTTAACTCGTACTGATAGCGGTTGAAGATTGAATATTTATTTCAGGAATATTTTTGCTTTAGAATGAAAGAACAAAACATATATTTAGTGAATTTTATTCTTAGCAACGTCTCATATGAATCTATATGCTCTCATTTATTTTTCATTCACAAATTAAGAAGTCAATTTTATACAGTAGTCTGTAGTTGTGACCAACACTTTATTATTAATTACTAATTTTTTAGACTGTTATGCACAACAATGAATTACAACAGTTATTAGAAGTGTTAAAGGTAAAGTTTAATTCTATATTTGTTTTCATTTCTTTGCGGTTCATATACCACGAAGTCCCCACTTTGGCACATTGGTACGCCTGCGGACTTACACATCTACAAACCGGATTTCGTACTCCTGGTGGGCAGAGATAGGTAGTTCTTCATGCAGCAAAGTGCTTAATAACAAACAAAAACAAGGTAATATATCATGCAACGGTAGGAAGTAAATTCAGAAATCAAGTAAAATGTGATTAAAAGTCTATAAATCTAGGATTAGAAGAAAAATATTTTATACTGTGCTCACAAAATTACATAATGTTCACCTTTCAAATTCTATTCATTTATTTATAAAATAAGATTTACCCTTTTCTTAACAATTTGAAGTTTTTGTAAATTTTCAGTTCATATTATCTATTTATCAATATCACTCACGTTCGAATTATTTTAATTTCATATGTTAACTTTCCCAGGTTACTTGTTAAAATAACACTTTATTTTACGTTGTTTTTTTTGTTAGTTATTATTTCATTCAATCCTGGTACAAAAGGTGCTGAAAGTATGAAAATTTTCTTTTCAATATTGTATGATATTCATCTCGAACATAAATAAATATATATATATATATTTCAGTGATATGAAAACAGTGATATTTATGTCTAATTGAAGTTTAATGAATAAACAAAATCATCAGGAAGAACTGCGTTAAAAACAGTAAATCCCAACCTCTGATTAACTATATTATAACAGTAAAATATTGAAGCCATAAATCAGAATACATAAACATCAAGCTATAACGTAAAATAGTAAAATGTATTCTAGGTTTTGGAGGTGACAGCGAAAATAGAACCCACATTACTATAGGAATACACCGTCTATCAGTCTTAACCTCCAATTCACTAGTCTCACATCAGAAAATTAGAAATTAGGAAAGCGAGATCGGGGATCGGGGAGTGGGGGTTCAAGTCCACAACGTCCCACGTCTATATCACCCTTCAATGACTGCAGAAATTTGTAGGAAGAAAACTGCTCTCCCAAATCAGAATGAGAAAAAGATAAACATAAAAAGATAAATAAATAATAATAAAAAGTACGTATACCTACAGTTGACTCACACTTATTTGTCTAATAAAACATTTACATTGAAACAAGTGAATTTATCATTTCATTCACTCAACCACTAATGGCTGTACTCTTTATATAAAGTGAATACTTTACATTTGATTTTACAGTTACGTAAGAAAACAAACAAAGGTTTAAAATATTGTTCAACAATACCTCACAATAAAACTACTGTATTCTATATTAAAAAACATAAAAACAATTTAAATTATTTGCTATGCATTGCGAGCTCGTAAGTCATACAAGTAATATTTGCGATAATAATCAGCACACATTTAATACGAATACAAAGAAAGTTATAACAGCGCGACGATGAGAATTTACCACAGATTACTACATAGGGTAAAACAACTAATTTTGTAAAGGTAAAACTTTCAAAAAATTTTAATACATGCACAAACATTATCCAAAATTTACAGAAAAAACTACTTAAAGCCATGTTAAACACAAAATACAAAGAACTACATGACTTACAAAAACAAAAAATGAACCTAGACCATCAACTGACATGCTGCATTAAACCAGAGATTTACGGACTTATACAACGAAACATAAACCAAATCAATACTAAGAACAACAGAGACAAAAAGATCTGCCACAACAAAAAACTAGAAAAACTAAGATGCAAACAACAGAAAAGACACCAAAACAACAAACCGTTGACTAACCTCATAATTAACAGATCCGACCGACAATTAAACACAGACGAGATACATCTACTTAACAAAGGACTCAACTTCGCAATAGCACCTAGGTACATTCCAACCATAGAAATCAAAACATGTTTAGAAGACCTAGCCAGGAGACTTGTGATACTTTCTACAGAGAAGAAAAACAAGGAAACAACCAAACACAACAAACAGAAAGAAGACAACTTAGATAATTTTATTGACATCCAACAGCCAAACTTCCCAGGTAAATTTACAAATTTATATTTTCCAGAAACACCTAAAAACAACATCTTAAACGATTTTTTCAAAGAATTTTCTCACAAAACCATCAGCATAATTTCACAAAACAGAAAACTAAAAACAACCTTACAAAAGAGACATTAATTCCATTAAAACCTAAAACAAGACAAAAACATAAAAATTCTAAAAGCAGATAAAGGTAACGCTATAGTCATAATGAACATGAATGAATACATCCAAAAAATGAATAACATCTTATCAGACACGAACAAATTTAAACCAATACACACAAATCCAACAAAGACACACGAGACGCAACTGAACAAATTACTACTACAAATGAAAAAAGCCAACACAATTTCACAAACACTTTATTCCTACCTACGTAAAACCGACTCACGCACACCGCAAATATACGGCATCCCCAAACCTCATAAACCAGGTTGTCCATTACGACCAATAATGTCCACATATGAATCGTTTAATTACAATCTTGGTAAATACATAGCATGGGCATTCTCTAAATATGTAACATCAGCCAGCTCATTCATCAAAGACTCTTTTAATTTCAAGTCTAATCTAAATCAACTTAATCATAAAGCCTTAATGGCCAGTTTCGATGTTATATCCCTCTTTACAGAAGTTCCAACCACTGAAGCCTGCAAGATAGCCTTAGAACTCTATATCCGAGACCCTAACCTAACTATAGAAATTCCCAGTAACCAGTTAGCAACCCTCATAGAATTCACCACGATAAAGACAAACTTCATGTTCAACAACCAAAACTATATACAAACAAATGGCCTAAGCATGGGCAACCCAGTATCACCAGTTCTAGCCAATATTTTTATGACACAAGTTGAAACACAAGCAATTAACACCGCATTACATCCACCACTATACTGGTACAGATATGTAGATGACACGGTTGCGGGATTCAAATCGACAGAACACATACTTAATTTTTTCAATCACATTAACTCTATACATCCCAACATTAACTTCACATGTGAACAGGAAGAAAGCAATCAAATAGCATTTCTTAACCTCAAAATCACAAGAACCGACACAGAAATCAAAACAGAAATCCACCGAAAAAATCACCCATACTGGACTATACATTCCTTGGGACTCAGCACATGAAACAAAACAAAAACTCAACATACTAAGAAACCAAATAAACACAGCCATAAAACTATGCTCACCAGATAAAATTAACGATGAATTAGACAAAATAAAACAATACTTCATCAACATCAATAAAATTACTCCACAAACCGTAGAAAACATTATACGCACACACCTAGACAAAAAGCAAAATCGACCACCAAATACAGCTCACGAATCAAAAAACCACGAAACCATATACTGCTGTATACCATATATTCCTGACATCAGCAAACAAATAACCAACATTTGGCAAAAACTAGTAACAAAATATGACATTCCAGTTAATACCAAATTTATTCAAAACCCGGCACAAAACTGAGGTCTATACTATGTAAAACTACACTGACAAACACCACACCAACATTATTTATAAAATACAATGTGATAACTGCCACGACTTCTATATTGAGAAACAAGTAGAAAACTGGAAACCAGATTCAAAGAACATAAAAGTCACCTTCACACGTTTTCGAACACTGCAAGTCAAATAAACACAACATAACCATAGAAAACACTCAAATACTAAATAAAGAAACAAACATAAACAAACGCAAAATTAAAGAAGCCTTACTTATACAACAACGTAAACCCAAAATAAACCAATATAAAGGAACACCTTTATACCTATATTAATATAATAAAATAAATAAAATTATATATTCAAACATCTAATACCGCCCTCTACATTTCGACACACAGTTACACAACCCCTTTCAAACATGTGGTCAGCTTCCGGTCAGTTACCTCTTTTTTTGTGAACCTGACGATGACCGAAGAAGGTCGAAACGTTGTTCGCTCTTCTGTGTAAAATATTTTCTCAACCCGAGAAAAAAAACTTTGATGTAGTCATATTCCATAAAATTTAGTTTCCCGTAATTCTCTTGGGGTAACCCCTGGAAAACATTATAGGCACACACTTAGATAGAGAGATTTTTCATTTCTTGAATGTGTACAAAATCAACGAACAAAAGTAAATGTATCTCACGAATCAAAAAATCACGAAACCATACACTACTGCATACCTATAATAATATTACCTGTAATTACACATAGTTTATGTGAGAGTCAAATTAATAATTTTGTGTTTATTAATTATAAATAGCCGGTTTAATAAAAACATTATCATAAGTTTCGCTTGCTAACAAATCTGTTACTAATACTTTATTTTTCTATCACATTTTAGATTGTCCAGAAAAAGTAAACGTCATCTTAAGAAAGCACAGATAAAAGAGAACATCAAAAAAGAAAGTAGCAAGTCGAAACAGCCCACTTGAAATTTCAAATACATATGAGTCTTCGTTTCAGAAAATGCAGTTTCCTGGCATTGGAATTATCTTAGTTTCACTCCAATGTAACAGCAACTGTATTCAATGGGCATTGGTTAAAATCGTTTCAGATATCTCCAAACAAGCATTATCGATCCACCGTGGAATATGCATGGCTGTTATATGTGTATCAGTTATTTTACATAGCGGTCATTCTTTTCTTCCGAAGAACCTGGGTCAGTATGTGCTAATTTTTACCAGATCAATTATCGCAACTCTAGCTATCTTGTTTCTGTACAAATCTTTAGATTTCTTGCCATTAGTCGACACTAAAATTCTCGCAAAGACAGTGTTGATTTTCACCGCAATTTCAGGTTTTTTTTGATATTGCGAGAAAAAGTACATTTTTTTGATGTCATAGACATCACGATATCCATTGTCGGGATCATCTTGATTATACGTTTTTCATTTACATTTGAGGAATGGGACAACAACTTTGATGCACAATCTCGAATTCTGGGGTTATCACTAGCTGTCGGGTATGGTTTTCTTGAATCATTGTCGACTGTAATAGTGCGTCGGATCGAATCTTTACACTATGCTGTAGTGACCTTGCATTACTCGGTTATACAGATTGTAATATTATACAGTTACCAATGTATCCTTAAAGAAACTATATTCTAGAAGTCATAAAGGTTTTGAAAGCTTGGAACAAACTAGATATAAAATACTATAGAAGCAAAACAGTAGCTTCGAATCAACTTTGTTTGTTTGTTTTCTGAAACATTTGTTTATGTTTAAAGAGATAAAATAGAAAATTTTAAAAATAACTAAAATATGATGAAAAATACATCATATTCTTGCATTTAGTTTTATTGATATTCGACACTAATACAGAATATTATAAACTATAATTAACAAATTGTGAATCTTTCAGATAATATTGTACTCAAGTATTCTATCTTATAGAAAAGCAATTCACATTCATTTTTATGTTTAGTACTTAAATAATATAAAAACTAATATATTTAAGTTCATTTTTTGTAAACGTACTGCGAGTCATCAAACATAAGAAGATGTGAGAGACAAGTACTAAGATAAGCTGCTAATACTATGTATGTGTAAAGTACATGTAAAAGTCGAAAACAATGTTTATATATATTTATCTAACATCTGTATTATTTCAAACGCATGTGATACACTTAGTATTTGAGTAGAAATATATGAGGTATACGGTATCTTCAAAACTTGTCATGGAAGAAGATTTCATAAACTGTTTGTTTAAAACACCTAACATGCTGCAGTGAAAACTGTTTGCCTTCATAACGAGACTGTAACCATGATAACACCTGTTACACTTGCATTGGCCTAACTAACTTATTCTCAATTTCTATACTGTAATAATATGGACAGACATAATCAAGAGTAATCTTTTCATTTGTATTTCATGCAGCGTTATTATTTTACTAACTAATCAATTCCAGAAACAAATTGGTGGTGTTTCTAATATTTATTTTCTCTGTAGTAAACACCACAAATTTACACACTGTTCATCACAGTTCATCTATCTTAGAAAGAGTTTGCAGTGTTTTCAAGTATGAGTATAAAAACTGTATTCTTCATTTTAATTTAAACCGAAGAGAAGTTTAATGTCTGTATTTTGTTTGTTAAATCTTCACTTTATTTCTCGGAACTAATTTAAGAGATATACTTCTACAGTTAAAGTACGATCTCTCGTAGACTGTAAATGAGTGAACAACGAGTAGAGCACACCTGTGGCAGATGGAATGAGATGAATAGCTACGAAGTTCTCTTGCTCTGGATTCAGGTGTTGGTGAATTTATTTTGTTATTAAATAGGTATTTTCGGAAATAGAGAAGTGATATTTTAACACTGTCAGAAATATTAATTATACGGTCTAATTAACTTATTTCATTGTTTTTGTTTATTGTATTATATCTTTCTTTTTACGGACTTATTGATAATGCATACAAACTTCCAACTATATTTTTAAGCACTTGTTTTTGAGAAACACTAATTTGAAAAAAAAAATAAAGTGACAGAAATCGTGATGCATTCTAGTTTTCATATGATTACGATTACTGACAGAACGAAAATATTTGAACTTAAATATAACTAGTAGTTTTGTAATGATTTCTCAACTCATTCGATGCTGCCCCCAGAGGCTAAGCGGTATGTCTGTGGACTTACAACGCTTAATTCCGTGTTTCGACACCCGAGGTGGGTAGAGCACACATAGCATATTGTGCTTTTTTGAATACAACAACAACTTTCAATGCTGGGCGTCATCTGTTGTAATGACTTAGGCTCTCGACTCATAATCTCCAGATTGATGGATTGGTCATCGACGTCTTACATTCTGTGGTTTTTTATTTGAATTTGGCGCAAAGTTAAACGAGGGCTATCTGCGCTAGCCGTCCCTAATTTAGCAGTGTAAGACTACAGGGAAGGCAAATAGTCATCACCACCCACTGCCAACTCTTCGGCTACTCTTTTACAAACGTTTACTGGGATTGACTGTGACAATATAACGCCCCCACATCTGAGAGGGCGAGCATGTTTGGTGCGACGAGGATTTGAACCCGCAATTCTCTGATTACTGGTCATATACCTTTCCCACCTGGCCATGCCCCGCTCACATGCGGTGAAGCAGTAAGAATGTGAAGTATTGAAAATTTCCCTTTTCACTGGTAACAGAAATAATCAAGAGATGGCAGTCTGTACTGCTAGATGTTTACACTTTCGAGCACGGACTTTTGAAATTAGAGACACCAAAAGACAGCTTTCCTGGCTTTACTCATAAATAATTTAAAATATATGATGCCATTCTTCACACAATATAAGTGATGTATGTTCCATTAATGGATAAAATTAGTGATAAATTCTCGGTTAGAAATAAAATAAACGAGAGACACTAGCTCAATTAAAATCTAATTTGAATTTTGGAGTTTTCATAAAATTTAAAAGTACATAAAATACGAGTGAAAAAGAAGTCATTAGTAACAAACAACAAACGAAGAAAATGCATTAAAACAAATAGATTGATGGTGATATAGTTCCAAGTTTATGAGCAACACGTTCTACTCTACACTCATGATCTAACATAAATACAAATGCACTTGAGAATCAAACACACACACTGTATCATGTTGATTGATTTAAGATTTTTCTTCTCTTACTGCATTCGTTATAAGTTGGATGAAATGCATTAACTATCTAAAAAATCTGAAGAGTATTTACACTGATTAATAATAATATATTATCCGTATTAGCAACCTTAATAACCAGTTTAATCGTAGACACACAAGAATTTTGTATATATTTTAAATAGTTTAATACCATGTACTCTCAAAAAGAAATAGATCCAAGTGGTATCTCTTAAGGGGTTAAATATCGAAGAGGAAATTAATGATCAAACGCTCCTTGGTGTGTGACAGGTAAGTCTGAAGCTTATAATACTGAAACTTTGGGCTTGATACTTTGAGTGGACATAAGATTAAGTAAGATAGAAAGGTCATTATGTTGCTTTATACTCAAGAAAAGTTTCAAAGATAGCTACGGTCTTTTTTTTTTAAATATATTTGTTATCATTAAAAATATTTTGAACAACAACTACTGATTATTTACTCGACCAGAATCTTTTGATGAACTTTCCTAATATCATTTAAATCTGTTTGAACAATAATGGACATCACAGTACACACACTAATGAGGAAAAATGTTTTCTCAGACTCGAAAAAGATGTTATTTAATGTAGCAGAAAATACTAAATCTGGAGTTAAAAACTTTAGTAGAAGTATGTTAAAATAATTAGCAGTTATGCACCTGAATCCTATTTAATAATAATCTTTTGTCTGTGTTAAAATAACTAGCTCCTAGAAATGTCACAAAAAGTTACTGTTATGCATTATCAGTGAAAAAAAAACTATTTGTAGAAACTTTGATTTCTTTGGTGTATAATTTATTTAAGTAAGCTAAAAATTTTAGGCATCCTTTCTCAGAAATCGTAGGTAACGACATAAAGTACGATTAATAAAAAGTATATGTCATTTAATAAAATAGTTATTAATGCCTATAGTATTTTCATCATTCCTGAAGAGAATGTAAAATCGAAACTACTATTTTACTTCCAAAACATGTTAAGCCTATTTTGTTACAAGGACTTTCAGAATATCATTGAAGGCATGCTTTCATTGTTACCTCTGACCTAATGAACAATGTACCTTACACACTCAACAAAGTTACATCTACACCAGTTATCGTAACTTGAAGAAACTAATAAAAACAATTCTAAGGTAACACACTATAACCAGACAACTTGATTTTCCAACATATATCATGATCAAAGAGGAGGAGTAATTAGGAATATCTCGACCTGGATATCGTGATGGATATGACATAAAACTAATTTTCTCTTTCTCGCAGTATGAAAAAAGCTAAAATTACTGTGAAATTCAGTTTTGTCTTCACAAGGGCTGGACAATCGCAAAATTGCAGGAACTCGAAAGAAACGTGCATAAATAAAAGAGAGAGGGTTCTCATCATTCCTGTTGTGCAAAGTATGAGATACTGGCTTAGATTCTTTGGAAATAAAAATGGCCGCTATGTATAATAACTGGTACACACAAAACAACCGTGTATATTCTATTGTAAATCGATATAGCAGATTTGGAGAAATCTGGATTTAGTTTAACCATGATACACAGATTGCTGTGAGAGTTAAAACTGAGTAATTACTAAATAATTCCAATATCAGAAAATTTTATTTTTGTCATTTCAAACAAGTAGTTTTCACTTGCTATATTGCGTAGTCCTGTTTGCGATATTCTTCTCTATCAGAACTTATCGGCGTATATGTCAGATCGCAACAGAAAATATGAGACCAACCAGACTCATCCGGGAGTGTGTACAGGAACTGGCGAGTATGTATAGACATCAAAAAGCCAGTTTCAAACCTTGTTACTATCCACGGGTAACGGGTAATGTGTAATAACCGGTCAAGCGGCGGCTGTGTCGCAGCTGTGGCCTCAAAGGCCAATTACTTAGCGGTGTGGCAAGTTTCTGGCATATGGACATACAGATAATGACTGTGATATAAAATGTGATATCTGTAATGGTGGCCACACGTTCTCACGTTGTCCGAGGCGTGTGGCAACATTTGACGTGGTGGCTGCGCGACAGCGGCGTGTTCAGAAGAAACAAAGAGTGGGGGCTTCCACCATCCCACTTCCAAAACCAACAACTGCTGATGGTGGAGCCTTTGTAGGAGCCCGTAAATCGGGAAGGAGGTTCTCTCTAGCCCAAGTTGATGGGGCTTCGACACTGCAGAAGTGGGAGACGCTCTGGGAGCCGTTCAGGGGGAGGGCCTCTGTTTGGTTGGGACCTTTGAGGGGGCTTTGGCCAGCCTATGTGACCTCAAGATGTCCTCCGTTTCTGTGGATTTTCTGGCCTCTGTGACTGGTGGTGAGCAGGTTGGGGCTGCGTTAGAACCCACTTTTTTATTGCCTCTGTAAGTGTCGGGGTTGGATCGTTTGATAGTATCGTCGACACTTCCAGTCTCCCGAGTCTTTCGGGATTGGAAGAGGAACGTAAAGGATAGCGGGGGCCCTAGAGCCCAGTGACTCTACCACACTTTAGTCTGGATATCTCAATTGTGCAGTGGCATATGTCGGTTGGCTTCAAAGTCGGCTCGCCCTAACCCCTTACGTAAAGACGATGCAGTAGCGTAACTGATTCCCACCTCTGGACTAGTTGATGAGTTTCTAGTTCATGATGTTGATTATTTTGTTTCCAGTTAACACTTCCAATCAGTCTAAATTCTTAAAATGATTGAAAATTGAACATTTCTATTTTCCCGAATCATATTTTCAAAAATATTTTATTTTTAGGTTAATAAATATTAAAGAAACTAGCACTAAGTTGATGTTGAAATTTGAACAATGGCTAATATGTTTATAGATCATTGAGAACTGGAAAAATATTAGACGATTACAAATTGGCAAATATTTGAAAAAGTGATAAACATTGTCTAGACAATTAATTATAGGACAGATAGACTTACACCAGAATGTGGAAAGGTTTTGGAGAATGTGATTAATGATAGTGAGTCACTTAAAGCAGTTTGATATAGTGTCATAAAGTCAGTACGTTTTAACTGAAGGAAACTCTTCTTTAAGACTTATTCTAACATTCTTTAACAATGAAACTGTATATTTCTTTTACTTGACTGATAGAAGGGTTTAGGGAAGTGTTTTATAAAAACTTGTTAAAAATAAATCTGCAGGTTTGGGGAAACGTTAAGAAATTTGATAAAGAGAAATTGGTTTAAGAGTAAAATTGCAAAGAATTCTAATAAATGGAGTAAGGTTTGACTGGATAAAAGTTACAACAAGTAATGTGCCTCAAAGCTTTGAGCTGCGTCCTTTGTGTTATACAAATGATGTTCACTGTGGAATATCAACGAAACTGTGTTGTTTGAATATGACGTTAACATCTTTTTGGTGGCAATTTTTATATCAACGATTCTGCAGACTTAGAAATGTTGTGAGCCAATGCATGGCAAATGATATGTTTAAGTTTTTCCAACTCAAATTACTGTTTCAATTTGAACTGGTATGCATTAAAATGTTGAAAAAGAATTTTGATATTTTGATGGAAATATCACTGAAGTCATCTAAACAATGTAACCAACTCGTAATAAGACCAATAAACTTTGGCTAGCATCTTTAGGACTATTATATATGATATATGTATATTATTGTTTTACTGTAGAGATCACTTGTAAAACCTTATTAAGAGTAATGTGTACAGCTTTGGTTCTCTTTCTAAAGACATATACTGAATTGTTGGATAAGAAATAAACAAGAATAAATAGGATGATACCTGGAATGGTTGGAATGTACTAGGATGAGAGATTAAAATTTTTAAATGAGCTTCTTGTTCCTTTGCTTATATTTACTTAGTTCCATTTACTTTGAAATTGATATATAATTTAAGGAATATATTACACATCTTTTGATGATATTTCCCACATGATGATTAAAAATATCGGCTCACAATCTGCAAGTTGCGTGATCGAAAAATGGCGCCGAACGTTTGATGAAACATTAAGAATAAGAATAAACCGCATTGTTATTTCCCATTTCGCTGGCAACAGAATATCCCAAGATATAGCGATAAATACTGTTGGCCGGTTACTCTCCAAATAAACCATAGTTCAAAATAGAGACGCCAAAGAATAACCTGATAGTCTTCATATACCAAAAATGAAATTTAAAAAAAATATATATAAAACTTCCATCTCTAAGGGCTTGAAGAGTACTAATATGCCAAGCTGTGTGCATCGAGATATACATTAGCAATGGACAAATTGCTGACGTAAAAATGTGCAGCAAAGTCCTTTATGTCTTTCGCCACATTATTTCTGTCCGACTAAGTGTAACGGCAACAAAATACTCAGGCAAAATAAAATTCTGTCATTACCCGCATGAATAATATTGGTAGTTAATATGTTGATAACATGAGAGAATTTCCATTTCCCATTAATGACTGGCTACGAGTGTAATTATCCAGATAAATAATTTGGATAATACGAAATTTATAGCAATAAAATCCCACTATCTCTAGCGCTCCATCGAGCTTAATTAGTTTGTAACGGCTTTAATATTATTCCAATATTTCTGTTTATTCCCTTTTAATACATAATTATATATTTACGCAACTTATATTGTTAAATCTATATTGTGCAAATTTTGTTCCCTGAAATTATAGAAGATTTTCAAGTGTAAGAACAACAACAAATATTTTACAAAATTACAAACGTGTCTTCAGATATAGTTGTCAAGTGGACTTTTAATAATGTCACCTTAAATTTATAAATCGACATGACGAGAAACAGTTACGTATAATATAATTGTACTGTTTATTATAAGTCTAATAAAAAGTGTGACAAACGCTCAATAATCGGAAAACTTCAGATATTTAACCAAGAACGTTTTTAGATTTCGAACATAAGAAACTTCAGTGATATAACTTTTGGATGTTAGAATTTCTACGAGGAAAATGTTATCGGTAAAAAATTCAGGTGTGAAGAATATAGCTAGTTAGCATTCGAGTCAAGGGAAATGTAGCTGTGTGTCAATGAATGTAATTTGCGTCTGTTAAATTGTCGACAAACTTTTGAGTTTGGCAATGGGTAAATAGCCAATGTGAAAACGCGCAGCAAATATATAGATTTGTTCCCAGTTGAAAGATATGTCATTCTTCATACAGTATAAGATATGGCATTCTCCGTTAATAATATAAGTTGTGATAGATTCTCGTTTAGAAATGAAATGAACGAGCTCGACGAAGATCTAGAATGAACGATAAGGTTTTATTGAAACGAAGGAATCGAACAATTGACAACACGTCCTACATTAACCTTCAAAACTTTGACCATGTTATGGTACACAGAAACTTCGGACATAGAACAATAAAAAAAATCTTTATTAAGATATTGAATAAATACAAGAGTTCTCAAATACATATAGATATATAGAAAATATTAAGGAACAACCAAAACAAACAAGTCAAACGGAGAGTGATATGGTGTAAGCAATGTCGTTCTTTAGTGACCTAATCTATATAATCTATCGCTTTAAGAATACATCTTTTCACTGAACAACTGTGTAATAAGGCGCAAAATTAATTTTAGAATTAGAGTTAATTTCCATTTAACTTTAAAAAATATAATAAATAAAACTAATTACGCTGCTTTCTTAGAGTTGCATAAAATATGTATGAATACTTTTATACGAACGGACGCCTTGTCTTAAAGCTTGGTGTGTTATCGTCCTTAATTAAGAGCTTGATAACAAAAAAGAATGTGGAAGAATTTATTTAACTTGATCTTTAATACATGTATTTTCTTTAACGGATAATACCAACTAGTAAGTATAAATAGTTACAGCAAACTTATGGTGTTCTGATGTCTTATGCTGTTGTAGCTGGTAACCAATACCAATACCTAAATCTAATTATTATTTAATTAATTTGTTATTGTAAATAGAATAATAATTATTGATTTCTTGTGGGTTTTTTTAATCTCGGTATGCCTACGTTCTTATAACGCTAGAAACTTGGTTTCGATACCCATGGTAGGCAGAACACAGATACCCCTTTGTGTAACTTCGTGCTTAATAACGGAAGCAATTACATTCATGGTGTTATCAAAATGTAATTAAAATTCAAAAATTCTATTGTTTATATAAAAAAGTATCTTACACTGTGCTTTAAATATACCTCGAATTCATATTTTAAATTATATTTACTTACTTTTAGAGGAAGATTTACCTTTTCTTGTCAGTTTGAATTGTTTTTCTTATTGATTGAATAATTTTTTATTCATATTACTTTGTATTTGTCCGGTATAATTTCATTCAGTTCTAAGGCAACAAATCCTGTCTTTTTGAAATTCTTCTTTTCAATGGTTTGTAATTTTTTCATCGGATATACATTGAGAGGCTCAACCGTTTTCATCTAGTAAACTGTTCTTTATCTGTAACGAATCAAGTTTTAATCGTTAATAGTGAAAATCAATAACTTCTAACTGTTTACCACATCAACTCACAAAAGCATCAGATCTACCTTGACATTATTGTAACATGCACTTTCTGGCTACCAAACTGTCTTAAAAGTTCTGCTGGGCCCGGCATTGCCAAGCGTGTTAAGGTGTGCGCCTCGTAATCTGAGAGTCGCGTGTTTGCATCCCCGTCGCACCAAACGTCACCCTTTTAGCCGTTGGGGCGTTATAATGTTTCAGTCAATCCCTCTATTCGTTGGTAAAAGAGTAGCCAAAGAGTTGGCGGTGGGTGGTGATGATTAGCCGCCTTTCCTCTTGTCTTACACTACTAAATTATGGACGGCTCGCCCAGATAGCCCTCGAGTAGCTTTGCGCAAAATTCAAAAGAAACAAAAGTTCTGCTAACGTGTATGGTGAGAAACCTAGGCTTAATTAGGTTTTTAAGTTGGTAGTGACTTACTAGTCCAATGACAGAAACGGAATGAATAGTGGATGATCTGTTCTCTAATATATTTTTATTATTCAGAATATTTAACCGATGATTGAGTGAAAATGCGAAAAAAGAAAATATCATTTTCAGATACCTTGAAAACATTTATCAGATACTTCAAAACGTAAGCCAGTTGGATAAGAAAGTTGAATACATCATTTTAAAAACTGGAACAAGGGCTAAGCAATTTTGGTTTGGAAATTTGGTCACCCATCTATACATAAGACTGTTTTTTTTTATACACATTCTGATTATTTCATTTATTATAAATTACACAATGCATGACTGTTTGAAGACTCTAATTGACATTGAAACGAAAATTATGAATTTTATGACCTCTGACTAACCAGTGAGCTACTTAAAACCTCAAGATCTATCAAAATATCATCAACATATCGTTTGTTAGAAATATGAAACTGATGGTGATTCAATATGGTTAAGGCCATCTGGCTTTGGAAGGTGAAGTGTTTTGGTTAGAATAATGTCCAGGCGAATAGACATCTATGTTTGCACTTTAAATTACATATGTGATCTCTGCAGTTATGAAATGGATTACTTTCAGTTTTGATTATATTGTCGTTTAATTCATTTGTTACTAGAAATCCAGTAACGATCAAAGTCATGGACCTACAAGCATATCGAACATAAAAAGATTGAAAATTTCTAATAAAAATGTGATGTGATTAACGAGATAACTTAATTGCAGTGTGCTAGAAATTTTATAAGAAACTCTCGGTCAACATTTACACCTTATTTATTTCTTATGTAACGTTTAACGTTTTTGTGTATTTATTTCATCCATGTTGAGGAGTACTAAATATTCAAAAACAATTTAAGAAAAGTGTTGAAATTATTTGATGATATTACTCACATATTAATACGTTATCGCCTTACGACGAGTTACTTCTAAGTTCAAAAGTTGCTTTGTTTATTTCAAATTGAAATTGCAGATGCCGCCACAAAAGAAATATGAAAACTTATAGTTTACAAACTTAACGTCAGATGTGTTTCCAATTTTTTTCTCAAACGACAATCACTTTAGCTTCTCCAATGAAATAACTAGTCGTAATATTTGCATATGGTCTGTATGAAACTAAGTGAAAACGTAACTTAATAGCTTTTATTACTTAAAGGACTGCAGACTTTATGTAAAAAGAATACTTCATATTTCAGTGAAGAAAGCTGTTGCAAAGTAAGTTAGAAGAATGAAAGATCTTTGTAATATTTTCGGTAAGTACCTTTTAGCATGCAATAAAGACTAAAGAACAAACGTCACGTGAAATATATTAATATCACCTAATCATACAAATTCCGTTTATGTCTCGTTTCATAAACTGATGGTTTGTTTTCATTGGGATCGTCTTGAGAATTTGAATTGTGTATGGTACAAAAATATTGATATCATCACAAAATAGCTGATAAATATTTTATAGAATTTAGCAGCTTTTGAAACAAATATAATAAATAATTAACGAATGCCCTGAGAGTTAAGTATTAACAATTTTCTTTAAGTAAGAATTAATTTTTACTGCAATACTTGGTTTTTAATGCTGTGAGAAAAAAGTACATTTAATTGAGTACATTGAGAAAATAAAAGTACATCACGTTATCCATTGTCGGGATCATCCTGATTAGTCGTCCTTCATTCATATTTAAAGGATGAACAGCAACTCGGATGCGTAATTTCGAATTCGTTGATCCTTCTTGGCTTTTGGTTATGATTTTCGTGTGTCGCTGAGCCATATAATGGTGCGTCAGATGACATGTTTGCACTACGCTGTAATAATTTTCAATTACTCCTTTATCCAGACCCTAATATTGTGCAGTTACCACTTTATAGTTAACCAGACTATATTTTCTGAATGTGAAACTGTACCTTGGATGATATTAATGATTGCAATACTTTGTTTCAGCACCCAGTATTTTTATGTTAACGCCCTAAGTGTGGTAAACGGTAATTGCGTGGTCTTAGTGTATTCTCTGGAAATAGTTTTTCTTTCATTTTTCAAGTTACGATAACTGGTGAAGATCTAACTTTGATAAGTGTTTTAGGTTCATTGTTCATTATGTTAGCTGTAACAATGAAAGCAAGTCATCAATGGTATTCTGAAAATCCTGAAAGTTTTCTCAGAGCTTGTAACAAAATATGCTTAGTATGCCTTAGAAGTAAAGTAACTTCAACTCAACTCCCTCTATCGGAATGATAAGATGTATCAGAACATTAAAAGCTGAATTGTTAAAATGACGGCTACTTTGAAAAAAAAAATTATTAACAGAAACAGTAGTTTAATCACTGAAGTGGCAAAGAATAGTAAGAATAATTATTGTTTATGTTATTTAAGTGTTTTTGAAAAGCATTATGTAACAGTAATTTTTTTAATATTATTCATAGAAATGCAAGAATAGTTTCAAAAAAATAACAGCGTACTATCACACAGGATTCAGGTGTATCATTATAGAATTATTTTAACATAATTTGAGTAAATGTTTTATATTTTAGTTTAATTTTCTCCTCTACATTTAAAGATCTTTGATCGTTTGTTTATTACTTTTTCTTCGATATTTAATCCGATATTTTCAAGGAAAATTTCTTTGAAGATCTATATTGCTTTATGAAAGAAATGGTGTGTTACTATGAAAATTATACGTTAAATTCTTTGTGTATCCGTCAATATGTTGGTTAATAATCTTTCTCATACGTAATGAGTCACACAAAATATGTAACAAAAGCAGACATACTAATTACTCTTGAGATTCCTTAGATATTTAACATATACTGATAAATTTTATGATTTCACCATATTTACAGTGACTGTTGTAACGATGAAAATGTAAATTAATCAGCATAATAAAACATACAGAACCCATCATTTGCAACCATTTAAAAACAGAATTCGTAATTTAGACGTCAGTAACGACTGAAAGCCTATTGAGAAAAGCTAACTGAAATTCTGTAGTGAAGTTGACTAGTTCTTGGATATCAAACAGATTTCATTTGTAATGGAAGTTTAGTGTAGGATTATCTCAGAGTAAATACAAATTTAATTGATCGACTGATATTTGATGTGAAAGAATGAACAAAATGGATACTTGTTGCAAATTAATACACAATAATATTTGTTATAATGTACAGCTTTCTTTTCGGTGGATATATTTCTATTTAAATATTCATTTGAATAGTAAAGCAAGAGTTTTTTGTATTGTGATTAAAACTGTTCTTTTGTAATTAACAGAAAATATAAATTTTACCCAGAAGTGCGTTTTATCACGGGTCTTGTGATTGTCATATATCAAACAAGGGGTACAACCTCAGGGTGCTACACAATTATGCACTGAAGAACATTGCTGTCAATGACCTTTTTTATTCCCCAATGCACGAAAATATACCAAAGTATCAATTACCAAACTAATTATTATTTGCTTTTGAAAAAACAAAGATGCAAAGCTAACAATAATAAAACTATATCAACGTTTATGGAGCACATCTTTATGTCTCAACAGACTGAATAAAAAAAATTAAAATGTGTATATGAATAAATGATTTTGAAAAATATTCAAGTAAATCAAGTAAACTTACATTATAAAGAAGAGATAGAAAACCCTAATAGAAGTATTAATACCACTGTATTATTTAACAATAAACCCTTTAACGATGAACATATCATATATATATTTTAAGTGTATAAAATGCATAAAATTTCCTTTTAATGAATAACATAGGAACATACCCTTCACTTATAACAATTCCTATCAATAAATATACAACGGAAACAATCTGCCTCTTGTAGAATGGGTAATCTAACATACTAAGCAAGTGTCGGTATAAACAAATAAAACTAAACAAACTTAAAAACTTTGAACAAAAATAACCTGACTTGCCTAGAAATGGACATTTTAACAGATTACATAAAATTATCACATAAAATTAAACCCGTTAGCAATGAATTAGCTACATTATTAAAATATTAATATTTCCAAACCTTTCTGAGTTTTGAAAACCAATGTATATTATACAAAATACAAAAATGTTACACTCTGAATATTAAAGTGAATGTAGATATACATAAAAAGGAACAAATAAAACATTTTATAAAATAAATTAAAACACCTTGTGTCTCAGAAACAAAAAAGAAAATCAATCATTTTATGTCTATGATAAAACAAATCATTTATTCAGTAAAAATAAAGTAAAATGGAAACGTCCCAAAATGAAAATAAATCATAACAATATTCTCAGAATTACCAAATATTCAATTAAATACACAAAATAAATATACAATCTACACGTTCCCTGCTAGTAAAGCGGTAAGTATAAAGATTTGCAACGCTAAAATCAGGGGTTCCATTCTCCCTCTGTTAGCTCAGCAAAAAAAAAAAATGTAGCTTTTCTATAAAAGAACCCACACACATACAGTCTACAAAATTTAAATCACTAGACATAAATAGAACTATATACCCTGTAGGTAAACTGATTAAACACAAAGAAATAAAAGTAAACTTGTGTTTGTTAAAAAAAAACACAATAACATAACGTTAAATATGTTACGAAGGGATAGTACATTTACAGGAGTGTGACGTACCTATTAAGAGTATTAGAAAGAAGTGTAACTGTATCTTTTAAAAAAACTGTCTACAAATAAAACATAAACATACATATACAAAATATAATTACTCCTTTACGATAAGGGAAACACTACCCATGTGACTACAGATCATTTCTATTACATAATAATGGGTGTTGTATGATTGGAGCGTCGTTTTTATGCAAGTAAAAATATTAATCTCCCATTCCTAATTAGCCACTGAATTTTTTATAGTCGTAAGTTTTCAATGATGATAGTTACGTACATTCCGATAAACTGTAGTTGCTGTTATATTTCATGTACCTGCATCAGTCGAGAGTAATGTTTACACACGTTTCTTTTACATCTCTGTTATTTGAAATCTGGTGTAACATGCATCGTGTTTTAGGTTTGTTTCATTATTTTGAAACTTTCAATAGTGTCCAAAATAAATGATTTATTATTTTCAGTAAATCAAACAAGATATAACTAAATAAATATATGTAAAATTAATATGATCGTTAAACACAGTCAACACAAAAAGATGTTCTGAACAGTTTGTTAAAAACACCAACAGTCAAAAGTCAAGCCCATTTAGACTAAACAGAATCAAGTATTTCCGATTGCACCTGGTACTCAAACACGACCCTTAATAACTGCCAAGTCTATATAGATAGCTAGTAAAGTCTGTTTGACACTAAGTGTTACACATATAATGCACCTATTTGTTCATAATCTATTTCATTCATTATATAAAAATACTGCGTCCAGACTTAACCAAGAGTATATTTTCTTTCGTGTAGCATTCAGTTGTGTTATTAACTAAGGATATCCAGAACAAAAAAGTGTTATTTGTAATACTTATCTTCTGTGTAGTAGACACTCTAAGTTACAAAATGGAGAAATTGATTTGAAACTTTATATTCTGTTTAGTTTTTCTGTTTTTCAAAGAACTGTTGGTGCTTTTAAAAGTGGTTTTATAGCGATTGTATTCCACAATTTATATAAATTCATGGTGTGTTTATTGTTTGTATTCCAGCTGTTAGATCCTTTATTTCACAGAACAAGTTTAAAACACATACTTTTCCAGTTAAAGTATTGTCTTTTTTTTTAAATTTTAAATGAGCGAACAACAAATGAGACACATCCATGGCAAATGGTCTGCGACAAACAGCTACGAAGTTCTCTCACGCTAGTCTCTTGCTCCTCGCTAGTACAGCGGTAAGTCTACGGATTTACCACGCTAGAATCAGCGGGTCGATTCCTCTCGGTGGCCTCAACAGATAGGCCCATGTGGCTTTGCTATAAGAAAACACTCAAGACTCAGGTGTTGGTAAATTTATTCTGCTGTGTTTAAAAGATTTTCATATATCGAAAAGTGGTTTCGTTACACTCCAATTAATTTAGTTCATTTCGTCGTTTTGCGTTTACCGGATCATATCTTTTTCTTTTTGGACTTACCGATGGTCCAATTATCGGGAAAAGTATATTTTTAAGCGTCATATTTTTGAGAAACACTTTAATTTCGAAATGTAATTTTTTAATTAGTACATTTGTTATTACCAATCGTATAATTTGATATTATATTGTTGTACAACTAGATTCAATGTGGCATGGCCTAGTGGGTTAAGGCGTTTTACTCGTTATCCCAGGATCGGGGATTCGAATCCTCGTCGCACCAAACATGCTCATCTTTCTAGTCGTGAGGGCGTTATAATGTTTTGGTCAATATCCCTATTTCTTGCTAAAATAGTAGCTCAAGAGTTGACAGGGGGTGGTGATAATTCACTGCCTTCCCTCTGGTCTTACAGTGCTAAATTAGGTACGACTAGCGCAGATAGTCCTCGTGTAGCTTTGCACAAAATTCAACAAAGAAACAATAAATAGATCTTAATTGAAGCCTATCTGTTAGTTTCGTTGATATGTATATCACCTTTTTTATCGTGACACCAAAAACACATTCACCCCACGTTATATATCAACGAATCCATAAACTTTTCATGGTACAATTATTTTTCTTTCACTTAATTTTTATTATTCACGTTGTTAAAGAAGGATATTTAAATTGCAAGCTTTTCTTAACTCGTCCAAATAGTGATTGTATGTTGAATGTTTTTTGCGGAACATTTTTCAAATTCGTATGGAAAATCTTCACTTATTGAATTATCTCCTCAATAAGCTCTCATATCAATCGATGTGCTCTGATTTACTTTATTTTTTCTCAAATTCATGATCTGGTTTCGTGCAGTAGGCTGGAGTTGAGTTCCTCACTTTGATAATATTGACCATTTTTTACCTATTATGTGAAACATTGTAAAGAACCGACTAATCATCGGGTAAAATGACTAATTTTCAATAATATACTTAATGAACCACAACAGTTATTATTTACGTCAATAGTATTGCTGATCATATTTTTGTTTTAATTGATTTGTGGCTCATATAACATAAATGGTCTTGTAACAATGAAATTTTAAGTCATAAAAAAATATGATTAAAGGTTCATAATCCTGGAGCTAATAACAAAGTCGCGTGTACTAAATTGTACTTGAAATTTTGCTTATAGTTTAGCATCATTTTTAAAATTTGCCAGTTTGATAATGGGTCCTGTCAAAACGAAAAGCTCATTTTTCGAAGTTCTCAGTTGAAATTACCCATTTATTAATAAATTATTTCCTTTAGGGAGTTGTTAATGTTATTTCGTTTAATCATAATCCTTTAATATATTTTTTAATATGCATTTTTCATCGAACATCATTTCATTCAATTCTGGTAAAAAAGATACCGTCACTATGAAAAGCTTGATTCATTGGTATATAACTTAATATCAGATGCATATACGCAGTTTACTCTCGATTGCAGACTACCTTGTCTTCTCCAATGAAATAAATAGTTGAATATCTGCATACAATTTTCATGAAAGCACGTAAAAATCATCCAACCACCCTCTTTAAAAATTAATACAATTTAAACTGTATACATTTTCTATTCTGCCAAAATTTTCATTTATGATCCCTTCTCTATTTACTACTAATCATAAAAAAAGTTGTATGGATCTGTGTTATTAACACTCTTAATTATGTTAAGTACCTCAATAACATTCAATAAGATCCGTCTTCTCTCCAATGTAAACATGTTTAAAGACTTCAATCTCTCGTCATAATACATTTGTAATACCTCCAGGTATCATCCCAGTGGGTCTTCTCTGATCCTTTTCCGACAATTCGGTATCTCTCTTAAGGACGAGAGCCCAAACTTGTACACACTACTCTCAATAAGGCCTTATAGGTGATATATACAGAGAACCAAAAATATCTATATCTCGTGTTTAATATTTCTGAAGATATTACCCAAAGTCCTGTAAGTCCTATTGCTAACTACAATATATTGTTTAGATGACTTCAGTGATTTCTCAATCAAAATTTCAATATCAATTTCTTCAACAACATTTTAATGTATACCATTTAAAATTGAAATAAAAAATTCAATTCGGAAAACTAAATGCATCAAGTTCTGGTATGTTTCAAGAACAAAGGAGATTTAATGGACGAAGAAAAATTCATGGTAACAGCAAAAGAGGAGATTTAAACATACTGAAATTTAATCAGAAGTAAAAACACTTACTCTAGTTAAATCTGAAAGTAAAAAATCTCTAAAAGTTCAGCCAATTTCATCAGTTGGCATGCACCTTAACCAACATTTAAAGTCATTTTAGCACTTTATCCTTGTACTATAAGTTTTCTATTGATCTGAGAACTGTTTAGAAGACACGTTTCTATAAGTTTCTGATTGAATCTACCCATAGTTATATTGCCCCTGCTAGACAACTAGAACATGTTTAATAATATCTGGTATAGCTATTGTTGTTCCTCTCTTTGTATTGTCATGTTGACAGTAGTTAAAAAGAATAGGGGTCGTAAATGACCCGGGTTCCTACACACTAAACATTCTCGTAATGGGAAGGTCAAAATGAACGTGTCCCTAAGTTTGAAAAAATATTATCAGAATTAACTTCAACTATTTTTACTGCTCTATATAAATTAACTGTATACCGCAATATAGTTAATAAGTCATATGTTGGTACCATCTAATCTGCAATTGGATAAGCTTACAAGGAATTTTTTTTTTTTTAAATGTGACATTTGTTTCCTATGTCCTCATTTTTCACTTATTTGCATACCACTTATCTCTAACTTATACATCATCCAATCATCTTTGTTTATTTAGTCATAAAATAGCTATTCAGAACCACTTGCCATGCATACCTTTCACACCTCTTTTATAGATTGCCAGTAATTTTCTATTACGTTTTATATGTCGTTTTTAATCATTATGATGGCAAAGTTTCAATATCTCGAGAAACGTATATGTACATTTTCATTTTTACATCTCTACATTTTTAGTTTGAAAGTTTATTTCACGTTCATCAGATCGAGTAACAAAAGTATTATCATTATTAAAAAGTAGGCTCAATAAACGTAAGCTCTAAATGTCTTTATTTCCATGTATAATCTTTATAAATTGTTATAGAAATAACCAAAATGTAATAAAAAACAATTTAAACTTTTTAGGTAAAAGTTAACTGAGGTAAGATAAAGAAAGATATAATAATAATAAAATTCTTTACAAGGTGTACTCGGAAGGCGATCGTTCATAAGATTGTTAATCATGGTAACACATTTGCTGTCTGATTTACAACTTACGTGAGTGGTTTATTAATTAGACCTCATTTAAACGAAAATGAAAGAATAACATTATTTACAGAGAGACGTATACTTTAACGATCCTTATGTCATTTAGGATAAACAATTGTAATTTTCTGTCACAATCTGCATGTCATAAGGGCTTATTAAGTATTTTTATAGTGGTTACAAGATTGGTCAAATCAACGGAGTTCGTGTAAAGTTAAGATAGCGGAAATAACGAATAAAGTATAAACATCTTCTGAAAAATAAAACGATGATGTGAAATATTTTTTTATCTCAACACAAAAATTACTTTTTACTCGATACATACAAAGTTTTGACTCCAAATATGCACAAACAAAACTTTTAGTGAAAATAATCTACAGAAAATCTTGATTTTCCTTCTGTACAAAATACTTATATATTTTCATGGTTTCATGGTGATTACAAGTTCGAGTAAAATATACAAACTTGTTCGCGTATGGCTAAAATTTTAAAAGTACTTGAGTAACATGTTTGGAAATATTCTGTCGTAACCAAATATAACGGTGAGTACAACAAGAAATGATCTGTTATGATGTCTATGCAACTGTACGTGAATTTTAGTTTCTAGTAATAATTTAACTCACTCATAAATATTTCAATTTTATACAACTGAAATATAAATTTCCTTTATCCCTATTAAAACGGTAACACTGTAATGTAAAGAAAACCGTTTTAAATTGTATTTTATGAAATCGCAGGCAAAATTTTGTTTATTTTCCAGCGCATAGTATGCATCTCTGGGTTATTTTATAACTCTTGCATTAATGTTCACTTCCTGCTAACATTGTTAACATTGAAACAACCTCTTACAATCTCTTATGAAAACAACAGATCCACAATATTTTAGAATAATGTTATCTAGATCAGTTATTACAGTTAACCTCAGTACATCCATTCCTAATATTCTGATCAGAGACTTATATGTTTTAATTTAAAGGAGTCATTAATATTATATAGGCCTCATTACTTTATGTAATATTTAGACGCATGTGAAGTACCACAGTATGTTTATTACCATTACAAATTACTATACATATGCCTACGGATTTACAACGCTAAAATAAGGGGTTCGATTCCCCTCGATGGGCTCAGCAGATATCCCGATGTAACTTTGCTATGAGAAAACACACACCATCTCTTGTATGAAATACCTTGTAATTATTGGATTACTTTTGTATACTACATCTAATTAATCATGGTATTTCCACCTAGAAGGTTTTGAACTTGACAAATTTGTCATTAGAGAGATGTTATAAAATAAAAAAATTACAAGCAATATATGGATGAGTTGATACGTTACAAACCAAAAATTTATCAGCTAGGATTAATATTCCTAATTAACTTCTATATTTCAATCTATACACTTCTAAAACACGTCTTCTTTGCTTGTGTTTTCTTATAGCAAAGCCACATTGGGCTATCTGCTAAGCCCACCGAGGGGAATCGAACCCCTAATTTTAGCGTTATAAATCCGTAGACATACCGCTGTACTAGCGGTGGGCTTTAAAATTGTGTTTGTGTTTTTGTTGAATCAAAGCCTCATCGGACTACCTGCTGAGCCCACCGAGGGGAATCGAACCCCTAATTTTAGCGTTATAAATCCGTAGACATACCGCTGTACTAGCGGTGGGCTTTAAAAGTGTGTTTGTGTTTTTGTTGTAGCAAAGCCACATCGGGCTACCTGCTGAGCCCACCGAGGGTAATCGAACCCCTGATTTTAGCGTTGTAAATCTGGAGACATACCGCTGTACTATCGGGGGGCCCTCTTCTTTGCTACTCGGAGTACCACAAACCTTCTCACAGAAATAGATGAGAATGTAATAACTTCAGGGCGATATTCTCAGTTAGGTTCTCACAACTAAAGTATATTACGAAAGAGATTTTCATAACATTTGAGATATTTTATCATCACAAAATTAATTCAGTGGCCCAGAAAATCTCAAAATGCCCTTTTGCTCACGTTACAATCTTTGTTTATTAAGTAGACCAAATTACAATCACAAAATGTACGGGTTATATCATTCTATAAAAGATCATGAGGCAGCTCAAATAACAGTAGACAAAACCCTTTCAGCTGAGGTTTTAAATTTCTAGGTAACATCCTTAGTTGTGTAAGCTGCTTATGTGGAAAGTATTTTATCTAGTTCAGTTTTTGCTTACTATGTAATGAGTTCTAACTTTGAAATGTACTAAGTTCGACTGTATTCATCTTCAAAGTTCAGATTTCTATGGTGTTGTTTATGCTTAACCAGTCAAGAATCGTATTTTTTTCACAGGTTAATTATGTTATGT
The DNA here is from genome assembly GCF_004210375.1 of Tachypleus tridentatus. Taxonomy (NCBI): domain Eukaryota; kingdom Metazoa; phylum Arthropoda; class Merostomata; order Xiphosura; family Limulidae; genus Tachypleus; species Tachypleus tridentatus. Next base: position 32,019,120 of record NC_134828.1, on the reverse strand, counting down.
CCTGCTTCATCTTGCAGTTGGGAATACCTTGCAACTTAGGTTAAATGTAATGTTGTATTCCACGGTTCACGTTGTTATAGGCAAGCTCTATGAAACATGTGTATTCTGAATGGAGCATTGGTAGTTTCAGATAAAATTAAATCAACTTTGAAGAAAACAGTGTTTTGTGTGAGAGAATGGAATGCTATGAGTTTTCAAGGAGTCCAGTCCTTGTTTTATCATACTCTTTCACATTTGTTTATTAAGTGTTGATTTATACTATTCTCAGCTTAAAGTTATATCCACCATTATTGATATACATTTTAGCCTGATTTTCGTTATCCACATTTTTGCTTTTGTTTTATAAGATTCATTTTTCTACAACCAGCAGTCACCATTGATAAATAATTTTATCTTATTCATCTTTAAAATTCAACTATATTAAATGGAGCGTAATGGATCTCTTTAAGATATATGAGAGAACTGTGTCTGTAGCTCCTATAATCTGTTTAGAATTGTCACAATCTGTGCCGGAACAGTAAAACTTATATACACCAAATATATTGCTATTCATCTCAGGTAGCGCTTGCCTTAATATAATATTATTATATTAATAATTAAAAATGTTACTAGATTTATAACTTTGTGCACCAAAATTTCTAAATTAAAATAGCAATTATTGTGTTTTTAGAACCAATCTGTAAATTGGGATATTGTATTCTGTTTAAAATAAAGATATGCACTTTGGATTATAACATTTTTATTATTTAAACTTAACACTTACTCAGTGGAGAGACTATAGGGAGTCTCCCCACTTATAGTGGGATGACAATAAGACTGTGCTGTCTTATTTTTAGTGGGTTGTAGAAGGAATTTCTAGTTTTCCTAGCTTCTGGAGTTGGATCTGTGACCTGTTATACGTCAGCAGAGAATCAGTGGCGCTACTGTTATAATGACTAAAACAACAAATCTTTCATGTTGCTAGTTTGGTCGGAGCTGCTGCCTTGATTCTCTTCTTTAAGACTTTAAATCTATGAAGGTTTTCGTATGCTAATGAAAGTGACGATCTCACCAAAGATATAAACACAAAGTAAGCTGGTATTTTTTTATTATCGACACAACCTAAAGTAGAACACTAGATAATTTTATGGAATATATTAGTTGAACCTAGCTTAATCAATGTGTGTGTAAATACTATAATGTATTCAATGGTTGGGAGGTATCGAGGCTGAGCTTTACCATGGAGTTATAAAAGCTTGGATGTCATTGACGTCTAGATCAAATAATTTATTTTCATTGTTATGTTCATTGATAATTATATTTCACATATGTCAGAATTTGAAGACTGTTTACTGCAGTTTCATTAATTAATGTATGTAATTATATAATTCATTAATGTTGATAATATTGAATGTTGTGTTTGTAAACCATTTATATTGAAGCTATGAGTATTTCGACAAGACCTAAGTGATAAACATATAAATAGCTGCAACTAAACGAGTGGAAAAAGAATAAACATAAAGTCACATAAAGAGATATTTGATCAGAGAAATAAAAGTGGAGAAGCTAAAGTAGATCATTATAGGAATTAAAGACGTAATGGTTGATATGTTAGATTGAAAATAACACTTTGTGAAAGATATGAAAAAGTTACAATGGCCTGGATTTCATTAACGTCTTGATCAAATCCTATATTTTCATTCATATGTTCATTGATAATTATATTCCACATATGTGAAATATTAGACTGTGTACTGCAGTTTCATTAACTATTCTATGTAATTCATTGTTGTTGATAATATTGAATGTTGTGATTTTGAGAAAAACAGAGAATTAATGAAAATACGAAAGCAGAGGAATACTGAAATACAAAAACAGACAATCATTGGAAATTCAGAATACAACTTCGATACCACACGCGACAGCATAAGTGAATTATACACGAATATTATTGTACAAGAAAGAGAGAAAAATAATTCAGCTCGTAAACTGAATTCTAAAGTAATTAATTTGGCCTAAGTGCAATTTTGACAAGAAGAAAACTATATCGGGTTTAAGATAGAATTCTGATTTCCAATTTGTGTAAATATTTTAACTTGTTTTCAACATATTTATTATTTTATAATGCGCGCTGTTCATTTATTGTCGAATTTATCTCCAATAAATCACAGACACCTACTGTAGAAGAATTCTTTGCCCAACACATCTATATATTTACACTGCTATATTCAACTTATTACTTAAAATATAAATTTTTCACGCCATAAACATGATCCATCTATGTTATACAAGATGCAACACCACAAAATATTTTCATACAAGTGTATTGCGGTATACATATATTTCAACATGAAACATAATAATACATACTAGCAGCTTTAAACAGACTGGCTCTCTCTTGTGCATTAGTTCAACTAGTTACATCTAAATAGCAATGGCACCATAATATGCTATCACCAATAAGCTATTAAATTCAATACATTTTCTTGAAGAAACCATCAGAAAAATTTAGCCAAACTAACACTTAAACGATAGTATTCTTTCAGTCAGGATTAATATTTGTGATATAATTACAGTATATATCAATACACACTCAAACCAATTAAGGCTAAATGTAATATTTCTAAAATATAAAATTTCTATCGTGCTTCATAGTTTCTCCATTATATCAAGATTTAATGGTGTTTTTAATTGCTGTCTTGTAACGGTCTTATTCCCCACCTTCAATAAATCTAATAATGTGTTTAGTGGTTGTATTCTGTCTCTTAAGTTATCACTTTATTTTAAGATGTCAGTTTAAGTCAAGTACCTCTATTGCTAAAGTACTACCTTTCTTAAATTTTAAATTACTTAGAAATAAGTAAAAAACAGTTGAAAAGTTGATCTGAGCATAATCGATAGCCAGTAGCAACTGCCAAAAATTGTATAAATATTCTTAAATATTCTGTTTTTACAAAACAAACTAATTTACAATATAAAATTTATAGAAATCAAACATCTCAATATATTCTATTCTCACGTGTAACTAGATATGCATTCATAAGATCTCTGTTCTGTTTCAACTATATGAAACAAAAATTAGAAATAAGAAATATTATTAATTCTGACTTTGAAGTTTACGTGTATCATTCTTCTCGTGAGACACATGATATCAAAAAATGACGTCAATCGTATGATGGAACAGTAACACGAAGAATAAAGTGAACTGTAGATTTCCCACTTCACTGGTAACAAAATAGCCCAAGACACGGCGATAAAAAATGTTGATTGGTTATAATTGATAATTCAAAAAGAGAGACGCCAAAAATCAACCTGATAGCCTTCATAGACTAAAAATGAAATTAAAAATATAGAAACTTCTATCTCGAAAGGGTTGAACTGGACTAATGGTTAACATGCCAAGCTGAGAATATGTCGAAATATAAACTGGCAATGGACAAATCGCCAATGTAAAAATGTGCAGCAAAGTCCTTTATGTCTTGCATCACAGTGGTTTTGTAACTAAGTGTAACAGCGACAAAACAATCAACCAAAATAGATATTTTCTAATTACCGAGCGCCAAATAGTGGTAGACAATATGTTGGAAACATGAGAGAAATTCTATTTACTGTTAATGTCTGTTTATCAGTGTCATTATCAGGAGAACTGACATAGATGATAGGAAATTTATAGCAATCAAAACTCACCTTTCCCCAGTAACCCATAAAGCTTTATTATTTTGAAACGGATTTAATATTATTTTAATATTTCTGTTTCTTTAAGCTTAAGATGTATTTAGATGTGTACGTAACATTACAATATGTATTGGGCAAGTCTTTCCTGCTTTCTAAAATTGTAGATTTTCGAGTGTAAGAATTAACAATGTATGGTTTGCAACTGCACTAGGATATTTTCAAATATTCCCTTAAATTTACAAATCGACATGCCGAGAAACAGTTACATATAATGTAGTTGTTCTGCGACAGTCAGTTTATTATAAGTCTTAAGCTAATAGTGTGACAAACGTTCGTTAATCGGAAAATTATAAATATTTAACCAGGAACATTTTCAGATTTCGAACGTAAGAAACATCCGTGAAATAAATTCGGATGTTAACATTTCTAGGAGTGAAATTTTGTCGGTAAAAATCTCATGTGTGCTATCATTCGCGTCAAGGGGAGTCTAACTGTGCATCAACATAAAAGTAATTTGCATCTCGTGAACTGTCGACAAAGTATCGAATTCTAGACCGAATAGAGGACATAATGTTGTTTTTGAGTTTCTGAAATTTCTATATATAAATTATCAGATGCAATAAACGTTATTATAAATTGTATCGTTGTTTGTATATTTAAAAATATTTTCATTAGGAAAGAAAATTGTGTGTATGAATCTTGTTAGGAAATATCACAAGTCTGATACGTATTGACTTTTAATTAACTTGTAAATTTATATTAAAATTTCCCATTATTTGAAGTCTTAATACGCTGAGATACGTAACATAATAAATCTGAAATTTGTCCGAGATAAATTGTGATACGTAACATTTCCCATATACATTGAAATGTCAGCACAAAATGGCAAAAAATTAGTTATTTCCTGTATGCATCTCAAATACTAATAATTAATTCTTACGGCTCTTTCCTTAGTTATTTGATTTTGATCGTATAGTAATTACATCATTAGTCAACAATAAATAAACGTGGTTAGAACAAACCCTGGTTAACCCGCCCAGAGAAGAAAGTTTAAGTTTCTTCGATCTTACACTTATGTGTCCAAAGAGCCTCTTCTCTCTTTTATAAAAATGCCTACTGCTACTAGAAGCCACGCCTGATTACCCTACGGGTGCCATATGGAACCAGCAGTCTTCATAATATCCTCGAAAAAGTCTTGTTGTACGATGTTTCAATAGTATCCTTTTTTTTTATGTCAGTGAGTCCCTGTTTCTAATGTCTTCTGCATGTTACTGTAAATCAGCTGTATTATTTTATTTTACATATAATTTATTGCTTTATGAAACACTAAAAACGCACGTCTATTATTTACTATTGTAATAGCTTGTCTTAAAATAATAGACGTTGTAACAGGGTAAGAGATCAAGTGTTCCCAATAACTAAACTGGTTGCTCAGATATCAATGAGTTACCTCCCCCAATATTTGCTTACAACAATTTTTCTCAGTCTTTTCTTTGGTCGGTTGACTTAGCCAACTGATATGAAGAAAGATTACAATTATTTGAGAAATTATAAATATCACGCTGTTTGAACTTTATGTGAATCTATATAACGTGTATCCTGGTCACTACACCATACATTCCTATTAATTGTACATTTTACAAATTTGTAGTGCACAGCTAATAGTGGAATTAATTTTTATTTCTTTGCATATACAATATAGTAGCATCATTGTGTGAAATGTTTATATATTGTTTTTTTTAATATTTTCATTCATTTAAAAACCGATATTTTGTACGTTCAAAAGTAAATATAAAGTGTTCATTTTATATCAATATTGCATTCCTTAAAAGTTAAACGGATAAAATGATGATTTCACTTGCTTTCAAGTGAGTTACATTCAAATATTTATTTCATTGGAGAAGACGAACTAATTTTTGTTTGAGAGTAAACTGTGTGTATAGGTACATCTAAGACCAAGATTGTAAACTGTTGAATAAATGTTCGTGGTAGCGACATCTGTTGCACCCGGATTTAAGTTTAATACTTGAGATCAAAATAATTCATGCAAAGATATCGATAAAGTATTCATAAACAGGTAATTTCGAATGAAAATGTACAAAAACCTTCAAATGTGATTTTTTTTACCAGTGGACGGAACCACTGTCAAAGTGGGCAAAGAAATCCCGATAAATCTTGATTTAAAAATAAAAACGATTCAAAGGTATAATTAAATCACAATGTAACAGACTTGATTTTCCTATTCACCCGAGAAGATTTTACTTTTAATTATATTTTTGTGAGTGCACCTTTCAGGATCTTTCATGATGTATGAACCACAATACAGTGTAAGCAGAAATAATATCAACAATACTATTAATCCCATTAACAAAAGTTCTTATTCATTGAGTATATTATAAAAAATAGTGGTTACACCCAGTGATTGGTAGGATCTTTACAATGTTGGACTTCATAAGGAAAAAAAACAAACTCAATACAACCAACTCGTTAATTTAAAAGAGTAAAGTAATTATAGCATATCAATTAACGTGAGAGTTAATGAGGAAGAAACTTCAGTAAGTATAGTTTTCCTTATGAATGTCCAAAACATTCCGTAACAAAACTTCAGCGCATTTCACCGTGATCTGGACAAATTACACTAAACTTAGCGTAAAAATGTGTATAATGTTTGCCGAATATGTTTTTAGTAACAGAATAAAACAAATAAACTTATGAACACGCTATAACAAAGCAATAAACACTTTCAAGTGAAAATATATTTAGTAAACAATATGACATCAAACTCGCAGCGAAAACACAGAATAAAAACAAGTTAATAATTAGCATCTTATTTATAATAACAAATTTACTAATTAATAATTAAACTGTTGCCATACAGAGAAGAAAGTGAATTTTCACAATCTGTGAAAACACAGATTACAGTCTGTAATAGACTGCAAGAACAGAAAATATTCGATTATCATAGGTTTATGGTAAGTATTTATTTCTAGACGAGAAAACATATACCTTAAAATGCTTAAAAATTCTGGTTTGGAAGTTTCAGAGTCTAACCCGACATTCAAATCTACCCTCAACATTGGAGCTTATCATCCGTGTGTAACAACTTCTACAGTAAGCGAGTATATTGGGTGAGGAGGACCGATCAACTGATCCAAGCGTTCTCCCAATACACAAGTTAGTAAAGTGAATTTGTCATTGCTGTTTTAAAAATAACAAAAGTTATATTGCTTGTTATAGAGCTTTACAAACTGAGCAACTTCCATATACTTGTAGTTATCTTTCATTTTTGATCTGATAAAAGGATGTCGTAATTCACAAGTGATGGACATCACTTCCACGTGAAGGAACAAAGGTATTTAAATCAATATTTGAAAATAGTTCTCGAACACAGATCATATTATTTAAATATTCATTTGTATGTAAAGAAAAAAAAGAGAAAATTTTAAGTAGTAAATTATTTTAACTAAATATAGTATTAATCTTAGTATAATCTGTAAGCTTAATAAGAATAATTATTCTAAAGTGTAAAATATATCACAAAAACGTATAAACATGATTATTTTAGTCTGTGAGTTTTAAAACAGATATTTATATATCAACACTAAACTAAACAAAATTAGAAAAACATAGAAATTGTGTTAAAACCACTAATATTTGTTTTATTTTATATTTTATATCGAGATTCTTATGGTATAATTTAAAACATTTAACTTTTTCGTTCTTTTATAGCTGTTAAAAAACACTATGTTTATTATATCCACTTGTTTTGCACTATTTTCTAAAAGAGTACGTTTAAAATGTGCGAAAAATAGACAACAATTCATGTATGAGTAATTTTCTAAGTCTTTCATTACAAAGTGAATGAATGTTTTAAAATCACTGATATATTAAACGAGGTACAGTTGTCAATGAAATTATTTAACATTTTCATTCAAGTACATTAAGGAACCCCCATTCTAAGAACACGAATAGATACAAAAATATTGCGATATTTAACGTAATTAATATTTCTGTAACTTGAAGAAAGAACAATATTTGTATCTTTATATAATTGTGATATATGGTTGAGAAAATTTTCATTAAGTTCTAGATGATACAATATCTTTCAGAATACAGTAACAAATTATGTTTACATACTGTCTTAATATTTATTTTCCAATGTGATTGTTTGTCTGTATAATACTGTAAACATTTTGTATCCGATACATTTATTGCTATGTTGTCGAAACTTGAAACGTTTTACTAAATTTTCTTTTATGGTATCTTTATATCATTAGCAATCAATGCAAGAAAATATTTTATGTATGTTTTTGCTTTAAATCTTACAGTTACGACAAAAAGTGTTCGTACCCCTGCGTCGTGAGTAGTTTTTTTCTCATGATTTAAAGAGTATCACAGTTAGGATAATGAGAGTAAAATATAATATAAATATTATACTAACACACATCTACATAAATTTTTATATAAATTGAACGACAAATAAACTGTTTATAAACAAATAACCAAACATAGAAGGGGCAGAAAGCGTTCGTACGTCTACTTTAATGGTCAGTTGTGTAGCCTTTCAGGTGAACTACTTGGCGCAATTTCTCCTCATAGCCCTCCATGACCGTTTGACAGTACATGACTGCTATTTTCTTCCATTCGTCTTCACAGAAGGCCTCCAACTCTTGCACGTTTTTCGGATGACGCTGATCTTCAAATGTTTTCTCATTAGAGAACAAAACCTTCTTCCACTTTTCTACGTCCCATGTTTGGTACTTCTCAGCAAAGTTAAACTAGCTGTTTCATGGTGTGGCCTTTGAAAACGCGTACGGTTTTTAAAGCCTATCTCTCGTAGATGCCGTCTTATTGTTCTTGAGTTGCATTCTGCGTCCTTAAGAGCCTTAATCTGGTTCGACGATCAACTGGTGTCTTGCCGGACAACCTATCAAATCCTTCTTCTCATCGCTGGCGAAATTTTCTTGGGCCGACCAATTGAAATTCTCGTTCCTTATCCCTCAGGGTCTTTTAAGAAATTTGCAATTGCAGTCTTACTATGCCCAATCTCACCAGCGATGGCACGTTGAGAGAGACCTTGTTTTTGCAGCTCGACAATTCTACTACGTTCAAACTCTGTCAACTTTTTAGCCTTTGCCATGTTTTTACCCAATGTAACACAGGAGATGTTGACAATGCTACTGCTTGAACACAAACGACTAAAATTCGTTACGTGTTTACCGATTAACGCTTCGTTTCAGTATGGTCTTAAACTTTTGACGTAATGGTACTTACGTATGGTATTTAAGACAATCAGTATGGTCTTAAACTTTTGACCAGCTGGTATTTAGGCTAATTTCATAGTGTTCATATTTTCTCTTTTAAATACTAATAAAGTTCATTTTTATTTTCCCTTTTCTAATTTTCATCTTTTGAAGTTCTACTCAAATAAGTGGTTGAGTCTAACAATGCAAAATGCATATTTTTTCTTTATGTTCATTGGCCTTAACATTTTGGCCAGCAGTGAACATGTCACATACCCATATTCTACTCTCTAATCTTCCCTGTGCATGTGCGAGTGGATCTTATGTAAACTCTGCTTTCCTGCCAAAAGTAAAATGCATTTGAAAGTTGCTGTCATAAAGATAATATTGTTGTGGAAACACAATAATTAATACATCTTAAGTGTACAGTGCATTGTAAAAGTCTTCACCCCCAACCAATAATGTCAGATTTTGATGAAATGAAAATAATGTAAACAATTTTTTAATGAACTTTGTTTTTATTCAAAACGCTTTATGATCAACCTAATACTGTTGTGTGTGAAAAATGTTGTAAGTCAGCAAACCTTGCAAAAAGAGTATATACACTTAAATGTGTTGATTACATAAGTATTGAGCCCCTTAAGTTGGACCCTGGTAGAAGCCACCTTTAGCGGCAATTACTGCTGCGAGTCTTTTTGAATAGATCACCACCAGCTTTGCATAATGGGATGTTGTAATCTTTGCCCATACTTCCTGTCAAACTTGCTCAAATTCCGAGAAGTTCATTGGGGATTGTTGATGGACTACAATCTTCAAATCTTGCTATAAACTTTCTAGTGGATTCGAGTTAGCACTGACTGGGCCACTCCAAGATATTCACTTTCTTCTTTTGAAACCACTCCAGTGTGACTTTAGACTTGTGCTTCAGGTCATTATACTGCTGAAAAGAGAATTTTTGACCTAGCTTCAGATTCTTGGCAGACGTAAGCAAGTTTAAGCCTATAGGATTCAGCTATATTTTATACCATCCATTTTTCTCTTAATTCTAACAAGCTACCCAATTCCTGCTAAGAATCATCATCCCCATTATTAATAGATAGGATGGTGTTGACTGGGCAATGTGCTGTGTTGAGTTTGTGACAGATGTAACTCTTTGAATTTAGACTAAATAGCATAATTTGTGTTTCCTCTGATAACTAAACCATCTACTACATGTCTGCACTATCATTTATATGATCTGTTCCAAACTCCATATGAGACTTAAGATGATTATTCTTCAGTAATGGCTCTTTTCTTGCTATGGTCTCATACATGCCAGCTTTGTGTACAGACCAGGATACTGCTGATGTATGAACACCAACTCCCATCTAAGACAAGGAACTCTGCAACTCTTTCAGAGACATTGCTGATATCCCTGACCAGTCTACTGCTTGCTCAGCTGCTTAGTTTGGAAGGGCAATCTGATCTTGGATGAACAAATCACATTCCACTCCTTAATGATGGACTTCACCATATTCAAAGAGATAATCATTGACTTTGAAATTTTCTTGCAATCTTCTCTTGATCTGTGCTTTTCTAACACTTTATGCCTGACTTGTTTGGAAAGCTCTTTGGTCTTCATGGTTGGTTTGTCATATTTCTTCTTGAGTTGTGGTTGAACAGATGTATTTACTATAAAGTAAAATTAAACCACATTGATTACACACAGACAGAGACCATTACACTAATTCTGTGGCCTACCAAACTGATCTTGAAGCATTTGAAGTGATTTAGGGTAGCTGCAGCAAACGGACTGACCACTAATGCAGTTGAGAACATTCTAATTTTCTTAAAAAATCTAACTTACTTAAATTATAGCATTCTCAAATTGGGGAAAATTGTGTAGATTCTAGAGTTCTATTTGATAGCTTCATGTTTGCAAGTTCAAACAGCAATAAAATGTTGAAACTTTGCAGAGGGTTAGTATTTTTGCAAAGCTCTGTAAGTGCCTGTCTAATATTAATTTTAGTTCTAGCTATGTAATATTCAAAGCAGACAGACTTACCTATAATTTACTAAAAGCTAGAAGACCCATAATATAAAGGAGGTGGGAGCTGAAGAACTACAACTACAGCAGGAATAAAAGACATCTAGACTACACAAACTGCTGCCAAGCATAACTGTAAGAGAGTCAATTAAGCAAAACATTTTTTTTTAACTGGAATCCAGAAAAATCAAAAGGAGCAGACTAGTCTTATAAAAAAAATCTAAAGTATATTTGGAAAAAAACAATAACATTATTCTCAACAGTTATCTATTCATCCATCGTGCTCTTGTTGACAGAGGTACAGGGATGATTTTGAGTTGTAATAGTGCATAACATCAAGAGAAAAAAAATTGGATACAGACATGTATGGTTGTATAAACAGCTCAGGGGAATATTATGTCCTGCTCTTGCAGTGAAAGGTTCTTGGAAAAGCAATCAACATATATTATAAAAGGACATATTCTGTAGACAGTAACTCTTCTTTGTCCATACCTAAATAAGTAGACATCAAGGGAGAAGCAAGATAGGTCTAAGCAAGTCCTAAAGGTGGGCTCAATGATGCAAGTACAGTGTTATGAAAACATTAAGATATAAAAAAAAATAATAATAAACACAGGCAAAAACCCTCCCTGTTGGAGTGGAGACATCAAGCTTAACCTTCAATGAAACACAAGATGTGCAAGGAATGGTGGAAAAGCATCTGTTTAAGTATCATTAGCCATCATATGACATCTTTAGTCTACTTGCAAAGAATATCACCATTTCAATAAACTCCAGAAGAAAGGATGGAGTGTGTGCATTGAAGAATAATAGAGGTATATGTGACTTCCAACAGTTAAAAGAAATATTTCCTTTACAAATAAACATGCATATTAAAAGATGAATACATACTCCTGTATCTTCAAACATATCACACGTTCTGAGGTGTGTGAACAGTGGTATTGGGAAATATAATTAAATAATAATACATGTTATGCAGGACAAAATCTAAAGGTAAACTATTGTAAGGAGCCCTAACAGGGTAAACTGACATAAATGCATATGCTTTATATATAATATGAGGAGAGATTATACTGAAGTACATCACACAAAAGACAACACCTGCTCATGAAGATTATGCAATGATGGTGGAAAGTACACATCTGTGATGTGGAGGTATGTAGTAGTGTCTGTAGTGTACAGACACATATACACACACACACATTTGAATTATTTCAACCCCAAACACTCCAGATATGTGGCTGGGAAAGTGCCAAGGCCAAAAACAGTAGCTAAAAATATGTGAGGCTCCTACAAGATAAATTGATATAAGTACAGGTTCTTGATACAGAATTTAATTATTATATCTGTGCTGTTTAGTATCACTTATTTGTAAGTCAAAATTATTCACAATCACAAACATCCTGGTAATGGAGAACCACAAATGTTGAGTAGAAAACAGCAAAATGCACCAGAGAAGATTCCACTGAGACTAGTAACAAAAGGAATTCCAAAACCACAGAAAGTGTGATGTGAGGAAATGAAAAATAATATAAAATAAACAGATTTGTCACTCCCATGTTAAAAAGAAAGAACAAACAGAAAAGAATGGTGGCCATCTCTTGCTGACCAAGCTTCTGGTAGAAAAATCCAAAACATAGTAAAAATATCTGAACGTTTCTACTTTGAAGTCAGTTACAGAAAGATATGCTTGACAACTGAAGACTAAATTTAATTCCCATTAGAAACAATGTTTAGAAAATAATTTAAAATATAATAAGAGAAAAGAAGCATATAACACTTGTGGTAACTAAAAGTGGCTGAGAGTACTGTTTGCCAGAGAAATGGACAGGCCCAAGTTACAAAAGAGATGGATGAAAAGATGAGGCAAGCTGTGAATGACTTGGAGAGAGACAACACCCACGTCTGTAGGCATCCAATCTTAAAATTGAAACTAATAATCCTGGTATACTACCAGATATGGATGAATGTCTGGAATAGTGTGAAAATTCTGCCAGCTTCACTGACAAAACACTTTTAAAACAGTTGGAGATGGCAAAAGTCACTGCAGCAAATGTAACAAAAATAAAAGAACAGAATTTCTTTAAGGAAAAATATATTAGGAGAGTCTTTTTTTTTTTTTAACTACTAATGTGCACCACTTTCCCTCATTTTATTCCAATATACAAATAAGTAGTGCACACCAAATTTTATACATACTGAATAGCATATCAGGGTTGCTCAAGGTAGTTGAAAATTTTAGTTTGCACAAAATATGCATATTCCAGAATGTTTCAGAATATAAAAAAATATTATAGAAGGTTCTATGTTATTCTGAAATGTCCTAGCATACTGTAGGGAGTAATGTGCATATTCTAGAATATATTAGTGTTCCACATTATTCAGAATATTCAAAAACTTTCCAAATGTACATAATCCATGTTGTCACCTTTTATTTTTGGTGTATTCTGCATAATACGATAGAAGTTTCTAGAATTTTTAGGAGGGTACATATTCAGCATATTACATATTATAATGTATTTCAGATGAGACTAATTTATTACATTACTTATGTTAATGTATTTCTATTATAAATAACCATAAATTTGAATTTTGATGTTAATTAACTGTTAATATGTATCAAATTTATATTTGCCAAAAAGATTGATACACACAATTTCCTTTAACACAAATATATTTTAATTTATAAATATAAAAACAATACAATTTATAATGGTTAATACTAATAGTAATTACAAATGATAGTTTATATACAAAAGTTTTACCAACTTAGAAACTATAGTGAATCTTCTATCTGGTCTATAACTGAATATTTTATCAATGGTCCAGGTCCATAATGAGCAAATTAATTTTGGGTTGATTTTGTTACTCCTCTCCTAAGCTAATGATGTCTTTTTTCAGCTAGCCTTACACCCTACAAGATCACTTCTGGTGAAGATATTTGATGTCCTTGTAGAAATAATAATGTGCAATGTAATTCACTGAAGTTAAATGATTTATAGTATTTGAAATCTATAACATTCCAATTCTGTGTTTTTCCAATTAATAGGTGTTAATTACAATTACAGCCTCTGCAGCCTATATCACACTGACTGTAGCTGAATGCTAATGTTAATCTTTCTTGGCAAGTTTCTTTCATACAAATCATGCAAGTTTCTTGAAAGTTCACTTGGCAACAATACTGTAAAATACTAGTATTACATACACACCTAGTACATTGCTGATTCATGTTCCCCAAAGCTTCCTTCAAATGTTGGGAAAAGGCAGGACTTGCAAAATGCAAAGTAAAATAAACAAACAATATCATATGCAAAAAAAAAAAAAAACTATACAGAAAACACTTTAGGCAGTAAAATAAATGTACAACAGTAAATCAGCTACACCTCCATCTTTAGAAAAATAAAATTTGGTATTAGACAATATTTAACTAAGATGTTATATGTACATATACATTGCAAACAATAAACTATCAAATTATTATACAACTTCAATAATCATGACACCATATAACACAATTAATATAATTAACATTATGATAATAAAAGTACACAGCACCTGAAACTGCTTAAACACAAATGTTAGTTTTGTGGCTTAATACAAACAACAGTCACACTACTTAGGGGTTCTTTGAAAGTTGGGATAGGTTTCAAAGGAACAGCAGAAAAAACAACCAACAAATTTTGACAGTCAAGAATATATGCCACATGCAAAAAAAAACAAACAACTATACAAAAACAAATGTAGTCACTAAAATGAATATACAACAGTAAATCTGTTACAAGTACTTAACTCTATCAAGAAAGGCACTGTCTACAGTGCATGTCATGAGGTTTTATTAACTTACATTCAAAAATTTATTAATCTACTTTTTGTTATATTAATTAGTATAGCATAAAATTCTATCCAATGTTCCATATTTTGACAGTATACAAGTTTTAAAGTTCATACTTTTGAAGTCAATTTAAAAAAAATCCAGAAATAACCCTAGTGTGACACATTTTCTTCAGATATCTTCTATTCTTTATTTTATCTACAATTCCTGCAGTATGTATGAAATCCAACATAAAATTACTCATTATAAAATCATTATTACTCAGACATATAATTTACAAAGCCTTCCATTTTGTTTGGTTTCAGAGCAGAAAACCACACCCACCTGTCATATCAAGTAGAAAACCAGACCCTCTCTCTTATCAAGAGAAAACCAGACCCTCCTACCACAGCTCTGTCATAGGTCCCTCTTATTGTTTAATACTATATTAATTATTACCAATAGAAAGCCAAGGTTTTCATCTATCAAATGATGTATTAGATAATGTTGTTTTATGAATGGAGAACTGTCAATTTCCCTATTAGTGCAAGTTTGAGACTGGGGCTCTGTGTGTGGGAGAAGAGGGGAGAGGGAACTATCATTTGAATGACTCCAGTAACTTCTTTCTTAGTTAAGTAATTTCTGCATGCATTGGATGAGTGTTAGGGATTATCATCTTCTTGGGAGTAGAATCCTTTACCAATAATATGTAAACCATTGGGTATGCCATGACATATCAGTATCTGATGGCACTTGCACAAGTCCATTATTCCATCTAGTTTGCAAATATCTCCCGTCATCTTGAATAGAAACACAACCACCCAAACCATCACACTACTTCCCACATGCTTCATGGTAAGTACTATACAATGAGGTAAGTATCTTTCACCTTTCTTTTGCACCACATGTACCACTTACACTTTGAACCACATATTTCAAACTTGAACTCATCTATCCATAACAACCTTTTACAATTATCAACAGTCAAGTGTTTGAACTTTTTTTATGCAAATTTTAGACCTTTGACAACATTTGCAGATCAAATAAAATATTTTTTAACTGCTACCTGACCAAATATTCCATTCTCATCACATTTTCTTGACACTATAGATCTGGACACTTTTAGCTCATTTGGTGCATAGTTGTTTATCTCATGCTTGAAATCAGTGGCATTCTGTCTTCTGTCTTGAAGGCAGCATAAACAAAGATACTTAACACCAGTATCATCGAGTTTAGGTGTTCTGCCTCTTCCTTTCTTACTTCAAAGTCACCTGTTTTGGACTCACAATCTAGGATGTGTTCAACAATGTTTGGTGAGCATTTCAAGTATGCAGCAATTTGTCAGAGTATCCAACCAGCAACACAAAGCTTTCATGCAAACTATCTGCTCAACTGACAATTATCTATGCTTTTTGAGCCATGGCATAACAAAACTTTAGAGTTGTAAAGAAAGTTTTTATCAAGTTTATTTCTGGAGTGCTATTAAATTGATTTTTTTCTGGCATATACAAGTAACATATGATAACTTCTTGCAGGCTTCTTTCTATGTAGTTAAGATACTGCATGGAGTACTATGACAGTTATTTGAGACCAAAAATTTGATCAGTATGTTCATTCAATCAGAACCCTTATGTCATGCTCTTGGTACAAGTATATGAAAATTCTAAAGGATAATGAGTATTCTCACCATGGCTCATTCAGTTGTCAACAGCATTACCATAATGTTGAAATTTATATTCTGTGATGGCATTGGAGAATTAGCCCCATAAAATGGGAAAAATGACAAAATATTCTCTTGTCCTAATACTTTTATACAGTACTGTAGTTAGAAAATGAGAAATCTGTAATAGTTAGGGAAAATTGTATACTTTTTGCATATTATTATTCTATGTTCTTTGGTGAATTACTTAATTAAATAAAAGTTTACTTCATCACTAACATTATTATAAAAAAATAAGAATTAAGTATCATTAACAATCAACAACAAAAAGTAGATTGGTTAAGTAGTTTATTTCTTGTTTATAATCTTTATTCTTTAGTTATTATTATAAAAGTAACTCAAATGTAAATATAAGGACTTCTTTACTTTAGTTAAGGTTAGATTAAGTAAAATAAAAAATATAATAAAAATGTTTCTCAAGGCTTACATGCAATCAACTTGTAACATAATACAATAGCATAATGCGACCTCCACGTTTCTCAAGTGATTTACAATTCCCATTGGTGTGAATAATAGGTAGATAAGGTTAAAGGGCAATAAAACAATAAAATGTAATTATAAATAGATGTGTGCTGTTATGAGTGAAGCTATTTAGAGCAAATATAAGCTTTATGTTATAATTTGAAGTAATTATAGGTAGAAACAAAGGTTAATTTGTTTGTTTTTTTTGGGTGGTTAAGAGGGCAGTAAAACTGACCCAGATTGTCTGGAGTAAGGGCAGAAAAAGTATAAAGTTGTACTGAAAACAAACTCTTGAAATGTATTCAGGTTTCAGAAATTACAGAAATCAAATCTGAAATTTTTGAGATAAAGAAAAGTATTTTTAATATTAACATGAAAACCAATTTGGTATATTTATAAATAAATATTATTTCAGTTTGTTTAAAATATTCCCCACAAAAATTTTATTTTGTTGGATGTAAAAGACTGATAATGTTTACTCAAAGACTGCCACTTTTTTTGCTGATATACATACAGTATTAAAAGTCAGTGGTATCAAATCTACAAAGACTTTATATGAGTACAAAGAGGTCATGTGGTTGGTCAAAACAGGTGAGCCCTTGTTGAGAGAGTTAAGCAGATTCTTCTATATCATTTCAGTTGACACTGTATCAGCACATATCTGAAAATGGATACTGCAATATGTAGTAAGAATACACTCTGCTTGTTCAGAAGAAACTAAACTATCAGAAAGCAAATTATCTTCAAATAGGAAAGCTGTATTAGTTTTTCTACCATCACCAAACATTAAAGAAACAATTAGTGAAGGGTTGTGATCAAGGAGGATGCACCTTGGTGAAATGTATAAACTTCTAATTTATCCATAATATCATGGCATTATCAAAATGGAGAAGGTTCTTGAAAAATAAACAAATACTAAAGAAAATTTTTAAAATGAAAATTTAAACACAGTAAAATATAAAGTAAGATTTGTCAATAATTTGGATGACCTTTTTGACATCTCTCATGGTGTATGGACCAGTTAGATAAAGTTTTTTTTCTATATCCATGGATACCCTTTTGAACAATTTTCAGCATGAGATACCAGGTTACATTCAAAATTTAATTTAACATCTTTACTATCAATTTATGCTAATTAAATTAACATTACAACGTGTGTTATGATTCAAAATTTATAGTCCTTTCTAAACTACTTAAAACTTCAGACATATTGTCACATGCTATTAACTTTCTCTACTTTAGCACTCCATATCTTCAATAATAAGATGGCAGTTCTGTAGATTAAGTCTAGACTGTAAGATACTTGCATAACCTTTTAACATATCATATATTTCAAAGTTTCCCAAATGGATACTAATTCATACATTTTTTTTCAACCCTTGACAGGTGCCATGCCCACATTCAGGTTTGTTGCTTACTTGTAAATGTTACATATACGTGTACAATCATTAGAAAGAGCTAATAATAAAACAATAACACTATGTAACAAAATTTTTACTTTTCCTTGTTCCTGCACAAAAGTGTTATTTTCCAATTGCTTATGCCTAAAGTAAATGGAAAATACCTATTTTTCTCTTTAAACTTTGCTTTTGTGACCTGGGTAATGAGATTTTCAAATTTATCCATTTTCCAGAGCATTCCAGGTAGATTCAGTGCTTAATATCTGACAGGGAATATTCAAAAACCTTCTAGAATGTTGTATAACTTATGAGAATTTTCTAGAATAAGTATACGTCTCTTCCCCTGGCTCATTCAGTGCACCTCAAAGAGCAATACAACAGCATCAAGACCTTGCTAGAAGCCTTGAAGAATGATGATATGATTGGGAGGTTATTGGAGAATTCAAAATGGTGGCATTCTTCATCTCTAAGGAGGCTTTACTAAGTTTCTCTGTTATCTTTGCCTTTGGGACAGCACACTACAACAGGAAGTACTGGTCGCAACATACTGAATTCTCTGTGGGGAGGCACAATGTCAAGTGTGAGCCACTAGTGGACCTCCAGAAGTTGTTCCCACCATTGCACATAAAATTGGGTCTTATGAAACAATTTTTCACAATTCTTGATATGGAATCTGTACCCTTCAAGTACCTTCAAGACTTTTTCCCTAAGCTGTCTGATGCAAAGGTCAAAGCTGATATGCACAGAATTCCCCAAGAAGCACAGTAGGAAGGAAAAAAAATCTTAAGGCAGCTTTGTAGCAGTGCTTTGGAGCTTCTTGGGGAATCACAAGGCTAAAGATTATGTGGAACTAGTTGAGGCTCTGGTAAATAACTATGACAAATTGGGCTGCAGGAGTCCCTGAATGTTTATATCCTTGATGCTCATCTTGATAAATTCAAGGAGAACATGGAGCACACTCAAAGGAGCAAGGTGAGAGCTTTCACCAAGATATACTGGATTTTGAATACTGCTACCAAGGAGCATATAAAAAAACATGATGGGAGACTATATTTGTAGGTTGATACGTGAAAGTGATTTACATTACAGTCACAAATCTCAAAAAACTACTCACTTCTAAATATTTGTGTTCATTTTTGAATAACTTTAGTATAAATACATGTAAATGAAAATGTGTAAATTTACCCATTTTTACATAAAAAATAGGTTAAATTCTAAATTTCATTATCCAGGTCACAAAAGCAAAGTTTGAATGGAATAATGGCCAGTTTCTTTACTTTAACAACATAAGCAGTTAAGAAATAACACATACTCTCCAGGAACAAAATTTGTGTTACATAGTGTAATCTAATAGTTATTTGGAAATAAGCATGCAGCTGTTGTCATGGGATTCGTGTAACTGAAAGTAGCATGTTCGGCTGCTTGACTGACTATAGCACTTATTATTTCTTACCTAAAGATGTTATCATTTACTATACAGTTTAAATTGTATTTAGGTCTTACTATTATGTATTTCTTATGTTTTAAAATGCATAAGTGAAAGGTTTGAACATTTTTCAAATTCATCATTCTTTGTGTCCATTCTCAATGCTTACGATATTATGCACTGCAAGAAAATTTTGCAGAAGGGTTTAGCATGTTTGCTGTAGACACTGTAAAATGCCTTGGGGGTTGTCACTGAGTGGAGATGAATAAAAATAAATAAAACAATAAGAATTAAACATTTATGAAAAGGAAAAGATATGAAGTTATATGTTTAACAAAAGGAAAATCTTTAAAGATATCCTACAAAAAATTAAGAGGTATTTTGTTTGCCTATTTTCTAACTTTAATTATTTCATTCCATTGTATATCAATGATAATAGCTCAAGTCAGTAATATTGTAATGGAAATGAAAAAAAACAACAAATATTTACCTTAAAAAAATGATATTCCTTTAAGAGATTCCAGAGATTATGCAAATGAAATATGGAAAGTATAAAATGAAGAAAGATATTTTTATACTTAAAATATTTTAAGTATTTAACTCTCAAAGTATTTTAACAGTTTGATTGCAGGTTATAGTTAAACAAAGTGGCAGTATTTGTACACAAAACACATATAAATTTTAACAAAATCTTGCAAGGTTTCGTAAGGAATGCTCAAAGTTACAATAGGGGACAGAGTTAATTTCTGGTTAGCAAACACTAATACCAGAGTTGCCTGTGCTGTTGTATCACTCCTAATTGAACTTGAAATGTTCTACTCATTCACACAGGAATCACTACAATGAAACAGCAAAAAGCATTACCTTTTGCTTTCCCTCTGGTAGTTCCTTTGATACATATTAAGGGAGCATCAAGTCAGTCCTGAGCTATATAATCAATCAAAAGCTCAGAATTTCCAGCTAATGATTTTCTCAGTTTCATATTTGTATGATAAAGTATTTTCAAGCTAGATTCTAAGTAATAAGTTAAATCATTAGTAAGCTCAAAAAATCATATTTTTAGATCCAAATACAGCTTAGTTACTAAGTTTGATAAATTAGAATTCTGTGGTACTGATATAGTAATTTAAGATTTGTTTGTTATTTTAAAGTATACATATAAAATCTAAAAAAAAAATTTGTTTTACATCCTCCATTGTACAAAACGCAACAAGGCTTAGCAATTTACGGCAAGCAACAAATGAGTACAAAGCTCGTAAGTAGAAGAGAAAATGTTTTCTATACTTTTCTATTTACTGTTCTATGTTTTAAGAAAAACAATTGAAATTTATTAACTTATTTGTATGTAGTAATACGGTGTATGCTTATATAATGCATTATAACTAAATTGTGACTGTATTTTACTTAACACTGGTCCACTAGTGCACAACCAAGACATGGGTGTACAACGTATGCCACATCATTGCAACTTCTGAAATGTTAATCAAGACAGTTGAAAAGTCAATTAAATAATAAAAAAAAATATGTACAAATGTATAATGTTATGAGATTTAAGCTATTCGTGCTTTTGTTATAAACTTTAGTCATTCTAGAATGAAAATAGTATAATTCTAAATTTTGTTTATGTTGGCTGTGAGGTCAGTCAAATTGACAAAACCTGTACAGACATATAATGGTGAAATATAGTTTTTTCTAAACAAAAATGCTTGATGATAATTTGGACTTTATAAAGATTTTTGTATATGACATTAAAACATTTTTTGATCTATAAAAGTATCTTAAAATCAAAATTATTTTGCATGTCAGATAACCAACATTCAAAAACAAATTATTACTTAAGAAATCTTAAAATCTGATATTTTTCATTTGAAAGACTTAAAATCAGTGATGTTGAGAAAACCCACTTGTAGAGAAATATATATGCAAAAACGGCTCGTTTGGGTTGAGAAAATATTTTACGTAGAAGAGCGAACAACGTTTCGACCTTCTTTGGTCATCGTCAGGTTCACACTGTAACTTTTGTTTTTTTACAAGGTCCTAAGTCCCTAAGATTGGGACTGAGTCCATAGTGAAAGAGTTAAGCACTCAACTCCTCACCCTTAACTGAATTTCCATAGTTGCTGAATAGTTTGACATCAGCATCTGGCTTGTATCTGATAGGTGGAATACCCCAATGTATTTCACTTTTATAGCTGCACACATTATCAGTTATGACTTGACTAAAAAGATGCTGCTGCTATTAAAATCTTTTCTGCTCATGTTACAAGTACATTATAATTTAAACTTTTATATTATCACAATTTTTATTTTAAAAGAAACCCATAAAATAATAATTAAATATTCTGGTTCATTATCAATTGATGATTTCATGATTCAAAGTACCTGAACTTTAGTTAGTGATGCTGGAGAAAAAAATAGCATAGAAAATATTTAGCATAACCCTATCATCTTGGGTCATGGGCCAAGACATTTTATATTTGTTGAATCAAATTTCAAATTTTAATGAGTTACTATTTTATGAATGTATGTCAGTAAGTTTGATATTAAACTGCAGATAATAATTCAAATTTTAGTATTATATATTAGATAATTTGTTACTTTAAAAGTAAATCCTGAAAAACGTCCTAAATATTGATTGTGTGTCACAGGGTACAGAAACTAAGTCTACAGTTACTTACAAATTAGGAAATCAATTTACTGGTATTGATAAGGCAGAATATCAGATAAGAACCTTCTATCCTGAGATGTTGCTCATGTATTGAATCAAACACGCTAATCTCCACTTGCTTCTTTCCATTTTTGGAAACACTCACTCACTTTCATCTTTCAAAGCTCTACTCAAATAAGTGGTTGAGTCTAAAAATGCAAAATGCATGTTTTTTCTTTATGTTCTTTGGCCTTAACATTTTGGCCAGCAGTGTTTATTTAATTACAATCATGTTTTGCCAAATGGTAAAAAGCATTCACATCATTACAATGACATTCAAGGCAGAGTGCTGTATGAACCTGTCAAGACATTGCATTGTTCTGATAATGAATAGAATTGTATGATCAGAGACTCTTTATTGAAAGAAAGATAAGACATTATACAATAACTTCTCACCAAGTGATATTTTTCTCAACTCTCTCAACATAGTAACAGTTGATTTTATTTAATCTAATCTTAACTAATCTAAAAGGATTCATATTTTTGCATTTTAATTACTTTTATAACTACACAAAGAATAAACTTAAAAAGCAAGAAATAAAATACTTATCCAATCTTCTTTTGTTTTCTTGCTCTTGATTGTCAAAGAGAGTTAACCCTAATTAGTATATACTAATGTACTTAATAGTATTTATTTGATTAAATAATATGACAAACAATATAGACTAATAACATACAAAAAGTATACATCTTCCATTACCCCTCAATGTTTTTCTGGTTTTCTAGCTATTTGACAAGAGTAAAAAAAAAAATCATTCAATCCAGTTATTAACTTTCTCTATGGAATGATGTTGGTACCCCAAGTGAAATTGATAGTTAATCATTCAGAACATGTTACACGATATGTCATTTGATAGATGAAAATCTTGACTTTCTATCGACTACAGGTAATATGTAATTAAACGTAAGAGAGAACTATTAACAAATCCTGAAAGAGATGATGTCACAGGTAGGTGTGGTAGAACTTTGATTTTGTACTTGATAACCTATAACTACACAAAATTGAATATAAAAAATATGGTTGTTAGAGAAATTATAATTTTATAGTGAGCAATTTGTGTTTAATTTCATACTTTTCCAATGGTTGCTAGAAAAATAGGAGAAGACTAAATGCCCAGAGAAAATGTGTCATGTGTCGTACTATGAGGTATTCAAGATTTTATAAAATATTGCCTTGTGGTATTAAAAACTCAAAATTAATATACTATTACAATATAGGTTATTAGCTAAGGTTTTATGCTATTTTAATTGATATAACATGAACAAAAAATTGTTTAATGTCAAACATTAAAACCTTGTATTATGATCAGTAAATGATACCTGAGGCAATAGGGTTAACATCTATAGTTAAGTGAAAGAAAGGATGTAATTTTTCAAAAAGTTCTTATTAAACTTTATAATTAAACAAGAAACCACACAAAGGCTTAAATTATTTGTTTATTCACTTGCAAATTAAAGTAAAACAAACCTTGTTTCAGTATTTTTACCACCTCGTTCCCTCAGCAAATTCATTCCCAATTCTGACATATGCTCCACTATAAAAAGAGATTAAAAGCACATTACCATTAAAATCTATTTGTATTAAAAAGTTATATATTATGGTATTTAAAATACGAGAAACCAACAATATTATGTTAAGAACAGAACTATTACTGACACTTTGGAGAGAGGAAGAGACACGTGGAAAGTTACAAGTAAATAAAAACATTTAGATAATTTAACATGCAACTTTTTTTTTTATTTTTCCTGTGGAGCCTCATGTCAGTAAAATGTCACAATTTTCATATATTGGACATATATTTTTAACAGGTACGTATTTCCACTCACATACATAGCTATTATTTTTCAGTGAGTCTTTATAACTGCAAAACTTCTTTTACATGTCAAAAGCATTTCATTCCCACTTACCCCTCAGTTCACAGTGTAATTGATTCATATATGAAAATTGTCATGTGACAAACCTCCATCAATAGATGAGCCCCAAACATGACTTGTGACCCCCCTCTATACTGTTCCACTTACATATCACTTTGAGTTTAGGCAGATATGTAATCACTGGTGAATAATGTGGAAAAGGGGTGAAAAGTGTATATAAACTACTAGTTTGAAATATATTTTCAGTGCAAAAAAACTGTAACTTCCAACAAGATACCTTAACTTCCATGCACATATGTAAATGGAATTCCACACAGAATAGGTAGATGGTTTAGTTCAAGGGAGAAAGTAGAAGCATCCTTCAAAAAAATCTGAATGGAATCCTCTAATAAGGTGATGACTTGTGGAATACCACAATACTTCTGTACCACCTATACTCTTTATCCAGATGTAGAAAAAATCTGAGGAGAATATCCAAATGGGAAAGAAGATGAATGGAAAGTGATCCTAACCACGAGATATGTTAATTTCAATCTCCCTAATAAACAACTTGCAAATGAAAGAAGAAATGTACCCCAAGGTGTAAAGTGGCTAAAGAGCAACATACCATACATGGTAAGTCAATTACATCTAAAACTTTACTACTGAGAACTGAAATACATGCAGGAGTAGAACAAGGATCATACATAGTAAGTCAACTGCAATCCAAAATTGAACTGATGGTAACCATCATCCATGTGGGGGTAGAAAAAAAGAATCATACTGTTTCACCTCAAGTTCAGCCAACTGGGAAGAGAAATTCCCACCATCAGTCAAAGAACAGAGCACAGATGATCAGAGCAAAATACACACATATCCCATTCAAAACAAACAAACTGAACCACCTCAAGCAAAATGACATTCTTGGCATAAAGACATTAAGTGTTATTGTAAGAGAAAAAAGCACCAATAAGTGCACCAACTATAACTATTAACATCAAAGCAGTGCACTCATGATAACAGGAGTGAGGTATCGGGCACCCCCTGAACACGTGTGAGGACTTTTAGTGATCAGCTCAGCTCTAAATCCAAAACCCAACTAAAGGGAACTGACTTGCATGCAGAAGTACTATGAGGGATTCCTAATCATTATGGCAGCTCACTCCAAAGACATCTCCTCTGAGAAGTCTGTACATAGATGGAGCATCGTTTTTCACAACAACTGCACCAGCAGAACAGCACTGCCTTACTCTGAACTGATGGATTCATCAGTTTATATTTTATATCTCTCATTCAAGAGGATTGGAGGAACATACACATTAGAGATAATAAAACTGGTGACCAAAACCCTATTTTGAGCAGCAATTCCTTTCTTCTTCATCCATGAAGTTAATGGGCCAGTACAGTCTGGAACAGGCATATTTGTGAAGAAAATATATTGCAAAGAATAACCTATGAGTTGTCTTATGGAACACTCCATCTATAGTTTATGTGATCATAATGAATAGTGTAGATTTGTGGCCATGGAAATTATGAAAGGTAAGGTTAGGTGGCTTTACAGGGCAAGTTTTTGTACCAGTAAATGAAGTATACCATGACAGGCACCATTTGCCATAAAGCAAGATCCCAGTTAAAATATAGAATGGACCACTGAAAAATAATATACATAACAAAAGAAAGAAAACCTACCCAGTGATAGTCTTGCTGAAGAGTGAAGGATGGAAACAGGTGGAAGACAGTTCCCAGATGAGGAGAAACAGCAACACAATGCAGACAGTGAAAGATGAAAATGTGCAGAGTGGTCCACATGTCCATTTGAAGAATTTCCTCCAAAAGGACAATACAGATAAGATACCAGATAAAAAGTAAGATGCTGAATCTGATGGGAAGACATTTGAAATAATTGACAGGAAAAATAACAAAGCCAATCAAATTAAAATCAAACTCAACTGGTAAGGGTGAAAGGAGAGAGATCCTAAACAGAGGATAGTTACTAAGGGATGATTGATTAATTGATTTAGTGTTTTATGGCACAACGCAGCTAGGCTATCTGTGCCAAACGTCCAGTAAAAAGGTAAAAATAAATTAAATGTAGTAAAATACATAAAAGGAAACGAAGGTAAAACAAAACATCATTGAAAAACAGAAAAAGCATAAAATCAATGTTTACACCTAGTCTACAATATTAAGAGAGAAGGCAGAGTAAGAGAAGTTGTAAAGGACTTTCTCAAGCAAAATGGTAATGATCATAACCTGCCAGGAAGACTAACAGGTAAGTACAAGAACCACCATCAGTCACCTGAAGTTGGTCTTTCCAGTCCTGGTTCCGGGTTATGTTGTCATAATAGCCATTATAAAAAGGTAAAATAAGAAAAGTGTTAAAAGACATATAGCAAAATCGTAATAAAAATTAGTCAAATGTCCTGTAAATAGGCAAAAGTAAAGTAAATGTAGTAAAATTCATAAAAGGAAACAAAGGTAAAAACAAAACAGCAATTAAAAACATAAAATGACATAAAACCAATGTTGACATCCAGTCTACAAAGTTGTAAAGGACTTTCTGTAGCAGAATGGTAATGATCATAACCTGCCAGAAGACTAACAAGTAAGTACAAGAACCACTGTTAGTCACCTGAAGTTAGTCTTTCCAGTCCTGGTTCTGGGTTTACTAAGGGATGAATACAGGAGAATGGTTATGATGTAAAGATACCATGTGGACAATATTACAAAGAGCAGCACGAACTGTACACAGAAGTCTGTCCATACCAGAACTGGAAAAAAAGGTGGGAAATAACAGGAATGAAAATCAGTGAGGAGCAAAATTTACCCTCCTGAGATGCCAAAGCTTTGAGAAAGAGATATCAATCCAGGTAAAGAAGAAGATAAGAGGAATGGTACAAAGTCTGTGAAACATCAATCACAAATAAATCTGACTGGTGACATCTACAGGCTAAAAAGTTGGTTGGATGTGTGGCATTTTATGGCACAAAGCAACTAGGCTATCTGTGCCAAACAAATTCTATAAAGATTTAAATTAAAATTATTAAAATGCATAAAAGTAATCAAGAAAAAACAAAACAAAGTTTTGTTTTTGAATTAAAAACTCAAATAGTATTAAACCCAATTTTTAAATCAAATTTACAACAGTAAGAGAGAAAGTAAAGTAACAAGTTTTAAAAGACTTTCTGTAGCATAATTTTAATTATTATAACTCACCTGGATGACTAACAGGTAAGTTCAAACATCAACATTTGTCACCTGAAGTTGGTCATTCCAATCCTGGTTTCGAGTTATTTGATGCCAAGTCCATTTTCCAATTTTGTATAGAACTAATTTTATGTCAATTCATAAAAAGAAATCATGTTAAAAACACAAAGTCTAATATATGAATTAAAAACTTAAATAGCATAAAAAGGCCAATGGCCTTTAAAAAACTAAAAACATTTATCAGGTGAACAGTGTCACCATTGCCAATGACGGATAAATCTTTGGACAAAACATGTCTAAAATTGTGCCATCTTTGAGAGCCATAATGACAATATAACAGTAAAATGTGGGCTATTGTGACCTGAGTGTTACACATTGGTGCATCAGTCCCATATAAAAGAAAACAATGAGTTACAAAACTGTGATCAATGCATAGTCTAATTAGGACAACTCCCTCTTTCTTCTCCTTATGGAAACAAGATGGTCAAAGTCCAATAGAGGATTTTATCTGGAAAAGTTTGTTTTCATGTAGCTCACTCCAAGTCGACTGCCAATTGGCACGGAGCTGACCATAGTCCATACATGTAGCAGGCAAAGCAGCAGTATTGCCAGAGCAGACAGAATTAGCTGTGGTGTCAGTGAGCTCATTCCAGCAAATACCAGTGTGGCCTGGTATCCGAAAGAACTGGACAGAAGTAGATATTAAAGAGAAATGGGCCAGTCAGTTTTGAATGTTGTGAGAACTAACGTTAAGCGATTCTAGGGCCAGTAGAGAACTAAATGAGTCGGTATAAATAGCACAATTCCTGTTCTGCTTAGCTTCTATGTGATCCAGGGCAAGAGAAATGGCATACAGTTTGGCAGGGAACACAGAAACTGAAGAGAGAATTCAGTGTGCAACCAATGAACCACAACAAACCATGACAGTGCCCACAGAGTCATCTGATTTTTAACCATCTGAATAAATGGGAATGGAAGGATGGTTTGAAAGATGTTCATTAAATAAAAGACGGTACTCCAATTGGAAGTATCTGCTTTTTTCAGATGACTTAAAGAAAGTTTACATTTGGAGATAGCAAGAACCCATGGTGGGATGGGCTGACCAGTGGATACAGCAAAGTCATCCAAGAACAAACCAATTCATCCAACTGCACCTGGAAACGAAGGCCAAAAGGAACAATAGCAAATTGTCTCTTCTGAGAAACATGGCCCACTGAGGAAGGAAAACACAACCCCAGGTGGAATGCTGTGGTAAGGATTGAAGTTTCAAAGAATACAGTAAAGACAGTTGCAAACAGCAGAGATGTAGAGGAGGTTCATGAGACTGTCTTCAAGCTCTGGACTGGGAAGTACAGAAAGCACCAAAGCAGAGCCAAAGCCCCTGATAACAAACAGGGTACAGCATTTCCAAAGCCAAGATTCTGGTTGAGCCATAGACCAAAGATCCATAGTCTAGTTTCAATCAAATAAGAGCACAATATATCTTTAGCACAGAACACTGATCTGCTCACCAAATGGTGGAAGAGGGCACAGAAGATGTTCAGTGCTATTGTACATTTGACTTGTAGCTGCTTAAGTGTGGTATAAAAAGATCAGCTTATGGTCAAAGATAAGCCCAAAAAACTTTGTCTTAGGGACCACGGGAAGCACAAATTCACCTATATGGAGCTCAGGATTGTGTGATAACCCCACTGGCAGCAAAAGTGGATGCAAACAGTTTAGAGAGAGAGAAGTTAAAACCATATGTTGTGGGCCACTTCATTAAATGACTGAGGGCAGTCTGTAGCTGCTGCTCAATAAACCTCGTGTTTGATGACTGACGAGATGTGAAAGTCATCAAAACAGAGCCTGTTTGCAACAGTAAAAGGGAGTTGCTCTTAATACTCATTAATCTTTATACTGAAAAGTGTGACACTCTAAACACAGCCCTAAGGGATACCAAGTTCCTGAAAGAAAGAACGGGAAAGTGTCAAATCCACTTGAACTTGGAATCACCTGCCCATTAAAAATTTTAAAATAAAAAAAGGTAAATGGCCACATCACCAATATAATACAAAATGCCATACCTTCACATAGTATCATAAGTCTTCTCGAGGTCAAAGAATATTGATAGAAGATGTTGTCATTTGAGAAAGGCTTTTCTGACTGATATTGCAAATTGAATCAGGTGGTCTATGGTAGATTGCAGTCATCTGAACCCACACTGGGTGAGTGAGAGTAGGTTGTTTGATTTGAGAAACCAAACAAGATGAGCATTAATCCTCCTCTCTAAGGTCTTACAGAGATAGCTTGCCAAAGCAATTGGATGGTACTTTGAAGGAATCTTGGGATTCTTCTCAGGCTTAGAGAAAGTTAGGACAATAGCCTGGCACCATGCATCTGAAAAAAATTTCCTGCCAGATCTAGTTAAAAACAACTAAAAGAATACCAAGAGAAGCAGGAGATAGGTGGCACAGCATCTCGTAGTGTAAATCATCTGGTCCGAATAATGAAGGACCAATTTGAGTTTCACCAGTGTAAGGGGGCAATTATAGTCACAAAGACGACCAGCCCAAACAGAAAGAGGTGACTGTTCTGCCCGAGTCTTGATGGCTAAGAAGGTGGAGGAAGAAGCAGAAATGCTAGATATCCAGCAAAAGCTTTCACCGAGAGTATCGGCAATGCTCTGGGCATCAGAGAGCAATATCAAAAGGGAGACAGAGTAATACTGCCCACTGGACTTTCAAATCTTGCCCCATATGACTTTGGAACTGATGGTAGAAGAGATTCTGGTTGTGAATTTAATCCAAGATTACTTCTGGCTTTGGTGTCTTACATGCCAGGCATGTGCACAGGCCTGCTGAAAAGTAATGTGGTTCAAGAGTGTGTGATACCTACAAAAGATATCCCAGGCCTGTTTTCCATGCAATGTGGCAGGCAAGATTCCACCATAGACGATGATATCATGGAAAATATGTGAAGGTTATAAGGAATACACTTAGCAGCTGCCTGTATAGTACAAGCATATGTCCGAGGTGAAGTGGTGAGCAGTAACTTTCAAGCCTCAGGTTAAGTAACATTTTGAATCATTTTCAAATGCTGTATCTCTTTCTTCCAACCACTCAGGGCAAAAACAAAAGTAGGATGGGTAAGACCCATTGCAACTGATGCAATGAGGGTCCATTTCACACTCACAGGCATTGTGGTCCTTGTCACCACGAGCACATGTAAAGGAACCATGACATGATGTCTGCAAGTGACTGAATTGCTAACATCTGAAATATCTGAGAGGGCTTGTTATGTATGGCCATACCCTGCAATTAAGATAACCTACCTTAATGGTGGCAGGTCCATGTGGTGATGTAAATGCCAGAATGAGGACATTGGTCGCCATCATAAATCCATCTTTGCGAATGGAGATATGCCTCACTGCAGAAACTCCTTGGGTGGAGAAATCAGCGAAAATTTCTGACTCAGGGATGTTCTTCAAATACTTTTTAACAATAACTCCTTGTGATGAATTCAAAGTAGCATGGGGTGTAAACTCAATGGGTATATCCCCAATTGCCTTCGAATGCAAGAGGAGTTCACTGTGTTTAGCAGTGGATGTTTCCACCAATGTCACCAGAGCAAAGCTTTTTGACTGACTTTGGAGAGCCAGCAAGACCCGCTCATCTCTTCTGAATGAAAAAGGGAGACATTTGCCCTAAAGTTTTGTCTGAAAGAGAATGTAGTATAAGAAAATGAGGTATAGGTGTTACAGAGGTTGAAAATTGCTGCTTAGAGTCTTCCAGATGTGGTCATTTACTTATAGACTGTTTATTCATTAGTTTATTTAAATTTTTATTTGGGAGTGTCCATAATAAAGAAATTATATTTCTGTGCCCACTGACCCCACACACCATGGAACATTACAAGGGGATGCGCTACAGTGCCAAACAAGGACACTGCAGCATTGCCAGGGTTTCATGAGCATAATACCAAAACACCAGCATCAGACAATGTCCACAACACCTGTTGAGCAACCAATAATGATACTTGGTTGACCCTAGCCCAAGTGGACCAGCCGATTGACCCTGGAGGCCACCCCAATGCCGCCCGTCTACAGGAATACAAGGACAAAGTGGTGCATCAGGGTTAGACCCTAAACCACCAGGATCCTCTCTTCCCCTTCATGGGTCACTATGCATGGCAAATGTGGGTGGATGTTTAGATCCCAGAGGAGGTAAATTGAAAGAACAGAACTTTCTCTGGGAGATCTCCTTACCATGTACAGGAATCCACACCAAGGAAGGCTAAAAAGAAAAGGAAATATACCTTAAGGGATCAATGAAACATGGAACAAGAAGACAAAGGTTCAAACAATGGTAAAGTAAGGTAGAAAAGCAAAATGTTGACTTCCCAATGTGAAAGGCCACAGCCTAAAAGGTCCATGAAGAAGCTGAAAGGACTCAGAAAATGATGTACATGTATGTGAATACTTGTTTGATAAATTGTTTAGGCAGAATATTCATGATAAAACTTAGCTAAATGGATAGTAACTTCCTGCCGTGGAAAAATAAGCATAGAAGATAACATTTGGAAAGTCTTCTGCTTTTTGTCTTCAGGTTAGTGTGTATGATGTAATCAGTCTTCATAGTATTCTAATGGATTGTGAAGAGCATGATATAATTGGTTGGTTTACACCATTTTTCTGATTGGTAGAGATATTTCCTGTAGATTCAACTAATAGAAGACACAGCTTACTAACCTCTAATTCAGAATCTCTGTTTAATGAAAGTTTAATGGTGTTAATGTAAAATGATTCTTTACTTTTTCTTGTCTTTCAAAATGTTTTGTGTTGAGGATTCTAGTTTTTTCCCCAATTATTTTGTGTCTAATTGACAGTGCATCCTGCAATGGCTGAATTTTATGTTTTTGTGAGTCTTGTAGTGTCTCAATCTTCTTTTTTAAGTCTTCTTGCAGGATCTTGAAATTTCATAAAAAATATTGTGTTTCTCATTGATAGTTTTTTCATTTTTCACCAGAATAGATCTTCATGTCTTATAAGATTTCTACATGATTCTTATGTTGAATTTCTTGACCATACACTAGAGTTTCTCACTCAAACTTTACAGATAGGGGAGGTAAATGGTAATAGTGGTAGTGTTTTCCTGATATTTTCTTTCTGTTATGGTTTTCTTCAGGGAGTTTTTACATGAAGAATGAGCTGTAATCATTCTGTTTAAAATAATATATGATAATTTGGCATTCTGTTTCAATGGATGCCTTATAACAAATGTTGTTTAGGCATTGGATCATATTACATTTGATCAAGATTGGATGATAAAACTAAAAGTGTAGGTATCTATTTGTGTGGATGGGTTTTCTGTATACAGTTGTTGTGATTTTTCTGTCTTGTCTGTCAAGAAACTAAGTTTCATAGATGAATACTGTACTTGTGAACTGAAAAAAAGAAATCAAATGTTCAACAGCAAAGGGAATGAGAAAGTGTGCCTCCCTGATGATTGATATATGCCAAAACCAAAAAAAACTGTCTGTATGACCATAACTAGACAACTGTGGGAAGGAGGAAGAAAACAATCCAAAGCCAAAAGGACAGCAAGAAACCCCAAGATACTGATATGGTAAGACTGTTCTGTTACAGGCCATTGAACTGAAATGATTTCCTGCTCAACACATCTATGTAGTGAGATGAAGGATCCATGAAAATATGTAAAAGTAGACAAGTGGGAGGAAACAAGATCACTCTTGAAGGGTGAACTTTGTCCAATCTCCAAAGCAAATTATCCAGAAGGAAATGAGGAAGGATAAGAGGACTATTCAAGGAATCTGTGCAAGGTTCTCTTGGTTGTACAGAATCCCTTAAAAGGATCTCATATGTGCACAACCCATGGGGATAACTGCTATAATAGAGAACAACATCCTCAATAAAGACAGAACTTTGGAAGCAGTAACAGCATTGATGACTGCCAGCTCAATCAAACAGAGTCAAAGAGAAGAAGGTTGGCCTGACTGAGATGAGTGGTGAACAAAACACCCAAATGGACAAGATACTAATTAAAAACAAGGGAAGATTTCTCCAACTTGATTAACCAACTAAACCCAACTTCCTCCAAAAGAAGCAGATGAACGTGTTGAGAAGACTCTCATTTGGAATTAGTCAACAGAAGCCAATGATCCATGTAATAGTGGAAGCATGTATAAGTCTTGTAAAAGCCTTGAGCACCTGACAAAAGACACGGAGAGAGAGAGAGAGAGGAAGTGTGTGAAAGTGATAAACTTAACGTAGTGTCTTCACTGCTGTAATATTGGAATAAACATTTGACACATGACATAACTTATTAATAAACCTGAAGAAAAGAACTCACCTAAGAGTAAGAAACTACTCCATTGTAAAACAAAGTTCTAACAAAAAGCAACTGAGGCATGACAGATCAATCATGGGCCACTGGTCTCCAGCCTTCTTGGGGATGATAAACAGCCTGGAATAAAACCAAAGAGATGGGCAATCTACAAGCCCAATGGAATTCTAATAGCAAAGATCCTGTACTGCCTCAGACAGATGCTGATATCTATTA
Organism: Tachypleus tridentatus; assembly: GCF_004210375.1. NCBI lineage: Eukaryota > Metazoa > Arthropoda > Merostomata > Xiphosura > Limulidae > Tachypleus > Tachypleus tridentatus. Next base: position 31,985,050 of record NC_134828.1, on the reverse strand, counting down.
GTATTCTGACACAATGGAAAGGAAACAGAAAGAGTGAATAGATGACAAGCTCTTCGGAGAGAACCTGAAAGATCCGTACACCTTTGATGAAGTCTTGCCATATATGAACAAACTGTAATAAATTTGTCAATTCTAGACTGAAGCTTACTGGGTAGTCACCAATACTACTGGCAGTGAGACATTCAGTATTTAACAAAACAATGAGAACATCCCCTTGTGGAAGAAATAGGTAAGGGGTGGGAAAGGAAAAGTTGATAAATAAAAGTAGGGAATGGTCAAGGCTCCATAAGGGATAAATGATCAACCAATGATGAACAAGTTGATTATTATCTCACAGATTCCATTTATAGTTCCAAAGTTGCTGGAAGATCTCCAAACACAAATTGATGGAGAAAAGGGGCCAGGTACAAGTCCCTAGGATAAGACAATAACAAACAAACATGGGCCAAAAACCTGCATTTCACCCCAAAAGATCTTAACAACAGAAGAGTTATGAATGTAAAGAAAGACCAAAAATCAAAGAATGTGCCAACAGGGATGTAATAAGGGTAAATATATCCCTTGAGAAACCCTCAAATTCTTCGTCAATTGCCTTGTAAAAGAGATGTATAGTGGAAAATTACAGTAAGACAGATGTGAGGGTAAGGTGAAGGTGAGAAAACTGGGCATTGGACAAAAGAATAGGACAATCAGTGTCCACCCCCTCTCAAAGAGAATCAAGGAAAGGAAAATTGGCTTGATGTTTGGCTGAAGCAGACTGATCTGAATTGCACAAAAAGTGAGGCATACCCACATCATCAAACAGCTGAGATACAAAATGCTCAACATAAACCCCCGTATCAGGAGATTGTAAAAATAAAATACTGAGAGGATGGGGTATCATGTGACAAAGAAATTAGAAGATAAAAAAACTGAGGAAAGGGGTAAAACAGAACATAAATGGGAAATTATGTCTTGCAGAACCACATTAATCCTAATAAACCCACAATACAAACTTGAGAAGACATAGCAATTTCAAGAGAAGAAAAAAGGCTGTCAAATTCTCATTGTCCTGAAAAGATCAGCATGTTCAAGATGGGCAACATCAGGAGAAGAAGGTTGGTTTAAATGATAATCAATCTCTCAATTAATAATTCCAAAGTGGAGTTCCTTCCACCTAAAGCATGAGTAAATGTGCTGGTTGAAACATTTCTAATTCCAAAATCTGACTGTTTCACACAACACTGTTAAAACTCCCATCAAACAGCAAAACTTATTCTAACTGGAACTGAGGTACTATCCTACATGTTGCAAGGTATGTTAATTCTCTTTTCCACAATTGAGCTGTTTAGCTATTATACTTTCATTAAAAAAACAACAAAGAAACTATAGAACACTTCCCACGAATTCTGTGAATTATGACTACTCTGGTTGCTCAGCAACTTTCTGCAGGCAATGCAGAAGGCTGTTTAGCTAGAGATGCAACAGCAATATGTACTCAATCCTAAAGATGCAACTGTTATAGTACTGGCAGTTGATGTTGATGGCATCAAGAAATCAATTTCTGGTCCTGTTTTTCCATTTTGTTTTGTATATTCTTGATGTTTCTTGACTTTAAAAAAATAAATAAATGAAATTAAGTTAATTCATTCTTGCACTTCTATCTTCACACTCTACAGGGAAGAAATTATTAAAACTTGCCTAGAATTAAATACTAAAACTTGAAGTTAATTTTTGGTTTTCCATTTATTTAGTAGTTACCTATTCACAAAGACAAACATTAAAAAATACTAACATATCTAAAAGACACATTCTAAGAAACATTGTACCTACAAGCACCAAATACAAAAACAGCAATTTCATACTACTTTAAAGACTATGGCTTGACTACTTAAAAATTCACAGACTTAAGATTTTTAAAAACCTATGTGAACCCAGCACTTACTTTCTAAAGATATTCATTCAACTACTGCATATCTCAAATAACTGAAGAATAAAACTGATATTCATGTTATTCCATATGTAGATATATTAATTAAGCCACTGAGCAAGGCACCTATGGATTTCTGCACAAATGGACTTGAAATTGACATTTAGAAACTGTGGTCTTCACTTACTAGATGGCATATGGAAAGCCTGTAGTGAGGAGTGGTATTTTTGTATATTGCAGCTTTACAATGAAGACTTTTTCTATGGAAACTATGTTATATGACTATTGTCAAGACCTACAACTACTAAGTAGAACATGACAGAATGTGGCAACATTGTGAAGCTTCAAAATTATTTTAATGTAGCATAATCAATTTCTATAATAAAACTATAAAATTAGCATTATACAAAAATCTAAAGCTAATGATGATAATAATAATAAACTTTCACTTCAATGAAAAATTAAAAGGTATAATTTAGTTCACATTTGTATCTTTTTCTGTCAAATATTTGTTTTTAATTTCATCTACTTTTGCAAATGAGGTGATGTTGCTTCTACATAATTCTGTTTTCACCCACCTGATATAGGATCACTGTTAATGGATCCTTTCCAGTTGCAACTGTGCAAAAAGTACATTCTGAATCAATGTTGTAAGCAGACATGTTAATCAATGTTCCTGGTAACACCCAGATGGTACACAACAGCTGGGGGTAATCTTGAACTATATATCATGGTTAAAATACATAATTTCCCTTAAATTTATATTGTCAACAAAACTAAAATACATAGACTATTGCTGTGAGGGTTTTTATACTATTATTATAAAACTACACAAGTTTCACCAATAATTAGATACCCACGTATTCAAGAATTATTAAGTTTCAGCTAGATGTATAGAAGTGTCAAAATTTTTAAAAACAAAACTTTTTGTTCAATGGAAACACTGTAAAAAATGTACTTAATCATTTTAAATGTATACTTACTTCCTTCACTTTCTGGAAAACATAATAAAGGCAAAATATAACTTGAATTTTGCTATATATATCACATGGACAGAAGCACTGTATCTCAGAATGGCTGGTATGGGTGATGGGTGTTAACACTTTTATTGATAAGCAGAGAACGTTTTAATCTTCCTAGGTCATCTTCAAGTTAACATGGATATGACCTAGGAAGGTTAAAATGTTGTTCTCTGCTTGTCAGTAAAAGTGTTAATATCCATACCAGCTGTTCTGAGATACATTTTTATATCAAGAGGGGTTTTTGGTGTAAAGAGAGACTGAAGCACTGCTTTTGTAGGGATGGCTCAGATTATTCACTGAAATAGGTCATCAAAGCTTTAAATTTGTGGTAGCCAAGAGTAAAATCCAAATAAAATATACACATAAATTTATTAAAATGACATATACTTTTCACAGGTTCAAAAGGTTATGTAAATGCAACATACAAACCTTATATGGACAAAAGCAGTTATTTTTTACAAGCACGTCACCTATCACTTTCACTTGTCACAGTCCAAGTCAGATTGACACCATCAATTTCCAGGCATATCTCAAGGGTAAATAATTTTTTGTGCTCCATATCTGAATTTTTTATTACCTGTTCTGATTAACTGCTTTTAACAATTTTACCTTATGTATTTAGTTTATTTCACATATTCTTCCTTTTGGTTTATTAAATTGTTGTTTTTTTTTATAATTAAACCAACTATTATTCAACTCTGAAATCTGGTAGAATGTAAATGGGTATAATTTGATAATATTTTATTATTGAAATATTACATTCAAGAGTTATTTTCTGTAACATTAAGAATACATATATTATGTATTATTTAAAAATAACTCATTTTTCCTTGAGATCAACACAAACTTCATTATCCAAATTCATAAAAAATATTTCTTTTTGTAAACAAGTGTTACTGCATTAAAGTATTCATAATTAATATTGAAATTAGAAACACATACTTTAAATGAAACTTTTTGAGAAGAGTTGAGCAATTAGTGAAATTTACTGACTGACTGCACTCAACTGAGCATTCTCATGAAATGGTTAAAAAAATGTATAATGCTAAAAGTCAGATTTTGATACCTGCATAGCATAGATAGTCCTCTGTGTAGCTTTGTGCTTAACTTGATTACTTGGATAGTTTGAAATAATTCCCAACCCTCATTTTGATTAGATTATTCTTTTTTAGTCTTGAGACTAACTAATTACTACTCTTAACAAACTTGAATTTATCAAATATAATAAGGAAATATTTTAATGGCAATATTTTGATAACTGAACAGATTGAACAGTCAAGGACACTAACAATCAGAAACTAATTTTGATTATTTTCAAGACTAATAAATTTACCAACATTTAAATAATCAATTAATCTCATAAGATATCAAAAAAGGTTATTCTAAAATTGGTTTTTGATACCCACCATCTTTAAGTAGGCATAAGTAGCTCATTTTATAACTTTGAGCTCAATAACAAAGTAGCATAATTATAACATTTTGATTACTTGGATAGATGTAATATTCAAAAACCATAAAAATAAAGTAATAGCTTGAATTACTTAATAATTTTCATGAGATTAATTAATTTTATCATAGTTTTGATTGTCAGATAGTTGGAATAATCAACAGTAATAAATGGAAACATTAGCATGTTTGTGACATTAATCCATTTGGTAAAATATTGGTCTGCATTCTTACCTGAAAAAAAACAAAAAACTCAAAGCCATTCTTAGCATTCAAATATCTAACAGGTTTTCTTCTTAGCTCCTTAAATTATATCCACCATATCTGAAAGCAATCTAATCTAACAGCTAACCATCTTATTATAAAAATAAAGCTTTCTTAGCTGAAGATGATTCCTTTCCTGCTAAAATTTTATATTTGCCTCACTATTCTCACCATCAAATATGAAAAATGATTATGCATCCAATACTATTTATTACCTTCACAATCTTTAACATCTCAGATTTCTTCTTACTCTTATTTTATTCAAGAGGAAACAATTTCAGAGATCTTAAACTATCCTCAGATGGTAACTTTTCCATCCCAGGTATCATCCTACTGGCCCTCCCCTGAATCTTAAAAATAAATCAAATGTCCTTTCTCATGTATGAAGTCAAAGGCAGAATAAACATAATGCTTCAAATATGACCTAACCAATGACTTATACAATAACACTACAACCTCTTTAAACTCATATTCAATATTTGTGTAGACAAAACCTAAAATCATATTAGCACCACCACAGTACTTTGTTTGGATGGCTTGGGACAAATCAACCACAACAATATTTTTTCCAAGATTATTCCACTTAAATTTATACTGTTAATATGATATTCCATATGCAATATTTTTCATTTATTATAACTGAAAGCCATTTGCCATTTATTCACCAAACTTACCAAATAATTCAACACCTTTTGTGAGGCAGCAGTAACTTTTTCACGCGAGTAGCAAAACCCAAAACTTTATTGTTAAATTCAAATAATGTACAAGCCATTCCTTAATCTATGTCATTCATGTAAATCGAGAAAAACTAATATCCTAAAATTGAGACTTGTTGTTACCCATTCAGTAACAGTACTCCAGTTAGACTGAATACCATTTAAAACAACCCTTTGATTTCTTCCCTCCACTATTAGTGTTATTAATGGTTTATGCTGAGTTTTTCGTAAAGCTACAATTGGCTTTTCTGTGCTAGCCGTACCTAATTTTGCAGTGAAAGCCTGGAGGGTAGAGAGCTAGTCATCACTACCTATGCTAATTCTTGAGCTACTCTTTAACCAATGAATAGTGGACTTGACCGTACATTAGAATGTCTCTATGGCTGAAAGGGCGAGCATGTTTAGTAAGAGGGCACTTCGACCTTCTGACTTCGAGTCAAATGCCCTAACCACCTGGTTATTCCGGGTCGTATTACTAATGCTTTAACCTGTTCTTATTTAATGATTCAACCTATTGCCCACACCTATAAATTTTTAACACCAAGCAAAAATTAAGGTCACTCATGAAAAGAAGACTGATATATAAACCCTGGTTTTTAACTGCAATTTACTAAGCAACTATAGTCTTTCAGTTTCACTCTCAGACTGAGGTAAAATCAGCATGCACTGATATGATGTCCATGTCCAAAGAAAAAAAAAAAAAAGTGTAAGGATTATTGTTATAATTAGTTAACTACACACCCACCTCATTCCAAATAAAAGAAAGGTTTGGTAAAATTCTTATTAATAGTTAAAATACTATACTAATCACTAATGATTCTTATTTATGCATTCCTCCCGATTTTGCCTCCTTCGCAGATGTGTTTTCCTGAATTTGAAATTGACCCATTGACTTCCGCAACGTGCAGAAGACTGTGTTATGAGTAAATGCATGCGCATCTTTCTGTGATCCAAACGCGACAGCAAATAGTTCGAATTAACGAAAATTAGTTTGTCTACTTTAAAAATGTAGATTCTTATTTTAATTTTCCAATTATGATAGTATTATATCTTTACATTTTTTATTCTCTTCCCTAATGAGATGTCATAGAAAATATTTTCTCTTTGTAAAACGACATATAGTTAAAAACATAAGCTTCAGTTTCGAAATGCAGTCAATAGTACAACATTATTCACACGCCCAAATTAACTTAGACTATTGTGTGGTAATTTGAATACGACCTGCACACTCCAGATAATTTTTATTTCAACTGATGTTTCGTCTTTGTGGTTTCTTCAGGGCTAGTACATAAAGGTATACTACAAAGAAAAAAAAAGGTGTAAGGATTATTGTTATAATTAGTTAACTACCTATAACAAAAAACTCAAAGCCATTCTTAGCATTCAAATATCTAAATATCTAAATATCTGTTAATTTCTTAAGCTGGAGTCTCAGTTGATCAAATTCAGAAATCATTTAATTTTTAAAACTGAATCGATATTTTTACTTGCATAATAAATTTTATACACTTGACTCTAGGCTAGGTTATTTCACATTATGACTTTACTTCAGGCCTATTTATTAATTTATTTAAACCATACCAGCATTCATTTCACTTACAAGGTTTTAAGGTTCCCATGAACCCCTATCACTAAAATCGTAATAGGCACACATTAGATGAACTATTCTGTGTGGATAAATAAACTTGACTTTTATAACTCCTGTTATTTTGAGAAATCAAACGTGACATTAAGCGACGCACACTATATTTTATATAGGTTAGAATAATTACTTATTTTATTATCATAATTCCTTTACCACTTTTTATGTTTCTGGCGAATAAAAATGTTTAAAATATTTTTGACTGTTCTTCAAACTAAAATTTGTTTAGAATACACATACACTGACATAGTCATCTAGAATGATCAGTACCCTTGCTGGTACAGCGGGAGTTTACGGATTCACAACGCTAAAATCAGTGGTTCGATTCCCTTCGGTGGACTTAGCAGATAGCCCGATGTGGCTTTGCTATAAGAAAAAACACACACACACATCAGCAAAAGATCAGAGTAATTTGAGAAATATTATTACCTAAGGTTCCTGCTTATGTAAGGCAATTCATTAGTGAATTTTGTTTAGTAATGATAGAAAGGAAACAGCTAGAAAAATATGTCTACCTCTGTAAAGAAGCCATAACTGCAAGAGAGATTCCTCAAATCAGTTCAGAGTCGTAAGTTTTACAACTACAAGGAAATGTTCCACCTTGCGGAAGATGTAAAAATTGAAGCTTTACACTCAAAATTCATTTTCGGTTAATACGTAGAATTCGTAGCAGTGAGATTCCGAATGAATTACACAACTAGATAGCCAAGTAGTTAGAAATAGTAATGCTACTGTAAATGTGTAGTAAATTGTGCTAAATTAATAAACTAGACCGCAGTAAAATATCTGAAAATATACTTATTTCTTTTAGAATTTCGCGCAAAGCTACACGAGGGCTGTCTGTGCTAGCCGTTCCTAATTTAGAAGTGAAAGACTAGAGGGAAGGCAGTTTGTCATCACCACCCACCTCCAACTCTTGGGCTACTCTTTTACCAACGAATAGTAGGGTTGACCGTGACATTATAACACCCCCACGGCTGAAAGGGTGAGCATGTTTGGTGCGACGGGGATTCGAACCCACGACCCTCGGATTACGAGTCGAACGCCTTAACCCACCTAGCCATGCTGGGCCTAAAATATACTAACACACAAAATAATGATATACGTTAATAGACATTTATAACCAAATCAAGGTAGCAAGCTATTTCTTATGCTTGTTGTTCTATTAAACAAACAAAAAGACAACACAAAATTGAGACAAATTTTTTCCTCTCTGAAAGTTTTTAATTAATTGTATAGAATACTTTTCAGACTGAGGGAGTATCGATTTGAAAACATTTGGGTGTTATTTAAGAATGAGAACGTATTTATTAAAGAAAGTGCAAATTAATGGCAAAAATACCACTGTACTTGTTATAACCTACTTGTAACCTTTTTGAGACGGAGAAAGTAAACACGCATCTGAAATACTTGGTCAGTGTTTAAGGTCTGTTTTTGTAACCAAAGTAACTGCAAGCTTGTAAAACCACTGATTACGCTTATTTGTATCTAACTTGTAACATTTTTCAAACTGAAAGAGCAGTAAGCTGTATTTTATTTGTGTTTAAGCATTTTTTATTTTTCTTCTGAATAAAACTCGATTTTAACCTCAATACTTAAACAAAATTACGCTGTTTTGTCATTTTCTTCCAAGCAAAACATGTCATCCAGTTTTAAAAATTACTGGCGCCATTTAGAAAAACATCAACCCTTACCAATCACCTTAGTCCAAAGAAAATAAATGCTTGAAAAACATTTTAGTAATTTGATTTTCTTGTTAATGCATTGAAACATCTAAAGTATTCAAGAAAGCATATTAGTCACAAATAATAATTATCTTTATTGCGTAAAACAAAAAGGTTATTTTGTTTATTCACAATTTGGCACAGTTATACAATGAGCTGTCTGTGCTCGAAATCCGGATTTTAGTGGTGTAAGTCCACAGACATGCTGCTGAGCCACTGGCAGGAAAAAAAAAAACGGTTGTTGCTTTTAATTATATTTATTCATGATTTTACCCGTGTCCAAGAATAATTCTATTAGGATTTTAATAATACGTCAGTTAAAAAAGATTTTGCAAGATAAAGGTAGAATTTGAAGAAATAGTTACTGCAACTGCATTTCTCAGTGATATGTAAATAAAATAAAATTACACCAAAATTATTAAAAGTCGCAATATCGGAGATGAGAAAGTCAATTTTTTTATAGAATTGTTTGTTTGTTTTGAATTTTGCACAAAGCTACTCGAGGGCTATCTGTTCTAGCCGTCCCTAATTTAGCAGTGTAAAACTAGAGGGAAGGCAGCTAGTCATCATCACCTGCAGCCAACCCTTGAGCTACTATTTTACCAACTAATAATGAGATTGACCGTTACATTATACCCCAACGACTGAAAGGGCGAGCATGTTTGGTGCGACCGGGATTCGAACCCGAGACCCTCAGATTACGAGTCGAACGCCTTAACACACTTGGCCATTTTTACAGGTAAACAAATTTTTGGTATTGTCACTCACTTGAAGAGAAACTAAAACTATACTAAACTAAAAGAAGAATTTGCTATCGACATACATATTTTGAAGCAAAATAAATCGAAGATGTGATATCGTGTGTAAAAGCACTGGTGAAAAGAACTGCAAATGGGATTGACGAGTACAAGAGGAAACTGGAAAAAAATATATAAAATATATATAAAACAATTATTTAGTTAATAAAAAGGCGAGAAAATAATTAATTTAAATGAAATCCTTTACCTGCATTCTTATAGAAAATTCTATACTCGTAACTTTAATCAAAGGACTTATTAAATGCTAACAAACTAATATATTAAATAATTAGTTTGGTTTTGGATAGTGTCCGGTAAGTTATCAAAAGATATTACATCAAAATTGGTTAAAACCTGTGCAAAATGAAAGATATAGCACGGCCGTATGGTCAAGAAGCATTTAACATGCTCGCCCTTACGGTCGTGGTGGTGTTATTATGGGTGGTCAATCTCACTATTTGTTAGTACAGATATTAATGGGTTGTGTTGACTAGCTGTCTTCCCTCTGGTCTATCACTATTAAATTAAGAACGGTTAGCACAGGTATCTCTCGTGTAGATTTGCGCAAAAATCAAACCAAGCAAAATAAAATACACTAATTAGACAAATGTTATAAAGTTAAAATGTTATAATTTAGTTAAGAAGTTCGTTCATGGATTAAAAGAATAAGATCTTTATAGAATAAGAATATGTGATAAAGTCAATAAAAATGGGCAGATTATAGTAATAAATAAAACCAATCATGTTTAAAATATCGAAATTCTTACAAAGTTCTTATGAAATAATGAAGAATAATCCTATTAATAAGTTTAATGAACTAATAAAAGATAAAATTAAAAACTTTAAATATTTAGCATCACAAGAATTTCTTTTGAATTTCGCACAAAGCTACTCGAGGGCTATCTGCGCTAGCCGTCCCTAATTTAGCAGTGTAAGACGAGAGGAAAGGCAGTTAGTCATCACCACCAACCGCCAACTCTTGGGCTACTCTTTTACCAACGAATAGTGGGATTGATACTTAAAGGTAATTTTTTCGAATTAACACTGGCCCAGCATGGCGCTCGACTCGTAATCTGAGGGTTGCGGGTTCGAATCCATGTCGCACCAAACATGCTCGTCCTTTCAGTCGTGAGTGTGTCATAATGAAATGGTCAATTCTACTATTTGTTGGTAAAAGAGTAGTCCAAGAGTTTGCAATGAGTGGTGATGACTAGCTGCCTTCCCTCTAGTCTTACACTGCTAAATTAGGAACGGCTAGCGCAGATAGCCCTCGTGTAGCTTTGTGCAAAATTTAAAAAGCACACAAATAAAAAATAAACTGCATGATAAAATAATAAAAAATATTTTAAAAATACGTTCAGCTTCTCCTAGAAATAAACGAATGCGTCTTGCTTTTATTCCGTGCGTATTACACGATAACTCCTGACAACAAGGTGTCTGAAAGTACCCGAGGATCCTCGACGGTAATATCCACTCAGTTTTGAAGCGTGTCTTAGCCCACGCACTTTATTAGCTTATTTAAAATACAATTCATGCCGCTGAAAGAATGCTCAACTCCAGTATTCAAATCCAGCACCACCATTAGGCATTCAGTTATTTTTCAGTTATTTAGCCAGTGTGTGTTTTCCACATGTGATCTAAAACTGTTTATTTTGATCTTCTTTTTCCCTCGCAACGTACTTAAAGAAGCTCAAGTCAGTCTACAAGTCATCAGCATCCAGTCCATCAAAAAAGCTATGACCTCTCTTGACATCGTTATACGTCAAATTGCAGGTTGATTGGACCATTTGGAAGGCCTCTCATGCGTTGATAAGGATCCTCGTTGTCTCGTCATAAAATCGATGTTGCACTTGTTCTATCATAATGTCAAAAATATTTTATAAGGTTTTGATATGTTTGACTTTCTGGCTCATTTTCAAGAAACAACCGAAGACCAGGTGCCTTCGTTCTTAAATCTATAACAACTATAGCAATAATCTCTATATTATTCAAATGTGCACTCGTTGACCCAGAGAAACTTATACAGGTATAGGTTTTCTTTTTTAAATCTTTGTTGAGATTAAATAGTGCATATGAAGCCTCATCCACAAATTTTCTCTCCATTTCTAGCAAGATATCTCCTGCTAACGATACTAAAACTGCACCATCTTTGTATACTTACCACAGACCATTATAATTTACCTCTGATATGAACCTCGTGCAAAGCTTTGATGATATGAAGAACCCTATTTATAGACATAGGTTTATTTCTTGCGTTGTCTCGTCATGGCCAGGTGGTTAAGGCAATCGACTCGTAATCTGAGGGTCAGGTGTATCGATCCCTGTCACACTAAATCAAACACATTAGCCCTTTCAGCCGTGGGGGCGTTATAAAGTGACGGTCAATCCAACTATTCATTGGTAGAAGAGCAGCCCAAGAATTGACGAGGGATGATGACGACTAGTTGCCTTCCCTCTAGTCTTATACTGCTAAATTACGGACGGCTAGCGCAGATAGCCCTCGTGTAGCTTTGTGCGAAATTCAAAAAAACAAACAAACAGTTTGTAGCCCTAGTTAAGGCTAAAGATAAAAGACGGGTTCTGCAATGTTCTCTTTCATCAGCAGCATAAATCATCCCCGTGATTAAAAGCCAATCTCATGTTAACAAATATGGAACATACTTCAGCTGATCCAGTGTTTGGCAGCCTGAATAGATCACTGCTTATATTCGTAGCTTAGTTCATACTATAGTTGTCTCTTCTATAGAAAGCTCACATAAACAATCCCAGTGAACCAAGCAACGAAGTGAATAACTTAGTAATTCTATTTAGCGATTTTATAAACGAAAAATAGACCATCAGCACGAAAAAATAAATGCGTTATCTATCAGATCTGGTATAAACAAGCACAATAATCAACCTTGCATTGCTCACTATAAACAAAACTCTGGTTGCAACATTCCTTTTCATTCATTTCACACCCTATTAATACAAAATAAGAACCCTCTGTAAACAAATATGTTGGTGTTTTTTTATAATATTTGTTTACCAACGATATTTCAACTGATTTATGACGGATTCACTTAGCTTTTATATTTGAAATGTAGTTTTCAAACAACACTCGTACATTGTACGTCATACACTGCAGACGTGAAGTGGTAAGTATTTTAACTGTCTTTTATGAATATTTCAAAAACGTATATTAAATCTTATTAATGGCAAAACTACGTTATAAATAATTATCTGCACCAACTAGATTAGAAGTTCCCCGCTGGACAGCGATAAGTTTTCGGATTTACAATGCTGCAATTTGGAGATCGATTCCTCTCGGTGAACTCAGCAGATAACCCGATGTGGCTTTACTGTAAGAAAAAATATTCCCACACACTTAATTAGAAATACATTTATATATATCGCGCACACAAAGACGTGTATATGGAGTGTGTTATTATCCGATGCAGCATGAGATATCGACATGTGGTATCCGATGAACCTTACAGGTACTTTAGAGCTTTAATAAATAAATTAAGGAGAAAGGGAAGTGAATTGGAAAGTATTGTTATCACTTGTGACTTGAGTACAATGGTGTTACCGAGCTTCTAATTCACATCAATTCTCACAACTCCACTGAAATGATGAATGTTTTAATTTTCACTAGTGTTTTAAAGTATAACTACATTTTGAAAACTACAACAGTCTTTACCTGCAACCAGAGTCAGTATCTTCTAAAAACACGACTTTCAACCTTTCCTTCTTCTAAAGTAGTATGTTACAAAAAATTTTCTTTGTATAAGCTTTGTAATTATCAAAGTTAAAATTAGTTTTATAAATTGAATAATAAAATATTTTCTACTCCTATATTGTTTGTTAACTTAAGTCTCAGTTAGAAAATGGTTTTATAGTTTTAGCTTGGAAATTCCGTTCATTCTGCTGAATTACTTAAAGCAAATCAAAGTTTGACATGAAGACAAGTAGTACTTTCACAGAACTTTTCTATTAAAATTCTTGATGTGCCGTACTTTCATGCAACAGTTCTATTTAAACTGTTGAGCTGTATTACTTTCATAGAATTGTTCTATTTAAACTGTTGAGCTACAATAGTTTCAAGTAGCTCTGCTATTTAACTTATTCAATTCCACTACTTCCTTAGCTGTTCTATTTAACTTGATTTGCAGTACTTTAATAGTGTGGCATCTGTTCTACTTAAACTGTTAATTGTCGTACTTTCATATAGCCCAACAAGAGGTCTTCTTTCACAGTTACATCAGAGGAAACATAACGAATAAATATCGCCAGTCGTGGCTCGTCTTCTATGTCTGTAGCTTCGACAAGGGAATTCTTTAAATAATTTGCATTTTACCTGTGAAAAGAAACAACAAGCCGCAACACGCGCCACGCAACCAAACTATAGAGCGCCCAGTATCACATTAACTCTCTGCTAATTTCATTTCCCGCAGCACAACCACACACGCCATTGTCAGCACCGGTTTGTACGATTACTGATTCTCCAGCACCATTCCTTTGTGATTTTTGCGGATCTAAAAATTCTTTAATTTCTGACTTAAATATAGTATTAAAATTAGCATATAAATTCTTAAATATATTTGCCCATGATGAATATTAAACTTACATTTTAATCCAGTGAGCTCTCGGTTTATACCCGATACATAATTATAAAGGTTGACAATTTTTATTTACCTTTTATATTAATTGTGATGGAAAAAAGAGCTCAGTGAACATATTTCCGCGAGCCGCACATTATTTGCAAAAGAGCCGCAATTTGACCACCTTTTGTATATAACGTGTGAAAATACCAATGTGAGCCTACTAAGGTTAAATATGTTTCATTAAACTAAAGAATAAGGAGGAAACAAGTTGGTATTTATAGTTATTACTACTTACAAAATAGATAGCTATTTAGAACCAATAGCAATAAATATTTGTTTATTTAGGAAACGAAAGGAAGGAAATGACGTTCTTTATTTCTCGTTTTGTTGTACAAGATTCTTATTTATGTTACTGTCAATAAATTTTTGTTTCTTTACCAGCAATACTGTTCGAAACATCTGCCTTCTAGTGAGATGGTATATTCATACACCTTCCTTTATATGAGATATTGTGATGATACTTCTCATTTCAGGCGAGGTATTAATTTGGGGTCACGACCTTCAACTATGTGATTCTTGATTACTTAAATATAAGAGTGCTTTTACAGTTATATCTGTAGCTAGATCCAATTTATAAATAAACGCGTTACCCATTATCGCTAGCGTACTTCATAAGAATGTGTGTTTCAATGGTCTTGAAACGTGTATTTTTCTAATGATTTTGCAGCTTTCTTTTTGTTTTCTCTACCGGGTTGAAACACACTGAAGCGAATGGAAATACATAGAAGACAGATCTCCTGGTGCTGAAAATATGACTCCTGGAGAAGAAGACATTTTAAAGTTTATTTCTAATTTGTTGAAATATACTTTTTCATACAACAGTTCCATTTAAACCGTTAATATTTTCTACTTTCATATTACTGTTCTGTTTAATTTTTTAAGATATAGTATATTCTTAGAAATGTATTATTTAATTTATAGAATTTTAGTAATCTTATAGAAATGTTCTATTTAAACTGTTGAAATAATCTACTTTTATGGAACTCTTCTTCTTAAACCTTAAAGACATTTTAATTTCGTAGAACTGTTCTATTTAAACTCTTAATATGTGTTTTTTGATAGAACTGTTCTTCTCAAGCAATTAAGACGTTGTACTTTTATAAAACAATTCTAATGAAACTGTTATATGTTGCACTTTAATAGAAGTATTCTATTTAAACTATTGATGTGTTGTACTTTAATAGAAGTGTTCTATTTACACTGTTGAGGTGTAGTACTATTTTAGAAGTGTTCCAAATAAACAGCTGAGGTGTAGTACTATTTTAGAAGTGTTCCAAATAAACAGCTGAGGTGTGGTACTATCATGGAAATTTTCTATTTAAACAGTTCAGGTGTATTACTTTTATAGAACTGTTCTCTTTATACTGTTGAGATGTAATTTTTTTGTAGGCCAGTTCTATTTAAACCGTTAATATGTGGTACTTTTATAGAACTGTTCCATTTAGAGTGTTGAGGTATTGTGCTTTCTTAAATATATTTTATTTAACCCATAAAGATCTCGTACTTTCATAGAAGTGTTCTAAGTAAACATTTGAATTGTACGATCTCACAGAACTATTCTATTTCAACTTTTGAGATTTTAATTTTTGACAGAACTATCCTTCAAAAGTCGTTACATATTTTTTCATTGAACTGTTCTATTGAATTTTTTAAATTGTTTTTCTTAGAACTTACTATTTAAACCTTTTTGATGTAGTAGTTTTATAAAACCGATCTGTTTAAACTATTGAAGTGTCGTAATTTCATAGAAGTGTTTCAAATTGCAGATGAGGTTTTGCACCTTCATAGATGTATTCTATTTAAACCGTTTAGGTGCATTACTTTTATAGAACTGTTCTATTTACACAGTTGAGATTTAATTTTTTGACATAACTGTTCCCTTTAACCTTTTAAAATGTACTACTTTTGTAGAATTCTTCTTGTTTTATTTATTCAGGTGTAGTACGTTCTTAGAAATGTTCCAAATTAACAGCTGAGGTTTGGTACTTTTATTTAAGTTTTCTACTTAAATATTTTAGGTTTAGTATTTTTATAGATCTGTTCTCTTTAAACATAACATGTACTTTTTAGATTTCTTATATTTTAACTATTCTGAGTTAGTACTTTCTTAGAAGTGTTCCAAATAAACAGCTATGATGTGGTACTTTTATAGAACTATTCTTTTTAGGCTGTTGAGATGTAATTTTCTGAAGGCCAGTTCCATTTAAACCTTCAAGATATGGTACTTTGATACAACTGTTCCATTTAGAGTGTTGAGGTGTAGTGCTTTCCTAAATATTTTCTATTTAAATAACAAAGATGTCGTGCTTTCACAGAAATGTTTTTGGTAAACATTTGAGCTGTAGGGTCTCACAGAATTATTCTATTTAAACTCTTGTGAGGTAATTATTTGATAGAACTCTCTTTTATAAGTCGTTATATGTTCTTTCATTGAACTGTTCTATTATATTTTTTGAGTTTCTTTTCTTAAAACTCTGCTATTTCAACAGTTAAGATGTTGTACTTTCTTAGATTTTTCTATTGAAACGTTTTCGATGTAGTAGTTTCTTAAAACCAATCTCTTTAAACTATTCGAGTTTAGTAATTTTATAAAAGTAATTCAAATAAGCAGTTGGGTTTGCACTTTCATAGATGTATTCTATTTAAACCGTTTAGGTGTATTACTTTTACAGAACTCTTTTATTTAAACTCTTGATATATAATTTTTTTTATAGAACTCCTTTTTATAAGTTGTTATATGTTCTTTCATTTAACTGTTGTATAGAATTTCTTTAATTTTTTTTGTTTGAACTCTGTTATTTAAATAATTAAGATGTAATTTCTTAGAACTTTCTATTTTTACCTTTTTGATGTAGTAGATTTATAAAACCAATCTTTCTAAAATATTCGAGTTTAATAATTTTACAGAAGTGTTTCAAATAAGCAGATGAGGTTTTGTACCTTCATAGATGTATTCTATTTAAACCGCTGAGGTGTATTACTTTTATAGAACTGTTTTTTTTAAACTCGTGATATATACATTTTTGAAAGAACTCTCCTTTATAAGCTGTTATATGTTCTTTCCTTGAACTGTTCTATAGAATTTCTTTAATTTTTTTTGTTTGAACTCTGCTGTTTAAACACTTAAGATGTTGTAATTTCTTAGAACTTTCTATTTTAATCTTTTTGATGAAGTAATTTTTTAAAACCAATCTTTTTAAACTATTGAAGTGTAGTAGTTTCATAGAAGTGTTTTAAATAAGCAGATGAGGTTTTGTACCTTAATAGAAGTATTCTATTTTAATTGTTTAGGTGTATCACTTTTACAGAATTGTTATATTTATACGGTTGAGATTTAATTTTTTGATATAACTGTTCTTTTTAACATTTTAAAAGTTTAAAAGTGTCCGAAGTAATTCACTGAAATTGAATGCTTGTAGTGATCGAAATCTATACACGTTCCTGGTTAAATTCTGCAGTTTTCTATTAAATACTGTTAAACGCAATTATATCTTCTGAGATCTACAGCATACTGAATGTAGCTGTCTAATAATACTCTTCTTCTAATATCTCTCCGCTAGGTTCTTTTATACGATTCAGGTGCTTTTCTCTAAGTTTCAACAATTTTTCAAAATGAGCTAAGTGTTTTCTGAACACACATATTGTTCATTCGTACTCTCTAGTATCTTCTACAAATTTAGATAACAGGCGGACCTTCCGCAATAAATAATCAACAATACACGTCACATGCCAAAACAAAATACAAAAACAAGTGAAGGCATTAAAATAAACATATAAAGGTAAATTCGTTACAGATTACAGGGATTGGTTTCAACGTGAAGAGTGTGGTAAAGTACTAAGTTCCACCCAAGGTGAACTAGTAACTTAATTAGAGATTCGGACCATTTCAATGTATTATTCAAAAATTTTGGGTTCCAGAGTCTGGACTAAGAACTTACTTTCTTCTCGAGCATCATTTTGCTGGTGCAGAAACTCTGAGAAGTATTTTATACCAAAATTATTGGAAGAAGATTAACTGGTTTACCATAAAATTATTGCCGAATTAATACCAATGACAGGATCTGCAGTCTATGAACTAAATGATTATTCAATGATTCCGGCAAAAGAAATTGTAAATGTGCTTTCCATTTCAATGATAGCATACATACATTTGTTCCTATTGTTTATTTTGTTTACTTGAAGAAAATGTACGAAAATCATGAACTTCTTCATAACAAATTGAAATACAAATACCTTGGTTGGTCACTTTATAGAAAATTTAAAGTCCTTTGCATGCTGTTGGGTAAACAATACAGTTATACAAATTTTCACGTTTATCTAATTTGAATAGGACAGCAGAGCACGAAATCAGCACTGGATAAAGAAAGAATGGTGATACAGAGTCAGCCAGGATCTAAAAATTTTTAACATGATGTTTTTGTTTACACCAAGAAAACCCTATAACCTGCACTCCATATAAAACTGGGTCGACGAAACAGTTTATAAAAGCATAGATAAAGATGGACAATTTCATAAGCAAAACTTAAATAAAGGATTTTAGTTGCTATCATATAAGGAAACTGAAAGCGTATGAAATATTTATTAGGACAATGCGGAAAGTTGAAAAAGAAGCATGGATTACCTTTGAAGATTTTAATTGTTTGAGGAAAGACTCAAAATACGAGCAGTTATTAGATAATTTCGAACTATGATGACTGATTACTGCTGGTTATAGAAATGAGATGTTCCATGTGCAACACATCAAAAAAGTCGATAACAAGTAGTTTTGAGATTAAGAGAACGTAGATTACTCATAAAGAAAAATCCGAGTGAATCAGAATGCACATTGGTTTGACATCGATGTTCTTCTTTTTAATTTTAATAAAAAGTGCTGACTACGGTAAATGAAATAATAATTTGTTCAAAATAATATCGTTATATTCATCCGATTTGTAAAATTCCTTACAAAAAACGAATAGTTTTGAAATCAGCTTATCTGATTTATAGCACATCCTTCGTTAAAAACAAAAGAATCAACCTTTGAATTCCACATGATCAGGCTGATTTTTATAACGGATGGAACAGAGTTTAAGTGTCCATTGGCTACAATATAATTATGCTTGTAAACTTACATGAATTACTTTATCCCTTTTTTTTTGCTTCACTTTGTCTTATCAGCTACTAAAGCAGCACCAATCTCATCTGATAAAGTTTTGGATATTTAGCACTGAAAGTTCTATCTTAAACATTTATTAAACAGAATTCCATTAATGCTTAGCTTTACCTGTTATGTATGTTTTCACATTTGTTATTTCTTCACAACAACAAGTAGTAATGTTAGGCTTGATTGCACATATTAATCTCAAAGTGAAAAAGTTATTTTTTCTTCTGAGAATGAAATGAAACTTCTGATAATGTTGTGTTCAAAACACCGAATTTCTATGAAATACTGACAAAATGAAGATATATATATGTACAATAATGTGTTAACTTTCATAAGTATTATTACTGACTTGTAAATAAACTATAAATGTTCAAATAAACATCCTAATAAACAAATATATGTAATTATAATTAAATTATGAACATGACAACAGATAGCAGTTACTACTTGAATTGTCTACCGGTAACGTAAACATCTATATAGGTTAATAAGAAGAAGAAAAATAAAATGAGCTATGTTATAGGTCAAATCATCAATAAATTAACTACATGTACATATATTTTATTATTTATTTTATTTACCAGAATGATATAATTTCGTTTGCCACCACTTAACATACAAAACGGTTTTGTGTATTGTACCAGAGTAAAACAAGTAAATAAGTATAAATCATGGTTACATTCGAGGAAACTTATAATAGAGATTGTAAGACCTATAAAATTCTTTAAAGTAGAGATTTAGTTTTATTTTTGAAACAAAAATAATGACAGATACTGATATTATTTTCAACATACAATACTTTGTCACTATCCACTGGTTTTTACATCCACTAAGCAAACATTGTCAGTCATAACATCTTCACGTACGATATATATTTCACAGTGTGAATTATAAAAACAAAATATAAAAATAAATGAATATTGACAAATTCAGAACCTTTTATTATTTGGTATTTTCTCCGTAAAGTAGGTGGTGATATGATGTTCAAATAACAAATTTAAATTCACATGAAAGTAGTTAATTATATTAGCATGCAATACACAAATCTAATGTGTATTTACTTCTTCGAGCTGTATGTTGTTTCTACTCGTATTGTTTGATTAAGAGGTAAAAAAAAACAATCATTCAAGAAAAACTGTATACACTGAAATGTTGATTAATTGATGACTACATATTCATCAAGTACTGAAAAAGAACATTAGCTTAGGTAAGCCTTGCTACTTTTGATGAAACTGGATATGAAAGTTAAATTTCTTTAATTTACTACAAATTATTTAATGACTGAATTATTATTTGATTTAATATGACAACTTAAAATGAACAAAAAATGTATCTAAGTAATTTTTATTAAAAGTAATAAAATATATGCCATTAAAACATGAACCTAGACTTGTGATCAATCTTTATTACTATAAGATGTAACAGAAAAGAAAGAGTACAACATTCTGCCAAAAGAAATTCCTTCAGGATTTGTTCGTGAATTGAATATTATAATTTTAAGATACAACAAGGCACTCATAATAGCAGAAAAAAGAGAGCAAAGATAATACTGTTCCTTTAAAGATATTTTGTTTGGTTTGAATTTCGCACAAAATTACTCAAAGGCTTTTTGTGCTAGTCCCTAATTTAGTAACTAGACGGAAAGCAACTAGTCATTACCACCATAGCTAACTCTTCAGTTACTCTTTTACTAACGAATAGTGGGATTGATCGTCACGTAATAACGTATTCACGGCATAAAGGATGAGCATGTTCTGTGTGACTGAGATTCGAACCCGCGAATTACGAGTCGAGTGCCTTAACCACCTGGCCGTACCTAGTCCTTTAAAGAAATACTTAATTAATAATAAACTTAGTTTTTATGAAAAGAATATAGGACTTTAGTTTTATACCTAATGATACATGTTTCAATGAAAATGACAAAATGTAAATAATGAGAAAAGATATTATCTAATCACCACGCAACAACAAGTAGTATGTACAGAACCTAAGAAACGTGCAACTAAACCGTTAGCTGAACCTCTAACTACAAATGGTAGAGTAAAGCAAGTAACAATTTTTGATAGTTGTTACAAATGGAAGAAACAGAATAATCTTGACCAGTGAAAATCAAAAGATATAGTGAAAGAAAAATAAACCTATGTTGTCTGATTCAGCTGTAATACTTGTAGTCTAAATTGGCCTCTATTGTAAACTTTCGTATTTATTTTATTTAGAATAAAACAGGTAAATAAGTAAAAAAAATAACCTGTAGGAAGAATTTTCCTCTCAAGAATGATATCAAAACTATAAATTCGTTATGTTTTAAAAGCTTCTGAATGTGTTAACTGAAGCTGAGGTGAAAATAATGTCTCGTGTTTATGATGATATTTTCTGAAGTTTGTCCACAAGGTCATTAATCAAACCAAAGTTTTTAGCATTACGAGCTATCAAGAACACGAGGGGATTGTTTGTTTTCGAATTTCGCGTAAAGTTTCACAAGGGAAAATTTCTCTAGCCGTCCCTAATTTTGCAGTGTAAGACTAAAGGGAAGTCAACTAGTCATCATCACCCACCGCCAACTCTTGGGGGTACTCTTTCACCAACTACTAGTGGTATTGCCCATCACATTATAACGTTCCCAAGGCTGAAAGAGTGAACATGTTTGATGCGACGTTGATTCGAACCCGCGATTTTCCGATTATGAGTGTTAACAATTGACACTTCCTTAACCCACTTGTCCATAGGGAAGGAAGTGTCAATTGTTAACACTTGAAGAAAAATTTTATCTTTAATGTATTAAAATATATAGTTATCAGCCCTATTATTATAGCATATCGATATCAGAGTAAAAAGTTTACTTTACATGTTTTCCCATTTTAAAGTCACTTAAAATAACAAAATCATGTTTAATATCATACATTTCTGACGTCCTTCTTTTACGATTTAAACTATCATTTGGTATATTATTAAAAATCGGATTTTTCTTCAATAGACATAACTTATATTTAATTGAGAACAAATAATATAATGACATTCACGTCATTTATAAAACTAAACTTTATCCTATAAAGTATTTGATATGTTTGTATCAGTATTAGTATTTGATATCTTATAAGTTCTTTTAATCCTCATGGCCTAGCGCGTAAGGCGTGCGACTCGTAATCCGCGGGTTCGCGCCCGCGTCGCGCTAAACATGCTCGCCCTCCCAGCCGTGGGGGTGTATAATGTGACGGTCAATCCCACTATTCGTTGGTAAAGAGTAGCCCAAGAGTTGGCGGTGGGTGGTGATGACTAGCTGCCTTCCCTCTAGTCTTACACTGCTAAATTAGGGACGGCTAGCACAGATAGCCCTCGAGTAGCTTTGTGCGAAATTTCCAAACAAACAAATCTATTAATCCTGCATTTTTACCCAACATTGCAGGCTTTCAATCTGTTGCAACACTCACTAGTTTATCCAGTGGAATGTCAGCATTTGTTAAGGTTCTGTTACGAGCATTTCAATCTCAATACCACGAATTGCTGTTTTTAGTGCCTCTAAGTTCAAAATCTCTTCTTTCACAGTTAGATCAGAGGAAATATAATGAATAAATACCGCCAGTAATTGTTGTCTTCTTTTTCTGTTGCTTTGACAAGATAATTCTTTAAATAATTTTGAATTTTACCTGTGAAAAGAAACAATGAGCTCCAACACGCGCAACGTAATCAAACTATAGAGCACCCAGTATCACATTAAATTTCCGCTAATTTCATTGTCCGCAACACATCCACACACGCCATAATCACGTGCCTAAAACTAACATTGTCAGCACCGGCTTGTACGATTACTGATTCTTCAGCACAATTCCTCTGTAATCTTTGCGGATCCAATTTTTTTTTTTTTTAATTTCTGACTCAAATATAGCATTAAAATTAGAATTTAAATTCTTAACTATATTTACTCACTATGAACATTAAACTTGTGTTTTAATCCAGTGGACTCCCAGTTTATACGCGGTACATAATTATAAAGCTTGAAAATTTTTATTTACCTTTTATATTAATTTTGATGGTAAAAGGAGCTCAGTGAACATATTTCCGCGAGCCACATCATATATGTAAAACAGCCGCAATTTGACCATCCTTTGTATATAACGTGTCAAAACACCGATGTGAGCCTACTGAGGTTAAATATGTTTAGTTAACCTTAAGAATAAGGACGAAACAAATTGCTATTTATAGTTATTACTACTTACCGAACATCTATAGGATGATTAAACAAGTTTTCTGTTGTAGGTAATATTAATTACTGAACATGTATATGATGGTTTTTGAAGTATTTTTGAGGATATTTAAAAGTGAATAAACAACAATAAAAATAGCTATTTAAAACCAATAGTTATTATTATTGTGTTAATATAGGAAATTGAAATGAAGAAAATCCCGTTCGTTTTTCGTTTTCTTGTACAAGATTGTTATTTATGTTACTTTCAATAAAGTTTAGTTTCTTATTTGCTGCCAATCTATCTGCTATAATTAATTTCAGTAGAGTAGCAGCTTGATATGTACAGAACCAATGGAGACCAAGCTGAAAACGTCTGTCCACGTTTATAGAACTTTCCACACCAACCTTGAGCGTTAAAGTCTTTTTTGCAGAACTCTCACTTGATTTTCACACTCCTTTTCCAATTCCCTTCCCTCTCCTAAGGAATCCCCACCATTAACTATCAGAAGCAGATCAGGACATTCTTTCCAAAGGTACTGTAGAATCCATGAGTCATTTTAGTTCAGTTTCAGCTTCTATTTATGGATGTTTGTTGTCCTTAAACAGACTCTGAACTGTTTTTTTTTATAGACAAAGTTTCAGTGTGGAATCGTTTTAGTCACTTTGTTAGGTGCTTACTCCAGATTTGTGGATGGAAAAATTTGACATGTCTGATGCTTACTTCCATACTTCCATATCTTCAATATCTTGTCAGTTTCTTTGAGATAACCACAAGGTCTATCAATTTGAAGCTGTTTAGTTTGGCCTTTTCTTGGCCTCTTCGTTGTTTATGTTGGATAATGAGAGTTGATGATAGATGCTCCATTCCCAAGAACTTCATTTAAATCATTACATGGAGAAGTGATGTTCTCTAGCTTCCTCATGGGCAGTTACCTTCTGGCACACTTAGTTGGTTGTTGAAGATAGATATGTATGTTCTGACATCAACTCATTTGTTATTTTTCATGTTGAGATCTTTTTTCAACTGCTACTTCAGCCATTTCCAGTTCATCTTTAGTCCATAGAGCTGTCAGTTCAAAGAGCACAATACTGCTGGAAAAGGTCCATTACTAAAGGGAACTAAAGGTAATAGTCATGATATGTTTTAGCAAAATTTCACTACCCTATAACAGTATAATATACATGATAATATCACTAATTACAGCAGCATCTCCAGTAATTGTGGCTGCTATAATAATACAGTGGGTAACATACTGAAAAAGGAATCTGTTCACACCAGAAGAAAATAGAAGACAGAAACTAAATAATAATACATATACAGTTATTGGATTTGGTTTTGGTTTTCTCCACTTCTGTAAGATCGTCACAGACCCAGGTACTAAACAAACAGCAATACTGAACAAGTAAAATGAAATGGTTCTATGTGAAAGAGGTATTTATGCTAACTTAAACATTGTCATTTAGTGATACACACGAGTTATGAATCAATTGTGATGAGATAAACCTGTGACTCACCAGAACTTTGTCATAAACTGTAATCCTTATTTCACAGTATTATAGAAGTAGAAAATAGCAAGTCTATCTGATATGAAGATACTACTTGTTAGGTTTATGAAGATACAATTGTGTTGTCAATAAAGTGACTCATTTATGATTAAGTAATAGTGTAGAATCCAAACTCAGTTCAGAATGTTTACTTTCTTGTAAAAGTAATGGTGAAAGTACGTAGGAAAGAAAACATTTTATGATTCTGTTTAGCTGTACAAGTTTTGTATATGGAGATACTAGTGAAGACTAAAAGTAAACCATTGCTGATAAGGAAAGATCTGGATAGAATTGAGAGATATTTTTGATTTATATATGTAAAAACGGCTCGTTTGGGTTGATAAAATCGTTTTACGTAGAGGAGCAAACAACGTTTCAACTTTCTTCGGTCATCGTCAGGTTCACAAAGAAAAAAAGAGGTAACTGACCGATAGCTGACCACAAGGGGGTTGTGTAACTGAGTGTAGGAATGTAGAGAGCGTGTTAGATGTTTGATTCTATTTATTAATATATATAATAAAGGTGTTCCTTTGTATTGGTTTATTTTAGGCTTAAGTTGTTTTATAAGTAAGGCTTCTTTAATTTTACGTTTGTTTATGTTTGTTCTTTATTTAGTATTTGAGTGTTTTCTATGGTTATGTTGTGTTTACTTGATTTGCAATATTCGAAAACGTGTGAAGGTGATTTTATGTTCTTTGAATCTAGTTTCCATTTTTTTACTTGTTTCTCCAATATAGAAGTCGAGGAAGTTATCACATTGTATTTTATAAATAATGTTGGTGTGATGTTTGTCAGTGTAGTTTGCACATAGTATAGACCTTAATTTTAAGCCTGGTTTATGAATAAATTTGGTATTACCTGAATCGTCATGTTTTGTTACTAGTTTTTGCCAACTGTTAGATATTCTTCTGCTGATGTCGGGAATATATGGTATGCAGCAGTATATGGTTTCGTGATTATTTAATTCGTGGGATATATTTACTTTTGTTAGTTGATTTTGCTTTCTGTCTTGGTGTATGTGTATAATGTTTTCTACGGTTTGCGGAAAACTTATTGATGAAGTATTGTTTTATTTTGTCTAATTCGTCTTTAATTTTATCTGGTTGCATAGTTTAATGGCTGTGTTTATTTCGTTTCTTAGTATGTTGAGTTTTTGTTTTGTTTCATGTGGTGAGTCACGAGGAATGTATAGTCCAGTATGGGTGATTTTTTGGCGATTTTCTGTTTTAAATTCTGTATCGGTTCTTGTAATTTTGAGGTTAAGAAATCATATTTAATTGCTTTCTTCCTGTTCACATGTGATGTTAATGTTGGGATGTACAGAGTTAATGTGATTGAAAAAATTATGTTTGTGTTCTGTAGATCTGAATCCCGCAATCTTGTCATCTACATATCTGTGGTGGATGTAATGTTGTGTTTATTGCTTGTGTTTCAACTTGTGTAATAAAAATATTGGCTAGAACTGTAATACTGGATTGCCCATGCTTAGGCCATTTGTTTGTATATAGTTTTGGTTGTTGAACATGAAGTTTGTCTTTATCGTGGTGAATTCTATAAGGGTTGCTAATTGGTTGCTGGGAATGTCTATAGATGGATTAGGGTCTCGGATATAGAGTTCTAAGGCTTTCTTGCAGGTTTCAGTGGTTGGAACTTCTGTAAAGAGAAATATAACATCAAAACTGGCCATTAAGGCTTTATGATTAAGTTGCTTAAAATCAGACTTGAAATTAAAAGAGTCTTTGATGAATGAGCTGGCCAATGTTACATATTCGGAAAATGTCCATGCTATGTATTTACCAAGATTGTAATTAAACAATTCATATGTGGACGTTATTGGTCGTAATGAACAATCTGGTTTATGAGGTTTGGGGATGCAGTATATTTGTGGTGTGCGTGACTCGGTCTTGCGTAGGTAAAAATAAAGTGTTTGTGAAATTGTGTTGGCTTTTTCATTTTTAGTAGTATTTTGTTTAGTTGCGTTTCGTGTGTCTTTGTTGGATTTGTGTGCATTGGTTTAACTTTGTTTGTGTTTGATAAAATGTTCTTCATATTTTGGATGTATTAATTCGTATACATTATGACTATAGCGTTTCCTCTATCTGCTTTTAGAATTTTAATTTTTTGTCTTGTTTTAGGATTTTAACGTAATTAATGTCTCTTTTTGTAAGATTGTTTTTTAGCTTTCTGTTTTGTGAAATTATGTTGATGGTTTTGTGAGAAAATTCTTTGAAAAAATCGTTTAAGATGTTATGTTTAGGCGTTTGTGGAAAATATAAATTTTTAATTTTTCTTGGAACTTTGGCTGTTCGATGTGAATAAAATTGTCGAAGTTGTTTTTCTTTCTGTTGGTTGTTTTCTTGTGTTTTTTTTTTTTTTGCTTTCTGTAGAAAGTATCGCACGTCTCCTGGCTAGGTCTTCTAAACATGTTTTAATTTCTAAGTTTGGATTGTACCTAGGTGCTATTGTTAAGTAGATGTATCTCGTCTGTGTTTAATTGTCGGTCAGATCTGTTCATCATAACGTTAGTCAATGGTTTGTCGTGTTGGTGTCTTTTCTGTTGTTTGCATCTTGGTTTCTCTAGTTTTTTGTTGTGGCAGATCTTTTTGTCTCTATCATTCCTAATCTTAATTTGGTTTATGTTTCGTTGTAAAAGTCCGTAAATTTCTTGTTTACCATTAAACCAAGATTTATGGACTTATACAACGAAACATAAACCAAATGAACACTAGGAACCATTAAATCATTAAACCATGGCCAAGTGCTTAAGGCACTCGACTCGTAATCTTAGATTCGTGGGTCAAATATTCTGTCACATCAAACAAAACGTTATAATGTGCGATCGATCGATAATTGGTAAAAGAGTAGCCCAAGAGTTGGCGGTGGGTGATGAAAACCAGTTGTTTTCCCCTAGTCTTACACTGCTAAATTAGAGACGGCTAGCTTAGATAGCACTCGAGTAGCTTTGCGCAAAATTCAAAACAAACAAACACTATATCTCCTTGTATACGTAACGAGAAGATTTATTAAATAACATTACATGTGCGTGAGTGTTTGTCTGATCTCGTAAAGCTCGTTCAGACAGACCAGGATTTATTGATATAACACAACTCCTGCAATAAAGCATAGAATAAATGTTGTGCGTGAAAATAATATAACAAGGGAAATTCAAGCTTAGAGCATGCAGACTATCACAAATGTTTTGAGGGATGTGGCTAATATATGAAATGTATCTGAGTAGTTCGTGATGACGAGAAATCCTCTTGAAGTAAACATGTATCTCAGGACGGCTGCTTTATTTTGGTAAAAGTATTAATACCCATACCAGCTGTCCTGAAATACACTTTTCATCAGTGTATTTTTTCTATTTCATTTTTCACATCAACTGATATTGAACAAAAATACTCCGTGACCTGTCATTTGAGAAAAATTAAAGAAATTAATAAAAATTAAATGTGTAGCCTTGTCTATCATTCAAATAAGCTCTCTATCACTGAGTTATACTGGTTAAAGGAAACTGCAATCTTTGCCATTAACTCCACACAAAGGCATGTCTAAGGAATAAAGCTTAGTCTCATATTTTGCTAAGTTTTATATTGTATCATAATGTGTGAGTAAAAACAATTCAAAAGACTATACAATTGATACGAAGTGCCGACTTTTACATTTCTTTAATTTGAAATCCTAAACGGACAAATTAGAAAAAATATGGAAACGAAAAAAGTGCAGTTGACTTTATTTTATCAAAAATTAAAGGATTAGAATAGTACATTATTAATTAACAAACTGTGAAGTAGACTGAGATTCTTGAATAAACTGTAAGAAAAAACAAAAGCACTCAGAGAGATTGTATACCCCTCCAAGCCGCATTTTTTGAATTGCATACGTTTGCACTGACTAATGTTATTTTGTGTTTTTGAATTAAGCAAAAAGCTACACAATGGGCTATCTGTGCTCTGCCCACCACGGATATCGAAACCCGGTTTCTAGCGTTGTAAGTCCGCAGACATACCGTTTAGCCACTGGGGAGCCACTGAATACTGACAAATTTTACCTCCGGTGGCGAGGGTTATAACAAAAATTATGTCCGAAAAAGGAAATCAAGAGGAAAACGAAATTTGTTTGATAATTATTATGAATGTCAGTACATAAGTACAGAAAATCGAATATTACTATTCAGGAATCATTTAATTCATTGTTATACTGGTTCTTAGCCTGGCTAGCTATTTACCGGTAATTTAAGTATGCTACTTTGGTTTATGAAAAGGTTACTTGTAATAGATTAAGACGCTAAATTTGTTTTGCTGCTATAGATTTCCGACATTTATGTCTAGATATTCCACTATGTTAAATGGATAATATAAATTCTCTTTTAACATGCGGTAGATATGGTCTTAAATACAATGCTGGCCAACATTTTAAGGCCAATGAACATAAATAAAAAATATGCATTTTGCGTCGAGAGACTCAACCACTTATTTGAGTAGAGCTTTGAAAGATGAAAATAAGAAAAGGGAAAAATAAAACTAAAAAACCTACTTAGCATTTTATAGAGAAAATGTCAACACTATGAAATTAGCCAAAATACTAGCTGGTCCAACAAGAGGTCTCAGTAGTGAGTGCACGGCCGTAATTCCGAATAACTTCAAACATTGGCTTTGGTATCGTCGATATAAGCATTTACACAAAGCTGGCTGGAATGTTATTCCAAGTGGTGAAGATGGCTTCACGAAGATCATGCACTCTTTGGAATTGACGTCCATTTCCACATACATCCCTTGCCATCCACCCCCAAACATTTTCAATAGGGTTCAGTTCGGGCGAACACGCTGGATGGTCCAAAAGAATCACGTTATTTACCATAAAAAGTTCTTTGTCCTACGGGCATTGTGGATTGCAGCGTTGTCCTGCTGAAAGATCCAGTCATTTCCACACAAGTGAGGGCCTTCAGTCAGTAAGGATGCTCTCTCCAACATGCCAATATAGCCAGTGACGACCCTGTGTAACCTGAAGCTCCATTGTTCAATGGAAGGAGAAAGCACCCCAGATCATGATGTCGTGTAGAAAATGTTTCCGGTGGGATATCCTTATCGTGCCAGTAACGTTGGAAGTCATCTGGACCATCCAGGTTAAATTTTCTCTCATCAGAAAACAAAACCTTCGTCCAATTTTCTACGTCCCATGTTTGGTGCTTCTCAGCAAAGTTTAACCTAGCTCTTTCGTGGTGTGGAAGGAGGCGTGGTCTTTGAAGACGTTTACGATTTTTTAAAGCCTTTCTCTCGTAGATGCCGTCTTATTTTTCCTGATCTGCATTCTGCGTTAGTGAGAGCCTTAATCTGGTTCGATGATCGGCTTATGTCTTGCCGGACAACTCATCGAATCCTTCTACTCAATGCCGGCGAAATCTTCTTGGGCTGCCCACTCGAAATTCTCGTTCCGTATCTCTCAGAGTCTTTTAAGAAATTTGCAACAGCATATATATGTAAAAACGGCTCGTTTGGCTTGAGAAAATATTTTATGCAGAGGAGCGAATAACGTTTCGACCTTCTTCGGTCATCGTCAGGTTCACAAAGGAAGAAAGAGGTAACTGACCGATAGCTGACCGCTTTTGAAGGGATTGTGTAACTGAGTGTAGGAATGTACAGGACGTGCTTAAATGTTGAATATATATATATAATTTATTCTTGTTTATTTTACAAATTGACTGTTTCCTTCGTTTTCTTTGTTTTACAATCCCCACTTAACGTGGAAACACTATCACTTTGTGATACAAAATGCTTGTATATAATTCATAAATGTTTGAAATAAAATTTATATTAGAGAAATCTTACTTCTCACATCACCAGCTTTCCCTCTTTTTTGTCCCTCGGTGTGGATTTTTGTACGTGGTGAGAGGACCTCCAAGGGAAGGTTCTGTTCTTCAATTTACCTATTCTGAGATCTAAACATCCACCTACGTGTTTGCCGTGCGTAGCAACTCGTAAAGGGGAGGAGAGGATCCTGTAGTTGAGGGGTCAAACCCTAACACACCACTTTAGCTTCGAATTCCTGTAGACGAGCGGCCTTGGGGTGGCCCTTCTTGGGTCAATCGGCTGGTCCACTTGGGCTAGGGTCAACCAAGTACCAGTGTTGGATGTTATCATCAGGTGTTGTCGATATTATATCTGACGCTGGTTTTTGGGTATAGTGCTCAAGAAACCCTGGCGTTGCTACAGTTCCCTTGTTTGACATTGTAGTGCGTCCCCTCGTAGGGTTCTATGGTGGGTGGGGTCACTGGGCACCGAAATTTTCCTTTCTTTATTATGGATACTCCAATTAAAAATCTTAATAAAATTCTGAAAAAACAGTCTATAGGTAAATGACCACGCCTTGAAGATTCTGAGCAGCAATCCTCACCATTTGTACCACTTGTTGTAACTCATTTTCTTATATTGCACTCACTGTCAGACAAACCTTCAGGGCAAATGTCTCTCTTTTCCATTCAGAAGGGACGAGGGGACTTACTGACTCTCCAATGTCAGTAAAAAAGCTTCGATCTGGTGACATATTGGTGGAAACATATACATCTCAACACAGTGAACTCCTGTTACATTCAAAGACAATTGGGGATACATCTATGGAGGTTACACTTCATGCTACTTTGAATTCATCACGAGCAGTTGTTGCTGAGAGGAATTTGAAGACTATCCCAGAGTCGGAGATTATCGCTGATTTCTCCACCCAAGGAGTTTCTGCAGTGTCCTCATTTTGACATTTACGTCACCATCTCCGCCTGCTACTATCAAGGCAGGTTATCTTAATTGCAGTGTACGGCCGTACATTCCAAACCCTATCTGATATTTCCTGCGTCAACGGTTCGGTCACTCGAAGACGTCATGTCGTGGTTCCTTGACGTGTGCTCGTTGCAGTGGCAAGGATCGTGATGCCTATGAGTGTGAAACGGACCCTAATTGCATCAATTGCAATGGCTCTCACCTGTCATACTTTCGTTCTTGCCCTAAATGGTTGGAAGAAGAAGAGGTACAGCGTATGGAAACGATTTGTAACATTACCTATACTGAGTCTCGAAAATTGCTGTTCACCAACTCATCTCGGACATATGCTGCTGCACTTCGTTTCACAGCTTATGTGGGAGTGCAGAAAGATCTCTTTGTGCCTCCGAAAGAATCGTTCTCCAAAAAAATGAATAGTCTTTTGACCTCCATGGTTAAAAAAGTTGATGAATCAACTTCGACACCTATCTCTGTCTCTGATATACATTCCACCAAACCCCAACATCCACATCCTTTGGTTCCAGCTACAGGCTTTTCCGCGAACTCATCTTCCTCTCTCACCCCACGATGCAAAACAATCATTCGTTCACGTCCTCAGTCTCTATACTCCCCTTCCAACAGCAAAGACCTGCCCAATCGACCCAGGGCAGGATCCATGGAGGTCGATAGACCTTCCTCGAATAAGGAGAGTAAAGAAAAAAGACGTGGTCGTAAACACAAGGGTTCTCCACCCAATTCGCCTACACGTAAATAAAAATGGCCACCCTTATACAATAGAACTGTCGAGGTTTACGTTCTAATCTGGATTACATCAAAACACTGATTGCTTCCTACCATCCTGTTTGTCTCTCCTCACAGGAAACATTTCTTACACCTGCTGATACAGTCATCTTTCGGCGGTTTTCTTTATACAGAAATGGCAGGCTGTGTGATGGGCGAGTGCATGGAGGGGTGGTACTGTTATTTGATCAGCATGTGCCTACTCTGTCTTTGCCACTCGATACACCCATGCAGGCTGAAGCCAACCGTGTTTCAATGGGTCATATCATCACTGTTTGTTCTCTCTTCCTGTCATCTGGAGAGACATGATCAATCATGATGCTCTCATTGAACAGTTGCCATGTCCCTTTTTATCCTGGTGGACTTAAATGGACATCATCCCTTCTGGAGAAGTGCTGATATTAATAGGCGTGGTCGCTCTGTAGAGCGTATGCTCTCTGATCACAACCTTTCTCTTTTCAATACTAGTTCTTCTACTTATTTCCATACACCTAGTCAGCTCTTCACTGTTATTGATCTCTCAATTTGCTCCCTTTCATTATTTTCCCATTTTTCATGGAGGATTGACAATAATCCACGAAGCAGTGATCATTTTCCTATAATCTTCAGAGAGACTGGCCGTGGTCGATACCACCTGACCCGCGTGCCCCGGTGAAAGCTGGATCAGGCAAACTGTCCCTCTTTCATTGCTCTCTTAGAATGTGATCCTGACATTGTCTGTAAGCCATCAATAGACGACTGTGTGGCAGCAGTAACTGACTGTATTATACAAGCTGCTGCTCAATGTATTTCTAAAACCTCGACACGTTTTTCACTTTATCTTCGTCCATGGTGGAATCCTGCCTGCCACATGGCATGAAAGGCTCAAAAACGAGCCTGGGATGCTTTCTGTAGATATCCCCCACTCTCAAACTGCATTGAAACGTTAATCAGAAAAGCCTTTCTCAAACAACAACATCTCGTATCAATATTCTTTGACATTGAGAAGGATTATGATACAACATAGAGGTATGGCATTTTGCGAGACCTCCATGTATATGGGTTACGTGGCCATTTGCCTATTTTATTTAATTTTTTTAACAGACAGGAGTTTGTGTGGGTTCGACACTTTCCCATTCTTTTCTACAGGAGCTTGGAGTCCCTCAGGGCTGTGTTCTAAGTGTCACACTTTTCAGTATAAAAATTAATGCCATCACTGAACAACTCCCTCTCACTGTTGAAAACGGTCTCTATGTCGACGACTTTTAAATCTCATGTCAGTCGTCGAACATGAGGTATATTGAACGGCAGCTACAGAATGCCTTCAATTGTTTACAGAAGTGGACCACAGCAAACGGCTTTACCTTCTCTTTCTCTAAAACCGTTTGCTTACACTTTTGCCGCCACCGAGGTATTCTCACTGATCCTGAACTCCGTATCGGTTAAGTTGTGCTGTCTGAGGTCTCTGAAACTCGACTATGGATCACTGGTCTACGGCTCTGCCAGACCATCGGCCTTAAAGATGCTAGACCCTATTCATCATCAAGGACTTCAGCTCTGCACTGGGGCTTACTGCACTTTCCCGGTTCAGAGCTTATATATAGAGTCTCATTAACCTTTCTTACACCTCTGCCATTTGCAACTGCATTTACTCTATGCTTCGAAACTTCGTTCTTTATCAAAGCATCCTACCTGGGGTTGTGTTTTCCTTCCTCGATGGGCCATATATTTTCAGACCGGATGGACTGCCATTGCTCCTTTTGGCCTTCGTATCCAGGCGCAGTTAGATGAATTATGTCTGTTCTTGCATAACATTGCTGTATCCACTGGTCAGCCCATCCCACCATGGCTTTTTGCAGCCCCAATTGTGACCTATCTTTAAGTCGTCTGAGAAAAGTAGACACATCTGCCTGGAAATACTGTCTGTTATTTGCTAAATATCTTTCAAACCATCCTTCCATTCCAACTTATACAGATGGTTTAAAATCAGGTGACTGTGTGGGCTCTTGTTGTGGTTTTTTGGTTGCGCACAGAATCCCATCTACAGCTTCTGTGTTCACTGCTGAACTGTGTGACATTTATCTTGCTCTGGATCACATAGAAGCTAAGCACTACTCGAACTGCACGATTTATACTGACTCGCTTAGTTCTCTACTGGCTTGGAATTGCTTCAAGATGGTTCAAAACCAAATGGCCCATTTTTCTTTAACATCAACTTCTATCCAGTTTTTCTGGATACCAGGCCACGTTGGTATTCGCGGGAATGAGCTCGCCGACACTACTTCTTTCTGAGTTAAGTAATTTCTGAATAAGTTGGATGAATGTTTGGGGTAATTATTCTCTTGGTAGTAGAATTCTTGACCAATAATATACAAACCACTAGGTATACCACTCCTGATCATGTCTGGTGGTACTTGCTCTACTCCATCTATTTTGCAAATATTTTGCAACACAAAACCGTCACACTACCTTCCCCATCCTTCATGGTAGGTGTCATGCATTGAGATAAGTATCTTTAACTTTTCTACCGATGGGTGTACAACTTATGCTTTGAACCAAATATTTCAAACTGAGAATCATCCGTCCATAACTCCCTTTTCCACTCAACAGTCCATTTTTTGTACTTTTAACAAATTTTAGTCTCATCACAAAAATTCAAAATCGAGGTAAATGTTTTTTTAACTGCTACATGACCAAATACTCTATTCTCATTAAGTCTTCTTGATACTCTAGAGTTGGACACTTTTCTGTCATTTGGTACATGGTCATTTTTTTCATGCTTGAGATCACTGGCAGTTTCCATTTTGTTCCCAAGGTTGTCCAAACGAAGATATTTAACACCAGCAGCATTAAGTTTAGGCGTTCTGCCTCTTCCTTTGCTATTTTCAAATTTATCTGTCTCGGTTTCACGATCTAAGATGTATATGACATTGTTTGGGGAGCATTTCAAGTCTGCGGCAATTTGTCGGAGAGCTCAACCATTGTCATGTAAAGTTTGTTTTTTTTATACGAACTCTCTGTTCTATTGACAATTCTCTTCGCCATTTGAGCCATGAAACGGCAACAAAACTTGATGTATAGTGTTAAACATTGTTTTTTATCAAGTCTTTTTTCTGTGGATTGATGTTAACTTGATTTTTTCTAGCATATAATGGTGTGGGGTATGATGAAATTTATTTCAGACCCTAAATTTTATCAGTATATTCATTCAAGCAGAACCGTTATGACATGACCTTGCTACAAGTATGTAGGAATTCTAGAGAAAGACAAGCATTCTCACCCTGACTCATTCAGTTGTCAACAGGAATCAGTGAAGGATTACCATAATGTTAAAATTTACATTCTGTAATGAACAACATTGAAGAATTAGCCTCATAACATGTAAAGAATGACACAATATTCACTTCTCTTAATATATTTGTAACCTACTGTACTTTTAATGAATCATGGCAGAAAAGAAACAGGATATATTATAAATGCAAAGGAGAGCTGCAGGTCTAGACAGCATAAATATTTCGTTAATTAATGCAACGTAGCAATTGATTTGTAACATTTATTAGACTTTTTAAACGTCCAAGGTTGGCGAAGCATTAAAAACCAATAAGCCTAAAATTTATATGCAAAAACGGCTCGTTTGGGTTGAGAAAATATTTTACATGGAAGAGCGAACAACGTTTCGACCTTCTAGAAAGTCGAAAAATAACTGTATTTTTGTACAGTTCCGCTGTACTAGCGTGGAACGTGTACTCTGTATATTTACTTTATGTATTTAATTGCATATTTGGTAATTCTAATATCATTTTCTTTTCTCCTTTTGCTTATATAAATGTGTGAAAAAGAAACGTGTTTAAATTTTATGATTTATTTTCATTTTGGGACATTTCCATTTTGCTCTATATTTATTAAATAAATTACTTGTTTTATCATAATTGCTTTACTTATTCGTTTCTCAGATACAAGACGTTTTAATTTATTTTATAAAATGTTTTATTTGTGCCTTTTTATGTATATCTACCTTCACTTTAAAATTCGTCGTCTAACTTTTGTATTTTGTATATTATGTCTTTTTACAAAGCTCTAAAAGGTTTAGGAATATTAATATTTTAGTAATGTAGTTAATTCATTGCTAACGGGTTTTATTTTTATGTGATAATTTTATAATATCTGTTAAAATGCCCATTTCTAGACGAGACAGATTATTTTTGTTTAAAGTTTTTACGTTTGTTTAGTTTTTTTTTTGTTTATACCGATAATTCCATAATGTGTTAGATTACCTATTCTACGAGAGGCAGATTGTCTCCGTTGAATTTATTGATAGAAATTGTTATAATTGAAGGTTATGTTCGTATGTGTGGGTACTTATGTTGTTCATTAAAGGGAAATGTTATGCATTTTATACACTTAAAATATGTATGATATATTCATCATTAAAGGGTTTATTGATAAATGATATAGTAATTTTAATACTTCTTTAACGGTTTCTTTACCTCTTTTTATAAAGTAATTTTTAGTATGACTCTGATTTACTTGATTATTTTTCAAAATAATTTATTCATATAGAAATTTTAATTTTTTTATTTTTTCTATTGAGACATAAAGATGTGCCCCATAAAGGTTGAAATACTTTTATTTTTGTTAACTTTGTATCTTTGTTTTTCAAAACAAATAATATTTAGTTTGCTCATTGATAATTTGGTGTAATATCATGCGTTGGGACAAAAATACATCATTAACAGCAATTTCTTCAGTGCGTAATTGTATAACACTTCGAGTCTATATCCTTTATTTGACATATGAGAATCACAAGACCCGCGATAAAATGCACTTCTGGGTAAAATTTATATTTTCTTTTATGTACGAAAGTACAATTCTCATCACAATACAAAACTCTTGCTTTATCGAGAAGAAAGTTGTAAACTATAACAAATATTATTGTGTATTAATTTGCAACAAGTATCAATTCTGTTCATTCTTTCACATAAAATATCAGTCGATCAGTTAAATTTCTATTTACTCTGAGATTATCCTATACTAAGCTTCCATTATAAATGAAATCTCTTTGACATCCAAAAATTTGTCAATTTTACTAGAGAATTTTAGTTAGCTTTTGTAAATAGACTTTCAGTCGTTGCTAACGTCTAAATTACCAAATCCTTTTTGAAATGGTTGCATATGATGGATTCTGTATGTTTTATTATGCTGATTAACTTCTATTTTTCATTGTTATAACATTCACTGTAAGTTTGGTGAAATCAATAAAGTTTCTCAGTGTATGATAAATACCTAAGGAATCTCAAGAGAAACTAGTATGACTATTTTTCTTACATATAATGTGTGACCTATTACACATAAAATAGTTTGTTAACCAATATATTGCTGGATACACCAAGAGTTTAATGTGTAATTTTCATAGGAACATACTATGTCTTTGATAAAGCAATATAAATCTTCAAGGAAATTTACCTTGAAAATATCGGATTAAACATCGAAGTAAAAGTAATAAACAAACAATCAAAGATGACTAATCGGTAACTCTGTGGGATTAAAGGATAGAAATATGTATTTCGTTTGATGAACCTTCTCAATATTCTTTGATGTTGTTTATCAATATTACTGGTTATCCCAATAATCGCATTAATACGACAATATACATCAAAAAAGGAAAATATTAAACTAAAACATAAAACATTTACTCAAATTATGTGAAAATAATTCAATAATGATGCACCTGAATCCTGTGTAATAATACACTTTTATTTATTTTGAAATAATTCTTGCATTTCTATGAATAACATTAAAAATTTATTGTTACATAATGCTGGTCAAAAACACTTAAATGACATAAACATAATTATGCTTACTATTCTTTGCCACTTAAGTTATCAAACTACTGTTTCTGTTAATAAAATATTATAAACTTTTTTTAAAGTAGCCGTCATTTTCACAATGCAGCTTTTAATGCCCTTATTCATCTTATCATTCCGATAGAGGGAGTTGAGTCAAAGTTACTTCTCTTCTTCTAAGGCATACTAAGCACATTTTGTTACAAGCTTTGGAAAAACTTTAAGAACTTTCAGAATACCATTGATGACATGCTTTTAGTGTTATCGCTAACGTTATGAACATTGAACCTAAAACACTTAGCAAAGTTATATCTTCACCAGTTATCGTAACTAGAAAAATGAAAGAAAGAACAATTTTCAGAGAATATACTAAGACCAAGCAATTAGCCTTTTCGACACTTAGGGCGTAAAAATAAAAATACTGGGTGCAGAAACTGAGTTTTGCAATCACTAATATCATCCAAGGTACAGTTTCACATTCAGGATAAATTGTCTGGTTAACTTTCAAGTGGTAACTGTACAATATTAGAGTCTGGATAAGGGAGTAATTGAACATTATTACAGCGTTGTGCAAACATGTCAACTGACGTACTATTATATGACTCAGCGACACACAAAAACTCATAACCAACAGCTAGGAAGGATCCACGAATTCGAAATTGAGCACCCGAGTTGCTGTTCATCCTTCAAACATAAAAAAAGTAATAAGGATGATCCCGGGAAATGATAACGTGATGGCGAAGACATCAATTAAACGAACTTTTTCTTGCAATATCAAAAACCAGGAATTGCAGTGAAAATTAATTCTGACTTAAAGAAAATAGTTTACACTTCACTCCTGGGGTATTCTTTAATTATTTACTATATTTGTTTCCAATGCTGCTAACTCGTATAAAATATTTATCAGCTATTTTGTGATGATATCAATATTTTTGTACCATACACAATTCAAATTCTCAAAACGATCCCAAAAAAAACAAATCATCAGTTTATGAAACGAGATATAAATTGAATTTGTATAATTAGGTGATATTAATATATTTCACGTGAAGTTTGTTCTTTAGTCTTTATTGCATGCTAAAAAGTACTTACTCAAAATTTTACAAAAATCTTTCATTCTTCTAACTTACGTAGCAATAGCTTTCTTCACTGAAATATGAAGAATTCTTTTACATACAGTTTGCAGTCCTTCAGGTAATAACAGCTATTAAGTTACGTTTTCACTTAGTTCCGTGCAGACCATATGCAAATATTACGACTAGTTATTTCATCGGAGAAACTAAAGTGATTGTTGTTTGAGAATAAAATTTGGATACACATCTGACGTTAAGTTTGTAAACTACAGAATTTCATATTTCTATAGTGGTAGTGGTATTGGCTACTAGTTACAAGAACATAAGACATCCGATCACCATAAGTTTCATATTTATACTTATTAGTTGATATTATCCGTTAAAGAAACAAGCAAGTATTAACGATAAAGATAAATAAATTCTTCCACCTTCTTTTTTGTTATCAAGCCCTTAATTAAGGACGATAACACACTAAGCTTTAAGGTAAGGCGTCCGATCGTATGAAAGTATTCATACATATTTTACGCAACTATAAGAAAGCAGCGAAACTAGTTTTATTTACTATAATTTTTAAAGATAAATGGAAATTAACTTCAATTCAAAAATTAATTTTAGGCCATATTACACAGTTGCTCAGTTTAAAAGGAGGGCTTATAGATAAAAAACTCAAGATATATTCTAAAAGCTATAGATGATATAGATCAGGTCACAAAAAGACGTCATTGCTTACACCATATCACTCTCCGTTTGACTTGTTTCTTTTGGTTGGTCCTTAATATTTTCTATATATATATATGTATTTAAGAACTCCAGTATTTATTCTATATCTTAATAAAGATTGTTTTTTATTGTTCTATTTCAAAGTTTCTGTGTACCATCACATGGTCGAAGTTTTGAAGGTTAATGTAGGACGTTTTGCCACTTGTTCGGTTCCTTCGTTTCAATAAAACCTCATCGTTCATTCTAGATCTTAGTCGAGCTCGTTCATTTCATTTCTAACCGACAATCTATCACAACTTATATTATTAACGGAGAATGCCATCACTTATTATAATGTATGAAGAATAACATATCTTTTAACTGGGGACAACTCTTTATATTTGCTGCGCGTTTTCACTTTGGCGATTTACCCATTGCCAAACTGAAAAGTTTGTTGACAATACGCAGTTTCGCATATTACCAACGAACACACTTCAAGTATTTCCAGGTACGAGTTTATGTTAAGACACAAAAGCTATCTTGTTGTGTGTGTAATTTTGCTCCTTCCAAAATTCACTAAGGTTTAACAGCTAGCTGTACACACTGCTATCTCTTGACTAATTCTGTTACCAACGAAAAAGTAAGTATACAATCCTTCACATTCTAACTGCTCCACGACATGTAACATCGATTTCCAATCTATCGATCGGGAAGTTTTGATTCGAGCGTCTACGCCATTACGGCATGTCAGACCTAGAATCGAATGGGTTGGTAAATTAATACAAAACTATAATCGTACAAATAATACAAAAGGTATAATCGAATAAACGAAAAACAATGTTATAAGTTAATTTGAGCGTATAATTGATATTTCTAAAAGTGTGGAGAAAAACCACTTTTCGAGATACGAAGATCGCTTGTTAGAAGTAGAATAAATTCACCAACATCTGAGCCTAGAGCGAGTGAACTTCATAATTATTTGTCGGGCCTGGCATGGCCAAGCGCGTTAAGGCGTGCGCTTCGTAATCTGAGGGTCGC
The DNA here is from genome assembly GCF_004210375.1 of Tachypleus tridentatus. NCBI lineage: Eukaryota > Metazoa > Arthropoda > Merostomata > Xiphosura > Limulidae > Tachypleus > Tachypleus tridentatus. The sequence goes on along the minus strand of NC_134828.1, from coordinate 31,943,831 downwards.
GGGTTCGCGCCCGAGTCGTGCCAAACATGCTCGCCCTTCCAGCCGTGGTGGCGTTATATTGTGACGGTCAATCCCACTATTCGTTGGTAAAAGAGTAGCCCAAGAGTTGGCGGCTTTTTCATGTCTATACGTACTCTCCAGTTCCCTGTACATACTCCCGGGCGAGTCTGGTCGGTCTCATATTCTCTGTTGCGATCTGACATATACATCGATAACTCGTCCTTCAAGGCGTCGTGAGTCAGCTCAAAAGGAGCCGACTGGAGAGTCTTCCATTTATTGTTTTGCTTGGCCGGCTCCACAGATACACGCTGGTTGCCAAAGATAAAGGTCCCTTTGGCAGCAGGGTCCTGGCGTGTGAACGACACCAGCGTGGCCACAAAACGCCCATTTCCAAAATGTTAGAGGCATTCTGTGAGACAATCCCCCAAGGCAGTGTTTACGGCATCTATTAGCGCCGAGGATAGCGACGCCGTGGGCACCACAAAGCGGAAGGATCGTGGCCGGACGGAATAAGACCTGATGGCCGTAGCCAAACCCACCTACCAGTAAGTGGCGCGCACAAAAAACACCCAAGCTACACTAGATAAAAAAAAACACTCGAACAAGGTACACGGACAAAACTGTACACGATGCAGCACATTGTTAAAGACACACACAATTCCGTATAGGGCACAGATTAACACAGCGGCAAAAGTCCAGGACACTACTGCAGGACAAAACAATACTCAATGTCACATCCATATTATCTCCTAGTTATCTAAACAAACTAGTATAGTTCGAAACCACCACCTATTCATTACGTTTATTGTGACGATGATGCTCTAAATAAGCCATTATATGTGGCAAGGTGTACATCCGCATAAAGTAGTGCCAAGTTGTTAAATGTCCTTATTCACAACTAAAAATAATTATTAGAAAGTTAACGAAAAATGTCCTTGGTTTTTATTTCTTTATATTTATTTAACACATTCTTATATTTGTTACAGAATGGTTCCATACTTTATTTAAAATTTATTTTTAAATATATTAACTATTAATTTTTGAATCAGTATTTCAACATTACTGATAAAATATGGTAATTTATTACAAATTTTACAATATCTGAATAATTGCGAAGCTCTAATGCTGATAACAAGGTACACAAGATACTATTGAAATTTGTAATTCAATAATTTATAATCCTATTGTCAGATGAATATCCATTTTTAACTTTCAAATGACAATCGCTTTATCTTTTCCAACAAACGAAATAATCGCTATATTTCCGTAAGGTCTGCACTAAAACAAGCGAAAACATAGTTTTCTACATTTAACTTTTATTAATTGAAGAACTGCAATTTTGATGAAAAGACAATATTTCATATTTCAATTCGAAAAACTGCTTCACGTATTAACTTTTATTGTGTAATGTTATCCACAAAATCATGTAGACAAATATCATCTACTTTCTTCAGATTTTACCAGAATATTAAACACAATTCAATGTAAGATTATTAAGCTCTTGCTTTATATTGATTTGATAGGATTTCTTTATTATTATTTCATTATAAATTATTGTTTTCTAAAATATTTAGAGCCATATGTAGCTACTGTGAAAAATAAATTAAGACAAGCAGTTCAATGTAATGTTGGAAAGACATCAATTGAGTTTTCACTTGTAATATGGTTTTAAATTTTTACATATCTATTCTTATGTATGTTGAAGACATACCTCCTTTTCTACAGAAAAAAAAAGCTAATGATTTTTAAGCATTTGTATTATTATTTGTATTATTGTATTAAGTATTTGTATTAACTAAATAAGTAAAATATCTATTATTCAAAAGCCAACAGAAACTGTAGTTTTCCTTGTTTTACAGTAGCTCGTATTTGCAATAAGTACTCAGCTATTTAATTACCACTTTTTCAGTTCAAATTTTCTTGTGTAAATGTTTGTTTGAAAAATTTTTATTTTAAGTATTTAAGAGTTAGAATTATTAATATATTGTAAGTGAAGCACATTAGCAGTACTGAACACCTTCCAAACAATTTGGTATTATAGGGGATAGTGAGGTAGAGTTTGCACTCAGTCGTTTGTATCATGTTCTCTTCCTTAAACAGTAAACTGCATTCGTTAAGTTACATTGTTTATAATTACACATATGATTAACAAAATTTCGTTTTTCTATCATATTCTAGGTTGTCTGTACTAAGTAAACTGAATGTTAAGAAAGTTATGATAAAGAAGAATATCGTAAACAGGACTACACAAAGTAGCAAGTGAAAACTATTCGTTGAAATGTCAAAAATAATATTTTCTGGTATTGGAATTATGCTGGAATTACTCAGTTCTAACTTTCACAGCAATCTATGAATGACGGTTAAACTAAATCCAAAATTTTCCAAACTTTGTACATTGATTTACCATAGAATATACATGGTTGTTTTCTGCGTACAAGTAATCTAAGCCAGTAACTCATACTTTGCACAACAGGAATTATCAGAACTCTATCTGTTTTGTGTATGCACATATCTTTTGAGTTCCTGCAATTTTGCGATTCTGCAGTTCTTGTGAAGACAAAACTGAATTTCACAGTAATTTTAGCATTTTTGATACTGCGAGAAAAAGAAAATTAATTTGATGTCATATCTATCACGATAAACAAAGTCGGGATATTTCGGATTACTCCTACCTTTTTTATAGCCATGTATGTTGAAAAATCAAGTTGTGTGGTTATAGTGTGTTTCCTAAAAATTGTTTTTTCTTCCTTCTATCAAGTTACGCTAACTGTCGTAGATGTAACTTTGTTGAGTGTGTTAGGTACAAGGTTCATTAGGTCAGCGGTAACAACAGAAGCATGCCATCAATGGTATTCTGAAAGTCCTGAAGTTTACTTGAAAATTTGTAACAAAATAGGCTTAGGATGCTTTAGAAGTAAAACAGTAGTTTCGATTTTACATTCTCTTCAGGGATGATGAAAATACTATAGGCATTAATAACTATTTTATTAAACTACATTTACTTTTTATTAATTCCACTTTATTTCATTGCATACGATTTCTAAGAAACGATGCGTCAAATCTTTAATTTACTTAAATAAATTACATACCAAAGAAATCAAAGTTTCTATAATTAAAGTGTTTTCACTGATATTGTATAACAATAACGTTTTGTGAGCATTCCTAGGAGCCAGTTATTTTAACATAAACAAAATATTATTATTAAACAGGATTCATGCATAACTGCTGAATTATTTTAACACACTTTTATTAAGTTTCAAACTATAGTTTGTAGCACTTTCTCCTACATAAAATAACATTGTTTTGGAGTCTTAGAAAGTATTTTTTTTCATGAGTGTTTTTCCTGTAATGTCCATTAGTGTTCAAACAGATTTTAATGATATAAGAAATATTCATCAAAAAATTCTGGTAAATGATTTGTAGGAGTTGTGCAGAATATTTTCAATGATATTAGACAAATCTGAAAAAAGAAAGATTGTAGTTTTCGTTTGGAAACTTTTCTTGAGTATAAAGTAACATAATGACCTTTCTATCTTAATCTTGTGTCTACTCAAAGTATGAAACCCAAAGTTTCAATATTATAAGCTCCAGACTTACCTGTGAGACACCATGGAGTGTTTTATTATTAATTTCCTCTTCGATATTTAACCCCTTTATGGATACCACTGGGATCTATTTCTTTTTCTGAATACATGGTGTTAAACTATTTAAAATATATACAAAATTCTTCTGTGTCCACGATTAAATTGGTTATTAAGGTTGCTAATACGGAAATTATATTATTATTAATCAGTGTAATTACTCTTCAGATTTCTTAGATAGTTTACGCATTTTACCCAACTTATAACGAATGCTGTAAGAGGAAAAAATCTTAACTCAATCAACATGATACAGTATATATGTTTGAATCTTAAGTGCATTAGTGTTTATGTTAGATCATGAGTATCAAGTAAAAACGTATTTGAATATTACTGCCCATAAACATACAACTATATCACCGTCAGTCTATTTGTTTTCTTCGTTCCATCTTTTTTGTTGTTTGTTTCTGTTGACTTCCTTTTCACTCTTATTTTGTGTACATCTATATTTAACGAAAATTCCAACATTCATTCTACATTTTAATTGAGCTAGTGTCTCTCGTTTATTCTATGTCTAGCCGAGAATTTAACACTAAATTTGTCCATTATTGGAACATACATCTCTCACATTGTGTGTAGAATGGCACCATATTATATATGAGTAAAGCCAGGAAAGCTGTTCTTACTGCTTCACCGCATGTGGGCACGGCATGACCAGGTGGTTAAGGTACTCGACCAGTAATCAGAGGATTGCGGGTTCGGATCCTCGTCGCACCAAACATGCTCGCTCTCCCAGCCGTTGTGGTGTTATAATGTGACAGTCAATTCGTTTGTAAATAAGTAGCCCAAGAGTTGGTGGTGGGTGGTGATGACTAGCTGCCTTCCCTCTAATCTTACACTGCTAAATATAGACGGCTAGCGCAGATAGCCCTTGTGTAACTTTGCGCCAAATTCAAATACAAACCACAGAATGTAAGACGTCAATATCCAATCCATCGATTCTGAGTGTATGAGTCGAAAGCCGTAGTCATTGCAATAGGTGAGGCCCAGCATTGAATGTTGTTGTATTGAATTAAGCACAATATGCTATCTGTGCTCTGCCCATCACGGGTATCAAAATCAGGATTTAAGCGTTGTAAGTCCGCAGATATACCGCTTAGCCCCTGGGGGGCAGCATCGAAAGAGTTGAGAAATTAATACAAAACGACTAATTATATTTAAGTTTAAATATTTACGTTTTGTCAATTATCGTAATCATATGAAAACTCGATTTGTGTCAGTTTCATATTTTTTTTCAAATCAGTATTTCTCAAAAAACAAGGAGTTAGAAAATATATTTTGAAGTTTAGATGGATAATCAATAAGACCATAATAAGAAAGATATAATCCAGCAAACGAGTATAATGATATGAAATAAGTTAATTTGAGCATATAATTAATATTTATGACACAATAAATTCACCAAAACCTGAAGAGCTCCGTAGTCATTCGTCTCATACCATTTGTCACAGGTGTACTCTATTTGTTGTCCACTCAGTTACAATCTACTATACATCGTACTTTAACTGTAGAAGTACACCTCTTAAATTAGTTCAGATTAATAAAGTGAAGATTTAACAGACAGAATACAGATATTAAACTCGTTTTAGTCTAAATTCAAATGAGAAATAGTTTCCATACTCAAACTTTAAAAACACTACAAACCCTTTGTAATATAGAAAGCTATGAAACAGAATAATTTTGTGGTGTTTTCTATAGAGAAGATAAATATTAGAAAAACCATCAATTTGTTCTGGATGTGGTTAGTTCGTAAAATAATAACGCTGCATGTAATACAATTTAAAAAAATTATCTTGATTATGTCTGTCCATAGTATTACAGTATAGAAACTGAGAATAGGTTAGTTAGACCAATGCAAGTGTAACAGATGTTATCATGGTTACAGTCTCGTTATGAAGGCAAACATTTTTCACTGCAGCATGTTAGGTGTTTTAAACAAACAGTTTATGAAATCTTCTTTCATGACAGGTTTTGAAGATACCGTACACCTCATATATTTCTACTCAAATACAAAGTGTGTCACATGCGTTTAAAATAATACAGATGTTAGATAAATGTATATAAACATTGTTTTCGACTCTTACATGTACTTTACACATACATAGTTTTAGCAGCTTATCTTAGTACTTGTCTCTCACATCTTCTGATGTTTGATGACTCGCAGTACATTTACCGAAAATGAACATAAATGTATTAGTTTTTGTACTATTTAAGTATTAAATATAAAAATAAATGTGAATTGCTTTTCCATAAGGTAGAATACTTTGAGTACAATATTATCTGAAAGTTTCACATATTTGTTAATTATAGTTTATAACACTCTGTATTAATGTAATACGTCAATAAACCTAAATGTATCATGTATTTTTCATGATATTTAAGATATTATAAATTTTTTCCATTTTATCTTTTTAGACATAAACAAATGTTTCAGAAAACAAACAAACATTGAAATATTTTCATCTTTATTACATGTAAGAAAGTTCAGTCGAAGCTACTCTTATACTTCTATAGTCTTTTATGCTTAGTTTGTTCCAAGCTTTGAAAAAATCTTTCAAGGTTTTTAGAATATCATTGAAGTCATGCTTTTATTGTTAATGTTGTCGTAATGAAATGTACCTACCACACTGAAAAGAGTTACAGCTTCACAACTTATCAAATAATACGAAAACAAAAACAATTTCCCCCGAACACACTAAAGCCACACAACTAGCTCTTTCAACGTAAAATATATTAATATTAAAATACCTAGGGTCAAAACTCAACATTCCAACCATTAATACAATCAAAACCACAACTCCATTTTCTGGAAACATGAATATTAGGATGTACTGGATGATATTCAAAGACTCAACGCTGGAGGACTGGCATCTGAATACGAAGTAGTTCACATTAATAATGAAAACATCATTGAAACTATCTTGGTAACCAAAATGAATTGATTGAGTCTTGTGTTATGTCTCGGCTGACGTGTCACACTTTGAAACAGCTGCAGTTATTTGTAATAACTGTTATTATAAATTTTATTTTTATTTGTATATTAAAATATATTTGTGTTAATACAGATAATTGTGTGTTACAATCGTGTTGGTAAATATCATAAACTTGAAACTTATCGCGTGAGATAAATTGAATTATGTAGTATAATAAACTGTAGCTCATCTGTGGATTTAAAGAACTGAACATTTGGGTTTGGTACTTGGAGTGGGTAGAATAAAGATAACCTATTACATGGCTTTATGTTGTTTAAAATATTTGAAAAATAACTATGGTTCATGTTTTAAGAGTTATTCTGTATAGTTAAATATATTTGGTGAAACGAGTTCTGATCATTTACTCGTCTGGGATCATTTAATGAAATTTCCTAAAACCATTAAATGTTAAGTTTCAATATTACTGGTCATACCAGCAAGAAAAATATCGAGAAATAATATATTTACTCAAATAGCGTTCGAATAATTCAATAATGAAGCACCTGAATTCTGTGTGATATCAAACATTCATTTGTTTTTAAATAATTATTGAGCTTCTATAAATGATCTAAAAAATTATACATATATATATATATAATATTGATGAAAACACTTAACTGATAGAAAATATAATTATATTTCTTAGTTCAACTTAATCATATTTCTTAAATGCAGACGTCGTCGGACAAAGCAAATTTTAATGTCCATTTTCATATAATTCCTCTACAGAGAGTTCAGTCGAAGATACGATTCTTCTTCTGAGGCATACTAAGCAGATTTTGTTCAAAGCTTTGAAAAAACTTTTAGGACTTTCAGAATACCATTGAAGACATGATTTTATTATTATCGCTGACGTAATGAATAATGCACCTACCATACTCAACAAAGTTACATCTTCACCAGTTATAGTGATTTGGAAAATGAAGGAAAAAACAATTTCTATGGAACTCACTAAGGCCACAAAGCCAGCTTCTTCTAAAAACAGGGCGTTAATATAAAAATAATGGTTGGATAAACTAAGTATTCCAATCATTATTACAATCCAAGGAACAGTTCCGCATTTTGGAAATATAGTCTCGTCAACGATAGATTGGTAACTGTATAATATTACAATCTGTATAACGGAGTAATGGAAGATCACTACAGCATAGTGTAAAGATAGGATCCGACGCACTATTACAGCCGACAATGATTTCAGAAAACCATACCCGACAGCTAGTGAGAATCCTATAATTCGTGATTGTGCATCCAAGTTGTTGTCCCATTTTTCAAATATAAATGAAGGACGAGTAACAAGAGTGATACCGACAATGGATAATGTAATGGCTATTACATCAAAAAAATGTACCTTTTCTCGCAATATCAAAAAACCTAGAATTGCGGTGAAAATCATATCAGTCTTCACAAGAATTGTAGTGTCGACTAATGGCAAGAAATCTAAAGATTTGTACAAAAACAAGATACCTAGAGTTGCGATAATTGATCTGGTAAACATTAATAGATACTGACCCAGGTTCTTCGGAAGAAAAGAATGACCGCTATGTAAAATAACTGATACACATATAACAGCCATGCATATTCCACGGTGAATCAATATTGTCTGTTTGGAGATATCTGAAACGATTTTAACCAATGCCAATTGACTACAGTTGCTGACACAACATAGTGAGACTAAAATAATTCCAATGCCAGGAAACTGTATTTTCTGAAATGAAGACACAAATGTATTTGACATTTCAAGTGAACTATTTCGACTTGCTACTTTCTTTTTTGATGTTCTTTGTGCTTTCTTCAGATGACCTTTACTTCTTCTAGACAATCTAAAATGTGATACAAAACAAAGTATTACTAATAGTTTTGTCAGCAAACGAAACTTATGATAATGTTTTTATTAAAACGGCAAATTGGTATTTAATAAACACAAAATTATTAATTTAAATCTCATATAAACTATGTGTAATTACAGATAATATATTTTTGTGCACATAATTTACTCTTTACTAAAGAGAACAAAACACGGAATAATTATTCTAACAAACTAGCCCTTCGTGAGTTCTTCTGAGGAATAGAAGGAACTAATTTCTTTCCATAATGCTCGGTTTATTCATTCAAAAAGGAAACTAGCAGACACAAATGTGTAGAATATAAGGACATATTAAAGATATAAAATCAAATGGTAACTTTTTAAACTTGTACTGATAGACATATTCAAAATGTGCACATTCAAGAAATAAAAAAATCATAAGCAAATAAAAATAAATAAAATCTATAAAATAATGTTAATCAAAAATTTAATGTTTTAATATTTGCTGAAGTGTAACATTGTGGTAAAGCCTAAACAAATAGATGATACTGGTTTTCTCAGGGAGTTACCCCAAACGGATTCGTTAATTATTAATTCTTTGTTTACAAAACTGCTAAATTTTACGGAATACTTCTCGGCTTGATTATGACTACATCAAAGTTTTTTTCTATCACACACCATTTAAATTCTCAAGAATATCTCTTGGAAAAGAACAATTAGTTTACGAAATAGAAATAAACTAATTTATATGCAAAAACGGCTCGTTTGGGCTGAGAAAACACTTTACATAGAAGAGCGAACAACGTTTCGACCTTCTTCGGTCATCGTCAGGTTCACAAAGAAAGAGGTAACTGACCAGAAGCTGACCACATGTTTGAAAGGGGTTGTGTAACTGTGTGTCGAAATGTAGAAGGCGGTATTAGATGTTTGAATATATAATTTTATTTATTATATTAATATAGGTATAAAGGCGTTCCTTTATATTGGTTTATTTTGGGTTTAAGTTGTTGTATAAGTAAGGCTTCTTTAATTTTACGTTTGTTTATGTTTGTTTCTTTATTTAGTATTTGAGTGTTTTCTATGGTTATGTTGTGTTTATTTGACTTGCAGTGTTCGAAAACGTGTGAAGGTGACTTTTTATGTTCTTTGAATCTGGTTTCCATTTTTCTACTTGTTTCTCCAATATAGAAGTCGTGGCAGTTTTCACATTGTATTTTATAAATAATGTTGGTGTGGTGTTTGTCAGTGTAGTTTTTACATAGGTATAGCCCTAAGTTTTGTGCGGGGTTTTGAATAAATTTGGTATTAATAGGAATGTCGTATTTTGTTACTAATTTTTGCCAAATGTTGGTTATTTGTTTGCTGATGTCGGGAATATATGGTATGCAGCAATATATGGTTTCGTGATTTTTTTAATACATCGCTGCACACCATATATTCCCGACATCAGCAAACAAATAACCAACATTTGGCAAAAATTAGTAACAAAATATGACATTCCTATTAATACCAAATTTATTCAAAAACCCGGCACAAAACTGAGGTCTATACTATGTAAAAACTACACTGACAAACACCACACCAACATTATTTATAAAATACAATGTGAAAACTGCCACGACTTCTATATTGGAGAAACAAGTAGAAAATGGAAACCAGATTCAAAAAACATAAAAAGTCACCTTCACACGTTTTCGAACACTGCAAGTCAAATAAACACAACATAACCATAGAAAACACTCAAATACTAAATAAAGAAACAAACATAAACAAACGTAAAATTAAAGAAGCCTTACTTATACAACAACTTAAACCCAAAATAAACCAATATAAAGGAACGCCTTTATACCTATATTAATATAATAAATAAAATTATATATTCAAACATCTAATACCGCCCTCTACATTTCGACACACAGTTACACAACCCCTTTCAAACATGTGGTCAGCTTCCGGTCAGTTACCTCTTTCTTTGTGAACCTGACGATGACCGAAGAAGGTCGAAACGTTGTTCGCTCTTCTATGTAAAGTGTTTTCTCAGCCCAAACGAGCCGTTTTTTGCATATAAATTTCTCAACAAGTGGGTTTCTCGTCATCACTGAGAAATAAACTAGCTCAGTAAAAGTCTATGTCAAGTATATTTGATCGTCTTTAATACACGCTAAAAGTTACTTACGTAAAATACTCTAAACAATCTCGTATCTTCTATCTGATATTGCACTGAATTTTCTCTGACAATATGACTGAAGTGTTCTCTTTACATCAAGTGTGTTGTTCTTCAAATAATAAAAGCTACATGTGTAAAATGATGTTTTCGCTCGCTTCCATCCGGACGTTATGCAGATCTTGCGACTAGTTGTTTCATTGGAGAAATTGATAGGAATGTCGTTTGAGAGTAAAATATGGACAAACATCTGACGTTAATAGAAAAAGCTATGGAATTAAATATTTCTATAGTGGTGACATCTATTACTCTAATTTGAAATAACTCGTCATAAAAGTACAATATATCATTATGTTGGTAATATCAGCAGAAAATATTCAACAGTTATAATTCTCATTTGTAATTAGATACTAATGACAGACTAGTCTTAATCCTACTTTGATTCTGTTAACAGCTGTCATTTACGGAGATGTCCTATGTAGATCTATTTTCTATGTCTATAATGGCTGAAATTCGAAATATTGGTTCTTGCTGATTGAAGTGAAGTTATCTACGTTTTTATGTTCCTTGTAATGAATCAAGCTGTACCGGTTAAAGAACCAATGTAGGTTCTCTAAGATAACACCAATTTATAAGCCAACAAATGGAATAAATGTAAGTTAATAATTAGCCTCTTGTTAATGATAATAAACTTGTCAATTTATAAGTAGACCCAGACGATCGTATAGGATAATAACAATAAGAAACTTGATGTCTAACGGCCACAACCTTACCATAAAGACGTAAACTTATTGATAGTTGCTTCCAATCTTCATACATATTTGACTTGCATGTAAAAATTCAAGAAAACGAGTTTTAATTAGCATTATTTATTTAATAGTTAGATTTCCATCACGCTAATAAATTTTCGTTTTTAAATTTACACATATTCACCCTATAAGTGGGTTTGACGACTTCTATCAATAAGATCAGGTTATATGCTATTTGTTTTATAGGATACCGTTTATATTTCAGCTAAAGATTTTACTTTATATCACAGCAATCTGTGTTTAAACATGACCCCAAATAACCTAGTTTCTCATTCATAAAAAATGTCGAGCTCGACTAAAAGTCACTCTTTATTACCCTAGGTAGTAATCTGTGGTAAATTTTCATTGTCGCGCTGTTACAACTGTCTTTGTATTCGTATAAAATGTGTGCCGATTATTATCCCAAATATTATTTGTATGAGTCACGAGCTTGCAGTGCATATCAAATAATTTAAATTGTTTTTATGTTGTTTAAAAATAACTGTGAGTAAACTCTAGATATATGTACTTATTATTGTTATTTATTTATTCATCTTTTTATGTTTATCTTTTTCTTATTCTAGTTTGGGAGAGCAGTTACCTTCCTACAAATATCTGCAGACAGTAAAGGGTGTTATAGATGTGGGTCGTTGTGGACTTGAGTACCCATATCTCGCTTTCCTAATTTGTAATTTTCTGATATGAGACTAGTGAATTTGAGGTTATAACTTATAGGTGGTGTATCCCCACAGTAATGTGGGTCCTTTTTCCGCTGTCACCTCCAAACCTTATTTTATAATCCCACGTAATAGTTTCATGTTAATGTGTTTTGATTTATAAGTGAATATTTTACTGCTATAATATAAATAATCAAAGGGTGGGAATTGCTGTTTTCAACGCAGTTCTTCCTCATGATTTTGTTTATTCACTAAGTGTTATAAGTCCATAAGCTTGCCGCTGAGTCACGATCGGTTCGTTTCTTTGTGTTGCATTTTCATTGTTCAATCTTCTTTCTGTTTCTCTTGGCTTCCGATAGTCTTTAATATTTTTTATAGATCTATATTTAACCAAAAACTCCATCATTAATTCTAGATCTGAAACTAACTAGTATTTCTTGTTCATTTTATTTCTAACCAAGAACTTATCACTCATTTTATCCATTAAACGAAAACTCCATTATTTATTGTAGTATGCAAAGAATAACATCGCATCTTTTACCTGCCACATCTGATTTGGTGTCACATAATCTTAATTTTGCTTTGTAATCTTATGGTGTGTAATGTTGTATTCACTCCCATGTATTGCCTGATATAAATATTATACATACAGTGACAACCCATATATTTGGATAGTGCATGATCCTTGAGAAAAATAGTAATTATATTATGTGTATATAAGTTCATATTTTATAAGTCTGAATTAGATTCTGAGAGTTCGTAAATATATTCGCTGAGACACAGTTACAATTCTATAATAGAACGTAAAGAGATCCATTTGCCCTCCCTCCAGCAAAGGTTCTGTCATTTGTCAAAATATTTAGCTTAATTTCTTTTCAATTCTTTTTCAATAAAACTTATTTCCCTCGTATTACTGTGTCTACAGTCTCTTCCATTACTTTACATAAATCTAGACAGGATATGTAGGTTTATTTATGTACATTGCTTTCAATCATGCATTTTTTTAATTCAATTTGTACATATTTTTATTACATATCACTTTAATACACATAAAATGTAAAATAAATTTTGTTAAGTTTTATGTATATTTATTTTAGTTATTATACTTTTGCTTTTTTACTGAATAATTGCATATTCACTGTTTATCTTAAATATGTCGTTATCCCACTACTGAAACAGCAGTATATTTACGGCCTTACAACCCTAGCAAAGAGATTTCTTTCTCCTTCGTTGGAAAATTACAGAAAATTTTGTGCTCAAAAAGAAAGAGACCGTTTATTTAGAAATAGAATTTTTAATCTTTGGTATATTTGTTTTATAATAATTGTTTCTGCTTTTTATGCACACTTACATTTACTTATAAATTGATAGTACTTATCTTTTAGTTTTTATATTATATCTTACTTTCAAAGCTCAAGATAATATCCATATTATCATAATGTTCTTCATTCACTGCTAAAAGATCTTGTTAAAAAGTCCTGATTTTTTCCAATCTCTTAAACTGCCTTTTTCTAAAGAAGGCACATAATTCTTGTTTAAAGATTACAAGATTTTGTTATATATATTTATATTGAGGATTGCATAAACGTTAGACTACTCCTTCCAAAAAATAATAGTTAGTCTCTGTTAATTATTTCTATTAAATAATTGTTATCATTAAAAGGCATGTGTATGTATTTTCTATGCAAAAACGGCTCGTTTGGGTTGAGAAAATATTATACACAGAAGAGCGAACAACGTTTCGACCTTCTTCGGTCATCGTCAGGATCACAAAATACTGACCGGAAGCTGACCACATGTTTGGAAGGGGTTGTGTAACTGAGTGTCGGAATGGAGAGGGCCGTGTTAGATGTTTGAATATATAATTTTATTTTATTATACTAATATAAGTATAAAGGCGTTCCTTTATATTGGTTTATTTTGGGTTTAAGTTGTTGTATAAGTAAGGCTTCTTTAATTTTCTGTTTGTTTATGTTTGTTTCTTTATTTAGTATTTGAGCGTTTTCTATGGTTATGTTGTGTTTATTTGACTTGCAGTGTTCGAAAACGCGTGAAGGTGACTTTTTATGTTCTTTGAATCTGGTTTTTATTTTCTACTTGTTTCTCCAGTTTTCTACTTGTTTCTCCAGTTTTCTACTTGTTTCTACAAAAGAAGGTCGAAACGATGTTCACTCTTCTGTGTAAAATATTTTCTCAATCCAAACGAGCCGTTTTTACATATATATTTCTCTACAAGTGGGTTTTCTCGACATCACTGATCGCTGTATGTATTTTCGTTCAGCATGTATTTAAAACATATATTTATTGCATTTTAATTATTAATTTTTGTATATTGTAATAAATATTATATATATTTTAGGGGTTTCTCTATAATTTCTTCATGAAGTAAGGTTTCAATATTACTTTAATTTCTTAGTAATTATAGAGCTATTTTTTACTTATTTCATCATCCCGTTTATTACGATATTTATAGATGATGAAAAAGAATTTTCATCCTAAAGAGTTTTCAGTCCTAATTTTTCACATGGGTTGATCATTTTAATTTTGACATGTTTAGTAATATTTTATTTCATAACGTAGTATATGTAATTCTATTTAACCTGATATTATTTTTTGCATTTATGTGTAGTTTCTTGTTTAAAGACTATGTCATTTATGTGGTGAAGAACATAAAATTCTTCGCCATGTTGCAGGATTAAAGTTAATTGCGAGCTTGAGGACAAGCCTGAAACAGAGGTGAAGGGAAAAATGTGATACATTTTCCGCTATCTTTTATTCATATAAGGTTTTTAGAAAAAAAAAAATCATCAATATGTTGTTACGATTTCGTGCTTTGAGAAGAAATTAGTGATGGCGAATTTTGTGATCGTAGAATCATTTGTTTGTCACATGAGAATGTCCAGAAATGTGGTGAAATGTATTGCTTGTAAACGAAACAGACATTTCCTGTTAAGTAGAAAGAAACAGTTTCATCAGAGTACAGTCTTGTTTTGTAATACAAGTGAATACTTTAATGGCGATACAACCCCAGAGAATAAAGGTATACAGTATAAGAAATCAGAATTTCAAGTGTGTATTCTGTTTTTTCCCTTAAATAAAGTATAAGTCATTCAATTAAATTCGTATTTACTTTGAAAGTATTCTGCACAAACCTGTTGTTATAAATCTTACCACTGGTCTGATTTGATTAGCAAATGATATGATAATGTAATACACACACATATTTATATTTCGAAAGTTCAGTTACCTTTCTGTCAATAGGATTTTTGTTGTTAGTAATTATTAATGTATCAACACTTTCTTTTATAGTGGTAACTTTTGGTGGGTTAGTATATATTGTAACATCTTGATCAGCTTAAACTTTTTTCCCTCTCACAGCATTCACTGGAAGTTTGGTAAAATCCCTAGTTTTATCACTACTCGCAAAATATCTAAGAATCTGAACAGAAACTAATATGATTAACTGTATTATTAATAGAATTTTGTTTAAATATTTTGCGTCACCAGTTATTTATTAGAAAGATTATTAAACAATATTGATGTAGCCGAGGACACAAAACGTTTGTTTTTTGTTTTTGCTTTTTTAATTTCCCACAAAGCTACTCGAGGGCTATCTGTGCTAGCCGTCCCTAATTTAGCAGTGTAAGACTAGAGGGAAGGCAGCTAGTCACAACCACCCACCGCCAACTTTTGGGCTACTCTTTTACCAACGAATAGGGGAATTGACCGCTACAATATAAAGACACAACGGCTGAAAGGGAAAGCATGTTTGATGCGATCGGGATTCGAACCCGCGTATCCTATATAGCGAGTAAAACGCCCTAACCCGCCTGGCCATGTCGGGTTGCAACACATAATGAATTTAGTTCATTTTAGACATAGTTGATTAGCATGTCCTTGGAAATAGAAATATGGATCCTTATGATAACAGTTTCGCAGTAAAATATCGGATAAAAAGTTATAATCAAATGCTCTCGGTGTCTCAGCAGTAAATTTGATAGTTTCATAACGCCAAAATTAGGGAACTGATACTTTAACAGAGCTCAAGACACATAGGCTATTTAAAACTTCATGCTTAACAAAAGTTCTTAAAAATAACTATTGTTCCTGTTTTTAACATCTGTCCTGTATGAACAGATATATTTTTAACCACATGTAATTATCATATACTAGACAAGAATCGTTTGCTGTTCAGATAATTCGCTATTGATGCACCAGAATCTAGACTGATAATATATTTTTTTTTCTTTGGAAATAAATAATTGGCTTCTAAATTTCTCGCAAATTTATTGTTATATAATATTTGTTAAAAACTCTTAATTGACAAAAAATTATGATTTCACTTCTCTATAAAACATTTAACTAAACGAATGTTTTTACGTTTTATTTACTTTCTGATCCTGGTTAATAAGATAAAGTAGAATTAATTAAAAGTAGGCGTCATTTTAAGAAAGCAGTAATTCTCTTATTTATCTTGTTATTTCTGTAAAGGAAGTTGAGTCTATCCTACCATCCTTCTTCTAAATTATTCTAGACCTATTTTGTTAAACGTTTTCAGAGAAACGTTGAGGACTTTTAGAATACCATTAAAGACATGATTTCATACCTACTATTAATGTAAGAAACAAAGCAAGCACTCCACTCAACAAAGTTACAACTTCAAGTGTTATTATGTTAAGTAAGATGAAAGAAAAATAATTTCCAGAGAAACACACAATTATCCTTTTCAACGTACAAAGCATCAACAAACAAATAACGGTTGCCTAAAGTAAGTATTCAAATCGCTAATATAATACATGGTATATTTCCACATGCTTAAAATACAGTCTCGTAAAGTATAAAATGGATTTTGGAATAAACTGTTTTCAGGGATAGCACAGGAAGAAAAATTTAATTGTTGTCAAAAAATATTTGATGAATACAAGAGTTCTAAGGGGTAGCTATAGTTTGGAGCTGGAAGGGACATGTTTCACAGAATAATACGCTCCATTTGATCTCTTTGCATATATTTATTTCATTTACTTTAACAGTAAAATACAAAAATAAATTGAGAAATATATTGAACATTTTCGTTCGTAGTGCACATATATTGTTAAAATTTTCCTCATAACAAGTAATTTCTAACCTCACATGCACGTATAATTTTGTAGTCACGCGTCACGGCTTTCACGTTGAAGCAATATATGCCACCTCTATAGGAAATATGTAATTCAATAGTTTTCAAGCGTTGAATTGTATGATAAAAATAATATATATATTATGATGTGAGATTTAAGCTTTTTAGTGTAAACATTTATGTTTCTGTGTCGTAATTTGTTATCATTCTCTGACGAAGAAAGCATATCTTAAATTTACGTCATATTTTTATGGTTTTTAAAGGAATGATGAAATCTACCGAAACCAGAAATGAGTTGTTAATGAAAATAAAAATAAAAAGCAAAGGTTTCAAGGGAAATTTGAAAATTTTCTGATGCATGAAAGCAATATTAATCTTAAAATTAAAATTAATTTCTATGTTGGATATACAATGTGTGAAGAGGAATAAAAGCATGAAAACATTGCTTATTAAGTGATAAAACTTAACAAAAAAATATGATATATTGCGAATGAAAGAATGTGAAGTTTACCGATAATTTCTTCAGGATTGTTTGTTTCAATCAAAAGGTGTAGAATCGGATTATGTCCCCTTCAAAATGAAGGTAACGAAATTATACTGTTATTTAATCTCAGTACAATGAATGGATATTATTAGATATAACTGAAAGGTTCAGAAAAAGAGCTCCCATTAGCATAACGGTATGTCTGCTGACTATAAACCGGGTTTCGATAACCATGATGGGCAGCTCAGATGACCCATTGTGTAGTTTTGTGCTTAAATCTGAATAATCATTAATTAGTTAACAAAGAACCATAGTTCTAAAACAGACTATTAGATCAATCTACGGTCAATAAGTTATACCACAATGATTTTAAACACTGTCAAAGTGTGAGTTTACTGTAGTAATTGGTTCAAAATGTCATTTATAACCCTGTTTGTCAAAAACATGAACTTTGTTCTGAGACATCTAACTTTCGGAGTCAAAATGCTCAACAATCATTTCAATTTTACAAACTTATAAAAAAACAAACAAACAGAAAGAGGACTAAGCACATTTAATGAATTCTGATTAGAAATATCATAATATAATGACCATAGACTTTGTGCTATGTCTATAACATACTTCGATTTCGTTTAGACGGTCTGAGAAAATATCTCGTATTTCACAACACTCTCTGTTTTGATCTTGACGTTTGCTCTTACGAACCCTTTTCTCTTTGATAAAAATAGTTGCTACTACTAAAAGCTACTGCTGGTTGCACACACTCTATGTACCAAAGACAAACTATCGCCTTCATAATCTCCCCTAACACTTCCATTTACCATAAAAATCGTTCACAGTACGATATTTGAATATAATTTTTTTCAATGAATCGCTATTGTTTTAACGTCTTCAACGTGTTAATGTAAATCTACCATTTGACATTCAGGTTATTCCTTGATAAACGACCCAGCATGACCAAGTGGTTAAGGTACTCGACTACTAATCCGAGGGTCGCGAATTCGAATCCTTTTCACACCAAACATGCTCGCCCTTTCAGATGTGTGGTCGTTGTAATGTAACGGTTAATCCCACTATTTATTGGTAAAAGAGAAGACTAAGAGTTGGCGGTGGGTGGTGATGACTAGCTGCCTTTCTTCTAGTCTAACACTGCTAAATTAGGGACGGCTAGCGCAGATAGCTTTTGAATAGGTTTGCGCGATATTCAAAGCAAACAATCTTCTTATTTTATTAAACGGTGTAAAACAAGTGTTTAATTTAGACAGTTGTAACGTTTTCTCTTTATTAAACAGTAACTTATTTGCAAGACATTATACAGTAAGATATAACGTGGTAATTCATAGGAGGTAGTACATTCTACTCTTTAAATAATGATTCACGAACAACGTATGAGTTTCAGTAAAATGTATTCAAACGGTTTTAAAATAATAGCCGTTGGTTCTAATGTTCCATATAATATATTATCATTATATTAATATACATTCTAATATATTACATTTCTACGTAATATATTTCTGATTTTTTTATTTGCAGCACACTTTCTAGCGTTTCAGAGAATTCCTCTAACCGCAATGTTTCAGTAATTTTGTCTTCACCTCACAAATTTTTACCTTACAAGAGTTTACACTTTACATCCAATTACACTAAACCAAACAGTATCAACCTCAGTGCTATTTTCTTTAACTTAGATCAACTTATAGGTACTAGTTTTTAAAAGTAATGAAACAGAAAAAAATGGAAATGCACAAAATGACAAAATGATTGTAAATTGAAACGTATTGGAAATGTAGGGTTAAAACTAAATTGCTGAAAAACTGCGATTAAAGGAACTTCGTAAAATGCTAGAAAGGTAAATGGAAGTTTGTTTGTTTTTTTAGAAATTCGTACAAAATTCCTCGTTGGCTCTCTTGGCTAACCGTCCCTAATTTAACAGTGTAAGACTACAGGGAAAGTAGCTAGTCATCACCACTCACCGCCAACTCTTGGGCTACTCTTTTACCAACGAATAGTGCGATTGACCATCACCCTATAACGCCCCACGGCTAAAATGGCGTGCATAATTGGTATGGTGGAGATTCGAACCCGCGACTTTCAGATTACGAGTCGAATGCCTTAACCACCTGACCATGCCGGGCCGAACTTATTGTAATTTACATATCTGTTAACGTCTACAGTTTTACCCCACTAGCTAAAAGTATAATTGAAAATTTACTGTTATAAAAATTCGATGATGAAGCAGAGATAGCCGATTTATAGCTTTACGACGTATTAACAAAGAAATTTCTTTTCTTCTATAGGAATTTATTTTAAAAGTGAATACAAATTACTTCTTAATTCACACATGTTACAGTTTTTAATATAAAATTCTATATTTACATCAGTATCGTTAGTCTGGAGAGAACCCGCTTGATACACGAACTTAAACTTGTAATTCAGAGAAAAAGACGATTCAGGCATAGACATATCTACTTAACATTTCACATTTGATTTCACATGTGATAATCATTTAAATTTTAACTTGGTAATATAAATTATATTTTATAACATAATACATTATTTTTAATTTTATTTTAGCTTAAAATATTTATTCTGTGTTTATGTGTAGTTATTTATTTAATGACTTTTCTTGTGTAAACATTCATTAGAATGAGAATAATGTCTCTCATATATGTGTTGGCCACGTTGATAGATTAATGTTAATTGGAGCTTGAGGACAATCCTCAAACAGAGATGGAGATAAAATGTGACATAAAGTAGTATTATTCAATTATGTAGATTTTTAGATTTTCCGTTTTAAGCATAAATTGGTAAAATGACTTGCTTGTGGATGAACCTCAGATTTCCTGTTAAACGGAAACAAGTTTCATCAGAATACAATATTCTTTTCTTCACGCGTGAATATTTCTATGATCGCCGAGCAAAAAACTATACAATATAATAAATGTTGTTGTGTATTACTTTGCATCAAATATTCATTCTATTAATATCCTCATATTAAGTATAAGTGGTTCAGAAGACTTCACATTTACCCTGAGGTTATGCTTTACAAATCTGTTGTTATAAATCTGACCTATAGTCTGCTTCCATTAGTCAAAGTATGTAATAATGTTATTCACACACAAACACATATTTTACTTCGACATACTTCAGTTAGCTTTTTATCAATAGATTTTCAGTAGTTACCTATTATGAAATTACCATTTCTTTATTTTATAGTTAATACATTTGTTGGCTACTATATACTATTTCATGTTGGTTAATTATTTTTTTAATTTTAAAGCATTTGATATTCTTGTCAAATCCCACAGTGCACGTAAAATATATAAGAAATCTGAACACTGATTAAAATTATTAATTGTAATGCATGATCTATTATTTACTAGAAAGCTTGTTATCCAACGTAGTCTTGACACAGAATGATTTTAGAGCACATTTAAATACCTCAATAACATGTGCTGTTAATATATATATATATTCCAGTGATAACAGGTTTATGGTTAAATATCGAAGGTTAAGTTATTATCAAACATTCCTCAGCGACTCAGAGGTACGTCTGATACTTATAACGCTAAAAATTCTAGCTTGATACTTAAAGTAGTCACAAGATAGAAAGTGCATTATTTAGCTCTATGCTTAACAAATGTTCCCCAAAACAACTATGGTTCTTTTTTCTAGTATCTGTGCAGTACAATTAAATATGCTTTGACCAACAATTACTAATCATTTACTCGACTTGGATGATTTGATGAACCTTCCCAATATCATAAAAAGTTATTTTTCAATACTACTAACCATCACAATAAAATATTAATGAGACAAAATACATTTAAAAAAAATAAAGCGATGTTCCTTAATGACAGACAAAATACTTAAAACTAACGTAAAATAATTAATCAAATTGTCTTCAAATAGCTCATAAATGGCACATCTGAATCTTAATAATATTATTTTATTTGTTTCGAAATAAATAATTGGGATTTTGGAATGCTCGCGCAATTAATTGTTATACAGTATTGGTTAAAAAACTTAAATGACAGAAAGTTTGATTTCTAATGTAAAAACATTTTTATTATATATTTTGTTCCAAGCTTTGAAAAAACTTCCAGAACGTTCAAAATACCATTAAAGACATCCCTTCATTATTACTGCTAACGTAAAGAATAAAGCACCTACCACACTCAACAAAATTACATCCTCACCAGTTGTCGTGACTTGAAAGATGAAACAAAAAACAATTTCTAGGAAAGCCACACAGCTAGCTTTGCAACATGCAAGGCGTTAACGTATCAATACTGGCAGCTGAAACTTAGTGTTCCAATCACTAATATCATCCAAGGTTCATTTCCACATTCTGGAAATACAGTCTTGTTAAATATAGACTCGTAACTGTATAATATTAGAATCTGTGTAAGAGAGTAATTGAAAATAACTACAACACAGTGAAAATAGTTGAACAGACGTACTATTTATTACACTAGTAATCGCCACAAAAGCCCACAAGCAAGAGCGAAGAAAGATTCATAAATTCTAGAATGTGCATCACAGTTGATGTCCCATCCTTCAAAAATTAACGAAGAACGAGTAATGAAGACGACCCTGACCATGGATAACGTGATGGCTGTGATATCAATTAAATGTTCTTTCTCTCGCAGTATAAAAAAACCTAGAACTGCAGTAAAAACCATTTCTGTCTTCATAAGAATTGCAGAATCGCTTAGTGGCAGAAACTCCAAAGATTTGTACATAAAAAAGACAGCTATACTTCTGATAATTCTTACAGTGCGAGGTCTCAGATACTGGCCTAGATACCACGGGAAGGAAAAATGATCGCTACGCAACATAACTGGTATACAGAAAAGAGTTATGCATATTCCATGGTGAATCAATATAACATGTCTCGAGAAACCTGGAACGAGTTTAACCATCGTTAACAATGAATATTGTGGAAGATAGAACTCAGTAAAGATAGGATAATTCCAATACCAGAAAAATTTATTTTTGACATTTTACACGAATAGTTTTCACTCGATGCTTTATGTAGTCCTGTTATGGTTTATTCTTTTTTATCAAAACTTTCTCCACCTGCAGTTTACTTTGTCCGGACAACCTAGAATATGATAGGAAGACAAAGTGTTGCCATGGATTGTGTTAATCACATATGAAGTTACAAACAGTACACATTTGTGCGTATAATTTATTGTTTAATGATCATAAAAATAATAGATACATTAATATGTAGAATTTAAAAAAGTATCAAAGGTGAAACCTTGATTGATGACTTCCCAAGAATATCTCTAGTAGTTTATTTTCAGAGCATCCATATAAGACTCATAATATTTTAGGTCACAATAATTTATAAACAAATAATAATAAAGAAATCGTATCATTCAAATGTAAACTAAAAGTTTAATGTTTTCAAATTGCTTTGTAATAAATATCTGAAAAAAATAGATAAAATTTGATCCCATGATATTCTAGGTTACTTTACACAGTAAAAATTACTTAAATAAAACGCTAAAAATGTCTTCTTCTTCAAACAGATATTGCAACAGCTTTTCTAATTTGAAATATGAAATATTGTCTTCACATCAACATTACAGTCCTTTTAATAATAACAGCTAAATGCATGAACTTGTGCTTTCTTACAGAACTTAGGGAGATATAACGGGTACTTCATTCGTTGGATAAGCTACAGTGACAGTCGTTTGAGAGTAAAATGTGGATATACATCTGACACTTGGATTATAAATCATTCATTTCCATCTTTCTGTAGTGGCGACATCTATTGGTTTAAATTGAACGATACTATAAGCAAGAACCACAGTTGTTTTTTGTAACACTTGTTAAGCATAAAGCAAAATTATGACCTTTCTGTTTTGTGACTACTTGAAGTATTAAGCGAGAATTTTTAGCGTTATAAGCACCAGACGTACCTCTGAGTCGTCGAGGAACGTTTATTATAACTTTTTCCTTCGATGTTTAACCCTAAACCTCTTATCACTGGGAATATTGTTCTTGTATTGAATCAATCACAAAGCTACACAATGGGCTTTCTGTATCAAAACCCGAATTTAAGCGTTGTAAGTCCGCAGACATTCCGCTTAGCCACTGGGGATAGCATCGAATAAGTTGAGAAATTATTGCAAAACTATTAGTTATATTTAAGTTTAAATATTTTCCTTCTGTCAGTTATCGTAATCGTATGAAAACTCGAATGCATCAGTTTCGTATATGTAAAATAACTCATACAAATATAACAGCCATGCATATTTCACGGTGAAACAATAATGCCTGTTTGGTGATATCTGAAACGATTTTAACCAATGCCCATTGGCTACAGGTGGTAATACTTTTGAGTGAGACTAAGATAATTCCAATGCCAGGAAACTGTATTTTCTGAAATGAAGACAAAAATGTATTTGCCATTTTAAGTGAACTATTTCGACTTGCTACTTTCTCTTTTGATGTTCTCTTTTATTTGTGCTTTCTTTTACTTTTTCAGGACAATCTAAAATGTGATAGAAAAACAAATTATTACTAACAGTTTTGTTAGCAAACGAAACTTATGATAATGTTTTTTATTAAACCGTCAAATTTGTAATTAATAAACACAAAATTATTAATTTGACTCTCACATAAACTATGTGTAATTACAGGTAATATTATTTCGTGCAAATAATTTACTCTTCAATAAATAGAACAAGACACGGAATGATTATTCTAACAAACTAGCCCTTCGTGAGTTCTCCTGAGGAAAGAAGGTACTAATTTCTTTCCATAATGTTCGGTTTATTCATTCAAAAAGAAAACAAGCAAACATAAATTTGTAGAATATAAAAAATATTGGAGATGAAAAATCAACTGGTAACTTTCAAACTTGTACTGATAGACATTAGTAGTTCCTTCAAATAATAAAAGCTACATGTATAAAATGATGTTTTTGCTTGCTTTTATCCGGACATTACGCAAATTTTGTGACTAGTTCTTTCGTTGGAGAAATTGAAAGGATAGTCGTTTGAGAGTGGAATATGGACATACATCTGACGTTAAGAATACAAGCTATGGAATTAAATGTTTCTATAGTAGTGACATCTATTACTTGAATTTGAAATAAATAAAGCCAATCCTCTTCATTATTGAGCTCCTGAAGTTAGAAATAACTCGTCATAAGAGGACAATATATCAATATATTAATAAATACTAATGTCAGATTAGTCTTAATACTACTTTGATTCTGTTAACTGTTGTCTTTTATGGAGACGTCCTATGTAGAACTATTTCCTGTGTCAGTATTTGCTGAAATTCGAAATACTGGTTCTTGCTGATTGAAGTGAAGTTATCTACGTTTTTATGTTTCTTATAATGAATTAATCTCTACCGGTTTAATCGTCAATGTAGGTTCGCTAAGATAGTACTACTTTATAAGCCAAGACATGGAATAAATGCAAGTTAATAATTAGCCTCTTGTTAATGATAATAAACTTGTCAATTTATATGTAGACTTAGACGATCGTATATGATAGTAACAATAAGAAACATGATATCTAATCTCCACAACCTTACCATAACGACGTAAACTTATTGATAATTGCTTGCAATCTTCATTTATATTTGACTTTTATGTAAAAATTCAGTGAGCCCAGTTTTAATCACCATTGTTTTATAGTTAGATTACTTTAACGCTGATACATTGTCTTTTTTTAATATACATATATTCTCCCTAGAAGCGGGTTTCACGACTTCTATTAATAAAGATCAGGTTATATGCTATTTCTTTTACAGGAAAACGTTTTTTTTTTTCAGCTAAAGATTTTACTTTATAGCACAGCAATCTGTGTTTAAACATGGCCCCCAAATACCCTAGTTTCTCATTCATAAATATGTCGAGTTCGACTAAAAGTCACTCTTTATTACCCTATGTAGTAATCTTTGGTAAATTCTCATCGTCGAGATGTTACAACTTTCTTCGTTTTCGAATAAAATGTGTGCTGATTATAATCCCAAATATTATTTGTATGACTCACGAGCTTGCAGTACATATAAATAATTTAAATCGTTTTTATGTTGTTTAACATAGAATACAGTAGTTTTTGTGAGGCATTGTTGAATAATATTTTAATCCTTTTTTTGTTGTCTAACGTGACTGTAAAATCAAATGTAAAGTATTCACTTTATATAAAAAGTACAGCCATAAGTGGTTGGGTGGATAAAATATTCACTTGTTTCAATGTGAATGTTTTAATGGAAAAATAACTGTGAGTAAACTATAGATATATTTACTTTTTATTATTATTTATTTATTCATCTTTTTATGTTTATCTTTTTCTTATTCTAGCTTGGGACATCAGTTACCTTTCTACAAATGTCTGCAGACAGAGAAGGGTGATATAGATGTGGGTCGTTATGGACTTGAGTACCCACAGCTTGCTTTCCTAATTTCTAATTTTCTGATGTGAAACTAGTGAATTGGAGGTTATAACTTATAGACGGTGTATCCCAACATTAATGTGGGTCCTATTTCCGCTGTCACATCCAAAACCAATTGTATAACCCTACGTAATAGCTTCATGTTAATGTGTTTTGATTTATGGGTGAATATTTTACTGCTATAATATAATTAATCAAATTCTTGGGATTTGCTGTTTTAAACGCAGTTCTTCCTCATGAATTTGTTTATTCACTAAACTTCAATTAGACATAAATTATTTAATATCACTAAAATATATCCTTATATATATATTTATGTCCGAGATGAATATTATACATCATTGAAAAGATGATTTTCATACTTTCAGCCTCTTTTGTACCAGGATTGAATGAAGTAATAACTGACAATAAAAAAACAGTTATAAGAAGTAACCATGGAACGTTAACAAATGAAATAAAAATAATTCGAACATGAGTTCAGATATTGATAAATGGATAATATGAACTGAAAATTTACAAAACCTTCAAATCGGAAAAAAAGATAAATTTTATTTTGTAAATAAATAAATAGAATTTGAAAGGTGAGCTTTAAGTAATTTTGTGAGCACAGCTTAAAATATTTTTTCTTTCAACCCTAGATTAATCGACTTTTAATCAATTCTATTTGGTCCATGAATTTACTTCTTACCGTTACATGACATTACATGATATATTATTTTGTTTTTGTTTGTTATTAAGCACTTTACTACAAGAAGGACTACCTAGCTCTGCCCACCATAGGTACGAAATCCGGTTTATGGTAGTGTAAGACCGCTGGCATACCAATGTGCCACTGTAGGGACATCGTGATGTATGAACCGCAAAGAAATAAAAACAAATATAAAATTAAACTTTACCACTAACCCTTCTAATAACTGTTGTAATTCATTGTTGCGAATAACAGGCTAAAAATTATTAATCAATCATAAAGTGTTGGTCTCAACTAGAGACTACTGTATAAAATCGAATCATTAATTTGTGAATGAAAAATAAATGAGAGCATATCGATTCATATGAGACTTCGCTGAGAATAAAATTCACTAAATATATGTTTTGTTCTTTCATGCGAAAGCAAAAATGTTCCGGAAATAAATATTCAATCTTCAACCGCCATCTGGACGAGTTAAAAAATTGTAATTTAAATTCCACTTTTAATGACGTATATAAATCAACGTGCTGAAAAAAAATTTCAAAAATCGTAAAAAAATTAATTATTGTTTCAACTATAACAAATATAGTAATCATTTGAAAGAAACCAATAATTTCTTTCGAGTTAACATTTACTAACGAAAGATTATTAAATGACATTAGCAGTCCAAAAGATAAATAACAATGTAGTGTCCGTTGTAGTTAAGCGCAATCCTACACAAAAGGTTTCAAACGTTATAAGTAGGTAGACATACCCAGGGCTCGGCATGGCCAGGTGGATTAAGGCGTTCGACTCGTAATTCGAGGGTCGCGGGTTCGAATCCTCGTCACTCCAAACATGTTCGCCATTTCAACCGTGGGGGCGTTATAATTTGACGGTCAATCCCACTATTCGTTGGTAAAAGAGTAGCCGAAAAGTTGGCGGTGGGTGGTGATGACTAGCTGTCTTCCCTTTAGTTTTACACTGCTAAATTAGGGACGGCTAGCGCAGATAGCCCTCGTGTAGCTTTGCGTGAAATTAAAAAAAAAACAAACAAAACCTATTAATAATGATAGATTTACTAAATAATAATTAATCTTATACAGTGATATAGGCTATTACCTAACTAACAGAGGACATCCAATCACTATAAGCTTCTTGTAAGTATTTATTCTTACTAGCTCAGAGTATCCACTAAAGAAGCAAACATATATTATGGATAAAGCTATATAATGCTTTTCTACATTCTCTCTTCTGTTACTAACCCTTAATGAAGGACGATAAAATACTCATTTTCTTTAAATAAGATGTTTAATCGTAGGCAGAAATTTTACACAACTATTAGAAGGCAGTGGAATTATTTTCCTTTCCTAAAATGTTCAAGTTAAGTTGATTTTAACACGAGTTCTGCACAGCATATCAGCGCAAAGTCGTAAAGCTTTTAATTTAAAAATTGGGTTATGTAATAATCGCTATAAAAGATAATGCTTAAGTCACTTAAAGACGTCATTACATACATCACAACTCTATCTGTTTGACTTTTACATAGATTTGTATTTATACTAAACGTTGAGTATAAGGTACAATGTGTCTGAATGTTACCATACATTCCTTAGTCGTTGATGCACCACGATTTAAGTGTTATAACTGCTTAAACTTGCCTCTGAGTCACGATCGGTCTATTTCTTTTTATTGCATTTTTTGTTCAAAACTCCATCATTAATTGTAGATCTAAAACTAGCTAGTGTTTCTTGTTCATTTTATTTCTAATCAAGAAGTTATCACTCATTTTATCCATTAAACGAACACTCCATCATTTATTGTATTATGTAAAAAATAACATCGCATGTTTTAACTGCCACTTCTGATTTGGTGTCACATAAGTTATTATTAACGAATCTTCGATGGCAGTTATATCCCTAGTAGAAATAAACAAGCACCCTGAGTTGAACTTGGTGATTCAGTGCTAAATTTACTCAACACAATATTCTATTGTACAGCTTAACATTGAAAATCCAAACAAACAATACTAAACTGAACTTTGCTTTGTAATCTTTTGGTGGGTAATGTTGTATTCACTCTAATGTCTTTCCTCATACACATATCATACGTACAGAGACAACCCATATATTTGGATAGCACATGATCCTTGAGAAGAATAGTAATTATATTATGTGTATATAAGTTAATATTTTATTAGTCTGAATTAGATTCTGAGAGTTTATTTATAGATATATTTGCTGAGACACAGGTACAATTCTATAATAGAATCTAAAGAGATCCATTACCCTTCCTTCAGCAAATGTTCTATCATATGTCAAAATATTTAGCTTTATTGCTTTTTAATTCTTTTTCAATAAAACTCATTTCCCTCGTATTACTGTGTCTACAGTCTCTTCCATTACTTTACACAAATCTAGACAGGATATGTAGATTTATTTATGTACATTACCTTTAATCGTGCATTTTTGTAAAATTCAATTTGTACATATTTTCATTTTTCATTTTTACTACATACCATTTTAATACACATAAAAAATGTAAAATAAATTTTGCAAGGTGTTTTATGTATTTTTATTTTTAGTTATTATACTTTTGCTTTTATACTGAATAATTGCATATTCACTGTTTATCTTAAATACTTCGTTATCCCACCACTGAAACAGCAGTATATTTGCGGCCTTACAACCCTAGCAACAAGAAAGCGATTTCTTTCCTCTTCGTTGGAAATACAGAAAATTTTGTGCTCAACAAAAAAGAGACAGTTTATTTAAAAATAGAATTTTTAATCTTTGGTATATTTGTTTTATAAGGAGTTGTTTTCCCTTTTTATGCACACCTACATTTACTTTTAAACTGACAGTAGTTTTCTCTTTGTTTCTATATTATATCTTACTTTCAAAGCTCAAAATAATACTTATATTATCATAATATTTTTCATTCACTAGTAAAAGATCTTCTTAAAAAGTCGTGATTTTATCCAATCTCTTAAACTGCCTTTTTCTAAAGAAGGCAAGTGGTTATTGTTTAAAGATTACAAGTTTTAGTTATTTATATTTATAATTGCATAACACGTTAGAGTACTCCATCCAAAAAATAATAGTTATTCTCTGTTACCGGATTTACAACGCTAAAATCAGGGGTTCGATTCCCCTCGGTGGGCTGAGCAGATAGCCCGCTGTGGCTTTGCTATAAGAAACACACACATTATTCTCTGTTAATTATTTCTGTTCAATAATTGTTATCATTAAAAGGCATGTGTATGTATTTTCTATGCAAAAATGGCTCGTTTGGGTTGAGAAAATATTTTACACAGAAGAGCGAACAACGTTTCGACCTTCTTCGGTCATCGTCAGGTTCAAAAAATACTGACCGGAAGCTGACCACATGTTTGGAAGGGGTTGTGTGACGAAGTGTCGGAATGTAGAGGGCAGTGTTAGATGTTTGAATATATAATCGTATTTTATTATATTAATATAGGTATAAAGGCGTTACTTTATATTGGTTTATTTTGGGTTTAAGTTGTTGTATAAGTAAGGCTTCTTTAAATTTGCGTTTGTTTTTTATTTAGTATTTGAGTGTTTTCTATGGTTATGTTGTGTTTATTTAACTTGCAGTGTTCGAAAACGTGTGAATGTGACTTTTGATGTTCTTTGAATCTGATTTCCACTTTTCTACTTGTTTCTACCGAAGAAGGTCGAAACGTTGTTCGCTCTTCTATGTAAAATATTTTCTTAAACCAAACGAGCCGTTTTTACATATATATTTCTCTACAAGTAGGTTTTCTCGACATCACTGATCGCTGTATGTATTTTCGTTCAACATGTATTTAAAACATATATTTATCGCATTTTAATTATTAATTTTTGTATATTTAACCTGAAATTGTTTTTTGCATTTATGTGTAGTTTTTTGTTTAAAGACTATGTTATTTACGTGGTGAAGAACATAAACATCTGCTCATAAACTTTTAAGCCATGTTGCAGAATTAAATTTTATTGCGAGCTTGAGGACAAGCCTGAAACAGAAGTGGGGGGAAAATGTGATACATTTTCCGCTATCTTTTATTCATATAGGTTTCTAGAAAAAAAATGGGAAGGAATTAGTGATGGCGAATTTTATGAACGTAGAATCATTTGTTTATCACATGACAATGTCAAGAAATGTGGTGAAATGTATTGCTTGTAAATGAAACATAGATTTCCTGTCAAGTAGAAAGAAACAGTTTCATCAGAGTACAGTCTTGTTTTGTAATACAAGTGAATACTTTAATGGCGATACATCCCCAGGGAATAAAGGTACACAGTATAGCAAATCAGTACTTCACATCAAGTGTGTATTCTGTTTTTTTCCCTTATATTAAGTGTAAGTCATTCAATTAAATTCATATTTACTATGAAATTATCCTGTACGAACCTCTTGTTATAAATCTTACCACTAGTCTGATTTGATTAGCAAATGATATGATAATGTAAAACACACACATATTTATATTTCGAAAGTTCAGTTACCTTTCTGTCAATAGAATTTTTGTTGTTAGTAACTATTAAAGTATCAACACCTTCTTTTATAGTGGTAACTTTTGTTGGGTTAGTCTATATTGTAACATCTTGATTAGCTTGAATTTTTTTGCCTCTCACAGCATTCGCAGGAAGTTTGGTGAAATCCCTAGTTTTCACGCTAGTTTTAACACTACACGCAAAATGTTTAAGAATCTGAACAGTAATTAATATGATTAACTGTAATATTGATAGAATTGTGTTTAAATATTTTGTGTCACCAGTTATATATTAGAAAGATTATTAACCAATGTTGATGTAGCCGTGGACACACAACGTTTGTTTTTTGTTTTTGCTTTTTTAATTTTGCACAAAGCTACTCGAGGGCTATCTGAGCTAGCCGTTCCTAATTTAGCAGTGTGAGACTAGAGGGAAGGCAGTTAGTCATCACCACCCACCGTCAACTCTTGGGATACTCTTCTACCAACGAATAGGGGAATTCAATGCCACATTATAACGACACAACGGCTGAAAGGACAAGCATGTTTTGTGCAATCGGGATTCAAACCCGCGACTTCCAGATAACGAGTAAAGCGCCTTAACCCACCTGGCCATGCCGGGTCGCAACCTACAATGAATTTAGTCAATTTTTTACATAGTTGATTTGCATGTGCTTGGAAATAGAAATATAGATCCTCATGATAACAGTTTCACAGTAAAATATCGGATAAAAAAGTTATATTCAAATGCTCTCGATGTCTCAGCAGTAAATTTGATAATTTCATAACCCCAAAATTTGGGAACTGATACTGTAAGAGAGCTTAAAACACATAGGCTATTTAAAGCTTCATATTTAAGTATGATAATTACTTAAAGTAATTATCATATACTAGACAAGAATCATTTGCTGTTCAAATAATTCGCTATTGATGCACCAGAACCTAGACTGATAATAAAATTTTATTTCTTTGGAAATAAATAATTGGCAAAATAATAATTCTCGCAAAAATTATTGTCATATAATATTGGTTAAAATCTCTTAATTGACAAAAATTATGATTTCTTTTTTCTGTAACACATTTAATTAAACGGAAGTTTTTACGTTTTGTTTATTTTCTGATCCTGGTTAATAAGATAAAGTAGAATTAATTAAAATTAGGCGTCATTTTAAGAAAGCAGTAATTCTCTTATTTATCTTATTATTCCTATAAAGGAAGTTTAGTCTATACTACCATCCATCTTGTAAATTATCCTAGACCTATTTTGTTAAACGTTTTCAGAGAAACGTTGAGGACTTTCAGAATACCATTAAAGACATGATTTCATACCTACTATTAATGTAAGGAACAATGCAAGCACTCCGCTCAACAAAGTTACAACTTCAAGTGTTATTATGTTAAGTAAGATGAAAGAAAAATAATTTCCAGAGAAACACACAATTATCCTTTTCAACGTACAAAGCATTAACAAACAAATAACGGTTGCCTAAAGTAAGTATCCAAATCGCTAATATAATCCATGGTATATTTCCATATGCTGGAAATACAGTCTCGTCAAGTATAAAATGGATTTTTGGAATAAACTGTTTTCAGGGATAGCTCAGGAAGAAAATTAGGTATCATCCTATTCCTTCTTGTTTAAATCTTATCCAACAATTCAATATGTTTCTTCAGGAAGATAACCCAAAACCGTACATATTACTCTCAAGAGAGCCTTACAAGTGTACTATACAGTAAAACAATAACATCCATATATCATAGTTAATAGTTCTATAGGTGCTAGCCAAAATTCTGTTAGTCCTATTATTAGTTGGTTACATTGTTTAGGTGACTTCAGTGAATTTTTTGATCAAATTACAAAAATTGTTTTTTCAACAACATTTTAATGTATATCAGTTCAAATCGAAACAGTAATTTGAGTTGGGAAACTTAAACATATCATTTGATAGGCATTGGCTCAGAACATCTCTAAGTATGCAGAATTCTTGATATCAGAATTGCGACCAAAAAGATCTTAACGTCATATTCAAACAATACAGTTTCATGGATATTCCACGGTCAACATGATTTGTATAACACAAAGGACGCAACTAAAAGCTTTGAGGCACATTACTTGTTGTAACTGTTACCCAGTCAATCCTAGCTCCACTTATTAGAATTCTTTGCATTATAACATTTAAACCGAGTTTTCTTTCTTAAATTCCTTAACGTTTATCCAAACCTACAAATTTATTTTTAACCAGTTTTTATAAAACACTTCACTAAACCCTTTCTATCAGTCAAGTAAAGGAAATATACAGTTTCATTGTCAAAGAATGTTAGAATAAGTCTTAAAGAAGAGTTTCCATTAGTTAAAACGTGCTGACTTTATGACACTATATCAAACTGCTTTAAGTGACTCAGCATCATTAATCACACTCTCCAAAACCTTTCCAAATTCTGGTGTAATACTATCTGTCCTGTAATTATGTGGACAATGTTTATCACTTTCTTCAAATATTTGCCAACTTGTAATCTTGTAGTATCTTTCCAATTCTCATGACCTATAAACATATTAGCCATTGTTTAAATTTCAACCTCAACTTAGTGCTATTTTCTTTAATATTTATAAACCTAAAGGTTAAAAGTTTTTGAAAATGTGATTCAGGAAAATAGAAATGTTCAAAATGATAATTTAAATCCTTTTGAGAATTTAGACTGATTGGAAGTGTTAAGTAGAATCAAAATTACTGCTTATAGGAATTTCAGAAAAATGCTAGAAAGGTTCTGCAGGTAAAAATAAAACAGAAATTGGATACATGAAATTATATTGACATATAAGTACATTTTACTGAAATTAAGACGTTGTTCTTGATTCATTATTTAAAGAGAAAATCGTAGCATGTAATACCACATATGAATAACAACGTTACATCTCATCGTTTAACGTCTTGCAAGTAATGTAATAATGTAATAATGTAAAAATATAACTCATTAACGCCTTTAGTAGTACAGGGGTATGTCTACATATGTTTGCCACAAGAAACAGTCTTTCTATACCCGTGGTGGGCGGACTACAGATAGCTCTTTGCGTAACTTTGTGAACACAAGATCAGTCTGATGACGGACACAAAAAGTTATCCCATGTCCAGTGTACCAGCAAGTACACCCATTCTTGACTCAGGCTTGCCACCTCACAGGAAGGCGAAGACATAGCGCTCAATAGCTCGTACAGTGCAGTCATCCATAGGATGAATAGCCCCAAGGTACAAGACCAAGGTAAGTATCTACCTCCTCATCATCTACGCCCTGCATACAAAGTTAGCAGGGCAGAAGCGGTAATCGTGCACTGCCGAACCAACACGCTGCACCACCTCTCCCCAGGCAACCTCTAGGGCACGCGAGAAAACGAACCCCAAAGTAAGTGACTGGGGATGAAGTCCAGTCCGGTTCAAACGAGGAGTCGGCAGCCGAAGCTCATTTGCCCACCCACCGAGCCCAAGGTACCATCTTTCCTGGCTGACCCACTCCAAAAAAAGGGAGCATCATCCTCCTTAGAGGATCCAACCCCACCACTTACTGGTGCAATAAGAGAGTGGGTGCTAATGCAGCTCCAACCTTCTCACCACCAGTCACAGAGGCCAGAGACTCCACAGAAACGAGGACACCTTATGGTCTCACAGGCAGGCCAGAGCCCCCTCAGAGGTCCCAACCAAACTGGGGCTGTCAGTATGGTCTGGAGCTTTCTCAGAGGTTCTCACCCCTGATCGGATCCCACAGCGTCCCTTACCTCCGCAGTACTGAAGCCACCTCAACTTGGGCGGGAGAGACCCTCCCTCCCGATTCACTGGTTCTGCTGCGACAGGCGCTCCCACATAGGCTCTACCATCGGTAGTTGTTGGTTTTAGGAGTGAGAAGATGGAAGACCCCATCCTTTCCTCCTTCTGAACACGCGGCTGCCACGCAGACACCACATCATATGTTGCCACATGCCTCGGACAAAGCGAGAACGTGTGGCCGCCATTACAGATATCACATTTTATATCACAGTCACGTAACGCCCATTTCCAAAATGTTGGAAGCATTCTGTGCAGCAAACCCCCAAGACAGTGTTTACGGCGTCTATTACCGCCGAGGATAGCGAGGTCGTGAGCATCACAAAGTGGATGGACCGTGGCGGACAGAATAAAACGGGATGACCGTAGCCATACCGACCTACCAGGAGGTGGCGCGTACAAAATACACGCAAACTACACAATATAGAAAACACTGTTAAAGACACACACTTCCGTATAGGGCACAGATTAACACAGAGACAGAAATCCAGAACACAACTGCAGGATGAAACTACTCAATATCACCTCCACCATAATTCCCAGTTATCTAAACAAACTAGCATAGTTCGAAACTACCACCCATTTATATCTTTCACTCTGACTATTATGCTCTAAATAAGCTCTTATATGTGGCATGGTGTACTACCGCATAAAGTAGTGCCAAGTTGTTAAATGTCCTTATTCACAACTAAAAATAATTTTCAGAAAGTTTACGAAAAATTTCCTTAATTTTTATTTCTTTATATTTATTTAACACATTCTTATACTTGTTACAGAATAGTTCCATACTTTATTTAAAGTATATTTTTAAATATATTAACTATTAATTTTTGTATCAGTATTTCAACATTAGTGATAAATTATTATAATTTATTAAACATTTTACAATATCTCAATAATTGCGAAGTTATAATGCTGATAACAAGATACACAAGGTACTATAGAAATGTGTAATTCAATAATTTATAATCCTATTGTCAGATGAATATCCATATTTAACTGAACTATTTCGACTTGCTACTTTTATTTTGATGTTCTCTTTTATTTGTGCTTTCTTAAGATGACGTTTACTTTTCTGGACAATCTAAAATGTGATAGAAAAACAAAGTATTAGTGACTTATTTGTTAGCAAACGAAACTTATGATAATGTTTTTATTAAACCTGCAAATTTGTAATTAATAAACACAAAATTATTAATTTGACTCTCACATAAAATATGTGTAATTACAAGTAATATTATTTTGTGCACATAATTTACTCTTTAATAAATAGAATAAGACACGGAATAATTATTCAAACAAACTAGTCCTTCGTGAGTTCTCCAGAGGAATAGAAGGTACTAATCTCCATGATGCTCGGTTAATTCATTCGGAAAGGAAACTAGCAAACCCAAATGTGTAGAATATATGGATAAAGATGAAAAATCAACTGGTAACTTTTCAAACTTATACTGATCGCCATTAGTTGTTTTTTTTTCAGAATGTGCACATTCAAGAAATAAAAAAATCATAAGCAATTAAGAATAAATAAAATATATAAAGTAATGTTAAACAAAAATTTAATGTTTTAATATTTGCTGACGTGTAACATTGTGGTAAAGCCTAAAGCAAATAGATGATGCTGGTTTTCTCAGGGGGTTAGCCCAAAGGGATTTATTAATTCTTTGTTTATAAAAATGCTAAATTTTATGGAATACTTCTCGGCTTGATTATGACTACATCAAAGTTTTTTTGCTTTTTTTAACAAACACAATTTAAATTCTCAAGAATATCTCTTGGAAAAGAACAATTAGTTCATGAAAGAGAAATAAACTAGCTCAGTATAAGTCTATGTTAAGTATATTTGATCGTCTTTATTACACGCTAAAATTTACTTACGTAAAATACTCTAAACAATCTCGTATCTTCTATCTGATATTGCAGTTGTTTGTCTTAACTGAAATACGAAGTGTTCTCTTTACACCAAGTGTGTAGTCCTTCAAATTATAAAAGCTACATGTATAAAATGATGTTTTCGCTTGCTTCCATCCGGACATTATGCAAGTCTTGCGACTAGTTGTTTCATTGGAGAAATTGAAAGGAATGTCGTTTGAGAGTAAAATATGGATATATATCTGACGTTTAAAAAAGCTATAATATTAAATATTTCTATAGTAGTGACATCTATTACTCTAATTTGAAATAACTCGTCATAAAAGGACAATATATCAATATATTGGTAATATCAGCAAAAATATTCAACAGTTATAATTGTCATATATAATTAGATACTAATAACAGACTAGTCTTATTCCTATTTTGATTCTGTTAACTGTTGTCTTTTACGGAGATGTCCTACGTAGATCTATTTTCTATGTCAGTAATGGCTGAAATTCGAAATACTGGTTATTTCTTATTGAAGTGAAGTTATCTACGTTTTTATGTTCGTTAAAATGAATGAATCTGTACCGATTAAAGGCCAATGTTATTCGCTAAGATAGTACTACTTTATAAGTCAAGACATGGAATAAATGCTAGTTTATAATTAGCCTCATGTTAATGATAATAAACTTGTCAATTTACAAGTAAACTGAGACGATCGTATAGGATAGTAACAATAGGAAACTTGAAATCTTATCGCCACAACCTTACCATAAGGACGTAAACTTATTGATAGTTGCTTGCAATCTTCATCCATATTTGACTTGCATGTAAAAATTCAGTAAAACCAATTTTAATTAGCATTATTTATTTAATAGTTAGATTACCATCACGCTAATAAATTTTCTTTATTAAATATACACATATTCACCCTAGTAGCGGGTTTCACGACTTGTATTAATAAAGATCAGGTTATATGATATTTGTTTTAGAGGATACCGTTTATTTTTCAGCTAAGGACTTTACTTTATATCACAGCAATCTGTGTTTTAACATGGCCCCCAAATAACCTAGTTTGTCATTCATAAAAATGTCGAGTTCGACTAAAAGTCACTCTTTGTTACCCTATGTAGTAATCTGTGGTAAATTCTCAGAGTCGAGCTGTTACAACTTTTTCTTGTACTCATATAAAATGTGTGCCGATTATAATCCCAAATATTATTGGTATGACTCACGAGCTTGCAGTGCATATCAAATAATTTAAATTGTTTAAATATAGAATACAGTAGTTTTATTGTTGAATAATATTTTGATCTTTTTGTTGTTGTCTAACGTGACTGTAAAATCAAATGTTAAGTATTCACTTTATATAAAAAGTACAGCCATGAGTGGTTGGGTGGATAAAATATTCACTTGTTTCAATGTGAATGTTTTAATGGAAAAATAACTGTGAGTAAACTCTAGATATATGTACTTATTATTGTTATTTATTTATTCATCTTTTTATGTTTATTTTTTTCTTATTCTAGCTTGGGAGAGCAGTTACCTTCCTACAAATATCTGCAGACAGTGAAGAGTGATATAGATGTGGGTCGTTGTGGACTTGACTACCCACATCTCGCTTTCTAATTTCTAATTTTCTGATGTGAGACTAGCGATTTGGAGGTTATAACTTATAGACGGTGTATCCCCACAGTAATGTGGGTCCTAATTCCGCTGTCACCTCCAAAACTTATTTTATAATCCTACGTTTTGATTTATGGGTGAGTATTTTACTGCTGTAATATAATTAATCAAAGGTTGAGATTTGCTGTTTTCAACGCAGTTGTTCCTCATCATTTTGTTTATTCACTATGTATTATAAGTCCATTAGCTTGCCGCTGAGTCACGATCGGTTCGTTTCTTTGTGTTACATTTTCTTTGTTCCATCTTCTTTTTGTTTCTATTGGCTTTCGATAGTCTTTAATATTTTTTATACATCTATATTAAACCAAAAACTCCATAATTAATTCTCGACCTAAAACTAACTTGTATTTCTTGTTCATTTGATATCTAACTAAGAAATTATCACTCATTTAATCCATTAAACGAAAACTACATCATTTATTGTATTATGCAAAGAATAACATCGCATCTTCTAACTGCCACATCTGATTTGGTGTCACATAAGTGATTATTAACCAAACTTCGATGGCAGTTATAACTGTTGTAGAAATAAGCAAGCACCCCAAGTTGACCTTGGTGTTTCAGTGCTAAATTTACTCAACACAATATTCCATTGTACAGCTTAGCATTGAAAACCAAAACAAACAACCCTAATCTTAATTTTGCTTTGTAATCTTTTGGTGGGTAATCTTGTATTCACTCCCATGTCTTGCCTGATACACGTATCATACATACAGTGACAACCCACATATTTGGATAGTACATGATCCTTGAGAAAATAGTAATTATATTATATGTATAAAAGTTTATATTTTACTACTCTGAAGTAAATTCTGAGAGTTCATAAATATATTCACAGAGACACAGTTACAATTCTATAATAGAACGTAAAGAGATCCATTTACCCTCCCTCCAGCAAAGGTTCTGTCATAGGTCAAAATATTTAGCTTTATTGCTTTTTAATTCTTTTTCAATAAAACTCATTTCGCTCGTATTACTGTGTCTGCAGTCTCATCCTTTACTGTACACAAATCTATACAGGATATGTAAGTTTATTTATTACATTACTTTCAATAATGCATTTTTTAAATTCACTTTGTACATATTCTCACATTTCATTTTTATTACATACCATTTTAATACACATAAAAATGTAAAATAAATTTTGTAACATTTTTTATGTATTTGCTTTTTATTCTTATGCTTTTTTACTGAATAATTGCATATTCACTGTTACCCACTACTAAAACAGCAGTATATTTGTGGCCTTACAACCCTAGCAAAGAGATTTCTTTCCCCTTCGTTGGAAAATTACAGAAAATTTTGTGCTCAACAAGAAAGAGACCGTTTATTTAAAAATATAATTTTTAATCTTTGGTATATTTGTTTTATAAGGCGTTGTTTTGCCTTTTTACGCACACCAACATTTACTTTTAAATTGATAGTAGTTTTCTCTTAGTTTCTATATTATATCTTACTTTCAAGCTCAAAATAATACTTATATTATCAAAATGTTCTTCATTCACTGCTAAAAGATCTTGTTAAAAAGTCCTTCTTTATCCAATCTCTTAAACTGCCTTTTCTAAAGAAGGCAGATGATTATTGTTTAAAGATTACAAGTTTTAGTTATTTATATTTATATTGATAATTGCGTAACACGTTAGAGTACTCCGTCCAAAAAATAATAGTTAGCTGTGTTAATTATTTCTGTTAAATAATTCTTATCATAAAAAGGTATGTGTCTGTATTTACGTTCAACATAGGTATAAAATGTATATTTATCACATTTTCATTATAAATTTTTTGAATATTGAAATAAATTTTATATACTTTTTCAGGGGTTTCTCTATAATTTCTTAATGAAGTAATGTTTCATTATTACTTTTAGTTTCTTAATAATTATAGAGTTATTTTTTACTTATTTCATTATCCCATTTATTATGATATTTATAGATGATGAAAAAGAATTTTCTATTTTTAATCCTAATTTTTCACATGAGGTGATCATTTTAATTTTGACATCTAGAGAAATATTTTGTTTCATAACGTATTATATGTAATTCTATTTAACCTGATTTTGTTATTTGCATTTATGTGTAGTTTTTGTTTAAATACTATGTTTTTTATGTGGTGAAGAACATAAACATCTGCCCATAAACTTCTTCGCCATGTTGCAGAATTAAAGTTAATTGCGAGCTTGAGGATAAGCCTGAATCAGAGGTGGAGAGAAAAATGTGATACATTTTCCGCTATCTTTTATTCATATAGGGTTTTTAGAAAAAAAAAAATCATCAATATGTTGCTACGATTTCGTGCTTTGAGGAGAAATTAGTGATGGCGAAATTTGTGAACGTAGATTGATTTGTTTGACACATGAGAATGTTCAGAAACGTTGTGAAATGAATTGCTTGTGAATGAAACAGTGATTTCCTGTTAAGTAGGAAGAAACATTTTCATCAGAATACAGTCTTGCTTTGTAATGCAAGTGAATACTATAATGGCGATACATCCCCAGGGAATAAAGCCATACAGCATAACAAATCATTACTTCACATCCAGTGTGTAGTCTGTTTTTTTTCCCTTATATTAAGTGTAAGTCATTCAATTAAATTCATATATACTTTAAAATTATCCTGTACGAACCTGTTGTTGTTTATCTTATCACTAGTCTTATTTGATCAGACAAATAACATGATCATATAAAACACACACACATATTTATATTTGGGAAGTTCAGTTACCTTTCTGTTAATAGGATTTTTGTTGTTAGTAACTATTAAAGTATCAACACTTTCTTTTATAGTGGTAACTTTTAGTGGGTTAGTATATATTGTAACATCTTGATCAGCTTGAATGTTTTGCCTCTCACAGCATTCGCTGGAAGTTTGGTGAAATCCCTAGTTTTCTCACTACACCAAAACGTTTAATAATCTGAACAGTAATTAATATGATTAACTATAGTATTGAGGGTATTTTGTTTAAATATTTTGTGTCACCAGTTATCTATTAGAAAGATTATTAAAAAAGATTAATGTTGCCGCGAACACACAACGTTTGTTTTTTGTTTTTGCTCTTTTAATTTCGCACAAAGCTACTCGAAGGCTATCTGTGCAAGCCGTCCCTAATTTAGCAGTGTAAGACCAGAGGGAAGGCAGCTAGTCATCACCCACCACCGCCAACTCTTGGGCTACTCTTTTACCAACGAATAGGGGAATTGACCGCCACATTATAACGACACAACGGCTGAAAGAGCGAGCATGTTTGGTGCGATCGGGACTCGAACCAGCGACCCCAGATAACGAGTAAAACGCCTCAATCCACCTGGCCATTCCGGGTCGCAACACACAATGAATGTAGTCCATTTTTTACATATTTACATAGCATGTGCTTGGAAATAGAAATATAGATCCTCATGATAACAGTTTCACAGTAAAATATCGGATAAAAAGATATAATCAAATGCTCTCGGTTTCTCAGCAGTAAATTTGATAGTTTCATAACGCCAAAATTAGGGAACTGATACTTTAACAGAGCTCAAGGCACATAGGCTATTTAAAGCTTCATGCTTAACAAAAGTTCTTAAAAATAACTATGGTTCCTGTTTTTTAACATCTGTCCTGTATAATTAGATATATTTTGAACCACAAGTAATTATCATATACTAGACAAGAATCGTTTGCTGTTTAGAAAATTCGTTATTGATGCATCTGAATCTTGAGTGATAATAAAATTTTATTTCTTTGGAAATAAATAATTGGGTTTTAAAAATGCTCGAAAAATTATTGTTATATAATGTTGGGTAAAAATTCATAATTGAAAAAAAATTATGATTTCATTTCTCTATAAAACATTTAACTAAACGAAAGTATTTACGTTTTATTTATTTTCTTATCCTGGTTAATAAGATAAAGTAGAATTAATTAAAATTAGGCGTCATTTTAAGAAAGCAGTAATTCTCTTATTTATCTTATTATTCCTGTGAAAGAAATTGAGTCTATCCTACCATCCAATCCTACCAATTTACTATCTTGTAAATTATTATAGACCTATTTTGTTAAACGTTTTCAGAGAAACGTTGAGGACTTTTAGAATTGAAGACATGATTTCATACCTTCTATTAATGTAAGAAACAATGCAATCACTCCACTCAACAAAGTTAAAACTTCAAGTGTTATTATGTTATGTATGATGAAGGAAAAATAATTTTCAGAAAAATACACAATTAGCCTTTTCAACGCACAAAGCATCAACAAACAAATAACGGTTGCCGGAATTACGTATTCAAATCGCAAATACAATCCGTGGTATATTTCCACATGCTTGAAATACAGTCTGGTAAAGTATAAAATGAATGTTGGAATAAACAGTTTTCAGGGGTAGTTATAGTTTGGTGCTGGAAGGGACACGCTTCACAAAATAATAAGCTCCATTTAGTCTCTTTGCATATATTTATTTCATTCACTTTAACAGTAAAATGCAAAAATAATTTGAGAAATATATTGAACATTTTCGTTCGTATTGCACATATATTGTTAAAATTTCCCCTCGTAACAAGTAATTTCTAACCTCACGTGTAAGTATAATTTTGTAGTCACGCATCACGGCTTTCACGTTGAACCAATAGATGCCACCACTATAGGAAATGTTAAATTCAATAGTTTATAAGCGTTGAGCTGTATGTTTGTTTGTTTGTTTTGGAATTTCGCACAAAGCTACTCGAGGGCTATCTGTGCTAGCCGTCCCTAATTTAGCAGTGTAAGACTAGAGGGAAGGCAGCTAGTCATCACCACCCACCGCCAACTCTTGGGCTACTCTTTTACCAACAAATAGTGGGATTGACCGTCACATTATAACGCCCCCACGGCAGGGAAGGCGAGCATGTTTGGCGCGAACCCGCGACCCTCAGATTACGAAGCGCACGCCTTAACGCGCTAGGCCATGCCAGGCCATTTGAGCTGTATGATAAAAATAATATATATATTATGATGTGAGATTTAAGCTTTTTAGTGTAAACATTTATGTTTCTGTGTCGTAATTTGTTATCATTCTCTTACAAAGAAAGCATAATTTAAATTCACGTCATATTTTTATGGTTTTTAAAGGAATGATGAAATCTTCCGAAACCAGAAATGAGTTGTTAATGAAAATAAAAATAAAAAGCCAAAGTTTCACGTGAAATTTTAAATTTTTCTGATGCATGAAAGCAATATTAATCTTAAAATTAAAATTAATTTCTATGTTGGATATACAGTGTGTGAAGAGGACAAAAAGCATGAAAACATTGCTTATTAAGTGATAAAACTTAACAAAAAATATGATATATTGCGAATGAAAGAATGTAAAGTTTACCGATAATTTCTTCAGGATTGTTTGTTTCAATCAAAAATGTGTAGAATCGGATTATGTCCCCCCTTCAAAATGAAGGTAACGAAATTATACTGTTATTCAATCTCAGTACAATGAATGGATATTATTAGATATAACTGAAAGGTTCAGAAAAAGAGCTCCCATTAGCATAACGGTATGTCTGCTGACTATAAACCGGGTTTCGATAACCATGATGGGCAGTTCAAATGACCTATTGTGTAGTTCTGTGCTTACTTCTGAATAATCATTAATAAGTTAACAAAGAGCCATAGTTCTAAAACAGGCTATTAGATCAATCAACGG
Organism: Tachypleus tridentatus; assembly: GCF_004210375.1. Lineage (NCBI taxonomy): Eukaryota > Metazoa > Arthropoda > Merostomata > Xiphosura > Limulidae > Tachypleus > Tachypleus tridentatus. Next base: position 31,899,586 of record NC_134828.1, on the reverse strand, counting down.
TCAATAAGTTATACCACAATGATTTTAAACACTGTCAAAGTGTGACTTTACTGTAGTAATTGGTTCAAAATGCCATTTATAACCCTCTTTGTCAAAAAAACATGAACTATGCTCTGAGACATCTAACTTTCGGAGTCAAAATGCTCAACAATCATTTCAGTTTTACAAACTTATAAAAAAACAAACAAACAGAAAGAGGACTAAGCACATTTAATGAATTCTGATTAGAGATATCATAATATAATAACCATAGACTTTGTGCTATGTCTATAACATACTTCGATTTCGTTTAAATTGTCTGAGAAAATATTTCGTATTTCACAACACTCTCTGTTTTGACCTTGACGTTTGCTTTAACGAACCCTTTTCTCTTTGATAAAAATAGTTGCTACTACTAAAAGCTACTGCTGGTTACATACACTCTATGTACCAAAGACAAACTATCGTCTTCATAATCTCCCCCTAACACTTCCATTTACCATAAAAATCGTTCACTGTACGATATTTGAACATAATTTTTTTCAATGAATCGCTATTGTTTTAACGTCTTCAACGTGTTACTGTAACTCTACCATTTGACATTCAGGTTATTCCTTGATAAACGACCCAGCATGACCAAGTGGTTAAGGTACTCGACTACTAATCCGAGGGTCGCGAATTCGAATCCCCTTCACACCAAACATGCTCGCCCTTTCAGATGTGGGGTCGTTGTAATGTAACGGTTTATCCCACTATTTATTGGTAAAAGAGAAGCCTAAGAGTTGGCGGTGGGTGGTGATGACTAGCTGCCTTCCTTCTAGTCTAACACTGCTAAATTAGGGACGGCTAGCGCAGATAGCTTTTCAATAAGTTTGCGCGATATTCAAAGCAAACAATCTTCTTATTTTATTAAACGGTGTAAAACAAGTGTTTAATTTAGACAGTTGTAACGTTTTCTCTTTATTAAACAGTAACTTATTTGCAAGACATTATACAGTAAGATATAACGTGGTAATTCATAGGAGGTAATACATGCTACTCTTTTAAATAATGATTCACGAACAACGTATGAGTTTCAGTAAAATGTATTCAAACGGTTTTAAAATAATAGCCGTTGGTTCTAATGTGCCATATAATATATTATCATTATATTAATATATATTCTAATATATTACATTTCCACGTAATATATTTCTGATTTTTTTATTTGCAGCACACTTTCTAGCATTTTATAGAATTCCTCTGACCGCAATGTTTCAGTAATTTTATCTTCACCTAACAAATTTAGTAAGTTTCAAATTTAAATCTCATTTTACAAAAAATTTGAATACTTCAATTTTTACCGAATCATTCTTTTCAAAAACAAGCTACTTAATGACTGTCTGCACTAGCCTTTCCTAATAAGTGTAAAACTAGAGAAAAGGCAGCTAGTCATCACCACCCACCGATAACTCTTAGACGACTCTTGTACCAACGAATAGTGGGAATTACCGTCACATTATAACACCTCCACGGGTGAAAAGGCGAGCATGTTTGGTGCGACGGGAATTCGAACTCGCGACCCTCAGATTACGCGTCGAATACCTTAACCCACCTGGCGATGCCAGGCTTTCAAAAACATCTTTCCTTCGAGTTAATGTATATTAAAGAATACAGCACAAAGTTAGTTACTGTTTGGTTTAAGGAAACGGATATAAGAGGAAAACTCTCAGCTCTTGTGATTGAAATTTTTGACACAGATCACCAGGTCAAAATGTAGATATTATTAATAAATTATTTAATGAGTCATCGCAAAAATTTCTATTCCATGTTCAAACTATAGAAATTTTTGATATATCAGAGACAATATCATTAATATAAAACAGCAGAGGGTCCAGCACAGACCCATGGGGCATATTGTTTGTTGTAACTTTGATCCCATCGATTTGTTACTGCTCTCTGGTTTTTCTCTTAGGCCAGTTTTTATCCAATTAAAAAAAAAAATATTTACTGACAGTAATAGATTTATTTTTAACAAGACGTTTATAATGCATTTTGGAAAACATTTTCTGAAAATCAAGTAACGGAATCCAGAGTATTTCGATCAGCAGCTCTGACAGAAACATTATCAAACAATGTAAACATATTTGTTAAATAAGATTTCTCCCTCAGTGAACACATGCTGGTTTCGTGACTCTGTATAAAACTGGCTAAAGAAACTCAGCATCTTTAATCACACTTTCCAATATCATTCCAACCACTGATGTAAGGCTAACTGTCCTGCTTATCACCTATTTTAAATTATTACCAATTTCTAATATTCTTATACTACTTAGCAAACTTTACAACATATTAACTAAAGTTCACAAATAAAACGTTTATGAAACTTTAACTCCAGGATAAAAATTGTCTGGTCTAGGAAATTTATCAGTTTTGTGGCGCATTCATAATAACATTTTTTTTAACTATAATTCTGATCTTATTGTACAATTACCTCATTAACGTCTAAATGTTAACTGGTGGTGTGTAACAAAAATCAGAATGACAAGAGTTTTCACTTTACATCCACTTACACTAAACCAAACAGTATCAACCTCAGTGCTATTTTATTTAACTTAGATCAACTTATAGGTACTAGTTTTTAAAAGTAATGAAACGTTCAAAATGACAAAATGATTGTAAAATGAAACTTATTGGAAATGTAGGGTTAAAACGAAATTGCTGAAACACTGCGATTAAAGGTTCTTCGTAAAATGCTAGAAAGGTTAATGCAAGTGTGTTTGTTTTATTAGAAATTCGTACAAAGCTACTCGAGAACTATCTGTACTAGCCGTCCGTAATTTAACAGTGTAAGACTAGAGGGAAAGCAGCTAGTCATCACCACCCACCGCCAACTCTTGGGCTACTCTTTTATCAACGAATAGTGCGATTGACCATCACACTATAACGCCCCCACGCCTGAAAGGGTGAGCATGTTTGGCGCGACTGGGATGCGAACTTGCGACCCTCAAATTTGGAGTCGCACGCCTTAACACGCTTGGCCATTCCGTGCATTAATGCAAGTAAAAAGAAAACGTGGTAATGTATTGGTATATTAGTACCAACGTCTGATATTTTAAATCCGTTTTTACATAGTTACTGAAACTGAGGAATTTTTCGTCAATCATTATTTTAAAACAATATGATAGCACGTAATACTACCTAGGAATTGCCACATTACATCTCACAATAAAACGTCTCTCTATAAATACATTTAGTTTGACTGCTGTATAATATTGGGTTAATGTGTTTTTAGTTTCACGGTAGCAAAGATAATACACATGAAGAAACGAGTAAATATTTTCGTGTTAAAATCTAATTATATAACAACTAATTAATGTTTAGCTTTCGGCGATGGTATAGTCTACTAGCCATAAGAAATTAAGATGTCCGATAGGTATTTATACTTACTAGTTTTGAATACCATAACCAGTAACAAAATCTTTATTTAGGAAAATGCTAAATAATGTTATGCTATCTTATTCTTTTCTGTTGTAAAGCATCTAAAGAAGGATGGTAACAATCACGTCTTAATAATAATATTATATAATTATATGTCATAATAATATGGCAATCTTTATGGAGAATATAATACATATTCCTCGCAAATTTAAGAATCTATATTAAAATCTTTAATACATCAGTATTTATTTCAGTTTTATATTTCGAAATCTGACTTTCTTTTATAATAACGCACGAGACATTTAAAAGTTTTTTATATATTTTTCAGTTTAGGGAGTCCACTGATATATCTATAAAGATAAACTATGATATTTAATACTTTAATTTAAGTGTATAATCAATATTTTTAATTGTAAATAAATATATTTGTTTACTACATGAATTTCGCATGCTAACAGCTGTAGAATATCACTAATACCTTAGCTCCGAGTGAGAGAATTTTGTATGAGTTCAATTGTTGCAGGTGTGACCTAATAACTGTTAAGGAATTTGGAGTCTAGTATACATCTCATTGTAGTACGTGCCTTAAACTGGTTCTGTGAAATAAAGTAAAGATCTAAAAGATATAATACAAACATTAAACTCACCGTCAACTCAATGGAAACTGGGAATTATAATCACTAGATAACAATATGACATGATGAATTGGAATGTCCATGATACGCAAGTTAAATGTCACAAACAATATTTTTTTTCATTCTCTGGATATGGTTTGTTGGAAAATTAATAATAACGCTACATGAACGATATAATTAAAGACAACTTTCGGTTGACTCTAATCATAGTACTTTTATATAAGTACTAAAAACAGGTGATGGATAACTGGTGCATTATAATTGTAACATTTAATGGCATATAAGCTTTTCTATCTAACTATCCTGTAATTTAGACCTGGTAGTAATTAAGGGGCTTATTTTACAGTCAGGGACACTCAGAAACAGTTGTTCCTCTTCATCCTAAGTGAACTTGACTTCAGTCTGTAGATGTTTTTATCTAACAATTCAGAACATGTTCTTCATTGACCACCACATTATAACGCCTCTAAGGTTATAAGGGCGAGCATGTTTGGTACGAGGGGGATTCGAACTCGCGACCCTCAGATTACGAGTGGAATGTCTTAACCCACCTGATCATGCCACGCCCAGCTTTTTTATCAATAGGCTCTCAGTAGTTACTAATTATTAAATTACCGTTTCTTTCTTTTATAGTGGTCACATTTGTTGGTTACTCTAAATTTTTTTCATGTTGGTTAATTTATTTTTTTGTTTGTATTTTAAATCATTCGATATATGTTTAAATTCCACAGTGCACGTAAAATATATGAGAAATCTGAACACGTGATCTATTATTTACAAAAAATTTTTTTATCCAACGTAGTCGTTGACACAAAATGATTTTAGAGCACGTTTAAATACCTTAATAACTTGTGCTTTTAAAATATATATAGATCCCAGTGATAACAGGTTTAGGGTTAAACATCGAAGGAAAAAGTTATAATAAACGTTCCTCGACGACTCAAAGGTACGTCTGGTGCTTATAACGCTAAAAATTCTCGCTTGATACTTCAAGTAGTCAAAAGACAGAAAGGTCATTATTTAGCTTTATGCTTAACAAGTGTAACCCATAACAACTATGGTTCTTGTTTATAGTATCGTTCAATTTAAACCAATAGATGCCGCTACTATAGAAAGATGGAACAGAATGATATATAATCCTAGTGTCAGATGTATATCCACATTTTACTCTCAAACGACTGTCACTGCAGCTTCTCCAACGAATGAAGTACTCGTTATATCTCCCTAAGTTCAGTAAGAAAGCACAAATTCATGCATTTAGCTGTTATTATTAAAAGGACTGTAATGTTGATGTGAAGACAATATTTCATATTTCAAATTAGAAAAGCTGTTGCAATATCTGTTTGAAGAAGAAGAGATTTTTAGCGTTTTATTTAAGTAATTTTTACTGTGTAAAGTAACCTAGAATATCATGGGATCAAATATTATCTATTTTATTCAGGTATTACCAGAATATTTACTACAAAGCAATTTGAAAACATTAAATCTTTTGTTTACATTTGTATGATACAATTTCTTTATTATTATTTATGTTAAATAAAACTCTAATAGGTCTTATTATGGTACAGACTCCTCGTAAAGGTAAATAGTTTAGAAAATATTCTTTGATGACAGGTTTTGAAGAACACATCAAACTCATGTATTTCTACTAAAATATTTTTTTCTTTTTATTTTGCTTACTTAAAATAATGAACTATTCATTTTGGACACTATTGATACCTTACAAAATAATTAAGACTTCTGACACACCCTGTATGTCACATACATTTAAAATATATACAGATAACAGGTTTATCTATATAAATATTACTTTCCACTGATGCATGTACTCTACACATTCACAACAGTGGCAGCTTACCTTACTGCTTCCCTTTGTCATCTTATCTTTGCTTTTGGTGACTCGTAGCATGTTTGAAAAAACATAATTCTAGTTTCATGCGACAGCTGTTTTTATAATTTTCTGTATTAGTATCAATGTTTTCAGTTTAAATGATATCGTAGATCAATGAACCTAAATTTACAAGTAAGATGGTTGAAGTATAATCATCTGAAACTTAGGGCTGTTGACAAAAGAAGAAAATCAGTCACTAGTGTACGCGACTAATCTTTCGGTAATCCATGTTGATCTCTGCTGAAATGAAAGGTTAATTAACTAAATGTTCAGAAGATAATATGTAGCGATTTTTAATATATGGAATAAAATAGAGAAGACAGTGAGTTAATAATACAGTTTAGATAAAATCGACCACTTTATCCACAGAGAAACATGAACGATGAATACAACTGGTCATCAATGTTGTAGAAAAGTATATATAATAAAAATAATTATTTTAAATCAAGTATACTCGATCAACATATGAATGAGATGAAACAAGATGTTTACAACTGAGAAACAATAAATACCTTCTTTCACTGGTGAAGCCATAAAATTAACACCCAGATTAAATTATCATAAGATTTGTTCTGCATTTAGATTTTTTTTTTAATATTTGTGTATCATGTACTCCGTTTGTTTATTATTTCTGTTTTTTTATTATATTAAAGGGTTTCTATCACTTCGTGTATTATCATAATTCTAAATCACGGAAAATGTTTTTTTTTTTCTTTTCAGTCAAAATTCTTTACATGTGATAATTATTTTTATATTAACATGCTTTAATAGTTTTTATTTTATTTTATTTCAGTACTTATTATTGACAGTTTTGTTTTACCTAAAATGATTCCTATTCTTATATATTTTTGTATAATTTTTTATTTAATGGTTTCGTTATTTTTGTATTGTATAAGCATCAACTGGAAGGTGTGAAAGCAAATACACTTTTGACTATGTCTCAAGTTTAAAGTGAATATGGAGATTGAAGACAAGTCTGAAACAGAGACGGAACAAGAGTATCATATATTTTCCACGATCGTTTAATCATTAAAAAAAAAATTTATTTAATCGTGTTAAATAAACAAGTTTTCAGAAAAAAAAAGACTTAAATATTTTTATCATTATTACATGTAAAACAGCTTAGTCGAAGCTATTATTCTACTTCTAAAGCATGTTAAACCTATTTAGTTCCAAGCTTTAAAAAATTCTCAGGACTTTCAGAATATCTTTGAAGGCATTCCTTCACTGTTACTGTTGTTGTAATCAACAATGTGTTTACCACCCTCAGCAATGTTAGTTTTTCTCCATTTATCATGAAAGTAAAAACAATTTTGACGAAATTCAATAAAGTTAAACAGCTAGCTTTTTCAGAATACATGGAGTTGATTTTAAAACACTTAGTGCCAGAACTCATTGTTCCGAACAGTAATGTAATCAAAGGCACAGCTTCACTTTCTGCAAACAAGAATCTTAGCATGCAATGGTAGATATCCAACAACTCAACACATGAAGACTGTAATTATATACGATAAAGTTGAAACAAATAATAAGAAACAGCATTGAAACTAACTTAATAATCAAAATGATTTGTTAGTGTTTTGTTTTGTCTTGAATCATGTGCCGTACACTGAAGATGCTGTAATAAGGAAGTGTACTGGCCTATATCGAATATATCCGGGTTTGTATATCTGAGCTTGCCCTTCAAAACCTAAGCAGGGTAATTCGTCACCGAAGAAAAGCAGGAAAGGTATTGTTGAAACAAGGAACGTTGTCAACATGTGAATACAAGTGAAATATCTTGATCATTGTTTAGGTAGATATAAAGTTTCTCTTTGTCTTGTGAAGCAGACCACACATATTCTGTAGATATAAATGACTCTTGTATATGTAGGAGAGACGTTATATTATATCTAAACATAAACTATAAACTTGGTTATTCTGAATCTAAGTGTGATAATCTTTGTTTAACATATTTGTCTGTTGTAATGGATTTCGTATTATGTGTTTGTTTTATATCGATTTTTGTTTTAGTTAATTACATATTTATAAATACATATAACTTATATGGTTAAATGTATATTGTGGAATTCGTACCTATTCTTTAAACTTGTGAAGATTCTCGAGTGTAAGAATTAATAATACATCGTTTTACGAAGGCAGAAGCGTATGTTCAAGTATTATACTAGAACTCTTGAGTACCTCTCCTTAATGTTTATGAATGGAACCCCCGAAAGATAATGATATATTGTCGGTTTGCTATAGTTAATGTAGTATATATTTCGAAAGCTATAACTGTGATTAACGATTATTAATCGTTAAAATATAGATACTTGATGAGAAACTTTTATGGATTTCGAACATTTCAAATCGTTTAACTTCAGTTAATTTACTTCAGACGCTAACATTACTGTGAGAACATTAGATTAAATTCTTCGGAGGAAAATCATCTTCTAAACGGAGTGAGGCATGCTGAGAACAAAGAGCTAACTGGTGAGTTGTTAAGTGAAGTGCAACAATATCAACACAATTTTAATCGCTTATAGTGAACAGTTGATAAATCATTCTGTTCAAGATAGAAGATTTAATAACACTTCTAAGTTTGTAAAACTTTCGTATATAACACATCTCTTCTAATAATTACTTGTATAAACCGGGATTATAAATTGTATTGTTGTTTATATAACCTAATATATTTGTTTTAAGAAAGGAAATTGTGTGTGTCAATCGTTTTAGTAAATGACATATACCTGATAAATAAAATCCGAGATAAATTATAGTACGGATCACAATAAGTTTGGGCTCGTCTGAGGATTTATAGAGCTAAATATTAGGGTTTTGAACGACGGGTGGGCACGGGACGGATTAGTCTTTGTACAGCTTTTATGTTCAATAAACGTTCTCAAAGTTAGCTGTGTTTCATGTTTTTAACTGCTGTCCTGAATAATCAAATATATTTTAAGATTGTAGCAGTGCGTTAGGATCGTTTGATGAAACTTGCTAATATCTTTAAAAGTTGATTTTGAGTACTACTGGTCATACGAGTAAGGACACTAAAGAGAAAAAAGTACATTTTAAAACTTGGAAATGATATTCATTAATTGCAAAGAAAACTTAAAACTAAAGTGTAACACATTTACTGAAATTTTGTTCAAATAATTCGATAATGATGCGTTAGAATTTTAGGTAAAAAAATAATTATTGGGCTTCCATAGATGAACTCAGAACTTATTTTTACATAATGTTGATCGAAAACACTGTAATGACAGAAAACATAATTATGTTGATTTACTTAATATAATGAATTAAAATAACATTACTACGATTTCTTTTTAAACATCTCAGTTAATAAGATAAAGGAAAACTACTTCAAATTAAACATCGTTTGACAAAATACTTTTTTAATATTCATATCATAATTCTTGTATAGAGACTTGAGTATTAACTGCTATTCTACTTCTAAAGAATCCTAAGTCTACTTTGTTCCACCCCCCGAAAAAACTTTCAGGAGTTTCAGAAAACCATTGAATACATGCTTTCATTGTTACCGGTAACGTAATCGATAATGCACCTAGCACACTCAACAAAGATACATTTTCACCAGTTACAGTGACTTGAAAAATGGAAGGAAAGAGAATTTCCAGGGACTTCACCAAAGCGACGCAGCTAGCTTTTTCCACATAGAGGGTGTTGACATATAAATACTTGGTACCGAAACTAAGTATTCCAATCCATAATATAATCCTAGGCATAGCTCCACATTCTGGTAAAACAGTTTCGTCAATTGTACGTTGGTAACTGTATAATATTAGAGTCTGGATAACACGGGTATTAAAATCCGAATTTAAGCGTTGTAAGTCCGCAGATATACCGCTTAGCCACTGGGGGGCAGCATCGAATGAGTTGAGAAATTAATACAAAACGACTAGTTATATTTGAGTTTAAATATTTTCGCTCTGTCAGTTATCGTAATCATATGAAAACTCGAATGCATCACAATTTGTGTCAGTTTCATATTTTTTTTCAAATCAGTATTTCTGAAAAACAAGGAGTTAGAAAATATATTTTGAAGTTTAGATGGATAATCAATAAGGCCATAATAAGAAAGATATAATCCAGCAAACGAGTAAAATGATATGAAATAAGTTAATTTGAGCGTATTATTAATAGTTCTGACAGCGTTAAGAAAACCACTTCTCTATATACGAAAATATATTGTTAGTAGCACAATAAATTCACCAACACCTGAAGAGCTCCGTAGTCATTCGTCTCATACCATCTGCCACAGGTGTGCTCTACTTGTAGTTCACTCCTTTATAGTGTACGAGAGATCATACATTAACTGTAGAAGTACACCTCTTAAATTAGTTCAGATTAATAAAGTGAAGATTTAACAGACAGAATACAGATATTAAACTCGTTTTAGTCTAAATTAAAATGAGAAATAGTTTCTATACTCAACCATTAAAAACACTACAAACCATTTCTAACATAGATAAGCTATGAAACAGAATATAAGTTTGTGGTGTTTTCTATAGAGAAGATAAATGTTAGAAAAACCATCAATTTATTTTGGATGTTGTTAGTTCGTAAAATAATAACGCTGCATGAAATACAAATTAAAAAAATTATCTTGATTATGTCTCTCCATAGTATTACAGTATAGAAATTGAGAATAGGTTAGTTAGGTCCAATGCAAGTATAACAGGTGTTATAATGGTTATAGGCTCCTCATGAAGGCAAACAGTCTTCACTGTACTTTACACATACAAAGTAATAACAGCTTATCTTAGTATTTGTCTTTGTCATCTTCTTATCTTTGGTGACTCGAAGTACGTTTAGAAAAAAATTAGCTTAAAATATTTTAGTTTTTATATTATCTAAGTATTAAATATAAAAATAAATGTGAATTGCTTTTCTATAAGGTAGAATACTTTGAGTACAATATTATCTAAAAGTTTCACAGATTCGTTAATTATAGTTTATAACATTCTGTATTAATGTCATACCTCAATAAACCTAAATGTAAGAATATCATGTATTTTTAATGATATTTAAGATATTTTAAATTTTTTCCATTTTAACTTTTTAGACATAAACAAATGTTTCAGAAAACAAACAAACATTGAAATATTTTCATCTTTATTACATGTAAGAAAGTTCAGTCGAAGCTACTCTTCTACTTGTATAGTATTTTATGCTTAGTTTGTTCCAAGCTTTGAAAAAACTTTCAAGACTTTTAGAATATTATTGAAGTCATGCTTTCATTGTTAATGTTGTCGTAATGAAATGTACCTACCACACTGAAAAGAGTTACAGCTTCACCAGTTGTCAAGAAATACGAAAACAAAAACAATTTCCCCCGAACACACTAAAGCCACACAACTAGTTCTTTCAACGTAAAATATGTTAATATTAAAATACCTAGGGTCAAAACTCATTATTCCAACCATTAATATAATCCAAACCACAACTCCACTTTCTGGAAACATGAATATTAGGATGTATTGGATGATATTCAAAGACTCGACGCTGGAGGACTGGCATCTGAATACGAAGTAGTTCACATTAATAATGAAAACTAACTTGGGGACCAAAATGAATTGCTTGAGTCTTGTGTTATGTCTCGGCTAATGTGTCACACTTTGAAACAGCTACAGTTATTTGTAATAACTGTTATTATAAATATTATTTTTATTTGTATATTAAAATATATTTGTGTTAATACAGATAATTGTGTGTTACAATCGTGTTGGTAAATATCATAAACTTAATACTTATCGCGTGAGATGAATTGAATTATGTAACATTATAAACTGGGGCTCATCTGTGGATTTATAGAACTGAACAATTGGGTTTGGTACTTGGAGTGGGTAGAATAAAGATAATCTATTCTATGGCTTTATGTTGTTTAAAATATTTCAAAAATAACTATGGTTCATGTTTTTAAGAGTTATTCTGTATAGTTAAATATATTTGGAGCTACAAGTACTGATCATTTTCTCGTCTAGGATCATTTAATGAAACTTACTAATACCACTAAATGGTGAGTTTGAATATTACTGTTAATTCCAGTAAGCAAAATAACGAGAAATAATATATTTACTCAAATAGCGTTCGAATAATTCGATAATGATGTACCTGAATTATGTGTAATATCAAACATTCATTTGTTTTAAAATAATTATTAAGTTTCTACAAATGATTTGGAAACAATTATACACATATGTATATATAGAATATTGATAAAAACACTTCAATGATAAAAATATAAATATATTTCTTAGTTCAACTTAATCATATTACTTAAAGGCAAACGTCGTCGGACAAAGCAAATTTTAATGTCCATTTTCATATAATTCCTGTAGAGAGAGTTCAGTCGAAGATTCGATTCTTCTTCTGAGGCATACTAAGCATATTTTGTTCCAAGCTTTGAAAAAACTTTCAGGATTTTCAGAATACCATTGAAGACATGATTTTATTATTATTGCTGACATAATGAATAATGCACCTACCATACTCAACAAAGTTACATCTTCACCAGTTATAGTGATTTGGAAAATGAAGGAAAAAACAATTTCTATGGAACTCACTAAGGCCACAAAGCTTGCTTCTTCTAAATACAGGGCGTTAGTATAAAAATAGTGGGTGGCGAAACTAAGTATTCCAATCATTATTACAATCCAAGGCACAGTTCCGCATTTTGGAAATATAGTCTCGTTAACGATATATTGGTAACTGTATAATATTACGATTTGTATAACCGAGAAATGGAAGATCACTGCAGCATAGTGTAAATATACGATCCGACGCACTATTATAGCCGACAATGATTTCAGAAAACTATACCCGACAGCTAGTGAGAATCCCATAATTCGTGATTGTGCATCCAAGTAGTTGTCCCATTCTTCAAATATAAATGAAGGACGAGTAATCAGGATGATCCCGACAATGGATAATGTGATGGCTATGACATCAAAAAAATGTACTTTTTCTCGCAATATCAAAAAACCTAGGATTGCGGTGAAAATCATATCAGTCTTTGCGAGAATTGTAGTGTCGACTAATGGCAAGAAATCTAAAGATTTGTACAGAAACAAGATAGCTAGAGTTGCGATAATTGATCTGGTAAAAATTAGCAGATACTGACCTAGGTTCTTCGGAAAAAAAGAATGACCACTCTGTAGAATAACTGATACACATATAACAGCCATGCATATTCCACGGTGAATCAATATTGCCTGTTTGGAGATATCTGAAACGATTTTAACCAATGCCCATTGGATACAGTTGGTGATACACTCGAGTGAGACTAAGATAATTCCAATGCCAGGAAACTGTATTTTCTGAAACGAAGACACAAATGTATTTGACATCTCAAGTGAACTATTTCGACTTGCTACTTTTATTTTGATGTTCTCTTTTATTTGTGCTTTCTTAAGATGACGTTTACTTTTTCTGGACAATCTAAAATGTGATAGAAAAACAAAGTATTAGTGACTTATTTGTTAGCAAACGAAACTTATGATAATGTTTTTATTAAACCTGCAATTTGTAATTAATAAACACAAAATTATTAATTTGACTCTCACATAAAATATGTGTAATTACAAGTAATATTATTTTGTGCACATAATTTACTCTTTAATAAATAGAATAAGACACGGAATAATTATTCAAACAAACTAGTCCTTCGTGAGTTCTCCAGAGGAATAGAAGGTACTAATCTCCATGATGCTCGGTTAATTCATTCGGAAAGGAAACTAGCAGACCCAAATGTGTAGAATATATGGATAAAGATGAAAAATCAACTGGTAACTTTTCAAACTTATACTGATCGCCATTAGTTGTTTTTTTTTTTCAGAATGTGCACATTCAAGAAATAAAAAAATCATAAGCAATTAAGAATAAATAAAATATATAAAGTAATGTTAAACAAAAATTTAATGTTTTAATATTTGCTGACGTGTAACATTGTGGTAAAGCCTAAAGCAAATAGATGATGCTGGTTTTCTCAGGGGGGTTAGCCCAAAGGGATTTATTAATTCTTTGTTTATAAAAATGCTAAATTTTATGGAATACTTCTCGGCTTGATTATGACTACATCAAAGGGTTTTTTTTGCTTTTTTTAACAAACACAATTTAAATTCTCAAGAATATCTCTTGGAAAAGAACAATTAGTTCATGAAAGAGAAATAAACTAGCTCAGTATAAGTCTATGTTAAGTATATTTGATCGTCTTTATTACACGCTAAAAGTTACTTACGTAAAATACTCTAAACAATCTCGTATCTTCTATCTGATATTGCAGTTGTTTGTCTTAACTGAAATACGAAGTGTTCTCTTTACACCAAGTGTGTAGTCCTTCAAATTATAAAAGCTACATGTATAAAATGATGTTTTCGCTTGCTTCCATCCGGACATTATGCAAGTCTTGCGACTAGTTGTTTCATTGGAGAAATTGAAAGGAATGTCGTTTGAGAGTAAAATATGGATATATATCTGACGTTTAAAAAAGCTATAATATTAAATATTTCTATAGTAGTGACATCTATTACTCTAATTTGAAATAACTCGTCATAAAAGGACAATATATCAATATATTGGTAATATCAGCAAAAAATATTCAACAGTTATAATTGTCATATATAATTAGATACTAATAACAGACTAGTCTTATTCCTATTTTGATTCTGTTAACTGTTGTCTTTTACGGAGATGTCCTACGTAGATCTATTTTCTATGTCAGTAATGGCTGAAATTCGAAATACTGGTTATTTCTTATTGAAGTGAAGTTATCTACGTTTTTATGTTCGTTAAAATGAATGAATCTGTACCGATTAAAGGCCAATGTTATTCGCTAAGATAGTACTACTTTATAAGTCAAGACATGGAATAAATGCTAGTTTATAATTAGCCTCATGTTAATGATAATAAACTTGTCAATTTACAAGTAAACTGAGACGATCGTATAGGATAGTACCAATAGGAAACTTGAAATCTAATCGCCACAACCTTACCATAAGGACGTAAACTTATTGATAGTTGCTTGCAATCTTCATCCATATTTGACTTGCATGTAAAAATTCAGTAAAACCAATTTTAATTAGCATTATTTATTTAATAGTTAGATTACCATCACGCTAATAAATTTTCTTTATTAAATATACACATATTCACCCTAGTAGCGGGTTTCACGACTTGTATTAATAAAGATCAGGTTATATGATATTTGTTTTAGAGGATACCGTTTATTTTTCAGCTAAGGACTTTACTTTATATCACAGCAATCTGTGTTTTAACATGGCCCCCAAATAACCTAGTTTGTCATTCATAAAAATGTCGAGTTCGACTAAAAGTCACTCTTTGTTACCCTATGTAGTAATCTGTGGTAAATTCTCAGAGTCGAGCTGTTACAACTTTTTCTTGTACTCATATAAAATGTGTGCCGATTATAATCCCAAATATTATTGGTATGACTCACGAGCTTGCAGTGCATATCAAATAATTTAAATTGTTTAAATATAGAATACAGTAGTTTTATTGTTGAATAATATTTTGATCTTTTTGTTGTTGTCTAACGTGACTGTAAAATCAAATGTTAAGTATTCATTTTATATAAAAAAGTACAGCCATGAGTGGTTGCGAGGATAAAATGATAAGTTTACTTGCTACAATGTAAATGTTTTAATGGAAATATAACTGTGAGTAAACTGTAGATATAAGTTTTTTATTGTTATTTATTTATTCATCTTTTTATGTTTATTTTTTTCTTATTCTAGCTTGGGAGAGCAGTTACCTTCCTACAAATATCTGCAGACAGTGAAGAGTGATATAGATGTGGGTCGTTGTGGACTTGACTACCCACATCTCGCTTTCTAATTTCTAATTTTCTGATGTGAGACTAGCGATTTGGAGGTTATAACTTATAGACGGTGTATCCCCACAGTAATGTGGGTCCTAATTCCGCTGTCACCTCCAAAACTTATTTTATAATCCTACGTTTTGATTTATGGGTGAGTATTTTACTGCTGTAATATAATTAATCAAAGGTTGAGATTTGCTGTTTTCAACGCAGTTGTTCCTCATCATTTTGTTTATTCACTATGTATTATAAGTCCATTAGCTTGCCGCTGAGTCACGATCGGTTCGTTTCTTTGTGTTACATTTTCTTTGTTCCATCTTCTTTTTGTTTCTCTTGGCTTTCGATAGTCTTTAATATTTTTTATACATCTATATTAAACCAAAAACTCCATAATTAATTCTCGACCTAAAACTAACTTGTATTTCTTGTTCATTTGATATCTAACTAAGAAATTATCACTCATTTAATCCATTAAACGAAAACTACATCATTTATTGTATTATGCAAAGAATAACATCGCATCTTCTAACTGCCACATCTGATTTGGTGTCACATAAGTGATTATTAACCAAACTTCGATGGCAGTTATAACTGTTGTAGAAATAAGCAAGCACCCCAAGTTGACCTTGGTGTTTCAGTGCTAAATTTACTCAACACAATATTCCATTGTACAGCTTAGCATTGAAAAACAAACCAAACAACCCTAATCTTAATTTTGCTTTGTAATCTTTTGGTGGGTAATCTTGTATTCACTCCCATGTCTTGCCTGATACACGTATCATACATACAGTGACAACCCACATATTTGGATAGTACATGATCCTTGAGAAAAATAGTAATTATATTATATGTATAAAAGTTTATATTTTACTACTCTGAAGTAAATTCTGAGAGTTCATAAATATATTCACAGAGACACAGTTACAATTCTATAATAGAACGTAAAGAGATCCATTTACCCTCCCTCCAGCAAAGGTTCTGTCATAGGTCAAAATATTTAGCTTTATTGCTTTTTAATTCTTTTTCAATAAAACTCATTTCGCTCGTATTACTGTGTCTGCAGTCTCATCCTTTACTGTACACAAATCTATACAGGATATGTAAGTTTATTTATTACATTACTTTCAATAATGCATTTTTTAAATTCACTTTGTACATATTCTCACATTTCATTTTTATTACATACCATTTTAATACACATAAAAATGTAAAATAAATTTTGTAACGTTTTTTATGTATTTGCTTTTTATTCTTATGCTTTTTTACTGAATAATTGCATATTCACTGTTACCCACTACTGAAACAGCAGTATATTTGTGGCCTTACAACCCTAGCAAAGAGATTTCTTTCCCCTTCGTTGGAAAATTACAGAAAATTTTGTGCTCAACAAGAAAGAGACCGTTTATTTAAAAATATAATTTTTAATCTTTGGTATATTTGTTTTATAAGGCGTTGTTTTGCCTTTTTATGCACACCAACATTTACTTTTAAATTGATAGTAGTTTTCTCTTAGTTTCTATATTATATCTTACTTTCAAGCTCAAAATAATACTTATATTATCAAAATGTTCTTCATTCACTGCTAAAAGATCTTGTTAAAAAGTCCTTCTTTTATCCAATCTCTTAAACTGCCTTTTTCTAAAGAAGGCAGATGATTATTGTTTAAAGATAACAAGTTTTAGTTATTTATATTTATATTGATAATTGCGTAACACGTTAGAGTACTCCGTCCAAAAAATTGTAGTTAGCTGTGTTAATTATTTCTGTTAAATAATTCTTATCATAAAAAGGTATGTGTCTGTATTTACGTTCAACATAGGTATAAAATGTATATTTATCACATTTTCATTATAAATTTTTTGAATATTGAAATAAATTTTATATACTTTTTCAGGGGTTTCTCTATAATTTCTTCATGAAGTAATGTTTCATTATTACTTTTAGTTTCTTAATAATTATAGAGTTATTTTTTACTTATTTCATTATCCCATTTATTATGATATTTATAGATGATGAAAAATAATTTTCTATTCTTAATCCTAATTTTTCACATGAGGTGATCATTTTAATTTTGACATCTAGAGAAATATTTTGTTTCATAACGTATTATATGTAATTCTATTTAACCTGATTTTGTTATTTGCATTTATGTGTAGTTTTTGTTTAAATACTATGTTTTTTATGTGGTGAAGAACATAAACATCTGCCCATAAACTTCTTAGCCATGTTGCAGAATTAAAGTTAATTGCGAGCTTGAGGATAAGCCTGAATCAGAGGTGGAGAGAAAAATGTGATACATTTTCCGCTATCTTTTATTCATATAGGGTTTTTAGGAAAAAAAAATCATCAATATGTTGCTACGATTTCGTGCTTTGAGAAGAAATTAGTGATGGCGAAATTTGTGAACGTAGATTGATTTGTTTGACACATGAGAATGTTCAGAAACGTTGTGAAATGAATTGCTTGTGAATGAAACAGTGATTTCCTGTTAAGTAGGAAGAAACATTTCTATCAGAATACAGTCTTGCTTTGTAATGCTAGTGAATACTATAATGGCGATACATCCCCAGGGAATAAAGCCATACAGCATAACAAATCATTACTTCACATCCAGTGTGTAGTCTGTTTTTTTCCCTTATATTAAGTGTAAGTCATTCAATTAAATTCATATATACCTTAAAATTATCCTGTACGAACCTGTTGTTGTTTATCTTATCACTAGTCTTATTTGATCAGACAAATAACATGATCATATAAAACACACACACATATTTATATTTGGGAAGTTCAGTTACCTTTCTGTCAATAGGATTTTTGTTGTTAGTAACTATTAAAGTATCAACACTTTCTTTTATAGTGGTAACTTTTAGTGGGTTAGTATATATTGTAACATCTTGATCAGCTTGAATGTTTTGCCTCTCACAGCCTTCGCTGGAAGTTTGGTGAAATCCCTAGTTTTCTCACTACACCAAAATGTTTAATAATCTGAACAGTAATTAATATGATTAACTGTAGTATTGAGGGTATTTTGTTTAAATATTTTGTGTCACCAGTTATCTATTAGAAAAATTATTAAAAAATATTAATGTTGCCGCGAACACACAACGTTTGTTTTTTGTTTTTGCTCTTTTAATTTCGCACAAAGCTACTCGAAGGCTATCTGTGGAAGCCGTCCCTAATTTAGCAGTGTAAGACCAGAGGGAAGGCAGCTAGTCATCACCCACCACCGCCAACTCTTGGGCTACTCTTTTACCAACGAATAGGGGAATTGACCGCCACATTATAACGACACAACGGCTGAAAGAGCGAGCATGTTTGGTGCGATCGGGACTCGAACCAGGGACCCCAGATAACGAGTAAAACGCCTCAATCCACCTGGCCATTCCGGGTCGCAACACACAATGAATGTAGTCCATTTTTTACATATTTACATAGCATGTGCTTGGAAATAGAAATATAGATCCTCATGATAACAGTTTCACAGTAAAATATCGGATAAAAAGATATAATCAAATGCTCTCGGTTTCTCAGCAGTAAATTTGATAGTTTCATAACGCCAAAATTAGGGAACTGATACTTTAACAGAGCTCAAGGCACATAGGCTATTTAAAACTTCATGCTTAACAAAAATTTCTTAAAATAACTATGGTTCCTGTTTTTAACATCTGTCCTGTATAATTAGATATATTTTCAACCACAAGTAATTATCATATACTAGACAAGAATCGTTTGCTGTTTAGAAAATTCGTTATTGATGCATCTGAATCTTGAGTGATAATAAAATTTTATTTCTTTGGAAATAAATAATTGGGTTCTAAAAATGCTCGAAAAATTATTGTTATATAATGTTGGGTAAAAATTCATAATTGAAAAAAAATTATGATTTCATTTCTCTATAAAACATTTAACTAAACGAAAGTATTTACGTTTTATTTATTTTCTTATCCTGGTTAATAAGATAAAGTAGAATTAATTAAAATTAGGCGTCATTTTAAGAAAGCAGTAATTCTCTTATTTATCTTATTATTCCTGTGAAAGAAATTGAGTCTATCCTACCATCCTTCTTGTAAATTATTATAGACCTATTTTGTTAAACGTTTTCTGAAAAACGTTGAGGACTTTTAGAATTGAAGACGTGATTTCATACCTTCTATTAATGTAAGAAACAATGCAATCACTCCACTCAACAAAGTTAAAACTTCAAGTGTTATTATGTTATGTATGATGAAGGAAAAATAATTTTCAGAAAAATACACAATTAGCCTTTTCAACGCACAAAGCATCAACAAACAAATAACGGTTGCCGAAATTACGTATTCAAATCGCAAATACAATCCGTGGTATATTTCCACATGCTTGAAATACAGTCTGGTAAAGTATAAAATGAATGTTGGAATAAACAGTTTTCAGGGGTAGTTATAGTTTGGTGCTGGAAGGGACACGCTTCACAAAATAATAAGCTCCATTTAGTCTCTTTGCATATATTTATTTCATTCACTTTAACAGTAAAATGCAAAAATAATTTGAGAAATATATTGAACATTTTCGTTCGTATTGCACATATATTGTTAAAATTTCCCCTCGTAACAAGTAATTTCTAACCTCATGTGTAAGTATAATTTTGTAGTCACGCATCACGGCTTTCACGTTGAACCAATAGATGCCACTACTATAGGAAATGTTAAATTCAATAGTTTATGAGCGTTGAGCTGTATGTTTGTTTGTTTGTTTTGGAATTTCGCACAAAGCTACTCGAGGGCTATCTGTGCTAGCCGTCCCTAATTTAGCAGTGTAAGACTAGAGGGAAGGCAGCTAGTCATCACCACCCACCGCCAACTCTTGGGCTACTCTTTTACCAACAAATAGTGGGATTGACCGTCACATTATAACGCCCCCACGGCAGGGAGGGCGAGCATGTTTGGCGCGAACCCGCGACCCTCAGATTACGAAGCGCACGCCTTAACGCGCTAGGCCATGCCAGACCATTTGAGCTGCATGATAAAAATAATATATATATTATGATGTGAGATTTAAGCTTTTTAGTGTAAACATTTATGTTTCTGTGTCGTA
This sequence comes from Tachypleus tridentatus, assembly GCF_004210375.1. Taxonomy (NCBI): domain Eukaryota; kingdom Metazoa; phylum Arthropoda; class Merostomata; order Xiphosura; family Limulidae; genus Tachypleus; species Tachypleus tridentatus. The sequence continues at coordinate 31,878,747 of NC_134828.1, read as the reverse complement.
ATTTGTTATCATTCTCTTACAAAGAAAGCATAATTTAAATTCACGTCATATTTTTATGGTTTTTAAAGGAATGATGAAATCTTCCGAAACCAGAAATGAGTTGTTAATGAAAATAAAAATAAAAATAAAAAGCAAAAGTTTCACGTGAAATTTTAAATTTTTCTGATGCATGAAAGCAATATTAATCTTAAAAATAAAATTAATTTCTATGTTGGATATACAGTGTGTGAAGAGGAAAAAAAGCATCAAAACATTGCTTATTAAGTGATAAAACGTAACAAAAAATATGATATATTGCGAATGAAAGAATGTAAAGTTTACCGATAATTTCTTCAGGATTGTTTGTTTCAATCAAAAATGTGTAGAATCGGATTATGTCCCCCCTTCAAAATGAAAGTAACGAAATTATACTGTTATTCAATCTCAGTACAATGAATGGATATTATTAGATATAACTGAAAGAAAAAGAGCTCCCATTAGCATAACGGTATGTCTGCTGACTATAAACCGGGTTTCGATAACCATGATGGGCAGTTCAAATGACCTATTGTGTAGTTCTGTGCTTACTTCTGAATAATCATTAATAAGTTAACAAAGAGCCATAGTTCTAAAACAGGCTATTAGATCAATCAACGGTCAATAAGTTATACCACAATGATTTTAAACACTGTCAAAGTGTGACTTTACTGTAGTAATTGGTTCAAAATGCCATTTATAACCCTCTTTGTCAAAAAAACATGAACTATGCTCTGAGACATCTAACTTTCGGAGTCAAAATGCTCAACAATCATTTCAGTTTTACAAACTTATAAAAAAACAAACAAACAGAAAGAGGACTAAGCACATTTAATGAATTATGATTAGAGATATCATAATATAATGACCACAGACTTTGTGCTATGTCTATAACATACTTCGATTTCGTTTAAATTGTCTGAGAAAATATTTCGTATTTCACAACACTCTCTGTTTTGACCTTGACGTTTGCTTTAACGAACCCTTTTCTCTTTGATAAAAATAGTTGCTACTACTAAAAGCTACTGCTGGTTACATACACTCTATGTACCAAAGACAAACTATCGTCTTCATAATCTCCCCCTAACACTTCCATTTACCATAAAAATCGTTCACTGTACGATATTTGAACATAATTTTTTTCAATGAATCGCTATTGTTTTAACGTCTTCAACGTGTTACTGTAAATCTACCATTTGACATTCAGGTTATTCCTTGATAAACGACCCAGCATGACCAAGTGGTTAAGGTACTCGACTACTAATCCGAGGGTCGCGAATTCGAATCCCCTTCACACCAAACATGCTCGCCCTTTCAGATGTGGGGTCGTTGTAATGTAACGGTTAATCCCACTATTTATTGGTAAAAGAGAAGACTAAGAGTTGGCGGTGGGTGGTGATGACTAGCTGCCTTCATTCTAGTCTAACACTGCTAAATTAGGGACGGCTAGCGCAGATAGCTTTTCAATAAGTTTGGGCGATATTCAAAGCAAACAATCTTCTTATTTTATTAAACGGTGTAAAACAAGTGTTTAATTTAGACAGTTGCAACGTTTTCTCTTTATTAAACAGTAACTTATTTGCAAGACATTATACAGTAAGATATAACGTGGTAATTCATAGGAGGTAGTACATTCTACTCTTTAAATAATGATTCACGAACAACGTATGAGTTTCAGTAAAATGTATTCAAACGGTTTTAAAATAATAGCCGTTGGTTCTAATGTTCCATATAATATATTATCATTATATTAATATACATTCTATTATATTACATTTCCATGTAATATATTTCTGATTTTTTTATTTGCAGCACACTTTCTAGCATTTTATAGAATTCCTCTGACCGCAATGTTTCAGTAATTTTATCTTCACCTAACAAATTTAGTAAGTTTCAAATTTCAATCTCATTTTACAAAAAATTTGAATATTTCAATTTTTACTGAATCATTCTTTTAAAAAACAAGCTACTTAATGACTGTCTGCACTAGTCTTTCCTAATAAGTGTAAAACTAGAGAAAAGGCAGCTAGTCATCACCACCCACCGATAACTCTTAGACGACTCTTTTACCAACGAATAGTGGGAATTATAACACCTCCACGGCTGAAAAGGCGAGCATGTTTGGTGCGACGGGAATTCGAACTCGCGACCCTCAGATTACGCGTCGAATACCTTAACCCACCTGGCGATGCCAGGCTTTCAATAACATCTTTCCTTCGAGTTAATGTATATTAAAGAATACAGCACAAAGTTAGTTACTGTTTGGTTTAAGGAAACGGATATAAGAGGAAAACTCTCAGCTCTTGTGATTGAAATTTTTGACACAGATCACCAGGTCAAAATGTAGATATTATTAATAAATTATTTAATGAGTCATCGCAAAAATTTCTATTCCATGTTCAAACTATAGAAATTTTTGATATATCAGAGACAATATCATTAATATAAAACAGCAGAGGGTCCAGCACAGACCCATGGGGCATATTGTTTGTTGTAACTTTGATCCCATCGATTTGTTACTGCTCTCTGGTTTTTCTCTTAAGCCAGTTTTTATCCAATTAAAAAAAAACATTTACTGACAGTAATAGATTTATTTTTAACAAGACGTTTATAATGCATTTTGGAAAACATTTTCTGAAAATCAAGTAACGGAATCCAGAGTATTTCGATCAGCAGCTCTGACAGAAACATTATCAAACAATGTAAACATATTTGTTAAATAAGATTTCTCCCTCAGTGAACACATGCTGGTTTCGTGACTCTGTATAAAACTGGCTAAAGAAACTCAGCATCTTTAATCACACTTTCCAATATCATTCCAACCACTGATGTAAGGCTAACTGTCCTGCTTATCACCTATTTTAAATTATTACCAATTTCTAATATTCTTATACTACTTAGCAAACTTTACAACATATTAACAACAGTTCACAAATAAAACGTTTATGAAACTTTAACTCCAGGATAAAAATTGTCTGGTCTAAAAAATTTATCAGTTTTGTGGCGCATTCATAATAACATTTTTTTTAACTATCATTCTGATCTTATTGTACAATTACCTCATTAACATCTAAATGTTAACTGGTGGTGTGTAACAAAAATCAGAATGACAAGAGTTTTCACTTTACATCCAATTACACTAAACCAAACAGTATCAACCTCAGTGCTATTTTATTTAACTTAGATCAACTTATAGGTACTAGTTTTTAAAAGTAATGAAACGTTCAAAATGACAAAATGATTGTAAAATGAAACTTATTGGAAATGTAGGGTTAAAACGAAATTGCTGAAACACTGCGATTAAAGGTACTTCGTAAAATGCTAGAAAGGTTAATGCAAGTTTGTTTGTTTTATTAGAAATTCGTACAAAGCTACTCGAGAACTATCTATACTAGCCGTCCGTAATTTAACAGTGTAAGACTAGAAGGAAAGCAGCTAGTCATCACCACCCACCGCCAACTCTTGGGCTACTCTTTTATCAACGAATAGTGCGATTGACCATCACACTATAACGCCCCCACGGCTGAAAGGGTGAGCATGTTTGGCGCGACTGGGATGCGAACTTGCGACCCTCAAATTTGGAGTCGCACGCCTTAACACGCTTGGCCATTCCGTGCATTAATGCAAGTAAAAAGAAAACGTGGTAATGTATTGATATATTAGTACCAACGTCTGATATTTTAAATCCGTTTTTACATAGTTACTGAAACTGAGGTATTTTTCGTCAATCATTATTTTAAAACAATATGATAGCACGTAATACTACCTAGGAATTGCCACATTACATCTCACAATAAAACGTCTCTCTATAAATACATTTAGTTTGACTGCTGTATAATATTGGGTTAATGTGTTTTTAGTTTCACAGTAGCAAAGATAATACACATGAAGAAACGAGTAAATATTTTCGTGTTAAAATCTAATTATATAACAACTAATTAATGTTTAGCTTTCGGCGATGGTATAGTCTACTAGCCATAAGAAATTAAGATATCCGATAGGTATTTATACTTACTAGTTTTGAATACCATAACCAGTAACAAAATCTTTATTTAGGAAAATGCTAAATAATGTTATGCTATCTTATTCTTTTCTGTTGTTAAGCATCTAAAGAAGGATGGTAACAATCACGTCTTAATAATAATATTATATAATTATATGTCATAATAATATGGCAATCTTTATGGAGAATATAATACATATTCCTCGCAAATTTAAGAATCTATATTAAAATCTTTAATACATCAGTATTTATTTCAGTTTTATATTTCGAAATCTGACTTTCTTTTTATAATAACGCACGAGACATTTAAAAGTTTTTATATATTTTTCAGTTTAGGGAGTCCACTGATATATCTATAAAGATAAACTATGATATTTAATACTTTAATTTAAGTGTATAATCAATATTTTTAATTGTAAATAAATATATTTGTTACTACATGAATTTCGCATGCTAACAGCTGTAGAATATCACTAATACCTTAGCTCCGAGTGAGAGAATTTTGTATGAGTTCAATTGTTGCAGGTGTGACCTAATAACTGTTAAGGAATTTGGAGTCTAGTATACATCTCATTGTAGTACGTGCCTTAAACTGGTTCTGTGAAATAAAGTAAAGATCTAAAAGATATAATACAAACATTAAACTCACCGTCAACTCAATGGAAACTGGGAATTATAATCACTAGATAACAATATGACATGATGAATTGGAATGTCCATGATACGCAAGTTAAATGTCACAAACAATATTTTTTTTCATTCTCTGGATATGGTTTGTTGGAAAATTAATAATAACGCTACATGAGCGATATAATTAAAGACAACTTTCGGTTGATTCTAATAATAGTACTTTTATATAAGTACTAAAAACAGGTGATGGATAACTGGTGCATTATAATTGTAACATTTAATGGCATATAAGCTTTTCTATCTAACTATCCTGTAATTTAGACCTGGTAGTAATTAAGGGGCTTATTTTACCGTCAGGGACACTCAGTTGTTCCTCTTCATCCTAAGTGAACTTGACTTCAGTCGGTAGATGTTTTTATCGAACAATTCAGAACATGTTCTTCATTGACCACCACATTATAACGCCTCTAAGGTTATAAGGGCGAGCATGTTTGGTACGAGGGGGATTCGAACTCGCGACCCTCAGATTACGAGTGGAATGTCTTAACCCACCTGATCATGCCACGCCCAGCTTTTTTATCAATAGGCTCTCAGTAGTTACTAATTATTAAATTACCGTTTCTTTCTTTTACAGTGGTCACATTTGTTGGTTACTCTAAATTTTTTTCATGTTGGTTAATTTATTTTTTTGTTTGTATTTTAAATCATTCGATATATGTTTAAATTCCACAGTGCACGTAAAATATATGAGAAATCTGAACACGTGATCTATTATTTACTAAAAACCTTTTTATCCAACGTATTCGTTGACACAAAATGATTTTAGAGCACGTTTAAATACCTTAATAACTTGTGCTTTTAATATATATATAGATCCCAGTGATAACAGGTTTAGGGTTAAACATCGAAGGAAAAAGTTATAATAAACGTTCCTCGACGACTCAAAGGTACGTCTGGTGCTTATAACGCTAAAAATTCTCGCTTGATACTTCAAGTAGTCAAAAGACAGAAAGGTCATTATTTAGCTTTATACTTAACAAGTGTAACCCATAACAACTATGGTTCTTGTTTATAGTATCGTTCAATTTAAACCAATAGATGCCGCTACTATAGAAAAATGGAACAGAATGATATATAATCCTAGTGTCAGATGTATATCCACATTTTACTCTCAAACGACTGTCACTGCAGCTTCTCCAACGAATGAAGTACTCGTTATATCTCCCTAAGTTCAGTAAGAAAGCACAAATTCATGCATTTAGCTGTTATTATTAAAAGAACTGTAATGTTGATGTGGAGAGAATATTTCATATTTCAAATTAGAAAAGCTGTTGCAATATCTGTTTGAAGAAGAAGACATTTTTAGCGTTTTATTTAAGTAACTTTTATTGTGTAAAGTAACCTAGAATGTCATGGGATCAAATATTATCTATTTTATTCAGGTATTACCAGAATATTTACTACAAAGCAATTTGAAAACATTAAACCTTTTGTTTACATTTGTATGATACAATTTCTTTATTATTATTTATGTTAAATAAAACTCTAATAGGTCTTATTATGGTTACAGACTCCTCATAAAGGTAAATAGTTTAGAAAATATTCTTTGATGACAGGTTTTGAAGAACACATCTAACTCATGTATTTCTACTAAAATATTTTTTTCTTTTTATTTTGCTTACTTAAAATAATGAACTATTCATTTTGGACACTATTGATACCTTACAAAATAATTAAGACTTCTGACACACCCTGTATGTCACATACATTTAAAATATATACAGATAACAGGTTTATCTATATAAATATTACTTTCCACTGATGCATGTACTCTACACATTCACAATAGTGGCAGCTTACCTTACTATTTCCCTTTGTCATCTTATCTTTGCTTTTGGTGACTCGTAGCATGTTTGGAAAAACATAATTCTAGTTTCATGCGACAGCTGTTTTTATAATTTTCTGTATTAGTATCAATGTTTTCAGTTTAAATGATATCGTAGATCAATGAACCTAATTTTACAAGTAAGATGGTTGAAGTATAATCATCTGAAACTTAGGGCTGTTGACAAAAGAAGAAAATCAGTCACTAGTGTACGCGACTAATCTTTCGGTAATCCATGTTGATCTCTGCTGAAATGAAAGGTTAATTAACTAAATGTTCAGAAGATAATATGTAGCGATTTTTAATATATGGAATAAAATAGAGAAGACAGTGAGTTAATAATACAGTTTAGATAAAATCGACCACTTTATCCACAGAGAAACATGAACGATGAATACAACTGGTCATCAATGTTGTAGAAAAATATATATAATAAAAATAATTATTTTAAATCAAGTATACTCGATCAACATATGAATGAGATGAAACAAGATGTTTACAACTGAGAAACAATAAATACCTTCTTTCACTGGTGAAGCCATAAAAATTAACACCCCAGATTAAATTATCATAAGATTTGTTCTGCATTTAGATTTTTTTTAATATTTGTGTATCATGTACTCCGTTTGTTTATTATTTCTGTTTTTTTTATTATATTAAAGGGTTTCTATCACCTCGTGTATTATCATAATTCTAAATCACGGAATTTTTTTTTCTTTTCAGTCAAAATTCTTTACATGTGATAATTATTTTTATATTAACATGCTTTAATAGTTTTTATTTTATTTTATTTCAGTACTTATTATTGACAGTTTTGTTTTACCTAAAATGATTCCTATTCTTATATATTTTTGTATAATTTTTTATTTAATGGTTTCGTTATTTTTGTATTGTATAAGCATCAACTGGAAGGTGTGAAAGCAAATACACTTTTGACTATGTCTCAAGTTTAAAGTGAATATGGAGATTGAAGACAAGTCTGAAACAGAGACGGAACAAGAGTATCATATATTTTCCACGATCGTTTAATCATTAAAAAAAAAAATTTATTTAATCGTGTTAAATAAACAAGTTTTCAGAAAAAAAAAGACTTAAATATTTTTATCATTATTACATGTAAAACAGCTTAGTCGAAGCTATTATTCTACTTCTAAAGCATGTTAAACCTATTTAGTTCCAAGCTTTAAAAAATTCTCAGGACTTTCAGAATATCTTTGAAGGCATTCCTTCACTGTTACTGTTGTTGTAATCAACAATGTGTTTACCACCCTCAGCAATGTTAGTTTTTCTCCATTTATCATGAAAGTAAAAACAATTTTGACGAAATTCAATAAAGTTAAACAGCTAGCTTTTTCAGAATACATGGAGTTGATTTTAAAACACTTAGTGCCAGAACTCATTGTTCCGAACAGTAATGTAATCAAAGGCACAGCTTCACTTTCTGCAAACAAGAATCTTAGGATGCAATGGTAGATATCCAACAACTCAACACATGAAGACTGTAATTATATACGATAAAGTTGAAACAAATAATAAGAAACAGCATTGAAACTAACTTAATAATCAAAATGATTTGTTAGTGTTTTGTTTTGTCTTGAATCATGTGCCGTACACTGAAGATGCTGTAATAAGGAAGTGTACTGGCCTATATCGAATATATCCGGGTTTGTATATCTGAGCTTGCTCTTCAAAACCTAAGCAGGGTAATTCGTCACCGAAGAAAAGCAGGAAAGGTATTGTTGAAACAAGGAAAGTTGTCAACATGTGAATACAAGTGAAATATCTTGATCATTGTTTAGGTAGATATAAAGTTTCTCTTTGTCTTGTGAAGCAGACCACACATATTCTGTAGATATAAATGACTCTTGTATATGTAGGAGAGACGTTATATTATATCTAAACATAAACTATAAACTTGGTTATTCTGAATCTAAGTGTGATAATCTTTGTTTAACATATTTGTCTGTTGTAATGGATTTCGTATTATGTGTTTGTTTTATATCGATTTTTGTTTTAGTTAATTACATATTTATAAATACATATAACTTATATGGTTAAATGTATATTGTGGAATTCGTACCTATTCTTTAAACTTGTGAAGATTCTCGAGTGTAAGAATTAATAATACATCGTTTTACGAAGGCAGAAGCGTATGTTCAAGTATTATACTCGAACTCTTGAGTACCTCTCCTTAATGTTTATGAATGGAACCCCCGAAAGATAATGATATATTGTCGGTTTGCTGTAGTTAATGTAGTATATATTTCGAAAGCTATAACTGTGATTAACGATTATTAATCGTTAAAATATAGATACTTGATGAGAAACTTTTATGGATTTCGAACATTTCAAATCGTTTAACTTCAGTTAATTTACTTCAGACGCTAACATTACTGTGAGAACATTAGATTAAATTCTTCGGAGGAAAATCATCTTCTAAACGGAGTGAGGCATGCTGAGAACAAAGAGCTAACTGGTGAGTTGTTAAGTGAAGTGCAACAATATCAACACAATTTTAATCGCTTATAGTGAACAGTTGATAAATCATTCTGTTCAAGATAGAAGATTTAATAACACTTCTAAGTTTGTAAAACTTTCGTATATAACACATCTCTTCTAATAATTACTTGTATAAACCGGGATTATAAATTGTATTGTTGTTTATATAACCTAATATATTTGTTTTAAGAAAGGAAATTGTGTGTGTCAATCGTTTTAGTAAATGACATATACCTGATAAATAAAATCCGAGATAAATTATAGTACGGATCACAATAAGTTTGGGCTCGTCTGAGGATTTATAGAGCTAAATATTAGGGTTTTGAACGACGGGTAAGCACGAGACGGATTAGTCTTTGTACAGCTTTTATGTTCAATAAACGTTCTCAAAGTTAGCTGTGTTTTATGTTTTTAACTGCTGTCCTGAATAATCAAATATATTTTAAGATTGTAGCAGTGCGTTAGGATCGTTTGATGAAACTTGCTAATATCTTTAAAAGTTGATTTTGAGTACTACTGGTCATACGAGTAAGGACACTAAAGAGAAAAAGTACATTTTAAAACTTGGAAATGATATTCATTAATTGCAAAGAAAACTTAAAACTAAAGTGTAACACATTTACTGAAATTTTGTTCAAATAATTCGATAATGATGCGTTAGAATTTTAGGTAAAAAATAATTATTGGGCTTCCATAGATGAACTCAGAACTTATTTTTACATAATGTTGATCGAAAACACTGTAATGACAGAAAACATAATTATGTTGATTTACTTAATATAATGAATTAAAATAACATTACTACGATTTCTTTTTAAACATCTCAGTTAATAAGATAAAGGAAAACTACTTCAAATTAAACATCGTTTGACAAAATACTTTTTAATATTCATATCATAATTCTTGTATAGAGACTTGAGTATTAACTGCTATTCTACTTCTAAAGAATCCTAAGTCTACTTTGTTCCACCCCCCGAAAAAACTTTCAGGATTTTCAGAAAACCATTGAATACATGCTTTCATTGTTACCGGTAACGTAATCGATAATGCACCTAGCACACTCAACAAAGATACATTTTCACCAGTTACAGTGACTTGAAAAATGGAAGGAAAGAGAATTTCCCAGGGACTTCACCAAAGCGACGCAGCTAGCTTTTTCCACATAGAGGGTGTTGACATATAAATACTTGGTACCGAAACTAAGTATTCCAATCCATAATATAATCCTAGGCATAGCTCCACATTCTGGTAAAACAGTTTCGTCAATTGTACGTTGGTAACTGTATAATATTAGAGTCTGGATAACACGGGTATTAAAATCCGAATTTAAGCGTTGTAAGTCCGCAGATATACCGCTTAGCCCCTGGGGGGCAGCATCGAATGAGTTGAGAAATTAATACAAAACGACTAATTATATTTAAGTTTAAATATTTTCGCTCTGTCAGTTATCGTAATCATATGAAAACTCGAATGCATCACAATTTGTGTCAGTTTCATATTTTTTTTCAAATCAGTATTTCTCAAAAACAAGGAGTTAGAAAATATATTTTGAAGTTTAGATGGATAATCAATAAGTTCATAATAAGACAGATATAATCCAGCAAACGAGTAAAATGATATGAAATAAGTTAATTTGAGCGTATAATTAACAGTTCTGACAGCGTTAAGAAAACCACTTCTCTATATACGAAAATATATTGTTAGTAGCACAATAAATTCACCAACACCTGAAGAGCTCCGTATTCATTCGTCTCATACTATCTGTCACAGGTGTGCTCTACTTTTTGTCCACTCAGTTACAATCTAATATATAGCGTACTTTAACTGTCGAAGTATACCTCTTAAATTAGTTCAGAGAAATAAAGTGAAGATTTAACAGATAGAATACAGACGTTAAACTTGTCTTCAGTTTAAATTGAAATGAGTAATAGTTTCTATATTTAAACATTAAAACACTCTAAACCCTTTCTTATATAGATAAACTACGAAACACAATATAAATTTGTGGTGTTTTCTGTAGAGAAGATAAATATTAGAAAAACCATCAATTTGTTCTTGATGTGGTTAGTTCGTAAAATAATAACGCTGCATGTAATACAATTTAAAAAATTTATCTTGATTATGTCTGTCCATAGTATTACAGTATAGAAACTGAGAATAGGTTAGTTAGGTCCAATGCAAGTATAACAGATGTTATCATGGTTACAGTCTCGTTATGAAGGCAAACAGTTTTCACTGCAGCATGTTAGGTGTTTTAAACAAACAGTTTATGAAATCTTCTTTCATGACAGGTTTTGAAGATACCGTACACCTCATATATTTCTACTCAAATACAAACTGTGTCACATGCGTTTAAAATAATACAGATGTTATATAAATGTATATAAACATTGTTTTCGACTCTTACATGTACTTTACACATACATAGTTTTAGCAGCTTATCTTAGTACTTGTCTCTCACATCTTCTGATGTTTGATGACTCGCAGTACATTTACCGAAAATGAACTTAAATGTATTAGTTTTTGTACTATTTAAGTATTAAATATAAAAATAAATGTGAATTGCTTTTCCATAAGGTAGAATACTTTGAGTACAATATTATCTGAAAGTTTCACATATTTGTTAATTATAGTTTATAACACTCTGTATTAATGTAATACGTCAATAAACCTAAATGTATCATGTATTTTTCATGATATTTAAGATATTTTAAATTTTTTCCATTTTATCTTTTTAGACATAAACAAATGTTTCAGAAAACAAACAAACATTGAAATATTTTCATCTTCATTACATGTAAGAAAGTTCAGTCGAAGCTACTCTTATACTTCTATAGTCTTTTATGCTTAGTTTGTTCCAAGCTTTGAAAAAATCTTTCAAGGTTTTTAGAATATCATTGAAGTCATGCTTTTATTGTTAATGTTGTCGTAATGAAATGTACCTACCATACTGAAAAGAGTTACAGCTTCACAACTTATCAAATAATACGAAAACAAAAACAATTTCCCCCGAACACACTAAAGCCACACAACTAGTTCTTTCAACGTAAAATATGTTAATATTAAAATACCTAGGGTCAAAACTCATTATTCCAACCATTAATATAATCCAAACCACAACTCCACTTTCTGGAAACATGAATATTAGGATGTATTGGATGATATTTAAAGACTCGACGCTGGAGGACTGGCATCTGAATACGAAGTAGTTCACAATAAGAATGAAAACATCATTGAAACTAACTTGTAACGAAAATGAATTGCTTGAGTCTTGTGTTATGTCTCGGCTAATGTGTCACAATTTGAAACAGCTGCAATTATTTATAATAACTGTTATTATAAATATTCATTGTTATTTGTATATTAAAATATATTTGTGTTAATACAGATAATTGTATGTTACAATCGTGTTGGTAAGTATCATAAACTTGATACTTATCGCGTGAAATAAATTGAATTATGTAGCAATATAAACTGGAGCTCATCTGTGGATTTAAAGAACTGAACATTTGGGTTTAGTACTTGAAGTAGGTAGAATAAAGATAATCTATTCTATGGCTTTATGTTGTTTAAAATATTTCAAAAATAACTATGGTTCATGTTTTTAAGAGTTATTCTGTATAGTTAAATATATTTGGAGCTACAAGTACTGATCATTCACTTGTCTTGAATCATTTAATGAAATTTCCTAAAACCATTAAATGTTAGGTTTCAATATTACTGGTCATTTTAGTAAGAAAAATAACGAGAAATAATATATTTACTCAAATAGCGTTCGAATAATTCAATAATGATGCACCTGAATTCTGTGTAATATCAAACATTCATTTGTTTTAAAATAATTATCGAGCTTCTATAAATGATCTAAGAAAATTATACACATATATATAATATTGATAAAAACACTTAAATGACAGAAAGTATGATTATATTTCTTTGTTCACCTTAATCATATTTTTTAAATGCAGACGTTGTCGGACAAAGCAAATTTTAATGTCCATTTTCATATAATTCCTGTACAGAGAGTTCAGTCGAAGATACGATTCTTCTTCTGAAGCATACTAAACATATTTTGTTCCAAGCTTTGAAAAAACTTTCAGAACTTTCAGAATACCATTGAAGACATGATTTTATTATTATTGCTGACGTAATGAATAATGCACCTACCATACTCAACAAAGTTACATCTTCACCAGTTATAGTGATTTGGAAAATGAAGGAAAAAGCAATTTCTATGGAACTCACTAAGGCCATAAAGCTAGCTTCTCAACGTACAGGGCGTTAATATAAAAATAATGGGTGGCGAAACAATACAGCTAGAGTTGCGATAATTGATCTGGTAAAAATAAGCAGACACTGACCTAGGTTCTTCGGAAAAAAAGAATGACCGCTATGTAAAATAACTGATACACATATAACAGCCATTCATATTCCACGGTGGATCAATATTGCCTGTTTGGAGATATCTGAAACGATTTTAACCAATGCCCATTGGCTACAGTTGGTGATACAATCGAGTGAGACTAAAATAATTCCAATTCCAGAAAACTTTAGACACAAATGTATTTGACATTTCAAGTGAACTATTTGGACTTGCTACTTTCTTTTTTGATGTTCTCTTTTATTTGTGCTTTCTTAAGATGACGTTTACTTTTTCAGGACAGTGTAAAATGTGATAGAGAAACAAATTATTACAAGTTGCAAGATGTGGCAGTTAAAAGATGCGATGCTCTTCTTATTATATATTACTTTCAAAGCTCAAAATAATATTTATATTATCAAAATGTTCTTCAGTCACTGCTAAAGATCTTGTTAAAAGTCTTTCTTTTATCAATCTCTTAAACTGCCTTTTTCTAAAGAAGGCAGATGATTATGTTTAAAGATAACAAGTTTTATTTATTTATATTTATATTGCAAATACAATAAATGATGGGGTTTTCCTTTAATGGATTAAATGAATGATAATTTCTCAGTTAGAAATAAAATGAACAACAAATACTTGTTAGTTTTAGATATAGAATTAATTATGGAGTTTGGAAATAAATAATTGGGTTCTAAAAATGCTCGAAAAATTATTGTTATATAATGTTGGGTAAAAATTCATAATTGAAATTATGATTTCATTTCTCTATAAAACATTTAACTAAACGAAAGTTTTTACGTTTTATTTATTTTCTGATCCTGGTTAATGAGATAAAGTAAAATATTATTCAAAAGTAGGCGTCATTTTAAGAAAGCAGTAATTCTCATATTTATCTTGTTATTCCTGTAAAGGAAGTTGAGTCTATCCTACCATCCTTCTTCTAAATTATCCTAGACCTATTTTGTTAAACGTTTTCAGAGAAACATTGAGGACTTTTAGAATTGAAGAAGTGATTTCATACCTTCTATTAATGTAAGAAACAATACAATCACTCCACTCAACAAAGTTACAACTTCAAGTGTTATTATGTTAAGTAGGATGAAAGAAAAATAATTTCCAGAGAAACACACAATTATCCTTTTCAACGTACAAAGCATTAACAAAAAATAACGGTTGCCTAAAGTAAATATCCAAATCGCTAATATGATCCATGGTATATTTCCACATGCTGGAAATACAGTTTCGTTAAGTATAAAATGGAATTTTGGAATAAGCTGTTTTCAGTGATAGCACAGAAAAAAAATTAGGTATCATCCTATTTGTTCTTGTTTAAATCTTATCCAACAAAGGATAAGAAGAGAACCCGAAACCGTACATATTACTCTCAAGAGAGCCTTACAAGTGTACTATACAGTAAAACAATAATATCCATATATCATATTTAATAGTTCTATAGGTGCTAGCCAAAGTTCTGTTAGTCCAATACTAGCTGCATACATTGTTCAGATAACTTCAGTGATATTTCGATCAAAATACCAAAATTGTTTTTTCAACAACATTTTAATCTATATCAGTTCAAATCGAAACAGTAATTTGTGTTGGTAAACTTAAACATATCATTTCCTAGGCATTGCCTCAGAACATCTCTAAGTATGCAGAATCCTTGATATCAGAATTGCGACCAAAAAGATCTTAACGTCATATTCAAACAACACAGTTTCGTTGATATTCCACAGTCAACATCATTTGTATAACACAATGGACGCAGCTCAAAGCTTTGAGGAACATTACTTGTTGTAACTTTTATGTAGTCAAATCTAGCTCCATTTATTAAAATTCTTTGCATTTTTACTCTTAAACCAAATTTTGTTCATTAAATTCCTTAATTTTGTCACCATACCTTCAGATTTATTTTTAACAAGTTTTTATAAAATGCTTCACTAAACCCTTTCTATCAGTCAATTAAAAGAAATATACAGTTTCATTGTCAAAGAATGTTAGAATAAGTCTTAAAGAAGAGTTTCCTCAAATTAAAACGTGCTGACTTTATAACACTATATCATCTGCTTCAAATGACTCAGCATCATTAATCACATTCTCCAAAACCTTTCCACATTCTGGTGTTATATTATATGTCCTATAGTTGTGTGGACAATGTTTATCACTTTCTTCAACTATTTGCCAACTTGTAATCTTCTAATATCTTTCCAATTCTCAATGATCTATAAACATATAAGCCATTGTTCAAATTTCAACCTTAACTTAGTTCTATTTTCTTTAATATTTATTAACCTAAAGGTTAAATGTTTTTGAAAATGTGATTCGGGGAAATAGAAATGTTCAAAATGATAATTTAAATCATTTTGAGAATTTAGACTGATTGGAAGGGTTCAGTAGAATCAAAATTACTGTTTATAGGAATTTCACAAAAATGCTAGAAAGGTTCTGCAGGTAAAAAGAAAACAGAAATTGGATACATGAAAGTATATTGACATATAAGTACATTTTACTCAAATTCAGATGTTGTTCTTGACTCATTATTTAAAGAGAAAATCGTGGCATGTAATACCACGTATGAATTACAACGTTACATCTTATTGTTTAACGTCTTGCAAGCAATGTAATAAAGAGGAAAAAAATATAACTCATTAACGCTTCTTGTAGCACAGGGGTATGTCTACAGATGTTTGGTACAAGAAACAGTCTTTCTATACCCGTGGTGGGCGGTCTACAAGTAGCTCTTTGTGTAGCTTTGTGAACACAAGATTAGTCTGATGACGGTTTGTTTGTTTTGGAATTTCGCACAGAGCTTCTTGAGGGCTATTTGTACTAGCCGTCCCTAAATTAGCAGTGTAAGACTAGAAGGAAGGCAGCTAGTCATCACCACCCACCGCCAACTCTTGGGTTACTCTTTTACCAACGAATAGTGGGACTGACCGTCACATTATAACGCCCCCACGGCTGAAAGGGCGCAATGTTTGGCGCAACCGTGATGCGAACTCGCGACCCTCAGATTACGAGAAGCCTACCTTTTCACGCTTGGCTTCTGATGACGGACACAACAAGTTTTTCCCATGTCCAGTCTACCAGCAAGTACACCCATTCTTGATTCAGGCTTGCCACCTCACAAGAAGGCGAAGACATGGCGTTTAATAGCCTGTACAGTGCAGTCATCCATAGGATGAATAGCCCCAAGGTACAAAATCAAGGGAAGTATCTACCTCCTCATCATCTACGCCCTGCATACAAAGTTAGCAGGGCAGAAGCGGTAATCATGAACTGTCGAACCAACACGCTGCACCACCTCTTTTTAGGCAACCTCTAGGGCACGCGAGAAAACGAGCCCCAAAGCAAGTGACTGGGGATGAAATCCATCCAGTCCAGTTCATTTGCCCACCCACCGAGACCGGGGCTTGACATGGTTGAGCTGGGAAGTAATGGTCTGAGAGTAACTGTGGACAATGGCCAGCGCCGAACATAGCGATGTCGAGTTCTCAAAGAACGGATTCACATTGTCTGCTTTTGAAACGTACTTGACACTCATACCCCTCGGCAGCTGGAGTCCCCACTCCAAAACCGAGTTATACAGATAAGAGAACAGGCAACCCTGATGGGCTTCGTCCAAGATAGAAAAGGAAGATGTCCGTCAAATATTCGTTTATCAAGAGCGACAACATTAATGCACACTACCTACCCCTCAGCATCACTATGTGACGAGAGGATGGTGCCATTAAAATGCGGGTGAAAAAGGATCTCCACACCACGCGCACATATAGTGCCAACCGATAAGAAGGCACGGACAGGATAGTGTGAAGAAAACGAAAAGTGGTCCGTCTGAGAGATAAAACGAGTCTCCTGCAAAAAGATAGCGGCAAACACAAAGTGGTTGAAGAGGGAAAATGCGTTGTATTACTTGGCAACGTTTCGCATTCCCCGGATGGTCAACATCATGCACGAGAAACCCATTAACTAGACCAGAAGGGGAAATCAGTTACGCTACTGCATCATTTGTACGAAAGGGGTGGGGGCGAGCACAACCGAGATATCCAAACTAAAGTGTGGTAGAGTCACTGGGCTGTAGGGCCACTGCGATCCCTTACTTTCGTCCTCCAATCCCAAAAGGCTCGGGAGACTCGAAAGTTGACGAAACAATCGAACGATCCAGGTGACGGTAGCTCGTCCAATATCGGGAGTAGACTCTGTAACGGCTTCGGGTGAGGGACCAGAAGTCCAAGCACATTAGAAACCTTGCCAGGAGGTCTCTCAGGGCCCCTAGCCACATTTCTGCCAGCAAAGGAAACCTGAGCCACCTAGGGGTATTATCTCCCATGGCTGACCCACTCCATACAAAGAGAGCATGATCCTCCTCAGAGGATCCAACACCAACACTTACTGGGCAATAAGAGAGTGAGTGTTAATGCAGCCCCAACCTTCTCACCCCCAGTCAAAGAGGCCAGAGCCTCAACAGAAACGAGGACACCTTATGGTCTCACAGGCAGGCCAGAGCCCCCTCAAGGTCCCAACCAAACTGGGGCTGTCAGTATGGTCTGGAGCTTTCTCAGAGGCTCTCACCCCTGATGGGATCCCACAGCGTCCCTCACCTCCGCAGTACTGAAGCCACCTCAACTTGGGCGGCAGAGACCCTCCCTTTCGATTCACTGGCTCTGCTGCGGCAGGCGCTCCCACATAGGCTCCACCATCGATAATTGTTGGTTTTGGGGATGAGACGGTTGAAGCCTCCATCCTTTCTTCATTGTAAACACGCGGCTACCCTGCAGACACCACGTCATATGTTGCCACATGCCTCGGACAACGCGAGAACGTGTGACCACCATTACAGATATTACATTTTATGTCACAATCACTATCTGTGTGTCCATATGCCAGAAACTTGCAACACCGCGGGGGTCTGGCAATCGCTAAATAATTGGCCTTCGAGGCCACAGCGGCGACACAGCTGCCGCATGCCTGGGTAATTAAACATTACTCGTTATCCGTGGATAGTAATAAAGTTTGGAACCGGCTTTTTCATGTCTATACATACTCGCCAGTTTCCTGTACACATTCCCGGGCGAGTATGGTTGGTCTCATATTGTATGTTGCAAACTGACATATATGCCAATAACGCGTCCTTCATGACGTAGTAAGTCAGCTCGAAAGGAGCCGACTGGAGAGTCGTCCATTTAATGTTTTACCCGGCCTGCTCCACAAGCACACGCTAGTTGCCAAAGATAAAGTCCTCTTTGATCAGTTGGGTCCTGGAGTGTGTGAACGACGCCAGCGTCGCCACGTAACGCCCATTTCCAAAATGTTGGAAGCAAACCCCCAAGGCAATGTTTACGGCGTCCATTACCGCCGAGGAGAGCGAGGCCGTGAGCACCACAAAGTGGATGGACCGTGGCGGACAGAATAAAACCGAATGGCCGTAGCCATACCGATCTACCAGGAGGTTGCGCGTACAAAATACACGCAAACAACACAATATAGAAAACACTGTTAGAAACACACACACTCCCATTTAGGGCACAGATTAACACAGCGGCAAAAAATCCAGGACACTACTGCAGGATGAAACACTACTCAATATCACCTCCACCATAACTCCAAGTTATCTAAACAAACTAGCATAGTTCGAAACCACCACCCATTTATATCGTTTAGTGTGACTATTATGCTCTAAACAAGCCATAATATACGGCAATGTGTACATCCGCATAAAGTAGTGCCAAGTTGTTAAATGACCTTATTCACATCCAGAAATAATTATTAGAAAGTTTACGAAAAATGTCCTATGTCCTTAATTTTTATTTCTTTATATGTATTAAACACATTCTTATATTTGTTACACAATAGTTCCATACTTTATTTAAAGTTTATTTTTAAATATATTAACTATTAACTCTTGTATCAGTATTTCAACATTAGTGATAAATTATCGTAATTTATTACAAATTTTACAATATCTCAATAATTGCGAAATTATAATGCTGATAACAAGGTACACAAGATACTATTGAAATTTGTAATTCAATAATTTATTATCCTATTGTCAGATGAATATCCATTTTTAACTTTCAAATGACAATCGCTTTATCTTTTCCAACAAACGAAATAATCGCTATATTTCCGTAAGGTCTGCACTAAAACAAGCGAAAACATAGTTTTCTACATTTAACTTTTATTAATTGAAGAACTTCAATTTTGATGAAAAAACAATATTTCAGAGTTCAAATCGGAAAATTGTTTCACGTAAATAACTTTTATTATGTAATGTCACCCATAAATTCATGAAGGCAAATATTATCTATTATATATGGCTTTACCATAATACTGAACACAATTCAATGTTGTAAAATCAAGTTGTGTTGTTAAAGTTCGTTTTCGAGAAATTATTTTTTTTCTTTCTTCTACGATAACTGGCGTAGATGTAACTTTTTTAATGTGTTAGGTACAATGTTCATTACGTTAGCGGTAACAACGAAAGCATGCCTTCAACGGTATTCTGAAAGTCCTGAAGTTTACTTGAAAACTTGTAACAAAATAGGCTTAGGATGCTTTGGAAATAAAACAGTAGTTTTGATTTTACATTCTCTTGAGGAATGATGAAAATACTATAGGCATTAATAACTATTTTATTAAACGACATTTACTCTTTATTAAATCTACTTTATTTAATTGCATACGATTTCTAAGAAAGGATGCTTCAAATCTTTAATTTACTAAGATAAATTACATACCAAAGAAAAGATTCTATAATTAAAGTGTTTTTCACTGATATTGTAAAACAATAACTTTTTGTGAGCATTTCTAGGAGCCAGTTATTTTAAAACAAACAAAAGATTATTATTAAATAGGATTCATGTGCATAACTGCTGAATTATTTTGACACACTTCTTCTAAAGTTTGAAACTATAGTTTGAAGTACTTTCTCCTACATTAAATAACATCGTTTTGGAGTCTTATAAAGTGTTTTTCCTCATAAGTGTTTGTACTGTGATGACCATTACTGTTTAAACAGATTTTAATGATATTAGGAAGGTTCATCAAAAGATTCTGGTAAATGATCAGTAATTGCTGTTCAAAATATTTTTATTGATACTAAACATATCTTACAAAAGAAAGACCTTACTTATCGTTGGAAACTTTTCTTGAGTATAAAGTAACATAATGACCTTTCTATCTTAATCTTGTGTCCAGTCAAAGTATGAAACCCAAAGTTTCAATATTATAAGCTCCAGACTTCCCTGTGAGACACCACTATTTAACCCCTTAATGGATACCACTGGGATCTATTTCTTTTTCGCACCCATTGGTGTTAAACAATTTAAAATATGTACAAAATTCTTCTGTGCCCAAGATTAAATTGTTTATTACGGTTGCTAATACAAAACGGATAATATATTATAAGTGATCAGTGTAATTACATTTCAGATTTCTAAGCTAGTTTACGCATTTTACCCATCTTATAACGAATGTTGTAAGAGGAAAAAAAATCTTAACTCAATCAACATGATACAGTATATGTGTTTGACTCTTAAGTGAATTATTATTTATGTTAGATCATGAGTATGAAGTACAACGTATCTGAATATTACTGCCCATAAACTTGCAACTATATTACCATCAGTTAATTTGTTTTGTTGCATTTTCTTCGTTCCATCTTTTTTTGTTGTTTGTTTCTGTTGACTTCCTTTTCACTCTTATTTTGTGTACATCTATATTCAACGAAAACTCCAACATTCATTCTACATTTTAATTGAGTTAGTGTCTCTCGCTTATTCTATTTATAGCCGAAAATTTAACACTAAATTTGTCCATTATTGGAACATACATCTCTTACATTGTGTGAAGAATGGCACCATATATTTTAAATTTTTAATGAATAAAGCCAGGAAAGCTGTTCTTACTGCTTCACCGCATGTGGGCACGGCATGACCAAGTGGTTAAGGTACACGACCAGTAATCAGAGGATTGCAGGTTCGAATCCTCGTCGCACCGAACATGCTCGCGCTCTCAGCCGTTGTGGTGTTATAATGTGACGGTCAATCTCACTATTCGTTGGTAAAAGAGTAGCCCATGAGTTGGCGGTGGGTGGTGATGACTAGCTGCCTTCTATCTAGTCTTACACTGCTAAATATAGACGGTTAGCGCAGATATCCCTCGTGTAACTTTGAAATACAAACCACAGAATGTAAGACGTCAATATCCAGTCCATCGATCCTGAGTGTATGAGTCGAGAGCCTTAGTCATTACAATAGGTGAGGCCCAGCATTGAATGTTGTTGTTGTATTGAATTAAGCACAAAGCTTCACAATGGGCTATCTGTGCTCTGCCTACCACGGGTATCAAAACCCAAATTTAAGCTTTGTAAGTCCGCAGACATTCCGCTTAGCCACTGGGAATAAGTTGAGAAATTATTACAAAACAACTAGTTATATTTGAGTTTAAATATTTTCTTTCTGTCAGTTATCGTAATCATATGAGAACTCGAATGCACCACGATTTGTGTCATTTTCTTTTTTTTTTCGAATTAGAATTTCTCAAAAACAGAGAGTTAGAAAATATACTTTGAAGTTTAGATGGATAATGAATAAGTCCATAAAAAAGAAAGATATAATCCAGCAAACGAGTATAATGATATGAAATAAGTTAATTTGAGCATATAATTAATATTTCTGACAGCGTTAAGAAAACCACTTCTCTATGCACGAAAATATATTGTTTGTAGCACAATGAATTCACCAACACCTGAAGAGCTCCGTAGTCATTCGTCTCATACCATCTGCCACAGGTGTGCTCTACTTGTAGTTCACTCCTTTATAGTGTACGAGAGATCATACATTAACTGTAGAAGTACACCTCTTAAATTAGTTCAGATTAATAAAGTGAAGATTTAACAGACAGAATACAGATATTAAACTCGTTTTAGTCTAAATTAAAATGAGAAATAGTTTCTATACTCAACCATTAAAAACACTACAAACCATTTCTAACATAGATAAGCTATGAAACAGAATATAAGTTTGTGGTGTTTTCTATAGAGAAGATAAATGTTAGAAAAACCATCAATTTATTTTGGATGTTGTTAGTTCGTAAAATAATAACGCTGCATGAAATACAAATTAAAAAAATTATCTTGATTATGTCTCTCCATAGTATTACAGTATAGAAATTGAGAATAGGTTAGTTAGGTCCAATGCAAGTATAACAGGTGTTATAATGGTTATAGGCTCCTCATGAAGGCAAACAGTCTTCACTGTACTTTACACATACAAAGTAATAACAGCTTATCTTAGTATTTGTCTTTGTCATCTTCTTATCTTTGGTGACTCGAAGTACGTTTAGAAAAAAATTAGCTTAAAATATTTTAGTTTTATATTATCTAAGTATTAAATATAAAAATAAATGTGAATTGCTTTTCTATAAGGTAGAATACTTTGAGTACAATATTATCTAAAAGTTTCACAGATTCGTTAATTATAGTTTATAACATTCTGTATTAATGTCATACCTCAATAAACCTAAATGTAAGAATATCATGTATTTTAATGATATTTAAGATATTTTAAATTTTTTTCCATTTTAACTTTTTAGACATAAACAAATGTTTCAGAAAACAAACAAACATTGAAATATTTTCATCTTTATTACATGTAAGAAAGTTCAGTCGAAGCTACTCTTCTACTTGTATAGTATTTTATGCTTAGTTTGTTCCAAGCTTTGAAAAAACTTTCAAGACTTTTAGAATATTATTGAAGTCATGCTTTCATTGTTAATGTTGTCGTAATGAAATGTACCTACCACACTGAAAAGAGTTACAGCTTCACCAGTTGTCAAGAAATACGAAAACAAAACAATTTCCCCGAACACACTAAAGCCACACAACTAGTTCTTTCAACGTAAAATATGTTAATATTAAAATACCTAGGGTCAAAACTCATTATTCCAACCATTAATATAATCCAAACCACAACTCCACTTTCTGGAAACATGAATATTAGGATGTATTGGATGATATTCAAAGACTCGACGCTGAAGGACTGGCATCTGAATACGAAGTAGTTCACATTAATAATGAAAACTAACTTGGGGACCAAAATGAATTGCTTGAGTCTTGTGTTATGTCTCGGCTAATGTGTCACACTTTGAAACAGCTACAGTTATTTGTAATAACTGTTATTATAAATTTTATTTTTATTTGTATATTAAAATATATTTGTGTTAATACAGATAATTGTGTGTTACAATCGTGTTGGTAAATATCATAAACTTAATACTTATCGCGTGAGATGAATTGAATTATGTAACATTATAAACTGGGGCTCATCTGTGGATTTATAGAACTGAACAATTGGGTTTGGTACTTGGAGTGGGTAGAATAAAGATAATCTATTCTATGGCTTTATGTTGTTTAAAATATTTCAAAAATAACTATGGTTCATGTTTTTAAGAGTTATTCTGTATAGTTAAATATATTTGGAGCTACAAGTACTGATCATTTTCTCGTCTAGGATCATTTAATGAAACTTACTAATACCACTAAATGGTGAGTTTGAATATTACTGTTAATTCCAGTAAGCAAAATAACGAGAAATAATATATTTACTCAAATAGCGTTCGAATAATTCGATAATGATGTACCTGAATTCTGTGTAATATCAAACATTCATTTGTTTTAAAATAATTATTAAGTTTCTACAAATGATTTGGAAACAATTATACACATATGTATATATATAATATTGATAAAAACACTTCAATGATAAAAATATAAATATATTTCTTAGTTCAACTTAATCATATTACTTAAAGGCAAACGTCGTCGGACAAAGCAAATTTTAATGTCCATTTTCATATAATTCCTGTAGAGAGAGTTCAGTCGAAGATTCGATTCTTCTTCTGAGGCATACTAAGCATATTTTGTTCCAAGCTTTGAAAAAACTTTCAGGATTTTCAGAATACCATTGAAGACATGATTTTATTATTATTGCTGACATAATGAATAATGCACCTACCATACTCAACAAAGTTACATCTTCACCAGTTATAGTGATTTGGAAAATGAAGGAAAAAACAATTTCTATGGAACTCACTAAGGCCACAAAGCTTGCTTCTTCTAAATACAGGGCGTTAGTATAAAAATAGTGGGTGGCGAAACTAAGTATTCCAATCATTATTACAATCCAAGGCACAGTTCCGCATTTTGGAAATATAGTCTCGTTAACGATATATTGGTAACTGTATAATATTACGATTTGTATAACCGAGAAATGGAAGATCACTGCAGCATAGTGTAAATATACGATCCGACGCACTATTATAGCCGACAATGATTTCAGAAAACTATACCCGACAGCTAGTGAGAATCCCATAATTCGTGATTGTGCATCCAAGTAGTTGTCCCATTCTTCAAATATAAATGAAGGACGAGTAATCAGGATGATCCCGACAATGGATAATGTGATGGCTATGACATCAAAAAATGTACTTTTTCTCGCAATATCAAAAAACCTAGGATTGCGGTGAAAATCATATCAGTCTTTGCGAGAATTGTAGTGTCGACTAATGGCAAGAAATCTAAAGATTTGTACAGAAACAAGATAGCTAGAGTTGCGATAATTGATCTGGTAAAAATTAGCAGATACTGACCTAGGTTCTTCGGAAAAAAGAATGACCACTCTGTAGAATAACTGATACACATATAACAGCCATGCATATTCCACGGTGAATCAATATTGCCTGTTTGGAGATATCTGAAACGATTTTAACCAATGCCCATTGGATACAGTTGGTGATACACTCGAGTGAGACTAAGATAATTCCAATGCCAGGAAACTGTATTTTCTGAAACGAAGACACAAATGTATTTGACATCTCAAGTGAACTATTTCGACTTGCTACTTTTATTTTGATGTTCTCTTTTATTTGTGCTTTCTTAAGATGACGTTTACTTTTTCTGGACAATCTAAAATGTGATAGAAAAACAAAGTATTAGTGACTTATTTGTTAGCAAACGAAACTTATGATAATGTTTTTATTAAACCTGCAAATTTGTAATTAATAAACACAAAATTATTAATTTGACTCTCACATAAAATATGTGTAATTACAAGTAATATTATTTTGTGCACATAATTTACTCTTTAATAAATAGAATAAGACACGGAATAATTATTCAAACAAACTAGTCCTTCGTGAGTTCTCCAGAGGAATAGAAGGTACTAATCTCCATGATGCTCGGTTAATTCATTCGGAAAGGAAACTAGCAAACCCAAATGTGTAGAATATATGGATAAAGATGAAAAATCAACTGGTAACTTTTCAAACTTATACTGATCGCCATTAGTTGTTTTTTTTTTTCAGAATGTGCACATTCAAGAAATAAAAAAATCATAAGCAATTAAGAATAAATAAAATATATAAAGTAATGTTAAACAAAAATTTAATGTTTTAATATTTGCTGACGTGTAACATTGTGGTAAAGCCTAAAGCAAATAGATGATGCTGGTTTTCTCAGGGGGTTAGCCCAAAGGGATTTATTAATTCTTTGTTTATAAAAATGCTAAATTTTATGGAATACTTCTCGGCTTGATTATGACTACATCAAAGTTTTTTTTTTTTTTTTTAACAAACACAATTTAAATTCTCAAGAATATCTCTTGGAAAAGAACAATTAGTTCATGAAAGAGAAATAAACTAGCTCAGTATAAGTCTATGTTAAGTATATTTGATCGTCTTTATTACACGCTAAAAGTTACTTACGTAAAATACTCTAAACAATCTCGTATCTTCTATCTGATATTGCAGTTGTTTGTCTTAACTGAAATACGAAGTGTTCTCTTTACACCAAGTGTGTAGTCCTTCAAATTATAAAAGCTACATGTATAAAATGATGTTTTCGCTTGCTTCCATCCGACATTATGCAAGTCTTGCGACTAGTTGTTTCATTGGAGAAATTGAAAGGAATGTCGTTTGAGAGTAAAATATGGATATATATCTGACGTTTAAAAAAATGCTATAATATTAAATGAGATTTCTTTCCCCTTCGTTGGAAAATTACAGAAAATTTTGTGCTCAACAAGAAAGAGACCGTTTATTTAAAATATAATTTTTAATCTTTGGTATATTTGTTTTATAAGGCGTTGTTTTGCCTTTTACGCACACCAACATTTACTTTTAAATTGATAGTAGTTTTCTCTTAGTTTCTATATTATATCTTACTTTCAAGCTCAAAATAATACTTATATTATCAAAATGTTCTTCATTCACTGCTAAAAGATCTTGTTAAAAGTCCTTCTTTTATCCAATCTCTTAAACTGCCTTTTTCTAAAGAAGGCAGATGATTATGTTTAAAGATTACAAGTTTTAGTTATTTATATTTATATTGATAATTGCGTAACACGTTAGAGTACTCCGTCCAAAAATAATAGTTAGCTGTGTTAATTATTTCTGTTAAATAATTCTTATCATAAAAGGTATGTGTCTGTATTTACGTTCAACATAGGTATAAAATGTATATTTATCACATTTACACTCTATGTACCAAAGACAAACTATCGTCTTCATAATCTCCCCATATATACTTATCCTGTACGAACCTGTTGTTGTTTATCTTATCACTAACACTTCCATTTACCATAAAATCGTTCACTGTACGATATTTGAACATAATTTTTTCAATGAATCGCTATTGTTATGTTATGTATGATGAAGGAAAAATAATTTTCAGAAAAATACACAATTAGCCTTTTCAACGCACAAAGCATTAACGTCTTCAACGTGTTACTGTAACTCTACCATTTGACATTCAGGTTATTCCTTGATAAACGACCCAGCATGACCAAGTGGTTAAGGTACTCGACTACTAATCCGAGGGTCGCGAATTCGAATCCCCTTCACACCAAACATGCTCGCCCTTTCAGATGTGGGGTCGTTGTAATGTAACGGTTAATCCCACTATTTATTGGTAAAAGAGAAGACTAAGAGTTGGCAGTGGGTGGTGATGACTAGCTGCCTTCCTTCTAGTCTAACACTGCTAAATTAGGGACGGCTAGCGCAGATAGCTTTTCAATAAGTTTGCGCGATATTCAAAGCAAACAATCTTCTTATTTTATTAAACGGTGTAAAACAAGTGTTTAATTTAGACAGTTGTAACGTTTTCTCTTTATTAAACAGTAACTTATTTGCAAGACATTATACAGTAAGATATAACGTGGTAATTCATAGGAGGTAGTACATGCTACTCTTTAAATAATGATTCACGAACAACGAATGAGTTTCAGTAAAATGTATTCAAACGGTTTTAAAATAATAGCCGTTGGTTCTAATGTTCCATATAATATATTATCATTATATTAATATACATTCTAATATATTACATTTCCACGTAATATATTTCTGATTTTTTTATTTGCAGCACACTTTCTAGCATTTTATAGAATTCCTCTGACCGCAATGTTTCAGTAATTTTATCTTCACCTAACAAATTTAGTAAGTTTCAAATTTCAGTCTCATTTTACAAAAAAATTGAATATTTCAATTGTTACCGAATCATTCTTTTCAAAACCTAATAAGTGTAAAACTAGAGAAAAGGCAGCTAGTCATCACCACCCACCGCCAACTCTTAGACGACTCTTTTACCAACGAATAGTGGGAATTACCGTCACATTATAACACCTCCACGGCTGAAAAGGCGAGCATGTTTGGTGCGACGGGAATTCGAACTCGCGACCCTCAGATTACGAGTCGAACACCTTAACCCACCTGGCGATGCCATGCTTTCAAAAACATCTTTCCTTCGAGTTAATGTATATTAAAGAATACAGCACAAAGTTAGTTACTGTTTGGTTTAAGGAAACGGATATAAGAGGAAAACTCTCAGCTCTTGTGATTGAAATTTTTGACACAAATCACCAGGTCAAAATGTAGATATTATTAATATTTTATTTAATGAGTCATCGCAAAAATTTCTATTCCATGTTCAAACTATAGAAATTTTTGATATATCAGAGACAATATCATTAATATAAAACAGCAGAGGGTCCAGCACAGACCCATGGGGCATATTGTTTGTTGTAACTTTGATCCCATCGATTTGTTACTGCTCTCTGGTTTTTCTCTTAAGCCAGTTTTTATCCAATTAAAAAAAAACATTTACTGACAGTAATAGATTTATTTTTAACAAGACGTTTATAATGCATTTTGGAAAACATTTTCTGAAAATCAAGTAACGGAATCCAGA
Source organism: Tachypleus tridentatus (assembly GCF_004210375.1). Classification (NCBI taxonomy): domain Eukaryota; kingdom Metazoa; phylum Arthropoda; class Merostomata; order Xiphosura; family Limulidae; genus Tachypleus; species Tachypleus tridentatus. Next base: position 31,850,111 of record NC_134828.1, on the reverse strand, counting down.
GTATTTCGATCAGCAGCTCTGACAGAAACATTATCAAACAATGTAAACATATTTGTTAAATAAGATTTCTCCCTCAGTGAACACATGCTGGTTTCGTGACTCTGTATAAAACTGGCTAAAGAAACTCAGCATCTTTAATCACACTTTCCAATATCATTCCAACCACTGATGTAAGGCTAACTGTCCTGCTTATCACCTATTTTAAATTATTACCAATTTCTAATATTCTTATACTACTTAGCAAACTTTACAACATATTAACTAAAGTTCACAAATAAAACGTTTATGAAACTTTAACTCCAGGATAAAAATTGTCTGGTCTAGGAAATTTATCAGTTTTGTGGCGCATTCATAATAACATTTTTTTTAACTATCATTCTGATCTTATTGTACAATTACCTCATTAACATCTAAATGTTAACTGGTGGTGTGTAACAAAAATCAGAATGACAAGAGTTTTCACTTTACATCCACTTACACTAAACCAAACAGTATCAACCTCAGTGCTATTTTATTTAACTTAGATCAACTTATAGGTACTAGTTTTTAAAAGTAATGAAACGTTCAAAATGACAAAATGATTGTAAAATGAAACTTATTGGAAATGTAGGGTTAAAACGAAATTGCTGAAACACTGCGATTAAAGGTACTTCGTAAAATGCTAGAAAGGTTAATGCAAGTTTGTTTGTTTTATTAGAAATTCGTACAAAGCTACTCGAGAACTATCTGTGCTAGCCGTCCGTAATTTAACAGTGTAAGACTAGAGGGAAAGCAGCTAGTCATCACCACCCACAGCCAACTCTTGGGCTACTCTTTTATCAACGAATAGTGCGATTGACCATCACACTATAACGCCCCTTCGGCTGAAAGGGTGAGCATGTTTGGCGCGACTGGGATGCGAACTTGCGACCCTCAAATTTGGAGTCGCACGCCTTAACACGCTTGGCCATGTCGGGCATTAATGCAAGTAAAAAGAAAACGTGGTAATGTATTGGTATATTAGTACCAACGTCTGATATTTTAAATCCGTTTTTACATAGTTACTGAAACTGAGATATTTTTCGTCAATCATTATTTTAAAACAATATGATAGCACGTAATACTACCTAGGAATTGCCACATTACATCTCACAATAAAACGTCTCTCTATAAATAAATTTAGTTTGACTGCTGTATAATATTGGGTTAATGTGTTTTTAGTTTCACGGTAGCAAAGATAATACACATGAAGAAACGAGTAAATATTTTCGTGTTAAAATCTAATTATATAACAACTAATTAATGTTTAGCTTTCGGCGATGGTATAGTCTACTAGTCATAAGAAATTAAGATATCCGAAAGGTATTTATACTTACTAGTTTTGAATACCATAACCAGTAACAAAATCTTTATTTAGGAAAATGCTAAATAATATTATGCTATTTTATTCTTTTCTGTTGTTAAGCATCTAAAGAAGGATGGTAACAATCACGTCTTAATAATAATATTATATAATTATATGTCATAATAATATGGAAATCTTTATGGAGAATATAATACATATTCCTCGCAAATTTAAGAATCTATTTTAAAATCTTCAATACATCAGAATTTATTTCAGTTTTATATTTCGAAATCTGACTTTTTTTTTATAATAACGCACGAGACATTTAAAAGTTTTTATATATTTTTCAGTTTAGGTAGTCCACTGATATCTCTATAATGATAAACTATGATATTTAATACTTTAATTTAAGTGTATAATCAATATTTTTAATTGTAAATAAATATATTTGTTAATACATGAATTTCGCATGCTAACAGCTGTAGAATATCACTAATACCTTAGCTCCGGGTGAGAGAATTTTGTTCAATTGTTGAGTGAGAGTAAATGACTCTTGTATATGTAGGAGAGACGTTATATTATATCTAAACATAAACTATAAACTTGGTTATTCTGAATCTAAGTGTGATAATCTTTGTTTAACATATTTGTCTGTTGTAATGGATTTCGTATTATGTGTTTGTTTTATATCGATTTTTGTTTTAGTTAATTACATATTTATAAATACATATAACTTATATGGTTAAATGTATATTGTGGAATTCGTACCTATTCTTTAAACTTGTGAAGATTCTCGAGTGTAAGAATTAATAATACATCGTTTTACGAAGGCAGAAGCGTATGTTCAAGTATTATACTCGAACTCTTGAGTACCTCTCCTTAATGTTTATGAATGGAACCCCCGAAAGATAATGATATATTGTCGGTTTGCTATAGTTAATGTAGTATATATTTCGAAAGCTATAACTGTGATTAACGATTATTAATCGTTAAAATATAGATACTTGATGAGAAACTTTTATGGATTTCGAACATTTCAAATCGTTTAACTTCAGTTAATTTACTTCAGACGCTAACATTACTGTGAGAACATTAGATTAAATTCTTCGGAGGAAAATCATCTTCTAAACGGAGTGAGGCATGCTGAGAACAAAGAGCTAACTGGTGAGTTGTTAAGTGAAGTGCAACAATATCAACACAATTTTAATCGCTTATAGTGAACAGTTAATAAATCATTCTGTTCAAGATAGAAGATTTAATAACACTTCTAAGTTTGTAAAACTTTCGTATATAACACATCTCTTCTAATAATTACTTGTATAAACCGGGATTATAAATTGTATTGTTGTTTATATAACCTCATATATTTGTTTTAAGAAAGGAAATTGTGTGTGTCAATCGTTTTAGTAAATGACATATACCTGATAAATAAAATCCGAGATAAATTATAGTACGGATCACAATAAGTTTGGGCTCGTCTGAGGATTTATAGAGCTAAATATTAGGGTTTTGAACGACGGGTGGGCACGAGACGGATTAGTCTTTGTACAGCTTTTATGTTCAATAAACGTTCTCAAAGTTAGCTGTGTTTCATGTTTTTAACTGCTGTCCTGAATAATCAAATATATTTTAAGATTGTAGCAGTGCGTTAGGATCGTTTGATGAAACTTGCTAATATCTTTAAAAGTTGATTTTGAGTACTACTGGTCATACGAGTAAGGACACTAAAGAGAAAAAGTACATTTTAAAACTTGGAAATGATATTCATTAATTGCAAAGGAAACTTAAAACTAAAGTGTAACACATTTACTGAAATTTTGTTCAAATAATTCGATAATGATGCGTTAGAATTTTAGGTAACAAAATAATTATTGGGCTTCCATAAATGAACTCAGAACTTATTTTTACATAATGTTGATCGAAAACACTGTAATGACAAAAACCATAATTATGTTGTTTTACTTAATATAATGAATTAAAATAACATTACTACGATTTCTTTTTAAACATCTCAGTTAATAAGATAAAGGAAAACTACTTCAAATTAGACATCGTTTGACAAAATACTTTTTAATATTCATATCATAATTCTTGTATAGAGACTTGAGTATTAACTGCTATTCTACTTCTAAAGAATCCTAAGTCTACTTTGTTCCACCCCCCGAAAAAACTTTCAGGATTTTCAGAAAACCATTGAATACATGCTTTCATTGTTACCGGTAACGTAATCGATAATGCACCTAGCACACTCAACAAAGATACATTTTCACCAGTTACAGTGACTTGAAAAATGAAAGGAAAGAGAATTTCCAGGGACTTCACCAAAGCGACGCAGCTAGCTTTTTCCACATAGAGGGTGTTGACATATAAATACTTGGTACCGAAACTAAGTATTCCAATCCATAATATAATCCTAGGCATAGTTCCACATTCTGGTAAAACAGTTTCGTCAATTGTACGTTGGTAACTGTATAATATTAGAGTCTGGATAACAGAGTGATGGAACAAAGCTACACCATAGTGCAAAAACTTGATCCGTCACAAAATTATATTAGAGAATGAGGCAAAAAAGCCATATCCGGTTGTTAATAAGAACCCAGGAATTCGAGATTGTTTATCCATGTTGCTGTCCCATCCTTTAAATATAAATGAAAGACGAGTAATCAGAATGATACCGACCATAGATAACGTTATGGCTATGATATCAATCAGACATACCTTTTCTCGCAGTATCAAATAAGCTAGAATTACTGTAAAAATCATTTCTGTCTTCATAAAGATTGTACTTTCGACTAATGGCAAGAATTCCAAAGATTTATACAGGAAAAAGACTGCCATAGTTCCGACAATTCATCTGGTAGAAATTAGCAAATGTTGACGTAGATTCGTCGGAAAATAGGAATAATTACCATGCAAAATAAATGGCACACAAAATACAGCCACGTATATTCCACGGTAAATCAATATGGTCTGTTTGGAAATATCTGGGACGAGTTTAACCAATACCCATTGACTACACCGAGTGATGTTAGTATAATTACAATACCAGGAAATTTTATTCCCTGAAATGGAGAAGCAAGTGTGTCTGACATTTCAAATAGTTGTTTGTACTTGTTACGTTATGTAATCCTGTTTCTAATTCTCTTCTTTATCTGTTATTTCTTTGTAAGGTTTATTTTGTCCGTAGAACCTAGAATATGATTGAAAAACAAAGTATAGCCCTGAGACTTGTTACAATATTTTATACTTTTATTAGTGCTGCAAAGTTTTATTTGATAAACACAGAATTAATAATTTCACTCCTACATAAAATATCTGTATTTACAATCATTAATATTTTAGACAAATAATTTATTGTTTAGTAAAGAGAACAAAACACAAGCGATTGGAATAGAGTCGTCATTTTGACATATAAACCCCTATATTACCAAATTGTTAGCATACCGTTTTGTACCGGGTAAGTCCATGGATTTCATTATATTAAGAAATAACTTTTTTAAACACTTAGTGTAAGGATCTTTCCAAAACTTTATCCAAAGCTTTATTAGTGTCTGTCGTATGAACTGTTGTAAAAGAAAGAGAAAAACACATTTTATTATTCACTAAGTGACAGCTATAGAGCTCAGTTTATTCAATATACAAAGGAAACTAACAGACATATAAGTAAAAAGTAAAAATACATTAAAGATTGACATTCGACTGGTATATTTTCAATGTTCTACTGAATCAACTTAAGTATATACATACGATTTAACACATTTTAGAACAGCCAAGTGTGTAACATAACAATGCTAAACAAAACTTTTAAAATAAATTCAAATCAAAAGCTTATAAAGAATAGAAATACTTCATTACTTCAAGATTTTCTAGAAGAAAATGTACCCAAGATATCTTTTATTGATTCTTTATTTTCGTTTGCTAAATTCTATGGAATTTTTATCAGCTTGTTCAGATCTATATGGAAATTTTTCTATCATTTATTATTTGTTTATGAAACGAGAAATAAACTAAATTAGTATAAATATATGATATTAATATATTTTTTGCGAATTTTTTTTTACAGTTTGGATTCCACGCTAAAAGTTACTCACCCAGAATAGTAAAAAAATCTCGCCTTCTTCTTACAGATATTGTACTGTCCTTTCTAAACTGAAATGTGAAGAAATCTCCTGAGAACAAGTATGCCATACTTCTGAGAATAGAAACTACACGTAGAAAATGATGAGTTCACTTTCGCTCGTGTAGATCATATGTTACTATTTCGATAAGTTATTTTACTGGCGTAGTTGAAACGTTTGTCGTTTGACAGTTAAATATGGGTATACATCAGACGTTAAGATTATAAACTATGGTATTACATATTTATATAGTAGCGGCATCTATTATTTTAATTTGCAATAAATGAAGTCAGGCTACATCATTATTCGCGCACTTGAGGTCAGAAATAAGTCAACGTTAGACGATAGTTTATCGATATATGGGTAGTATTATCAAAAATATCCATTACTTTTCTTAATTTGTTTTGAATATCCAGCAAAGTCGCTGTCAAAGTGAGAAACAAACATTATGTTAAACTTCACCAACAGTTTCTTACAAACATTCTAGCACATTGTAATAAACTTGGCTTCAGATTTTTATTCATATTTTTCAAGTTATGTATTTTCAGGTCATTGCTTTTGAATCCAATACTTTGTTAGTTACAAGGTTTCTAATAACAAATAAGTTACAAGTAACGTATTCGTCTGGACATTGGTCTCTCCAAAACCTTTCATTTTCACTGACACATGTTCTTGAAATCTTTATAACACGATCAAATTCATTATCCAAACAAAAAAATACGTCGACTATATTTTCATGGACTTTGAGCTTGCAAATTGTTCACTAATAAGTCTGGGGCTATCAAATTAAAAATATTGATTTCAATATCCAATAGAGCCTTGTAACAGACATTAAACTGTGGACTTTATAACAAATAAAATTATCAGAATTTATAATAAATAGTGATATGTTAATTAGGGAGACCAGATTTCGAAACAAAAATAGCTTATTCATTGCCCATAATATCAAAGAGGTACTTACATGTTTTCTTGGCAGTGTGTATTAGTAATATTTAAGTTTCCACCGTGCGCTATCGAAGACACAGCTTCACATAATGTACTCAAAACACAATGACTGAAAAAATGTTTTATGTTAAATGCTGTAATTAGTGTAAAACGACAAACAATTTGGTATTCTTAGGTAAATTTTTTTTCCGCATGAGCATTTGATAGTTCTTATTCAAGTGAGATTCGTGTTGGATAATTATAAAGTAAACCTAAATTTAAATAGACTTATTTAGATTAAGATAATAGAATGCAGGATTGTACATGTAATATGAAATGTCTAATAATACTTGTGTACTTGCTTCAATAAAGTAAACATTTTGACACTTTATACCAGATCAGTAAATCAGTCAACATCTTTCTTCTTGTAAGGAGTTATTTCCAATTTTTTATTCACTGTGATGACCAGAAGAAGTTTTGAGAATCAAACTTAGATTTTTTTTTCAGAATGACCCGCATTCCCAAATAAATGTTCTTTCTCATATGAAGCAGTGAAAGCTGTAACCTGTAGGTATCATTTACTCAACCATTTAAGGATTCACTGTTTAATTTACTATTCTACAGTGTCCTAAGATGCAACAACATTCACGTGACAGAGGTATTCAGAAGAAAAAAAAAACTATACTAATTAAAGAAGGAAGAACATATGTATATTGTGTATCTGCTTAACGCAGAAGTACAGTAGTGAAAACTTGAACATCACCATATCATTTATAATTTTCTAAGTTTTGTTAACATTCTAGTACTTTATATTAGTCAAAAACACAAGAAGCTAAGTTCTCTTAAGTTTGTATTCCACTTAGAATAACTGCTCACTTATATCAAAAATGTATTAAATATAAGTATGAAAATTAATAAGAGCGTATTATTCGTATATTATTATTAAAGTTAATTTTGAAAACAAAATAAAGAATTCAGACATTCTCATAGGTGTAGAAAGTGAAAGATAATCTTAGACTTTCACTTATCACCACTAGGTGAACATTGCCATTAATGTGAACAAGGTTATATTGTTTCAGAACTCAGAGCTCTTGAAACACACATTACATAACATGCAGCAATAACAAAGATAATAGTCGTCTGTCCAACAACTTATTATCATTGATGACGAGAAACCCACTTGAAATAAAAATGTATCTCAGGACGGTTAACCTGAAGATGGCTTAGGAAAGTCGAAAAGTTATTATCTGCTTTAATTGTAAAAGTGTTAGTACCCATACCACAAGTGCAACTACCTGTTAGTTCAGTTAGAACATCATTATAGAACACTTTAAGTCACTAGGATGTAGTTGAATAACTAAATATTTCCAACCTGGATATATATATCAAACTACTTAAACTAATTCTGAATATAACTCAATACGTTTCACAACTTCTACGTACTAAATCAACACAATGGTCCTCTAACCTTTTCTATTTTTAAAAGTGGTCACTTACATATACACTCACTTGAATATAGTACATTAATTTCACTTGTTCCACCACCATCTAATATTTTTTATTTATCTTCCTGAGGCGAGTCCATCTTTTCATCTCTTCTAATGAGATAAAACGGATCTGTTCCAGAGATACAAGTTTCAATATCCATTTTATCAAAGTTGTTATTAACTGCAAATCAATAGCTGACTGTATCCTAATTGATAGTTGTTTCTTTCCTTTCAGAGTTGAACGCCCCAAGAGTTGAAAATTGAATCATTTTTTTAATGAATAACTACCCTGTTCTCATGACCATCATGAAAGCCGAGACCCCTGATGTCGCTCGCACCCTCACCAAATACTAATTTAAATGTATATATCCCACCTATGAAGAATAACGCCACTCAGACTGGAAAAGATGAAAGCTGTCAAACGCAAACCAAACAGCCAACTCGTCAACTTCTACTGACAACCACTCATCCTCCAACCAACAGATCCAAATCTGTATCACGAAGGAAAACAGAAACTTTAGACCGATGAAGAACAAACTGCTGATTAAAGCAGATTCCTGCATTCTACCAGCAACAGTCACTATCACCCTTCACCCGTTGTTCTACCAACTTGATAACTCCAACATCTCTGACAGGTCAGGATGGATTCTTTTTAGCCTGATAGACATTCCTCTTGTCCCTGAGTACCATAAATATATGATAGCTTCTTCACACTTTTAGTAACTCATTGTAGTCATAATCTTTGTATTTCTTCCCCTTCAGTTCTCGCCGGGTACGGTCAATGTATTTTTTTGTCGTTTTCACTGTATTCTTTTATATTTGGATTCTGTTATTCCAGTCCTAAAAATGGTGTTATCTCACGTAAATTTAAAATGAATGTTAAAGTTAATAGTTATATCAAATGATGTTCCAGTTAAACACTTTTTTGTCACAGTTTAATACTTTTAATTATGTAAACTCTTGATCCAAGAACTCTCTAATTTACCAAAACCTTGACCTCAGCATCCAAACAATAACACTCGACACTCCAGACACCGACGATATAAACTTTACATTCATTTCGTGCCCTCATGTCAAACAACTATGATAAATTTCATGAATCATTCATGTTTACTCTGCTTCTCTACCCTTTCTTGTTTCTTGTCTCACTGTTTGATAGCTTCACTTTCTAAGGATTTAGGTTGTTAAGACTTTAAACTATGTATTTAGAAAATCTGATATTCAAAAAATAGATATAACTGGATATGTGACATAAAGGACACTGAACCATCCTGCCTCCTATTTGTACAGCAGTAAATCACTAAACAACTTTGATCCTGCAAAAGTCTTTACAGTTATCGACCCACTCTCATGACCTAAGACAACCTGTGGGAATTTAAAGCTCTCTTCTAAGAGGAAACTTTGACTTAACAAGAACAACAAGATGAAGATGTCAGCTTTAAATCCATTTTGCATCCTCACGTTCTACAACTCTGATAAATTTAAAGTACCATCCAAGTTAAACCTCCTTGTCTTCTCTTTGTTCTTTCTTGTCTCACTGTTTAACAGCTTCATCTAATTTATACCATTACCTAACCAACCATCAATTACCTTGTTCTGCTAATAACAATAATTTATTACCCGATTTCATCTTAATCACCTAAAAACAACAGTCCTAGTTTAACACAATATCACTTATGAGTTAAAACATAATAAGCTCCATTAGGACTTGTCAAGTTTTCAAATCTCAATACCTACCAAGTTTTACTTTATTTTGTCATTCTTTCAAACAATGATTTGGATGTGTCTTTAGTCTGATCGAAATTTCGTATTTTTAAACTGAAATAGAGCTTAGTTATTATGATTTAATAGTTTTCGTGGAAATCAATTATATCGATATTGTAATTTATATTTTGTTTAGTTATCCAAATGTTTGTATAAAAGATAAAAATACGAACAGTTAGGACAAGCAGTTAACCAAGGTGTCCTCATATTGGTTTACAAAGAATTTTCGAACGCATTGCTTTGTATTTCTGGTTAGGTTTAGTGATGACATCGATGTACCATTTCTGATGATGCTTTATTTGTCACTAAAACTATTTGTACCATACTCGTTCATTAACAAGCTTTCAATAAAAAGAGTTACAATTTTTCTATTATCGTTTGAATCCATATTGAGATATGGAGTGTGACACTCAACAAAATACTTTTGCACATAAAAAATAAGAGTATCATTTAATACAATGTCTGAAACACTTGCATATGAGCGCGAAGTAGAGATCTTTTAAAAACAAGTTTTCAAGTATTGCAAAAAATTAACTATAAATTGTTATTTTTCCCTTAATGTATTTGATTTTTCACTGCGCATTTTAATTAATAAAATAGTAATTACAAAATACTAATTCATTTATAAATTATTTATTTCGCTTAAATGTTTTAGTGGTTTAAATATTTTAATATATAAAATTTAAAATAAGTTTCAGTTTCTCTGGTATTTTGAAAAAATAGGAATTGGTATTTGCTTCCTGTATGACATTGAAGGTGCTAATATGAGATTCAAGATATGTTGTTTTTATAAGTATATGTATCCATTTTAATCTTTTCTTCAGAAAATAATTCATGTAAATAATTTTTTTAGTAATCACAAAGCCACAAATCTATATAAATTCAAGGTGAAGCGGGAGTGCTGGGGTTAGACCCCTCATCAACCAGAATCCTCTCCTCTTCTTCATGGGTGGGTGGATCTAAGAGGAGGCAAACTGAAAAGGTAGAATATTCTCTGGGAGATCCTTTCACTAGAAACAGGTATTCACACTGAAAGGTTAAAACATCTAGCACGTGGGTTCTTGAGTAACTCGACAACTAAAATGAATTGTTCGAGTCTTGTTTTATACTATGGTCATGGTCTATGTAACACGTCTTCTTTCCTGAAAACCTCATCATGATACTTTATCAGATAAGAAAGGCAGGCTGGAAGTTTAGACAAGAAAACCGAGCAAATATGTGAATACAAATAAAATAACTTGATCATTGTGTTAGTACACATAGAGTCTCTGTTTAACATATGAAATAGACAATATGTACTCTCTAGATATAAATGACTGTTCACATTACAGCTACTGCCACCATCAAAAAGAGAAGTTCCTGACACATAAGAAACAGTAGTGATGCCAGGCGTGTTCCAGTGGAAGTTCTAAAGCACAACATAACAATCTCTTTCGTCGTCTAGGATTCAGAAAGCTAAATATGAGATAAGTAACCATCACCTACAATCTGCTAAAACAAATTAATACAGTTACCTAATGTTCTCTTACCTCCAATGAGATCACAATGAGCTAGCTCATGGATCGTCATAACCATTTCATAGGAAGTTTAAAGCGAGTGAGGTAGTCTTCACTTCAACAATGGAGACTTAGATGATAAAGTCTATGAGGCTCAGTATGACTTGGTTTTTAGTGACCAAGTTATTCCAGGAACGGATCAAGAAATACTAAATATTAACTTAAGGTGGTTATAAAGTAGTTCAAATCAAAGCAGATTAAAGCTTTCAAGACACCAGTAAATGGTTGCTGTTTGATAAAGAAATGGACACTCGATAATAAACATGATGATTGTATTGGGCATAGGAAATGAATCCTATCTTAGTGTGAGGAGTAGATGGCCAAGAATTATCTTAAGACCAAAACAGTGTCCAACTGCAAAAAGAGTCACATGTTTCGAAAATTTGTTGCCGAGTTTAAGGTGATAGGAAGTGAAGCCTCAGAAAACTCTTAAATGAGTTTCATATTGTATATATAAATCTATTTACTTAGAGAATTTAAATGGTTTCTTTTGTATATTTACATTTTGTATACATTTGTACTTTGGGTAATATATCTCACTTTCCCTTTCCTTTTACGCATATAATTGTGAAAGATATATGTTGAAACGATTTATGAATTGTGATTTACAAATATTATATTTTTTTAATTATTACACCATAAATTGTTTTTTATCACAAATGTAATAATATTATTATTATTTAAATTGTTTTATGACAAAATACGTTTTTCCACGTAATTTATTTTATAAGTGTTTTATTTCTGTATATATATTTTTTTTCCTTAAACTTCACGGCGTATTTTCTTGTGTTATACATCTTTTTCTCCAACTTCTAAAAGGTTTAGAAATGTTTGTATTGATGTATTTAATTCATTGCTAACAGTACTTATTTTTGTTCATAATTTTATGCAGCATAATATACTGCCTTTTTCTTAAATATTCAGGTAGTTTTTGTTTCAGACATTCGAGGTTTGTTTAGTTTTCTTTATTTATGTTGCTAATTGCAAAACGTTAGACCATCTCTTTAAAAATGGAATATATTGTCTTCAAGATTTCTATACGTAATATTTATCAGTAAAGTGTTTGTTCCTGTGGTGTATTTGTACTTACGTTCTTTTCAGGGTAATTTTATGCATATTCTGTGATAAAGAATTTATTTGTGATATATTATTGATTAAATAGTTTATTTTTATATAATCTAATAACATTTGTATATTTTCACAATTTTTTCAAATATTTATTCCTTCATTAGTTATTATTTTTGGTTGGAAAGCTATTAAATTCTAAAGAATGATTATCAATAAATTTATGGCTTAATCATACACAGATTGCATTCTCAAGACGTTGTCATGGAAGTTAAAACTTTGGTCAATACGAAATGAGAAATAAACTGCATTATTATGACTAATTAAGAAGTATTGTGTCTTTATATCAAGACTGTAGTTCTCCAGAAAATAAAACTACATGTATAAAGTAATACTTTCGGTTGCGTTCGCCCAGACATTATGCGAATACTACGACTAGTTCTTATACAGAAGAACCTAAAACGATTTTTATCTGAAAGTGAAATGTGGATGTGCATCTAACACTAGAAATATAAACTATTAAATTTGATATTTCTATAGTGGCGGCATCTGCTGCTTGAATTTTTAAAGGAGTAATGCTGGGCAACAATATTTATTAAGCAATCTTTAAGACAAGAAAAAACTCGTGATAAAGTAAGCGTTTATCAATATATGGATAACACCCTCAGAAAACAAACAACACTTTCTTGAATTAGTTTTAGATTTCGAGAAGAGTTGCTATAAAAGTGACAGAAAAAAATAAACAATGATCACCTTTAATTAAAAAAGAAGTGATATTTGAAAGGTGTGAGAGAGTTTCAAATAAATTTATGAGGTGTTTGAATAAGAGTGGTTTACTTATTAAGCCTAAAATCTGTAAGTGTGGGATAAATGTTGATGAATTTGATATAAAAATTAGCATAAGAGGAAAACGTAGAGTAGTAATATATGGAGTTAAATCTGACTGTAACAAAGTTAGAACATGTAATGTGCCTCAGGGCTAGGTGCTAGGCTCTTTGCTGTTTTATACTAATGATGCTAACTCCGGAATACTAACAAAATTGTGTAATTTGAAGATAACATTAAGATATTTTAGATAGCTAAGCTTATAAGAAAGATGCTGCAGACTTAAAGAGAAATTTAAACCATCTAATCTATTGAGACAGTTAATGGCACATGATGTAAGCTGAAGTTCTTAGATTTTTCCCAATAAAAATTATTGTTTCTATTTAAATGAATAAACATAAAAATATTGTTAAAGAAAACGATCTTTGTGTGTTGATCGAAAAATCACTGAAGTAATCTAACAATGTATGGTAGCTTGCAATAGGGCTAATAAAACTTTTGGAAACATCACTAGATATATTAAAGGAGAGATATTGATATCATTGATTCACTGTATACATCACTTCTAAAGCCTTATTGAGAGTACTATGTACGATTATGTGTTCTCTTCCTTAAGACAGATATTCAAGTTTTGGAGAAGAATCAGAAAAGACCACTAGAATGGCATGTGGAATGGTCGAAATGTATTATGAAGAAATATTAAAATCTAGAAACGTGTTTTCTTTAGAAAGAAGATGGATCAGAGGGAATTTTATTGAGGCATTTAACATTATTAAGGGTATTGATATTATAGATCCATCAAACGATTTTATTTAGTAATAAATAGAGATGAGTTCATAAACGACATTTTAACAGTGTAGAAGATGTATACTAGTCAGATAGTATTACTCATCACACAGAGTGAGTGGCTTTTGGAACGATATTCATTTAAAGGAGACGGCAGAAAATGTAACTGAGTTAAGAAAATACTTAATGAATATATAAGCAGTAAAGGGTAGTTATATTAGATTGCTAGAATACACATCTTTTTTTTCCCTCTGCACGTATTTACTTAGCTGATTCTGATGTGAAAGGCATTAATAATTTGAGGAATATATTACATATTTTCTGATGATATTTTCCATATATTGCCTCGTTCTCCTCTTATCACGTGCTTTTTTTATCTCACGGGTGTATATATGTTGTAGCCAGGTTTCATTTCTGTTACATAAAAGCAACAGATGCCGCCACTATAGTAATGTGTACATCAGTGGTTTATAATCCAAATATCTGAGGTATATTCACATGTTACTCTCAAACGACAATCGCTTTAACTTCTCCAAGAAAGTAGTGGCAGTATTTCCTTAAGGTCTGTTCGACAGCAGTCGAAAGCATAATTTTGTACATTTAGCTTTTACTAGTTTCAGGACTGCAATCTTCATGTAAAGATAATACTGCATATTTCAATTTAGAAAAGCTGTTCCAATATCTGTTAGAAGAAGAGATTTTAAGTGTTTTATGTATGTAACCTTTCTTGTGTAATGTAAACTAAAAAATTAAGGGGGTTAAATATTATCTATTTTCTCTAGGCTTATACAGAATATTAAACACAAATCAATGTTAGAATATTCAGCTCTTACTTTACATTTATTTAATAAGATTCTTTATTATTATTTGCTTATAAAGTATTGTTTTCTAAAATATTCAAAGACATATATAAATACTTTGAGAAATAAATTGCCTTAGCTAGTTTTGGTTTGTTTAGAATTTCGCGCAAACTTACATGAGCGCTATCTGCTCTAACAGTCCCTAATTTTGCAGTGTGAGACAAGAGAGAAGGAAGCTAGTTATCACCACCCATTGCCAACGCTAACGAATAGCGGAATTGGTTGTCACCTTATAACGTCTCCACTGTTGAAAAGGGTGAATGTTTAGTGTGACCGCGATTCGAATCCGTGACTTTCAGATTAGGAGTCGAATAACTTAACCACCTGTCCATGCCGGATCGCCTTAGACACTTCAATATAATGTTGGTAGTTGATCAATCTACGTTTCACCAATAATTTGTGTTAGGTTCTACATTTCTACGTATCTATTATTTTCCTGTATATTATACATATACCTCCTTTTATTCACAAAACAAAGTTGTAAGTGCATTATATGCATCTATATTATAAGCATTACTTAGTAACTAAAAAAATGTGTAACTTCCCTTGTTTTAGAGTCGTTCTTATTATAAGTACTGAGTTATTTAATGTGACTTCTCTAGTACAAATTTTCTTTCAAATATTCTTATGTAATTGTTTTAAGACTCACGGCTACATTTTGTTTTCTATCATATTCCAGGTTGCCCGGAAGAGTAAGCTGAAAGTTTAGAAAACACAGATAAAGAATAATATGAAAACCAGGACTATATAAGGTATCAAGTGAAATCAGTTTGTTTGAAATGTCAAATATAAACATTTTAAATAAAATAATTATTAATTTGATGATTAGTAACTACTCAAAGCCTATTTAGAAAACGTATCTAAAATTTTGAAATAAAATATGTGGGTGTGTGAAAAGTATTATCACATCATTTGACTAATGAACGCAGACTAGAGGTCAGTAAATATGAACTTAACTTAACGACTGATCTTTTTATGAGAATATTAACAGAATGAACACATGATGTAACGTAATGCAACAATATTTGTTATATTGAATAGCTTGCTTCTCTGTATGTATTTCCATTGTAATATTTAAGTGCATTACAAAACAATTATGTATTCTGATGTAACTGTTCTTTGTTGCTTAATAGGAAGTCTAAGGTATACACAGGAAATTCATTTTACTATGTTTCTGGTCATGTAGAGAGTACAAACAATATATATTACCTCTAGGATCACAAACTAGGCTTTTACCATTATATATGTAAAATTGCCTTGTAGGGGCAGTTTGTTTGTTTTTTTTTTTTTGAATTTCGCACAAAGCTACTCGAGGGCTATCTGTGCTAGCCATCCATAATTTAGCAGTGTGAAGACTAGAGGGAAGGCAGCTAATCATCACCACCCACCGCCAACTCTTGGGCTGGGCTACTCTTTTACCAACAAATAGTGGGATTGACCGTAACATTATGACGTCCCCACGGCTGAAAGGGCGATCATGTTTGGCGCGACGGGGATGCGAACCCGCGACCCCAGATTACGAGTCGCACGCCTTAACGCGCTTGGCCATGCCGGGCCTGGTAGGGGCAGAGAAAGCACTATGTAGAGAAGCGAACAACGTTTTGACCTTCGGTCATCGTCAGGTTCACAAAGAAAGGGTTACTGACTGATAGCTGACCACATGTTTGAAGGCGATTGTGTAATTGAGTCTAGGAGTGTAGAAGGCGCTCTTATATGTTGGATTTATTTATTAATATAGGTATAAAGGTGTTCCTTCGTATTGTTTGTTTGGAACCTGGAGTTGTTGTATGAGTAAGACTTGTTAAATTTAACGTTTGTTTATGTTTATTTCTTTATTTAGTATTTGGGTGTTGTTTATGGTTATGTTGTATTTATTTGATTTGAAGGTGTGAAGGTGACTTTTTGTGTTATTTGAATCTGGTTTCCATTTTTCTATTTCTTTCTGCAATATAGAAATCATTGCAGTTATCACATTGTATTTTATAAATAATGTTGATGTTGTGTTTGTCAGTGTAGTTTTCACATAGTATAGACCTTAATTTTGTGCCTGGTTTTTTGAATAAGTTTGGTATTAACTAGAACGTCATATTTTGTTACTAGTTTTTGCCAAATGTTGGTTATTTTGCTGCTGATGTCGGGAATATATGGTATGCAGCAATATATAGTTTCGTGATTTTTTTAATTCGTGGGATATATTTACTTTTGTTAGTTGATTTTGCTTTTTGTCTAGGTGTGTTCGTATAATGTTTTTATACAGTTTGTGGAGGAAACTTATTGATGTTGTTGTAGTATTGTTTTATTTTGTGCAATTCGTTGTTAATTTTATCTGGTGATCATAGTTTTATGACTGTGTTTATTTGATTTTCTCGTCATCACCGATTATTATTTCATCACGGCGATGGTACGAGAAGTGTAAGTCTTTGTGTTTTATTTATGTATTTGTATTATCTATGTAACAATTATGTCTGAACTAACATATATTATAACACTATTAACACTAGTAATACGATCGTAAAGAAATTAAGAAACTTAAACCAAAAATATTAGCAATAAAAGAAATGACATCTAATTCATTCAACAATGTAGAAAGGAACAACTCGCCTCTAACTTTGTAAAGGTAAAACTATTAAAAAAATTAATCAATGCACAAACATTATTAAAATTTACAACTAAAAGCATAACACCAAATACAAAGAACTACATGACTTACAGAAACAAAATGGAATCAACTGGCACATTAAACCAGAGATTTACGGACTTATACAAGGAAACATAAACCAAATCAACACAAGGAACCACAGGCACAAAAGATCTGCCACAACAAAAAACTACAGAAACTAATGTGAACAAAAGAAAAGACACCAACTGGACAAACCATTGACTAACCTTATAATGAACAGATCCGACCGACAAGTAAACACAGACGAGGTACATCTACTTAACAATAGCATCTTGGTACGTTCCAAACTTAGAAATTAAAACATGTTTTGAAGACCCAGTTAGGAGACTTGTGATACTTTCTACAGAAAACAAAAACAACAAAAAACAATGAACAGAAAGAAGACAACTTCGACAATTCTATTGACATCCAACAGCCAAACTTCCCAGGAAAAATTAAATATTTATATTTTTCAGAAACATCTAAAAACAACATCTTAAACGATTTTTTTTCAAATAATTTTCTCACAAAACTATCAACATAATTTCACAAAACAGAAAACTAAAAAAACAATCTTACATAAAGAGACACTATTTCCATTAAAAACCTACAACAAGACAAAAACATTAAAATTCTAAAAGCAGATAAAAGAAACGCAAAAGTCATAATGAACACGAATGAATACATCCAAAAAACGAAGAACATCCTATCAGACACAAACAAATTTAAACCAAAACACACAAATCTAACAAAGACACACCAAACGCAACTAAACAAAATACTACTAAAATGAAAAAGCCAGCACAATTTTACAAACACTTTATTCCTACCTACGTAAAACCGACTCACGCACACCACAAATATACGGCATCCCCAAAACTCATAAACCAGATTGTCCACTACGACTAATAATGTCCACATATGAATCGTTTAATTGCAATATTGGTAAATACATAGCATGGACATTCTCCAAATATGTAACACGAGCCAGTTCATTCATCAAAAACTATTTTACTTTGAAATATAACGTTAATCACTTAATCATAAAGATTCAATGACCAGTTTGATGTCATATCCCTCTTTACAGAAGTCCAAACCACTAAAGCCTGCAAGATAGCCTTAGAACTCTATATGCGAGACCCTAACCCAGC
Source organism: Tachypleus tridentatus (assembly GCF_004210375.1). Classification (NCBI taxonomy): domain Eukaryota; kingdom Metazoa; phylum Arthropoda; class Merostomata; order Xiphosura; family Limulidae; genus Tachypleus; species Tachypleus tridentatus. The sequence continues at coordinate 31,831,592 of NC_134828.1, read as the reverse complement.
AATAGACATTCCCAGCAGCTAATTTGTATCCCTCATAGATTTCACCACGATGAAGACAAACTTCATGTTCACCAACCACAACTATATACAAACAAATGGCCTAAGCATGGATAATTTAGTATCACCAGTTTTAGCCAATAGTTTTATGACACAAGTTGAAACACAAGCAGTTAACACAGCATTACATCTACCACCGCCCAACTGTGGCTCTGCCATATGTCTGCGGACTTACAACGCTAAAAACCGGGTTTCGATACCCGTGGTGGGCAGAGCACAGAGAGCTCATTGTGTAGCTTTGTGCTTAATTCAAAACAACAAAAACAACATCCACCATTATACTGGTACAGATATGTAGATGACACGATTGTGGGATTCACATCTACAGAACACACACTTAATTTTTTCAATCACATTAACGGTATACATCACAAAATTACCTTCACATGTGAACAGGAAGTAATTAATCAAATATCATTTCTTAACCTCACAATTACAAAACCGATACACAATTTAAAACAGGAATCCACCGAAAAATCACCCATACTGGACTATACATTCCTTGGGACACAGCACATGAAACAAAACAAAAACTTAACACACTAAGAAACCAAATAAACACACCAACAGAACTATGCTCACCACATACAATTAACAACGAATTGTACAAAATAAAACAATATTTCATCAAAATCAACAATTTTTCTCCACAAACCGTAGAAAACATTGTACACACACACCTAGACAAAAAGCAAAATCAACTAACAAAGTAAATATATCCCACGAATTAAAAAAATCACGAAACCATATATTGCTGCATACCATATATTCCCGACATCAGCAGCAAAATAACCAACATTTGGCAAAAACTGGTAACAGAATATGTCGTTCTAATTAATACCAAACTTATTCAAAAACCAGGCACAAAACTAAGGTCTATACTGTGTAAAAACACAACACCAACATTATTTATAGAATACAATGTCATAACTACCACAACTTCTATATTGGAGAAACAAGTAGAAAAATGTAAACCAAATTCAAAGAACATGAAAAGTCACCTCACACGTTTTCGAACACTGCAAGTCAAATAAACACAACATAACCATAAAAAACACCCAAATACTAAATAAAGAAACAAACATAAACAGTCAGTTACCCTTTTTTTGCGAACCTGACGATGACCGAAGAAGGTCGAAACGTAGTTCGCTCCTCTAATTAGTGCTTTCTCTATCCATACCAGCCGTTTTTACACATATAATTTTCTCTACAAGTGTTTTGTTTTCTCGTCATCATGGATTAGACCATGACCAGTTTTCTCTGAATTTACTAAATTGCAGCACCATATCGATGACTAAACTAGATTTTACTTGCTATGAATACAATTAAGATACAAATGTAGTGAGGATGAAAATATTTCAGAGCTTCTTTGGAGCTCCTGTTTATGCTTAAATAGACTAAATGGAAAATTTAAAAATTCATACAGTTGAAAATGTATAATATTCCTTTATATCTCATTAAGTTTTACATGGGGAAATATGCGTGACTAAGACCGTATTTGATAATTTTAATTATGATAATACACAATATTGTTATATAAGTATAGAATACCTTTCACATATAATCAAGAAATTAAAATAACAATAATACATTACTTTTTGAAGAAGTTACACACAAAACATAGAAGATATGAAACACAAAGCTGTGAAGTATGTATCAATATGCCTGAATCGTCTTCTTTTCTGAATTACAAGTTTGGGTTCACTTTTCACTAGAAATAGGCTACATTTGCTTCACCATCGAATTTTTATAGTTGTAAATTTTCAGTCATATTTTGAGCCATCAGGAGAAAAGAAAAGACATTAACAGATATGAGCATTACAATAAGCTGCAGCTACTACGTATGAGTCACGTACACGAGAATAATGTTTACATACACTTGTCTCATATCACTATTACATAAAATATGTGTGACATGTACAGTGTTTCAGGTTTGTTTTATTCAGTTTCTTAACATTTCAAAAATGTCCAAAATAAATATTCATTATTTAGAATAATTAAAAAAATAAATGAAGGAAAAAATATAAAGTCGATATGATCTTCAAAAACAGTCAACAAAAGAGATATTCTGAATTATTTTATAAAAAGATCTTCAGGTAGGAATGAATTCTTTTAGGTTAAAGAGGAACAACTGTTTCATAAATATAATTATTCCGAAACAAGTAACTTAATTACTACCATGTCTAGATAGATGGATAGTCAAGTTGATTCGCCGTTGAATGTTACAACTTCAACGGATCCATTGTCCATCACCTGTTCGCATTATTTGTATAAGAGTGTTATGATCAAATATGTCTTTGACGTAGTTTCATTGTTATTTTTTCCATATCCAGAAAATTGAAAAGATGGTGTTTCTAACATTTACCTTACATGAAGTAGACATGCTAATTTTGTTTTTTCGTTATTGTTTTCTGACAGTTATTATTCCCAGTTTGCTTAGAGTTGATTGTGTGTTTAATGTTTGTTTTGTATCTGTTAGATCTTTACTCAGTACCAGGTTAAGACGTACTATTATATTTAAAGTGCGTTGTCTGCTAAACTGTAAACTCCTGAACAGTAAGTAGTCACACCTGCAACAGTTGAAACTGAGATGAATTTCTTCAAAATTCTCTTACTCTAAGCTAAGGTATTAGTGATCATGGTACAGCTGTTCATATACGAAGCTCATGTAGTAACAAATAGATTTCTTTACAGTTAAAAATATAGAAAAAATCAATGGACCATCTAAACTAAAAAATATACGCATATTATGAAGTATCTGGTTTTAAAAATAACTATTTTCAAAATACAAAGCTGAGATAAGTAGAAAATACTGATGTATTCGAGATTTGAATATGAATTCTTACAGTTGCGAAGAATATATATCACATTCTATATAAAAATGGCCACATTATTATATAAACGTGGTTGTTACCAAGACCTGAAAGACTTAATAGAGTTTCTGCTTCCTGATCGACCAGTATGTATAAATACGTACTGTACGTGATTGTATATCTTCTATTCCGCCCCCACTAGTACAGCGGTAAGTCTACAGATTCACAACGCTCAAATCAGGGGTTCGATTCCTCTCATTGGGCTCAGCAGATAGCACGATGTGGCTTTGCTATAAGAAAACGTACACATCTTCTATTCTTGTGACTAGTAGACTATACCATTGCTTAAAGCTAAATGTTAATTAGCTGTTATTTAAGTAGATTTTAACTCAAAAGTATTTATTTGTTTCTTTTCATGTGTATTATATTTACTACCGTGAAACTAAAAACACATTCGCCTGATATTACAGAGGAGACAAACTGAACATTTAATGGTGTTAATTTTCTTTTAAGTAATTCTATATTATATACTTTATGAAAGCTATGTTTAAAATTCAACCAGATGGACATTGGATTTTCAACGATTTGTTCTACAACAAGAAACTCGTATGAGTGTAAAATGTAGATATACTTTTCATGCTAATATAAAAACTATGAAATTACATATTCCTACAGTGGTGTATCTTTAGTTTTAAAAAGAAATGAATCCAGGCTACAACATAACACGCAACACGCAAGAACGTATCAATATGTAGTTAAAATCACCATAAAATATCCAACCCTTTACTTAAATTGTTTTTGCGTCTCTAGTACAGTTATTGTATAGTGAATAAAATAGGTAAATAAAATTGTTAAGTTTTATTTAAACGTTATGGACAGTTTTAAATAAATATTCTATAACACTGCAAAAAAACATGACTAATTTGTTAGGTAAATGTTTGTGAAGTAAGGAGCTTACCTTTACCCCATTACAACGATTAATTATTCTAACAAAAGATATGTTGACGATATTTACATAATATTTTAGGTTTCCTTTTGGAACAGTGGTAAGTTTGAGTCCATAAAATTCAAAATCTTAGTTTCAATACATTGTGAAGCTTTCTGCTTTATTACAGTCAATAATCGCAATCCTTAATGAGCAGTTCTGTAATAAGTAGGGGGACAAAATTATCAAATCGAAAAAGCAGGACAACCAGCTCTTTATCCCTACTTTGTAAATGGCCTTTGCGTTACAGCGACATCCGTAGTATTCGATTTTCCTCTATGTGCTATGGAAAACACACCTGTACAAAGAGTGCATGCAACCTTGTTCATCAATTCACATGCCTTTTAAAAAGGAAAATAGTTTTTCAAGGTAACTGATAAAGGACACTTTCTTTTCAGTTATTTTGACACAATAGTCGATTAAATATTTTGAGTAATATAAATGGCAGGATACTTAACCATCCACGACAAGTTTTCCATCTGTTATAGGTCTACTACATTATTACTAATTGTAAAACCGCTCATCCTGAAGTTTCAAAAGTATTTGTTATAAGAAGTGTAAGTGTGATGGTAATGTCAAGTAAACCTAATACATTCGTGATTTGATGTAAGTGGAAGTTTGATATTGTTATCATAAAACCAGGACGCTTGATGTGTCCCGTGAATTCTCAACAGAAAACTAGAATAAACCATCAAAACACGTTCCTACAAAATCTACAACTATAAACTTAGTTGATTGCATGGCTTCACTTTTTAGGTTATATGAGGCTAGGAACATAGATACGTGGTTTGCAGTTGGTTTGTTATCAATTTATATTATAATATGAAAGCTCTATTTTAGATAGCATTGTAAATATTATACCTATAACTATTTTATTATATAAACAACAATAGAATTTATAACAAACATTACTCGAAATTATTAATGTAAATAATGATTCATACAGAAAAAATTTTACAGCCTCACAAACATGTAATGATTAGTATAAATTGATATTAAATATATTGGTATGTATAAGAGATTTTAAACTTACAAACTATACCGAGTCTTATATCTAGTCCGGAATTTGATATTTTATCTGAAGTCCAGGTCCACGAGGCGTAAATTACTTTCATGTTAAAAAAACAGGTATATTTCACCTCACTGGAAAGCTAGCTAGCCCTATTCTTGTTTGACCCAACGTGTTTTTACCTCTACATAGCTTTTCTGCCATTGTTTTTGGAAACAGTTGTTAATAAACGTTCACCAGTTATATCATTCATTAAACGGATACTTAAGTGAAACATTCATAATTATATTGTGTTCTTCCATTCATTCATGCACTCAGAAAGCAGACTAATAAAATGTATCTTATTTGTTTGCACATACATAATTTGACAAGTGTTCTCCATTGGTGTTCAAATGCACTAACAAGTAGTTGGAGAGAGGACACACTGACGTAACATATTAAGCTTCTTGTGTTTTTGACTAATATACAGTAGGACAAGTTTTACAAAACAACTTAGCAAGTTATAAATAATATGGTGGCGTTGAAGTATTTGTCACTTTACTTCTGTGTTAAGCAGCCTTATGATGTCTATATATTTTACCTTCTATAATTAATATAAATTTTTAGGGGAGACGTAATCTAATTTTATGTAGTTTTGACCGAACCAAGTTGTATTGTTTACGCTCTAGTTGCTATTGCTGTTTTCTGTCAGCTAGTGAATTATTTTCTCACGTGGATATTGTTGCAACTTCGCACACTGTAGAGAAATAAAGCGGTGAAAGTAGCATCCTTAATTGGTTGAGTAGATGATATCTATTGGTTACAGCCTTCTCTATTCTGTATAAGAATGAAAAGCTACTCGGATTGTTGTTCCTTCTGAATAAATCCAATGTTTTCTTTTAGTTGAGAGCTTTGGATTCCCCACGTTATTCTGTGTCATCACAGTTAATAGATATTTGGAAAGACTCCTTGCAGAAAGAAAGATGTTGACTGATTTTCTGATCTAGTAGAACGTGGTATACAAGGAGTGTTTAACATATTATACATGTCCAATCCCTTACTTTCTGTGTTCAAACTCAAAAACTTTGCTTTAGTTAAATTTAGGATTACTTTGTAATTATATTGCACGAATCGCATTTTATAAAATGAAACTACGAAATACCAGTGGGAAAAAAAAAATTACATGAGAAAATAAACGTGTTTGTATTCTTAGATTGATTACAGCCATAAACATAAAACTGTTCTTAGTCACTCACTTTTACTTCTTTCTTGTTTATTTTTTAAATATAAAATTATCGCATATATAAAGAAGCACTTTGGATTAATTTGTACTCTTAACTTATATTAAAATCTCTATGAAATAAAACTTTCACAATTAAAATATAAATCTATGACAGTTTTTTTTAATATTGTAACATGCATTTTTGGCTGCCAAACTCTCTTAAAACGTTTTAACCATGTGTTTTGTTAAAGAACTTCAAAAGGTAAGTTAGTTAAGTACACAATATGTAAAGCCTGTTTTTCGATAGCACACGATCTCACATAGGATATTACTAAACAGTTGCCAAGAAAAGTCACAAACACCACTTTCATGTTGATTTTTGATTTGTTTTAAAGTAAACAATATACTTTCTGTTGTACGAATCTCTTGGATATTGTAACCAATATTTTGAATTTCCTTTGATCAGACTTATCAGAGAGTTACTTAGAACTCACTACTGTGTAAGTTTTATTATCCAAATAAAAGATATATCAATGATATGTTCAAGGTCAGCTGCCACGGAAAGAGAATGTTTTTTTAGAATAATGTCCAAACAAATACATATCTCTGTTTATATTCTTAAATACATACAGGATCTCAGAAGTTAAGAAAGATATTAATCGTTATTTTGATCATATTTTTTGCTCAATTTATTTGTGATTCATAAATATTACAAATACTGTAATAAACAAAAACATTTATTAACAAGCAATTACGTATATAAATAGACTGAAAAATGTCAACAAAAATCTAATGGATCTGTGATTAGTAGGATAGCGAATTTTATTGGAGTGTGCAAAAAAATAGTTAATGAAACTAAATTTCCACAATTAGGGTTTGGAACACTGAAATTTGGTACCAAATATTTTAATGGAACTCCCTCTTTCGAAACATCTCATTGTGTGGCTTTCGTGACTTCCCTGGAAATTGTTTTTTCTTTCATCTTTCCTGTGAAGATGTAACTTTGTTGAGTTTATTAGATGCATTAAAGTCACATGTATATCAATATTTGACTTTCAAACAACAATCGTTTTGCCTTCCACTTGTCATAATATTTGCATAAAGTTAGCCCAAAAGCAAACGAAGGCGTCGCTTTATACATGTAGCTTTTATTATTTGAAGGACTGCAGACTTCATATACTTGTAAAGAAAAACTACATATTTCATTTAAGACAATCCCTGCAATATCAGTTAGAAAAAGGTGTGACTTGTTTATTATTAACACATAATTAAAACTATAAAAATAAGCTTCACTTCAAATATCATAGATTTATATTAATTCAGTTTAATTTTCGTTTCATAATTTTAAGGTTTATTTCTCTCGTCTTGAGAATTTTCATTGTGTGCGATAGAAAAAAAATTGATGTAACCATAAACTAGCTTATAAATATTCCAGAAATTTTAGAAATTTTGCAAACAAAAGTAATAAATAACTAAAGAATATCCTGAAGTAATGTCATCAGGATGTCAGGTATTGTCTATTATCTTTAGGTTTTACCGGTATATTACACATCAGTAAGTATAAAGTTCCCCGCAAATACAGCGGTAAGTATAAAATCAGGCGAGTTCCCGGTCAATCCCACTATTCGTTGGTAAAGAGTAGCAAAGCTGCCTTCCCTCTAGTCTTACACTGCAGCGGTACGTCTACGCTTTGTGCGAAATTTCAAACGCTAAAATCAGGCGTTCGAATCAGATAGCTCGATGTGGCTTTGCTATGAGAAAAAACACACAGTAAGTATAAGAATATTAATCTTTAGATTTAATTTACTTTATAGGATCTCTTCGTCATTATTTGCTTATAAGTATTTTTCAGTTATAAAATGCGCATATCCATATGTACATGCTTTGAAAAGAAACTGCTGAAGTCAGTTCAGGTAGAATTTTGGAAAGTCACCACTCGAGTTGTTATATTCAGTATGTTCGTATGTTTTACCTATTTATACATCTGTCAATTTCTTTGCATATTGAATAAACCGAGTTCTATGGAAAGTAGTACCTTCTTTTCTTCAGGAGTACTCACAACTGAAAGACTGATACAAAGCTCTGAATGTCTTACGTCTATATTATAATTCTATCTAAGTGGACAATAAAATATGTATTTCTCCTGTATTTACAATGGTTCATATCAGAGATAAGTATCCAGTTATTTAAACATAATTTCTCTTTAACAAATTTTCTTTCCTAACCTTTTCTTCGGAAAATTCTTATGTTAAATACTTCGAACAAGTTAAAATTACTAAATAAAATGAAACTTATTGACTTTAACAGTTATAAACGGCATGTTCCGATGCTGATAATTTACGGACAAATGCGTTAGAATGATGATACCATGTCACTCGCTTGTATTTTGTCTTCTTTATTAAACAGTAAATTATTTGCATAAAATAACATTGATTGTAAATATTAATAGTTCATGTGGGAATCAAATTACGAAATCCGTGTTTGTTGAAAAATAAATCTTTCCAGGATTTATAAATCATTATTATAATTCTTGTTACCTTAAAAATAAAACATTAACGGTTATAAATTATTTTTCTATCATATTCTAGATTATCCGCACAAGGTGAACTGGAACTTAAGAAAGCATAGAGAAAAAAAGATTTTAAAAAGAGGATTACATAAAGTAACAAGTTGAAACAATTCGTATGAAATGTCGAAACCATTTGTGTCTCCGTTTCACAAAATACAGTGTCCTGGTATTGGAATTATTCTAGCTTTACTCAGTTGTTTCACCCACTGTAGTGAATGTGTAATGGTTAAACAGGTTCCAAACATCTCCAAACAGACTATATTGATTCACCGTGGAATATACGTATCTCTTTTTTGTGTGCCCATAATTCTGTATGGCGGTCATTCTTTTTACCAAAGAATCTTGGCCAATGTTTGATCATCTTTACCAGAGGAACTATCACTACAATATCTATTGTGTTTCTGTACAAATCTTTGGACTTTCTACCATTGATCGATGCTACAGTCCTTACGAGGACAGAATTAATTTTCACAGCAATTCTAGGTCTTTTAATACTGCGTGAAAAAATACATTTGATTGATGTCATTGCCATCACGTTATCCATTGTTGGGATCATCCTTATTACTCGTCCTTCTTTTATGTTTGAAGAATGGGACAGAAACTTGTATTCTCAGTCTCGAATTCTTGGAATATTCCTCGCTGTTGGTTATGCGTTTTGTGTGTCGTTGAGTCATATTATAATACGTCGAATCACATGTTTGCACTACGCTGTAATCATCTTACATTACTCTCTTATCCAGACTCTAATATTATGCAGTTACCAGTTTGTACTTAACGAGACTATATTTCCTGAATGTGGAACTGTACCTTGTATCATATTAGCGATTGCAATACTTTGTTTTATCTCCCAGTGTTTTTATGTTAACGCTCTCAGTGTCGAAAAAACTAATTACGTGGTCTTAGTGTATTCTCTGGAAATTGTTTTTTCTTTCATTTTTCAAGTTACCATAACTGGTGAAGATGTAACTCTGTTGAGTGAGTTAGGTATATTGCTCATTACATTAGCGGTGACAATGAAAGCATGTCATCTATGGTATTCTGGAAGTTCTGAAAGTTTTAACAAAGCTTGGAACAAAATATACTTCGGATGTCTTAAAAGTAGAATAGTAGTTTCGACTGAAATCCCTTTGCAGGAATGATAAGATGAATAAAGGCATTAAAAACGGTTTTTCTTTTAAATTACGCGTACTTTAAATTAATATTGCTTTATTTTATAAACTAGGATTTCTAAGAAATGAAGAGTAGAAACCGTAGTTTAATAAGTTAAGTTGAAAAGAATGGTAAACATATAAATTTTATGACATTTAGGTGTTTTTGACCAACATTATATAACAAGAACGTTTTGAGATTATTCATAGAAGTCCAGTAAGTATTTGAAAATAAATAAAAGTTTATTATTACAGAGAATTCAGATGTTTCATTATTAAAATAGTTGAGCGCAATTTGAGTATATGTGTAATATTTATATTAATATTTTTCTTTACCTTTAAAGAACATTGTTTTAGAATGTATATTGTCTTATTAATGCTCTCAAATGAATGACCAGTGTTATTGAAAAACAACATTAAAGGATAATAATGAGGTTCATCAAACGATCCGAGTAAAGTAAATAATAAGTGATGTGCTTCAAAATGTATTTAATTATACAGGAAAACTCTTATAGTTGCTACACAATGGCTTGTCTTTCTTTTACTACTACGAAATACTAGATTTTAGCGTTGTAAACCCTAAGACCTATCGGTGAGTTATCGAGTAGCGTTTTTTTATTGCTTTATACTTCGACATTTAATCCGATATTTTCAAAGTAAAATTTTCTTAAGAATTTATAAATCTTTTTCAAAAACATGGTATGTTCCTATATAAAGTGTATATTAAATACCTAGTATGTCCGTGACATCGTTGATTAACCAAGTTTCTCATATATAATGACTCACAAAAAATATATAAAGGAAAATAATGTTCACATTACATTTAGACATATTAATTACTATTGAGATGCCTCATATATTTAACATGTAATGGGAAACATGTGATTTCACCTTAGTCACAGTGAATGTTGTAATGACCGAAACGTGAATTAATTACTATAATAAAACACAGAACCATTCAAATGCAACCATTTTAAAAGAAATAGTTAGTAACTTAGACTTTAGTAACGACTGAGAGCTAATTAAAATTCCGTGTTGTGTGAAAAACATTAGCTCATCATTTGACTAATATTTGGATATCAAACAGATCTGATTTATAACTTAAGCTTAGTATAGGATATCTCAGAGTAAATATAAATTTAACTGATCGACTAATAGTTGATGTAAAAGAATGAATAGAAGGGACACTTGATGTAAAATAATACACAATAATAATATTCTTTAAAGTGTACAGCTTTCTTTTCTGTAGAGATATTTCCATTTCAATTTTCACTTGAAAAGCAAAGCAAGAGTTTTGTATTCTGATGAAAATCGTTTCTTTGTACTTAACAGTAAATAATAATTTTTCCCAGAAGAAGTACGTTTTATCACGGGTCATATACCAAACAAAAGTTATAACGTCTAGGTATTTTACATTGAAAGAAATAGCTATCAATGATGCATTTCTCCCCAACGAACGAAATTACACCACATTATCTGTGAGCAAACTAAATATTATTGGTTGTTGGAACAACAGAGATAATAAAGTAACAATAATAAAAGTATTTCAATGCTTTTCGAGTATTTTACGTCTCAAAAGACTAAATAAAAAGGCGTAAAATTACTACATCATTCAAAAATATACCCTTTAATGATGAACTATGATACATATATTTTTTAGCGTTTAATATGCATAACCTCATCCTTCAATGAATAGCGTAAGTTCACACTCATAGGAGCATACTCTTCAATTGTAAAAATCCTATTAGTAAATATTCAAGTAAGTATACAGGCTACAGAGGTATATCTTTTTCGAGTGATTTAAACTGTGTAGATTGTGTACTTACTTGAATATTTACTAATAGGAATTTTTACAATTGAAGAGTATGCTCCTATGAGTGTGTACTTACGCTATTCATTGAAGGATAAGGTTTATACTCCTGTAAATGTACCGTCCTTTGGAAATGTGCTTAGCTTTAATGCTTTATATTGTTTTTCTCAACAAAGACAATTTTACTTATTTTATTGGGTGTAATGCACCTCTTTAGAGTATTTGAGAGAAGTGTAATTGCATCTCTTAATACTCTGTCTAAATCTCTAATAAAACATAAAGTTATGTATACAAAATGTAATTACTTTTCTATTTGACTACTGATCATTATCATTGTATAATAATGTGTGTAGTATTTGTTGTGATGTCGTTTGATGGCAGTAAAAATAATAGGCTCCCATTTCTAATTAGTCACTGAATTTCTTTATAGTCGTAAATTTCAATGGTACTCTGAGCCACCTGAACACGACAGTTACGTACACTACGACAAACTGTAGCTGTTGTTGTGTTTCATGTACCTGCATCTGTCGAGAGTAATGTTTACATACATTTTTCTGACGTTTGTGTTATTTGAAATCTGGTGTAACATGCTTTGTATTTTAATTTTAGGTTTGTTTCATTATTCTTTAAGTTTCAATAGTGTCAAAGTTACTTTCAGAAACTAAAACAAAATATAACTGAAAAAAAATGTGTAGAGTTGATATAATCTACAAACAGAGTTAAGAAGAAGATGTTCTTCACTATTTGTTAAACAATCGCCTACAGACAAAAATAAAACTAAATATTTTTATGTGAAACTGGTGATGTGTTTATTGTTTGTATCCTGTCTGTGAGAGCCTTACTTTATTTCACAGAACCAGTTTAACAAACGTACTTCTGCAATTAAAGTACAATCTCTTCTAGATTCTAAACTAGCGGACCCACCCGTGGCAGATGGTATGAGATTAATAGCTACGAAATGCTTTTATTCGGGTGTTAGTTAATTTATTCTGCTGTGGTTAAGCGATTTTCATGTCTCGAAAAGAAGTTTTATTTACGCTTTTAGGAATATTTATTAAACGCTGAGGTTCAGTTATTTCATGTTATCTATCTTGTTTATGCATTACACCTTTCGCTTTATCTACTTATCGATGGTTCAACTAAACTAATAAGTTTATTTTTAAGCATCGCGTTTTTGAAAATCACTAATTTCGAAATATAAAAATTCAAAAATCTTGATATATTCGAGCACCATATATGATTGTCATTACAAAGAGATCTAAAATCTTTAAATAAAAATATAAATCTTTCTTTTCTAGTGACACATCACCTCATTTAATGCTAGTGTTGTGCATCATAATGGTTAAAGTGCTTGACATTTGAGGTATGTTCATCTGAAACGAAAATTGGCGTCAAACATTTCCTTCTTCGTTGGTATCAGAATTACTCAAGAGATGGCGATGCGTATTGCTGTCTGTTTACAGCCATTGTGAAAGACATTTCAAAATCGTCCACACCACAAAACAATCTTCGTGTCTTTAGAATAAACTTAGCCAACAAACTGTAGTTAATATAACTAATTCCATTTAACTCCTATAGTTGAATAAAATATGTTACAGATGGACATATTATTATAAAGATGTGTTATCATCCGTCATTACTAAAAAAGAAAGACAGGACAACATAATCTTCAAAACAGTTTTTGTTCTTTTATTAACACATGCTGTCAGTTAATAAGTACAAATACTTTGGGGCAAGCTTATAGTGATTGGATGTTTTCTGTTCTTATAGGTAGTTGACTATACCAGTGCCTATGTTTAATTATTAATGATGAATTTCATTATTACTAATTGTATACTTTGTTGACCGATTGTTATATAAATAGATTTTTAATTGGAGAGTATCTGTCAGTTTCGTTGATACGTGTATTATCTTTTTTTATCGGAAAACTAAAAGCACATTCACCACACATTATATATCAACCATCATATGAACGTTCTATAGTAGTTTTTTCTCTCAATTATTTTTTTTGTTACATTACTAGCTTTTTAACTCGTCCAGTCAGAAGGTGAACATTGCATATTTTTTACTGAACATTATTGACAGTCTTATGACAAAACATCACTCACTGAATTCTCTTCTCAACGAAGTCTGATATCAACGATATGCTCTGATTTATTTAGTGTTTTTCAAATTTATGGTTTGTTTTTGTATAGTAGGCTGGAGTTGAGTTCCACGTTTTTTATAATATTGAGCGTATTTTGTGAAATAAATCAACGGGAAAAACCCTCATTTTCTATAATATACTTAATGAACCACAATAATGACTATTAAGGTCAAGTTGTATTGCTGATCGTATTTTAGTTTTCATTGTTTTGTGGCTCATATACCATGAAGGGTCTTGTAACAATGAAACTTAAAGTCATAGAAAAATGTGATAAAAACTCAATAACTCTAGAGTTAATAAAAAAGTCACGTGTACTAATTTGTGCTCGAAATTTTACTTATAGTTTAGCATAATTTTTAAAATTCCATTTATTTCCAAAACATAGATTACTCTCGTTTTGCCAGTTTGACAATGGATCTTGTCCAAATGAAAAAGTTCATTTTTGAAGTTTTTAGTGGAAAATACCATTTATTAATAAATTATTTCCTTTTTCAAGTTATTTTCATTTCAGTTCATAAAGTTATGTCGTTTAATCATAATCCATTATTTTTTCCTTTAATTTGCATTTTTCATCGGACATCATTTCATTCAGTTATGATGTAACATATGCTACCATAATAAAACCCTTCTTTCAATAGCATATAACTTATCCTCAGATGTATATTTAAAGTTTACTATTGATCGAAGACTATCTTGTATTCTCCAATGAAATAAATAGATGAATATCTGCATACAGTTTACATAAAAGCAAGTGAAATTATAATTTTATCCACTTAATCTTTATATAAAGAGAACAATTCGCATTTGATGTCACAGTTACGTTGGAACGTACAAAATATCGGGTTGGGTGACAGTCGCAAATGGATGAAACAGTTTTAAAATATTATTCAGCGATTTCACACAATAATACGTAATGTAGTTTACATACAAAAACATAAAATATAAATTAAGTTGTATGCTGTGCACTACAAATGTGTTTGTCATACAGAGCACAACGTTCACATTTTACCACGGATTACCAAATATGGTAGTCAGGAGTTTCTTTTGGTAATATTAGGCGCTTTTATGGATGTGGAAATTGGTCTAAAATTTAAAATAGGATTGTGATGATGTGAATAATGTCATCTTTAGCTGACATAACTAATATCTTGGGAAGCGTGTATCATATAACCCGATTGGTATTGTTAGAAGCCGTCAGACCCGCCTCTAGTAGGTATGTTTGTGATTTTAATATTGACATCCTGTGAACATTAAGATAAAATACTGGACATTAATATTAATACTATTTAATTTCTACAGTTAAGTCAAAAGAGTATAAATATTGTATGCAAATATCAATAAGTTTATGTAGTTATTGTAAGTTTGTGGTAATTAGATGTCAACTCTCTTGTCGTAAGTATCCTATACGATCAGCTAAGTCTACTAATTAATTAGTAAGTTTTGTCATGACGAGAAACCCATTTGAAGTGAAAATGTATTCTAAAGACGGCTGTTATAGGTATTAAAACTCTAATTAAAATAAAGTATAGAAAAACGTTTCGACTTTCTTAGGTTAACTACAGGTTAAAAAAGAAAGTTTGCAACTGAATGTTTCTGAGCACTTGTCTTACGGACGAGAGTGTGAACAGATGTGAGATTGTAAATGACGTTGTAGTTAGGTGTTAAAGTTTTATATAGTGTAGGTGTAAAAGTATCCCTTTATATTGGTTTGTTTTGGTTTTAGTTTTTTGTATAAGTATAGCTTCTTTGATTTTGTGTTTGCATCCTACTAAGTGTGTTGGTGTTTTTATGGTTATGTTGTGCTTATTTTATTTGCTGTGTTCATAAAGGTGTCTTTTGTGTTCTTTGAATTAGGATTCCATTTTTCTGCTTGCTTCTCCGAGTCGTGTCTGTTTCTCCATGTTTAAAAACAAACGCTATTAAACAACCTTATACAGTAATATATTAAGTTTAAAAACAACTTAAAACAGGACAAAAACATCAAAATTCTAAAACAAGATAAAGGCAATATAAGTTACATGCATTTATATAAATATATATTTAACTAAAAGAAACATGTTTAATAAAACAAACACATAGTAGCAATAAATCCACCACACGACCTAAAACATAATGTTACCTTTGTTATTGTAGATACATCCTTAATAACCAACTTGGCCCAATAACCTGCAAAAACACGACAATACTGCATTGGACGACGAAGTCCTAGTATCATCATAGATGTACAGAAAAGCTTCAGGTTTTATCCAGTCAGTGAAAAGAAAATGGGGGGCATTTTAACAACTCAGAAAAATTCCTTGAATGGGTTTGTTTTGTTTGTTTTGGAATTTCGCACAAAGCTACTCGAGGGCTATCTGTGCTAGCCGTCCTTAATTTAGCAGTGTAAGACTAGAGGGAAGGCAGCTAGACATCACCACCCACCGCCAACACTTGGGCTACTCTTTTACCAACGAATAGTGGGATTGACCGTCACATTATAACGCCCCAACGGCTGGGAGGGCGAGCATGTTTGGCGCGACTCGAGCGCGAACCCGCGACCCTCAGATTACCTTGAATGGGTGAAAATTGTTGGTTTATATTATATTTTCAATTAGTAGTTTTTCTTCAAGTTTAGATAACAATAATAAATCTTATTAAAGCCTCAAAAGGGTTAACTTTATTAATTAAACATATAATGTGATATAAAAATATAAATAAATTGTCATATAGAACAGGACTACTCTCAGAGAAATGAACCATTGAATTTCGTGAAGAGAAAACCAACGTAACATGATAGTTTATTCTGAAAAACTCACAAAGTAATCCCAAGTCTGTAAATAGCTTTATATACAATTAGTTAACCCGAATGTATAGCTATTAGTTTTTATTTTTATCTTGAATTTAGATGACCGTGGTGACCGAACACAAAAAATACTTGGGTCGATATTAAAATCTAAAAGAAGTTAAACTGAAAAGACATAACAGACTTCCACGCCGAAGGGTGAAGACTTCGGATCAGGCATCTGAATTCTGATAATTTCAAGTACATAATATAACTGCCTTGAAACTATCTCGACAATTAGAATGAATTTTTCGAATTTTATTTTATTTCTTGGCTAATGTGACATACCCTAAAAAAGTTGCGGAGAGGAAGTGTCATGTTTTATGTCAACAATGTTTTTGTTTGTATCTCTCCTTCTTTCCTGATAACATCTGAAACAGGTTAAATGTACTCTTTAGATGTTTCTGACTGTACACGTTTGAGTAACTAACACCATCAAAAACAGAAGTCTCTGACAGATAAGAAAAATCTGTAATGGTTGGAATTATAATTGGAGGATGCAATTTCAAGATACAGCAATGATGCCAGATTTGTTCCCTTCTCCAGTGGACTATTAAGTTCAAAAGTGAAACATAATTCTTCTGAAAATTTAGTAATCTCATTGGTCATCTAAGATTCGGAAAGATAGATATGAGATAAGTACCCGCCACCTGCAATTTACTAAGAAGATAACAAATTAAATGAATTATCTGATGGTCTATTACCACCATTATAATCATAATAAGTTGACTAATAGATCATCATAACCACTTCAAAGGAAAGTTTAAAGTGAGAGATATTGTTTTCACCACAAAAATGGAGGTTTGGATAACAGAGATTATGAGGATGACCTTAGTGTTAGTAACTGCTTGGTGTCTAGTGACCAAATTATTTGAGGAACAGATATATAAAATAGCAAAGATGTAACATAAGGTGGTTATAAAGTAGTCCAAGCAAGAACAGAATACATTGTTCAATACATACTGCACTAAAATGGTTGCTGTTCTGATACAGACAGATTATGCATTTATGCTTTCCCAATTAAAATTATTGTTTCAAGTTAAACGGATATACATTAAAACGATGTTAAGAAATACATTCTTAGTGTTCTGATTGAAAAATCACCTAAGTTATCCAAACAGTTCATGTAGCTAGCAATAGGGCAAATAGGGCTTTGGGTAGCATCTATAGAAATATTAAAATCAATCTTTTTATAACTTTTAATGTCTAATGTTACCCATGTTATCATGGGATCAAATATTATTCATTTTCTTTAAGATTGACGAGAACATTAAACACAAATCAATGTTAGAATAAGAAGCTCTTTCTTTACATTTATTTGATATGATTCCTTTATTATTATTTGCTTATAACTTATCGTTTTGTAAAATATTTAGTGCAATATGTAGATATCCTGAAAGATAAATTGTTAGCGACAGTTCAGTATAATATTGGAAAATAATCAGTTGAGTTTTCACCATTAATATGTTTTTATATTCTACATTTTTACATATATATTATTTTGATGTATATTGAAGACATATCTTCTTTTCTTCACTAAATAAAGCGGTATGTGCCTTATAAGTGTATGCATTATAAGAGTTACTTAGTAAATAACAAAAACTGTTGTTTTTCTTGTATTACAATAGTTTTTATTAGGGATATTATTTTTAAGTGGAGAAAGTTCTGACAAAAAAGAATATGACAAACAGGATGACACAAAGTAGCATGCTAAAATTATTCGTTTGAAATGTAAAAAATAAAGTTTACTTTCATTGCAATTATTCTAGATTTACTCAGTTCTATCTCCTACAATATTCTATGTATAATTGTTAAAGTCGTTTCAGATTCCTCCAGACAAGTTGTATTGATTTACCATGGAATATACGACGGTTTTCTCTGTACTAGTTATTTTGCTAGCGGTCGTTGTTATTTCCCGAAAATGTTAAGATAGTTCCTCATACTTTGCTCTGTAGGAATTACCAGAATTCTAGCTCTCTTATTTACGTACAGATCATTGGAGTTCCTGTCATTATGTGATTCTACTGTCCTTGTGAATATAGAATTATTTTTCACAGTAATTTTATCCTTTTTAAAAATAACGTTATCCATTGTCGGGATCATACTGATTACTCGTCCTTTTTTGTATTTGAAGAATGGAACAGCAACTTGGATACATAATCTACAATTTATGGATCCTTCTTAGCTCTTGGTTTTAGGATTATTGAGGTATTAGTGAATATAGTATTCCGTCTGTTCAAATCTTCACACTATTCTGTAGTGGTTTCGCATTACTCTGTTATACAAAATCTAATATTATACGCTTACCAGCTTGTGATTAACGAGAGAGTATATCCAGAATGTGGTAATGAGCCTTGGATGATATTAAGTATTGGAAAACTTAGTTTCGCTAACCTGTATTTTCCGATAACGCCCTTTTTATTGAGAGATCTAGCTGTTTGACATTAGTGTGTTCTCTGGAATTTTTTTTTTTTATTTTTCAAGTCACCATAACAGACAAAGTTGTAATTTTGTTAAGCGTGGTAGATACATTATTCATTACATTAGGAATAATAATGAAAGCACCTCTACAATGGTATTCTGAAAGTCCTGAAAGTTTTCTCAGAGCTTGGAACAAAATAGACTTAGGATACTTTTAAAGTAAAATATCATAGTAATCTCGATTCTAATTTTTCTTCAGGAATTATAAGACTTTGAACATTAAAAACTGTTTTGTTAAACGACGTCTAAATCCAATTAATTCTACTTCATCTCAGAAATGAAAAGTAAAAACTTTAGTCTAATAAAATAAGTTATATACATAAGAAATCAAATTTTCTGTTATTAATGTGTTTTGGACCAATTCTATATAAGAGTAATTTTTGCGAGCTTTTAAGAAGCTAATTAATTTTTAAAACAAAAAATACCTGGGATTCAGACTCATTGTTATTAAATTATTCGAACAGAATTTTATTAAACGTTCTTTAACTTTTAATTTGTAGTACTTTCTCTGCCTTTAAGTAAAATGATTTTCGAGCATTTTTCTCATTAATATTTTAACTGTGGTGGTCAATGTTCTCTAAAACAGATTTTAATTATATTATGAAGGTTCATCAAATGATCCCAGTCGAGTAATTGATCAGTAGTAATCATTCAAAATATATTTAATGATACTGGACTGATCTTAAAAAGAAAAACCATAATTATAACTGTTGTTGAGCATAAAGCAACATAATGATATTTCTGTTTTATTCTTGTGTCCACTCAGAGTATCAAACCCGAATTTTTAGCATTATAGACTCGACTTACTTCTGGGATAACAAGGAGGGATTAATTATTAATTAACCCATTAACGGATACCACTGGAATCTATATTTCTTTTTCAAAGAACATGGTTTTAAACGATTTAAAATGTGCACTAAAATTATTGTGTGTTTACGATTAGATTGTTGACAATGTTTCTAATACACAATAAGTAATACATAATAATTACAATTTATCACTTTAATTACTTTTTAGATTTTTTAGATATTTTACGTATTTTACCAAACTTATACAGAATGACGTGAGAGGCAAAGATTTTAAATTAGACTATGTAATGCGATATACAGTTACAACAACGTTAGCTTAATAATCAATAACAGATATACATCACTTGTAGAAATTTAATCATTTTGAAGATGTTAGTTTCGTTTGATTAGGAACTCAAATTATCGATATTGAATAAGAAAATCTAATATATACTGAATCGGGCCTGGCATGGCCAAGCGTATTAAGGTGTGCGATTCGTAATCCGAGGGTCGTGGGTTCGCATCCCCGTCACGCCAAACATGATCGCCCTTTCAGCCGTGGGGGCGTTATAATGTTACGGTCAATCCCACTATTCGTTGGTAAAAGAGTAGCCCAAAAGTTGGCGGTGAGTGGTGATGACTAGCTGCCTTCCCTCTAGTCTTACACTGCTAAATTAGGAACGGCTAACGCAGATAGCCCTCGAGTAGCTTCGCGCTAAATACAAACAAACAAATATAGTGAATCAATTCGCCTGTTCTATTTTTGAAAATGGTCATTTATATTCACACTTAGTTCAATATATAAAATTACTTTCACTCGTTCAACCACCAAAAGCTGACCCAACTTTTTTTATCCTGTTTTTCTTACTGAAGTCCTTTCTTCTCTCTCTCATGATGATATCAACTCAACTGAGCTTTTTTTCACCGGATCCGTTCCAGAGATACAGGTCTCAATATCCAGTTCATTAAGTTTGTAATTACCTCTATATCAGTAGCAGGCTGTATCGTAAGTAACTGAACGTTCCGGCAATTCTTCTGGTACTCCAAGCTAGCAGCGAGGTGTTCCTACTATAGGAAATTAAAAAGGCACTGAAAAACTCTAGAAAAAGTAAACATCTCACTCGGCAATACACCTATCAACATGAGCAAGCACATCACATTTCTTGGCCTCACTTTCGACTCCAGATTAACATGGAAAAAAAACATATTAACGACATACATTTATCCATCAAAAAACGCATTTCACATTTGATGACAATATCTAGCAAACACACAAACTGCTCATGAGAAACCATCATCCAAATATACAAGGCTTACATCCGTACGTTAATAGAATATGGATGTCAAGTCACATAAAATATGTCTAGCAACACACTACAGAAGATCCAGATACAACAAAATAAAATATTAAGAGCAGAAAACCGACTACCACCATACACACCTGTCAACTATGTACACAAAATCAATAACCTACCCACCCTTAGAAACACGCTCACAGAAATATCATAGAAATATTACTTAAAAGCAGAACAGAGAAACAGACTAACTGCGTCATTATGTAAATTAGCCAGCGCACCTACAAAATACATTTCACCATATAACATATTTCAACAATTACAAAACACTCAACAAAACACATAATCACAGATAAGGTGAATATATGTTTATATTTATATGTATTTCTTTTCAGATCTGGGCACAGGACAGGTAAAACATTTGGCGTTTGTCCTGTGAAATTGGGTTTTATCGGAGCGCTCTCGTTTCCTCCCACATTCAAATCTCAGGCATTGGATCTTTAGATCCCAGCCAAGGCAATAATCTTGACTGGCCCCGAATCGTGCCGTTTGAGTTGCTGTCTCGTCGGCTCTTTGGACCACGGGCTTCGGCCTAGCCTGTGTCCCTCCTGCCGCCTTTGTCTCACCCGTCATTTTCATACTGCCCCATCTCACTTCATCACCTTAAACAAGTCAAATAAAATTACAAGAAAACTTCCACGTAAATGTAAATAATTTTCTATAAGCGGGAACGAAGAGGAATCACAACATTTCTGGCCATCCCTGTTGGGTAGAGAATTTCTCAGACTTCTCTCTCTGTAAACTAAACCCTTCCCAAGGTTTCGTTTTATATACACACAGAAGTGTGAATTCCTCGCTACCATGTTGCCTTTTTCGTACAAGCTTTCTTCTACGTCAACACATCTGTACCTCCGGTAATTCTCGACAGATTACCGATGGACTTCTCCCCTCGCCAGATTATTGTCTTCATCAACCAGCATAAACCCAATGTCTCAGACGATCCTACGAAAACAAGAAACCTTCGTCGAGGAAGGCAAATATCAACGCCCAGTGCTACAAGATTCTCTGGAAACAACCACTTCCTTGAAATTCCATGCAGCTCACAGAATCGACTCTAAGACGACAGGCATACCAACTTATTATGTAAAAGTCGTGACTCAGCATAAACAGATAGCTGATTACATACTCAACCACGGATGCACCCTACATTATTTTTATCTTAGTGCCAAACGTCCTCGGCGTCGATCAACTCCACTTCGACATGTCAAGTCTGTCAATCAGAGTAGCCCTTGTCCAGTAAGCTTTTAAACTCCATTGATGCCTATTATCTCTGCTGCCAGCAAGACATCTACATTCAATATGAGAAGAAAGACAAGAATACTCTGACTGAATTTGAGATTGTCTTCAACAGCAACCTATTCCGAAGAATACAGCCCAATACAGACTCAACCCAAGCAAGTTAAAACCACAGACGCGTCAGCCGCAACAGACATCAACGTCACTTTTAGTAAGAAGACACCAATCATCCCAGCTAGAAATAGAACGACTCATCGATACGGATAGAATAGATCACTCAGTTGTATATACACGAACGACCTATCTATATTCTCCTGGTGCCTCAGGCCAGTCTTATGATCCATCGTTGCTCTAATTCATTTGTTTTGTCGTTGCTTTCTTCCTGAAAGCTTTACTAACATTGATTTCCTTTTCAGCAACATCCGGGCACGGTTAGGGTAGATTATTTAGCGCTCTGATCGTGAAAGTGGGTTTTCTCGGGGTACTCCCATTCCCCACCACCCAGAAAATTCTGAGACTTTTGGATTTACAAATTCCTATCCACTTGTGTGTGTTTTTTTTTGGAGGAGGTCGATAGCTAACGTCTTGCAGACCACCAACTGACCTTTGTCACCAGCCTGCAGCACAGTTTGGTATACTTAAACTTCTTTCGGTTTAGCTCTTAATCACTAGCACAGCACGAAATTTAACTTCATAAGTAGGGCAAAGAGAAGGAGTCTTCTGAGCACCCTCGTTTTTTTGCGTTTCTTTCTGAAGCGCAAAATGTTAAAACGGAATACCTGCCACGATTTTATTATTATTACACGTACTCGGCCCTGAATCATGACGTTTGAGTTGATGCTTCATCTAGCCTGCCGTCAACTTGCTTCTTCTACCGATTTTTTGCCTTCATATAAGCTTTGCCGCCTGCCAAGCCTAACGGACCCACGCCTACCACATTTTTGTTAAATATATCAGCTCATTTAGCCCAATATAGACGATAGTCACTCACCTAATATTCAAACCTTTTTACCACAAGCAGAGGGGAGTAGGACTGTTCAGTCTTCGAGAAATATTAACCTTATTCCTAACCAATTGCCCGAAATGTGTGTGTATACACACACTGAGTTAGAGTCAGGTCATTAGACAGGTCACCTGAGAATCCGTAGCAGTCACCGATCAAGTAAAACATGCCAAGCTCCCTCTGCTATCATGTTTCTCTCGTTGCCAGGACCACCTTCGCCAGTCACCTTACCGATCTCGCCAGTAATAGTCGACGAATTACCGCCACACCTTACGTCGTTACAAACTGCTACTTTTATCACTCAGGCCAAACCTGGTGCAACCATAGACTCTTCCTGCGTTGAGGCGGAATGTTCCTCCAGCCCTCTACACCTGAAGATCTATCCTATTTATGTCAACCCCTGGAACACTGAAATCAACGTCAGCTCTTCAAGAGCTCTATTAATCTGTTCTCTGTTTTTCTCAGAGGTGTCGACATATCCATTCACGAAGCAGAAATCAAACATGCCATAGAATGCCAAACCAAAACCGAGACATACGCCGTCAATCGGATTTTCTCCAAACATGCCAATCAAGTCAGTGCAGAGCACATTTTACGCAACGGATGCTACTATCATATATTTCACTTCAGTGCCAAACGTCCTCTTTGTCGATCTACCTAGCCATGGATATCTAAACCCACTGGACAACCACAACATAGACAATCAACTGAAGACTTCCCACAGCTATCCACTGATTTACTACTCAACCAACAACCAGCTAGGAGAAACACGCAAACTTATTCATGCAACTCTGCATCGATGCCGCTAACCTCCACTGCCAGCAACATCCCAATACTCACCATCAGGACTAATTACAGTGACATTCAAACTAACGACGACCTCAACCTCCAGCTACGACCTAATCTAAAGAAGAAATGTAGCAGTTCCTGCCAGACCCCAAGTTCAACTCCATGTGTTACAACCACATGCCAGAATCAAACCATACAAGTCACGACCACCGACGCGTCAATTGAAACAAACAACCATATCATTAATACTCAGAAGACACAAACTAAAATTGTAAGAAAACACAAATCATTCAGACCGCTGAAGAACAATACACCAAAGAAGTACAGCCAGAAGACTCACCTCCACTCTTACGATTTTCCTCATCACCTCTGGCATCAGATGTGAACGCAAGTTCCACCTGAAGTTCATCCCTGCTTTACAAGACCACAGCAAGTCCTTTTCAAAGTCAGCATCCAATTAGCTACTTCTACAGTTTTGCCTTAAGTTATATGTTTTATTCCTGTATGTATTATCATCCTTGATTTCCTTTCCAGCTACTTCCGGACACGATTACACATAACAATAAATATTGTAGTTTACATACAAAAACATAAAACACAAATTAAGTTATGTGCTGTACACTACAAATTAGTAAGTCATACAGATAATGAGAATATTTCGGAAAATAAATAGTATAAACGTTATACGGATATACACAAAATTATAAACAGTACAGCATTTAAACTTTACCACAGATTACCAAACACGGTAGTTAGAAGTGACTTTTGGTAGTATTAGGCATTTTCATGAAATAGAAAATGGGATCTTTGAGAGGAAAAGTCAAATAATGTGTGCTATGGCATGTGTAATGATATCTTTAACTGACGAAACCTGTATATCATATGGTATATATAAATCAAGGAGGTGAAATATAACTATTTGGATTATACAATCTCCCTTCATTTTAGCTGAAACGACTTACTGGATGTAAGATTGTGGATTGTCTCTGGTACACATACGTAGTTAGCAGTGTCTTCAGTATTATTAAGCATTTTTATGAAAGATAAAGAGGGCCCTTTGAGAACAAAACTTCAACAAAGAATGATGTGATATAAGTAATGACATCTTTAACTAATATAACCAATATTTTAGAAAGCATGTAGTATATAACCCAAATTTTATTATTAGAAGTCGTCATACCCACTCTAGGAAGAATGTGTGTGAATTTGATGTCAGCATTGATTTAATGTAAACGCAAAATACTAGTTATTAAAACTGATTACATTCAATTTTTACAGTTACGTCAAATATATGTAAATATTACATGCAAATATCAATAAGTAAAAGTTCTTATGGTAAGGTTGTGGCGATTAGCTATTGTTTTTCTTATCATTAGTATCCGATATTACCACTTAAATCTATCTATTAATTAATAAATTTATTGCTATTAACTAATTGCTAATTATTACTAGTTTTGATCCTAAATTTTAGCTTATAAATTAGTGCCGTCTTCGCCACTTTACCATTAGCACTTACCACAATACAACTCCGTACTTTGTAAGGAACTGAAAAAAACTTAGAAAACTTCACTTCAATCAACAAGACGTAGTATTTCGAATTTCTGCCATTACTGACAGAAAAAATAGTTATATATAGGATATCATTATAAATGACAGCAGTTAATAAAATAAAGCTGGGATAAAAGTAGTCTAGTACCTGGTTAATAATGACAACTATAAGACTATTAATAAGTAATTAGGATTGAGTAATCTTGTAAGCTAGTGATAATAACAGAACATAGGTTTTATTCAACAACAAGAAGAAAAACTGATCCCAAGAAATGAAGATAAAAACTGTGTAGAATATTATACAGATATCTGTTGATCTATATACGTAAACTAAAATAAATCACTGAACAAACTGGTGAAAAGTTAAAGTTCCAAATGAGATGTTAAAATCATGGTTTCAACATATATCTATCATATTGCGACTGTTACATATTATCATTTATCTCGGACAAGTCTCTTATTTATTATGTTACGTATCTTAATTTTAATTTAGAAATTAACTAAATGTATCAAATTTATAATATTTTCCAACAAGATTTACGCACACAATTTTCCATTTCAACAAGTCCCCAGTAGCACAGCGATATGTCTGTGAACTTAAAACGCTAGATACTGGGTTTCGTTATACGTAATGGGCAGAACACAGACAGCCAATTGGGTTGCTTTGTAATTAATTTAATTACAAATAGCAACCTTCCTAAAAAAAATGTTTTCACATACCAACAATAATACAGTTTATAATAATTATTATTGCAAATAATGATTTACATACAAAATCAGTACAAACTTACAAACAATACTGATCTTCTACCTGAACTAGAACTGAAATTTTATCGACGGTTCAAGATGAGGGAATTAATTCTGAGTTGATACAGGCAGAGTCACTTAACTGGTAAGCTGGTTTTCTACTGTGGTTGATCTCACGCGAGTTTTTTCTTAGCCGAAGTTATACAATGTCTTCGCAGAAATACTAACGCCTGAACTTAATTCACTGAAGTTAAACCGTTTATAATGTTCGGAATCTATAAACGTTAGTGGTCAAATATCTGTAGGGGGCAAGTAATTCACAAATCTTGGTCGCTAGGTGAAGGAGCAAAAATATTTAACTACTTTTACAAGTACAATCATATTATTTAAATATTCATTTGTTTGTAAACAAATAAATAAAACTATTTTAGTACTAGATTATTTTAACTGAATATACTATTAAGTTTAGTGTAATCTGCAAGCTTAATAGGAATAATTACACCAAGCTGTAAAATATATCACAAAGAAACAAATAAACGTGATTGGTTGAATTTGTGAATCTTAAAACAAAACTTTTTACATGAACACTAATATAATCAGAAAAAGAAAAATCTGGAAACTATTTTAAAAGAGCCGATATTTCCTTTTCTTTCTTTGTTAGATACATTGTTTGCTAGGTTAATGTTTAATTTTGATTTATGTAGATACCTCACTTTCATCAGAAGTCACTGATATTTACAGTTACAAAAGTTTGTTTGTATCTTATGAACCAGTTTTTACACTATGCGTCACACAACGTAGGTTCTTACCAAGTCTACATTACCTTTTCAAAGCTGAATAACCATAATAAATACACGTAGACAACACGAGTAGAAAAGCAACTAACCAAATCTTAGTTGAATATATATATTTATATAAACTGTTTCCTCTCTCGACTTCCAAACGTTATTTACTTAACTAATGATATCTTTCAGTGGGTGTCTGTAATAATACTGATCTATAATTAAACATACGATAAATCCACGATGCGCATGAAAACTCGAACACCTTATCTGTTTTCTAACAACTTTCTCTAAACATATATATTATTATGTTAAGATCCGATACTCTTAGAAATATATGATAAAAAAAAAACGTTTTAGAAGGAAGAAATTTTCTGTGACTCTCAAGGACTCCATTTTCCTTTCTCAAATATTTTTAACACTTTAAGTGAAAAAATGGCAATACGGAATATATATTTTATATAGAGATTGTTATGATACAATTTCAAACATTTATAGTATATAATCATTTCTTTCTTTTATAGCTTCAGGAAAACTCAGTATTATATCAACGTGTCTAACACTGTTTCTAAAAAAAAAAAAGAGTATATTTTAAAATCACACAAAATAGACAATATTTCGTGTATGGAAAATCTTCGGAGTATTTTATAACAAAGTGAATATCAAAATAAAAACTCACTAATATCCTAAACACCGTATAGTTGCCAGTGTAAATAATGTGAGGTTTTAATTTGCAAAATATTGAAAATTACTCCATTCTTAAAATACGAGTAGCTCAAAAACAATATAACATATCGTGATTAATTATTCCGTAATTAAAAAACAAGAACAATGTTTATATATTTATATAATTGTGAAATCAAAGAATATGGTTAAGAAAAGTTACGATTATATTTTAGATGGTGTAAGATCTTTGCAAAATAGAGTATCATATGCTGTGTTAAATATTGTTTTAATTTTCTTTTACGATGTCATTGTTTGTATGAAAAGTATTGTAAACATTTTTAGCTGATTCTCTGACAAATCTTCAATGTTGTACTTGTGATATGTTTACTGCTATTTTGTCGCACCTTGCAAACGTTTTGTTAAATAATCTTTTATAGTATATCTACATCATTAGTAACCAATCGAAAAATATTTGATATGTGTGTTTTGGTTTTTAATCTTATGTAGAATAACATTTTCTCCGATAAACTAAATTTCTAATCGTTCCTGTCTTCTCATTATGTCAAAAAATAAATAAACTTCTATCGTTGTAAAATTCGAAAATATGCGAATATATAATAAAAATAGCATCACATTACATTCTGGTTTGAATTTCGCGTAAAGCTACACGAGGGCAATCTGCGTTAGCCGTTCCTAATTTTGTAGTGTAAGATTAGAGCGAAGACAGCTAGTCATCACCACCCACCACCAACTCTTGGGCATCTTTTACCACCGAATAGTGGGATTGACGGTAACGTTATAACACCCCTACGGCTGAAAAGACGAGCATCTTTGGTATGACGGGGACACGAGTCGAGTGCCTTAACCACTTGGCCATGCCGGGCCCATTACATTCTGAGCAGACTGAGTGTTATAGGTTGTAGTTATGCACTTTATAACAATTAAATAGCTCTTTTTCTTTATTTCTCTCAAACTTAAAATATGTTAGGTTAAAGTTATACAACATTTTATTTAGTTATTTAATTTAAGAGCAGTGTTGGATACACTCTGATGATATTAACTGTGTATTCATACACTCTCGCTTTGTGGCGAGTTATTTCTAACATCAGGTTTGCTTACATAATGTTGTAGCATGTCTTCATTCTATACAAATCGAAAAAAGAGATGACGCCACTGCTTAAATGTGTAATTCCACAGTCCACAATCATAACGGCAGATGTGTATCCACATTTTACTCTCGAACGACAATCGTTTTAACTTCCCCAATAAAACAACTAGTCGTAATATTTGCATTAGGTCTGCATGAACACAAGTGAAGTCATCATTATATACATTTATGTTTTATTATTTAAAGGACTGCAGTCTTGATGTAAAGAGAATATTCCATATTTAAGTTTGGAAAAACTATTGCAATATCAATTAGAAGAAAGCGTTTTTAAGTGTTTTGGGTAAGTAATTTTTAGCATGGCACCTAGAAGTAAAAAATAAAACTGACATGATTCTGTTTAGAATTAAACACAAATATACACGATGGACTGTGTGTGCGCTGCTCACCAGAGGTATCGACACCACTGGAGGAGTAACTGGAAATCAAATATATTACTATGATAAATTTATATTACACCAGTTTGTTTCTCGTTTGTTATTGATTAGTGGTTTAATTTTCCAGTAAATATAAGTATATTAAGCTTTTCATTTATATTTACTTTAAAGCATTTCGTTATCATAGTTTCCTCATAAGTTTTTCTGTTATAAAATGTATTCAGCCGTATGTAGATAACATGAAAATAAAGCAATTAAAATCGATTAGATATAACTTTGGAAAGACAGAACTCGTGTTTCTTCCTTAATACTTTCTTAGATTCTACTTTATTTTTATTTTTACACATCCAGTTTTTTTCCATTCGCCCCTCGCTTGTTCAGCGGTATGTCTCCCGATTTATAACGCTAACATCAGGGGTTCGATTCCCTCGGTGGGCTGACCAGATAACCCGATGTGAATTTGCTATAAGAAAAAAACATAATTTTCTTTTGTGTATTAAATAAAGAGAAATTCCTCAACCAAGCACTATTTTAAAATGAACGTTATTTTATTTAGTAGTAATAGTTATATATAGTTTTTAATTAAAAACATTGTTATTTACTAGCATGATGGGAATGATGTTAAAATCATTTGAACGGATCTTTTCCAGATTTAGAAAAATAATTGTAATTATGAAGCAGCTAACGCTCATAACTTTTATTTATTCTGCTTATTTATTAAACCTACAAGCTAGGAATTACTAGCAAAATTTTTTTTTCCATATTTGTTCTCATTAACCAATGACATTAAATTGTAGGTGTACATGCTAAATTTGGTAATAATTGTATTCAACCTTAAAATTATCTATGAGATCTGTATTCAACAGAATATTAAATCGTTTCATGTAATGGTATTAAATAACCGCGCGCGTTAATTTATTTTTAATTCGAAGGCGCTATTTTATTCCCCCTTAACATATCATTCGTATTTTTGGGCCAAACAAAGAGTACCACAATTGAACATTTGAAACAAAGCTGTAAATGTATTCTGTCTGTGTTATAATCGTTACTTACTGAACAATATAACGTTTATTTCTTTTTGTTTTACTCAATGGTCTTATATTAACGATTGCAATGATTTGTTTTGTAATTTAATATTTTTATATTAACGCTTTGTTTGTCGAAAAGTCTAATTATGTGGCCTTAGTTTCTTCCCTGGAAATTGTATTTTCTTTAATCTTTCAAGTTACGATAACTGGTGAAGATATAACTTTGTTGAGTGTGTTAGGTGCATTGTTTATTACGTTAGCAGTAACAATGAAAGCATGTTTTCAATGGTATTCTGAAAGTCCTGAAAGTTTTATGAAAGCTTGGAACCAAATAGGAATAAGATGCTTTAGAAGTAGAACAGTATCTTCGAATGAACTCTCTCTATATGAATGACAAGATGAATAATGAAATCATAAACTGCTTTGTTAAAATTACGTCTACTTTTAATTAATTTTGCTTTACCTTATTAACTAGAATTCGTAAAAAATGAATCGTACAAACCGTAGTTGAATTAATTAAGTTACAAAGAAAAACATAATCAAGGTTTATAATATTTAATTATTTTTTACTCATATATCATATTATAACACATTTCTGAGATTATTCATAGATGTCCAAGAATGATTTCAAAATAAATAAAAGTTTATTATTACAAAGGATTCAGATGCATCATTATCGAAATATTTGAACACAATTTGAATATATGTCTTATAGTGTAATTTGAAGTTTGTTCTCAACCATTAAAGAACATCTTTTTAGATTGTATATTGTCTTATTGAGGTTCTTTTTGGGATGACCAATACTATTGAGAAACAACATTAAAGAATATTAAGATGGTTCACTAAGTAATCAGTGCTGTAGTTCAAAATATATCTAATTACACAGGAAATCTCATAAAAACAATGGCTTTACAATGGTCTATCTGTCTTGTGCCCACTCTAAGTACGAAATATGCATAGCTATATATATTATAAATATATTATTTTGCACAAAATATGGATAAAACTATCCTATTATAAGGAACATAAGTACACACTCACAACTACGAACATACCCTTTAATTATAACAATTCCTATGAAACAAATATTGAACAGAGACTACCCCTTTCAAAATGATTAGACTGACTCATTAGGCAATTAGCAATATAAACTAAAAAAACTTTGAAATTTTAAAGGCAGATAGCTTGTCTCCTTGAGATAGGTATGAGGAGTCTAACAGTCTGCATAAAATTATCACATAAAAATAAAACCCGTTAGCAATTCATGAACTACATTATTATATAATAAATATTTCTAAACTCTTAGGAGCTTTGAAACGAAGATTAATATACAAAAAGTAAACTATGAATTTTAAAGTAAATATAGATATATAGATATAAATGCAGAAATAAAACATTCTACAAAACAAATCCTTAAATAAATTTAAAATTCTTTCTTTTTTAAGAAACTAATAAGAAAAGCAGTAATTTTGTATTTATTACAAATAAAAATAATTTGCTCAATAAAAATAATGCAAAGTTATAAGTCCCAAAATAAAAATACATCATAAACTTTGAACACCTTTCTTTATCACACCTTTATGTACAAATGGAAAAGGACAAATAATCTTATAATTATCAAATATACAAATAAATACACATAGTAAACACACAAACTACTCAGTTTAAATTATCAACCGTTATCATTTATGTATCTATTAGTCTTTCGCTTAAATCTACTCAACTTTACTGCCTCCACAAGATCTGAAAGCAATACATTCCATACGTCAACCACCCTATCAGAAAAATAAAGTTGTCTTCATTGAAATGGCTTTCAATTTGCCTAAGTCTTTTATTTGTGTCCCCTAGTTTTATAAGTCCAGCAGTTAAATATCATAAATGTTGATGCATCAACATTATCAGTCCATTTACAATCTTAAGCACTTCAATGAGATCCATTCTAACTTTTCTCTTTTAAGAGAAAACAGTTTTAAGAATCTTAATCTATCCTCATATGACAACCCTTTTATCTCAGGCACCATTTTAGTAACCCTCTTCTGAGCCCTTTCCAACAATTAGATGCTTTTCCTAAGGTAAGGAGTCCAAGACTGAACACAATATTTCAAATTTAGCCTAACCAGCGACCTATACAATGAAATTATAACCTCTTTAGACTTGTATTCAATACTTCTGATGATACAACCTAAAATCCTTTTTGCCCCGCTTCTAGAATAGCACACTCCTTGGATGACTTTAAAGGTTGATCAACCATTATACTTATATTCTTTTCTTTCGTGATACTCTTAAGGTTATTTCCATCCAAATTACACTTATATTTCAAATTATGATAACCCACATGCGATATCTTGTATTTATCGTAATTAAAACCCATCTACCATTTATTTGCCTAACTCAGTAAATTATCTAAATCTCTTTTAAAGCAACAGCATCCTCTTCGCAACTAGCGACACCAGAGACACGAATATCGTCTGCAAAATTCAGCAGTTTATTGACTTTTCTTGCATGTGTGTCATTGATACAAATGAAAAAGAGCAACAAAGATCTTAAGATTGAGCCCTGAGGTACCCCACTTGTGATATTAATCTAGTTTGACTGAGCTCCATTGTAATAAGCCTCTGCTTTTTTCCATCAAGCCACACTTCTATCTAATTTGTAATTTAACAAATGTTTTTAAGTGACAAAAGACATATCTGACACTGCCCTTAGTGAAAGCAAGACGGTTATGGTGAAAATTTATTCTCAAGACGGCTGGAATGGATATTGTTTCTTGGACTTTATTATTGTTTGTTTGTTGTTGATTGTGTTGTTGATATAGGTGTGTATAATTTTCTCAACGATTTTTGGAAGAAATTTCATGATGTTGATGAAGGGTTGTTTTATTTTGTTGATTTCATCATTAACTTTATCAGGTGAACATAGTTTTGTGGCTGTGTTTGTTTGGTTTCTTGACATGTTAAGGTTTTGTTTCATATGCTGAGTCCCAGGGAATGTGTAGTCAGAATGTACCTTATACTGTTAAATATATATTGTGAAATTGTCGGCTGTTCTCTAAATTTGTTGAAGACTCCCGAGCGTAAAAATCAGCAAGGTATGTTTCACGAAAGCACTAGCGTATTGTTGGGTTAACTGAAATTTCTAAGATTTTGTTTTAACGTTTATAAACAGACACACCGAGAGAGAATTTTATGTTTTTGATTTCCTACAGCTGGCATTCTATAAACATTGGAAGTTATAACTGTGATTGACGCTTATCAATCGAAAAACTAAAGATACTTGACCAATAACGTTTAAATATCAAACATTACAAACCGTTAACTTCAGCGGATTACCATCGGAAATTAGTATTCCAACGAAGACGTTTTATAATTTCGGCTTTTGGAAACTCAAGTGATCAACGAGAAAAAGATAGCTAGCCGTTAAGTGAAATACAGCGATATCAACTGGAAATCAATACATGAGCCGTCAGAAGAATGTTCAGTTTCAGATCAGATAGAATACTCAATTTCACAACACATAGGATTTTGCACAACAGTTACAAAAGCGTTATGTAAAATTTATATTTAGAAATGTTAAATGTAAAATGTGTATTACGAAATTCCTACGTATTCAGTAAAATTTATCCACCTGCCAGGAATTTGAATGTGGGAACTGAAATATTCTCTCACTAGTGTTAATGAAACGAGCAAGTGCATTATGTATTTAAATAACACCTTACACGTCAATAGTCACAGTTAAATTCATATTGCCTGGTCTAAACATTTAGAACAAATCCATATTTTCATTCATGTGTTGCTAAATATTTCCGTTATTCAGTTGATGGTTTTATATAATATGCTTTATTTTGTTTGTTTGTTTTTTGAATTTCGCACAAAGCTACTCGAGGGCTATCTGCGCTAGCTGTCCCTAATTTAGCAATGTAAGACTAGAGGGAAGGCAGCTTGTCATCACCACCCACCGCCAACTCTTGGGCTACACTTTTACCAACGAATAGTGGGATTGACCGTCACATTATAACGCCCCGACGGCTGAAAGGGCGAGCATGTTTGGCGCGACGGGGATGCGAACCCGCGACCCTCAGATTACGAGTCGCACGCCTTAACACGCTTGGCCACGCCGGGCCTATATAATACGCATATATATATATATTTGTAAGATGTGACCCATATATATACATATATTAATAAATGCTTATTCCCATATGCTATATCATCACATACACTAGTAACTTATGACAGACTGTCTCTAGCTTGTGTACCATTATTAGGTTCTCCAGGAATAAATGTCGGAATTCTCATGATCACATTTAGAAGCTGAATATTGAGTAACGTGTCGTTGATTGGTTGGTTTGTTTAATCCAACGTATGTCGCTTACAAGGTGTCTTATTGTGTGCTATTTTAACGTTATTCACAGTAAGTTTCGCAACCCCCAGGACAGCATGGACAAGAAGGACTTTCTGATTTTCTTCTACGATCTCAAACTTGGACGAAAAACTATAGAAACTACACGGAAAATCAACCAGGCGTTCAACCATGATTCTGTTACTGAAAATACCGGCTTCGAATGGAGATGAAAGTCTTGAAGACCACAAAAGTCATGGAAGAAAGCCATCCTTAGATAGAAACACATTAAGGGAAGCAGTTGAGACAGACTGTCGTCCAACAGTACGTGAGCTTGCAGGAAAGCTAAGCACAAGCAAATCAAACATTGTCGACCACCTAAGTGCGATTGGAAAGAGAAAATAGTTGGATAAGTGGATTCCGCATGAGTTGACTGAAGATCAATAAACATTGACGTTATGAGACCTGTTATGGATGACGCTCCAAAAATTGAATGAATTGGGAATCGAGACTATGCTTCATACGCCTTATCTTCCATATCTTTCTCCTATAGATTTTTAATATTTCTAGCGCTTTGACAACGTTTTGAACAATAAACTTTTGCAAAACCAGGCAACTGCAGAAGAAGTTCTCAAGGAGTTTATTGACCATAGAAACCCTTATTTCTACAACGGAGGGATAAACAGCTCGCTACACGTTAATAAAAGTGTGTTGAAATAAATGGTGCTTACTTTGATTAAAGCATGTTTTACAACTCTGGTTTATACTTTTCCAAACTTCACAGTTCAAAAACAACATTTATTTCTGGACAACCTAATATTTTGGTAACCTTCTCAGATTACTTTCTGAGGCTACGACTCAATAACTGTAGTATCTTAATGTTCTGCCATCTCTGATCCATCTAACTCAACATGTTTTACTTTTTTGGAAAAAAAATGAAATGAACAACCATTTGCAGAACACAGCCAAACTAAAACTTTTAGGCTAAAATGATCAAAATCTAGGATAATTATTTGTGTTTTTTTTTTGCAGAAAATGTAAAAATATGCTTTCAGAGAAAAAATAACCATCTCATTGCATTTGGAGAAGTTTTAAGATCTTTTCATGTATATGAAATCGAGTGAAAGCCATGAGATACGTTTTTCAGAACTCCCACCACTCAGCTAAATCAGATAGTGATTCTAATTCTTACAAAACACCTGACAACATTTCAGTTAAAAATTTCAATGCCCTTTCTACTTAATTTTGAATTCTTAGCTATACATCATCTTCAAATGTACAAATTTTTAATACATCATACATCTATTTAATACGTATACTAGCACCATTCACTATTAACACCAAATATCCTAACCATCAACAACGGTGGTGGAGTGGCATATGGTGAGGTTTTAATAACTGGTTTGCTTCTGGTAATGGCGGCTTTTCTTCTAGTGGTAGTAGGGACTCTCTGAGTCTGCGCCACCATCACTGGTGCCGGTCAAATGCTGGAAGACATTTTACTACCCCCTTTCCTGTGCCTAACTTCTCAATATAACTAGAGCTCTCGGAGGGTATTTTGTTGGCTTTAAGATGTCGGGACTCAACCAGATATATAAGCATACGTCTAATAGTTTGTCCATTTATTAACCCAGTGTATGGATATTCGCGTATTTTGCACGACCTTGTAAACACCATGAAACCATGAAGGTAAACGTTCCGCAAATATGAAAGTGCACCACGTGTCTTTAGAAAATTAAAGTTGATTTTTGCTGAAACATTACAATTCACTGGTACTCTGGTATATAGTATTCCAGTAGCACCTCACCTAAATGCTAGATAAAGTTCATAGGTGAATCGTCCAAGCTCAGGATACAAAATAGAGTTCCAGCACCTCAGATCAGCCATTCTAAAGAGTATTCTGTCTCAAACACTTCCAGAAACAGTCCAGATTTCTATTCATCATACCTTTAAACATATGGGGTAAAACATGATTGGCTAAACAGGCTTTCCGTATTGCCAAAGCCTCTTCCTTGCAGATTCTTTGCCATTGGCCGCAATGCCACTGATTGCTATGCAGGGTAATAGACATACTCAGGGATTACAACTCTAGAACGAACTGTTTATCCTTGGACAAGATGGCAAAACAGCAAGTTCTACTCATCAATTCACCCTGAAAGTCTACATGACCCTAGGTTTCTTTGTAAATCATGGTCAGCCTGATTCTCACTGTTTTGTAGAAATTTCCACAGATCTTTTGACGAGAGTTGTTTCTTGCTTACTACATCGAGAGTAGATAAATAATATTTTTAACACTTCGAAAAACGAATGTTTACTACAGGTAGATCACTCTTTCAACCTATTGCTGATGCATCCCAGCTGGTGGTAAGTGGATAAACTAAGCTCTTGCGTAAAATCAGATGACGTGTTCGCCTAAGATTAAAATAAGAAATGCTTTAGCTTCTATAAAGCTGACAGACAAACCAGACATTCTATTTCCTTAGCTTTCAAAACTTCACTTTATGTGCAGCATAACGCTTAAGCTTATTAGTTTACCAAAGCATCAAGGACATGTTTCACAAGTGAACATGTACAACAAAGTTTCAAATCATAAGAACATTTAATTACAAGTCAATTAATTATTCTTTAACAATTTATAAATCCAATACGTTTACTTTTATCAATACATAATATGTTTTATAACAACATTGTCAAATCACAAACTTGACAAGTATACTGAAACATTTATTAACAAATTCCTCAAGATACAATTAATAGGTCCAGCATGGTCAGGTGATTTGGGTACTCAATCTGTAACCTGGTTCGAATCCTCGTCACACTAAACATGTCGCCATTTCAGCCGTAGGGGCGTTATAATGTGATGTCGGTAAAAGAGTGTAGCCCAAGTACTGGCGGTGGTTGGTGGTGATTAGCTGCCTTCCCTATAGTATTACACTGCCAAATTAGGGGCGGCTAGCCAGATGGACCTCGCGTGGTCTTGCGAGAAATTCCAAAAACAAACAAACAATACAACGAGTATATTATAAACATCTTACGTTATAAAATACTGGACTAGCTTTCATACATTTTTTGTACATTATATCAGTACCACTGTTTCAGTTTAAGGGTTTCCAATGTTTCTTATCTTATTATTTCTATTGTATGATCTCAAAATCTATATATCATTTGTTAATACCAAAGGATAGCAAGTAAATGAAGAATGAGATGTCTTCAGTTAGATAAGTTAAGTGAAGGATATGGAGCTACTTGAAGTTTAATTTGTTTTCACTTGAGTTTGCTGTGAGATTAAAATTTCAGTAGTGCAATGATTTAATACTGCACTATTGTATAGCCCGTCAAAATGACGGAGTAAATACAATTATAGTATACCCTAAACTCACATTTCATAGATAACTGAAATCAATAATTTTGCGAAATCAAGCTTGACCATCAAAGAGATAGAGAAGTATAATCGAGGCACTCAAACATCACTAAATTTCTTTGTGAGCCAATCAAAACTGAGATCACTCATGAAATGAATTCGTGGCGTATTCCCAGAATAATTACATAGGCTTGCAAATTTTAACTTCATCAAAGTAGTTTTGGTTTTCATAATGGATTTTCTGTTATTCAACTCTGCAAATTTCGAAAATGATATATTTTTCTCTATCCCGTAAGGATTTTTTTTACAACTCTTGAAGGAAAAAACCTTTTACTTAGATCAAATTATTATTTCATTTACCACAATGAACATTTTTTTATTATTAACACGTTAACCTGAAGATGACCTAAGAAGATCGAAACGTTGTTTTGAATTTTATTATATTAATAAAAGTTAACAGTTTTGTTAACCTGAAGATGACCTAAGAAGATCAAAACGTTGTTCTGTATTTCATTATATTAATAAAAGTTAACAGTTTTGTTAACCTGAAGATAACCTAAGAAGATTGAAACGTTGTTCTTTTTTTTATTATAATAAATGTTAACAGTTTTGTTAACCTGAAAATCACCTAAGAAGATCGAAACGTTGTTCTGTATTTTATTTCAACTAAAGTTCTAATATTTATAGCAGCCGTCTTTAGAATACATAGTCTTATGTTGTTGTTAGTCTATGTTCTGAAAGTATAAAATGAAATACATAGACTACAAAATTCGAAAAGTGTTTGTTGATTTTTTTAATTAAGTGTCTCAGTTGATTAAAGAGGTTTGTTTTATTAAAAACACTGTAGATATAACAGAAAATAGGTTAATACAAAAATGATTTAAGCTTAAAACTGAACTGCTGTTTTACTTCATTTAAAATGTGGCACGGTTAGGGTAGATTATTTGGCGCCCTGATCGTGAAAGTGGGTTTTCTCGGGGTACTCCCATTCTCCACCACCCAGCAAATTCTGAGACTTTTGGATTTACATATCCACTATTCGCTTGTGTCTTTGTTTGTTTGTTTTTTGGAGGAGGTCGATAGCTATCTTCTTGCTGACCACCAACTGACCTTTGTCACCAGCCTGCAGCACAGTTTGGTATACTTAAAATTCTTTCGGTTTAGCTCTTAATCAGTAGCACAGCACGAAATTTAACTTCATAAGTAGGGCAAAGAGTAGGACTCTTCTGAGC
Source organism: Tachypleus tridentatus (assembly GCF_004210375.1). Lineage (NCBI taxonomy): Eukaryota > Metazoa > Arthropoda > Merostomata > Xiphosura > Limulidae > Tachypleus > Tachypleus tridentatus. The sequence continues at coordinate 31,792,137 of NC_134828.1, read as the reverse complement.
GCCCTCGATTGTTTTGCGTTTCTTTCTGAGGCGCAAAATGTTAAAACGGAATACCTGCCACGATTTTATTATTATTACACATACTCGGCCCTGAATCATGACGTTTGAGTTGATGCTTCATCTAGCCTGCCGTCAACTTGCTTCTTCTACCGATTTTTTCCTTTATCTTTGCTTTGCTGCCTGCCAAGCCTACTAGACCTGCGCCTACCAGATTTTTGTTAAATATATCAGCTCATTTGGCCCAATATAGACGATAGTCACTCACCTAATATTCAAACCTTTTTACCACAAGCAGAGGGAAGTAGGACTGTTCAGTCTTCGAGAAATATTAACCTTATTCCTAACCAATTGCCCGAAATGTGTGTGTATACACACACTGAGTTAGAGTCTGGTCATTAGACAAGTCACCTGAGACTCCGTAGCAGTCACCGAGCAAGTAAAACGCGCCAAACTCCCTCTGCTATCATTTTTCTCTCGTTGCCAGGACCACCTTCGCCAGTCACCTTACCGATCTCGCCAGTAATAGTCGACGAATTACCGCCACACCTTACGTCGTTACAAACTGCCACTTTTATCACTCAGGCCAAACCTGGTGCAACCATAGACTCTTCCTGCGTTGAGGCGGAATGTTCCTCCATCCCTCTACACCTGAAGATCTATCCTATTTATGTCAACCCCTGGAACACTGAAATCAACGTCAGCTATTCAAGAGCTCTATTAATCTGTTCTCCTAAGCAAAGAGTATTCGAAGAATTCTATCTGAATAAATGCATTTTGGCTTTCATAATCGAGAGCTAGCTTTTATATAGGTTGAATTTCACCCATTCATACCTAGTATAGAATATATGTTTAGGTAGGTATGTTCATTGAAAGTTTTCTCAGTTTTCATGTAGCGTTTGCACGCGGCTGATCACGTTGGCTATATGTCGTGAAGCCATAAACAAATTACTGAACTTTAAAGCAGGTGAAAGTTCCACATAATAAATTTTGCTCAAACAAGCGTGTATGTGCTTCTGCAATTTTTAGAAATTGGCCTATTCAAACAGTTGATTCAGAAACCTGTACAAACTAGCCTGAAAAATATACACGTAAAACAGCGCTTGCAGCATGTAACCTAAACCTAATTTTAAAACAAGCTATCTGTACTCTACCAGCCACGGGTATCGAAACCCGATTTTAGCGCTATAAGCTCTCAGAATGAGTAACGGAGGAGATACAACCTAGGAATTGTCAGGGTCTCACAAGCACTTTAATTCAGAACAATGTGATTCAAATATCCCATCGGTAAGTACAGAGTTCAAAAATAGTGGAATATATTCAGGAAAAACCGTACGATTGCATAATTAAACTAATTTCCTACAAGCTAAACGTTCACAATTTTAATTTTAAAAAGAAAACTTCCTTCCTGGTTGTATTTAGTGTAACAAATATTAGTAATAAACAACAATAAACGATTCATATAATAGGAAATTGGAGGTTTTTGAGATTTTACTCTTTTTTTCATTGTACATCTAAATTAAACAAAGGTTTGTTATGAAATGTTAGAGAAGAGCTTTCAACTTATTCCACTTTGTAACTTTTCTCAAATCTTGAAATTTAATTAGTTTGTTTCGTCTACTTTTAAAACGCAAGGTAAAGTAATACATCGAATTTTTAAAATGATAAAGGAAACCTAATGTCATCTTGCCAAGATAATTGGGGAATCGCTGAACCTAATAAAATGTTGGTTCGGCATGGCCAGGTGGTTAAAGCACTCGACTCGTAATCCGAGGGTCGCGAGTTTGAATTTCCATCACACCAAACATGCTCCTTCTTTCAGCCATGGGGGGAGGTCATAATGTGACGTTCAATCCCACTATTCGTTGGTAAAAGAGTAAACCAAGAGTTGGCGGTGGTGACTAGCTGCCTTCTCTCTAGTCTGCTAAATTAGGAACAGCTAGTGCAGATAGCCCTCGTATAGCTTTGCGCAAAATTCAAAAACCAAACCTAATAAAATGAGCTGTTTACAAACCAAATCAAAAAAAAAAAATTGACCAAATCTTTAAATTGAAAACAATATTTTTTGTCAATTTATCCAAAATATTCTACTGAACGACATTTCCATTTGTTAATCGTAGACGTACACGTAAAAGAGATACTGTAGAGTACAAGGTTTATTTCGATCTAGCTTTTGTTCTTATCAGTTGGCCCTAGCTTTTGTGGTTATTGTGACCAGCTGTAATCATACGAGGAAAAGATATCCAGGTGCACATGTGGGTAATGAAAACAGGTACTTGTCCAAGGTGCAGTATATTTGCTATCACAGAAATGATGTTAATTTAAAAGCACTCATAAAATTCAGTACTGCAATAAACACAACTATGACGAACGACTACACGAATTTTGCATCAACTAGCAGAACACCACTTTTAAGGTAAGTTGGACTGTTAATAGTTCAGTTCTTTATTCTTTTTTATAGTTTTATTGTTGTTGTTGTTTCTATCGTGGTAAGTCCGCAGACGTACCGCTAAGCCACTGGGGAGGTATTTAGTTTTATAGATACAACATTAACCAGAACAACGTATTGCAGTTGCCTGATAAAGAATTATATAGAATGTTTGCTTTAAATTTCGAGCAAAGCTACACGAGGGCTTTGTGCGCTAGCCGTCCGTAACTTAACAGTGTAAGACTAAAGGGAAGGTAGGTAGTCATCGTCACCTACAGCCAACTCTTGGGCTACTCTTTTACCAACGAATAGTAGAACTGACCATTACATTATAACGTCTCTATAGCTGAAAGGGCGAGCATGTTTGGTGTGAAGGGGATTCGAACCTGCCACCCTCAGATTAGGAGCCGAGTGTCTTAACCACCTGGCCATGCCGAACCAATTGTATATTAACTTTGCATGGTAATTATTTATTATTCAGATAGTATGTTTTTAGCCTCAGCAACCATTGTTAGTACTCTCTATGTTACTTTCTATATGAACAGGTAAACTGACAGGCGTTATGTTCCCCCCCCTCTCAGTGGCTCATCGGTGTGTCTGCGGACTTACACCGCTAAAAACCAGGTTTCAATACCCGTGGTGGGCAGAGCACTACATCCATTGTGTAGCTTTGTGCTTAATTCAAAACAACAACAACAACAGCGTTATGTTTTTATCTGAAACTTCATCGGTATTATTTTTACAATTATCTATCTAAATAAACGTCAATATGTGCGTGTGTATCTGTTACTTATACGTTTCCACACTTCTTGAACAATCAACATCAAAATCTGAAACCTCCGCAGTGGCACAGTGATGTCTGTGAGGACTTATAACGTTAGAAACCGGGTTTCGATACCCGTGGTAAGCAGAGCACAGAACGTCCTCTGTGTAGCTTTTTTCTTAATTACAAACAAACTAACCACACTTGAGTCAGTGACACACACTGATAACGTCATGTTGATAGAAGTTTTGAAAACAACATTTGTTTTCAGTAACGGAACTTTTATACATCATTATTGTAGTTTTAATGTTTAATGTGGTAAGAACAGCAATAGAAGTACAAGTTTTATATATTTTGTGAAACAAAGTTTAATTACCCGTCCGAAAGACGAGTACTCTAACTAGTTTCATATAAAAAACAACTATAAACGTTGTTGTTGTCTACCGCAAAACTACTCAACAGGTTACCTGCACTATTTTCACCATTAAGAAACGGAACCTCAGAGTTTAGCGCTTTAAAATCTGTAAACATACACTGACCTACCGTGGGACTCCATATAAACATTTCAGTCCTATCAGCCCAGTTAATTAAATTTTTAAGTAACAATTAATATATATCGTTCAGAAACGACTACAGGGTAGGGCATATTTAATAAATATAGGCATTACTGTGTACTACGTGTGCAAGAATCAATGCCATCACTGCAACCAAGACAAATATATGTGATAAATGTGTATGCGCGTTCATAAGACTGCTAAAATTATTGAATGATATTTATCAAAAACTTATTATTATGTGAAATAAGATTATTAGGATAAAACATATCGACCAAATAAATATATATATATATTTTTAACTGACTGGATTGTTTTGAAATTCGTGCAAAGTTGCACGAGCACTATCCGCATTCGCCGTCCCCGACTTAGCAGCGGGCTTTCTTTTTTAGCTTAGCTAATTAATTGACCGTCACATTATAACACTCCAACAGCTATTAATACGAGCATATTCAGCGACGGGGATTTGAACCCCTGACTCGCATTTTATGAGTATGGTATCCCAACCACCAGGCTATTCTCAGACTACTAATAACAACAGCAAAATTATGGATACGTTTGATGACATCTGTGCACTCTATTCTTATTTTCGCATCATACATATTAACTAACTATACGGCGTAAAATAGCTATTACATACTAGGGGGGTTGACAGTGTAGAAGCCTCTATTCAACCAATCGGTATTTTGATACCTACGTAAAACGTACACCTGATAACAAAGTTCTATATTTATGTATGCTATCTTTAGCACCTTTATGTGCATAGCACAAACTAATACGAATACTAAAAGCTGTGAAACACTCTGTAATAATTTTAATATATATATATGAAAACGTGACGCATTTGATTCCAAAGAAGCTACCATGACGTAATATATCACGTGAATGCAAAAATTACTCATAGCTATAAACGAGATTTTTGTTGCTTTTTTATTTTTTTGCATAGAAATCCTGAGTATTTTTACTGTCTTTGAGACGGTAACGTAACTCAGACTAGACTGTTCAACTGAGATTAAAGTACAAAAATATATATTGATGTATAACCCGAACTTTTTCTAAAATTGGACTTTTCTTCTTCAAAGGCAAACCTAACCTAATGTCTTCCTAGCATCGTCATCAAAAAGTTACGTCAAGCAAACTGCATATAGAAAGATCGTATCATTATACATTTCTACTTATCTGATACAAATTGTTAAATGTATGGGCAAACCAAAGTGGTGTATTATACCTGTAAACATGTTGCAGTATTATCAGGTATGTTTTTCATTCATACGTATACATGTGGACTCAACAGCTATAACTTTAATACCTAAAGGAAAGAACGTATAAAAGCAACATCCCCTTATTTTTAATGTTATTTCAAAACAACTTCGTGACCTTGTTGTTACCGATACGACCAGGTTGTTAAGGCACTCGACTCCTAATATAAGGGTCGCAGGTTCGAATCCCCGTCACACCAAACACGCTCGCCCTTTCAACCGTGGGTGGTGTTATAATGTTACGGTCAATCCCACTATTCGTTGGTAAAAGAGTAGCTCAAGAGTTGACGGTGGGTGGTGATAACTAGCTGCCTTCCCTCTAGTTTTACACTGCTAAATTAGGGACGGCTAGAGCAGATAGCCCTCGTGTAGGTTTGTGGGAATTTCAAAACAAACAAACCTTGTTTTTCGCACCTAGACCGTATTTGTTTTAATACACGTAAGAATGCATAATATTTTCACGTCCGTCACGATCCTATCACCCCTTTTAATGATAAACAAATTCTTAAGATTCTCTTGAGATTTTTCTGTTGAATTGCTTTTGTACTACTGTATTATCACTTAAATATACCTATATAAATATTGTTAGTATTATTTGTTGTATGTCCATGCAACTAATTCACAGGTTATGGATGGATATTCACCAAAACTGGTCAAGGCGTTGGTACATATAAATTGTAAGTTTTCTGTTTTGCGGTTTTTATGGGCGTTTTTTGTCACTATTTCGCCCTCTGCTGATGGATCTTCACCAAATTTGGAATGACTGCTTGTTAAGTCCTAAGATAACCTTTCGTTAATCAAGAATTTGCATAACTTCTGTCCAGGGCAGTGGTAATCCAGTTAGCATATATATATATATATATACTTGGAATATTACATACAAACCATACTTTTGCAATAACGTCACTACAGTCTTATTCTAAACGTTTTTGCATAATTATACATATATATGTCTATATAACGTTTTTGCTAAAACCACTCGTTTCACGATTTTGAAGTCTGAAAATACACGTAACTTACAAAGAAACAAATTGTTCTTGTACAGAACTGTGAAACTTAATCAGTTTATACAATATTAACTTTTGACTTCGAAACTTCTACAAGGAAGAGAAAGTGTTTTATTATAGCAAAGCCACATCGGGCTATCTCCTGTGTCCACTGAGAGGAATCGAACCCCTGGTTTTAGCGTTGTAAATCTATAGACTTATTGATTTCCTAGTAGAAGGCGGGAAGGAAAAATAAGAAACCTTTTGATTTATTTAGCGTCTAATATCATAAAACCTGATGTGTTTCGTCTGTAAGCACACATTAGTATCTTCGTCTTTTATAAACGCTTTTATTTCATAACATCAGTTTATTTATAATGATAAATGTTGAATTATTGGTACATATTTTAACAAAACCATCTTCTCATGAAAATTCAAAATCTATCTACAAATCAGGTTGAAGGTGGTATTAACGCTATTTTATCGAATTTATAACTATTGAACTTTGAAAAATGAAACTTGGTGCGGAGGAGAACTTCCCTCCTCCACATGCCCCTCCAACAGTAAGTGGGAGGTTAAAAATCTGGTTTCAATATTTATTGTGAGCACAGTGCAGGAAGCTCATTGTGTACCTTTCTGATTAAGAACAAAAAACGGACCTTATTAACGTTGTATAAGACTGTTAACTGAACAAATTTGTGGACTTTTCTCATATTCAAGTGTTTATTTTTGCTACAGTTAATAAGCATCTATTAGTAAATATTTATGTGTTTTCTGAAAAATATGATTAAACAAAAAATTTGTCGTTCAAATGTTGGCTTTCTGTTTTTATTTTTATTTATTATTAGTGTATTTTTCTCCATCTGTTTAGCTTGTATTATATTTAAAGTTCAGGCTTGTAAAACATTGCACGTGTGTTTCAAAGCCGGCTGCTAATAAAATGTTGAGGAAGAACGAGGCGATGCATCGTGATGAATAGATTATTGAAGTATATGCAATATTTTATAAAACCTTAGATTGAATGTAGTGCATGCTCAGATATACCAATCTTAGTGATTATTATATTGCTGTATATGTACATATCTTTTATCTGAAACACCCTTTCCACATTCAATTAATAGCATGGTTAAATAAAGAGATAATTTAACTATAAGGTCTACACAATTACCGCTAGTGCACCTTGACTTTTCTGGTTCAATGAGCACTATAAAAATATAAAAAGTTTAATTAAATATCAGACCCAAATCTGTCACTACTTTGTACTGATTTTTCCCATTCAGCGGATATCACAAGCGTATAAGGATCCTTAGAAATGGTCTAAAAACCCCCACCACAGAAAACCAGTATAAGTTACAACTGAAATTATTACGGTAATCATAAGGCCCGAAAATATAACTGCGGTTAAAACTAAACCTGTATGCTATGTATCTCTTGTGAGAATGGAATGGTTGTGTCAAAATCATCCAGTGGATGCAACAATGAAAACAAAGAAATGAGGGTAAGAGAGAAAGCTAAATATTGTAACATGGAACGTTCTATGTATAACCACAGAAAAACTTCATTAGTAGCAGATGACGTGTTTGTATTTTTCTCTGTTTGGAATTAAGCACAAAGCTAGAAAATAGGCTATCTGTGCTCTGCCCACCACAGATGTTGAAATACGAATTCTAGAGATGTAAGTCCGCAGGCATACCACTGTGTCACTGTGGGACAGTAGCAGATGAGATTGACAGGTATAAGGTAGATCTGTTGTGAGCTACAGGATTAGGGTGAAAAGATCAAATGAACTTCTCAACTAACAATAACTACACTACCATATACTCTGTAAGTTATAAGATTAGAGTAAACAGAGTTTCTATATTACTGTTCAAAGAAACATAATTTTCAGTGTAGGAACAGGCCAATGAGCAGCAAACATGTGACAAAAAAAAATTGAAAACGCATCCAGTATCACAGTTGTTTAAACACCAATATCAGTTTCACCATAATAGGTACTATAAAAGTTCTATAAGCAACTTTACAAAGCGTTTGGATAGAATACCGAAGAAAGATTTGTTCGAGAGACCTGAATGCAAAGATGGAAAACTGATGTAAAGAAAAAAAAAGCCACTAGAAAAATTTGATTGGGAAAAGGGAACGTGTGTGAAGAGAATCTTGAAAAATTCCTCAAAACAAACAATTTAACTATTAGTTATATATGTTTCATTCACCACTCTAGAAAATTTATACACGGGGGTAACCAAACAACGTTACAATGATTCGAACTGACTACATCTGTTCTGGCATCTTATTAGATAATAGAATACTCTTGAAGTGGAATATTCAAATGATCATTATCTATTGAAGACAAAAGTTTTCTACTGTGATTTTTTCTAGAGTATTAAATCAATTCGGGGCACCAACAGGTAAAATTGGGCACAGATTCCGTGTGCCAGCTCCTAGCGACACCTCTGACCTAGAGATGGGTTGCGTACCAACACATGTTTTTGTTATTTTTATTTGCTGAATTTTTGCAAATATCACACTTCAATCTGTATCAACTCATGATATCACACAGTGACGTGAGCTCTAATAGCAATCAATGACACTGATTGCGAAAATAACTATTATTATCTTTCAAACAGTGAACACTCTCGAAAGAAATAATTAATGATAAAACAGGAGTGCACTTAGGTTACATCATAGAATTACCGAGGGAAAGTTTTTATACTGAACGACTCAATACTTTGGTGATAATTCCTGGTATACACGTTTTATTCAAGCTTCTTCAGTTTAACTAATAGCATTTTAATTGTTATGCTTTCTTTTCGGGTCTTTTTATGCCTAATGTCATACCCTAACCCTGGAATAGAATTAACAACTAAATTCTACATTTTATAAGGAAAAATAACTCTACTTTACCCTTAGTATAGAGTTAATAACTATACTTTACTCCTAGTAGAAAATAATAATTATTCCGTACCCCTAATTTTGGATTAACAACTATACCCGTAGTAAGAAGTAACAGCGAAACCTTATCCCTATTGTAGGAATAATAGCTGTACTCTTAATAAATAGTAACAACTATATCATTTTCCTAGTATAGGATTAAAACTATTCTCTTACCAAAGAATAATAAATAACTAATCTCTACTCCTAATAAAGGTCTCTTCCTTCCTGTTTTTCGGGGCAAAATGAGTTAGATTTAAAGTCCTAATTTAAACTAATATAAAACGACCAGAGATAAGATAAAAACTACAATAGAAATAAGATTGATTGCAACACGTCTATAATACCATTTATTTATTTTTAAAAGTTTATTCAAATAACACTATTTTATGTCCATATTCGTTCCCACAAGACAAGTTGGAACTTAAATTTAAATTACGTTGTTTTTAATACTCAGTATGTTTGGTAAATATTCCTTTTCATTTTAATTATCTTTCTTCTTTTTCTAGCCACAGATCATTTAGAAATAAAAATAAATATCCAATGGAGTTGAAACGAGATACGATCGTGTATCAAAACGTAGAAAATGAGGACACTCAAAAAAACAAAGAAATTCCTCATAGTAAATGCTTGTCATGTATTAAAATAAATCTTCTTGCAATTATGACATTCCTGGCTGTGATAGTAGGTATTGCTCTCGGGTTTGGACTTCGTTACACTGGGGATTGGACACCAAGACAAATTATGTACATCAATTACCCTGGAGAACTCTTTCTTCGAATGTTGCAATGTCTTATTTTGCCTTTGATCGTCACCAGTCTTGTTTCAGCACTCGGAACTCTGGATACCAGGCTTTCAGGAAAAATTGGCGCTCGATCTATAGTATATTATATGTGTACAACAGTCTTAGCCATCATCCTTGGGGTAATCCTAGTTGTGGTTATTCATCCTGGTGCGGGGAACTCTAAAGACATTGCTCGTGGTGAGGATTCTGTACGATTGACAACCACAGAAGACTCTCTAATGGATCTTCTCAGGTATTTACTTTCTATTATCTTCTGTTTAAATATAATTTTAGGTGTATGTCTCTTTATGCGCATATGTATGTTCGTACAACACCGTGCACAATTATCAGGACAAAGTTAAAAATTAGATTTCAGGCTACTACCAGAGAACAATAAAAGGTAAATCTCAGGTGAAACATCAAAATGTTATTAATCTTCAAATCGAGTACAATGGAAATTGAATGGACATGTTTGAGTTCAGCAAACAGTTAATATTTTATGTGTCCCCTCTTTGCGTTAAAACTGCAGACAACCTTTCAGGCATTATTGCACCATATATCATGTGTATAATACGCTTCCATAATTTTTTTCTTGAAATTAACTTTAGATTTGTCAAATTTTTGATTTACCAAATCCCAAGTCTGCTCAACTGGGTTAAGGTTAGGACATCATAGGGTCATTGCATCATTTAAATGACTCCAGCAGCTTCTTTCCTTAGCTACTTAATTTCTGCGTAGGTTGTTTGTGGTCATTATCTACTTGATAGTATAATCCTTTTCCAATAATACGCTAATCACTGGGTATACAATGATGTATCAGTATCTGATTGTACTTGCGATAATCCATTATTCCACATATTTTGCAAATATCTCTTGTCGCCTCAGCAGAAAAAAAATACCACTAACCACCACACTGCCTCTTCCATGCTTCGTGGTAAGTACTATCCATTGAGGTATTTCACACCTTTCTTCCGCCAGACATCCAACCTATGCTTTGAACCAAATATTTCAAACTTGGACTCATCCATCGATAACACTCTTTTCCAATCATTAACAATCCAATTTTTGTACTTTTTAAATACATTCCAAAATATTCCATTCTCGTTGAGTCCTTTTGACACTGCTTGAGATCAGTAGTAGTCTTTTTTCTGTTCCGAAGACTGCATAAAGGAAGATATGTTTACATCAGTATCCTTGAGTTTAGGTGTTCTGTTTCATCCTTTTCTGTTTTCGAATTTACAATCTAAGATGTATTTTGACAGTGTTTGGGAAGCATTTGAGGTCTGCAGCAACTTGTCGGGATCCAACCATAATAATGTGAAACTTGTATGGTCTACTGACAATTCTCAATGCTATTCGGGGCGAGGAATAACAACGAAAATTAATGTATACTCTTAAACACTATTTTTATCAGGGTATATTTGTGAAGTGCTGGTTAAATAATTTCGTCTAGCGTAAACTGGTACTATATGTTAGGTTATTGCTCTTTTTTTAAATATATTGTTAAGACACTACATGGGGTACCATGCTAGTAATTTCAGACCTTATATTTGATCCATATATACATTTAAGCAGAACACTTACGTCCTTAGTACAAATGTACGAGAATTCTGAGGAATGTGATGTATTCTCACACTGGTCAATTCAGTTGTCAAGAAGCATCAGTGAAACATTATCATTGTGTTAACATTTACAATATGTAATGGTATGGAATAATTATCCCCTCAAAAGAGAAAGAATGAAAAAATATTATCTTATTCTAGCAGTTTTGTGTAGTAGTATACGTATGTACGAATTAATCATTAATATAATCATTAACCAAATACACTACACAACAAAGTTTTTGCTTCTTGAACACTGTTGGGTGTTCCTTATAGATCTTTGGCTGCCGATCACGAATATCGCATCCAAATTTGCCCATCACGTACCGTTTCATCGAAATATTCAGTTTTGCTACAATGGAAAAACGATATCAGGGCAACTGGAAACCGTCAATGCTTCCTGACTCCTGTTGGACACTGCAACGTGATGCGCCGGACATTGAATATAAACGAAAATCAGGAGCAAAACACTTTTAATTGTGTTGAACTTAATAGCGTATTAGAAACATAAACGCAATTAAATATGTTATTGCTGGTAAACAGTTAACTGTCTATTTCTCAGAGTTCCTATGTGATGAAGCAAAACCAAAACTATATTTGTGCATACCCACCAGGTACCTGTCACAATCAGCAAAAACTTTTCAGGAAGCAAAACTTTAAAAAATTGTTGTGCAGTGTTATTTTTAAACTTTTAATAGCGTACTATTTATACCCACAAACAACATTAGTTGCATATTATCTACTTATCTTTATTTCATTAATAACCTGATTCATGAAATCACTTCTTTCGGTGAGCTTTAACAATAAAATCCGGGTTTTAGTACACAGGGTGAGAAAAGCATGCATAATATTTTGTAGATTTTGTGCGGTTAATAGCAAAAAAAGAAAAAAGCAAGCCATGAAAACTACCAGCCATCTACAGATTAAAGAACATGGTTTAATAAAGCACGTAGGAGAAATTGGCTGAATTTTTTTATCTGGTTGTCAACGATTACATATCTGCCTGCTTGTTTTCTGATAAGACTGTCCTAAAATGCCTTCATTTCCACCAAAAGATATGTGACATGTGGGAAATAGTATATTTGTGTGTGTTTTTTTTATAGCAAAGCCATATCAGACTATTTTCTATCACCGACGGAATCGACCACCTGATTTTAACACTGTGAATCCGAAGACTCACCGCTGTCCCAAAGGGGTACCGTGAGAAATGGACTAGAATTTAAAAAATGTTTTCTTAAGTACTTAACTTCACGAAAAGTTCCCATTATATCTAAATTTTTAGTTGAAAAACTCATGACAATTTAGCGTGTACTTTCTAACACTATCTTGTGTCTTTCTATACAATACAGTTGTCACATAAGCTAAACATTCATGCATTGTCTTGTGTTACTTTGTGTATTTTTATCAAGTTGTTGGATAAACTAAGTATTTACGTCTTCTGTATAATTAGTTTGAGTATTTTAATTGAGTCATATGATAAGATAAATATTTACGTTTTCTCTGTCATTAATTTGTGATTTTGATAGATGCCATAATTTCGTATTCTGTAGGTTTAGCTTATTTTTAATGGAGTCATCAGATTAACATTTTCTGGACTAGGGTTTGCGGTGGTCTTCGATTTAGTTTTAAAACATAATATTGTTACCAGAATTGACTTAGTGGTAAACATCGTAACTTCTTAATTAATAGTGAATGTGTACACACAGGAATAAACCTATGATTGATCTGCCCTAAACAATGGGAAAACTTTCGGGTAAATGTATTCAATAAAAACAAAAATGATTAGGTTTTAGTTCAAGTAATTCATGTCTATTGGTATTTACTCGTGACCACTTCTATCACATATTAAGATGAATATTCGTTTTAGCTATTATCAGTCTGTTCAACGGTTGTACATTTCGCCTGCAACAAATATCCGCAAATAAATCTGAGCCCCAGTGGCTTAGCGGTATATCTGCGGACGTACAACGCTAAAACCTGGGTTTCGATACCCGTGATGGGCAGAGCACAGATAGCCCATTGTGTAGCTTTGTGTTTGACTCAAAACAACAACCTAATAAATCTGCTTCCATCACATTTTAACTTGTATATTACTCTCCGTGTGTATAACGGTTGCGTGCGCGTGGTTGTGGGTACACACTCTTAAAAGTTACAGTTTATAAGTCTATTGTACGCGTGTTCTTAACTAATCTATGTTGAATTATCAGAAACTTACTTTACTATTCAAAATCGTCTTCCTTGTCAGAAAACTATAGAATTAACTTGGAATTTTACAATATTTGTTAACCTTCTACAAATTGTTTGAAGTTTTTTTTTTTTTTTTTACTTTTCTGTTTCATAAAAGCTATTAAGAAGCTTGAGAACTCGGACTTCAAATCCGATGATTTATGGTTCGCAGTCCATTGCTGTAAGAATGCTCTGCACTTTAAGGCTATGAGTACGCTACAAGGGTGACAGTCAATTTCTATTACTCTTTCTCGTAATCCGAAAGTCGAGAGTTCGAATTCTCGTCATATCAAATATGCTCGCCTTTTCAGCCGTGATGGCGTTATAATGTTACAGTCGATCCCACTATTCGTTGGTAAAAGAGTAGACTAAGAGTTGGCGGTGGGTGGCGATGACTAGCTGCCTTCTTTGTAGTCTTACATTGCTAAATTAGTGACGGCTAGCCCTCCAGTAGCTTTGCGCGAGATTCAAAACAAACCAAACCAAAACCGAATTTACAGAAGTCTTAATAACTTAGATAAAACATAATTAACAGATACAATCTAAACAGAGATGGTTCTATAGATCTATCCACAAAAATACAGAAATTAACTTTTAATGCTAATAATGTCAAAAACATATTCAGTTTCAGCATATAATAATCATATTAATTTTGATAAACACATTTATAAACAAATATCAGATACACCGATGAGTTATAATTATTCAAGTTGTGTTTCTAATTTATACATTTATTATTATTGTTATTTTTATTATGAAAATAAATTTATAAATAATTTGCTAAATCCGAAACTATTTTCTTTGACATACAGATAGACTGACGATTTACCTGGTATTAATAATCCAGTAATAAGCAGTTATACTGGTTACATTTGTTCCGCACTTCTACAGATTGAGATAACTTCTATATCAAATATGAATATACATTATTTAGATATTAAGATAATTAATAATTATAGTAATATTAATATTTAAGAGAAAGTAAAACGATTTCACATTTCAAACTTTCAGACTTTCCTCTCTGAACAGTAAAGCACCAACACATAGCATACAGATTATTATATATTTATAGCTCCTCGGGCGTTAAACATTTGTAATAATGTACATTTTCTAGTATTTAATATCAGCATATTAATACTTAAGCTGACTTTTGATGGATTTAATGAGAAACTTGAGTTAAATATTTTAAATTATTTTATAATAATTATGATCTATAATAGTAAAAGGACTTGTCTATGGGTCTGTGTGAGACCGTCATGGCTGCAAAGAAAGTAACTTTGCGACCTGAATTTTTGCACACGTACTAAATGAACCCTATGTTCCGCATCTCACTATTATTACTTATCCACTTGCGTGCGTGCATGCACATGCACATCATTTTGAGGTAGTAAGCTAGCTAAAAATCACATAACAAAATGTGGTTCCTTATATTACAATTGTTACAAACAAACACTCACGTGCGCAACGTGCACCTGGATGTTTTTACTCATCCACATGCACTCGCTCATCTCTTTGATGAAGCAAGCTGGGAAACCTACATAAAAAAATATGTGACTGACGTAATAGCTCTAAAAAAAAAAAAAAAACCTAGAAACCTAAGGTTTAGCACACGTACTAAGTGGACCAACAATATTTTAGTTGCGATCAGTCAATATTATTTTTTCAATAATATTAGAATTGAATATTGTGTAACAGTGAAAGTTTTTGTTTGGTTGCTTTCTAGAACAATGATTGTACTATATTGTTGCTTTTAACAGTATCGCCATTACGTTTTCGGTGAATCTGTGACACTTTCTCAACTATCTAATAATGACTATAATTTTTCTTAGTAACATTTGATATCCATTTTCAATTTATCAATGGTATTTTAATCTTTAATATATATAAAATTATATATATATTATACATATATAAAATGCTCGAAAAATTAAAGGAATAAGTACGTTTTCTTATGTAATTTATCTCAGTGTTCCAAATGTGATAATATTTTTATTTTGGAGGGTAATTTGCCTCATTTCAGTTCCACCTGTATCCATTTTTTAATGTGTGATGAACGGTAAAACATGGAGAGATTTTTTTTAAATGACCAATATCACAAAAACTGATATCCCATATGAAACAATACTTTAAACAGTCTACATGCATTTATTCAAGAAATGTTTGAAACATTCAATATCTAGTGTGACCTCCATTGTCTGTGACACACTCCTGACACCGATTTGGCACACTCCGAATCAGTCTATCGATGTTATCTTGAGGTATTGGAGCCCACTCGTCTACCAGGGCTTGTAGGAGTTCCTATACATTATGAGAAGGGTGCTGGCGTTCACTAACACGCCTCGACAACATATCCCAACAATGTTCAATCGGAGTTAAATCTGGAGATCTGGCGGGCCATTCAGAGATCTCTCTTCCTTCCTTGTCAAGGAAGTCCATATACAGTCTGGTGACGTGGGCTCGCGCGTTAACCTGCATGTAAATGAACCCATCGCCAACAGCAATAGTAAAAGGTCTTAAATCGGTTTTCAGAATTTAGTCTCTATATCGTCCTGCGTTCAGAGCACCCCTGTCGAGTATGAGTAAGTCTGCGTGGCCACCCAAGCATATGCCTGCCCAGACCATTACAGAACCTCCTCCACAAGCGTCGACTTTGCACAATGTTATAGGCGGAAAATCGCTCTCCACGGCATGTCCATATTTTCTCACGTCCATTATCACGAGACACAATAAACCTGATCTCGTCTGTCCACAGCACAGTGGCCCATTGATGAAGTTCCCAGTCCAGATGCTAATGAACAAACTCCATCCTGACTGCACGGTGTCGCGCTGTCAGAATAACGCCTTTTACAGGCGGTTTGGCCCTAAGGCGTCCCTCGTGCAGATGATTGCGAACTGTTTGGGTAGACACACGTGTTCCAGTGGAAAGCTGAAGGTCATTTCGCAGTGACCGAGCCGTATCTAACCTGTCCCGCAAAGCGGTTGTCACGATGTATCGGTCCTCTCTGGATGTTATGCAGCGATGACGGCCTTGACCTGGTCTCCTGCCATAAGAATTCGTCTCCTGGTAGTTGATTGATGACGCTTGGTGACATACCGATGCACTGTACCACCATTCTTTGGGTCTGGCCATCCACCAGCTTCTGGACCGCCTTGGCCATCTCGTTTTCTGTCAGATGGCACCTGACTGCTTAGGTACACAAAATGAAGATATGCACTGATAAAATGAGCCGAAAAAGATCCATGTTCATGTTTGTTTCGCGAATTAATGATGAATGCATAGTTTCATGTAACAGCCTTATATAGGGTACCTTGAGTTGTATTCTCCTTGAATGAGGTGAGTTTTGTTTGTTTGTTTTTTGAATTTCGCACAAAGCTACTCGAGGGCTATCTGTGCTAGCCGTCCCTAATTTAGCAGTGTAAGACTAGAGGGAAGGCAGTTAGTCATCACCACCCACCACCAACTCTTGGGCTACTCTTCTACTAACGAATAGTGGGATTGACCGTAACATTATAACGCCCCGCGACCCTCAGATTACGAGTCGCACGCCTTAACACGCTTGGCCATGCCAGGCCTAAGAGTTTCGTTTGAGCTGCTTCAACTTTACTCGCAAGCTAAAAAAAATAACATTGTAGACGAACGGATACGTTTTTCATACATAAATTTAGTTATGACAAAAATATACTGAAATATGTACTTGTTCTCTTAGTTTTTTGAGCTGTGTATATAGATATATACTTTGTTTTCTGATTTGAGTCTTCGCACATGGTTAGTAAAAGTGGTGTTTCTCGGGGTACTCCCGTTTTCCTCCCATTACATTATTTTCGTTCAACCGTGATAGAAACTCGGACGACTTATGTTATTATCGTCGGAGACTGTATGAACTAAAGTACCTCAACAGTAAGGCAACAAAAAACAAACAAACATGACAGAAGATAACACATTAAATAATTCCACGGAGAGAAAGACACCCATTAAATCTAATGTCGTGACCATTTCACCTGACCTTACCTTGAATAGTGCAGAAAGATTCGTGCTAACTAAAGGACTGACATTTATCCCCATTCGACCAAGCATGAGTGAATTTTATTCAAAACGTGATTTTGAACTATTTTGAACGTTAGCAGAACGTACCCGAGAACACCTTAGAGATATAGTGTAGCAGAGATAAATCAGCGACCTTACACTTTAATTTTCACAATCATGCCCTTCGCCATTTAAAAATACTTCTTTTGAAAATGGTCACTAGAAACAAACATAATCGTTAATTACAAGAAAACAAAATAACTTTTGGCCTGGGAACTTTCCATCCCAATGGTTAAATAAACTTTTTTAGTTTATTGTAATTTTTGTCGCTTTAGTTTTATCCATACTTAAACAGTTTTATAGAGTGAATTTTGTGTCCATCTATTCATTAAAAAAAAACTATAATAAACGTATATTGATATATGTGGATACGTGTGAGGACCACGTGTTTGTATGCGTGTATATATATTTGGACATATCTATTTATATGTTTATATATATATATTAGTGAAAATGAATACATTGTAATGAAGTTAAATAAGCGAAATCACAAGGTAAAGGTGTGTCTGTATGTGTGCGTGTATATATATATACACCAACCAACCAATAGATACCGAAATAAACTTACGATGATAGCACGAAAACTAAAACATTAAGTAACATCTCTTCAACGTTTAAGTTCGGTTGTAAATTTTTAATTTGTTTATTTTAATTACAGAAATATGTTCCCTCCTAATATCATTCAAGCGTGTATGCAGCAGGTAAGTTACTAAGCTCTATATAATTATTAAAATAACCAAATTATAAGTTATAATACAAAAATAAGTAAGATTCTATGATTATACGTAAACCACAGGTGAGTATCAACGCCCCGCATAGTCCGGTGGTTAAGGCGATGAACTCATAATCCGAGGATCGCGGGTTCGAATCTCCATCACACCAAACAGGCTCGCCCTTTCAACCGTGGGGACGTTATAATGTTCTGGTCAATCCTACTATTCATTGGTAAAAGAGTAACTCAAGAGTTGGCGGTGGGTGGTGAAAACTAGCTGCTTTCCCTCTAGTATTACACTGCTAAATTAGGGACGACAAGTGCAGATAGCTCTCGTGTAACTTTGCGTAGTTTGTAACAAACCACCACCACCGAAAACCTTTAGACCAATACCAGGGCTTTTCGGATCGGTACAAACCACAATAAACTGGTTAAGGAGACGTTAGCTAACCGCCTGATACACCTGTTGGTGAAGTGGAGTTCTTCCTCACTTTTATTTGTGTTACGAAGCATTATAGTTGAAGTGAAGGTTATTATTTATTTGCTAAGTTATTTTAACAGCTTGTGTTACTATTAATTATTATTATTTTTTTGAATTAACGTGTTTATTATTGAGAAGAAGTGGTCTACCAGCAAGAGTGTTATATATATATATATACATTATAACCATAAATAGTTGAGCCATAAACAAAACACATTAAAATTAAACAAAATACGCCACATATTTTTAAAAGTACTCTAGATTACAAGCTACAATGTGGGATTATAAAATATATTCTAGGTTTCGGAGGTGACTGCGTAGGTAGCACCAACATTGCAGTGGAAATACACCGTATGTCAGTCTTAATCTCTAATTCGCTAATCTCACATAAGACGATTAAAATTTAGAAATTAGGAGAGTTTATTTAAATGACCTAATTTTTAACTAAAAATAACTGTTAGTAATTTTTAGTAAAATTTCTCTGATTTTACTTTCTTTGTATTTATTTAATACATTTTTTTGTATTTATTACAGAGTAATTTAATAATTTTACCTAAAATTTCTTTATTATTATTGGGATTACTTCATCTGGATGCATATCTTGAGCCGCATATAAAAGCACGACAGTCATAGTAAACTATCACTTTACTGATGTCGTGTTAATTAGTGCCTCTACCATACTGGAGATGGGAATGCTAACTTCAAGGGGTAAGTTTTATCTCACTTACCACCAAATGGTAGTACCTTATTTTATTTATTTTTTATTTTATTTTGTTTAGTTTTCATTTTTTTATGTTTATTTTTTTCTTATTTTAACTTGGGAGAGCAGTTACCTTCCCACAAATGTCTGCAGGCAGTGAAGGGTGATATAGATGTGAGGCGTTGTGGGCTCGAGCATCCACATCTCGCTTTCCTAATTTCTAAATTTCTAATCTTCTTATGTCAGACTACCGAATTGGAAACTAAGACTGATAGACAGTGTACTTCCACCGCAATGTAGGTCCTACTTCCGCAGTCACCTCCAAACCTAGGATATATTTTGTAATCCAAAATTGTAGCTTGTAATCTAGAGTCCTTTTAAATATATACAGTGTATTTTGTTTAATTTTAATGAGTTTTATTTATGGTTACAATATAATTACTGAGAAGTTGGGATTTGCTCTTTTTAATGAAGTCCTAACGATTTTATTTACTTATTTCGCTTCATTTGGATGTAATTATTTAATTTTACTGTGTATATATATAAAACTTATATAATACACCACTAGATGACGCTGCTATCATACAAACAAAAATATAAAGAAAATATGAAAACAATGAAATTGCCCAATATATTAAATGTATACAATTTCTGAACAAGATCACATGTTTTTAGGTTCATCATACCTTTATCTCTTTACCTTGACGTTTATTTTATATATGTTATAAGACATTTAAACAGTTTAACACTACATTTTTTTATCTAGTCCCTTGGGGATTTTCAAGAATTAAAAAGTGGGCCCGGCATGGCCAGGTGGGTTAAAGCGTTCGACTCGTAATCTGAGGGTCGCGGGTTCGAATTCCAGTTGCACCAAACATGCTCGCCCTTTCAGCCGTGGGGGCGTTAATTATTAATGTAACGGTCAATCGTACTATTCGTTGATAAAAGAGTAGCCCAAGAGTTGGCAGTAGATGGTGATGACTAGTTGCCTTCCTCTAGTTTTACACTGCTAAATTAGTGACGGCTACCACAGATAGCCCCCGAATAGCTTTGTGGGAAATTAAAAAACAAACAAACATTTAAAAGTGTATAATAATATTCACTTTTTACATTTTACTCTCACTACTTTTACCCAGATTTTTCGAGGAAACCTGCTATTAGTCTTTTTGAAACCATTTAAGTCTCTGGTGAAAATTGAATGTTATCGTTCCATCACTCTAACTAATGTTCTTAGCCAAACTTTGGAAATAATTCTTATTTACACAATGCAACATTTTTTTCGCTCACAAACCAAATTTCGTCACCATCTCTCAATAACGGACAACTCCTCAAGTTACCTGATGCCATTACCAACTGTTTTAATACTTCTAAACGATTTCGTTTTTTGTTTCTTTTTTACATTTTATTGACGATCAATCTATAAACCATAGGCTGGTGATAAAGTTCTGTTGGCCACGTGCAAAACAGTTTTTCCTCCGAACAGGATCCTTCAAGCTGTTGTCAAAAAATTCATTTTCATGAGTCGTCTCTGGCATCTCATCATTAATGTTCATAAAACTAGTTTTATTCTGTTTGTCTCTGCACGACACAAGTTTCGTTAGTGTCATGACCCACTATAATATTCGTTTCAATCTCTTTGACACTATGAAACATATTGGACTAGCTTTTAACAAACGTCTCATCTGGATTAGATATCTAGTTCCTTTAACTAATAAAACTTTCTCTCGTCTTAAGCTTCTTCCTTGCCAACGAGGTTTGCAAATATAAGAGTTTCTTTCATCCTTGTCTCTCTGATGTTCGTCCAAATGGATTTCTACTTCTGCTCTTTTATTTAACCTTCATTTGCATGTCTTGGAAAGTCGTGCGCTTAGGTTCTCATTTCACGTCTGACTATCTGACTAAACTGAGAAATTTCATGACTACCTACCTTCGACTTAGTTGTGTCCAAGAAGTTTCCAAACTCCCAATATTATATTGAACATCCGGCAATCACTCAGCCTCATATATCTTCTGGGACATCTACAGATGTAGGTTTTTAGAGCCTCTAAACCCTAGTATGGCATCTGATTATGCGTTTTTGGCATCAATTGACATCCCAGAGACAGTATGTTTGAAATTGTGTCCACATATTCACATATAAGATAGCAAAGCCCAACGAAGCGCATGTGCTCAGGTAACACGGATATTTGTCCTAATACATATATACATACACTTTGTCATTTTCTAAACCATAATTCCGTATAATTACATTGGTTAGTAGATGTTAGCATGTGGGTAAAGCACACAGAGACTATACCACTATAAGACGTATTAACTATAGCTAGAATGTAACATAACAGTTTATTGTGATGACAGAAAAACAAAACGCAGCTACAGGTGTAGTGGACAACACAAAGAGAAGTTGAACCACTCGTCTATTAACAGAACAAGTTACAAAATCTAATTCCACCTTATGTCAAACTGCGTTAGAAAGTCAGTCGAAGTTACCAGACTTTTAATTATTTTTCAGATCAACCAATTAAGAAATTAATCCATTAGTGTCTTTCTAATTAAATTAAATCTAAGAGTTACATTTAGCGTTTGCTTTAATACACATTTATCTTACTGCAATAAAAACAGCTACATAAATAAACATAAAAGCTATTTTTTCTACACGAATTTTTTTTTGCTTAAGCTACATAAGCGCTATTTATGCATAACCGTCCCTAATTTTGAAATAATTGATTCGAAACAAAAATTAGCTAGTCAAGATCACTGACTCCAGATTTTGGCCGACTATTATCTGACCCTATAGTGGGATTTCATTGTCACTCCAAAATGCGGAATGAGCTTCGGTAGCAACGAAACAAGAACTATACATTCTCAGGACCAAATTCTTACCATTAGGCAATGTCCGGCTCAATAGAAATAAACAAACTGAGGGTCGCGAGTTCAATCCCCGTCATACCAAATACGCTCACTTTTTCGGCCGTGGGGGCGTTATAATATAACGTTCAATTTTACTATTCAATCGTCAAAGAGTAGCCCAATAGTTGGTAATGGGTAGTGATGACTAGCTGCCTTCCCTCTAGTCTTACGTTGCTAAATTAGGGACGGCTAGCGCAGATAGCCCTCGTGTAGCTTTTTGCGGAACTGAAAAAAACAAACAAACTTCTTGGTGCCTACTTATAATTTTATAGCCTCGCACTTTTTTGGAGTCATGAGTTTGAATCCCATTACCAAAATATTCTTGTCCTTTCAAAAGTATAATGTGATGGTCAGTTTCATTATTAAGAATAAACCAAGAGTTGACGAGTGGTTGTTGACTAGTTGATTTCCTTCTTCTCACTCACTTCTAAGTTAAGGACAACCACAGCAGATGGTTCTTGGATAATTTTGGGCGAAATTCAAGAAACATGTCACTCTTTTTAACGGATAAGTCATTTTTGTTTGTTTGTTTTGGAATTTCGCACAAAGAAACTCGAGGGCTCTCTGTGCTAGCCGTCCCTAATTTAGCAGTGTAAGACTAGAGGGAAGGCAGCTAGTCAACACCACCCACCGCCAACTCTTGGGCTACTCTTTTACCAACGAATAGTGGGATTGACCGTCACATTATAACGCCCCCACGGCTGGGAGGGCGAGCATGTTTGGCGCGACGCGGGTGCGAACCCGCGACCCTCAGATTACGAGTCGCACGCCTTAACGCGCTTATCCATGCCGGGCCCGGATAAGTCAACAAATACACTAGTACTAATTTAACCTTGCATTTCACCTTTCTTTTGTCCTTAGTTTACAACGGTAATCATTCCTCCAGAGTCTTCAAGCACTGACGAGAAAGACTTGAAGAATATGACAGGTGAAAAGAATAACTCCAAGGGTAAGTGAAACGAAAGTCGAAAATTAATGTGAGATTGTATGCGCAGTTTACTTTTATCCAATTTTTTTTGCAAGAGAAATTAAAAAGGTTTGATTCTGTTCTTTGTTAAGCAGAGACATACAATAGTATATTTCGGCTCTGCCCATCACGGGTATCGAAACCCAATTTTTAACGCCATACGCCTGAAACTCACCGCTGAGCCACCGAGAGACAATGGGAAAAAAATATTACTTTAAAAACAACTCCTTAGAAGAAAAAAGCTAAAACCACGTGTGTAAATCATATCTAAAAGTTGTATAGATAGTCTCAGACACCATCAAAATATACCATTTTTAGTGAAAATTATTATTTTTTTCAGAGGGGGTCGTGTCTTCGGATCCTCAGTATGATTGCTACTCATTTCCTTGTTTTTCTCCAAACACCCTTTGACACATATGCTTGTTCTCCTGTACAATGTTCCCCACAACTACACCCAGTGTTTCAGTTGGAAGTCCAACAGCTTATAACACTAAAAACCGGGTTTCGAAACTGTTGGTGAGAACAGTACAGATAGTCTAATATGTAGTTTTGCGCTTAACGACAAAGCAACAGAAAAATTCTCGGGATTTTAAAATTTTCAGGAATTTGTGTCATTACCACGTTATCGAACTCACAAGTTAAGAACAAATTAGTTTCATACATACAGCAAACCGTAGTATCTGTACGAGAGTTCGTCTGTCTCTTGTCTACGTCATCTGCTTCCCGCGTCTTTTGAAAAACTGTGCACGCAAGCAAAGCTTCACATACACTTTGGAAGTGACGGGAGAACAGGCGTTAATAATGTTGATGCCAAATTTTATTTCCCAAGCAGAATATTCTGCACTAAATTGTTATGAATTAATCACACTTCAAAATATGACATAACTTAAAGAATAATAATAAAAAAAGAGTTACCGTATGTTATTGTTGAGTGGTTCCCAACAGTAACAGTACTAATTTTAGTCCCATGTTCCTGGCCCGACTTTTTTCATACAAATATGATATTAAGTTAGAAATTGTGATTAATTAGTTCATCTGTATATTCTAATCTGTTTATTTCACGTTTTAGAAATCAGTAAATACTCCTGGAAAATCAGGGGCGAGTACAACAACGAAACCAACATTTTAGGGGTGGTGGTGTTCTCTGTAGTCTTGGGTGTGACTTTAGCGAAAATGGGAGAAAAAGGAAAACCATTATTGGACGTTTTTATTACTCTCGGTGAAGCTATAATGATTATCACTAAATGGGTAATATGGTGAGTTATGATAATCACTAAACGATAGTATGGCGAGTTAGTTGGAATTATCACTAACCATGTTATATGGCGAGTTAGTTGTAATTATCACTAACAATGTAATATGGCGAATTAGTTGTAATTATCACTAACCATGTTATATGGCGAGTTAGTTGTAATTATCACTAACAATGTAATATGGCGAATTAGTTGTAATTATCATTAACCATGTAATATGGTGAGTTAGTTGTAATTATTACTAACCATGTAATATGGCGAGTTAGTTGTAATTATCACTAACCATGTAATATGGTGAGTTAGTTGTAATTATTACTAACCATGTAATATGTCGAGTTAGTTGTAATTATTACTAACCATGTAATATGGTGAGTTAGTTCTAATTATCACTAACCATATAATATGGCGAGTTAGTTGTAATTATTACTAACCATGTAATATGTCGAGTTAGTTGTAATTATCACTAACCATGTAATATGGTGAGTTAATTGTAATTGTCACTAACCATGTAATATGGCGAGTTAGTTGTAATTATCACTAACCATGTAATATAGTGAGTTATGATTATAATTAAATGATTAGTATTATTCTCAATGTGCATCAGGAGAAATTTTTTGCCCTATGATAAATATTTTCTAAGGTATTATTTTGAATATGGATTTTTCAAGCTGTTCTTCTGTTAATACCTTTTGATCTAAGAATAAAATATATCTCAACGTTTCGTAGTGTCTGCTTTTGCAACTTTACTTACATTTTTATAGACCAATCTTCATTCCACTGGTGCATGAAAACTTGTTTAGAACGGTATACGAGGAAGAAGTGGATAGTTATCTTTTTTTGCACGTTTTTAACATTTCTTCCTTTTTAACTTGGATGTAAAAAACAGGAAAGTACATATAAGTAACGACTATGAATCCTGAAGTTTCTGTCTTTCTCGTTATTCCTTTCACACACACATCAAAGATTACAAATTATGTAGAAACGTAATATATGTTAATAAGTGCAAGTTATTTTCTCTGATGGATGTTTTGTATATTAAAATTATAGTTACCACATCTTTATGTGATAGAGTTATAGCTACCATATCTTTTCATGTTAAAGATGTGCCTAATACATATTTACATATTATAGTTATAGCTACCACATCTTTACATGTTATAACTTTTACTACCACATATTTCCATGTTAGAGTTGTAGCTACCACATCTTTACATGTTAGAGTTGTAGCTACCCCATATTTACATGTTAAAGTTGTAGCTACCACACATTTACATGTTATAAGTTTAATTGTACATTTGTTTAAACACTCTACTAATTTTATGAATTAAAGCAACTGTGCTAATTTCTTGTGTGTATTTCACTTTTAGGTTGTCTCCTGCAGGTATAATTTTTCTAATAGCAGCCAAAATGTTGGAAATGGAAGATTTCTCCGTACTTGTGGGACAGTTAGGACTGTACACTGCCACTGTCATTTTAGGGTTATTTCTCCACGCTGTTATTATTCTACCTGTTATATACAGTGTAGTAACTCGATCCCTGCCTTTCAGATTCATGTCCAACATGATGCAGGCCATAGCTACTGCCTTCGGAACAGCATCAAGGTAAGAATTTTTCATGTCCAACATGATGCAGGCCATAGCCACTACCTTCGGAACAGCATCAAGGTAAGAAGTTTTCATGTCCAACATGATGCAGGCCATAGCTACTGCCTTCAGAACAGCATCAAGGTAAGATGTTTTTTTATGGGTGCGACACTATTTATGTTAGTCCTCGTTGTTTGAAATTTAAATACACCACTGAGGTTAAAGAAAAAACTGTTGTATTTATTCTCCTTTTTATTTATACGTTAAGATTAACGCATCGGGTATGTTTATGCATCAACGGGACAGGAGCCGTTATTCTTAGAAATCAAAGTCCTGTCACTCTCGGTCCGTATATCGTAAGATACACTTTGTGTGATATAAGGTTTCACTGTACAAAAAGCAATAGCAGATTCAAACATTATAGTTCACATATTTTCGGTTTTTTTTTCAGTTTATATGTAATTCACAAAATGGCATGGCCAGGTGGTTAGGGCGCTCGACTCGCAACCTGCAGATCGCAGCCTCAAATTCCTGTCACTCTAAAATGATCGCCATTTCAGCCATAATGGCGTTATAAAGTTCGGGCAATCCCACTATTCGATGATAAAAGACAACTCAAGAGATGACGGTAGGTGATGATGAATAGTTGCCTTCCCTCCAGTCTTCCACTGCTAAATTTGGGACGGCTAGCGTAAATAGCCCTCGTGTAACTTTACGTTATTTCACTAGAAATCAAACCAATTTACAAAGTGTTCGATTACCTACAAAAATGGTTCAGGCGAAATATCCGGGTAGCCTTTAAGACCTAAAAGTCTATGAACAAAATCTTTCGTATAAATGTTACCACAAGAAAGTGTAATTACACTTCAGTAATGTAGACATGATCAGGGGGCGGAAAAAAATGGGAAGTTCGTTATAATGGTAACCTTGGTTATGTGTGAGAGTGCTGTTTTTGTACAATAGACTATCATAGCACACTCATTATTTGTATGTTTCTTTCAATAAACTAACATCTATTTAGGCTGGGCGTGTCGAGTGATTAGCATGCCAAACTCTAAGTTCATTTTCTTCAAGAAGAATAAAATACCTTACTTCGCAATTTGGAATCGTGGATGCTTTATTAGGGTGATGGTTAAATCTCATTATTGGGTTAAATAAAAGTAGCTCAAGAGTTGGCAGTAAGAACTATTGATTAGCTGCCTTCCCTATAATGTATCACTTCAAAATTAAAGACAGCTAAGACAGGTGGCCCTAGAGTAGCTTCGGTCGAGTATTGGAAAATAAACAAACGATTTAAGGCTTATCCTATTAATCATATCTTCATTTCATTCTGGTTCTTGCTTTGTTTGTTTTGAATTTCGCGTAAAGCTATACGAGGCCTATCTGCGCTAGCCGTCCGTAATTTAGCAGTGTAAGACTAGAGGGAAGGCAGCTAGTCATCACCACCCGCCGCCAACTCTTGGGCTACTCTTTTACCAACGAATAGTTGGATTAACCATCACATTATAACGCCCCCACGGGCTCCATTCTGGTTCTTCGAAAAGTATGTTCAGTTTTTATAAACCACTGTTACCAGCTGCTTAAATATACCAAACAGTCGTTAATTTTATTAACTCAGTGTTGGAACCAAATAACAAATTATCTTTCAATAATGTTCGTAAAGGAATTTTGATATTTTAACTCAAACTAATTAGTTCATGAATTCAAGACGACAACAATCAAATTATAAATAAGCATTGCCAGAAATTATTTTTAAACCATTCCTGTACTAATGACGCTTTATTATATAATTTGTATCATTAACATACTACGGCAGCTCAGCAACGTTACCAGTGACTTTCACTTGTATAGAAGAGAAAAACCATGTGGACCTCAGAGTATCCAGGTTTTGTCTCCCTATAGGAGCTACAATTAATATGGACGGTACTGCCCTCTACGAAGCAGTAGCAGCTATCTTTATAGCGCAAGTCCGAAACTTAAGTTTGGATGTTGGGAACATTATTGCAATTAGGTATGAAACGAAGTTATTCAGACATAGTTTTCATTTTTTATATTTTACAAGAAATGTATATATATACTTACTTATTTTTTCATAATTAGCATTAAATTAACAGTAAGGAAAATTTATCGAAATAATTAATTTCCTGTTTAAATTATATAATACTCACTAAGTTAACTATATAATATAGTTCAGTATGATGATCACTAGATCAACTACACACTACGATATGTTGCAAGATTAACTGTATACCACAATGTGGTAGTTACTAGGTTAACTATGTACTACAATAAGATGATTACTAGATTAACTGCATGCTATAATAGAATGATCACTAGTTTAACTGTATGATACTATTTGTTGATCATTAAGCTTAAGTGTATACTACAATATGGCTCTAACTAGGTTAAATACATACGCAACATGGCGATAACTAGGTTAAGTGTATACTACAATATGGCGATCACTAGCTTAAGTGTATACTATAATACGGCGACTACTAGGTTAAGTGTATACTACAATACGGCGATCACTAGGTTAAGTGTATACTACAACATGGCGATCACTAGCTTAAGTGTATATTACAATATGACGATCACTAGCTTAAGTGTATACTACAATATGGCTCTAACTAGGTTAAATATATACGCAACATGGCGATCACTAGGTTAAGTGTATACTACAATATGGCGATCACTAGCTTAAGTGTATACTACAATATGGCGATCACTAGGTTAAGTGTATACTACAATATGGCGATCACTAGCTTAAGTGTATATTACAATATGACGATCACTAGCTTAAGTGTATACTACAATATGATGATCACTAGCTTAAGTGTATATTACAATATGACGATCACTAGCTTAAGTGTATACTACAATATGGCTCTAACTAGGTTAAATATATACGCAACATGGCGATCACTAGGTTAAGTGTATACTACAATATGGCGATCACTAGCTTAAGTGTATACTACAATATGGCGATCACTAGCTTAAGTGTATACTACAATATGACGATCACTAGCTTAAGTGTATACTACAATATGGTTCTAACTAGGTTAAATATATACGCAACATGGCGATCACTAGCTTAAGTGTATACTACAATATGACGATCACTAGCTTAAGTGTATACTACAATATGGCTCTAACTAGGTTAAATATATACGCAACATGGCGATCACTAGGTTAAGTGTATACTACAATATGGCGATCACTAGCTTAAGTGTATACTACAATATGGCGATCACTAGGTTAAGTGTATACTACAATATGGCGATCACTAGCTTAAGTGTATATTACAATATGACGATCACTAGCTTAAGTGTATACTACAATATGATGATCACTAGCTTAAGTGTATATTACAATATGACGATCACTAGCTTAAGTGTATACTACAATATGGCTCTAACTAGGTTAAATATATACGCAACATGGCGATCACTAGGTTAAGTGTATACTACAATATGGCGATCACTAGCTTAAGTGTATACTACAATATGGCGATCACTAGCTTAAGTGTATACTACAATATGACGATCACTAGCTTAAGTGTATACTACAATATGGTTCTAACTAGGTTAAATATATACGCAACATGGCGATCACTAGCTTAAGTGTATACTACAATATGGCGATCACTAGCTTAAGTGTATACTACAATATGGCTCTAACTAGGTTAAATATATACGCAACATGGCGATCACTAGGTTAAGTGTATACTATAATATGACGTTCACAATGTTAACTATATACTTCAATATGATTATCACTATACCAGCTATGTACTACAGTATGATGATCACTATACTAACTAAATGAAAAATGCTGTAATTATGTTGTTAACTGTATAATACAATATGTTGACCACTAAGTTAACTATACACTACAATATTGTTATTACTAGGCAAATTACATCATTAACCACGATAGTAGTTTATAATAGCGGAGGACCAGGAATTTCACAAAGATTCTAATAGTACATACAAGCAAAAATAATCTTAAAAAACAGACTTGTTCTTCTACAACGCTCAAGATCTTCTATCAAAGGGACTAAGACTGTAAGCAAACATTGATAATAGAAATAAAAAAAGTTCTTCATATGATTATTATTAACCTATATTATTCTAGTTTCACAAGCCTACAGAAAAAATAGCTGTGAATATTTTATTCAAACTTTTTTTGGACAAACTTACTGAAAACAATATTCCTGTGCAGATCATATAACAACACTCCTGTGCAGATCATATGACTATTTTATGTTGATTCTTTAAAGAGTAGAAGAGATTTTGTATTGTAATTGTTCAAGTATCTCTTTAAAACCATTGAAGCACTAAAGCCTGCAGCAAAAACGCTAGACATACTGCGCCAAAATCTATGCGCAGCTTCTAAACAAACTCTACAAAACTATGTTCACTCGATAAAATTAACAATGAAATCAACAAAATAAAACAAAACTTCACCAACGTCAACAAATTTCCTCCAAAAACCATTGAAAAAATATACGCTCACGCCTAACTCAACAAACAAGTGATAATAAATCCCAAGATACAACAAACTACAAAACCTTATACTGCTGCATACCATATATTTCCGACATCAGCAAAAAATAAACAACATTTGGAAAAAAACATTATAACAAAACACAACATTCCACTAAACACCAAATTTATTCAAAACCAGATACAAAACTAAAGTCCATACTGTGTAAAAACTAACTACTCTGACAAACATAACACCAACATTATTTATAACGCAACAACTGCCACGCAATCTACATTGGAGAAACAAGCAGAAAAATGGAAGCCAGATTCAAATAAAACAAAGAAACACCTTCACACGTTTTTGAACATGCAAATCGAATAAACACAACATAACCATAGAAAACACCCAGATACTAAGTAAGGAAGGAATTATAAACAAAAGCAAAAGCAAAATCAAATAACCCCTACTTATACAACAACTAAAACTAAAATCAAACCAATATAAAGGAACACTTTTATTCCTATACTATTTAATAACCTAACATCCAACTGCATAGGCCCGACATGGCCAAGCGCGTAAGGCGTGCGACTCGTAATCCGAGGGTCGCGGGTTCGTGCCCGCGTTGCGCTAAACATTCTCGCCCTCCCAGCCGTGGGGGCGTATAATGTGACGATCAATCCCACTTTTCGTTGGTAAAAGAGTAGCCCAAGAATTGGCGGTGGGTGGCGATGACTAGCTGCCTTCCCTCTAGTCTTACACTGCTAAATTAGGGACGGCTAGCACAGATAGCCCTCGAGTAACTTTGTGCGAAATTCCAAAAAAACAAACAAAACAAACAAAAATCCAACTGCAACGCCCTCTACAATACCGTACCCGTTTATTCTCTCGACCCTAGGGCATATGCAAACTCTCTTTTTGTTAACCTGAAGATGACCTAGGAAGGTGGAAACGTTGTTCTCTGCTTTATTAGTAAAAGTGTTAATACCCATACTAGCTGTTCTGAGATACAGTTATAAACTCAGTATTGCGTATGTCAGAGAGTGGTTTGAAAATGAATTCAAGAGCCATCGATTTTTTGTCGTGAAATATTTCTCTCTGAATCCTTCCCTTTCTGCCATTGGAAATATCTGGTGTTTTACTGATAAGCATTAATTGAAAAATAATTTGTGCAACTTAGCACATTAATTGGAAACTGCACGTTCAGGATTCATCATTGCTTTAGTTCGCTATTGTAATTTGTCTCCACATGGCTTTCTGCAACTATTTCTGTGAATTTTCTAATAGCAGACAAATACCATTGTAGGTGTCTCTATTTTTCTGAATAGCAGTTTATTCTAATCATTTTTATACTTTGCAGAAATTGTGAGTGCATATTTTAATATTCTTTTATTATCATCATTGTTGTACTTTTGATTCACAAACCTCCAACAAAATCGGTTGGGTATTTCACACAAAGTTCTAGACAGATAAAGTACACGAAATGTTGCGAATGTCCATGACTCATTTACAACTTGAGGTCTGGAAAAATCAGATGATTAGGACGCTCCACTCGCAATCTGTTGGTCGCGGTTTCAATTTCCCATCACCAAACATGCTGCCCTTTCAGCAGTGAGAGCGATGAATCCCACTATTTGTGAGTAAAATAGTTGCCTAAGAGTTGGCAGTGAGTAATATTAAGTAATTGATTTCACTCTTGTCTATTACTGCTAAATTAGGTATGGCTAGCGTGGATAGTTTTCTAATAGATTTGCTAAATTATTCATTGTTTGTTTGTTTTTGAATTTCGCGCAAAGCTACACGAGGGCTATCTACGCTAGCCGTCTCTAATTTAGCAGTGTAAGACTAGAGGGAAGGCAGCTAGTCATCACCACCCACCGCCAACTCTTGGGCTACTCTTTTACCAACGAATAAAGTGATTGACCGTCACATATAACGCTCCCGCGGCTGAGAGGGCAAGCATGTTTGGTGCAACGGGAATTCGAACTCGCGACCTTACGAGTTGATATTCAGAAAAAAACCAACAAACATGCATGGAAATTTCATATACAGAGATACACACACAGAGAGAGAGAGAGATAATATGTGAAAAAGTGTTTGTGAGATACATATATAGGGTATCCATATATTACCTGATCCATTTTACAAATTAATAATTTTAAAATAATTACAAATAGAACACTTCCTTTTTATTTAACTTGACTAACAACGGATTTTTGGGGCTTCTGAAAAACGCTTCTTGACCATGATTAACTATTTTATCAGATAAGCTTGAACATCCAACTCTCTTTTGTGGCAATGAACTACGACCTCATGAACCATTGCATTCAATGTGTGAGCACATTAAAAACTAGACAACGCCCAGTTGTAACAAAAATAGACATGTTAGTAAACTGTTATGTCCTGCTATGCAGTTAAAGGGACGCCAAGCTAAAGTATTATGCAGTAGTAAAAAAATGCATGTATCAATGAATTCTTCTTGTTGAAGGTTTCAGCGACTTGACGAAAATAAAAATGTTGACCGTAACGCACCATGGTCCAAAAATGCTCATATTAAATTGTCCTGCGCATTTTTAGTAGTCTTAGCTGCTGTCTTAAAATATACATTAGACATTAAAGACGTTTTTCAGTGAGTAATATTAGTTTCTGTTGTCGGTAATTTCATTAAAATGTTTCAATTATTTTGTTTTATGCTGTTCACTTTCGAATAATATAACTTATATTAATTAACTGACTTATCTCTTTTAAAAGTGTTACTGCAACAGCTTCGAGTATTGGGGCTGCAGGCATACCACAAGCTGGACTAATTACTTTGGTGATAGTTCTAAATGTCATCGGCCTACCAGCGGAAGACGCCACTTTGATTATTATTGTTGATTGGTTATTGTAAGTATATATTTAAGACAAAAGCAAAACAAACAACACCACTATACTTCAAATATCACTAGTAAAATAGCAATTTACTAACATAACTCTGTTTATATTTTTGCAACATTTTAACATTACGTTTGAGTAGGTAATAATTTCGAGTACTGGTTTGTGATTATATAGCATAACATTTAAGAAAAACATGGAACCCGTTGATCCTAAGTTGTCCCATTCAAAAACCTAACTTAAAAAGTAAGCCCAAAGCCAGCCCTTATCATTCAAAAATTCATGAAAAAATAATTCTTACTCATCATAAATTCCTTTAAGTTTAATGTTTCCTACATATCTGAAGATAATCTATCCCGAAGGCCAACTACCCTGTTAGAAACATAAAAATTGTCTTAACATTAATTGACTACTACCCCGTCAAAATTTACACCTGAGTCCTCTGGGCCTATTACTTTCACCGGGTACGGATAAAATAATTCCTGGAATCTTAACATGACAACTTGCCATCCAAGGTACCATCACAATAGCTTTCCTCTAAAGTCTAAACCAATTTCAACAATTCAAAGAAGTCCAAATATGCACCATACCGAATAGTCTAATAAAACAATGTTTCTGTTGGGTTTTTTTAAATAAACACTCGACTTCCATGTAAATTACTTAAAATATTTGTGCAGAAGAAGAGGTCTACTTTTCATTTATTATTCTTATTTATCAAAAAGGTACAAGGGTCACTACTTTTAATTCTTTTGACCATTCTAATACCTTAAGAGGTAAAAATAAACACTATTTATTAATTTATTGTCTTGTTATGAAGTTTATGATAAATAGTGTTGCCACAATTCAAGTCGAAAGCCTCGTATGTGTAACTTCAACTATTTACTGAAAAAATAAATTATCGATCTTTCACGAAAACTTATTACTTTTTTTTTTATAAATAGAGATCGCCTTAGAACGGCAGTCAACGTTCTTGGAGATGCTTTTGGTGCAGGAATAGTAGCCCATCTCAGCAAAGATGATCTTAAAAAACTGGATGAGGAGCAGAAACATTATCACCAGTTGAATGAAGAAAACATCTTAAAGAATGATAACTAAATCGCATCCATGTAAAATTATTGGTTATGTAAAGCGCTCCTCGTGTAAAATCATTGACTATTTTATGAAGTCCTGTAAAATGGTTGGTCATTGTAAGCGCTCCTCGTATAAAATCATTGACTACTTTAAAGAGCTTCGACGACAAAAATGTCTTCGATAATTATACTGATAAGCAAGACATAAATGCTACTTTAACCTGTTCACACACACAGACCCCGAATAAAAACAGCTAAGAAAGACTGTTTAACCATGTACTCAACTGTAAGTTGCATGAGCTTTCTGTACGTACCCAGTAGTTTAAATTCAAATCCTAATCAGACAACAATTTAATGACAGTATTGTTTTATCCAGTAAAAGAAAATTCCTGCAATATCTTTCATGACAAGCAGGCATATCCTTTTACACTTGTCAACCCCATGGGTCTATAAAGTATTGTAAAATGATTGGTTATTTTAAGCGCTCCTCGTATAAAATCATTGACTACTTGAAAGAGCTTCGACGAAAAAAATGTCTTCGACTATTTAAGTGTAAACAATTTTTTTTGTTCTTTAGAAAAGGATGTTCTAATGTTCAAAATATCAACAATTTTGCTTTTTTTAACATAAATGTCTCCTTATAAAGCAAATAAGAAACATCGCACATATCAGTAAAATGCATTTAATCTACCCCGCATATGTTTCATCTGATATTAAACTTCCATAGAAAAAATTCTTGAAAATTTGTTGAAGCCGATAAACGAGGGGAGAAAGACCATAAAGGTAGGGTGTCTATGGTCCTCGACGGTACCCACAAGCTGAAAAGCTTCAGGGTCTGTGCTATGCATACTTTGCTCTTCCTGGCTCCAAATCTAATGTTTTTTACAGGCAATTATTGTTCATGTTAACAATATTTTGGTTAAGTCTTAGAGTGAACATTTGTGAGACTACCATTTTAACTTGTATCTATTAATAGAATAATTCATTATTAAATTAAAATTATTATAGAGGAATACGGTTTCTATTTTAACTCGCCTTGAACAAGATAAGTTTGTGAATTAATTCAGATTGGTGTATGTATACTCGGTGCTCATCTTGAACTTTCATAGTAAACTGATCACTAGCGATATAAATATTTATGTATATAACCGTTTACTAGGGTTTTATGGTTATGTTATTACATTGAAGTGTCCTTAGAAATTATTGTCGTTATTGGTATTTATATGCTGAGCATCTGGCTAAAGGTTTACCCTATTGTGTTGACATTATTTTCACAGTTATTTTCAAAATGGATCTGTGTGTTTCTCAGATATGACCTTATAATGTTCCAAAACATTCGAAAATCCGCGGAGAACTGTGATACCTGTTACTCATAATTTCTGGGTTTTTTTTTAGGTTTTTTTTAACGAACCAGTGTTATCGGATACCCATACCCATTCCTAATCTAGAGCCATGGTAATGTAATAGTCCATCTGTTTGCTGATTAGTAACGAGTAGTTCAATAACTGACAGTGGGTGATGTTGACTAGCTTTCCTCCATCTAACCTGTCACTCCAAACCGACCTAAGAGATACGAGTTCAAACCCCAGTCGTCGAATATACTCGTTCTATATTGTCCTCTCGGGTGTAAAACATTTTTGACTTACCAAATTAAAGTAATTATAGAAAAAAAAAGCGCAGATGGCCTTCGAGTAGCTTTGTGCAAATTACAGACCACAGGGAAGGTAGCCCGTCAGCAACATAATCGACGACATTTAACCATACAGTAGAACTGTCCCCCCCCCCAGTGGCACAGCGACATGTCTGCAGACTCACACCCAGAGAATCTGGGTTTCAATACCTATGGTGGAGAGAGCACAGACAGCTCATTGTGTAGCTTGGTGTTTAATTCAAAACAACAGAACTGATTATCTCCGTTATAACGCCCCCTACACTTAATGTTTGGAGTGACTTCAATCCCACGGTTCGCAACTGTTAATATAAACAAGAGACAATGCCAAGCCATAAATTGGTGACTTTAGATAAAAAAAATATGCTTTAAACATGTACAGCTTTGTCTGAAGCTATCAAGCCACAAAAATACCAAAACAGTTTGTAAACTGACTGGTACATTTCTCAAACGTTACTAAAATAATTTATATTTAATTAGTATAAAAATGTGTATGTCTGTATATTTATAAACTTCCATGAATATTTCAGTATTTCTCATAACTAAAATATTTTATTGATAATAAAATAATCACTAAATTTGTTATATGTTTGTTAATTTGCAAATCGAATACTCGGTAAATGTATTTAAAAAATATTTATGTGAGAAAATTAATGTATTTGTCAGTAGATCAATGTTGAGTTTCTGGTCGACTTGAATTATGTTTTACTGGGTCATTACTTTGGGTTTTGTTTTCTACATTAGTATAAAGGAAGTAGCTCACAAATAAGTTGCTGATCCTCAGTATCAAGTATGAAAAACGTGATTTGATCCTTTCAATCCATCTGAACAACATGGTGCTAGTATCACGTATACAAAACGTGATTCCAACCAACCAATTCATCTAAACAATATGATGCTAGTATCAGGTAGGAAAAATATGATTTGAATCGAACAATTCAACTGACGAATATGAAAGATACAATGTGTGATTATACAGCTTCTTTGGAATTAGCATGTCATTAATGTTAACATGCAAGTATACTACGCATGTAACAAAATAACTGGATTAATATTACATCTCTTTTCTTTAAATAACATAAAATGATGGGGGGCACTGTAAACTATTTAAGTTTTCGTGCTTTGAAGAAAGGTTTTAACACTGTTCCAATAATTTACAGAACACAGTGTCCATTGTTTATATAGGGTATAATACTTATGGTAGTTGTATACCGAAGCTCGTACAATATTTTGTATTAGCAGAAGTTATTAAAAGAAATAATATATTTTTATGTAAGCATGGAACTGCGATAAAAAGCATTAACAGATGGACTGTATATTATGAAATAAATTTATGAAATATCTGCTTTCATGTCATTGTTTGTTTTAGCTTAAAGCTGCACAATGGAATATCTGCACTCCGTCTACAACGAGGAAAGAGTTCAACTTGAGTTATGAGCCCTCAAGATTAGCTCTGAGCCACCAGCGGATATTGCATTAAAATATTAACGATTTGATTGTTGTTGTTTTTTTGGAATTTCGCACAAAGCTACTCGAGGGCTATCTGTGCTAGCCGTCCCTAATTTAGCAGTGTTAGACTAGAAGGAAGGCAGCTAGTCATCACCACCCACCGCCAACTCTTCGACTACTCTTTTACCAACGAATAGTGGAATTGACCGTCATATTATAACGCCCCCACGGCTGAAAGGGCGAGCATGTTTGGCGCGACGGGAATGCGAACCCGCGACCCTCGGATTACGAGTCGCACGCCTTACGCGCTAGGCCATGCCAGGCCACATAAACGATTTGAAATCACAAATGATATAAAACCATAATACATACCCAGAATACTTGAAATGCAACTGTAAATAGTATTTACTATTTAAAAATACTTTTCTCACACGATATTTAACTACTGAGGAACGGGAATATGAACAAATATTAGAAAATGAGTTTAATTTTTAATAATGCTTAAAACAATGGGCCCGGCATGGCCTAGCGCGTTAAGGCGTGCGCTTCGTAATCTGAGGATCGCGGGTTCGCGCCAAACATGCTCGCCCTCCCAGCCGTGGGGGCGTTATAATGTGACGGTCAATCCCACTATTCGTTGGTAAAAGAGTAGCCCAAGAGTCGGCGGTGGGTGGTGATGACTAGCTATCTTCCCTCTAGTCTTACACTGCTAAATTAGGGACGGCTAGCACAGATAGCCCTCGAGTAGCTTTGTACGAAATTCCAAAACAAACAAAAAAAAAAGCTTAAAATAATGCCATCTCAATGTATTGTACTTAGCGGTTTGGATAAAACTTACCTACTGACACCAGCAAATTTTCTTTCTTAGCAGCAGAAGTAATGAAGTGTAGCAATAGTTAATCAAAATTCAACAACTGAAACAAGACATGCAAAACCATCAAAAGAATTAGACAAACTGGAAGTTTTACAGCTTGTCTTTCAACTAATGTAATTCTGTTTATCATTAAACATAAAGCTATGTAATTGATTATCTGTGAGCTGTCCGCCAGCAATATCAAAACTTGATTTTAGTTTCAGAGGGAAGCTTGTCTAATTTTATAAGAATAAAATTCTTCCAGAGAGAGAAGAAACATCATTAAACCGAATTACAATTACTGTAATTGTATAAAAAATAATTACGCTTAAGATTTCAATTTAGACCAATAACCACAAAATATCAGTAAAGTCATTGAACTTTACGTACTTACACATATCTTAAAGAGAAAGAAACTTACTAAATTTAGCACTAACAAAAAATTGTGTATTAAAATGAATTTGATTTCCCTTTCATACCAACCGATTACGAGAGAATTTACTCACAAATAATGGGATTCTGCAAGGCTTTGCCAATCAAATACCAAACCTATATATAGCAACATCTTTTCGTAGGTATACAAAGTTTTAGAAATATGTGACATTCGAGACTCGGGCCAGTAAATAAAGACAGAAATTCTTGAAAGTTTGTTAAAGCCTACAGACGAGAGGGAGAGAGAGAAAAAAAAAAGACCATAAAAGTAGGGTGTCTAAAATCTTCGATGGCACCCAGAGGCTGAGGAGCTTTAGGGTCTGTGCTGTGCATACTTTAGCTTTTCCAAGTTCCGAGTCTAATGTTTTTAACAGACAATTATATTTCGTGTTAATATTATTTTTCCAGGTTTTTTTTCTCAACGGATTTCTCGTATATGACCTTGAGATACTCCAAAATAT
The DNA here is from genome assembly GCF_004210375.1 of Tachypleus tridentatus. Taxonomy (NCBI): domain Eukaryota; kingdom Metazoa; phylum Arthropoda; class Merostomata; order Xiphosura; family Limulidae; genus Tachypleus; species Tachypleus tridentatus. The sequence goes on along the minus strand of NC_134828.1, from coordinate 31,752,628 downwards.
TCGAAGATCCGCGGAGAATTGTTATACCTGTCACTCATAATTTTTGTTTATTTACGAATCAGTGTTACACGTATATAACATATAATGGTTCCGACTAAACATGTCAAACTAATGCTAAATATTCTCTATATTATACAAAATCTCACTATAACTTTAAAAATTAAAATTCGATAACCAGCATGATAAAGAATAGCTATTCAACAGATAAATGTGAGTGTTGTACTTCTTTAGGAATTAAGTTTCTGAGAACGAAACTATTGATTTCAATCAATTTGTCTGAATGGAATAAAATACTTCGAAACTGTGGTTAGCTATCCTTTGTTGTTTTATTAACCACAAAACTACATAGCGAGCTATCTCTAATGAACACAACATGAGTATCGAAATCTGATTCTGTTTTTTAGCACTACAAGCCTCTAAGACTTACCACTGATCTATTGGAGGGTAGGTAGGTATGAAATTCATTATGCAATGATAGCTAACACTCGGTAAAACTGTATGTCTAAAGAAAACCACATCAAAAACGTTAGAGAATCCACAAATTTATTTAATTACTCAGAATTGAAAATCAAATACACACAACCAAAGAATAAAAACTATAATAAGGGATTTTAAAGTTACACCATCACACAAATGATTGTGTAAAAATACCCTATTATGTATACATACAACACATTTCTTGTAAACACCTAGTCCAGCTTTCAAAATCATTGTCAAAACATTCCAATATTTACAAATGTTCATATGAGAAAATTGGGCTAGCTATTAACCTTTAAAGTACAAGTTTCAACTCACATTTTGCACCAGCAAGTCAATGGAGAGAACTAAAACACTTACTACTGATCACTTATCATTCTTTATTTGACAAAAAAGTAAAATAGCAGATCACCATATTTGAAAACATTTTCCTATGCTCTCTTTGTTAATATAATAATGAGCCACACATACAAAAAAGGCTGCATGAAAAATAACAAAATGATGAAACTAAACACGGGCAACTTAGGCTGTCACTTGAAAGTTCCATTTCCTCTTACTCTTCAAATTCTTATCATTGGATTAAGAAACTTCACAATGTGCAAGTATTGTATGAATGCAGCTGTAACATAACCAATTTGTTTTTACACTTCCTACCTAACAAACAATGTTTTAAAAATTACCTAAACTGTTCAAAAGTCACAAATGTGGAACATTTGAATAATAAAGTAAATTTCAAATGAAAAATGTTTACACTTGAATTATAACAATCTATTAATTAAAATGACAGACCCACTTTTTTTTTACAGATGGTTGATCACTACTTGTTAATGAATGACATAGCAGGCTCAAAATACTGAATCACATCTGAAGTGTTTGCTAATTACACCAAGCAAAACCCATTAACACTAGAAACACCAATGAAATTTTGTTAAAAATGTGTGTATAAATTCTGTAATATGGTATGACATTTATGAAAAGACTTATGAAACAAACTGAATATTAATGTTTGTTAAGAGACAACTTAAAATCAACTCTAAGTCTATTAGTCTTTACATTAAAAGAGTGTAACATTTATATTTCTGAAATTACAATTAGTGTGATGATGTGTTCAGTCTGATGTAGTATATTACCAGAATCCTTCTACAGTTCCAACACACATTTCTTATCTTTGCACCTCCCTCTCTTATTTGGAAAATTACACATATTTCTTCCAACTCATATAACTTAGTTTCACTAACTTTTAATATGACAGTATAAATATAATTGAAAAACACATGTATTTAATGTATTAGTTTATTGGCACATTTCAAGTACTCTGCAAGGGTTTAAGTACAAAACAGTGGATGGCTTCAAAAACCTTTTCTTATATTTACCATTACTTTAAATTGTTTATATATATATACTAATTTCACCCTACTAGTTCATTCTACTGTTGGTTGAAAATACTAAGTTAGAGCTTCTCAACACCTGTTCAAATCAGTCATATTAAATAACAAATTTTAAACACAAATCTGTTTGTTTCTTAAATCCTTCAAGCAGGGTCTGATATAAATTTGAAAACAAATGTTATTCATTCAGTAACTGGAATAATACCATAAAGTCCACTGCATTTCAGTGGCTCTAGTCATTTCTTACCAACAACACATCAACCATCACTAAACAAATGAAAGTACAAACAACTCGCGTACCTAGATTGGAATAAATGGATAAAATTTAACCATAAAGCTTAACATAAAACTGTAAGCTATCAAGTGAAGCATTATAAAGTTTCCCAAAAAATGTTACAGAACTAAATTAGAGACTTCAGTAGTTAAAAAAAAAAAAAATTGTATTACAGAAAATGGTACAAATTACCAAAGTGTGATACATGAATTCCAGTGAAATTTTCTTTAAAAAATTATATTTACTGATAAAAATATGCAAATAAATAAATTGGTAACTATGTTTTTATGTAGTTGAGGTTAAATTAGAAGAAAAAAAAATGTATATTTACAGAATGAGAATGATCATTTTCACTCTAGAAAAACATACATATAAATTAAAACTGTGTAATGTTTGAGACTACAAAAACAAACCAATACTGACAATTCAACAAGCAAAAAATATTTACTGTATTCCCATTAACTGCTACTATTATGTTCCATCCAAAACCTATTTAAAAATACTTAGAACGGAAATTGAAACTTACACAAACAACAATTCTGTCCTTTGTTTTTCTTACAGAAAGACTAGTGCTGTCCTTAATAGTGTTTATTGCAAGAAAAGCGCTGCAAATGTCACATGCATATACAACTTCCAAAATTTAAATAGAATGATAATGCTGAGAAAAATACTTTAAACTGTCAGCATTTTGGACTTGTATCACAACAAAAATTCATGAATACTGCCTTTAATAACTACTTTTGCAGCCAGGCATTTTGCATCCTCAAGAACCAGGGAAAATTGGGAAATCTGACAAATTATAAAAAATTTGATTGTGCATTTTATTGAAGAGAGGCTCTACAAGCCATATGTCAGAGTTGATTCAGAATGAAAAGTCCTTACAAAAGTATGCCTATACACACAGTCCCCGGGAATAGAAATATGAGGTTTACCAATTATTCCAAATGATAAGCAAAGGGTTGATAATTTAACAGCCAAATCATACCTTGGTCTTTTCAGTTTATTATATTTGTGAGCTTCAAATAAACATCTAGAGAAGAAATTCAAGATGGATTACAGTTACAGTTTTTACCGTTCTTTAAGAACTATTAATCAACATTAATGTTTTGTTTCTTCAAAAAATTAGTAATTTTCAATAAATTTTGCATTTAACCCCATTTTGGAACTGTAACACTTGTACAAGCTATTTAAGATTTCAAAATTATCATTTGAAAAAAGGAACTATTTTTAAGTCCAAACACAACTAGATCATATATATTTTCTACTCTAACTGGAAGGTTTTAAACTAAGTTAAACATTCTCCAACACAGGATATTTTCTGAGCTTCATATTGTGTTTGAAAAACAGGTAGTTCTTGGGTTTTTTTTCTCACAAATTCATTCTTCAACATTGTTATGTTGCACACTCAAGGAGCTCTTGGTTGAAAACGATTCTTGAAAGTTCAAAGCCAATTTTAACACAGAGACCAATATCACTGTTTGTAAGCTGTGGTCTTCCTATTATTTTCTGGCAAGATAATGTTTCCAGGAGTAACAGTCACCAATCAAACTATTGTTAACTGGGAAATGAAAAGTACTCCCTAAAACCACATGTGGCTGAGTCTATTAAAAAAAACATCCACCAGATTAAATTCCACATAACTTTCTGACAAGAGGTTATTAATAAAATATTAGGGAAAAAAAAACAACTCTGAAATAATAATCACAAATAAATTTTAGAAATCCCACTAACCACCTACATCTTTATGCTGTATACATAATAGTAGTTGAAGGATTTTGAGCTAATGTAGCTTGCAACCGTCTCATAAAATCTTTGAAATGTTTATAGCTATTTCAACTGATATAAAAAGTACCATTTATAAATTTTAAAAATATTTTCTAACATTGAATTGAACTTACAGTCTTATATTACACATATATGGGATAATTGTTTAAACTTGAGAAACGCAAGGTATATCAACAATTATAGATAACAGCATCTGGATTTCTTTTTCACTTCTTTGACTTAATGACTATATCCTTCAATAATCTCTTTTAATAATTTTTACAGCAAGTTTTGATGCATATAATTTAACATAGTCACTCTTAAAAGTCCCCATAAAATGATACAATTAATTATCTTAAACAATTTTAATTATAAACACATGGTCATATTAAGTGTAGTTTAGGTTCTTACCCTCTGGTTTGTTATAGTTCAAGTGCATTTGTGAGAAATAAAATTTATTTTAAACGAAAATATTTGAATGTTACTCAATTTGGTATAGTTTAGAATATTCTTTTACCAGTAGGGGGAATTTAAGTTTTCTTCAAACAAGCTCTAAATGTTCACACATAGAAATAATACTGCTAAGGTGAAAAATACATACATATACATATAGAAATGCTGTGTGGTAACCTGCAATTGCAACTAATTTCATAAAATGGTTCTATGCCTACTAGCACAATAAACCTAGACAAGAATTGAAATATATTGTTCAATTTATTGACAAAAAAAAAATCTGAATAGTACATGCTGGAATTCAAAACAAAGGATATTAAGTTTATTTACATGTTATTCATGCACAAACAGATATACAAAAATTCACTGCAAGCACATGCACAAGTTTTTGTTTTGTTTTCAAGCCCATCTAACAACAAAATAATTCTGAACACAAATAATATACAACCAGAAAACTAACAAAACAAAAACAATTAATGAATCAATGATACTAATGCTAATGTACAGTTATTTTAAGTCAATATATATCATTACAAGACACTTTTATTTCTTATTCCAAAATCTAGTTCAAGGTAAACTAAACTCTAATTAAAAACTTCCAATCCATAAAAATATGAAAATAATACAGAATACAGTTTACCAACTTAAAACTATTGTGGACAAAAATCATGACAAATATACATCACATGTATTACTAGAAGAGATTTTGTTTGTATCACTATCAGTTTGAAAAAAAAATTAAGAAAATTAAAAATAAAAGTAAGTGTGCTATTGGTACAAGTATCTACATCTTTTCAGCTTGAAAAATAAAATCAGGCATCTTGAGAAAATAACTAAAACTGAAATATGAACAAACTGTTTTACAGAAACTTACAACCAAGGTACAACTTTTAGTTCCCCAAGATCCCATGTTTTGTAAGCATGAATGACAATCATGTTTGTTGTACTTAGAAAGTATTAGTCCTCCCATAGTCTTTTTCTTTGGCAGTGATGACAGCAAGGGCATGCCAATGTGTTGGCATGTGGGGCTCTTATACCAAATCACCAGCTGGTGTCTTTAAAAATCTGAAGAGATGATGATGATCGAAATCATGCTGAAATGCTAAATATTCCCACAACTATGGGCCCGAGCCATGAACCTAACAATACCTTTGAGCAAACGTAATGGTAAGTGTACTCATAACAGCAAGTTACTGGCATAAGAGCATCTCAATAAACCTCCAATTACATATAAAAGCATAAAATCAATGACCTTCAAACAATAAGTTGTCTTTGGAAATCATGTCTATAATTGGTATATTTGTTGTCTGTGTACAAGCTGACTTTTAGTATGCTTAAAGAGGTTTTAATAAAATATTGTCATGTAAAAACTAAAAGGATTAATTTTATAGTTCAACCATATCTTCCACACTTCAATAATCCACTCCACTTTTAAGTCATACTTCAAATGCAAAAAAAAGTACTTTACACACACACACATACATACATACACATACAGTTAGACAGATATAGATACACACACACACTCAAGTACATAGTCTGGAACCTCTGAATTTTTACAAAACATAAACCTAAGTTTCCAGTGTCACAGAGTTACTTTAACAAAAAAAAACCTACAAGTTTTTTTCGTATAGAAAAATTTATCACACATTGAAAACCTGAATTATCCAACTGAGAGTTACATGAATTTTTTTTTATATCTTTCAATTTCAAATACTTTTGAAGTTTGTTATTGCAAATAGTAAATCACTGAGTACATGGTCAAAAAAAAAAAAATCAAACACAAAAATAGACCAAGATACAAGATGCTATTAACCAAATCACAATTTTGGATAATAGAGGTTTGACTCCAACAACTCATGAACAGTGTGAGAACCAACCTGGTTAAAGAAAGATGGTGAGATGCTACCACCTATAGAACATGTGGGAACATTGGCTTGGACTCCAGAAGAGCCTGTCTTGGTTGATTTTAATATCCCTGGACTTGGTAACGTGCCTGAAGGGGAGTGTTTATTTCTTTTACAGGTTCTAACTTCAAGTGCTCTCTTTTGTACGTTGTTTTTTATGGAATAAACTTGTGCATTTTATCTTAAAGCATATAAATAAAAAAGAACAAAATTTTGTATAACAAGAATTTACTTATTCATGAACTAACTCAATAAGACTGGCTTAAGAGACTTCTGAATACAAGGTAGTGCAGTAAATAATTACTTTTTGTATACATAAGAATGAAAGACTGTTCTTTTACTGTCTCTACACAAAATATGTTTTAACAAACATGATCAAGTAAGGCTGCTTTGCACCTAAAATACTACATTACTATATTTGCTTAAGAGCTAAGTTCTGTGTCTTTAGTACTTGGGCATCTGAAGAAATTTCCAAACTGAACGGTGCTATAGAAAAACTGTTCACATAGTCTTCCTTCCTTCTTTTATTTAAATACAAAATATGTGGTGCTGATCAGTGCATAAATACTGTATTTATATATCCCAACCCATTTCAACAAATACAATTAGGGACCAGATAACTGAGGTTTCATTCTACCACATGAATCCATTAAGTATTTGTTTCTATCAGAGGTATACCTTATGAATAAGTTCCCTTCTTTAACAACAGCATATATATTCAGTTCAAATAATTTCTTTACTCAGGACATACATTCAGAAGTGTAAGGGTTAAACACAATATGCTTTTCAGTGATGGGCAACTGCAACAGTTTTGTTATTATGTGTGAATGTTTGACAAGAAAACCTAGAACCGATTTTGAATGAGAACAGACATACAGTTTTATTTTCATGCATACCCTACTTCAAAAACAGCCAATTAAAAAATGTGCATGCTTTTAAATGTTACTGGATATAAAAATAACATATTACCAAGACATCCATCAAATTCTCTTTGCAATCAATCCAGGATATCTACACCACAGCTGCATAAACACACATGGCATTATACAGCCACATATATGTCAATAAAACTACTAGTTGAAACAATCTGATTAGTGTCAGCATAACTTTTCTGATATAGTTTTTCTTATGCAGACATAAAACGTACCAAAACAAACTAGCTTTCATTTAAACAAGAGAGAAAAAGAAAAGAAAGTCCAAAATTCTTGGAAAGTAGAATCACACAATCTATTCATGTAAGTGCATTTAGATAGCAACACAGAAATCAAATTATTATAAAATATGGTTGAGCTACATACACTTTAGCTATCACTCAATAGTCAACACAAGAATAATGAATACAATACCATCAATATAGTAATACACACTCCCAACAAAACATATTTCACTGACAATTCATGTCAAATGCCAAATCATATTTTAATGCAAACTTCCTGTAGTTGGTCTTTCAGTAAAATAACCTGTTTCTAGTTCAAAAGGCTGCATAGTAAACAACTCCAAAAGTTTTATGATGTGATATTATCTTTACCTATAAACCATATGTTAGCACTTTCAAATATTTACTTGAATTTATGAATCCTTTCTTTATATTGTCTTCTCTATTGATTGGCACAATTATATAACACACAGGCTATATTTTTAAGTCACAGACCCCATTCTTTAGGCATAGCTACATTAAAGTTTAAATTCTGAATGTAAATCACTAAAACCTCACAAAATGCACAGTAAAGGATGACCATGGTGAATTAGTTGACAAACTAAAAAACATATTTTAAGCAAATAAAATATTAAATTTCATAAATATACCTGGAGTAACAACAATTTTTAAAGTTCTATGGAATACTGTTAAGTTATTAGGCATTTTCCTATGAACAGGTCATAGGATGTACACCACATCTCAGTTATTTTCAGAACTTAATAAGACAATATTATTTTCACTGTATGTAAATTAAGTTTGCACCACAAAATAGTTTAAAATTAAAATTTTTACAATTATATATTTATTAATTCAAAAGAATATATTAAATATGCTGTTTTATTTAGCATATCTTCTTGTCTGTTTGCTCACTTTATGCTTTATTACACATACTATACAAAATCTGGTGGTTAAAAAATTAGAAATTTAAATCTCAAACATTCACAAAATGTAAAAGAACCTCCCACCTTTGTGATGTGCCAAGATATCAGAATATTTTATAAACCTACTGGGGTAGTCTCACCCCCTACTCCATTCTTTTGAAACCCCCTTTTATATTGCTACTTACTTTTCTTAAGTACATATTTATAACAAATAGAAAGAGCACACTCCACTCTAATAATCCTGAAAGTCATTTGCAATGAGCTTGAAAGTGAAACTTGTAACAGACTGTAAATGTCGAAATTTATTAACTAAATTGCTGTCCTGAAATGAGTTTTTCTTAACCAACATACAGCTTAGTTGGAAAGTTATATAAATTATAGTTGTTTTATAGTATGGTGATCCAATAATGTTTTTGGCTTTCAAAAAAATATACCTTTAAAATCTACAAAATTAATTTGTCTTCCCCCTTCACCTGAAAGAATAAACTAGGCTTAATGCAAGGCTTAGTTTTTACAACATATTGAGTAAAACTCAATTTTGTAACATAGTAAGTACTAAGAATGTTTTCTATATATTTTCCATTCACTGTTCTATGTTTTAAGAAATATAACTAAAAATTAAGCATTTATAAATAAACAGTAATCATATACATATACACACACACATATTTACAAGCACTTGCATGCTTTGTACACATGTACCACTAAATTCCAACCTCCTGAAGCATAACAAACACCCAAATACCCATAAAGTTTATTAGATCAAATCAGACTTAACACAGAGTCATATCATAAATATCTTCTCTCACTTTTATTACTTTAGACAATTCTCATTGCAACCACTTTACAGTAATCAAGTTAATAAATCTTCTACCACTGTGTTCTTGCAGACAGGATAATGATAAAACTTTACAGTAATCAAGTTAATAAATCTTCTTGTGTTCTTGCAGACAGGATAATGATAAAACTTTACAGTAATCAAGTTAATAAATCTTCTTGTGTTCTTGCAGACAGGATAATGATAAAACTTTACAGTAATCAAGTTAATAAATCTTCTTGTGTTCTTGCAGACAGGATAATGATAAAACTTTACAGTAATCAAGTTAATAAATCTTCTTGTGTTCTTGCAGACAGGATAATGATAAAACTTTACAGTAATCAAGTTAATAAATCTTCTTGTGTTCTTGCAGACAGGATAATGATAAAACTTTACAGTAATCAAGTTAATAAATCTTCTTGTGTTCTTGCAGACAGGATAATGATAAAACTTTACAGTAATCAAGTTAATAAATCTTCTTGTGTTCTTGCAGACAGGATAATGATAAAACTTTACAGTAATCAAGTTAATAAATCTTCTTGTGTTCTTGCAGACAGGATAATGATAAAACTTTACAGTAATCAAGTTAATAAATCTTCTTGTGTTCTTGCAGACAGGATAATGATAAAACTTTACAGTAATCAAGTTAATAAATCTTCTTGTGTTCTTGCAGACAGGATAATGATAAAACTTTACAGTAATCAAGTTAATAAATCTTCTTGTGTTCTTGCAGACAGGATAATGATAAAACTTTACAGTAATCAAGTTAATAAATCTTCTTGTGTTCTTGCAGACAGGATAATGATAAAACTTTACAGTAATCAAGTTAATAAATCTTCTTGTGTTCTTGCAGACAGGATAATGATAAAACTTTACAGTAATCAAGTTAATAAATCTTCTTGTGTTCTTGCAGACAGGATAATGATAAAACTTATAAGAAAGTTCTAGTAATTGCACTGCTCAAGCTTATTTGCTACTGATGATGTCACATAAACAGTTTAATGACAGAAACTTCAATTCATTGCTTTATGTTCAACAGGTTTCTACTTCAGCTACTAGCAGCAAAATAATCGCAGGAAATAGATGTGAAAAAAAGATTAGATACAAAAACTAACTACTAAAGTACTTTAGAAAATCAAGATATGTACTGAAAAGTATAGAAGAATATCATTTAATTTATTTTGCATATGTCAACATTTAAAATTTTATGGTGGCTATGAGGTCATTCAAATTGACCAGCCCCTTACAGTTAGGGTAGAGAAAATAACAGATAAAATATAGTTTTCTAAAAAAGAAAACGTTTTATATTCATTTAAAAGATCTCTGAGATTATGCAAATGAACTCTGAAAAATTTTCAAAGAAAGAAAAGTACTTTTGATTTAAAATGAAAATCCCTTTGCACTCTGAGCAGTCAACACTGTTTTCAGACTCCATATATTCATGGATAAACTTCTGGTAAAAATACTTAACTGAGAGCTATAGTTTTTTTTGTCTATAAACACTTGCAGTGTTTGAAGAATTTCATGAAGATACATAAAACATATTAAAAGTTATAGCAGGAAATTCTGGCATTGAGGTAATGTAGTCGGTATAATCCAACAAGACAGTAGTAAATGGGTTAAATCCATGTTGACCCGTTTCTTATACTTCATGTAATTTTATAAGAGTTAGATGAAATTAAATAGTAAATGTACAAATTATAGGTATTTGTGAACAAGGTACTGAATCTCACTTCTACAGCTTAATAACATCAGTCCTTCTCGGAACACTTTAATCAACAACATTTTAAATGTCTTAGTTTCAAATTGAAAGCTCTGACATTTTGTAGTCACTAATTATATATGCTGTCTATGGTAATGTTTTCATTTTCCAGGAGATAAAAGGTTTTTAACAGTGTCAATAAAACATATGAATGTTATTACAGTTATGTTATTAAAATTCCTCTTCCCACAAAAAAATATTCAAACCTTAGTCTTTCACATTAAGGTTTGTTACAGTATGATATGAATGTTCAAGATCAAATAAGCATAAGTCAGTAAGTACTAGCTTATTAAAGAACAACCCATTAATACTCATTATTCCTGCTGGAAGGCCATGAGAACCATAATGGATAAATAACCAAATAAAATTTTATTTTGAGAACACAGCAGCAATATTTTTATCAGTATCATCATGTTACCTTTTTTATTTAAAATATAAATACTACTGATCTAAGTTCCTAAATTTTGATCATAAATCACAAAAATGGTTTTACTAGATGATAAAACAAAAAGGAACAATCTTAGACAGAGCTGAGATGAAGAAGCTAATTATACCATTAGGCAAAAAAAGAAAGAAAAATATATATTATTTTGGCAATTCCCACATGCAAGTTTGAATTCAGTGTTATTAGAAAAGTTCCTTTATTTAAAATAAAAACAAAGACTATTTACACAAACAAATAGGTTTTACATTTGTTATGGGTTTATTTCTGAGTTAAAAACAGCTCAAAGATATTTAACTTACCTAATGAAATTAAATTAGAATGGTGAACACCTAGCTGTGTGGGTTGGGGATTCTGAATACTCTGCACGTCCATCACGGTGTTTCCATTCATTAAAGCAATGCCATTTACCATAAGGTTGACACTGTTTGTGGCTGAAATCACAGAAAACACTCACTTTTCTCTATAGAGAAGATTTATTCACAATGAAAACACACACTGACAACACAAGTATGTCAAAACTAAAGTAAAGGTAAACCATAAGACACAAGACATACAGGAGCTTAGAAAACAGTTTAAGCAACTTTTGTTAAAAATGCAAATTAACTAAAGAAAACATAACAATAAACATATAACATAATTTAGTACTGAAAAGAGTAACTAATATTTTTTTGAAATTTGATTCTTATATTTTAGTTAGCGTAAACTCAAAACAACTGTAAATTATATATAAACTCCCTTCTTCTAAATCTCTACAAAAATATAATGATAGATCAGTTCTCTACTCTAGGACATTCATCTGTTGTCTTCATCACCAAAACCTGTACACAGGTAGTGATATGTCAAAAAAATTAAATAATTACCCTCACCATTTTGAGCATCTAATGTCTCCCAATAGCTTTCACTAGGAGATGTTTCATTAAATCCAGGAGGTGGTTGAAGTGGTTGACCAGTGTATCGGAAGAATGGATTCTTAAGGTCTAGTGAGTTACGACTGCATACACCTGTTTCTTCAACTTTCAGCTCTATGTCAACGTCATAACTCTGCCTAAAATTATAAAACATTATTGATGCTTAAATTATTTTCTCACAACTTCAAACCATTACTGAATAATAAACCTTGAAAATTTTTATCTGCATAATGATAGCTACTTCTCCCTGTCAATTCCTCTTTTAAATTTAAATAAATACAACTGACTCACAACAAATATATATATACTAACAAAATACACAAACATGTTCCTATGTAAAGAACTTTCGTAAAAGGCTATATTGGATTTTTTCTCATTATTCATACAAACATATAATTCACTCTGAAATCAACTGTCACACAATTTGGAAGGTTTAAACCACAAAACTTTAGGTGGGTAACAAAAAAACAGAACAATAATTGTTTTGATATACTCTAAGTAGTTACATTTAATCTCTAAGAAAAGTATACAACTATTAGCAGAACAATTATTTTATGCTTTTAATGTAGATGTTTGTGGTACAAGTCTTCATTAAACCAGAATATTGCAATTTATTATTAACATTAAATCAGTGTGACTGTACTTAAACCACATGATATTAGGCTTTTATTCTTATAAACACAAAAACTAATAACATATTATTGCAAAATTAATTACCTTGGATTTGAATTTAGGACTACCATTCCTGTTACAACTTGACCTCTTTGCACAATCAATGGAGAGTGAATTAAACATCGAACTTGGTACCAGTGAGTTAGAGGTTGAGTGGGTGATGTAGATAACCATACAGTATGCCTGAAAAAAGCAAACCGAAAAAAACACATTCATATCCTGAAATGGTCAAAATCATGCACCTACATTTTATACGTTTCAGCCATCAAAAGTAACGCTTTTCATTATTTTTAATCTAATCTATTATCATGTTTATGGTAGTTAGCTATTTTTAAAAAGCTAGGAATTTAAATTGATAAATCAGTATAACTGATTACCAATGAGAAGCAAGTTCACTGATTAATTAAAATTGACAGGTCTCTTAATTTCATGAAAATAATCAACTAAAAAAAATCAGTTTGTAAGTATTACCATTTCTGATTATTCCAACAATCAATCTGAATTACAAATAAACCAAATGTCATGAATTTAATCACCTCATTAAAATTTGTATTTCAATTATACTATTCAGATTTTTTTTGGGGGGGGGGATGGGAGGGTTGTACCATGGTTTGTGGAACACTGTACTGATTAATTAATTAACACACACCACTAATTGCCTAGCTCTAGCTTTTAAACACCATTTATACAACATTATCACTATGGGACACCAAAGCAGGGCAACTGATACTAATTCAAAACTGCACGCTTTACACCTAAACACTGTATCTTTCATGAAAAGACAAATGGTTTTTAAGATATCTGAATGTTTTTTTATCCATAACTCTTTGTGGTAAAATATATTAACATGATAAGTAATTGAAAACTACTTGAAACCATTTTTTTTAATTTATATCTTACACTCTAACCAAACAAAAAAAACTGACTTTTTAATACAAGACTTTAGTGTGAATTATCACATCAACATTTATGCAAGGCATATAAACTAACGCTTGAAAGAAATCTGAAAACAAATAGTAAAAAAAAAAAGACTTTTCTTACTGTAAACACCCAACTCTTAAAAAAAAATTTGGAAAGCTTTTAACTGGTTTGGTTGTTGTTCAGCACAAAGTTAAACAATGATCTATCTGTGCTCTGCCAATAATGGGTATCGAAACGAAATATTTAATGTCACAAGCCAGTTCAATTCAATGAGTTATGGACACCCAATATTATGATTTTTTTTATCAAACATTTGTATATTCCTCAATATACACAAGATACATAATACAAATATATTTAATTGGCTTACATGTCACTGGAGTCAAATGTTATATTTCAAACTTAACATAAATTAATAATATTACATTGTTAACACCAATAGAAAACATTCTCATGGCTGAAAACAAACAAATACTTAAAAGTACAGAAAAATATCAATAATTATGTCGTAATAAATTGAACGAAAATTCATTTCTACAAGATTACTACATTAACTTAGTTTCTTCCTGGTTTTCAAAGTACTAAAATGTGCACACGTACGTTGAGCCAATAAAAGCTACATCAAACCAGAATGCAAGGCCATGAATTTCACCAGACTGAAGAATATCAAAAGTGAGTGGAATTTCTATTTTGTGAAGATCAGATTCTGTTGAAGTCTCAAAATCTACAGTGTAGCTCAGAGACTTGGCTAAACAGATCCTAATGTCAAAGGTATCCTAAAAGTAAAAAGGAAGAAAAATCATTAAGTAATCAAACACTTTCACTCTTAATTAAGTAAACAGGTACTTTTCATCCACACTTGTGATGTCATTGAAAATTAACAATCACAAAGTTGAAATTTTAGGGTAAGAAAACTAGGCAGTGTTGAAAAACAATTCGGATTTAAAAAATAATTACTACACAACTCTGCTCACTAAGTTTTTAATGCATAAAGTCAAATTACTAGCGTGTACTTAGAATTATTACGATCATTAATTTGTAGAGAAATAAATGCCTTTCACTTACTATTTTTGTCGACTACTTACCCAGGACACCTTAGTACAGAGATTAACTTGAAAGATAACAAAGATGCTCTATAAAAGCTGTAGTTATATGTAAATGTGCATCAAGTTTTATTTTACAGTTTGTATAAAAGCCCATCAAAAATTAATGAAAACCAAATCCTACCACATATGAATCCTCCAAAGTGTATTTGCAACTTTGCTGCCCATGTATAGGCATAAGAAAAATAAATAGCCTTCTAGCTTCAGAAAACCAAAGTCTATCATAAGCAACATCTCCTTTACAAAAGAGCATTTCTTTCCAGCATTCACCGATCACTTATCTTCATATCACATCAACTACAGTATTGAACTAATTCTCTTAAAACATTTCTTGTAAATACTTGGTCATTATTCAAACATTTCTCTTCATAATAAATGGTAACTTAGTTTCACTTGGTGCTAAATAAAACTTTGGTATAAAAACTTCTCTAACAGACTTTTTTATAGCTGAAAAATTGTCAAAATTTAGGAGCTATTTATGCCTATGTTAGTGATTTAGTTCAACTGAAATAGGAACAAGCAATGAAGAGAAGAAACATTATAGGAGAACAAGTGGAATTAAACTGGTGTAACTCATGAGACTTGGAGAAACTAAGCATGATTGACTGATACTTGGTTTTTATAATTATAAAGTGGCACCAATTTGAATATGTGTATGATGTTTCAAACAATCTTGAAATATCACAAATAACTTAGAATCTTATAGGCAGTTAAAGAATATTACATATTATTCAAATATCTGTATGAAAATGTTACTGAGGTAAGTTTTGGGTACTTCAACATTACAAAAGCTTGGATTAGTTCCTTGGTTACTTAATGTCTACTGTTATATGGAAGCTGGAACATCCTGAAACTAGTCTTACTAAAGAGCATGCAGCAAATGTAAGAAAAATAAAACAAGAAAATACCTCAAGTTAGTTTTTTACCAAAATTTACAGCTTTGTTGCTAATTATATTACAATTAAAATCTATTTTTGGTCACATAACAAATATATTACAATTTAAACTTTTTTTTTGTACTCATAACAAATAATTTGCTTCTTCTGCAAATGTCACCTTCTAATAAATTAACTCCTATTAGCCAAGATTACAATGTAAAAATATTTGAATAATAGCTGCATTTTTAAACCTTCCACAGTTAGTTGGCTTCTAAAACAATTCTAACTTCGAAGTACTAGACATTTTTATTTGACCAAAGAACACCATTTAACATTTTTTAGGCAATGTTCCAAATTATTAACCCAATCTGGACCTCAAGAAATCTTTTCATATATAATGAGAAATCCTGCATATCAAACTTAAAATGCATGTAAAAATAATAATTCTAACTCTATTTCAACTTAAAGACATTTTATAATATGTATTTACAATTTCTGTTTACTGAAATTTGCAAAAAAAATAAATGTTCAAAATTATATTTCTGCACAGCTCCGAGTAATCTCTATATTGTAAACAAATCATTTACTACTATTTTAAAAATTTATCTACCCATCCCAAATATAAACCTATACAGAATATAATTATCTTGCATGATTCTCCTTCTCTGTTAGTAGTTTTATTACTACAGCCCTTTACTTCCCACCCATTTTATGTCAGAGTAAGTGCCTTAAACAACTGCTATAAAGTCCAGATATTGGCAGTATTTAAGTATGACAGGATAAATCAAATTATAAACTATTTACTCAACTTAAAATCAACAATGTGGTTTGAGAATGAATTTATGGTTTCTTCTGAAAGTAACTACCCAGAAATCATATAGAAGTGAATGAATAAAGAATGTAACAAGAAGGCTTAGAAGACATAGAAACAGGTCGAAGATTTAAAACTTTTTCAGTAGTTTTTTCAGATGTTCTTTTAAATCCTTAAAATGTATTTGTGTTAAACTTCATGTTTGAAAGCAAAAAATATTCTCTTCTATGAAAGGACATATTGCAAATTTAGTTAGGTTTAGTAAGTACAAAAGGCAATGACAACATATTCCAATGAATCAGTTCCTTATTTACCGAATATTATTGTCCAGTTTACCACTTAAGCATGATATGTCAAGAAAGAAAGCCTTTTTAGCTTATTATTTATTTGAATACTAGATATAAATTGACCTCTACCTAGAATATCATTAGCAAAAGTAGTGATACCTATTCTAATAAAGGTGTTGATGACATCATTTTGAAAGGTGTAGGCCAAAGTCCCTAATAAACCTCTCAGTTTTTATCATGTTTTTGTTTTTAGCCAAAAGTGATGATTATTGCAATTGGCAAAATAAGACACCAAAAGAGATTTGTGAATTAATATCCATCAAGATGTAACTAACTATATATGTATACAAAAGGAAACCTGATCAAAAACAAAAATTCTAAACCAAAAGAAAGCATTTATTTTTCTAAACAGTAGGCCACAAAACAATTTTGAAAATTTTACAGCTTACAACATTATAATAATAATAATTAAATTATGTGATTTTTTTCTAAAACTGAAACAAAACTATAAGTGAAAATTACACATTTCACACATTTTGGTGAAGTGTTTCTAATGCAAGAAACAAAAATTCTGACTTCAGTGATGCCCCATTGATGCAAAAGTGTTTAGCTGGTCAGTCTAAAAAGGGTTTCACTCGTGTAAGTAGTAATGTATATATAAAAAGTCTCAAAGATTGAATGTATCAGCACATTGTGACACTTTCTAAGAAGAAATAGTAATAAATTTTATTCCTTACTGTTAAGAAAAAGCTTTTTCAGTTTCTTCCATAGACAAAAAGTCAGCTGGTTACATAAAGTTTTTCTTTTAATACCCTTTGTTTTTATTACACTTCACTATACATTAAATATGGATCACATGCGAGGTTTAATGAACTTACAACTACTGGTTGTCGAAAATATTCCTCTACAGCTGCATCTCTTAGACTTGAAAGATCAACTCCATGAAAAGAATGCTGGTACCTACAGACAACAAAATCTATTTTGTTTAAGCTAACTTTAAGCTAAACTTTGTCAGTGTTACTATTAAAAGGGAGGGGGGACTTTCAAAGTTCAAAAGAGGGAATAGGTTTGTTTATGAAACAAATACACAAAGACAATTTTTTGAAAATTTATATTAGAATGGCCCTAGATTCCTAAATTGTATGAAAGTTGGAGTAAGTCAAGAATTATGATATAACTCAATTCATAATAGTATAATATGATGATAATTTGGTTTACTTTATCTACGAGCTTCTATAAATCTTTTCTGGCCATAAAGTGAATACACACATTTATATCCTGAAAGGCAAAAGAAAGTATACCATAGATAAAGTTGGAAAGTGTTAAAACAAAACACAAAGGCAGTTTTAAATAAAACATATTTAAGAAAAGTTAATGGTCAATATATTGTTGAAAAATTACCTTTGGTATGGCTTATAAATTGACAACTGTCAGTCCCATATAGGAACCTATTCACAAATAACATCCATGGGCATTTACAAACTCCTCATTTTTATCACTAAATCAAGACTAATATCTTACAGAACTACACTGTGCATATGTGTGTGCTACTAAACACCTACACATAAGGCCAGTTAGTTGACAGACAGTATCATCAAGAATTCGTCTCCAGTCCTCTAAGATCACTTGCTCTAGCTGTTGGGTTTGGTTGCCTCCTTATTCTTCTGTCCACATGAAGTTAGAGAAGTTATACTGAGGGCATTTCAGAAGAAGAGCTGGCAATGGTAGATCTATGACACTGTTGGATTATATAAACTATTGCACTATTTGCACCATCCTTGAAATGTGGGGTCTGGTACTATCATGCTGGAATAAACTATCCTGGTGCCTCTTGGAAAGAAAAAGTAGAAAAAAAAAATCTGTAACATTTAACCTCTCTAATGATGACTAGCTAGATCACTATTAAGTACAATAGATGGAGTTTTCTCATCACCACAAATTCTTTCAAAAAATCTTCCTCCTGGATGCAAAAACTGGGTTGTTTGCTCTTCTGTGTGATCATACACACACAGACTCTGTCATTAGCTTTATATAAGGAGAATCTTCTTTCATCTGAGAACAGGACTGTAAGCCAACTGTGGATACACCACTTAAAAAATGTCTAGCTTGCTGATGTCTATGAAAGTAATGGTCAGTCAGTGTAATCCTCTGTAGAGTCTGTATACTTGCTTACATGCAGCTCTAAGTTGCCTGATTATATAGTGTCAAATGATGTCTTCACCCAGAGATTCTCCTACTGATAACACCATAGTAAAAAACTGGTTTCTCAAATACTGTGTGTAAATGGTGATTTTTTTCTCAGATGTTGCCACACAAAGTCTGCCTTAAATCACCCCAAAAACCTTTTAATGGTCATTCTTGAACATCTGAAGTTTAATACAATCAATACATGCGAGGCTCCCATAAACAGCATTTCAAGTGTCTTCTTTCACTTTTGTGCCATAAGTCATAGTGTATTACAGCTGATTTTTTTTTCCACTGATTGTTACAGAGATTTATTAATGCATTTGTATAGACTGGTGAATGTTTTTCTCCATGATGAATGTATTTTCTGGTATTTGTATAGACTGGTGAATGTTTTTCTCCATGATGAATATTTTTTCTGGTATTTTCTTTGTTTCACACTCACAATAAACATAGCTACCACTAAGGTTCAAAAAACATGAACATAACACACAGATTTCAGATTAATCTGTCTTTCACACATTAGCATATATCTAAGACCAGTAGCTGTTCTTTATGTCCAAATGAGCATAAGCATGACACAGGTGTGAAAAAAAAACAGTTCAAGATTTTTAAAAGTGAAAATTTATACTTCTATTTAAATACAAGTCTGTATACTTTTATAAACTAAACAGGTTTATATAAAATACTACAAAAAACCCCACAGCAATAGAGAATATTTTGATAAAAACTTAAGACAAATTCAAACAAAAGCTAATCTCTCAATATACAACATTCAGTATTCTCACCAGAAATTTGCTTTATTAATCTGTTCCATAAATAGTGCAGCATCTGTAAATGGAGCAATATGTAGATCCCCACGTGTTGGGAACATTTTTCCTATGAAAAACAATGTGAAGAAAAATTTAATTGAAATAAAACAGTTATGAGAAAACTGATATCAAACAAATGAACTCTACTGAATTTTATTTTCATTATGTTTAAAGGAATATTGTTTTACATTTTCTTATTCAGGACCCCAGCTAGGATTTGCCACATTTGCCATTTGTAATAAAAACACAAACTCTGCTACAAGACTAAATATCATGAGATTCACCATATCAAAATACTGAATCGCACTGTTACACCTGCATAAAACATATTTAACACATACTATAAAATGTGCTAAGTGTGACAAAGAAAATGTTAAGGAATATAATTTAAAATAGAAAAATGTCTGGTGATTACTTGGAGTTATTCATAATTTGGGGTTCCACAATATTTTAAGTACATCACCTAATTACAAATAGAATAAACAGAAATCTAGTCATAATAGCATTTAAATATGAAACTAAAAGTCTGTATTAACAATGCAAAATTTTCCACATTTATTTTTATAACAAGACAAAAGGAGTGTGTTTTTCTTATAGCAAAGCCACATCAGGCTATCTGCTGAGCCCACCAAGAGGAATCGAACCCCTGATTTTAGCATTGTAAATCTATAAACTTACTGCTGTACTAGGGAGAAGCAAAGGCAAAAGGAAATAGCTTTAAAATAAGCCTAAACACTACCATCTTTTCATGGCCTTTGTTGTCCTTAGAGTAAAAGAGACTCAAAATTTAATTAATCTTTTACTACATCAATCATATTTTAACTTTCACTGCTACAAAATTGTTAAGAATCAATCAGTTTACTAGGAGTTACAAAAATTTAACAAAGAATACTTGAATTGTGGTTCACCACAATTAAACAAATTTTTTACAATACAAATACAAACCATTAGAAGCTAGCCACTTCTTAGCATGAAGGTAGGTTTCAAGCATTCTTTCATTAAATAGCATGTATCCCATTGGTTCAGATATTATCACATCCACTGACACTGGTAGAGATATTTCTTCAATCTTTCCAGGAACAACTATAATCTTCTCTGATAACTTATTGTGGTAGACCAAGGTCTGAAAATCACAACAGTAGATCTGAATTGTTATAGTATATCTCATGTGCAAGTCGGTTGCACGTGGATTTCTCTCAGTGCCAAGGATCATGAAGTTTCTTACCATGGCTCTTGATCTCACATGTACATTACATTTTTATAGTTTTTTTTTATCTGAATTAATACAAACGTTTTTTATCATATGTTTTATTATTGATATATTTACAATGATACTTCTGTTAAGACAAAGTTTGTAAGTTTCCTCAGCAATATTTTCACACTTCAAGATCACAATATTAAATACTTATTATAAATAATGAATAAGTTGAAAAAAATTGTATTTAGCACATAAAAACAATTAAATGCTTTAAAGATATGGAACAATACGAAAAAAATCAGAAGATAAAAATAATCACATCTATTAAAACCAGTTTTAAATTTTTCTATTCACTTGTTTATAATTTTGAAAATTCAATAGATGTACAATTAGATACTGCTTTCTAGCAACAGAAATTACTTAAATACCATATAATCAGTAACATAACTTGCAGACCTTAAACCAGGTATAGTCAAAGGGTGAACTACAATTCAATACAAACATCATTCTATTCCAAGTTGACTTTCACACATCATACACAATGTTCATAATTTTTCTTTTTAAGTTGCTTTCACGTAGAAATTTTAAGACAAGATAAAACAAAGTGGTGCACATTAATAATCGATACACGTACACTCACAATACACCACGTTAAAAACTATTAAACCAAATCAAATGTGTCATCTTTTTACAAAATCATTGTTGAAAATTATTCATATTTTTATTTTTGTATAGATAACCTACATGTTTGTTTGTTTGTGGGTTGCGAGTTGAACTTGTATATTACTGGAAACAAAAACTACAGCCTTCATTATTGATCCTGTTACACTTAGAATATAGCTTTATATGCCACAACTCTGAAATTTTACTTTACATGTAAAGTATAATAATGCCAAAACCTAATCTACAGTGATAACTACATAAATACCTCTGCATGTCTTGCCATTGAACTCGCTTCAATAGCATACACTTTTTTGGCTCCTGCTTGAATGGCAAAAAAGGAGAGAATACCAGATCCTGCACCAACATCTAAAACAACCTAAACAGTAGTTGGAAAAAAATTATATATATATACCATTAAATTACAAAAAAAATATTTCTAATTACCCAACTAAAATATACAGATTTAACCTCAATAAAAAAACAAAATCATGCATTTGAGGAAAGATAGCATTCCACAGAACATATCAAAGCTTTCAATGTGTGTAAAAGGCATTTAACAGCCCTACGATATTGGCTTAATCAGAGAACATGATGAACTGTATTTTCACGGTACATCAATAAGTGTGACAATAAAATGTAGTTTACAGATCAACGTGTTATCTACATTTTAAATTCTTAATTTCAAAAAGAAATATGTAAACAAATCCTTAATCTTCACTTCTCTTCTCATGTGAAAACTCTCTCCGAGTTCTCCTTTTCAGAGTTTTGTATTCCCTTTTATGAGTTTCAGTATCCAATCAATTAGAAATACATACAGACAAACTAGATTATACAAGTTAATATTTTCTTACGATAAAAATGTATTTCCAACAGGTACTCACACAAAAGGCTATTTGATTACTGACTGCCCTCTAGACAATGCTAAAAGATTATTACTAATCAGTACATCAGTTTTCATACTTTACCAGTTATATGCCATTTCTGAACATTTACATACCACGTGACTACTCTCCACCAATAATATGGTGTTACCTATAATGCTGCAATTAGCTCTCTCTTATGTCCCCACTTGATACCTACTTTCAGGAATTGGCAGGTATATTCTGTAGAATAAAAACACTGGTTTTAGTATGTAGAAAGTGTGGGAAGTCTGTGATAGGAGGTAAGTACTTATCAGAAATACAATTTCAGTGTAAGAAAATGTTAACTTCTGAAATGAGTTTACATCCACTTACCACGTGGAATATGACAGCCCAGATTAAACAGGTATGCTTGGAAATGAAAATAAAGCATTTCTGTATGGTACTGCACTACTTCTGGAACAGACATACTGATCAGCCAGGAATTAGGAAAGTAACATAAAATGGGTGGTAAAGATAATACATGCACAAATGTAAAAGCATTAAGAAATTGCAAGCTGGATCAACACATAAGATTTTTAAAAAATGTAAAACCAGGTGGCTAAGGCATGTGGGCCATGTTATTGATACCCAACTGTAAATAAACAGAATGCCATACATCAAGCAACTGGAATCACAAAGAAGTGAGCAAACAGTTGCAACTGTACAAACTCCAAAAACCACTATGGGAACAAGATGTACAAGAAACTGAGCCCAGCATTACAGCGTCTTGGCATTGCCTTGACCCAACCATAAGAACAAGGAAAGGTGTGATTGGTATTAAGGGCAAAATCACTCACCTCCCAAAAAACCTGCAGATTTAACAACCACCTTGTTGGAAAAATCTTGTCAGGCAGATATAATCAGTCCATTACCAGATTTAGGACATCTAGAATATGACATGCTAACAATGAAATGTGATTATTGCAGGCCTACTAGAGGAGATGCTGCATTTGAAAACGAAACTTATGTCTGGTGGTATAAAACACTACCATGGAATTGTGGGAGTGGACCATCACAAATGCCTCTGAATACCTGGTAAGAAATGAATCAGAGAAATGTGAACCACCAGCAACTTTAAGATGTTGATATTTACAAACAATTCAACCAGTATCCAATGACTCAAAACCTTTTGTACATAAAGATATGCACCCCAACACAAAGAGGAAGCACCTGTAAAAAGTTAATAATCTGGTCAAGGAAGTGAGAGAGGAATTCCAATGGTAGTAATGGTCTGATCCAACCACAAAGTGAAGTTGGTCAGTAGGTGGTGAGGAAGGGTAATAGGAGCATCTTAGGAATCCATAATAAAGCCCCACTGGTTGAGCAACCATCACTGAAAATGACACACATGTATATCCAATAGAAGTGAGGGCTTCAAGAGAAGCCCACATTCCCAACAGAGATAGGAGAGAATGAGGTCAGCAGACCCCAAATTAAATGTTTCAGATCTCATAAACAACGGGGAGAAGGCTGGGCCCACTTGACGAGGGAATTGAAAAATATACTCAGATGAATCAAATATTATTTGATGTAAGAAACAACTTCATTACAATGAGTCAACCCTTTCTGGAAGACTCTCAAAGAAGGAACTGAATATGAACAGTAGAATGATCCAAGAGAAAGCCAAAACTAGCCAGTCATTCATGTAATGGTAGAAACAAAGGCTTCAAGCATGAAGCAGTTGAGTGAATGACCAAACTACTCAGCAGAAGGAGCTGAAACCACACAAATTGGTAGAGTTCAAACTGATAAACACACCTCTGATACATAAAACAAAAATAGCAACATGTAGATGAACATCCAAAATGTTGATTATTGTCATACACAACCTAGGAATGAAAAACTGCTGAAGGGTTATGTAATTTTCCATCATGAATTTGGGTATGACTAGGAAACAGTTCTAAGATGGTAAATCTATAAGCAGTCACCAATCTCCTCTATAATGAACAGACAAGAGTAAAATCCTGGCTCAGAAGGTTCCCTAAATTCTATAGTCTATTTCTGAAGTAAGTTTCATACCACCTTCTGCAGATGATAGTAGGAAAACAAGATCCTATAGTGGAGGCAAACAATGGGATGAGAAGACAAGGGAGAAGAGGAATGGTAAGTGAAGGGCCAAATCCTTTGAAAGAAATTAATCGATGCATAAAGGTTCAAACTATACAATGTAGTAAGATATTCCAAATGCTAAAAACCAAGTTAAGGGAAAGAGGATCTATGAAATGCACTAACAAGATCTTCAGATGTACGAGACATACTAACACCTATGCAAAGTTGATGCTCAAAACACTTGACATGAACCCTAACATCAGGTGAGGCAGGAGACACTATATACTAGCTTACTGATTCATCACTAAAGAGGGCAGGTAAGAATAAGACAGTACAAACCTGATTAATTAATTCCACAAAGGGTGAAGGAGGTCTGAGTAAAACCCCAATATCATTCATGACTAGAAAGCATATTAGAAGGAGAGGGATAAGCTGACCAAATTCTCATCCTTCCTATCAGACATCACAGGAGCAGGCATGGCAGGATATTCTTTTTGTGGTTGTGAAGATTGCATGAACATGAACATTTCTTCTCAAATAATTATCATCACATCCTCAGCCAAAAATTGATTCTTCAACCCAGTAGTCTTAGTCAGGAAACCCACAACAGCAGTAACTACCTGCAAGCACACAGTGACAATTCTAAACATGAAATTAAAGAACATATATGAAAAGTTATAAAAAGCAACCTTTCACAATTCAAAATTGGGAAAATCATTTACATGTGGATAAACAGAAGTGGAAGGTAGAATGCTAGTTACAAGCATCAAAAAGTTGCACCAACTGAGGACAAAAATATTTTGTGAGTGAAATCAAGATACTGTATTGGAAATCTTTTCCTGCTTTACTCAAGAAGTCCATCAGTGATGGTTGACTAAAGATATAATTATAATACAAAGATATAAATATACCCCACCTGGAAATTGTCCAGCGGTCTTACAGAAACACTCCATATTTAACCGTAAGCATTATATAGTTCCTCCATTTAGTACAGACTTGACACAAAGTATATCTGACCAGGCAAAACCTGCCACTAGGTAGAATCCATGGGCCCACAAAAGAAGATCCAGAGTCCAAAACACAGATCTAGATTTGGTTCCACCCTGTATAGCAATACAATAGATGGTTGTGGAATTATCAGAGTACACCCTAATTTCCACGCTGCAGGAGTGAAAGGAAATAGTTGAAAGCCCCACAAACTGCCAGAAGCTGAAAGATATTTATGTGGAGTGCAGACCTCTCTACAAACCACAGACTGAAAATCTCCTGAGAGTTGAAGAAAGTCCCTATGTCACAGAGATGCAACTCTGAACAAAACAGCTGAGGCACAGAACCAAAGTCACACAAAAAAATGAAGTGTGTTGATGTTGGAATAAAAAACACCTGATCATGATTTTTGGAGTGACCAGGACAGATAAAAGGGCAAGGTCTGTTACTCTAGTAAGGATCAGAGCAGAGAGAATCATGTCTGAGCCAGCCAGTAGTGGAACAACCTGCAAAACAAAAAAACAAAAAGTTGTCTGGATAAGAGAAAAGACACAGAAGAAAAGTCTGATTGGAGAAAACTTGGGCATATAGGTGAAGACCCCTCCAATCTTGACTAAAAGCATCCACCCCCAGAACTGGGGGGTGAGAGAATGGAGACCAAAAAGGAAGAATATTTGGCATTCCATTGAGAGGGAAACACAAACATTAATGCACTGTTCCCTGTTGGGAATACATCCACAAAATAACCTGACAATGAAGAAAACACTCTGTAGAGAACCTGGTTGGGACATGATAAGTAATCAATTGTAAGATTTGTAACTCCAGGAACATGACCCGCTAGAAATTTAATGTTGTGGACACTGGCCTAGTACAGGAAATCCAGAATATGAAGAGACAGAGATCTGGGCTTGGTTCACCCTTGTTTAGTGAAAAAGCAGACAATACTGACATTATCAGAATGAGCCACAAGAATGGGAAGAAATAATACAGAGCCCAATTAACTGACAAAGTCTGCAGAATGTGGAAATGCAGCTTAGCCTCATTGACCATAACCATCAACCTGAAATCTCTGAGGACTTAGACCTCCCACCCATCTCAATCAAGAGGCATCTGTAAAGATGAGATGTAGGAATGGGAACCCCCACCATGGTCAAGTTTCTATCAAACCACCAAGCAAGGTCAACACAGATCCTTGGTGGAAGTGAGATAGAATGATTTAAGGGATCATGGGATTTGGGGAAATTCCACTGGTTGAGAATAATCCAATGAATAGATATATATTCAACCAAGGAAATGAAAGATTCTAAGGAAACACACATATCTAAAAGAAATAGAACCTCCCATGCTGAGAGGAGGAAATAGGGCTACTGTGACCGTTTGCTCCATATCCTGGAACCAAATTGGAGGAACACTAAAGGAACAAAAAATTTAAATTACCCTTAAATATTGAAAGTATACAGCCATTCAAGGAATCTGTAGGTCAAAGGGCATGAAAATAAAACTAAACCCACAGAACATCAAAATAAAAACGAACACAGTTAATAATAACAAATCTGACTCAAAACTGATCCCCAATTAGATATGATTAAGAGTAAAAAAAAATCTTACAAACTAAACAAAATTAACAGTGAAGAGTAAAAATTAAATAAAAATAAAAGAATAAAGAAACTTCAAATGCAAGTTTAAACTAAAGCAACCTAGATGGAAAATTTAAATATCAACCCTATCCACCTGGGTATTTTTTTACTGTGCATGATACAAATATTTAATGTCTACTATTCAGCATTTTATAAAACTATTTTTTGTTTATGCTATTCCAATTGGAACAGCATAAAACCTTGGCTAATTTTATATACTATAATAATACAAAACTTTTAAGTTCTTAATTCTACAAGGCAATATTCTAGAAAATCCTGAATTTCCCCTGGTGTGACAACACGTTTTCTCTCAACATGTTATCATCTCTATTTTATCCACCACCCCTTGAAAAAAGGTACAAAATTAAATGTAAATTACTCTCTATAAAATCATCATTGCTAAGATAAACCACATTTATTATAGGCTTCAATTTTGTTTGGTTATAAAGCTATTACACAGAAAATTAGGCCCTTCCCCCCATATCCTCTTCTTCATAATTCGTTAATAGGTCACTCTTACGTTTAATTATATATTACCTATAACCAATAGAAACTCAAGGTTTTCATGTACCAAATGATGTCTTGTATAACATTATGTTCTGAATGGTTGAACGCCAATTTCACTTGAGAGTATGAACAGCGTTCCCATGAGAAAGTTAATGGCTAACTTTAATGAATTTATAACAACTGTTGTCACAGACTTATGAAGCCAGAACATCTCGAGAGGTAAGGGAATTTGTTTACTTTTGCATATTTTTAGCTTATATTGTTCAGAGCATTATTTAATGAAATAAAAATTAACTGCAATACTATGAGTAGTAATAAAATATTATGGTTAACTCTCTACAACAACCTGAAAGCACAAAAAAAGATGGTTTTATAAGTATTTTATTTCTTGTTTTTATTACTTATCTGAGTATAAAAGCTACTAAAATGTGAATATAGTTCTAGGTTAGTTAAGATAAGATTAAGTAAAATTAATAATAATACAATAAAAATGTTTCACAAGGCAAGCAAGCAAGCTGCTTGTAACACCTGTAGTAGCTTGTGGGTAACTTAATCGATAGTGTAATGTGAGCTGCCCGATCCCTGAATGATTTATAACTTATAAATGCATGGACAGTAGTCATGGTTCAAAGGACAATAAAACTATATTTTTAATTACAAATTGATGTATACTGTTACAAACTTAAGAGATTATTTAGATAAAGAAATGTGGTTTTATATTACAATATGAAGTCATTATAGAAAGATAAAAGGGTAATTTAGATTTAGATTTTGTTTTTATGCATGATTAAAAGGTCAGTCAGAATTATCAATCCTGTTCTGAGTTAGGTTAGAGAAAATAACATATAAACTATCAGGTTTTACTGCAAAAAAAAATATTTTAAATGTATTTAGGAGGTCTTAGGGATTACACAAAGAAAGCTTGAAATTTTTGAGATAAGGAGGAAAATTATTTTTAATTTTAACATGAAATTTATTTTGCACACACTTTTCAAAACAAATATTCAATATATATTTATGAACAAATCTTTCCTTCATTAGAAATACTTCACTAAAAATATTTAATGTTAAAGAATTATAATATTCAGTGCTACATATAGATAGGAGCTAGAAAGGGCTTAGACCCTGGCCCCATGGTCTTAATGGGAAGCTACTGATAATTTTATTCAATGTAAAACTACATGGAATATAGGGCCCACACAACTTTAAATCTGCCACTGATAATATTAAGTGATATACTGCCAAATCTTGTGAAGATACATGCACTACATTAAAAGTTGGAAGTATTAAATCTCCAAAGACTTTAAATAAGTATAGAGAGGTGACAATGATTGGTCATATAGATAGACACCATGATGAAAGTGTGAAAACAGAACTTACCAAATACTGAGCAGAGAAGACACTAATGATCTAACATACAGTATAAAAATAAAATCCATTCATATTAGCTTACGTAAACTCACTGAACCTCGGTATACCTACAAGCAGTAAGAATTACACACTGAAAATGTACTACAGATCTCATAGGAAAAAGAACACTTAATCCAGCAGATTATAAGGAAGCACAATATCTGGTAAAAAAAATAATAGAAGAAATCTTTCCACACAAAATTCATAAGTTGAAATGAAAAACTGCCTGTTCTTCCCCAGCTTACATGATCCACCCTCATGGATGTTTTACAGTGGAAATTTTACCATCCACCATAT
This sequence comes from Tachypleus tridentatus, assembly GCF_004210375.1. Taxonomy (NCBI): domain Eukaryota; kingdom Metazoa; phylum Arthropoda; class Merostomata; order Xiphosura; family Limulidae; genus Tachypleus; species Tachypleus tridentatus. The sequence goes on along the minus strand of NC_134828.1, from coordinate 31,723,036 downwards.
TAAATCTTGAATCCATATGAACAAAGCATAATTTGGAAAACAGAACAATTTCAAAAATAAATGTGTAGAAACAATGGAAATCAAACACAAGAAGTCAAAAAACTGAAGTTGATACTGATAGAAATTTGTGATTAAGCACACCCAAAAGTTTATAGTCACATGGAGAATGAGTTAAAACACACATTTATTCACTACCATATGAGAAGGTGAAAATTGTGTTGCAATAATAGAGAAATTACTGAAACCAGTATAGATGGCACGCTATGATTGTTGGAGGTCAGTAACATGATTAACGCACTTTGCTGCAATAACAAAAATGAAGGGATACAGTAGACTGGTGTCATTTTGAAAATTTTAGCAAAGCTTAGAGAATAAAACAAGGTCAAGATAGCTTTAGGCAAAAAGAGATAGTATTGTTTCTGAATCAAAATTACAGTAAATAATACTATGTATAGCTTCCCAAGTTATGGAGTTGGAACAATGCCTATGCTGTTGACATCAAGTTAAAGGAGTTTCTCAAACCAGGGATCCTAAGATTATGAACAATATTGCAATATTAATAATATTTTAGCATACATACAGTAATTTTCTATTACTCTGTAAGGGAGAGGGTCATCACAGCCTAAAATATTTTCAAAGGGGGGTACCAGCAAAAAGGGTTAAGAACCCCAACTTAGAATAATAAGCCTGTAACTTTAAAAACAGCTGATTTTCTAATAATAATGATATTATCACAAATAAAACTGTTCCACTAAAAAAAACAGCCTGCACACAAATAAGGTAATATATTATTAGGTGCATATAGCTTTTGAATCAAAAGGAGACATACAGCTTAAACTGTTGTTTTGTAGCTAAACAAAAAGCTACACAGCGAGTTATCTGTGCTCTGTCCACCACGGGTACTGAAACCTAATTCATGGAAGTGGAAGTCCCACTGTGCCACTCAGAAGTCTTACAGCTTATAATAAAAATTATACTAGCTAGTGAATGCACAGTTAATGAATATGAGAAATGTTGTATAATCATACTGATAAATTAATCATAAACATGGATTGTCTGTCCTTCACTTAAAGATTTAAACATTTTCAGAATCAGACATTAAATGCATTAAAACTGGATTATTATTCCAATGTAATCCTATATTGGATGCTTAAAATATTGGTCTCCAACAGATGGTTCATGAGCCACAAATATCTCTCACCATGTTTCTGCCAGGCAGCATTCTTTTATTAAAATTTGTTGGAAAAGCATTCTAACCCATATGGTTTTGCTGGGTTTAAAAGATAAAATGTACGAAGCCAAAAGTTGCACTTCCCACTCAAAGTGACATTTTTCTTGCTTCTAAACACTCTAATCAATCATGTTACCAATACGAATCACCATAATTAAGTGATCCCCAACAGCAAATAATCATGTCAATTTGATACACAAAATATGACCCTCATAATACCTTTAGAGATTCATATTGAGAATTATTACCTTGTCCTTGAAATCTTCCACATTAGATAAAATTGCCCTTTGGTATGTCGAGGTTCGAATATAGTCTTGCATCATATTTTGTTGTTGGGAGAGATAACCATAGAACTGGAAAATAAAGATTTAAAGTTGTACTTCTCACAGATATTATGACCTACGAGTTTTCATTTTCAAGGGAACTAAAATTTCAAACCGTAAGAAAGAATGAAGTTACATTTTATTTTCTCAAAAATGAAACAAGTACATTGGAATCTTAACACTTTATGAAGTTAAATAATGAATGCAAAAAGTGTAATATTATTGACTAAATTTCATTATTATATTTTTCTTATCCTGTATTGAAACTATATTTTGTGTTTTCTTATAACACCACCACAACATGCAGACAGAAAATTTAAACACCTGAAAATACTGTACTGCTGAGGCATCATCTGTTCTTTGTGAAAAAGCAGAATCTTCAGTTCTTTTCTTAAATTTCTGTAAAATCTGATGGAACCTCTGAAAATCTGAAAACAAAATAATAAAAATATGGAGAAAATCTAACATAAAGATAAATCTGAAAACATTTTTCACTTAATGGTCTACAAATTTACTTCCATAGAAATATTAGGTTAACAATTTCTCTTTTTAACAGTATTTCATAAACTCAGTAAAGTAATTAAGTTTATTTTATATCTGAGTAATTAGGATGGAGCATGTATTTAAATGAAAAGACCATAAACATGATACATTCACCAATCACTTTTCTTTTGTACCTTTTTTATAGGCTTAAAAATGAGTTCACTTTCCAATATTTTTTTGCTGTCAGTTTGATTTTGCAAGACACAGGTTAGTTGAGTTTTATATCTTTCATAGTTTGTCTAAACATTATGAATATTTGTGCTATATTTCTTCTAGTAATTTTTTCTGACATATTTTTATTCCAAAATTTGGTTTACATAATTATAAATCTTATCACAAATACACCTGGATAATATTTTAATATTCTTTATTTTTAATAAAATTGGAATGAAGCTGTTTTGTATTTACGCTTTATCACATATAAAAGGGCCTCTTTTGATTTGTATATGCTAAAAAATTTGAACATACTTTGTTAGATTAATAAAAAAGGCTTCATGTATATGGAAGAAATTTTTACCAAAAAATAATTAGTCCACCTTTTTATAAGAGAGCTTCCCCACTATAAATAAACATTGTGTATGACAAACTTACCAGATCTTTCTGAAAACTGAATAAGAAGGCTACTGCCATCCTTTGTGATGACATAAGACTGGGTTCCAACAGCTGCAGTATCTTCATCATTTTGCAGGTGAATTTCAAAAACAGATTTAGGACCATTTTTCACAGCTGTAAAAGTATAAAATAAGAAAGAACATTTTGACATCATAGAATGCTCTGTTTGTAATTAATTATAATATCTGAAGTAAGTTTACAATGCATGTAGTGGAAGCATCACAATATATTAAATTCAGCAATTAATTTTTCAAGCTTAATGACTGATAAACTGAAGCCTATTTTAAATGAATTGAGTTAGTGCTCTGCTTCTCCTCAAATTATAATCTTTTTTTTTAATAACAGTGACAATCCTATACAGTAGTAAAATAAATGTTACATAATCCATCTATCAAGAAATTTCACTATTTAACAACAGATAAAAGGAAGTGTCAACACATGAATTTCATATATAAGTGCATTCTATTCACTGATGGCTTAAAGCACTTTTCTCATTGCCAGTTTACAACACAACATCTCACTATTACCTTGTTGCAAGTGTTATTTAACTATTATTATGTATGGTTAAGTGTTTGAAGCCAAAATACAAACACAATAATAAAGATTTGGTTATAATTTTTCTCAGTTACACAAGCTTTCTACACAGCAATGTCTACAAAAGTTTTCTTATTGTGACTTGAGTGTCACACAGACCACACAACAGTGCAGTCCCAGATTAAAGAAACCAATGAGTTAAAAAACTGTGACCAATGCATAGTTTAATTAGAACAACTCCTTCTTTCTGATCCTTATGGAAACTAGACAGCCAAAGTCCAACAGTAGGCCTAATCTGGAAAGGCTTATTTCAGTCCAAATCAAATGTGAACTGGCACAGAGCCAAGCCTTGAATATAAGACCATAGTCCATGTATGGAACATGCACAGCAGTGATAGCACCAGAGCAGACAGACTTAGCTGTGGTGTCAACAAGCTCATTAACATGAATATCAATGTGACCTTGGTATCCATATTAACTGGATAGAAGTAGATGTCAGAGACAAATGGGCCTGTTGGTTTTGAATATCAGCTGGAACAGTGTGAGAACTAACATGAAGTAATTCCAGAGGCAGAAGAGAGCTAAGCAAGTTGGTATAAATAGTACAATTTGCATACAACTTAGCTTCTATGTGATCCAGGGCAAAAGAAATGGCATACAATTCAGCAGTGAACACAAAAACTATAGAGGAGATTATGTGTGCAACTATCAAACCACAATAAACCATGGCAGAGCCTACGGTCACCTGATTTTGAACCATCTGCATAAATGGAAATAAAGGATGGTTCGAAAGATGTTCAGCAAAGAAAAGATGGTATTTCCAATCAGGAATATCCACCTTTCTCAGACGACTCAAAAAAAGGTCACACTTGGGGATGGTAATAGGCCACGGTGGGATGGGTTGACCAGAGGATACAGCTATGTTATCCAACTGCATCTGGATATGAAAGACAAAAGGAAGAATGGCAGATCATCTGTTCTGAAAAAGCATGGCCCACTGAGAAAGGAAAACACAGCTCTGGGTGGGATGCTGTGGTAAGGATCGTAGTTTTAAAGCATATAGTAAAGATAATTATAAAGAGCAATGGTGTAGAGGAGGTTTACGAGACTCTGTGTACAAACTCTGGAATGGGGAAGTGCAGAAAGCCTCTGTGCAGAGCCAAAGCTCATGATCATGAATGGGGTCCTGGCAAAGCCATAGACTAGAGACCCATAAGTCCAGTTTTGATCAAATGAGGGCACAATATATCATTAGCATAGAACATCAATCCGCTGCCCAAGAGTTGGAAAAGAGGACATGAAAGATGTTTAGTACCCTTGTACATTAGACTTGTAGCTGCTTGATATGTGGCATAAAGGTCACCCTACAGTCAAATATAAGCCCCAAGAACTTTACCATGAGAACATAACTTCACTGACACAAAATTCTGGATAGGGGTGAATACCCTGTTGGCAGCAAAAATGCATGCAAACAGTTTCAGAGAGAGAAAAGTGAAAACCATTTGATGGTGTCCACTTTAGTAAATGATTGAGGGCAGTCTGTAGCTGCTGCTCAATAAACCTCATGTTCGATGACTGATGAGATGTAAAAGTTGTCAACATAGAGCCTGTTTGCAACAGTAGGAGTAAGTTGTCCAGTAATACATTAATCTTAATACTGAAAAGTGTGACACTCAAGACACAGCCCTGAAAGACTCCAAGTTCTGGTAGGAAAGAATGGGAAAGTGTTGAGCCACATGATCTTGGAATCACCTACCCATAAAAAAATATTTTTAATAAAAATGGGCAAATGGCCACACAACCCATATAAGTGGAAGTCTGACAAAATGTTAAACCTCCATGTAGTATCGTAAGCCTTTTCAAGGTCAAAGAACACTGACACAAGGCATTGTCGCTTGACAAAGACTTCTCTGATCAACTTTTCAAGTCATATCAGGTAGTTCACAGTGGAAAGTGTCGTAGGAACTCTGAGCCATCAAGGACTAATAAGGTGGAAGATGACCCAGAAGTGACAGATACCAGGCAAATGCTTTTGCAGAGAGTATCAGCAATGCTTTAGGCATCAGCAACGTCCTGGCCATCAGAGAGCCAGACCGAAAGGAGAACAGAATCATACTGCCCATTGATCTTCCGTACCTTGTCCCATATGACTTTGGAACTGGTGGTGGAAGAGATGCTAGTTGTGAAGTTAATCCAAGATTCCTTCTGGCTTTGACATATTACCTGCCAAGCAGTGTGGTTCAAAAGTGTGGGATGCCTACAAAAAGTATCCCAGGTCCATTTTTGAACCTCCTATGTCATGTGGCAGGCATGATTCCACCATGGATGAGGATACCATGTCAAGGTTTTAGCAACACACTGAGCAGCTGCCTGGATAATACAGTCAATCACTGCTGCTTACAAACTGGCAGAATCAAGTTTCAAGAGAGCAATGAAAGAGGGCCAGTCAACTTGATCCAGCTTTCACGAGGGCATGCAGGTTGGGTGGCACTGGCCACCACCAGTCTCTGCCAAAATGACAGGAAAATGATCACTGCTCCATTAGTTACCATCAACTCTCCATGAAATGTGGGAGAAGAACAAAGGGGAGCAGACCAAGAGATCAATAGCAGTAAAAGACTGACTAGGTGCATGAAAATAAGTATAAACACCAGTATTGAAGAGTGAAAGATTGTAACCTGAGAGCATAATCTCTACAGAATGAACTCTCCCCATCAATATCAGCATCTCCCCAGAGGGAATTATGTCCATTAATGTCCCCCAGGATTAAAAAGGGAGATGGCAACTATTCAACAAGAGTATCAAGGTCTGATTTATCATAGGTCTCTCCAGGAAACAAATAGAGAGAACAGTAATGATAGGATCCAAGGAAACACAGATGGCTAAAGCTTCCAAGTGTGTGTCAAGTGGCACATGCTGATCAAACAGCAGTGCTACCCTTCCATGCAATCACACAACCTGTCATTTCTATACAAAGAAAACTGCCAAAAGATGACTATATTGACAGGTTTCAGAAATGTTTCCTTTAAGCAAAGACACACAGGATGACAGAAATCAATCAATGCCTTGAACAGAAACATTGACAGTTATACTGTATTAATGTGGCCATTTTTATTTACATGGAGAAGAACTGGGCAGAGAGCCCTCCTGTTTTCAACCACTTCTATTTATTCTCTTTTTTTGGAATGAGGTCTATTGACCTCCATGGATCCTGCCCTGGTTAAGTGGGCAGGTCTCTGTCATTAGAAGAATATTCCAGTGACTGAGGGTGTGAATAGATAATCATACTGCATCTCAAGGACAAAGAAGAAGACAAAGCCAAGGAAATGCCAGAACCTGGAACCAAAGGAAGTGAATCCAGTGAGCCACTGGAAGAAGTGATGGTAACAGAGGTGAGAGTAGGCATTGACTCATCTACCCTCTTAGCCATGGAGTGCAAAAGACTCAAGGTGCTTTGAAAATGACTCTGTTGAATGCATGGAAATATCTGTCTGCACTTCCACTGTAGCAGTGGAATGAAGTGCAGCAGCATATGTCCAAGGTGGATTGGGGGGACAATAATTCATGAGCCTCTGAATAAGGGATATTATTTACAGTCTTCAAATGTGGTACATCTTCCTCTTCCACCCATTTGGGGCAAGAGCAAAAGTACAAAGGGTGAAAACCACTACAGTTGACAGTGTGATTTAAACTTGCATTTGTAAGTGCTGTGGTCTTTGCCACTACAATGAGCACACATTAAAGATCTATGGCAAGAGGTCTTTGAATGTTCGAATCCCTGGCACTGAAAACATTGGAGAGGGTGTGAAATATATGGCCTAACCTTACAATTTAAGTATCTTGCTTTGATAGTTGCAGGAAGACATGGTGATGTGAAAGTCAAAATAATTTTGTATCTGGGTAATATTATTCTGTCTTTGTGAGTGGAGATTTGCTGCACTGCAGAAATGCCTTGGCTACAGAAACCAGCGAGTACCTCTCACTCGGGAATGTTCTTTAAATCCCTCTCAACAAAAACTCCTCTGAGAGAATTCAAAGTTGCATGAGAAGTAACCTCAATTGGCATATCCCTGATGCTCTTCGAATTCAGGAGGAGTTTAGTATGTTGTGGTGAAGATGTTTCCACCAAAATGTCTCTAAATCATAACTTTCTTACTGACTTCAGGGGAGCCAGCAAGCCCCTCTAATCCCTTCTGAATAAAAGAGTAATTTGCCCTAAGGATTTCTCAGATAAGGAATGTATAATGAGAAATTGAGGAACTAAATCTGACTGACTGTACAACAGTCATCCACGCCTGGTCATTTTCCAATAATGTTTTTTTTCTCAATGTTTTTCATGGATGGAAGTATCCATAATAAAAAGGAATACATTTCAGTGCCCACTTTCACCACCCACCATGGAGCCCTATGAAGGGATGCACTACAATGCTAAGCAAGGATATTGCAGCAACACCAGGGTTTCATTAGTACTATTAAAAACCAGTATCAGGCACAATATCTTCAAGGCCAAAGTGGCATATTAGGTTTGGACCTCTCCTCCCTTTCATGGGTCACCATTCACGGCAAACATGTGGATGGATGTTCAGATCTCAAAGATGGTAAACTGAGAGTACAGAATCTTCTTTGGGAAGTCTCCTCACCACATATAGGAATCCACAGCAAGGAGCTTAATAGGCTAGCCTACAGTAAAAGTTATATTTAGATTTGGACCTAAGTAGTGACAAGCATAAATATCAAATTTAAGTGGTATAAGGACTCATTATGATTTATTTAGCCTAAATCATGTGGTTGGATTGGATAAATCCATAGAACTATACAGTATACACTTACAGAAAGTTGCATTTATATGATATAAATGTTAGTTAACATGGGGTGTTATAAGCCTGTAGCTGAGATGTCCAACTTCTAGTCTTCATCAGTATTGCCTTAAAACTGCATTTTGGTTAGTATTAAGACATCTTCATTATTTTAATGCCAATAACATTAGTTAAGTATTCATCCATATAGAGTATAAGGCAAATAATAACAATAATATTAACAGTAATTGTATATAATATTTGCTGGAGAACTTTTCCCCTGGATAAAAATTGTGTAAATTAAGAAAAGTTTATCTTAGAACACGAAATGCAACTTCACTTGTACGTTAATTGTAAAAATCATAAGAATGCTGATAATAACTACAAAACATCAAATGTGAAGCTGTAAGTTTGCAAGTATCTCTGTATGGACCCAATAAACCTCCACACCAAATTTGGTGAAGATGCTTGAAGAAGAGGTGAAGTAGTGTTAAACAACACAAGAAACAACAACATAAAACACAATGGAAATGTGTACATATTTCTGCATGGGCTTAATATCCCTCCATATCATTTTTTGTGAAGATCTATCCACACCCTTCAAAGTAGTTAAATGGATATCCAAATACACTACTATTATATTAGTATAGAGTATAAAAAGGTTAAATAAATGCCTTTAGAATTTGGTTAGTTTGATAGCAGCATATATACACTGCTGATAATTATACTGATAAGCAAGACATAAATGCTACTTAACCTGTTCACACACACAGACCCCTACAAGAATAAAAACAACTAAGACTGTTTAACAATGTACTCCACTGTAAGTTGCATGAGCTTTCTGTACGTACCCAGTAGTTTAAATTCAAATCCTAATCAGACAACAGTATTGTTTTATCCAGTAAAAGAAAATTCCTGCAATATCTTTCATGACAAGCAGGCACATCCTTTTAAACTAGTGAACCCCACAGGTCTATGCCCCACACTTACAAGGCTCCTATAATACACATTTAATGCTTGAACTCAAACTTTTCCAGTATAATTATCATTGCCACAACAATGCAAATTTTTACACATTTTATATAATTTTTAAGAGCATTTGCAAACAGATGTCTTTATTTCACCCTCTACGTTACGATCTAATTGTCAAAATTTCTGTAAGCCATCCATGAATTCTATGAGACCTCAAATGCAAGCCCATTACACACACTAAAAATATATGTAGTTTTCAATAAATTTCTTCATTAAAATATAAAACAACTTACTGAAACAGGAGGTTTTAGACTAAAGCTCTCTTAAAATAAATATCCTAACACTTATATTCAAATTTGACTAGTTACTTCCAATATTGTAAAAAAAAATACTATTCTATTACCCAATAAGACTTGGAAAGTCAGTAAAGGAATTGTAAAGTACAAGAAAGAAAATTTAACAATACTCTTTAGGTGAAAGAAAATAAATATCCAAATTAAAGAGTAATATGGTTAGTTTAAAAAATAAATTTATAACATTCTGAAATATAGCAGTAAATTTGTGACTATTTTCTCTTTCATACTATTAATCATCCATATTGGCAATGGGCACAAAGATTGATAAATAAGCATTCTACAATATGTTTACATAGGGAAATAAAGTTCATCTCTCTTTCTCCACAATGTAAAAAAACTAACTTGTACATCTTACTAACCAAATAATTTATGTTATGAAACCAATGTTAAATTTTGTAGGAAAGTTTCTTATAAAACTGCAGTCTTATCTCTTCATCATCACAAATTAGATCTCTAAACTAATGGTTATTTCAGTAAACAAAACCCATTATAAGTATCTATCTTATATTTTTTTTGAAGAAATATCCATAAAAACAGTTAGACTCTTGTCCTGTAATTTGAATTATGCAACTGAGAATATTTATATGTACTTTCTGTGTTATGTTACTTCAAAAAATAAAACAACTTACATACTTCAGTTTAAATGCTCAATGTAATTTATAGATGTAAATATGTGACACTGAGTACAAATTCTAAGGTCATCCAAATTACAAAGAATTTCTCAGAATATAAAGAAGCATCACAATTTAATTGTTAGGCGAGCTTTGCTCACTCACAAGTCTGATACTGTGACAGTACAAAAACTGTGCCAAACCAATATGATTTGTAAACTTAAATGTCTTCAGAGTCTATCAAATAGTAGCATATAATTAATGGATACTATCTGTAATTTACATTAACAAGCCACTTAACCAAGTTAATAACAAGCCTAAAATGAACTAAGCAATGAATATATTTTCTAAATATATTTTCAGAAATATAAAACCTAAAATTATATTCTATAACAAATAAATTTACAATTAAGTACTTTTTTTTAAGGAAGCATAACATCAAAGTAGAAATTGTCAAGGTTTGGTTAAGATGGCAGGAATTTTGGTTTAAATATATCTGTCCTTAGAGCTTAAGAAACAGTTATAACTGGAGGTGCTCAGAAAATTTTTCTTTTCAACCCCTTCAGTTAAGAATATGAAATGATCAAGATTTTGTGTGATTTATCATCTGTTTTTACAAGAGGTGTTTGTAATACTTCAGGCCCTGAGCATTTCACTGGGAAATAACTTGGGCTATACATTCAATAAGGACAGAAACCACTCAACAGCACAATTACAGAAAAAGATCAAGGTGTAGTGGTAGAAATATCATATAAACCACTACGGCAATACTCTGATGATAGAAGCTATCCTAACAGAACTTGAAGACAATAATTACATGTCAAGAGATGTAATTAACTCAGAACACAAAAAAGCAATAGTCCTTCTTCACTATAAATTAATACAGAATATGCAGTTTCATCTATTATTTAAGAAAGGATACTGAATTATTGAAGAGGGTTCAGAGAAAAGCCACAAAAATAATGTTGGAAATAAAAGGTTAAGATTTTGTAACTTATTATTATTATTATTACGAAGAAAAAAAAACAGATCTTTACAAGATTATTCAACCAATCAAAATGAAAAGAGCCTCTAAGTTCTTTATACTGTACTTAAAAAACAAGATAAAATAACAAAAGTTTAAGATTTCTCAGTTTATTTGAAGTGTAAAGCTACACAATGAGTTATCTGTGCTCTGCTCACCATGGGTATCAAAATGCAGTTTTTAATATTTAAAGTCTGAAGATACACTGCTGTGCCATGGGGAGCTTAAAATTTGAAAAAGACAGACCAGGTTCCAGTTAGTTTTTAAGAAGTTCTATATCTGCATCAACACAATTAACTTATGGAATGAGTTGTCATAAGCCGTTGAGAAAGTTTGAACCTTACAGAAGTGTAAGATGAAAAATATACCATCTCATGAAAAGTAAAGGGTAATTTAGGTCAGCAAACATGACAATGATTCCTTGCTAATATTAACTAAAATGTTCACTTAGCTGTCATAAAAAGAATTTAAGAAAATTTTTTCACCTATTCAAAAAATAGAAATATCAAATTTCAGCCTTCACACTCAAAACTCATGAAAATGATCAATGTCATTTTAATGTAATACAAGGAACTAGATCAGGTTTCTGTATATAATATTAGCACTAGTACTACTAATAATAATGGTAATATTAGTAATGAAATCATTCATCTCAAATCTGTGAGAACAATTTCAACAAAAATAAAGTCAGCTCTTCCCAGTAATTACAACACATCTGTCTAACAACTATATTATCCCTAGGTCCACAATTTTGTGATCGTAAAGTCTGTGTACACAAATCAAGGTCTGAAATATTTGACTGAAGTCTGAATCAGAAAAGGCTAATCCATGATTAGGCTTAGCTACAGTATGAAGAAAAAAGGTACATCAGTGGTAAAAAAATTATTCTAATATTTAAAATACCATGTTTAATAAAACAGCAAACAAGATATTACCATTTTTAAATTTTAAAATTAATCTCTCCGTTTCATCACTAACAACAAACGTTAAAGGGAGATGACAAGTTCTTTTAGTTTCTCCCTTTTCAGATAAAGAACTTAAAATTACTCCTTCAAATTCTGCCATCTTAATTGAGGTTTACACCGTATCAACAATGATAAAATATCATCAATTGGCCACCAGGTGTGAAGTGTTAACGCGAAGTGAAGTTTCACATACAAATTGAGATATATATATATACATACGCATTGCACTATTTTTAAGCTTATTAGCTAATGTTCTGCAAGTTAATTTAATTGTAGTACATTTCTAAAACAGAATTGTTATTTTTATTATCGATTTAAATTGCTATATTTTACAGTCAATAGGTGGCAGACATAGAACAGACAGGAGACTAACAGCGCTGAAATTTAAATACGGATTTCCATGAGCATCGAATTATGATTAAAAGTATAAATATCATATGCTGTTTCACTTGTGATTATAATAATCGAAATTTTGAAATTCTTGTATTTTAAACAAATATTATTTATCGTAAAATCTCACGCTTCTTTTAAACTTACGAATTTGTAATTATAAGCTTTTTGAATATTGGTATGTATTACTAGTATCAAAATTGTAATATAATAATAATTAAAATAAAAACTTAAGTTGTAAGAATTATTGAATCTTAAGAGATAATATAATAACTACAACTATAACGCCCAAGAAAGTTGTGTTAGTCACTGGAATGTAAATAATTTAAAATTAGTTGTACCAATAGTAAGATTTCATTAACGGAAGTGAATGCCCAATAGTGCCATCTGTAATAGAACCTAGAACAGTAGAAGATTCAGAACTCGTACTTATAGTTAGGTGTAATGAAATGTTAAAGACTACAGAAGAAAAAACAAGATTCAGTGTAGTACCAGTGCAAAGTACAGTAGGTATAGGGTCAGTTGGTATTAACAGAGTGTATTTTATATGATTTCTGAATTCTAGTAAGTACAATTCTTTGATATTGGGCAGAAATTGCAAAGTACCTGTTAAATGAATAAATAATATCCTGATTTTGAGGGATCTAAATACTTTTCATTCAAATAGCAGTTGGCATTTAGGATACTACATGGTAGGATAAAAGAACACCTCTTTAGTGTGTGTTAAATATCTCTAAAACAAAAGACTGAAAATTGAAGAGTTCCACAATAATGTTGCAAACTTTAATAGAAATACAGATGAGGGTGCAGTTCACTGTTTTGTTGAAGCACTTACCAAAGCTAGTTTGTGTAAATACCAGAGTATATTCCATATACCTTTCAAAAATTTGAGACAAAAGCAAAGAATGAGTAAAATATAAGATTTATTTGATTGTTGATTGAGCCCTCAAATACACTTGAAAGGCCCACTGATAAATGAATTACAACACTGTAAAGTAGGTCATGAAAGTGCATTTGTGTATTTTTAATGTTGCTGTACAAATAGCATTAGCATTGCTTTGGTGTTTGCAAAATCATTATAACAGTATTAGATGAAATCGTTTGGTGTTATTCCCATTGTATCTAATTCTGTGCACCCTATAAAAATGCTGGTGAATGAATATACAGTGAGCTAGTGTGTGCCAAAGGTATGGCACAGTTTATTCTTGTTTTGGTTAATGCTGTCAGGTGCTAGAAAAATAGTTCTTGAGTTTGATGCTTTTATTAAATACATTTAGAAATTAGAACAACTGTATGATGAAGAGTGTGCTAAACTTAAAATTAGAAATGTAACAAAACCTGAAATTATTGTTTTATTAGATAGTTCAATTTCTTTGAGAGTGTGTGTTGGATCATGCCAAATCATCCAAATTTTGAAACATTTTTAGGTGACCCCCTCAGAATGCCTTGAAAAAATTCACATGTGCTTATATACCCAGATAATGAAAAACTGCCAAAGATTAGATCAATATCTCTAATAGTTTCTGATTTACAGCCCTGTAAAATGTAGTTAATGTTTGGCAAATTCATTTTCGGGCAACTTTGGCTGCTTAAAGCTGCAAGAGTAATGGTGGTAGAAAGTTGAAATTTGCTACACTGACTGAATTAATCTCACAGAATTAAAAAATGGTCTCAAACCAAGTTTATATCTCTTAGGATTTTCATAGTGAGGCAGTAAAATCACCTGAAAACCCAAAATTGTAAAAACCATTGGTTTATTTAATAAGCCATAGCTCTAAGACTTAATATGATACAAAGCTGAATTTTGTTTTCAAATTTCCTATAACATATCAGTTGATAAATCAGCAATTGTTGTAATTAAAAGTCTATTAGATCTCCTGTAAAAATATTTAGTTGCATGCAACTTTTTATGACATAGCTAAAAAATCCCTCTTTAGGCTACAGTTTGACCATGTCACCAGTTATTCAGCCTTTTCAGATTTTTATCATATATTCCTACATTTCTGGATATGATCTGCAAAAAAAATCAGGATGGTGTTCAACCCACTTTTTGAGTTATAATTTTTTAAAGTATCCTCTGACCATGCGTTGTTTATTTGAAAAAAAAAAACTTTGGTATGTTACTGTGTCCAAATATATCCATACAATTTTGAAATAATTTATGAATCCCATTGCACTACTCTAATAAGCCTTTACCATATATTCTTACATCTCTGAACATGATCTTCAAAAAAATCATGGTTGTGTAAAATAATAAATTATCAAATTTTAAGTGTCTCTGATATGTACCATTGGGTAAAGGACCACATTCAGGTCATTCAGTTCTTTTCTGTCAATCAGGATTCAGTCCTGCAGAACTGTGTAAAGTTTGATCTAGTTGAGTGCTATGAAAAATGCAAAACTGTGACAGGTATTAGATCACGTCATAGCTTTATTCTCCACTCTACCAACAAATTGTATATGAGAAGACTATCAGATGATGATGTGTACACAGTTGTAACTGTTGGTAGTAACAGTGAAAGTGATGCTGCAGCAGCTCAAATAGGATCTAATGATAGCAATGACAGTTATCAGCCAGGGAAATATGAATGGTATGTGGGAAACATAAAAGATAGATCAGATGAACATTCCGATGTGTTGGTGTCATTTATGAAGAAATCAAGAAACAAACTGTTTTCATGGCCTGCAAGGTCATGTAAAGATGAAATCTGGATTTCTTTCCAACATATTCTTTGTCTGACAAGTGCACCTACCATCCAAGGCAGTAGTGCTCACCACTATTTTCTAAGTCAAAGTGATCTCAACATAATCAAGCTTGAATTTCAGAAATTTATTCAAGTTGTCTGAACAAAGCAATATTTATTTGATGTTGTTAAGGCTACTTTATCACCAGAGTAGTTTTTGAATCATTTCATTGTCACAATTATTGCAGTTTGGTGTGACTATAATCTTTCTCAGTTATCCCCTGTTGTAGCACTGTGCTTTTTGTTTCTGATTTACCTTTGTATTTATTATATTATGAATCTTAAACTCAGCCATATCTGCATAACTGTAATGCATACACAATATGTTTGCATTGCCATGTGATCTAACTAGTTATGCTAATAAACTTGTTCAGAAATGAATTAATTCTTTCTTGTTTCTTACAACTTCATTATTTAACATTGTGAAAGGCTGGTTAGAATATTTCAGTGGGATTCATAAAATTCTGACAGGTATTTTTCAAAATTGTATGGATATATTTGCACACAGTAACACACCTGAAATGAATTTTTTAAAATAAAAAATGTATAGTCAGAGGATACTTTAAAAAATTATAACTTAGAAAGTCAGTTGAACACCATCCTGATTTTTTTTTGTAGATCATATTCAGAGATGTAAAAATATATGGTAAAAATCTGAAAAGGCTGAATAACTGGTGACATGGTCAAACTGTGGTCTGAAATAGGGCTATTTTTAGCTAAATCTTAAAAAGTTGCATGCAGTTAAATGTTTTTTACAGGAGATCTAACAGACTTTTAATTACAACAATTGCTGATTTATCAACTGATATGTTATAGGAAATTAGAAAAAAGAATTTGGCTTTGTATCATATTAAGTCATAGAGCTATGGCTTATTGCATAAACCAAAGTTTAAGATTTTGGGTTTTCAAGTGATTTTACAGTCTCACTATGCAAATCGTAAGAGAGATAAACTTGGTTTGAAACCATTTTTGAATTCTGTGAGGTTAATTCAGTCAGTGTAGCAAATTTCAGCCTTCTACCACCATCACTCTTGCAGCTTTAAGCAGCCAAAGTTGCCCGAAAATGAATTTGCCAAAAATTAACTAAATTTTACAGGGCTGTAAATCAGAAACTATTAGAGATATTGATCTAATCTTTAGCAGTTTTTCACTATATGGATAGATTAGCACATGTGAATTTTTTCAAGGCATTCTGTGGGGGTCACCTGCAGTGCCCTGGATGATTTGACATAACCCTGTTGTTATATGCCTAAGGGCTAGCCTGATGACTCTTTCAAAGAGATGCTACCATGAAAAAGAAATATGACATTAAAGAAATCATTCCCACTCTCCAATAGTAACAAAACGTTTATGCAAACTTGTGTTTCTATAAGAATTAATTTTAATTAAGCAGAAAGATTTGGAAAGAGAGAGAGATTGTTCTGTGTTATACAAAATCTGCCATATTACAGAAGACAAGTTTTCCATTTATAACAGAGCCTTTACCAACAGAAAAGTGTGATTTTAGGAACACTGTCTTCTGAATGCACTGCTTAAGTCAGGCAGTCAGTTAATAAATTGTGTTTAGTCCTAAGTGAAAAATGGAACAATGAAAAGGAATGTGTCTACCACTGTAGAAAGCTATGGTTGCAACCAGAAGTGAGCTCAGAGTCTGACAATACAAGGAAATGTTTTCCCTTGTGGAAGATGTAATAACTGAAGCTCTTAACTCAGAATTCAGTCAGCACAAAGCAGAACCCTTTCCAGAAAATCAAGATTTCAGAACAGTGAGATCCTGGAAGGATGCTGAAGCCCTGAAAATGCAGCAGCAAGGAATTCATTTTGTAAATTTCACTATATTGGAAACCAGTGTACTAAAATGTTTGAAAATATACTAGATACTTATTGTTTTATTAACCAGTAAAAAAGACCACACAAACTGTTGGCAAAATAAATCAAATGGACGTTTTTGTACCAAACTTGGATTTTTGTGTTGTTTGTAGTGAAACAGAAAGCCATAGAAATTTGTTTTTCGGTCTGTGACAATCATCAACTGCACTTTGTGTTTCCTCTTTTTTTTTTTTTTTTTTTTAAGTAAAACCGAATTGAAGTGCTAATACTTCTGTTCTATTATAATATTTTAGTATTGATGACTTTTAATAAACTTGTACCAATTTTTAACTAAATACTTTTCCAAGACCAAAGTTATGCATTGTATTCATAAGATTAAGACAAATAAATGTCACTTAAATAACATGTTATACTGCTCAAAATGTGCAGAAAAAAGTGAAGTAAGACTTGTGCATTTGTGATCTGAATCCCAGAATCAAACACGAATGGATACGTCACAAGTAATGAAGTCTCTAGAATCTCTGACAGAATAGTTAAGTTGATAAGAATTCACTGTACTTTTCATGATAAAGTATTTGTTCATAATTGACAAATGTTTAAAGATAGTGATTTGCTGTGTAAACTGTTGTAAACAAATGAGAAGACAACTTGACAGTGCCACAAAATTTCTTTAAAACTCTGAATTACATAATAGTTTTTTTCTGTAAAATATAGAATATTGTTGCACATTTGTAATATTGTACTTCCCTCAACCTTTTAATGCACATTAATAGCCAAAACAAAGCAAAATAATTTGTTTAGAATTTTTATTGAAACTAATTTGGTAATTGGTAAGGGTAACTCCTGTAAATAAAAACAAATTCCAAAGACCATTCCAATTGAAATAATACCGGTTACAGTAACTAACTCTGCTAAAATCAGGGGTTTGTTTCCCCTTGGTGGACTTAGCAGATAGCCCAATGTGGCTTTGCTATAAGAAAACAAATGCAGTACCTAACTCAAAACCTTCATAAAACTATCATTGAATTATTCAGTATTGTACAATATAAATGGCCCAACTGAAAATATTTAATATTTAGAAACAAATGTCAGACTCCTGTTAATACATTTTTTTTTTAAGAGGGTGATTGTTTATGGAACTTTTTGTGAGAGGCAGCAAAGTAATTAACACTTTATAGGATCAAATGGAACCAACAGCTTTCTGGAAAATTAAGGCTGGATTTAAGGGTTTTAATTTTTGTTAAGAGCAGGTGTGTAAAATAGCCATAAAGAACAAAGTGGTACCTTGTTCTGTGAATTTTATGTAAGTTGTATCTCAGAGACGTTTTGGTATGT
Organism: Tachypleus tridentatus; assembly: GCF_004210375.1. Lineage (NCBI taxonomy): Eukaryota > Metazoa > Arthropoda > Merostomata > Xiphosura > Limulidae > Tachypleus > Tachypleus tridentatus. The sequence goes on along the minus strand of NC_134828.1, from coordinate 31,704,770 downwards.
CCAACACCATCTCCTGAGCATGTAGGTGATGTACTATTTACTGCTTTGGTATTTTTGTTTTCCAACTGGGAAAATGTGACTAGCAGGGTTCCAAGGAGTTCTGATTTTGGTGCCTTTGTTGCTTATTATTTGTGCTATTGATTTGAGTTTTGTGAGTCGTAATATTTCTACATTTGTTGATTACACAATTGTTAATAAGAACTGATTTTGTTCATAATGCAAATTTTAGGTTATATGTGGAAAAAGGTTTTATCACCGAGTGAATAGACCAAGGGTGTGAAGATAAGTTTTGATATTGAAAAGTATAAAGTTATGGGTGTTCATAAGGGCTGTTTATGACTGTGCTGTGAATGTCAGTTGCTGGAACACACAATCGCCTGGTGTGTACTAATTACAAAACACCTTTCACTACCTTCTTGAGGTATTATTAATGTAGGAACTTGAAAAGAAATGCATACATAAAACCACAGTATTATTTTCATAACAAGCATGAAGTACAAGTGTAATATTACAGAGTACTAAGAGATGGTAAATTATGAGATCCACTATGCCTGTGTCATAGTAGCAATAGGACCTTAGCCATGAGTGTTTTCAGATTAACGTTCCACCTGATTCTAAAGGTGATGTGAGGTATCCATAAACCATGTGCTTGAGGACTGATGTTGTGTGTTCCATATTTACCCACGTCTGCTGGTTGTTCTTGAAAAAATCTGTATATTCATTGTTACAGTTACTGAGTTTTCAACATTTGCAATAAGATGTTTCTTGTTCTAATGAGCACATGTATATATCGCATTTATTTCATATATGATGTATTTTGTCCCATTACATATATTGTGCAAATATGGTGGTAATTAAGTATGTTCATTATTAAGATACATTCCATTTGTGTGTAAATGATAGACTTTTGGGAGAAACTGATAAAATATTCATAATAAGTTCTCCATGTTGACAAACATTACTCAAGTCTTCCTATTGGATTGCTAGCAAGTAGAATGGTACCTGGTCTACTAAATGTTATACATCATGTTAACCCTCAGTACTTTATTATTCACTGTGTTTTGGAACCAAAAATGGCCTTTATAGGTGATATAAGTACTTACTTTTAGTCAAAGGACCAAATCAGATTTTGGTCTTATTTGTAGAAATTTTGAATTTTAAGACTAAAATTTATGAAACACCTATACCAGTTTTTGGAGCACTGTTTGCAGTTTTGGTCATTTTAGCATAAAAAAAAGGGCACATTAGCAAGAATTAAAAAAAAAATAGGCTTCTACAACTACAATCTGCTTTTAGCAATTTTATTGATACTGTAACATTTTGTCAATGTTATTTTCCTGTAAAGATAGCAAGCATCATGGCTAACATGCAAACAGAGATTATACAAACAATAATATTCTTGTCATGAAAGGGTTACTCTGACCACAGTATTGCAGAAATCTAGATTCGTATTATTCATGGTGATGAGGTACATTTAATTTTTTTGTCATGAAGATTTTAGTGGATATTATTTTTTGAAGCATATTATATTTGAAAGATTGTGATAATTTTTTTAGTTTGATGGAGTTAAAATTGATTGAAGCACAATGAAAAGTTTAATTTAAGAAGTTAGAAGTGAGTAAAAAATACAAGTTTTTGGAAGTCTGAAATAAGCTTCATTTTAAAAACATTACTTCTGCACAAGAGTTTAAACTCATAAGAAAGTTGTTTTAAATTAGATGAGGAATTGTTTTGGATATCCAAGTGTTTTTTCTCTGTCCTTTTGTATTTTCAGATGTTTTTAAAACCCAAGGTTATTAAAATGTTACTGTATTACATCAATTTAATTTTTATTCTTTGGTAAAGTTTTTATCGTGTTTAAGAACATCAAAATACTATTTCCTCTCAAAACATGGAAAGAAATTTATGATTCTAATATTTTAATTAATCAAAAGTAGGTATTTATAATGATGTTTAAGCTGTGTGTGTATTCATCATAGGCATGTAAACATGAACATTTTCATAGTATTAATACTGGTGACAAGAGTGTTAGTTGAAAATTGATTCTTTTAAATCATGCTAAGATACTGGGATGAAAAAAAATTATTTAATGTTAAGGAAAAGAATAAACAAAAGTAGTAATACAAGAAAGATTTGTGGAGGTATGTTTAATAATATTGTCAAAACATTTTCTTCTCAGAATATAATTCCACTGGTGATTCATGTTTTTTAACTGAATTAAAAATACTTAAACCAAAAAGTATTATTAATATAAATTTGAAATATGTCCTAAATATCTCTGTGACTTTTGGGTGGTTGCTAATGTTCATTATTTTTTAGTTATACAGAAATACCTTGGTTGATTGAAAGACTAACTCTTAAAGAAAAGATATGCAGTGCTTTGCAAATGGATGATACCATCAGCAAGGAGTCAATATCTCAGTGGCAACTTAAAGTTGTAGAAAATTTCACAGAATCTCACTTCTAGCTAATCTTAATCTTGCTGAATATGACTACCAATTAATACCCAGTTAATATTTGTGAATATCCCTCAAAACTTTACAAAAGACACCATGTCACTTTTACTTTATTAGTTAGTTTTACTTATTTTAGAATAGTGAATAAAAGTTGTTTCTATTGCAGTTTCTTTTATTCTGCCAATTGATGATGCTAATAGCTATAAATTCTTTCCTTTTAAATTTTTTGTTGCCATGGGCACATAATCATGGACATAAATTAACAACATACTAACAAAAACTGTTTTAGCCTTGAAAAATAGTTAGGAATTTTGTACTATTGTAAACAAAAAAAAACAAAAACTGTTCCTCTTTCAAATTTTAGATACATAATGAAATATTAGAATGTTTTGTTTATTTGTGTGGGTGTGTTTTTTAAATAAATATCATTGGAAAACTTATTTAATTAATAATGTAGCAGTGAAGAAATTAAATATAAATACAGTTTGTAGTACATACACCTTTAAGTTCTTATGGTGGCTTATTCAAATTACCAACCTTTTGTAATGTGCATTTTACCTATTATGTTAACTAATATGTATCCACTTATTTAAGGAGATGAAGTGCTAATTTGTTTTATCCTACAAGTAAATATTTCTGTAAACTATTTACCTGCCATAGATAATTCAAATATCTAGAAGATATAATCATATTAAATTAATTTCTTATTAATTATTCCTTTTTTTTAACTGTACATCATTTGAGTTTTTCATCAGTATAACACTCATTATTTAATGTAGGAGCTCTCGCTTAATGTAAACAGTAGAGCAATGAGTCATGAAGCTAGGAACTAAATTTATCTCGCTTTCATTGCAAATGCTTTAATAAAGATAAAAAATTGAAGGATATCCTCATTATACTTTATTTAATACTTTGTGTTGTATGCACATTTCCAAAGGAAAATCAAAATGTACTCCAGGACATGCACTAAAGACACCAGGAAACAGTGGAGACTGGTTTATACTGAATGACAGAGGAATGCAATTTCAGATAAGCCACAATTTGGTACCATCTTATGTCAGTCTAATGTTCTATTAAAATTTGTTTTTGTGTTATAAATGTAGCATATGCTATTTGGAAATTGTTGTCATTGAAAGTGTGTTAAAATTCAAATACTGCAACCAGGAGAGAGATGAGAGATCTGTTAAGTAATATAATTTTAAAATGTTAAGGAATTTTAGTTATGTAATTGAACTTCAATGCGATATCTTTATGGCTGAAATAATGGCACTCTTTTAAGTTTCAATTTGGGTGCTATTTTTGATGTTAATGAGTAGTAATATTTTCATATTTGAAGTTGTACTCTTTTTTTCAAACAAATCCAAATTAATGTAACTTCCAAAACACATAATCAGTTGGTGTTCAAATATTTGGCTTTTGATTTACATTAATTTTGGAAATGAAATGTGATAAATGAAAATCATTAACAGCATGTGTTTTGGAAGTTACATCAGTTTTGTTTAAGATTGTTTGTTTGCATTACATGTATCAACATTTAACTATTCCTTGGTTTCCAGAGTAGTTGTGTTTTTAAAATAAAGGTTCTAATTCTGAATGAAACTAGAAGCACAATTATAGCACCATATAATATGTCCAAATGATAGTAAAAGGAAAGTTTATGTTTTATAAATTATTTTAAAGGAGTTGATTGTCTCTGTGTGATAGGACAGATATTATTTTTTTTTCTAGAAATTTGCATTATTAATCACCAAATTAGTAACTTTATTATTAAGTACAGAAGATATTTTGATTGGTGCTGACTACGAAGTTTTACTGTACTGTACTGTGGACTATCGTGGATAAAGCATAATGTGATCCTGTCCATCCCTGCTGATCATTGGATTGAAAAAATTGGGTTGCTTTGCTTTTAAGAATTTAGGGAACTTGCTTTGCCAATTTTACTGTTTCCAGAGCAATGATCCTCAGGGCTCCCAAATACATATTACCCCCCAGGTTCTACTAGTGGAGCTAGGGAGTCCTTACCATTCTTGGTTTCCAATCACCAGAGTGATGAAGAGAAACTTTTCCACCAGAGTATTAGAACAGGTTCCCTTGCTCTTGGAGAACAGGGCAATGTTGGGCACCCTCCTATCCTGATGTCTGGATGTTTTTTTTCCTAGATGTCAGAAGAGGAGGCACCAGCCTATGTGGGAGCCTACTTGTAATATCAGTTCAGATTTGACATTTGGCTATTCAGTTAGTTTGAGTATGGTCTTTCTTTTTGATCAGTATTGATTTAGTACATTGTTAATGGAAGAGAATCCATTGTCTCCTTATAATTCCAAATGCAGAATGTTCCTGTCCTTGATCAGGTACAATTTATTCCACATCCTTCCTATAATTCTAGGGGTATGTGATGTTTTCCTTACCCACACATTTGGGAGTGAGGATAAATATTCATAATTCCAAAATTCTGTTTCCTGAAGTTGAGTAAGGTGTACAAAATCTCAGGGTGTTGCCTTTCAGACTTTTTCAAGTTGAGGAGAAAGTTTCTCCACTTCACTGGTCACTACCTTCTTGTTGTGGTTCCACTGACTTGGAATGCATCATTCTGTGGCTACATGTTGAAAAATGTGTGTATGTGTGTGTGTGTGTGTGTGTGTGTGTATATATATTGGGGTCCAATATTCGATATATATTTTAGCAAGAAGTGGTGGTACAGCAGACATGTATATAATATTTTGGAAAAGAAACTTGGGAAGTTATTTAAGTATAGTGGACACAAAATCACAAGTTATTGTCAAATGTTAAAAAGAGTATTTGTGAATATTAATATAATTTATTTAAAATTTTTGGGTGTTTTTTGTTTGTTTTTTCCTCATAAAAGTAATCCTCTGGTCTAACTACTGACAGTTACAGCTATGGTTATACCTTTTATATAGTGAAATAATAGTTAAAAGTTTGGATTTATAAGTTTACTATTATCTTTAACTGGCAAAGACCTATAAAACATTTCAAGGTTTCTAGAATAACACAATTTTTCTAAACACAAACACTGAAATCTGTAAGCCCATTTGTCATAGGCTTAAGTTAAACAGGCAATGAGTTGAGCTTACAAAATTTGATTTGATAATAAAAAGAGAATTAACTTGTGTATGACTATTGCTAGTTGGGTGGTACAAACATTCTGAAACCCTATATTTCTTTGAGTACTCGTAACATATACATATGATGCACACAAATGTACATAGTTATCTGTAACTTTCATTGCTTATCCTTTGCTGGTTTTTCTCATTTGACCTTTTCTATAGTCTCAGAAGTAAATATTTTTTTTAAATAGTTTGAAACTCATTTTTAGTATGATAAAAGCATAAATCACATTGCACATCTATCAAGGTTATTCAGATATCTGGACTTCAAAGCAGTGTCACACAATAGAAATTATGTTAAGATATGTTCTTTGTCAAATTATTTTAGAATCTTCAGGCACTAAAGTCACAATACATAAATATTGTTGAAGTCTACTCTTTACCAAATGATTTTAGAACCTTCAGGCACTAAAATCACAATACACAGCTGAAATATTGTTGAAATATACTGTTTGCCAAATGATTTTAGAACCTTCAGGCACTAAATTGCAATACACAACTGAATTATTGTTAAAGTCCACTCTTTACCAAATGATTTTAGAAAGATTCATGAAGCTATGAGGTTAAAATAAACTGAAAATAATGTAACAGGTATTTTTGAGAAGCCACAGAAAATAATAAATGTTTATCAACTAAGCTCACACTTTTACTAGAGATACAAAACCAAAACAACTTTTATGAAGTTTAAATTTGCAGGTTGTGTTATCAAAGAGGGTTCTCATGGATCTCCCTTATATTTTAATTATGGTTTCCTAAACTATAATTATGCACACAATTTTTTGTGTCCATTATTTTCTGAGATAGTTTTTACGAACATTTAAGCCACAAATAAATAAATTAGATACTATGAATACTGAAATAAATTCCACTAATTACTGCTGAGTTTCTTTTCAAATAAAATAAGTAATTTAACTTTCATTTTTTGTCAGTGTTTTTACAGTTTTATAACAAGTAAAAACAAAATAACTAAATATGAAAATAGTTGGTGAGTTAAAGGTTAACTTACAGAAATACTTAATGACTCAACTAAAAGATTACAAATAGTTAATTCATTTTAATTAGTTTTCTACAAATATTATTAATTTTATATGATTGTGTGATGGAAATCATAGGTTTAGTTGCACAAAGGCTTTAGCATCCATATTTTAATTTGAAGGACTAGAAGAGAAATAAATTTTTAAAGAAATCTGAGATGAATCAGTAGTGGTATTTTTGTAATAACCATATTTTCATTCATCACACGTTATTTTGTAGCTTTGAGCTTAAATACGGTTTTAACTTATAATAATTGAACTTTTTTTTTTTAGTTAATCGTTTGATCTCTCTCAGTTCAAAATACATAAGTAAATCACAAGAAAGGTTCGTCAAAAACAGCTTCTTAGCTACTTATTGTATATGTTGTTGGTCTTCTAAATTTGAAAAATAAAAACTAGTGTAGTTAAGCCTTCATATAAAGGGTTTTGAACTGTCGATAAGCGAGTTCATAAGTTAATAGGCTTTTTTAATAAATCCAGTTTTGAGCTCATCGATACCATTAAAATTCCTTAGCTTGCTACAGAAAGGACCTAGCACGGCCTAATGGTTAGCGTTCTGGACATGAGCAGAGTTTGCGTCCCGCTGCAGCCAAACAAAACAACAAAGTGCGCTTTGAAGATGTTGGTGTGTTATAAGAGTGACGATAAAATCCCACTATTTCGTTTCACAAGAGCTGGTGGTAGATGATGCTAACAACATAGCTTCTCGTTAGCCTCTTCAATATTAGGGGTAGCTAGTACAAAAATCCTCGACAAAACAAACGATATAACAGGAGCCGTTGACTTCTCTCTTTGAATTTTTCGTTTTATACATATACGTTATAGACATTCCATCGTGACGTAACAAATGAAAAAGTCGAGATTTGTCTAGCTAACATGCGTGCATATTCCGAATAAAGACTAGCATGCATCTAATGGTTCATAATAATAATAAAATGTTGTTTACGGTCTACGATTGCGCGGAAATTCAGAAAACACAGAAACATAAAGATTTTTGTACTGCATGTAAATGGAATTGTAAATATACTTTGAGCACCATAGATTAAACTAAGATATTGAATGGAAAGATTTGGACATTAAATGACCCGTCACAGACAAAAACAAAAGAATATTACTGAAGTCCTTTTCTCATACGCTTCTGATTTAAAATTTATAACGGGCTAGCTAAAAGATACGTGAATACAATAAATATTGCATTCAATGGTGATTCTAGAAGTGTAAATTGCTTATTGTTGTGATAAAACTAAATTGTTATGAATGTATTATAAGCTTCACAAGCAAAATGACATAGGTAAATAATATGGTTTGGTTTGAATTTCGCTTAAAGCTACATGAGGGCTATCTGTGTTAGCCGTCCCTAATTTAACAGTGTAGACTAGAGGGAAAGCAGCTAGTCATGAACACCCATCGCCAACTCTTGGACGACTATTTTACCAACGAATGGTGGGATTGACCGTCACTTTATAACGCCCCCACGGCTGAAAGGGCGAGCTTGTTTGGTGTGACGGGATTCGAACTCGCGACCCTCGGATTACGAGTCGAATGCTTTAACAACCTGGCCATGCTGGGCCTGGTTAAGATTCTTGCATACTCGCATTTGAGCGACCATTGAAGTGAAAACTGAGCGGGAGATAATTCGAAACTTATTAACTAAGCCCGTTGAGTCTGTACCTAGGGTTAAAGTAGTAATATCTAAAAAACTAAACAGTAAAATCTTACGTACCATCGCTAACATATAATCTACGTTTTTTTTTTTACTGTAGAGATCTTTAACTCGGTGTTCAATTCGTTTTAAACCTGAAATATTTTCTTAATAACTTGCAGCAAACAAGATGTGGAGTTAGATGCGTCTTCCAGCAGTTGTGGGGAGTTTTGTGACCGAGGAAAAAGAGAACTTTGAGGCTAAAAAGAGGCCAAACAAGACCCCCTCCCATGTACGTACACTAGCCATTTTCATGGTCAACTGGCATTTCTAAAGATTGGAATCATTTTGTTTTTGAATGTTGCAACTTTTGATTACTCCACTTGAAAAGATGAAGAGACAGCCCATATTTTCCACAATATCCTCTAACATATTCTATACTCAAGGAATTTTACCTTGGAAAGTGTCCCTTTTTTCGTCACTAAACTCCACTCTTTTAATGCCATCCTTTCAATATTCTCTGCACATTAAAGACGATACTGTTAGTTTAGTAGTACGTATATCACATACTCGTACAATTGAAAAATTCCACAAATGTTTAGTTAGCAAAATACTTTAAGGTTAAGATTTGATCGGCATTGTTATTATCAGCTGAAACATAGGATTTTTAAGTTATCTCTTCTTTTTTCCTTCTTGTTTTCCAACTATAGCTGTAAATAATTTAAAATGACTCGTTATGCTGAACATTCTGAAACACCTGAAGTTTAATATCAACTTTTAATTTTGTGTATGACATGACAAACGCTCATGAAACACGTTTATATTTACCACGCGTTTTAAACATTAGTAGACAGCCCACGATTCCAATTCAAGAACATTTTACGAGGGAACGCCTTCTTGATGAGGCCACTGTATTGAAGGGATGTTTAGTGATAACTTTCTAGAACAGTCTATATTTGTTCTAACGCAAACCAGAATTCTGGTAAAACGTGGTTCTCAAAAGACAGTTTAAATCGCTGCTTAGTTATTGTCAATAGACAATGGCCTTCCTAAAAAAATTATTTTTACATAATAAGTTATAATTTGAGATTACTACATCTGTTGCCTTATATTGAATATTCCTTTATAACACTGAATTTATATCAATGTGTAATAAATAATAATAAAAATAAGACAAGCATGGTCAGTATTAACCCAAACAATCCAGTCGTTAGAAGGCGCTAAATCACTCAAGTTAATCAGTACACAAATCTCTATAATTACGCCAGTGGATTAGTACAGAGATATTCAAAGTGATACTTATTGTCCATGTTGTTAGACATATATATACACACACAAAGGGGTAGGAACCTATTGGCTGCTAAAGAATGGATGTCTTATGAATATCTGCAAGTGATTTTATTAATCCAGTCACTTGTAATTGTGGTTCTATTAATATTCCATTGCTTATAAGTCTAGACTCGTAAAGAACATATACAGATATCATTTATGAATCACAGAATTTATTATTGATCACACTACCATTGTACTCTTTTCGTTACACTGACACAACATGACCAAAATCATATTTACTCATTATGTGCCTACTGTATAAAGGACGGCAAGATTTGTGGCCTCAGAGTAACCGATGCTTAAAATCGCGAATTAGCAAAATATTCCACAGAAAATTCATAAAAATAACTTTTTTTAAATTTATTTAATATTTATAAAACAGCCGTGTATGTAGTGAAAAACGTGTTTTTGTGTTCCTGTGCTTTATAAGCGTGAAATTCGATAAGTCTACACCTTATTCACTTCCTTTATCAATTGTATTGTATATGCATGTGATATAGGAGAAGACAAACGCTGTCAGAACATACTTTAAAACTCGATGTGAGTGCTGGGATAGGAAGAATTGGTGAGGAGAAAAATTTTGTACAGTGGACGGCAGGAATATAAGTAACACCCGCTTTTTATATGTGTTGTGGTATTTGGAGTTGCGGAAAAGTGTTCTGCTAGAAACAGCTCATTTGTTGGAGCTGAGAGGTCCTGGATTCGGGGGCCCACGGTATGCGGAAATTTAATTACCAGAGAAAAAACTGGCGCCTATCTCAGGGACTTTCCAAGACCATACGATAATGCCTTTTTGTGAGAAGGGAATGATGTGACGTTCCTTGTTCTTTGAGGTATCGGGTAGTAATGAACGGGAATAGCTAGCAGGCTAATCGCTTTTCTCAATAAGGAGAGTGTTCGTCCGGTGTACGGGAAATCCTTTAATCGGTCCAGGAACCATATAACCTCAGTTACTAAATTGTGTGCTTATTTCATATTATATTAGAGAATAGCTGGATGTGTGAACTATTTCAAAACTGTTTACACCGTATAAAAATATATATTTGTATTTCTGTGCTTTTCTTCACTTATGGTGTCGACAAAAAATTTATTCTAATTTCTTACTGATTCTAGTAATTGTATTTAGAATCTTACCAGTTAAGCTGTATTACATATTCACATTCTTCAATAAAGTTTCAACCTATAATATTGTCGAAAAATAAAGTGAATGCTTACATAATTTAACGTTTACTTCGTTCTTTATATTTTCTTTAAGAAGGGGTTAAAGTTAAATGCACTCTGTTTTGGGTATATGGAAAATTTCTTGTTCTTGTTGGAAAATGGCCTCTAAACGGTCTTACGAATTTTCAAGGAAATTCAAAAGATACACAATCTCTACTTGTATATGTTACATAAATCATAACCCTGTAGAATAAATATGTACACCAAGCTAGACAAATAATCCTATAACTTTCACTTTCTAGAAATTTCTTCACTTAATTACAGTGACTTAAACATCTTGAACGGAAATACTGTTTAATGCTAGTTTTTCTTGTGAAGAGTTGGAAACTATCATCTAACAGTTTACAAAGGAAGTACGTTTAAAAGCAAATTCTATGCTTTTTTAGCAAATGTTTATAATCGTGAAATATCTACATATTACATTTTTATTACACGAGTTTTGCATGTATTAGCTTTTAGTTAAATTAATGTATGCAACAAATCTGAGTCATGTATATATTTACAGGTGTGAAATAATCTGGGAGCAATTCTACCTTTATTTCTGAAGTGCTGTTGTTTAGATTTTCCTCATAAAGCTGAGTACATCGTCCTTAATGGCTAAGAGATTGCAACTAGTCAACATCACCCATCGACATCTCTTGAGCTGTAATGGATATGATTGTCACACTTATAGCGCAAACATGACCCAAAAATTTTGAGTGCAGTTTTTGCATCAGTGAGCGTCGAACCAGGAATCCTCGTATTATCAGTCCGTTAAAGCCAATTATTGGTTACACTCGACTCCTTATTGCTGGCAATATTAACATTGAAAAAAAATAATACAACCATTGTTGTTGTTGTTATTTTGTTATTGATAAAACCCATTAGAACTTATTTTTAGAACGCTAAATTCCGGGGTTCGATTCTCCGCAATGAACACACCAGATATTTCAATGTAGCTTTGCGTTAAAACAATTACACAATTTTATTTTGAATTATCCCTACCCATATTTTCTATTTGGTTTGTGCGATTGAAAATGGAGAGAACAAATGACAAGTCAAATACTATACAGAAATAGATGAGGAGCTATTTTCAGCTTGGACAACAGTATATAGATGCTGACAAAGAAAGGACAGGCATGGCCAGGTAGTTAAGGCACTCACTCTTAATCCGCGGGTCGTGGTTTCGAATCTCCGTCGCGCCAAACATGTTCGCCCTTTCAGCCGCTATAAAGTGGCGGTCAATCGTACTATTCGTTGGTAAAGAGCAGTTTAAGAGTTGGCGGTGAATGGTAATGACCAGCTGCTTTCCCTCTATTTTTCACTACTAATTTAGAAACAGCTAGCGCAGATAGCCCTCGTGTAACTTTGCGCGAAATTCAAAAACAAACTAACAAAAGAAAGCGCACATAGTGGTAATGGTTTTACTTATTAATGTCTTATGCGTTTATTTAGTACATCTAATCAGTTTTTATTGAAAACATTTAGGATTAAAAGTTCGAAAACAAGCTTGGGAAATTCCCAGAAACACGTGTATATTTTTGTTCTAAATTTCTAATTTGAAGATACATTATCCTTTTTTTAAATTTCGTGTGTGTAATTAATGAATTAATAATTGTTGTTTATTCGTGAATTTAAGAAAGTACTTACGTCCGCAAAAATAAAAATTTGCGCCTAAGGTAAGTAGTTTGGATTGTTCCGACATACGTTATACAAATGTTTACAACAAAAACAAACTACGTAGCTGTCACGTAATGCCATGTTTACTCAGTAAATTAATATTACTTCTGAACACTGCATTGTTTAGAATCTTAACTAAAAATATTCATAATCGCGTCTGTAAGATTTATTTTTTGCGGGTTCATAAATATTTGAATAACACTTTTTCTCTCCCCCCTTTGTTTTATTTTTCTTGATGAGTATTTCTGAGTATAAGTAATCCATAATACTACTGGCAAGTGAGACTTGATTTTGCTAGATTTAACTTCAGGTGTTTTTTGAAGAAAAAACATTTTATAGATTAAAGTGAATGTTTTAAAAGAAAAGTGTAGTGTATATTACAGATGAAAGCAAAAAATTATGTTATTCAGAATAAACATGTTATTGTTGAATACATTTTATGAATGGTATTTAAATACAACTCCAAAATTCCTGACTAAAGATCTCACATTTGGTTTTCTAGTTTGTTTGTTCTGAATTTCGCCCACGTTTGTTGTTAAGAACAAACCTCTACAATGGCCTATTTGTGCTGTGCCCACTATAGGTATCGTAAACCTGAATTTTAGTCGTTAGTGCACTCGACTTGTAACCTGAAGGTCGCGGGTTCGAATCCTCGTCACACCAAACATGCTCTCCCTTTCAGCCGTGGGGATGCTATAATGTTTCAGCCAATCCCATCATTCGTTGGTAAAAGAGTAGCCCAAGAGCTGGCAGTGGGTGGTGATGACTAGCTGCCTTACCTCTAGTCTTACACTAATAAATTAGGGACAATTAGAACTGATAGCCCTCGTGTAGCTTTTCGCGAAATAAAAAAATACAAACAAACAATAAATGTTCCCTGTTGGGACAGTGGTAAGTCTATAGACTTACAACGCTAAAAGAAGGGGTTCGATTTCCCCTCGGTGGACACAACAGATAGCCCGATGTTCTGCGACTCTTTGGTACTACACTTGCACAGACTGTCGCATTCTAAGCCATCAGGTTGTGATGAACTTGATTTATATACACAGGAAGAAAGTCTGAAAGAAAGACCAACGAATTTGAAAAACCATAATATTCAGATAAAAACATGATTTTTTTATCTCGATATAAACATGATAATACTTAAATATGGTGTAAAATATACTCTTCAAAAAAAAAAACGCAAAAGGCAAAATATGAGACAAATTGTTAACAAGTTTATTCCGGGTAATTCTGTATGACATGTGTGAAACTTTGCACATTCACTGCTGAACATCCAAAGTCTGCAAAGGCGAAGTCCACACTCACTAGGTGAAGTTTAACGTCACTCAACGTCAATAACGAGTATGCCCTCCGTAAGCATCAATAACTGTTTGGCATCTCCTGCCCATGGAAGCGATGAGATGACGAATCACATCCTATGGAATGGCTGTCCACTCAGTCTGCAAAGCTGAGGTAGAGTCTGCGGTTGAGGTTGACGTCGGGCTGTGTGAGGACGGGCGTTGTCATGTTGAAAAACGTCGTTGACGTTCACCATGATGGGTTGCACATGGGGCCTAAGAATCTCGTAGACGGTTGCGTACGGTCTGATCGGAAATCCTACGCAGTCCTGGTGGTATGGTTGAGGCAGTAGACGTCGCAGTGGTGGTCACATCGTGACCAATTACTGTTAGAAAAAAAAAAAGAATTTGGTTGTTTTGAATTTCGCGCAGTGACACGAGGGCTATCCGCTCTAGCCGACCCTAATTTACCAGTTGAAGACCAGTGAGAAGGCACCTAGCCATCACCATCCACCGCTAACTCTTGGACTATTACTTTACCAATGAATAGTGGGATTGGTCGCCACATAACAACACTTCCGCGGCTTAAAGGGTAAGCATATTTGGTGGTATGGGGATTCGAGCTTGTGACCTGCAAATTGCGAATCAAACACTTGGCCATGTCGTACCCCCCCAAAAAAAAAAAAAAAAAAATAGAGAGAGAGACAATTTCTGAAACATAACTAAGAAATATAAAATTAGAGCAAGACTTTTGCTTTACCTTGTATTGTATGTTTCAAATAAAACTGAGCCAAGTTTCGTTTTATCTAGAAATCTGATACGAAATAATGGTACACCCTAAACCTGAGTATTGATGTTTTAATTTTATAGATTTTCGTATAACGTACTAACACTCTACAAGATGACGAGAAAAATGTGTAAAGTATTAAATATTCCAGCTCGTTATGTATAGAAACAAATGTTGAATCCATTATAAAACATACTAATACAAAATAAACTTTTTAACTTACTATCAAATATTTTAAAAATATATTAAATATCTCTCCTGTGAAAGATGATTGTGTTTTTCTTATAGCATAGCCACATCGGGCTATCGGCTTTGTCCGAGGGAAATCGAACCTCTGATTTTAGCGTTATAACTCCGTAGACAGGCTCGGCATGGCCAGGTGGGTTAAGGCGTTTGACTCGTAATCTGAGGGCCGTGGATTCGAATCCCGGTCGCACCAAACATGCTCGCCCTTTTAGCCGTGGGGGCGCTATAATGTGACGATCAATCCCATTATTCGTTGGTAAAAGAGTAGCCCAAGAGTTGGCGGTGGATGGTGATGACTCGCTGCCTTCCCTCTAATCTTACACTGCTAAATTAGGGAGGGCTAGCACAGATAGCCCTGGAGTAGCTTTGTGCGAAATTTTAAAACAAAAACAAACAAACTCCGGGGACGTGAAAGGTGAACTCAGTAATATTCATCATTCCAAAAAATACAGACCCTTAGTGACTCAGCAATAACAACGCTAGAAATCAAGGTTCAATTCCTGCGGTGGAAAGAGAGTAAATATAAAGAAGCTTTTGCAGCTTTGCGCTTAACAAAATTGTCAAGAGTGCAAAACTAAAAAAGACTAGAAGTTACGACAAAATAAAACATTTCGTGTAACACTACTGAAATTGAGTGTTTTTTTAAATACTTAGAAGATAAGTAAATTACAATCTACGTATGTTTATAATGAAAAGAAATACTTGAAACAATTCCAATAGTTTTGTACTGTAAGGTTATAAACCAAGGCTTGATACTCGTGGTGGGCACAACACAGATAACACATGTAGATTTTCGTATTTGTTACAAACAAATTGGTTTGTTTGTTTTTGAATTTCGCACAAAGCTACTCGAGGGCTATCTGTGCTAGCCATCCCTAATTTAGCAGTGTAAGACTAGAGGGAAGGCAGCTAGTCATCACCACCCACCGCCAACTCTTGGGCTACTCTTTTACCAACGAATAGTGGGATTGACCGTCACATTATAACGCCCCCACGGCTGAAAGGGCGAGCATGTTTGGCGCGACGGGTATGCAAACCCGCGACCCTCAGATTACGAGTCGCACGCCTTAACGCGCTTGGCCATGCCGGGCCCACTTTTTAATTCTTGAAAATCCCCAAGGGACCAAACAAATTGGCAGACACTGACGTGATATTACAGCGAACACATACAAACAAATTGGTAGACACTGATTTGATGTTACAGCGAACACACTGAACTGCTGGTTAAATAATGGATAATGCAATAATGGTTCGAAGTTTAATCGAAACTTTATTTTATCCTCTAAGTCAGGATTATTTTTGCGCTGGTAAAAGTCTTATAAAACCATATATAAAAAAAAATATTGTCATTATAAGTTATTCGTCTCAAAAGTAGCACATACGTTTTCACGAACATGTTCTTCAAATTCTTGAATATATTACACAAGTCTCGATCTCACGTCGATTTAATATATATACATTGTCTACGAAGCATTGTCATCGTGGTATATTAGTTTTGGAAACATCGTGTGAGCCGATTTCTTCCAACAGTGAACTAACTCTTGATTTGTTAACTACCAAGCAGTCAGCGTGTTAAAGAAATTTTGGAAACGAAGGTAACTTAAGTTAAAACTGAGTTCAGGCGCAATTTCAATTCATTGCGTTGAACGAGCTTATCTTGACGAGGTCAAAGATCGAAGCGTTGAAGAAATAAAAATTTTATCTGTTTATATAGAAGAAGAAGACGTAGTTAATTAAATATAATTTTAGAAACTATATGAAAGAAGATTTGGGTTGAAGGAGGAGATGTTTTTTATAAGGTTGTTCAGTTGGTTTCGTCTATTGTTTAGAGTTTGTTTAGGAACAGCATTTCGACTTATTAGCACAATACTTCTGGACAGCAGCACGAAACATTATTTCCGAATCCACCTGTTTGAGTTCATTTAGGAACAATATTCCGATGTGTTAGTGCAGAACATCAGCAGATAGCAGCTGAACTGTAAGTTCTAAATCCATCTGATTCAGATTGTCTGGGGACAATATCGCAACCTTGTGGCAGAGAACCTTATCAGATAAAAACCAAAGCACCATCTGCAAAGAAACTCAAACAGATCTATGAAATGCAATCGTATTGTTTTCTCTCCCTAGTAGCATAGCAGTGTGTAAGTGGACTTGCAATACTAGAAACCGGATTACGATACCTGTTGTGGGTAGAGCACAGATGGCCTATTGCGTAGCTTTGTGCTTGGCTTTAAATAAACGATGTGTTTTATCTCTTATACTGTTACGTTTTTGAAGTGGGAAATAAAACACACGCAAACTTAATAGTCTACAAAAAAATTAAATTGCATTTTTTTAAAGATAAATTAATTAAAGTGATGTAAGAAAACACCCACCCACACTCTTAAGTTTAGAACCATAGAAAATAATCCCAAAGTTAATTCCCTCAGAGATCCACTATTTTTTTTCAGTTTTAATGTAAATCAAATTCATCCTGTTCTTAGAACCGCTTAAATTGAAAAATATCCTTAGACTTGAAGACTGAAAAGCAAAAGCAAAAATTACACTCTCGAACTTAAAATCTAGGTAACCACACTTACAATAACACGAAAGTATTAATGGTATGTTGTTTTTCATGATGTTAAGAGGTTTAATAAAATAGAACATTTCTCTTGTCCTATAGGTCACGCCACATGCAGTCATAAACTAAAATATGTACAGAATGTTAACCCTTCAGGCAGTGCAATATGTCCTGTTTGCTGGTACCAAACTCATACAAGCTCGGGCCAAAGCACGAGAATGTTGAACGACACAGGAGAAGGTTAACCACGTGGTAAACGTCAGTTCACGACACGAATATATCTCGTAACTAAGAGTCATAACTACCTTATTTTTCAGTGACTTCTAAGCAGAGAAAAGCTCAACGCCACATTTGTGAACGTGCTTTGCCGTGAAGAGGCCAAACCCGACACACATGCAAAACTAAGCAGAAATACCATGTACAATACAAATTACATGATTCAAAATATAAAATATAGAATTCTGATTTCAAGAACTGTTTAAAAAACAACAACAACAGTGGGTTACAACCCAATGAAAACAGTGTTAACATTTCTGCACAACTGTTCAAATTAATATTCGGTCCAATAAAATCATACCATATGTAATCCGTGGTGATTTCTTTATTACAACATTAATTATTTTGTGATATTTTATTCGCCCGAAAATCATTTTCGCCCATGAGGAATTCCCAGCAGAACAATATTGCAAAATATTCACTTAAAGAGGTGTAGTTTCGCGGCCTGGCATGGCCAAGTGGTGAGGGTGCTCGACTCGTAATCTGAGGGTTGCAGGTTCAAATCCACGTCCCCTCAAACTTGCTTGTCCTTTCAGCCGTGTGAGCGTTATGATGTTACCACCAATACCACTATTCGTTGGCAAAAGAGTACCCCAAGAGTTGCCGGTGAGTGGTAATGACTAGCTGCCTTTCCTCTACTTATTTACTGCTAAATTAGGGACGGCTAGCGCATATAGCCCTCCTGTAGCTTCGCGCAAAATTCAAACCATTTTAACTTCGTAAAAATAAAAAGTTAAATTGGGTGGGATTCGAATTCATATTCACATCAACCGAAAAAGTCCTCGAATTACTTTTTTGAAAGTCACTACCTTTATAGCATGTGTTTATATTCTGTGTTTCTTCCTTCTCGGAAGATTCTCAATAGTTAATTAATGGTTTATTTTTTGTTGTTTATTCAAACAAAATGGAGCATAGATGAACTTCAATTACTTTATAATGAAGTTTTTGTAAATTGAAGCTGGTATTAACACCTCTCTATAGAAAGGGTAGTAAACAACCAGATTAATACTTGTTTAGATTGTGATTAATTAGAGATGCATTATCGTTACAAGAGGCACCTGTTTGTGATATGGTTGTTTCTCTTCATTTCGTGTTGGCCAGGTGGTTGAGGCACTTGACTCGTAAGGCGAGTGTTGCGGGTTCGAATTCCGGTCGCATCAAAAACATGCTCGCCCTCCCAACCGTGGGGGCGTTAGAATATTACAGTCAATCCCACTATTCGTTGATAAAATAGTTTCTCAAAAGTTGTGGGCGAAGACTAGCTGCCTTCCCTCTGGTCTTACACTGTTAAATTAGGGACGGCGGACCCAGATAGCCCTCGTGTATCTTTGCGCGAAATTCAAAACACAAACCAAACAAATTATTTCATGTTGGACACGTATTTTAAGAATATGTAATTCGTGTTCTTATAATTGTATCCTTTAAACTCGGTATAGCTCGAGTCATCTAACGAAAGTCAAACAAATAGGCAGCCTAAAAAAGCAAACACTCATGTTTGGAATGAAAGCTGAGGTGTAACGCTACTTCAGATTTCTCACGAATGGTTTATCAAAGACTTTTCTACAGATTAAGTTCAGCAGCATTTCTACACATGACCTGTACTTATACACACGGTATATACACGCACAGATGAACCTCCATTGTATCCACTGAAACGTCCGTTGTATAACCCCCGCGTGTACGTAACAAATTTCTTGGACACATGATTAGTCTCAAAATATATCTGACGAATTCGTATTTGGTATTATCCAGAAGACGGTAGTGGGCTTCACACACACAAAGGCTACAAGATAGAGGAATTTAAAATTTTAAATTTCCTATACTGGGAGTGGGGCTATACAAAACCCTATAAGCACTGAAATAAAGAAGGAGTGGTGGGTAAGAAAAACAACTAACTCCTCAAGTAAACCATTTTTTTTTTAAATATGGAGGAAAAAACACGTTTGTTCCCCACACATAAGGAATTAGTGGTCCTGTCTTATAACATAGAGACAAAAAAGTAAAATTATTATTGCTAACATGGCAGTAACGCCTTTAAAACTATTTAAGTACAGGTTAAGTTTCTTTTTTGCAAGTTTCTTATTAGCGTTTGCACAAACTGATCTTATTCGAATGGAATAATCAGGAATAGAGATAAAAGAAAATTGATCAAATGAATCACTTGCACGTGAAAACGCTATGAGGTTTTCGTCTTGTCAAGACAATTTTTAATTAGGGTTTAAATGTTCATGGTTTATCATTATTGCTCAGACCTTGACTGTCAAACTAAGTAGATACCTTCATTACCATTCTGGGGGAACCACCACTCACGATCAGATATCATCTAATTCTTTGGAAAAACTGCCTTGCCGACAGTGGATGATTTTCCAAATACATAGGGCATACGTCCTCTTCTCTCCCCAAGATGGGAGAGACCGTAAAATCCTCAACTAGATTATAACTTTCGATAACATTTGTAACTTGTTGCATTGAAAATGTTTTCTCTTTGTATTCATAAAACATCACAGATAAAATAAACTAATATTTTAACAACTAATTGTTGTTCAGCGCAAACCTACACAATAAGCTATCTGTGATCTTCCCATCGCGGGTATTGAAATCAGATATTTAGCTTTATATGTCCTCATACTTACGGCTGAGCCACTTAAAACTGGTTTTTCTCTCTGTCAAGAGAGGATAACTGTTTCATTCAACTCATTTCACTTTAACTCTACTACTTGCTATACTCTTTTTTTTCATTCTTATAATTTTGTAGTCCGTTATTCCTATGCACTAGGCCTGAGTTTCATCATATCTTTTGTTTTTTTTTTTTCTAATCATCTTTTTATCTGATTTTTTATTCTTTATTTCCCTACGCCTGTCTTCTACAGTTCTTTGTTTTTCTGTTCTTATTTCCTCCACTCTCTAACATTCTCTTTTCTTTCTCTTATCTCCCATCGTTCTTTCCTATGCTTTAGAACCGTCTTTCCCTTTCTTTCTCTCCTCCGTTATTTATTTTTCCACATACTATTTCTTTCTTCTTTTTCTACCATGACTTCTTCTACTTTGTAAGTGTTTCTTTCCCTTCATTTGTTATCTTCTTTTTTTTCGCTCTCCAACTGTCCCTTTTCTTCTTCAATCCCTTAAACATTTATTTCAAACTCCGACTTATTTATGCGTTTCTTTTCTTTTTTCTTCTCTCTAATATTATCAGCTCTCATGAGTCCCCCTTCTTCTGTTATATACTGTTTATTCAACTCTAACCAATTGTTCTCTTTATCTTCTCCGCCATTTTTCCTACATTTCAAACTATTGTTCTCTGCTGTCATTTTTTCCTCCCTGTAGTTGTTTCTTCTCCTTCTTAGCTCTACTATTATTCATTATTCTCTGCTGTTATTTTTTCCTCCCTGTAGTTTTCTTCTCCTTCTTCATAGCTCTACTATTATTCATTGTTCCATGCTGTTACTTTTTCCTCCCTGTAGTTTTCTTTTCCTTCTTCTTAGCTCTACTATTATTCATTGTTCTCTGTTATTACTTTTTCCTCCCTGTAGTTTTCTTCTCCTTCTTCTTAACTCTACTATAATTCATTGTTCTCTGCTGTTATGTTTTCCTTCATGTAGTTTTCTTCTCCTTCTTCTTAGCTCTACTATTATTCATTGTTCTCTGCTGTTATTTTTTCCTCCTTGTAGTTTTCTTTTCCTTCTTCTAAGCTCTACTATTATTCATTGTTCTCTGTTGTTATTTTTTCCTCCCTGTAGTTTTCTTCTCCTTCTTCTTAGCTCTACTATTATTCATTGTTCTCTGTTGTTATTTTTTCCTCCCTGTAGTTTTCTTCTCCTTCTTCTTAGCTCTACTATTATTCATTGTTCTCTGTTGTTATTTTTTCCTCCCTGTAGTTTTCTTCTCCTTCTTCTTAGCTCTACTATTATTCATTGTTCTCTGCTGTTATTTTTTCCTCCCTGTAGTTTTCCTCTCCTTCTTCTCAGCTCTACTATTATTCATTATTCTCTGCTGTTATGTTTTCCTTCCTGTAGTTTTCTTCTCCTTCTTCTTAGCTCTACTATTATTCATTGTTCTTTGCTGTTATTTTTTCCTCCCTGTAGTTTTCTTCTTCTTCTTCTTAGCTCTACTATTATTCATTGTTCTTTGTTCTTATTACTTTATTCTCCTTGTGGTTTTCTTTCTCCCTTCTTCTTAGCTCTACTATTATTCATTGTTCTCTGCTGTTATGTTTTCCTCCCTGTAGTTTTCTTCTTCTTCTTCTTAGCTCTACTATTATTCATTGTTCTCTGCTGTTATGTTTTCCTCCCTGTAGTTTTCTTCTTCTTCTTCTTAGCTCTACTATTATTCATTGTTCTCTGCTGTTATGTTTTCCTTCCTGTAGTTTTCTTCTCTTTCTTCGTAGCTCTACTATTATTCATTGTTCTCTGCTGTTATGTTTTCCTTCCTGTAGTTTTCTTCTCCTTCTTCGTAGCTCTACTATTATTCATTGTTCTCTGCTGTTATGTTTTCCTCCCTGTAGTTTTCTTCTCCTTCTTCGTAGCTCTACTATTATTCATTTCACCTACTAAATGCTCCTTCATCTTCTATTTCTCTAAACCATTCATTTCTCTACTCTTGAACTGATTTTTCTATTAATGTTTTCCACCATTCATTCTTGCACTTCCTTATTGTCCTTAATTTTCTACTATTATTTTCTTATACTAATTGTTCGTTTCTCTGCTCTCTGCTATTCTTTCCTACACCACCTAACTAAATTCTCCTAATTTATATTATTATTTTCTTTCTACTTTTCTTGTCACTTATTCTGTTCTGGTTGTTCAAAGTTCGTAACGTCTTTCTCGTTTCTTCTAGTTATAAAAATTATTTTACTATTGGTATCCATTTTCTTCCACGTATTTTTATACATATTTAATACTCATCTGTGGGATTTTAATGTCTTATAAAGATCACGTGTGATTGTTTCTCTGCTAACCCTTTATTCTAACGAATGTTTTGAACCTTAAGTAACCCACAATTCACGTATTGTCTATCCTGACAACACAGAACACGTTAAAGGATTCAGTGGTGGTTTAAAATAATTAAACAACAATTAAGGTAAAGTAACCTTAAATAAACCATATCTTCTGAACTTTTCAAGACGCTTCACGTGGTCCAATTGCTATTAAAAATGTTGTAGACCCGTATTGTTTTTCATTTCGATAGTTCAAGTTAACATACAATTTATTAAACCATATAATTTCCTCTAATGGTTAGCCACCAAAAATGATAGAACAAACTGGATTATCCTGGTAAACTGATTATTGTAAACAAACTGCTCGTTTTATTCTGTTACGATTGTCAGTCAGATTTCATGAATTTATCTTTGAATCGAAATTTTAGTACTTTTTAACTATTCACAAGGATCGCATATGGTTTTAACGAAAACTACGCTCGTGTCTTCAAATCGAAACTAACACTTTTCAGTCATTCGTTAGGAGATCATCAGTTTTTCAGTGATAGATTTCAATACTTGTTAATCTTATTTCAAGTTAAAGATCATTTACATCCAACGTCAGTATGATGCTTATATATTAACCCAAACGAAACATAGTCTTTCTAAAAATTATCACGGTTGAACGTATCTCTCAGTTTCTGTATGTGTCTTTCTTATAGCAAAGCCACATCAGGCTATCTGCTGAACCCACCTTTTTAATTTGTTGTACAACAAAAGATATGTTAGAGTTAGCTCTTGAAACTTGTCGCACGTGTTATTTTTCTAAAGGTTTCAGTAAATAATGTGTAGTAAGAATTTCGACCTTGGCGCTTTACGGTGGATCAGCTAAAGTTTTGATACGAGAGGTGAAAAAACTACACGTAGCTCATTGCATAGCTTTGTGTTTAAGAACAAACAATCCACTGTTTATTTTACGTTTATAGTGAATACATCTAAACAGTTTAACTTGTTGATTCTATTAAGGGCAAGTTGTCTTACCACATACTTAATGTGGAATATTGGTATCTATACACATTCATTATTACCCAACATGCCTCCGCGTAACTAGATAGATCAAAGCGTGAGAATCATTACCATACAAAGCTATTACAATAAGCCCATTTTACTCTAATGGTTTCTTCTTTTACGTTCTTTTTAAATTATATATATATTATTTCTCACGAAACGTTTAAACTCACAAAAATTTCAAAGGAATCTACTAGTCGATTCCTTTTTATCAACGACAACAAAAAATACACACAGATGAGTGGGGGAAAACCCTTAATGTGAACATTTTATTGTCTTCAATAGCAATGATGGTATAACTAAAAACGAAACTTGTGTCTAGTAATTGCATTAAAAAAAAGAGAGAAAAGATATTTACTACAGCAGCTTGTGTCCAGTGGGACTTTCCCCTTTCCTGTAAAGTGGCCTCAATTGTCTACAGGGAAATCTTGCCGATCCTATCTTTAATCATTTGCAATTAAATAAAATTAATAGGCTGGCTGATAGCAGAAATTAAGCTTGAGATAATCCCAAGTCAATTAGGCAATATATTCTTGGAAACATTAATCAGTGAAGTTTTTGTATATTATGTAGACCTGCGTTTTTCTGTATTTATAATTACTTCTATTATATATATATATGTATACAAACGCGTGTTTCTTCCTCTTACTCAAAGAATCCATCCGATCATCATTGGTCTGCAGAAACGTTAGAGCGACATCTGTTTTTCAATCAAACAATTAGAAGTACTAGCTGCATTTGAACTTTTCCATCATTCACCGCGAGACTCAAAATGCTGTAAGTATTCATTATCATTGTATCTTAATTCATCTGGCTGCTCATTTAATCAAGACGACATAGTTAGTATTAAGAGCATGAGACACTTTCTTTACGCTTAACAATTCTGGTTTTGTACAAAGCTAAAGAATAAATTTAGTCTTTGAACACTTACTTGTTCTAACTTTTCTCAAAACACTTAATAACTGATTTACGCTAGATAATTATTTTACATTTTCAACTCCAATTTCCTTTATTAATTTAGGTTTACGATTATCTTTACCACTTTGAATAAACAAATTTGTAATAAATTAAGCGTTAACGTTTCATATAAATAAATACTAAGAAAGAAACTTAAATTACGATATAGAATTTTTTGCGCTCAACAATATAAAACAAAATAATACCTGAAATATTTTAGGCTGAATATTATACTTAAAACTTCTGATGAATATTTTAAAGAATTCACTAATATATGGCAGGATATGGGGAGAAAAGACCAGAGGAAAGATATCTTTTCTCCTTCATCTATGTACAAAGAGCAAGCAAGAGCAGCACCGATCACCTTTGGGAGGAATAAATTCAAGAGACCAAATAAAATATGAAATTACCATTGAGTGACACTAAATTTTCAAAGAAAGCAAATACAAAAATCGACAACATACATATATGTGTGTATGTTGTATAACGCCACTAGTTTGCCCCTGGTTAATCAGTAAAATTTGTTCATGTATAAGTTGTTCTTCTCGGAAAATCGAAGCCCTTACACCATTGTCCCTCAATATAGTTATTAATTTGTGTTTTAATTCGTTTTAGGTTTCATTTTGTAGACCCTAACTTTTAAAATCAAATCAAAAGTATATAATATTATTTCAGCTATTTATTTTTTAAACACTGGAATTAATAAATAACATAAACCAAAATGTTACAATTCAGCTTTCAGTCAAGATTAAAACAAACAGATTAACTTAAAATCATGAAGTAACTATCTGTTCCATTAATTTAACTTAAAATGATGAGTAACTATCATCTCCTTTAAGTTAATTTAAAATAATAAAAGAGTTAATTTAAAATCATGAAACAACTAACCGTTCCATTAAGTTAATTTAAAATCATGTGTAACTCTCTGTTCCGTTAACTTAATGTAAAGTAATAAAATAGTTAATTTAAAATCATTAGTAACTATCTGTTCCATTACCTTAATGTAAAATAATAAAATAGTTAATTTAAAATCATTAGTAACTATACGTTCCATTTAGTTAATTTAAAATCATTAGTAACTATTCGTTCCATTAAGTCAATGTAAAATAATAAAATAGTTAATTTAAAATCATTAGTAACTATACGTTCCATTTAGTTAATTTAAAATAATGAGTAGCTATCTGTTCCGTTAACTTAATGTAAAATAATAAAATAGTTAATTTAAAATCATTAGTAACTATCCGTTCAATTAAATAATGTAATTATTTAATAATAATTAAATAATGTAAAATAATAAAATAGTTAATTTAAAATCATTAGTAACTATACGTTCCATTAAGTTAATGTAAAATAATAAAATAGTTAATTTAAAATCATTAATAACTATCCGTTCCATTAAGTCAATGTAAAATAATAAAATAGTTAATTTAAAATCATTAGTTACTATACGTTCCATTAAGTTAATTTAAAATAATGAGTAACTATCTGTTCCGTTAACTTAATGTAAAATAATAAAATAGTTAATTTAAAATCATTAGTAACTATCCGTTCCATTAACTTAATATAAAATAATAAAATAGTTAATTTAAAATCATTAGTAATTATACATTCCGTTAACTTAGGGGTTCGATTTCCTTAGGTGGACACAACAAATAGCCGGATGTGGCTTTGCTATAAGAAAACACACACACACACATAATTTTAAATAATGTGGTAACTATCTTTTCATTGAGTTAATTTAAAAAGATGAAGTAACTGTCCTTTCCAATAACTTATTTTAAAATCATGTAGTAACTCTCCTTTCCATTCAGTTAACTTAAAGTGAAGTAATTATATTTTCTGTTCAGTTATTCTAAAATCATGAAATAACTATATCTTTCACTTTATTGCGTTTTCCCTGTTGTTATTAAATCTCATAATAGTATATTTCAATTTACTTTATCTTTGTTAGGGAAAGAAACGTACGTCATTTCTGTTTGTGTGTTTCTTCAGCTGAGAGTTAATTACACTCAAATAAACTTCAACATTTTAAATTCTTACATTTGCTACTTATTACTATTGTTTTAAGAGTAAGATTAACTTTAATTCTTTATTTTAATAACAAATAATTTATGGGACGATGTTTTATTAATGATAATATTTTGGAATGTAAGTTTAAAATGAAAAGTACGCGTTAAATAACACCTTACGTATATCTCAAGTAAAATATTTTGAAGCAAAGAACAAGTTTCAAACACAAACACACACTACTCACATCTGTCTCACTATAAATATACGCATGCAAATTTATAAATATTATGACGGTATAATGTTATTTACAATGTTACATATTATTATTAAACATTCATATTTTATATTTAATTTCAAGTTAGACACACGATAGGAAAGAGTTGTTGCTAACGTACCAACGTAACTATCTCGTCGAAAGACCTTGAAGCAAGATGGATGAGCAAAACATACAAATTCACCTGCTTCATATCTGTAACAGTCTTTGAAAGTTTATCAAACTTTATCCACGTGTCGACTTTGGGGCCTTGATTAATAGCATTTCTACAACATTTTGTTTATGGGATGCCTTTGATGATGAGGCTTTTCGCAGGACACTTGAGCTTTGTAGCAGTTTCTAATAAAGTGCTGTAAACGATATTTATACTTTACAGCTGGATACTTACAAGTGGCTTGATTATCAACTTTCTTCAATATTTTAAATTAATTTTTTCATTACAAATTACTGTCTAGCTTAGGAAATATATTTCATAATGGACAGATGATTTTAATAATAAAAAAGGCTATTTTTAAAGAAAATCTTCTTATAATAACGAAAAAATAATAATAATTTTAGAATTGCCGTCCATCGATGGGTCAGCGATAAGTTTACGGACTTATAACGCTAAAATCTGGGGTTCTATTCCGTTGTTGCGCTGATAATTTATAATGTAGCTCTGCCTTAAAACAAACAAAACAAAACCGGATTATTTATCTATTAAAATAAATATTCAAATAATTAAAAGACTCATTTAAGAGTTTCGACTTAGTATTTATAGATAAAAATTGTCAATTGAATTGAGCAATGTGATAGAAAAGATGGTCACAAAAGATAAATTTTGTGACTACACTAATAACTAACCCATGAAAATTATTAATACTTCCATTGTATTTTAGTTTTGTGTGTATTATTTTCAGTCTTAAAAGATACCGTAAATTAAAAACAGAAAAAGCTGTGTATCTGGAAACTCAGTTAACCATATGCACGTTGATCTTCCAGTCCTAAGTACGGAGTGGTCTAAATTTATTTTAACCTGTTTTAAAATTCAATAATTAAATAATTATGGAAATGTAACCAAGTGTGTATCTTTCCTATAGCAAAGCCACATCGGGCTATCCTTTGTGTCCACCGAGGGGAATCTAATCCCTGATGTTAGTGTTGTAAATCCGTAGACGTACCGCTGTCCCTACAGGAGACATGCAACCAAGTAGTTTTTAACATTTTGTAGCCAAACTCAAACAGTTTTGATTGATATGTCGGTAGATTTCTACTTATAGACCATCAATGGCTCTCAGCACGTCTAACCGATATTCCTGTTCAGTCTACGTCTCCTACAACATGACCACAGGTACAGTAATCCTGGTCTTTAGCTCTAGCTCCGTGTTTTTTGTTATAGGTTTGCGATACACGATATCTTTAATATACCCACATCTTTCTTTTCTGTACTGACATTTGTAATTACACTACACTACAATCACTACAACCCGAACGACGCATTGAGCCTTTTCTTGCACGATTGCCATTTTACAGAATAGCACTATTTACTGAAGTGAAAAAAATAAAAAAGCGTCATTTAAAACTGTTTCGGTTTGAGTATGAGATTTTGAAAACTACATGGTTGTATTGTCTTAGTTATTTAATTATTAAATTTTAGGATATAGAAGATAATGTTGGACCACTCTTTATCATTGCACATTGTCCGTGTCCTTCAGAATTGTATATTGTTTTTCACATGTCAAAGTTAAAAATAAAGGTTAATCAAACATCATAAAATGTCACCCGATAGTAAAGCGGTAAGTTTACGGATTTATAACGCTAAAATACGGGGTTAGATTCCCCCTCGATTGACTCAGCAGATAGCCCGATGTGGCTTTGCTATAAAGAAAAAACGCATATCACAAAATTTAACTAACCCATGTGTATTTTACGATTATTATTATTAAAAATTAAAGGAAAATGTGAATAGGTTTTTGTATGTATCGTGACAAGTTTTAACACGGGTTTAAGTTATCGTTAAAAGTCGTTTCTAATATCAAATTTAAAAGTTCCTTCGCTCTCATTAAATGTAATATCATTTACTGTTAAATGATTAAGTTAGAAAATTCTAGTTTCTTTTCTCAACCTCGGTGAGTTAGCAGCAAGTTTTCAAACTTATGGTGCTCCCCAGTGATAGAATGGCATTGTCTGAAGATTTATACCACTAGAAACCGAGTTTCGATACCTGTGTGGAGGGAACAGAGCAGAGATAGCACTTTGTGTAGCTTCGTGTTTAATAACAAACAAACAAAAACAAGCACACGGCACTTAATATCCGAGGACTCAATTCTTCGCAACGAACAATACGCATGTTATCCATCCGTTAGGTAGCTTTACACTAAATATACAACGACTTATCCTGTATTTTGCTCAGGTTTTGAAATATGTTTAGTTTATTAACACACGTTGTTTGTTAAGTTGTTGAATCAAAAGTGAAGGGTGACAGGGATTTCATCTCCAATACAAGAGAAGCTATCACCCACTTTAGCTGTAAAGTTTCATGGTTACTATTTTGTTAACTCCAATTCACTTTTTGTTATAAAATAATGGCTCGTTCTAAGAAAATAAATGCTCTAAAAATAATTTGGTAACTTGAGATGAAAATTTGTAAATTGAAAAAAACAGAAGGCTGTGAAATCTGTTATTAAGTTTCTTAGCTCAATTTCTCTTTTGTTTATTCGTTGATTTCCGTCATAGTCTGGCATCGACCGCATTTAGTATGGTAGACTTTCTAAAAAGCACGTCCCGATTCCTTTAGTTTCTGCCTGATGTTCGATGCCCTTTGTACTTTGCTCCCACCGTCTACAAGCTCTTTGTTTTCTACGCATCCGCTTTGTTGTTTTCATTTTTCCTAGTGCAAAGCTACACAGCATGTTATTTGCACTGAGTCCACTGAGTGGAATCGAGTCGCGGATTTTTGCGTTTTATCTGTGTGTTTTTCTCATATAAAAACCACATCAGGCTATCTGCTGTGTCCACTGAGGGGAATCTAACCTCCGAATTTAGCTTTGTAAATCCGAAGACTCATCGCTGTCCCACCAAAGATTGTTTGTGTTGAAAGTCCGTCAATTTACTACTAACCCACCGAGAAGGTAACCCTAAGCTTGTAGTAAAATTTTAATCATAATACTACTATAATCTTTTTCATTAAATTATGAACAACATTATCTCTTATAACGACGTGATCATTCGACGATATACTATATGCTCTTCAGGTTACCTTTAGTCTTTAAAAATAATTAAACATTTTGTATTCTAAAGACTGCTGGTATGGGTATTAAAACTTTAATTAAAATAAAGTACAGAACAACGTTGCGTCCTTTTTAGGTCATCTTCAGGTTAACGTTGTGGGTTTCTCATCACCATGAATTAAACACTCTAGATGGTAAGAAGTTTTAGAATTTTCTAGAGCATTTTTTGAAAATAAAATATAATCGAACACAATTCATATTTAAATAATATTAATAAGAAGAT
Source organism: Tachypleus tridentatus (assembly GCF_004210375.1). Taxonomy (NCBI): domain Eukaryota; kingdom Metazoa; phylum Arthropoda; class Merostomata; order Xiphosura; family Limulidae; genus Tachypleus; species Tachypleus tridentatus. The sequence goes on along the minus strand of NC_134828.1, from coordinate 31,674,436 downwards.
AAATTATGCTTATTACTTCTTAGTTTAGACAAGGAATATAAAATATTGCAAAGTTGAATGCATAAAGTCTATTATAGACATATGGATCGTTATGTTCCTAAAGAGGAGCTAAAGGTGTCACCTGTTTTAATCACTTCCACCACTGTACTATACTCAATCAGTAGACACTAAAATGACGTTTAACAGTTTGTTTGTTTGTATTAATTTCGCGCAAAGCTATACGAAGTATCTCTCCGCTATTCGTCCCTAATTTAGCAGTTTAAGACAAGATGGAAGGCAACTAGTCATCACCACCCACCGCCAACTCTTGGGTTACTCTTTTTCCAACGAATAATAGGAGTGACCTTCACATTATAACGCTTTTACGGCTAAAGGAGCGAGTACGTTTGGTGTGACGCGGAGTCGAACCTGCGACCCTCAGATTACGCGGAGTGCCTGAACCACATGACTATGCCGGGCCAGGTACGTCAGGGATGCTTACGTTGTAATTTATACTGTCGTGACATCAGTAAAAACCGTGAATCACGAGAAGAACTATGTACTCTGTAGGCCACAACACATCACGACACAAGAACTTCGAACGCATGAGATAGGTATGTTTGTTACTGTTAATTTCGTTTTTATTTACTTTCAAAACAAAACACTTTTAGAGACCCCGCGCAAGTATATCTTTTTAGGTGTTTTACATTATGTGTTAGGGGTGAGCCAATGCCTTGTACTGTCTAGTTCCAACTGAAAACAATGTATATGTATATTGATATAAAATAAGAATAATCCCTATGTTTGGAGACGGTGCATAAGACTGCAGCAACAAATGGTTTTATCCAGACAAACTTAAAAGAAAAAAAGGTGCTTGTTATGCAGTACAAACAGTTCGTAGTGATAACGAAAGATGATTTTTATTTAAATTTCTTGAGTATTCGGAATCGTGAACTACACTTTTCAAATTTGCGTTTGCTTATCGTTTATGAAATGAAATACTTATGAAGATTTACCTTATTAAGCATAAAGCTACATAAACAGTTTACCTGTGCTGTGCTCATCACGGGTTTTGAAACCCGAGGCTTTGGAGTTATAAGCCCTCAGTTTTACTGTTGTGTCACCGGGAGTCTTAAGTACTTTTAAAGCCGACTAATGACTGAGTGTAAATCTCATTCTATAACTACACCTTTCCTTCCATTATTTGAAATCGGACAGAAGTTTGTTTGTTTTGAATTTCGCGCAAAGCCACTCGATGGCTATCTGTGCTAGCCGTCCCTAATTTAGCAGTGTAAAACTAGAGGGAAGGCAGCTAGTCATCACCACCCACCGTCAACTCTTGGACTAGTCTTTTACCAACGAATAGTGGGATTCACCGTAACGTTATAACGCCCTCACGACTGAAAGGGCGAGCTTGTTTGGTGCGATCGGGATTCGAACCCTCAACCCTCAGATTACGAGTTGAATGCCTTAACCCACCTGGCCATGCCGGGCCTTGGACAGAAGTGTCGTTTAGTTTAACGTTGACACAACGAATATAAGAAAAGTCGGTTTAGGTTTATGGAACATGTCTCGTTAATGATGGATTTGTGTGCTGTTGATTTTGTTTATCAGTTTTTGATTTCCACTCATTCTTACGTCTCTGTTCGTATGAAGTTTTTTCTACGTGATTAATTAATGCTCTTTATCGTCTTTAAAACTAGAAAAAACTTCTATACAGAGACAACCAGTATACCCTCTCAGTTTCTCCCTGTGAAAATCATTAACTATATTTTTATCCCTTTCACTTTATTATTCCACTAGAACATAAAATTAAGAAATGGTCATTGCATTTATTTCCTACAAGGTTTCTCCTGCGTTTCACTCCCCTACCCCACAGCCCCTTACTGGCTAACCTTATAATCTTTTGAGATGAAAAGAAGTGGTCACTTTAGTCCTGGGGTAGCACTCATAATTTTAAGGGTCACCAATTAAGCTCAATTCTACAAATAAACAGATTAGTCCTGCCCTTGGCATCCTATTAAATCTGTATTGAGCCAGGTAGCGCGTAAGTCTCCGTGTCACGGACACGCGCCCTCCTTCAGGCGAAAGTTGCAAGCTGGCGCCAAGAGTGTTTTTTTCACATTCCAGGCAGGTGAACGCACTGGTGGAATTTACCCGAAGAAATAAGTGTCATATCCAGCACTGAAGCTTTTTGTGAGAAAGAATATGGTAATTAAGGTATTAAAGGAAGACACTTTTTTTTTCTTTTCTTAGTGATTTATTATTATGTGTTTGTGTTGTAACAAATGCATTGCCCTATAAATGTGTTATTTGTCACTGAGGAAAAACACAAGTTTGGAAACTATAGCAACAAGTAACATTATTATATATATAATTTACAGCAAAAAAAAAAGAACCAGAAAGGAACGCACGCATGCAAATGTACGTGACTTCTGGTCATATGAGCCGTTTTTCTTACCGCTTATCAGAGCTTAGCCTAATATTGAATTGTCGCGTCCCGATCAGCTAGAGTTGATCATTTGGCGCCAGTGATTCGCTAATTTAGAATCCATTGGCTCCGCCTTAGAGCTTCTTCCCACGTGCCCACATGTTAGGGCCAATCCCCCCATCCCATAACCCTCAGTCCATCGTGGACTCAATCAAGCATGTCAGATATTTCTCGCAAATGACGTCACCAATAAACATGGAAATACGCTTGCACCCTGCCATGTATCACAAAGGTTACAAGCACGTGCTAGAAGACACTTGGACAGACGGTAGTCCTGAAACTTAATAAGAGTTTGCAAAGTGTTCAATAATTTGTTTGGACAGACTGAGTTCTACGATGTAAGTTGATTTTTTACGAATTTTACATTAATCTTAAGAGAGTGAGAGCTTTCCATTTTTTGAAAGATACTTAAAACGAAATTCCTATACTACACAAAGAAAACAAATGTCGTTTGGAGCAAAACAGTTTCTCTTGACGACTACCATAGAAACCTTTACCATGCCACCAACAGTAGCCTAAGAAGGCAACCTACGTTTCAAGATACTTCAAATACAGGTTTCCAGGGTCATCTGTTGCGTTCTGGTGGAAGTAAACCAGTTCGTATAAGTGTTTTAGTTTTTAGTTTTAAGTTCAAACAACTTATAACCAGCATGCCATGCATGCTCGAGGAAAAAGTAAATTATGTAGTGTGGAAGTAAACAACGTGTTTAATTGTTGTTGTCGGAGAAAGTTTGTAAGACAAACATCAAGCATATTAGGAGTATGATATATATATATATATACAACAGAAATAAAATGGCGTCCTCCTTTTTCCCTATTATTTGGTAATTACATTCGTGTTTAGACACTTAATTAAAACGTATCACTTTCGTTACGGATGAAGACATAAATTTACCTTTTTATGTTGTGATTACCATTTCAATGACTTAGAAATTAGTTTTCTCAAAATACTTTCATAAGTTGTCACTCTATTTTGTCGCTAAGTGATTAGCAAAGTGCCGAGTGAATGTCTTAACACCAGTTTTTATAATGACCCTAGGCTATTTGCTATGATTTTAACTTGAGATATAAACGTGTTGAACGTGCAGGTTTTGACCTATGTCTGAGAAACGAAAAATTTACATCAACGTGTGAAAATAAAAAACAATATTAACGCTGTTATTTTCATAGTGTAAAGCTACACAATGGACTATCTGCGCTCTGTCCACCGTGGAGAATCCCCTCCTCAAGTGGGTCAGCGGCAAGTCACTGGGCTTTAACACTAAAAAAATGGGTTTCAATACCAGCGGTGAGCACAGGACAGACAGACCGTTGGTCATATTTGTGCTTAACAATAAGTAAACAAACAAACTATCGCGAAGAAAGAGTTAAACCTTGGATTTTTTTGCATTGCAAGTCCATAAATTTACTGCTGACCCACCGAGGGGACCGTTTGTAAAGATGGATTTTCATTTTACACCTGTTATGGATTGGTTCATTCTATAATCTAATATTAATTAAAACACCCTTTTAACCAAAAGAACGTCAGAATAAGACTCTCGCAAATTCCTTATACAAATGAAATAACTTAGAGCAAAAAATTACGCAATTAGAAATAATAGAAACACATTTAATTTTCTCAACAAAAATATTTCAAAATGGCAGTTGAGAGTCACTTTAGATTCTTGTATTAATCCAAAAACATTTAAAAGTCTCTACGACTTTTTTTTTTTTTCATTTGCTTGCCAGGTTTCTCAGCTAACTGGTTTAAAATACCAATGGTTTCTTATCGAAAAATAGAAACTAGCCGTAGCTGGTAAGAACTAACTATAAGCTTTTGCTCCTACGAAGTTGAGGTTACGAATAAACTAATAGAAACTTTACTTTTTTTTTGGGGGGGGGGGCTCAAAGTATCTTCAATCATTTATATGTATATTTGTGTGTATGTGTGTGTTTTGATTTACTAATTTCGTGACTATATTTAACACTAATTTGTTTCGATGTTTTGGATAAAGAAACACAACGATTAACCTGCGTATAGCCGTCACTAATTTTGAATTTATTGACCAGAGGGAAGACAGCTGATCAGTAGTCTCCATCACTGACAAATCTTTAGCTGCTTTTATCTGACAATGTAGTGCGATTTAGTCATCACACTTATACCACGGCCTTAAAGTGCGAAGCACATTTTTTATGGCAAAGATACGCGAGCCGTGAATCATTAAAGGCATAATCCTGACGGTTAACAACTAGGCCTCGTTTAGCCACATATTGCGAATTTGACCTTCCTTTAGTAGGGGAGTCATATGGCGACTAAAATAAGTGTTCTAGTTCTTATGCTATATACTTAGCTTGCTACTTGATTACCCCTTTAATTTCCTCGTTGGCTCAGGGCTTATAACGCTAAGATTCGAAATTCGATCCATTCAGCGAACACAATGTGGATTTCACTTTCTATAGCTTTGTGCTAACGTGAAACAAACAGCCCTACTGCCTTCATTTAAATTGTTTCTTATAAATAGTCCAATAGTTGTATCACTGTTTAAAAAGAAGGAATTACAATTTAAATAATTTCTTTAATATATTGAAAAGTTTTTGTTTGAGACCTGTTTAGGATTCCTTGTTTCAAAACAGACATTTGTTTGTTTTTGTTTCCTAAAAGCCCCCAAAACACTCGTGATCTTCCATAGAATACTTGATTTGAAAATTCCCAGTCTTACTTTAGGTTATTGTTTTCAACTTTACATCTTAATTTCAATGTTTAAGCGACTCGATTAAATCAGACATGTGATCTTCCAAAGGTTTTTATTCCCCCCCCCAACTTCTATTTCAGGGACTTCCTAATCGAAGTGAATTGTCCTATTAATATGTGTAACTGCAGTGAGGGTTAATCACGTGATTACTCTTCGAGCTTTTCCTCTGGTTTTTTTTTTTTTTTTTTACAACAGCAACTAAACAACAGCGTTACGCATACGGATTTACAACGCTAAAATCAAGGGTTCGATTCCCCTCGGTGGGCTCAGCAGATAGCCTGATGTGACTTTGCTATAAAAAACACACATACATCCTCTACTATCCTCAGTTACTTCTGGAGCTATCCCAAGAAGGCTCTGATGCCAGATTCAGAGACTCCGATAACTTTAACTTTTTGTCCCCCAACATGTCTAGGTGACATTTGGGGTGTGTTTTATCCTCGTTAGTCAAAGTTTAGTAGGATGCTATAGTTACGTATCCAGATAAAAAGAAAAAAACACACGTAAGAACACTCGCCAATGCTATCTTAGAATTGATGAAAAGTTTTTATGTCGCTTGCTTATGTTTGAACACGGTTTCAAAAACGTGCCTCCAAAATCATGAGGGCAGGAAGGGGGCAACAACATAGAATTGGATGCTAGAATATGATTTAGTGAGACTGAAAATCTGCTACCAGACTACCATCATGTATGGTTGACCTATTGGGCGCGTTTAAGTCCTCTTTGGTTAAAAAATTACGCCAATTAGATATGTTTTGAATTTCACGCAAAGCTACATGAGAGCTGTTTATGCCAGCCATCTCTATATTTAGCAGTGAGAGACTATAGGGAAGACAGTCATCACTATCCACCACCAACTCTTGGACTTCTCATTTTATATCGAATGGTGCAATTGGCCGTAAAATTATAAAGCTCGCACAGTTGAAAGGGCGAGCATCTTTGGTTGGACGAAAATTCAAAATCGCGACTTTCAGGTCGCAAGTCAAGCACCCTAACCACGTGGCCATGCCGACCCATTTAGATAATGACACCTCCCCGAGACACACAGAGTTCATCTGCCAAACTTGATTCTTCCCACTGCCTGTAGGAGTAGTTCGGGAAGAAACAAACCTGTATGACATTTCAACCAACTAAACGGTGACTTCTTTGCTGTCCCTTTCTGGACATGGTTTATTAACCAGCTCGAAATAGAACAGACAAAATCTTAAGTGAAATGTTTTCTTATATATCGATCATATTTTATACATTTAAAAATTAAAATCCTCTGAGATTGTATAATAAAATTAGTTTGTTTATTCATAATTTTCGCGATAAATAGTCGCCCTTAATTTTGAACTGATGGCAGGCAATCAACAGTACCCTCTGCCAGATTCTGAACTATTTTTGTCTGACTGAGGAATAGCCTGAAAGTGCGGAGTGTACCTTTGCAACAACGAGCCGCCAACCATTTATTCATAATTCGAGCTCGCTAAACACTAGATCATGAGTTCAAGATAAAAGTGACAGTCAAATTCTACTATTCAGTTAGACAAGAAAGGGCAGTGAATGCTATTCACTAACCGCATCACATCTAGTCTATCAGTTTATGTCCCCCGCTGGTACAGCGGTAAGTCTTTGGAATTACAAAGCTAAAATCAGGAGTTCGATTCCCCTAGGTGGACTCAGGAGATAGCCTAATGTAGCTTTGCTGTAAGAAAAAACACACACTCACCACCAACAATAGCGCTACGTAGTGATGAAATATTGAAATATATCACTAGATATGTATAACTTATTGGTATGGTTGAGAGAGATTACATACCAGTTTAGATTCGCTGAACCAACAGCATACACATGCATGTTTCAGTTTTTATTACTTTAAATTTGGCGTAAAGAATAAATTGTCAGACTTATCAGCTTTTAACGTGAGTTACCGAAATTTTATCAAAAAAAATATCCAAAGTAAAGAATAATTATATAATGCCAGTTAAAATACCAATAGATCAAATTTTTTAACCCCCCAATTTTTATAGGATATTCTAGGCCATATGAACTTGTCATATTCTAATACCTATCATTACGTTTATTGTATTCGTTGCATAAAATTTCCCTTGGTTCTTAAGAGTCCAAAGGAACCTGTAATTAATCAAGCTTCATAAGAAAGAATCCACTTTAGCTCTGTGCGAACCTTACAAGTGACAGTTAATCCTGTCATTTGGTTAAGGAAGCCATACAAAGCTTTGGGGTCAGGGATTATTGGTGACGTGACTTTCCTTCCTCTGAGCAACAGTTTCAAAATAAGTATTGATTTATTTATGGAATTAAGCACAAAGCTACACACAGGGCTATCTGTGCTCTGCCCATCACGTGTGTCGAAACCTAGTTTCTAGCGGTGTGGGTCCACAGACATACCACAATGCTACTGGGAAGGAAGGGGGGGGGCGTCAAAATAAGAACGGTTCTTCCGGAACTCTCCGGAGATCTTTGACCTTGTCTTATAGCCCACGTGTTTCCTAAAGTGTTCATTCAAATTTAAAATTCCAATTCTTTGCCCTTACCATTTTTACCTTTACCAATTAATTCATATGTTTTCAATCAAATACGATGTATTTCAGTCGATATTATTAAAAGACAATCAACGATTCACTGATATATATATATATATAATTTTTGTAAGAAATATTAAATGCAATGTAATGACTGGTTTCAAACCAAATCCCAAATTAATGTTTCTAGTTGATGCTTTTAGCACTACGATGACATGTGGTGACCGTATTTCACCTAAATAATAACGAAAATTCGCACACTACAGTATATATTTTTTTAAGAAACATGCATAATTTAAAGAGACAACAATAAAATAGCGTTTAATGTTTAAAATATATCGGAAACTTTCGACATTTCCTGAAAAATAAAAATATATGTTATGAAAATATATTTGATGTTGCTCCCCGGCTTGTAACGATAAAAATCGGTTTTGATTTTGTTTATTTTTGCATCCCGGTCGCACCAAACATGCTCGCCCTTTTAGCCGAGGGAGCGTTATAATGTAACGGTCAATTCTCCTATTCGCTGGTAAAAAAGTAGCCCAAGAGTTGGCGGTGGGTGGTGATGACTAGCTGCCTTCCCTCTAGTCTTACACTACTAAATTAGGGACGGCTAGCGCAAATAGCCTTTTAGTAGCTTTGCGCGAGATTCAAAATAAACAAACAATTGTTTGGAATTAAACAAAAGCAATCCAATGGGCTATATGTGGTCTCCTCACCACGGGTATCAATAGTTGGTGTGTGTGGGTCCGCAGACATTCCGCTGTACCATTAGGAAGCGTCGGTTTTGATACGTGCAACGAGAGAAGAACGGGTTTGTGTACATTTGCGCTTATTGACAAAAAAACTATGATATCTTTTGAAACTTCAAATTCTCTTTATAAAACAATAAAATTTTCAAAAAACAGCATTATTAAACTGGTAAAAACATTGGTTACACACAAGTATCCTATAGGCGTTATCTAGTGATTAGTTTTTAAGAACCGTTTTGAAGAATAAAAGAATATTGTGATTGATATATCGAGTTTATTATAATGTTATTTCGGTTATGTTGCATTTGTTTTCAGTTCTTTTACAGTAATAACAACCTTCATAAAAGGAGTAAGTGTAGTTTCACAATTTAAATATAATGTTTAATAATATAATCCACAGATGCCTATTTGTTTATTTGTTGTTAAGTGCAATAGACTCTCTCTGCTTCAACCATCACCGGTGCCGTAATTCGATTTGAAAATGATAAACCTAATTAATAATGAATAAAGACTAACATCTCTTCATGAATTAGTTTTATTGGTATTGTAAACGATCCTGAGTAAAAAATCTTTAGTTGGTATTATTTAAAAATCAAAGAACAAGTTTTACAACTATTCAATTGTAAGAGAATATTCTGGATTAATCGTTTTCAAACGTTTATGTCAGCAGCCCACTAATTGTTTTTATTATCTCTGCAAACCACAATAGGATCAGTACAAATTATGCTAAAGGCTACTCTTAACCAGAGTGATTGATTTGTAGTCCTTAACTGGGTGTCATTAGGCAATTGTACTCGTTTCAATAAATTTAGATGTATTTTTCTTTTTTGATGACGAGAAACCCACTTGAAATAAAAGTGTATCTCAGAACGGCTGGTGTGGGTATTAACACTTTTATTGGTAAGCAGAGAACAACGTTTCAACCTTCCTAGGTTAATACCCACACCAGCCGTTCTGAGATGCCTGTTTCTTTCATTTATTTGGCTAACACTAGATGATGTCATTTTGGCAAAGTAAAACGAACCTGTCTAACTGTACCTACCTTACATTGAACAAATGGATTTGTATGAAAAACACAAACACTACTAGTAAAAGAATGAAAATGAAATACTAAGAAGTGAAAAATAGAAGAAGGGTAAGATATTACTTTTTAAAGACGACATATTTTAAAAGAAATATTTGTTTGTTTGAAATTAAGCATAAAGATACGGAATGCTCTGTGTACCACGAGTATTGAAACCCAGTTTCCAGTGTTCTAAGCCCGCAGATATACTGCTGTGCTACTCAGAAGGAAGCGAAACACCTATAAACCCAGTTAACTGATAAACCTGTTAAATGTATTATACCATTAAACTCCTAGTTCTTTTATTAATTATTATTGTTTGTTTGTTTTTGAATTTCGCACAAAGCTACACGAGAGCTATCTGCGCTAGCCATCCCTACTTTAGCAGTGTAATACTAAAGGGAAGGCAGCTAGTCATCACTACCCACTGCCAACTCTTGGGCTACTATTTTACCAACGAATAGTGGGATTGAACGACACATTATAACACCCCCACGACTGAAAGAACGAGCATGTTTAGTGCGACGGGGATTCGAACCCGCGATTCTCGGATTATGAGTTGAGTGCCTTATCCACCTGGCCATGCCGGGCCAGAAAGAAGATAGCTAGTGGACATCATCCATCAGACAAGATAAGATTTACAGTTTAGCATAATAAATATTAGTCTATGCCTAGTTTTCGAATAATTCACATGCTAACAATTCTAGTAAAGTATTTATGTTCAAATTACTGTTATACATTAACATTTAGAGCGCTTTTATTATCATTATTATTATTATAAAACCTTTAAAGTCTGCCGTTAAAAAATCGATAAAGAATACTATAAATTTAATATTTTTGCTTAGAAGGAAATCTGTTTAGGAGGTGGTACACCAAAGAATTGTAATGGAAATAAAATTGCTTGTCGTACATATTGTATAATAATTGTCTATTTCGGTGACTAGTTGGATGATCTGTATCTTTGTAATACGTATATTGTTGCATGGACACATTTAGCTGAGAAGCAGACTTAAGCCTAATCCACCCATAATTTAGCTTCCGCAAAATATAGTTTACTTTTACAACCCCAAAACAAAATTATGAATAATATGTATTGTTCTTCATTCAGTATATATATATAAAGCAATAGTGCTTATTCATGTCGAATTCACCAAGTCTATGAAACTAGAACCTCCACCTCCAATGGCACCGCAGAATGCCTGCGAAATTACAACGTGAGAATCGCGGTTACGTCACCCGTAGTTGGCAGAGGACGGATAGCCCATTGAGTAGCATTTTGCTTAGTTACAAACAGCAACCTTCTTAACACAAAAGTATTTTGATGTACAAACAATAATATAATTTATAATAATGGTTATTACAGATAATGATGTATATACCAAAGTTGTGCAAACTTACAAACAATATTGAGTGTTCTATCTGGTCTGGAACTGAATACTTTATCGACGGTTCACGATGAGGGAATTAATTCTGAGTTAACATAGGTAGTTAATATTAAAAGTTAATTTGAAATATAAAAAGTTAATTTGAAAAGGCAATTCATGTTACTGTAACAGTGTCAAATTCTTGAGAGGAAATAACCGTTTAATTTATAACCGAAAAACTGCCCTCAGTGGCAAAGCAGTATGTTTTCGGACTTACAATGCGAGAACCCGGGTTTCGATATCCGTGATAGGCAGAGCACAGATAGTCCATCGTGTAGTTTTGTGTTTAATTACAAACAAACAAGTTCTAAAACTGAATACAGAATCATCTATCGACGAAGAATAAATATAACTTTAATTATTATTTGACGGGGAAGCGGCGATTGTAGCGGATTGCGAACTTAGCGTAACTGAAGAAAAGAGTCTTACATCTACTAAATTGAAATAGTGATATACCTGTTCAATAGTAATATTGGAGAAGGAACCCAAATCTCATTTTGTAGCTTTAACTTTTGATCACAAACATCAAAAGTTCTTGTTTTTGTTTTGTTTTTTAATTTCGCGCAAAGCTACACGAGGCCTATCTGTGCTAGCCGTCCCTAATTTAGCAGTGTAAGACTAGAGGGAAGGCAGCAAGTCACCACCACCCACCACCAACTCTTGGGCTACCAACGAATAGTAGGATTGACTGTCACATTATAACGCCCTCACGGCTGAAAGTGCGAGCATGTTTGGTGCGACAGGGATTCTAACCCTCGACCCTCAGATTACGAGTCGAGCGCCTTAACCACCTGGCCATGCCGGGCCCTCAAACGTTGTTAATAAACACATAGCTCAACTAGTTTTTTACAGTAACTTCTTCCTAAAGGAATATAATTGCTCTTCTTTGAGGATATGAACGAGAACAGAATAGTTTAAAATAGTTTATGGTGTATCCACGTTACTACAGGAAAATGTCCTTTATAGTTATTATTGTCATAGTCGTTAACGTTCTTGACATAACTATTACACAACCCTATCGACTCGTTATTCCTTATTCTAAACCTTCATCATACAATACCGCTTTCACGTTGTTTTTTAATCTAAGCTCTGAGTATCTCTCAATTGCACCCATACTTTCTACCTTATTCCAAGCTCTTTTATAAGTATCACTCAATTACACCCATACTTTCTTCCTTTTTCTAAGCTCTGTTATGAGCATCACTCAATCCTACCCACGCGTGTTTTTTCCCCTTAACCTAAGTTCTATTACGAGCAAAAGAAGAATACTAATTAATGTTGAGACTTAAATTCATGCTTCTTTCAAATTGTTATAAGTGCCGTGTTTTAATTCAGCAGTTTTTGAATTATTGTAAGAAACCGGGATATTTGGTAACTACACGTATTATTTAGGTCATTTATGTTTTTGTGTTAAAAATTGTAATTCTGATGCTTTATAAGTAACACAGCACTTTAAATTTATAAACATTAAACCAATAATTAATTATGCCAGATGTCGCGGCTTGCGGATCAAAAGGTCCAAAGTTCAAGAGTTGGGTATGGAGATATAATTAATTTTTTACCAGATGTTATATTTGAATCACACAAAGGTAATTACTTCGTCTATGTTTGTTTGTTTTGTTTTGTTTTATTTCGCGGAAAGCTACACGAGGGCTATCTGCTAGCCATCCCTAATTTAGCAGTGTAAGACTAAAGGGAAAGCAGCTAGTCATCACCACCCACCGCCAACTCTTGGGCTACTCTTTTACCAACGAATAGTGGGATTGACCGTCACATTATTACAACGCCCCCACGGCTGAAAGGGAAAGCATGTTTTGTGTGACCGGGATTACTAGTCGAACGCCTTAACACACTTAGCCATGCCGGGCCCACTTCGTCTATGAGCTATGACACGTATTAAACTAGTACTTTACAATTTGTTGTACAACTGTGTACTCGATGTTTAATATAACTTTACTCACCTTCTTTCTTCCCCAGAAGTTCCCCGCTTGTACAGCGGTAAGGCTACGGATTTACGGTTTAATTCCCTTCCATCGACTCAGCAGATAGCTCTAGGTGGCTTTGCTATAAGAAAACACACAAACACACACACCTTTTCCAGATGTCTTAGCGGCATGTCTGAGGAAATATAACTCCAGAAACTGGGTTTCGATACCTGTGGTGGAGTTAGCACAAACAACCAATATAGCTGTAAGCTTTGTGCTTTACAAGAAATAAGTTAATTTCACTTAGGAGCTATCGTTAAAAGATTAGTTTCGAAATTAAATACTGTTATTACTAATAATAAATATAGAGATGTTATTTAATAATATCTGACAACAGATATTATTTATATTTAAATACATTCTAGCTGCTGGTTATTAAAAATAAAAATTATTTCATTTTTGTGTCTTAGAATGAAGATGAAATTTACTACTGTGCGACCTCTACTGGCAATCATCGTCAGTGCTTTAGTAATGCGCCTATCAGTAGAAGGCTCTGCTGCTGTATTTGATCTGGCAGCTAAGTCAAGTAACTCCCTTGCTTTGAAATTATACCAGTATTTTGCAACGTCTGATAACGTATTCTTCTCGCCATTTAGTATTGCAACGATAATGGGTATGACTTGCTTGGGAACTGAAAACAGCACAGCTGCCCAGATAAGAAATTTGTTTGACTTGGCAGAAGGTGGTCTAATGGATGAAGGATTCCACGAAAGTTTTCGCCAACTTATCACGTCAGTTTTGGATCACAAACAACACTACGAACTGAAAACAACAAATGCTTTTGTGATACAGAAAGATTTTGAAATTAAGCCTAAGTACAAGAGTGACCTGACTCAATTTTACAACGCTTCAATTCAGGATGTAGATTTTCAAGGAGATCCTGAAACGACGATTCAGTGGTTAAACAGTTGGATCAAATGGAAGACTCAGGACGAAATACAAAAGATATTTTGGAACCAATTCAACCCACTAACTCGTCTGCTGCTTATAAGTATTGTGTCTTTTAAAGGCTCGTGGCAAAAGGAATTTGACAAAAGCAAAACTCGATTACAAAGCTTTTACAATAATGGAACGGACGAGGCACAAGTGCCTATGATGCACAAAAAAAGCAAGTTTCCGTACGGGTTTGATCCTGATTTGGACGCCTTTATCCTTGCGTTGCCTTATACAGGCTTGGACCTCAGCATGATCTTCGTCCTTCCTCGTGAAATGCAAGGCTTAAGTAAGTTAAGGGCAGTCTTGAGTCTCGGAAAGTTTGAAGATGTCGTTTCGCAACTACACGAAACCGAAGTAGAAATCTCCATTCCCAAGTTTAAAATGGACAAGGAATACGAATTGAAAGAATCTTTCCGAAAACTAGGCCTCACTGATGTTTTCATTCCAGGAGTTGCCGACTTCTCGAGACTTACCACTGCTACAGATCTTCACCTGTCCAGCATACGACATAAGGCTTTGTTGGAAGTAGATGAATACGGAAGTAAAGTCGTTGTTAGTACAGCTTCGCTCGTTGAGACGTTGTCTTTAAAACCATCTTTCAACGTCGATCACCCATTTCTCTTCTTCATTCGGGAAAACCGGAGTGGTTTGATATTATTTTTAGGACAGGTGAATAACCTGTAAAATCACTTTTTTTTTTAAACCATGAAAAGTTTGAACACTTTCTAAATTTCGTTGGTTTTGTTAACAGACTATTATTTCAAGTTTCCAAATGTACTTTCATTGGAATGTATTTAACAAAACTTACTATAAGAATTTTTTTTTTTTCATAATTAGATGTTTCACATTAGGATTTGATATATATGCATATATATTTGTATATTTTCTTTATGGAGGCTAGCTCATAATGTACGTGTCTGTAGTTAAACTGAAATGTTTGAAAATATGAAAGTGTCTTTGTTAAGGTAGTATTTGTTTAAAATATACTACACTTATTGTTAATTTTAAGTTAATAACGCTGAAGCGGTGTATTTTTTTAAGGCCTAATGGCTGGTATGCGTGTTATTCGAGTAGGGCGATATTTTTATTTCATACCAAATCTTGTATTTGAATCATATGTACCTGGTCTATAAACCATGACACATATTAAACTATTTTTGCACTTTGTTGTAGAGATCGTTTCTTTTAATTTGTTACTATTAACTTGACCGGAAACATAGACACGACTGTAACTAGTTAGAGAACTTTAAAAGCTTCTAATCAAGACAAACTAGATAAACAGATAACAACTATCGTTATGAGTGACGTAAGCAGCACCAGTCTAACAAGAAATAAATGCCATGAATATCATAAAGCAAAAAAAAAAAAAAAAAGGTACGTTAGAGTCATCATCGTTCAGATGCTGGGTAACTTTACAAACAAGTGACAAAATTTATGTATCTAGAACTAAGTTATTTTAAGTAGAAACCGGTTTTCTTTCAAGCATTGGATATGTTGTCTTCCACAAAATAGTAACAGATTCTAAACCGAAGTAAACGGAATGTTTCATAGAGGATAACTTAAAAAACATCCAAGTAAACAAAAGAGTTAGTTCTTCTGGAGTTGTTTCGATGTCTCATTTTTCTTTCCTGGAAGATCGACCACTAATACAAACTAAAAACCACTGTCTTTCAGAACTTAATATAACTTCAAGTAAATAAAGCAAGCGCAAGTTAGCACTGAAATACATGAAATTACTGTAGTATATAAGATAACTTTATAAGACATGGTTCAAATCATGATACTTAATTATAATTATACCTTTAAATTGTAAAAATCCACTATGAATTAAATATAAAAACAGGTTATGAAATATTACAAAAATATTTAACAAAAATACATAAATTCTCTTTAAAACAAAAGTAAAAAAAAAATCAAGCAATGAACTAGTACATTTTTACACATACAAAATGTAAAATGAAATACAAATTTACAAAATAATAAGGGGATTCAAATAAAAACGTTTTCAGCCCTATACTTAAGTAAAGGCAATGGCTCAGCGATATATCTGTGGACTTACAACACTAAAATCCGGGTTTCGATACCCGTGGTGTACAGAGCACAGATATCCCATTGTGTAGCTTTGTGCTTAATTCAAAACAACAACTTAAGTAAAATATTTTCGACGTTGCTGTTATTTAACAAAAATATCTGAAATTTTTTAACAATGACTCTTACATGTGTAAGCTCCAAACAAGATAAAAAAATCATTATTTTCTTATTTGTACTTTTATTGTGATGAGTCCTTAAATGTGAATAATAAAAAAACTCAGTTTTTTCTGGAAAATTTGTTTGTACTGAGTTGTTTTTGAATTTCGCGCAAAGCTACACGAGGGCTATCTGAGCTAGCCGTCCCCAATTTAGCAGTGTAAGACTAGAGGGAAGGCAACTAGTCATCACCACCCACCGTCAACTCTTGGGCGACCCTTTTACCAACGAATAGTGAGATTGATTGAATCATTATAACTGGATCAGTTTTATTTTTGGGAATGAAAGCTAAGAAAAAACAAAATTAATAATAAATAAAATGAATTCTTTCAATTACCATGATAAATATAGTATATACATTAGCTTGGATTCTGTACCGTTTCTCTATTAATGTACGGTAAAATGGACTTACGCTGAATAATCTTACAAAATATCTACTATGTTATAGAAGTTTTAAAAGTATGAAGATTACTTGGTAACCAGTATGTGATTTTAGAATATAATTCTTTATAGTTATAAATATTTCCGTACTATGAACTCATTGTAGTAAATAAGTCTTGGTTATTTCGTCATGTTTTGCGTAATAGTAATTATTTTTGTACAATTTTGAAAAACTGATATTTTTTTCGCTTGCCCTTTGCTAGTATAGCGGTATGTTTATGGATTTACAACACTAAAATCAAGGGTTCGATTCCCCTCGCTGGGCTCAGGAGATAGCCCGATGTGGCTTTACTGTAAGAAAACACAAACACTTTTTTCGTTTATTCATAATGATGTGTTGTTTTTCAGTGGTCCACCACCAATTGAACAATGCACTGAAATTTGCTTTGGAATACTTAATGCTGTGAAAAATAGAACATTTCCAGTTAAGACTAGTGGTAGGGGTGAAAGCTCTCCTGTAAAATGGAAAAACAAATTGATATGAAGAGAGTCACAATGATTTTATTACAGAGGAAATGTTATTTACATAATTATATATATATTTAACTGGTAATTTTTATTACATGAAAACTTTTGACTTTGCGAATGGGATACATGAATACGGCTAAGAAGAAACTGTAAATATAAACGGTTTTTTTTCCAAGTAACAAACTGTGTTGCGTAATGGTTTACCAGATGATATTGTTTATGCGCAATGAATTTTACAGAATTTACTTTCGTACATTTGAAGTGTTTTGGATATACACTATAAAGACCATCACGAAATACCGGATTATAATATTCATAACAAAGAGTCTGGACGACATTTTCTGTGCAATTAAAATCACGTATGTTTCACATCGCTGTACATCAGAAAATGTTTGTTTTTTGTTTTTGAATTTCGATGCAAATTTACACGAAGCCTGTCTGCGCTTGTTTGTTTTGAATTTCGCGCAAAATTTCACAAGGGCTATCTGCGCGAGCCTTCCCTAATCTAGCAGTGTAAGACTAGAAGAAAGGCACCTAGTCATCACCACCCACTCCCAACTGTTGGGCTACTTTTTTACCAACGAATAGTGGGATTGACCGTAACATTGCTGAAAGGGCGAGAATGTTTTGTTGCGACGGAGATTCGAACCCGCGACCCTCAGATTACGAGTTGACGCCTTAGCTATTTGGCCATGTCGGGTCCACATCAGAAAATAATTCGAGTTTTCATTTTTACTTCATTTATTGCTGGTATATTCAGCATAGAAAATTTAGTTTTCAGTTTCAACATCATGACTTAAGCTTTACTACATGATATTTAATTTATCCATAAGATATACCTATTATAAAGAACAATACGAACAATAAAGTTAATCTGTAAAGCAACTCAAACATGTATACATTCACATAATTTATAACTTATATAATACAGATCATACAAAATCAAGAACACTAAGCATTACTAACAGTTCTCTGAAGATCACTAATGAATTTGAAAATTAGCAATCTGTTTGTCTCTACTGTCTATTAGCAGCAACCAGTTTTTACTCTTACTAGTTTTATGTTTCCGTGGATGCTATGGTTGGCATATATGCATTCCTAAATATTAGCTTAACCAATTGTTGAAAATAATTTGTTACAACATAAAAGTTCTAATTGGAATAATTAGTTACATTAATGGTACCTGTGAGCTTATCAATGCGAAAGAGATAGACCATCACAGTGGCTTTGTCTTGACACTGGATCATCAACTTATATCAGCAAAAAATATTCATGTATTGCTGCCCTCTATTGGTGTAAATCAGTAATAGGAAGCACTGAAAGATATACTTAAAGTTTTTGTTTATATTTAAAGCACAAAACTACCTAATGCGCTATCTGTGCTCTGCTAACCACGAGTATACAAACTTGGTTTATAGCGTTGTATGTCTTCAGACATACCGCTGTGCCACTAGGGGCGAAAACCTTAAAACATAGCTAGACTAAAAGTAAAATAAAATAAAAAATAGTTTTAAATAAAATTAATACATAAAACAATGCCATCTACATGAAATAAAAAATAATAACATTATTAAAATTATTGCACATATACTGAAAAAATGTATAAAAGAGCTTTATTTCGTCAAAATAATACATACATATAGTACACATTAAAATGACATTTAATAACCCCATTATATACACTCACCCAGAGAGATGGTCAAGGCATTTCATTATTCACCTTAATCTCGCCAACAAGACTTCTAATGTTGCTGTTAGACAGGTGACTTGGGTTGTCAGTACTGTCACTACTTTGTTTGAGATCACTTAATTGCTGGAGTCTGTCACGGTTTTTCCTTCATAAGATTCCGACGTCCCTATGGACGTACCTTATGCTGGAAATCTTTTCTTCAGATTCTACATGTAGTGGTCTCTCTGAAGGATTTTACACACATGCTTGTATTGCCATCGAAGAGCCCTGGTACAACACACGATGGTATAAGTCACCAGGCTCTTCTGGGCTTTTATCTTCACTTCCATGCAGAACGTTTGTTCGTTTTAAATTTCGCCCAAAGTTACTCAAGGGCTATCTGCGCTAGCCATCCCTAATTTAGCAGTGTAAGACTAGAAGGAAGGCAGCTAGTCATCACCACCCATCGCCATCTCTTAGGCTACTCTTTTACCAACGAATAGTGAGAGTGATCGAATCATTATAACGCCCCCACGGATAAAAGGAGCGAGAATGTTTGGTGCGACCGGGATTCGAACCTGCGACCCTCAGATTACGAGTCGAACGCCTTAACCCACCTGGCTATGCCGTGCCCCATGGAGAACGTCAACAACAAGAAAGGGTACTGTGGTTTGTTCACTTGGAGTTCAACTACTCCAGATGAGATGGTGCTGACATTGATGATTCCATAGTTGATATTCTCATGAGCATTCCAGTGGTATCAGGTCCTTATCAGTCCTCATTTACTGACCAGCTGTTATGGATCTCAGGACTAATCTGTTCATCAAATCTGCAATCTTTTCTAATTCAGATGTTTTGGTCTTTTCATCTATGGGCTTGTTGATGGTGAGCATTAACTTGACACTCTCTGCCTTCTTCATAACTTCCTCCTCTTTACTGTACAAAAAACCCTGAGTGTTCTGGAGCAGCTGTAAGGTTTCGTACCATGAAGAGAAATTCAGCATATTTACTCGTTATAATGACTGGGGATGAATTTTAAGCTTGCATACCGACAGTCGAGTACAAGTGGTTATTCTAGGACACAGTGGTTAAAATTTCAGCCAACCATAGGTTGATGGAGGCTCATAATATACAGCACCGAGAAATGGATAGATGCTAGTCAAATGACACGTCTATAGGTATAACATATATTCACACCCATGTTATCTAGTTACAGGGATTTATGTGCCCATGTTTTTCATAGATGCACACCTGACTAGCTACTTTTGTCTACGCTACACTAAATCGCCCCTGCTGGATCACATACATGCACGTGGTGAGCTGAACTGGCCCAATCTCACTGACTTTCACAGTCTGGTTGCTGTAGTAATTGAGCTCAGTTTTTATGGTAGTTGAACCTCATTGGAACCTATGCGGTCAAGTTGATTCAAGTAAATCTCATTCATCCAATCTTCAACTATTAGACTTTGCTAAAGCCTTTCTTGTTTTTCTCAGAGGTTTTTTTCCAACTACAAACTGCACAAAGGCTTTGTCATAAAATAGTCTTTATTTTATTGTATGCACAATCAGCATTTTCGTGTCTTTTGTAGTGTAACAACATTAGAATAAACATTCAGTTAAACTATCTACTTATTAAGAACATTCCGGTCTACACAACAGAAGTACTCCTACCAAAACCAAATAAAACACTAGATACATTATATGCATGTATATTGTTCACGACTTCTATACTATTACCTGTGAATATCATGTACTACTGAAAATTTTACTTACTGTTGACGAAATCTCACACAGAATTCTCTACCTTGACTAGATTTTGTGAAGTAATTTTCTCAAAACATTAAATAACATTTTGCATTAGAAAATTCATTCCATGCTTGAGAAAGTAAGAGGTAGCAACTCTCTTTCAATTACTGATATCTTCCAGTCAAAAAAATTGTCTTAACAAGTGATAACTGAGGATCACATAGAAAACAAATGTAGCAACTGAATACTTCAAAGGGAAGATAGTTTGGTTCATTGTCTACACTCCTGCTAAGGAGCTAATTTTATATTTTCTTTACACTAAACCTTCTTTTTCATTGTAAATAAAGCAAGCTAACTGTGATTGCTGTGATGCGTATTGGTGTATAGAAAACAGTAGTAAATTTCTCACTATCGTGGCCAAATGATGCTGCCTCACATTCATTGGCTGGCTCAGGGAAGAGAAAGAATAATGTCATCAGAGACAAAGAGGACATAATTCTAAGTTTTACCACCAGGAACGCGTTGCTAGACCGCCATGAGAAGCACCCTTGATATCATAGTTCAACAGAGTGTCACTAGAGGACACAACTAAACTTTTGAAGATCTAAATTTATAATTATAACTCTTTAGCAGACAGGCGGCCATGATGGATAATTATGCCACAAAATAAAGAACGTATTTGTAGGCCGTCATGATAAGCGGCCATGAGTTATACAACAGATGTCCTGAAAAGAACGTTTCACACTAATTATTTAGTTACTCCTAAAAAGGGCAGTGAACGATAATTAATTAGTTAATTAACTGATAATTAAATCATCATACCACAAAATAGAAAATATGTTTTTAGACAGCCATAGCTCATACATTCCATGTCTCAACAGGAATATAATTAATCACTAATTCGATAACTACTTAACTCATTTATAATTAATTCATTAAAAAGGGTGCTTAAGAGTAAATATTTAGTTAATTAATTTTCCTTAAAAAAAGAAGACTTAAGGTTATTTCATCAGTTTATTAAATTTCCTGTCCTAAAGTGCATTATCTTACTCAATCTAACGCATACAATACATGACTATGTGTTTAAATGCCTTGAAAAGGACAATATCATACAGTAGCTACAACTTATACTTTATACAACAATTTATATCGTCAATAAAACATTTATTATACAACAACACTTTTACAAATTTATGAAAAAATAAGATACACGTGTTACTTTACACGTCGCTTCTATAATAGGTTCATAAAAGTAATGAATAATCTGATGTCACACTGGAATCAACATATAAACACGTGGTCAATTGTGAAGCTTTCTCTTTGGAGAAATTGACATAACCAACATACAGATACATGGATTTCTGAAGTTATTAGCAATTTACACACATACAATCTGAAAACAGAAGTTTAAGAATAACAAAGGTCAGACACAATCAGTGTGAACACTAACATCAAGACAAAATTGTTTGCAGAGTGTTAGGTGGTTACACATGCAATGTTGGATAGTAAGATATTTCAATTCAACCAGTCAATTATCTTTGCTCATTAGCCACATTAAAAAGAACATTATACCCTCCTTTCTACATCTTTCAAAACTTTATATGCATTCAAACTTAGTTGTTTTTCTAATGCATAAAAGAACATGAGTGATATTGTAATTCATTCATTATTTCACTTTATAGATAAATTACAAAACAGCATTTTGTGATAAAATGTAAAACACATGTTGTGTCCAAAACATTATCAGTGTTTCAGTCCACCTAAAATAAACTGAAAAGTTTGTTTTCTAGTGAAACGTGTAGGTACGGCATGGCCAGATGGGTTAAGACACTTGACTCGTAACCTGAAGGTCGCGGGTTCGAATTCCCGTCTTAACAAAACATGCTCGTTCTTTCAACCGTGGGGGTGTTATAAAGTTACGTTAAATCCCACTATTCGTTGGTTAAAGGGTCGCCCAAGAGCTGGCGGTGGGTGGTGATGACTAGCTGCGTTCCCTTTAGTCTTACACTGCTAAATTAGGGACGGCTAGCGCAAATAGCCCTCGTGTAGTTTTGCACGAAATTCAAAACAAACTTAAACTTGCGACATTTATATTTACTGAAACGTTTGTGAAGATAAATGTTAATGATAACATACTGTCATTATTTATTTACTTAGAACGTATTTAATACTTACGGGAATGGTGTACTCAGCATACAGCGAGTGTGTGCGTATTTTCTTATAGTAAAGACACATTGGGCTATCTGCTGAGTCCACCGAGGGTAATCAAACCCCTGATATTAGCGTTGTAAATTTGTAGACTTTCCGCTTTAAAATAAAAGTCAATTATAATGCACTCCCACTATCTATGTATATACAATATATTTAATGTTAATGAGAAAACTTTTATTAAGATAACAGTTATTTATAATAACCATCGCTATTTATGTAATTACAAATATTTAAAATAGATGGTTCACTTTACAAAACTGTAAATATATTGTGACACACCTGGTTAAATACAACTTTTGTGTTTAATTAAACTGTGCATTTCCAAAATTATTAATGACGAAACATTGCTGCTTCCTACATAGATTGATTATATAGTTATACAAAATCATATCATTAATATCTGAAAAGTTAGTGTACAATTATAGCCTGCTGTGCTCGGCGTACAGCAAATAGTCAGACCATATGAGTCGGCTTAGAACAAAATGGTTTGTTTCGAATTTTTCGCAAAGCTACACGAGGGCTTTCAGCGCTAGCCGTCACTAATCTAGCAGTGTAAGACTAGAAGGAAGGCAGCTAGTCTTCATCACTTACCGCCAACTTTTGGGCTACTCTTTTACCAATGAATAGTTCGATTGACCGTCATATTATAACGCCCCCATGGCTGAAAGGAAAAGCATGTTTGGTGTGGCGGGGATTCGAACTGGCAAAGCTCAGATTACGAGTCCAGTGCCTAAGCCACTTGGCTTTGCCGGGCTACATAGCCTTAGGAAAAAGAAAAGGGACAGCTGTGGGTGCTCTAGCTCGCAACGTCCACATCTTTACCACGTATCCCTGTCTGAAGCCACATGTGAGAAGATGGCTACTTTCAAATAATGTATTGATAATTATAATACAAAACATCAGTGAAGGAAAGAACAAAGCTGTTCTTGAAGTTAGCAATCAAGCTTCTAATACGATATTTGGAAATAAATAGCAAGATATTGAGGTATTATTATACTTGGTGGTCTGTGGTGTGGAAGTATAGAAAGATGTTAAGGTATTATTATACTTGGTAGTCTGTGGTGTGGAAGTATAGAAAGATGTTAAGGTATTATTATACTTGGTGGTCTGTGGTGTGGAAGTATAGAAAGATGTTAAGGTATTATTATACTTGGTGGTCTGTGGTGTGGAAGTATAGAAAAATGTTAAGATATTATTATACTTGGTGGTCTGTGGTGTGGAAGTATAGAAAGATGTTAAGGTATTATTATACTTGGTAGTCTGTGGTGTGGAAGTATAGAAAGATGTTAAGGTATTATTATACTTGGTGGTCTGTGGTGTGGAAGTATAGAAAGATGTTAAGGTATTATTATACTTGGTGGTCTGTGGTGTGGAAGTATAGAAAAATGTTAAGATATTATTATACTTGGTGGTCTGTGGTGTGGAAGTATAGAAAGATGTTAAGGTATTATTATACTTGGTGGTCTGTGGTGTGGAAGTATAGAAAGATGTTAAGGTATTATTATACTTGGTGGTCTGTGGTGTGGAAGTATAGAAAATGTTAAGATATTATTATACTTGGTGGTCTGTGGTGTGGAAGTATAGAAAGATGTTAAGGTATTATTATACTTGGTGGTCTGTGGTGTGGAAGTATAGAAAGATGTTAAGGTATTATTATACTTGGTGGTCTGTGGTGTGGAAGTATAGAAAGATGTTAAGGTATTATTATACTTGGTGGTCTGTGGTGACGGAGTATGAAAGATATTATCCCACCTAGACCGTATTCCCAGGTTATCGAGAATTTCAGACTTCACTATCAGCCGAATTCCCGGTATAGCGGGAATGGGAAACGCCCACATTTAAACGAGGTCGAACAAAGAATTAATCAGCTAATAAGAATAAAGGTAGGTTGTGAGTACGGTGTTAATGTTATTTTGCAAATAGCAGCCTCCTGTTAGGACCAATTTCGTTGTTTTTGTAAGGTTATTTGCTAATTTTTACCATGAAGCGTAGCTCTCTAGAACCAAGCACTTTGAGTGAGATAAGAAAAAAACCTAGGATATTTATAACTGCTGCGGTATTGCAAAAATTAGATTCATCAAATCAAGATGAACAGGAATTTGATCAAACGTATCCTGAGGATGACTTGGAATCAGTTGATGATGAAGAAAGAAGAAGAATCTGAAAATTATGGTATATGCCTCAAGCCAGGGACGTGGTCCTCGATCGGCTGATGGTAGGGTGATGCAGATGTTCCAGATGCATGTTGGAGTAATATTTTTTTCCGCACAAGAGATTGGTTTACAGTTTGATGGTAACAATGCAAGCACATATAGAAATCATATATGTGTTGTGTGCAATGAAAAACACCTCAGGTACAAAAGAAACTTCCCTGGAGTACCATACGAGGGCATTACTTTCAAACTGTTCAAGAGCTCAATTTGGTGTGCCCTCTGCAAGAAATATCTCTGCATCAAACAGGGGTCGACATGCTGGGAAGACTGGCACACCACGGTGCAGTATTGGTATTAGATTAAAGGTAAACCTATTACAGATAATATTGTGGAATTGTATGCGTTTCTGTGTAGTAGTTTTCATGTAATCTCTTTTTCTGTGACACGTGTTTTCATGCATTTTCCTGTGGAGCTCAGGCTACGGGGCAATTTGGTTCCCTTAGGTTAGGGCTGATAAGGTTAAGGTATTGCTGTACTAGGTGGTCTGTGGTATCAGAGTAGGGGTAGACTATGAACTCTTCTTGGGCTGTATGGTCTAAAAGTACTTGTCAATTGAGTCTAATGTAGCCTTGTTGGCGGATGTTGGTTCAGTATAGTGCGTCTGTGGTCTGCTGATCTATGCAGGGCTATAGCAATACTCACTGGAAAGATTACTAGAAGTAACGATACGAAATTAAAAAAAAAAGAAGTTGCATCCTTGAGTAAACTGAAATTTAAAGAGTTCCACACTGTGCCAGGTCTTACAGAAGGTCTTCACTTTTCTTTTGAAATACACTATTTTAAGTGAAGATGAAGAAATCTACTTTTTGATATTTTTAATTATCGATATAAGTTATACTTCTCGGAGAATTAGGTAATAGTTACGAGTAGAGGTCTTTGATCTTCATTGCATGTTTTCCAGTTGATCTCACAAGAACCAACCACCACTTTCTTGCGTCTAGAACTTGAGGGCTTATTAAAACATTCAATACAATGTTGGAACTTGAAAGAAAGGATTTTTATAAAAATTTTGCAAGACGTCACCATATATTTTTCATAGGTTTAGAAACATTTTCATGTGTTTTTTATTTCGTTAACTTGTTTAGCAGAAGCTGATATTTTCCTTTCATTTAACATAACTTTGGGTAATTTCTATCAGCACTTTCAATCACTCAATTTAACTTACAGAAGAAAGAACATGGACCAATATGAGTGTTTTTCTATTGCAGTAATTATAATTAGGAGATCTTGATAGTTCGACACTCTCTATTCAAAACTTCAAAGTACACACGATTACTTATTCATTATATTGTACTATTGGAGTATTTTTATTCGAATTGTCAACTACAACTCATTAAATACAAATACTTATTATAAATCCATGTCTCAGCTCTTTCTTTGTGACTCAACTACTTGCTAAATTTGTACAAGAGCCTACAGTTATTATCGGGTCTAAACTGTCTGTTTTCTTGGTCTTCCTCGAGATACCACAGTATTTGTGATATCACACGTAAAGACATGTTGATTAACTCATTGGATACAGAGCACGTGAACTTTTATAAAATCTGGTTGTTTAAATAGACTATAAGAAACCATCGTCTTTATGCTCTAGATGGATTATGGAAAGCAATAGGGAGGAGTACTACGGTTTTAATATTACAGTCTTTCGACAGAGTTTTTGGCAATGAAACTATGCTGTACAGCAATTGTCAAGATACACTGTAACCATACAGAACATGAACGGAGATGGTAAAGCTGCAAAATCGTTTTAACATACACTTAATATCTACAGTGTGTACATTTAAGATTGTCCTAAATCTTCTAAACTAGTCAAACTGGTTTCCAACAGATAACGAACAGTAAGGATGTCCTGCTGATGTAACAATGAAACTTAATATTTATAAATCAAAACGAAAGAACAGTTTACTTAACTATACTCATTATCGTGTTTTATCTAATTAGGCAGCTTTATTTATAGCAGATTAATATTAATTATCAAGCTTTTAGTAACCAAATAACGAAGAGCACTGCTGTGTATAGTGTTCATAGGTTTAAAAGATATATATATGTATAGCTTATGTATATGTATATTCAAATATCTACCTAGAAGAAGTTGTTCGTAATAAATTTCCCACAGTTATAGCCCTTCGTCTTCCGATGGGGTGGCAGAAAGTCAGGGCTTTTAAGGGTTACAATACAAAAAAATCGAGTTTCGATACATCACAGTTAGTCCATTTTATAGCTATGTGCTTAACAACAAACTTATGTTTCTATTCCTTATTTTACACCTTAAATTATTTTTTCTCTTGCTAATTTTATATTAGTGTTTTAAGATATCGCGGCTTAAAGGTAAGACTGAGGACAAAAACGCCAAAAATTAGAATATCAACTGCGTTTAAAAATCATTGAACCGAAGTCAAAGCAATTGTTTTCATAAATGTAAGCTTTTATCACATTTAAATTTTGAATTTTCCAGATTTCTATTGAATTAAAAATAAAAGCACTTTCCAAATTTGTATTTTAATGTGTTTTATCGTTTCAGGTTTTACAATGTTTTGCAAGTCCTCCGATGGATAATCTGTACATTTATAGACTCGCAACGCTTATAACCAAATCTTAACTCGCCATGACAGAGAGATAAAACAACGGCAATAACATATTTAACAGTTTCGTATTTTTTCATATTTTACTATTTTTTTTTTATCTTACACTTAGAGCTTACACGTTAGACGAACAGATAAGATTGGCAAAGAAGCCTCGAGTTGGAACGTAGAGGAATATATGGTTCACGTAGAGGATTTTTATAGACAGTTGGAGCTGGAGCAATCTGTGTCAGTTAAGAGAGTTTTTGTGGCAACGGATGATCACAAGGTATTAAGAAGCTTACAAGAAAGGTATGATTGAAAATATTTTTTACCTTATAAAAGAAACCAGCTAGAAGATATTATTGGGATAATATTTATTTTTCTAAAATGTGTCTCCTAACAGCGAGATCAATCACGTACAACTTGTTCTTTGTACGTTAAACGTTGTGCGTGATCATGTTTTATTATTAGAGACAAAATATTGGGTTGAGGAATAATTCGTGAGCGTTTTTTCAAGTTAAAAAAATATATTCATAAATGAAATCTTTCGCAAAATATTTCAAGTCATTTGGTAGATAATTTTTTGCTCTAATAGATGGTGTGTTTGATTTTCATATGTCTTTAATTTTTGCTTTCATTTTCAGCTCATTAAATGGACTGTCAAGTGGACAAAATCGAGCATTTTCGACACCATCTGCTTTTCGCATTTAATTTCTTGCAATTTCGTTTAAAACAATTCATACTATATACCTAGGTATTACATGAAATAAAGTATCATAATAAATGTTTTGGGTGTAATGTGTTCATGCATTGAAGTATTGTACAGTCTTGCATGTAATGCTTGAATGAAATTATTTAAAAACGCTCACGAATTATTCCTCAACCTAATAAAAGAGACATAATTTAAATTTTTATTGTTCACCACCAGACCATGCATGTTTACTCTTAAATGTAAACTTATATTTTATAATATAATATAATTTAAACTTTTTATTTATCTAAAAGAAATATATGGCTTTAAATTGAGCTGAATTATTTAATGACTTTGTTCAATAAATACTTCAGTCATAGTTTAACAAAAATTACTTTTATTTAACAATGTGAAATATATAAAATGTATAGAAATTCAAACAAGAGGAAAGTAAGGCAAACATTTTTAGTCTTTAAATAAAAAAATATTTTAGCCATCCATGTTCTTCAACATGAATAATTCTAATTTATTCATAAAATTCTGTACGTTTGGCTCTACTGAAAGACACCTTTTCTTCTTTCGGAACTTCATTCCACTTTCTGGGTTTAAATTCACAAAACGCCTAAAAAGGCAAAGAGAATGTTTCATAATGCTAATATTATTAACTAATGAAACACGATTCACTACAAACTAGTTGTTAGTTGATGAAGCTCTGCAGAAAAATTAGGTAAAATTCATTAAATAGAAAACACAAATGTTAAACATGATTTTATAAAGAAAGTTATAATGTAGCATATATGGTTATGTTTTAAGTGTTATAATATAAAATTCCAATTTTCAATGGATTACTTCTTATGGTGCTGATAGGTTATGTTCTAAATACCTGATACTAAATAGATTTAGTAGGTGTTGAGAACCATACAAAAATAGTATGAATGTCTGGTTAATAACAATACAAATTGGAAGTGTCAATACTCTAAGACCGAACATGGCCAGGTGGTTAGGGCACTCGACTCGTAATCCGAGGGTTGCGGGTTCGAACTCCAGTCACACCAAAAGTTCTCGCTCTTCCAGTCGTGGGGACGTCATAATGTGACGGTCAATCACACTGTTCGTTGGTAAAAGAGTAGCCCAAGAATTGGAGGTGGGCGATGATGACTAGCTGCCTTCTCTCTAGTCTTACACTGGTAAATTACGGACGGCTAGCGCAGATAGCCCTCGCGTAGCTTTGCGCGAAATTCAAAACAAACAAATAATACCCTAATCTTTTAATATATGTGACAAACATTTTGTAACAAGATCTAAAATATGTGCTAAGCGTATTCTAACTATTAGAAAATAGTCCATGAGCAAAATAAATCCAGGTTTAAAATAGAAACATGCAATGGGCCTAGAATAGGGTCTATAGTTCCCGCATACAACGCTTACTTCCACCACCACATAAAAGAGACTGACAGCTACAACTATTTTCCCCTAAAATATAAAAAGATCCCTTGGGATAAATCTCTTTACGTGATATGGGGACATCCCGCAGAAGGTTTCGTTCTTTCAGCTAAACTCCTCTGAAATCTGACGACCCATGATGGCGAGGAGAGGATCCTTTGGCCTTTAATTTCTGTAGACGGTCAGTCTTGGGGTGCCCGTCTTGGGTCAATCGGATGATGCTTTGGACTAGAGTAAATCACGTACCAGTGTTGGACGTTCTCAAAAAGTGTTGTGGACATTATGTCTGATTCTGGTGTTTGGGTATAGTGATCACGAAACCCTGGCGTTGTGTACCTCCCGTATGGCTCATGGTGGGTGGGGACAGTGGTAATTGAACTTTACATACTTTATTATGGATACACTCATACATGAAAAAATAATTAAAACTGAAAAAATTGAAAAAAAAACATATTATCGGAAAACGAACATGTATGGATGACTCTGTTCAAAAGTCACCATCATAGTCTGACTTAACACCACGATGTATCATTCAGCATTCATTGTTTGAGAAATCCTCAGGGGAAATGTTACCTTTCTCATTCAAAAGGGATTAGAAAAGCTTACTGGCTCCCCCAAGCCAGTAAGGAAGCTATGCTCAGAAGATATATCGATAGGAACATCTTCACCACAACACAACAAACTCCTCTTAAAGTCGAAAACTATGGTGGTATACTCATTAAGACCACTCCTCATGATATTCTGAATTACTCAAGAGGGATTTAAAGAACATTCCAGAGTCCAAGATCCTCGCTGGTTTCTCTAACCAAGGCGTTTCTATAGTTCCCCGAATCTCCACTTGAAAGACGGAATAATGCTTTCTACAAATGTAATTATTTGGACGTTTACATCGTCACGTCCACCTGCAACTGTTGAGGCAGGATACTTGTGAAGTACGGTCATATATTCCAAACCTTCTCTGATGTTTCCAGTGTCAGTGGTTCAGACATTCAAAGATCTGTTGTCGTAGATCTTTAACCTATGTTCGTTATGGTGGCAAAGACCAAGACACCTACGAGTATGACGTGGAACTACACTGTGTTAACTGTAATGGTTCTCATCCCTCTTACTTTTGATCTTGCCCTAAATGGGTGGAAGAGAAAGAGGGACAATGTTTAAAAACATGTTTCTCCAATATAGAAGGAAGTCCTGGCAGCTGTTGCATTGTATTTTATAAATAACGTTGATGCATATGTTGTGTTTGTCAGTGTAGTTTCTACATAGTATGGACTTTAGTTTTGAGTCCAGTTTTTGAATAAACTTGGTATTTTCTGGAATGTTGTGCTGTGTTATACGTTTTTATCGAAATATTAGTTATTTTTTCCCTGATGTTGAGAACATACAATATGTAACAGTATAAGGAATATACTCTGCTTATGGTTTTTCGACTAACGTAAAGATGAACTTATACAATTCCATGGCTAACTGATCGAGTAACTGAATAAACATGATTACTATCACTAAAACCTTACTGACATTCGAGTATTTTTCCCTAAATATTTATTGGATACCTAAAAATTTCGATAAATACTTCTCAGGATGCGTATTCATCACATATTAACTCTTTCACTACTTTAAACTGTTCACTCTTATTTATCTCACTATTATTTTTCTAGATTTTTCACAAAATATATCGATTATAAATTTGTACGCCCGGCATGGCCAGGAGGTTACAGCGTTCGACTTGTAATCTGAGGGCCGTGGATTCGAATTCCCGTCACACCAAACATGCTCGCTTTTTCAGCCGTGGGTACATTATAAAGTTACGATTAATCTAACACATGATCATGTGGTGACCTACTAACAAAGAGCTGTCTCGATGTCAGGTAGTCTTCAGGTCTACTGAAGAATGATTTTTAATTGTATAAAGCTTCAAGTGCCTGGTAGTTGTTGTTGTTTTAATCTGTAATAACATTAAACAGTAAAGCATTCATTTATTATATGTAGTAGTAAAACATAAGAAACATTTTCGAGATGGTGAAATTATATAAAGTAAATTATTGTTTATAATACGTATGTTATAATAGTTGTCTCATTGACTCATGAAAGCAAAACATCAAGCATCCTATGGAATACTGTGTGCTTAAAGTAACACTAATATTTGTAATTATAACATCTTTGGCTCATAGAGACACTGATAAAGGACATATGTGAAATGACATACTTTGTCATAAAGATAGTTATATAGATAAAGACAAACTGGTGAAAGTGTATGGTGTTTAAATGAGTGCTCTTTTCAGTACAGTAATTATAAAAAGTAGGCTTAAGTATAGAAACTAAACTATAATTAGTATGTTAAGTGAAAATCGGCTATGTGTTTTCTTGTCCATATTCGTAGAAACAATAATTTGAAATATTTGTCAAGAGCACTGTTATATGGACAGTAAAATGTCAAACTAATGAATGTGCAAGCATATATATTAAATTATTTCATAAGAATTGACCAATTGTCCTCCTCAGGACATTAATTGGAAACAAATATGCTTAAATATAGAAATTAAAACTATAATCAGTATATGTCCAATGTGTATAAACTCGTACAAAGGCTGTCTTTTTCAATATTTATACAAAATATTGAGTATGGTAAAATCATTTCAGGAGTGCCTTAAAAAACGTTAGTAACATTATTGTCCTATAGAACTAAAATTAATAAAAATAAGATGAGACTTGTTAAAATTTGCGTGTCTTCCCATGAAAGTATAGAAACATCTTTTTAAAACACAATTAAATGCATGTTGAAATATGTATGCAATCCTGTTAAACTCTATCCAGCTTTCGAATACGTATGTTACTTTACAGTTTTAAAAACGTGTCTCAAAATATTTTTTCTCAAGAACGTAGTTATAGGGATCAATATAAACAAGTAAAACAATAATATTGTTGTAAGTGTGCATGTTAAGTAAGTGTCCTTTTTAGAACATAAGCGATCTGCATATAAAAATATTTTATACCTAAAGTGACAGCACTAGTATTAGAACATAATTAAATCTAGCCATTTATTAAATTTGAAACATCTATACTTATCTCATTATGATTGTTGTTCCTTTCATGGGTGTTAAATTCTCTGACACCATACCTGTTTGTCATGGCGGTCTGTCAACACAACCCTAGCAACTCGCCCTCTGAAAACATCATTGTTCCATAAGCAGATACATGTGTGTGACGCTCTCTGGCAGCGTGATTGACAGGTGGGAGATAACAACTGACTAAAGGTGTTTGTGAAGCAAAGTAAAAATAGCAAATCACCAGAAGTTAAGCAATGTTGACTTTTTTTACCGATAACTCATGTTAAAACTATGATTTCTGTTACAGACCAAATATTCAACTTTATTTCAAACTCTGAAGATACTCGCCGCTATATAGAGTTTGTTGTTGAAGATATGTGGTATTTTATATTGTCCAAACTAAAACCATTTGGCCTATATCTTGATTCAGAAAATTCGTCGACATTCAAACAACTACTAGATCAAGTTGTTGATTATAAGAGGTAAACAAAAGAAGATTGTGAATTTAAAGGAACATGATTCTTTGATAACTGGCTTAAATCATTTTGTTTCTACAAATTAAATATCTTCTGCTTTAGTGAAAAAAGAATGAAGAATAGTTCATTCAATAGTTCATTCTCTTTATCAAACCATCTTTAAAAACTTGCAAAACAATAATATTGTTGTAAGTGTACATGTTAAGTAAGTGTCCTTTTCAGGACAAGCGATCTGCATATAAAATTAAACGCATGTTATATGGATAGTTCATTTAGTAGTTCATTCTCTTTATTAAACCATCTTAAAAAGTGCATCAACATTTGAAATATTTTGATAATGACTTGCTTAAGAAAATTATATTTCATATTAAACAATTAAAGCTATATCCTGGAGATATACGCCGTAATTTTCTTTGCCTCCACAGAAAAAGTTTAATGTATTCGAAGTATCATCTTGCTTCTTTAAAAAAAAAATGCAGGCGGAAACGTCAAATACATTAAACGTTCTATTTATCTAGCGTTTGTAGTCATATTTATATTAATAACAATTTATAGTCTTCAGTGAGTACTTAACATCTGAATTTAAGTGAGAGAGACACATGAAAAACGAAATTCATTGTGTTGTACATTTTAATTCAAACGTTTCTTGTTGCTTTGAAGATATGTGTTTAATGGCTACTCGTTTTTAAATTTGAGGAAAATAAAAATGTTTTACATAAATATTTAGTTTATAATTCTTTTTCTTCTAGATTTGTAACTCTTTGTCAATATACAATACATATATGTTAATATACAAGTATTATGTACATCACCACTTGTCAGCTAAAAGTCTAAAACCAATAATAGAAAGGTTTTGAAAATGGTTAAAGCCCACGATTTTATAAAACATTATGTGGCCAATGCTGATAATTTAACATTATGCATCATAAGATTTCTATTCATTTAGTGATTTTTGCAAAAATAAAATTAATAACTGTATATATTGGTCATGCGGCAATATTTAAAGATAATTAATTCATACCTAAAATAGGAACGTTTTAAAACAACGACACTCAGGAAGAATTTAAACATAATTAATACAATTATACTATAAAAAACGAGTTAATTCTTATCTTATCAATTACGTAATAGTAAAAATGGAAGAGGTTTCCAAATACTTCACGCATAGAAAACCATCCTATTAAATTTCTAAACGAGAAACCAAACATTCAAAGTATTGGTTACGATATATTACGCGCATACATACTAATAATACTCTAAGACGTTCATTAGCGTTTCGGATATAACATATCAAAAATTTCTATAGAAGCAACCTTTTTGCTTACTACCTACATGAGCAGGTTGATTGGACTATCGCTACAAGGTTTATCATGCTTACTTGAGTGGTTTGTGGTTATCCATTTTTGATATTTCGATAAATATTTACTGATTTTGTTTTATAAATGGTAAATATATGCATATACTTAAACATGTTTCAAACCATTGCAACACAATAGATAGCGATACATATCGATGATTAAATACGTGACAGTTTCTAAAGGTAAAGTATATACTTTATACATGAAAAGTAATCAAACAAGGGTATTAAAAATATGAATTTTAAAATGAAATATGGATCTTGCTACAAAAGGTATTGAAACAAGTATTAAAACCATAAATATAAATCCTTAAAATTTAGTTCCTTCTTTGATAGCTTTGTACACTTATTTATATACCAAAGTAAGAACTATGTTTTAATGAAGTTGTGATTGTAGTTTTAATTCTCGTAAAAGTTGTAGTTATTTGGAATATGGTTACCCTAGATTTTTAGATGTTGGGTTCATTCCATGGACATGTTAAAAGCTGAACAAATAAATTGGGTAAAAAATTAAAATTTTAAGAGATCGTTGGTTATTCGTATAATTGCTAAAAAAAAAAGCATTCGAAACATAAATAAATGCTTCATTATAAAACACACAAATAAGGCCATACCTATGATATCCTGCACTGTGCACAAGATATAACACGTTTCGCAACAGTCTTTTTTTAAATTTACTGCATTTAAATTCACATAATAGAAAAGAGTAGCCTCACAACTGTTCTTCGATAAAACAGAATAACTCAGAAGCACCTGCAGTGTTTTAGTTTGCAGCAATGGACTGTTACTTGCAAGTCTTTAAGTTCTGCATTAGGTTGAGCACGAATCTCATAAATCAACAAAGAAATTATTTTTTGTAAATATACAGCTTTCTTTTTTAAGTAAGCCTGGTGTAGATTTGCGTCGAGTTCGAGTCTAGGCGACACACACGAAGTTAGTCATCTAAACTAGGATTCGTTTTACAAAGTTAGTGCATTTATACAAAGAAAACTGTATTCTTTTGGAAACACCAAACACAGTCGACCATCCCAAGGTACATTTCTTGAGACAGAACTCTCAAGATTAAACTGTACCTGCAAGAAATGCTAGCTAATCCCATGTTTATCATTCAGATCACTAGGACCACATAATTCTTGTTACCAACCAAATGCCTGAATACCACAAAATTCATGCAACCAACCAATTGCCTGAAAAAATCTCTGATTCATTTTCCAAGTGCACTTTCGTCAACATTTTTAGAATGGCTGAGAATTACTCTGAAGCTCTGATCAACGATCTGACATGTTAACAAAGGAATGTATCTATAACATGCTAACACCGTTTGATTCTTTTCTATCTCAAAAGTTTTTCGTGGTCAAATATAAAAGAATGTTAACAGAAACTGCTAATTTTGGAACATTCTATAATGTCAGCAGTGCAGCAACATATAAAAATTTCAGACTTTACAATCAACCAACAAGACCCCAACTTAACGCGATTATCACACTCTCCACAAACACAGTCAGTAGATGACATCTCGTCACTCTCATGCCATTGTTTACAAGTCTTGCTTGTCCAGATTGGCTTAAATTGCTTGTACTTCTTTGGGTGTTTTTTATTTCTTTCTTTGGTGGCTAAGTGACAGATATATGGCAAGTTTGAAGTGAAAGGGGTTTGGAATTTTGTGTTGAACAAAAAATACTGATCCATCTGCACGTATCCCACTGTTTTCAGTCACAATGTCTTCCAAAATGAAATGTTTAATACAGGCCGTAACCTCTTTAGTGAGTGTAAAATCCTTTCTTGGTACGCAAAGTAACCATTCTACTTGATGTTTAGTGTCCACAGGTGACGAAAGAAGTTGCGTAGTTTGATGTAGGTCCTGACACGTAGGACCTTCGCGGCATTTTCTTAAATAGTTCATTTTAAAGGCTGTATTGGTTGTATCTTATAATTGATGCAAAATAGAAAACTTAGGTGAAACGCGCAAACCTATACGAGGGCTATCTGCGCTAGCTCTCCCTAATTTAGCAGTGTAAGACTAGAGGGAGGGCAGCTATTCATCACCATCCGCCGCCAACTCGTGGGGTACTATTTTACCAACGAATAGTAAGGTTGACCGTCATATTATAACGCCTACCACGGCTGAAAGTGCAAGCATGCTCGGTGTGGCGGGGATTCGAACCAGCGACCCTCATATTATGAATAGAGAACCGTAACCATCTGGCCATGCCAGGCCGTGAAATTATTTGAAGCAAGATTATAGTAAATTAATTTATGATACTTTGTTTTCGTCCCCCTTCACTCACTTACTCCCTCACTTTCTTTTATTTGTTATATTTTTGTGAGCCAACAATACAAAGCGTGAAACGCACGTGTACCCGAATCACTTTTATTATTCGTCAGGATCTTTACCAGGCTATCCTGAAAATGAAATTATTTTAGGCAGAATTAAAGTAGATTAATATATGATACATTGACTGTGGTCAAATACATCAATCGGAAGGGTATGACCGTTTGGGACCAAAGTTGTAATTAAATCTTAAATCGGTCAAGAGATGACGGAATTGTGAGCTAACATTTTGTATACAAAAAACAAACTCGTAACCGTTCTATGAGCTAGCATTCCGCGGCTAAAAATTATGTAATTGTACTTATATGTATTGCAGCTGGCCTATGCAGCAACTGTACAGTGAGCCAACAACTACAATCTCGTGACACATTAAATACTCACTGTGGGTTATAATTATCAGTGTAACCTGGTGTCACTAGGTCTAGAAAAAGGCCTAACTAGTTAGTTGTTCGAATATTCTTATGTTACTAGCCAGTATCAATACGTTCTCTTACTAGTTTATTTTTTGACCAAAGTTATCACCGTACTACATGTGACAACCATATTTTCATATTATAAACAAGCCTTGATCTAAAGTTATGTTGTGTTGGAGACAGGCTTTATTCGATAAGGGATGTCATCAAGTGTTGACAGCAGGCTTTATTCTTTGAGGGATGTCATCGAAGTGGACATTATAAAGTTGTCTATCACTTAAACTTTTACATTCTTCAGTAAATATGTAAATATCGTTATTACAGTATACATATATCAACCAACATACAAAAATTGACGCCCTTATCTTTATTATGAAAAACTGTACAGCACATACTAAATTTTGCTTCAACATTTCAAAGTTATTTTTAATGAACAATCAAAGTTCCAGCAAAAAAAAACTACAAGTGACCCCCATCTGTCGCGTCACAATTATAAGTCAGCGCTTAGTATCAGTCTGCTCGTGTTTAGAAGGCTATGGTGTGTAACTTATGGCTAACGGACCGCTCTGTGAAATATAGTTCGAGACCCCGTGCGCTCCGTACTCTGGAGCCGTGGGGTGTGTTATAAGAGTGACAGACAAATTCAATATTCGATTAGAGCAGCTTAAGAGTTGTAACTGGTTGCTTCATTCTTTCTAATCTACTGGTTGAAAATCAAGGATGGCAGGCAGAGAAGGCCCTTTGTATTGATTTACACGGATATCCGAAACAAACCAAGATCAAAATCCTATTTGTGCTTTCTTGTATATTGATACCATCCTGGTTCTAGAAACTGGTTTCTATCTTCATTGTAGAAATGCCTTCTTATTCTCAAAAAAAAATTTTTTTTCTTTTGAAACTGGAAATATAGACTGAAACTATATATCATTTTCCATAAACTCACAACTGAGATTTTTATTGGTACATCATAATTTATCAGATTAAATGTAACCAACTCATGAAGTTTCTCTCTGAATACAAAAGATAGTGTAAACTCAGTATCTATGTGACGTCATTCTGATATTATAGTTCCATTTATTCCGAATTATACTTTCAGAAAGTTGTTATTTTAAATTGTGAAAATATAAATAAATTTTACCAGCAGTTTTATAAATAAGTCGAGGGCTACACTGTCAAATAACTCTTGTATGTACATTTCTCATAGAAATTACAAAGCTTTAGTCGCAGCCTATTTAAACGATTTGTACGTGCAGTGCATTGGAGGGTAGTTGCACGTGCGACACGTTGCACTACTGGTAACATGTTTATCAACTGTTTATATTTTATCACAATGAAATTTCGACAGTACAATGCTACAATTAATAGACTTGTAGGTGTAGATGACAAGCAAAAGCCATCGCAATGAAACTGGAAATATATTCTAGTACCATTAGTAAAACGATAACAAGAAGTTGACTTCAGAATAATCGTAACCCAAAGATCCCCAGATTCTTATCTCACCTTGTAATCGGCGTTTTGTTCTTTTACGAGAAAGATGACTGAAGAAGATAAAATTGTAGATGCCATTCAAAAACATACCGGTTACGTTCCAATTAATTTTTATATATCTGGCCTGCTAAAACGTAGTCTCAGAAAATGTAGTCTCTACGTACAATGTAAAATTTGTGGAAAATTGCTCAAAAGGTGTGTTGTGAAATTGATCTCGATATTTTCCCCGGGATCTTGTTGCAATAAAAACTGTGGTATCGAATGGTTTGTTTTGTTGAAGTTGGCACCAAACTACATGAGAAATGTGCACTCTAGCCCTCCATAATTTTGAAGCTCCACCACGATGGAAATGTTTAGAATGATTTTTAAATAACGCATCCCCTTCCATGAGCTACCGTCTTCAAACATTAGTCGACGATTTATTTGCAAGGTCGTTAGTATATTTAATCTGTAGGGCTTAAAAGCATAATATTTGGTAACCAAATCAAACTGTCATTTAAAGATACCAAAATTACATTATTACCACACGAAAACATTAATTTTCATTTCTTTTGTTGTTAATAATCGTAGATGGATTTGATTAAGTTCGTGTTATTGCTGTTTTTAACTTATTTAATTTCGTGCAAAGCCACACGAGGGCTCTCTGCGCTAGTTTAGCAGTAACAAACCAGAGGTAAGGCAACTAATCAACACTAGCCACCGAAAACTCTTGGGCTACAAGGAGAGAGATTGACCGAAACTCGTAACGGATGATTAAGTTGCTCGACTCGCAATCTGACAGTGACGGATCCAAATTTCCGTCCCTTCAAACATGCTCGCCCTTCCAGCTGTGGGGGCGTTAAAACGTGACAGTCAATCCCACAATTCATTAATAGAAACGTAGCTCAAGAGTTAGCTGAACTACTCAATGCCCAATTATTCCTTTTTTCTTTATAGCTTCCAGTGAGTGAGTTATAACTATCTATAAGTGTTTTCAGTTTAAATGTGTGTTAGTTATTTATCAGGAAAATATAACTAGTACCTGCTTTCAGTGTTTTTTTGTGATGTTTAAACTAAATATCATTACATTTTATCCCATTGAAAGGATAAAGATCAAGTATTGTTAAACTTTAAGTATACGTTTGAATTGGTGAGTGTATCATTTATAATTTAGAGAGATATTTTAACATTAAGAAAATATAGATTAAAATTCCATTAGTCATCCTACCTAATTTTTTTCAGGTTTACTTTTTGTCTACAACGGATGGCGTGGGTTTATTTTATATGTTTTCACGAGACAGTTTAGGAAAGTGCTTCAGAAACATGATAACATTATACGTTATGTTATAACGTGATTTCTTTTCTTTCAGATGCTGTAAATCGTGTCCTGCTCAGGTCTCTGCCTGCAGATCTTCTTCCGTCACTAAAGCTAATTTCCCAAAGCCCATTAGCCTGGTGGTATCGTCAGTTTGTCAAGTTCATTCTTCGACCCCAGGAAGAACTATTCAGTTATGCGAAGACTATCAAAGGTTCTGATTTAATTCATCCAATTGTAGGGTGAGTGTAACTTTGAAACTGGATGTTTAATGCGATTATAAAGAGTTGTTTTTCAAAGTTTCCTATTATCAGCGGCTACTCAATTGAACTGTGTATTTTTAGAAGCATCAAAGCTACAACTCATTAAATACAATTACGTTTTATAAATCCATGTCTCAGCTCTTTCTTTGTGACTCAACTACTTGCTAAATTTGTACAAGAGCCTACAGTTATTATCGGGTCTAAACTGTCTGTTTTCTTGGTCTTCCTCGAGATACCACAGTATTCGTGATATCACACGTAAAGACATGTTGATTAACTCATTGGATACAGAGCACGTGAACTTTTATAAAATCTGGTTGTTTAAATGGACTATAAGAAACCATCGTCTTTACGCTCAAGATGGAGTATGGAAAGCAATAGAGAGGAGTACTACGGTTTTAATATTACAGTCTTTCGACAGAGTTTTTGGCTATGAAACTATGCTGTACAGCAATTGTCAAGATACACTGTTATCATATAGAACATGAACGAAGATGGTAAAGCTGCAAAATCGTTTTAACATACACTTAATATCTACAGTGTGTACATTTAAGATTGTCCTAAATCTTCTAAACTAGCCAAACTGGTTTTCAACAGATCGCGAATAGTAAGGATGTTCTGCTGATGTAAGAAAGTTAGAAATAAAAACGAAAGAACAGTTTACTTAACTATACTCATTGTCGTGTTTTATCTAATTAGGCAGCTTTATTTATAGCAGATTAATATTAATTATCAAGCTTTTAGTAACCAAATAACGAAGAGCACTGCTGTGTATAGTGTTCATAGGTTTAAAAGATATATATATTTATAGCTTATGTATATGTATATTCAAATATCTACCTAGAAGAAGTTGTTGGTATTTATATTTCCCACAGTTGTAGCCCTTCGTCTTCCGATGGGGTGGCAGAAAGTCAGGGCTTTTAAGGGTTACAATACAAAAAAATCGAGTTTCGATACATCACAGTTAGTCCATTTTATAGCTATGTGCTTAACAAAAAACTTATGTTTCTATTCCTCATTATACACCTTAAATTATTTTTTTTCTCTTGCTAATTTTATATTAGTGTTTTAAGATATCGTGGCTTAATGGTAAGACTGAGGACAAAAACGCCAAAAATTGGATTATCAACTGCATTTAAAAATCATTGAACCGAAGTCAAAGCAATTGTTTTCATAAATGTAAACTTTTATGACATTTAAATTTTGAATTTTCCAGATTATCTTACACCTACAGCTTACACGTTAGACGAACAGATAAGATTGGCAAAGAAGCCTCGAGTTGGAACGTAGAGGAATATATGGTTCACGTATAGGATTTTTATAGACAGTTGGAGCTGGAGCAATCTGTTTCAGTTAAGAGAGTTTTTGTGGCAACGGACGATCACAAGATATTAAGAAGCTTACAAGAAAGGTATGATTGAAAATATTTTTTACCTTATAAAAGAAACCAGCTAGAAGATATTATTGGGATAATATTTATTTCTCTAAAACGTGTCTCCTAACAGCGAGATCAGTCACGTACAACTTGTACTTTGTACGTTAAACGTTGTGCGTGATCATATTTTATTATTAGAAACGAAACGTTTCACAGAAATAAACTTATTATCCCATAAATAGCTGCTTCAGTATTTTATATTGTTCGTTAGTTTAACGGGTACCTCCTTAAAATATTGAGATTTTGAAAATACATTTATGTACTTTTTGAATGTTTCCGCCAGTCACAAGATATATTAAGATATTTGTTGATGGTGTCAATTTCACTAACGTGAATGAAAGCTAGACCGAAAGGCAAAAACCTTTAATCTTGAAATATTAAATTATTTTCTGAACAAAAAAAAAGAGACATAATTTAAATTTTTATTTATTTAAAAGAAATATATGGCTTTAAACTGAGCTGAATTATTTAATGACTTTGTTCAAAAAATACTTCAGTCACAGTGTAAAAAAAATTACTTTTATTTAACAATGTAAAATATATAAAATGTACAGAAATTCAAACTAGAGGAAAGTAAGGCAAACATTTTTAGTCTTTAAATAAAAAAATATTTTAGCCATCCATGTTCTTCAACATGAATAATTCTAATTTATTCATAAAATTCTGTACTTTTGGCCCTACTGAAAGACACCTTTTCTTCCCTTTCGGAACTTCATTCCACTTTCTGGGTTTAAATTCACAAAACACCTAAAATCGCAAAGAGATGTTTCATAATGCTAATATTATTAACTAATAAAACATGATTCACTACAAACTAGTTGTTAGTTGATAAAGCTCTGCAGAAGAATTAGGTAAAATTCATTAAATAGAAAACACAAATGTTAAACATGATTTTATAAAGAAATTTATAATGTAGCATATATGGTTATGTTTTAAGTGTTATAATACAAAATTCCAGTTTTCGATGGATTAATTCTTATGCTGCTGTTAGCTTATGTTCTAAATACCTGATACTAAATAGATTTAGTATCAATGAAATTTGAACATGAGTCTGTAGTCTATGGCTCTGCTAGGACTTCAGCCCAGAAGATGTTGGAATCCGTTCACTGTCTGGGGCTTTCCAGAGTTTGTACACTGAGT
Organism: Tachypleus tridentatus; assembly: GCF_004210375.1. NCBI lineage: Eukaryota > Metazoa > Arthropoda > Merostomata > Xiphosura > Limulidae > Tachypleus > Tachypleus tridentatus. Next base: position 31,631,614 of record NC_134828.1, on the reverse strand, counting down.
TTCATGAACCTCATCTATATCTCAGCCATTTGAAACTGTCTTAATTGTGTACTTCAAAACTTCGATCCTTACCACAACATTGCACCTGGAGTTGTGTTTTCCTTCCTCAGTGAGCTATGGTTTTGCAGAATAGATGGTCTGACATTGTTTCTTCTGACCTTTGTAACCAGGCACACTCGGCTGTATTTGGTTTGACCTTAGATGATATTGACGTCTCTACTGGTCAGCCCATCCAACCATGGCTTATTAACAACCCCAAATATGACCTTTCTTTGAGTCACCTGAGGAAGGGATACTTCTGATTGGAAGTACCGTCTTCTATCTGCCGAAAATCTTTTGAACCATCCTTTTATTTCCATTTATATGGATGGTTCGAATTTAGATGGTCCTGTGGGCTCTGCCATGGTTTGTTGTGGTTTAGTGTTGCACACATGATTCTCTCTACAGCTTCTTTGTTCACTGTCAAATTGCATATCTTTTCTCTTACCCCGGATCATGTAGAAGCTATGCAGTACATTATTTTGTACTTTTTTATACTAACTCGCATAACTCTCTACTGGCCATGGAATCTCTTCATGTTTGTTCTCACCCTGTTCTTTCCGATATTCAAAACCGACTGTCCCGCTTCTCTCTTACATCTACTTCTGTCCAGTTTTTCTAAACACCAGGACACGTCGGTATTCGTGGAATGAGCTCCACGTGTATATGTATATAAAAATGTGTATATGTATGTAAAATTGTCATATACAGCGACATGAATCATCCTATCAGCTGGCGTTCAGCGCACTTATTTTAGTCAATTGTAGTTTTAAACCTCTACAAGTTGGTAATTTAATTTACTTCATGTATTTAGAGTCTTTCTTATCTTAGTTAATCGCCGCTTCAAGTTAAACACACTCTGGTGGAATGTTTGAAAACATTTGTGCATTAGAAATTTATGCCAGCTGCTAAAGGCGTTTTCTCAGAACTGGACACAGTAAATAGAGTGTATGGTTGAAATTTGTAGTCAATTGTTCCTGTACTGTTTCTTCAGTGTGAAAAGAATGTCTTTTAGCTCCAAAACAGGACGTAAGCAGAGTAAATAAGGACAACAGTAAAATATTACAGTAGTTTAAAATGTTTACAGTTAACCACAAGGTACGCTTGAAAAGGAATGCTTAAAGCTGGTTGGTTAGCTGGGATGGCTTGTGCAATCCCATAACATCTTTGTTATAAGAAACTCGTATAAAATGTTTGGTAACACTATCAGTTTTAGCTTTTTTATAAACACACATAAAATATTTGATAACTCTAACAGATTTAGCTATTTTATAAACACACATATAATGTTTGGTAACACTATCAGTTTTAGCTTGTTTGTAAGAGATAGTTTATGTTATATAACATATGTAGCTACTTTAGTAACCTTATACCTCGTAACATTTCCCGGGGCAGGTACCAAACTAAAATAGCTTTGGTTCTAAGTTCTGAAGTCTCTTAAAATTAGGTACTGAGAAATCTACAACACGAAACAAATCACGGTTATTTTAAAATAACCTCTGAGCTGTAAATAACTGTACATGACTGTTTTGGACTAACATTTGAAGTTTTGATTTGATTTGTTGTTGTTAAGCAAAAAAGCAACACAATGGGTTTCGAACTTATAGCAAACATGAGTATCGAAACCCGACTTTTAATGTTGTAAGACTTCCGACTTACTGCTGAGCCATTGAAGTTGGGGCAACGTCTAAAGTCTAGTCAGTTGACGAATGTTCAGTGTCTGTTTTTCACATTAACATTTGAAGTATAATCAGGAACCGAAATACAAGAAAGAAGAATAAGAAAATGCTTCATTCCCTCAAAAGCCCCTCGCTGGTACAGCAGTATGTCTCCGGATTTGCAACGATAACATCAGGGGTTGAATTCCCCTCGGTGGGCTCAGCAGATAGCCCAATGTGGCTTTGCTATAAGAAAATACACATACGCAATACACGGGTTCGAATTTCCGTCACACCAAACACGCTTGCCCTTTCAGCCGTGGGGGCGTTATAAAGTGACAGCCAATCCCACTATTTGATGGTAAAAAAGTAGCTCAAGAGTTAGCCGCGGGTGGTGCCTACTAGCTGCATTCCCTTTAGTCTTTCACTGCTAAAGTAGGGACGACTAGCGCAGATAGACCTCGTGTAGCTTAGCGCGAAATTCAAAACAAACAAGAAATACATAATTATTAGCATCCAACCCTAGTAAATAGCTGAATAATAACATTAAAAATAAGACTTACATTTATTTTGTTGGCGTCTCGACGTCGGTGGGATGTTTACTCGTGTATCACCCATTATGTAAATCTGTTGAACGCTGGTACAAATTTTCCTAAAAATTCTTCCCTACTGCTCTTCGGTGGGTCAGAGATGTGTTTACGGACTTGCAATGTTCAGGGAATCGATTCTCCACGGTGGACAGAGCAGCTAGCCTGTAGTAACTTTGCTTGAATAAAACGAAACCAAATCAATCTCTTCCACTGGCTGTCAACGGCTAGTACAGCGGTAAATATAGGGTTAATCAACGGATTTATAACACTAAAATCAGCAGTTCGGTTCCTATTTTCGACTCCTAGCCACATTGAGCTATCTGGTAAATCTACCCAGGGGAATCGAGCCCCTGATTTTGTAAATCCGTAGACTTAGTATGATGCGACCTTTCTCTTGTATCTCAGTCACCAGAGTTAAAATAACCATAATAACTCCTTCCACCTTCAAGAGGTAACCTGAAGGTAGCAAAGACGATTCTTCCTCCTATTTATCTTTCAAACTAAGAATGATGAAAACCTTTACATTATTTAAAATGACATACGGCGTGTGAATTCAATAAGCTCTCCAACACACTAGAGAAATAAAATAACCACTACATACTATCGTCAATAGGTGGGGCTCTGAATTTTTTTTTTTATTTGCCTTCAATTTTGTGCAAAGCTATACGAGGACTACTTGCGGTAGCCGTTTCCTGATTTAACAATAATAAGCTGGAGGGAAGGCAGCGAGCCATTACCACCCATCAACAAATCGTAGATTTCTTTTTTAACTAACGAATAGTGGGATTGATCATTACCTTATAACGTCCAAACAGCTGAGAATGCGATCATGTTTGGTATGATGGGGATCCGAACCTGCCTCACCCAGTTGGTGGGAATGCACTACGGGAATCAATCTTGAATTTTAGCGTTTTAAGTTCATGAACTTACCACTGTTATACCAGAAGGATCTGAAATCGTAATTTCCTTTACACTGACTGGTATTACTTGTTTACTTTGTAATGAAAGATTAGACGAAAGGCAACTACCGCATACTGTTGGCTTACATTTGACCAACAAATAATGAGATTGACTGTCACATCATAACGCACCCGCAGCTAAAAAGGAGAACGTGTTTGACGAAGGATTTCACGATTTTATGTAGAGGAATATTTTTTTTCAACTCAAACCAGCCGTTTTTACATGCATATTTTTCTCGTTTTAAGTACGTTTTAAGTCTGCGAACGTACGACTGCGCTTGTATTTGATAAAAATTGTGGAGAAAAATTAATAATTTTTTGCTAACTTAACGTGTAAATAACTGACATATTTTATGGTTAGTGTCTGGGTTTCCATTTGACGATCAAAACAGGTGGGCCAGCATATATTAGTAAAAACAGCTGGTTTGAGATGAAAATAATTTTTATGTAGAGGAAAAAATTTTTCAACTCAAACCAGCCGTTTTTACATATATATTTTTCTCTACAAGTGGAGTTTCTCGTCATCACTGAGGTGGGCCAGCATGCCATAGTGGTTAATGCGTCCGACTGTAAATAGGAAGATCCAAAGTTCGATCCACATTTCAACTCATCAGATAGTTATACCTGTGATAGTTTATCCTGTTACTTGGATTAGAGTATTCACGTAATAAATGGTGGGGTACTGTTGCCCTCCAATTATAAACTTAGTTAAAGATAATTATGACTTAATTATTTTGAGGTTTCTGACTTAACCGTTTTAACTCGCATGTCGTACAAGGTGCTGTTTAGTTGGAAATGTCAAAATTGAAGTAACCATCCAAATAATTCTACAAATCTTATGTTAAAATATGTCCGAAATAAATTTAGCTAGCTGACAACTGGATACTGATTTAAAACTGTATAATATTAATAGTAGTTTATGTTGTGAAAACAGTCTTCCCCTGGGACAGCGGAAGGTCTACGGATTTACAACGCTGATACCAAGGGATTCAATTCCCCTCGGTGGACATAGCAGATAGTTCGATGTAGTTATGCTATAAGAAAACAGACGCACACACACTGGGGAAAATAAAACGTAGGATAAACTATCTTTTGAAACAAATAATAAACCCTTTGTTCTAATTTTGGAAGTTAAACTTTTAAGTTCGCTATGTTAAAATTGGTAAAATCTAAATTAAATGTTTAATATTTAAGTTTTCTGTATGTCGATATGAACAAGATAAAAAGAAATATCAACATTGAATCTGTTCCAGATATGTCGTTTGTGAAGCGTAATAAGTTTGCCATATTTGTCGTGCTGTGTGTTCTTGGCTTTATTGTGGCACTAGAATACCATTGGCATAACCATATTTGGTAAGTATTTCAAAGTTAGTGGTTTGTTGTCTTTTGTTTTTACATTATCGTTTATTTTGATAATGTATTGTGTAGGATTACTTTTACTGATAACAGTTTATTTTGTGTGTGTATTTACTTTTCAAACTGTTAATTCTATGAGATTAATCACATTGTAAACAGTTTAATGTTCAAAATTCAAGTTTTTGTTATAGTAGCATGAACTTGGTACAAAGTGGAACCCAGAAATATTCTTTTGTTAACGTCACCAGAATAATAAAGGCATAATAAAATTGTACCGTTTGTTTTTTACATTTCACGTTTTGTTCCGCTTTTGACATTGAATTGTTACGATGAGAATTTCTACACTTATCTTTTAGTTAAAGCCCTTTAACATTCACTTGAAACAGTCCTGTCTGTGTTACATTAAATGTTTTAAGCCTAAAGATCATGCTCAAGTTTCAACTCTGAGGAATACAACTATAAAACGTACAAGTATAGTGTGAATAAAGCGTTCAACGTTTTTCAATATTTACCACATTCATAGGAATAAAATAACAGTTTTATAGCTTTTTGTGAGGGGGAGTAAAATTTAATAAATATTTTTAAGAAAGAGAATTAGAAGCTTCGGGTGTAAAATATTTTTATTCTATTCAAATGCTTGTAGAACATTTAAAGACTATGAATCTTTTTTATTTATTATGACAAACACGCAGTGAGCAGAACCCAAATAATTCGTAAAATAAAGGTTTATGATGTAGTATTTTGAGGCAATGGTTATAATGTTGTATTAATAATTTTCAAACATGGAATATTAAGTTGTGTTAAGGTTTTATGTCATTGCTTTAAAATTTACTTTTACATTCAAATAACGTTTGTGGAGTTGATTCATGTCATCACTAACTGCACAATAAATCAATCTTAAATCACTTCAGATTTCAGAAATATGCTAATTTTTTTTATTTCTTCTTGTACCAAGGAGCTTCGAACACATGAAATATGAACTAACTACAGACCATCGGAAATCAGGTTTGTTTCATTCTCTGGGTTATTACAAAATCTGTGAAAATAATATACTGACAGAGTAAGGAAATATTACCAATATTAAATATGAACAATTTTTACAATTAGATTTTGGTGTTTTTTTAATTTTGCGCAAAGCTACACGAGGACTATCTGCGCTAGCCGTCCCTAATTTACCAGTGTAAGATTAGAGATGAGGCAGCTAGTCATCACCATCCACCGCCGACTCTTGGGCTACTCTTTTAACATAGATTACTGGGATTGCTCGTAACATTATAATGTACCCACATGCATATTTGGCATGACGGGGATTCGAACCCGCGACCATCGAATTACGAGTCGAGTGCCATAACCGCCTGGTCATGCAGGAGCCTTGAAGAATCGTGGATGATTTTAAGGTAAAAATGGAAAACCACGACATCAATAAAGCCCTCAAATAGTACCCTAATATATATTTAAACCATGAATTTTAGGTTTACCTGAGAAAAAAAGAAATGGTCGCTGTAGCTTTTTACTCATATGATAATTTAAAATGTGATAACTCTAATTTTATTGCTTAGTTAGTTTAGTGTGTTATATATTGTGAGTTAGACCTAGTTTAGTGGTTAGTGTTCCTGTCAGTCATAGCCTGTGTTGGTGGGTGCTGTCAATGGATGACCTCTCTCTTGTCAACAACAAGTTCAAAATTATAGACTTTATGCATGATTAACTATTTCTGAAATATACTGAAAATTGAAACAGCTGGTTTTTTCCTTAACCTCAATTTGAAAAACCTGACCAGTTCTTAGTCTCAACCCGAAACAGTTTTGTTTGTTTCTTTCCACAGATTTGAGAGCGTACAAGAGAGAAACCATTAAGACCCCTTTGTAAACCTTCGCTGTATATTAATCTGAATCAAATGTGGAGCTCTCACAGCAAAACTGAATTAGCACTCATAAGCTGAAACTTAATAGCGTAATTTATTTTATTCAACTCATTTAGACAAACCCAGTCTCATTTGTAAATGTTCAATTTGCTAATATCATATTCTTCGTTGTTGTTCGTACCACTTGACTATAGTCCTCAGTGAGACAGTAGTAAATCTTATGACACCTAAATCTAGAATTCGATCCACCGCGGTGAACATAGCAGATTGTCCAATGTATTTTTGCACTGAAAGAAACAAACATACTTATATAAAAGAAAATACTTTGAGATGAAGTCAAATAACGTTTTAAATATGCCAATTGAAAATTTTGGACTTGCATTTTATTCACACTGTCACTAGAGGGTGCACAAAAAGTTGTTGTTTGTTGTTTTGAATTAAGCACAAAGCTACACAATGGGCAATCTGTGCTCTGCCCACCAGGGGTTTCGAAACCCGGATTTTAGTCCACGAAATGTCACTAGATGGCGCTTTGCTAGGCCGCCATGATTGGCTGGCATGACGTCAGAGACAACGACGTCTCAGAAGTGGAACAACAATCTTTATAAGATCACCATAGATATTTCAACATTTATTCAATGGCTGGATTAATTTATGTTCTGAAATTAATACTGTTACTTTATGTATAATACACTTAACTAATTTATTATTTTTACATTCAATAATATGTTTTTCCTTTTTTAACCATTTATATATAGATCACTGACGTCCTGATAAGGATACTTATTTAATACACACACTTATGACAGTATTCCGCTTTCACTAATTTGCCTTGATACATATAACCATGTTCTTGACAAAATATATTTGAAGTCTATGAATATTTTATCATGAGATAAACTGAACTTTTTTTAGTTTAGATGAACACAAGGTCAATCATCTTACACATGATCATGTGGTGACCTACTAACAAAGAGCTGTCTCGATGTCAGGTAGTTTTAAGGTCTACTGAAGAATGATTTTTTATTGTATAAAGCTTCAAGTGGCTGGTAGTTGTTGTTGTTTTAATCTGTAATAACATTAAACAGTAAAGCATTCATTTATTATATGTAGTAGTAAAACATAAGAAACATTTTCGAGATGGTGAAATTATGTAAAGTAAATTATTGTTTATAATACGTATGTTATAATAGTTGTCTCATTGACTCGTGAAAGCAAAACATCAAGCATCCTATGGAATACTGTGTGCTTAAAGTAACACTAATATTTGTAATTATAACATCTTTGGCTCATAGAGACACTGAAAAAGGGCATATGTGAAATGACATACTTTGTCATAAAGATAGTTATATAGATAAAGACAAACTGGTGAAAGTGTATGGTGTTTAAATGAGTGCTCTTTTCAGTACAGTAATATATAAAAAGTAGGCTTAAGTATAGAAACTAAACTATAATTAGTATGTTAAGTGTAAATCGGCTATGTGTTTTCTTGTCCATATTCGTAGAAACAATAATTTGAAATATTTGTCAAGAGCACTGTTATATGGACAGTAAAATGTCAAACTAATGAATGTGCAAGCATATATGTTAAATTATTTCATAAGAATTGAGCAATTGTCCTCCTCAGGACATTAATTGGAAACAAATGTGCTTAAATATAGAAATTAAAACTATAATCAGTATATGTCCAATGTGTATAAACTCGTACAAAGGCTGTCTTTTTCAATATTTATACAAAATATTGAGTATGGTAAAATCATTTCAGGAGTGCCTTAAAAACGTTAGTAACATTATTGTCCTATAGAACTAAAATTAATAAAAATAAAATGAGACTTGTCAAAATTTGCGTGTCTTTCCATGAAAGTATAGAAACATCTTTTAAAACACAATTAAATGCATGTTGAAATATGTATGCAATCCTTTAAACTCTATCCAGCTTTCAAATACGTATGTTACTTTACAGTTTTAAAAACGTGTCTAAAAAATATTTTTTCTCAAGAACGTAGTTATATGGATAAATATAAACAAGTAAAACAATAATATTGTTGTAAGTGTGCATGTTAAGTAAGTGTCTTTTTTAGAACATAAGCGATCTGCATATAAAAGTGTTTTATACCTAAAGTGACAGCACTAGTATTAGAACATAATTAAATCTAGCCATTGATTAAATTTGAGACATCTATACTTATCTCATTATGACTGTTGTTCCTTTCATGGGTGTTAAATTCTCTGACACCATATCTGTTTGTCATGGCGGTCTGTCAACACACCCCTAGCAACGCGCCCTCTGATAACATCATTGTTCCTTAAGCAGATACATGTGTGTGACGCTCTCTGGCAGCGTGATTGACAGGTGGGAGATAACAACTGACTAAAGGTGTTTGTGAAGCAAAGTAAAAATAGCAAATCACCAGAAGTTAAGCAATGTTGACTTTTTTTACCGATAACTCATGTTAAAACTATGATTTCTGTTACAGACCAAATATTCAACTTTATTTCAAACTCTGAAGATACTCGCCGCTATATAGAGTTTGTTGTTAAAGATATGTGGTATTTTATATTGTCCAAACTAAAACCATTTGGCCTATGTTTTGATTCAGAAAATTCGTCGACATTCAAACAACTACTAGATCAAGTTGGTGATTATAAGAGGTAAACAAAAAAAGATTGTGAATTTAAAGGAACATGATTCTTCGATAACTGGCTTAAATCATTTTGTTTCTACAAATTAAATATCTTCTGCTTTAGTGAAAAATAAATGAAGAATAGTTCATTCAATAGTTCATTCTCTTTATTAAACCATCTTTAAAAACTTGTAAAACAATAATATTGTTGTAAGTGTACATGTTAAGTAAGTGTCCTTTTCAGGACTAGCGATCTGCATATAAAATTAAACGCATGTTATATGGATAGTTCATTTAATAGTTCATTCTCTTTATTAAACCATCTTAAAAAGTGCATCAACATTTGAAATATTTTGATAATGACTTGCTTAAGAAAATTATATTTCATATTATACAATTAAAGCTACATTCTGGAGATATAGGCCGTAATTTTCTTTGCCTCCACAGAAAAAGTTTAATGTATTCGACGTATCATCTTGCTTCTTTTAAAAAGAATGCAGGCGGAAACGTCAAATACATTAAACGTTCTATTTATCCAGAGTTGGTATTCATATTTATATTAATAACAATTTATTGTCTTCAGTGTGTACTCAGCAACTGAATTTAAGTGATAGAGACCTATGAAAAACGAAATTCATTGTGTTGTACATTTTAACTCAAACGTTTCTTGTTGCTTTGAAGATATGTGTTTAATGGCTACTCGTTTTTAAATTTGAGGAACATAAAAATGTTTCACATAAATATTTAGTTTATAATTCTTTTTTTCTAGATTTGTAACTCTATGTCAATATACAATACATATATGTTAATATACAAGTATTATGTACATCACCACTTGTCAGCTAAAAGTCTAAAACCAATAATAGAAAGGTTTTGAAAATGGTTAAGGCCCACGATTTAATAAAACATTATGTGGCCAATGCTGATAATTTAACATTATGCATCATAAGATTTCTATTCATTTAGTGATTTTTGCAAAAATAAAATTAATAACTGTATATATTGGTCATGCGGCAATATTTAAAGATAATTAATTTATACCTAAAATAGGTAAGGCCCGGCATGGCCTAGCGCGTAAGGCGTGCGACTCGTAATCCGAGGGTCGCGGGTTCGTGCCCGCGTCGCGCTAAACATGCTCGCCCTCCCAGCCGTGGGAGTGTATAATGTGACGGTCAATCCCACTATTCGTTGGTAAAAGAGTAGCCCAAGAGTTGGCGGTGGGTGGTGATGACTAGCTGCATTCCCTCTAGTCTTACACTGCTAAATTAGGGACGGCTAGCACAGATAGCCCTCGAGTAGCTTTGTGCGAAATTCCAAAACAAACAAACAAACAAAACCTAAAATAGGAACGTTTTAAAACATCGACACTCAGGAAGAATTTAACATAATTAATATAATTATACTATAAAAAACGAGTTAAGTCTTATCTTATTAACTACTTAATAGTAAAAATGGAAGAGGTTTACAAATACTTCACGCACAGAAAACCATCCTATTAAATTTCTAAACGAGAAACCAAACATTCAAAGTATTGGTTACGATATATTACGCGCATACATACTAATAATACTCTAAGACGTTCATTAGCGTTTCGGATATAACATATCAAAAATTTCTATAGAAGCAACCTTTTTGCATACTACCAACATGAGCAGGTTGATTGGACTATCGCTACAAGGTTTATCATGCTTACTTGAGTGGTCTGTGGTTATCCATTTTTGATATTTCGATAAATATTTACTGATTTTGTTTTATAAATGGTAAATATATGCATATACTTAAACATGTTTCAAACCATTGCAACACAATAGATAGCGATACATATCGATGGTTAAATACGTGACAGTTTCTAAAGGTAAAGTATACACTTTATACATGAAAAGTAATCAAACAAGGGTATTAAAAATATGAATTTTAAAATGAAATATGGATCTTGCTACAAAAGGTATTGAAACAAGTATTAAAACCATAAACATAAATCCTTAAAATTTAGTTCCTTCTTTGATAGCTTTGTACACTTATTTATATACCAAAGTAAGAACTATGTTTTTATGAAGTTGTGATTGTAGTTTTAATTCTCGTAAAAGTTGTAGTTATTTGGAATATGGTTACCCTAGATTTTTAGATGTTGGGTTCATTCCATGGACATGTTAAAAGCTGAACAAATAAATTGAGTAAAAAATTAAAATTTTAAGAGATCTTTGGTTATTCGTATAAATGCTAAAAAAAACATTCGAAACACAAATAAATGCTTCATTATAAAACACACAAATAAGGCCATACCTATGATATCCTGCACTGTACACAAGATATAACACGTTTCGCAACAGTCTTTTTTTAAATTTACTGCATTTAAATTCCAATCATAGAAAAGAGTAGCCTCACAACTGTTCTTCGATAAAACAGAATAACTCAGAAGCACCTGCAGTGTTTTAGTTTGCCGCAATGGACTGCTACTTGCAAGTCTTTAAGTTCTGCATTAGGTTGAGCACGAATCTCATAAATCAACAAAGAAATTATTTTTTGTAAATATACAGCTTTCTTTTTTAAGTAAGCCTGGTGTAGATTTGCGTCGAGTTCGAGTCTAGGCGACACACACGAAGTTAGTCATCTAAACTAGGATTCGTTTTACAAAGTTAGTGCATTTATACAAAGAAAACTGTATCCTTTTGGAAACACCAAACACAGTCGACCATCCCAAGGTACATTTCTTGAGACAGAACTCTCAAGATTAAACTGTACCTGCAAGAACTGCTAGCTAATCCCATGTTTATCATTCAGATCACTAGGACCACATAATTCTTGTAACCAACCAAATGCCTGAATACCACAAAATTCATGCAACCAACCAATTGCCTGAAAAAATCTCTGATTCATTTTCCAAGTGCACTTTCGTCAACATTTTTAGAATGGCTGAGAATTACTCTCAAGCTCTGATCAACGATCTGACATGTTAACAAAGGAATGTATCTATAACATGCTAACACCGTTTACTTCTGTTCTATCTCAAAAGCTTTTCGTGGTCAAATATAAAAGTATGTTAACAGAAACTGCTAATTTTGGAACATTCTATAATGTCAGCAGTGCAGCAACATAAAAATGTCAGACTTTACAATCGACCAACAAGACCCCACTTCAACGCGATTATCACACTCTCCACAAACACAGTCAGTAGATGACATCTCGTCACTCTCATGCCATTGTTTACAAGTCTTGCTTGTCCTGATTGGCTGAAATTGCTTGTATTTCTTTGGGTGTTTTTTTCTTTCTTTCTTTGGTGGCTAAGTGACAGATATATGGCAAGTTTGAAGTGAAAGGGGTTTGGAATTTTGTGTTGAACAAAAAATACTGATCCATCTGCACGTATCCCACTGTTTTCAGTCACAATGTCTTCCAAAATGAAATGTTTAATACAGGCCGTAACCTCTTTAGTGAGTGTAAAATCCTTTCTTGGTACGCAAAGTAACCATTCTACTTCATGTTTAGTGTCCACAGGTGACGAAAGAAGTTGCGTAGTTTGATGTAGGTCCTGACACGTAGGACCTTCGCGGCATTTTCTTAAATAGTTCATTTTAAAGGCTGTATTGGTTGTTTCTTATAATTGATGCAAAATAGAAAACTTAGGTGAAACGCGCAAACCTATACGAGGGCTATCTGCGCTAGCTCTCCCTAATTTAGCAGTGTAAGACTAGAGGGAAGGCAGCTATTCATCACCATCCGTCGCCAACTCGTGGGCTACTATTTTACCAACGAATTGTAAGGTTGACCGTCATATTATAACGCCTACCACGGCTGAAAGGGCAAGCATGCTCGGTGAGGCGGGGATTCGAACCAGCGACCCTCATATTATGAATAGAGAACCGTAACCATCTGGCCATGCCAGGCCGTGAAATTATTTGAAGCAAGATTATAGTAAATTAATTTATGATACTTTGTTTTCGTCCCCCCTTCACTCACTCACTCCCTCACTTTCTTTTATTTGTTATATTTTTGTGAGCCAACAATACAAAGCGTGAAACGCACCTGTACCCGAATCACTTTTATTATTCGTCAGGATCTTTACCAGGCTATCCTGAAAATGAAATTATATTAGGCAGAATTAAAGTAGATTAATATATGATACATTGACTGTGGTCAAATACATCAATCGGAAGGGTGTGACCGTTTGGGACCAAAGTTGTAATTAAATCTTAAATCATTCAAGAGATGACGGAACTGTGAGCTAACATTTTGTATACAAAAAACTAACTCGGAACCGTTCTATGAGCTAGCATTCCGCGGCTAAAAATTATGTAATTGTACTTATATGTATTGCAGCTGGCCTATGCAGCAACTGTACAGTGAGCCAACAACTACAATCTCGTGAAACATTAAATACTCACTGTGGGTCAAAATTATCAGTGTAACCTGGTGTCACTAGGTCTAGAAAAAGGCCTAACTAGTTAGTTGCTCGGATATTCTTATGTTACTAGCCAGTATCAATACGTTCTCTTACTAGTTTATTTTTTGACCAAAGTTATCACCGTACTACATGTGATAACCATATTTTGATATTTTAAATAAGCCTTGATCTAAAGTTATGTTGTGTTGACAGCAGGCTTGATTCGTTGAGGGATGTCATCGAAGTGGACATTTTAAACTTGTCTATCACTTAAACTTTTACATTCTTCAGTAAATATGTAAATATCGTTATTACAGTATACATATATCAACCAACATACAAAAATTGACGCCCTTATCTTTATTATGAAAAACTGTACAGCACATACTAAATTTTGCTTCAACATTTCAAAGCTATTTTTAATGAACACTCAAAGTTCCAGCGAAAAAAACTACAAGTGAGCCCCATCTGTCGCGTCACAATTATACCTCAGCGCTTAGTATCGGTCTGCTCGTGTTTAGAAGGCTATGGTGTGTAACTTGTGGCTAACGGACCGCTCTGTGAAATACAGTTCGAGACCCCGTGCGCTCCGTACTCTGGAGCCGTGGGGTGTGTTATAAGAGTGACAGACAAATTCGATTAGAGCAGCTCAAGAGTTGTAACTGGTTGCTTCATTCTTTCTAATCTACTGGTTGAAAATCAAGGATGGCAGGCAGAGAAAGCCCTTTTTATAGCTTTTCACGGATATCCGAAACAAACCAAGATCAAACTCCTATTCGTGCTTTCTTATATATCGATACCATCCTGGTTCTAGAAACTGGTTTCTATCTTCATTGTAGAAATGCCTTCTTATTCAGCGAACGTTTTCAAAAAACAATTTTCTTTTGAAACTGGAAATATAGACTAAAACTATTGGTCATTTTCCATAAACTCACAACTGAGATTTTTATTGGTACATCATAATTTATCAGATTAAACGTAACCAACTCATGAAATTTCTCTCTGAATACAAAAGATGGTGTAAACTCAGTATCTATGTGACGTCATTCTGAAATTATAGTTCCATTTATTCCGAATTATACTTTCAGAAAGTTGTTATTTTAAATTGTAAAAATATAAATAAACTTCACCAGCAGTTTTATAAATAAGTCGAGGGCTACACTGTCAAATAACTCTTGTATGTACATTTCTCATAGAAATTACAAAGCTTTAGTCGCAGCCTATTTCAACGATTTGTACGTGCAGTGCATTGGAGGGTAGTTGCACGTGCGACACGTTGCACTACTGGTAACATGTTTATCAACTGTTTATATTTTATCACAATGAAATTTCGACAGTACAATGCTACAATTAATAGACTTGTAGGTGTAGATGACAAGCAAAAGCCATCGCAATGAAACTGGAAATATATTCTAGTACCATTAGTAAAACGATAACAAGAAGTTGACTTCAGAATAATCGTAACCCAAAGATCCCCAGATTCTTATCTCACCTTGTAACCGGCGTTTTGTTCTTTTACGAGAAAGATGACTGAAGAAGATAAAATTGTAGATGCCATTCAAAAACATACCGGTTATGTTCCAATTAATTTTTATATATCTGGCCTGCTAAAACGTAGTCTCAGAAAATGTAGTCTCTACGTACAATGGAGAATTTGTGGAAATTTGCTCAAAAGGTGTGTTGTGAAATTGATCTCGATATTTTCCCCGGGATCTTGTTGCAATAAAATGTGGTATCGGAAGGTTTGTTTTGTTGAAGTTGGCACAAAACTACATGAGAAATGTGCACTCTAGCCCTCCATAATTTTGAAGCTGCACCACGATGGAAATGTTTAGAATGATTTTTAAATAACGCATCCCCTTCCATGAGCTACCGTCTTCAAACATTAGTCGACGATTTATTTGCAAGGTCGTTAGTATATTTAATCTGTAGGGCTTAAAAGTATAATATTTGGTAACCAAATCAAACTGTCATTTTAAGATACCAGAATTACATTATTACCACACGAAAACATTAATTTTCATTTCTTTTGTTCTTAATAATCGTAGATGGATTTGATGAAGTTCGTGTTGTTGCTGTTTTTTAATTTAATTTCGTGCAAAGCCACACTAGGGCTCTCTGCGCTAGTTTAGCAGTAACAAACCAGAGGGAAAGCAACTAATCAACACTAGCCACCGAAAACTCTTGGGCTACGAGGAGAGAGATTGACCGAAACTCGTAACGGATGATTAAGTTGCTCGACTCGCAATCTGACAGTGACGGATCCAAATTTCCGTCCCTTCAAACATGCTCGCCCTTCCAGCTGTGGGGGCGTTAAAACGTGTCAGTCAATCCCACAATTCATTAATAGAAACGTAGCTCAAGAGTTAGCTGAACTACTCAATGCCCAATTATTCCTTTTTTCTTTATAGCTTCCAGTGAGTGAGTTATAAGTATCTATAAGTGTTTTCATGTTAAATGTGTGTTAGTTATTTATCAGGAAATTATAACTAGTACCTGCTTTCAGTGTTTTTTTGTGATTTTTAAACTAAATATCATTACATTTTATCCCATTGAAAGGATAAAGATCAAGTATTGTTAAACTTTAAGTATACGTTTGAATTGGTGAGTGTATCATTTATAATTTAGAGAGATATTTTAACATTAAGAAAATATAGATTAAAATTCCATTAGTCATCCTACCTAATTTTTTTCAGGTTTATTTTTTGTCTACAACGGGTGGCGTGGGTTTATTTTATATGTTTTCACGAGACAGTTTAGGAAAGTGCTTCAGAAACATGATAACATTATACGTTATGTTATAACGTGATTTCTTTTCTTTCAGATGCTGTAACTCGTGTCCTGCTCAGGTCTCTGCCTGCAGATCTTCTTCCGTCACTAAAGCTAATTTCTCAAAGCCCATTAGCCTGGTGGTATCGTCAGTTTGTCAAGTTCATTCTTCGACCCCAGGAAGAACTATTCAGTTATGCGAAGACTATCAAAGGTTCTGATTTAATTCATCCAATTGTAGGGTGAGTGTAACTTTGAAACTGGATGTTTAATGCGATTATAAAGAGTTGTTTTTCAAAGTTTCCTATTATCAGCGGCTACTCAATTGAACTGTGTATTTTTAGCAGCATCAAAGCTACAACTCATTAAATACAATTACGTTTTATAAATCCATGTCTCAGCTCTTTCTTTGTGACTCAACTACTTGCAAAATTTGTACAAGAGCCTACAGTTATTATCGGGTCTGAACTGTCTGTTTTCTTGGTCTTCCTCGAGATACCACAGTATTCGTGATATTGCACGTAAAGACATGTTGATTAACTCATTGGATACAGAGCACGTGAACTTTTATAAAATCTGGTTGTTTAAATGGACTATAAGAAACCATCGTCTTTACGCTCTAGATGGATTATGGAAAGCAAAAGGGAGGAGTACTACGGTTTTAATATTACAGTCTTTCGACAGAGTTTTTGGCAATGAAACTATGCTGTACAGCAATTGTCAAGATACACTGTTATCATATAGAACATGAACGAAGATGGTAAAGCTGCAAAATCGTTTTAATATACACTTAATATCTACAGTGTGTACATTTAAGATTGTCCTAAATCTTCTAAACTAGCCAAACTGGTTTTCAACAGATCGCGAATAGTAAGGATGTCCTGCTGATGTAAGAAAGTTAGAAATCAAAACGAAAGAACAGTTTACTTAACTATACTCATTATCGTGTTTTATCTAATTAGGCAGCTTTATTTATAGCAGATTAATATTAATTATCAAGCTTTTAGTAACCAAATAACGAAGAGCACTGCTGTGTATAGTGTTCATAGGTTTAAAAGATATATATATTTATAGCTTATGTATATGTATATTCAAATATCTACCTAGAAGAAGTTGTTGGTATTTATATTTCCCACAGTTATAGCCCTTCGTCTTCCGATGGGGTGGCAGAAAGTCAGGGCTTTTAAGGGTTACAATACAAAAAAATCGAGTTTCGATACATCACAGTTAGTCCATTTTATAGCTATGTGCTTAACAAAAAACTTATGTTTCTATTCCTTATTATACACCTTAAATTATTTTTTTTCTCTTGCTAATTTTATATTAGTGTTTTAAGATATCGTGGCTTAATGGTAAGACTGAGGACAAAAACGCCAAAAATTGGATTATCAACTGCATTTAAAAATCATTGAACCGAAGTCAAAGCAATTGTTTTCATAAATGTAAACTTTTATGACATTTAAATTTTGAATTTTCCAGATTATCTTACGCCTACAGCTTATTCGTTAGACGAACAGATTAGATTGGCAAAGAAGCATCGAGTTGGAACGTAGAGGAATATATGGTTCACGTAGAGGATTTTTATAGACAGTTGGAGCTGGAGCAATCTGTGTCAGTTAAGAGAGATTTTGTGGCAACGGATGATCACAAAGTATTAAGAAGCTTACAAGAAAGGTATGATTGAAAATATTTTTACCTTATAAAAGAAACCAGCTAGAAGATATTATTGGGATAATATTTATTTCTCTAAAACGTGTCTCCCTAACATCGAGATCAGTCACGTACAACTTGTACTTTGTACGTTAAACGTTGTGCGTGATCATGTTTTATTATTAGAAACGAAACGTTTCACAGAAATAAACTTATTATCCCATAAATAGCTGCTTCAGTATTTTATATTGTTCGTTAGTTTAACGGGTACCTCCTTAAAATATTGAGATTTTGAAAATACATTTATGTACTTTTTGAATGTTTCCGCCAGTCACAAGATATATTAAGATATTTGTTGATGGTGTCAATTTCACTAACGTGAATGAAAGCTAGACCGAAAGGCAAAAACCTTTAATCTTGAAATATTAAATTATTTTCTGAACAAAAAAAAAAAGAGACATAATTTAAATTTTTATTTATTTAAAAGAAATATATGGCTTTAAATTGAGCTGAATTATTTAATGACTTTGTTCAAAAAATACTTCAGTCACAGTGTAAAAAAAATTACTTTTATTTAACAATGTGAAATATATAAAATGTATAGAAATTCAAACTAGAGGAAAGTAAGGCAAACATTTTTAGTCTTTAAATAAAAAAATATTTTAGCCATCCATGTTCTTCAACATGAATAATTCTAATTTATTCATAAAATTCTGTACTTTTGGCCCTACTGAAAGACACCTTTTCTTCCCTTTCGGAACTTCATTCCACTTTCTGGTTTTAAATTCACAAAACACCTAAAATCGCAAAGAGAATGTTTCATAATGCTAATATTATTAACTAATAAAACATGATTCACTACAAACTAGTTGTTAGTTGATAAAGCTCTGCAGAAAAATTAGGTAAAATTCATTAAATAGAAAACACAAATGTTAAACATGATTTTATAAAGAAATTTATAATGTAGCATATATGGTTATGTTTTAAGTGTTATAATACAAAATTCCAGTTTTCGATGGATTAATTCTTATGCTGCTGTTAGCTTATGTTCTAAATACCTGATACTAAATAGATTTAGTATCAATGAAATTTGAACATGAGTCTGTAGTCTATGGCTCTGCTAGGACTTCAGCCCAGAAGATGTTGGAATCCGTTCACTGTCTGGGGCTTTCCAGAGTTTGTACACTGAGTTTCATGAACCTCATCTATATCTCAGCCATTTGAAACTGTCTTAATTGTGTACTTCAAAACTTCGATCCTTACCACAACATTGCACCTGGAGTTGTGTTTTCCTTCCTCAGTGAGCTATGGTTTTGCAGAATAGATGGCCTGACATTGTTTCTTCTGACCTTTGTAACCAGGCACCCTCGGCTGTATTTGGTTTGACCTTAGATGATATTGACGTCTCTACTGGTCAGCCCATCCAACCATGGCTTATTAACAACCCCAAATATGACCTTTCTTTGAGCCACCTGAGGAAGGGATACTTCTGATTGGAAGTACCGTCTTCTATCTGCCGAAAATCTTTTGAACCATCCTTTTATTTCCATTTATATGGATGGTTCGAATTTAGATGGTCCTGTGGGCTCTGCCATGGTTTGTTGTGGTTTAGTGTTGCACACATGATTCTCTCTACAGCTTCTTTGTTCACTGTCGAATTGCATATCTTTTCTCTTACCCTGGATCATGTAGAAACTATGCAGTACATTATTTTGTACTTTTTATACTAACTCGCTTAACTCTCTACTGGCCATGGAATCGCTTCATGTTTGTTCTCACCCTGTTCTTTCCGATATTCAAAACCGACTGTCCGGCTTCTCTCTTACATCTACTTCTGTCCAGTTTTTCTAGACACCAGGACACGTCGGTATTCGTGGAATGAGCTCCACGTGTATATGTATATAAAAATGTGTATATGTATGTAAAATTGTCATATACACCGACATGAATCATCCTTTCAGCTGGCGTTCAGCGCGCTTATTTTAGTCGCTTGTAGTTTTAAACCTCTACAAGTTGGTAATTTAATTTACTTCATGTATTTACAGTCTTTCTTATCTTAGTTAATCGCCGCTTCAAGTTAAACACACTCTGGTGGAATGTTTGAAAACATTTGTGCATTAGAAATTTATGCCAGCTGCTAAAGACATTTTCTCAGAACTGGACACAGTAAATAGAGTGTATGGTTGAAATTTGTAGTCAATTGTTCCTGTACTGTTTCTTCAGTGTGAAAAGAATGTCTTTTAGCTCCAAAACAGGACGTAAGCAGAGTAAATAAGGACAACAGTAAAATATTACAGTAGTTTAAAATGTTTACAGTTAACCACAAGGTGCGCTTGAAAAGGAATGCTTAAAGCTGGTTGGTTAGCTGGGATGGCTTGTGCAATCCCATAACATCTTTGTTATAAGAAACACGTATAAAATGTTTGGTAACACTATCAGTTTTAGCTTTTTTATAAACACACATAAAATATTTGATAACTCTAACAGATTTAGCTATTTTATAAACACACATATAATGTTTGGTAACACTATCAGTTTTAGCTTGTTTGTAAGAGATAGTTTATGTTATATAACATATGTAGCTACTTTAGTAACCTTATACCTCGTAACATTTCCCGGGGCAGGTACCAAACTAAAATAGCTTTGGTTCTAAGTTCTGAAGTCTCTTAAAATTAGGTACTGAGAAATCTACAACACGAAACAAATCACGGTTATTTTAAAATAACCTCTGAGCTGTAAATAACTGTATATGACTGTTTTGGACTAACATTTGAAGTTTTGATTTGATTTGTTGTTGTTAAGCAAAAAAGCAACACAATGGGTTTCGAACTTATAGCAAACATGAGTATCGAAACCCGACTTTTAATGTTGTAAGACTTCCGACTTACTGCTGAGCCATTGAAGTTGGGGCAACGTCTAAAGTCTAGTCAGTTAACGAATGTTCAGTGTCTGTTTTTCACATTAACATTTGAAGTATAATCAGGAACCGAAATACAAGAAAGAAGAATAAGAAAATGCTTCATTCCCTCAAAAGCCCCTCGCTAGTACAGCGGTATGTCTCCGGATTTGCAATGATATAATCAGGGGTTCAATTCCCCTCGGTGGGCTCAGCAGATAGCCCAATGTGGCTTTGCTCTAAGAAAATACACATACGCAATACACGGGTTCGAATTTCCGTCACACCAAACACGCTTGCCCTTTCAGCCGTGGGGACGTTATAAAGTGACAGCCAATCCCACTATTTGATGGTAAAAGAGTAGCTCAAGAGTTAGCTATGGGTGGTGATGACTATCTGCCTTCCCTCTGGTCTTGCATTGAAATATTAGGGGCGGCTAGGGCAAATAGCTCTCGTGTAGCTTTGCGCGAAATTCAAAACAAACAAATCAGTGCATTAAAAAGTTTGACTAAGCAAACAACGGATGAGACTCTCGGTATGTCTGCGGACTTACAACACTAAAAACCGGGTTTCGATACCCGTGGTGGACAGATCACAGACAGCCCATTATTCTTAATTCAACACAACTACAACTCAACGTTTGTAATTTGATATTCTTGTTTCAGTATTTTTTTAGCTCTGAAACTTTCTATATTACTATAGCTACCATGGTTACGTATATATCGATACCTGCTTATTTGTTTGTGTCCTTTTTGTTAGCTATATTTTTGTGCGCCAGCAATGCCAACAGTGGGACCCGAGTCGATCTTATTACTCACCAAGCCTTCTATGAACCTACGCTCGTATCTAAGTTTATGCCCAAAGTAGCTCGTAGACCGTTTCATATAATAAGAAAGGAATCGTTGGAACCCTAGACGGAGGAGTTATGTGAAAAATTAAAGCGACAGGGCGCGTTGTCTTTTCTGTTTGGAAAAGTCACTCATAGATGAAAAATCGTGAAAACCGTGAAATCTTGATTCACTTCATAAATACGTATGAAGTATTTGACTAAGCAATACTTATAAATTACTTATAATTTAGGTGGCTTTATAAGTATAATAAACTCTAGTTTTGTTCAGACAATACTGTGAAATATATATATGTAAAAATGGCTGCTATGTAGTGCTTTTTCAACCCATAGCAGCCATTTTTAAATGTGTAATTTTCTCTACAAGTAGGTTTTTGGTCATCACGGAATACTGTGAAATAGTAATTATTAAAATTCAGACGTTGCAAAGGTAGTTTTAGACGGGCAATCTTTATTACACTGTTCAAAAAATGCAAATAATCTCAAACCCCGTCTTTCGTAGTGGCATGAAAACACCTGGCTTGCCCGGAAACGCTAAGTTATTTTACAAACTGAACGACAGCAAACAAAGTAGTTGAAATGCAGTGATTGTGGTATCGGGTTCAGGAAGTTGAAGTTTGTGACTTTTAAAAAACGATTTCTTTTCTTCGATATTTAGATGGTCTTCAGGAATATGAGATGTAAGTTTAGTTTTTTGTTTTCTTGTATTAAAAACTCAGTACTGGTAACAATGGGAGATTAAACTGTCCTGTTGAGAAACAGTTGGCTCAGCTAAGTGTAATTGTGAGAGGAAGACATCCGTTTTATCACATTATATTTTTCTAAGATTAGTTTATATATGATTAATTTTTACTTTCAAACTAACTGAACTTTATATTATTGTACTTTCCCACACACTTCTAAAACTACTGTCATATAATTTTGGTTTGTTTTGTTCAATTTTCTCGCAAAACTACACGGGGGCTACGTGCGCTAGCCGTTCCTAATTTAGCAGTGTAAGACTAGAAAGAGAGAGCAGTTAGTCATCACCACCCACCGTCAACTCTTGGACTACTCTTTTACCAACGAATAGTGAGATTGTAACCACATTATGACGTCCCCACGGCTGAAAGGGTGAGCATATGTGATGTGACAAGGATTCGAACTTACGACCCTCGGATTACGAGTCGAGTGTCCTAACCACCTGGCCATGTCGGGCCTCTTTGTCTAGAGTTTGCTCATCGCTGTCCAAAATTATTTGCATATGGGCAAAAGCTCGATAAACTTTAATTGTCAAAAAAAATAATATATATGTCAGTAATATTATTACTATTTATTTTCTGTAGAACTTTTTATTTAGAAAAATTAAAGATGGGTCACTCATGTAGCGCAAACTACAATTCCATTGCTCAATTAGTCCAGCTCATAAAGAGTTCTGATATTTCAAGCCATGACTAAAACTAAGGACTATCGAATTTATGCATCGTAAGTTGTTCACACAATTTTCTTGCCAATTGGCAACAGCATTGCCAATATTTGCACCTCAAGGATCATATACTTTAAACCGACCGAACAGTTTTGCCTTAGGTAAAGCTACGTAGAGATGAACAAACACATGTTTCTTCAAATTATATTAAGATTAGTTTCTATTTTATTGTATATTCTGCTTTCAAAGTAAACAAACTTTTACTTTATTTCATGTTCTGACACCTTTGTGAAGCCATTGTTTTACAATTAGTTGTGATCGTTCACTAATTTAGAGTTACTCTAAAACTGCGAATTATTAGTTTAGGTGGGCAGAGATTCAGTTGTTAGTGGTCGAAAAATCAGACATTAATCTCGACTTCAGATATTATTTGCAAGTAATTGACCAGTGTTGTGTGCGAAAATCTGATCAGAATGGAAATTAAAACATGCAGTGACATGCAGGAACGTGAATTTGGTCAAATATTTCAGGCTATTGCATATGAAATATCGGATTTTCACAAACAAATGTGAAGTTCGACTTTTAGGAGCTGAAAGAGAAGTATTATCCTAATTTTACCAAAACGAAATAGTATATTGTCTGGTTCATTTTGTATTTCATCTTTCAGCCAGGCCCCCTTTTGAACTGATAGACTAAAACCAACCGCTAACTCTCGGAGTGTTCGAATAATAGGGTTTTACACTCTTATTGTGCAATAACGACCCTGAAACGCGTGCGTGTTTTGACCCAGTAGAATATGAACCGTAAATCGAACTCGAAATTCGCAGTGCGGTTTGCTAAGCAATAGACCGTGAACAGCCAGCTGTACACACAAAGATGTAGCCAAAGTCTAGTTTGTACGCGTACTTACACAATGTAACAGTAAAACCAAAGACTAACGCTATCTCTAATGATAATATTCACAAACAAATGAAAGAGACAACTAGAAAATTATGAGTAAAACAATTCCACCATCAATATATCAATAGTTCTGTCCACATTTGTACTTACATAATGTAACAGTAAAACCAAAGACTAACGCTATCTATAATGATAATATTGACACACAAATGAAAGGGGGCAACTAGAAAATTATGAGTAAAACAATTCCACCATCAATATATCAATAGTTCTGTCCACATTTGTACTTACATAATGTAACAGTAAAACCAAAGACTAACGCTATCTATAATGATAATATTGACACACAAATGAAAGAGACAACTAGAAAATTATGAGTAAAACAATTCCACCATCAATATATCAATAGTTCTGTCCACATTTGTACTTACATAATGTAACAGTAAAACCAAAGACTAACGCTATCTATAATGATAATATTGACACACAAATGAAAGGGGGCAACTAGAAAATTATGAGTAAAACAATTCCACCATCAATATATCAATAGTTCTGTCCACATTCCACATGTTGTTATTCTTCTAGTTCTTCTATCCCGTGAAGACGATATTACCGTTTTGTCTTCATAATGGATCAAGAGCCAATTTGCCATTTCTGGAAGTTATAGAACTATAAACCAACTGGACTTCAACACCAAAAGGTTTCTATCTGTGATGTAGTGGAATTTTAGGTCTTACAAACCTAAGAAAATCAAATGCATTTGACCTCTTCCTCCAACTAATATTCTTAGTTGAAAAATAAATGTTTGTTTTGAATTCCACCCACAACTGTCCGAGGGCCATCCGCGCTAGTCGTTCCTAATTTAAAAGCGGTGGACTAGATTGAAGACAGCTAATCAGCACCACCAATCGTCAGCTTTTGAGCTGCTCTTTTTACCTGCAACTTAACCATCAAATTATAAAAACAAATAAAAACAACGGTTGAAGGAGGCAAGCATGTTCAATGATGGGAATTGAACCGCCAGATTGCCATAAATGCCAGGCCAGATCAGGTCAGGTCATGCCCATCGTTCTACTTGTAAATGTAATGCACTTATATGAGTGCAGAAAAACAGATCTATTTAGTTAGGAACTTAACACGCGCACAAAAAAGACTTTTTTTGGGGGAGGGATTTACAGAATGGCTAATTGCAACTAAATGTACAATAGGATGTGAATACAATATAAAATAATTCTTACAGTAATTTACTCTCTTAATATAGGACTAAAGTGATAACATAACTCGATCCACTTTCGAATCTGAGTAATGTGTGCTGGAGGAAGTTAATGTTATTTTTTTCTTCATAAATTCTCTTGATGAATGTTTAAAATAATATGAGTCATCTTTAGTTAAACTACAGGCTACTTTAATCCTACAAGCTGTGTTTACTGGAGTAGGCCTAAGTTCACAAGTAACATGTTCAAAGAATGTATCTCAGAACGGCTGATATGGGTATGAACACTTTTATTGATAAGGAGAGAACAACGTTTCTACCTTCCTAGGTCATCTTCAGGTTAAGAAAGAGAGAGTTTGCAAGTGACTGTTGCTGGACACATGTCTTGGGGACGAGAGTATAAACGGGTACGGGACTGTTGGGGGTGTTGCAGGTGAATGTTAGGTTATTGATAAGTATAGGTATAAAGATGTTCCTTTATATTGGATTAATTTTGGTTTAAGTTGTTCTACCAGTAGGGCGTTTTTGATTTTTGCGTTTGTTTATATTTGTTTCCCAACTTAGTATCTAGGTGTTTCCTATGGTTATGTTGTGTTTATTTGATTTGCAGTGTTCGAAACCGTGTGAAGGTGCGCTTTTTTTATTATTTGAATATGGTTTCAAGTTTTCTGCTTGTTTCTCCAATATAGAAGGATGTCCTGGCAGCTGTTGCATTGTATTTTATAAATAACGTTGGTGTTGTGTTTGTCAGTGTAGTTTCTACATAGTATGGCCTTTAGTTTTGAGTACAGTTTTTGAATAAACTTGGTATTTACTGGAATGTAATGTTTTGTTATACTTGTTGGTTATTTTTTCGCTGATGTTGAGAAAATACAATATGTAACAGTATAAGGAATATACTCTGCTTATGGTGTTTCGACTAACGTAAAGATGAACTTATACAATTCCATGGCTAACTGATCGAGTAACTAAATAAACATGATTACTATCACTAAAACCTCACTGACATTCGAGTATTTTTCCCTAAATATTTATTGGATACTTAAAAATTTCGATAAATACTTCTCAGAATGCGTATTCATCACATATTAACTCTTTCACTACTTTAAACTGTTCACTCTTATTTATCTCACTATTATTTTTCTAGATTTTTCACAAAATATATCGATTATAAATTTGTACGCCCGGCATGGCCAGGAGGTTACAGCGTTCGACTTGTAATCTGAGGGCCGTGGATTCGAATTCCCGTCACACCAAACATGCTCGCTTTTTCAGCCGAGGGTACATTATAAAGTTACGATTAATCCCATTATTTGTTTATCAAAGAGTAGCTCAAGAGTTAGCCGCGGATGGTGCCTACTAGCTGCATTCCCTTTAGTCTTTCACTGCTAAAGTAGGGACGACTAGCGCAGATAGCTCTCGTGTAGCTTAGCGCGAAATTCAAAACAAACAAGAAATACATAATTATTAGCATCCAACCCTAGTAAATAGCTGAATAATAACATTAAAAATAAGACTTACATTTATTTTGTTGGCGTCTCGACGTCGGTGGGATGTTTACTCGTGTATCACCCATTATGTAAATCTATTGAACGCTGGTACAAATTTTCCTAAAAATTCTTCCCTACTGCTCTTCGGTTGGTCAGAGATGTGTTTACGGACTTGCAATGTTCAGGGAATCGATTCTCCACGGTGGACATAGCAGCTAGCCAGTAGTAACTTTGCTTGAATAAAACGAAACCAAATCAATCTCTTCCACTGGCTGTCAACTGCTAGTACAGCGGTAAATATAGGGTTAATCTACGGATTTATAACACTAAAATCAGCAGTTCGGTTCCTATTTTCGATTCCTAGCCACATTGAGCTATCTGGAAAGTCTACCCAGGGGAATCGAGCCCCTGATTTTGTAAATCCGTAGACTTAGTATGATGCGACCCTTCTCTTGTATCTCAGTCACCAGAGTTAAAATAACCATAATAACTCCTTCCACCTTCAAGAGGTAACCTGAAGGTAGCAAAGACGATTCTTCCTCCTATTTATCTTCCAAACTAAGAATGATGGAAACCTTTACATTATTTAAAATGACATACGGCGTGTGAATTCAATAAGCTCTCCAACACACTAGAGAATTAAAATAACCACTACATACTATCGTCAATAGGTGGGGCTCTGAATTTTTTTTTTATTTGCCTTCAATTTTGTGCAAAGCTATACGGGGACTACTTGCGGTAGCCGTTTCCTGATTTAACAATAATAAGCTGGAGGGAAGGCAGCGAGCCATTACCACCCATCGACAAATCGTAGATTTCTTTTTCAACTAACGAATAGTGGGATTGATCATTACCTTATAACGTCCAAACAGCTGAGAATGCGAGCATGTTTGGTATGATGGGGATCCGAACCTGCCTCACCCAGTTGGTGGGAATGCACTATGGGAACCAATCTTGAATTTTAGCGTTCTAAGTTCATGAACTTACCACTGTTATACCAGAAGGATCTGAAATCGTAATTTCCTTTACACTGACTGGTATTACTTGTTTACTTTGTAATGAAAGATTAGACGAAAGGCAACTACCGCATACTGTTTGCTTACATTTGACCAACAAATAATGAGATTGACTGTCACGTCATAACGCACCCGCAGCTAAAAGGGAGAACGTGTTTGACGAAGGATCTCACGATTTTATGTAGAGGAATATTTTTTTTCAACTCAAACCAGCCGTTTTTACATGCATATTTTTTTCGTTTTAAGTACGTTTTAAGTCTGCGAACGTACGACTGCGCTTGTATTTGATAAAAATTGTGGAGAAAAATTAATAATTTTTTGCTAACTTAACGTGTAAATAACTGACATATTTTATGGTTAGTGTCTGGGTTTCCATTTCACGTTCAAAACAGGTGGGCCAGCATATATTAGTAAAAACAGCTGGTTTGAGATGAAAATAATTTTTATGTAGAGGAAAAAAATTTTTTCAACTCAAACCAGCCGTTTTTACATATATATTTTTCTCTACAAGTGGAGTTTCTCGTTATCACTGAGGTAGGCCAGCAAGCCGTAGTGGTTAGTGCGTCCGACTGTAAATAGGAAGATCCAAAGTTCGATCCACATTTCAACTGGTCAGATAGTTATATCTGTGATAGTTAATCCTGTTACTTGGATTAGAGTATTCACGTAATAAATGGTGGGGTACTGTTGCCCTCCAATTATAAACTTAGTTAAAGATAATTATGACTTAACTTTGAGGTTTCTGACTTAACCGTTTTAACTCGCATGTCGTACAAGGTGCTGTTTAGTTGGAAATGTCAAAATTGAAGTAACCATCCAAATAATTCTACAAATCTTATGTTAAAATATGTCCGAAATAAATATAGCTAGCTGACAACTGGATACTGATTTAAAACTGTATAATGTTAATAGTAGTTTATGTTGTGAAAACAGTCTTCCCCTGGGACAGCGGAAGGTCTACGGATTTACAACGCTGATACCAAGGGATTCAATTCCCCTCGATGGACATAGCAGATAGTTCGATGTAGTTTTGCTATAAGAAAACAGACGCGCACACACTGGGGAAAATAAAACGTAGGATAAACTATCTTTTAAAACAAATAATAAACCCTTTGTTCTAATTTTGGAAGTTAAACTTTTAAGTTCGCTATGTTAAAACTGGTAAAATCTAAATTACATGTTTAATATTTAAGTTTTCTGTATGTCGATATGAACAAGATAAAAAGAAATATCAACATTGAATCTGTTCCAGATATGTCGTTTGTGAAGCGTAATAAGTTTGCCATATTTGTCGTGCTGTGTGTTCTTGGCTTTATTGTGGCACTAGAATACCATTGGCATAACCATATTTGGTAAGTATTTCAAAGTTAGTGGTTTGTTGTCTTTTGTTTTTACATTATCGTTTATTTTGATAATTATTGTGTAGGATTACTTTTACTGATAACAGTTTATTTTGTGTGTGTATTTACTTTTCAAACTGTTAATTCTATGAGATTAATCACATTGAAAACAGTTTAATGTTCAAAATTCAAGTTTTTGTTATAGTAGCATGAACTTGGTACAAAGTGGAACCCAGAAATATTCTTTTGTTAACGTCACCAGAATAATAAAGGCATAATAAAATTGTACCGTTTGTTTTTTACATTTCACGTTTTGTTCCGCTTTTGACAGTGAATTGTTACGATGAGAATTTCTACACTTATATTTTAGTTAAAGCCCTTTAACATTCACTTGAAACAGTCCTGTCTGTGTTACATTAAATGTTTTAAGCCTAAAGATCATGCTCAAGTTTCAACTCTGAGGAATACAACGATAAAACGTACAAGTATAGTGTGAATAAAGCGTTCAATGTTTTTCAATATTTACCACATTCATAGAAATAAAATAACAGTTTCATAGCTTTTTGTGAGGGGGAGTAAAATTTAATAAAT
Source organism: Tachypleus tridentatus (assembly GCF_004210375.1). Taxonomy (NCBI): domain Eukaryota; kingdom Metazoa; phylum Arthropoda; class Merostomata; order Xiphosura; family Limulidae; genus Tachypleus; species Tachypleus tridentatus. Next base: position 31,602,026 of record NC_134828.1, on the reverse strand, counting down.
ATTTTTAAGAAAGAGAATTAGAAGCTTCGGGTGTAAAATATTTTTATTCTATTCAAATGCTTGTAGAACATTTAAAGACTATGAATCTTTTTTATTTATTATGACAAACACGCAGTGAGCAGAACCCAAATAATTCGTAAAATAAAGGTTTATGATGTAGTATTTTGAGGCAATGGTTATTATGTTGTATTAATAATTTTCAAACATGGAATATTAAGTTGTGTTAAGGTTTTATGTCATTGCTTTAAAATTTACTTTTACATTCAAATAACGTTTGTGGAGTTGATTCATGTCATCACTAACTGCACAATAAATCAATCTTAAATCACTTCAGATTTCAGAAATATGCTAAGTTTTTTATTTCTTCTTGTACCAAGGAGCTTCGAACACATGAAATATCAACTAACTACAGACCATCGGAAATCAGGTTTGTTTCATTCTCTGGGTTATTACAAAATTTGTGAAAATAATATACTGACAGAGTAAGGAAATATTACCAATATTAAATATGAACAATTTTCACAATTAGATTTTGGTTTTTTTTTAATTTTGTGCAAAGCTACACGAGGACTATCCACGCTAGCCGTCCCTAACTTAGCAGTGTAAGACTAGAAATAAGGCAGCTAGTCATCACCATCCACCGCCGACTCTTGGGCTACTCTTTTAACATAGAATAGTGGGATTGCTCGTGACATTATAATGTACCCACATGCATATTTGGCATGACGGGGATTCGAACCAGCGACCATCGAATTACGAGTCGAGTGCCATAACTGCCTGGTCATGCAGGAGCCTTGAAGAATCGTGGATGATTTTAAGGTAAAAATGGAAAACCACGACATCAATAAAGCCCTCAAATAGTACCCTATATATATATATATATATATAAATATTTAAACCATGAATTTTAGGTTTACCTGAGAAAAGAAGAAATGGTCGCTGTAGCTTTTTACTCATATGATAATTTAAAATGTGATAACTCTAATTTTATTGTTTAGTTAGTTTAGTGTGTTATATATTGTGAGTTAGACCTAGTCTAGTGGTTAGTGTTCCTGTCAGTCATAGCCTGTGTTGGTGGGTGCTGTCAATGGATGACCTCTCTCTTGTCAACAAGTTCAAAATTATAGACTTTATGCATGATTAACTATTTCTGAAATATACTGAAAATTGAAACAGCTGGTTTTTCCTTAACCTCAATTTGAAAAACCTGACCAGTTCTTAGTCTCAACCCGAAACAGTTTTGTTTGTTTCTTTCCACAGATTTGAGAGCGTACAAGAGAGAAACCATTAAGACCACTTCGTAAACCTTCGCTGTATATTAATCTGAATCAAATGTGGAGTTCTCACAGCAAAACTGAATTAGCACTCATAAGCTGAAACTTAATAGCGTAATTTATTTTATTCAACTCATTTAGACAAACCCAGTCTCATTTGTAAATGTTCAATTTGCTAATATCATATTCTTTGTTGTTGTTCGTACCACTTGACTATAGTCCTCAGTGAGACAGTAGTAAATCTTATGACACCTAAATCTAGAATTCGATCCACCGCGGTGAACATAGCAGATTGTCTAATGTATTTTTGCACTGAAAGAAACAAACATACTTATATAAAAGAAAATACTTTGGGATGAAGTCAAATAACGTTTTGAATACGCCAATTAAAAGTTTTGGACTTGCATTTTATTCACACTGTCACTAGAGGGTGCACAAAAAGATGTTGTTTGTTGTTTTGAATTAAGCACAAAGCTACACAATGGGCAATCTGTGCTCTGCCCACCAGGGGTTTCGAAACCCGGATTTTAGTCCATGCATTGTCACTAGATGGCACTTTGCTAGGCCGCCATGATGGGCTTGCATGACGTCAGAGACAACGACGTCTAAGAAGTGGAACAACAATCTTGATAAGATCACCATAGATGTTTCAACATTTATTCAATGGCTGGATTCATTTATGTTCTGAAATTAATACTGTTACTTTATGTATAATACACTTAACTAATTTATTATTTTTACATTCAATAATATTTTTTTCCTTTTTAACCATTTATATATAGATCACTGACGTCCTGATAAGAATACTTATTTAATACACACACTTATGACAGTATTCCGCTTTCACTAATTTGCCTTGATACATATAACCATGTTCATGACAAAATATATTTGAAGTCTATGAATATTTTATCATGAGATAAACTGAACTTTTTTTAGTTTAGATGAACACAAGGTCAATCATCTTACACATGATCATGTGGTGACCTACTAACAAAGAGCTGTCTCGATGTCAGGTAGTTTTAAGGTCTGCTGAAGAATGATTTTTTATTATATAAAGCTTCAAGTGGCTGGTAGTTGTTGTTGTTTTAATCTATAATAGCATTAAACAGTAAAGCATTCATTTATTATATGTAGTAGTAAACATAAGAAACATTTTCGAGATGGTGAAATTATGTAAAGTAAATTATTGTTTATAATACGTATGTTATAGTAGTTGTCTCATTGACTCGTGAAAGCAAAACATCAAGCATCCTTTGGAATACTGTGTGCTTAAAGTAACACTAATATTTGTAATTATAACATCTTTGGCTCATAGAGACACTAAAAAAGGGCATATGTGAAATGACATACTTTGTCATAAAGATAGTTATATAGATAAAGACAAACTGGTGAAAGTGTATGGTGTTTAAATGAGTGCTCTTTTCAGTACAGTATATATAAAAAGTAGGCTTAAGTATAGAAACTAAACTATAATTAGTATGTTAAGTGTAAATCGGCTATGTGTTTTCTTGTCAATATTCGTAGAAACAATAATTTGAAATATTTGTCAAGAGCACTGTTATATGGACAGTAAAATGTCAAACTAATGAATGTGCAAGCATATATGTTAAATTATTTCATGAGAATTGAGCAATTGTCCTCCTCAGGACATTAATTGGAAAAAAATGTGCTTAAATATAGAAATTAAAACTATAATCAGTATATGTCCAATGTGTATAAACTCGTACAAAGGCTGTCTTTTTCAATATTTATACAAAATATTGAGCATGGTAAAATCATTTCAGGAGTGCCTTAAAAACGTTAGTAACATTATTGTCCTATAGAAATATAATTAATAAAAATAAAATGAGGCTTGTTAACATTTGCGTGTCTTTCCATGAAACTATAGAAACATCTTTTTAAAACACAATTAAATGCATGTTGAAATATGTATGCAATCCTTTAAACTCTATCCAGCTTTCGAATACGTATGTTACTTTACAGTTTTAAAAACGTGTCTAAAAAATATTTTTTCTGAAGAACGTAGTTATATGGATAAATATAAACAAGTAAAACAATAATATTGTTGTAAGTGTATATGTTAAGTAAGTGTCCTTTTTAAAACATAAGCGATCTGCATATAAAAGTGTTTTATACCTAAAGTGACATCACTAGTATTAGAATAATTAAATCTAGCCATTGATTAAATTTGAGACATCTATACTTATCTCATTATGACTGTTGTTCCTTTTATGGGTGTTAAATTCTTTGACACCATATCTGTTTGTCATGGCGGTCTGTCAACACACCCCTAGCAACACGCCCTCTGATAACATCATTGTTCCTTAAGCAGATACATGTGTGTGACGCTCTCTGGCAGCGTGATTGACAGGTGGGAGATAACAACTGACTAAAGGTGTTTTTGAATCAAAGTAAAAATAGCAAATCACCAGAAGTTAAGCAATGTTGACTTTTTTTACCGATAACTCATGTTAAAACTATGATTTCTGTTACAGACCAAATTATCAACTTTATTTCAAATTCTGAAGATACTCGCCGCTATATAGAGTTTGTTGTTGAAGATATGTGGTATTTTATATTGTCCAAACTAAAACCATTTGGCCTATATCTTGATTCAGAAAATTCGTCGACATTCAAACAACTACTAGATCAAGTTGGTGATTATAAGAGGTAAACAAAAGAAGATTATGAATTTAAAGGATCATGATTCTTCGATAACTGCCTTAAATCATTTTGTTTCTACAAATTAAATATCTGCTGCTTTAGTGAAAAAGAATGAAGAATAGTTCATTCAATAGTTCATTCTCTTTATTAAACCATCTTTAAAAACTTGTAAAACAATAATATTGTTGTAAGTGTACATGTTAAGTAAGTGTCCTTTTCAGGACAAGCGATCTGCATATAAAATTAAACGCATGTTATATGGATAGTTCTTTCAGTAGTTCATTCTCTTTATTAAACCATCTTAAAAAGTGCATCAACATTTGAAATATTTTGATAATGACTTGCTTAAGAAAATTATATTTCATATTAAACAATTAAAGCTACATTCTGGAGATATAGGCCGTAATTTTCTTTGCCTCCACAGAAAAAGTTTACTGTATTCGACGTATAATCTTGCTTCTTTTTAAAAGAAATGCAGGCGGAAACGTCAAATACGTTAAACATTCTATTTATCTTGCGTTTGTAGTCATATTAATAACAATTTATAGTCTTCAATGTGTACTCAGCAACTGAATTTAAGTGATAGAGACCTATGAAAAACGAAATTCATTGTGTTGTACATTTGAACTCAAACGTATCTTGTTGCTTTTATATGTGTTTAATGGCTACTCGTTTTTAAATTTGAGGAACATAAAAAGGTTTCACATAAATATGTAGTTTATAATTCTTTTTTTTCTAGATTTGTAACTGTATGTCAATATTCAAGTATTATGTAAATCACAACTTGTCAGCTAAAAGTCTAAAACCAATAATAGAAAGGTTTTGAAAATGGTTAAGGCCGACGATTTTATGTGACATAAAACATATGTGGCCAATGCTGATAAGTTAACATTATGCATCATAAGATTTCTATTCATTTAGTGATTTTTGCAAAAATAAAATTAATAACTGTATGTATTGGTCATGCGGCAATATGTAAAGTTAATTAATTTGTACCTAAAATAGGAACATTTTAAAACAACAACACTCAGGAAAAATTTAAACATAATTGATACAATTATACTATAAAAAACGAGTTAACTCTTATCTTATCAACTACTTAATAGTAAAAATGGAAAAGGTTTCCAAATAATTCACGCACAGAAAACCATCCTATTAAATTTCTAAACGAAAAACTATATTACAATTACGGTATATTACGCGCATACATAATAATAATACTCTAAGACGTTTATTAGCGTTTCGGATATAACATATTAAAAATTTCTATAGAAGCAACCTTTTTGCTTACTACCTGCATGAGCATGTCAGCAAGCCTAACCCCTAGGTTGATTGGACAATCGCTACAAGGTTTATCCTGCTTACTTGAGTGGTCTGTGGTTATCCACATAGTAAGAACTATGTTTTTATGAAGTTGTGATTGTAGTTTTAATTCTTGTAAAAGTTGTAGCTGTTTGGAATATGGTTACCAAAGGTTTTTAGATTTTGGTTCATTCCATGGACATGTAAAAAACTGAACAAATAAATTGAGTAAAAAATTAAAATTTTAAGAGATCGTTGGTTATTCGTATAATTGCTAAAAAATAGCATTCGAAACACAAATAAATGCTTCATTATAAAACACACAAATAAGGCCATACGTATGATACGCACCCCACCACTACATCAAGCTTATCTTATTCTTTCGATTTACCCTTGAATGAGGTTAAGAATGAGGGGTGGAATCTTCCGAAAATTGTGCATCATCAAATTTAGACTATTGGCTTCATTTATTTAGTACAACTAACATACTTTTAGATTTTAAGAGTTTTGTTAGACAATTAATGAAAATGTCTGCCCAGCAGGCACCACTTACCAATCAACAGCAACAAAAAAGTTCTGACGAAGTAATAAGTTATAAATCTGATAACACTAACCTGGTCTTGTTACTGATTCTATAAATTGAGATTTTGGTTATCCTGTCAAATATTGTTTGTGCAATAATAATTAAATTATGTACAAAATTCCGCGGCCGTGTGATCTTATTACACTCTGAGACATGTTAATGGCGTAAATGTATTGTATTAATAACTCTTCTTTTAGAGTTGCTCTAATTGAGCTCAAGAAACTGGGTGAAGTTAACAACCAAGAATCATGGCGTCAATATGAGCACCAAAGATTATCTGATATTGTACAGAGTCGAATCTATAACCTTCAGGTGAGTGCTTTCCAACCGTATTGAAAAATTCTCGCATAAAAATCAAACAGTTAACTCTATACTGATTATAGTTATGTTTTTCAAATATTCAAAACTTTTACTCCTAAGAATAATTTCTCACCATATTTTAACCGTGTTAATTTTCTAGTTTCCTAACGTTTGCCAAACCAAGCGGATACTCGTTTGTGATCTCAAGAATTCTGCTGGTCTAGCTTCACGCGTACATGACATCATGTGGTGTCTCATCAACTCGTACAACTTAAATCAGACTATGGTGCTGGTAACGAAGCATTGGGAAAAATCCTTTGGCAAATGGGAAAAAGTCTTCAAACCCCTAAGCTCTTGTGATGTACCTCAACTGGAGAAACCCAGCCCATGGCCCGGCATTAACAGTTTGGTTTTTATCATTTACATTTACATACATATATATATATATACTCTTCAAAAAAAGAAACGCAAAATGGATATTTTTGTTATTTTAAAGAGAAATATATGTAATAACGTTACAAGCTCAGAGTATATGATGTTACACTTGTTGAGGCACTGATTGTCAGACCAAAATGACAATACAAGTTGTGCGCTTTGAAAACGGAAGAAAACATCGGATTTTTCGTGTCCAATAAAAACGCATTCGTGTCCAATAAATTTGTTTGAGAGATCTGCATGTTCTGCAAGTGCAACATGTGCAAAATCCCTATAAAAGTGACGGGTTCTCGGTTTCTATAGCTCAGTGTTAAGCCACCGACACGCAATACAGTTATGCCAACACTGACTGAAGCACAACGCAACAGCGCCATTGGTCGCTTGGAAGCAGGCGAATCTCGATCAGATTTTGCCAGAGCTGTAAATGTCCACCCAAGCACCATCACAAGGCTATGGAATCGTCACCAACAACATGGATCAACTTTTGACCGTCCACGATCTGGCAAACCTCGTGTGACCACGCCCGCACAAGATGGCTACATCCGGTGACGTAACCTTCGGGATAGGACCACCACTGCGACGTCTACTTCCTCAACCATACCAGGGCTGCGTGGGATTACCGATCAGACGTACGCAACCGTCGACAAGATTCTTAGGCCCCATGTGCAACCCATCATGGTGAACGTCAACGACGTTTTTTAACATGACAACGCCCATCCTCACACAGCCCGACTCACCACTGTCTTCTTCAGACACCACAACATCAACGTTCTTCCATGGCCCTCCAATCACCAGATTTAAATCCCATGGAACATCTTTCAGATGAGTTGGACCGACGTCTGCGACAGCGACAACCTCAACCGCAGACTCTACCTCAGCTTGCAGCAGCTTTGCAGGCTGAGTGGACAGCCATTCCACAGGATTTGATTCGTCATCTCATCGCTTCCATGGGCAGGAGATGCCAAGCAGTTATTGATGCTCACGGGGGGCATACTCGTTATTGACGTTGAGTGACGTTAAACTTCAAAGAGTGAGCGTGGACTTCACCTTTGCAGACTTTGGATGTTCAGCAGTGAATGTGCAAAGTTTCACATATGTCATACAGAACTAGCCGGAATAAACTTGTTAATAATATGTCTCAAATTTTGCCTTTTGCGTTTCTTTTTTGAAGAGTATATATCAAACCATTTGTTGATAAAAGTGTGTGTGTTTGCTTATAACTAACGACTCGCTGAACCGATTGTCACCAAACTTGAGATGTATGCTTAGGGACCCCACGTATAGTTAATATAGAGGGATATGTTTCTGTCTGGCATCCTAGGTTACTCCCCCTGGGCTCTTATGTCTTCTTTGTGCGTTGGTTAGATACGTCAAACCCCCCCCCTCATTGCAGAGTGGCATGTTTGAAGATTTAAATTTCTAGAAACCGGGTTTTGATAAACGTGGTGGATAGTGAATAAATAGCCCATTCTATAGCTTTGTGCTTAGCTTCAAACGACAACAAGAGATACGCCAACTAATATATATAATTTGTTTTATTCTTTAAATAACGAAAAGCTTTGCTAAAATTCAAAGAAATAGTTGTTGCTTTCCTAAAACATCCATCAGCGTTTTTAATTGTTAACGTGTTTCCTTCAGTGTTTTTAATTGTTAACGTGTTTCCTTCAGTGTTTTTAATTATTAACGTGTTTCCTTTAATGTTTTTAATCGTTTGCGGGTTGAATCAAGCGATTGGGGAATTGAAGGTTTTAGATCTTCACCACAAAACGTTGCAAACGTGTTTCGATTTATTCTGTTATCAAATATCTTGCATGTGACTCTGTATCCTGCACTGTGCACAAGATATAACACGATTCACAACAGTCTCTTTTCAAATTCACTGCATTTAAATTCACATCATGGAAAAGAGTGGCCTCACAACTGTTCTTCGATAAAACAGAATAACTCAGAAGTGCCTGCAGTGTTTTAGTTTGCCGCAATGGACTGCTACTTGCAAGTCTTTAACACTCCTACGAAAAGACGTTTCTAGTCCTGATTTCTCCAAGCCCGTTCCCCTGGCTGTGGTTTCGCTCGATAGTAGATAGGGACAGTGGGAATCTCGTTAATCCATTCATTAATGGATTTAAATGGCAATTTCATTTAAATACAAAATTATTAGCCTAATATTAATAACCTTTCAAGTTGCTCTGGGGCCTATTAGGCCCCACTTTTCGTCGGAGTGTTAAGTTCTGCATTAGGTTGAGCACGAATCTCATAAATCAACAAAGAAATTATTTTTTTGTAAATATACAGCTTTTTTTTTCAAGTAAGCCTGGTGTAAAATTGCGTCGAGTTCGAGTCTAGGTGATACACACTAAGTTAGTCGTCTAAACTGGGATTCGTTTGACAAAGTTAGTGCATTTATTCAAAGAAAACTGCATAATTTTGGAAACACCAAGCACAGTCGACCATCCCAAGGTACATTTCTTGAGACAGAACTCTCACGTTTAAACTGTACCTGCAAGAACTGCTAGCTAATCCCATGTTTATCATTCAGATCACTAGGACCACATAATTTTTGTAACCAACCAAATGCTTGAGTACCACGAAATTCATGCAACCAACCAATTGCCTGAAAAAAATCTCTGATTCACTTTCCAAGTGCACTTTCGTCAACATTTTTAGAATGGCTGAGAATACTTTCAAGCTCTGATCAACGATCTGACATGTTAACAAAGGAATTTATCTATAACATGCTAACACCGTTTACTTCTGTTCTACCTGAAAAGCTTTTTGTGGTCAAATATAAAAGAATGTTAACAGAAACAACTAATTTTGGAACATTCTATAATGTCAGCAGTGCAGCAACATAAAAATGTCAGACTTTACAATCAACCAACAAGACCCCAACTTAACGCGATTATCAAACTCTCCACAAACACAGTCAGTAGATGACATCTCGTCACTCTCATGCCATTGATTACAAGTCTTGCTTGTTCTGATTGGCTGAAATTGCTGACGAACTGGTGACGAAAGATGTTGAGTAGTTTGATGTAGGTCCTGACACGTAGGACCTTCGCGGCATTTTCTTAAATGGTTCATTTTAAAGGATGTATTGGTTGTTTCTTATAATTGATGTAAAATAGAAAACTTAGGTGAAACGCGCAAACCTATACGAGGGCTATCTGCGCTAGCTTTTCCTAATTTAGCAGTATAAGACTAGAGGGAGGGCAGCTATTCATCACCACCCGCCGCCAACTCGTGGGCTACTATTTTACCAACAAATAGTAAGGTTGACCGTCATATTATAACGCCTACCACGGTTGAGAGGGCAAGCATGCTCGGTGTGGCGGGGATTCGAACCAGCGACCCTCATATTATGAATCGAGAACCGTAACCTTCTGGCCATGCCAGGCCGTGAAATTATCTGAAGCAAGATTATAGTAAAGTAATTTGTGATACTTTGTTTTCGTCCCCCCTTCACTCTCTCTCCCTCCCTTCCTTTTATTTATTATATTTTTGTGCGCCAACAATACAAAGCGTGAAACGCACGTGTACCCAAATCACTTTTATTATTCGTCAGGATCTTTACCAGGCTATCCTGAAAATGAAATTATTTTAGGCAGGATTAAAGTAGATTAATCTATGATACATTGACTGTGGTCAAATACATCAATGGGAAGGGTGTGACCGTTTGGGACCAAAGTTGTAATTAAATCTTAAATCATTCAAGAGATGACGGAACTGTAAGCTAACATTTTGTATACAAAAAACAAACTCGTAACCGTTCTATGAGCTAGCATTCCGCGGCTAAAAATTATGTAATTGTACTTATATGTATTGCAGCTGGCCTATGCAGCAACTGTACAGTGAGCCAACAACTACAATCTCGTGACACATTAAATACTCACTGTGGGTTATAATTATCAGTGTAACCTGGTGTCACTAGGTCTAGAAAAAGGCCTAACTAGTTAGTTGCTCGGATATTCTTATGTTACTAGCCAGTATCAATACGTTCTCTTACTAGTTTATTTTTTGACCAAAGTTATCACCGTACTACATGTGATAACCATATTTTGATATTTTAAATAAGCCTTGATCTAAAGTTATGTTGTGTTGACAGCAGGCTTGATTCGTTGAGGGATGTCATCGAAGTGGACATTTTAAAGTTGTCTATCACTTAAACTTTTACATTCTTCAGTAAATATGTAAATATCGTTATTACAGTATACATATATCAACCAACATACAAAAATTGACGCCCTTATCTTTATTATGAAAAACTGTAGAGCACATACTATTTTATGCTTCAACATTTCAAAGTTATTTTTAATGAACAATCAAAGTTCCAGAAAAAAAACTACAAGTGAGCCCCATCTGTCGCGTCACAATTATAAGTCAGCGCTTAGTATCGGTCTGCTAGTGTTTAGAAGGCTATGGTGTGTAACTTGTGGCTAACGGACCGCTCTGTGAAATACAGTTCGATTTTCCGTGCGCTCCGTACTCTGGAGCCGTGGGGTGTGTTATAAGAGTGACAGACAAATTCAACTATTCGATTAGAGCAGCTCAAGAGTTGTAACTGGTTGCTTCATTCTTTCTACTCTACTGGTTGAAAATCAAGGATGGTAGGCAGAGAAGGCCCTTTGTATTGCTTTACACGGATATCCGAAACAATCCAAGATCAAAATCCTATTTGTGCTTTCTTATATATCGATACCATCCTGGTTCTAGAAACTGGTTTCTATCTTCATTGTAGAAATGCCTTCTTATTCAGCGAACGTTTTCAAAAAAAAATTTTCTTTTGAAACTGGAAATATAGACTAAAACTATTGGTCATTTTCCATAAACTCACAACTAAGATTTTTATTGGTACATCATAATTTATCAGATTAAACGTAACCAACTCATGAAATTTCTCTCTGAATACAAAAGATGGTGTAAACTCAGTATCTATGTGACGTCATTCTGAAATTATAGTTCCATTTATTCCGAATTATACTTTCAGAAAGTTGTTATTTTAAATTGTAAAAATATAAATAAACTTCACCAGCAGTTTTATAAATAAGTCGAGAGCTACACTGTCAAATAACTCTTGTATGTACATTTCTCATAGAAATTACAAAGCTTTAGTCGCAGCCTATTTCAACGATTTGTACGCGCAGTGCATTGGAGGGTAGTTGCACGTGCGACACGTTGCACTACTGGTAACATGTTTATCAACTGTTTATATGTTATCACAATGAAATTTCGACAGTACAATGCTACAATTAATAGACTTGTAGGTATAGATGACAAGCAAAAGCCATCGCAATGAAACTGGAAATATATTCTAGTACCATTAGTAAAACGATAACAAGAAGTTGACTTCAGAATAATCGTAACCCAAAGATCCCCAGATTCTTATGTCACCTTGTAATCGGCGTTTTGTTCTTTTACGAGAAAGATGACTGAAGAAGCTGGAGTTGTAGATGCCATTCAAAAACATACCGGTTATGTTCCAATTAATTTTTATACATCTAGCCTGCTAAAACGTAGTCTCAGAAAATGTAGTCTCTACGAACAATGGAGAATTTGTGGAAATTTGCTCAAAAGGTGTGTTGTGAAAATGATCTCGATATTTTCCCCGGGATCTTGTTGCAATGAAAACTGTGGTATCGGAAGGTTTGTTTTGTTGAAGTTGGCACAAAACTACATGAGGGATGTGCACTACCGTCCGTGTCTTCAAACATTAGTCGACGATTTATTTGCAAGGTCGTTAGTATATTTAATCTGTAGGGCTTAAAAGTATAATATTTGGTAACCAAATCAAACTGTGTTTTTAAGATACCAAACTTACATTATTACCACACGAAAACATTAATTTTCATTTCTTTTGTTCTCAATAATCGTAGAAGGATTTGATTAAGTTCGTGTTGTTGCTGTTTTTTATTTATTTAATTTCGTGCAAAGCCACTCGAGGGCTCTCTGCGCTAGTTTAGCAGTATCAAACCAGAGGGTAGGCAACTAATCAACACTAGCCACCGAAAACTCTTGGGTTACGAGGAGAGAGATTGACCGAAACTCGTAACGGATGATTAAGGTGCTCGACTCGCAATCTGACAGTCGCGGATCCAAATTTCCGTCCCATCAAACATGCTCGCCCTTCCAGCTGTGGGGGCGTTATAACGTGATAGTCAATCCCACAATTCATTAATAGAAAAGTAGCTCAAGAGTTAGCTGAACTACTCAATGCCCAATTATTCCTTTTTTCTTTATAGCTTCCAGTGAGTGAGTTATAACTATCTATAAGTGTTTTCAGTTTAAACGTGTGTTAGTTATTTATCAGGAAAATATAACTAGTACCTGCTTTCAGTGTTTTTTTGTGATTTTTAAACTAAATATCATTACATTTTATCCCATTGAAAGGATAAAGATCAAGTATTGTTAAACTTTAAGTATACGTTTGAATTGGTGAGTGTATCATTTATAATTTAGAGAGATATTTTAACATTAAGAAAATATAGATTAAAATTCCATTAGTCATCCTACCTAATTTTTTTCAGGTTTATTTTTTGTCTACAACGGGTGGCGTGGGTTTATTTTATATGTTTTCACGAGACAGTTTAGGAAAGTGCTTCAGAAACATGATAACATTATACGTTATGTTATAACGTGATTTCTTTTCTTTCAGATGCTGTAAATCGTGTCCTGCTCAGGTCTCTGCCTGCAGATCTTCTTCCGTCACTAAAGCTAATTTCCGAAAGTCCATTAGCCTGGTGGTATGGTCAGTTTGTCAAGTTCATTCTTCGACCCCAGGAAGAACTATTCAGTTATGCGAAGACTATCAAAGGTTCTGATTTCATTCATCCAATTGTAGGGTGAGTGTAACTTTGAAACTGGATGTTTAATGTGATTATAAAGAGTTGTTTTTCAAAGTTTCGTATTATCAGCGGCTATTCAATTGAACAGAGTATTTTTAGCCGCGGCAAAGCGGTTCATAGAAAGATTTGAATTTTGTGTGTATGTGTGTTTTCAAGTAGAAACTTTTATCTCACAGCTCTGTCACCTATTGACCGATTTCAGATTTAATGAATGTTTTGAATTCAGGAGATCAAACTCAAAAGGTTGATGTGTTTGATCATGCCCAAGGTCTCATTCATTAATTTACTCTAATCCTGACTAAAAGAATAAAATTTCAATTTGGGGGTAGTCTGATAGAGGTCCTAATGAGTACTAACATAGAATCGACTATACGAGCGCTTAACCCTTGATATTTCTGGTGCAAAGAAATATAACTGATAAAAATGAAGAAAATGCTTCATGAATTAATTTCTTCTAATTTTTTAAGTAACTTCAAATGCCTCGGCTGTTGAGGATTCCATCTTTTTTTTTTTTCGTAGATCAAAATATTTTTGAAGAATTATATTCTTTCTTAATTGTGACTTTTGCTTATACTATTGGTTAGAATATTTAATATACGTATTTTAGCAGATATTTTTTATAGAAATTATGTCGCATTGATTGCTTATTGCAGAGAGTTGAGAGTTATATTAAATCTAGATGTGCTTCCGCAGAGTCCCTGAAAGTATTCCGTTTCAGTTGTATGTTACGAATGAACATTGATTACTTTTAGGAAGGGTCTATAATAGCCTTTTCCGAGCGCAAAATGTTTATACTCTCTGATCATAAAGAGGTGCAAGTATCGGATATTAGAACTTCCTAGGCAGAAGTATTTCTTTTGCTTCATAAATTTGGAAATGAAAGGAACATGGATCAACTTGAGGCACCAAGACCATCCAGAAAGACACTTGTGACGTATTTTAACAGGTGAGAATACACAAATACAAAACTCTTTCTCTAAACCGTGCGCATTTCTAAAACAACAGTAAACAATATAATTAAGAATGATGTCCATCTAAAAGCAAGGCCAAGAGAAAATGGGTTCACAAAAAATATGCTTCCAATCACACCTCCAATTCAACTGTCATATACCTCAACTAGAGAAAGAAATGGATGTTCTAGTACAAAGACATGCTACATATTTGCCATCTTTTAGTTAATAAAGTGAAAATTTCAACTTCATATATGTGTAATTCTTCATGGTTTTCATAGCTTAATTGAAATAACAAAGCGATTCTTAAGCGAGCTATCAACCTTCATTTTTCTTTTAAAGTAAACTACGTTAAATGAAGATTAAAAAGTCTACTTTTTGTTATTTTTAATTATCGATATAAGTTATACTTCTCGGAGAATTGGGTAATAGTTACGAGTAGAGGTCTTTGATCTTCATTGCGTGTTTTCCAGTTGATCTCACAAGAACCAATCACCACTTTCTTGCGTCTAGAACTTGAGGGCTTATTGAAACATTCAATACAATGTTGGAACTTCAAAGAAAGGATTTTTATAAAAATTTTGCCAGACGTCACCATATATCTTTCATAGGTTTAGAAACATTTTCATGTGTTTTTTATTTCGTTAACTTGTTATGCAGAAGCTGATATTTTCCTTTCATTTAACATAACTTTAGGTAATTTCTATTAGCACTTTCATTCACTCAGTTTAACTTACAGAAGGAAGAACATGGACCAATAGAGTGTTTTTCTATTGCAGCGATTATAATTAGGAGATCTTAATGGTCCTACCCTCTCTACTCAAAACTTCAAAGCACACACGATTACTTATTCATTATATTGTACAATTGGAGTATTTTTATTCGAATTGTCAGCTACAACTCATTAAATGCAAATACTTTTATAAATTCATGTCTCAGCTCTTTCTTTGTGACTCAACTACTTGCAAAATTTGTACAAGAGCCTACAGTTTTTATCGGGTCTAAACTGTCTGTTTTCTTGGTCTTCCTCGAGATACCACAGTATTTGTGATATCACACGTAAAGACATGTTGATTAACTCATTGGATACAGAGCACGTGAACTTTTATAAAATCTGGTTGTTTAAATGGACTATAAGAAACCATTGTCTTTACGCTCTAGATGGATTATGGAAAGCAATAGGGAGGAGTACTACGGTTTTAATATCACAGTCTTTCGACAGAGTTTTTGGCAATGAAACTATGCTGTACAGCAATTGTCAAGATACACTGTAATCATACAGAACATGAACGGAGATGGTAAAGCTGCAAAATCGTTTTAACATACACTTAATATCTACAGTGTGTACATTTAAGATTGTCCTAAATCTTGTAAACTGGCCAAACTGGTTTTCAACAGATCGCGAATAGTAAGGATGTCCTCCTGATGTTACAATGAAACTTAATATTTATAAATCAAAACGAAAGAACAGTTTACTTAACTATACTCATTATCGTGTTTTATCTAATTAGGCAGCTTTATTTATAGTAGATTAATATTAATTATCAAGCTTTTAGTAACCAAATAACGAAGAGCACTGCTGTGTATAGTGTTCATAGGTTTAAAAGATATATATATTTATAGCTTATGTATATGTATATTCAAATATCTACCTAGAAGAAGTTGTTCGCATTTATATTTCCCACAGTTATAGCCCTTCGTCTTCCGATGGGGTGGCAAGAAGTCAGGGCTTTTAAGGGTTACAATACAAAAAAATCGAGTTTCGATACATCACAGTTAGTCCATTTTATAGCTATGTGCTTAAGAATAAACTTATGTTTCTATTCCTTACTTTACATCATAAATTATTTTTTCTCTTGCTAATTTTATATTAGTGTTTTAAGATATCTCGGCTTGATGGTAAGACTGAGGACAAAAACGCCAAAAATTAGATTATCAACTGCGTTTAAAAATCATTGAACCGAAGTCAAAGCAATTGTTTTCATAAATGTAAACTTTTATGACATTTAAATTTTGAATTTTCCAGATTTCTATTGAATTAAAAATAAAAGCACTTTCCAAATTTGTATTTTAACGTGTTTTATCGTTTCAGGTTTTACAATGTTTTGCAAGTCCTCCGATGGATAATCTGTACATTTATAGACTCGCAACGCTTATAACCAAATTTTAACTCGCCATGACAGAGAGATAAAACTGATAAAACAACGGCAATAACGTATTTAACAGTTTCGTATTTTTTCATATTTTACTATTTTTTTTATCTTACACTTACAGCTTACACGTTAGACGAACAGATAAGATTGGCAAAGAAGCCTCGAGTTGGAACGTAGAGGAATATATGGTTCACGTAGAGGATTTTTATAGACAGTTGGAGCTGGAGCAATCTGTGTCAGTTAAGAGAGTTTTTGTGGCAACGGACGATCACAAAGTATTAAGAAGCTTACAAGAAAGGTATGATTGAAAATATTTTTACCTTATAAAAGAAACCAGCTAGAAGATATTATTGGGATAATATTTATTTTTCTAAAATGTGTTTCCTAACAGCGAGATCAATCACGTACAACTTGTACTTTGTACGTTAAACGTTGTGCGTGATCATGTTTTATTATTAGAGACAAAATAAAAGAGACAAAATTTAAATTTTTATTGTTCACCACCATATCTTGTATGTTTACACTTAAGAGTAAAACATATATATTTTTTAATATTCATGATTAATATAATTTAAATTTTTATTTATTTAAAAGAAATATATGGCTTTAAATTGAGCTGGATTATTTAATGACTTTGTTCAAAAAATACTTCAGTCACAGTTTAAAAAAAATTACTTTTATTTAACAATGTGAAATATATAAAATGTATAGAAATTCAAACTAGAGGAAAGTAAGGCAAACATTTTTAGTCTTTAAATAAAAAAAATATTTTAGCCATCCATGTTCTTCAACATGAATAATTCTAATTTATTCATAAAATTCTGTACTTTTGGCCCTACTGAAAGACACCTTTTCTTCCCTTTCGGAACTTCATTCCACTTTCTGGGTTTAAATTCACGAAACACCTAAAAACGCAAAGAGAATGTTTCATAATGCTAATATTATTAACTAATAAAACATGATTCACTACAAACTAGTTGTTAGTTGATGAAGCTCTGCAGAAAAATTAGGTAAAATTCATTAAATAGAAAACACAAATGTTAAACATGATTTTATAAAGAAAGTTATAATGTTGCATATATAGTTATGTTTTAAGTGTTATGATGCAAAATTCCAGTTTTCAATTGATTAATTTTTATGCTGCTGTTATCTTATGTTCTAAATACCTGATACTAAATCTATATAGAACCATGTTTAGAACCATACAAAAATAGTATGTATGTCTGGCTAATAACAATACAAATTGGAAGTGTCAATACCCTAAGACCCTACATGGCCAGGTGGTTAGGGCACTCGACTCGTAATCCGACGGTCGCGGGTTCGAATCCCCGTCACACCAAACGTTCTCGCTCTTCCAGTTGTGGGAACGTCATAATGTGACGGTCAATCACACTATTCGTTGGTAGCCCAAGAATTGGAGGTGGGCGATGATGACTAGCTGCCTTCCCTCTAGTCTTACACTGTTAAATTAAGGACGGCTAGCGTAGATAGCCCTCGCGTAGCTTTGGCCGAAATTCAAAACAAACACATGATACCCTAATCTTTTAATATATGTGACAAACATTTTGTAACAAGATCTAAAATATGTGCTAAGCGTAGACTAACTATTAGAAAATAGTCCATGAGCAAAATAAATCCAGGTTTAAAATAGAAACATGCAATGGGCCTAGAATAGGGTCTATAGTCCCCGCATACAACGCTTACTTCCACCACCACATAAAAGAGGCTGACAGCTACAACTCTTTTCCCCTAAAATGTGAAAAGACCCCTCGGGATGGATCCCTTTACGTGATATGGGGACATTCCGCAGAAGGTTCCGTTCTTTCAGCTTAACTCCTCTGAAATCTGGCGACCCGTGAAGGCGAGAAGAGCATCCTGATGAATGAAGGGTGCAATCCTGACACACCACTTTGGCCTTGAATTTCTGTAGACGGTCAGCCTTGGGGTGCCCGTCTTGGGTCAATCGGCTGATCCACCTGGACTAGAGTAAATCACGTACCAGTCTTGGACGTTCTCAACAGGTGTTGTGGACATTATGTCTGATTCTGGTATTAAGTATTAAAAAGCTTACAAAAAAGGTATGATTGAAAATATTTTTTACTTTATAAAATAAACCAGCTAGAAGATATTATAGCTTATGAGATTTGAGTCCAATGTTTTTGCGTGCGTGTTAATTGATTTGATATTAGTCATTGGTTTGGCTACATATGGAGTATAATGTTCACTCTTGGGCTTCTTACAACAGACAAGAAATGAATTGTTGAAAGGGATTCAGGAGAGACAAACTAAGATGATACCTGGAAAAGACAAGTTGTTCTCTGAAGATAGGTTAAAATCTCTAAAATTGTTTATCTTTAAATAAGAAGAGTTAGAAGGAATCTAGTTGACCTGCTAAATATTCTTGAAGAAATTAATAATGTTGATGCGTCATCGCTGTTTGTATTTAATGGTAAGAATGATAAGATTAAAACGCAAATATAAACCTTGGCAGGGTAGGAGTCATTTTCACCAAAGACAATTTTATTTTTTCTAATAGGATGGAATGGATTGCCATCAAATATGGTGGCTACAGTTAGTTCAAGAAAGTTTAAGGGAAGGCTTGATGAATACTTGACTGATAAGAGCTGGCTCTAAATCATGGGCGTACACGGAAGGGGGGACTTTCCCCACGTGTAAAATGAGAAGCAAAATTATTTCTTTATTCATTCAGCATATGTTATATGAATTTTTTATTCAATTCACAATTTCATACTACTCTTTTCCCACCACCTGAATAACTTCTAAGAACTCCCATGCCCTGAGCCTGTCAGTGTTTAATTTAGTGGATGAGACGGCCTACATGGACAAAAAATCCCTTTTTTGTCTTTTAGTGTTGTATTATTGGACGTGCCTTGAGTTCTCCAGCTAAAAATACTCTAGTAATTTTTCTTAACGAAAGAACATAATAAAAAAGTAATTTGATGAAAACGAGAACAAACGTAATTACAGACTGTTTACAACCATAACTGCACTAGTTAACATCTCTTTATTACTGTTAGCTTTTCAAAGAAAAAAGCTGGTTTTACTAGAAATTGTGACACGCAGGTACAAAAATATGCTATTCTATAGAGAAGACGAATTTTTTAAGTTGTAATTGTATAATATTCAAAGTAAAGAATATGCAACTTCGTAATTTTAACATTCTGTTTTATGAAAAAGAAACAACAAACAAATTATATGGTCTTTCTATGATGCGAGTTGTCAAAAATTACCTTAAAGGTGAATTTTACAGAAAAAAGAAAACTTTGCAATCAAAAGAACTACTCATACTGATTAATTTTGTAGGTTCACATTTTTTATAAAAAATATATACTAATAAATGAAACATAGAACTTGGTGCAGAAAGAGCCCTTTCCGAGCGGCAATCCAAACGATTTAGGTTTTACGTTTGCCGCTAGAAAAAGTACTGTGACGTAATAGTTACCAAACAAACCGCCAACGCCAGCGCGTTGAATGTAAATAAACATGGCCAGTGCATACGGAGAAACAGAGGCGGAGTCTGTTTTGACTTTGTGTTCTGAACAGTGTCGAGTAGCGCCATATCAATTCGAACCTACTCTGAACGAACCTAGAACAGTTACTTTTGACACAGATCTGACAAGTTCTAGTAATGAGAACAGTTCCACGAGCGAGAGTAGCGGAACTGTGAGTGATACTGATAGCGCCCAGGCCGGTTGCGAGTCAGTCATACCTCTAGTGGAAGAATGGTAAGCCTAAGTCGTGACAACAAATATGGTATGTATTATTTCACGTGCAATTTTAAGCATCTCGAAACCTGTCTGGTGTTTATAAATTATTGGTATTACAGACTGGGTTTTATTTGTTTATACTTTGCTTACTATGGTAAGTAATAATCTGCCCTTCCACAATCATTGTACCGGGTATTTATGACTCGTAATAAAATAAATTTCAATTATACGTCATAATTCTGTCAATAAAATCAAACTAGATGTAGCAGTCTGAATAGTTAACTTATCTTGAAATGTTAAATTTGAAAAATGGAATTCTTCAAACTTTTCTATATTTAAAAATGATACAAAAACATCTACAGAATGATCTACCAGCTTTTAAACTTGGAATATACTCTATTTGGGATAGATTTGTCCACTGTCTAGACTAGGAAATCAAGATTTCACTGGCTTTCAGGTGCCACAAATGCAAAACACGCTCATGAATGTGAAATATGTATGTCTAGTTACATTCTTCAAAAACTTGTACTTTTTAAATTATTATATTATTCTAGTTATTGTTTATCGTTTTATACTGCACACATACCTTTAAGTTTGTTCTTTTCGTGATGGCAAGGGATGGCTTCAGAGTGGTGGAACCTGTACGCTGCAGGCTGAGATCAGTCCTCAGCCGACACAAAACATGAGCGTTCAAAGTGATCTTGACAAAGCTTTGCATGGTGTGAAGGAGTCCTGTTCTTCCTATCGACCATCCGCACCCACTGTCGCCACCTTGCCGGTTCCTTCTCCTTGCACGGAAACGAAAAGAAGCTTTTGCCCGATGCCGAACCGTTTTACAACCATAAACAACGCAGTAAACCATGTTATCATAAAACAAACATAAAGTAGCAATATCAAGACAAAAAATAGTCTCACAAAGTATGTAATTCGAAAAAAGCACAGACAGATTTATATAAAACACCAGCACTTAAAATAACAAAATGGTCGGCGCGCAACGAAGCGTGTTTGACAACTATTATGTCATAGTTGTAAGACGTCACGGAAACAGCTGAACGACCGAGAGGAACTTGAGTTCGAGGACCCGCATATTTTGTTTCATTTTTACTCAAAAACTAAAGTGTTTAAAAATATGGCAACCACACAGGAATTATACTTAACCAAAGTACAGTTTCTAAGGCAATTATTAAATTTGTTGAAAATTCACCTTTAACCCTCAGATTACCTACTTCTTCATGTGGTGCTTGCTACAGACGAGATCCACATATTGAGTGATTTTATATTTTTCTTTGTTACGCCACTCAGTTTAAATAACGGATATAGACATTTTCACCCGTAATTACTGAAATTATTTATTTGTTTTTGAATTTCGCGCAAAGCTACTTAAGGGCTACCTACACTAGCCATCCTTAATTTAGCAATGTATGGCTAGAAGGAAGGCAGCTAGTCTTCACTACCCACTGCCAACTCTTAGGCTTCTCTTCTACCAACAAATAGTAGGATTAAATATATTACATAATAACTCCCTCACGGCTGAAAGGGCTAGCACGAGCCACCAGGCCAAGTCAGGTCAATTAGTGAAATTAATTGTAATATTCGCGGTGTTTCTACTTAGCAACATGTATATAAAAATTCAGTGGAATACATATGGATCTCACCAGTCAGAGTTACAATGTAACAAAATACAGATTTGTTTTATTGTTAGTCACATAATTTGGCTTCAGAAAATTAAATTTGGGGAAGGTATCACTTATAATCAACTTGAAACTTTTTAACTGAAGATTCTCCAACGTTTAGAACCCAATGCAACACGAAGTATAAAGTTCTTGGACGTATTAAAAACATCCGATAAAAAATGTTTCAGGTACAACCAGACGTTACGTGCAAAAAAAAAGTGCGTGCTAAGCTTGAAGAAGTACTCTTCTTCCACAAACCGTCTACGGCCAGTGGCTATTTGCTTTATTTTTATGGTAATTTGGGTTTTTTCTACCGCATGTTCAAGCAAAACTTACTGGTATCTTTTTTGTTCTCATATTTTGACAGTGTCTGAATGAAAAGTTGTCATCGCCAATTGCACTTATCAAGTGGCATCTCACGTTTTACAAAGAAAAATAAATTGTTTGTTTTCGAATTTCACGCAAAGTCACACGAGGGCTATCTGCGCTAGCTGTCCCTTATTTAGCAGTATAAGACTAGAGGGAAAGCACCTAGCCATCACCACCCCTCCTCCAACTTTTCGGCTTGTCTTTTACCAACGAATAGTGAGATTGACCGTAACATTATAAGTCTCCACGGCTGAAAGGGATAGCATGTTTAGTATGACGGGGATTCGAACCCGCGACCCTCAGATTATGAGTCGAATGCTCTAACCACCTGACCATGCTGGACCACGAAAAGAAATACTAACATCCATGTGACGCAGGTGTTTATTACATGTTACCAACCTAAAAGAAATAATTTTAAGAGTAGTATCATAAAAATTAAGGACTAATAGAAAGATCCAAGGCTCGAGTCGCGATACGGCACTGCTCACTTTCATTTCTCGAGACGTTATAACCGTAATAGTTAAGCAAGCTGTTCTGTTGTTTTAAATGCTATCTCACGTACTTGATTTGTGAAATTAAAATACAGTCTACGAAAACGAAAATTTTCTATTTAATACAATAAACAAACAACACACCATATCATTAATATGTATCTTGACCTCTTTGTGAGCGTGTTGTTTTGTTTTGTTTTCAGTTACAAGAACTACACTTTCCTCACCAATTTAAAAGGAATTAAGACAGCTGAAGTGGTGAAAAACCGTTTCAGCATGAAATCACTTTTTGGAGCAGTTACGGATGTTTTCCTCCTAGCTCACACAGACTTTCTAGTCTGTACGTTTTCATCTGGGGTAAATACTCACACTTATTTTATTGTATAGTGTGCTATCTAGTGTTCTAATGGATCATTCACCTTGTATATGATAAACAGTTTTCAATAGTACGTTAAATGTGTTAATAACATTATCCTTCAATAGAAACACATGTAGCATATAACTAAAAACGATATAAATAAGATGAGACAAGACAAAATCTGTATTTAATCCTGTGAAAATACAGTAACACCATTTGCCTTTGTAAAATACACACCCACAATAGGTCTAGTTTGTAAAATACATGTAAGTAAAAAATATAAACAAACAAGTATGGAATGAAATATTTTGGGGGAAGTCAATAAGATGACTGCCTGTGTGGATAAAGAAATAGCATATTTAAACCACAAAGTCAAACTCGTGAAACGGTAAGATTAACATTGTTAAATTATTGCATCATATTTAGAGGTGTTATCACGAGAAAAAAATTCTCCCTCAGGAATTGCAAAAAATATTATTAGACATAGAAGTAAAAACCCCAAGTAGTAAGTTAAATGTAATAGCAACACAATCTAGTTCTTGAAAGAGCAACAGTGTGCCACGCAAGTTAAATATATCAGGTCGTCCCATAAGTAATATCCGAAAATTTAATTCTGAAGGTTTGTTTGTTTGTTTTGAATTAAGCACAAAGCTACACAATGGGCTATCTGTGCTCTGCCCACCACGGGTATCGAAACCCGGTTTTTAGTGTATAAGTCCGAAGACATACCACTGTACCACTGGGGGGCAATTGTGAAGGTGTATCATAATTCTTGTCTTTGTAGAAGGCTTTAATGACTAAAATATGTAGTACGACGTGTATAAAAATCTTCAGACATATAAAAGAAACTAAGCCAACTCCACTTTTCCAGATTATTAATCAAATAAACCCTTATGCAGGTGGATGTGTCTGAGGAGCACATTAGGCATATAATGCTTTACGAGTTTAAAAAAGGCAATAGTGCAGAAGAAACTATATGAAATATTCAAGGTGTTTATGGTGCGGAGTCTCTCAATGAAAGAAAATGTTGAATGTGGTTTCGGAAGTTCAGATCAGATTGACTACTGCTTGAGTGACGCGCCAAGTTCAGGTCGTCCTGTTGAGTTTAATGATGACTTGCTGCTGGCTGCATTTGATGAAGATTGTGCTGTAACAGTTGAAGAGCTAACATAGAAGCTCAATTCAACTCAATCAACAGTTCACTGTCATCTGCAACAGTTTGGAAAGGTGTCAAAACTTGGAAAATTGTTCTCCCATGATTTGACAGTAGTCAACCTCAGAGCAAGAGTGGACATTTACACTTCTCTGCACTCTCGTGAACGTGACTCACCTTTCTTGGGGGCCAGGTTAGTGATTGGAGATGAAAAATGGATATATTATAAAAATGTTAAGCGCCGCAGACAATGGCTCAGTGCAGGTAAACTTACCACTGGGAAAGTTTTGTTAAGCGTTTGGTTGGATATTGTTGGTGTGATCCGCTTTGTGTTGCTGCCACTCAATGTAACAATTACATCAGACTTCTATTGTCAACAGTTAGAACATTTGGGTATTGTACTGAAAGAAAGGAGGCCTGCTTTGATCAATCGTAAAGGTATTGTGTTACACCAGAATAATGCATGGCCTCATACACAAAGGATCACATCTGCAAAGATTGCAGAGCCAGACTGGGAAACACTTCCACATCCTCCTTATTCTCCATACCTGGCCCCATCTGATTATCATCTATTCCGAAGTTTGCAGAACTATCTTGATGGAAAAGAGTTTGGAACACATGAAGATGTCAAAACTACTCTCTCTGCATTTTTTTCCTCCAAACCCCAAGAATTGTATAGAAGTGGCATTCAGAAGCTTGTGAATCGTTGGAGGAAGTAATTAATAATAATGGAACATACAACATTGATTAACTAACATTAAAAGTGTTTGAAATCCTTTCTGTTTTTCTAAACCTAAAATTAAATATTACTTAAGGGATGACCTTATTAAAGCGGAAACTTTAGAACTAATGAAATAGTGAAGTTTTTTGCAGTGATGGATAATTGCAAACAGTATGTTAATAATATAAGGTAAAGTACTGATGATTAATCGATGATCCTACGATCTACGCTAACATTCTTCTTAGTGTCATTATCCTGATATAGAACCTTAGTAATAGAATCTGAATATAGAACTTTGGTAACATCATCAGCCTAATGTACTGAGCTCGTTGGTATCGAACTATGATATCATTCCTCCCCTAACAACACGCCCTCTGCTGCGCTTTGTACCCATAGCAACACACATTCTGAATAAGTTGCATGTCATGTCGGCACAAGAACTTCCCGGAAGTCTTTCACGGCATCTTAAGAACATGCCTCCAACAATGCGTCCTCCCTCTGTGAAAACATCAACTGCTCTGTTTCGTTGCACTATGATATATTCATCTTTGTATCTCAAAATGGCTGATATGGGTATTAAAACTTTATTTTAATAAGTGGAGAACAGCATTTCGAGCTTCTTAGGTCATCTTCAGGTTAACAGTTTTAACAGCTAAGAAGATCAAAACGTTTTTCTCCACTTTATCCTAATAAAAGTTTTAATACCAACACCTGCCGTCTTGAGATACATTGCCACTTCAAGTGGGTTTCTCATCATCATAAATATCTTCATCTTTACCTACTTTCCTCCCCATAAAGTAACCAATCAGTGTGAGCGTCTAAACAATTCAAATAAATCTTATCGGCAGCTACAAACGTAAATTAAACATTAACGAATTACACGATCTAAGTGCCTCACTTGTGTTTCTGAAGTTTGAGAAACCATTTTAAATAACTCAGAACTACCTCATATTTCGAATCACTGCTTTGTAGCGACAGATTTTATAAAACAAAATGGGATAAAATTACTCAGTGGCATACAGAGTATTTACGTTAATCCTATTAATGATGAAGGAAAAAAAATGCAACATCGGTACTGTAAACTTACTGTTAATTAACAGATCGATAAGTTATATTGCAATGTATAACAGTATAAAACAAAAAGCAGGTACTCGTTTCGATTTTCTGTAATAAGGTAAAAAGTAATAAAATATTTTATAAACACTTGTGATAAAGACTAAAACATTTTAATATTGTGTGTCCTTAATTTCGATCACTTCTTATCGGCTTTTATTTACACTACTTCTTGTAACAAACTAGATATCTTAAATACCTGTACATGACCTTTTTGCCCTTGGTAACAACTGTTCGTTTAACAGAATTGAAACGTTAAATATATAAAGTCTGTAACGAATTCCAAAATTTGCTAAAACTGTCATCTTAAATATCTGTATAACAGTACAGAGGTTGAATATATATGTAAAAACGGCTGGTTTGGGTTGAAAAAGCTTTTATGTATAGGAGCGAACAACTCTACATAAAAATTTTCTCAACCCAAACCAGCCGTTTTTACGTATACATTTTTCTCTAAGTGGGTTTTCTTGTCATCCCTGAGTACAGAGGTTAATAATTAGTAAGATTCTTAAACGTTAGCACGAAGTATATAATGGTTAACCGTTAACGTCTTGGAAGGGCTAACGTATATATAAATTTGTATTTTTTTAATATCTGATAGTCGTATTTTAAAACTTTTTCAATATGCCCGTTTCTTTCAATAGAATAATATAACAAAGGTTGTTGTTTCTCATAAAAAGCATTGAGTTAAAGATTCCTGTATAAAATTTCCTATACATTTTTATGCAGTTTTGCCGTTTGTCTTACGAGCTCATGCAAACACTCTACGCAGATATTTCCAGGAAAGCTCACTCTTTAGATGTGGAATACCACTATGCCGGGTCTTTACCTCCATCTCGTCAAGCAATGTACCCGCACTCTCCTCTTTTTAACTACGAGATGGCGCTGCAGGTAAGGGACGTTCTAACGAAAACAAATGAATACGACATTGTTAATGAAGCCAAAGAAGGGAGGTCGTGGGACGGCTACAACAAAGCTTACAATTTACGAACAAACCTTACGTCTCTCTATCCAACATATAAAACTAAACCACTAACCATAGTAGGAAATTTTCCTAAGTACGCAAACGTTAAAACAATTTCTCCATCTCTCAACACGAATTTCGAAAATCTATAAGAAAAGCGGACCTCCATATAAAATAATTAAATGGGAAACTAAGGTAACTTTGAACTAACGACTCACTAGAAATGATAAAGAAATTAGCAGCATACTAAATTTATTCAACCTAAGCATTTGTTATGTATATTTTTAATTACCTTCATACGTCCTGATCACGCAGAAGGAAAGGTAATTGTTAAAAACTAAATGGTTCAAAAGAATGTCGTCAGTCTCGGTGTATGCATATAGCACCAACTTTAACTTTGCAGTTTAAGTTAAACGGTGTTTATTTCAAGTTAAATTGTACTCGCACTTTATGTATTGCATCTATCATGGTTATTTACAAAATACGAATTTCCCAAATAATTATTAGTAGACTCGTAAGCTTAAAAATGCTTACCACCATTTTAAGTTAACAAGATCCCTGAAAATTATACTTAATGATTTATTAAATGTACACGACTAGAATGTGTTTTATCGAGCAGTGAAAATATATATGCTGCATCCCCGGTCCTGTACATGGCAGTTTATAATATCGTCTTAGTTTTATTAAATCGTTTGTTAAATTTTCACACAGATTTATGACATTTGTACAGTTTACGAGCCTACTCTTAGTTTCATTAAACTCGTCTGTCTTGTATGTGTACAAGTCGATTCATGAATCTACGAATCCCCGTACAAATCTAAGAGGCGAGTCGATAAAACGATAGAGGTATTATAAATTTTCACGCACACTCACCTAATCAATAGATTAATTTCTCAGCCATTTATGTTTGATAGAGATATCTATAAACTAACTACGTAAACATAAATTGCACTGTTTATTTATACAAGTGTTTATTTTAAGAATAAAAAGGCATTAATCGTACAGTGTATTAGAAATTATAGGAAACTATCTGTAAAATCACTTATACCTGGTGTATTTACATTTATTTATGTATTTTACCATATGGATAATACATAGTATGTTTTGTTTGTTTGTTTTTGAATTTTGCGCAAAGCTACTCAAAGGCTATCTGCACTAGCCGTCCCTAACTTAGCAGTGACTAGTCATCACCACCCACCGCCAACTCTTCTGCTACTCTTTTACCAACGAATAGTGGGATGGACCGTCACATTATAACGCCTCCACGACTGAAAGGGCGAGCATGTTTGGTGCGACCGGGATTCGAACCCGCGACCCATAATACATAGTAATTACTCGGATAACTTTTATGTAGAACGTGTTCACTAACTGGCTATTCAACAATTGGATATTCTAGGACCTCACTATAAACGTTATAATCAAATTATTATTATTAAAAATAATGGTTTGGGTTTCTTTCAGATTCAGTGTAAAATTACAAACGCAAAATTGATACACTGTTTACTAGCATACCAGCATATTACATGACAGAATATCTCAAACGAAAATTACTTGAAGGGCGAGACGCGGTTCAGGTAATTTTCATTCGAGATATTGTCATCTCGCTTTTTGAAAGGGAATTATTACCATCAACAGACACGAACATTCCATAGATAGCTACGTAGATTATATCTGGCTAAACCACAACAGTTACTTTACTAATTTTTCAAAAATTTAATATTTACATCACAATAAACCTAGGTTGAATGGTTTATTTCTAATTTCGCGCAAAGCTGGTCGAGGCCTATCTGTCCTAGTCATATTTAATTTAACAGTAAGATACAAGAGGAAAGCCAGTTAGTTAATATCAACCACTGCAGACTCTTCAGATACTCTTTTTACCTACAAACAACAAGGTTGGTTAATACTTTTGTTTAGTACCTACAAAAGTTCCAACTCCAATAGTTTTACATTATAGAGCTCTTCAGCCTAAAAATATTAGAATCAAATTATTTTGCGACGTTCAATCCCACTATTCGTTGAGTAACAGTAGTAATCTTAGAACTGGTAGTGGATGGTGTTGACGATATTCCGTAACAGTAGTAATCTCAGAACTGGTAGTGGATGGTTTGACGATATTCCTTCCGTGTAATCTATCACTGCTAAGGATGGCTAGAGCAAACAGCTCTCGTTTAGCTTTTCTCGAAGTTAAAAAAGCAACAAAAAACTTACCTCAAAGAGAATTTCAATTAAGTATCTTCTAAGCTGTGTGAACACATTTCTTGTTTGAAGATTCTGTATGATAGAAGGTACATGTATCGAAAATAATTTCCTGTTTTTATAATGACCGTATTTTATTCGATATGTGAGGTTTATTTTTACGTTCATTCATTTATTATACACTGAATTGTGAACTTACACCACGACTCTGCATACAGATGTGCAAACTTCTGTGCATTCTTTTTCGTATTTACAATTTATGTAAAAGATTAAAGTCCATCTTATCAGGACAAGGTAGAGTCAATATTAATAAATTTAAATAATATATTTTATTATTTTGTTTTATCTAGTTTGCAAAATATTTATTATTTAATTCTTTCATCTCTTTGTTTCAAACTATCAAAACTATGATTAAACTGTTTCGATTTTCATTTTTCAATACTTGATTTTTGTATTCACGTATTGCTTTGTCTGAAACGTAATAAAACAACTACTTCAAACCCAGTAAGTTTCGGTACTTTTCTTGTTCCGTTTGGCACATGAAAAAAATCCCAGTTCCAACAGTTGTACGTTATAAAACTTTCAGCGTAAACATACGCTCTCGATCTGTCATACTTATTCCTAAATATTCCTGTTATGTGTCTAATTATAAATTTCATTACATTGTACAGTATCACGCGATAACTAACTTTCACAGTGGTCATTTTATTTTTTAAGTTACATTTAGTTATTTGTATTTGACCCAGCAAGGGGTTTACTGTAATATGAACTGCTCTACCATAAAACCACGCATTGGAAAAACGACCCTAAACAGAGCAAAAATAATGATTATTTTTTTCAATTAATTTACAAGCATTCTAACCGATTTTCACCAGTTCTAAATGGTCTAACCAAAAACATGCATTATATAAATGGCAGGTATGAATATTTTAAAGGACAATTTCACATATGTAACGGAAAACAACCCTTTTTGCCTATATCATTCTTTAAAAATGCACAAATTATTCTATTAAACCAGATAAATAACTAGAAATCACTGTTTTACTACTGACTTAAAAGATATTTCTCCACTGAAATGTTAATCTTCATCATACTTTAATTGGATCGATCTCACTATTCACATATTCAAGAAACTTTCATATTTTTTATAATGTCCAAAAATAAGCCAAAAAACCCCATGGAAGCTAAAACTACGTTTTTCTCTTTTTGAAAGACGAAGTTCATAGCCACAAGTTTGTACTGTTTAATTGTTCCTGTTCAGCTAGAAGGTCCATGGGGCGACTTACGTAGAAATAACAAACACCACAATCTCTAACATATCTAATGGGGCCGATTAAAATTAACATTTTTTTATTTTATTTTACCATGCCATCAAACTTTGGATCCCGGTACCGTTCGAAATTATCACTGTTGTAGCTCAATGTCATGGCGCTAACTATTAAAACCTCAGATGTAGTACGAACTAAAATATTAAACATTACCATCAACTAGCACAATACATTAGAATGAAAAAAGCTAGTCAGCACGAACCATCGCATACAACAAAAGTATATTTCTCAGACCGAATAGTGGGGAGTTGACCATACTGGTACCAAAGTACAGTGTGTTATCTTTTTGTTGTTGTTGTCAGTAACGGAGCACGAACTACGGAACGTGCAACTCATAGTCTATCATGCTAACTACTATACTGAGCTTGGCTCTGCAGTAAAGAAAAGCGAAACAACTAATCTCGTGTGTGTACAGTTACAAGGGAAGGAAGGAAGGGACACGACTAATCT
Organism: Tachypleus tridentatus; assembly: GCF_004210375.1. Lineage (NCBI taxonomy): Eukaryota > Metazoa > Arthropoda > Merostomata > Xiphosura > Limulidae > Tachypleus > Tachypleus tridentatus. Next base: position 31,570,976 of record NC_134828.1, on the reverse strand, counting down.
CGTGTGTGTACAGTTACAAGGAAGGAAGGAAGGAAGGGACACGACTAATCTCGTGTGTGTACAGTTACAAGAAGGAAGGGACACGACTAATCTCGTGTGTGTACAGTTACAAGAAGGAAGGGACACGACTAATCTCGTGTGTGTACAGTTACAAGAAGGAAGGAAGGAAGGGACACGACTAATCTCGTGTGTGTACAGTTACAAGAAGGAAGGAAGGAAGGGACACGACTAATCTCGTGTGCGTACAGTTACAAGAAGGAAGGAAGGACAGTTAGAAGGAAGGAAGGAAAGGACACGACTAATCTCGTGTGTGTACAGTTACAAGAAGGAAGGAAGGAAGGGACACGACTAATCTCGTGTGCGTACAGTTACAAGAAGGAAGGAAGGAAGGGACACGACTAATCTCGTGTGCGTACAGTTACAAGAAGGAAGGAAGGAAGGGACACGACTAATCTCGTGTGCGTACAGTTACAAGAAGGAAGGAAGGAAGGGACACGACTAATCTCGTGTGCGTACAGTTACAAGAAGGAAGGAAGGAAGGGACACGACTAAACTGTGTGTACAGTTACAAGAAGGAAGGAAGGAAGGAAGGGACACGACTAAACTGTGTGTACAGTTACAAGAAGGAAGGAAGGAAGGGACACGACTAAACTGTGTGTACAGTTTTAGGAGGAAAAACTACACAGAACCAGATATCTATGTTCGAGTTTCTTTTTAATTATCCTTCTTGTTCCTTGTACATCTATTAACAAAGAACATGACAAACCAGTGTCAAACACAACAAACATTTATTCATAACATGAACGTAGGTTACGAATTATCACATTATACACGTATAAATATTTACTGTACAGACTTACACTTCTGCATGGTGATTCGTTCAACACGTTCCAACAATAAAAGTTATGTCCAACAATCCAACGTTTTATTTTTTACATCTTAACATTCAAAATTAAAATATCGACAACACAAAATTTGCAATATATATTTCACCAAGTTTATACGGCTTAAAGAAGAACTTAAGGTACGTTATTATGATCTAAAACTGCATGCATTCGTCCTCCAAGATTAGTTTGCCTAAACTAGTCCCAGTTAATGAGTCATTTACGTTGTCGATTAAAGACATGGATGATGATAATAATAATAATAATAATAATACAAAAGAAATTTAATATCCTTGTACAGAAAACTATATAACTTACTTTAATTAGGAACCACATTTAAGTTTGTATTATATTGAACACTGTTAGTAACATGAAACTTCAAAACAGTACTTCGTATGAAGAAACTAGACACATTTAACATCACACAAAATTTTAAAACTGTTTTATATTGCAACATCTAAAAACAACATATCAACTCGCATTGTTGGTATGTTGTACCAGAAACACAAATGTAAACTCTCAACATTTGATACAAAGAAACAAAAATTCCAGTTATAATTAAGCGATCTGTATTTTTCCGAGTATTATTTAATCAAGCTTTTCCCCTATGGTTGAAAGTTTCTGCACGTAACATCTACCATATTCGTTGGAGCTTGTATTTCAAGTTGCAGTAAGTAAAATTATCTTTGTATTTAACAAAATGCCAGTAAACGGGATGGTTTTTAGCTTTTGGTTCTTGTAGACACGATGATCTTTGAAAAAAAAAAAAAGTAAACTAAAGGTATATTACTTGCAACAACTTAGGAATACTTTGCATAAAAACTTTTAAATGGTTGTTTTTCCTGGAGAAGTTTTGCTTTTTTTTTTTTTAATGAAATAAAGCTTTTCCTTCAACGTACGAAATAAAGGCACAACAACAAGTTTAAGCATTTCATCACACAAAGCATTTCCACAGTTGCTCTATTTAAAATTATGTACTCAAAATTCTTATTCCGATAAGGGCCATAAAGTACCGGTTAGGCCTAATTAGAATACGAAGGATTAGCACCTGTTTCACTTAGTTCATTTCATGATTAATGTGTTTATCGGAAGTAAATATAAACGTCTCGAGATTGCTGCCCTTCCTTACTTTGAATAAAATAAATAAAAGAAAAACGAAAATAAAACTTTTTTCTTCTAGATTTGCCTATTTTCATACAATTCAAAAACACTAATTTATTAAAAACATCGAAAACCTTGACTCTGAAAATTTTGGTTAGAGAGTACACTTCAGAATGTTATAATTTATCATACATTAACTTAAGTTGAATAATTGGTGCTTTACACTGGAATTCTTTTGTAGCACAACTGCAATACAGAGAGCTTAATAACATGATCACAGTAGAAAAACTTTGAAAGTATAACTGAAAACCATTTTAGTTTCTTTTTCCGAATGGATTACTGGGATCTTTATTTCACGTTCTTAAGAATAATCCCATGTCTATACAAGGGGGCATTTCTAAAATTTCAACTATTTTTAGTGTAATAAAGATTTTCAGGAGTTTTGAGGATAAAAAATGAAACAAGCTTGGATTGTAATAGTTTTTCTTGTGAACTTAAATACATCACCTAACTAAAAAATAGAGAAAAACAATTTATCTTCCTTCCAGTGGCAGGTCCACAACAGAACTGTTCCACCAAACTATACACTGTTAATAATACAATAAAAAATACCATACTTTTCCTTGTTTTTTTAATGTTCACTTTAATAGAATGGAAAATAATCTATTAAATAATGTTAATATTCTTGTTAGACTGACAAAATTAAACATTTAAATAATAATCATTATTTTCATTTTACATTAAAAAAAAGCCATTCATTTCTTTTTCCTTTATAAATTTAATTACTAAATATCTTACAAACCTAACTATTTCAAACAAAGTATACTTTATACAATTAGGTAAAGACCATTCAAACCTGGTTGATGTAGCCAGTGTTTCAAAACATTTAATTCAATTTTATACAAGGTGCATATAATCAAGTCCCAAACCTTTCTACAAACTACTAACAGTATCTTCCTATATTTTCTTCATTTGTATGCATATTGATTGCAACTTGCTTCATGACATACTAACAGACATTTAATGATACTTCCATACAGTTTATCTCTTTTCTTACATCCATCATCTAGTTCAACACACACACAGCAGGCTAGTTTACACGAATATTTAATCTGTAATAAATCAAGTAATTATTCTTATAGTTGCTTGTATGTCTGTTATTGTTTTGTTTGCAAAGGATTTCTTACTTATACCTATGTAATTAACATGAACAATTTATGATATGACAAATCTTAATAAATATACATTTATGATCCATTTTCTTTCTATTGAAAGAACTTAATAAGTGAGATCTAATAAAATACCCATAAAAATGTTCTTAATATGGTTAAACTTCACCTTCCATTCTTCTTTGAAAAACTTCAGTTTGCTAATAACAGTTAACTGAAATGCTGGATATATTGTATACAAGTTAAGCACTTTGTTCTATTCTGTGAGATACTAATATGTGCTATACAAATAAATTTTCAAAAACAAATATGGACTTCATATTAGTAAGTAATAATTCAATACAACATTTGGACAGTGTTTTTATCTTTTGGTTTAAATCACAAAAGTTTTAATATTTTGAGCACAAGTATATTCATAAGTTAGACTTAGTTGTATTAGACCAACCTGGTACCATTAAAAAATAATAATTGTGTGTAACAAATTCATACAGAGTATCTACAACTGGGCTAAACAATTTCACCTTTGAACAAGTGAATAGTTTATAATACATATATGACTTACTACAATCTCCAATGAGTAAGCTGTAGAAGAAACTGGATTTCAGAATTCAATGGTGTTAACATATCAGCTGTTACAATTAAAATATTTCACCACTATTAGAATAACATACACCACGAAAACAACATGGCTAATAACCTTAAACAGATAGCTGGGGTAAAAATTTCTATTAAAAAAAAAGCATAAGCACACCTGAAATTGAACACTTAGAATCTGTCAGAACGTAAAACAAAAGTAGATGCTAAGACTAATCTTAAGAAAAAGGTCACAACCTATATTACCAAAATCCCCTAAACAAAGCACAAACAGAACTATTAAATATTTTGGATATAAAAACATTGAAATTTACTGAGATTATATACTCACTACCTGTACATATATCTATGAAAATAATATAATAAATCTCATAAATATAACTTTTTTTTTTTTTTTATAAATCTCAAAATGGTGTGCCAGGTTATTAACATCCTTGCACCATAAAATACTATAGGGCTTCAGTCTTAACTGTACATTAACTCAAGACTTGAAAGTTAGATACAACTTTGATAAGAGTACTTATCACAAAACTGGACCTTTAGAGCCATCATTAACACTTAAAGTACATTTCTAAACTTTCCTGGACAGTTGGTGAACCACTCAGACATGTATAATACTACTGCAAATCAGTGAATATCTTAAGTTTGCTTTAAATAAAGTGCCGAAGTAAAACATCATCTATTCGTGAAACTCCTTATCCACGGAAGACAAAGTATTCATTGAGGAAGGAGAGTCGGGGTGAAAAGACAGTTGTTCGGAAACAAGATTTTCATCAATTACCTTCAAAGTGCTGACATCAGACTCCAAAAAGCATTGTGGGGCATGATGATCACATCCTTTGGGTTTGTGGGGCTGGCTTGTTTCAGCCATTTTCTCACTTGTGGTAACAATTTTCTGCAAACTAGGATGTTCTTCATCAGTTTGGTCAAAAGTATTTTGTTTATCTTCCAGGTGAGGCTCACCCTGTGAAGTTTCATTTTTATGTACTGTTTTCATAACTGTTGCACACGTATGGTATACCTCTGAACTGGTAGCTTTATCCTTTTTTCTGCTTCTGAATCAAATGTAGCACCAGTTTCAGCTTTTACAGCTAGAGCATACTGGAAGAAATCATCAGAGTTGAAAGGTTTTCTTACTTTATCTTGGACTGAACCATAGGATCCACAAAAGTCATCAATATTAGGCAAAAAAGGTTGAGGTCTTATGATTTTTGGCAGATCACTCTTTGGTGTGGAGTTAGTTAGTGCAAGTTTACGTATCTGAGACGTAACAGGAAGAGAAGAAGAGAAATACTGGGACTTGGTATGATGAGAAAATGAAAGAGCTAATGGAGAAGTCTGTCCAGAAACTGACTCCTGCCTTATCTTTCCTTCTGCAGACTTTGGATGCAAGTGATCTGGTGAAAGGGCTCGTCTCAGTAAGGGAGATCCAGGTTCTGCACTCTTAGGTCTTATCACTGATTTTCTGCTACAAATTGTGGGTGTGAGAGTAACCAAAGATGGTCCTTTTTGTACTACAAAACTCTGAGTGGTCTGTGAGCTTCCAGCCTGATGAGCTAGAGGAAATGCTAGTGGAGAAGGTGAACGAGTAGGTGATGATGACGGAAGAGGAGACGGTGAGGGGGTTCGAGCAAGAGGAGACAAAGGAATGTGACCCACAGACTTGCGCCGAGGTGAACGACAAGTCTGAGCTAGCTTGTGCTTCAGGCCATGTAGAGAACTAGGTCTAGGAAAATGGGAAGAATGAGCAGAACTTGCTGAAGAATTTGGAGCACTTGAGCTTGGAGAAGTGCTTTCTGAAGAGTTAATAGCAACTGACCGAAAAATGTCAAAACCTGAAGAGAGACGGTTAGTTGTAGATGATCGATTCACTTTAGAAACTGAAGATGCTGGTGGGTTTTCAGCCACCATAACAGACCCTTCATGAAAAGGTTGAATACTCCAGCTCTGAGCAGCTATCGTAGGAGAAACAGTTGCTATTTGATGAAAATCAGCATTTGCTCTCTTACTGCTTAGACGACGAAGAAGTGATGTTCTTCTTTTCTTTTCAGATTGGTTTTCCTTCTTCACTTGGCCAACACGTCTTCGAGCTGTTGGTCTGGTTACCATTTTGATAGAAGATGGATGTCTTTTCCTGCCTCCACTCTTAATGGTGGTGTTTTCTAAAGGTGTAGTTCGAACATGAAGACTATCACCACCAGACAAAATGAGATGAAGAACCTGATGATGAAGGAGCCCTTGAACAGCTTCTCCATTAAGGTGAGTTATCAGGTCTCCAGGTCGAAGTCCTGCTTCAAATGCAGGACTATTGTTGTCAACAGCCTAGATTAACATGGTCATAAATTGAAAATCAATATTTGTCACAAGAAATTAAAAACTTCTGCATAACTGAAATTATGTTATGAACAAGATCATTCATCAACAAAATAGTAGAATTGGTATCTTAGGAAACAAAAACAATCTGAACAGTTTTCGTAACACTAAAAACTTCCTCAAACTTAACACTTCTGGTTTATCACATGGTTAGAGAGGGATATACAACACTGTTCACATTTCTTTGACTTTAAGAAAAGGTTTGAGATCTGACATAGAACCTCTAATATTGTGTTCCTTAAATCATAAATTACAAAAATGCATTACAAAAATGCCCAAAATGACTATCTATTCCCCCATTCATTAAAATATACATACATTGGATTAAACACAATTATATTCTAGATCTATAAACACTTAGGCACTAAGTGTGTAATTACACAAATGTGTGTGTTTCAATTTTAAACTTGTTTCAGTACAAGTCTTTGTGATATGCTCTAGCTTCCTTCACACAGAGAGCATCCTATTCTAGTAGAAACAAAGAATTTAACACTGCTACAGAGATTCAAGATGGGAGTTGCCTTATAAAAAAAATAACATAATCCAATAACTTATGTAAATCAACAAGAATTTTAGATGTATTTATCAATTTACTCTAAGTAGACACAATGAAAATAAGAACTGTTACTATTAACCAATTTTCAATTAATATAAGTACCCTAAGAGTTAAACTTGTACTGTGAACCAAAACACAACTAGGGGTTTACGACAGTTGTCTTCTTTCCCAATTAAATCCAAATTTAAAACAAAGTAAATATAATAAGTTATTCCATGGAATATCTGAGGAAACAATTTTAATTTCCTTAAAGTTAGAGCAAATTTAACTTTTTTGAAAAGTTGTGGCATTTTTCATACTTAGTAGTATCTTATCCCTTAAATGTCTCCTTACTTAAAGGGCTGCAATTGTTTCAACATCACAGCGAGGGGAGGTAGTTCTTTTAGATTATTTGGTGAAAGTAGGATAATGTAAAGTTTAGTCCACTTAAAGAGAAAAAACAAGTTTTACACATGCACACAAAACGATTTTTAAGCCTTCATACCAAATTTACCATAAAATAAAAAGAATAAAACATATGGAAGAAAACACAGACATCACATTCACTATAACATTTGTAATTGTTTATTTCATATATTAAATAAAGAAAAAAGCTCATTTAAAAAGGAAGAAAATTTTAATTTTGTATGATGAAACCAAAGGTATCAATACACCAAAAATTAAATACTAGAATCATTGAACATCAGAGAATGAAAGTTTAAATTTAATGAAACAAATGAAGTTTCAGCTTTGACTAATCCTTTTGCAACAGGTTTGGTATGAAACACAAGTTTGTAAGCACACTTGCACATTAGGTATTTGCACTGTAACCTTTAATGCTGTATGTGAATATTCACAAAATATGGTACAATTTTAGCAAAGATTGTACACAAAAAAATCAGATTTTTTAATGAAGTATTTTTCCAAAAACTTGTTTGTGAAACTATCAAGTCTGTTTCTTTACTAGTCCAAAACTCTTGAGCATTGTTTCTATAATCTCTAAACCGTCAAAAATATATTTCAAATGCTTGTTTTCAGTAAAACTTTATATTTTGTCTATTATTTTCTCTACTATAAAAAAAATAATATATATAAATTTTTTTTCATTCTAGAATTATTACAATTTACAATCCAAACACACAAATGTTTAGTGTAAATAGCTTAAATCTCATAACACTATACATTAACACTTATTTATTATTTTTTATTATATTGACCTTCTAGCCAGTGCTGGTTAATAACAGAAATTTACATTCTAGCTTGATAACATCAGTAATTTCAGTTCCTAATTCGTTTGAAACCATAGATTTAGTATTTTGACATCACAAACATCTAATTTGAATCAGTGCTGTATTCAATATACTATGTGAAACACAAAAAAAAAAAAATCGATATTTAGGTGTTTTTTTTAATATTTACTTTTAAATTAAGAAACTGAATAATGTACAATACTAAAATTTAAATTATAATCTCATACCAAAGTTATTGGCATAAATTAACAAGACAATAGTTCAATAAACTTTTGAAAGCACAATATGATGATTTGGCCTTTAATCTATGGCTCATAATGACAGGGTTAAACACAGAATTACAGTTAACTGTAAGAACTAAACAAACAGTCAATCAATCACACTGATCTAGCATTAGTTCAGGCTCATACTCTGATGTTTATCATATGAGGGAAATTATTTCATTCATAAAATATTTCATGTTATCTATGACTGAGAGTGGTGAAATAAAACCAGATGTTTCCAAGTATTTCATCACACCTAAAGAGATACAAAAATGGATATCCCATAGAAGTATGATCTGCAACTTGTATTTTCTTACAATTTTTATCATGAAAATGCAAAAGATTTTGTTTTTCAAAACAGATAAGTCAACTTGTTAGAAGAGAAAAATCAGAATCTTGAACTGTTTTTGAAAAGAAACTATTAAATGAAAGAATAAATTTATCCTTAATAGAATCTTGGTTGAAGTAAAAAGGTACACAAACTGATATCCAAGCTTTAAAAAAAAAAAAAAAAAAAACTGTCTTTAAGTATTGATAGTAAAATATATAAAAGATAAACTCCATATGATCTTACCGATACAAGATGCTGAACAGTGTACACATTACTGTCACCAAAATACACCCTAATTGCTCTTGCTGTGAAACCGAATCCACGTGGCCCTCGTCTGACAATTATAGGAGGTTTGAGCTGATTGGTAAGAGGGCTTGTGTCTCTACTGGGTGAGGTGTCTCGGGAACTGGTACTGGATTCACCAGGAGAGCCGCCTGTATCATCTGTAAAAAAAAGAACAACAAAAACACACAAGTCAATAAAATGCCATAATTACTTATGAATAGAGGTAAATAAAGCATTTATTTTATTTCAGAAAAAAGAAATTATGGTATAATTCAATGTCAATACTATGTATATCACAGTGACTTTCCTGGTTATTAATTTATTTATCATTAAAAGGTCTGCAGTTCAAAAACGTTTGCCAACATTGTTCATTCTTATAAAAGCAATATCAAAATAAAACCTTTTACTTTACCAATAATTACTAGGAAAAGTTTAGATCTGTAATATGTCGGTCTATCATTTACTTCTCAAAAATGTGAAAAATCAGAGTTTAAGAAAACAAAATTTTTCAGTAAATTTCTAGAAACAAAAGTTCCATTACTCCTCTTAGATGCGACTTATGTAATAATTAGGTTGAAACTTATTGCACTAATGGAGATTTAAAAACTTTGGAAAAATCAATAGTTTAAGCAGTTTATTATACTACTATAAAAGTTACTAATGAAATCCTATGCAACATTCTTCTCAAGAGGTGACACGATAAAACAACACACTCTCACTAAACTGTTTCTGAAAGAGCCAATATTTAATGACACAAAAAAAAAAACTCAAATATGAGAGTGTCTCACACTAACAAATTACAATACAACACTCAATAATTCACAGTAGGAACATAAAACACTAAGACCACACAGCCTCATAATACTCACATATCAACATTTTACTTTGTAATAATCAGGAATAAAATAAGTTGGAGTTAGAACCTATATATACTTAAGAATCTCATGATCAAACTTTACATGGTGACTCAACTTTAATGAATTTCATGCCACCTACTAACAGCTTGTCCTTCAATAAATTTGTGGATATTAACAAAGGACATATACAGGGTGGCCTGTAGGTCTCTATCCATCCATATGTTATTATGTTATTTTAATTACGCATTGATTGCAAATTTTTTATTTTTTCTCGGAGAAATATGGCCGATGTAAGCCCATTTACACTTAAAGAGGGTATTGTGACAAGTACATGGGTACATGAAACGAGAGACAGCACACAGATACACTGGATACATAAGATATATGGATGGGTACGGACTTACGGGCCACCCTGTATGTAAGTTGCGCCAAAATGTTTTTACTCTCACTGAATCGTGTTTTTTTCATTAAAATGTTCACTTAAAGACGACATCTTTGATGTTATTTTTAAAACATCTTTGATATTCATTCAGTGTGCATTTTAAATATCTTAGTTTGTTCTATATAATTATTCCTGTGTTCACACATTACTTTTTATACACCAGCTTTTTCCACTAGATGAATTTTACCTTTCATTATATTAAGAATCTGGCTACCTTTGTTCATAAGAATGTATATAGGAAAGATAGTTGTTTTTTTTTTAATTTATTTCTACACTGTTACATTATTTAAAACGACATGTACATGGTAATGAAAGCTTTTCCCTGTAATTTTCTAGCAGCTCTATGAGTAATTTCACGATTAAAACCTCTTTCTGCTACTATACATTGAATTAGTAACAACCCATTTGTAATATTTTAGTGTTTATAACACATTTCTAAAATTCTATCTACATAATAATAATAATAATAACCACCAATTTTTTTTAGATTTAGTATTACATGATTTCCAATTTTGGAGCATGAGTAACAAGAATGATTTATGATGAACAGTATTTTTAATGTTTTAATAAGGATAAGTTAGAAAAACAAGTTAAAACTTTATTTTTTTTCAATCTGAAAAAAGTTTATTTTGTTTAATTATCTTAAAAAACCTTGATAATTTCATCAAATTATTTTTTACTTTGTGGCTGTATCAACAATGTGTCATCAGGATAGCTTATTTAAATTTCCATTTTAATTTCCACTTAATTATATACTTCAATTTCAAAACTGTCCATTAATAAATGACATAGTAACAGAGATATAGGAGAACCCTTCACTGCACTTACAGATTCTAACTCTTAATCTGATAAAATGATTTTATCACAATGCTTATATTTTCATTCATTAAATGATCAGAATATCTTTTTGCAACACCAACTCATAGAAATTAATAAAACAATACCAGCTGGAATGATCAGCGACAACCCAGAAGCAGATGCTGATTTGATGACTGCACGAGATTTCTGTTGATACCCATTGGGAGACATTGGGGCTGAGGGTATTGGTATTCGAGCCGAAAGTGGTGCAGGAAACATTTCTTTCCTGGACTTAATATCTCTACTTTGCACTGTTTGAGTAGTGCCTTCACTGACAGGTGACAACTCCTTGTAATCTGGAGGTATGGCCACTACAGAAGGCCTGTTATCTTCCATGCTGATTGAGAAACGCGGTAGCAACTCTTTCATACTTGGTCGTCGACGTCTCTGAACCTTAGGTGACACTTCTTCCGACTCTGTTTGAGAAGAATCTGGAGTACTTTGAGCTTCTGGTAAGAGAGTTCTAAATAAAAATAAAATATTTAGTTTATATGTACAACATTCGATCTCATTTGGTTTTATGTCCTTCTTTTAGATACAAAGTTAGACAGAAAGACAAACTATATTACCACAGAGGAAGTTGCATTTCTTCACTTAAATAAAAACGTAGTTTATTAAACATATTTTAGCATGTTTGAAACTGAAGAAAAAAAAGCAATATTAAATGGGATTGGATTTACTAATCTTTAAATTACAATCTATTTTAAAATGTAAGAAAGTTTATTATTACACACAGGTCTTTATCAACTTACTTTTATGACAGACAGGAATCTCAAAAACAAACAGTATTTATTCACAAATAGTTAATGCAACTAGCTCATTCTGAAGCTTTATACTAACACACAATAAACAAACAATAATAACTGTTCCTCATCACTCAATCACACACACCATAAAGTTCATAATAATCAATCAATTTCACACACATTATGAAACAGCTCCCTTTTCCAAGCAGGACAGAACTTTATTTAGGACTTGCCAGCAATAAAAGTCAATCTTTAGTATAATCTTGGTTTTTTAATAGCTGTACAGTAATTTAGAATTTAAAAAAAAATCCCTTTTATCTTGTACTCAAATATCAGTTATTATATTTTTATACTGAGTCTCCAACCAGGAATGCAGCATCAGTTACACTTCTTTAGAAGACAAAAAATGTTTATCTGTAAACCATTTATCTTAACCTCAAAGCACTAAACTAATATCACAGGATATCTTATTGATCAAACAGCATAAGAAAGTTTGGTTGGTTTGTTTATGAATTTCATGCAAAGCTACTTAAGGGCTGTCTGTGCTAGCTGTCCCTACTTTAGCAGTGTAAGACTAGAGGGAAGGCAGCTAGTCATCACCATCCACTGCCAACTCTTGGGCTACACCTTTACTTACGAATAGTGGGATTGACTGTCACATTATAACACCCCCCCATGGTTGAAAGGGTGAGCATGTTTGGTGCGACAGGGATTTGAACCCACAACTCTTAAATTACGAGTTGAGTGCCTTAACTACCTGGCCGTGCTGGGCTGCACAAGAGAGTTTGCAACTAACTAATATATTAAAAAAAAATTTTTTTTTAATTTGTTTTACTTCAAAAGTCTAAGGTTTGCTACAACTTGTACAAATACTTCACACTGGAGTTTACAAACATTTTACTTGACCCACATCTCACTTAAACATACTTCTCAGTTGAACAGAATGAAGCAAATCTCACAACCACATCATCAAATTTTCCTAAATAAATATTCTTCAAGTACAAGGTATTAACGATTATCCAAATATTGAATGACATATTCTGCAAACATTATCTTAAGTTAACTCTTCAACTACAAATGGAAACATCCAAGATGGAGAAAATAAAACACTGAAATATCATTAGGGAGTAAGTAACACTATACAATCATTTTCAAACACCACATATCAGTAAACTATATAATCACACTTGCTATTAAAATAGTGAAAAAAGATGTGCTCTTTCTAATATACTTTCCCTGGTTCATCATTAAAACTAGTGCTAAAATAACTGCATTTAAGCTAAGAAAAAACAAAGCCACAAAATATAGAATCAATTTTAAAAAAAAAATCTTTCTGTAAACACAAAAGCACTACTTACGAGTCTGGATTAGAAACTGATTTCTTTCCACTTTCAGGAGTTTTACACAGACTACTCCCTTGTGAACTGGAGCTATCAGACTGATCTGACTGGTTAAAACTACCTGATGAACGAAGAGTCGATTCTTCTCTCAGATGCTGTAGAGAATGTACACAAGTAATTAAGACAACAAACACATGAGGAACAACTATTAAAATACTGAAACTGCTATTATGGTATTTGTGGTTAAAAAGAGAGAGAGTACACTTAAAACTTATGAAGTAGTTTTCAAACCTATTATTTCCTGAGAATATTACCAGTTTTTTTTTTTTTTAATAATAAATTTTACATACAACAAATTAAGCTTTATAAAGAGTTGATTAGAGTTGATCAATATATTGTAGCTATATTTGTATATCAATTATCAGAGCATGAAAACACAAGATGGCAATTAGCCATAGAAATGGTCCTAAATTATTCAAAAATAATTTCAAAATTAACAGTTCTCTGTACCAAATTACCGATTATAAATATAATTATTTGCTCACTTTAGTGAGGCTCTCTTCTTTTAACTCCTTCTCTACTCGAGAATATACCTTACAATAACGAGGTGAACAAGATGAAAAATTTCTGAAAAGAGAACTGTCATCAGTATCTTCCAGTTCCTCAGAGTCTTCAACTCCATGATTGTATCGATCAGATCTCGCTAATAAGAGAGAAGAAAGAAAAAAAATTCTAACTATGACTCAAACAAAATAATGGTTAAGAAAATATTAGGCACTTTTAGTAAATATATGAATTGTGCACTATAAATAGTGGAATGCTTCTTTAAAATTATTTTTAAATAATAAAAGTTTCAAGAAATTACAACAAAACAACTAAAAATATCTATCAGTTTGTTTTTTCTTCTTTTTGTTATATTTGTGTGCTTGTATTTTGTAATTACATTTCTTTTCATGTAGAAATAATTTTTTTTCAATAGTAACTTTAACATATTGCCTCAAATAAATAGGGTTCATATACCAGACAGCATGATGTTTTCATTGGCTAGTTCTCAGTGATTTTGGTTGTGACATTGGAACAACATAGTAATGATATGCAAAAATTATACTTACTATCAAAGTAACTTGTATCTTCTTCATCTTCCAACTGTGGAATAAATTCTGCTTTTTGACGAAGCAGAGATTCCCAATTAATAGATGCAAAGAAAGCATGATCTTTGACTTCATGAGCACCACCAGTTCCTAACCGATCAAATGGATTAGGCCTCAACAACAGAGTAATCAACTCTTTTGCATCTTCAGGCACAGGCCAGTCACTTTCATTAGGCCACTCAATTTCATCTAAACAAGAGGTGTTTCACATGAGATTCCAAGAGAAAAATGTTTTAATTTTATCCATTTTACTCAGTTTTAGCACTACCTTCTACCTACAGTATATATACCAAAACATTATTTTTCAGAAGGCATAACAATGATTGTGTGCACAGTAAAAAATTAGTCAAAACAAAAGACAGCAAACATGAACACTTCAAAGACATCATAAAAACAAAATTAAAGGCCATACATTGTCCTAGAAATAATATTTATTTCAGAAGTGTTATTCTAATTATATTACACATTTAAGAGCCACATATGCATCTTGTATTCTTGGTGTAAGAGTATTCATAACTGAGTAATAATCACATACAGAACCCACAAAATTTTACACCCACCTCAACTGAAATGCAAAATGACAAAATCTAATTTTTGATTCAGTTAAAGAAATAAAAAATATCCAAATAAATAGTGAAGTTATTAGGGCATACACAAAATGCTTTCTTATAATACAAGCATTTAATTTCTCACAGCTTTTTCCCATTTAATATTTACATTCAACTTGCTCTCAAATTATTAAGAGATGAATACACATCAAGTTTTACATATATAAAACACAAAAGTACTTTAATGTAAACATACCATTAATAACATGGGCAAAAAGTTCTTCAGGGGTTTCTCCAAAGAAAGGAACACACCCAATAAGAAATTCATACAAAATAATTCCCATGGACCACCAGTCAACAGGTTTACCTGGTAATCATATAGGAAAAGAGGAATCTCAACACCATATTCTGTTTGTTATATTTCATCATTCTCACTGTGCATTGTGTGTTATAGTTAGAAAAATTCAACAACAGTTAAACTAGTTCCTGGGTTCAGCTAACTATTTTATTGTAATACAAATAACCTATTCATCCACAGGATAAAAACAACAACAACACAGAAATATGTTATATTTGCATAATGGTGTTCAACACCCTTCATCTAAAGAATGGCTGTATATAACAAACACTTCATAAATTTAAATGTCTGACACAGTTTTGCAAAATTCTATGCATCACTAGAAAGTAAAAATGAGTAACTATTTCAACTAAGAAACATCTTTTCCACTACAAATTAATATCTATAGTTGTTTTTCATAGAGGAAAATCAGCAGTAGAACTTAGCTTAAAAGATAAAATACAGGAATTATGGGTCCTTGCAATTTCAAAAAAATATACAAATTAAGGAACTGCACAAAAAAAGTGAAAATAATTTAAATGCAAATTAAATGTAACAGTAGGGATAAGGTCTGATACCTCATACAGAACACTACACTGATAATACTGCAACACTGCTGTAACACAGAAACATACACATTTGGCAAAACATCATTCTGTATACAAGTAATCTGAAATATACAATTAATTACATACAGGAATAAATCCACTTCACACTTTGGTTTAGTATTTATTTTTTTCATTCGCTGTTTTGCAATAATACCATTGGCTAAATCATACCAAAATTAACAGCATACCATAACCCTGTAGTAAAACAACTTCCGGTGCTATGTATTCAGGAGTTCCAAAAACTTGCTTGTCGTTAAATTGCTTCGTTTCCCGATCCAAATATCCTTCATACATATTAGTGGTCACTAAAACAGAAGATCATTACATACTTATGTTTCTAATTAGAAATATAAAATAACTTCTGAGGCTATTTACTCAGTTTCTTATCATTAAACTGGTTAGTCTTCTAATCCAAGTATAATCCATACATAGTAGTACCATCAAAACAGAAGTTCATGATGTAGTTAAATGTATAATGAGAAATATAACCAATAAAACTACAACATAAATACTGACCTGATAAATAAAAAAAAAAAGCTAAAAACCTTTACAAAAACTTCAATCATTTTTAGGTTATCATGTACTTACAATGCAGATTTAGGAACACAGAACTTCACATTTTCTGATTAAAAAGAAACAGAAGTCACAGTTTGCACACAGCTGTATGTACATATGTTAAATACACTTTGCAAGTTGGTAAAAGCATACAATAAAAAAACTACAAATATTTATTTAACAAAAACTGATATTCATGAAATGAATTAGAAAACACAAATATTTTAAAATACAATGTTAAAGCTGAAACTATACCTTTACCATAAATATCTTGACACCTTAGTATAAAAGACATACAAAACTGACTTACTGTATAACAAAATTTGATTTTAAAAAGTTTCATTGTTTTATCTGTGCACAAGTGCCATCTACTTTATCCATATCTCACTACAATTGAGAATAAATCCTTCACTTTTAATGTTGCAGATTTGTTTGTAATATTTCAACTATGGAATTAGATTTATGTTAACAATTTTGAAATCAACTTTCATTTCAAGAGTAAATATTTAATTCTGAAACAAAAAAAATCTAATTAAACCCACTTTTAATTATATTTATCATAAGACAACAGAATTTATACTTAGTGTATTTTTAAATACTCCATTCTTTTCTCAATTCAAAGAGTGGTATAACAATATTTCAACCATACTTTATCATATTCATTTCCAACAATGCATTTTGCTCAATAAAAGAGCTACAACAAATGCTGTGACAGGCAGAACAAACAAATACAGAAACAATTTGTTAGAGTTACAATGGTTTATGTATGAACCTCTTTCTTTAAGGTGGTAAAGCTTGTTTATACTTAAAATGTATTTATTGTAAGATAATACTGAGAAAAAAGTGAATAATGGTATTTGAACCACATCCTTTACTAACATATAGCCAAATACCAGTATAAGCCACTGGGATAAAAACAATGGTGGTCATTCCACTGTTTTATATCAGCCATTTATTTCACTTCTGAGACTTAATTTCTAATTGTTGCTTTAATTTTACAATCAGTCTTTAAACTTTGAGAGTCACTTCAAAGCTACAACCAACATGAGTGTGTCATACCACTTGCATACATATATAAACTGGAAATTGAATGACAGGGCTTTTGTATTTCAGGTCATATGACTAATTTGCCTTACTTTTGTAAAAAAGAACCAAATAAGTAACTAAGTTTTTCCTCTCCCATAACCATTACCATCAGTAACAAAACATTTTACTCTTAAATTTAGTTCTGAGCATATTACAGCATGGGTCATAACACTGTCTTTGTCAAGACTGAAACAAAAATTAAAGATGTGTAACTCACAAAAATTCACAACTCCTGTTGTACTTTTTTCCAGAAAATGTAAATTCCTACATGTACATTTTTTTTCCCAAAATACTTACAGTTCATTAGGCCAATTTTTGATAATCCAAAGTCTGTCAACTTGATGTGTCCCATGGCTGTAATAAGGAGGCTGAAAATAAAGATTATCTTAATTTAAGCTGACACTGACACACATCAACTAATGGATAAAGCACAAGAAATAGTAAGCAACATTCTTAAGCTCTCACTGATAGTTTAAACTGCACAGAAATTACATCATTTTCAAAGATACAGATAATCAGCTAATAATGAAATATATCCCTAATAAGAAATCTAATAGAAGAAAACCTTTTGTTGAAAACTGTTTCCAAACAAGGGATTAATATGGCTGTAATTGTGCTTTATCTTGAAAACTTATTTACAATAACTATGACTTTATAATTATTTACCTACTATACTTTTACAATGAATATTTCATCTGTAAAAGATGAAGAGCTTAATGCTGTTTTAAATACAATTTTATTCAGTTTACTATTTTGTTTTAAATAAAAAATAACTAAATTTATATCAATATTCTAAAAACATATTCAACTTTCTCATTATATCAATCTAGTTATAGCACACTTATCTTGATATTAAAAATAAAGTTTGACCAAACAAAAATTTCAAAAATGTTATGATCAATTTCAACCAGCATTATAGCTTGTTTTCTACACATCAAAACCTGTTGAATTATTTAAACTTTAGTCTTAACAAAAACAAAGTTCAAGAAAAGAGAGAGAACAGGTTTGCACAGTAACTAGTACAAATACTTTTGTTATTTATGCTAAAAGAAGTGCATTAATCCATTCTAATCGAGAAAACATTCCATAGGAAGAACAAACTGTTCATTAAAATGTGGTATTCATGACATTTAGGAGTTATCTTACCACATTTTGTACATGCATGAAAATGTAACTGCTACTTGAAAAATTGTATTGATAGCAAAACAAAAACTCACTTGTCAGGTTTTAAGTCTCGATGAACAATCCCATAACTATGTAAGTATTCTACAGCCAATACAGTTTCAGCAAAGTAAAATCTTGCCATGTCAACAGGCAACGGCCCCATGTTTTTCAACAACGTAGCACAGTCACCACCTTCTACGTACTCCATAACCATGCATAAGTATTTCTGTATGAAATAAAAATATCACTACCCTCTAAACCTTGAGCTTTATGACTGTCATGTTTTGTTCAAAAGATAATAACTAACTCCAAATGCAAAGTTTAAAATAAATATTAAATTTAATACAGAGCCATAATCATGTAAACACACATTACAAAGTAATAACTTGGAAATTTCTTTGCATTTTTCATACATGAAAAATTACTATTTAAATTTTTACCTTCAGACTAGTCACAGTATGGTATGCATACAACAATGGTTTTATAAAAATGCACTTTATTTAATTTCATAAAAACTTATATGAAAGCTATCTGCACTATATGTCCCTAATTGTGAAGCAATATAATGTAACAGAAAGCAGAAAGTCAATGCCACCAACTCTAAAGGATGCTCTAGGATTTGACTGCAACTCTTATGATGCATCAATTACCCAAATGTATGGCAAGTCTTGGCTGTGTACATCCTGATCTTGGTACAGTAAGTAAAACACTAAGTATTGAACCTGAATGTTTAGTTCACTTATGTTGTACAGAAAGTTTTATATGTACACACACACACACACACACACACACACACACACAGACAGAAGAATAAACATTATTAGGCCAATAAATACATCAAAACAATAAAAAAAGGAAAAATAAAAACTTCAAATGTACATAAAAAGTACTATTAATTCAAAAGTAGCCTCAGTATGATAAGAGTTCATGTTCAAACTGGTTTTCACAGTCTTCCCATAAAGTAATATATTCTAAACTTACAACTTCTCTCCAATGTATTTTCACTAACTTGTTAAAATCATCTTTTTCATAACATTTTGTTAATATGGACTTTATTTATGAATTACTTAAATACTTCAGATAGAATGGAAGTGTACAAACTGTGCATAGGATAAAGTATACATGTCTAATGCTAATTCATGTCAAATTCTTGTATTTTTGTGTCAAAAACAAATATGAATAGAACTTAAATACAACCTGCATAAACCTACGTTCGTTTACACCTGGAACAATGTATAAATGATAATAGTTATAATGACAGAATTCTAATATAAACAATATTTAACTAAATGTATTAATATAGCTAAAATTGTCATTAATAGATAGGGTATCAACTAATGATTGAGGTCTTATGTGATGAGGAAACACCCACTTGGAGTAAAAAAAAAATCTCAAGACGACTGGTATGGTTACTAAAACTTTTATTAAAACAAAGAACAATGTTTCAACCTTTTAAGTCACCAAAAGATGAGCTATGAATGACATGTTGTTCTCTACTTTATTTTAATAAAAGTTGTAATACCCATACCAGCAGTCTTGAGATTGAGATTTTAGTTTGTTAGAGTATTTACTTATTGATGCAACAAACTTAATACTATATGTTTTGCAGAACACTTTTCTTTAAAGTTTGTTACTTGTAAATGTTTTAGTGTAGATTTAGGTAGTTAGTTATTTTTCATTTGAATTTCTTTATAAGGATAACTGTTTATTGTTTATTTAAATGACTATCCCAAGAGTTATTAACCCTACTGGAATGAGCTTCTGTACTTTACACGTGTAACCACCAAGTAACCATGGTGATATACATATTATGATGCTGAAAGTATGTATTGAGTCTTCACGAAATTTCACAAGCTCTTAGTAAACAAAATTATAATTTTTTTAACTAAATATACATCTGTAATTATATGGTGTCCAAGCGATGACCATTCCCAAATGCAGTGATTTTAACGTTAAGATCAAACAATACTTTCTTAACCTGAAAATTTTTGCATTCCGTTTGTGTAATTCCCTATACTTCTAAGATGAATATGAAATGTCTTTTTCAGAAAACCTTTATATTTTATCTGTTATTTATACACCTGTTTATAAATTAGATTTTTGGAGATAAATAATTTTCATATTGGCACTTATTTGTTGGGTGAAGTTTTCCCTTTGTGCCCATCTCAGGCACAAAGTGCAAACTTCATCTGATGAACAAGTGTCAATATCTATTGATGTGGAAAAAAAAGCAGAGATAATTTCCTAACTGATGCCTAATAGGTTTATAATGTTTATATCTTAGTTACTGTTATAATAATACACATGAATAACAAGAAATATGGTACTTACAAGTCTTTTTTTTGCCATAGACTTAACGGAAACTACTAATGTATGTATAAAATAGCCACTGTCTGTATGTAATGCTTCATAACACTAAAAAAAATTGCCTTAGTAGTGAGAGCGCTCAGATCAAATGAAAGTCTTGTGTTCAAATAAAAAGCACAGTCCGGATTTTTTCAATCTTTTTTATTGTTAAGTGATCACGTCTCAAGCAAACTCTTCCAATATGTAAAGAAAAAAAAAAACCCTTTGTATTTTAAATTAATATCTGAAATATTGGTTAAAATTTGAATTAAAAAATAGTATATTTATAGCATCATCAGGTGGACAGATTATAGTGTGCATGACATGACCTTTTATTAAATAGCTATTATTTGTGTCATTGTAACTGACATCAAAACAGTTTATAACAATTTTTATTGTTTTAAGTTCTGAATTTTAAAGGACATATAAAAAAAATCAATTGTTTGTTTGTCACATAGCACCACATATCTTCTTTTATTGCTCAGTTTATACTTTATTTCACCTACCATACAATTTACACAATGGTTAGCAAATTAGAAAGTAACTTGAGATACTGACAAGCTACAATGTAAAATAAGAACTTCTGATTTGCTGAGATGTTAATATACTCAGCCAATCTAGTAGAGTGGCTCCTCCTACTACTTCATGTTTTTTAAAGCTCTTGTCTAGTCTCTCCCACTTCTTTTGACTAAGTATTTACTACTAAGAAAAAAGAGCAGTTTCCTGTGGATATAAATCTAACAGTCTTACGTAAATAGCTCGAAAGAGAATGTTATAATTTCACCAAAACTGATGAAGTGTGATGACTAAGTTTATCTGAACAGATATATTTATTTAGTCATACATAACTTATGTAGGAACCCAGATAAATTACAAGGGTTTTTGTAAGCACTATTATTACAAGTTCATTTTTTTTTCTAAAATGTGTATTTAAAGCCTACAAAAATTAACATCTCTTCACCTACCACTCTGAAGAATAAACAACAAAGTTCACAGCACAGCTTAGCAAATACAATTGTGCACAAGCACAAAATCTCATAACACTGCCAGTTCTCAAATTTTGTATTTCAAAGTATTTTACTTATTCTTCTATTTTTTAATAAAATAACTAAAATTAAGTAATAGTATTTGTTGGTTGATGAATAAGTTTGATGAAAGGGAAACAGAATTTTATAACAATGCACCCAAATAATATCTTTGTTTGCCTATATGGTATACTATTAAATTCCAAACATCCTACTAGGAGAAGGATCAATACTTAAATGCTGGTAATGTTTATTGGATCAACTCCAAAACTTTTTGTGATGAAACACTGTAGGATAAATAAACCTAAAATGTCCACATCATGTTTTCAATGCAGAGGTCAAGTCAGCTTATTTTTTCATGCATGCTTTGTGGCTTTATTTTCAGTGGGTTTCTACCTCAGTCATTAACAGTAAAACAAAACACAGAAAATAAATGTGAAATTCTACGTAATTAAAACTGTAAAAAAATATATTTTGAAACTTCATAACTAATAATAAAAACATAAAAGGACACAACTGTTCATTTTATTTCTGTCTTTACAACTTTCAACTTTACATTTGGGGATAGTAAAAAAAAAAATTGACATATTCACAAAGATATCTTTAATAAAAGTCTGCCAAATATTGTGTAGATAAACTTATATTAAAACATATAGTATAAAAACTATAACAATCACAAAAAGATTGAGGTCTGTTCCTGCAACTGAGCACATTGAGAGTTGAATGGGTACTTTAGCTAATTTGAAATAAGCATTTTGTAGATATACAATATTTACCAAATACATATATCCATGCATTATTCTTAAAATCATAATAATAAAAGACAGCATTTTAGGTAATTTCTCTTTAACTTCCAAATAGATTTTACATAGCTGCTTGAGTTATGTTCACAAAGTATGTTTCTGCCACCATTCATGATTCATTCATAAACAGATTTCACTTTTTCACTGCTATGCAAATAAGATAGATCTAAAAACAAATAAAAAAAATGTTTATAAATTAGCCAAAAAATGTCAAGTTATATCATATTATAGAATAAACAGACCAAAGCATGGTACTTACTTTTGTTTCAAAACTACAAAACATGCCAACCACAAATGGATTGTTTGTAAAACCCATAATATCTCTCTCTGCATAAACTTGTTCTCTCTGGTTTCTAAGTATAAGATTCTGTTTGTTTATTTTCTTCATGGCAAACCTCTGTCTACTTGCTTTATGGCGCACTAAGTATACAGCTCTGAGAAAGATGTAAAACATTTTCTCTCAGCAAATATTTAAATAAAACATGTGCTAAATTTTCTTTAATTAGTAATACATCCACACTCACAAAACTATTCAAATTCATGTAAAACTTTAAACTAATACACTACTTTTCAAGTTCTTACTATATTAAATCAGAAATAATAATTTATTTCAGCAAAATGGCTAAAAACACCAGGAAAAAGTCAAACCATTTTTATTACAGCCTTTATAGCAATAATGCTTGGAAAAAATATTTACTTCATAAAGTAACTATTATATTTATATTCTTTAATATTAAACATGTGTTTGCAATACAGAAGACTACATATAAAAGTTTAAGAATTATATTCTGAGAACTGTTGTAAAAGATATATTTTGATGAACTCATTCAAGATACATACATTTACACATTTTTCATGTATATTAACATACATTAGGGATTCTTTACTATGCAATGTTCAATAAACAGTATACCCTTTCTTATGTCAAACATGTCTAAATGTGCAGTGATATACCTAGATAACATTAAAAAACTTCTTTAGTCTACTAATTTACATAATTAAGTTAAACCTGAAATATAAATCACATTTACAGTTAAACATATGCAAAAGTCACTCAGTATTTTTAATCCGAGCGACACCTTAAATTTAAACACAAGTTAAATAACTCCAGCAGAGTGTTCAAAAGTTAGACATAGCCAGCTTCAAACTTAGAACACTGAACCAGGAGTTAAAATAACTCAAAGCACTCACTGCCTTGACGGTTAATCTTAAACATTTAAAAGAACTGAATGTTGCTGTTATAATATAACAAGAGCTGAAAGTACAACTCTTTTAGGTCTTCCAACCTATACTTTACATGTTTACCACTAGGTCATGCCCAATCCATGTTTAAGGTATAAAATATCAGTTATTATTTTTACATATTATCCTTTTAACTTTATAATTTTACCACAGAATTAACTGTAATTATTCTCTAACATTAGACATAAAACTGAATTGTAATAGATGCTTAAATTACCTGTGTATTGTAAGAACTTTAACATTTTAAACAAAACTTTACAAAACAAGTTAATATTTTTCATTATATTAATGCACAGATACACCAATGGATAAATGAATAGATGGGCACATGAGAAATGTTTAAATACCATCACAACAAAAACAAAGCTGTAATATTAAGCACTAACATATACATAAGGGACTCACCCATAAGCTCCATTACTGATTAGTTTTATCATTTCAAAGTCCTCCTCAGAAGGAGGTCTCGCCTTATTACTGATACCTACAGCTGTCTGGAAAAACAGTAAAAACAAAACTGTATAATATTGTACATTAATTTCTCACACTTTCTTTATGTTCACATAAAGAAACATTTACATACTATTACAGACTTAATGATAGAATGTATCAAGTACAAATTTGGCAATAAATATCTTAATTCAGAAATCAATCCCAACCAACACAAGACTTTATATTAAATTAATAACCATTAGCAACTGTTTACTCATCAGATATAATCTACCCCAGTAAAGATCCATAACATGCTTTGAAAAAACTTGTTTGTGCAAGAATCCCTACACGTAAATAAATTATATTAATAAGAGAACACTTATTGGTACTGTTTTTAGTTCTTATGCTTGCAATAACAATTTCTTTCACAGCAGAAAACAATCAAACTACTATTTGGTTGCAGCAACAAAAGAAATAGGTCTTACCTCTGCAGAAAAGTTGTATTCAAGGGAACTAGGTTCATGATGATCTCCTGAAGGTTCTTCATGTGTGAAATCTAAAACACAAGAATGGCTCATTAACCCTTTGAAGACAAGTGTGTAGGTTTCTAAAATGCAATAATAAGTTCTTAACACTTTGAAGACAAATGCACTGGTTTCTAAAAAGCAAGAACAGTTTGTTAACCTGTTAAAGACCATTGTGTTGATTTCTAAACAAACAAGAATAGTTTCTTAACAATTTGAAGTTCAGTTATATTGGTTACCAAAACAATAAGAATAGTTGTTAACCCTTTGAAGACTAGTATCTCAATTTGACTGAGCCCAATCAGTTCTAAGTATACAAGGAAATTACAAAACTAAATTGTATACATCTGAATACAAACTTTCTAAAGAATATGTAGTTTTATATGTAAAGAAAATCATTTAGCTGCATCTCAGTACTTTTATGACTGTTTACCATCTGCATTCTTAGAGTATTCATGATTGTTTAAACTTTGTAGAATGGATGGCAACTGACCTGAAGACGTGAAAGGCGGAAGGCTTTCGAAATATTGTCCTCTACACTTGTGTCTTGGAAACAGGCAGCTGCCATTCACTCCACAAAGTTTCATCAATAAAAATGATTCCTTTTGTTTTAGATTTATCCTTTATTTGTTAATATGTTAATCTAAAAAAACGTGCCCTCCTCTCAATATAAACTAGTTTATTGTCTTATTTAATTCCAATAAAACCTCACAAAATTTACTGTAATTAGTTAATGACTACTGGTCCACACAGCATAATAAACTAGGAAAATATAACAGAAACATGTGCAACAGAGATTTGATAAATTACTATTCATCAAAAGTTTTATTACATATTTTGTTTTAACTGAATCAATTTTGTAACCAGAAAAAACACAACAAAACTCTATATAATAAGTAATAGGAGTATCATTTTTATAAGCCTAGTGACCCAAATATTTGCTAACCCTGAAACACCATTATCTGAATTCACTTGCATAGAATATTTCTGTAGCTTTCGAAAGGAATAATAAAAACCGTGTTAGCCAGAAGAAAGTGTCACAAAAAATAAAAATTTTTATAATCATTTATAAAAATACTTTGTTCACCTTCAATTAAACAGTTTTACCAGACCCTTCTTTAGAACATAAGATATCAAAAAATTCCATAATCAATAAAAACCAAGTTGTTTACATCAATGTGAAACTAAATAGCATCCCTTCACAGGAAACACATGTCCATATAGTGAGCCTTTATAGAAGGTATAGGAAAGCAAGTTCATCAAATAAAATCACAGCTTGCTTTTACCAATCCAAAAACTTCAAAAATATTGTCTTTATAATTCTTCACACTTAAAAAACACAAAATATAAGCCAAGCCATAATAACAACACAAAATATGTCCCTTTTTACATACACTACAAAAATGTACTTTGTTTTTAATTCTAAAATGAACTATGTAAAAATTACAAAAACATTTTAACACCATTTTCTGATTCAAAATTATTGAGATGCATGGAAATGAGAGTTGTAGTTTTTAATAAAAGCTTCAATACAAGTGTTTGCAGAGTAACAAACTAAGCTGACTGCATTCCCCAGTGAGGGATACTTTGTAATGTTTTAAATTGTCCTGCAGTGGAACTAGAAAATCATAAACACTAGTTTAAATTAAAATATAAATGCAGAAGTTCACAAGAATATATTTCACATCAACAAGTTACAACACACACACACACACACTAAAATAACAAAATCAAGGATAACTGATTAAAAAATAATATCGTCTGTACTCGGTCACCAGATAAAGCTCTAATATTTGATAACTCAACCTATTCTGGATTAGTATTATGATCCAGCATACCAGTGATATAACAGTTTCTTTTAAAAAAAGGAACGTTAACTGATGCATAACGCAGTGTATGAAGTGCATTAAAAACAATTAAAATGCTACCTGTAAGATGCAAATATCAATTACAAGCAACATTTATACAACGAAATTCATTGAAAACTCCAAATTCTGACTCATTAAATACAATTAAGTCGACATTTTGTTCTGGTAAACAGTCTTGAGCATTTTTTACTGCACTCACTTTTTTGTTGTTAATTAAATAAATAAAATAAGTTTGCATTCCCAGGTTTAAGGGATAGCTTCTGTATGTATGTGTACTTACAAGTTCCTTTAAAACTAAATGCAACTGTCTGTTAACAACATGCAGAAAAAACTAAATTCAGTTTTAAACTAATGTTCTTTCTCTGCTGTAAAAAAAAAGAAATAAAAATTGGCAGATGAAATATTGCTTTTGAAGAATGATCTATTATTTAAAAAAAAAACTCAAAATTCAATAGAAACATAGTAAAGAGTATAATAGAATGTATTACTACTGCTACCTTTCTTTAATTTCATGCAGAAAAAGAGAAGTACCTGAAAGAGGATCCCTGTTTAATCCTAACTTATTGATTATGTACTGAGGAATATCTGTGTTAACTCCTTGAAGTACTTTGGCTTGTCCTTCAGCTGCTTCAAGGAGTCGGTAGAAGTCCTCTGGATCAAATTCCTATATAAAACTCATCTTTTACTTGGGGTGATTCACAGCAGCATTAATCAGTACTAACTTTGTACAAGTATTATCTACATATAAACATGCTATAAGATCAAGAAATAACCAACATTAGACTAATTTTAAGACAGTTTGTAAAGCTGACTTCTCTGCATCTTACCAAGTACCTTTTTTTCTTTTCAATATGTTAAGTGATAACTCACAGATGAAATCATACTAAACATTAAAGCTCATCAAAACCCTTCAAAATGAAACTGCTGTCCAGTGCTTATGTAAAATTACTTATGAGAATCCAGTCCTTAAGCTCTGACTTAAGTTTACTATTACAAACAGATTAGAATCTCAAAAAATTGTTGTATTAGTTTAAATGAACAGAAAAGAATTATGTTTTTATTCATAATAGCTTTCAATCCTCCTAATACAAGTCATAACTTAAGTAAATTCGTATTTTTAAGTTTGATTCGAAAGTTGTGAGAAATTAAAGTTACCTAGAAACAAAAATAATAACTGGGCTTTTCCATAAAAAATTAGATTCATTCACACAAATCCTAATGAAGAGAATTTAACTTAACTGAATGCTTGCCTCATAAATTTACTTGTCAAATGTTAAAAAAAAAAACTACCAATAGAGAACACTGTTTCCACTCCTTTAAAAGCTACTAAATAAATTAAACAAACAAATCTGGACTATCTTTTGCTTTTGATTTTATATATGATATTTCCTGTTATTCAAATAACATTTAGGACAATGTGCAGAGTAGTTTCGTTTGTTTTTTTAAATTTCTTGCAAAGCTACTCGAGGGCTATCTGCACTAGCTGTCCCTACTTTAGCAATATAAGACTAGAGGGAAGGCAGCTTGTCATCACCACCCACTGCCAACTCTTGGGCTAATCTTACCAACGAATAGTGGGATTGACCATCACATTATAATGACCCCACGGCTGAAAGGGCGAGCATGTTTGGTGTGAAAGAGAATCAAACCTGCAACCATCAGATTACAAGTAGAATGCCTCATCTACCTGGCCATGCCGGGCTAACAGAACAGTTTTAAGTATTATCTTCGAAAATACTGATATAATGAATAACTAATTAACCACAGAAACTGAAAAACCATTATGTCTTGTTTATTTGATGCTATGGCTCAAATAAAACTAACTTCATTATTGTAACAAAAAATAATAATGAACAAAAGATATTATCATCTGGTACTCACCAAGCATTCCAAGAGTCGTGCTGGACGAGAAATTATCACCAACAATTTTTTTATTAATCTTTGTAAATGTTGAGCTGCCAAAGGAGACTTTTCTTGACACTGTAAGAATAAAAATATTAACACTTAAACAAAATTAGGGTCTAATTTAAGACCTAATTCCTTACAAATAATTTTTATTCAGCACATTAACACTAAACTGAACATTACTGTGTTTCTCCGAAAATAAGACAGGGCTTATATTAATTTTCACTCCAAATATTGACACTAGGGCTTATTTTCGGGGGATGTCTTATTTTGATATATTAAAAAAATGAAATTACAAAGTAAAACTATTAAACTAACCATTTAAAATAAACTATTATTAAACTATTAAACTAACTGATTAATACTTAAACAAACTAATTAACTAACTATTAAACTAATTAATAAATTAATTTTTTTTTTATTTCTATCCTCTTCCTGCCACTCTTAACTAGGGCTTATATTAAAACTATCCCCAAAAATCACACTAGGTCTTATTTTATGGGTAGGTCTTATTATCGGAGAAACACGGTACTTACCTTTAAGAACTCTAATCCTAATTTGATGATAAAGACAAATGTAACTAATCAGTATCAATTTGTGATTCTAACATTCATAGGGTTCAGACAAATGCTGGATTAAAGATAAATACCTGAGGATAGTCATGATCAGTTTAAAGTGATCTAAGTTCCATTATAGATCCCCACAGGTCCACATACGTGTCCATGCATTGCGAGTGTAAATAAGCTTCCTCATGGAAGCGATAAGCCAAAGTATACTTGTGCAATAATTGTGGGAGATATAGAATAGTTATCTCATCATATAACACAAACAGTAATATCATGAGGAGGTATAAACCAAAGTTACTTGCCCTCCTTTCTCCTAACAGGAAAGTAGTAGAGCCAAATGTAATATGAAAGATCCTCAAAATCTTACAAACTCAAGTAACCAACAGAAGAAAAGGAGCTGGAAACAGCTGATCAAAATGATCCTCATTTGAGGATGAACTGGCAAAAGGAGCCAGAAAAAGCAAGTCAATTTTTGCCACTTGTTTCTATGTTATTTATAAACTCTGGCTCAGAAGTCCTGGACAGACAACCTGAGTCCACACAACATCTCCCTCTCACGATGGTTCATACCACAAACAACCTTGACTGAGAATGACCCCCTCTCCTTGCTGCTGACAAACACCAAGTAGAAGAGGTCTAGCTGACTTCTACAGTAGAAATATTAACTCAATAATTCATACATTTTTTCTGTTAAATAATATATAATTATAAACGAAAAAATAACTATAAATGCTGACCACATTCACATCATTAATAGTAAAAAGCACAACACTCCTGTTAATAGAAACTTGTGCCAAATGCATTGTTGAGAAAAAGTAATTACATTATTAAGATGAGGTTCTTACATACAATATCTTACATACAGGGCACACTGAAGATGGTAAAAAAATTTGCAAATTCTAATTTGCATAAGACAGTAATGGTAGCATGTGTTCTCAGTGCTTAGATAGTGAAAGAGTGCAAAAACTTGAGATCAAGTAATAGCTATAGTTGTCAGTGAATGGTAAGTATGGCTTGTAGGGATGGAAATGAAGTCAGGCAAAGATCCCGAGTTTCTGAAAAGAAAGTAAGAGAATCCAGACCAGTCTAAATTGGAAAGTGCAGAACTGACACACACACACACACACACACACACTCTTGAATGCAAGCAAATTCTGCAGAAAACAGATGAAGTTAAATTAATGATAAAAGAAAAGAAAACAAAATTCCCATCAAAAAACTTACTTGAAATTTAAAAATAAAATCTAAAACTTAAAACACCAAGTTAAACAAGCAGCAAGCAAGACAACTGATCCTTGTCACATCAAATTGTGAAATGAAAATTGGGTTCTACTGCTTAGAGGAAGTCAAATGCACTAAGAAGGTATGTTGCACTCCTATTGATTGGTGAAGGGTCACTGCACACTTATTTCATGTTATAGTGCAGTTATATCATGCATCTTAGGGGTAGTACAAATTAAAAAACTATTTTACGACCAGAAATAAGATATCGTATCGGAACTTTAAACATTTTTCAAACTTTTCTTTGCAAGCTACCCTTAATATATTTTGCATTAAAAAATTATGGAAATTAAAGTTACACTTATTACCTGTACATAAATTTAGAAATTTAAGGTGTAGGTGTCATTCATCACTTAAAAACAACTCACCAGTTGTTATGGGTTCAATTAATGTTGTTCTTAATTATTATATCCTATCAAACTCAGCAAATTATCAAAAATCATCAATAATGGATATTTTAAGAGCTATTTCCTATAAAGATGATTAATATACCTCAGTTAACAACTTCTCCAAACTTTCAGACATTTCACAGAAATAACGTGAAGTCACAAGCTTCTCCTGTGACTTTTGTAAACAATCTCGAGCCATTTCTACTACTTGATGGTGAGCAAAATGAGCTACAGCATCAGAATTGACCACTGAATCAACCTCTTTTGTACTACTAATGAAGTTCTGGAGTTTTTCTTCCATCTGTTGGGTGGCCTGCAATCACAAATATGATATGTGATTAAAATTAGAGGTTTCCAACACTTTAGCACACACCAGTACAAAATTAAAATTACTATGAAAAAGCCCCTGATAAAACAAAAGCTACAAATATAAGCATTATTATCAGAAAGATAATTTTAAGATAGAGATTTAATATCAATATAAAATTGCGTCAAAGGTCAAAGTGTATTAATAACATTTGTCAGATGTTCTAAATTAGATTGTTTGTGAAATTAAATTTTTTTTCTAAACTCAAACAGCAAGAACACAGTAGTATGTACAGTACTGTGCAAAAATGTTAAGACAAGATAATATTTTGTCATTTTTTTTCCATGTTACTTGATTAATTCATCCATGCTTCACTGAGCTCAAATGACAACTGAATGAGCCAGGGTGAGAATGTTTACCCTTCTTTACAATTTCCATATACTTGTGCCAAAGATATGTCAAAGGGGTTCTGATTAAATGAACATACTGATCAAATGTAGGGCCTGACACAACCATCATGGTACTCCACACAGTGTCTTAACTACATAGAAAGAAGCTAGCATAAGGTACTGGTACATGCTAAAAGAAATTAATTTAATTGCACTAAACAAATAAACCTTGATAAAAACAGTGTTTAACAACACATTAAGTTTTGTTGTTATGCCATGACTAAAAAAATATAGAGATCTGTCAGTAGAGCAAAGTTTGTATAAAAGATCTATGTAATGTTGGTTGGGTTCTTACACAAACTGCTACAGACTTGAAATGCTCCCCAAACACTGTCAAGTACATCCTAAATTGAGAGGCCGAGACAAGTAAATTGAAAAACAGAAAAAGAAGAGGCAAAACACCTAAACTCAATTATACTGATGTTAAGTATTTTTGTCTGTGGAGACTTCGAGACAGAAGGAAGACTGCCACTGATCTCAAATACAAGATAAATAACCACGTACTAAATGACAGAAGTGTTCAGGTCTATCACATCCAGAAGACTCAATGAGAATCAAACGTTTGGTCATGTGGCACCTAAAAAATCTTTACTTTAATCTGCAAATATTGTCTACAGACTAAAATTTGTTAAAAAGTACAAAAACTAAATTGATAAAGATTGAAAAAAGAGGTCTTGAATGGATGAATCCAAGTTTGAAATATCTGGTTCAAAGCACAAGTCATAGGTTCACCTGAAGAAAGGTGAAAGATACTTACTTTAATGCATGACATCTATCATGAAGCATGGGAGAAGGGGAGTTTGTTTGGGTGTGTTTTTCTGCTGAGACAATAATGGACCAGTGCAAGTAACATCAGATACTGATCCATCATGGTATACCTAGTGATTTGTGTATTATTGGCAAAGGGCTTTACTACCAAAGAAAATATTGACCCCAAACAACCTATGCAGAAGTTAAGTAGCTAAGGAAAGAAGCTGCAGGAGTCATTTATATAATGCAATGATGTCCACATAGCCCCAGTCTCAACCCAATTAAGTAAATCTGGGATTTAACAGATCAAAAATTTAAAAAATCAAAAGTTACTTCCAAAGCAACTTTATGGGAGTGTATTAGAAAATTTTGAAGTAAATTCCCAAAGGACACATCAATTAAATATGTTATAAATTAGTAACTGTTTGCTGAACTCAACACTTTCACAGAGTTTCTGTTGGACTAAATATGAAGATTAATGTAATTTATAATTTATTTTTGACTTTGCCCTCACACTTTTGTACAGTGCTGTATGAATTTTTTTCATATTATGCATAGCAGTATATATATACACAAGTTGACCATTATGGAAAATTAAAACAAGGATGAGTGCTTAAACTAAAAAGTAATGGGTATAGAGATATAAAACTAAAACAATTTTTCATATTTTTAAAAATAAATTTATATTTCTTGTAAAGTAATAAATTTCCCACTCTGGAAAACTCCTTACTTTAAGGTTGTTAGTTTATCAAGGTTACCACTTGAAGAATTATCTTTTCTTTTTATTCAGTATGCTGGAATTAGAAAGCCCAACTTCAAGTAGCTAGGCCTGTCTCAGCTTTCTTGCATTATACTTAACAATATCTTTGACAATTTATAAACAAGTTTTCTTTCATTTTTACTTTTTAAAATCTCTATAAGGATGGTGGTTGGGAGTTCTATACTGTAAAAAGTTTGGATCCTTCGGTTCCTACTTTTAAAACTTGAATAACTTCAAGGGTAACTGCCTTCCATTGGCTGCAAACAATGAAAGGCAGTAGGAGGTGAAACATTGCAAGTTTAAGGACTCATCTCCACACACTTGCCTCAATTTTCCATGAAGGCTGACTTGTTTATTTTTGGTGTTTTGGACTTTGCTTGAAAGATAGGATATGTTTTTGAGTACTATTATCATGTTTTGACTACAGATGACTAACAAGGAATGGAAATAAATGCATTAAATGATTTTATACACAGATACACATACATGCATGCATACACAATGGAAATACAAGTTTTTATGGGCACTTAAAATTCATGTAAAAAATAAACTTAAAGATACAACACAATTCAACAAAAACAAATTACACACCTTCAGAACATGACAACAAAAACAAATTAAAACTCAACTACATTTTATAACCAATTCTCGATTGATTCTCTTCAGCCAATATCTTAACATTATGTACCTTTGGAAATCTCTCTTTGTACACACTGTTCATTAGAATAATATCATTATCCATACCAGGTGACCTCATGGGACTGCTATGAAAATACAGATAAAACAAACAGAGTTAGCTATTCACTTTTCTCTGGAACACAATTCTTACAAAAAACAAACTTTTAATGTCTGATTCTATTCTGAACATAAGTATAAGAACAGAAATCTGAAGAAGACACTGCTAAGTCACTAAAGAGTGTCTTTGAATATAATTGAAATAAGTGTTTGTGGTTAAAAATTTTCAAATTTCAAGCAAATTTAAGTATATAGTGGATTGGCAAGTTATTTATCATTGGACAAGAATATTAAGCTATATTTTAATTTGATCATTACTATAAATGTTGGAATCAATAATGATCAGAGTAGAGTGAATAGTCATGTAACTTAATTAACCATTAACCTAAATTTATATTTCTAAAAGGAAAGAAAATCATCACAAAATCTGGTTTTATAATCCAAAGTGACTGAGAAAATGATCAAACTATCAGATATAATTTTTAAATCGTGCCATATATATTATCCAAAATCTAACACTTGTATCCATGTAGGAAAGTTTGTTAAAAGCCAAGGTTTCTCTTGCAAGAAAGAAGATTCAATTTAATAACAACAACAAAATGTTAGAATGGAAAATACACTTAACCTTAAGCTTCGAGACCTTGGACGCATTAATGGGGACTTGCATCCTTCTTCTTCCAAAGGAGGATTGCTCTCACTACTACTGAATCTGGTTGGCTGACACTGTTCCTCTGGAACACAATGAGTTGGAAGAGGATGGAGTTTTTCTTGAGAAGAGCACTGAGACTGAAAAATGTTAAAAACCTAATAAAAACATGGCCCAAGTTCAATCTCTTATGTTATGTACTGGTGACAAGCATCGTTGGACTATTGTTACGAGTTTTCATTGAGAAACTAAAAGAAATCTTCCTTAGTTAACGAAAAATATCAATATGTAAATTAAATAAACTGAGTAACACAGCTCTTTAACTCATTTGTTAGGAGCAGATTAAACAGCACATATGACCTTTTAGGGAGTTATTTCAAAAACTTCATGCCAATGAAACTGGCATCAATACATACTTGATAACTCAAATTTTAATATATGTTTTAATTTCTTCAGTTAAACTGAAATATAAAGAAAAAATGACAAATATAAATATGTGTCACATAGCATCTCCTCTTGTCTTACTGATCAGTTTATTTTATTTTGCCTACCACACAAAGTATACAGTGGTCAACAAATCAGAAACTTGAATTTGAGATATGGACAAATGAAATATAAAATAAGAACTTCCCATCTCTGATTTGCTAAGGGTGTTAATAAGTAGCAAATCTACTAGAGTGGTTCCTCCCATTACTCCATTCTTTCAAAAAAAAAAAAATTCTAGTCCCACCTACCTCTCTTAAGTACAGGTTTTTAACCAATAGAAAAAAAAAGTTACACTTCATGTGATAGTTTATAAATAATTTGAAGGAGAAAGTTATAGTTTTGCCATAACTGTTGAAGTGTGATGACTAACTCACTGCTTTGAATAGGAATGGGATGTTTTGTATAACACCACATACTGCTTATACAGAGACCCAAATAAATCACTGAGGTTTTGTGTATACTAGTATAGTAAACTGATGTTTGTTTTCTAAAATGGACATTTGAAGCCTATGCAAATTAATATCTCTGCACTCTTCATATACAAGGCTTAGGGCAAGGTTTAGTACAGATAATGTACAACCACAGATTTTTGTAATACTGCCAGCACTCAAAACCTTATTTATTCTTTTATATTTTTAGAAAAATAACTAAAATTTAAACATTTATGAGTAAGTAGTGTATATAATATATGTATGGTAGCCAAAACATTACTGTACTTTGCAAAATTTGCATGAATAACATCTCTGTATAACCATTCTGTGAGTAAAATTCCAAACACCCCAAAAGAATTACCAATACTCAAAACACTGCAATGTTATTACTCTACAAAATTCTCATTGAAAACACCCTACAAAACAAAAACTAATATATTCCACCTCACATTTTGTGGGGACAGAAGGCCAGTAACTAGTTTCAGAGGTCCTAATGTTCCTGGCAAGTAATGAGTATCAAATTGGGGACAGAAGGCCAGTAACTAGTTTCAGAGGTCCTAATGTTCCTGGCAAGTAATGAGTATCAAATTGGGGACAGAAGGCCAGTAACTAGTTTCAGAGGTCCTAATGTTCCTGGCAAGTAATGAGTATCAAATTGGGGACAGAAGGCCAGTAACTAGTTTCAGAGGTCCTAATGTTCCTGGCAAGTAATGAGTATCAAATTGGGGACAGAAGGCCAGTAACTAGTTTCAGAGGTCCTAATGTTCCTGGCAAGTAATGAGTATCAAATTGGGGACAGAAGGCCAGTAACTAGTTTCAGAGGTCCTAATGTTCCTGGCAAGTAATGAGTATCAAATTGGGGACAGAAGGCCAGTAACTAGTTTCAGAGGTCCTAATGTTCCTGGCAAGTAATGAGTATCAAATTGGGGACAGAAGGCCAGTAACTAGTTTCAGAGGTCCTAATGTTCCTGGCAAGTAATGAGTATCAAATTGGGGACAGAAGGCCAGTAACTAGTTTCAGAGGTCCTAATGTTCCTGACAAGTAACGAGTATCAAAGGTTCTAATGTCCTTCAGTCAGTTTCATAATCATTCTGTACTTAAGAATCTACACATTCATTGGACTATAAGAAAATATTACAATTTGTTCTAAAACTTCTAACTTGGCAACTTTGAGTATGTCTTACAAGAGAATCCTAATATCTATTACAATAGAATTACATGTGGATTCCCTGACATTTTTTATTCTTAAATACATTTTTTTAAATCTATTTATTTACAATTTTGGCTCTTAGTTCTTTAAAATAAATTGGCAAAGAAACACCAGATTTTATGAGTTCATTACTTTGTATTTGCTCAGTAAAAGTAACAAAATCAATAACAGATTTTAATAGGGAGTTTCTTATTTTTTAAATTTTTTCTAATAAATAATTTTTAATTTATCTTTACGGGTGACGTTGATAACTACAGCAGAATGAAATGTCTACAAATTAGAAGAACAAACAAAAGTAATCCAGTAAACCAAAGATAGAAAAATGTTTAATACTACTTTTTTAAACTAATGCACCATGCTGAAACCAATACAGTCTAACATAGACTAAGTCTTATATACCCTATAGAGGAGCACCCACTCACACCCACACAAAGAAACCACAAGCATTTCTTACATTTTTTATATAGGGGACTTAAAAATACTTTTACACATAATTAGAAACATTTTCTTCATAAAACTAATTTCAACACTAGTCCACCTCATGCCACACCAGTTAACCATTTCTGAGTTATTCAAGAAAGCATTTCCGATGCTCAAAAAAACTAAATATATGTAAACAGTTGGTACAATATAAAATTATATGGAGCTTATGTTCTGCATCAGTAACTTACAGAAACATTAGAACTTCCTGGTGTATTAGTTCCGTATCCTGAAGAAGGTAGGGAAGCCACTGACCATCGTCGTCCATCACACCTATACCAAATAAACTGGAAAGTTTACTTAGTTCTTTGTAATTAGATCAGGGCTTAAAATTTGCACTGTAGTTGGTTCTAGTCTTTAGCTAATAATTATTAAGGGTACTGTTATTTTTAGCCAGTTGATAACCGAGGCACATATGAATATTCAGTCAAAACAATTGAATAAAAGCTGTCTCCAAGTACAAAATTTATGGGGAAGACAAACCACAGCATAGTAATAAGTTAATAGCCTTTTATTCAATAGCTTGTTGTATATTGTTCTAACATTTTTCAGTATGATTCTCCAAGATTAAAACAGCAAATAATAACATGTTTTATTTTGAACTTTTAAAATAATTGGCTAAATAGTTTCAAACCCTGACTACATACATTAAGTCAATGGAACAAAGTACGATAAAACTCCCACATTTATGTCATAAATAATAGAATTAGGTTAATTTTTTAACCAACATGTTGGTATTTTTCTTTTCTGGTTATTCACAAGCAGTTAAAAGTAAGCTGAAATGTTAAAGAGATAAGCTTCAACTTTGTGT
Organism: Tachypleus tridentatus; assembly: GCF_004210375.1. Lineage (NCBI taxonomy): Eukaryota > Metazoa > Arthropoda > Merostomata > Xiphosura > Limulidae > Tachypleus > Tachypleus tridentatus. Next base: position 31,533,055 of record NC_134828.1, on the reverse strand, counting down.
TTCTGTTTGTATGGAACTGTTACTCTAAACAAATAAAAAGGATATAATTGTATATATTTCATAAAACATTAATTTGTACATGTGCCAGAAATAGGTAACAAGTATTGATTTATTTCCACTTCACTGAAAATAAATGAGCTTATTCACTTTAACTTCAAAGCCTCTTCACAGAGCTAAATTATGAGACAACATTAAAGAACTACATACTTTACTGGTTAACAAACCATTTAAATATATTTTCTTCCAGTCCATAAAAGGAAAAAAAACTTTGCATATATTTTTAAGAACACATTAGCAGTAAAAAATAATAAGAGTTATAAAGAGACAAGTATCAATGTACTAAAAATCTTTGTCTTCAACATAAATTATGACAAAATAATTTAGATGCAAATATCAAATCATAAAATGAGTGAAATCAGTCACAACTAATAAGTAATCCATTGATATTCCAGTAATGTCTGCAAACACTAATAAATAGAGGTATAAGATATCAGATCTTATTTGTATGAAAGTTGGTGCAGTCTTGACATGTACTTAATGTTACAGTCACTTATGGAAAACAGTCAAGTTTAATTCTCCAAGTTTCATTTTAAACTTAAAAACATAACACTGGAATCACTTTAAACTATAACAATCATTACATAAATCACAAAACTCAGTTTTCAGGTGATGTTCATGGCAAATCTTCTGTAATAAATGCAAATCAACCAAAACACAGATTCATTGATTTGTGTTACACATTTGACTGATACTATTTTGTCCACTAGTTAATCACAACACTTATGTGAAAAGTTCATAAATATTTCTTATTAGAATAGATGCAATGTTTAACACCAAATACACATGTCCTAGAGGAATATTGTACTGTCACTTGTATGACACTGATGTATAACTTTATACAGAAAAGTGGCTAAATAAATTTTGCATTACGAAAAAAGAAAGGAGTATTTTTAGATAAGTTACTAAATTGTGTTTCTTCTCCAATTGCCTCTGAATTTCTGAGTATTCAAGAAAGTTCTATTTTCATGAAATCCACTTTGATATCTGGTGTAAAATTAATGTTTCATTTAAGACAATGGGGTGAAAACCAGCACAAAAACTCAAGGCAAGCATGGATTTTGAAATGCTACACTTTAAAAGTCCTCCCAAAAACGTACAAAGTATATGAGTAAGTACTACAATTTTTTTGACAAAGTAATGTAGAGAAAAAAAATAGATTTTTCCTATTAAAGATGATAACAAAAGAAATAAAAGAAATACTTTGTAAGTGGTGATTATAAGTTTTAAATATATCCTTAAGTTCACTCAAACTTATGACATGTGTTCAACATTTTAAGTCCAACATAAATTTCACCCTTTCACAAAACACCACATAGCCATTACTTACGCTGTTTTTGAATAAATGAATTGTATATTATATCAATAGTCAAGTATTAAAGTTATACTATATTACATACAAATGTTGAAATTATGAAAGACTACACATACAAAAAAAAATTTTCAGTGTAAAATTATAAAAAAACATATGCTTTAGGTTGTGTACAGACCTTTTAGCTGCAGCAATGGGAAGATGTTGACTGGGAGACATATTCCGTGGACTTTCAGCAGGACTGTCTGAAGAATTAACATAACAAACATACAATAAGTATTTCATTTAAAAGGACTATTCTTTTATTCCATGTTCTAAGTCATTAGCTTACATTTATTTACAAACAGTATAACAGCATCAAAATATTTTGAACTAACAGAATAAAATAAGTTATAGCAGAGGTAATACTGCTGAATCATAAATGGCAAATTGGAGTCCACTAGGACTAATGCTGCTAAATCATATAGAAGTGACGTGAAGTAAACCTTTAATCATACCAGCAGTAATACTGCCAAGCCCTATAGAGTTGATGTGGGGTTTACATATTTCTTTTCTTCAATTTATTACCAATTTTCCACTTTAGTAAATTTCAAAAGCCCAAAGAAAAAACAAATCTATTCATCACATGGTCATCTCTCATACAAACATATATAAACACAAGCATCGTAGTACAGATGTTTACATGTTTGTTCACATTAAAAAGGTTTAAGAAAAATAATTTTATTCTTTCCACCCCACCCTAAAATTACCCACACACAAGTAACAGAATTTGAGATAAGGGAATATAATGTGTTACAAACAAGTTGTAATAGATTTTAAAAGAAACCCAAAAACTTGAGCACTCTTTAATAGTTTGTTATTCTTCTTCAGAAGAAAAAAGAACAAATTATTCAAATGCACTTGAGTTTTGAGTCTCTTTTAAACATCACACAAACAAGCAAGACAATTACAAAGAATCAGCCATTCCTTGTTTGAGCACAGTTTAATTATCTTTCCAGTACATTTTCTTTACATCGCAAAGAAATCAAAATTATCCAACCGCACAGAGAAAATATAATTACTGCAAAAAATAGCATATAGGATAATCAGTTTCACAAGTTAGCACAAGATATTAACATCAGTATGAAAATATTCATTAATAACCACACACAATAACCCTCCTTTTATTTTCATACACACATCTATATTCTAGCTGACTTAACTGACTAGTAGCTAAGTTTGCATTGAAAAAAGTGTCAAAACAAAAAAGTAATTTTGATACAGTTCCAAATCCCAAGGATTTCTTGAAATTTATTAGATCAGAAGAACCCTTCAATATTTCAAATTTTCATAAGTCTCCACAACAAACTTTCTGAATATCTTATGTTAGAACAACAGGATTTCATAAATAACCATGACTTATTTGCTACACATTAGCACCAACCATATTTGTGTGTGTGTGTGTGTGTGTGTGCGCGTTTTGCTTTCATTTTATTACTTCTGTCTGAAGATTATTTTACACCCCTATCCCACACACTTGAACTGTCAAGTTTTTAACTAAAGCTTATGGAGTATCTAGAGTTCTAAAATGGAACAAATGATGCTATTATTGTTAATCTAGGTTAACCGATAAATGATTATGCATTTGGTTTAGTTAGTTGATATTAAAATTAAAGACCTAGATACTTACATTGGCAAACAGGTGAATGTCCCCTAGGTAAAGTGGGTGGAGTACTACAGATAACACTTTTTCTTGCTGTTACACGACTTGTGGAGAAAAAACAGAAAAGGTTCAAAAAGAAAATATGTTTCCTTGTAAAATTCAGTTTTTTTAGTTTTTGTCCAAAACACAAAGGTAAAGCTATACTTGGAATTTACAGCATGAATAAATGAGCTCTTTAACAGTTGTGCCAATTTTAAATTATGAATCTTGAACAAGGACCATATACATGAAAAAACAGATATGGTTGGAGCATTTAATTTAAAGACAATAAGTGAAATTAAATAAATAATAGCATCACATATTTTAATAGCATTTTCCTTCAATTGTGGAAATTCCAAACAATATGCATGTTACGTGTCAAAACGTTGCAAGTTTTGGCCCCGAGTGCTAATGATTGGCCACTATGTGGCACACCATTCTGCAAGTTTTTGCCTTATGTCACAGGTTGAATACCTCTGCTTTACAGATACATATCCTTTGTTAAAGTAATTTGACAATACATCTTTGACAGGCTAAGGTATGAACAATTTAAATAAACAAGTTTCGAGGTTTCGTCTAAAACAATTGCTAGATTTCATTCCAGTGTTTAAGACGCTATAAGAACTAGTGAAATAATTATAAAGCTATGCAAAGAAGAACCATGTTGCACCAAATAAATTTTACAAAAAGAAAAATGTAGTTTCTTATACACTGGCTACGTACAATGTATTAGCAAAATAACAAGGAAGAGAGTGACTGTTTTCATATTTCACATACAGCTACACAAAGGCTATCTGCTTTGTCTGTCCACTAATTTAGTAATGAAAGACAACAGGTAAGACAGCTAGTAATCACTACCCACTGCCAACTCTTGAGTTACTCTTTTACAAATGAATAGTGGAATTGACTTTCACATTATAACATTCCCATAGATGAAAGGGCAAACGTGTTTGGTGGGACAGAGATTGAAACTAAAGCCCCTCAGTTCACGAGTCAAGTACCCTAATCATCTGGCCAGGAAGAGAAAAAAATAATTTGGTGGTGTTTAACTTCACTAAACCAGTCAAAATATATTTGGACACATTGTTTAATTTATTAATATTTTGACATTCACGTGCATTTTTTTTTCCTTTGGTAATAACAGTTTAAAGTATTATCAATAAATATTAAAATATGTTGTCATTAGTTCAGGGTAAAAATTAAATTCTTATCATGAAGTTAAATGGCAAAATGTTTAAACTACAGATCCCAACTCATAATGAAACTTGGAAGCATGGAACACGAATTATAATGTAACAAGTGATTTTAAGCAAATCAGTTTTTATAAATAATAAAGTTATGAATATTAAAAAAAACACAAAAGGTTAACAAAACTTTTTTAAATGCAGTGTTTTTAAACCACAGGTTCATGTATAAAATAACCCAAGTCTGACAATGAATATTTCTTTCCCAGATAAAAAGAAACAAAAAACAATTTGCACATTTGACTTTTTTAAACCTTTCAAAAAAAATACCTACCTTGCACGACGAGAGATGTTGAGTTCCTTCTGTAAAGAGTAAAAACAATAATGCTTAGAGCAAAAAAATATGATTAATCTGCTCACATGGAAGCATTTAATGAAGTCTGTATGGTATAAGCCATTTAACAGTGCATTACTAGATTAAACTAAGGCCTCAAAATATTACCAAAATTTACTGTAAGCTTTCACTCAACTTGTCTTTGACAGTGACATTTTTAAAACTGTTTAAAACAAAACTTAAAATAAGGAATGTTAAAAATGTAGAAAAACAAGGCAAACTTCACTGTAAAAATTACCAAAAAATATGAATATTTCTTCAATGTAGGTTGTACTAAAATAATGTAACTAATATTACATTATTTATTTTAATTTACAAGTCCAATAAATTAGCAAGCTGGTAATAATGAACAGATGACTAAAATACTTGTATTAATCCATTTGTGATTCTGCAATTTTTTTACTACTTTTATATCATTAATTTCTTTATATTTAAATCGATATATATAACATTCATACATTTACACAATCTATAGATATATAATCCACTGTCTGTTGATTACACTCAAATTGCCTTGGTGGTCACATCACCCAAACTTCAAGAGGAAGTCTCATGTTCAAATAACAATTTAGCTGAGATTTTTACAATTTGTTTTGTTGATAAGTGATCAAGGTTACAGCAATTTCTTTCAATATTTTGAAAAACACAAAAATCAATATTTTAAGTTAATACTTGTTGGAATGCAAAGACTGACCAAAGTGGCTCAGTGGGTACAGAACTGAAATTCCACATGAAAGTAGAATAAAGTTAAGCATTCATATTTACAATAAACTTTTCAACACCATTATAAGAGAAGACAGGGATTGGAGATGTTGGTTAAAATTTAAATTAAAAAAATGACATTTACATCATTGAGTCAATTCAGCTTCTCATTTCAACGGAGCTGTTGTAGCACCATCTGTTATACAGATTCTAAACTAAAATTCTGAATAAAACTAAAAATAGTTCAGAAACAGTGAAAGAAAGGAAACATCACTTAGCCAGAGAATGAAAAAGATGAAAAACACAATAAACCAAGAAAGATCAGCAAAAATCAGGATAACTGAAACAGTGGAAAAACAACTGGTAAAATGGTGCTCAAGAAGAAAAGAGACAAGAAATTGATGCTGAAAGAATGTACAACAGGTTCTCTGTCCTCCTTAAGTCTTCTCATTAAATTGAACAAGTACACAGCTAGTTACACATAAAGAAGAGAACCTTTTCATATAATCTTAAATATACCCAAGTATATAGCTACAGAAAAATATAAATAAACATACACTCAGTTAAATTTTACCTGATAAAATATATTAATGTGCAGCAAATTATATTACCTATAAAACATTTAATAAATAGCAAACATCATAAAGAAACAGATAACTCAGTTAAATAACACTTTATGTGCATGTAAATAAACATATCAGCAACCGCAAACAGTAGTTGTAAATAACCAGTGATTGGTTATGTTGAACTACATCAGCTGTTTTTACAGCATTTGAAATAGATAACTAAGTCAGATGTATATATACACTTGTATTAGCACTGAGGTAAAAAGTATTCTAGTATAGATAAACTGAGTTGCTTTTCTTTAAAATTATGGATGTGCTTCACTTATTTCATTAACCTTCCAAAACTGAGGTCTATACTATGTAAAAACTACACTGACAAACACCACACCAACACTATTTATAAAATACAATGTGATAACTCCCACGACTTCTATATTGGAGAAACAAGTACAAAAATGGAAACCAGATTCAAAGAACATAAAAAGTCACCTTCACACATTTTCAAACACTGCAAGTCAAATAAACACACATAACCATAGAAAACACTCAAATACTAAATAAACAAACATAAACAAATGCAAAATTAAAAGAAGCCTTAATTATACAACAACCAAGCCCAAAATAAACCAATACAAAGGAACACCTTTATACCTATATTAAAATAATAATAAAATAAATGATATAAAATTATATATTGAAACATCTAAGCATGCCCTCTACATTCAGACACTCAGTTACACAACCCCTTTCAAACATGTGGTCAGTTTCCAGTCAGTTATCTCTTCCTTTCTTTGTGAACCTTATGATGACCGAAGAAGGTTGAAATGTTGTTCACTCCTCTACGTAAAAAAAATTTTCTCAACCCAAACAAGCCATTTTTACATATATAACCTTCCAAAATGTTATATCATATCCAATAACACTTAAACTACAAAAATAAATATTAAAAAATAACACTCATTAAGAGACTTAATTACCTATAAAAAAAAGGCAGTAATAGTGGTTGTATTGTTTTAAATATATTTCCTGTGCTACTCATATTAGTATACAACAAAAATTCATTATTCACAAACTGAGGAGGCCCCATGCACTTTATCCATTATAACAAGAAGTTGATGACCTGGACTGATTAATGAAATACAATATATATACTTAATCCCTGTATACAGTTATGCATGCATACAGGTCATGGACTCACACACACCGATTATTTTACACAATACAAAACTATTGTTTAGGACACTTTGTAATGTTACTTATCCTAATCCAGGAAAATCTTTAACTTACCTTTAACTGTGTTACAAAAGACAGATTTAGAGATAAGTCAAGTGTCAAACCATGCTTCCTTAGCACACTTTCACTTGCACTTCGTCGAATACCAGAAGGTACCAAAGTACCCTTCCGAGTTCCATGACCATACCCATTTTCCATATTCAACCTTGGGACTGAATTAAAACCTTGAGGTAGTAGTGACTACAGTCATGACACAGGACTAGAATTTAACCAGCTTTCTGGTAAGAAAACATAGTGCTGCATTTTGAAGGAAGAGAATGATAATAGCATTATTATTATCATTGTAAAAAATAACAACTTGTGTGTTTAAAAGAAAAATATAGAGGCTTACCAGTAGAAAATAAAAACAATACCCACTTCTTATAAAAAATGTTACAGTGTTAAATAATCATGTTCTGTAATAGTCACATTAATAAAAATAGTCACTTCAAAAGATGTGGTTATACTGTAATCCCTTATTTACAAAAAATACAACAGAACTTTAATAGTCAAATATATACACCTCAAGTTAACTACCATAAGGCTCAAATAATTTACACTTGGAAATGCAGACCAATATTTAACACTACTACCAGCAATTAAATATTTTCTATTATCTCAACATGAGACACAGTGGATTTCATCACACTACTTCAGATATGGTTGTGATTTGATTTTTAAGGTATGGGAAGGATATAGTATCCAAAAGCCAATACATGTGTGTGCACATGCAGCCCACAAAGAACTTTTAATTACAGTAATTATGAACCTAACAGATAGATCAGAATGTGAAAACACATTCCCAATGAATGTTTCTACCACATAACATTAACAGTCTTTCCTTCCAGATGTTAATTTCTTTGCCTGTAAACCAGATAATGAAACTACCTTTTCCACCACTTAATTATTTACATCGCATAACAATTTATCAGTGTCAATGGTTAAAAAAAATGTGTACACTGTTGGTTTGGACTTATTAAATTGGTATTTTTATTTAATAAACAAATAGTTGGACATTCAATATACAAGTCTGCAATAAAAAACAGGTTTTAAACTCATTAAGTGAGGTGTCAGGTTTTTAGACACATACATGGGTCAGATTCTTTACAATAGGTGTCTCATGACTTGTTTGCAATAAATTCCAATAAACAAATTAATCATTTATTTATATTAATGCTTAATTACTTGTATAACTTGCATTCATTTAAAATATCTTAATACTAAATGGTAGAGTCACTTCTTTTTAACTTTCATTGAGTATTAACCAATAATGTAAATTTCTTGAAGGAAACTTCAGTTAAGGAGTTAAAAGCTTGTAATAAAAAAAACATTTACATATTTAGGAATAAACATCTTTGTTTCTTAAAATATTTACATTATTTTAAAATGTAATCTATTTGTATACTTGTAGAGATACTACCAACCTAAGTCTGTATTACAAACAAACCATAAAAAATGTATCTATACGAATTAAACTGATTATTTATTTATAAAACAAAATTGTGCTACACTTTCAAACAGTACCCAAGTTTGCTCACTGGAAACTTTACTAGGTCTAGCATTTGGAATAAATATAATTGTTCCCATTTCTTTGACAGCCATATGTTAAAAATTACAGTTTTGCCCCTCTTAGTGTAATAATGATTCAACTACATACAGCAGTTTCAAAAACCATTATGTTTCCTTCTACGCTCAAATTTATGGGTAAAATTTGCACACAATTTAATAGCACACTTGTGCTTTTGACACATATTTCCATAGGTAACCCTAACAATTTAGGTTAAATGTACAATATATGTCAATTACAAACCAGTTTGATAAGTCAAATTCTAGACATTTATGTGTGGTTACTCTAAAGTTAGGAACAACACTATCCTCAACTTATTCATTTATTGTAATTTTTATTTTTCAGGGATTATCAGCAAATAATGATACACGACATGGCTCAATAAGTAGATGTACACGTGATGCTGGCAACAAAGAAACAAAGATTTACCTGGTTTTAGAGGTGCACACAGTAAACAAGTTAGTACAATCTAGCTGTTTCTCTACAGGAATAACACATCTTACAATCTAGCTGTTTCTCTACAGGAATAATACATCTTACAATCTAGCTGTTTCTCTACAGGAATAATACATCTTACAATCTAGCTGTTTCTCTACAGGAATAATACATCTTACAATCTAGCTGTTTCTCTACAGGAATAATACATCTTACAATCTAGCTGTTTCTCTACAGGAATAATACATCTTACAATCTAGCTGTTTCTCTACAGGAATAACACATCTTACAATTCTAAACACAGCAGTAATACAAAATGGGCATTAAAATTGAACTGTACACCCTAGGACTTCCTTTAAATATTATTATTAATAATAAATAATTAATAGAATTAATAATAATAATAATATTAATAAATTATAATATAATAATATAAAATTATATATTCAAACATCTAAGCTCGCCCTCTACATTCCACTACTCAGTTACACAACCCCTTTCAAATATGTGGTCAGCTTCCGGTCAGTTACCTCTCTTTGTGAACCTGACGATGACTGAAGAAGGTCGAAACGTTGTTCACTCCTCTACGTAAAAAATTTTCTCAACCCAAACGAGCCATTTTTACAAATATAAATTAGTTTATGATTATCACAGTTTCCATGTATCCCAACCATCAGTTTAATGAAATTAGGTTTATGATTACTCCAACTATTCACATAATTAAAATATTGCTATTATATTTATTCAGTGTTAACCACAAAGATTCATAAAAGGTTATCTGTACTGTCCACTACAGCTATCAAAATGACTTGCAAGTTATTATTGTTGTACTGCAACAACATTCAGCTTTTGGACTGTTGAATTCATGTGTATGTGGCTTCATGATTTGAAGATCTTAGATTAAAATTACCATAGTCACAAACTTATCTTGCATTGTCTTTATTATAGCAAAGCTATTAAGATTATTTACCACTATTGTTAGTTTCAAACTGCTGACCAAATACAAAGCAGCTGGTTGGCAGCACCTGTATTAATCAATTACTGAACTAATTGATTAAAAAATACCAATCAATGCCCAGCTCTATGCATCAAGCTTTAATAATCAGGAATGTGAAATTTAAAAAACTAGTTTTCAAAAGCACAAAATATTACAAAAACTTGCATGTCCCCATAAGCTGTGTGTGTGCGTGTATGTATATACATTCATTTATTCATATGTTGTATGGTTCTTAACACTGATCACAACAAATTTCCAACACAAAATGTAGAATACCCCACACACAAATTGACACCGACATCAGTATTTACATTAATGCAGCCACAGACTAAAACTACTTATGTAAATGGCAGTCAAAATTTACTAAATTCATATTTTAGGCTTAGACAAATGCATTGTTGTTGAATTATTTGAATACATTTCTTACTGTGACAGAGGGTTTGTGAATTAACAGGGTATATACATTGCTTTGCTTTGAGGTACACATTTTTTACGTTTGTATCATATGTACTTCAGCATTTCAAAATTATCAGCAAGTTAAACAGTTCCCTTAAAAATCTAACCATAAATCTAGAATGGAGAATGTGTTAATTTGATACACCACTTTATTATTAGAATTAAAATGAAATTTTAAATACAGTGAAGTGCATCCAGATTTTGTGATATCAGAGCAAAAGGCTAGATTTACAAAGATATTTGTCCTTTACATGGACTTGGTTTATAAAGTATGTTCCTAAAAGATTCACATTAAAAATCATGCCTGACATTCACCTCCCGCTTACCATAAAAACATCAGAATATAAGTACTTTGGTCTCCTTGTTACTCTATACAAAGCATTAGATTTAGATGATACTTTCTGTGCGACACAAGGTTTACTTGCTGTTATCAGTACATGTAAGTACTGTTTTACTGACTCGCATAAAGGTGAGATTATGAATTATATGTAATATTTAAAAGTTATGCCTTACTTTTTCACTTCATCAAAATTCATTCAACTAATCAATACTACAGCTCGAGCATCTACTAGCACGTTTTCTTAAAAACTATGAAATACTCTGCTAACCCTGCTTAATATTACATAACTTATCAATATAAACTAAATAGCAGGCCTGTAAATGAATGCAACCATATTCAAGGAACAGTTACACTATTATATTAACAAACAAAATCAATCATTCCATCTTCTACACTGAACCGAATACCATTAACATGTTTTACATTCTTCTCAATAAGTATCCAATAGATATGGAAACAATTCTGACAGCTTACAAAGTCAAGAACTTGGAATCATGAAATGGGGTAAAAATTAGAAAATAAATGGGGTTAAAAAAACACTGAAATGGAAATAAAAGGGAAGTAAAAACTGGGGATATTTTTGTTGCTTAAACTGCATGGCTATGTTGCTCTCCAATTTTACTGAGCAAAAAAAATTGTTAAAGTATTTAAGATTTTATTAAAGTTACTGGAAACACCCGATTTGTTGGAAATCCAAATATCTACCTCTGTGACAGCTCCTGATTGATACAACAAAATGACGTTAAATCCTAACAAAACCTGTTACAGTTGGGTTTACATTGGATGTTAACAAACGTAAGAAAACCTTAACGAACAGCATCACTGAAATTAGACAGTTATTGTAAAATTTATATCTCCACCTAACACAGGTAATTTGAGTTTTGTATGTATACAACTTAAAGCTTGAAATATTATAAATGATTAATTTTGTATTTACTGACTACTAATAAATAAGGATTCAAGTGAATTTATTTTACTTTGATTATTCTGTGTTATCCCAATTAGTTTTACTCAATATCACACACATAAAAATTTATTACAGTAGATTTGGGTGAAAAAAAACCATGATTAGTATGCAAGACACTATTTAACCCTACTGACTCCTGTAAATTATTGTTTCTTAACTTACAAGGCATACACATGCTTGTAGAAATTACATATGAATATTTTTCAATAACTACCTAATTCTACTAGCAAATTTCATATTTTAATCTAAGTAACAAACTAAATAATCATAACTATGAAAAACAGTAAAATGTATATTTAAATTACTTCCTATTATTCAGCTATTACATAAAGATAAGATGATACATAAAAATACCATAAATGACCCAAATACTCCATAGCAGTAATGAAAGAACACTATGACATTTGATTCATTGTTTCCTACAGTGACCTTTGGATTAATCAGCAATTTTATTTAAACTTCCACAGAATAAAAAATTCAATTTAAAAATTAAAAAGTAGGGTTTAATGTTGTAACTGTTCTCTACATCTATTGTTCGAGTGGCTCTAGTAACAGCACGTTTTCTGTCATTTCAATGTTTTCAACTATTTAAACCTGATAATAACATGATATTTTGTTAAACATTTTCAGTACACTTAAATCACCTGTACAATTCAATGTTGTACTATAATGGTTTATGTTTTATGTAACACTTAATTTATGATCACTTCATGTTATACGTTTTTTATTTTGTTGCTTAATATGTTACCTTTAGGCACTGTTGTATTTTGAATCAGCCAACCAAGATGACCAATTTACTCTTACTACCACCTACTGACCAACAATAGCTAAATTACAACCCAACTAAAACTTGAGATTTGTGGGTGTACAAACTATTTTCTTTCAATTCTTTGTGTATTTCAAAATTATAGAAGCCTAAGGGTTTCATTGCTAAATTTCTTGGTAATCATATCCCATAATGCCTATTGCTAGTTATAAGTTAACTGGAACCTATTTTATTCAGTCACAGAACAAGTTACGTTTATATTTAAATTATACTAAAATAACTACACAAAGAAATCTTTGCTATGTAGTTCTCTTTAAAACTAAATTTTTTCAAGTTCATCCACGTTTTTTCACATGTGTTTATAATTTGTAAATCCAACTCGGTTTTATAAAAAACAAAATTTATTCAAATAAAACAGTTTCCTGATGTATTAGTCAAAAACATTCAAAATTTTCACAGAAACTGTAAAAGCTAAAATTATAATTTCCATCTCGACTGAATCTAACCTTAGCAGCTGCCTGAAAATTAAACAGAAAACAAGGCTTACCAGTGCAGCAGCACTAGCAGTACACCAAAAACTTCCCACAAGTGTATTTATGTTGTTTTTTTACACTGACCAAACTAAGCACTGCATATTATTTCATAATTCAGAAAACAAGTATTTTAATATCATGAACTTACCTAATTTTAAAAATTACGCAGATTATCTAAACTTCTTTAAGAAAAGCATAACGAACTCGACACAATAAAAACCTTGAGTCTCCTCGAAACGGCGCGTCAAACACATAAGTCTGCTATAAAGCTCACTCTGAGACACGGGAGGTAGTATACAACCGACGAACTACGTAGCTAATGGATGACTGAGCATAAAGCGTTGTTCGGCTGACAGCGAATAATCGGGCTTCTATTCCCGACAGTTAACGAGATACATCGATGAATCGCAGCACCTGCGTAAACGTGGAAACGCATCTGCAATCGTTTGGGTACGCCTCATCAGTACCCACTCAATGCTCTAGAGTCTAGACCTTACTAGAATAGAAAACTATATAACAACTTTTATTCATGTAAGTCCAAAGACGAGGGAGTTCAAAAGACACACACACACACACAATTTCTGCCGGAGTTACTCTCGCCTACCAACATTTATTTTTTTCCCTGTATTCTATAATAGTCTGGTTTGTTTGAACTTTCACGCAAAGCTACACGAGAGTTATGTGCGCTAGATGTCCCTAGTTTAGCAGTGTAAGACTAGAGGGAAGGCAGCTAGCTAGTGATCATCACCCGCCGCCAATTTTGGGCTACTCTTTTACCCACGAATAGTGAGATTGATCGAATCATTATAACGCCCCCACAGATAAAAGAGCAAACATATTTTGTGTAACGGGGATTCGAACCCGCGACCCTAATATTACAAGTTGAGTGCCCAAACCTCTTGGCCATGCCACGCCTTTTGCTAATAGCCTGTTATCAGTTTTGTAATATTATACATACATACGGAAATAGCATTTCCACATATATCAGAGGAAATGTGCTAGAGATTTGTAGTGATAATAAAGGAACCATTACATATTTCGGAGTTTATGTCGTTTTTGGTCCTTGGGCACTAGAGTTACACACGAAACGACTCCATACTGAAAATAACTCCCTACTCTCAGACCTGGCTGCGCACGAGATTAATGCATCTTGTATTGTCCAACAACAGCACAATTTCATACAATTTTTTTAAATCAAATATTAAAATACAAAATTATAACCAAGAATTTAAATTAACATGTAGTGACCTGTTAGAATAAATCACATCACAGAAGATTCCTTTTCACTCCAGCCTAGACTGCGTGTGTTTTGTTTTTAACTAAACCAAAATAAATTGAAATTTACTGTATAATATTGTCACTTTTTTAGGATGTTTTCATGTCCATCTTAAACCTGCTTATCAGATAGGCACACCAGACAAATTATATCAATACAAAGGCCACGCAAAACGGTGAAAAATTCAAAACACGTTTACTTAAGAAAAATTTATTTGTTGAGATGTACGACTGTAAAAGAATATAACGTGTGAAAATTCGATGTTACGGTTTTCAACAACATCTTAGAATAATGTACTGAATTAACAGAGAATTCCATAAACTACAAGAGACGCAGAGAAGTCGTTTTGTTTTCTCTTTTTTTTTCAAATTACTGAAATTTTCCCTACTATAATTTGGAATTATATCTCGAAACTGACCTAATGAAGGTCGACCCGAATTTGTCAATCCTGAAGCGATTCTACCGAGGAAAACTCCATTAACTTAATTCTGAAATGACAAAATTAAAAGAAGGCAGTTAGTTAAAGGTACCCACCGTCAACTCTTGTGCTACTCTCATCTGATCGAGTAGTTGAACGCCACATTTAAATCACGCCCGTATCTTTAAAGTTCGGAACACGTTAAAAATGACGGTAAATGATTACGAACCATAAACTCTTGGATTCACAGTCCAAGTTAAAATGCTAAAAATGTATCTCAAGGTGACTTGTATGGGTATTAAAACTTTTATTAAAACAACGTAGCGAACAACGTTTCGACCTTCTAAGGTCATCTTAACAAACAAAAATCATAATCTGAAGATACATTGTTACTTCCAGCGAGTTTCTCGTCATCACGAAAATGTTAAAAAGTTTGCCAGGCCTGGAGTCCTTTATAGCAATGGACAGAATCTAAAACTAAATAAATACTCATAATTCAAGGTACTCAAAACATAACAGTGATGAAACGACAGACAGTATACAACCAACAAAACTTATCTAGATCTACACTTTCTGCGCTATGTTCGCTATTATGCATGACAAATCTCTTGATAAGTGAGCGACAAAAATAAGTTTGAAGATGGTTATCAAAGCTTTAGCAGTACTTTTCGAAAGATATATGTAGTACGTTAATCCAAGATAAATACACAGGTATTACATCTATAGCACAGCTGTATTCCGAAAATATTTACGTGATGTGAAATCGTGTCACCCTCAACCAAACCGAGAAGGTGACAGCACGTTTAATGAATCTGAACAAAGCATCACAGAACTTACGGGTGCAGACAGCCTAGTTGCTCTGCGCCATAAAACGCCAAACCAACCACACACAGAACTTCTGTTGTTTGCGTGGATGCACCAAACGAATGATCCAGATCTCTTTACCTGCAACCCTCATCAGAGCTATTTCAGTGCAGAATTTGATGACTGTTACTCAGTTGCAATACACGCCCATGAACAAACGCTGGCTCTTAAAATAAACACGAGTGTATACCGTATACTTAAATTACTCTAATTTTCCTTGGTAGTTCGTGAGGTGCGTTATGAGGGATGGTACGGGGAAGCACGAGAAGGATAGTTTGAAATTATAAATTATCCATGTTTCCAATATATTGCAGCTTTCGCATTGTTTACATTACAATGAACGTGTTTTAAGTAATAAAGTGCGTTATTCTACGATCATTTCGGAACATGATAGGTCAAGTCGAGAGCAGATACAGCAGATAAAGTAGTTAAAGTTTTTCGTTGTTATTTGTAAGATGAGACGTAACAATGCTGAACACCAAGGTTACACGTAAATTATATCGCCTCATTACTGGATTTAAGGATAATTTGATATTTTCGTGTAATGAAACCAGCATCAGTGTTACACGTGGTGAGATGGAATGATCAAAACGTTACAGAATATCACGTGATCATTCTAAACTTATACAACGTTTCTTTTTATCAGTAAACTTGTATTGTTTTAAATCATTTTCTATACATAATGCAGTTAGAAGTGCATCAATTTCATATTAACATTCAGACATGTTGTTGTTGTTTTAATATCTTGTGGTTGTCGTAAGTTATCCTTTCGTAGAATGCAGAAAGGATAGAATAACAATATAGTTTGACACTTTCAGCATTCTATGACAGAATAACTTACGACAACCACAGTTCGACGGTATTTCTGGAAGAGGTCACGTGATGTAACACAGTTAATCTTAAGGGAACAGTTTTAACATTCTTAAATAAAGGCTTCAAAAACTGTTTAACCGACGAAGACAATTCGTATAATCCGTTCGTTTTCTCTGGAAATTGAAATTATCGCATAAATACTGCAGGGCTACTGGTCAACATCACCAACTGCCAATTCGGAGGTTACTCTAATTTAAAAGTGACATTTGACTGTCACTATTATAACACACCCACAATCCCAAAGAAAGAAGGGCAAATTTTCACTTGTTGATGTTAGTAAGGGGGCAGATGAAAATCACAGAACGTAGGAACGACAGACCAGCATATTAAATCACCAGACCGCAAATAGATCCAGAAATTAAATAAGCTAATTTATAATTTCAGTATCTTAAAGCATATGAAAAAACACACACACTTGCCTTAGATTTTTCTATGGTATTCCGTCTTTCACAAATCTAGGATGTTGTAGCCATCCACGAGGAAGCTTTGTGTTAATTGAATTTGCTTTAGGAATCATTTAAAGCAAATTTTGCTAAAAAAAAAAAATTCGTATTGATCATGGGAAAAAAAAAAATTGTTACCAACCGCTAATAATCTTCAAGTTGAATCAGTTGGTAAACTACACATCAACTAACACTGTAATCATTGGACGGTTCCGTCTTCATTTTGTCAAACGTGTGTGTGTGTGTGTGTGTGTGTGTGTATTATAACAGCGACGACTTAAAAACTACATCAATTGTTCCAAGTAGTAACCCGATAAATGAAGCATAATTACTGCACAAAGAAACCACAAACCTTAAAGTATCATGTTCAGCTCTATCAGAAATCAATACGGGACAGATACAACTCAATAAAACTGATACGTAAATGTAAATATATACCGAAATGTGAGAACTGTAAATTATACTTTTTTTTCACAATTACAAATCCAAAGCAACCTTGACTTCGTTAGCTTTGGCCTAGTTTTCTGGTTTTTATCGCCAGGATCCGCAGCAGGGTGACGGAGCAGGAGCTCATAATGCGATTTAACAATCTGAATGTTAGGATAAAACTTTGCTCTAACTCACCGCCACGTGCTACCAGCTGCACCGCAAGAAAAAAAATAAAAACAAAGCGGGTGCATGAAGAATGTGTAGGTTGGTTTGTTTTGAATTTCACGCAAAGCTACACGAGAGCTATCTGCGCTAACCGTCCCTAATTTAGCAGTGTAAGACTAGAGGAGTGGCAGCTAGTCGTCATCACCCACCGCCAACTCTTGGGCTACTCTTTTACCAACGAATAGTGAAATTGACCGTCACATTATAACGCCCCTACGGCTGAAAGGGCGAGCATGTTTGGTGTAACGGGGATTCGAAGTCGCGACCATCGGATTACGAGTCGAGTGTCTTAACCACCAAGCCATGCCGGGCCGTAGAGAGTAGGACGAAAATATTCGAAGGTTCTGGCACGAGTAAAGATTTTATTCTATATTTCTTCTGTAATGTTCAAATTGTATTTTTTTACAAAATTGATTAAAAATAAAGTTATTTATAATTTGCGAAACCAACCTTACTTTGGAACTACGATTAGGCTGTTTTGTTTTTTTTTGCTTTTATTATTACGTCCATTGTCAAGGTTACACGTGAAATGCAAAACCTTGTGATAAAACCTGACTTCACGTGGAAGTTAAACAAGTTTCACTCAGCCCTTTAAAGCGAGGACTGGTAAGTTTAGAAAAGGATATAAAGCGAGGACTGGTAAGTTTAGAAAAGGATAGGGTAGGAATAACATCGTTATGCAGTACACGGACAGTGTTTTTCTTATAGCAAAGCCACATCGGCTATCTGCCGAGCCCACCGAGGGGAATCGAACCCCTGATTTTAGCGTTGTAAATCCGGAGACATACCGTTGCACTAGCGGGGGGCAGTACACAGACAACCAGTGAGAAACTTAAGACACCCATTTTGTTGCAGAAACAAACATGAAACAAATGATGCAGTATCACCCATATGCATCTGTCCATTACAATATTTAAAATAAACTCAATTACGAGTTTAACTCACTGGACTGTTTTATTTAATAACGACGTGACCTTTACTAATGATGTTTGGCAACATTCATTGAAAATAATTTTGTCATGGCATACAACAACCTAAACAGTCTCCATGGAGTGTTGCAGCATAGCCTGTAGCTATTCTACATGAATAAATCACTCTTAATTAATGAAAAATCATTATTATATACAGTTTTACGGGTTTTCCCATCTCTTAACCATCAAAAGTTAACCTTACATTAATTAAACTCAACATACACACGTAACTGTTGTACCACCACACTTTATTTCACGATACGTGTAGTATAAAAATAAAGCAATACGTGGAATGAAAAACATTATAATTGTAGCAAGTTATCACTCACAGGTACATTTGGAGTGAAAGTTTGGACAGTTGCTAATCTGTCAGTCACGGGTACATTTGGAGTGGAAGTTTGGACAGTTGCTAATCTGTCAGTCACGGGTACATTTGGAGTGGAAGTTTGGACAGTTGCTAATCTGTCAGTTACAGGTATATTTGGGGCGGAAGTTTACAGTTTTTAAAATATTAATTACTGGTATATCTTCATGAATGTTTCGAAAGTTAGCTTTCATTTTCAGGTGTTTGGTACGAGTCTTCGCGTGTTGGTTGGTTGGTTAGTTGGTTTGGCGTGTTATGGCACAAAGCAACTAGGCAATCTGCGCCAAACATCCGGTTAAAAGTAAAGTAATATTATTAAAATTCGTTAAAGATATCACAGTAAAATAAAGGTTTAATTTTTGAATTCAAAACTTAAATAGCGTTAAATCTAATTTTCATATCTAGTTTACAGCAGTAAAAGAGAAACTACGGTTATAATGTTTTTAAAAACTTTCTGTTGCATAATTTTAATTATTATAACTCGCCATGATGACTAACGGGTAAATTGAAACAGCAGCGTCTGTCACCTAAAGTTGACCTTTCCAGTCCTGGTTCTGAGCTATTTGACATTACGGCCATTTTCTAATTTCAAATCGAACAAGTTGCACTTTAATTCTTAAAAAAGAGAATGACATTAAAAAAAAGGTCTAATTTATGAATTAACAAACTTAAATAGCATTAAAAAGATTAATGGTCTTTAAAAAACTAAAAACACATGTTAGGTAGACAGTGTCACCATCGCTAATGACACTATCTAACGTTATGGACAAACCTTGGGACAAAACTTGTTTAAAATGGTACCATAGTTCAGAGTCGTAACGACGGTAAGACAATAAAATATGTTTTTTTGTGACCTGAGTGTTACACAGACAACACATTGGTGCATCAGTTTCAGATAAAATAAAACGATGAATTAAAAAACAGTGACCAATACATAGTCTAGTTAGGACAACTTCCTCCTTCCGATCCTTACGGAAACAAGACGACCAAAGTTCAATAAGTTTTATTTGGAAAAGGTTGTTTTCACGTTGCTCATTTCAAGTCGACTGCCAACTGGCACGGAGCCGAACCTTAAATACAGGACCATAGTCCATGTATGGAACATGCACAGCAGTGACCGTGCCAGAGCAGACAGATTTAGCCGCGGTGTCTTTCAGAGGCACGGGGAGGTCCGTCTGCACTCCCACTGTAGTAGTGGAACGAAATGCAGCAGGTTACACCTGAGGTGAAGTGGTGGACAGCAACTTTCGAGCCACAGGGTAAGTAATGTTTTGAATTTTTCTTCCAACTGCTCAGGGCAAGAACGAAAGTATGACAGGCGAGAGTCATTACAATTAATGCAATGAGGGTCTGTTTCACACTCATAGGCATTGTGGACCTTGCCCCTGCAACGAGCACACATCAAGGAACAACGACAAGATATTCTTCAAGTGACCAGACCACTGACATTGGAAACATCCGAAAGAGTTTGGAATACACAGCCGTACCTTGCAATTAAGATAACCTGCCTTGATGGTGGCACGTAGATGTAGAGACGTACCTTTGGACTGTTTTTCTCTATTTTATTTAATGTTTATTTGGTGGATCCATAATAAAAAAAAAAAGAATGTTTCGATGTCCATTGACCCCACACACTATGAAGCCCGACGAAGGAACGCACTACAATGCCAAACAACGACACTGCAACAATCCCAGGGTTTCGTGAGCACTATACCCAAACATCAGCATCAGATATAATGTACACAACACCCACTAAGAACATCTAATACTGACACTTGGTTGACCATAGCCCAAGTAGACCAGCCGCTTGATTTTAGGGGTGCCACCCAAAGGCCGTCCGTCTACAGGATATCAAGGCCAAAGTGGTGTTTAAGGGTTGTACTCCTCAACTATCAGGATCCTCTCTTCCCCTTCACAGGTCGCCCCGCACTGCAAACACGTGGATGAATGTTCAGATCCCAGAGAAGGTAAACTGAAAGAACAGAACTTTCTCTGAGAGGTTCACTCACCACGTACAGGAATCCACACCGAGGGGTTTCTTCTTGTTGAGCACAAATATATACAACGAACTATCTACTGTGTCGATCACAGGGATCCCCGGTGTTTAATGTTATAAGCTGTATAACTTATCACTAAGCTATGAAACAAGTTCTTAATCAGTTCATATATGGCATTTTTGTAAACTGAATAACATGATTGACTGTCACTCTTATAATGCAATCACAAATGAAAGTGTACTGAGCAACGTTATGTTTCGAATCCCAAACCCATGGATTTGAAACCTGACACACAAACCACTACAGCCTAGGAAAACCTAACCCAGGTAATTACAACTTTCCTTGCCTAACAGATACTTCCCGAGCCATAAAATAAATGAAAATAAATACAGTATTTTACGCCTTGTAATACACTACATCGTGGAAGACGCACCCAATTACTCCAAGCCAATTCCTTTGGCTGCGGTCTCACTAGACAGTAGATAGAGACAGTAGGAATCTTGTTTATCGATTCACGTGCGTCACTAATTATATGTCAAAGCATTTGGCTATCGATATTTCAAATTACCAAATTATAAGTCTGGATCATCGTTACCGACAGATGCCACATGTTGTTTAACATGTGTGGAGTCATGATACGGGGAGAATTCTGATGGAGTCGACAGATTCTAACAAGCGAGATGTTCTTCATTATTCACTTTCCATAGAGCGTCCAGCGTGTAGATTGTACGTCTACACAAGAATTGCTCGAAGCATTTGAAATTGATGTCCAGGTCTGCTGGAACTTCCGGTTTCTCAGGCACCCATTGGGAAACTATCAAATACATCAGAAAATTCACCTGTTAAGATCTTTTATTTGAGGTGCCAGATTTTCGTATTTAGAAACCTTTGACTCGTATGCTTCTTTTAACGAGTCGTACACAAGTTCGTAACGAACCGTTACATGAACGACGACGGCTTTGTTATCGTGGTGGAAGATCAGGTATGGTCGATGACATTCTCCATTCTCTGCCTCAAACGTGGATTCTTAAATAGCCTTCCACCTTTATAAGAATCATCTTTTACCAAATTGTCACAGATTTTAGTGTGATAATACATTCTCATCGACTTCAGTTTTGGACATTGGCTGCTAAGATGACATAGGGTCTCTCTCCTGGCT
The DNA here is from genome assembly GCF_004210375.1 of Tachypleus tridentatus. Taxonomy (NCBI): domain Eukaryota; kingdom Metazoa; phylum Arthropoda; class Merostomata; order Xiphosura; family Limulidae; genus Tachypleus; species Tachypleus tridentatus. Next base: position 31,510,807 of record NC_134828.1, on the reverse strand, counting down.
TAGCAACCCTGACATTTGGCAGAGTCCTTGTTCTTAGCGAGATTACCTCTGATGATGGCCTCTTTCTTAAGGTATACATTTGCTCTTAGAGCCAGACACTTCACCCACTGGTGGGCTTTCATACCAACTGGTTCATTTAACCAGTGGTTAGCAGATCTTGAGCCTTTAAAGAGCTCTACACCATGCCCTTACAGAGCTAGCCTTTCCTTCCATATCTCTCCAATTAAATTGACATTCTCTAGGTCTCTGTTAAGACTTAGGGGTCAGATATCAGGCTTTCATGGCAACACCTTCAGTGGCTCCCAAGAAACCATCGTTTTTCACCAAGTAAGATGTTACTTTGTCGGACAAATAGATGAGTCTCAAATACGTCTTGATCTATAAAGTTGGAATAAGCGACTAGTTTCATAATTACTAAACACCCGTCATGGTGACGCGAGTAAAGCAAACCAGCAGCCGTGCAGGCTGGTAAGTAACACCAGTTTTTGACAGCATTCCTGATTAAACTGTCTAGTTCTTTAAGCATTTTCAAATTTAATTTGCCCAATTGAAGTTGGTATAAAAGCCCGGGCACGGCAAATTTACATAATGCTTTGACACTCTGGTGTGGTTTGAGGGGAGAGTTGGAGTAATATATTGTTTATCCACTTCTCAAGAGTCAGTTTTACAGATTCACTGCAAACCCTGTCCATGGACAAACATTCACTCCAAGGTATTGGTATGACTGTTCAAGTCCAATGACTGGGAGTGTTCTACCATTAATTGACTATGGAAGGTAGCCATTAAAAATGAAAGTCTTATTAGACCCCCTAATCAACATTCTGACATTCTTAGAGATGTTCAGGCTGAGGCCGTTACCCGAGCAGTATTCATCCACCATATTTAACATCGCCTAGAGGCTGGAATAGTATTTAGCTAGTGCTGCTATATCATCGGCACATGCTAGGGTTGAGACTGGGTCCAATTTTCTACCCAGCAGTACTCCTCGGCCTTGCTCCTCTAGAGAAGAAAGTCCAAGGCGACATTAAACAGTATAAGAGACATTGGGTCCCCTTGCTTGACCCTTTAAAATTAGGTTGATTGGTTTGGTATTTTGCACCTACTTTAGAGGTTGCCTATACCTCTGTCATACATATCGTCCACAATCTGAATGAAATGTGGATACATTTTAAATCTGGCAAGGCTGGCTAATACATGTTTGTGCCCAGCCATATCAAAAGCTTTACAGAAGCCTAAGAAAGCTAGAGTCTCATGTCGCTTGGCCTTCCTAATGATAGGCTGAAGCAGGAAGATGTTATCTCTACCTCAAGCCTGAGAAATAAATCCACGCTGTCTGGGATTTGTATGTATTGCCTGCTCAAGGAGGTGTGCAATAATCCTGGAATACAGCTGTAACACAGTGCCCAAAACTGTGATAGGACTTCAATTTTGACATTGTACATATCACTTTCCTTTCGGAATGAGCACCGACGTATTGACTTTCATGCATTCGGGAATACGACCTGAAAATTGCCGGGCATTAAATACATTCATCAAGGAAAAATCTATATCATATTTAAAACGTTTGAGTAGGAACAGAAGGTTGATTTTATCGGGACCTCCAGCCCCTTTTTTCAAACCTTGAAGTGCCGCCCTCACTTCATCTAGTGTTATCTGTTCCAGAATATTGGTGTTGTTTACCTGAGGTTGCAGTGGGCACCCGACAAACTGATGCCATCATTAATAACACCATTAACCTGATCATAGTGGTCTTTTACCTCATCTTTACTAAAGTTACATCAGACAGCATCTGAGTCATCCAGTATCTCCTCAGCTGAGCATTTACATTCGAAGTTGGACATTTTATAAAACTTTTCAAAACGTTCCACTCGGTGAAGACGTCCTTTGTATGGTTTTCTTGCATGTTTTGGGTTTTTAATCGCCTGCTTTGAAGTTCTCTCATTGTTCCAATACGCTTGTGAATGGAAAAGTGTGTCAACCCATTGTTTGATTACAATTTCAACCTCCCGCCATGTTGATTCGTCGAGTTCCTTCTCATCTCTCAGTTCACTTAGTTCTCCCTGAACAAAGTTATGAATTCTGTTCGTACCTATCCTTTCTCAATTTAGTTCCTCAAACTGTACAATGTTAACAAGATCTCCATAACTGATTGTTGGTTCCTCAAACTGTACGATGTTAACAAGCTCTCCATGACTGATTGCGTCGTTTGAATCAACCTGGACAGATTGTTGTACCTTATGGTGGTCGTGACGCTCATCCAAAACTTGCTTAGGAGTCTTTCCAGGTAGATGTCCCGCATAGAGACCATCGATGTTTTTACGTCCCGAGTATACTACTTCCACATCCCAAACAGTTCGTTTTTCTTCATCGGACCATACTACCCGACGAGGGCACTCCGATGCCGCCCTGACTCCTTGAAATAATATTCGTTCGGCATTTCTGATGGTAGAATTCCAATGTCTCTTATGCTGAGATAAGCCCGACCTGGTCTTAAATTTTGTTTTGGAAATCTCTCAGTCGAAGCTGTTAGAATCTGCTGCAAACATGAGAGTTCTTCGACAGGTACAATTCAGAACATGACAGACGATAGCGTGATGGTTGCCATCCCCTTTTCCACAGTAATCACATCGTGCTTGTGCCAACGAGTTATGTTTGTTTACCAGATGGGCCACAAACTTGGATAAAGCCGTAAACTCGCGTGGACACAGGTCACATGCCATTTTTCTTACGGGTAGGGAAACAAACACTGTTGTGCCTACCCGTTCCCTACTGGTGCCTGTTCCTTCTTTTGGTTCATAGTTTCCATCCACAGTAGTGTTATGACTGTCACTTTCCTCGGTAGGCAAGATAATATAACTTGAGCCGTCCACCTGAGTGGTTCGGCGATTGTCACACTAACTGGTATGCACCATTTACCGTGTTGGTATGGTCGACACTCTTCTCGCAAAGCGAAGTAATACAGCTTACACCGTCCACATTGCGTGGTTCGGGTATTACCTCCAGTGGTAGCATGGTCAGTTGCATCGGTTGCACTTTAGGCATGTGAACCAGTGTCGGAATAGGTATCTCCCAATCCCTCTATTCCTGATGTTAGACAATCCTTTCCCCCGTCGCCGGGGAATCACTCGGAAGCTGCTGTCCTCGTTTGATGCCAAACCATAGATTTTATCTGTTAAACGACTATACATACTTCGAAAATGGTCTACTCTGATTTAGGGTTGGTCAGGTCCCTATAAAATGTTAATACAGAGTAGGGCTACAATCCCCTACCAGGTACCCAAATAGCTGATGAGTTCGGTAAGTCCTCATCACGGTTGGAAGGGTTACTGTCCCTAGCTTGGGGCTGGCTTCCCCTGCCTTTTAACACGAAGGGGGAGGTGAGTTCTTGGTGTTCTTTTTCACGTGGAGGTTTATTTACAGGCTTTACTGTATTCAGCCGTACGACGAGGAGGTAGCCCCCGAGGATAGTCCTTCGCAATGTTCTATGAGCTTAGAGCTTTGACACCCGATATATCAAATTACCCAATTTAACGTCAGGGTCGACTATACCGACAGATGTCGGTTGTTCTATGCATGAATAGATTAGAAGAGTCATGGTTACACCTACTGCCGTTTGCCCGCGCTTGGTTGAATTTCTTCACTTTGGCGTTCAGAGCACTGGGCAGAAATCACATTGGGTCTAAAAATATATATTTTGACTCATTAACCAACACCTTGATGTAACCTCGACTTTTCTCCAACCTACTGAATAAATACAGTCAAATACATACTATTATCCACAGTATATGGACAATATTAGTTAAATTGAATGTTTTATGCTGTTGAAAATACCTGTTATTGGTAAGTAAGGAGATTGTGATCTGTATAAGAAGCCGTTTTAAATAGACCCTAAGCTAACCTCTTGCCTTAACCCATTACCTTTGTCTTGGAAGACGCATGGGAGTTTTTCAAGATGTTTTTAAAGAAACAAGAAACATTGCGTCTTACAAAGCGCAAAATAGATATATGCTATTCTCACAACTGCATTACAGTGTGTTGATATTTCTGTCGTATCACCCATCAAGTCATGTTTCGAAGTAACAAACGGACAATTACAAATACATCGTTCACAGTCTACATACTTCTGTTGCATAACTTACAAAGTTACGCTTCGATAGAACAAACTGACAGCTGATGTCAGAAATGAAAAAAGTATTTATTTCTCCGAAAAGTAACTAAAGATAGCTTTGTTTTAACCACTCGCATCACTGTACAGTAGCGTGTTGTCTGTCAGTGAGAAGACACTAAAAATTAGTCACATAAGGGATGTTTAACGTTGCAATTTGTACTGTCGTGGCATCAGTAAAACGTGCGCACGCCATGAATCACGAGAATTATGCACTGTGTGGGCTACAACACAGCATGGAATACAAACTCAAAGATCATGAAACCAAAATATCCGTTACTCTTAATTTCGATTTTATTTACTCTGGAAACAGAACACTTACTACTTTTACATTAGTGTTACATTGTAAAGAAAACTGTTGCACAATAAAAGTTGAACAATCCGTACAAAATTAGTGCAGGTAGAAAACCCAAAACGATGCACGTTAAATTTCAAATCAAAGATGACAATAGTAAACGCATTTTTATAATATTCGTATATTTTTGTTGTTATTGTTTTCCAAATAGAAGAAAAGGAGCACGTGGCCAGAGAAACGTTCTAAAAAATCGTGGAAGTCCGAGAAATAAACAAACACATTAATGCACTCCACACGAGATCCGCGAGAATTCGAAAACGTGATGACGGTGACATTTGATATTTAAATGTTTCTTCATATAATTTCAGCAAATATGTTTCAATAAAAATAATATAAGAACTACCTTGGAATGAAACTCGCATTGACCTCCAGATTTCCCGTTAATGCTCTCGTTACTTGTGTCAAAATCTCAAAACAAACAGCTTTCGTCACTGATCCAGAAGTTTGTCAAGCAAACCATTTAGGTACCAATCTCTGCTCCAATTCCCACACTTTATAACAGCTTTGTGGTACTTCCTGTTGAATGTGAACACAACGTGTGAATCTTCAACTTCAGCAATATCGCAGTTAAACTGGTTCGTCAATATTTTGAAAGCTTTTTTCTTTATGCATTTATTTATCTATTCCTATTCTCATTGGCACCAACGATTCATAAAGTGTTTAATAAATCTTTCGAGAAACTAAAATTTGTTCCAATGAAAACCCCACACAAACAAAACAAACCTCGGGCTACAAGACTGAATTTCTGCTCGTGCCCGGGACTAGAATCGTTTGGTACATTCCACATGTTTTTTATTCGTCCTGCCTGTCCTAAACGTAGAAAGTTTTCTTTGGTTGTAGCTAAACGCAAAGCTGCACAATGGGCTATCTGTGCTTTGTTGACTTCGAGAATCGAAACCCGGTTTATAGTCTCGTAAAGTCAGCAAAAAATCAGCTCAAAAACATTGAGTTGCAGAATAAAATCCGTTTTGCAACATCCTCAATTCGGTATGGATGTGTAATTACCATCACAACAGACACACATACAAAAACCTGTGTCGTAATGCAAACTGAAATTTTAACCCATTGTTAAGTAAAATCGTGAATGTACCAGTTTGAAAATTGTGACAATACACGTATGAATGTGAAGTTATACTGTTCAGCAGTACAATACTATTTTCATCATCACAGTCACGTTTTCGTAGAAAGGGCACCTGTCGCAGAGTACAGAGTGACCTACTTTATTCTAAACCGTCGAGATTAACTGTGAATACACCCAACAGGCAACGCCCTTTTTGCATACACTATTGAAACGCTATGTATATAAATCCATATTAAGTAACACCTTTTGTTTCGTAATCTAGCTCTCATCAACTTCATGCCACCATTTTACTACTGAGTCAATGTGACGATGGAATAATATCACAGCTATACAATAAAATAGCTTTTATTTTAATAAAATAACGGAATTTCTTGATTTAAGATGTCAGTAAGAGAGACATTTTACCTTAAAGAATAAACAGTTTTGCATATTTCCCTCATTATAGTTTAATTACATATCATATATATTTATTTATTTATTGTTTCACTGTTATTCATTCAGCATTACACTATATATTCCAAAAATCCTACTCGTATCAAAGGTGTAGGAATGAGGACAATAGGTGCTATGTCATCCGACTTTGAGGTCAGGGGGCATTGAGGGTAGTTTTGATTTTATTTGGCTTTTTTTTTTTTTAGTTGTTCGTCTACTTCATGACATGAGCTGTTATTAGGAACCGGCTGAGCAATCTCAAAAGATATTTGGTAGAGAAATTCAGATGGACCCCAAAGATAAGAGGAAAAGTGATTCGAACTTGAAGACAGTTCACCTCTGTTTTTTTTACAACTTCAGTCGTCACCAAATGACTGACTGTTAATACTGGGTATTTTTAAATGACCGCCCATACCTAGTAAATCTGTATGGCAAATGACATACACCACAGTCCTACCACCCAATGAAGTGCTTGTTTGCTTTTAGAGCAAAGCCACATTGAGCTATCTGCTGTATCCACCACGAGAATTTTAACCTCGAATTTTAACAATGCAATTCCGCAAATTTAAAGCTGTCCCACCGAGGGGCCTCAGAAAGTCAACAAAATAAACGCTGTGCGAGTATTTATCCGTACATATAATTATACAAAATACAATATTAAAAAATCTAAATTACATATCATAACAGCACTAAAGAGAATATATAAACGTCATTACGACATACCTGGGACAAAGGAGGTTATAGAATTTTACATCCGATCCCTCAGAAGCCTTACTAAGCCTTCTACCTACTATCTATTCAGCACAGCACAAACCATCAGGAATAATATTAAATAAATCAGATACAATGTAACTTTAATTTCCCCATCTTTACAAATATCTTCCTGAAAAAACATCATCATAACGTCAAGTATCAAAGAGACACGAAGTACTCTATTATGTTAGTCACTTGAGCTGTTTTCAAACTCGTACAAATTCAACGAGATATGATTAAAAGAAACGGACAGTTCAGATATCTAGTTTTCTGTTTTATAGTAGCCACGGAAATTATCCATATATTCACTTTAGAGCACGTAGTTCCCTTTCCTGTGATGACATTTACAAAACGTGCTTGCTGTTCCCATGGTGTCTCAGAGGAGAGTCTGAGGATTCAAAAAGCGAAAATTCTGGGTTTGATCCCCAAAGTTAGCACAGCGCATACAACCCATTGTGCAGTTTAAACTTAACAAGAAAACTAACAAGTGCGCTATTCCCCCCGACTTGATACGTTTAACTCCACGTTGTAAATGTATCTTTGGTTACACAACTTTCGATTTTGTCTTCAGTTGCTGAGCATGAGTTTGTTTACTGGATTTGTAAATGTTTCTAATGAATATTTTCAAATTCTTCACAAAGTTTTTCGAATGTTAATAATTTATTTGTGTTAAAGAAAATATAGAAAATTATTTTAGATATTCTTTTCGACACGTGAATTTATCTTTAGTTTATTAATAACACATCCATTCCGGGCCCGGCATGGCCAGGTGGGTTAAGGCGCTCGACTCGTAACCTGAGGGTCGCGGGTTCGAATCCCCGTCACACCAAACATGCTCGTCCTTTCAGCCGTGGGGGCGTTGTAATGTCACAGTCAATCCCACTATTCGTTGGTAAAAAAGAGTAGCCCAAAAGTTGGCGGTGGGTTGTGATGACTAGCTGCCTTTCCTCTAGTCTTACACTGCTAAATTAGGGACGGCTAGCGAGGATGGCCCTTGAGTAGCTTTGCGCAAAATTCAAAAACAAACATCCATTCGTAAACGTTTGTGTTTTCAACGCAATAAATAATGGTTTACTTGCCATAAAGGGGAAAAAATATCCATTTGAATATTTTAAATAAGAGTTTAGAGTTACAGCTTTTGAGTAAATTATTTGTTTTTTAAACTGAACAAAATTCTCACTCAGTATTTCATATAATAGACGAGAGTTGGCCTCAATGACTACAGGAGTGAACCAAAGTTGTTACAAAAAAAATCCACTCAAGCGCTAGACTTATTTTAATAACGGTCAATAACAGTTTCTCTGTGTTGTTTACTAGTGTTTAGAAAATTTACCAACAACTTTAACCTTCTCAAAAGGTGAGTGAAACAATAAGCACCAGTGTTTAGATGAAGTTCACTGTCTTCCCTGTTTGTTTGGAGCTAAGCTGTCAGTGCCCCGCCCATCACGAGTACGGAAACCCTATTTTTAGCGTTGTGAGTCCGCAGACATATCGCCGAATCATTGGGCGTGGGGGACTATATCCCCTTCCTAAAACAACTGAATTATAGTAAACAAGTATACATGCTAACGAGAATATACCAGTATTCGACAAATACAAAACAGTAAAACTTTAAACATTGACGATGTAATTATTTTCATCATTTACAAAATATACAAGTGCCTTCTTCATACCAATTATTTCTGAAAGGTCCGCATAGGTTTACAAAAAACAAAACCCGATCACCTCAGAAAATGGTCGAATTATGAACCCTCACACAACAATAGAAACCACTCATAAACAAGTTACAATATCACTTTTAGTTTGGTTGGAATTTCCCTCAAAACTATCTGAGGGTTTATCTGCTCCAGCCGTTTCTAAGTCACCACTCACTGCTAACCTTTGGGTTACTCTTTCAGCAACAAATAATGGAATTGACCTTCACACAATACCGCTCCCTCACCCACAGCTAACTATTAAATTAACGCGGCATTAGCTTCTACATCTCCTTTTACAAAACGTTAAGACTAATACATTTGCAATTGTATGATTCCATACGATTTCAAACTTCACAAAGTTATCTTATATTCTAAATTATTTTTATATTAATTATATTATATTCGAATTATAGAAGGATCAGGCTATATTACACGGCAGTTAATGACATTTAAAATTAAATACCGAAAAGAAAAATAATGACTAAAAAATAAAAAGTCGTTCTTCGCTACGTCAACATATGTGCTAAGCAAAACTAAATGTACTATCTGATAAATACACTGAAACATACATGTATAGAAGTTGTATTCATTTACTTCTTGCGAGACATCGGCTCAAGTCCATAGGTTGTTGTTTGTTTTGAATTTCGCACAAAGCTGTACGAGAGCTATCTATGCTAACTGTCCGTAATTTAGCAATGTAAGGCTAGAGGGAAGGCAACTAATCATCACCACCTACTGCCAACTCTTCGGCTACTCTTTTACTAACTAATAGTGAGATTGACCATCATATAAAACCTTAACGGCTTAAAAGATGAGCATGTTTGGTACGACGGAATTCGAACCCGCAACCCTCAAATTACGAGTCGAGTACTCTAACCACCTGGACCCTAGGTTTTTGCAAAAGTTACAACACCAAGAAGATGTCATGTGTGATTAAACAAACAAACGCACGGTGTCATTAACATTTCCACTACTTGCAAACATGTTGGCGTCTCGCTGCATGGAGAACAAGTGACAATACTTGTTTACAACTGCACGTGACGCTTGCTAGCTCCACAGCTTGTGTTATCGCGTGGTTGTTTCCTGAACACTTGATACGAAAGATAAAGATCCGCTGTGAAAGACGTGTGTTGAGGGTTTGGAAACTCTCAGATAGGAAAGAAGTCCTCAAAGATAATGCGCCCCTAACTCCGATAACAGCTTAGGCAGACATGTAAGCTCCCTGTGACAGTGCTTTCGAAACTACCATACCGTGCTTCCAAAAAGGTTACATACCGTATTTAAAAATAACTATTGAATTACTAAACCATACTACACTGTTCCAAATAAGCTGAACTTCTAGTGCCGTTTTGAAATTTCGATACAATTTATAATAATAATAATCACAGTGAGGAGACGTTAGAGGGCGTAAGAAACTTTTACAACTTCTGTCTCGGTGTTCTTTAGCACAGTATGTCTGTATCATGCATCAGTTAAACTACCACTGTATAGCACTAAAATGGAACATCTGTCTAGAGATGCAGGTTGCACTATGAAGAGTGTTTTCTTGGAATTAATCATTAAACATTGAAATGTAAACGAAAAAGGGAAAAGCAATCAATCGGATGGAGGAACAAACAAACAACAACATCACAGTATGTTCACGGCTGTAAAGATTAGACAGACTTTTCTACTTAATATTAAATGTTTTTTCTCATCACAGTATGTTCACAGCTGTAGAGAGTGGACAGACTTTTCTACTTAATATTAAATGTTTTTTCTCATCACAGTATGTTCACAGCTGTAAAGAGTGGACAGACTTTTCTACTTAATATTAAATGTTTTTTCTCATCACAGTATGTTCACAGCTGTAGAGAGTGGACAGACTTTTCTACTTAATATTAAATGTTTTTTCTCATCACAGTATGTTCACAGCTGTAGAGAGTGGACAGACTTTTCTACTTAATATTAAATGTTTTTTCTCATCACAGTATGTTCACAGCTGTAAAGATTAGACAGACTTTTCTGCTTAATATATACTTTCTCCTACAGTTTTGTCGCGAACACAAACATTATAATAATGGTATATGGAGCACAAGAGACATTGAAATATAAATATACTTTACCGAAGTATGGCTTTCTACTGGTGCATATTTATATACGGGTGTGGAAAAAGTTGAAGCCCACGTACGAAAACGAGCCTTACACCTCAATATCCCAACTGTTACCGTCTGACATGTAACAAAGTTTCAAACATCTTACCTCAGTATTACTCAACAAGAAATAATACCATATATGGAAAGTTAACTTTATTACAACCTGTACAACCTTCAAGACATTGTGCTTGACGCGTGTTTAAATATTTCCTTATATCTTCACACGACACACTCTTGTCTGTTTATTTCTGTAATTAATTCAGCACCAAAACGGGCGTCAGATCGTGCTAGAAACTGCTTTACCGTTAGTTCTAGAGTATATTTACATATATATACAGAATGTTGCAACTTATTACACAGTTGACACTAAAAAAATAGCTGATACTATGTTATTGTTACTTCCAAAGTAACACTTTGGAAACTGAACTATATTATAAAAGATATTACTGTAGTCACTTTCAACCCAACTGTACATAATTTACATGAGCTTTTTTATCGCAATAATTTTCGTGGAAACATTACTACCTTCACAGAACTTGTTCTCATCTGCTTATATCGGAGAGTGTAAGTAGATAAACAAGTGAAAATCACTGTGGAGCTATAGACACACACAACACTTCAATGGAGTACATCATATGAAATACTTATACTAACTGTACACTTACTATTACTGAACATATTTTTTACCTTATTTTAAATTTCCTTGAACTAACAAAACTGTTTTTAATGTTATAGCAAGTTTCCAAATCTTTAGTTTTCACCAGGCTTTATACATACTTACGCAGTTTTTTTTAGGGGTTGGATATAACTTAAACAGTGCGACTGTAAATTTTGTACACAAATCAATTTGGCTAGCCAAAGAGACAAGAATATTCAAAATTTAATTTTTTTTTTTTGTTTGTTTTGGAATTTCGCACAAAGCTACTCGAGGGCTATCTGTGCTAGCCGTCCCTAATTTAGCAGTGTAAGACTAGAGGGAAGGCAGCTAGTCATCACCACCCACCGCCAACTCTTGGGCTACTCTTTTACCAACGAATAGTGGGATTGACCGTCACATTATGCACCCCCACGGCTGGGAGGGCGAGCATGTTTAGCGCGACGCGGGCACGAACCCGCGACCCTCGGATTACGAGTCGCACGCCTTATGCGCTCGGCCATGTCAAAATTTAATAAATTAAAAACGTATGTGTTTCTTTCTTTCTTCAAAGGCCCGGCATGACTAGGTGGTTAAGGCACTCGACTCCTAATCCGAGGGTCGCGGGTTCGAATCTCCACCACACCAAACATACTCGTCCTTTCAGCCGTGGGGCGTTATGATGTTACAGTCAATCCCACTATTCGTTGGTAAACGAGTAGCCCAAAAGTTAGCGGTAGGTGGCGATGAATAGCTGCCTTACCTCTAGTCTTACACTGCTAAATTAGGGACGGCTAGCGCAGATAGCCCTCGAGTAGCTTTGTGCGAAATTCCAAAACAAACCAAACTTTCTTCAAAATCATTTAACTGTTAGTTTACAACAAGCTCAGTACCTCCCAGTTCAATGCAGTATTGTACACAACAAAGGTACAGGAAAAAAAATGTTTAAGGCAGATGGTTCCCAAGCTCGTTTACTGGGTTTTGTACTTTAAAGTACAGTATTTGACATTTTAATTATAATTGCGATGAACAAATTTTAAAAGAGTATGTTGGTGTTGTAACGTCTGTTGCATACAAGCACATCGTAACTTATGAATAGTAACGAAGCAATATACAGGCCTAACTATCTACGCGTATGTGTGCTCACATTGACGCCCACAGTTGTTTATCCAGTTTTTAAATGTCTCGAGAATATTATATAATGCGCTTACCGTGATTGATTTGTGCACGTGTGGTAGTTGCTCAAAGCTCTGAACCCTCACTTGACCACATGTACGGTAAAAGATTGATGGTAGAAACAAACATTATGGAAATCAAAGCTTCAAACACGCGCTATTTCTTTGGATGTAGCTCAGTGTCATGCAAGAGTATTTACGTTTTATACCACCAGAGGTGTCGCCGGGGAGGAACCAGCCAACTGAAAACCTAAGCATACTGATCACATTTAATTTTTTAATTTTATATATAATAAATTCGTTTTTGTATATTTGGTAAAATAAAACTCCTATAAACACTATTACAACTGACTGTGTTTAATGACCATTTTATTACAAATTTCGATTAATATCAGCTTTCTAACTTATTGCTTCCACCCTTTAGTCACACACACACACACACACACACACCGAAGTAGTAAACCAGGCTGAGCCACTATACATCACGTTTCGGAATTTTCGTAACAAAAAAGTAGATGCAGGTTCAATTTGGTTACAGAGCAAGATATTTTCCTTCTATGGGATTCTTTTTGTTTAGTGATTATAATCTTTATGAAACGTCACTTCCAATGCTCTATTTACCTGACCTGTTCCAACAACTAAGCCTCTCTCTTAGAAGAAGGATAAGGCCTTATTACACACACTTAAAGTTTTATATAATTCCTCGATAGGATATAAATCACAAACAAATGAATGGACAGTCGTCGTAATGACTTTAATTTTATTGTAAAAAAACAAAGTCGCGCTGTATGCTGATACATCCTGCTTCTAAAAGAACGAATTCAGAACTGTTCATCGACAAATGGTAATTCGGAGCTGGAAAGTGGAAAATTTCAAGCTTCACATATAAAGTTGAACAACAATCTGCACAAGGTAATACAATTCTCAAGCAATGACAATATCTGCATGTATTATAGAAAGGACTTCTTAAACAAACCTTTAAATGTAAGTCGTCTGATGACGTATCTGCTTTTAATTTATTTGATAATTAAAGATTTTAAAAATAATTAATATTTACAAAAATATTTGATTTTTTTTTCAAATTCAGGCAAAATACAACCAGAAACCTGTTGTAAACCATCATTTTAACTCTTAAGTACACTTAACAACTGTGAACAGCAACGACACGCAATTCTGACAAATACATCGAAACTGAATTCACGGAATCACGACTACAAAGAGAAGTTTGGAACTGAATTCACGGAATCACGACTACAAAGAGAAGTTTGGAACTGAATTCACGGAATCACGACTACAAAGAGAAGTTCGAAACTGAATTCACGGAATCACGACTACAAAGAGAAGTTCGAAACTGAATTCACGGAATCACGACTACAAAGAGAGTTCGAAACTGAATTCACGGAATCACGACTACAAAGAGAAGTTCGAAACTGAATTCACGGAATCACGACTACAAAAGAAGTTCGAAACTGAATTCACGGAATCACGACTACAAAGAGAAGTTCGAAACTGAATTCACGGAATCACGACTACAAAGAGAAGTTCGAAACTGAATTCACGGAATCACGACTACAAAGAGAAGTTCGAAACTGAATTCACGGAATCACGACTACAAAGAGAAGTTCGAAACTGAATTCACGGAATCACGACTACAAAGAGAAGTTCGAAACTGAATTCACGGAATCACGACTACAAAGAGAAGTTCGAAACTGAATTCACGGAATCACGACTACAAAGAGAAGTTCGGAACTGAATTCACGGAATCACGACTACAAAGAGAAGTTCGAAACTGAATTCACGGAATCACGACTACAAAGAGAAGTTCGAAACTGAATTCACGGAATCACGACTACAAAGAGAAGTTCGGAACTGAATTCACGGAATCACGACTACAAAGAGAAGTTCGGAACTGAATTCACGGAATCACGACTACAAAGAGAAGTTCGAAACTGAATTCACGGAATCACGACTACAAAGAGAAGTTCGGAACTGAATTCACGGAATCACGACTACAAAGAGAAGTTCGGAACTCACGGAATCACGACTACAAAGAGAAGTTTGGAACTGAATTCACGGAATCACGACTACAAAAAGAAGTTCGAAACTGAATTCACGGAATCACGACTACAAAAAGAAGTTCGGAGCTGCTATAGGTGCCAGATAATTAATGTTTTGATTGATGGGAAAAAGGAAACTGTTAAACAAAATAAGCTCTCAAATATTGCCAATATGTGTGTGTTTTCTTATAGCAAAGCCACATAGGGCTATCTGCTGAGCCCACCGAGGGGAATCGAACCCCTGATTTTAACGTTGTAAGTCCAGAGACTTACCGCTGAACTAGTGGGGTATTGCCAATATGAGCCAACACCGATGGCAAACACTAGGAGAAAAGCAGCCTGTGTTAACCATAAAATGATGTAAAACACGACGAGAAAGAAAGCCAGTGTTAACCGACAGTGATGGTATATACAAGAATAAAGACAGCCACTGTTAATCAAAATAAATACTAAACACAAGGAGAAAAACAGCCAGTTTGGTTTGGTTTTCACGCAAAGCTACACGAGGACTATCTGCGCTAGCCGTCCCTAATTTAGCAGTGTAAGACTCCAGGAAAGGCAGCTAGTCATTACCACCCACAGCCAACTCTTGGGTTACTCTTTTACCAACGAATAGTGGACTTGAACGTCGCATTATAACGTCCCCACAGCTGAAAAAGGGAGCATGTTTGGTGCGATGGGGACTCGAACCCGCGACCCTCAGATTACAACTCGAGCGCCGTATCCACCCGGCCATGCCTGGCCAAAAACAGCCAGTGTCACGTAAAAACAACTGCACTGCAAAAGGAAACCACAACCACAAAATATTGCATTATAACTATTTAATAACCTTTATAAGTGCAATAGTTTTCCTTTGAATCAGTACTATTAATATTATACTGTAAGAATTTACTGCCCTCGGCCACAATCAGCCAACAAAACCCTCATTTCATACCAGCAGAGCCTCCTTTATTAAAAGTTATTTGAAAACAGTTTCGTACAGAAATAATTTGGTAATTAGTGAAAATAAACCGGAAATAAGTTAGCCACTGATAACGATGCATTTATTTCACAAGGTAGCATTTTTCTTGTTTCTTGGTTATACATAAAATGTATACATTTTATTACACATTGGTTATACATGGATTTCTGACCATTATCAATCTAAAGCGAAGCTGTTCTTGCATACATACAAACATTCAAAATTGGGACCAGTAAGTGGTTTACCGTCTTTGTCTTGATATCTAACTTTTGTGTAGAGGTGGTTAAGCAAGCTATCTGCAATGTGCCTTCTGCAGGGATCTAACTCATATTTAATGTCTTAAGCCCATAAACATATTTTTGAACCGTCGCACAAGTTACTGAGCTACTTTAAATAAATATACACACAGATGGGACGGTAACTAAGTTTGTAGTTTGATTAAACCGGTTTTACGAAAATTTACTATTACGTCACCTTACACCACGAATTTAAAAAACAAAACTATAGACGCTTAAATCAGGATATTCAATTCTTTCCTATCACTCGTGCCGTACATACACCTTTCGATTACGACATGTTAGTTTATTGTTGTTTTTTATCATTTGTGTGAAATGTGAATATGCTATATTAGTGGCACAGCTAGCAAAGCACAGAGTAAAACTCCTAACGAAATACCTGGTCTATGTAGATGACCGTATTCAGGGCCCATGATGTGGTGGGGATACATCGTCCATTAGTGATAAGATTCTTTCACAAAGATTTACGTTTAAAGAACAAAAGAGAAATAAGAATAATAATAAAACAACTTGAGAAAGCAAGATGTGAACGTTAAACCCCAACGGCCCACATCCATAATGACCTTCACTGCCTGCAGGAGGTTGTGTGAAGGTGACTGTCCATTTCTCTTCTAAGAACAAACAAATAACATCTATTATTGCGAGCGGTAAGAGAATACTCACTAAACTTGGCATTCCAGCCCGGCCAGACGTAGCCACGTAGTTAAGTCACTCGACTCGTAATCTGATAGTCGCGGATACGAATCCCCGTCACACGAAACGTGCTCAGTCTTTAAGCCGTGTGGGCGTTATAATGTAACAGTCAATCCTACTTTTCGTTGGTAAAAGAGTAGCTTTGTGCGAAATTCAAAAATAAATAAACAAACATTTCAGCCCCCTCCCCATTAAAGTAGTAACTGCTCAACCTAACTAGGTAATATTAGTAACACAGCAGATAATTTATACTAGAATAAAATCCCTACGGAGTTATCTAAACTATTATAATACCCATCCTTCACCCTTAGAGTCTACCAATTTTCAGTCTTCCATCTTTTATTCTGATTATGCAACTTTATATACATTTCATTTTTATTAAGGCTCGTTTTGTATAACAAATGTTCTACTTCATTATCATCATAGGTTAAGGTCTTTCAGATTTCAATGCAGTCCTTCCTTTCGATGTTAATATTAACTGTTTTAAGTAATGTTTACATTCACATTACTCACACGCTAACGTACCCGTTCAACACATGGGTAAAACATAGAAACCCTCAAAAAATTAGATAAGAGGTTAAACGGGAATGACAATTTCAGTATGCTATCCTCCGGTAAATTCTATAAGTAGGTGCCAGATTTGGTTAAAATTGGTCTAGCAGTTTGCCAGTTACAAGTGAATACATACACATACAAACATGCTTTTTGTCAAGTGATGGTTTATGGAAAGAAAAAAAAAAATTAATAAAACTTACTTCCTTGCTTATCGTTTCGTGTGCGCGTGCACGCGCGCGCTTAAATAAAAATGTGACAAAACAGATAAACTAGCAATAACTTTGCTAGGAATCAGTTGTTTTTATATATACATTGTACTTGGACTTTCATTTAATTAGTTTTATTTAAAACGTACTGTAAATGTATTAATAAATCTGGGACCACGTGAAACTTCAGTAAAAAAAAAAATAATAGTAATAAAAAGAACCATCAATATGTTTAGTTTTCGCATAATTTTTACGCCAGACAAATAAAGAACGAAATCGCCTCGGGTTGAATTCGTCTGTTAGTGCTTTTCTATTATGCCAGTAACACTTGTGTGGCCACAGAGTCTTCTCTGGGTTCAATCTATGCAGCCTTAAATATTACGTTCAGCAATGTTAAAAGTGGCACACTTTTCCACGACTGTTCCCCGAGGCGACGTTCTTGATAGACAGCCAAGTTTGGTAATAAGAGTAAAACTGTATATCATATGTAGTGCACACAGAGTGTGCAACAGTGATAACGACTGGTATTGACAACGTTAAGTTTTAGTCTTAATCATAAGTTGGTTTAAAAAAAATCACTTTTCAATGAATTTGTTCCATTATTTTTAATAAATGAATGAAAGTTAAATAAAAATATCATTTTACAACGGTTTTGTATAGAACGTAATCTAATCCTCTGACATATATTTTATTACATTAAAATTATGGCCTAAAATCGTCCTCTCCCTCAAGAAAATGGCCGTAATTCGATTTTGCCAGGTAGACCACTTTTCCCGAATTAAATTCTATGCTGTTGTAGTATTTTCTAATTCAAAGTACATTAGAGTTTTTTAGAACAGAAAGAAAACAGCCACTCTCTCATTTTGTTCTTCAATGTTCCAATTAAATCCAATTTCGACATAATACCGACGATAAAAAAACTATGTATGCTTTTTTCATCAAAAGGATAAAAACGTTTTTTGATACATTCCAAATTATCTTTATTACTCTACAATTAGTCTCAGAACGTCATATAATAATTCATTTCACGTAAACTCAGAGCGTTAAGTGACAATCTATTACTCTGTACAAAACTTTATAGCATTATGGAACAACCAAAAACTCCCAACCTAACCAGAGTGCTATGTAACAATCTATTACGGCATACAAAACTTTGTGCCTAATGCAATCTAATACTCCCCACATTTTATGTAACATCTATTACTCCCCAGAAAACATCAAAGCTGTATGTAACAATCCAATTGGTTAATTGCTAGCTGTGTGTTTGTCTACGTTTGGACACTGTACCTCATATGCGTACATTTTATATATTTACCGCGCGAACAAATATATGTAACACAAAACAAGACCCAGTTTATTCGTATAAATTACGTTACAGACGACCGCACCTTCCAAATATTGCTTAAAAGTCAATCCATTAAACAGTTCTAAAATAATATTCGTTAACATTTACACCTATCTATACTCTACATGAAGATATAAATGTCCTTTATACTTCCATACACACGGAACGAGAATGCAAACGAATTGAGAGGATACAAATATTTATGTATTGCCAACAAGAAAGATTCATCCGACATAAAACCGACCATATATCACTTAAATCAACACAATCAATATAATATTCTAACCTTCCTTTATCCCAGTGTCAACACACAACAGATAAGAAAAACAGTAAAACAAGTTGTACAATAATCATTAAGAGATAATCACCTGTGTCAAAACAGGGCAAATATGACAAAAATAGGCTTAGAAAACACAACACCAAATCACGAAAGGTTTGACAATTGATTAACAATGTCCGATGTAAAAACAGAGCAAGTGTACATAGGTTATTCTAATGCAATACGTTTGTTTGTTTGTAGTTAAACAAAAATATACAATGGTCTACCTTTGTTCTGCCTACCATGGGTATCGAAACCCGCTTTCTAATAGTAGAAGTCCGCAGATATTCCGCTAAGCCACTGGGATAGGGAAATGGTAAGTAAGCAACTGGACCAAATGACGTAATATTTATCATTACAAATGTAGTAAGTGTATGAACTATGTAAATGTTTTGTATCCTAAAAATGATATAGCAAATCAAGTAATATTTCTTTTAAATACACTGTTATTTCCTGGAGAAATCGATAATACAATTGTATTTTTCAAATATTTGTAGTCGAAAAAACAGCACGTATAAAATTAAAGAATGTTCATACTTTCCACTCCCGTTGACAAATTATAATAAAGCCCATAATAATATGTCTGCATAACATTTAAGTAATTTTCTATTTAATTTTCGACGTAACTGTTTGTTTGTTTTTGAATTTCGCGCAAAGCTACTCGAGGGCTATCTGTGCTAGCAGTCCTTAATTTAGCAGTGTATAACTAGAGGGAAGGCAGCTAGTCATCACCACCCATTGCTAACTCGTGGGCTACTCTTTTTACCAACGAATAGCGGGATTGACCATCACTTTATAACGCCCCCACGGCTGAAAGGCGAGCACGTTTGGTGTGAAGGGGATTCGAATCCGCGACCCTCGGATTACGAGTGCCTTAACCACCTGATCATGCCTGACCCAAATGTTCTTTCTTCTTTACAATAAAATATTTGATATTTAATAAGATTAAACAAAATTTTAAAACATATTAAACCTAAATCGTGAATATTTCATTAAAATAAAACTAATTTGCTAACTGAACCCGAAGAATTTCTTTAAATCTCATTCATTTTCCATAACAGCAGATGGGCTATTTCGCCTACACGTAAAAATTGCTCAAAACATAATTTAAAAAAAAAAACTTTTAAAAATATATTTTACCAATATCGCAATAATTTTTGTACATTCTGTCCAACACACGAGTTTTCATTACTTATCTCTATAAAGTTAGACTTGCCGTCCGATAGCAAACCTGTTTAATGTATCATCAAATGTAAACGCACTAGTGTTGCCCCTGTGGTGATTCAGAAGTCATATGTCCATGAGGCAACATTTTGTCTTCTTAGAAATCTCCTGAAATACAAAGCTATAACCACACAAGACTTTTATTCATAAACAACAGGAGTTATTACATTCATCATAAGTGTTAATACTCGAGGCTGTGATTAGTAGAGTTAACATGGGGAACGGGTCCCCCGAAATATCATTATCCTCCATGCTGATTTCGTACATTAATCTTACTTTATATTTATTTTAGGTTTGGACCTAAAGTTAACGAAAGCTGGAGCTAGGACTGGCAATACTTGAAGCACAATTCCCTATTACAGTGCCATTTCAACATAAAAGTTACACACGGTTCACAAAAAATAATATGTTTTCAATAAATTCTGATTCGAGTTACAAAATACGAACTTATAACAATAAAAAAAGTTCCCAGTCATAACTTGTGTGTAATAAAAGTGGTTTCAAAACTGCCAAATAAGTCATAAGATAATATTAATATTTCAAACTGGTAAAGTCATAAGGTAATGTTAATATTTCAAACTGGTAAAGTCATAAGGTAATGTTAATATTTCAACTGGTAAAGTCATAAGGCAATGTTAATATTTCAACTGGTAAAGTCATAAGGTAATGTTAATATTTCAACTGGTAAAGTCATAAGGTAATGTTAATATTTCAACTGGTAAAGTCATAAGGTAATGTTAATATTTCAACTGGTAAAGTCATAAGGTAATGTTAATATTTCAACTGGTAAAGTCATAAGGCAATGTTAATATTTCAACTGGTAAAGTCATAAGGTAATGTTAATATTTCAACTGGTAAAGTCATAAGATAATATTAATATTTCAACTGGTAAAGTCATAAGGTAATGTTAATATTTCAACTGGTAAAGTCATAAGGTAATATTAATATTTCAAACTGGTAAAGTCATAAGATAATGTTAATATTTCAAACTGGTAAAGTCATAAGGTAATGTTAATATTTCAACTGGTAAAGTCATAAGGTAATGTTAATATTTCAACTGGTAAAGTCATAAGGTAATGTTAATATTTCAACTGGTAAAGTCATAAGATAATATTAATATTTCAAACTGGTAAAGTCATAAGGTAATGTTAATATTTCAACTGGTAAAGTCATAAGATAATATTAATATTTCAACTGGTAAAGTCATAAGGTAATGTTAATATTTCAAACTGGTAAAGTCATAAGATAATATTAATATTTCAACTGGTAAAGTCATAAGGTAATGTTAATATTTCAACTGGTAAAGTCATAAGATAATATTAATATTTCAAACTGGTAAAGTCATAAGGTAATGTTAATATTTCAAACTGGTAAAGTCATAAGATAATATTAATATTTCAAACTGGTAAAGTCATAAGATAATATTAATATTTCAAACTGGTAAAGTCATAAGGTAATGTTAATATTTCAAACTGGTAAAGTCATAAGATAATATTAATATTTCAAACTGGTAAAGTCATAAGGTAATGTTAATATTTCAACTGGTAAAGTCATAAGGCAATGTTAATATTTCAAACTGGTAAAGTCATAAGATAATATTAATATTTCAAACTGGTAAAGTCATAAGGTAATGTTAATATTTCAAACTGGTAAAGTCATAAGATAATATTAATATTTCAAACTGGTAAAGTCATAAGATAATATTAATATTTCAAACTGGTAAAGTCATAAGGTAATGTTAATATTTCAAACTGGTAAAGTCATAAGATAATATTAATATTTCAAACTGGTAAAGTCATAAGGTAATGTTAATATTTCAAACTGGTAAAGTCATAAGGTAATGTTAATATTTCAAACTGGTAAAGTCATAAGATAATATTAATATTTCAAACTGGTAAAGTCATAAGATAATATTAATATTTCAAACTGGTAAAGTCATAAGGTAATGTTAATATTTCAAACTGGTAAAGTCATAAGATAATATTAATATTTCAACTGGTAAAGTCATAAGGTAATGTTAATATTTCAACTGGTAAAGTCATAAGGTAATGTTAATATTTCAACTGGTAAAGTCATAAGGTAATATTAATATTTCAAACTGGTAAAGTCATAAGGTAATGTTAATATTTCAAACTGGTAAAGTCATAAGGTAATGTTAATATTTCAAACTGGTAAAGTCATAAGGTAATGTTAATATTTCAAACTGGTAAAGTCATAAGGTAATGTTAATATTTCAAACTGGTAAAGTCATAAGGTAATGTTAATATTTCAAACTGGTAAAGTCATAAGGTAATGTTAATATTTCAAACTGGTAAAGTCATAAGGTAATGTTAATATTTCAACTGGTAAAGTCATAAGGTAATGTTAATATTTCAACTGGTAAAGTCATAAGGTAATGTTAATATTTCAACTGGTAAAGTCATAAGGTAATGTTAATATTTCAACTGGTAAAGTCATAAGGTAATGTTAATATTTCAACTGGTAAAGTCATAAGGTAATGTTAATATTTCAACTGGTAAAGTCATAAGATAATATTAATATTTCAACTGGTAAAGTCATAAGGTAATATTAATATTTCAAACTGGTAAAGTCATAAGGTAATGTTAATATTTCAAACTGGTAAAGTCATAAGGTAATGTTAATATTTCAACTGGTAAAGTCATAAGGTAATGTTAATATTTCAACTGGTAAAGTCATAAGGTAATGTTAATATTTCAACTGGTAAAGTCATAAGGTAATGTTAATATTTCAACTGGTAAAGTCATAAGGTAATGTTAATATTTCAAACTGGTAAAGTCATAAGGTAATGTTAATATTTCAACTGGTAAAGTCATAAGGTAATGTTAATATTTCAACTGGTAAAGTCATAAGATAATATTAATATTTCAACTGGTAAAGTCATAAGGTAATGTTAATATTTCAACTGGTAAAGTCATAAGGTAATGTTAATATTTCAACTGGTAAAGTCATAAGGTAATGTTAATATTTCAAACTGGTAAAGTCATAAGGTAATGTTAATATTTCAACTGGTAAAGTCATAAGGTAATGTTAATATTTCAACTGGTAAAGTCATAAGATAATATTAATATTTCAACTGGTAAAGTCATAAGGTAATGTTAATATTTCAAACTGGTAAAGTCATAAGATAATATTAATATTTCAACTGGTAAAGTCATAAGGTAATGTTAATATTTCAACTGGTAAAGTCATAAGGTAATGTTAATATTTCAACTGGTAAAGTCATAAGGTAATATTAATATTTCAACTGGTAAAGTCATAAGGTAATGTTAATATTTCAACTACTGGTAAAGCCTCTTATTCGTCGAGTCAGACTATGAGATAGACCTTGGTTACACGCTGCATTAGAGGTTCTCTTTCTAAATCTTTACCTTTGCTCTTGACATCTGGAGCAACTTCTTTCTGACTAGGGTCCAGCAGCAACCTGTTCGATTCCATTACGTATTACAATTGCTCTTTTCCAAGTAACTGTTAAAGCTAAGAATGGTACTTACCGTCGGTCTCAAGTTCAAACAGGTGGGGCGTGTGACTCGATGTTTTCTCTTTATATCCGTCTTAACCCAACTTTCCATTTTGTCAAATACCACACCTCTGTTACTGGACTCTTCGACCGCGTCTTTCAACGAAGATTTACGAGTCTCGTGCATTATTTAGCATAAATGCTAAAACTTTTTTCGATAGACACAAGAAGAAACAGTTGATACGTTTTTAACCATTTAGTTTGAACAGACTAAATCGAGTTTAACGCACACAAAATGTTTCTAAGACTTAATATACTTAAGCAACACACACACAAGGCATTCATACTTTTAAAATAGACTTTCCTGCTCGCTATCTGGAACACCGATGAAGATAAGACTAAGCAGAGATTTGGAGCAACATGATATACTACCTGAGACACTAGTGTGTTAATGACGTCTTGATATATCTTTTAATTCTGTGGGGACTTGTTTCGATATGAGATAGCGTGAACTTCAATCACTGATACTCAAATAGCCAATCAGAAGTCAATATGAAACTTACCATACTAGCTGACAGAGAGGGCGCTGACTGTCCCATTACAGAACTTCGCATTCGTACGAGGTTTGAGGTCTCCGAGTAACCTGGAAGACATATACTTAAATCTGAGTGACACGACAGTTCCTTAGGGCGGCATGTTATATTCAACTTTACAAATATAAACTAATACTATAGATGTCAACTAACACCTGCCTTCTCATCCTCCTATTTATAAAGTATAAATTGTTTAATATTAATCGAAAGTTTTGTACCCTTGTCGAGTCTAGTTGCACTAAAATTTTTAATAAGTACAAAAGTTTCAATTAATTTTTATTTATTTCTGTCGTTCCTCATTCCTTCATCTTTTCATTAAGAATATTTAATATTAACTAACCGTGCGTTTTACTTAAAAAAAGTAAAATACCCAGTCTTTGATGAAGTCCTCGAAAGACTCACCTGGAGTCCCATGTAGCCAGCTAACTTGCCCTGTTGTAAAACTTCCAAAACTTTCTCTTCGTTTCCTTACGTCTTCCGAAGTCTGTCTGTGTAAAGGTCGAGATTTTCGCTGACCGGTGAAAATCATAGCATCCCGGTCTACATGTCTTTGTGATGAGAGCAAACATGACGTATCATTTTGTTCCCCCTACCAAAAAAATATACAAGTTTTTCCTCTAGTTTTCTTAAGCAACTGAAATACAGAGTTCTGAAAGAAACGGGTGAGGAAGGATGTTTGAAAAACACAGCAATGTTACTTTTGATGAACAAGTATGTTACTATATACATTTCACGCACGTATTGAGGTAAAATAATACGACGGCTTTGCAACTCTTCTGGTGTATAGATGGCAGCATAATCAATACATACAAACAAAATAAACATTCTTGAAAGTCACAAACTGGTCCTTAAGACGAACTGGTTCAAAATCAACGTGTGTAATTCGTTATGCACAGCAAACAACAAAACGCCACCTGTTAAATATACAAGATATGTACTGATATTTTTATATGTCAGCAGACCGGTTTCGTTTAGGGTTACTTGGAAACACTTTGAAGACGTTATGGCTCGTCGTGGATAAAACATCTGCATTGGTTTGGTTTGTTTCTGACTTTCGCGCAAAGCTACATGAGGGCTATCTGCGCTAGCCATCCCTAATTTAGCAGTGTGAGACTAGAGGGAAGACTAGTCATCACCATCCACCGCCACTTCTTGGGCTGCTCTTTTACCAACGAACAGCGGGATTGGCCGTCACTTATAACACCACCACGGCTGAAAGAACGAGGATGTTTGGTGTAATGGGGGTTCGAACCCGCGACCCACGGATTACGAGTCGAGTGCCTTAGGCCTGGCATGGCCAGGTTGTTATCTGCATAAGAATAGTGAGATTGTATTTTACGAAACTGATACTTTATTTCTTAGGCTTTTTTCCATATAAAGAGATTAAATGATTATAGTCAACTTTCTAATTTATCTTACTTCTTCATTTTGCTATCTTATTTTGTATTACTGCCTGGTGGTTAGCAGTTTATGACCACAGTTGAACACCCTCAGTAAACAGAAGTAATATTTTCTGCCACAATAAAAAACAAACAAAATTATACTTCTTTCAGTAGTTTCAAAAAAGAACAATTACAGTGAAAATCTGCTAAGTCTGTAGAAAGCAGTAATATAAACATTTGGACTAGCAAAAACCTTTAAATTACATGCCTTAAATGTTCAGAGTGGTTCGCTAAATCCATTTATTACCAACATGTTGACACACTAGAATAATTTGCCAAATATCTGATAAACAGTGAAATCAGTAAACATTTTTCTACATTATTAATATCAAATTAAAAAAAACAGCAATCCTATATAATTGGTTTATTTTTTCAAATATTTGCACAAAGCTTTACTAGAATTATCTACACCGTACTTGTAAATAATTTTTAATTGAATAACAAGAGAGAGAAGGCAGCTAGTCAACAACACCTTCGGGTAACTCTTTAAAAAGACTAAGGAAAAAAAGACCATAACTTAGTTCTGTCAGGGATAATGTCTAGAACTAACTGACAGAATGAAGTGATTAGTAAATCACTAGGGCTAAATACTAGTATTAGGTTAATATATAAGGAAGAACAGATTGGCTGGTTGGACTTCTGGGATTGGTTCGGTGTAGAAAAGGAGCTTTTTAAAATGGATGGTTTCATTTAAATAAAATAGTGTTTGGCTTGTTTGCTAAGGCTATTAACTTAGTTGTAAAATAAGTTTTGAACTAGCACTAGACCATGGTGAGAGCTAGGAAAAACTAAATGCAGAAAGAACAAGAGGCAGAGAAACATTTAGCACAAGAATGAGTACAGAAGTAGTTATAAAGATACGCTTAATTGTCACTACTGGAAGTATAAGAAATAAAGTAGATGACTTTAGATCATTGATAGGAAAGTAGGATTTTAATATAATGGGAATAACTGAAATATGGTTAAGTCTAGATGATTTTGATGACAGAAATCTCTTTGAAATACATGGTTATAAGTTATTTGATAGTAACAGAACAGTAAAGAGAGAGAGAGGATTGGCTCTGGATGTAAAGTGCAAGTTACATCCTGTTGGAATTGAGAATATTAAGGACAATAGCAAAGGCTTTGAATCCATTTGTGTTTCTGTTAGTGGACGTTAAGGAAGAAAGCTCTTAGTATGTATCTGTTACAGACCATCAGATGAAACTGATGAAATTAGTCAGAAACCTTACAGTAAGATTAAGATTTCCACTGTTAATGAAGTCATAATTATGGGTGATTTTAATTTCAGACTTACTGACTGGAAAATGCTAGAGTCAAACCATGAGGGAGAAAGATTTTTGAAAGCTATTCACAATGGCTTTCTTCACCAATTAATCAAAGAACTTTCTAGAAATAATGCTATTCTAGATTTATAGTTAACTTCAAATAAAGAAATGATTGAGATGGTAGAAATCTAGGAATATATGGGTGCATTACATTCCATGTTTTGCTGCACATTGAGATAAGGAATAAATGATATTTTGTTACAAATTTCAAAATAGCAAATTTTGAATTAGGCAGCCGAGTTATTTGGAGACACTGTTCAGATGGGGAAAATGTTTAAATACTCAAGGGAAACTTATTCCTTATAGAAAGGTTGTTGCAAGTAAAAACACCAGACTGGCTCTCAAAGACTTTAACAGATAAAATTAAAGTATCATAAATTTAAATTGACTGGTATGATATGATACTTAGAAGATTACAGAATAGCAAGTTGGCAAAACAGGAAATAAGGATATTGAAAAGGTCATGTGAAAAAAGTTTGCTGAAAATATGAAAATTAAAAGTAGAGACTTGTTTTAAGTACATTAAGGGTAAATAGAATGTTAGGATGGGGAAAGGATCCTTGAATAATAACAAAAAAAGGCTAGTATCTGATGATTATGAGATGGCTGGGTTATTAAATGTTGCTTTTTCTTTGGTTTTTACTTGCAAAGATTTAAGCAGTATTCCACATCTTGAATGTTTGATAAATGGAAACAAGATCAAATAAGAAGACTGCATTAATTCTGAGCTGGATAAGAAAAAATTGGAAACTAATAAACATAACGGTCCTGGATCAGATAATACTTCCCCAAGAACTGTTTTTAGGGAGATTAGATAATGAATATGCAAGCCATTTATTACTATTTTTTGTCAGTCCTTGAATAGTAGGCAAGTACTAGAGCATTGGAAGTTAGCTGATGTAACTCCTTTTTTCAAGAAAGGTGATAAAAATTTTCCCAATACTTTTAGATCCATTAGTCTTACATCAATTGTGGGAAGGTTGTGTAAAGTATGATTAAAAAAATACTTTGCAAAGTCCTTTAACAAGGTTTAGAATTTTAATAACTAATCAACATGGTTTCACTAAAGAAAAATTTTGCTTATAAATTTCTTGACATTCTTTGGAAAGGTTACTGTTTATGTAAATGAGGGTAAAAGTGTACATTTGATATGTCTGGATATTCAGAAAGAACTTAATAAGGTATCACACAAAAAAAGTCTTTGAAAAAATCATCTCTATATATGTGAGAAGATAAGTTAACAAATTGGATAGAAGGATCACTGGATGGAAGAAAGAAAAGGGGATGTCATAGACAGAGTTCAGTCAAAGTGGATTAATGTCACAAGTGGAATAACTCATTTTGGATAGAAGGGGTGCTGGATGGAAGAAGGAACAGGGGATGTCACAAACAGAGTTCAGTCAAACTAGATTAATGTCACAAGTGGAGTACCTCTCTTTGGATAAAAGGGGTGCTGGATGGAAGAAGGAACAGGGGATGTCACAAACAGAGTTCAGTCAAACTAGATTAATGTCACAAGTGGAGTACCTCTCTTTGGATAAAAGGGTCACTGGATGGAAGAAAGAAAAGGGATGTCATAAACAGAGTTCAGTCAAACTAGATTAATGTCACAAGTGAGGTACCACTTTCTGATTTGCATCAATGATATACATGAAGAAATAGTCAATGAACAACTCAAAACTTGCAGATGATATTAAGATCTTGGGTGTTGCTAGCTTTGAATAGGATACTACTGATTTACAAAAGGATTTAGATCATTTAGTGAGTTGGGCAAATAAGTGGCAGATAAGTTTTAATTGTAATGCAATATTATTTGAATTATAAGTATAATTTGGATGAAAATAGCCATAATAGTGTTACACAGGCAAGGGGTCTTTGCATAATAGTCAATCAGTCTCTAAAGCCATTCAAGCAGTGTGTTGATACTCATGGTATGGCAAACATAATTTCAGGTTGTATCTACAAAAATACTGAATACAAGTCTAAAGAGTTTTTAACGTTATTGTATAGGTCACTGGTTAGGCCACATTTGAAATGCTGTGTTCAGTCTTGGGCTCCTTACCTTTGGAAAAACATCTAATTGTTGAAAAGGATTCAGAGGAGGGTTACTAAAATGGTGCCTGAGATAAAAGGGTTGTCATATGAAGGGAGGCTAAAATCTTTCAAATTGTTTTATCTTGGTAAAAAAAAAAAAAAAGGGCTGGGGGGGAATACGACTGTAAAGGAAATTGATAGTGTTGATGAATCATCTGTTTTCATACTTAACATTGAAAGTAACAGGACTAGGGGAAACAAATATACACTTCAGCAGGGTAAGAGACATCTTCAGCCAAGTTATTTTTCTAATTGGGTGTTTGGCCTTTGGAATGGGTTGCCTTCAGATGTTGTAGAGGCAGTAAACTGAAATGAATTTAAGAAAAAGCATGATAATTATATGAATGATAAGGGCTAAGTTTTTTTGTTTAAGTTAAGTTAATTTAGTTTAGCATGTAGAACAGCCGAGATGGACCAATAGTCCCAGAACATTACATTAATAAGCAAAATCAAATGGATAACAACAATGACAAATTCTTCCTTGGACAAATAGACTTAATCAATTGGGGTAAAAGACACAGCAGCATGATGCAAATCAAACTTGAAACTGAAACCATCTGATTATAGTCAAAAGTGCAAAGTCACAGAGCCATGCTGCCTCCACCAAAGATTACAGACTACTCTAACTGTAAAGTAGGATTTGACAGTCACTTTTATAACACATACACAACCTTGAAGAGTGAAGCATGATTTTTTTTTCCAATATAGCAATTACACACAGTACCCAGCACTAGAAATATTCCAAATGATATTTTGCCTCATCAAGTTAACTGAGCCAAAGGAGAATTGTTTGTTTTGAATTTCACGCAAAGCTACACGAGGGCTATCTGCACTAGTCATCCCTAATTTAGCAGTATAAGATTAGAAGAAAGGCAGCTAGTCGTCACCACCCACCGCAAACTCTTGGGCTTCTCTTTTACCAATGAATAGTAGGATTGACCATCACAGTAAAATGCCCCCATGGCTGAAAAAGTGAGCATGTTTGGTGTGACAAAGATTCAAACCCATGACCCTCAGATTATGAATTGAGTTCCTTAACCACCTGGTCATGCTGGGCCTGCCAAAGGGAAAAAGTATAGAACAGCTACTAAAGAATTATTCAGACAACAAAGTTTGTCAATATTATGAGGAAAAAGTAATAATCAGTGCACGTTACACACAAAATCCTAAATATTTATATTGTATATGTATCCCAACTACAAAGATTTATACACACTTAACCACCACTAAAGAGTACGGTTACACTACACTTCTGGAACTAATCCTACTAATCTTGTTTTGTTTTTCCTCTGAAGACGACAATGAATCAAGTTCGTAGTCTTCGATCCAGTAATTATAACTTATAGTTGACGCAACTCTTTCCCGTTATATCCCAAATCATATCATTTGATAATACTTGTTGCAAGTAGTTATTTATCTTTCTCGTTTGTCTAACATTATTAAAAACGAGATGAAATGTGCAAAAAATGAATATTATCACCAATATTTTGCTTCACTTACCAGCGACTATAACATGTACCAGTCAGGGCTTCTCGAATTGTAAGCTTTACTCTGTTTAGTTTTGAAAAATTCTAACAAAGGATTTGTTTTTCAAAATCCTGTTATTAATGTTTTGATTATTTTAGTGACTCATTTCAGGAATACAACTGCTACGAAAAGTTCTTATAGCAAATGTTCGGTAATTTTATTTATGGCAAAGTTACTAAGGCTATCTGCTATCACTCCTGAGTAAAACGAAGGCATCAAGCATTTACCCTAACATCTACTTTTTAAGGGGCTGACTGCAGCTCCTATAGTTTACCTGCAGCTTAAAGTGCAGGGAATATTTTAAGGTACGTACGGATTCGAAACTGGTTAGTCAGCACCGAAACCCAAAGCTTAATAACAGGGCCAACCCACGCCCTTCCAGTCCAGACAAAGCATTTGCAATTAAAGACAGATTCCTTGGGGGTCGTGTGGTTTATCAGAATGAAATATGGGTAAAATAGTATACTATTTGCCAATCGCGTGAGATACATAAATATACTTACAAAACCAGGTCAAACTGTAGTCACTTCTACCTCTTATTGACACGAATTAACATACAACGGACACCAGTTTTTGTTTGTTTTCATCTTAAAATATTGAGCTCTATAAAAATCTATGGAAGAAATATTCCATAAAAATTATGATAAACAGGATAAATATTCTGACTTAGATTTTGTTCTCAATTCTTTGTATTGTTTCTTCAATTTTATCTTTTTAAAAATAAAGTTTATACATATAATAAGCCATTTAGTCTCCAATACTCATCCGGTGTTTAGTGTTCTTTGTTCTCAAAGTGTAACATTATTTAGCTTCTAGTAACCTGAATAACAAGTTTTACAAGAATCTTTGAGAACAATGACTTTTGATAAAATGAAGTCCTAAACATTATCATAGAAACGTCAAATGTTTTAAACAAATGTTAATCGCACAAGAGTTATTGTCTTGTGATTACAATATAAACTGAAAATACCTCAGTATATTACAGTCAAAGTGTTTAAAAAGAATGACATGTAAAGCAATAAAAATAGTATAACTCGTTATATACATAAGACATTTTAAATATAAAAGCCACAGTACTTTTATTTAAATGAAATATCCTTTCACTAGATGGCACCACCTGCTCACACAACCTGACATCAGTGAACGACTTTTTTTCTTTTCTTTTTTTACAGTTTTTATATACTGTAAGCAACATAAGTGTGGGCTCTTTCTGTTACCGTTTAAGAAGCATAATCAACGGCTTTCTGTTGAAGCAAATAAAATACACAGGTATTTTTATATTTATACAAAAACTAACAATTAATTCAAGGATTTTCCTACTAAATCCTGGATTAACGTGAAAATCAAATCAATGTAATTTTACCTAAAACTGCGAAATGTAAAAGTTTAAAATCAAACCTTAAACACTAAGAATGATCACTAGCTAGATCTTAAATACTATATATAACAATGATCGCATAAACAGTACAGACTTTTCATGAGTTTTATTATATCAAATTTAATAAATAATCAACCTAATCTTTGTTGTGTTTAATATAGCATAATAAATATTTAAGCAGGAGAATAAAACACAAGAAGTATTACAAAATATCAAAATCCTTCATTTAAGGCATGTGTTCGTACAGGGAAAATTGTAACATACGTATAGGTGGAGCTAAATGTACCTACAAGTCGTTATTTGCTTGATGGAAAGAAAAACATCAAAGTGTATACTAATTTTATACATCGAGAATAAAACACAAGAAGGATTACAAAATCTCAAAATCCTTCATTTAAGGCATGTGTTCGTACAGGGAAAATTGTAACATACGTATAGGTGGAGCTAAATGTACCTACAAATCGTTATTTGCTTGATGGAAAGAAAAATGCGATAATTTCAATCCTGTAAACTTTGTATTTTAAAACTTGGGTACATTTAAAGAACTGCAAAATTTGATTATTTGTTAGGTCTACCATATACATACTATATATATATATATCCTTTCATATATATATATATATATATATATATATATACTAACACAAAAGCAAGTAAACTGAGTTTTGTTGTTTTTAATCATAGTTACGTTATCATTGCTTTACAAGTAATCCTATTTACTACCTGGACGAAGAAACAAACTTAAAACATTTTGTTTTGTTTTTGAATTTCGCACAAAGCTACTCGAGGGCTATCTGTGCTAGCCGTCCCTAATTTAGCAGTGTAAGACTAGAGGAAAGGCAGCTAGTCATCACCACCCACCGCCAACGCTTGGGCTACTCTTTTACCAACGAAAAGTGGGATTGACCGTCACATTATAACGCCCCCACGGCTGGGAGGGCGAGCATGTTTGGCGCGACTCGGGCGCGAACCCGCGACCCTCAGATTACGAAGCGCACGCCTTAACGCGCTAGGCCATGCCAGGCCAGGCCCCTCTTAAAACAAGTATTTATTATTGTATTTAGTAACTGAGTGCTACCAGAATTAAGTAAAAGCGTTGATGTGTTATTCTGGTTAAAAAATGGCGTCTCGGAAATGAAAATCGTATGTTTAAATTTGAAACAGTTATTTCAAAGTTTCCAGAATTTTTTAATCGTTCAATTGATAAACAATTTGAAACGTACTTTGCTAATAAAAAAAAAACATTCTTGATGAAATATTCATACTGGATGATCTAAAGTGTAACGTTTTTTGTTTGTGTAAATTGTGAAAAATGGAAACAGAAATACGTGTAGTTTTCTTAAAGCTGATGGTAGGTAACCCGATACATCCAGTTAGATCCTGCAAACTGAAAAGAAAGGAAGAGTAAATTGACAAGTTATGTCCATCTGTAACTCAGATTATATCAAGGATAAACACGAGGAAAAAAGGTTCGTAAAATATTTAATATATAAAAGGAAATGAAAGCGGTAACCGAGAGATGAATGACAATATACATCAGCAGAAGATTCCAAATACGAAAGCAAATGAAAGCGATAACAGAGATGAATTATAATACACATCAGCAAAAAATTCCAAATATAAAGAAACTAAATGCAGTAGCTGAGAGATGAATGGTGAAATATTAAGATTCTAAATATAAAAATAACTGGGGAAGGGATAGTAATACATTAACAGAAGATTCCTACTTTAACAAAATAAAAGCAGTAACTCGGAGATGAATAGAGATATGATCTCTCCTGTTAAAATAAACGCAGTTTGTGAATATACTTAACTAAGTACAACATTTTCACCTGCCTTTCCGGCCCGCCATGGCCTAGCGCGTAAGGCGTGCGACTCGTAATCCGAGGGTCGCGGGTTCGCGCCCGCGTCGCGCTAAACATGCTCGCCCTCCCAGCCGTGGGGGTGTATAATGTGACGGTCAATCACACTATTCGTTGGTAAAAAGTAGCCCAAGAGTTGGCGGTGGGTGGTGATGACTAGCTGCCTTCCCTCTAGTCTTACACTGCTAAATTAAGGACGGCTAGCACAGATAGCCCTCGAGTAGTTTTGTGCGAAATTTCCAAACAAACAATCACCTGCCTTTACTTCGTTTGCAGAATGCTTTCCATGTAAGTTACGGCAAGTAAAAGTGTGAAAAACACATAACGCACTTGCTGGGAGGTGAATGCTGACATCATCCGATCCAGTCAGTTTGAAGTAACTTCACTCACACTTCCAAACGTCTCTATCTGTACCTCTGCTTCATTTACAGATTATCTAGAAGACCCTAAAAAGGAGGGTTAACTACTGCTACGATGTAACATATCGTTTGTAGATAGTGAATAACTCACAGGACTTAGGGATCAAAACTTTACGAACAAGAATATATAAAGAAAACGTATACATACTACATTGTTTATCTGACACACAGTTCCTTTCATAGCTTCAGTTTAGCAGATTCTTCATTCAAACAGATCGGAATATCTTCTTACTAAAAAGATTCTATTTGGTAATATAAAAACATCAACAACATGTGGCATGATCAA
The DNA here is from genome assembly GCF_004210375.1 of Tachypleus tridentatus. Lineage (NCBI taxonomy): Eukaryota > Metazoa > Arthropoda > Merostomata > Xiphosura > Limulidae > Tachypleus > Tachypleus tridentatus. The sequence goes on along the minus strand of NC_134828.1, from coordinate 31,476,317 downwards.
AAGTGAAATATGATACTGATGAACCACATCTCGAATCCTCTTCTACGTGAAGTTGTTGAAAGCATCGTGGTGAGAAAAAGAAATCTATAACAGATACACGTACTCCTGCAGGATCACCGAAAATTTTCTGTTTTAAGAAAAAAATAAAACTATAATTTAGACTAACATTTTTATTTCCTGCCTTTTTAGTTCAGACGTCATGCTGTGTTATAGCCTACACAGCGAATGATTCTTCTCGCGATTCGTCGCATGCGTACATTTCACTGGCGTCACGATGGTACAAATTGCAACGTCATTATACTGTCTACTGACTGACTGACAGACAATACATTATCGTACGATAGCGCAAGAGGTGAAACAGGTGACCCCTCCAAGTGCACTTCGGCCCCTTTTGAGAAAATTGTGCGATTTTAAAACAAAAACGATACATTTCATTAATAAACCAACATTGAGTTAATAAGCCTGTTAAATCAGAAATAATGAAGTAAAACTAAATTTTAAGTCTAGTTATAATATTTTTACAAACCAAATTTTACGTAAGTTATGTGGACTAAGTTTTAGCACGATTTCTCTAAATAGTGTGTGCGCATCAGATTTTGTTTCAAATCACCGTGACACACGTCAGTGTGTGTGTGTGTTTCTTATAGCAAAGCCACGTCGGGCTATCTGCTGAGCCCACCGAGGGGAATCGAACCCCTGATTTTAGCATTGTAAGTTCGTAGACTTACCACTGTACTAGCGGGGGGGAGGGCGACACACGTCAGTAGTTTGATTTTGGACATTCTCGCAAAAATTTCAGTTGCCTCATATACGCCTCTAATTTTAAACATTATGATAAGCCCAGATAGACTACAGTTAGTCAACTCTGTTTCGTGTACTAGTGCTAACATATACAGGGCCATCTTCACATAGAACAGCCAAAGGCTTAACACTCCTACGAAAAGTGAGGCCTAACAGGCCCCAGAGCAACTTGAAAGGTTATTAATATTTGATGAAATGAATCAAATGAAATGGCAATTTCATTTAAATACAAATTTATTAGCCTAATATTAATAACCTTTCAAGTTGCTCTGGGGCCTATTAGGTCCCACTTTTCGTAGGAGTGTTAAAACATCCAAGAGTTTGCTTATCAGTTCATGTTTTCTATTATTTTCTGTCTGAACAAAGTACCAAAATCCTTAGTGTTAAATACGTGTTACAAATAAAGAAACGTCTGAACAAATAACAAAATGTGTTTACGTACGAAACGTTTTTCAACATACAATAATAATAATAAAAAAGCAAAAGTAACGGTGAGACAGTAAAATGAGGCTACAGATTTTTACCAATGACGCGGCTAGACTTACAAAAGTGCCTCCAGTTTACTTATTCTAGCCGTCCTCGTAAACTAAAAGTTCAGAAACTATTCAAAACACTATTTGAATTATGAATACTGACTACACCACATGCATAACTGCAGCCACTGACGTAATAATACATATATTTTTGGAGTGTTATTTTGTTGTTTTTTCGGGATATTCGCAAGAGGGTCCCTAATTTTGAAATCGTTGACTACAGGGGAAGTACTTAGTCGACAACCCCAACTATCAGGCTATTCTTCTCCAAGTGAAGAGTGAGCCTTGACAGTCACACTTATAACACACCCACGATTCCAAACAGTGAAGCGTGATTTTGTTTGTCGGTAACGGGACGCGAACGTTAAATCCGCAGATCAATATAGTCTCGCACAGTAATGACTGGGCCACATTAGGCCCAGGAGACAAACTGAAAGGTTTATTTTTTGCAGATAAAAGTCTGAAGAACTCCTTCTCGTCGTGTTTCAATAATACAACAATTTATAGTGGTGGTATCGAATAATAACTGGGAAAGTGTGTTTCACGATAACAAAAGCCGTAAACATGCACGTGGAAGGTATCTCAGGCGGTGAAGGAAACGTTGGTTGAAATTTTTTTGTTTTATTCATAATAAGATTTTTCTTCCTCATACTATTCCATCTTTGATAAGACATCTAAAAAGTAAACCTTACTTTTATGAGAAAGATCTTGCACAGCGCATATACGACACAAAACATGACGTCACAAGTCCTTCACAATGTGACGTAACAACTAATGACACTCTCGTAACTACAGCCGCCCCCTTTCTTCTTGGTCGTTGTTGGTTCTTGAGCGGCTTTACTTCTGAACGATGCTTAACACTCCTACGAAAAGACGTTTCTAGTCCTGATTTCTCCAAGCCCGTTCCCCTGGCTGTGGTTTCGCTAGATAGTAGATAGGGACAGTGGGAATCTCGTTAATCCATTCATTAATGGATTTAAATGGCAATTTCATTTAAATACAAAATTATTAGCCTAATATTAATAACCTTTCAAGTTGCTCTGGAGCCTATTAGGCCCCACTTTTCGTAGGAGTGTTAAAGCTTCACAGTTACATATGTGTAAGGAAACACGCGCGCGCGCCCTTTGAGACACATTGTATTGGCGAAAAGGGTCAGTCGTTAAATGGAATACGGTGATTTCTTACGTCTTAGAAACTAAACGCCCTCAATTCTTTTGTACGTGCTCTGAATGGACAGACCGGTTTTCGAAATGTAAAGAAATAGCTTTTAACTATGACAAGATGATGGGAATAAACGAATGTTTTTAGTAGTTCAGGTTTTTAAAAACACACCTCCACAACATACAATATGTTATTGTATTTCAAAAGTGCCAAAAAACAATAAGTTCATCTGTGTCAACGACCACTTGCGGAAATTAAAATGACAGTGAAGACGGACATCCTGTGTCTTGATCATTTTCGCGGGGTTTTTCTCGTGTTTTTTTTTGGTAAAAGAAAAACTTTTACTTATTAAACCATTACCGTATCATTGGTTTAAATGAAGTTTATCTCAGATGAGTTGTTAACTTATTATTAAGCAATCGTTGGAATTATGATATGTATATCCGCTCAGCCGTTAAAAAGAAAACAATTAAGCAATATATTTAGCCGCGGCATATCGGCTGAGAATGGTTCTGAAGTTGTTTTATTCTTTAAGTACGAACTCTTAATATACAGTGGAGCGCCATTAAGCCGCGGACCAGTAAACCGCGAAATCGATTAAGCCGCTGTAGCAAGTCTTGTCCCAACAGTTTTGATGTATTAAATCTACTACCTGGCTTTTTAAAGTTTCTCATACTCTCCTTGTCTGTATAACTTCAAGGGGATATTTAAAAAGGATTTGCTTTAATTTGGGAGATAAATAAATTATATTACAATAAAAATCGACCTTTAATCTACCTTATCCGCTCTCTATATCAGCTTTATGAAGGCCGCCATTGTTACCGAATCACACCTCTCCATACATTAATGTTAATCCGCGGTAAATCGTGAAAAAAGTGATCAATAATTAAAGTATTATTTTTAATTCGATAATCCGATATTTTTTATGGAATTGTATAAATATTGGCCATAAACCCAATAAAAATCACTTCAGTTTCTGAATTGACAGCGAGCATATCATATTGACATGGCGGCCCGCATGTAACACGGGAAGACGAAATTTTACAGGGAAAAGCGAACCATCGTAATGTATTGGTTGTTTGTGTTAAAACGACATTTGTCAATTATATCTGAATAGTCTATACACTAATATTATAATTATCACGAAATGGCCCGGATGAGGCTCTTTGGCGGAGCTGTTGGCGACTTCGGCTTTTCAGTCACAAAAGTTTAAGCCGCGGACCACTTAAATTATTCTAATTCTGTCTAAACGAATTTCAATTTGAGGATAGGCTCGTAGAGACCGTGATGAGTAATAAAAGCAAATAGGGTATACACGCGAACTCCACGTTTGGTTTTGCTGTTGCATAAAAATATAGCTAATAAAAAAGGAAACAAATGTCTCGTGTACTAATATAATACTGCTTGAAAGAAGTTCGTGTGTCGCGGCAGTTGAGAATTTCTTCTTGAACATACTCGAAAGAATAGTGCACTAAGCAGATTTAGCATGCCAATGCAAAGTGGTCTGGAGGAATGCCACCAAAGAAAAGTTTGAAAAATAGATGCTCCGAGCCTGAATTATGTGTTAATTTTACTATAAAATGTATTAAGAGATATAGCCATTTGTAAGAACTTTTTTATAATTCACAAAAACTAGTATTCGTTGGCTCTTGTACTTACCTTAGCTATAAGCAGGCACAAGCATGTACACTTGTAGATTACACACATCATTTATATGCATTGTTATACTGATTCATACGTAGTACTACAACTCTATATATTTTTCTACAAAAACAATTTAAGTACAAGTTTAGAAAGCAGAACATGGGCATTCGCAGGAATTTCTAAGGAAAGGCAAAAGTTTCCAGGTTTTAAAAACGCGACGCAATAAACATGGGATTATTTAGCAAATAATGAAAATGTGTTATAGTAACTTACACAGTTTCAAAGCTTCTGAAGTGTCATTTTGTACGTAAGGAAAAAAATGCCACAGTTTTTCATTCTGGAAATCAGGTAACCATACCCTAGATAACCCTAGAAGGAGCAATTAGCACTTTACAATGCTCCGAAATTTGTTTTCATAATGTCATTTAGCAGTTTCTTTGACAACTGTGCAATTATGAACGAAATTGTTTGCAAATGTGTAGAATTTTCGCACAAACCTAACGTAGGTGAAATCGATAAAACACGCTAAGTGTTAACAGAGTTGCATACATGGACAGGGCCCAACGAAAGGATTCAGGAGTTCTCGGTCGTAATTCCAGGTACAAAATCTAGCCCTCGTGCAGTAATAACATTAGCATTTTCCCAAATATTAAACATAAAAGCGAAATAAAAATTATATCTACTGTCTAGGAGAGCAGATGGAGGGGTCCATCACAGGATCTGATTGCCAAGGTCATAAACAGGACCATACAGATATTTGTTCGTTCGTTGTCTGTTCTTAAAAGATAACTTAGACAATGGGCTATCTGTGTTGTGCCCCCAAGTGTATGGAAGCCTGGTTTTAACAATGCAAACCCTTAACTTTATAACTTAGTCAATGGGGATGGCATTCAACAGATTCCTAAACCGTGGCAGCTCTGTGGGCTGTGATACATCTTTGTTTTCTTAACTTTTCTTAAGCCATATTATATACAAGCAAGCAATGTAAGAAGAGATGTTGGTTATGTGATATTGTGGAAGGAAATAGCTATTATAACTGTAAAAAAAAAAAATTAAAAACAACAACAAAGCAATTAACACTTATCACTGACAAATACAGAATGAAGATCTCCATTCTAAAAACTCTAAGATTGTCCAGTTATAAACTGCTTTTACTAGTAATGTAGAAGGTTATTTGTGGATGACTGTCTTCGTGGACACTGTCCAGTTATAAACTGCTTTTACTAGTAATGTAGAAGGTTATCTGTGGATGACCCTGTCTCAGTGGACACTGTCCAGTTATAAACTGCTATTACTAGTAATGTAGAAGGTTATCTGTGGATGACCCTGTCTCAGTGGACACAATTTGGATAAAATAGCACAAATAGAAAATAGATGGCAAAATACACACACACACACACACACACAAGCAGGGCTGGAGTATTTATTAGGCAAATAGGCACAATACCTATGGTATATGAACATTTTCTTTAAAAGTTAATCTTTGATTGCCTAGGCCCTATGATCCTCTTGACCCAGCACAGCTCACTAGATATTTATAAGTAAAAATGTTTTGAAGATTTTAACCATTAAATGATACAAGATTTATAAAGGGAAAACAATGGTAACGAATGAATGATGATAAAATTTACTAATAATGTCTGGAAGAAGTTTTTAGGATACAGTTGAATTTTGTATACTTCTAGTTTCACAGATTACAAAACTAACCTTACAAAAAAAAAAAATGCAATTGCTGAATCAAGACAGATACTTATCATAATGTGAATATTAGCATGCCATGAAAAAATTTTTTTTGAAAACTGGAACCATATTCAATATGACAAGAATACTTCAGAGGCACTTGAAATTTCTAGTAGATACAGAACATAAAATCAGGCTAATAAAAAGATCCAAAGCAAGTCAGCAAATGTTTGCTACAGTTTACATGTCACATGTAGTCGAAGATTTACATTTTCTTTGTAAATTATTGACACAGTACTTAGAAAGAGCAGTTTAAAAACAGACTCCACAGATGGAAAGTTAAAAATAAAAAACTTGTGTTAAAACACATGGAATTTGAGATTGCTTAATGATGCTGCATACATGAATCAAAGAAACTTTTGACTAAATGAAATTTATCAGCAGTTTCTACTTGGTTTAATACAGTGCATTATCTTATACTGAAGAAAACCTTACATCTACATAAAAACAAGAGCTCATGGAACCCTGGCAGTATTTTCAGGACTTTGTACCATCTCATCATAGTAACAAGAGAATGACTGTTAGCACAAGCAGAATGTTTACTAAGCAATTCAGTAGAAATGTAAAACCTTAATATTAAAAGTGGTTGTCAAAGAAAGAAAAGGGGGGGTAGTTAATTTTTAGTAGGTCAGTTCACATGAAAAACAAAACAGACTATTCCACAAGATGTACTGGAATTTTCCAATTACATTTACTTCAAACAGGATAATAAATTACACTTTCCACTTGCATGAAAGGTTGTGTAAATTTTTGGGCAAGTGCCATTGTAAACTAGTCCATATTTGTTTTCTGTGATACATAAAAGCTGCCTGAACATTTTTTGTTGTTATTTTGGAGACCAAATATTATATACTGTCCTTATTTCTGTAGCTTACAAGAAACAGTGAAGTAAAAGATGGCACTGACAGATGTACTCTATTTCCAATGTACAGTCTACGTAACTATATATTAAATACTCAAAACAGTAAAAGAAAAACTAGATTTATTTCATCACTCCTAGAGAGCTCTTCCTTCTGTTGCATTTCAGACCCAACCAACTTTACTCTTATGGGGACAAAGCACATGTTCATAAAATATCAAGATTCTGTAAGGAATACTACTAGTGACACTTGATACCCAATATCTTCTTATAGTTCAACTGTTGTGCAATAAAGAACCCCAAAGGAGTTCTGAAAGCAATCAATACATTTTTTATTTTCATTATTACCACTTCAGTCATTATGTTCAAGGTGTACTCAACAATTCAACTGTTTTAAACACTAAGCCAATAGAATCATTTTTATCTCCTCTCCAATCAAAAACAAAAACTTTTGAAATGTTTAACTAACATTAAGATTCATCTTGCAATCAAACACAGGTCTTGCAATTTCTGAACACAAATAACACCTTGGTAAACAAAATGCTTAGAATTATTAATAAATTGTATTGAGTGTTTAACATCATCTAATCAAAGTTAAAAAAACTATCAAAATGAAGTGATCTTTTTTTGTAATTTTAAAGAAATGCTAAACATCCTAAGGTCTACAGCTTTACTAATGTTAGAATATTAGTAAACTTAACTAAAACCAGATCCTAAGGTTTACAACCTAACTAACTTTAAAATTATATCATTCATGATGTTACAAAAACAGGTAAGTTCAAAATGTAAATTTGGCACAAAAATACAAAACCCTGTAACTCAAACACTTGAAAGGTGGACCCTTCTTCACTGAGGCAAACTGTTTGCCCCTAAAAGAAAGAGGTTTACAGTTATAATGAGCTCCTGCAAAAATAGCTACTAAAGCCTACAGCTTCACTAGTTTTGGCTGTGCAAGACCATAATAAAAAATTTAATGCCCAAAACTAATCGTTAACTTATTTCATAAAACAGGCCCATAACATATAAACTATACTCAAGTAGCAGGAAATACACAACTGACCTCCACATATCACAGGACTAATCTCTTGATAGCTGACTGTATTAATTATAAATACACCAGAATGACCCATATATTGTTTTGATAAATTATCTTAACCTATTTCCTCAGCCAGAAGTTAAACAAACAGTACAGTTTTATAATAGTATCCCCCAATACAATTGCTGTAAATAGAAAAATAAACTTCCTTCCCAAATAGAGTAACACACAAGTCAATACATACTGTATATACTGTCAACCACTGTAACCTCTTCATACAAATTTAGTAATATACTTTGTTTTTTAAATTAAAGTGTTTAGGAAACAGAGAAATGGTCATCAAACATCTACACTTGAGAGAAGAAGGGATAAGTCAAACAAAGACAAAGAAAGCATACTTCTATATTTTGAATAAATGTCCATAAGAAATAAAGTATTTAAAAACATTTTGGTAAAAAGTTCCATCAATATCTGTATGCTAATTGGGATACTCAAACTGTTCATTAAATTAAGTAAAAACATAAAAGTTAATAGGAAGAAGTTACTTTGAAAACTTTGAAGAATAGATTTTTGATATTTGGTTAAGGAGGAGCCAAAGTCATTCATAAATACATATTTGGAAAAAACTTTCAAGAGACTAAACACAAAATGGTCACACACACATATTTACTACAGCTACATTTAACATCAAGAATAATACAGGTGGCACAACCTTCCAAATTTCATTCCTATCAAGTCTGGAAAACTTTACTAGTTGTATAAGAATCTTATACTTTTTCATTCCAAATGTTTTTTTTTTTTTTTATGTGAAAACAAAATGAAACTAACTTATGTAACAGTTTCATGTTTATGAGCTGGGGCAGAGTTATATTTTTTTGTACAAGAAACTCTTTTGCAACTACATTGTATTGTAGAATTCAAATAATAAACAAATTTACATAATCTTTTAATGAATTTCATGAAAGAAATACTGTTTATATTTCAATGTTCCCTAGTTACCCAGCTAGACCTTGGAGCCACTACTGAGCAAGTCTAAAATGGATTGATGTCAAAACTAAGAAATGAATATACTATGTTGTGAAACATACAGACTGCTTACACAACACCTGCAGACATTATTATTCCAGTCAAATGCCCAACTTACTATAGGTAAGGAAGATACTTGCTTCTTATGAGTAAGTAGGACAGCTGTTAAAACACACTATATGTTCAAATGAATCATTCAAGTCCAAATTAAACACAGTTACAAATCAAGACAAATCTAGTACATGCAAATTTTATAAATATCTTATGCAGCTACACATACTATCAAGTATCAAATCCACCAAGTTAAATGCATGGAGATCACATCCAACCCCCCACATTTATAAAATGTAAGAAAAATAACTGAGAACCACAATTACCCCAAACAAAAAATTGTTCTACTCATAACACAATAATTGTTTAAACATAGCATAATAAATAATTACATATTCTCAGAAAATGTATCGGTAACTCAACAGAGAAGTGAACTTCTTTGTACAAGACTGCATTTAAAATCGGGCCTTTAATTACAATGAAAAATATAAAATACTTGCGACACAGTAACATTTTCTCCGTTTAAAACGAACAAACTACATCTTTACAGCACAATAAAAGTTATTGGTTTTTTATAACCAACTGAACATGCACTAACAGGAACAAATTTCAGTTTCTTTAAAAACAAACAATATTATACAGTAGTTACACTGTAAAAACCCAACTACTGTATGGCAAGCAAAGCAGAAACTGGTTACAATTCATTATTACAAGTAAAATGATAAAAACAGACATGTCTATTACTTTGTCTACTTTACATTCCTATGTATATAGAATCTGCAATTAGTTATAAAACACAATAAATTAACTTAATTAGTAAATACATGAAAACAACATGTTGACAATTTTATAATTTTACAATACATTTAAAAATAAAATGAAAATATCAACATAGTACTTTGTTAAATGTAATAATTACATTTGTTGCTGTTTTTGTGTTTCAATAATTGCAGTATTACCTATGAGATACATTCTCTTGTTTAGCACAGGAAATGTGAGTCACTAGAATCCAAGTAGGTAATACTAACGAGTCATAGATTTTGCTCGTATTACCTAATACAGTTTTTATATACTTTGATAAACATTTCACACACAAACTAGCTTAGTCATCTAGCATTAGAAAGTTCATACAGCTTCAAAGACCATTCAATCCATAACCATAAAAAACATAAGCTTCATTTTAGTAGCATATACACTCAATACACACATTTAATTAAGAATATTTATTCATTTACATAGCAGCACCTATGTATAATGTCTTATAAAATAAAAACAGTTTTCTTAAAGTACACACACACACTTGTTGTGTATTCTACTTACTTGGGACTCCATTTCATTTGCTAGATGTATTACAGTCTTAACTTTGTCCCTCATCCTTGCATCTGTAATACCATATTTTTGTTTCAAATCCTGATCTGTTAGGGCACAAAACACTGCCATTGTTGTATCTGAAGGGATTAAACCTTCTAGTACTTCTTGAAGTCTATGCTTTTTCATAAAACTTCCAACTGTTGTTGACTGTGTTGTCCGACTGCGATGAATACAAGTGACTTGTCTTGAGAGGGGTGCAGATGAGGAACATCCCGTAAAGGCTTCTGTTCTTCGACGTCGCCAAGGGGCATGTTCCCTTTCTGCATCACTCATCTGTCAAAAAATATTTGGAAACTGAAAACTAATATATGTACACCTGCAAAGATGTTAAGATAAACAGGGAATTTGAAAACATGCATTGGTATGCTTTTTACATACTTAGTTATTTTTAATTTTAAAACAGGGTAGGGAAGAATTGTATTACTGTTTAATTACAGAGGAGCTTCTGTTTTCTTATAGCAAAGCCACATTGGGCTATCTGCTGAGTCCACCAACGGGAATCAAACCCTTAATTTTAGCATTGTAAATCCATAGACTTACCACTGTACCAGCAGGGAACAATTACAGAGAAAGGAAAGGTAGTTTTGCATAAAGAAGTAATCTCACCATTTTTCAATACTAACATACCCTGAGTATTGTAGAGAAATAGCTCAAGTGGCATGAAACACAAATCTTCCTTTCCATCTTGAAGTTAAAATGTGAAAACACAAAATAATTAAATTACACAAAAATATAACAAAATATGAATACACAAACACCTACTAAACATAAGCGCATAAAACACAGCACTACATTTTTGTCAAACAAAATAAGGGCAAAACATCAATTAGATGAGGTAATTGGGACATGGAATGAGTTATAGCCAACAATGATGACCTGTAAGAATGTAAGAAGAGAATTGAAAATTTCTAGAAAAATGAAGGATGGATTCATGGATTCAATTTTTACTTTTTCGTGTGTGTGTGTGTGTGTGTGTGTGTGTGTGTGCATGCACACACATGCACACAGACTTGCTATAAGGTCTCTTGATGTCCCTGGATTATGTTACTTTCCTTATTACCAGCCAACCTATTGTACAGATATCATCAGTAATTTTAAATAAAAAAACAGAAATGTTAGTACCAATTCCATTAAAGAAACAGATTTCTGGGGCATGCCAATATCAACTTAACTATGAAGAACTCTTAAATGCTTGTTGATGTCAGTAAAAAAGGTAATTTTATTTTCACCACCACTATACAAAATGAATATTCTAAATATATATATGGAATTTAAGGTTTACTGACACACTTCTGGAAAAACAAGTTCATTTTCTTTCTTCCAATAACAAAATATCTCTCCATATTCAATTAGAGTTCGCATCATGTAACTACCTATTTACAGTTGCTTATTTTATTTATGACTACAGATCTTAGTATATTAAATGTTTCAAATTTATTTTTAAATGTTCTGGATGAAAACAAATATCCTTCACACTTGAGCTTCCTCCAAAGTAAGAAAATTACTACAACAGGAACCTTCCGCTTTGTTTATAAACAGAAATTATTCATCATAAGTCCACAACAATTACATAGTTATCAGTAGTTATGATATCATATATTTCTTATGCCTTTATTCTTTGTTCAAGTGCAAAATACAAAATCATTTCTTGTTAAATTTTAGTCAGAAGCTGATCAGACTAGCATGACAAAGTTTATCAGAAACAGTAACATTCATAATTTGTTCTGTATAATTAACATTACGCATGTATCATTTCAAAATAAACAATGAATAAGCATATTCTGACTTTTTGGAAATATTATTCACACCATTTTGGAATACAAAACGGGTGCTGTCTATGAACACTTTTATAATTACACACTATCTCAAGCATTGAAGTTACATATTAATAAAAGCTTTGTTTACATGCAATGAAAGCAACCTAGAGTCCTTAAAGCAGGATAAATGAATCTCACATTGCTGAAGTCAGTTATATATACTTCATACCTTGATACAGAACTTGGCAATAAATATATGAAAACAGTTTCCACAACAAACACAATGTTTGGCATACTACTGAAAAACAACCGGGCAGTTTGCCATATTTTAGAATTGAAACAGGCACTTCTTGTTCTTAGTAATTTTACAATTATTAGATATTTTTTTCCAACTAAGATTAGAGGTCTGATATTTATATTTCAATTAAAATTGATCAATAAAACAGTTTTTCTGTATATAAAGTTTAAAAGAAACAGTTTTCACACATCTTTCTTCTTCTGTTATCTGAAAACTATTTATTCATTCTATAAAACAATAAATTATTCCAACTTAATTTTATCCTTCATTAAACAGTGTAAATAATATTTTTACAATGCTCACTTTGAATTTAAATGATATTGATGTAATTATAAAAAAAAACTTTCCATACTGACAAATCACCTTTATAATACAGAAGCATGAGTTTTCCTTTTGGAAAATCATCCAAATCATTTTACAATATATTTTATCTTCACTAATCTATTATTTTGCTTTCTTTCTGTGTAATGCACTTCACTAGTCAAACATCCTCAGTTAAGTATCATGTTCATTAAAAATCATTATCATAACCATTAAAAATAACAAATCATAGTAATTGATTTTATGAAATCTGTTTTTATCCTTTTAGGTACAGTGCCTCAATGTTTTGTTATTATAACCATATTTTTAAAGTTATGCAAAAATAACCTTTACATTTTGTTTTTATCTTGACATGGCATCTTATTGTAAATTCAAAGTTCAATTTTTTTAGTACAAGTCAACATCTTCCAACATCAAACCAATAAAAACATCTGGTGCAGGTTAGGAAAAAGGTTCTCCACTGCTCACCTTGGACACAAAAACTGGAAAAGGATCTTACATTCCAAGGACCCACATCATCATGGGTACATGTCCATCACAACTAACACCAGTAGCCTCCGAGAACAGACAGACATCAGGATGATGTTGAAGCAAATAGCAATGTGGCAGTTCAACTCCAATTCAGAACCAAATGTCACTAAATGAATCATCCCATATACACTAGGAAAAGGGTACCTAAGAGACTCGCATGTGAGTGCAACGTGACTGGACCAACGTCAGTAACCCTCGGTAACTAACATCTTGGTGATGGCAAAAGGGAGAGTGATTAACTGCTGAGATGATATGCATTTTGATAGAAACCATCCAGTCTATAACCACATCTGCAGTAGAAAGAATTTCTATACACATCTGCAATGACAGAACATCACCACTTTACTTTCAATTGAGTGGAACCGAGTAAACTTAGGAGGAAGCCTCCATGATCTACCAGCCCAGCAGCTAGAAGTTAGTAAGTGGTAACGATTCCCAAAAGGAACAAAGCACGAGAGACAGTGCAATGAGTGACCATGAAACTATTCTGAAAGTTAAATCATTCCTAACTCAATCAGCAGTACAGGTATGAAGCAATTCCCCTCTGTTCTACTCATATTAGTCCATGAGTTTACATTCCAGGACAAACATATTTATAATGCAAAATATCCCAAGAGAAAACCTGCAAGCAGTCTTGAGGGCCATCCTATCTCTATGGTGGGTGTTACCAGCCTAAATAGTCATATAATACAAGTTTAATAATAAGTATACTTGGTCAATCAACACTTGCCACACAGCAGGACCTGTATATACGAGAAATTTTCCTCTAAAGAAGAAAAAGAGCACCTACCCACTCGTAGAAAAACTGTGGAGCTCAAAATAGGAATGGTAGATAGACAGTAACATACAGAGCAGGAAACTTGCCAAACTATGATAGAACCAAGCAGCCAGGTACATGGGATGATAAAAGAATGAATGGGAAAAGACTTTAAATAGATGACCATCATCAGGAAACAGGGAAGAATAAACCAGGTAATTCAATCCATAAGAGCAACAATAGTAGGATCACAGGAAAGGGGATGGTACCTTCAAACAGATAGGAAAGGGAGAGCCTAGACAGAATCTAAGAGAATCAGATCAGGATGATGATAAAGATGAGAGAAAAAAAAAAAAAGAGGGAAAAGGGAATGATCATAAAAATGCCCTCATATGCAGCCAATGTTGAGAATAACATAGGTCCTTTGAGACAACATGCTAGAGACATCCACATGTCAAAATAAGGAGGAAAAAAAGGGTCTGAGGAAAAATGATACAAGGAAAGGAATGAAATAGGTTCAAAAACAGTAGGTGTAAGGGTATGAATGATGACTTGGAATCTCAAAATTCAAAGAAGGAAGAGCAGTAGGAAATGACATAGCAAGGATGGTAGGAATAAAAACAGTAAAATTTTGTGAAACAAAGTAACTGAGAAGGCCATGCAATTACCAGCATTCGTGAATACTGAAAGCTCCCTTGTCAAAAACAATCAGGTAATGAAGGAAGGCAAATGCAGGAGAGTACGATAGAACAGAGGATAGCCATGGCAAGAAAACCAGTGATAGACATACCACTTACATTGGTAAACTCACCTTGAAAAAGGGCAAACAGAATGAGAAATCATGAAAGGAATCCCAAACGAGGTTACATTGATCTTGTAAAGCCCACTGAAGGGGTTGCATGTGGGCTCAACAAAGGGGAATGAAAACCTCCACAAAAGTCCACATTCCCAAAAGAGAGGGAACCTCTCACACAGTTAAACAAGATATTGAGTGGGGGAGAAAAGAAAGAAAAAAAAAAAGACTTCTCCAACTTGGCCAGCCAAGCTACCAGTACAGTCTCCCAAAGAAGAAACTGAATATGAGAAGATATGGCATGTGAAGGAGCAAGAAACAACCAGTCATCCAAGTCATGATGGAACCAAAGGTCCCTAGAATGAAGAAGAAAGGAAAAGGCTTTGACCATATATTAAAAAAAAATTTAGAGAACTGAAGCCAAGCAACCAAAAGATCCCAGAAGTAGTAGATACAACCCTAATGGTAAAAAAGAGGAAAATGTCAAGATGATGGGGAGATGGGAATGTAGAGGTAAGCATCCAAGACATCCAACTTCATCTAACAAAGACCAGGAAGAAAGACCAAAGAGATAAACAGTAGGACTCCATGGTGAATCAAGTAAGATATAAGAAGCAGTTCAAAGAAGAGACATGGATGAAGGGAAAGGGAGGATATGAATAAATAGAAATCATGCTGGAGATGGGTTCCCAAGGAAGGGGAAGGATATGGGATAAGGGGAGAGAGAAGAAAGGAACTACAATGAAGAATGAGCCCTTCAAAAAAACCCCTCAGAATCTAAGGGTCTGTGATAAAGGAATCACAAACAGTAGCAAAGTGCAAAAACTTGGTCCCACTGGTCCCCCACCCCACAATCAATGTGGTTTCCAAAACCATTCACAAACAAACCACCAGTTAATCTCAGAGACCCATGTAACAGGCACTAGTACATTAGGAGGAGGATAAACGGGAAGGCAGCAAGAAATAGGAACGAAAGAGGGAAAATAGCATGATGCAAATATGGGAAAAACTATCCAACAGGATGGAGAGAACCAAACACTGGCCCAAAAATGTGACACCCAAAAGGAAAGAGGAAGATAAAAATAAATGTAATGCATGTGATTTATTAACTTTAGAATATAAGAAAGAGGCCTGAGCACAGTCACTGGAGCTAAGCATGACCATGTTGCACAGGAAGGGGAAGTAAACAGGTTGTGGAAATCCATGTCCTTGTGTTCGGGTACCACCTAACAAGTCACAAGAAGAGCACCTGCAGATAGATCAGGAGACTGCATGAAAATATCAAACTCCTAGAAAACATAGCAAATATCTTTTGTCAACAATTGTGGAACCAAAACCACAAAAGCCATTTTTTTTCTTTGCAATAGTAAAGTGAAAATTTGAATGCACCTTAATTAAAGAGTAGAAAAAGTCCAAACACAGAACTCCAAAGTATCATGTATTGAAATAAAACACATAATGCTGCATACAAACTAAAATTTCAGACTACAAGTGTAACAAAAACTAAATTCCAATAAAAGAAACAAGGAATTGATTAAAAAGTCTGTAAAGTACAAGTATAAAATTTCTTAACACCACGAGTGCCACATGAGAAATGATTTGGAGCTAAGTCCAACAGAGGGAGTCAGCTATGCTGGGAACTGTGTCACACTCCCATTGGTTTTCTCATGCTCATTGCCATGCTATAACACAGCTGCCTCAAATAAAAACATGCAAGGGTGGTTGAGAATTTCAAGGCTACTGGCAAGTACAAACTTCACATATAGATAGCAGTACAAATAGAGACAAGTACAAACTTCACATATAGATAGCAGTACAAATAGAGAAAACTTCATTCTGGGTGGAGGCAAGATATCATATCAGAAGTGATTTTTTTTACATAATTGTTATATAATAGTACACAACCAAAATGCATGAAGACTGATCCATGTTTTGATGTGTAATATTACTGTTGAATATTAATTTGTCAACACCCAATTGGTTTTAATGCAATATAATTTGGTGCCACATAACTTAATCACAATCATAATTAAAGCAATGTCAAAAAAAACAAACTAATCCAAGTAACTGTTTCCATTTATTTCTATTTTTGATTATTCCAAATATCCAAATAATCAGTATATGATCATTGTGATTTTGCATCATTTATGAATTTATTTTCCTCAAGAAGACAAATTTCTGTGTAGAAAAGATGGCACAAAAGTAATCTATTATTTGATTCACTACACCAATTACAGTAAACTGGTTGTGCAGAGTTCATAGCTTATCAGTACTGCTTAGAAGAGTAATGTAAACAAACTGAAATCTTCATGTAGTGATTTCGTGTTAACAGATTTTTTTCAGCTTAATCACCAAGTGTCACAACTCATGAAAACAAACATATTTAAAATTAGTGTTTACAGTTATTACAAGTTTCAATTTTTCAAACTATCCAAGTCTCAGATGAGAATAGCTTATTGTACAAGTTTAACCAGTTAACAAAGTAAACTAATTTCTCAATTCTAGAGACAGCTGTTAAATATTACTAGTCTAAGAGCAATTTTTAAATTCTAGATTCACAGTAACATCAGACAACCATTTAAAAGTTCAGAAAAATAGCTATAAATACTTTTACAATTCACATGTTAGTTTCAGTAAATTATTGAAATAATACTTACGAAACTCTACTTATAATAATCAAACAGAAGAGAAAATTTCAAATCTTTAACACAATGATGTTATATTAGTAACAATTTGAAAAATCAGAAAGATTTTCATGTGAATAAATCAAAAATATTATATCAATAGTATACAATGTTATTTGACATAAGATTAATTTATCTTCCCTAGTACATAGTCAAATCCTCAAAATCTTTGACTTATTCATTTGTAACACTTTAATGAAGTGTATAATTTACAATCAAAGACAGTGGTTTCATTATTTCTCTCTCTACCAAAAAATCTGCTTTTTCCAGGTCTACATATCCACACATGACATTGTTTTTTCTACTTTTCACCATTTCAACTTCATGGTGTAGTAAAATGTTACATTTTAATTTACAAAAGAATATTTGATATAAACTATCACCATATATAATAAATCAAATAATTATCTGATAAAAATTGTCTAGAATGACTGATTATAATAAGATATACCAGTAAATGAAATACCAAAATTTAAAATTTTTTTAGATGTTATTCACGATTTCACAAGGGAAAAAATCTTGCCTTCCTAAACGTAATTCTTTGAAGATATTAAATGAGTTTTCTGAAGTTATTTGGCAAGATGCCACAAAAAAAAACGTGTTAAAAAAAGGTTGTTATACCTGTAGGTATGAAGGATAGGTTGACTCACGGGTTAGAGAACTAGCCAGGTGGAAGGAAGCAGGAGGTGGTTACAAATGGAATTCAGTCAAACTGGATTAATTTCATGAGTGAGGTACCTAAGGGCATGACCTGGGAGAAGGGTGGCACAACTAGTGCAAATCAACAGGCTCAAGCAAATATTTTCCACAGATACAATATTGAACAGTCCTCCTTCTCCTCTCTGAGGAAAAGCAATATTTTATATGCTTGTACTGCTTTCCAGCAAGTCTTGGCAGGTGAAAAAAATATACACAATTGACAGGATGAAGGACCCAAAAACAGAGAAAGTACCATGACCCAGAAGTTTTCTCTCAGGCCCTGTCTTAGGGCTCATTGTTAGGATTTGTTCTTTACAATTTACATAAATGACATATAAAGGAATGGTCAATAAAGTACTTAAATTTCTTGATGACATTAAGGTCTTGGGTATTGCTGGTTCTGATGAGGATGATGATGCTTTACATAAGAATTTGAATTATTTGGTGAGTTGGTAGAACAAATGCCACATTTTTTTTTTTATTATAAAGGTGATGTGGGATATCAATTTGAAGTATAAGCATAATTTTTTTATGCAAATAACCTTAACAGTGTTAGGGAAGAAAAAGATCTTGATGTTCTGTTTGATCAGTCTCTTAAGCCATCAAAGTAATGTGCAGTTGATAGTGACATGGCAAATATGATAAGTTTATTTTCTCCTACAGCTTGAACACTTGTACACTGTCATAAATTGTAAGCGTGCATTAAAAATAATGTTATGTTAAACACTAAATAGAGGTCTAAAGAGGTTACAATGTCATTGTACAGCTCACTGGTTGGCCACATTTGGAGTGTTATGTTTGGTTTCGGACTACTCATCTTAACTGAAAAAAAGACATTAAGTTGTCGGTAAAGTTTCAGAAAAAGGCATCGAGGATGATACTTATGATGAAAATGTTATCATAAAGAGAATAGGTTAAGATTTTAAACTTTTCCTTTGTAAAACAAGGTGAGTTTTAGGGAACCTGATTAAGATGTTCCAATATTGTTATTGGAGATGACAGGGTTGATGCATTACCTTTTTCTTTTTTTTTTACATACAATGGTAAGACTATAAAACACACAAAACTTGGCAGAGAAGAAGTCATCTTCAACTAAGACAGGTTTATTTTTCTAACAGACTGGTTGGCATCTGGAATGGATTGCCTTTAGATGTGTTAGATGAGTTAATTTAAGGGAAAACCTGACAAATGTCTGAATAAGGGCTAGCTTTAAATTTTCTTTTCTTTTTTAAAAGGTCCAGTTAAGTGGACAAAACAACTAGCTGAACCCAAAAGTCCCTTGTTGTCCTTTAATATTAAGTAGCTTAATTTGTGTGAATGCACAAGTTATAAGCCTTTTTAAGTTTTAGATAATTATTTAATTTCCTTTAACATTTTGACCCTCAGTAAGGAGATGGAGGAATTACTGCCTCAGACCCACAGTCATCAGGGGGCTTGTACAAAAGCTTACCAAACTGCCTTTCAGAGTGCATTAAACACTGCCACGAAAAAAGGCTCTGAAAGTTGCATTTTATATTCAACTGATATTATGGAAACCCATGTGTATGTGATTACTCCAAAGCCTAGAATAACTCTTGGTGGTCATGAGCACACTCCATGATTTCTCCAAGTTTCTCAGTTATGTGATCACCCTCAATGCAAGGGCATGTCAACTAGGGTGGAGATAGACCCCTCCCATCTCAGTTAATGTCTTTTAAAATTGTTTACTCTGTATTTTCATATTTGTAAATTCAGAAAGAAAATACAGATATAGAGCTTGCTTACTTGGGGATAATGGTTTTCATACAAGACTCAAAACTCAAAAACTTTAGAATAGTAAAGTATTTAAAAGAAAGAGTTTCAGGTCTCATTTGAAAACTATTTAAACTTTTGCATGTGATCCTATGTGCAAACTTCTCAATCAGAATTGCTTGGAGTTAAGTTAGAGATACCTTTCAGAGACACTGTACAATTAGACAAAGAAAACAGATTAGGAACAAAAATCAAGGAAACAAAACAAAGAAATGGATAATTAAAGTAAATTCTATTTGGGAAGGAGATAAGAATAAAGCTGAGTTTACAAAGTTTCATAGTAATTCTAAGTTAAAGATACAGGGGCAAGTTCAGTTAGCCCTGAAAAGTACCACTACTAGATTTGAACCCTTGTCTGCTTACAATGAGGAAAGAGATGATCAAAAAGAGGTATAAAATCAGGGTTCAATGAATTCTAGATACAGCTGTAGTAGAAAGTTTAAACTAGAGTTTGGTAATAAAGTACAGGAAATTAATATTAACTTCTCATCTGCACTAACAACCTACATAAGAGTGAAATTTATAATCATCCAGGTAATGAATATAACTCACACAACACAGCAACAGTTAGAGAGTAGCTTACAGAACATAATGACAGTTAGCTGCAGGTACCAAAAGGCATTTTCTTGTTACACTGTATGTATAAACAACTAATGATGGAAGTTGCAAATAAAAAGAGATAATTTTAAAAATTATAGAAAGCTTTGAAATTGAGGAACAAAAGCAGGTTTGTTGTCTTTTGGGTGAGTTACTTTCCAATATCAAAGACTTAAGTAAAATATTATCAAGTTTATGCTTAAAAATTACTGCAACAGATGGGATGATTGAACCTAGAAAAAAGTTCTCTGCATGATGGTGTATTATAATTGATAGAATAAAAAACAAGGAAAATGCAAAGATAATAAAATAAAAAATAGTAAATAAATTACTACCACAGTGACTTAAAGGTGATATTAAGCCTACTTTTATTTACTAACTTCTATTGATAATGGTGGGTTCCACTTCAGTATGCCAAGTAGCTAAGTGTTTGAGAAAGCTTTAAATAAATTCATTAAAATAGTTTAAACTTTCAAACTGGTGAAGAAAGTTTGGGATACTGAAAAGAGGCAAAACGTTATTAATGGGATCTAGTTAAATTGGACCCTTCTTACTAGTGGAGTATTTCATGAGTCAGTAGTTTTTCTTATTTATATTAATAATATTGATATAGTCAAAATATGTGAAGCCTACAGATAACATTAAATTCTGAGGTATTTCCAGTTATATATATATATATTGAGATTTTTTAAGTACTACCAACAGAATGACTTAGATCAAATAACAGTCCAAAATAACAGTCTTTGTGTTATCATAATATAAATCGTACAATTTTAGAATGAATTTCTAGAGATCTGAATTACAAACCATAAAAGGTAATTATATCTTTCTAGAAATCACAATAGTTCAGCCTCATCTGAAATAGCATGTGCAATTTTAACCTCTTCATTCACAAAGGGTTATTGACTTTCGGAAATGGTTCAGAGTTGGGCCATTAAGATGATTCAAGGAATGACAGTATTAACTTACACAAATAGGTTTGGATTTCTCATTTTTTCTTAGTATAAAACAACAAAAAAGGGGTAAGAACTAATCTTATTAAAGTATAAATCACTATCAGAAATCAACAGAGCAAAGGACTGTGATTTCTTTGTGTGATGTTGTACAGTTAATATACAAAAAGGAGATAAATTAACAACTGTAATAAAATAATGTCTAATAATATAGTGTTAATAAATCCTTACCCTAATTCTGATCTGTAATGACTTAACTACAATTGATAAAAATTACACCCAAAGTTCAACTTCATCTAGCACATACTGTGACAGTTGTTAGTTATGCAATTTCACAAGATAAACATTTCAGAAACTACTATAAGTGATATGCCCCAGCCAACTTGAATGGCCCTGGTACTGAGCAAAATTTGGCACTATTGTTGGATATAAAAGGTAAAGTTTGATTGGCATATTATTACACATTCTTCTTCATTTATGATGATTGGCTTATAAAATAAGTTGCTGTCAGCAATTGTGGAGGCCAGAAATAATCTCCTAAAAATAAAAGGTTGTTTAAAAACCTGTTTCTCCAAGAGGAGGGTGTGTGTAGAGACAGTCTTCAAAAACTATATAATCTTTCGTTGTCCATATGTTATGTAAAGCTACAATCAAGTGTTTAGATAACTAAAGTCCAAAGACAATTTATATTGAATAAGCAAATTATCAAGCTGTTTGTTTATCTTATTTGTTTCAGGAGCAATACACCATCCAGGAAATAGTGATAAGACACACTACTAATTTAGCACACAATTTAAATAGTTTGAAAACAAAAGGCTTGAAATTCGAGTTGATTTTAATGGATGCCATAAAAATTAAGATCTTGGTCCAAGTTTTAAAACATTTAAGGATTTGGAAAGTTTTTTTTGTGTTTGTCCATAATACTATTGAAAGAAATATTATATTAGGGATAACAGGTAAAAGATTAGAAACTCTAGATTCAAATTAGTTTTTTTAAAGGAATCTAGTTATATACTGTTTGATTAACCAAATATGTGGTTAGTTTAAAATATTTGCTGGATATATGAAAGTAACTTATGATCTGATCCTTTTTTTTTTAAGTTTATTCACAAGTTTCTGACACCTTAACTTTGTCATATTCCTTAACCTGTCAATAATCTTATGAAAATAATCACAAAACACACATTTACAATATGATAATGTATAAAAAACATCTGTCAAAACATTTCACGATGTTATTTTCTTTAGGCAACTTTTTAACATCAACAAGAGCTCGTTACAGAAATCATATAGAGGCTGCTATTTGAATAAACAATTAGTTTGTAAGTAAACACTTCAAGCTAGACCTTTCATATTGCAGGTTTGGTGCAGTACAAATCCGCATGAAACAAACGTTTCACTAATTTATCTTCTCAAAATTAACTAAACATTAAAAATTTATATAAGTTATAACTAATAGTGTATAATAATTCACCTACCTTTGCTTCAGAATATAGGCCAATCCTTTTCAACAGTAAACTGAAGGAAATTGGGTCCTACCTATACACGTTTCTTGAATCTTAAATTCTAAATCTACATTAACTCAAGTTACGACACACTAAGTTCGTTGAATTTAAAAATTAAACTTATTACAATTTTACACTAAGTTAAATCTCAACATTGTTTAAGTCATAGCAGACACAAGTATTACTATCAGTAATAGTAAACTATTGGTCAAAACTTCAGACCCATTCATTATCACATGTTGGATTTCAAATGCCTTCTAAACCTTTATCAATAGTAAATATAAGCCAAAAACTGAGAAACTACTGCAATACTGATATTAATACTATAACTAATGATCACGAAATCTCCTCAACAATTCAATAATACATCTAACATATTTAAATTTTAGTAATACAAGGAAAAGAGCATTAAACGCAGTTAACGGTCCCTAGTGGATATATTACGTACTATTTAGAAAGATTGAGGCCATTCGTGTCGATGACCAGAAAGGTGTTTAAGCCAAATTAATAATTTATTCTCACTACTATAATAGCTTTTTTTTTTTGCTTTGTGTTTCAATGAAAACCAGATTGGTTAGGAGAATAAGCTATAAAAGATTGGTCTAATACAACAAAATCCTACGATCAATGAAAAGGTTACTTTCCTTATGTGTCTGTTTTTCTGTATCTTGCATTTATCAAATACAGTTCCAGTTAATATTTTGAAATAATATTTGATTTTATTAAAGCATATATTCAAAAGTATTCGGTAATAACTTGAACTTTGTATTCGTAGATCTGTTTCATTCAATGCGTAAAGGGGCATTTTCCCAGGATCCACCGCCAACAGGGTCCCACCTCACTCGCAAGAAAAAGGGTATAAGAAAACTCCGATCTATTTAAATCACTGTTCTGGCGTATTTATCAATTGGCATCAAACGACAACTTTATATCGTCCCCCATAATTATGTTTTTAATTTCTTTTCATGCTGTAAATAACAATCGGCGCAAAATGGGTCTCATTTCTTGTAAAAAATAAATTAATGATGTTTAATCAACATGCAGTATATATATTTCTCTTTCGTTTTCTAATTCTTTTGTTTGTTTTTTATTTTGAATTTCGTGCAAAGCTACTCGAGGGCTATCTGCGCTAACCGTCCCTAATTTAGCAGTATAAGACTAGATGGAAAGCAACTAGTCATCACCACCCACCGCCAACTCTTGAGCTACTTAAACCAACGAATAGTGGAATTGACCGTAACATTATACACGCCCCTACGGCTGAAAGGGCGAGCATGTTTGGTGTGACACGGGCGCGCACCCGCGACCCTCAGATTACGAGTGGCATGCCTTAACTCATCTGGCCATGCCAGGCATAATTCTTTTGTCTCGGATCCTAGTTGTGTAATAAATACGTAATAAGTAAAAACTCTTCATCGTGAGGAAGCTTTCGATTAGAGCGGAAAAAAAAGTTAGAGCTGAAGGAAAGAACTGTTAAATTATCGCAAATTAGTTGTTTTTGGCACTTGGAAGTAGATCTTTTGCACAACGTGATATCTCTGGATTTGAAGGTGATACAACTGAATCTGTTGTTGAGCCTCTCCCTGAAATTTTTGTTACATCAAGTGAGACAAATGGAGTGAACATCAAAGTGGAGCAGCCAGGTTTCATGCTGAACATTGGTATGTGTCTCAACTTGTCTATTGTGGAAACGCAGAAGTATTGGGCCAAGAAACGAAGTGTGTTAGCACGCAGAACACTCGAAAACTATGAAATTGTAGATTTATCACATCAGTCAAGAATGGGCATGGATGCACTATGAACATATTTATTCGTAAATGTGCCAGTGGTGAGAAAACTGAGTATAAGTCATTGTGTTACTCAACGATTATTGAACTGTTTGGTACTGCCAGTGATGCTTTGCTGAATGCCAATTTCAGTGAATGGAGGCATGTCGAAGAAAACATTCAGCACATGAGCAGTTTCCAAATCATATTCGAGCAGTGATAGATGCAACCTAGTATGCCAAAATATAAGGCTGCATTGACCATGCTATTCTAAATGAAACTGACAAACTATTGGCGAAATATAGTGAAGCGTTAGTTGGTTAATGCATGTCTTTTAGAGCAAGGGTGGCTTTCAGACGTGATGATCAAACGATTTGGTCTGCATACAGTGGTAACTAACTTGATCTATAGAAGTGGTTGCGGAGTATGACGTATTCTACGCACAGCACATACAAACAAAAGCTAACAAAGGATAAAGACATATCAACTAGTTGTCAACAACTGTGTGAAAAGAGATTGTTCAGATCATGAGTTAAAGTTACAGATGTTCTGGTTGATCGAGTTCAAATAGAAAAATGCTATTCAGTATCTGTGGTTTGTTTGTTTTGAATTTCGCGCAAAGCTACACGAGGGCTATCTGCGCTAGTCGTCCCTACTTTAGTAATGTAAGACTAGAGGGAAAGCAGCTAGTCATCACCACCCACCGCCAACTCTTAGGCTACTCTTTTACCAACGAATAGTGAGACTGACCGTAACATTATAACGCCCTCACGCCTGGAATGGCGAGTATGTTGCATAACTTAAAGTTTAAAACACTTTCACTACTTGGCTCCTGTAATTTTGAATCAGATGAACCTAAACATTCAGACTATCCCAAGTTTCAGATTATTTAAATTCAATGTTTCAAATTCTCTTTTTAAATATTTTTCTACATTTCAATCAATAACTGTATAAAATATTTTTCATGTTTTGTTTGAGTTACTTATCCCTCTAGCTGTAACTTTCTGAAATGAATACAGAATTAAACAAAACGAAGTTTTAATGGGAATTTTTGTAACATTTTGTAAATCGAAGATCTTAAATGTTATCAAGAAAACAATTTTTTTTCATCAATTTTTCACAAGAGTGATTTTTTTTGTTCTATTGCTAATATAAATTACATTTCTAAAGTACTATTAAGCTGATTTCTTTTAGCACATACCGGTGCCATATGAAAATGTTGTTGCTTTTGATTTGTTTTGTTTTGAATTTCGCGCAAAGCTACTCGAGGGCTATCTGCGTTAGCCGTCCATAATTTAGCAGTGTAAGACTAGAGGGAAGGCAGCTAGTCATCATCACCCACCGCCAACTCTTGGGCTACTCTTTTACCAACGAATATTGAGACTGACCGTACATTATAACGCCCTCACGCCTGGAAGGGCGAGTATGTTTGGTGCGACGGGCATTGGAATTTGCGACCTTCGGATTACGATCGAGTTCCTCAATCACCTGGCCATGCCGAGCCTGTTGTTTTTTAATTAAGCACAAAGCTATACAAGGGGCTGTGTGTGCTCTGCCTATCACGGGTATCGAAACCCGGTTTTTAGCGTTGTAAGTCCGAAGACATACCACTGGGCCATTGGAGGGGGGTTATCATGACATAGCTTCTTCCTACCTTCTTTCCATATAGTTAAGACACTGTATGAGTAACATGACAATTATTTTAGGCACTGAATTTAATCAGCGTGTCCATTGAAGCAGAACTATTGAAGTATTCTCATTTGATTGTCAACAGGGATCAGTGAAAAAGTACCACTGTGTTGAAATTTACATTCTGTAATGACATGGAAGAATTAGCCCAATAAAATGTAAGGAATAACATAATATTCTCTTGTCCTACGCATTTGCAGAGCACTGTGGGTAATATTAGTGATCGAGAATATTTATTTCTTGTACTTATCAAGATGAATTTACTAGGTTATTCTAAGCTAATACCGAGGTTATTTTCAGCAACAGTAGGATCCAGAAAATTTATTTTATTTTAACAAGCCAGTTTTTATTAATATTTTATATGCATATTTCCAATCTTAAATCAAATATATCGAACAGTCTGGCTTCTTAGTTACACAATGATCAATATAAAAGTTCAAATATGATCAGGGTTTCTTTCAACAGTTAACATGATGTGACTAAATGAAAATTCTTATTATTATTAATCGCCCCCCGCTCGTACAGCGGTATGTCTCCAGATTACAACGCTAAAATCAGGGGGTTCGATTTCTCGCGGTGGGCTTAGCAGATAGCCCGATGTGTCTTTGCTCTAAGAAAAACACTCTAAAGTCTAAACGCACACACTTATTATGAATGAGTTAACGTTAAATAGCAGTAGGTGCTGTTGTTTCTATTTTACGTTGTTTTATTTTTAAGGTTAACAGATTATTTAGTCATTTTGCTCGGGGTTTCTCAGGCCTACTTTGCTTAACATAATATATATGTAAAAACGGCTCGTTTGAGCTGAGAACATTTTTTACGTAGATATTTTCTCAACACAAACGAGCCGTTTTTACATATATATTTCTCTACAACTGGGTTTTCTCGACATCACTGATTACTTGCTTAACAAAAGTTTTTCGTTATAAGGCAACGTATTTCCTTCAACACCTCTTTAAAAATAATATTTGCCATTGGAAAGTCCTAGAATGCATATTATATTTTATACTAAACTACGAAAGAATTCTTTTGTTTATTTTTTCATACAGTCGCCTTAGTTTAATTATTAACTAATTACTAGAATATATAAAAACAACACTGTTTGTTTCTTTAGAATTAAGCACAAAGCTACACAATGGGCTATCTGTGCTCTGCTTATCACGATATCGAAACCCGGTTTTTAGCGGTGTGAGTATGCAGACATATTGTGCATTACTTAAGATTGTGGGACATCACACTAGGGCTTTTTTCTGGCTTAAAACTGTAGTACTATCGTAATCCTTTCAGTGAAAGATGAAATGGTACTTGTGTAACTGTTTAACACCAAATATATTAAAATAAACTAACGTTTATTAATACACAGTGAATATTTGAAAACAACATTGTCCTTAGCCTTAAAGCATAATACAACATTTATTCAATAATTTACTCTATAAAGACACTGAGATTGGGCATATTATTACACACTTCGTGTTTCAACGTTTCGTTTCGTCATAATTACAAGTTAATTCCTAATGAGCAATCCCCATACTTTTTCTGATTCTTCGTATATATAACTTGTTTGTTAACTTCTAACGAAGAATCGTGATACTTTCCCTGATTCCTTGCATAAGCTTGATTTATAAGAACGGGCTTATAACGAACAAACACTATTCTTTCTCTCCATGCTCGCCCTCCCAGCCGTGCGGGCGTTATAATGTGACGGTCAATCACACTATTCATTGGTAAAAGAGTAGCTCAAGAGTTGGCGGTGGATGGTGATGACTAGCTACCCTCCCTCTAGTTTTACACTGCAAATGTAGGGACGGCTAGCGCAGATAGCCCTCGAGTAGCTTTGCGCGAAATTCAAAAACAAAAACAAAACAAGTGGTTACTTATAATAAATCCTAAACAATTCTGGACACATTTGAAAAGATTTACAAACACAGGAACAACAAACACAGTATATCCACCACTGGAACTGGATGGAGAAACAGCATACACTAACACAGAAAAAGCCGAGATATTTAAAAAACACCTAGAAAACACGTTCAAAACACATCATGAACCAGACATGAACAGATACTTTTATAATACAGTCACAAACTATATTGATCAAAACAGAAGCATTTTTACACCTAAATTTCCAGTCAACACTATTACACACCAAGAAAAAACAAAAGACTGGAGCACTCATCAACTGGTAAAACATATCACTGTAACAGAAGTCATAACTGACTGCTATTAACAACACAAAAAACAAAGCCCCTGGAGAAGATGGTATTCAAGCTATCCTCCTAAAACAAGGCACTCAGAGATTATATGAACACCTAACAGCGTTATTTAATCTCTCACTATCAGCTGGATATATCCCCGTTTCTTGGAAGGAAGCAATAATATTAATGTTCCAGAAAGAAGGAAAGCCAGCGAATAAACCAAACAACTACCGCCCGAATAGCTTAACCAGTTGTATTGGCAAAGTATTAGAGAGGATAATTAGTAATCGTCTGTCAGTTTACTTAGAGGAAAATTCAAAATTACCAGAAATTCAAAACGGATTTCGAAAAAACCGCCAAACTACAGACCACCTGATTCGACTTACAGAATCAATTACCGACAGCTTCAACAAAAAAGAATGCACTGTAGCTTGCTTTCTCGACATTGAGAAAGCATTTGACACAGTGTGGCATAACGGCTTACGACATAGATTGCTTGAAATGGCATTACCCCAGGAAACTATTTGCTGGCTGTCCAACTTCCTGGATAACAGAATGTGTAAAGTAAATGTAAATGGAGCCCACTCAGGGTCCTTTTCACCCGAAGCAGGAGTCCCGCAGGGAGGGGTTGTTAGTCCTATATTATTTATCATGTACGTGAGTAATATGCCTCTGTCGGACCTAAATTTAGGTTATGCATCACAGTTCGCTGACGATGTAGCAGTCTGGAAAAGTGCCCCCACTCCGTCAATAGCAGCAACGAACCTACAACCAGTCCTAAATAACATCGAAGAATACTGCCAGAAATACAGAATCAAAATTAATATTCCAAAAACCCAAGTCATAGTATTCAGCAGACTGAATAAGCTGAAAAAAGATCCACCAAAACTCTATATGAATGGATCACTTTTACTGACTGCTACTTCTGCTAAATTTCTAGGTCTAACCTATGACTCAAAATTAACGTGGCTACCACATATTAAAAATGTACTGATACAAATCTGGAGAAGAGCAAACTATGCAAGAAGTCTTTCAGGTAAAATCCAAGGAACATCACCAGACAACATACTTAAAATCTACAAAACGTACATTAGACCAACAATAGAATATGCATCACCTGCCTGGATTAACATAGCACCCACACATGTACAGAAACTTCAACGTATACAAAATTCTGTACTAACTTCAGCATATAAAGTACCACGTAGCACCTCAACCACATTCATGCACAAGTATGCAAACATAGATACAATAGCTGAAAGACTCTTGCATAATTCTCTAAAATATTTCAATAACAATTGGCATAAAAATGACTTAATGTGTGATCTCGACAGATATCACGTACATGATGTAAATGGTCCTAAATACCTCTCCCCTTTTAACATATATTTAAGAAATGTAACACAAGTTGGCCACTATGCACTAGACACTTAGTCCTTGTTTCTTTTATTTTTATAATTATTATTTTCTTTTTTAATTTATTTTTTTTCTCTTTTTGAATTATTATCCAAGTATTGAATAATAATAATTATTATTACTTTCTTTTCTCTCTGTGTGTGTGTGTGTTACTACAAGTAGTAGTAGCATTCTCTCAATCGAGAAAAAAGGAGAAAAATACAAATATATATATATATATATATGAAAATACAAAAAAATATATATATGGAAAAAAAATTAAATGAAGAAAAAAACCAAAAAAAAACTTCTTGTTCGTCCATGCATGGACTGAGCCCTGAAATGGACCTGAGTATGATGTTATACTTTTACACTGGCCCAAAGCTTTAAAAAAAAAAAAACCCCTAAAGACAGACGCTATAATCGTTCGGGAGGGAGGAAGAGGTCAAATGTACCTGACCCTCCTGGGTATTTAACAACATCAATACCCAAATACCCACACAGTCAAACTTACTTATAATAAGCAGTCATAATACTTTCTCCTGTTAATGTTATAGTTATTCAATGCACAAACATTAAACAATATTGTTGCTCTTTTACAAGTGAGTAGCCAGAAATGGTCATTGGGAGGGTAGTTTTAGTGCTTGATGCAAGCGCCGCAGGGGCGAAGCCATGCTAGGTGGGTTCAGGGGCATGTCCCCCCCCGGGAAAGTTTTTAATAAAAACATAAAAGAAAAGCCTGAATTATGCATTCTGAGACCATTTTTTTGGCAACTTTCAGAATGGTACACTGAGGTGTTTGTCTTATTTTTTAATCATAAATAAATATATAGATCTATATATATATAACTTAAAGTTATCATGCCCAGCAAAGTAGGCCTACAGTCCTGTCATCAACAAATAAAATATAGTGAATGATTAACTATAGATGGCGCCAATATTACTGTGAATTGACGTTGACAAACAGAAGCTGCGACAAACAATCATTCACTATGTCAAGCCTGAAAAAGCAAAAGATACTGCATGGGTTCTTTAAACCTATTCATGAGGCTGAACCTGATCAATCTGCTGCAGCCAGTCAGGTTGAATCAGAATTGTCAACTGTATTGTCAGAGTCATCACCGTGGCCTTCTATCAGTGCTGCCATTACCACCTCAAGTCCAGTCTAGGACATTGGAAATTACATTTCTGATGATGTCAGCATTAGTAAACAGGTAAGTCGACTCCTTATTATATTAATTTTGTATTAAAAATCATGCAAACACTCTGATGAGTTTTGGACTGAATATTCATTGCTGCTAGTGATTGTAGGCCTACAGCCACAGAATGTTAGGCCTGCTCTGTGAAGTACAGCTCTGAGCCTTTCTCTTCGAAGTTATTGTACTCTCATAACAAACTTTCCTATGTGCAAAATAACTTAATTAGAACTATGTCTTTCTGTCTCTTTTAGATAAACGATGAAACAAAAATAAATGTCTCCTTGAGAATGCCTGGAAGCCAGAGAGTGATTATGATTTTCTCCAGTGTGGTCCAAGAAAGCTGCGTTTTCAGCATCGTTGGCTTTCACAGTGGAGATGGCTACTGTACAGTCAACATGCAAAGGGTGCTATCTGCAAGTACTGCTGTCTTTTCGCTCCTGATGGTGCAGGTGTTGGAAGCCAGAAATTGGGAAAACTAGTGAAATTTCCAAACACAAATTGGAAGAAGACTGTTGAAGACTTCAAGGCACATGAATTGAAACAGTACCACCAAGGCAGCAAAGAAAAAGCTAACAATTTTTTACAGGTCGTAAACACAAGTTCATCTGTGCACTTGCAACTTACAAGCAAGAAATTGAACAGAACCGGGAATATTTAATGCCTATTATTGATACTGTATTGCTGTGTGGGAGACAGGGTTTAGCTTTGAGGGAAAAATATGATTCTGGTCCAATGTTTGTTGGTAAAACTAATGAGGATCCCATCAATAAGGATGGAAATTTTCGGGCAATTTTGCGCTACAGGGCAAAGGGTGATGTTAAGCTTTCAGCAAGCCTTAAGAGTACAAAGAGGAATGCTACGTATTTGAGTCCTCAAATTGAAAATGAAATCATCAATGTCTGTAATACTCATGTTCTTGATGCTTTGGTTAACAGGGTTGATGCTGCAAAGTGTTTCTCAATATTAGCTGATGAAACAATAGATATTTCAGGCATTGAACAGTTTTCGCTGTGTGTTAGATATTTGCATGCCAATGACAACTCCGTTGCACTGAGAGAAGATTTTTTGCAATTTGTACCAGTTTATGATGTGATAGGCAGAAACTTCACTGATGTTATCATAACCAATCTGACAAAATATGGTATTGACATGGCTTACCTGTGAAAACAGGGGTTCGACGGTGCTGCCTCTATGAGTGGGAAATTCAATGGTTTCCAGAGACAAATAACTAATAAATTCCCACTTGCACCCAATGTACACTGCAGTGCCCATTCCCTAAACTTGGCAATTTCTGATGCTTGTAAAGAAGTTCCTGTACGAAAATGCATGGGAGTAATTTCTAGCATTGAAAATTTTCTCAATACACTCAAACAAAAGTACGTTTTGGCTCTTTCGGTGAAGAATAAAGCACCTGAATCGAAAAAAAAGTTTGAAAGGTCTCTGCCCACCCGGTGGGTTGAGAGACATAACTCAGTCATTGTCTTTATATAATTAATCCATGCAGTTGCAGATGCCCTTGACACCATATCAGGTTGGCAAGACAGAGATTCTGCCACGCAAGCCAATCAATTGTTGTGTTTTATGACACAGCCAGAATTCATCATCACTCTACTTACCATTGCTAAATTACTCTTCTTTAGTTTACCTCTGTGCAACTTACTGCAGCAACAGAACATTAATTTAGGTGCTACGATGCATCACGCAGAAATAGTGGAAGATTTAATCCGTTCACTCAGAAATAATACTGTGAATGAATTTAACAACATTTTTTGTGAGGTTCAAACTCTGTGTAGTGAACTTCAAATTGACATCATAATACCAAGGCAGGCTAAAAGACAGATGTACCGTGCTAACCCACAAACCACTAGCCCTGAGGAGTACTTTCGCATTGTTGTATTTGTACCATTTGTTGATCACTTTCTCTCACAAATATGTGATCGTCTATCCAGTCACAAAACTCTCCTTACAAACTTCATGTGTCTACTACCATCAGGATCTACCACAGAACGGTCAGAACCTACAGCACAACAATGTGACCAAATCAAAGAGTTGGTCAATATATACAAGGCTGACATTGACAGCACTTCACTAGCTGCAGTAGGTAAACTTAAAGTTTGGTACAAATCACTTGCGAACAACAGACCAAAAAATGTCATAGATGCATATGCAATATGCAATGCAGAAATGTTCCCAGTCATTTCTAGACTGTTGAAAGTATTTGCTACGCTTCCTGAAAAAGTGTATGAAACTAATGATTTATTCACCATGTTACGAAAATTACAGATCTGGTTACTTAACAACTTTCAATCTGCTTTCTGTTGTCAGATATCCTGACTATAAAAGATGCAGCCAAGGTGTTATTTATAATAAAAACATGAGGGATTGATTCTTGGTCTAAGTAAGAGATTTAACTTCGTTCACAACTTTAATAGTGTGAAGTCGAATGTTCTACACAACAATCATTACATTATAAATAATACAGCATCTGGTTACTTAACAACTTTCAATCTGCTTTCTGTTGTCAGATATCCTGACTATAAAAGATGCAGCCAAGGTTGCCCTGAATAATAATCTTTATTCCAAATGACCAGATGTCAACTTTGCGTCCATATTTTTTCCTTTTTTACCATTTCGGGAGCCATCTAGTACGGAGTGTCGGCCATTGATGTTCGTTTACTTTGTTGTGGTGTTATTACGGCACATAATCCAAAGTCAGCTACATGATAGAAAAAACCAAGAATAAAATTTTCATTTGAGTGAAAATGAAGACAGAAATGATTCAGAAAGAATTTCAAGTTAGCCTGACAAAATTAATTTAAAGTATATTAATAATTCTTACAGTTTTGTAGTCCATATGTTAGGATCAACTTAGGTAGTAAAAGTTTAAAATTTTTAAATCTACTTTTTTCAGCCAGTTGTATAATATCGTTTTTTGAGAGCACATGACAACATAAAGATAACATTCTTTGTGTCCATTTACCTCCTGTCAAATCACCTATGTAACAAAACTATCTTTTCAATAATCAGACATATAATTTATAATAAAATAAAATTCTATTATCATTTGTTACAGATAAATTGACAACAGAAATATGCAAATAGTTAACTTTAAATTTGATTTGTGTTGCTTCTATTGCAAATTTTGATAGAAAAATAGAAATAATTAATCATCCAAACGCACAAATAAATCTTGTAAACGTACAAAATATTGCTACAAATCTGTTCTTTTTATACGTTTGTCGCTTATTTTCAGAACAAAAATTCTTAATGAAATGTGTATGGAAGACGCTTCTTTAAAATAGATGTAATATCCAATTGAATACACAATTATTTTATAATTTCCAAATATCTTAAGCCAACAGTTATAAACACAATATAAAAGTAAAATTATTTTCTTTTTTTGAATTCTATTTGCGATAGAACTCCTTTGTTTTTCATATGGATTGTACATTTCCAAACATTTAGTTATTAAATCCTAAACCCTACTTACTTACAACACCTCCAAGTAATATATGGCAATTTCTTTCAGTAAAGAAGGCAAGCAAATTACTTGGCACATGACTGTGTTATTGCTAGTAAGCATACGGGTCCGGCATAGCCAAGCGCGTTAAGGCGTGCGACTTGTAATCTGAGGGTCGCGTATTCGCATCCCCGTCGCGCCAAACATGCTCGCCTTTTCAGCCGTAGGGGTGTTATAATGTGACGGTCAATCCCACTATTCGTTGGTAAAAGAGTAGCCCAAGAGTTGGCGGTGGGTGGTGATGACTAGCTGCCTTCCCTCTAGTCTTACACTGCTAAATTAGGGACGGCTAGCACAGATAGCCCTCGAGTAGCTTTGTGCGAAATTCAAAAACAAACAGTGATCACACGTAGAACCTAGCTTATATGTCGAATTACAGACACATTTATTAAAAGAATAATAAATAGCTATGCTATGTAGTTGATTTCATTTCCTTATGTATTGTACCTTTACCGAAAAAATAAATTAAGATTAGAAAATATTCAATGCTTAATACAATTTGACAGAGTATTTCTGGTAATGAATTATTTTTCAATAATACATAAAAATTTTACATTAAAATAAAAATGAAGAAATAAACAGCCAAAGCATACAATAAGAATACCAAAATTAACAGGAACTATTTGAGACGAATAAAAAAAAACTTGGAGATTTTCTCTTAGAAATAAATTATGAAGATGTACTAAATTATGAAATGTATAAATACTGTACTGAACATGAAAACTGGAAACACTAGTTCTTATACGTAAATATTTTATATTTCTGAGTAAACATGATTTCCATGTTACGTTTCAACATCTTCATAATTTATCTGTTTCTGTTCACGTAGGAACGGGCCAGGTATGGCCAAGCTTGTTAAGGCGTGCGACTCGTAATCTGAGGGTCGCGGGTCATATCCCCGTCGCGCCAAACATGCTCGCCCTTTCAACAGTTGGGGCGTTATAATGTTACGGTCAATCCCACTATTCGTTGGTAAAAGAGTAGCCCAAGAGTTGGCGGTGGGTGGTGATGACTAGCTGCCTTCCCTCTAGTCTTACACTGCTAATTTAGGGACGGCTAGCACAGATAGCCCTCGAGTAGCTTTGTGCGATATTCCAAAACAAACAAACAAACAAATCACGTAGGAATGAAAGTGATGACTTTAATAACAAAAATCATTACAGAAGCACTGAATGCTGGCACAATATTGAAAACCAACTGGTTTCAAAATTCTAATAAAAACAAGCTAAATGCAGATGGTGTTTTTTTATTTTACATTATTCTCAGTTTGTCCATTGTGATTCAATACCAGAGGCGTGTCGGAAACACCATTTCAATTCTATCTTTTGTCTCCTATATGTCAGAGCCAAAAAAGATTTTATTCGATAACACAGCTTATCGGTTTGGCTGGATGGTGAGAGACAAAAGTTTCCATGAAAATATCTATACGCATGTTATAAAACGTATTAAATATTGCAATCTAAATGCTGTAAATTACTAAAATGTTGTACAAGCTCAAAATTATTGTAAAACAAGATAGCTGCAGGTGTATTTCCTTTTACATATTCATCTAATTTCTACATTTTGGCAACAAATTAGATGTGTATAAAAGATAATCGTGAAGGGTTTTACTGATTTTCAGTAGCATTGGACAAATTATTAGGAATCTGGAAAAAGAAAACATCTGCAGTTAACATGTTTTTCTAATAACCAAACCTGACATCATATGTCTTAAAATTAACCCAGTTTTCTGCTCCAATCCATCTCAACTAATATATTCTGACTTTTGATATCCCTATGTATTACACTGTTGACGTGTAGAAATTCTATTCCCTGAAGAACCTACACGAGATATAAATTTATTTCAAAGATAAATAGTTTTAAATATCACTATAATTTTAATTCAGTGTGCTTGTTGTTTTCAATAGTTTAAATATATATATTGTTATTTGAAGACGACAATACGAACATCGTGTAGAAAAAAATATTAAAGCTTGTTTATATTTATAACTAGCAGAAGTACCAAGCTTTGATTGGGTTGATATATTAGTTGTTTTACCATCTGCTGCCAAGATGAAAAAAGTTCTTACTGACACTGGAGCACCTAACATAAAACTGGCTTTGAGAAAAGCGTGGGCTTTTTAGGTTGAGACCAATCACCTTGAGTAATTGTCTCTGTGGAATTTTAAACTCAAATCATTTTCGAATTAAGGTGCTTTATGTTGTATCACCGACAATAAAACCTTCTTTAACCAATGGCGATTCTAAATTGAAAAAAATCAACAAATAGTTTCCAGTTTTGTTATTTAGATGTTTCATTTCATGTATTTTCAGTACACAGAACAACAGCGATATTAAAACATGCTTCTGTAGCTAAGTGACATGACATGAAAACCATTGTTACAAAGGAATGTTAGTAAATCACATTGGCTTTACTGAACATTCAGTGCCGTTTTATAAATGAAAGTATCCAGCTGTACTCAGGTTATTATATTATATTCCAAGTGACAGACGTTAACTAACCATGTGTCATGGCACATGGTCACTCCTCGTTAGAAACGCATTTGTCATACATGACTGTCACTGCTGGTGGCATGGTATTGGAACAAACTCATAATGAAATGGCATGGCCCTCAAAAAGGGCTCAGTCCATCCACCTCTACTGTACACTTATGCTGTGGTGAAAATTCAGAAACCATTTTAGCATAAAAGTGTAATTTTTGCCTTGATTTTCTATATATTAAAATTTATTATATAGGGAATAAATTCTTTTCGATGTAGTTCTTTGCTAGTTTGCTTCTTTAAGAAGATGCACATATACACCTGCTCACATCTGTTTGTCTGTCTGTGATTCGTATTTGCAATGCAACGAACCGCTTCTCTTCTATGCGGTTTTTGTTACTTTGCCTCCTTAAATAGATGCACATATACGTGGACAAGTAATACTCAGCTGCACACCCTCAGGAGCATCTTAGTACAGGTGCAAAATGTTTGGTTTTGGGGTTCTTTATTCTTGAAGCTATGACTGTCACATACACGCACAGACACATGCTTTTATTATTATTATATATAAGCAATGTTATTAATATTAATGCTTGCATAACAGAAAGGAACTGCAATAACTATTGGACAGACTTTTAAATAAATTGTAATCATTAGACATCTGTTAGAAAACAAAATTACAAAAATCTCTATTCATAACAGTCAATAGAACATACTTCTTTACAAACTGCTGAACGGCTCGGCATGGCCAAGCGTGTTAAGGCATGCGACTCGTAATCTGAGGGTCGCGGGTCATATCCCCGTCGCGCCAAACATACTCGCCCTTTCAACAGTTGGGGCATTATAATGTGACGGTCAATCCCACTATTCGTTGGTAAAAGAGTAGCCCAAGAGTTGGCGGTGGGTGATGATGACTAGCTTCCTTCCCTCTAGTCTTACATTGCTAAATTTGGGACGGCTAACACAGATAGTCCTCGAGTAGCTTTGTGCGAAATTCGAAAACAAACAAACAAAGTGCTGATATTTCATTTTCGGACAGACGGGTTTTGATGAGAACATTATTCAAACTGCCAAATATTCCATTATTACCTAAACAAACAAAATTTAAGATTTCACTTACATTTTATTCTTTAGTAAAATCTCTCATAAACAATGAGACATAATATTTTTTCCTGACTTACGATTCTGTCAGTAATCATATATCTAATACAAATACCAATACCAAAATAATTTTTCACGAGGTAAAAACTAAAGTAACTCTTGAAGAGTAAGATTTTTATTATCTAGAATATTGTCTCTCAATCATGTATTATTTAGAAACAAAAATTTTAAAAAGCAAACCTGTAAGAATGATGTGTGAAACTATTCTTAAACCAATACTGTTGCTCGAAATTGACTTACTAAATTTAATAAAGATTAGTACCTTAACGTGCACTCTATGGAATGTAATCTTGAAAATACAAGATAATTCACTGATATGTAACACTGAGAACACTTGCCCAGAGTTCATCTCCTACGAGGTAACTGTCCAAGTAGCTGACTACGTTTGGATGTTTCATTTCGCCTAGGACTAACAGTTCAGCAATTAAATCTTCTTTATATGGTTGCTGCGATAAATAAATCTTCTTAACAGCAACTGTCAACCCCGTTTCTCATTCTGTCGCTTTATATACAGCTGCTGAACCACTGAAATAATAAAAGAAATATCAATAGAATATGTAATATACTGGCATGTAAAGACACACCTAAATTCTAGTGATAAAATTATTGTGCTTTGAGAAAAACATACACAATATATTATCATATGTTTCTAATCTTTGTAAAATTGTTAAAATGAATGCTTATTTTATTATACAGAAATTAGAATATCATGCATAGTTAAATGTTTGTTATTATATGAAGAATACTATAAAGCATAGATAAAACATAAATAGTAGGTTATACTGACACAAGTAAGCACCACTCCGTCAAGTAACATTGATAACTTTTGAAAATGTGTTCTGCTGTTATAATCGAGATGTACTCGTCGTGTGATGAGTTCTGAAACTTTTCAACTAAGCCTACATGCATGAATTAATCAATTGAAGTAAATGTATTATTTTAAGCAAAATAATATCAACGACACTACTGATAATTTTGCTCTATAAATCTTGTAAATTTCTGTTTGTTTGTTTCTTTTTGAATTTCGCGCAAAGCTACACGAGGGTTAACTGCGCTAGCCGTCCATAATTTAGTGGTGTAAAACTAGAGGGAAAGCAACTAATCATTATCGCTCATCGCTAACTCTTGGGCTACTCTATTACGAATGAATACTTCAATTGATTGACACATTATTACACCCCTACAGCTGAAAGTTACTTTAGTTTTTACCTCGTGAAAAATTATTTTGGTATTGGTATTTGTATTAGATATATGATTACTGACAGAATCGTAAGTCAGGAAAAAATATTATGTCTCATTGTTTATGAGAGATTTTACTAAAGAATAAAATGTAAGTGAAATTTTAAATTTTGTTTGTTTAGGTAATAATGGAATATTTGGCAGTTTGAATAATGTTCTCACCAAAACCCGTCTGTCCGAAAATGAAATATCAGCACTTTGTTTGTTTGTTTTCGAATTTCGCACAAAGCTACTCGAGGACTATTTGTGTTAGCCGTCCCAAATTTAGCAATGTAAGACTAGAGGGAAGGCAGCTAGTCATCACCACCCACCGCCAACTCTTGGGCTACTCTTTTACCAACGAATAGTGGGATTGACCGTCACGTTATAACGCCCCAACTGTTGAAAGGGCGAGCTTGTTTGGCGCGACGGGGATATGACCCGCGACCATCAGATGACGAGTCGAGCGCCTTAACTACCTGACTATGCTAAGCCTACATGTGACTGAATAAACGTACTTTAAAAGTTCGCAGAGCAATGATGTATTTCTACACTGCTATTTTATTCTTCATAATTTGCCAAATACTCCTTTTACATCAAAATGCACAGTTATTTAGTTTCAAATGTTTAACACTTTCTGAACTATGCAAAGAGGAATACACCAATTGAACCAAAAGCTCAATTTCAGTTGGTGAGGGAGAATTATTACAAACAGGGAACGGTTTCCAAAGGATAAAGAGAGGGAATGAACACTACATACGAACGTCATGTAAGCAATTAAACATTGAGAATTAGCACATACAGGACATAGAAGGTGAGAAATGTGAAGAAGGTTAATCAGTGTTACACTCCCGAGTCACTGTAGTTTCAGGTTAATCAGAGTTACACTCCCTAGCCACTGTAGTTTCTGGGAGGAAAGAATGATTCAGATAAAAGAGAAGATATGTTAGAATTTTAAAAGTATGTGAAATAGTGCTGGCTAAAAAGTCAGCCCACCAATGTCCACAGGCTAAGAGGAAAAGAAAATAAATATATAAAAAATGGTCAAAAAAAGTTCAGGTGGAAAGTGTAAAGCAGTAAGACAATGAAGGACACCATTAACATTTTCAGTCCGAAAATAAAAATTTATTTATTTTCCATTTATAAAAATGGAACGTGTTGAACAAGGCATCTGATAATTGCTAACCGAAGAAACAGAAAATACTTAAACAAAAAGTCTAGTAAGAGACTGAACAATGCGAAGAACATTGAACTGCTAAGATGACAATCCAGAGATGAATGGCAGAAAACATTCCATTTATGGTGATAAATTTACATAGATGAAATGAACTGAATATCACAAGAAGCCTAATTTGCTCCCAAAGACCAGATAAAGCCAAGCATGAAGAATGAGGAAAAGATATGATCAATATTGCCATCAAAGGAAAGGAAACAGAGGTAGTTAAATAATTAATATAAACACAGATGAATCAGCCAACGAAAAAGTTGAATGGGAGAATCAACATACAGATATTTATTGACCAAGTCCTGACTAAAAGTGTTGATAGTCAGGGCAAGAGGATGAGAGACCAAAGACCAAAACAGAAGTAGTTTGAGGTCGAAGGATGTAGTGAAGCAATCGATGTAAAGAGTAACCAACTGAAAGCAAATCCACTGGAAGACAAGATGATTGAGAGATCTACTAATCGTGAAGTGCTCACATACGAGCCTGCTTAAAAGAACTTGTAGCAGCGAGTCTCAAAACATCTTGCTTCACATTTAAGTACCAAATATATGACAGTTACTTACAACTTGTTTGAAAATTCAAACTTAGTTTCCCATTGTATAGAGGTATTTGAAAGAGAGAGTAAAAAAATATTCATGTGAAATTTACAAAATTATCGGCTTAATATCACATTCTCAATCAGTTAGAAAGTTTTAAAAAAAGCTAGTGAATGTACAACAAAAATTAAACAAAATACCAACATGCGTTGAGTGGTATTGCTAAATAATTAGTGCTATTTTCAAAACATAACTTTTTATCTCTATTATTTTACTATTAACTACAAATTTACCTTTAAATCCCTAAATCTTTTTTGCAACTTTTCACAAAATGGTAAGTATTTATTCTTTGGATTCAATTTTCCGAACAA
Source organism: Tachypleus tridentatus (assembly GCF_004210375.1). NCBI lineage: Eukaryota > Metazoa > Arthropoda > Merostomata > Xiphosura > Limulidae > Tachypleus > Tachypleus tridentatus. Next base: position 31,434,653 of record NC_134828.1, on the reverse strand, counting down.
CTGACAGAGAATTTCAAACCAAAAACTCAAGTACTAATAAGTGTACCTACCATATTCAAGCCACCACACTTTTCTATAAGTTTAAATATAGAAAAAGCTCCTGGTGTACATGTTACATTTAAAGTTACTTACCTTTGTCCAATTTCTTTTATAATAGTATATTTTTCGTAAGGATCGCCCACAGAAGCAATACTTTTAATTTTTCCATTTCTTCTTCTTCTGTCATTTTATTGTTCTTTGAGAAAATACAAAACAAGAATTACTACACCACACAAATACGTGTTTATCAACAAATATTATTTATAATGTAATGATTGTTGTGTAGAACATTCGACTTTACACTATTAAAGTTATGAACGAAGTTAAATCTCTTACTTAGACCAAGAATCAATCCCTCATGTTTTTATTATAAATAGCACCTCTTGCATTGTTTTTGCTGTTGGTGAAACGTAAGTTCACTTTATCACTCTAAAAAAAAGATTGTATACAATAATCGATAAATAATTTCACATATAATTAATGTAATTGGGTTCAAATGAAAGTGTTTTTGTTTTTATGTAGTCTTGTTTAACTGACTAAGGAATTCTCAATAAAAATACTACATTAGACGATTTAAGTTAAAATCTCACCAATAATTCATGAAGGAGTAGCTGACATGATCAAAGAACTATCGCAACTGTAAATACTTCACAGTAAAATAAAAGGTTACTGAAGCCAACTGAATATATCTCTCCTTCAGGGCAACCTTGGCTGCATTTTTTATAGTCAGGATATCTGACAACAGAAAGCAGATTGAAAGTTGTTAAGTAACCAGATGTGTAATTTTCGTAACATGGTGAATAAATCATTAGTTTCATACACGTATTGACAATACAGATACACCTTATTGTAGAAATCTGTAGAACCAACAACTGCTATTACACATATGTAAGTACACAGCAACTGTGAAAATTGACACAAAAGATCAGCTTTGTTAATTACTAATTACACATTATGTTTAAAGATGCAGTTAATTAATGACGGATTCAATCTATTAAAGACACGCAGTATCATCTTTGTTGCTCTAATCCACATATTTTTAGCAGTCAAATACTTCTGACATCAGATAATTACGCTAATTTTAAAAAAAAGTATAAAAAAGTTTCATTAAATCTCATAACTTACCCAAAATCTTTGTTCATGACAGAGATGACTGCTGTTCTCAATCTCCAGCCGACATTATTTGTTTCATTGGATATTTTATACATATTGAATAGAATGTCGAAAAGAAGTGTTGCTGTAATAAGTGACGATATTGCCGACTGGAGAAATCTAACGACACTGTGTTTAGAATACCCTGATCCTGTTAATCTGAAAAAATTACGGCTAGCACCGTCACCATGTAGCGAAGAAAGAGTAGATATATCTTTTGGAGTGGAAGAAAGTTATCTGTCCACCGTGAATAAATAAAAATTATTCGGCTGATATCCAGAAGGTAATTAGAAACCGCAGCAACAACCAGCGTGATTATTAACAATAAAATACTGTTCTTCACAAACAAATTAGAAGGAAATCTTTTAAAGAGGGAAAACATATCTCTGGACGTTATTTTGCAGTGTTTTTATTCATTTTTGTATTTAAATTAACGCCCCCGCTAGTACAGCGGTATGTCTCCGGATTTACAACGTTAAAATCAGGGGTTCGATTCCCTTCGGTGGGCTGAGCAGATAACCCGATGTGGCTTTGCTTTAAGAAAACACACACACACACATTTAGATTAATTGCTTGTTCTTGTTTCTAAGGCTTTACGCTTAGCAACGTGACGTTTCCACAATATCGGATGGGTAATTGTTGTGGTAGGTAAAACACTTTATGTTTGGAAAAAGTTTGTGAAAGCCGACATTTACACTTCAGATAAATAAAAACGAACACTTTTTTTTTTTTCAAACAATGTTTCGCTTTTGCGGATTCATTAGAACTAACATACACATTTATTTGTTATTAGAAAGTTCGTTAAATTATAAAATTGCTCGTGATGTACCATTTCTCGAGTCTGTCGTAACGAGTATCTGAGAATATATAAAATATTTTTATTGTTTCATTACTGTTGAAATAATAAAGTTGGTTCAAAAAGGAGTCGGAAGTTACGCGTGAGAGTTGTTAAAGGAGATACGAAAATCACGAAGAAGTTGACTAACCATATATATGCTATTGTCACCACAACGTTTCTTCACGTACCTCTAACTGAATAGTAAATCATTAACAAAAACATTCTGAATCGAACATCTCGTGATAATGTAACAAATTAACAAGTACAATAATGTTTACAAACAACATTTTGTTTCTGAATTTCGCGCAAAGCTACACGAGGGCTATCTCCGCTAGCCATCATCACCCACCGCCAACTCTTGGGCTACTCTTTTACCGATGAATAGTGGTATTGACCGTCACATTATAACGCCCCCACGGCTAAAACGGCAAGCACGTTTGGTGCGACCGGAAATCGAACGCCTTAACGCACCTGGCCACGTCGGACCTTTTTAACACTGAGCAGGCATAATGTGTTCTTGGGGAAGTCGGAGAAGTCCAGGAAAAGGTGGTTGACCCATATAGTAACCTATATCTTGGATAATAATCACAAATACATCCGTTGGATTACCCTACCTGCTACCAATGAAAAAATGTTTTGCAAAACGTGTGATACTCAAAGTGGTAACATTAACCTCAAAATTCATGGTAAACAATAAATCGAACAAATTAATTGATAGATGAAAACAAACGTGCGAGAGAAAAAACAACAACAACTACAAAACAATAAAGATTGGACAGTGAGTTCAAAATAAAATCGTCAGATGCATAATTAAAAAAAGATTAATAAAAAGCCCACTTCGGAAGTTAAACTATTTAAGTTACAATTAGGAAGCGCACTGAAGATAAACTTCAAACACTTAAACAAGAGCCCTTCCAGAAATGAAGCGATAGTGTAGTAGAACTGAATTTGAATCATGTACGTAACAAGAATGTGTTGCATTCTTAGTGGATGATTTTCGTATAATAATTTGTATGAGAGACACGTTGCAATGAATTATTTCCCGTGGAACGGAGGCCTGGCATGGCCAGGTGTTTAAGACACTCGACACGTAATCCGAGGGTCGCTGGTTCGAATTTCCGTCACACCAAACATGCTCGCCCTTTCAGCCAAGGGGGTGTTATAATGTGACAGTCATTCCCATTGTTCGTTGGTAAAATAGTAGTCTAAGAGTTGGCGGTGATGACTAACTGCCTTTCCTCTAGTCTTACACTGCTAATTTAGGGACGGCTAGCGCAGATAGCCCTCGTGTACCTTTGCGCGAAATACAAAACCAACCAATAGAACGGTGATAGGGGGCTTGTGATACACGTAAAAACGTTTTTACATATAGAGGGCAGCACCGAAGGAAACTAGTCCTTCATGTGAAAAGAAGTAATGTAGCGGATGGAAATAAGTCATTGCAATGAATAAATCACGTATACATTTGCAATTTGTAATAATTAAGTCATTATGCTAATCAAATAAATAAACTGGTACTTTTCACTTTGGGCTAGTACATTTCTTCTACCTAATAACATGTTTACAACTCTGGTAATTTATTTTATTCTACAGACTGAGGAAGTGGAATATTAACAAAGTTGGAAGTGTTATGCAGAAATTCTTAAAACATCTTGCTTCACATTTCAATAGCAAGTATATGACAGTTACTCAGACCTTGTTTGAAAACTCAAACTTAGTTTCTCGTTTTATAAAGGTATTTCAAAGAGAAAGAAAGAAATGTTGATGTAAAATTTACAAAATTAAGACTGATAGACGGTGTATCTCCACCGCAGTGTGGGTCCTACCTTTTCACTCATCTCCAAAACCTAGGACACACTTTATAATTCCACGTTGTAACTTGTACCCTATGATCCTATTTTTTTAAAAAAATGTGCAGCGTGTTTTAAATATATATTTTTAATTTCATAATAATGTGTTTTGGTTTATGACTTGAATATTTCATTGCTTTATATACATATACACAGATATATTAATAACTTTTTAAAATTTTCTATTTCATATGTCTTATTGCTTTATACCTGCACATAGACCCTCACAAATTACATCGAAATCATTTATCACAAGTGACTTGTCTGTTTTTTATTTTCTTGTTAGGCGTAAAGCCACGCTATAAGCCATTTGTACTCTTCCCTGCATTGGTATGAGAAACCATATCCAGCTACAAATTGCTATTTTGACTCAATTTTATAAATTCTAATAGTTAGAAGTGTCAAAACAAATACTTGTAGCTTGCAGAAATAATGTTAATTCTAGGCCTTAAATATTAAGTTTATTTCCATACTCACTTTTTGCTATTGTATTTTCACGTTACACTACATATCTTGTTCCTGTAATTTTTCTGCCTGTTCTGTTTTGGATTTCGCGCAGAGTTGGATTTCGTCAGAGTCGGATTAATTTCTTGTATTTGTCTGAACATTTTTATACACGTCCTACTATATATTTTAGTCATTAAAGCCTTTTACAAAGACATAAATGATGATGCACTTTTTGTATTAACTTTTCGGACATTACTTATTGGATGACCTGGTGTATAAGACTAGTTAAAAATAGTTGTGATAAAGATATTAGTCTTTAAATTCAATTTTCACGATACTTTGAGAAGTGAGTAGTTACCTAATTCTATGTTGTAAATGTGTAATCAGATATAAATAAATATATAATTCAAAACTGAAAATTTTTTCATCAGTCTTTGTTTTTAAAGAGAGGGGTTGATCATATTAATTTAAAAAAACATCAGATATAATATTTATATAATTTGTATAATATTTGTCTTTTAAGTAAGACCCAACAGTTCACTCAGTTTATGTATTACCTACAAAAACAATACAAATTCAGTAACACAAAAAAAATCGTAATATTGTAAATAATAACTTTATAATTCCTAAAATTTCTCATTTATTCACGATACTTTAAGCCCCCTAGTGGCAAAGCGGCAAGGCTGCGGACCCGCACCGCTTAAAACAACGTTTTGATACCCCTGGTGAGCAGAGCACAGATTGTCCACTCTGTAGCTTTGTGGCTAATTCTAAACAAACAAACAAATTTATATTTTAAACGGAGATAAACTGGTCTGAAGATAAAAACATGGATTTGTGTGAATATTTTCCAGTTGTTTCCTACTGGCTGCTATTATAACATTAATACAGGTGTTTGAACAGTAATAGCCCATTATGTAGCTTTATGCTTAATTCAAAACAACAATCCTAGGATATGAATACATGTGGAATTCATTTCGTGAATTTTTCTGAGTAGCGTTTTCACAGTTCTTTCATTTTAATACCTCCTTAATCTATATTACATTCATAGTTCTGGCATGTGGGTTCTGCTAAAAAACCATTTTCGTTCTCTATAAACATCTTGATACTTTTCTGACAGGCATTTGTGATCTATCTCTTTCTATTGTTTTATTAGTGTGTGTTTAGGAGGGAAAGATTAAATGGGAAAGTGATATGATGTAGGGTATTTTAGCAAAGTGTTAACTTTGATCATAAAACAGTTTTATTGCATTTTTAGGAAAGAATTAGTGCAAATGAAGCTTAAAATCATTAACAAGCAGCCACACTATCACACAATGTAATACTTTTTTTACTTTTTATTGTTCCTGGGCATAAATTGTTATTTCCCAACTGCTTATGCCTGAAGTAAATGGAAAAGATCTATTTTTCTCTTCAAACTTTGCTTTTATGACTTGGGTAATGAAATTTTCAAATTTACCCATTTTCTAGAACATTCCAGAGATCTTGGTTTAACCAAGTCGAATCCCGAGCTTATGACATCTTGGGAGTGGGGATTTGTTAGATGAAAGTGTGCAAGTCGCAAGTCAGAGGAAGCGTCGCCGACATTTTTCAAGCTCTTTCACTGGTCAAGGTGAGCTCTACTTCTGACACAATGTATCATGTCTGTACGAAGCAATTGGATTTGCCTATAACCCGATCGAGTGGCGCTTCTTCATTGATAGCTCATCCAGAAGCTTCAAAGCTGTGCTACTCCATACGGGAATAAGTATCCGCCCCTTCCCCTGACTCATTTGGTGAACCTCAAAGAGGAATACAACAGTGTCAATGCCTTGCCAGAAGCCTTGAAGTATGATGAGTATCGCTGGGAGATTATCGAGACTTCAAAATGGGGGTATTCCTGATGGGTTTCCAAGAAGGCTTTACGAAGTTTCCCTGTTATCTTTGCCTTTGGGACAGCAGGAACACCGCAGCGCACTACAACAGGAAGCACTGGCCACAACAGGAGGCATAATGTCAAGTGTGAACCACTAGTGGACCTTCAGAAGGTGTAGTTCCCATCATTGCACATAAAATTTGGTCTTATAAAACAATTTGCTACAGCTCTTGATAAGGAGTCTGCAGCCTTCAAGTACCTTCGAGACTTTTTCCCTAAGCTGTTTGAGGCAAAGGTCAAAGCTGGTGTCTTCGTTGGACCACAAATAAAGAAGATCCTGGAGTGCACAGAATTCCCCAGAAAGCTCAGTAGGAAGGAAAAAAGAGTTTGCGGCAGCTTTGACGCAGTGGTTCGGGGCTTCTTGGACAATCGCAAGGCCGAAAATTATGTGGAACTGGTTGAAACTCTGGTGAAGAACTGCAGCCCATTTTGCCGTAGCTGAAAGTCCATATCCTTGACGCTCATCTCGACAAATTCAAGGAAAAGATAGGAACATACTCAGAAGAGCAAGGCGAGCACTTCCACGAAGATATACTGGACTTTGAACGCCCCTACCAAGGAGCGTATAACGAGAACATGATGGGAGACTATATTTAGGGGCTGATACGTGAAAGCGATTTACATTATAGTCGTAAATATCGAAAAACTAGTCACTTCTAAACATTTTTGTATAACTTTAGTATAAATACATATAAATCTTCATTCATATGCTGTTTTATTCAGACCTTATGCAAATGAAAATGTGCAAATTTGCCTGTTTTTACACAGAAAATAGGTTAATTTCTAAATTTCATTATCCAGGTCACAAAAGCAAAGTTTGAAGGGAATGATGGGCATTTTCTGTACTTTTACAACATAAGCAATTAAGAAATAACACATACTATCCAGGAACAAATGTTGTGTTACACAATGTTATTAATTTTCTCATCTACCCAAACATATTACACGTTTTGTTTAATAATTTACCTTCTAATAGCGTACCTACCCAAACATATTACACGTTTTGTTTAATAATTTACCTTCTAATAGCGTACCTACTCAAACATATTATACCTTTTTCTAAAAAAAATATATAAATTAATATTCAATAGGAGTACCTACCCAAACATATTATACCTTCCGTATAAATTACCTGTTAATAGAGTTTCGTAAAATTATAAGTGAAATAATTGCAAAATGAACATAATTTGTTTTGCAATCGCAGCATAAACCTTTACAACCTAGAACAATAACGAATATTAGATAAGTCTGGGAAATTAACTAGTAATATAAACTTATTACAAAATAAAATGATTTGCTCAGAAATGGTCTGTTGGAGAAACAAACGTCTGCTCATTTAACCTACTCTCTATAATATATTTTATATAATTATATTTCATTTATTTTTATAATCATTAAATCCGTATATTACTTAATAAAGAATTAAAATTACTCACAACAATAAAGAAGGATAAACCATTGACGTCTTTTCACAAATACTTAGATATTCTAGACTTTCTGAGATTAATGGAAACCTGGTCAAACAAAATGCAGCTAATTGGTAAATTAGCTTAGCGCGTGTTTTCTTATAGCAAAAAAACATCGGACTATTTGCTGTGTCTCTGGTTTTAGCGTTGTAAATCCACAAACTAACCGTTGTTCCAGCAGGAGAGAAATTAGCATAGACTACACCAAAATGGTTTTGTCCTGTCTAAAGTTGATCTTAGATCGAGCTTGCGATGTAGAAGTCCAAAACTGAGATCTCAGAAACTACCGCAAAGAACATTAACAACAATAACTGGGTAATATTTTTATAACTGTGCAGTATTTTTATAGCTGAACAATACATGAAACAATTGAGTTTTCTGCAAAATGTTTAAGATAACACAAATTACAAACAGGAAGTAGTAAGTTTCAAATATAAAACAATCAGCAAACAAACTTGTTTTTTTTAAGTTTGTGTGTTTTCTTATAGCAAAGCCACATCGGGCTATCTGCTGAGCCCACCGAGGGAAATCGAACCCCTGATTGTAGCGTTGTAAATCCGTAGACGTACCGCTGTACTAGATGGCGGTCTTTTTTTTTAAATGAAAATCACATGGGTGTTGTAACAGATAAGCAATGGGCACTTTCATGATAATTATTGTGTGTACCAATAAATAAAATCTGCTCTGTGATGTAATTATCTGATGGTTGTTCATTTTTAAATTGAAAATTCAATATTTTTTTTTCTAATCGATGGTAAACATTAGTAAATAACAAGAATGAAAACATTGTTGTATAACTGTTAGACAAGAAAAGTCCGTAGGCTGAATAGACTTCCGCAGGAACAAAAAGTTCTAGCTACCCAGAGGGTGAGTGTTCCTGCTAGGTCTGATAATACTGAGAGAGGACTTTAAAATACATTATTTTCATATGTTTCTCCATCTTTTATGAGAAAAAAATAGTAACAAGAATAGTCAAATATTTTGAAACAGTACTGAAATTTTGATTCAGGTTAACCACAAAGATCATGGTATATTAGAAGAAGAATTATTGTATATTATGTAACTGTTTTATCGTGTCCAACCTCCATTGAGTGAGATTATTTCGCGCGCAAAGGAAAATCTGGTAAAATAACAAGAAATAGCTGTTATGTTTGCAACTTTGACTTTACGCAAATTAACGATGGATGAGAGCGTCGTTTTACACCAACAACCAGTAAAACTTACACTCCTTCCAACATTCTCTTAGAATATTATCACTGTCTACAAGTCTTAGGTTTTGCAACTGTAAGGCACAGTAGCTTCTTTATTACGTAATGACAATAATAAACGTAAGTAAAAAATAATCTTCATGTCACTCTTCGATTTAAAGAGAAAGTGTGAGAAGATAGAAAAAAATAATAAAGAGGGATTAAAGGACCTTTTTCGCGCACAGCTAATTGAGGTCCATCTGCGTTAGCCGTCACTACTTCAATAGTGATATACTAGAATGGGTTTGAGTTTATTTTGAAATTTCGCGCAAATCTGCACAAGGGTTATTTGCGCTAGTCATCCCTAATTTAGCAGTGTAAGATTAGAGGGAAGGCAGCTAGCCATCACCACCCACCGCCAACTCTTGGGCTACTCTTTTACCAACGAATAGCGGGATTAACCGTAACATTATAACGCACCCACGGCTGAAAGGGCGAGCATGTTTAGTGCGAGGGGGATTCGAACCCGCGAACCTCAGATTATGAGTCGAACGCCTTAACCCACCTGGACATGCTGGGCCTCAAACACTGTTTCTTTATCGGATATTCGTACAGAGCTATTTGTAATAGCCGTCTCTCCAATTGTGAACTGATCGACCTGAAGGAATGCAGCTAGTCATCAGCACCCACCGCCATCTCTTGGACTACTCTAAACAATTATTTATTTTCTTGTTAAGCACAAGTTTACATTACAGGCTGTGGTCACTGCGGGTATCGAAACCCGAGTTTAACGTAATAAGTCCTAGATTTACCGCTAAGTCAATTATGCGCTACTCTGGTCTGAAGATGTTGTTGTTGTTTTTACATTTCCCTTCTAACGCATCCACAGCCCCAAAATTTGGAATGAATTTATTCTGTTTCTTGTTTTGCTGTAAAGGTTAAGAAAGATACCCTCTGATATACACGGTACAACATTTTAATAATTAGGCCACGCTCGGCCCTTTTAAAACATCAGTATTTTATGAACACGCATTACCTTATTCAATAAATATAACGGGATTTATATTATAGCTCTTGTAATTACCTCTTGGTACGCCTTCCAGTGGCATAGCATATCTCTGCGCACTGAGAACGCTATAAATAAGTATTCGATACTCGTTGCTCATTGTGTAGCTCCGTGCTTAACTTCAAACCGAAACCTCAATTTTATAAACATTCCCACAACGTCAGCGGTAAGTTTATGGACTTATGCAAAAACTTTGGATTCGAATTTCTACAGTATACAGAATGCAGATTGCCAATTGTGTAGTTTTGCGATTAAAAGTAAACAAAGACTTAACACAAACTTAAAAACAAAACTACTTTAAGTTCGACTTTTTGTTTTTTCCTTGTAACTTCTATGTCTTCACTGTACTGTTACTATATTCGTGAAGAATAAATGTTAAAATATTTAACTGCGCGTAGAAAGGTATTTTGTTTCCAAGGGTACAAAAACAATGCCATATATGCTCGTTTGGTTCGTTTGAATTTCGCGCAAAGCTACACGAGGGCTATCTGCGCTAGCCGTCCTTAATTTAACAAAGACTGACGGAAGACAGCTAGTCATCATCACCCACCGTCAACTCTTGGGCTACTCTTTTACCAACGAATACTGGGATTGACCATCACATTATAACGCCCCCACGCCTGAAAGGGTGAGCATGTTTGGTGTGACGGGGATTCGAATAAACGACCCTGGAATTACGAGTCGAGGGCCTTAACCACCTGGCCATGCTAGGCTTCCATATATGCAACCATACAACCAAGAGTAATATATCCATAATTTGCTTTATTCATTAGATTTACCACATGGAATTAAAACTACCATAATATGCAAATACGACCGCATGATAGAAACATTTCATTTCTTTATTTTTAAACATTACAAGTAACTGGAGAAATACTTTTTTCGTGGAGAACATGGTGTATTTATTATTGCAAAGCTAATATGAGATCTACATATTTCTGAATAAATCAAAATGGCGAGATATAAACTGTTGCCTGCGCTGAAAAGTCTTCTAAATTTAAATATATACAGGAACTTTAGAGAGAGTTTCGTAGTAGGAGAGTGCGTGTTTACAACAAGGAGCAAGTCAAGTAGACCTAATACATTCTTTATTCGATTAGACTGACACTTTTATGTCTTTATTTTTGTCAGTTCAGGTAATGTTTTTCGGGACACTTCAACAAACTACCACAAAACGGGATTATCTCGGCAAACCCGGAATGTCTGGTCACCTCAATCATTAATTACACTTTCTGTTTACATTTTGTGTCTTTTTTTCTCTCGCTACTACAACATTAACCAAGAAGTAGATTATACTTTTTTATTTGAGAACTTGAACTTTTGAGCTAACGTGGAGTCAGCTGACAAAAAATTAAAAACAAAACAAAATAAGATAAAACTGGTACGTTTGTCACGTCCCGAAATATCTATTCAGGACACTGGGGCACAGAGACACCAAGAGTACACCCTCTGTATATTTTATGATTTAGTCCTAACAGAATAAACATTATCCGTTTTATATTATTTACTGTACTTCAGTGGAAAAAATAGTCACTAGAATGTAATAGATGTCGATAATGGCTACACATTTATGTACAAGATTATCAAACTTGAAGTCAACCACCTAACTAAATCTGATAAGTAAGCAAGTCCTTCAACAAATACGGTTTATATGAACAAACGTACAAACAGTAGAAATTACTTGAAATAATAATGTATTTAGCCTATGCTTTTAAAAGTAAATACTAGTCAAGGTTTAGTAACATGGATTTTATGGTATTGATATTTGTTCCTCGTTAATACCAAAAATTGTTTATTTGAGAAACTGTTTTGTTTATTGGTATTTTCTTCTTCTACTTCGAGCATTTTCTTAGACATCTGTTAGAAGCAGAAGGTTTTGACACTGCTTCTTTCAAACTCAGTCCCGAACATCTGACCTGAGTATCTTCTGTTGCTGACATGGCACTATAAGTATATATAAAAAATTATATAACTTCTAAACGCATACAGATTTTACAGTAGTAAAACAATTCTACATACAATGTAACGGAAAATAAGGTTTCAGTCACAATCACTTAACTAATTCAAATACAGCTTATTAAATAGAGGTTAGTTACTGTATAACGAAGCATGTAAGTCGTTCTGTTGGTCAAAATATTCTGTAATTATTCCTGATCACCTTACATAAATCTATAGCCCCAAATAAAACAAATAGCCAGTATATTATACCTATATTTCTAAAGACAGACAAATATTCATAGAGCGTGTTTGTGCGTGTTTTCTTATAGCAAAGCCACATCGGGCGTTGTAAGAATATTCATAGAGAAAGGTTTATATACAATTTATTTAACAGTGTTAAAAACAAATTTAAAATAAGTCGAGGTTCTTATCTGAATTGGCGATCCTTGAATTCACTCTGATTTATCTGATCATCGTAGAGATCACATTCCGTCATGAATCATTGTCGTCTTCGATTGTCACAGGATCAAGATTACGTCACCAGCTCTGAAGAGCGGTAGTGTCAGAAATATTCACCTTCTTAATCCACGCCTTGGTTTGCTGCATAATCTAATTTGTTTTTGTCAACACATTTCACCAGGTCTATATTTCCAGTTCAGGCCAGAAACTAGTTCCCTGGCAGCAAGCTTCCGTCTTGATAGACTCTGAATTTTACTTATCTGTTTTGCTAATCGCGGACGACTTTTTCATTTACACAATATCCTTTAATTTCACTACTGGCAACACAGTGTTTGGTCTTTTCAACAAATTTCGCTACTGAATGTTGAATTTGGTTTCGTATCTCATACGTTTTGGAGGTATTTTGATGTTTGGCTGTTGAATATGTCATCGAAATCACAATTAGAATAACATTGCGACCTTTATAAGGTTATTTCCTAGAATTTCGAAACAAAGGCTCTGCTTGAAAAATATTTTTGATTTGTCTAAATAGATCGAAGATTCACTAGCAACTGATAATTTTCCTTAATTTTTTTTGTATTGAGTACCCTTTCTTGGAATATCACTCTGTCATAAAAAATAGACTCAAATGTCACGATATACGGTTCTTTATATTACACATCCACATCGTTGCAGTCCATATTGTAACAGCCATTTTTGCTCTATCTCACGATTGTACACTTTGCGAATAGCCCTTTAGTGTAGTTTCCATTGCAAAAGGCTCAATCATAAGGTTGTCATGTCCAAAGCACGCTACTCCTCCCTAGTGGTTTTCCATAATCATCCAGTGCACGAGGCCTCCTCCTGAACAGCTCTGGTGCCACAAGTTTACCTTTGTTTCTTTGTTTTTCAATATCATTAAGTATAAAGGATATCTTCTTCCAGTAAATTCTAAACCCAAGACCGCAGCACATTTATGGTTTGAGTGTACACATATTTTGCGTCTGAAAGAGCCGTTGGATATTCTTCCCAAAAGTGATCATTTTTTTGGTGGAAGCATACTACTTATGAAACGTTAAATAATTTCAGAATGTATATTTTGTACATTCTGTTCCACCACGGCGTTATACAGACTGTGGTTATCGCATGGCTTGCGGGAATTGTATTATATAATAAATAACATATTCAAAATTATTTAAGTATAGTATACTCAACTCTGTTATTTTATGCTATAATAGAAAGATGCAATATACTGCAATCACTAGGTAAACATGGGTATTGAAAAAATATGTGATACAGATAAAGCCAAGTGATTAATAACTGCGACACAAAACAAAACACTGACAGATACCTTAGTCACCGTGAAATAGATATATAGGTTCAGCCATAGAAACATCGGAGGTTTGCATTTGTTTTCTGAAATCTCTCATGAGGATCAAAGCTAAGTTTCGGGGCTTACAATATTAAATTCCAGAGTTCGTTTCCCCGCGGTGGACAGAGCGCAATTAGTCTACTGTGTATTTTTGTGCTTAAAATATTCAAGTCAAATTTGGCAATTCACATAATTTAATTAAAGTGTTTCAGTACAAACTCAGCTTGATTAGCATTTGACAGCTACACTTAAAAACCTATCACGACAACAAATCTAAAACTGGACACCTTAACATCTAGTGATTAGTGTAATGTACTGTTATGCATTATAATTTATCTTGGATGAGTTTCTGATTTATTATGTTATGTACACTGGTATTAAGATTTTAAATGACCGGAAATTTTAATTTTAATTTAGAAGTTAATTAAATTCAATATATTATTATTATATTATATTATATTATATATTATTATATTCAATATATCAAATTTATGATATTTGCCAATCACAATCAATATTCAGCCTTCTATCTGATCTGGAAACAGTTTACAAACTCACAATCAATATTCAGCCTTCTAGCTGATCTGGAAACAGTTTACAAACTCACAATCAATATTCAGCCTTCTATCTGGTCTGGAAACAGTTTACAAACTCACAATCAATATTCAGCCTTCTAGCTGACCTGGAAACAGTTTACAAAATCACAATCAATATTCAGCCTTCCAGCTGACCTGGAAACAGTTTACAAAATCACAATCAATATTCAGCCTTCCAGCTGATCTGGAAACAGTTTACAAACTCACAATCAATATTCAGCCTTCTATCTGGTCTGGAAACAGTTTACAAACTCACAATCAATATTCAGCCTTCTAGCTGACCTGGAAACAGTTTACAAAATCACAATCAATATTCAGCCTTCTAGCTGACCTGGAAACAGTTTACAAAATCACAATCAATATTCAGCCTTCCAGCTGACCTGGAAACAGTTTACAAACTCACAATCAATATTCAGCCTTCCAGCTGACCTGGAAACAGTTTACAAACTCACAATCAATATTCAGCCTTCCAGCTGACCTGAAAACAGTTTACAAACTCACAATCAATATTCAGCCTTCCAGCTGACCTGGAAACAGTTTACAAACTCACAATCAATATTCAGCCTTCTAGCTGATCTGGAAACAGTTTACAAACTCACAATCAATATTCAGCCTTCTATCTGGTCTGGAAACAGTTTACAAACTCACAATCAATATTCAGCCTTCCAGCTGACCTGGAAACAGTTTACAAACTCACAATCAATATTCAGCCTTCCAGCTGACCTGGAAACAGTTTACAAACTCACAATCAATATTCAGCCTTCTATCTGGTCTGGAAACAGTTTACAAACTCACAATAAATATTTAGCCTTCTATCTGGTCTGGTCTTAATATTTTATATACAGTGTAGCTCCACGAGGCCCAAAATATTTTTATGTTAATACACAAATATACTTCTCTTGATGGGGATGCTAACTAGCTCTGTTCTTGTTTGGCCTAACGCTACTAACAAGCTTACTTTTCACAGAGGAAGATAGATATCTAATGCATTCGTAGAAAAACTAACGTCTGAAGTTGATTATCTGATGTTGAATGGTTAGTATCGTTCGAAGTCTATAAGCGTTCCTGGTCAAATTCTGCAGTTTTCCGACTAATAAGCTTTAATTACAATTATAGCTTCAAAGGCATATAGTATACTGACTGTAGCTGAAGAATAATATTCTGTCTCTTGGCTTCCTGTGATGGCTTGCCTTTATATATCAATCAAGCAAGATTCTCGAACGTTCAAAAATGTTCGAAAACACGCTATCATCTTCGTAAAACCACATATTGTTGATTATTACTCTCGAGAATCTTCTATAAACTTAGAGAACAGGCGGAACTTGTGCAATACACCTTCAACAATGTACATCACATGCGTAAAAACAAACGTAGGTATTAAAGTAAATGCATAGCAATAAATCTGTTACAGTATAAAAACAAAAGCATTATAATAAAGGAGAGATTTTATTGGCTTTCACTTGTACCTAATCTCTGTTTATGAAGTTATACGTGAATAAAACTAAACTAATATCGGGGACCACTTTGCTGAAATGACAACCACTTCCTAAAACTAGTGTATGTTTTCAGTATTTATATTTGGTAACTAATCTTCATTTTTCGTACATATTTTGGTAGCATTAATCTAGGCATTTCTCAATAAACTACTACATTATTAAACAGCCAGTTGGTTAAGGCACTCGACTCGTAATATGAGGGTTGCGGTTTTAAATCCCCCAAGTATTCTATTCCTTTCAGCCGTAAAGGCATTATAATGTGTCGGTCAATCTCACTAGTTGTTGGCAAAAGAGTAGCCTAAGAGTTGGCAGTAGGTGGTGATGGCTAGATGCCTTCCCGTCTAGTCTTTCATCGCTAAATTAGAGACAGCTAGCGCAGATAGCTCTCGTGTCGCTTTGCATGAAATTAAAAAATAAACATTATTGACCCCCTCCCCAAGAAGATCAATAGGAACATTAAAACAATGTTAGTAAACACCTTTAAAGGTTCTCATTAGTGCAAATGAACTAGAAAAAGTTGAAAGTTTGATTTATTGACTGTATATGACTAGAATTAGTAAAATGATGTTCATAATACATAATGGCAGATTAAGTGTAGATATATAAAAGTAATGGGATAAAGATCGTTAATATGTAGCAGAAATCATGAACAACCATTATGTGATAATTGTGTCCAAGAGTTCAAGAGTATATCAGTTCCTAAGCGTTCAAAGTTAATACTAGGCAACATAACCCTGACAGTAACAGTCATTTAGCCTACAGATAGCCTAAACATGTGATATATATGGCTTCAATACATTCGACTCATTGTCATCTTCATCATCTATTGTTATTTTCACTACAACACAATTTTACATTGTCTGTGGAACAGTACACAAGGAAGCAAATAGTGAAAATCTTCTAGATACGTGAGCTACAGAAAAAAAGATAACAATATTCAATATTGTCATGTGTTCTTTAGAACTAGTAGCTGCTTGAATTCTGGTTTACTGATCGTATGTATAACTAAAGAAAGTAAAGCATTTATGACACATAGCAGGTGAAATGTACTAATGTAGTATTAATGACACTTGGGCCAGAAACATGTAGCAGAAACCGTATGGAATCGTTATGTATCAAAACGTGTAGCAGAAACCATATGGAATCGTAATGTGTCAATCCTGTCCAATAGAGAATTTAAAGATACAGTGTTTTCAGTGCTCAGGTTTAAGAACATGAGTTTGTTTTTAAGTGTTCAGATCTTATACACGTAGCAACATAAACCAAACAGTAAAAGTCATTTAGCGTACACACAGCCTAAGCATAAGATATGCATGGCTTCAGTGTACTCAATTTTTGTCGTCTGAGTTGTCAAGTTCAACAAGAATTTCTTTTTTCTTTTGCTGGTTTCTGAACGTCTCTATCTTACACGTATCTGTGCATGTTAGTCCATTGGCAAGGCAAGAACAGCTTAGCGGCTTGAAAAATTGCAGTTGCAAGATAACAATTCCAAATCTGAGCCTGGAGCGCATGGTGTGCACATCTACTCAATGACAAGAAGGCCATCACTATCTGTAATTCATGCAAACTCTTTAAGGTCTGGTTCATCAAGGTGATTCTGAAGACAGCGCCACTGGATTGCTTCTTGATAGTTCACTTGGAGTGCATGCATGTAGAAGCAATTCCTGCATGGTGGAAGCTGGCTTTATTCAATCTCTCCTCCTCTGCTGTAAAAAAAGATGACAACTCAGTTCATTCACCTCATAAATACAGATGGCAAGTGAACTGTTCTATATTCTCAGACAGCTCTGCAAGTATTTACCAGGACTGACCAAGTTGGTTGGCTGAAGGTGTTTTGGTAAGTGCTCTCCCTTTTCACAAGTTTCAGAGCCCCGACCTATGAAGACACTGACAGTAAAGGCATGTGGTCCAATTAGGGTTGCGCATATACTGTTTCCCAGTGAACTTAACCAGTTTTCCAGTATTGATGAACCTTGTGCAATTTTGTGTTTTCCACATTTCTGATAGATAGAGCAGGAGATATCTCCATTAAAGCCAAGGCAAAGCACCATTACGTCTATTTCTTCTGGTATCACTATGATAGCCTTTGCCAAATCTTTGAAGCGTGAAGTACAAGAAGGAGCAAATTACTATCGGCTTCTTCTTTAGTAGATCTCAATTTGGCAATATCTATCCGGTTATCTTGTAGCAAACATATTTACAGGTTACTTACAGTGTCTTGTCTTGTACCTTTTCTTTGTATTTGATAAGGCATAACTTGTTGGAAGAGCTGTACTGGAATTTCTTTCATTACTGGACTTTGTGGCCTCCTGCAATATTCTTTAACTGAAGAGATGTACCTGATCCCCTATTTCATGTCTCAAAACTTTTGATCAGTTTCTCTGGGTATACATCAAAAACGCAACATATAAGGAAAGTTCCATAAAGATTTCAAATTGCTCAAGGAGCATTCAGATTTTCCTGAATGTGTCTGGTCTAATTCACATCTATTCTAAAATATACAAAAGAATATCTTTAGAGTTGGAGCGATACTTTCTAAACAAAAAAGACATGAAATTCAGCAAAGTGTGAAGAAAAAATGGATCAACAATTGAAAAACGTGATTAAGATTTTGAATTATCAATCGACACCAAATTTGGTAACAATCGCCCCCCCCCCAAAAAAATAGCAACATACAATGTATTGAGCTTTATAGAATTAATGTGAAAATGGGTGATACACTAGAAAAAAAATTGATTTCAATCTTCAGTAACGTTTCTTACATGCTAGGTTCTCTGGTACGCCCGACATCATAAACAAAGTTTCAAAATGTAAATATAAAACTAATATACGCGTAACTTATTTGTAAAATTTCCTTCTTAACCCATCAATGACAAACATGTTGACAGACTCGCTGTTAAATTTACGAAATAAAACACAGATAACTAGCCTCCCTGACCCTCACTATCTAGCATATTAACTGACATTGAACTTATTAACTAACACTAACTCATTCAATCTGGCATGTTTATGTTATGTCAATTTTCTTCTTATTACAGCAAGCCTCGAAATTTTACAAAGAAGCCAAAACGTTCATGAAATTTCTGGGGTTCAGAAATAGACCTCCGCCAGTACAGCGGTATGTCCACGGATCTACAACGCTAAAACCAGGGGTTCGATTCCCCTCGGTGGGCTCCGTAGATAGCCCGATGTGGCTTTGCTATAAGAAAACACACACAGCAATTCACAGAATACCATCATTCACATAAAAACCAAACTCCCTCTTGTGAACAAAAAACATTAAAGTAATACACAGTATAACAATCGGAAATTTCGTAGTATGTAAAGAATAACAACAATAATTCGCTAATAATGTTTAACTTATTCATAAAAACGTTACATGTAGAAATTTCCACTTAATCTTATTTCCTATAACTATTATTGTTTTAGCTTATGTTTGTTTTTAGTTGTTCTGTTTGGTGTTTTTAAAGGAATATATAGGTAAGAAAAGGACTAATATTTTCCCTGTTCGATATCACCACCATGAAAACAGCAAAGTTTATATGTTCTTTCAAATAGCACAAGGAAATTCCTCAGCTGACTAAAGTGAAAATTTCAAACGTACCAGTAAAAAGAATAAACGACTTACACATAACACATGTGTTTAGTCTAATTCACTAGTATCGACACTTAATTTTACGACATCTAAACAGGCAATCAGAAAAAAAAAAATCAGAATATAGTCACTTGACGAGAGGCAAAAAACAAGCAGTTTACTTCTAATTTAAGTCAAGAGGCATATTATCATAATACTACAGAGAAAGGAACACTCACCGAGCTAGAACAACCAATGATTCTAACACGTTCTGTCCTGTCTTAGCACTAACTTCAATGAAAAGAGCCTCGAAATCCTAGCGTAAAAATTAGAAACAGTGCTTAGTAAAATGCAAAAACGTTATATGAATAGCTTGTAAAATTAGTTTATTCTAGATATAGTTATGCATTGTCACAGACAAGGTTCTACAATATGTAACACAACCCGTACTTTTGCAAGGTTTTGCCCATCCTTTGTGCTAACGCAACACCGCTTTTCTTCTTGAGCAGTTTTCCGTTTATCTGTTTTGTTTGCCAATATCACAACCGGTATCCGTTGAGAAGTCACATTCTGCAAAAAAAAATTAGAAGAAAAATAAATAAATTTTCATTAAAGTTATTCGGAAATTCTGTAGGATTTTTAATGTTTTCAAATTTCTTTATATTCAAACTATATGAATATTACCTGACGAGATATTCGTTTTTTATTTAATATAATTTATTTGGTGAAACGAAATCTATGTTTCGAAAATATGTAAGACATTGTATAAACGAGCAGGATTACGTTTGATAATTAAAGTGAAAACAATAAAAACGCTATGAATTTATATCTTTATCTCAACATGAAACTGTTCCGCCATAATTTACTAATCTGCATAAGATACTTTACCAGAATTGAACAATCACCTATTAGCATTATATTTAGGTTTACGAAACCTAAAAAATTTCAAGTTAAACAGGAAATTTCTAACAACTCCAATAGAATTTTGAATTACATCAAACACATCATTACCCTTATTGTAACATTTCAAATGTAACGTAATAATAATGTTCATATGTCTTTCGAAACATTTGATAAGAGAGTTTGGTTACCGCATGTCTCTCGTTTGTTTCTGCTACATGTACACTGCTGGCCAAAATCTTAAGGCCAATAAACATAAAGTAAAAATATGCATTTTGTGTTGTTAGACTCAACCACTTATTTGAGTAGAGCTTCGAAAGATGACAATAAGAAAAGGGAAAATAAAAATAATTAATTTTTTTTAGAATTTAACAGGGAAAATATGAACACTATGAAATCAGCTTAAATTCTAGCTGGTCAAAAGTTTAAGACCATACTGAAACGAAACGTTAATCGGTAAACACGTAACGACATTTAGTCATTTGTGTTCAAGCATTAGCGTTGTCAACATCTCCCACTGACATCTCCTGTGTTACATTGGGTAAAAACATGGCAAAGGCTAAAAAGTTGACAGAGTTTGAACGTGGCAGAATTGTCGAGCTGCAAAAGCAAGGTCTCTCTCAACGTGTCATCGCTGGTGAGATTGGACGTAATAAAACTGCTTTGCAAATTTCTTAAAAGACCCTGAGGGATACGGAACGTGAATTTCAAGTGGTCGGCCGAAGAAAATTTCGCCAGTGTTGAGCAGAAGAATTCGACAGGTTGTCCAGCAAGACACCAGCCGATCGTCGAACCAGATTAAGGCCCTTACGGACGCAGAATGCAGCTCAAGAACAATAAGACGGCATCTACGAGGAAACGCTTTAAAAACCGTAAACCCTACTCAAAAGCTACGCCTCCTTCCACACCACAAAACAGCTCGGTTAAACTTTGTGAGAAGCACCAAACATGGGACACAGAAAAGTGGAAGAAGGTTTTGTTCTCTGATGAGAAAAAATTTAATCTGGATGGTCCAGGTGGCTTTTAACTTTACTGGCACGATAAGGATATCCCACCGTAGACATTTTCTACACGACACAGTGGAGAAGGTTCCATCATGATCTTGGGTGCTTTCTCCTTCCATGGGACAATGGAGCTTCAGGTCATACAGGGGCATCAAACAGCAGCTGGTTACATTGGCATGTTGGAGAGAGCATCCTTATTGACTGAAGGCCCTAGGCTTGTGTAGAAATGACTGAATCTTTCAGCAGGACAATGCTGCAATCCACAATGCCTGCAGGACAAAGGACTTTTTCATGGCAAATAACGTGATTCTTTGGACCATCCAGCGTGTTTGCTCAAACTGAACCCCCATTGAAAATGTTTGGGGGTGGATGGCAAGGGAAGTCTTTAAAAATGGACACTAATTCCAAACAGTGCATGATCTTCATGAAGCCGTCTTCACCACTTGGAATAACATTCCAGCCAGCCTTCTGCAAATGTTTATATCGACCATGCCAAAGCGAATGTTTGAAGTTATACGCAATGACGGCCGTGCAACTCACTACTGAGACCTCTTGTTGGGCGTTTTCTACCCTGTTTAGGACTACTTTTTGGTATGGCCTTAAACTTTTGACGAGCTAGTATTTAGACTAATTTCATAGAGTTCACATTTTCCCTATTAAATGCTAAAACCGTTTTTTATTTTTATTTTCCCTTTTCTTATTTTCATCTTTCGAAGCTCTACTCAAATAAGTGGTTGAGTCTAACAACCCAAAATGCATATTTTTTCTTTATGTTCATTGGCCTTATGATTTTGGCCAGCAGTGTATATAAATCTCTTACTTGCTTTTACCAATTTAAAAGAGAACAAAATGAATTACCCTAGTGGGGTTGTTTCCATGCAGTGCCATCATGGTGTAGAAACAGGACACCTGAAAGTGACAAGAAAAGTATTTTAACAGACAACTCAGTATTAATGGGGTTCAACCAATGATGGTATTTAAATTGTCATAAGACAGAACATATATATTCATGCTTGTAATAATTTGCAATATGACGGAGTAAACACTGAACTGATGAAAACGAAACGCTCATTAACAACCAACTATATTAAGTTGGACCATAGACATATTATAGATGTATCTGAATCCCTCCATTTTAACAAAGGTGAAAACTAAACAAACATGACATCTGTAAGTTTCAAACTGAGAGGTGCCTTATACGACAAATAAGCTAACAAATGACCAGATGAGAACCAATCAGCCAATAGTACCCAGCGCCTACACGGCTACTTTTAGCTGAGTTCAGTGTTTACTGCCATTTTCATAACTCTCTCACAAATTAAAATTCAAAGCGTGTTCTCCAATATTTTTTCGAAAGTAAACCTTGGACTCGCTTATATATGTAGACCGATAAACAAAATACTAGGCCACGCCAGGAGCCTGGCAAAAAACAACAACAAAACCGTCAGTAAATTTACTTTTATCAAATTGTACCAAGATTAGGATGATCAAAATGTATAATTCAGGTGCTTGTGACAAGGATGAAGTGCGAAACAGTCTACTATCTTACATTATAACACAGACTCAAGAATCATGAAAACGACAGATCTATCTCAAACTGGTCAAAAGATAAAACTATAAGCTGAAAGTTTGTACTCAACGAAAAAACTCAGAACCATTCTATGAGCCTCTATACCGCGACTTAAAAGATCAAATATATATATATTCATAAGGGAGAAATAAATATATGTACAATCTGCCTTAACTTACTTTTTTCAATTATAAATGTTTTTTTTTTAAAACATATACCTTGGAAATCAACATTTGCATTAGAACGAGAACATAAACTTTTAAAATCAGTTATCAGTTAGACAGCGATGCAGAGAGAGAACAAAGAGATTAACTGTAATATATCATAATTATTTTCATTATATCCCTCAAAATCCTTAATAATTGGTTTAATATAATGTCGAATGAAAACAGAAGTCTGGAGTATATATGCAAAAACCTTCGAAACGTTGTTCGCTCTTCTACGTAAAATATTTTCTCAGCCCAAACGAGCCGTTTTTGCATATATATTTCTCTACAAGTGGGTTTTCTCGACATCACTGAGAAGTTTGGAAGGTATCTCACAATTATCGAGAAAAATCTCCAACAAATACAACAAAAAGAATGTACAAAAATAATACACAAACGCACACAAACAGGAACATTAAAATATATTTAAAAAAAAGAAAGAAAATGATATATGACACCTCAGAGTGTTCAACTTGATTCATTAATAACAGTAAGTTAAGATGGCGTCACGAAACACATCATTTTGTTGACAAGTTTAGAATGGTCTGAATTTTTTATTATAATTACCAAAGAGCAGGGTCAATGAACCGTTTTTTTAATGTATGATGTCACTCACGTAGTAAGGAGAAATAACTTACATCCACAGCATCTATCCACTGACGTACGTTTAAGAAGGAACGTTCATTAGTGCAGTCATACACCAACACTATACCATCAGCTTTACGGAAGTAAGATTGGGTTATACTGCGAAACCTGAAAACAAACGTATGTGAACAAAAAAAAAATGGTAGAGAAAGAAACCTGAGGCTGAACTACTAGTTAGTGTTTTTGTCAAGAACCAGTTTCATTACTAGATCTGAATGAAAAATATAACAAAATGTTAGAAAAAACAAAAAGTACAAAGCTACTATACTGATTTCAGTATTAGGCCTACAAGAGATAAGTAATAATAATATGTTTTAAAAAGTGCAAAGCGACAACTGGTTCCAGTAACATGCTCACACGACGTTAAAATATAATCTAAAAAAAACCTGCAAGGCACACCACCGGTTTGGTATTAAGCCTACTTCAGGTCAAATACTGCAGCCAGTGGCAATATTAAAAACACAGGTACATGTATATTGTTGTTTTGAATTAAGCACAGAGCTACACAATAGGCTATCTGTGCTCTGCCCACCACGGGTACCGCAACCCGGTTTTTAGCGTTGTAAGTTCGCAGACATACCAATGAGTCATTGGGGAGCACACATATATTATATTTAAATATCATATATTGCTGTAGACACTTTTAAAAAACAAATACATCTCTAAATTATTCAAAGTTACTCAAAGTTATCTCCAAAACTAGCATATATATATATATATTACTAATTCACGTTTATTTACTAGTTTCATTTATAATAGCTCCTTAACTGTTGTGACTCTGTGTATTTTTCCACAATTCAAGTAATTTTAAAAATTTCAATGTTTCAAATGATATTCTTTAATGAGATGAATCGGAAATTATCTGTTCAAATTTCCTGTAAATTTTCTTCCTTAGTTAATTCACAGAAGTTTTTACTTACACGTATTTTAACAGCACTATATTGAAATATTTGGTTGGGATAATTTTAACCTAGAACACAACAATAATGACAAAATTCCTTAAAGTTTTATAAAAGGAGACGTTGTACAAAAATCGTTCGAATTTACATGTTTATATTATTCGTCTTTGTCATTAAAAAGTATTCTAAAACAACTAAGGTTTGAGAGTAGACCTGATTATTATTTATTTAATTTTTTTTCAAATAAAGTAATGAAAACAAAAAAACAAAACAAATAAAATCGATCCATCGTTGTTTTCTTCTGCTGTTTTCAGCTCAAATACAAGACTATTTTTAGCTTAGTAAGAATAAAGTCTCGTAAATAACGTTACTGTATCTCATTAAAAAAACAAACTCCCAAGATGTCCATATAAATGTGAGCACGTTAAATGTTAGGATTTTTTCAACAATATATTTTTTTAAGTCTTTTAACAGCTGGTAGTTTGTTAAGTTATAATAAAAACTGAGATGTTTCAGTTCTTTCTCTGACTTTATTTTAACATGCAGCATTGAGTAACCAATGTTTTCAATAATTACTGTTGTTTCTTTTCTGGTATGTCTGAGAACACACAAAGGGCTTAAAGACAGTGATGGAACAATATGTATTTTATTCCGCCCTAACCTACATAATAACCTAACATTAAGATAATGGAATAAAATAACATACGTAATTACCTAACATTAAGATAAAGGAATAAAATAACCTACGTAATAATCCAATATTATGATAAAGGAATAAAATAACCTACGTAATAACCCAATATTAAGATAAAGGAATAAAATAACCTACATAATAACTCAACATTAAGACAAAGGAATAAAATAACCTACGTAATAACTCAACATCAAGATAAAGGAATAAAATAACCTACGTAATAACTCAACATTAAGATAAAGGAGTAAAATAACCTACATAATAACTCAACATTAAGATAAAGGAATAAAATAACCTACGTAATAACTCAACATTAAGATAAAGGAATAAAATAACCTACGTAATAACTCAACATTAAGATAAAGGAGTAAAATAACCTACATAATAACTCAACATTAAGATAAAGGAATAAAATAACCCACGTAATAACACAACATTAAGATAAAGGAATAAAATAACCTACATAATAACCTAATATTAAGATAAAGGAATAAAATAACCTACATAATAACACAACATTAAGATAAAGGAATAAAATAACCTACATAATAACCTAATATTAAGATAAAGGAATAAAATAACCTACATAATAACCCAACATTAAGATAAAGGAATAAAATAACCTACATAATAACTCAACATTAAGATAAAGGAGTAAAATAACCTACATAATAACTCAACATTAAGATATAGGAATAAAATAACCTACGTAATAACACAACATTAAGATAAAGGAATAAAATAACCTACATAATAACCTAATATTAAGATAAAGGAATAAAATAACCTACATAATAACCCAACATTACGATAAAGGAATAAAATAACCTACGTAATAACCCAACATTAAGATAAAGAAATAAAATAACCTACATAATAACCCAACATTAAAATAAAGGAATAAAATAACCTACATAATAACCCACCCAATATTAAGATAAAGGAATAAAATAACCTACATAATAACTCAACATTAAGATAAAGGAGTAAAATAACCTACATAATAACTCAACATTAAGATAAAGGAATAAAATAACCTACATAATAACCCAACATTAAGATAAAGGAATAAAATAACCTACATAATAACCCAACATTAAGATAAAGGAATAAAATAACCTACATAATAATCACCGAGGTTCTCGTGGGGCAAATTTTTCTCGTCCCAATCACATGCTATAATTGTCTCGTCCTGTCATAATTTAAAGCAACATCACTCAAATATTCACAACCTCTGACACTCTTTTGGTTGGACGTACACGTTCAATTTGTTTGTTTTATTACGTCCTCCCAACGTAATTAAAATTGTACTTACCGTTCCTGCCCTGCGGTGTCCCATAACTCTACTGCTATGTTTCTGCCATCGACTCTCAGATGTTTCATGAAAAAATCAACACCTGCAAAAAACATGACTTTTTTTACACTTTAAAAAATATGCTGTTACGTACTAGCTTGCTATTCTCACTATTCAAGTGCAGCTTGAAACAATAATGTGCATTATTTATTTATTGTAAACAATGTATTAGTTGAGTACGAACAATTTCTTTCATGAAATGGACGATCAGGAAAAAAATCCTTTAATAAACGAGTTTTATCATATGGTCAAATTCCTCCTCTCTCCAGTGGCTCAGTGGTAAGTATGTAATTATGGTGACTTGTAATGCTAAAATATGGGTTTGATATCCCTGGTGAGTACAGGAGAGATAGCCCATTGTATAGTTTTGTGCTTAGCTACACAAACATATTTCCTATTATGTGTTATTTTTATTTTGTTTTTCCTAAGCTATTTATTTGTTCTAAGTTGGTGTAAGGTTTCTCAGAAAGACGTCTGTGCTGAATCTAAAGATTAGCACATAGTCGTCTAGATTGGTTTGTTTTAAAGCTGAAGAGAATAAGAAGGTAAGTGTTAATAACACTTACCGCCAACTTTTCAGCAGCTCTTGTACGTACGGTCTCAAAGTGCACATTCCAGCGTTAGCCGGATAAACCACGAACTGTTTGCAGTTCTTGCACAAATTGTTAAAATTATCACTGTAATACTTACTCAATTAGTGCCCTTTTTACACTTAGCTATTAGTTTCTAAATGTATTTATAAATTCTAAAAATATAGTCTTATTACTAGACGCACTTCCACAGGGTCTCCAAACGTGTTTTCTTTCAAAAGTAAATAAAACCAAATTTAAGAGTAACGAGTATTTTTATTTCTTGCTTTTGAAGTTTGTATGTCATGCTGTGTTGTAGCCTACAGAGTGCATAATTCTTCAAAGGATTCTTGGCACGCGCACGTTTTAATGGTGAAACGACAACACAAATTGCAATGTTAAGCGTCTCTTATGTGACGCAATTTTAGTGTCTACTGACTGACAGATAACACGCTGCTGGATAGAGGTGTAAGTTTTTAAACAGTCGCCCCACCCCTCCAAGCCACCTTCGGCTACCGTTTAAGGAAATTAAACTGTTCAACGTATACTTTATCTGATATAACAACTTTTAGACCGTTTAGAGTAAAGCTCCTTTTAGGCATCTGAGATACGGTTGTCAGGTAGGTTAATGTGGTAAATATTGCGCAGTTTCTTATAAAGCCATATCTAACTAAGAAATACGAAACACTACTGTATCTGTAGTTTAGCATGCTTCGTAAGTCTTGTCTGAATTTATGTAGGCCGGTATTCGTACATTTACCATTAGAAGTTGTTGGTACTCAGTAATAATTATATAAAACGATAAGCTAACAAACCTAAAGTTGATGTGAGGTTTTCCACAAAGATTCCTTTGCTGAGTCTAATGATTAATGAAGACTTCCCAACAGCAACATCTCCGACAAACACTACTTTATACGTTCTATCTGGAGGACCTATAGGCTCAAATCTGTCATATTTATATGGTTTATGTGTTATATCTGGGGGGCCTATAGGTTCCAAACTGTCATGTTTATATGCTTTGTACCTTCTATCTGGAGGATCCTTAAGTTCCAGACTGTCATCTTTCTCTACTTCATACGTTCTATCTGGAGGACCCTTGAGTTTCAGATTGTCATCTTTATCTACTTCATAAGATCTGTCTGGAGGACCCTTGAGTTCCAGACTGTTATCTTTATCTATTTCATACGTTCTATTTAGAGAACCCTTGAATTCCAGACTGTCGTCTTTATCTACTTCATACGTTCTATTTAGAGAACCCTTAAATTCCAGACTGTCGTCTTTATCTACTTCATACGTTCTATTTAGAGGACCCTTGAATTCCAGACTGTCGTCTTTATCTACTTCATACGTTCTATTTAAAGAACCCTTAAATTCCAGACTGTCGTCTTTATCTACTTCATACGTTCTATTTAGAGGACCCTTGAGTTCCAGACTGTCGTCTTTATCTACTTCATACGTACTATCTGGAGGATCTTTAGATTCCAAACTGTCATGTTTATATATTTTGTATGTTTTACCTGGAGGACCATGAAGTTCCAAACTGTTGTTTTTATCTACTTTGCACATTCTGTCTGGATGATCCTTATACTCCAAATTGTCACTTCTATTTACTTTTTGCGTTCTATCTAGAGAACTCCTTGGTTCTAAACTGTAACCTTCCACAGCTCTCCATTTTTGTTGCTGATGACTGTTCTCTTGTGTGTGAGCAATCCGTTCTTCGTGAATATTCGCTTCTTCTATGCTCTCATTTAGGATTATCTTGTTAACGTCAGACTTTTTTGTAACTACTGTATTTTGTTGCTTGAAGCAAACTCGTGGTTGTGGATGAGAGGAGAGTTTTCTGGCTTGCCCTCGGTTCTTTTTCAAAGATAGACGAGGGGCGGGAACAGGGGCACCGTCTACAGTTGATATAGGAGTTGAATGTTTAGATGACAGTTGCCTAGTGTAACTGGAAAATACGAAACGTCTTTAACACTGAATAACACTTTGCTAATATTCGTTAGTTTCTGTTGTACAACTTCAAATCATTATTTCAACACACAAATATATATACACAAGTTTTAGTGACAAAATGTAAGTCACTATTAATAACTACTATAAACATAGGCAAGAGAGCATTTTAATATGTAATATCCAAGAAGTTTAAATGCACAAAAACATACTATTTTAACAAAGTCTATTTGACTAAAATAATGTTGATTAGATAAAAAAAATAAGGAAAAATAATAATTCCACAATAAAGCTTAAAATAAAAAAACCTTGTGTACAGGCAGTAAGCAAGCTTGAGTAACTTGGAGGAAATGTAATATTACGCTTATGTCGTTAGCAAATATATAAGTTATATAGATATATTGTATCGTATATAACCAGCACTCTTCACTGACTGTTATATACATACTTAGTAGGTAGGAAGCTCTTAGGAGCTGTTGACATAGCCAATCAGGACTGGTGAAGGTACACGTATGTGCACCGACGTGATCAACTCATAAGATAACTTTTCATATCAAGGTTTCTTTAACAATTATTGAAGTTATTTTTAGAAGCGAGGAAAACAAACAAAATATATTCATATCAGTATAAAAAAACTGAAACATTTATATCTATCATTCTTTATACGATAATAATTATTATTCACAAAATACTATAATACACTCCTTTTGTTTACATGATGCCTGTTTTAAAGAAGTAATAAAAAAACTTAGTATTGGTATAATAACAAGACCAGTTCTAGTTTGTACGAAGGTAACCTACAGAAAATTTTAAGTATCAAACGTTTTGGGGCTCTCCAACCAGTTTTCTGTTTATGTATATTAAACTTTTTGGGGGTTCTTTAACCAGTTTTCTGCTTATGTACATTAAATTTTAGAACGATATTCAACCAGTTTTCCTTTATAGGTAATATGAACCCTGATAAGTACAAAGTTACAAACACACACCCAGCAACTTGGAGATCCAACCCAAGCTGTCGTTTTATCTCCGTCACACGACGAAATGGTGATCCTTCTTCCGACTGTATGTCTGTACTGCTGTAACTTAGCGGATGTTCACGTTCTAGAATACCACTCTGAAATACATTATAACATTATTTTGATTTAGATTGTGCAAAGAATAGTGTTAAAATACTTTAACCAGGCATTACGTTATTATTATTTATGGTCTACAATTATTATATAGTTCACAATGCTTTCGAAGCTGCGAGACTTTGTAGTCTTAGCCAGTGACATTAAGATTGCTGCTAAAAAGAGTTATCTCATAATCACCTTTACTTTCGTATCATACTGAAACATACTCAGAATTTCTCTTCTAAATTTAGATTTAGAAACAGGTCTTCGTTCGGGAAGGCCACTCTTACGTCTTCCATATTGTGACTGGGTAGAGGTTGAAGATTCTCTTTTCACATCTGGCATCAAATTATTTTTCTGTTTTTCGTTTTCTTCAATAACATAGTCACTAAAATCATCGGTCTCGGTGGCGTCTCGTAGCGTTGAAAGTCCACTGTCTAAAGAAGTATATTTTCTAATTCGTATAGTTTCACAAGGGAGCAAAAATTTTAAAGTTTCAATAAGAATGTTTAGATTGTTTCTGGTAATTTTATAAGTGTATGGCATTGGGGATCTTATGCCATAAACGAAACGTGAAATATTTCAAATTTTTATTTTTCTTTAAAAAAACTTCAGTTGTTTTTTTTAACATTTTAAGCTAAGTCAAATTAACCCTGTCCAAACTAATGGCTCTTAAACGAATTAAATGAGCCCTGTCCAAACTAATGGCTTTAAATTGAATTTTATTAATAGTAACTAAATTATTTTTCAAGCACATGCGGAAACGCTCAACATAAATATTTTAAAATAAACTTTCTTGTAACAATGTACGAAAGAATGAAATAAACTGTACAACAAAAGGAATATTGAACTGCACTCTTCAAAAATTGTGTAGACAAGTACTCAAAGACAGTTTTATGTACACTAGTACTCAAAGACAGTTTTATGTGGACAAGTACTCAAAGACAGTTTTAAGTACACGAGTACTCAAAGACAATTTTATGTGGACAAGTACTCAAAGACAGTTTTATGTAGACTAGTACTCAAAGACAATTTTATGTGGACAAGTACTCAAAGACAGTTTTATGTAGACTAGTACTCAAAGACAATTTTATGTGGACAAGTACTCAAAGACAGTTTTAGAGAATGACATGCTAATTTAACAACAGTAATCAGTTGGTGTATCATGTAGGTGTTTCAACTCATATTTTTTGAAGTTCGAGTGATTTAGTTTTTTACATTTTATTATTTGCTTTATAATATTCTTAAATTAACTTGTATAAAAACGACTTGGATAAGATTGTTTGAATATAAACATTAGTTAACTGGCAAAAATATCACACTTAATTTCCCATGACATTATGACATAATGTCTCCTCATGACAAATATAATTAGAAAAAGTAAGTTAATAATTGTCATGAGAAGACATTAGTATCAGTCCTGGTATATTCTTCACACTAAACAGTTATCGTGTTAAGAAATATAGTAGTATAAAAGTAACGACCTATGACAAGTAAAATGAACTATAATTATGTTTTCCCAGCTTAGAAAAGACGTTCACTTACGTTTTGTTTCAACTGTTATCAAAAACGAAGCAGTATTCAAAGGTGAAGGCATTTGCTTTTTTTTTTTTTTGCACAAATAACTGTTGCCTCAGTAACTTTTGTACCAGCTCAACTACAGTTGTAATTTGTTCCGTAGTGTCTCGATTGTGTGTTAGTCAATGATTGTCCACGTACTCCATCAACAGAATGTTCATATAACAGATTTTTGTTCAGAAGTATCCTATAACACCTACCAATGTCATCCATAGAACAGTCCATGTTACAGTTGTCGTCATTGTTTAAACCAAAACGAGTCATTGACAAAGGTTGGGGGTCCTCAATATCTTCAACGAGAAAATATTCACCATTACTTTCTTCTCTATCCATCGACGACCTTTAAAAACAATAGTTTTTTTGTTTTGTTTTTGTAGCATGTCCATCCATAAACACCCGTTTACAACTAGCAATGATTTTAGTTATAAATATTTTGTGGGGAGTTTTCGAAAATTTTTACTCTAAAAATTGAGTACCGTATCAGATGTGTAAAAACAGCTTTAACGGATTTCTTTCTTTTTTTTGTTATTTTTTAAGACATTTCGGGCTTCGTGGCGAATCTAAAACGTTTCATTCGAAACTACACAAAAGACAACGTGGGGAAGGAACTTTAAAGTATTATAGATATTCTGGTAATCTTTCGAAGATTGTGTTTTAAAACTTTATATTAAAAAATTGTTGTTATCATAATATATATACGAACGTCTTTTCGACTTTACTATTTTAACAGACAAGAGGACTGCTTATGAGTAGTTCTATAGTGTTTAAAAACGTGTGAAAAACATTAGAATACCATTAAAAAAAAATAAAACTTACTGTTTTGATTTTACAAGTCTCATAGAAGGCATTTCAGCACATATGTAATCCTCAATGACTGAGCCCGTTTTACCAAGTTCTACGTGTGGTGTTTGCTAAGCAAGGTAATAAAAATATTTTCAGTTTCTCTACCAACTATCAAATTAACACAACAAACAAGCACGCGCACACACACATATATATATCTGTATATATACTGAATATAATAAATCAAATATTACTAAATTCATAGTCGAGCCCATACACACAATGTCTGAAAAGGATAATCTGTTAAAATTACAAGGGTTTAGGAGGGTCTCCCCCAGAAAATCAGTAAAAAAACTAGACGGTATGATATTAATACTGGAAACAATTTTTCATGAAATATAGCTCAAATAATTTCCTGGCTGCTCATGGAAAATCTACAAGCATTCAAAGCATTACATACCACAAGAAGTTGCGATATAACTATATAAACACAATTATTTTTACACCACAAAAATAAGGGGTTTAGTCAACCCTTTCGAGCCCCCCTCCCGCGTACTTTTCATGTTGGTTTATATTTCGCAAGTAGCTACAACTAAATTATAACTCGTAAACTGTTTATTACAACTAAAACAAACTGTAACAGCCCCATATGACACAAATAATTATTGTAATTTACCTTTAGTAGATATATGACTTTTTTTCTTTATTTTCTCTTATGTCCAGAATTATTGACGATGAACGAAGCTTTTGCAAACAGTTTAACTCAGAAACACGTGAAAATTTCCGTAATGAACTAGGCCTAATCTAATCACTTTATAAATCAAAACCATCAAGACTGCCGTTTGCCGTTTACAATACTAAACTGCTACCCAAGGTTACGACTTGGTACTATAAAATTCTGCTATTGTTACTTCATTAATTTAAATGTACTTGTATCATAAATTACTCAAATATTCTTTGCCGCAGGGTAATTTTTACATAGTAATCTGGCGCTTATTTGGGAGATAAGACTCACTTGAGTGGGTGATCAGTACAGTCACTAGACACCCAATAACATGGCTGGGCCCGTGATATTTACAGTCACTAGACACCCAATAACATGGCTGGGCCCATGATATTTACAGTCACTAGACACCCAATCACATGGCTGGGCCCGTGATATTTACAGTCACTAGACACCCAATCACATGGCTGGGCCCACGATATTTACAGTTACTAGACACCCAATCACATGGCTGAGCCCACGATATTTACAGTCACTAGACACCCAATCACATGGCTGGGCCCATGATATTTACATCCACAGATTTGAGGTTAACGTATTAATTAGTCGATCATTCATATGCTGAGCACACATCCACGTCTAACAATATTCTACAGATAATATCCCTTATGAAATGTGTTGACTTTATGGGTCACGTCCATCACAACCTTTGTCCAGCACAAGAACATATTATGGCGCGGCTGTAAGGATGTCTTGGGGGTATCATAAGAAGAAACCAATATTCTTTTGCTTCTCTTTTTTCTTTTTTTTCGGAGGAAAGAGGTCCACAAGTATGTCTTAATTTGACCCCTGACCTGAGGGGCCCAGGCACATTTGGCCCCTTTTCCCCACAGTGCTGCTCTTGTCTTTCTTTCTTAATATCCGCAAGTGTACATTAAATTTTCTTCTGAACAATATAAGTTCACAGGAACTGTTACCAAGTTATGCATATAGTCTTTATCTGTTTTTCAATTTCCACTGATGATGTCTTTCTCGACGACACACAAATCTGAAATCTTCAAATTTCATGTTCCTATTTGTATTTCGTAATTTTGAACGTCTAATAACCTCAGTTTCAATGCGTGTGTTTTTTCATCGAAAGAAGACGCTGTAAACTAAATTCACAATAATTTAGTTATATAATTCGATTTCTTATACTGAATTAGTTGATCTCGTCTTTGCACATGGTTTCGTCATTATTAGATATGCCATTTTGGTATCACCAATATAAGGATTTAATATTTCCAAACTGACTAATTCTCAGTGACCACATTGATTTAGTTGTTTGGTTTGAATTTCCCGCAATGCTACATGAGAGCTATATGCGCTAGCCGTCCCTAATTTTGCAGTTTAAGACTAAAGAGAAGGCAGCTAGTCATCACCACCCACTGTCAACTCTTGGGCTACTCTTTTACCAACGAATAGTGGGATTGCCCGTAACATTATAAAGCCCCCCCCCCCACAGCTGAAAGAGCGAACACGTTTAATGTGACGGGGATTCGAACTCGCGACCCTCAGATTACGAGTCGAGAGTCTTATCCACCTGGCCATGCCGGGCTTGATTTAGTTGTTGTATGCTCGGTCACAAATTGAGTTCCTTTAACAAAATGGGTTGCAGGTAAAACTTATTTATATTTTTAAAAGATCTTACTTTTTTGATCCACTTACTTTGCGACAAGGGGTTCTTTCTACATCTATAAAGTCTCCCAGAGTGTCGTTGGTGACCTGAAGTCTTTTGGTGTCAACACTGTTAAGAGGAACATATTTGGATATTGTAATGTATCTAATAACGTTGTTAATATCAAGTTCTTGACTGAAATAATCAAACATTTTTTTCTCAGATCAATATTAAATTATTAATATTGTGACGTCATAGCATGTAAATCTAAAGCAGTTCTTTCCCCTTCTACTGAAATAACGGAAAAGCAAAATATCCTACTAATCGAACTAATAACGTAGCCCCTATGTTAACTAAAGCAAGCCTCCTTTCAACTCTCTGGCTACCACCCCTTCACAAATAAAATTCGTCTTTGATTATAAGAAAATCAAAGTAATGATATTTTTAGTAAGGGGTCAATACTTTTTATGGTAACATGTCACCTGCTGCTGTCCTGAATGTATGTAACTTGCTTCCACAATATCACTAAAATAATATATAATAATAATATAGAAGAGGGATTCTGTTCATAAAAGTTTCTGGCAAACCTAATAATCGTGTTAGGAATACGTAACTCAAAAATGACGTCCAGTGCTTGTTCAATCCTATTTTACAATTTTATGCTAAATCGTTCATCTTCAAAATATCAAATATTATCAAACATTACCCTGATACAACTGGAGACTAATTAAAGACAAAACATTACAACACATAAATTTTGTTTTTATGTAATTTATACAAAGTAAGTCTGAAATATTAATTATTTCTTAAAAAGAGTGCAGACTGATTCTAAGTCTACAATAAACATTAATGACCTAAACATTTACACGCGAATAAAATAACAATACATTTCTTATCGCAGGCTCGGTGTCAGATTTTCTGTAGTCCTGGAGCAAAAACATATAATTAGGCTTAAGTCTTAATCCAGAATTACAGAACATAAGAAGATTACTATACACTGAAGGAAAGTAAGAACAAAATTAATTAAAAACAACAATTTTACAATAAATTAAGAGAAACAAATATTTGAAAGTTTGGACATGCTTTGTAATTGGTACATTGATCAGTGCGTGCTTTGTATTATCCTTCCCCTAGCAGCGATACTAACTTTTTATAAAGTCTGTTAACTGTTAAAAATTAAACTTTAAACATTGTTTATGTACCTTCTCAGCTCGCGACATTTCTCCTCATATATCCTCCTCAGCTGAACAATGTCATTCCTCATCAAGGCCACACTAGTCTGAGTGTCCATCAATGAAATTCGAACTCGACGGTTCTCATACAAAACATCTGCAAGCTTTGTAAAGACTTTTGACAGCTGGTCATCTTTGATAGGGTCCTTAACGAATTTCAGCCAAGAATCCACCTAGCAACGAATTCTAATAATTATGTGCATCTATCTAAACATTGCTAAATTACGGCCATATTAAACTAAAATTTATTTAATGCAGTTTGGATTAGAAAATTCATAAGCTGTATTCACTGGGAGTATAGTACTACATGAACGACGTTTCGGTCGTTTTGCTGAGGTGTTCATCAGGTCGAGCTGTGATGAAGGCCTCAACACAAGAGAGGCCGAAATGACGCCTATATCTTACTCTCCAGGTATACGTAGTTTATTAAAACTTAAAATGTAATACAAACCTTTCCACATGAAACTTCTTTAAAATAATTTGTTTATTACTGCTATATTTCAATTTCTACTAACGAAAACGTGTGTAATATCACTTGTTTATCCTTAGTTTTGGTCCTTTCAAACTGTTGGAAACTATTTTGGAACCTCATCATGCCTTTACATTTCATGTTACAATGTTCAGTCATGTACTCTCTGACGACCGTGCATCTTTACAATATTTTAGCAGCTTCGTTAATGCTGCAAAAGTCTCCTTCATTACGTGTTCAAAGCATACCCCTCTTGCATGAAACTAGTCCACCTAGTTTATGAGAACAGTGATTTCCTAATACCCTTCAACAGCCCAACTGTTAAGAAATTCCTAAATGACTTGACTAGTGAGTCTTCCTCTTCCTATACAATGGCATGAATACAACTAATATGTCGTGAAAGCAATTTGTAGACAAGTGAATTTTCCAAACAAAAAGCTTCTTTGATTTTGTTGCGACCTTTTTACCTACGGTACGTGGATAACTTTTGTCGCTGACATTTGTTTTATGAATTCTCACATATTACAAAAACGTCAAACTATGTTTATAACGACCAATTTATGACTTGTTGTTGATCTCTTTTGTGTTTTGGTGCTTGTTTTGGTGTTTCAAGTTGAGTCTTATTCCTTCGTTTTACAACTGCATAAGGTATGAGGATACCCCATATTGGAGATTCAAAGCCCCCTATCTGAGCGTTTATAAACGACCTGAGTGTATGAATATTTTGCATCTGAAAGAGCTGGTTTATTTCATTTCCAGAAACAATCACTTTTCTGTAGCATCACACTGTCTACAAAATGTCAAACACTGTAAAAATTTAAAATTGTCTTTTAACACCAAGTACCCCTCAGTAGCACAGCTTTATGTCTGTAGTCTTACAATACTAGAATCCGGAGTTCGATACCCGTGGTGGGCAGAGCACAGATAGATCATTGCGTTGCTTTGTGCTTAACTTCAAATTCACCGTCCAATTGATGAGTTCTAGTACTGACCTAAAATCCTCTTTGGCAATGACCCGTGGGAGACAGAAGATATATCTTACTTTAACGTGCCTCAGCTCTTGAATTCGAAATGTGAAAACTAAGAAAAAATGTTACAAAAACACATGTGCAGTTTACGTTATTTTCATTACACGCTTTAAGCCTGTTTTTTTTTCTGATACTTCACCAGTTTTGATTGTTTAAACCGTGACTTTTAATATAAAAAAAATTCTGATACAATCATTTCTATCGTGGCTCTATATGTGACTCGCTGATTTACTAAAACTTACTCGACCCTTTGTACATCACTTTCGAAAATACTGCCATTTACTAGTGTGCCTAGATTAAAGACTTATTTGACCAAGTACAATTCATTCTTGTTTTGGAGGTTGACATTTTCTTACCCCTAAGTTCCCTAACTTTTACATCTTCAGTTTGGAAGGATATGTCGCTAAAACATATGAAAATAGCATAAACACTCAGTTTTTTTACTTATGTGAATTGGATAGTAAATTAGTTATATATACCAAACGTGTAAATTTTATCTATATTTGTAAGAAACTATAAGAATACCGATTGATTTTGCTTTAAGTAAATAAGTTAAATTTCTTCACTGAATATTTATTTACACGGGAATGAAAGAATGGACAACATTGTTGCTACTAATTTATTATTCACAATACGAAGTTTGGTCTTATTCTTTTGAGTTGCCCTTGTCCAGTGTTACTAATGGGGTAGGATTATTCGAAACTAAGAGAATGACAAGTGGTTGAATGAATGAAATGGTTATTTTTAGTATTTTAAATAGGTTATTTTCTGAACAGTTCAAAAGAATAAATTAGCAGTATGGACGGAAAATATTCTTCAAATACCACTTTAATATAATTTATCCGTAGTGGGTAAAAGACAACTCAAGACATCATAAACATAACCTTAATAATATTTTATAAAATATTCTAAATGCTCTATTTTCTTTTTACCTGTTTCGTTCCCCACTGGGAGAGCGGTAAGTCGTCGGATTTAAAACGCTAAAATCAGAGGTTCGATTCCCCTCGGCAGAAACAGCAGATAGCCCGATGCGGTTTTGCTATAAGAAAACACATACACTTACCTGTTTATTTTCCCGAAGCTCTAAATGTTTTACTTGAGTATTATGCTCTTCTTCCAAACTATGTAAATGTCGCTTGTGTTCTTTCTTCCCACTTAATAATTCACCACATAAAGAAAAACATAAAGCGTTATCTCTTTACATTAACTCCACAGCTTACACTACATTATTTTCATCGATAATTGAAGCAAACTTGTGAAACATAAATTCAAACAAAACAAAAAAGAAACAGAAAAATAGTGTTAACAGCTATTTATACCTAACTGCTAAAAACCACTGTCTGATACAAGAGAATTCTCTACTTATCATGATTTTTAAAATTCAAGCGCAATGAAGTGTGGGACCAGGGTGTGTGTGAAGTAATTAAGGTTTATTGTTATGTGTGATAAACCCATTGAAGAAATTCAATATGGACACAACCAACAACCAGGAGAAGCTATTGAACACTAGTCTCCTCTCTCCTTCTTCCAAAATTTCAGAAAAGTTTTATTTTTTAATGCAAAGCTGCACAATCGGTTCTTTTCACGACTGGGAGTCGAATCCCGGATTTTAGCTCTGTAAGTCTGTAAACTTACCGCTGAATGATGAAGGGAGCATTTCCCTTGATCAAAAGGTTTTTGGTTTTTTTTCTCGGATTACACAAATATTTCCTGGCTTCGATACTTCTATCTATTTGATATTCATCTTTGTTATCAGTCAGTATCTAAACAAACATAATTTAATGTCTAGTTTTTTATTTGTTTTCAGGATTTTCGCGATAACATACTCAACGGCTCTCTGAGCTAGCCGTCCAAAACTTTGTAATGGTTAGACTAGAGAGGAGGTAACTGGTCAACATCATCTACCATCAAATCTTTAACAACGGATAGTGGAATTGACCGTCACGTATCTCGCCTCATTGTCTGAATGGGCAAGCATATTCGGGGAAAGGTTTTTTTCCTATGCCACACACATTGCGAGGTAATAGACATTATGATATATCGTAATCGTATGTCCTTTATAATTAGCGTTTCATTATAACTTTCCCAGAAATGGATTCGTCTTAATATCAGTTTAAAGCAGAGAATCACCTTATACAGTTATTCTTACTTCACAAAAAGTTGTCTTCCAGTGAATCCTGAAGACGTATAACGCTATAAGTCGAGTTTCGGTAACCTCGATGAAGAGAGATAGCTCAATGCACTTAACAATAAAAAAAAAACATAAAAAGAACGTTACTTACAAAGTAATACACCAACTTCCTTGTAACGACATTTCGGAATTTTATGTTTGTTTTTTTAATTTTGCGCAAAGCTACGCAAGGGCTCTTTGCGCTAGCTGTCCCTAATTTAGCAGTGAAAAACTAAAGGGAAGGCAGCTACTCATTACAACCCACCGCCAACTCTTGGGCTACTCTTTTATCAACGAATATTGGAATTGAATGTCACATTATAACGCCCTCACAGCTGAAATGGCGAGCATATTTTGTGCAACGGGGATTAGAACCCGCGACCCTCAGATTACAACTCGAGAGCTTTAATCACCTGGCCATGCCGGGGCGTCGGAATTTTAAGGGCATTTGCAAAATATTTGTCATAAGACATTAGTAATACGCATATTTGTTTGTTTGTTTTTGATAAAGATCCATCAACGAGGTGCAAAGTAATGATTTAAACATATAAGCAGAAACGTCCATAAAAACCGTAAAACTGAAAATTTGA
This sequence comes from Tachypleus tridentatus, assembly GCF_004210375.1. Taxonomy (NCBI): domain Eukaryota; kingdom Metazoa; phylum Arthropoda; class Merostomata; order Xiphosura; family Limulidae; genus Tachypleus; species Tachypleus tridentatus. The sequence continues at coordinate 31,394,145 of NC_134828.1, read as the reverse complement.
ATGTATCTCCCAATATACCCAACGAACTTCCCAAAATCAACTTGATGAAGATCCATTCACAAGATGAGGCAATACTAAAGAACACAAAACCTCCTATAAAAAAAAACCGCAAAATGGAAAACTGAAAATTTGTATACGCTCCCTCATGGAACTATAATGAACCTGCATACCAACTTTGATGAAGATCCATTCACACCTTAAAAAATAGTTACATGGACAGACTTTAGTATTATACTCATATAGGTTTAACTTCTGTGGGATTAATGATAATTATATTAACCACCCTATATTCCTCATATCCATCAATGATGATGCGTTTTGATCAATAAATCTATTAATTTTATATAAGTCGCGGTCCGGCCACTACTGTGTTTGATGTATTCTAGTCGGTCTGAAGAGCTTGAACTGAAGAGCTAAAAACATCGTCTGCAATCGATATAACAAATATAATATGATTAGAATACTGTTATGACGTACTCTTCTAATTCCTGATCGTCCCTGAAACTAAATACAAAATATAATTTGCTTTTTCTGCAAAGTGTACAAGCAGTTATAGAGCTGCAAACAATTAAACGCACTCGCAAAAAAACAAGTAACACTTGCTTGATTTATAAACTGTAAGTAAATTAACAAGATTGATATGTAATCAGAACTGTTTTTACTTCAAATAAAAATTACACAGCCATACAAAAATTCTGAGATGTCAAAGTGAACACGAAAACAAGTAACATTCAAGAAATCTGAAGTTATCTCTTCATCACGCTTCCATTTGATAAACTTATGCCTCATAACACCTTACAGTAAACAAGCTGATTTCCAGGAAATAGTTTTACCTTTTCCATATATTCTCTATTTTCGCATTTTCTTTCTGAAGTTTTTTAATACTTTCCAGTAAATCTCCAATCAGGGTGTCAAAATGTGTCACTAGGTTTGGGTTTACACTGGTGTGCAGCTCTGTAGACATAGCTAAGTGTTTTGCTTCACTAAAAAAAAATATTGGAACTATTTGTTTGACAATTTTATTATACTTTATTTAAACAATGGTATGTAAAAAATATAGCATTAACTGCATTTTTATGGAAGTAAAATAATACTCTTTGAAAAAATATAAATAACTAACTGTATTTTCATGGAATCAAAATAATACTCTTTGAAAAAAATATAAATAACTAACTGTATTTTCATGGAATCAAAATAATACTCTTTGAAAAAAATATAAATAACTAACTGTATTTTCATAGAATCAAAATAATACTCTTTGAAAAAAATATAAATAAGTAACTGTATTTTCATGGAACCAAAATAATACTCTTTGAAAAAAATATAACTAACTAACTATATTTTCATGGAATCAAAATAATACTCTTTGAAGAAAATATAAATAACATTAACTGTGTTTTTATGAAATCAAAATAATACTCTTTGAGTTTTACAGGGTAATCAGATCAGTTTGGCACAAATAACCAATGACTAATACAGTTCTGTTTAAATGTAAACAAGCTATGCAGAACTATGCATAGAAATAATAAAGTGGCAGTGTAATACAGCAGTTGCGCAGATGTTGAAACTTGGTGGAAAGATTTCCGAATGGATAAGCCAAGAGAATCGAACTGTGTACTTTTGTGAAAAATCTTAGACGACAATGTTGTATTATCTAAGGAGTTCCAACTATCGTAACAGCCTCAGGACTCAAATAAAGAAAGAAAAACTGTACATTTTCACAACCTTGAAAATCTTATATTATACTTTTCGCTTACGTCTCTTGTTCTATTTTGCCAGCGTGAGCCTAAAGTTTTCCTATACGAGCTCAAATGGAAGAAAACATGTTTCTTTTTTTATATAAATAAACCGTTCTCTGGCTTTATTCAACAAATTACAAAAAATATTCTGATTTAGTTTTCTTTTTTAGTCAACTAACTACATTTATTAATCGCTTTCATGGCAAATTCATATCATTTTTTTAATCGATTAAGTACATTTTTCATCGCTTTTATGGAAAATTCATAAATACGTTAAAAATAGAATCCAATAAAGAAATGCGTTATGTCAAAACATCACAATATTAGTATTGTTTTATTTGCATTCTTTTTCAGATAAATAACAATCACAATATTCTAATATCGTACATAATAATATATTTATCAGGAATAGATCTTTAACTGGCCTGTAACATTTGGGGAAGGGACGACACGAATATTGAATATTAAATCGAATGACACATGACTCATGTCATTCGAACACAGAGGTCACATGCGGATTATTTAGGCACAATGTTAATGTTTCCCTCCACCTGACCCCCCACTAGTGAAGCGGTATGTCTTCGGATTTACAACGCTAAAATCAGGGGTTCGATTCCCCTCGGTGGGCTCAGCAGATAGCCCGATGTGGCTTTGCCATAAGAAAACACAACACAAACACATTTCCCTCCACCTGTCTACAGTGTTTATATAGTCACAGTCAAGTTACGCATCGAGCAACATGAACGACTAGACCAAGCACGAGCTGCACTAATACATGTGTTTTGAAACAAAAGCTTTTTTTCTTTTCTTTTAGTGTCACTGTTGCTTTCAGCTGTGAACGTTTCTTCTCAGAGCTAGACGTGTAAATTTTTAATCTCTATTTTGGTTGTCAAATTTAATTTTTTATCATTCAACTATATAGATCACAATGTTTTAAAATCACGAAGTTTTAAAATTTATGCAACTCGTATCATTTCACTTGTTTGTGTACTTTTAATTGCAGCATTTATTATATTTTGGATGCTTCTTATAGAATTTCTGCGAATAACCAGCGATCCCTACTTTCCATTAAAACTTTAATTATTTTGTTCCTGTTTTCTCTTTAGTTTTTATATGTCCATGGAATGGATACATCTATAAACTTTTACTAAAACCATATCCTTGACAGTTACAACTTTTACCACAATTAAAACCACAATTACAGATAAGTGCATAAAATTACCAAAGTAGGTATTAAATTTTATAAATTTGTGATTGTGGTCTTAAGTCTTATTACATTGCGTTTTACAGCAAGATCTCTATTTCATTTTAAGATTCGTTATATTTAATACACTTTGTTTACTTTATATATATATGTGCTTTGTCTTTAGAAACTGTTACGTATCTATTCATCGATATGTTGCCCTATATGTTGGGTTGAAAAGATATTTAAGTATGTAAATGATATGTTTATCTGAATATCAAAAAGAAATAACCACAGACCAGCCAAGTAAGCTGGATAAATATTAAACCGATAGTCCGAGCCTTCTAGGGACTAGCCCCACTGACGTGATCAAGTAAGTAGGCAGGTAGCAGAGAAAGAGTTGTTGTTTCAGAAATTTTTGAATTGTTATACCAGAAATGTTAGCGACCTTTTTAGTTAGTATGTTATTAGTATATATAGTGTTTGACTGGGATAAAAGTGCTCAGTGGGAGAATATTTTAGGGTCCAACTATTCAAAAAATAATTCTATTTAGAAACTTTATTTATAACATAATATTAGTTTTTCCTTTGCAATTTTGGTATAACACAGAATTTCCATTATATTATAGTTGCAGACACATAATTACATGTAACGTTCCTGACATATGTATACATTGTGAATGAACTTTATTACTGTATGCACATGTAGGTTAGTTGAAACTAAAATACCATGTGATCTAGCCTAAAGGTGCTGTACTAAGTACTGAAATATCAACTGAATACATATACACTACTGTGTTCACAGTCCAGTTACAGCAAAACTTTGCTGCATGTAAAGAAAAATAGCAAATCTCCGTATCACAACACCAGTTGACACATAGATATCTTGCTCAGTGTTAATCAATAATAACGAATCCAAGCTGTCTGTCCAAGTATGTTCCTCAATCTATTTCTCAGGATTTTCAACTCGTGCGAAAGGTAAGCAAAGAATTACTTTGTATGATATGTATAAGTCAGAAAAAGAGCTACAGTACAGATTGTAGCTGCAGAAACCGAAAGATACATAGCAGACATTTGTTGTACGAGTCACTAGTACAAGTCACTTTTTCTATTGTGCTTAGATCAACATCTATGTTTGACACCTCAACATCTGTTGGATTTTCTTACAGCAAAATGCCTTTAAAGTGCTGAAAAATGCCAAATTCATCAAAGCATGCATTCTTTCTTCTGGTAATCCATGGGTAATATTTTTGGAGTCAAAATATGCAATTTGCCTCATTCGCTTCAAATCGACACCTACCTGAAGATGTCGCTGTATCCAGAGTGATGTTATAGACATTCACCCGAAATTCTGTGAGTGAACATTGGAAAACTTGTCGTGTTTTATCTTCTGCTGGCAATGATTCCAAGCTTTTATAATTCCCACATTGATCACAAGTAACTCACTTTGCATTCTTTCCTCAGTTTCTACTGATCACAAGTAACTCATTTTGCATTCTTTCCTCAGTTTCTACTGATCACAAGTAACTCACTTTGCATTCTTTCCTCAGTTTCTACTGATCACAAGTAACTCACTTTGCATTCTTTCCTCAGTTTCTACTGATCACAAGTAACTCACTTTGCATTCTTTCCTCAGTTTCTACTGATAACAAGTAACTCACTTTGCATTCTTTCCTCAGTTTCTACATTAACCAATATTTCATTAATGGATCTGGCAAAGGTAACTGCTTTTTTTTTAACGATTACTTTTTCAAATTATGACGCTGTTTGGTATGGAGCAATTAATTTTACTAATGATTCAAGTGTTTCATCATATAGTTTCTAATCCTTGTCTGTCTCTTTTTCTGGTGATTTCTCTTTCTCTTGAGAAGCCTTTTTTTCTTGTTTGTGTATTTCAACACTTGAGGCAGCAAAAGTAAGATCGAATGTTCCTTCAGATGTATTTGAAGAAGCACTAAGTGCTAACTTTATATGCTTTGCATCACCACCAGCGAGTTATAGGTGTTTATCTCCTTTTATCTCTTCTTTTCTTTCCTTCAGATTTGTGTTTATTACAATTTATTGTGTGGCAAGCACAGTAACTAACAATAATGTATAATATTGGTCAATATTAGGTCTATAATAATGAACTTTAGAAAAAAAAAAAACGGTTGCTGGCATTCAGCATTAGTTTTATTCACCTCACTTTAGAAAGCAATGAGCCTTATAATACAGGATTTGAATCAATGTTTAATTAAATCTATAACCAGTATACCTTACTATGCAGGTCCATAATTATATTATCAACTCATTTTATATGTAGCCTGCGAAAATATATAGGCCCTGAGTTCAAGCTACATAGGCTTAACTAGGCCCTTGAATATAACTTTATAGAAGCATGTTATTACTAAGTTTAGGTATTAGCCTTTTACTATTTTGCAACAAGAATTTACTAGTACATATCTACTAATATCATAACATCTTTCAAAATTATTTACAATACTACCTGCTCTGTGTTTTCTTTTAAGCATGTAATTAATTAAATTAACAGTTCATCATATAATATTATTTTCAGGACAATGGTTTGTTCCTATCATATGCAATACATAGGTTTAGCCCCATGGCCCAGTTTATTACACCTCCTATATAGGTCTAAGCTAAGCTATATTCAAAACCTACCTGTGTAAAATGTTACTGATTAGGCCTATATATATAGTGAGAGATACTTTTTACTTTTACACCCCAGGTTTGTTTAGATCTTGTATAATATAAAAATAAAGTATTAATTAATGCAACCATAACATTTCAGCCGAAGCATCTTAGATTCAAAATGATGCCATAATTCAAAATAATAGGCCTACAACTATTACAAATTTTAAATATTTTGATTCTCTCATCAGCCACCATGATAATACGTACATTTGTTGACTGAAGCTACTACAGACGAACTGTCTCTAACCGCCTGGTATTCCTTTACCTTTCTTGACTTTCTTACTCAAGAAACAGGTTTTAGTACTCACGCCCGTACACAAAAAAATAATAGCGCCCATTTACTATTGCTATGTTGCATATTCACACAATCAAATGACAAAGGTCTCTGCGAAATATTCCTAGTTAAATTTTCTTAATCTCACAGTCAGTGTGTGAGCCCAGCCACTGACTGAACTTCAGTACCATATCAAACCACACATTGTTAACACCTATAATTCACAATCAGGCGTACACTACAGAGAAAATAAACTCAGTAAAGTTGGCCAAAGGTAAAAGTTTATAATTTATTTTTAGAATAATGATACCGGTTTTATGAACCCAAAAATTAAAAACAAACTTTATTATGTCCCCAGACTAGTGAAGGTCTTTCATCCCTATTTACTGAAATATACCAGAACAAATTAATTCCCATTTTCTGAAGGAGGTCGAGCCATAAGGAGACCCAAGAGGAAAATTCCCCCTAGCTCACAATACAGTCTGACGCTAAGTATATATGCGCATAATATATCAAACAACCAATACTTTTAATACAATAATGAAATTGTTGCTTATATAATATTGGAAAAACATTTTTGTTTCGCGATGTGCAACCCCAACTTCGCGAAACTCTTATCCTGTGTGCATATAGATTTGCAATAGGGTCACGATTTTCCCGTTTCGCTTCTGTTTCCCGTCACGGTGAACTTTATTTTTCTCTAATGAATATACAGAAAATTGGGTAGCTGAATTTGCTATGCGTAATGGAGCAAAAAAGGCTATGAGGTTACACGCAGATTCAACATTTACGGAGTTGTGTGTGTGTGTGTTTTCCTATAACAAAACCACATCGGGCTAACTGCTATGTTCACCGACGGGAATCGAACCCCTGATTTTAGTGTTGTAAATCAGAAGACTTACCGCTGTCCCAGCGGAGGACTTTACGGAGTTTTGAAGTGGTGAATAGCGTCAGAAACAACTCTGTTTTATCAGTTTTTCAAGTACCTACCGAGTATTGAAGTGAAAAATTGTCATTAGTTGTCAGAAATTAAGAAAATCTTGGAAATTTTTTCTTGAAGCGGTGTTATTTGTTTAAAAATACACAGGGTGCAGATATGACGTCATGAATATGTCACAAATCTAATTGTTTTTCACGAATCATTGAATTACAGCGCAATGAATAGCGTCAGAGAAAGTTTTGTATTATCAGTTTTTCAAGCATCTACCGAGTATTGAAGTTAAAAACTGTCATTTGTAATATTCTTTACTTTATTTAATTTATATTGACTTCATTTTGATGTGAGCTATTATACCTTTACATTTATTATACCCTTCCAACTTATATCCTCCCTTAAATAAATTTTTATAAAGGAAAAAGTATTTTTCAAGACTTAAAAAAATTACCACCACCAAGTAAATGGTGTATGATAAGGTAAAGTGCGAGCTCTTGAAACTCTAGCTAAGTATTATTACCATTAATTAGCACGTTACTCACCAAAGGCTAAGTAAATGTATTTTGTCTCTACCATGTTTTTGTCTTTGAACAAGACAAAAAAAAGAATTTAGCATAGATTATTATAAAAGGCTGCAACTCTATCATAGCCACCATGCACTGTCATCTCTACCAATTCTTAACACCCCAAGTGAGAAGTGGTGCCACAGGTAATCTGCTGGTACTCTTAACGTGATATCTGCTAGTAGTCTTAACGCGATTAATAATACACTTGCAAATAACTGTTGCTTTCATCATTACTCGTGCAGAAAAAATGCATTCAGGGAAAATATATGACGGATATAATTAGATTTCGGAGAACTCCAGATCGTGATTAACTCATTAATATTGAAATGTGCAACTTAAAATGCTTAATTATTCGGCTTAAATTCAACCAACTGTTTCATTGCCTGTGATAATACGAAACTTTAAGAAAAATGTTACAAAAAGATAAATTATTTATTCTGTTTACTGTTCGACTTGAATTCCTCGCAAAGATACACGAGGGCTATCTGCGCTAGCCGTCTCTAATTTAGAAGTGTAAGACTAGAGGGAATGCAGCTAGTCATTACCACCCACCGCCAACTCTTGAGCGACTCTTTTACCAACGAATAGTGGGATTGACCTCTCATTATAACGCCCTCACGGCTGAAAGGGTGAGCATGTTTGGTGTGACGGGGATTCGAAATCGCGACCCTCAGATTACAAGTCAAGTGATTTAACCACTTGGCCATGGTGGGCCGAGTAATCAATAACGAAAGAAAAAGCAAACAAAAAATAGTATGCTTATTTGTTTGCTGTTTTCGCTCAACAAATCGAACCTTTCTTAAGTCAGTCCTAAAGGATTTGTAAATATAAATACAAGTCAGTGTATACGCATTAAAACGATTGTAATGATCTGCAAAGCAGTTAAATATGTCACAACCACTATATATCTCCGGAGGAAGGACATGTATCAAAACAACATTTTAACTTGTTTGGCGTCACGTAAATAATGCAGTGTCACATAAAATTGGTCGCTTTTGGAAATATACATATAAGAGCCTTTTTGATGCAAAATATTCATACATACAGATCATTGTTTGTTTGTTTGTTTTGGAATTTCGCACAAAAGCTACTAGAGGGCTATCTGTGCTAGCCGTCCCTAATTTAGCAGTGTAAGACTAGCGGGAAGGCAGCTAGTCATCACCACCCACCGCCAACTCTTGGGCTACTCTTTTATCAACGAAAAGTGGGATTGACCGTCACATTATAACGCCCCCACGGCTGGGAGGGCGAGCATGTTTAGCGCGACGCAGGCGCGAACCCTCGACCCTCGGATTACGAGTCGCGCACCTTACGCGCTTGGCCATGCCAGGCCTCCATACAGATCATAAAGATGTGTCCAGATCGCGAATTTAGAATTTCTAAGACGAAGATATTTCCGTTTGTATTTAACGGTATTAAAAAAATGGAGGAATATAAATCAAGTTACAGAGAGAAACTCTGTAACAAGTAGTATTTGAGTGGCAGTACGCAAAGTGCAGCTATGAAAGAAAATCCGCAAACACAAAGGTCAAGGGCAAAACCGTTCACGTGTCTTAGGTAAGAGAACGCAACATCAAGAAACAGCTTCCACTTATATCCCATGCTCAATTGTAGCATACCTCAAGGCACTGGAAACGCATATTCATGCTGTTTCGCATAGAAAGAAACATATGCAGCGCATATGGTTTTCTGTGCGATCAGAGTTTTGAAAGAGGCTCTAGATAACCGTAATCCTCTTATACTCGACAGATTAAGGAGAGCAAGCAGAGTGGGCTAGTCTGTTTTCAACACTGCAGTCTTTCCACAGAACTTTTTACAATGGAAAATATACAGTCGTCAGATAGAGCATGAGTGAACGCGATGAATATGCACTGTAACGACGCAATGATACTTCAGAACAGTTTTAACTCCAGTCTTAAGTCAGAAAAACATGTCTGGTCGGTTGATTGCGATTTCTAGAATATGAATTATTCACCAGCGTGTATACATTGGCTCAAGTTTCTAAGTTTTGAGAAAAGAAAACTCATACCCAAATCTAAATTCCCACACGAAATACAATAATAACTGCACATGTTGGGCAATACATTATCTAGTTTCTCAGCTCTATAAAACCATTTTATCTGCATTTTTGCGAGTTCTGGAGATAGTAATGGCCAAGAAGCTTACTAGCTACTCTCCGTAATGTGGATAAGTACACAACCTGCCTGATCATAAACAATGTCATTACTTTGTACAAGAGTTGCACAGTCCAGCCAGTCCCATAAACTCCGCATCTTCATGGCCAAATATAATTGGGAGATGATTTATTTTGGTAGTAGAGTACGGTTTTTGAGGTTAATAGATAGAACCCTTTATCACATTATGTTTTTCTTGTTCTAAATTGAATATCGGAAATGGTGAAAACCCTCAATAGCCCACCAACTGCCCAAATCAGGTCTCAGTGGCTTGTTAACTGGGTGTTAATATAGTGTATTTATCCATTTTCATAGACTTCAGAATTTTTTAGTTTCTATAATTCATAAGTACAAAACAAGTTTTATTTATAGTATTCTAACAACGTTTACATAAAACAAACAAAAAATGAAGTACAACCTGATAAGATTCCCCACTTTTCCTATTTCTTTCATAAGATTCTGCCATGTTTGAAACGCTATCTCCTTCTTATCTTCATCACCACTCGAATTCGGATCGGGGCCGTCCGATTGTGTTCGGCTTTGGATTACAATATCCTTTGCTAGAGGTATAGAAGAGAGTGTGAGAAAATTTGTAAAACCCTTCGAAAAGTCTTCGTGATTGATTTTGCCATCTCCGTCCTGGTCTAGGTCCTGGAATATAGCATCAGCCTCTTGATCACTTGTTCCAAATTTGGCACATAAATCATGTAATTCTTCCTGTCCTAAGTAGCCTGTCCCTCCAGTGTCGTAAGTTTTAAACAAGTCTTCTAGTTCAGCAGAAGCCATCTTGGATTATGTGAGTCAAACATAAACTGTAAAGTAATCCATACTCACATCAATAAAGTTTACGTACTAAGTTAGTGAACTGACGTATTTCATCTTCAAAAAAAAACTAAACTAAAATTCAGAAGAAGAAAAAAACAGCTTATAATAGATTATTAAGGATTCACAGCAAAATGTGGTATCATGAAGGTACAAATTCATATCTTTTGACAAGCAGTATTAGTTAATATAAAATACATAATATTCGTATACTTGTTTGATATTTTAGTGCAACTGCAAAGGAAACAACTGTATTTATCTAGTATTACGTTCTTGATAAAAAAAAAATATTTTTCTTGTGATCTTCATAGAATTAAACTGAAATTTTGACAAATTAAAAACAAAAATAAAATAATTCATTCGCACGTTGCTGGTCCACGAATGTAATTGAACATTATTTTCAGAATATGCGCTTGTTTTGCACCCATTTCTATTCTCTATTTAAAACTTATCAATAGTGATATTTTTTAAACAAACAACAAAAAAAAAAAGAAATGGAGTTCTAAAACTTATCGTTATGTGAGTCTCAGTAAAATTCACCTAGGACGTATGGAGAATGTTGTAAGCGTAAGCATACTTTATGGCATATGAGGCGAAGAGAAACCTGAAGCTGAATTTGGAAGCATCTAGCATAACAACAAACATATCTGTAAGGATGCTGGTTTCAGCAACAAAACATTTTTGATAAAAAAATTAAGTGAAGCTGAGTGTCATAAAAGTATCCCCGCTCATAACTCTACTAAGTATTCATATTTTTAAATAATTACTCTAAAGTTGGTGAAGAATAGAGGGACTGTGCACAATGTATTGTTTGTTTGGTTGTTTGCAGAATTCGAATGATATCTTTGCTAGCAATCCATATTTTGAAACCATAAACTAAAGGGAAGTTAGCGTCATCTCCGGCTAACCTTTCTACTACTCTTTACCAACGAGGAGAGAGATTGACCACCACATTATGACACAACTACGCCTATAGGGAGGAATCTATTTGAATCTTCGTCAGGCATATTCTGAGCCAAATGCTCTCACAACCAAGCCATACTATGCCTTTATATAATGGAAAAAGAACGAAATTGAATATATTGGCCTAAAAAGCGAAATGTGATGAATAATGTGGTCTGTCAGAGCTTCAAGCTTACAAATTTAGGTCATTACTTCAGTTTATGCTATTACTTCTTCAGAGTGCCCATCCCCCAAATAAAAAATTGGCACTGTCAATCTGATATTTCATCAGGACAAAAACCAAAACTTTAATTACTTTAATATATTAAAATATTTATTTGTGTGTATGTTGCTATGCATAAAGCTACTTAATGGTGCCATGCTCACAAAAATAGATATAAATCTGATTTAGTCAAAAATACATTAATTGTTGAAATAATTAGGTTCAATTGCTTGATACTCAGCAAAATGACTTACCTGAAACCTAATTAAAAGAAATAATGTATAATGTAACAGACCTATATTTCTATGGTTCTCAACTAGTAGGTAAAAAACCTACAGCGAACAGAGAGAAATCTGAAAGAGATTCCACGATGGTTGACTACGTTATATTAAACCGATTTTCAGCATGCAAACAGGTAAATCACGTGACAAACAGAGCCAGTATGAAGTCACGGACAAAAGGAAGTATCAGAACTGCATTTTGTTATTAGTTGGTGTTTCATATATAGTGTGGTGTTACCTAAAGCTGATTGCCTTTTCAAAACAAAATACAGATACACACAAATACACATGTGAAACTGTGCTTAGCTCAAGAATTTAGAATTTACAACACAAATATCTCTTGTGCGTAATATCTTTTGAAGAAAATGCAATATGGATCAACTAGAAGCACCAAGGTATACCATAAAATACCTGCATCTAATCGATTCTCAGCTTCAATACAGATCTTGTAACAAGTAAGAATCTATGAACACACGTGGTTAAAAGCTATCCATGAGCACAGGAAACAGTATGCAACATAATTAAGAAGTATTTCAGGCTGAAAAAAAAGGCCAATGGAGTATTTGTTTATCAAGATAAGGCTTATTGTCGTATTCCCCTTTCAGCCATCACATGACTCAAACAGCTGGAAAGTGAAACAAGTACTAGTTATATTTCATGCAAAAACACACATGTCAAGTCGTCAGAGAATACACCTATGGCTGTCTGTGCGATCGACTGAGAATCATCATCCTCGTAAACTATATGAATTATGGAAAGCAAACAGGGAAAGAGTGTTGTTTAGGATATGAAAACCGTTTGCAATGGAAACTACACTGCTTGACCGTTGAATAGCATATGACCTAACTTGGAAACATAAACTGTAACAACATGGTGAGACTTCACAATCGTTTCAGTATAACATATTCACCCTCTGTATAGTTTCAGCTCCTAATTGGCTCAGGAATAAATTTTCGACACCCGTGATAGACACAGCACAGATAGCAAGCTCATTGTGTAATTTTGTAACAACAAATTATAGTTTAAAATAAACAAAAACGATACATTGTTTAATTAAAGGAAATGATGTTTTATTTATAACAGCAATCTTCTCTTCATGCCACAGGTACATTTCTTGCAGATAGACCTATCTTGAATATGGTTGTCCACGAGATTGTAAGAATCATGATTTATTAGCTATACATTAGTAATTACAGTAAAACAATCATGATTCGTTAGCAATACTTCAGGCATTACTGAAAAGAGTCATAATTTGTTAGCTACGGTTTAACATTATTGTAGAACCCTGATGAGTTGATAACTATATTTCAGGCATTATTGTAGAACCCTGGTGATTTGTTAGTTATACATCAGGCATTACAGTAAAACAGTCGTGGTTTGCTCGTTATACCATCATGATTACTATAAAATAGTCGTGATTTGTCAGCTGTATTTCAAGGTTACTGTAAAATATTGGTTATGTATAAGTTATGTTGTGTATGCTACTGTAAACCAGAAGCCATCTTCTGATGAAGCCATACAAAACCCTAAGAGGATAACCTACTGTCTGGAGTCTAGAGAAGTCGTATGTTTCAGTCTTATAAAATTTACAGATTTCAAGAAAGCATTATATTCACTTGAATGAAATACATTCGTGTATTTTTTTTAGGTCAGTTGTACTCTTGTTTATAAGTGGACACAATATAAAAAGTTGAAACTCACAATAATCGTTTTGTCACTCAATACGGCTTCACATCGGTCAGATACTTACCTTTTTTTGGTTCAGTATCGTATGTAGTTCAATATGAAGTTATCACTTCTTCAACCAAAGTCCCTACCTGGCACAAGATTTGATATTACATATGACTGATAAACTTTCACATTTCCACCTTTATTATCAGTTTACCAAGCGGATATAAAACTCTATACACGTAAGTAACGAGCTTCATTGGTATTTCTTATTATCATTCCGTTTGATTAAGCCTATCAATCAGTAGCGATGAACTTGTTAACGTAACACAGATGATTCGTTATTGCTTGAACACAAAATGTTTTACATTTGCTAATACCGAACACGTTCTATGAAGCTGTGTCGATGATCTAACTGTTACGCTCTTTACAATAACTTTAGTGTTCATCCAAGTGGGTAAAAAACTTATTCCAAAGGATTTTGCTCAAAACTAGCGAATATATTCTCACCTCCAAAATAAAATAGTTCTAAAAGATAACTCGACCTTTAAGTAACTTATAACTGGACCCGCTAGTGACTTTAAAACTGATGACATGCGAAACGAAGCATCTATATAAACACCAGCTTATTTCCATGACGCACAAACTCAGGATTCAGGTAGTGGTATTGTACGTGTTTATTATGAATTGAAACACCTGTTAAAAACTCTCGTTACCAGCGTTAGTTTCTATCTCTACTGAGAAAGAGTAAAGCAAAAATTGTGATGTTTTGTGTGACAAACATTTGTCCATAACACTTTATTTAACAGACCTGAAAAGATATGAAGACCGGAAACATATCAGTACATGTTTTCTTATAGTAAAGTAACATCGGTTTATCTACTGTGTCCATCGCGGAGAATCGAACTCCTGATTTTAGAGTTGTAAATCCGAAGACTTACCGTTGTCTCACCTTGAAAATAAACGTCATAGACTGATAACCTTTTTAGAAGTTAATAGAATTATGTTCTAAGTTTCAGTTTCGTAACTAGAAGCTAATAGAATTATGTTCTAAGTTTTAGTTTCGTAACTAGAAGTTAATAGAATTATGTTCTAAGTTTTAGTTTCGTAACGAGAAGTTAATAGAATTATGTTCTAAGTTTTAGTTTTGTAACTGCAATAACAACACAAATCTATACGAGGAATCAGATATTTCTGTCAATAGATTGACAGTTTGTTTGTTTTTAATTTCGTGAAAGGCTACTCGAGAGTTATCTATGCTAACCACCAACCCTAATTTTGAAATTACAGCTTAAAGATAATGCACCTACTTAACACTACCCAACGTCAACCCTTTATTAACGAATACAGGAATTAATCATCATTTATATTGCCTTCATAGTTTAAAGGGGAAGCTTACTCGGAAATGGATTTCGATCACGCGACCTGCAGTTTGCATGTCGAACGCTCGTATCATCAGGCACGTCAAACAATAAAACTTCCTTCGTTGTATATGTAAAAATTTGGATTACGATGCAGCGTTTTCAAGCATTTGTAAGCTAGCTCTAGGAAAGGCGTTTAGTGATGTTTCGATATAAAACTGCACAATAGACAATATACGCTCTGTCTACCGCAAAGAATCGAATCCTGGATTTCAGCTATGAAAAACTGAATAGTGTTATTGCTGACGCGCCTGGGAACTATGTGTGTGTGTTTTTTTTTATAGCAAAGCCACATTGGGCTATCTGCCGAGCCCACCGAGGAGAATCGAACCCCTGATTTTAGCTGGTAAATACGGAGACTTACCGCTGTACTAGCGTGGGTTCCTGGGAACTTAGAAAATGGAATGATAATAGATTCATCAAAACCTCTCACGCCAACCACTGCCGAGATTGTCATTCTAAATTGCAACACCTCTGGCGGAAGATCTATGCATTAATCCTAGATTTATATTTCGTTTTTAAATTTTTAAAGTTATGTGTTTCAAACGATCGTAAGTCTGTCATAAATACACTTACTACTCTACCAACATAACTTGCTCAGTGTTAAAAACTCCCGTCGGCGATAAAGGTTTCAAACATACAATGCTAAGATCCGGGGTTCGATTCTTTCAGTGGTCGGAGCTCAAATAACCCATTGTATGTCTTTGCGAAAAGCAAAACAACAATGCGGCATCAACATAATATACTAAGGGTTAAAATCTTATTTAATAGTAGACAAACATACGATTAATAAGAGTCATTTTTTATTTGTTTTGTACCAATTTAATGTAACATCTATTTAACAGTAGACAAACATACGATTAATAAGAGTCATTTTTTTATTTGTTTTGTACCAATTTAATGAAAATATCTGGAACAGATCACCGAATGCAAATCTAACAAAGAGCCGTTGTTCGAAACCTCATTACTCAGTTCGTAATAAAAAAACTGGCGACTGCTAACTTGTTTATTTGTATTGCATTTTGTTTTGTCTGTGTGGTTATTTTATAAAATATTTGGACCTGCTCAGCAGTAATCTGCAACTGTCGAAACCCCATTTTTCTTCTATTATATGTCCCCAACAACTTGTAAAAATAATGAACTTATTGTTTCCAGTGTAATCATAGTCGGTAGACTATATGTGGAGATGGCAAAGGTACTCAACATGAATTTAAAAGAGCACGCTAAACAATCAACAGTGACAAGTTTTATTTTTAAAAGATGATTGCCACTCATTTTCACTTGTTTCTCTATCCAATAAGCCTCAAATCAAGGCAAGACACCACAGCTACGTTACTAAACCAGAAAGTTATCAACCCACCAAGTTGTTCATCTTTTTCCTTCTAGTTTCAGTTGAGATAACTCTACAACTACCTTATCACTAACGTCAATTTAAACCTATACCCACTTTGTGGCTCAGGGCAGTACACGATATCATCACTCAGTTGCAATAACTAGCGGTTATTATTACTCATCGAAGATAGCTTTTTACAAAAATCTTATTTCTTTAAAAAGCTTAAATACCGGCCAATAATAGGTGAACATTAGATGACTGTAACACGTAGAGTACTTAATGCTTTGTACACCATATACTTGGTGTCTTTAGGGAGCTAACACTTATATCATGTATGAAGTGAAGGAGTAAAAAAAATATATCAAGACACATAACATTAAATTTTATTAGACGCATTCATAGATTACACTAACTTTCATTTAGAGGTTTGTTTGTTTTGTTTGTTTGTTTTGGAATTTCGCACAAAGCTACTCGACGGCTATCTGCGCTAGCCGTCTTTAATTTAGTAGTGTAAGACTAGAGGGAAGGCACCTAATCATCACCAACCACCGCCAACTCTTGGGCTACTCTTTTACCAACGAATAGTGGGATTGACAGTCACATTATAACGCCCCCACGGCTGAAAGGGCGAACATGTTTTATGTGACGGGAATTCGAACCCGCGACCCTCGGATTGCGAATCGAGTGCCTGAACCACCTGGCCATGTCGCGCCACTCCTGGCATGCAGCTTGTTTATCATGATTTAATGGTCATATCATGATAAACATAAACAAAATATAACTAAGAATCTAGGATTTACGAACAAATCAACTTGATTTAAACCTGTTTCGATTATTACACTCTCGCTTCGAGCTCGTAACCATTTTTTCTCGTGTATTTTATAGTATAACATTATTTTGATACTGAAATTCATGTAGGTATGATCTACGTTTTGCTGTATCATCCCTGTATTCTTGTTTGCATTTCTTCCAACACTGCCATCCCTAAATCATTCTATTAGGTCATCCCATCAGTAATATCCGAAAATTTAATACACAAAGTACATCATCATTTCTGTCTTTATAGAGGCTTTAATGACTAAAATATGTAGTAGGACGTGTATAAAAATGTTCATACATATAAAAGAAACTGACCCAATGAGATCATTAATCAAATAAACCCTTATGAAGATGGATGTGTTATAGGAGCACATTAAGTACATAATGCTTTATGAGTTTAAAAAAGGCAATAGTGCAGCAGAAACTACACGAAACATTCAAGGTGTTTATGGTGCGGAGTCTCTCAATGAAAAAAAATGTCGAAGGTAGTTTCAGAAGTTCAGATGAGGCAACAACAGCTTGAGCGATGCGCCAAGTTCAGGTCGTCCTGTTGAGTTTAATGATGACTTGCTGCTGGTTGCACTTGATGAAGAATGTGCTGTAACAGTTGAAGAGCTAACACAGAAGCTCAATTCAACTCAATCAACAGTTCACTGTCATCTGCAACAGCTTGGAAAGGTGTCAAAACTTGGAAAATGGGTCGCCCATGACTTGATAGAAGCTAACTTTAGAGCAAGAGTGGGCATTTGGACTTCTCTGCACTCTCATGAACGTAACTCACATTTTTTAGAATAGTTTAGTGACTGAAGATGAAAAAATGAATATTTTATAAAAATATCAAGCGCCGCAGACAATGGCTCAGTGCAGATAAACTGGCTAAAACACAGCCCAAAATGAACCTCCACCCAAGGAAAGTCTTGTTAAGCGTTTAGTGGGATATCATTGATGTGATCCACTTTGAGTTGCTGCCATTCAATGTAACGATTACATCAGACTTCTGTTATCAACAGTTAGAGAGTTGAAATGTTGCACTGAAGTAAGAAAGACCTGCTGGGATCAATCGTAAAGGTATTGTGTTACACCAGAATAATGCATGGCCCCATTCAGGAAGGATCACATCTGCAAAGATTGCAAAGCTAGACTGGGAAAAACTTCCACATCTTCCTTATTCTCCAAATCTTGCATAATCTGATTATCATCTATTCCAAAGTTTGCAGAACTATCTTGATGGAAAAGACCTTGGAACAGATGATGTCGTCAAAACTACCCTCTCTACATTCTTTTCCTCAAAACCCCAAGAATTATATAGAAGTGATATTCAGAAGCTTGTGAATCGTTGGCAGGAAGTAATTAATAATAATAGAACATACATTATTGATTAAATAACATTAAAAGCGTTTGAAATCCTTTCTCTTTTTCTGAACCTAAAATCGGACGTTACTTAAGGATGACCCGATACATTTACAATATTTTATTATTAATATTTTGTACGCAGTTTCACGAGACCTGCATTCGTAAGTTGTTATTACACGTATAACTGACACTCACGTTTTTCTGAGAAAATTGTACAATAAAAGATACATAGCCCACTAAAATAGTTACCATTCATATTTATTTATTAATTCATAAAACAGTTTTGCAGTTTTGCGCGTGAGACCAACAAAAAAAATCATAATATTAAATTGAAGCTAAGTTGTACTTAGTTAAAAACAAGATAATGTGAGGTAACGTTAATACTTGACAAAATAAAGATGAAACTAAAATCTCCTCTCTGGGAATATATTAGAAACAAGATCACTTGTAAAACAAATCTGGAGCTCGATGGTATATAAATGCAGAGCAAATGAATGGTGTCCTAGTTTACAAAGAAATAAGAATGATAAATGAAACTAAAGGTATCTGGTTTTAAAAACTGAAATAAATGCCAATATTTTCAACCTCACTGAGATTTGGTTTGGTATGAATTTCGCGCAAAGCTACTCGATGGGCTTTCCGCGCTAGCCGTCCCTAACTTAGCAGTGTAAGACTAGAGGGAAGGCAGCTAGCAGTCACCATCCACAGCCAACTTTTGGGCTACTCTTTTACCAACGAATAGTGAGATTGGCCGTAATATTATAACGCTCTCATGGCTGAAAGAACGAGCATGTTTGGTGTGACGGGGACTCGAACCCGCGACCCTCGGATTACGAGTCGAGTGCCTTATCGACCTGGTCATGCCGGGCACCTCACCGAGAAGGCAAAATAAATACCAACACAAAGTTAAAAGAATGTTATTACATTTATCAACCAACATAAAATATTTGTACGATATCGTTTTCCATTTCACGTTAAGATACTCCTGAAAAAAAGTAAGTATTCAATCATTGCTTTAGCAAATGTATCTTTCGAGGTCATCATGTAATATAGATGGCACCTCAACCACTATTGTAACCCTGTTGACCTGACAACTCCTACTATATGGCAAAAGGTATCGTCAGAACTACATATAGTGTGATTTGGTTGGCCAATTGTTTGTTATACACTTTTATGTTAACTCACGTTCTAACAATTTTGATCTTCCATTTATTTATTTGAAGCAAACATGTTACTGTATCGTACTCAAAAATGTCCCCACTTTCTAAATACGTAACTAAGCTTGCTTTTTTGAAAAATGAAAAATAAAAAATAGTTATGACACTCTCGTAAGAATACCAACTGACCTTACAAATGATTACCCGTGAGTAAACTGAAAATGATTTACAATGCTAATTACCGGAGTGCAGATAACGCATTTTAGCTATGCATTAAGAAAATAATGTGTACTTCAGATTCTAGTACAAATAAATTTTGGGTTCTGGTGTAACTTGATTTTTGTGGGCATATATTTTAGTTATATCCAAAAATTATAAAAGTAACGTACAAGTTGCTCCTTTCTTTTTCTAAGTTATATCTTTAAATTTAACTATTTTGCAATTTCTAAGGCCTTTAGAATTCGTGTGTAGTTAAAAGGCTATTCCCTAATTTAATTTAGTAACGTATATTTTTAAATCATCAATTACCTTCCTTCTCTGTGTGTCTTTGTTTTGTTTTTGAATTTCTCACAAAGCTAGAGGATCTGTGACTGCCGTCCCTAATTTAGCATTGTAAGACTAGAGGGATAGCAGCTAGCCATCATCACCCACCGCCAATTCTTGGGCTACTCTTTAACCAACGAATAGTGTGATTGACCGTAACATTACAACGCCCCCACGGCTGAAAGGGCGAGCACGTTTGGTGCAACGGGGATTCGAATTCGCGACCCTCAGATTACGAGTCGCACGCCTTAATCCACCTGGTCATGCCGGGCTTCTCTGTATGTCAAATGTTGCCCAAGTGTTTTAATTTACTTATGAATTAGACTTCCATTTTCACTTTAATGGAAGAAAAATCAAAAATCAGTTTCCCCACATATCACTCTACGTATCTCACAATTTATCAACGTAAATTACGTTCTAGTAAATACAGAATAATCAATTCTTTGCTTGGACAGTTTAATAAAACGACACAACAGCATAAAACATATTTGGCAGGGTATTCAATTCGCAAATGCTGAGGCGTAGTAAAAGTCAGAATTGGTGAACAGAGGCCACCCCTCTGTTGAGTGACAAGTTTGTATCACTGGCTCTCACAGATATCTTATTCCCAAGACATAGTTGTTCTACTATGACGAGTCTCGAGTCTTACTTAATTTGCAACTAAAGGGAAAGTACAGATTTAAACTACATTAAGTGTGATGAAAAGATACATACAAAAACAAATGCACGATACATGTAAATGCAATCTTCATGGAGATGGAAATAACTTTGAAAATATACTTTATTGACTTCTTAAACATATTTCTTGTAAAATATAAGGAAGCCCATAGTATCCGAAATTTAGAACCACATAAACCAATCATTTAAATCATAAATGTAATGTCCATAATCTACAAACAAAAAAATATTATCAACAAATTTAACCACAACTTTTTAATGGTAGAAATTAAAATTTATCAACTACGAAAACACGTTATTACGTTATTAAGACAGCTTTTGAAATAAGGTATTTATTAGTTTATTCCACACATATTATCCATAATTGTTTTTTTGTTGTTGTTATCCTTAGTTGGCAACTCATTCTTCCACTTTGATCACTCTAAAATAAATACTTCCACATTTAACAAAACGCCTCTAACTTAGTATTTCAAGAAGGTACGAGATTATGACAGCATCTTAAATCGAAGTTAATTATTTTCACAGGCTCCAGAAAATACAATACCTGTATATAAAATATTTCAAAAACACCTTTATGAAGATAATATGCAATGCACACACGTGAAAACTAGTAAATATTCTTCTAAAACATTTTGTACGTTTTGCAAAAAAAGAAAAGAAAAAATGCATAACATCAACATTGACGTTTAACCTTATAAATCAAAACAGTAGCAGAAACAAACGTAAATGTTTCTCAATCATGCCAGTATCCAGATCGATGACCATTTTGTGTATTTGTTTTTCAGTGAATGATTTGATGCAATTTACTCAAAAATTGGAAAAAAAAATACACAAAACAAACATTAACTAAGAAACAGGTGAGTGCAAATCAAAATATACAAATTGTATTTTTAAGTTGTTGAAAATTTAAAACAATAATACACATTTTCGTTTCTTATTCATTAAATAAATGTGTATAATTTAGTTGTCTGATAACAACCTGCTGCTGGCCAGCTTATAGTCTACCCAGAAAAGATCTCAAGTTAAAAAAAAAAACAAACCAACCACTTTGAAGAGTAAAGGTAGCCTGGAATACCTAGCAAATTAAACTTTTATCCCTCATTTTTACAAGACAACCACGAGCATGATGTGATACTGACAGGATATCATAATAAAGATTATACACCTACAGATATATGAAAGCAAATTTAAAGTGATTCCAACTAAATGGTTTTCAAAGCATTCACATAAAAAAATTAGTCTGCACCATACCTTTCACAGTCTGCACATGCACAAAATATGCACTAAATATTTCCCTATCTTGACATGTTTATAGGGTTTTGATGAAAAGGATCGCACTTTTTAAAAAAATAAAAGTTTGGAGACAGCTTGACTGGGTAAGAAAAACAAATATTATTCATTACCAAGTCAAACTATCTCCAAGGTTTCATGTTCATAAAGATGTTTCTTTTTCATTATCATTTGCAAACAACTTAGTAAAGAATTTACTCTGGAACTGTTCAAAGTGAATGGAAAAAAAAAGTCCATTTAAAGATATATAGCCATCATTTTTAGTTTATAATCAGTACCAAGAAAATTAGAATGTTTATTTTGCATTGTAACAAATCTGAAACAAAACAATGTTTTATAACTGAAGTTGGAAAAAAAAACCTCATGAAACTCCCCACTTATAAGGTAATAAACATACTAAGAAACAAATTTAAAATTTATTGCTACATTTCTACTAACTTGTACAATAAATATATCTATGAATATTTGTAAACTATTAATATACATAATTATAAAGAAGGATACTTGTATCAGTTTAACTGCTTTATCTTTATTACATAAATTTGTGCAAAGCCACACAAGGGTAATTTTGCATATAGCTGTCCCTAATTTTGAACTAACTGATAAAGGGAAGACAGATAGTCAATACTACTCAATAACTCTTGTCTTATTACATAATGGAATTTGATCATCGCTTTTATTGCATACTCATAGCCCAGGGCACATTTTTTGCACCAACTGGCTGTAGTTCCTGAACTCCTGAATTCACAGTCCTGTAATGTAACTCAATAAGCTACACAGAACCCCTCTCAAATCTAAAGAGCACTGAGATGCTCTAAAGCAGTCATCCTGAAAATCTCCAATATCAAACTAAATAAAATACTGGGTTATGAAACGATTTTAGGTTTATCTTTTTTTACCATTACCTAACATGTCAATATATTTCACAAAGTTTTCACAGTATTTTGAATATCTGAGAAACAAGTTCTTCATGCACAGTCATTACAAAAGGCTTTGAACCAGACAGTAAAATCTGTGAAAGAAGACAATGTATATTTTATCTATTGTGTAAATAATCATAACAGTTTCTCAAAAAAAAAAATCTTTATATGGCTTATCACAGAAAAACACATTTTAAAAACTCAAATGAAACATATGAAAGCAAGAATAATCAAAATATTGTCCATCAGAACTTGTAACACACACACACATTCATAGATCAATTTGCTGTGTCTGGATGTAATTTTTTTTTATTATTATACATACAAATTTGTTAACCATGTCTACAGGTAACTTATTCATTTTACCATTCAAAAGATCATTGCCTATCAGTTTCATAACAGATATAGAAAAGCCTATCAATTTGTAACCCTTACCTTCTTTTTTTTTAAATATTAAAGACTTCTTCCAAGAAAGTGTTATTATAAGAGTACCCTTATTTTAACTTTTAAAAAGAGTTCATCTTATGGCTGGTTTTACATTAAAAAAAATAGCAAAATGCATTATTTTCTATTCCATATTAAGGCTTAATTACTTCCCATTCTTGCAGTGTGAAAAGTCTCAGCAATCATTCTTAAACGACAATGAAGCCACCTAGTGTTGTTTTTTTGTATCAAAAATATGTGAGAAAATCATTTGTTCTCCAAGTGAAACTACACTTTCTGCAATTTCAAAACATAAGTATAGTTAAGAATTACCTGTTTCTTCAGATGTGAAACAAAATAATTCTCTATCATTTAGCATGAACAATGTTCTTAACGAAGATAAGTTAATCAGTGACTTATAGCCCAGTTCTAGCTGTGATAATTGCAACAGAGAAAATATTAGAAACAAAAATCAAACTAAAATTATCTAAATTAAAATAATACTAAATTTTGTAAAATAAGTCAAATTATTATTATAAATACCATTTTTAAATCCATGTATTATTTTTGCCACTACAAATGAAATAACTGGAAAAAAAGCAAACAAAACGAGAAAGCAAAAAAAAACAACAAGATATTCAAGTTTGTTCCTGACAAAGTCCTTCTAAACGCTGTTTTACTACTGAATTCAAAGTTAATTTGAGAGACATCACAATGCTCAGTTGTAATAATTCAGAGCCCCATACTCCACTGCAGCCACAATTTCCAACACTGTCCTCACTAACAGTGTTCTCATTAGCCTCCTGATGTGACGATTAGATAGAGCTTGTGGTTTGGTTACTGATGCTGCGTGACCTATGAAAGGCTGGAGTGTTCTACAGAGGAGTCACTTGACTGGATCACACCTGATGACTCATTGCAACTTTCAGAAATGTCTGTGATGGAGGCATTATTAGTTGCATTTGTTTTGTTGTCACTATTTGGTTGGTTCTGATTGTCCTCAGTAGTTTTAGTAGTGTTCTCACACATCTCCAGCTCTGAATGGTTTCTGTAGAATGTTGGCTGAGGATTTAAAAAATGGAAGTTAGAAACAATTCATGTCAAAATTATGTTGTTAAACTAATCAAAAGCAAATTATACAGCAAATTTATCTTTTCAATACTACAAGACAATCCATATAACTTGTAAATTTAAACTAAATATTATAGTATAATTACCAAATAATAATAAATACAATTTTTATTTTTACCTTTATTTCAATGACCACAAAGTTATATAAAATAGTATTAGGTTATCCAGAAATGTCATTTTTGAACTACAAAGTTTGGAAAAGTATAAGCCAGTGTTGTAAAACACAAACATATTTTATTCAAAGTAAGCACTGATTGCTTCAACACACTTTTGCCGACATATAATGATGCTGTTTATGACTCTGCTGTAGAAATCAGTTTTTATAGTCAATAAACTCCTTGAAAGCTGCTTCTGCAGCTGCTTAGTTTTTAAATCATTTATTTTGTTCAAAAAGTTGTCAAAGTGCTTGAAAAATGAAAATCTGTAGGGGAAAGGTCTGAGAAATAAGGTGGATGAGGCAGAACCTCAATTCCCAATTCATTAAATTTTTGAAGCATCATCTTTGACAGATCTCATAACACCAATTTTTTTTTATTTTCAGTCAGCTCATGTGGAACCAGCTTATCCAACTTTTTTTTTGTCTTTTTAATTACACTCAGGTGGTTGACAAAGCTTGACTTGCTTGTGCATAGCTTTTCTGCAAGTTCATGTACTGTTGTGCAAGGAACTGTTTCAACTGTTTCTCTTAATGTGTTTTCACATAAGGATGGCTTCCTTCCACGACCTTCATGGTTTTCAAGACTTTCATCTCCATGTCATAACCTTTGGAACCAACACTGAACTGTACATTCAGTAACAGATCCATGGCCAAATGCCTGGTTGATGTTCCACATAGTTTCAGTAGCTTTTCGTCCAAGTTTGAAGTTATAGCAGAAAATCAGATGAGAGTCTTTCTCGCCCACGCTGCCTTGGGGGTTGCAAAACTTACTCTGAGTTGAAACAGCAGACAATTAAGACACCTTGTAAGTAACAAACATTGGATTAAACCAATCAACCATTGATAAGTTACTCAACATCCAGCTTCTAAGTGTCATCAGAGAATTCTGATATTTATTTCTGGACAACCCAATATATCTGCTCTGTGTTCACAATAGGTTGAGCCCCACATTTCAACATTATATTCCCCAAGCTTATGACTGAGCCATCTGCAAACTGTTTGAAACATTGCATGGCTTGGGATCTACTAATTACCAAGATAAGATGCATCATTACTACATCACAGGTGGTTCTAACAAAATATTAATGATTAAACTTCAACAACACATTTTCATTCTAAATTACAATGAAAATATAACTAGTAACTAGACTTCAGCCACAACACCTAAATACTGACAACAGTCAAAAATAAGATTTGTTTATTTGTTTTGAATTTTGTACAAAGCTATATGATGGGCTATATGCACTAGTCATCCCTAATTTAGTAGTATAAGATTATATGGAAGGCAGCTAGTCAATACCACCCACTGCCAACTCATGGGCTACTCTTTTACCAATAAATAGTGGGATTGACCATCACATTATAACATCCCCACAGCTGAAAGGGGCGAGCATGTTTTGCGAGACGGAGATTCGTACCTGCGACCCCCAGATTACGAGTCAAATGCCTTAACCCACCTGGCCATGGCAGGCCTCAAAAATAAGAAGAAAAAAAAACTTTAATCATATTGTAACAGAATTTGCACATCAAAAAAACATTACATGTGTGAAATTTGCTATTAGAGAAACTATCTTATTCATCAACTCACAAACTCAAACCTACTTTTTCAACAGTCACATCTTCACATCAAACTCGCAATTAAAACTTTTAGTTTTAAAACTACTGCTAAGTTTTCAACAATTTTTTTAAAATGTAGTCTACAACACATGTAAGTTTTTAAAAATAGTTCAATACCTTATCATCAATGCTCAAAACCTCAAGATCTCTTGTAGCCTCTTCATTACTATCAGCTCTTTTCTTCTGATTATTGCTGTTTCCTTCTTCATCAGAATCTTCACCAGATGAATCAGGAAGCTCCTGCTTACTGTCCACTGGTATTAAATATAATGAATATTACTCGGCAAGTGCAAGTCGATATCAAGTATCATTCATTTGACCTTAAATTTTATTGGGTACAATTTAAGGCAATCATATTACACAACTTTTAAAACATGCTAATAACAAATACTATGCTACAATAGGTTCATCAACTGCTAAAAAACTAGACGGTAAAGTATTTCTCTATTAATGATCTCTTGTACTGAAACATTCCCATAGCAATAATAAAATCACTTTGTTCATTCCATTTCCCCTATTACAAGGTTGTGTAAAATTAACTGCAAATTAAAAATGCTTAACATATTTACAAGACAGCTGAAAATGTTGATTTTGTGAGGAACTCTAATTTCCTGTAAGAATATTAGTTTTGATTTATAGTGCTGTCAGGGTTTTCCTTCATATATTTTACAATAAAAAAATGTAAGCTGTCCTTCAAGTTTTAACTCTCTTATCTGTTACACGATTGGTTGGTTAACATTATTGGTACAAAGCAACTAGACTATCTGCACCAAATAATTGGTAAAAAAGTAAAATTATTAAGACACATAAAAAGGAATGGCTTTGATATAAAACAGAGTACAATTTTTGAATTAAAAAGAGATAAAAAGGCCAATGTCACTTAAAAATATAAAAACACAACTGAGGTGGACAGTGTCACCATCGCCAATGGCAATGTCCAGCGTCAAGGGTCAACATAAGTGAAAAAACTAAATCATATTTTAAACCCTGATAGCTCTATAAACATACAGTTTTAAACATTTCTATCAGAGCAGTTTTGAAGATGTTATTAAACCAGCAGTATAAGAAAAACTCAACTAAATTACACTAATTATCAAACCAATAAATTAAGTAACAACCATATAATAACAAAAATATTTCCAAATGATATTAAAATCCAACAGAAATTTAAAAAGAAAAATTATTAAAATGGAGACTGCACAATACTTTACAACATCAAATAATCCACAGCTCCAAAAGATATATTTTTCTTGAGACACAAAATATTATAGCTCTCACACACATACAAACACGATAATTCATATATTTTACTTGGTGTTTCTTCCAAAGTGTTAATAGTTGCACTCTTGGAGAGGGTGTTATAGCATGCTAGACACACGCGTACAGGTCTATTCGATTGGGACGGAAGTAGAAATTTCTTGTTTGAGCAAGCTCCACACACAACTGCACCACATTTACGACAGTGATGCTGTAATCCAATGATACAAGTATATATTTAATTAACTGCATCACAGATAGAATATATTCTCATGTTTCTGAAGAGTTAAAGCTGAATTTAAAACACAATTTTGAAAAATTTCAAAAGATGCATTTTAAAAGAAACAAATCATTATTCCAAGCCTTATAACCCCTCACAATAAATAAAAATAAATATTGTTTAAAAAGATTTTTATATTTCTGAATTACTATTAACCTACTGTTGAAATACATAAACAATAATGTAATTTTTCTTCATTTCTTTGATTATAGTGAAAATATTACTTTCCATTTGGTTCAATTGTATGAATAAAACTTAGTCAACTCCTAAGAAATTAATATTTAATCATACAACACTATTACCAGGACATAATCAGACTACCTAACTAAAATTATAAAAACGTTTTTCTTTTCAGCTGAAAGCAGAAAGATAAATTAAAATGAAGCAAAATAAGAAAACACAAACAAACAAACTTCACATAGTTTCTTTCAAAATATTTTGTTAATATCCTGATATTTTAGCTACAGCATTACCCCATTATGTTCCATCCAGACCTCCTCAGTAAATGACATTATGATCAAGATTTGTAGACACGATAAATTCAAATTGCTAGGTTATTTCACTTTTATTTTTATCTATACTTAGCAAAGAAAATTGGAACACTAAGCCCAAAATATCTTGGCACATTCAGAAACCAACATATGAATCGTAATTCACTTTTCATGAACCACTAAATTCACACTTTTGTTTTGGAATGGTTTCTACAGATGTCAACTAACAAAATGTGATACCTTTCAATACCAATCCTTAGATGATTTAAACTTTACTTTTAAAACAAATTCATCAAAAAATAATTATTTATAAATGAAGAATCATTTGAGCACCCTCTATAATTTTTATTCAACTTTTAAGATATTTACAATGGATACCAATGTGTTTAACAATGATGTGTATTTCTCACCTACTAACACGGCACATTTTGTTACCCTTATTTATGCATGTTTACCATGAGTATTAAGATTTCATTTCAATATGTCATTGATTGATTAAAACCTTTTTATAACCTTTCACAGCCTTAAAAAAATAACAATGAATTCAAAAATTTTTAAGGCTCTGCATGAACTTCTCAAAAGTTATTGAGGTTGTTTCTTAATGACCAAGACTCTACTTACCAACATCCACAAGAAACTTTGTTAGACCATCAGGCAAAGCCATGTCTGATACTCCAAGGTCAATGACCATGAAGAAACCCTTACAGCTGTATACATGTACTTACCCTCCTGTTAATCACATTGAATTGAGATTTTCTACAATGCATACATGTAGTGGCCTCAGCATCTGGTACCCACACTGCAGCATGCTCAGTAGACTGCTTCTTTCCAGCTATTTAAAAATAGCTAAATGTTAAAATCATGGTCCATTTTCTTAGAGTTGAAAGTGTATCTACACCACCATCCATTTTTAATATAAGCTTGTGTGATAAAAATCTTCACAGTTTTGTAGGTCTTTGAATAATGTGTGCTGAAAACAGATGGCTATGTTACAAGAAATGTTACTACTTTTTGTGTGGCAGATTGTCTAGACAAAGTATTTGTAATAAAACTTTTTTAGTAGAGGATAAGGTTTCAAAAGTCTCCTGCATTTCATCTTCAGGTCAGTATGTATGTGGTAATATTGGTCTTTACAATATTCTGAGAGATTGTGAAAAGTGCATCATGATTGGATGACTTATCCCTGTTTGATTGGTGGAGACTTCCTGTAGATTCAAAAGCCATCAGTAAGTCAACCAATCATAACACACCTTTCACAATACACCAAAATACTATAAAAACTATCATCACCATACACACAGTTACCTGGAGACCAACTGCAAAGGACTTTTAAAACTTCATCCTCTACACTTGGGTATCTACAACATGCAGCTGCCTTACACTAAAATAAATATCAAAATGCTATTAATGTTTCAATACAAATGGGTTATGTTTAGAAAAACGTAAGAAATTATTTACATTTTGGAAAGTACTTTTCTGTACATATTAACTATGCTAGCTTTTTTTAAATACTTGACAGTTATGAAACAGAAACCAGTCATGTAAATAAACCCCACAATGGTGAAGGAAAGGACAAGTTATAAGGGTCTAACACACTTAAGAATTGCAAAAAAGCAGAATAAATGTACTGGCCCAATTATGTTTTACATGGACAGGTGGGAACTCTTCATAAGTAATTATGCTGCAGACAAAAATTACAACGAGTTTCATTTTAAGGTTTTAAACAACCTACTTTAAAAATGTGTTTTAAAATTATCTCAGCATAAAACATGTACAAAGACAACATATTTGTTTCATGTATGTTTTATTTTAGTAGACTGGCACTTTAAACAGTTCTATTCCTGAACAAAAAAAGACATCCAAATGATGGACAAAAGTCTAAATTTTGGTTAGAAAGTTGTAATTTTTTTTTAATTATTACTTTAGGTAAACATAAATTATGCAAACATGTAACATACTTGTAAGGGAAACTTCTATGAAAATGTGGATTTTATTTTCCATCATCAAAACCAGTATAAACTAAAAACCTCAGTGATAATGTCATAACATAATACCAGTTGCAGGAGGGTTCAGCTTGGAACTGTAAATATGATGTTAAGTGGTAAATTTATCTTCCAGCACTTAAGTCAACCACATTACCAATAATGCCATTGTATGACTGAATGTATGACTAGACTACAGAAAGATTTATGAAAAGTTATGTCATTAGAACCCCTCCTCTACTGGTATAACGTTTATTATCAGATTTGCAACTAACTAAAAAATAAGGCAATATTTATGTAGATGAAGGAGGGGAAACCTTTTCTTCAATCATAGACAAAAATTTACTTTTGAAATGCAAAAAAATTACTTACCTACTTGTAAAATAAATTTCTGATAAAATACACAAAAAATAAACATAAAAAAATTCAAATCTGAAAATTTCAATGACAGTTCTTTATATACGTAAACTGAGTGTACGTTTCAGATTTTTTTTTTAATTTAAATGCAATGATATAATTTACCCCCATAAAAATGTACTTTAAAAGAAACTTGTACATTACAAGTATATTTTTAAAATGCAAAAAATAACATACTTGTAAAATAAACTTCTGAAAAACTAAACAGATTAATCATTAAAGCTATTAAAAACAACAAAGTTCAGTGATAAGTGAAGACTGCAATGGTTGAAAACTTGTTTAGAACAAAGAAAGCATTTTCTACAAGAATGTCTTACTTTTCTTCAATAAATCTTCCAGGCACTTGTTGATATGAGCCATCCATTCAGACTTTTCAGTAGCTGTGGCAGCATAAACAGCAAAAGATTTGGTTGGGGTTCTGATGAACCACCCATTTTTTAATACTACAAAAATGTGAAAAAAATAATTATTGTACCTCAAAAGCACGAAGTTATAATTTTTCCTATGTATTGTGGATACCTTTCACCTCCTTTCAGAAGATTAGCAATTTTCATTCATTGCTGCCCTCTATGTGCAAGCTTTTTCTTTACATATATCACAAGCCTTGCACTCCCCCTTCATTGGAATTAGTACATTCCTCTATGTTTCTCATGCATATCCTCATAGGTCATCCATCCACCAACAATAGTGTAGCATGTTCACAGGATACATGACTCTCTTTTACACTCCTCTACTGAAACTTCATACTGAAGTGTGAGTCAAAAGATGTGAGCACCAGAGAAGTGGGAAGAAATGGGGGGAAATGCGAGTAGAGTGAGTAACTCTCAGAAATATTTTTCAGTATTGGAAAATAATAACTTCCAATACATTGTTTACCTCCTCTCAGAAGATTAGCTAAACACCACACTGATAAGGAGGAGGGCTGGTGCAAAGAAATAATAGAAGCACCCCCAATAGCATCAAAGGAATACCCCTGACCATAAGAGAAAGAGATTCGGGAACAAGAGGATAGGAACCATGCCAGTCCCATGTCAAGTATACTCTTTGCTGATGTGTAGAATTTGTAAAACACAAAGACAGAAACTGTTAGGTGTAAAATGACTAGTGCACATCAAACCATATTCGGCAAGTCAACTATACCCAAAACCTCCTCATGGATAGGATAAGGGTCATACTGTCTTCACCTCCAACCTGGTATTTGGGATTAAGACCCACTCTGATTACTGGGTACTACACAAGGATCAACATCCTATAGCACTCTGGGATTTACCATCTAGCATCAAAAGGGTGGAATCAACTTGTGTGAGGACTTATGTTGACTGATCACTCAAATTAAGCATCACAACAGTGAGAACTAATCTCCTTGTGAAGGAAGTATGAGAGCTCCCAATCAAATGGGGTGACCTGCATTTGCAACAGATCAACTCTAGTTAGTATGGAAATGTGGAACATGAAACCACATCAACCAGTAATGTGATGGATCAAGTCTGTGTTATTGCAAATGGTATAAGGAGGTCATGTTATCTTATAAGGTGAGGAAACAACTCCAGTGGCTATAGAATGTGTAAATAGTATATGGATACCACATCATCCAATAAGGTGATGGATCAACTCCTGTGGATGTTACATTGTATCTACACCAGCATAACACCACCACTCTACTCTCAACTGAATGGTTATAGTCAACTTTTTTATGGAACCCATTCAAGAGGGTGTCTTCATGGTCAACCATCCCCAGCTTGGGGCTGGAAAAATGGTAAGGACTCCTACTGTCCACTGTCCAAAAAGGGTGAAAATGCATTAGAGAGTCTGGAAATAGTATAATGGGTGAATATGAAACTGTATTTTTGAAAACAGTCCATACCAAATTATTCACTCAAGACATGGAAATGATGAGCAGCTATCTCCTTCTGCTTTATCCATGCAGGTCAGGAGTACAGTCCAGAACAAACATGTTTATAAAGCAATTATCACCAGGTATATTCCAGCAATCTTGTAGAACACATCTGCGTGGTGAGTATGTGGAACCATGGATGACAAAGCACGAGTTTACCTGGCTAACAGTATAGAGTTGAAGGTAAAGGATACATGGTCAGAAAAAACACACCACAGAGTAGGATTCACGTCATAAAAGGAAAATGAAAAAGGTGCCTGAAAAATAGGAAAATGAAAAGAACTTGCCAGTTAAAGTTGCATCAAAGTTTGGAACATGGTCACAGGTGGAAGATAAAACCCCAACAAAGCTGAAAGCATAATGTAATGACAATAGTAACAGATGAATGTGAAACATCTCCTCCAATGGAAGATAAAGACAAGAAGTGGGGAAAAATGTGAGAAGATGGAGTGGATAAAAAAAAACATGGAATAAACAGGATGAAGAAGGTCTTAAGGAGTAGACCAAATGGACCTAATTTGTAAGAGAGAAGGGGAAAAATCACAAATGGAGGAGGAACAAAAAGATGGTAAACCACTGAGAGATGAACAAGCCAAAGAAAAGCTGAAACTGAAGGAGATATCCATTACTGGCACCTGCCACCAGGTGGAAATCCCCACCTTAGGGTTAAAAAAAAGAAAAAGACTGCATAGTGAACATTGGGAATGCAATGAAATAGTTGAAGTAAGAAATCAATTACAGGCTGCCAATCCACAGTTGTCATGAGGATAACAAAAAACAGGAAGAAAACTCTCAAAAGAGATGATGAGCTGGTTCAACTACTCAATGCAAAGGAAATCCTGAGCAGCTTCTGGAAGATGCAGATGTGTCATGAGATATCAAGGAGGTGGAAATGAAATGGATAATGAGAGACAGGAAAGGAAAAGAAAGTGGATAATGATACTTCTGAAAGCACCTTTAGCATCCATTAATCATTGACGAAGAGATGCCAGCAAGGTAGAAACACTAGCAAGTGAGCTCCCACAAGACCTGAACCCTCACTGAGAGTAATCTCCAGTATAAATGGCAACAGGTAGTAGTCTGTCAAGGAAAATATGAAATACAAAGAAATGAAGGAATGTGGAAGGGTTGGGAGGAATAGGTAGCATATGAGGTTTCAAAAGAACCAAATAAGCTACAAAATTTGCAAGAGAAGACTACTGTCAGGTTATCACTTTTTGCTTGATATTGTCAGGGAATGAAGCAAATATGTGAAGTTTCAGAAAAATGACAAAAATGTGCAACTCTGAGACATATGGATTGTAAAATGACCTGAGTCAAAACTACATAGAAGATCACAATGAAAAAAACAAAAACAACCAGCATGTATGCAAGGCCAGAATTGAGGACAAAGTACGAGTTAAAGTGAAGGAAAGAAAGTGAAGGATACTGACAAAAATCCTTAAGGAAATCATAAAGAAGAAAGATACCAGAGAATGGCATGTGTAAGATTAACAGTACATCCAGGATCTGCTTCCTAAAGTGGTAAAAAAAAATGCTGATCAAAAATACGTAGTCTACCCATTGGTGAGAAAGGACAAACTGGTCAGAAGTTCTTGGGGGACACAACAATTGAATCTTCTCCTCAGAGAAATACAAGGTTAACAGAATAGCAATAACCCAAATATCAGGTAATGGAGGGAAAAAAGCAATGGTACAAAAACAGTACACTTAAAATGGAGGACTGGGTGAAAAAGAAATAGGAAACAGAAATAATACATAAATGTGAGATGGAAATTCCAAGAAAGTCAAATTAGGTCTAGGAGAATTCCCAGATATTGAACAGAATGACTGGCAAGCTCCAGAGACAGAAAGAGATGGCCAAAGTCTTTGTTGGCTACCAAAGGCTTAGCAGTTTCAGTAGAAACCATGGTGAAGTCCTAGGAGAAAAGTTGGAGACAGTTACATTCCACCTCTTGACTAACAAAAGCAGATAAATCCATCACCAGGTCACCCACACCTTAGGCCAAAGAAAAATACTATTCACTGTTGTAATTCCAAAAGTAGTCAGGTAAACTTCAGAATGCATTGCACAGAAGTGTTTCATAAAGCTCAAGTGCAGAAATAAAGCGACATGAATTAGCTGATAATTATGAAACAAAGAATCTAGTTGAACAAATCAAATGAATTTCAAAAGGAACCACTTTGAGAGGAAAACAAATTCAAACACACAGTAATAAATTAGTAAAAAAAGTGCACTGGAACTTGAACACTGCCAAATGAAAAATGAAGGTTTCACAGAAGAGTACAAAGAGAATCATGTACCACATGAGCATACCATGCTACCATTGTTTGATGGATGATGCATGATGATTTGTATGATATGATACACACACTGGAATATATTAATTCCAATGAGTTGAGAGTGCAAGGCTGGTGACATGTGTAAAAAACAGTATCCACATAGAGGGCAGCACTGAACAAGACTAGCTGATTTTGTGAAGGGGGGATAAGTATCATAACAGAAAATTCATTTGTAGAACAGTTAATGGATACATTATGCAACACAAATTTTGTTCCTGGATAGTATGTGTTATTTCTTAATTGCTTATGTTGTAAAAGTACAGAAAATGGCCATTATTCCCTTCAAAATTTGCTTTTGTGACCTGGATATTGAAATTTAGAAATTAACCTATTTTCTATGTAAAAATGGACAAATTTGCACATTTTCATTCACATAAGGTTTGAATAAAACAACATATGAATCAAGATTTACATTCATTTATACTAAAGTTATGCAAAAATAAACAAAAATGTTTAAAAGTGAGTAGTTTTTCAAGATTTGCAACTGTAATGTAAATAACTTTCACGTATCAGTCCCCAAATACAGTCTCCCATGATGTTTTCCTTGTATGCTCCCAGGTCACAAAAGTAAAACAGGTTCTTTCCATTTACTTTAAGCATAAGCAATTGGGAAATAACACTTTCTGCTCAGGAACAAGTAAAAATTTTGTTGCACAGTGTTATCAATACAATTAAAATTAATTGCTGAAAGGTAAAATTTTATATTAAGAAAAACAGCTGCTAAATGCTAATACTGTATGAAAGTTCCAATTATAATCAGTGGTGCAATGTATGATATTTCAGAAACATAGAAATCATCAATATATTTTGGTCTTTAATAAAAAAATTAATTATTTGTGATAAATATGTAAAAATATAAAAAAGGGGGGATAATCAAAATGGTAATTATAAAAAATATATAAAGAGGCTCCTGTGACAGGAGTATATCTGAATTAGTCTTCACACTTCCAGTTTCTGTGGGGGAGGGGTAACTTTTAGAATCTGATGATAAATTGAAGTAAATGGCAAAAGAAATTTGATTACAAGTTTCAGGTTTAAACTTAAAAGTATTGAACTCTGATTACACTGTTGTATTCAAATATAACTGAGCTTCTTTAAATGTAGAATAAGTGATGAACTATTGCAGTTGAGAATGAAGTTTAAAAACTTTTAAATTATAAGCTAGTTTACATTGTAAAAAAATTTATACTATTATGAAATAATATTGTGCAAAAAATTACTTGAAAAGACTCAAAATTTAAATTTATACTTGCACACAGGAATTGGTACAGGGCAAAAAAAGTAAATCTATGTTATTACGAAGTCACGTATTATAAAACAGTTCTAAACATAACAAAGCACACCCTCCTTTCTCAGCCATGAACTGGATAAAATTGCATGCATTTAGGAAAATACTTTGTACTGAGTTGCATGTGAGATTTAATATCAATTTACTGTGACTTTAAATTATTTTACATGCTTTAGAAACTATTTCAGAACATCCCTATTTGCTTTTAAATTTGTTTAACTATTCAGATGACATAACATAGCCTCATCATTGTTCAATGCTATTAAATAATCTTTGCCAGTCACTGACAAAGACTGTCGATCACATTTTGATTGTTATGAAAATTCTACAATTAAAATCATAGCTTTCTGAAAGTTTCTTTTGCATAAACTCTCACTCAACTCTTAACTGTTGAGCCTGTGTATGTACATTAAAAACAACTATTATTATTTTATGACGTTATAACAAAATGTTTGCCACTATAAATCTATAACATTGACTCACTTCTCATTTAATAATTGAATAATTAAATATAATTTTGTAAATGCACGTTTCCAACATTTCTTTTAAGTAACAAATATGAAATGAGCCTACACAGATAACAGTTAACAGAATGTAAAATATAGCACTTACCTTCTTCATCATTGAGGTTTTCCAGTTTAACTTCCTCCAGAGGAATAATGTGTTGTTTGTTATACTACAAAACCAACAAAAAAAGAAATCTGATTAATCTAAGCAAACCTTTATTCCTAAATAACAAATACTTTAGAACAAAATGTTATTATTATTTTAAGATGTGTATCTACTGACTTTTTTTTTAATATATATACACACACACACAACACACACTGCTGGCCAAAATCTTAAGGCCAATAAACATAAAAATGGCACGTTGAGAGAGACCTTGCTTTTGCAGCTCAACAATTCTGCCACGTTAAAACTCAACTTTTTGGCCTTTGCCATGGTTTTACCAAATGTAACACAGGAGATGTCAGTGGGAAATGTTGACAACACTAATGGTTGAACACAAATGACTAAATTTTGTTTCGTGTTTACCAATTAATGCTCCATTTCAGTATGGTCTTAAACTTTTGACCAGCTAGTATTTGGGCTAATTTCACAGTTTTTCTATTTTCATATTAAATGCTAAAAAAGTTTTTGTTTTTTTTATTTTCCTTTTCTTATTGTCATCTTTTGAAGCTCTACTCAAATAAGTGGTTGAGTTTAACAACACAAAATGCATATTTTTTATTAATGTTCACTGGCCTTAAGATTTTGGCCAGCAGTATATACCTGTTTGTCACAATAAGTCTTGAATGGAAGAAATGTTTGTTTATACAACACTCTACATACAGAATACAAATCTTCATTTCTCTTGAACTTTATTAACATTTTTATATAAATAAAATGTAACTTTGAAATTATGTGAACCTGATCATTTTGAACTCAAACTTAAATAGTCATTCCACTCTGCAAGTGACCAGTGTTCAGTAAAAAACAGAAAATGCAATGAAGGCCTGGTTTGGTCTCGTTTTAGCAAGCAGGCTATTATCCAATAACTAGTAAAACATTTACATGTAAATTCTGACTTACTACAATCTACACAACAGCAACAGGTGGATGATGTTCCAGCATTCAGTGCCAAAGAATAACTTTCTCATACAAGTTTTAGTAAATTTCTCTTCTTGTTTTGCACCTGTTTTACATTTGGTTAATTAATAAACATAAACAAGATGTGACAATCACAAGTTCGCACTACTCTATTCATGTGCACGTGTTTTAATGGTAAATCTGTATATCATGGTCAACCTCCACACATGTACTTCAAATGATAATTTCTTGTATATCAGTCAAAATTATTTTGGAAGAATACTGCTGGGACTCAGTTTTTCTTATTAATTTAATGGATATTGTAATCACAGCTAATGGAAAATGAAAGTGTCTATTATTATTCTATACTGTTATTTAATATCTTAAAAAATAGTTAAAATATGACTTGAAGATAAACTACATGTTTTATAAATAAAAATATTTTGTTGTACATTATGACTGCATCACATTTATAGTACTTAATTTAAAAAAAAAGTGGGCAGACCATATTAATATAATTTTCATTCTAGATCAATGTTGATTATCCCTCCCACTGCCAGAAGTCAGCCTTTATTGCTTTAAAATATTTAAAATTGTTTTATATTCCATCAAATACTGATATTTTAAAAGTCTTTGTTAAAGTTTGTAGTCTGTATCAGTGCTTGTCAAGTGGGTGAATAGTTTGCCCAGAGATTTTGTTTATCTTGTGTTCATTCTAGTTGTTGTTTGATATATATTTAAGTCATAATTAGGAATTGTGGAGTTTAATTTAGAACTTTTGCCTTTTTTCAAACTGAGGTGAGTGAGCTGTTGTGAAAAACTTATAGGGGTGAATAATATTGAAAAGGTTGAGAAGTTCTGGTTATGAGATTGCCTGTATCCAATTACTAGTTAGATATTTTAATTATTAACTAATATACATTAATTTCATCTTAAAACAGTGAAAGGAGAGATACAATATAATGTTCAAGATTCTTTCTTCAACAATTACCACTCCTTTATTTTAGGGGTCAAGGGTCAAAGATTAGAAAAATACAAATCTGAGCTACCAGTTCTTTTATATTACCCTCAATTCAGAGATGTGGATCACAGGTATCTTGCAATAGCTTTGCAGATAAAGGCAACACATTTGGAGTTTGTGTCTTTACTTTACAAGGATCAATAGAAAAAACAAAATAAGGGGTTCTGGCCAATTATTTTTTCTATACTCCACACAATCTATACAAGACTTTGTACAAAGTCACCTTGTGACAACTTCACCCAAAATGAAGAAAATACACACAAGATTCTACAAAAACAAAAAGTTAAAATATTTACAGAATTCCATTTCTCTATTTATTTCGACCAATCTGGGCGAGACTTTTCACTAACTAATATTGTTGCCATTTCCGAGACTAAAGCAGACCTTTGAGAAATGTGCCTTTCTTTTCCTATTATAGGAGTCAAAGGTAAACAAAATTATGGTGTTCTGAACTTAAGCATCTTTTTCTTGAAACATAAATTGATTGTTATTAATGCAAGAAATTGCATAAACTACACTGAAGGTCTCATTTGCCCAAATATTATCAGTAAAGTTTCTGTAATTGTCAATATGTCTGTTTATGTAGAAAACTGACTTACCTATCTGTTACAAGTTCTCTAGTATGCTGCAGTACATCTTTCTCAAAAAGAAGTCAAGTTTATACAGTGTTAAGTATTTATACATCTGAAGTATACATGATGTAGTTTACACTCCCTTTCCTTGAATAAATTAGACGGGGATAAACACATATCTGTCACTTAGGAATGTTAGCTTTTTTAAATGTTAGTTAGTTTATATCCTAAATTTCAGCAGCAGAGAAATCCTTAGAAAGAAAGACTGCATATAGCTGCAGGAGCCAGGAATTGCTCCTGGGCCTTTTTGATAAAAAGGAAAATGCACTATCCACTTGTTCAGTCTCTAAGGACTCAAATCAATTACCTAAATGATCTCCAAAGCAGTACCCAAAATATGCTGACTTCTGTGCCAGTATGACTAAATGCATTATCAATTCATGGTACACAGAACAACTCTTATCTTTTATGTGGTTTGTATACCATCATATTAGCATTACTCCATTTTATCACATGGTCTTTTTACTCTAACACAACAATGACCTTCCTTAAGAATGGATATTTTGGACACAAATAATAAGCAGGAATAAAAATACTGACACACAATCATGTTCATTTATGTCAAAGGTCTCACTGAAAAATATGTAAAATATATACAAACAGTATAAAGATAGTACAGTCTTCAGAATTCAGGACACAACATGCAAATCAAACTGCCTGAAAAATCTAATAAAGAACAAACACCATTTACAACATTCCTTGTGAAAGTGTATTCTAGCAGACTGGAGAAACAAAGTCAAACAAAAATCAAAATTCAGTAATGCAATAAACATACAATTCTCTGTAACACTGATCTATCAGCAGTAGTCCATCACATCAAAAAAGATCAAAAAACAATATAGAAGAATGCTGAAATAACAGATATAAACCCAACAAGTAAAAGAACAATAAAACAAACCCTTCTACTAACTGGTAACACACACAACCCTGCACAGAAATCAGCAAAATCTAAACACTCCCCTTAAAATCATTTAAATAACAATATAGTGAAAGTCCTGATGAGCATATAGAACGTTTATCTTTCTAACGAGAGAGCTGAAAAATCCTGCCTTCTGCAACACAGACAGTTTTATTCTCAGGGCTTCCCTGAAGACAGCAGCAAACTATTACCTAAACTGTGGAATACGGTCTACTTATGTTTCAATAAATAATAATTTAAAAACATTACTAACTAATTAATTATAATACTGACTCCCATAACTTTAAGGCAAGTATTTAAGTACACACTGTTGTAGTCTATAATATGTCAACTTATTTTAAAAATTGGTCATTAACAGATTTCAAAATTAAATATTTCACTAGAAGGCATAAAAAGCAAACTACTGAAGTCAAATATCCCAAATGATTAATTATTTTTTGTAACAAAATTAATTTCTATCAAATTGAATTACAGTTTAGTCCTCACCTTCTTTTTGTTGATGACAATATTACCATAAACTAAGATGTCATTAAAAAGGAAAAACTGGCGTGGTTTGGGTTTCTTACGGCACATCTTGGTTAAAACTCCTTCTCCCACTAACACACGGCCATACACTGCAAGAGGCTATAAAAATTTATCAAAACCTCGGATACCTTGAAACTGAAGTTTCTGTTGTTTTGTTAAAGAAAAAAAAGTACTACACATCCCCTTAGTGGGTTCTGGTCAATAGAAAAAATTATTTTCACATTTAATGTATACCTGCCAGAAGCAATTATGAAAACAAAACAAAATAAACAAATGTTTTGGCACAAGCATTAATAGATCTAATAAGTTTGGTTTTGTACAAAATAAAAACACTACAATTTTACACCATAACAACCTAAATTTAAACAGCAGTACAATGTAGCATTTGATTACATTTTTTATTAACATCTTACGTGTACTCAATATGTTACCTTTACACACAACTTCTTTTGATAAATTCCGAGATCCAAATTCACATTTTAAAATCACTTTATAGAAGAATGTTACCACATATGCACACGTAATGAATGATCAACATGCTTCACAATGTTAGATATTTCAAGCCTGTTGCCTATGGAATAAATTGTTGTTGTTTATCAGTTTCAAAAAAACTTTTAATTTATATCTACAATATTTTAACCTAAAATGAAGCTTTTAACTAATCTAATACAAATTGACTTCACTGGTTTATTAAATGGCTACTCTTTTATAAAATGAATGTCAGGAAAGAAATTAAAACTTGTTAAAAACAAGGAACTTCTTGGCAGGTTTTAGAGTACTAAACAATTTAATTAATAAAAAGAAAAAGCAGTTGTACACATTTTTGTTGTCAAAGATGAGCTCTTAGAGAAAATATTCTTCATTATACTCTATTCATATTTTATGAACATTCTTCTTAATGGTTAATCTTTGCTAATTATAACTTGAATTTCCTTATTTTCTTAAAAATAAAAGTGCTGTTTAACTTACATTTTATAAAAACCCACAGAATAATCTTTCACAAACACACTAAACTATAAAACAATTGTCTTTTCATTAAGTCTTAACTAATCAACGTAAAACTTTAAATTGCATCTTACTCTGAATAATACAATATACATGAAAAAATCTGTGTATTTAGCTGTAATGATAATAATGCCAGCACATATAATATAATGTTCAAATGACTAATTAGAATATGTGAAAAGCACATAGAGAAAATGGGCATAAATGAACTAGCCCTACAATTAACAATACCTCCAATTCTTTTATAGCAATTGGTACTCACTGCATTCAACAACTGCAATTAATACCACAAACTAATCAATAGGAAAGCCTGTTATTCAACACAGCAATGATAGGACTCTATAAAAGTATCCTGAAGTGTATCATTATAATCTGTACATGGATTTCCTTGTATGAAAGAAAATAGCAAAGACAAATATAATATTTGACTCATTTGATGTATCCCTTTGTAGGATGTGAATTATCTTAAGTATTGTGTTCCAAGTGGCCTTTTATTTACATCTTTAATCTACAGAATCGAACAGCCTTATGATAATACAAACTTCTTTGACATTAATTTTGTTTTGTTTTTTTCTGATTGGCAGAGTTCAATTTATAATTTTAAAATGGCTCATTTAAATAAATCATGCTATATGTCACTCACACAGATAATAGCACTGGAAGCAAGGGGTACCTCAGACTTGCTGAAGTGAAGGAAAAGGAAAATGTGATAAAAATTTCAACATTTTCAGATCAAACCATTACAGACAATCCAGCTACTATCATACCCACATATGATCAACAAATGTATATTAATTTTTATAAGTCACTGAAATTAAGACAAATTATTGATACTTGATGACAAAAAACCCACTTGAAATAAAAATGTATCTCAGAATGGTTGGTATTGATATTAACACTTTTATTGATAAGCAGAGAACAACATTTCAACCTTCCTAGGTTAAACTGAAGATGACCTAGGCAGGTCGAAACATTGTTCTCTGCTTGTCAATAAAAGTGTTAAATACCCATACAAGCCATTCTGATACAAATTATTGACACACCTAGGACTTTTGGTTTTTACCTCAGTGCAGCAAGTATTGTACTATTTTTGGGTATTTAAAAAAAAGTCCTTGATTTAATATGATCCTACTAGTCTTGAAGTTCTATTATTGTCTACTACTGCTACGATTTAGACCATATATCTCAATTTCAGAATATTTTGCAACACCAATACAAAATGCAATA
This sequence comes from Tachypleus tridentatus, assembly GCF_004210375.1. Lineage (NCBI taxonomy): Eukaryota > Metazoa > Arthropoda > Merostomata > Xiphosura > Limulidae > Tachypleus > Tachypleus tridentatus. The sequence goes on along the minus strand of NC_134828.1, from coordinate 31,350,956 downwards.
TCATTAAGTAATGAATTCCTTTAGTATGTTGGTCATAGTAAAAAACTGCATATTGATAAAACAATTTTGCTTATTCAGAGGATAAAATATCCCTTTAAGTACTGTATCTATATTGTTTTCAGCCCGATAATGTTTGTAAAACATCTCTATTGCTAATATCTGACATGCTCATCGTGCATGACTAAGTTTAAGATACAATACATTCAATAAGAGCAAAAAAGGAAGCAAGTAAACAAATGGTATCTGTATAGACAATCACAATGTAAAGCATTTTGTTGAGATTTCTTTTCCCCCAATTGTCTAATTTCACACATTAATTTTGTTAAAACAATAAGGATTTGCCACACAGTTATCTATATTCCTTAACAGAAACCTTATGTAAATGCATAAGCAAAATCTACTTATAGACTTCATAATGTAGACCTGTTAACCTATCTGTCTGCATCTTAAGAAAATGGAATCTGCAATAAGTGCTGTAAGCAGCATTTTCTTTTTAACAAAAATTCTGTCACACAACATAGCCCAGTCATTAAAATTGACAACCATATGGACATAAATGACCCTGTCTAAGAAGGATCAGGCACTGCCCAGATTTTCTATATCTAAAACATTTGTTCAACTAATGGCAGACATTACACAAGATGTGTTTTATGTCTTAAAAACAAGTATGTAGCTGTAAATCCAGTTGAAAAACGGAAGCCAGATGTTTGTATATCAGTATATTTCTATTCCTACTGAGGTAAGCTGTTGTCAAAGTCACATAAATGGAAACTATTATCATCAGAGATCTATTAAGCTGCAGCATTACATGTATTTTGACAGAATTGTTATTAAGAATTTACTGGAAATTGTTTCAACAACAGAGATTGGCAGGGACAGGTGTTGATAAGCCAATGAATCTTGTATATGATGGGTAGTTCAATCTTACAGTATAATAAAGATATCTGATTCCTTTCTTTAATGATTACTTTTTAATAGTTAGTGCCATTACCAGAATCATCTACAATGTGGTTTTTCAGCAATGCTCATCATATAGTATATGACCTTAAGGGACAATCGTCAATTTCTGTAGCCAAATACTGTGCTTCAGCTAATTTCATAACTCAGACTGGGTACTGATGGATTAACATATGTAACTATACTCAATTTCATAATTTCAATCTCATATTTTATAAAGTTAAATGAAGCATTACAACAAGGGTATTTTGTTCAGTTAAAAAGTTTGAACAAATTCTGTTTTTAAAAAAATTAGAAATCCAGGTTTAGGCACTTAATCCATTTCATATCACTTACTTCTTTTAAATTAAGAATAGCCCACAATAAAAAAACTTTTCATAAACAAGTGCTAAATGCTGAATGAATGAGATACATATTTTGTGATATTATAAAATAAAATCTCACATGTCATGTTAATTACTTATATGAAAATTCAAAATTATATTTACATTGAAAAGTCCTTACTCATGCAAGAAACATTTTTTTTCATATAGAATGTTTAATACAACATATAAAAATTTAGTGACATAAAAGAAATGTGCTATTAAATAAAAGATTTTGCCATTATGATTTCTTAAATGCAAGATTTACTTTTTTCAAATTCAAAATGAAATTACCAAAACAGATGAAAAATAGTAAATCCTTATTACTTTTACAATCTGACTTGATGGAATGTCCTATAGAAAACAGCATTGTCACTGTAACAATTAGGAAACAGTACAAAGCTTACCTGCCCTGAACTGCCGAAGCAGTTTTCAACAGCAGCAATACGGCAGGAATTAGCTTCGCTGTTCACTGAAACACCAAAGGAAACAAAAATATGGAATAAATACAATCCAATAATTATAAACAGAATCACTTGAAGCACTGTTATTTGTATTTTGTTACTAAAAACAACTGATGTTTCTAATTTATATTTTTTACTTAAGATATTCAATTTTTTTGTCTCTGCACAAGTGCAGATCTTTTAACCTGTGTGTTCCCTTACTAATAAGTATAAAACACTTTACAAGTTGTGATGTGGTTTGGTTTGTTTTGAATTTCATGCAAAGCTACACAAGGGCTATCTGCACTAGCTGTCCCTAATTTAGCAGCGTAAGACTAGAGGGAAGGCAACTAGTCATCACCACTCACCACCAATTCTTGGACTACTCTTTTACCAATGCACAGAGGGATTGACCTTCACATTATAACGCTCTCACAGCTGAAAGGACGAGCATGTTTGGTCTGATGGGGATTCGAACCTGCAACCACAGATTATGAGTTGAGTGCCCTATCCACCTGGCCATGCTGGGCCAGTTGGAGGTTGACCAGAATCTTGTATAAAGCAAATTTTTCAAAAAAGATTCAATTTATTAGTTAAGTTCGAAAACACCATACCTATTATTAAAAAACAAGGCATTAAAATGTATTGGAATCTTGTATACTTTAACTGTGTTTTATGTTGCGTACATCTTCATAAAAAAAATCCTAAAATAATGAAGTGAAAATTTTATTTGTGAGATTAACTTAATACAAGCTTACCAAATCCTATATCTTTTTTGAGGCCTTGCCAATATAACTTATTCAGAAAAATAACATATGTTGCACTTTAAGTTACCATAAACTTCAGACTGTACTTGACAAATCAACAACATCCAAAACCTCCTCCTTAGGGTACCACCATCCACGTCACAGAAGGAAGAGAATCATACTGTCTTCACCTCCAATCTAGTAATCACAGATTAAGACCCACTCTGATTACTGGGTAATACACAAGGATCAACACCCTACAGTAATTCAAGGTTGGCCATGTGCCATCGAGGAAACTTGTGTTAATAGGTTCATTTAAAAGCTGCAATACTGAGAAGTGATGTCAACACAAAGGAAGTACGAGAGCTCCAAATAAAAAACTGAACTGCAATGTGATGGATCAACTTAAACCACATCAGCCAGTTCACTGACTGATAAACTCCATGATATTGTAAATTGTATAAGGAGGCCACATTCACCAGTGAGGTGACTGATCAACTTCTGTGTAGGCCACATTGCATCTACTCCAGCAGAACACCACCACCTTACTTTCAAATGAATGGTTATAATCAATTTTCTTGGGGAACCAATTCAAGAGGTTGCCTCCAAGATCAACCACCTCATCACTTTGAAACTGAATAGTGGTAATGGTCCCATACTCCAATTAAAGAAGGAAGATGAGAATATGTTGGAAGGTCCAGAAGAACATCATCACCAGAGGTAGTGCAATGACCACAAAACCCTATTCTAAAAAGCAGACCAAATTATTCACTCAAGACATGGCAAGAATTGAGAGTCACCTCCTGCTTTATCCATGCAGTCTGTGGATGGTATGAATTTCAACAGACATGTTTACAAAGCAATTACTGTAAAGTAGATAATCTTCCAGCAATCTTGTGGAACAGCCCATCTCTACACTGCATGTACACAGCTGCAGATGACAGAATACACATTTAAATGGCTTACAGTGTGGATTCAAATGTGATGAATAGCTGGTCAGGCACCACTCACCAAAGTGCAGGATATGTGTGATAAAAGGAAAAAAAGAAAGGCCCCCTGAAAAGGAAGAAAATGAACAAAACATATCAATTAAGGTTGCATCAAAGTTTAAAGCACAGCCACAGGTGAAAGATGAAACCCTGATATGACAAAAATGCAATCTGATGAAGACAGTGGGAGACAAATGTACTGGGTATGATTCACATGCCAGCAGACAACAAAGATGAGAAACAAAGGAAAATGTAAAAAGAGTGAGTGAATGAGAGGAAACATGGAATAAGGTATGGGACAAAGATGGGTATGCCAAACAGACCAGAAAGTGGATCCAATTCATAAGGAAAAGTTCACAACGGGAAGAGAATTGCCAGGAAATAAAAAGATAGTTATCAAGGAAATTGACAAAAAGTGCCCAGAATTGAAAGAATGGGGAAGGGTTGGAAAGAAGAGGTGACATATGACTTTTCAACATAGACAAACAGATCACAAAAGTTGTGTAACTGATGACAATTTGGTATCACTTTATACTCACCATTGCACATGAATCCTCAAAAAAGAAGAAAAATGCAAAACCCTGAGATATATGAAAGGTAAAATGGCCCAAGTCAAAACTGAGTACTTACACAGATGGTCCCAACAACAAAAAACGATATATGTGAGGCCAAAGTATGGGTTTAAGTGGAAGAGATAGGTAAAGGGTATTGGCAAAAATTCCTCAAAATATCTGTGGATATCCTCTGAGAGCCAATGTAAGGAAGATGCCAGAGAAAAGTACATGTAATACTAACAGTAAACTCAGAATCCCCTTCCCAACTAAATAAAGGAGAATAAAAAACAACTGGTAAAAAAATACATACAGATTAAAAAGAGCAAATTGACAGAATTCCTAGAGGGGGATGAAAAGCAAATCTCCTCACAGAAATGGAAGGTTTACAGAACATTAATAACCTAAATATCAAGAGATAAAGAGAAAAATAAAGGTGGGAAAATAATACATATAAAGAAGTTTGCACACAGAGGGCAGCACTGAAAGAACTAATCTTGTGATTAAAGATAAGTACTGTATCAAAAGCAAAGAAAAATGTAAAAAGAGCAAGCATACAAGAGGAAACACAGAATAAGATATGGTATTTATCAGTGACAAGTAACACACCCTAAACTTAGAACTTGAAACTACCAGTTAATGTTTGAGAATTTCTTAATGCATGTGTACAGTATTATTTCTTCACTGTTACTTTCATTAATAATAATTGTGTTTAATATATCCATTTCATTAATTTAATTTTTATCATAAAAATTGTTTTTCATTGTTATCTTGACACACGAACTTACAACCAATGTAAATTTCACAAGTCGGCTGAACCTAGTGAAATACTATTGTACTTACCACCAAACACTATTAATTATGAAGATATCGAGCATCCTAAATCTTTATAAATAAAAACATAAGAAAAGTACATTCAATTAGCTGTGCTCATTATCAGCTTATTTTTTAGTTTCACTCTAAACAAGTAACTTGGTCAGAAGTTAACTAGTTATTCATACAAGTTGTTTAGAGTAATGCCAGACAATTTAATTTTTTTAAATAAATGTCTCAAAAATTTATAATAAGTGAAAATATTTTCCCTAAAATACTGTATGTATGCATTAGAGCCTTAATTAATAACTTTCTGAACATAAATCTGCTTTCTTAATAGAGAATTACGAAACCTGTACACCATACATGTCCAGAGAAATATAAAAATCACAACTCCAACAGTTATCATGCAACTCATAATTACAATGCCATGCTATGTTATTTACAAACATAGAATTGTATCTTTGTCAATTATACAATGTTTCTTTGCTGAAACAAAATTAATTTCAGTGTTCAACATCACCAATTTCTCACACTTAAAAAAGTAGCTTTTTGCATGAGAATGTCTATCCTACTTTTGTACACAAAATTTATTTTATGTATTGCCTGCACAAATCAAATTACTTAATTTTCATTATTTACTTATCATGATCACATTTCTACTCCAAGGTTTATAACACGTATATCTTATTACCATAGTTGTTTTTAATGTACTTTTGACTTTTTATATATAGTTTTCATGTACACATTCATTGCAAGTAAATCAGTGCCAATTCACAAAAATTTTAAGAATTAGATAATTGTGATTATTACAAAGTTATTTTTAGAATATGCAGACCTTTCAAGACCCAATCTAGGAGTTTAGTTTTGCTATCCACATACCCCAAAGTTACATTTATATATATATATAAACTGAAGTCTGAAATGTGGGTGCATATTAAAACTTGAGATAAGTTGAATCAGGCCCATCTCCAGTTCTTCTGTTAATCTCCAATATACAACAGAATAAAAGTTTGTATTTTATGACACATTCAAGTAACTTATTTAGCAACTTACAGAAGGAATGAAGACTTATAATTACTCTTGCAGCATAAAGATAAAAATGTTTTCAGTTATAACATAGTTATGGAAAAGTCATTAAGTGATACATGAAAACGCTTCATTAGACATCAAATAATAATAGGAATATAATTATTAATAAAAATAAAAAGGTAAATACATACAAGAAACTTTTTTAACACTGGTTAGTATATTTCACTGATGCCTTGATGTGTTTCCTACCTTATTTATTGAATCAGTGGGCACTTCCGTGTCAAAAGGTCTGATAAAAATGAAAAATCAATCATCTTAACTAGCAAGAGATGCTAGTTCTAGTGACACTTTCAAAACTTGTGCATCAGTAGCAAATATCAAAACTCAGTGATATTGCTTCCAAGCCTTACTCAATACTGTAACTGTATCAGTTCTCTTTAAGTGTTCATAAACAAATGAACAAATCTGCACACAAAACCTTGAAATAGAAAAGCTACTCTCCAAGACAGGGCTCCGAGGGATTACAGATCCATTTCATAAATACCCGTTTCTATGTAATGCATAATACTATCTACAACAACCCTTCCCTTACATATAAAGTAATGTTGTCCCTGACCTCTAATTTCTTTTTTGCTTAGTTTAACCCTTTCGCACTGAATAAAAAATTTGAATGTTTGGCATGGCGCTGAATATATATTTTTGATACTTCAACTAATTACGGTATCAGTACTAAAAGCATGATATCTCAGCAATAACTCAACAGAAGTCCCTGAAATATTCAGTGATTGCACCCAATACAATATATGTTAAATTCAATACATAAGAATAACAGGAATAAAGGAAGACACCCTGATACACAACAAAGAAGTGCCATGTAAAGCACAATAATTTATTATAAATTGTACACAATTTGTGCAGCAGCCTGTTAATAGTCTTTGTGGTTATGATATATCTCATGGGGAGATTGCACTGTTTGCAGAAATAATTAGTCTGCTTTCTTTTCCATCCAGCTGTATATCTATCGCTGCAAATGGTACAATCAGGTTTGTGTTTTTTGTCCTCATATTGTCCAATACTATGTCTTTCCACCAAGCGGTGACCTTTATCAGTACTTGGTCTCCATTTTCGTTTGGCTTTGCTGATATATCCCTCCAGCAAATTTTGAATAATCTGATCTCTGAATAGTCTTGGAGATACCAGGTTTTCACCGTTGCTCTTGCAGTCTGCACAATATATTATATATCCGTTAACAAGAACTAGCCTTGGTCAGTCAGTTTATGCAATAAATTATATGACCCGAGCTATACCATGTGATTACCTAAAGTGGAGGCAGATTCCAGGCCACGAATGTCTTCATTATCACTCTTGTCCATTAGGTGTAAGCTTTCATTATCATCTGGTTCAAACTCTTTGTCACTCTCTTCATCGTTACAAATAATACTGATTACTTTTTAGTGGTATAGGAAGGTGTCTTCCAAAACAATGAACAGTATGATCAACACAGACTTGAAAACAAAGAAATCATGTGACCTCCAATTTAAATACCTGCTGGGAATCCCAAGTAAACAATGAATACACGTTGCTCTAGCCTCAAGTGGGTCTACAGGCCTGTGTGATTATGATAATTAGACACAACGGTATGTTGTTTACACCTTGTTGATGAAAATCGTCTGCCGAGCTGAGCCTTCAAGTTAATTGCGGTTGCCAACTGTGCCAAAAGGGTTAATAAAATTTAAAATGTTTCCTTGTACACATGTTACTACCTTAATAATGTCAATAAGATATTGAAAATATATATACTTTCTTAAATATTAAAATTACAATTAACACATAACAGACAACACAGGTCCTTTTGATTTATTGAAACTGCCCAATCCATTAAAAGAAAAAAAAGATCAAAGCTCAACTCGGTAACGTAAATATTTAATGAGCTTTTAACTCCCTTAAACTTATTCCAACTGTCACATCTGAAGGTTAACCTTCCTGTTAGAAAATAAAAATTCTGAGTTTGATTCAACTGATTACTATTAGGGTCCCTTAAGTAATTTGCTTATAAATAATTACCACCCAATACTTTTGGTCAGGTCTTTACACTGGGTGTTGTAACAGAAAAGAACGTACAATTAGTACACAACCTAATATGTAGACCTCTGCCAGTAGTGCCTAGTGAATAATGTAAAAGCAAGCTGTTAATTGCAGGATCAATAACATAACAGGTGCTCATCAAGAAATTAGTTATCCCCTTAAACATGTGCAAATACTGATTTACCCATCAGATAGTGACAGCATGCGATAACATTTATGTCTGTTTGGGTGAAAAATAATACAAGCCACATTATTATTCACAAAATTAAGAAAACTGAAATATTATGAATGATGATAATTATAAGGAAATCATGAATATATTCCTGCAGAATGTGCAAAAAATTACATGTTTACAAGGTTAAAGCTGTTGATGACATAAAATCTTAGGTCTAGTTAGCTATGATAATGAAGTTACAATTATTAATAAAAGAGTTATCTTAGATACATTTAGCACTTGATTGTAAGTATGTGGTTATCACAATGCAAGTTTCATTGATAATTTATATAGAATCTTCCTAACCATATAGATAGGGAAATATTAGAAATGTGTAGATATCACTAATCTAGTAACTTTATTTTTAGTATAAATTTAAGTATTCAATGAATTAATAAAATGACACAGTTGAGCCATTATGCAAAATCCATGTCACACACTTTGTGACAGCATTTTGTAAGTTTCAGTTTTATAAATTTAATTTTCTAAAAACAACACAACTAAGCTTTCACTTAAGTTGTTATTCAATCACTGTTATGGTTAGATGCTAGGGTATCCAAAAGCTTTTGATGTATGTCTGAACACAATTCCATGAAAATTATTTAACATACTGACATGTGGTTTGTTGCAAGTATAATGCTTGGTTTGAATGTATCTCCGAATGACTGGTATGGGAACTAACACTTTTATGAATAAAGCTGAGAACAATGTTTCAACCTTCCTAGATCACCTTCATGTAAACAAAGAATGATTAGTTTTCTTTACAGTACCAAACGTGTCATGAGCATGTTATTCCTGCATGACAGTGCTCTTTCAATGGACCCTTAGCATCTAAAAGGTACTTGATGAAACATTCCCTGGTTGGTGGATTAGGTGTGATGTTTTAATGAGCTAATCTTAAACTTTTTTTTTTCAAATAGGACTTGATCGAGCATATAGTTTATGCTACCAAGATTGTATCTTGATAGGAGAGCAGGTGTGGTAATTTTGTATGTAACTTTTAATGCAAATACTGAGGTTTACTCGAACTATGGTGATTATATGTTGTAAGAAATCTTTAAACACTCTTCTTGCACACAAAAAAAAAGAGCGAGTCTCGATATTAAACAATTAATCATGTATGATTTGTCAAAAGTATTCTCAAAATTTTGTACACACTGTATTAAATACTAATATTAGCATATTACAAATAAAAATTTTATTTCACATTTTTAGTACAACTTACAAAATTGTAGCATATGACAAGTTATTACTTGTTTACAAAAACATACAATTTTGCCACAATTTTATGGATGGATATTTACTATCCCTCAAAGACACAGACTACTGCAAGACAAATTTATAATAAACAAGACAAGTTGAAAAAAATGAATAAAAATAATATTAATAGTTTTTGATAAACACTGAAACGTTTAAAACATGCGAAGGCTCTACGATACAATAATATAATATATATTACCATAATTATTATAAAAAAATCACGGAATATCAAAAAATATATCAAAGCTTATTCTCAAGTTCAAATGTTTTTTTGCTAACCTTACCCAGTCTATCCACCATCTTTCCGCTAAAACGCCTTCTATCACGTCACGCGGAATACAGAATAATTACATCCCCTGGATACCGGCATTTAAACTTCTTGTAAATAAACATTCCAAATAATTGCTCATAAACACTTTTGTGTGTGTGTATGTTCTCGGAGCTAAAAACAAATATGTTAAATATTAACTTACATAACTTACAGCTTTTGAGATATGTAAGTGTAATAAACAAAATAAATTGCAGCATTGATTTTATACTCTTATATTTGATATTTACAAAAAAAATTCTAATTTTCTAAATTTATATGTGAAAAAATGTAATTTTTGCGATAATTTTAGTGTATTTTTGTGTTCATTAGTGAAATACATTGAACCTCTCACTTTTAACATTGGATAATCTCTGGTTTGCTAAAATCATATAAATGTAGTAATGTTTTAATATATACTAGCTGACTGCCCATCATATTACGGTAAATGCTGATTAATGTATATTATTCAAATTGAGCCTAAATAAATGTTTTATGAACAAGTTTTCTAAAAAAAATAATTATATTGTAGTAAAAATATATATACATGAAAAATATTAATTTTTTTCTAATGTTTCACAAAAACAACATTTTTGTGCTGATCAAGTCACCTCCTGTATATTGTCCTTTATTACAATTTTGGCATATATATATCTATATATACATGTTATGTTCAAACATGGTTCTTGATAAACCCTTGTAGCCCGGCATGGCTAGGTGGTTAAGATACTCGACACGTAACCCGAGGGCAGTAGGTTCGAATCTCTGTCACACTAAACATGCTCACCGTTCAGCGGTGCTAGGATTATAAGGTTACGGTCAATCCCACTATTTGCTTGTTTTTGTTTTCTGAATTTCACACAAAGCTACTCGAGGGCTATCTGTGCGAGCCGTCCCTAATTTAGCAGTGTAAGACTAGAGGGAAGGCAACTAGTCATCACCACCCACCGCCAACTCTCGGGCTACTCTTTTACCAAAGCATAGTGGGATTAACCGTCACATATTATAACGCCCACACTGCTGAAAGGCGAGCATGTTTGGTGTGACAAGAATTTTAACCCGCGATCCTTAGGTTACGAGTCGAAAGCCTTAATCACTCGGCCACACCAGGCCTGCTTAATACAGTGAAATGAATTTAGCAGAGATAAAAGTGTCTATGTCATGCATGTTATTTCAACTGTCAGTGATGTAAAGTTACGTCATAAGCGATATTTACAATGGTATACTTTTTTAAAATTTAGATGTTATCCAGATGTTGGACGACGTTATGGTCAAGTAAATTCTAGAAATACATAGAATAAATACGTTGTCCCGTGAAATAATTAAGGAAATAGGTAGAGTTATTTCACGACAGAGAGTTGAGCCAGTCAATGTATTTTCGTGAAACATTTGGATACGTGTTTGCTATTGTGTTTGTTAAATTATTTTATACAAGTAGTTTGATTGTTTTATACAAGTTAACCTCATTTGTGACGTAGACTTACAACAGCTAATTACGTTCTCCTTTAATATTTCTGTAAGCTTGAACACTTCTACATTGTCATAAGCTGTTTCAACTCTCTGTCGTGAAATAACTCTACCTATTTCTTGATTATCTATCAAATCACTTTTCAATTAGATATCTTATCGATACTTCACGGTCATTCGTATTTATAATCTATACACGTTCTATGTATTTCTAGAATTTACGTTTGTTAATTATTTTATACAAGTAGTTTGATTGTTTTATACAAGTAAACCTCATTTGTAACGTAGACTTACAATAGCTTATGACAATGTACAAGTGTTCAAGCTTGCAGGAATATGAAAGGATAACATTATTAGCTGTCATTTACATGGACTGGAGTTTGAAGTATTTTCACTGGGTAATTAGTAAAAACCCACCAATGAAGGAGTAACGTTACAATAATAATTATAATCCGCTTTAAAGTTTGATAGACTCATGCAAACAACACATGATATATTTTTATCTATTTCTCATACTTTTTAAAATTTAAAATGACCAAAAACACACCTAAATCATGCAAATATTTTCTACCTGTTTTAGTGATATAGAAGTTTAACAGTATTTTTCCATTGGTTCGGTTCTTGGCTGTAACAATGTCAACACGTGTTCGAGTAATTAGTTAAGATTACCTTGTTATAGTTGCTTCATTTTTGTTCTTTACGTTAGATAATGTCTTTTCTACCTGTGAGGACAATAACAGCATTTGGGTTAAAAGGATTGGCACTGTAATATTCTTCGTTTACTGTCTGTAACAGTCAACCAAAGCTTCAAAGGAACAAAAGTTACAAGACTGTTATCAACTTGATAAAGAAAGCAAGTTTACCAACTGGATTCAGGCTTGTTTTCTTTAGCTACCTTCCTGCTACGATATAATCAACTGAAGTATCATTTTCATGAACAACATGTTTATTTCTACAGAGATTAACCCTGAGCGAGAGAAAGCTGTGAAGTTAAATAAAACCTAATAGAAACAAGTGTCATTCTGTCTATATAGGTATGCACACTGTGTTTCCATTTATATTGTTGTGTTAAACATTTTATTATTTTACTGAAAACTGCTTATACTCGTCATTTTGAATTGAAAGTTACTCGATCCAGCTAACTATCACGAAACGTTTCCCTTATTTCTTGATTGAATATGCATTATTTGCTGCTTTACTTGTCAGGAAGTTGGTTTTTACCTGAAAACACCACAGTAATTAATTTAATACTGACCCACCAGTGGCATGTCTGCAGACTTGTAGTGCTAGAAACAATGTTCAATACTCGTAGTAAGCAGAGAAGATAGTCCTTTGTGCAGTTTTGCGCTTAGTAACAAACAAACTCAATACTGTGCTGAAGCGAAAATACTATATATGCAAAAACGGCTCGTTTGGGTTGAGAAAATATTTCACGTAGAAGAGCGAACAACGTTTCGACCTTCTACGTAAAATATTTTCTCAACCCAAACGAGCCGTTTTTGCATATATATTTCTCTACAAGTGGGTTTTCTCGACATCACTGAAGCGAAAATACTGTTATTGTTTTAAGTTGGATTAATATTGGCTCGAGGGCACATGAAGTTCAGATTAAATAAGTTATAAAAATAAGCCTAGAATAGCTAAATATTAATCTCAAGAACATACTAAAGTCGTGGAGTGTCGAAAGATAAGAATATACTATAAATATGTGAATAATTTGATATGAATTTCGCGCGAAACTACACGAGGGCTAACTGCACTAGTTGTCTGTAATTTAACAGTGAAATAGTGGATAGGGGAGAGGCAGCTAGTCATCACCACCCGCCGGATAGTGTGCTTGATCATAATATTATAACGCCCCCACAGTTGAAATGGCGAGCATGTTTGGTGTGACGGGAATTCAAACATGTGACCATTAGATTATGAGTCGAATACCTTAACCACCTGGCCATGCCAGGCTCTCAGAAAAGTAGTTGGTTCAATGTTAATTAGCGCGTATGTTGATTTGTATGAATAGTTTTGAAATTCTACAAGTAAGTTTAATTGTTGGTCATTCATAGTACTATTGGAAATGTATATCCGTTTGAGAATCATTTATAAACTTAAATCTACAAACTACAAATGGTGAAAATGTGAATACAACTTGTAGAAACATTATGAATGAAATACACTAATTTATTTTAAGTTTACTTGCCTTTAAATCATTTTCACCAATTATCAAAAAAAAAGAAAAGACCAACATTGGAGAAATATTTTTTCCGAATTTTTACTGTACCATTTGAATTTAGTTACATACAAGATTTCGCTTGTTAAGTTTTACATTTTAAATACCACAACATAAAGTCAGGTCTTCCGCTAGTACAGCGGTATGTCTCCGCATTTACGACGCTAAAATCAGGTGTTCGATTCCCCTCAGTGGGCTGAGCAGATAGCACGATTTGGCTTTGCTATAAAAAAAAAATAAATAAATATAAAGTTACAGTGCACTTGTGTGTATTAGAACCCCAAATTGATTTTTAACGTCTTCGTAGCTATATTTTAATGTATTATAATTTAAATAATGTCTGACAGAGAAATTGGCCTGGCATGGCCAAGCGCGTAAGGCGTGCGACTCGTAATCCGAGGGTCGCGGGTTCACGCCCGCGTCGCGCTAAACATGCTCGTCCTCCCAGCCGTGGGGTGTATAATGTTACGGTCAATCCCACTATTCGTTGGTAAAAAAGTAGCCCAAGAGTTGGCGGTGGGTGGTGATGACTAGCTGCCTTCCCTCTAGTCTTACACTGCTAAATTAGGGACGGCTAGCACAGATAGCCCTCGAGTAGCTTTGTGCGAAATTCCAAAACAAACAAACAAACAAATGTACGTTTGACTTGTTTTGAACATATATTATTTTAAAATAAATGGATTGAGTGCTGTTCATTTATTGTCCAAATTTATCGCCAATACAACACAGACACCTACTATAGAAGAATTCCAGCCTAATTATATATAAAACTCTCACATAAGAACAGGTTAATTCTCTTAAATCTTTTAAAAAGACAGATAATACGTTATCTTACTAAAACTTATTCGCTTATGACAGGAATCAACAGTATAAAGGCTTCTAATTTACGTATGCTATATTCTGAAAACAGTAGGATGAGAGAACACAATTTTAAGACAGTGTAATTTCTATTATAATAGTGTTATTTTTAACAGGTTGATTGGCTTGTGTAATTAGTTTCTATTACCTGCAATAGTGGAGATAATTGATGATTCCTAAAAAGTAAAATATTTGTTTAAATTGTTACTTTTCTTAAAGATGGGCATGAAAGGGCAGCCCTTAAAAACTGAAATACTCCTTTGTTGTTCAAATATTTCGGTGTTATTGATGTTACATATAACTTTTGTTTAGCAAATGATTTTGGTTCCCTCTGAAACATAAACTCCATGAAAAATGACAGAGGAAGATGTAATAATTAAACTGCTAGAACAATGAAAAGGAAGGATAAGATCTTTTACCTTAAATCAGAGCACAGAAGCTGAGGGGGAGTTAATCCTCTCCAGATTAAAAAAAAAAAACATTTGTCTTTCTCTCTCTAAGAAACGTGTAAAAACATTAAAAGTATGTAAAAGTTAATAATTTGACAATGTTTCACATTAGGTCTCAATAAATATTTTCAGATCTAGAAGCTAACCCAAAAACTCAGGAGGCAGGTGTACCTAATTTCACTACTGTTTGTACTGGGAAATAGAAGGTTATACTCCTGTCTCCATTCCTGCATGATTCTCGATTATCTACAGTCACCCACCTATGTTTTCTCAAACTAATTGTGCCATTACAATTCTGAACAAAATTTACATATTTTGGAGAATCTGTTACTCAAACATTAATTTTGGTTTTGAAAAGTTCAGGTGTTGCATGATATCTGGGGTTTTTACATGCAGCAACTGGCATGCGTTCAAATTGTAAGTTGGCCAGTTTGAGCCTATCTTTTTTGTATTTTTAGCTGTTAAGACAGGAATACAAAATATTTATAACTTGGTTAATTTTATTTGATTAGTGATTAAAAACACAACACATAAAAACGTATATTAAGATTTCTTAAATGTTTCAATCAACTTCAACTGTCATCTTGTTCTGTGCTACAGGGTGGGTGTCATTTAATCACAGATAAGTGCATGTTCAAATTGTGTTGGGGTGTCGTCCAGTTACACATTGTTCTCTCCTCTACAGATAACTGGTATCTTTGGTCTGTTTTAACAAAGGTTTTTCTGTTATAATTCCTATGCATATATTTGTGCTAAATGTTTTACTTATTTTTTTACTGGCATTGATAGGGTGCAAATGCACTTCTGTATCTATAAAAGAAAAAATAAAGAAATTTCGAAGCTACTTAGACCTATGTTAGTGATTAAATTCAGCTAAAATGGAGACAGACAATCAGAGGAGGAAATATTATAGGAGGATACGTGGAATTGAACTCATATAACTCACAGAATTTGGAGAAATAAAGCATGACTGACTGACACTTGACTTTTACAATTATTGTGAATGTTTCCCCCAGTGGTACAGCAGTATGTCTGAAAACTAAAAAACTGGGATTCGATACCCATGATGGGCAGAGTACAAACAGCCCATTGTGTAGCTTTGTTCTTAATTTTAAAAAAGGATGCTGTGAATTTATAATTTTCCATGACATGATACTGTGATTAAATAATAGCAAGAATATTAAAACAAATAACTTAAATATATTCAAAAATATTATTTAGATTAAGTAATGAGCTAACTAGTGAGATACACTAATGCCTGGATTAGACACAGTTTGTTTTTCACTTTTCTCAGACTAGCATGGATAATCGAAGCACCACTGTATATTTATTTACTCTCACAGAAAAGAGTGCAAGCTAATGATTACAAGATATCAACAACCACATGACAGTATTGCCTAAACTAACTGTCTTTGGTCCTATATGAGTCTAAACACACGTATTAATTGGTTGAATTGAAAAGAAAGAAGAAAAACAAAATGGCGTGATATTAATAGCATGTTGTACAACCATAGCACTTCATTCCTGAATCTTTCAGTAAAATCCTCGCAACAAAGTTTGATTTAGGTCTAAAACAACGTGAAAATAGTTCTGGACTTCCAAGAATCCAAACCCATTCTGGAATCATGTTTTATTTATCACAGCCAAGTGCACAAATAAAATGGATTGTTTGTTTTTAAATTTCGCACAAAGCTACTCGAGGGCTATCTGTGCTAGCCGTCCCTAATTAGCAGTGTAAGACTAGAGGGAAGGCAGCTAGTCATCACCACCCACCGCCAACTCTTGAGCTACTCTTTTACCAACGAATAGTGGGATTGACCATCACATTATAATGCCCCCACGGCTGAAAGGGCGAACATTTTTGGCGTGATGGGGATGCGAACCAGCGACCCTCAGATTACGAGTTGCACGCCTTAACACACTTGGCTATGCTGGGCCAATAAAATGAAAGAAAATAACAGGTGCCACAGTGAAATATTTATTTACCATGGTAAACTAATACCTGGGATTTGGCAAGGCCTGTTTTACACAAATGTTTATTAATTTCTTTGTTTTTTTAATTGTGTTCAAAGCTACATGAGGGCTATCTGCACAAGCCATTCCTAATTTAGCAGTGTACAACTAGAGGATGGGCAGCTAGTCATCACCATCCACTGCCAACTCTTGGGCTACTATTTTACCAATAAACAGTGGGACTGACTGTCACAATTAATCCCCCATGTCTGAAAGGGCAAGCATGTTTGTTGAAACAGGGATTTGAAGCCACAGCCCTCAGGTTACAAGTCAAGTGCTCCAACCACCTGGTCATGCTGGGCCTTTTACACAAATGAAACTCATATGTGCATTTCAGCCCTCAAATTCAAGTTCTGTTCCAATGAAAATTTATAATGTTATACAGAAAATGTCAAAAGTTTATCAAGTATTCCCAATTACAGTTCTACAATTGGATTTTACTGTACTAAGTATTATTTTGGAATCACTTTCACTCTGCATTTATTTCTGTCCACTACTGATATTCAACATATAATGAATAAAACTTGAGAGAAAAGAATAAAAATCCTGTAACCTGAGCACTTTTGAAAAGTGGACTTTTCTTTCTCAGGAACAAATTGGGAATCTATTGATCTATATAAATTCATTTACTGTTGACTACAAAATTTCTGCTGTTTCAATATATTAGTTCTTGCTGCTGTTACATATCAGAATAAATTTGTCCCAAAGTGAAGATTCCCAATTTACTCCTGAAGAAGAAAGGTCCACCTTTTGAAAGTGCTCGGGTTATAGGGATTTTATTCATTTCCATCAAAACTTCTTGAATCTACATGTTTTCCTAACATCACAAATAAATAAAAACTTAACGTAGTTGAAAATTCCATTTTGAAAGAATCTGAACATAAAAAATGACACTAAATATTTATTTTAAGCAAGGCTACTTTGTATATGTACAAATACACATGTCCAAGCTATCAAGTTCTACATTACTCTAAGAAATATCTGTATTTTTTAAACATTTATCATTCATAGGATGACATAATTCACTCATATAATAGTCTACAAATTCATATTACATAAACGTCTAATTAATGTAACATAAAAAGTGATAAAAATTAACTTGAAAGTTAAACATTGTTTTAAAAACATCAAAAAGTTTAAAACACCCATCTCGTATAAAACATTCTAAAATTAATAATAAAAATATAATTATCTTAATATATATACACATATAATAACACATTTATTGTTTAGCAATAAGTGTTACATATGCCTAAATTTTCATTCTAAACAATTGCTTATGTATAATCTCACAAACAAAAACCAAAGTCTCAAATCACTGAGCTCTGTTTCATTGCTAATGTCATTATCAAACTTTCAACTAGTCCTGGGTGCATGCAGGTTAGTTTCCACAAAGATAAAATTGACACAAATCCTTTATAACAACCAACCTCTTAAACTGTCACTTATAAGTATTTTTTTTAACGCATTTCATCTGAATTAAATTCAACTGAGGAAAGTTTATCTATCATTCACATAACCAATCAACCAATGCATATAACTTTCTATATATACACTAGTTGGTTAGTTTATAAAATCGTTGCTCACTTTATATATTTTTAAATAATCAATGCTTAAAGGTTACCAAAGATTTATCTGAATTCAAATTTATATATATATGTACACATCATATTAAATCAATTGTGAACATTACATGTACATCTATACAAGATCCTCATTTATTGTAAGCTGTTGACAGCACATAATAGATTTAATATCTACTGGAAAGACAAAACCTGAAACAAGTAGTATAATATATCTAGTGTCTTACTGCAAATTGATCAACACTTCACATTTGTTTCTCTTTCAGAGTCACGTACTCAGAAACGTTTGTTGTTTTTCTTATTCGCGTCTCTCAAAGGCTGAAGTTTTTATTTTAAAAAAAGCAGACAATAATGTCTGTTTGGTAAATTGCTTAGTTCAGAATAATATACAGAAAGCATTATTAAATTTAATGTTTATTTCATATTTCTGAATAGCCATAACTTTGTTTGCTTCAGTTACGTACTGAAGAAGTTATTGTTGTTGCTGTCACATTTCACACTTCTACTTAACTCTCCTGGTCTCTGTTTCAAAATTACACACAGGTTTCTTATTTACCACATTTTCTACATCTGTCATAAAATTCTCATTAGGCTTGACAGAAGACGATGCTTTACTTATTATTCCAGAGCTCACTGTTACATCACTTTCTTCTTCTTCTTTTTTCTACAGAATCGAAGTTGTTGTGTACAAAATACCTTACCTAAGTAAAAGAGAATAACTGACAGGTTAGTAAAAATAATTCAGTAAGGTGATGGAGGTAAAGTAAAGCTGCCAAAACTCTTTATTTAACAAATTAAACTACCTTGGTAAGATATATATAAAACATCCTTACTACAGCACTAAATGGATTCAAAGATAAAAGACAAAGTGTAGGTAAGACAACCTGTAATCATCACTTAGATGTGTTGAAAAAAAAAACTATACTGCTGTGGCCACTTCCACAGGTAACTAGAAGTGTTTGTAATAAAGCAAATCAAATAAATGTTATATAAAAATTTATTTTAAACATGGACAGCAGAGAAATAACAGATAAGTAAACACTAGTAAATCAGACACAAGTTTCTATATTTATAATACAACACAATGTTACCAAACTAGCTGGACTTCTAATTCCTTTTTGACTGTTCTTCAATGGCTGGCTAATGGGGTGAGAAACAGCAAGCCACTGTGCAGAGAATAACCTAATTTTACAGTCAGACTGAAGTTGTAGTGCATCAACTCACAATTCTTAGATTAAATATTTCAACTTTTGTTCAATAAACACAATCCAGGCCATTTTGTACAGGTCTTTATATTACTTACTTCGATAGGCTAACTTCTCAAGGTCCATACAGAAACGTGTACATCCTAGCTTGAAAATTATTAGTAAACATTACAGAAGACATCCAACCAACATGGATTTAATTAACTACATGCTAAAAGTAGAGGTAGGTTTAGAAAAATAAATCACACAAATGTGTCCAAATAACAACATATTCCATACCAATATTGGCTAGCTAGAATGTAAAATATGATTATATTAACATAAAATAATAACCACCTGTCTTCTCTATTTGCTAAGATATTGCTCATATACTGGATCAAACACAGTAGCTCTGCTCACTTCTTTCCATGTTTGGAAATGCTCACTTACATACACTTACCTCAGTCTATGATATGTAAATAACCAATTGAAAGCACAAAATATCCCCTTAGAGGCTTTCTCAGCTATTTTCAAGTATACCAACATCATTGTGTTTTGAAAAACAAGACTTTACAGGGGTAGGTTGAGTCCTTACTCTGCTCAAAATTTCATATTTCTTTTACACTCAAATACACCTAAGTTTCAAAGCTTGATAAATTATAATATGATTCTATGATATTGGTATAGTTATTTATGATTTTTTTGGATTTTATCAAATGTATATGTAAAACCCAAAAATTATTTCATTTCACATACTGATGTGTGATATTTTAAAAGGCTTAGCCACCTATGGCATAAAGCAAAGGAGTACAGATGTTATTGTGACTAGAAGATATAATTATTTGCTATGTGCATTTATTTACTGTTCTATGTTTTCAGAAGTTATTATTTACAAATAATAATTTACTATAACTGAAATGTGACTGTACTTTACAACATACTAGCCACTAAAGCACAGTTATGAC
Organism: Tachypleus tridentatus; assembly: GCF_004210375.1. Classification (NCBI taxonomy): domain Eukaryota; kingdom Metazoa; phylum Arthropoda; class Merostomata; order Xiphosura; family Limulidae; genus Tachypleus; species Tachypleus tridentatus. Next base: position 31,330,454 of record NC_134828.1, on the reverse strand, counting down.
AGATCACTTTGTAAACGTCAGTTTTATATTCTTCAATACAGTAACATGAGTGCATGTGCACCACATCATTGTAACTTCTTTCATTAGCTAGCAATGACTGATAGGTCAATATAATAAAAATAATACATATATATATATAAATTTATAATGTTATGACATTTAAGCTATTCAAACTAAATATTTGTTTTGGAGCTATAATTTGTAGTCAAACTAAAATAAAAAACAAACAAACATAATTTATATTTGTATCTCAGTTTTTTATGGTAGTTACAAAAATGGTCAAATCTGACTAGCATGGGAGATTCCAAGATTAAATAGTGAAAATAACAAATAAAATATAATGTTTTTGTCTTAAAGGTGTTTGATAATTACTTGAAGGTTATAAAGTTTTCATCTGTGAAATTTGAATATTTTCTGATGCATAAAAGTATTTGAAATCTTAAAATGAAAATTATTTTGTATGTTGGATAGTTCCCATTCCAGAAGAAAAAATATGAGAAAAACTTTAATAAAAATTTTTTATACTTAATTCAAAAACCTGATATTTTGCACACAAAAGCCTTGTAATGTTTACAAATAACCTGCAGAATTTTGTAAAGATATGCATACATTATCCAAAATTACTCTCATAGATATTTTCATGAGCTGAATGGATTCCATCCGACCCATAATGAAATAAATAATGTGTTTTATGTATGTTTTCAAAGTTTGGAAAGCTATTACAAAACCTTAAAAGTCTTTTGTCAAAAAAAAAAAATCAAAATTTTTTAATTAAGTATTTTTGATAAAGATTTCTGTGTAAAAATATGGAGTTAAAGTGTCATCTACTCTAAATACAATATGGTTATCAAATTAATATTAAAAATACTTCTTTTCTCTGAAAATCAAATTTCAATTGTGTAACCTCTAAAACTTCATACATAAATGTGTTTTTTTCCAAAACCTTTATATTTTATGTTATTTTCTATACTTTATACAGACTTGGTTGATTTGACCAAACTTGTAACCACCATGAAAAAAATCCAAAATAAATCTAAAATACCATTTTCTTGACTGACATCAAGTTGTAACAGTAAACTATAATTATTTATCTTAATTACCTTAAGTCTTATGACAGTTTACATTTCCTTATTCTTAATTTTATATTATTACCATTTGAGCTATGTCTAACTAATATTCCCATCATATAAACTGTTAATCACTCAGAAAATATGTAGCTCACACTACCTTACTGGGTTATTTAATGTACAAGCTGCTTGTGAACATACCTTAGGAAACATTTATTATGATTATTTAATTACCTTATACAATCTGGACTTATAAATTCCTAATTTTAATATTTTATAATGACAAATAAAGAATGTACATAAAAAACAAGAAATATGCAGCTTTTATTTTTGGTTTCTTACTTATTTTGCTGTCAGTTGTTAATGAAATTTAAACCTGAATTTTTACACTAATGGTACTAGTACATTAAATAACTTCTGTTCACTTAAATAATAAACCTATCAAGACAACAAAATTAAACAATGCCCTGTAACTATCATAATTGAAATGGCTTTCTAATTATTATATAAGAGCCTTAAAATAATCCCCAAAACTTCTTGACCTGAACACCTTGAATGAAACTTTGAAACTATATATGAAGTACACAATACTCTGTAGTGAAAACAATGTTTATAATACATAAGTTGATAATATTAAAAATCTGCCTTTCTATTCATTATAAATAATGTAGTATAAAAAATCAAAGAAAAAGTTAACATTTTTCTGAATTAAAAATGCATTTCCAACAATAATTACCTCAACTCACACTGGTTGCTGTTACTTGACCTCTAAGGTTGCTTCTTTTGGCCACCTAAGCACTGGTCTGATTTTTTCTTGATTGCTCCAGGTTTTACAGTGGAAGTAAGTATTATTGGAAACACATTTTCAAGTTAGGAATATTGATTTCATATTGATAAAGTTGAGAGGCTGTTAAAGGTATTATCTGTTCAGAGCAAGTCTCATGATGGTCTTCTGATGAACTCTGAGGCTGCAGTTAAAGTGATCCTTGAAATTCTGGAGAGAATGTAGATTTGTTTTCCTTTTGCCTTCTTTTAGTCTGTTGGCTTTTCAGTCTCCCTGTGGGACAATGGTGAGTTTGTGGACTTGGGGTTCAAGGTATGATTCTCCCTGTTGGGCACGGTGGATGGCTCAACATTGCTTTGCTCTAACAAAACAAATTTACCAGACAAAATGTTCTTCCAATCGATAATAATCATTTCAGTCTCTAAATGGCATATATAAAAAACAAAAAGGCCACTTTGGGATAAACTGCCTTTGACTTGTTTTTTTCTGTAGTTTCTTCAAAAGTGTGATGTTTTGCACCTTTCTCTGGTTGCTCTTGAGTGTGCAGCTTAAGGCTGAAAGGTCTGGAAGTTAATTTATTGATTTCTCCTACACTACAGTTCCAGATTTTTACCTTCAGACTAACATGGACTTTCTTTTTTATCACTTCCATTCCATTGCACTGTGCACACATATCCTGAGTCCACTTTAAGAAGCAACCAAAACAGTCTCCATTTTTAGGGCTCAGACATGTATTCTTGCTCAAATTCAATATGCCATCAGTCTGGGTGTTTTTTTATTTTTCACCTCATCTCTCAATTTACATAGCTGACTTCCATTCGGCTCAACTCTATAGAATAAAATGCCTAACTCTTACCTCTCCCACTGTACAGATTGTTATTTCTCTCTTGGAATGTGGGCATCGTTCCTATTATTTATGCCTTTGGAATGAAAACACAGGAGATCGTTTTAATGGTCTTTATGTGACCATGAGATCATAAACATTGATTCAATGGGTTCCCCAGTTACTCTAGTCAGGATCATTCTTTGATCTCATGAGACTGTTAAGCTGTGTTACTACTAGGACATGGGTTCCTCTGCTACCACCACCTCCAGAGATTCATCTCTTCACAATGCCTTGCTTCAAGGATGGGATGCATATACCAAGTCAGGAATTCCAGGGTTTATGGAAAGACAAAAGGGCTTTCCTACACAGTGTTTTAGTCTTTCTTGCTCCTCAGTAAGCAATGCCTCATGATCTGGTCTTATTAAGGGTAAATATGTTAGGTTTCACTCTGACAATTCCATGGTCATGTTTTGTGTTTTTCAACATGGACACACATGGTATGGGACTCCTTTTTTTAAATTTTGCACCTCCTTTCTTGGGACCATTCCTATCTTATCACTTTACTAGCTTGCCATATTTCATGGGTGATACCTGTGGTAGAGAGTCAATTGTTTCTTTCCAAACAGACTCTCCCAACAGAATAGATGCTGAATCACAAGGTTCTATTAGACTGACTCTTATTTTGCAACTCTGATTGTTGAGTTGGCCTCTTATTGGATTACCCAACTTGTGGAAATTTGGTCTCCAGTACCTCATATTTGAGCTTTGACAGTGGATTCATTCCATTAAGATGAGATGGGATTACAAATTTATGCCTTATCTTCACTCTATATGTTACCCAAAGTGCTATATATAATTTGTTCCAACATATTGTTGGATCCTGTTGATTGCACCAGATTGTCTGCCACACAGTTTTTGCTTCTGTAACACTTACCAGAGTGTCTACTCAGTCTACTTGTGTGGAGGAAGCCATTATCTGATCTGGCACATCCAGCTATCTAGAAGCTCAGGTTTCAGACATATAAGATTTGCAGTCTTTACAGGGCATCATGTTTTTTTTTACTAAAGTAGATATACAAGTCAGTGGAAATTACTTGCATATTGACAATGGTGTATCGAGAGGAGGTTGAACTCATTTTGATCAGAAGTGCCACCATAACTTATTTTTTGTTTTTGCTTTTTGGTAGATGTTTTTACATCTTCCACAATCATCTTGTTTAAGGCAGTCTCATCAAATACAAATCAGTTTGGTTCTCTTCAGATTTCTCGAGTCTCTTTAGGTTTTTTTTTTTTTCCAAATGACAATTCTCTTTACCTGACGGGTATATTCAGGCTATGTTACATACTCTTTCTCAAAACTTGTTTGTGAACAGACTCTTATATGACATGTATCCCCTTTACCTGAATGTTTATTTTTTATGGCTGCTCACCTACAGACATTCTTGCCAAAGAGACTGTCAGAAAAGGAAGGAGATAGAACCTTTTCACTGATTCATCTGATCACTGTTTATGTGTCTAATCAGATATTAGTTATGATCATGTTTAGTAAGGATCTTGAAGGTTTTATTGCCTGCACTAATGCCTTTAGAGATACTAAACAATGATTTTTTTTTTTATTCTGGATTCTCTTTGAAGGTGAGAAATCTTCTACAAATCACATCTGATCAGAGTTGTCACATTTCTATACCTTTAACAACCCTTTTGAATTGCTTGCTGGAGGGCATTATGGAAACTGTTATGTGGACTTCTTTTAATACTTTTATATCACTTGATCTGGTAATCTCTTCATCTAAGGGTTTTTTCCAACCCATAGTAGTGATCTTAATCATTTCTTCTAAATTATACAGAGGGATGAGTATTTTCATTACTACATTTCAGGATTCCTAAGAACACTTAGAGGCTGACAGGATGGTATTATGATACTATGCTGAACTGTCACTCATGGACTATTATGAGAAAAGCATAAGAAGGTCCTGTCCATCCCTGCAGATCATTCCTGCACTCTTGAACAGAGGGAGAAGTTAGGAGCCCTCCTACCTGGTACCATGGATGTTTTTTTCAGATGTTGGTAGGAGTGGCATCACAATATCCAGGAGCCTACTTGTAATACTGGTTAAGATTTGACACAGTGCTAGCTGGTTGGGTTGTACATGGTCCTTCTGTTTGATCAATATAGATTCCATATATTGTTCATGGAAGAGGGCCCACAATCTCCTCATAATTCTAAATGCAGAGTGGTCCCATCCTAAGTCCTTGTTTGAGCACTGTTGTTCCACATCCTCCTTATAATTTCAGGGGCAAGTTGAATTCACGTTGCCCATCCACTTAAGAAGTGAGGATTAGTGTTCATAATTCCAAATCAGATGAGTTTTTTTTTGTCAGTATGAGTGAGGCATACACAATCCTATCATTCTAAGCTTGGGTTGTTACCTTTTGGACTTCTTTAGGTTGAGAAGATTTGTCCACTTCAGTGTTGCTTACTTTATCATTGTGTTTCTGATGGCTTGGAACACATCACTCTATGAATACTGCTAAGTATGTGTGAGTCTATATTATATTTGTATATATAGTTTACAGTCCTATCCACCAACATGGAATATATGGAACATGGCCCTTTCATTCCATCCCTGACTAGTGCAACTTCAGCTATCTGGTTAAGGCTTAGCTTATAGTAATAACAAATCAGGTAAAGTTTCATCCACAGTACAGGAATTAAGTTTCAGGTAAAGAGCATACCTGTTCTGGGTGTAATGTGGTTCCCCCACTAGGGTGCCATTCTTCTGTTGATGCACCGATGTTCTATTTTTAAAAATATTTTGAAAAATTAAGAAGTTAAAACTAACATAATATCATAATTTAGTTTATTAACATGTTGGCTTCCATGTGGCTCATCAAAGGATCACAGTATTCCAACTAACATAATATCAGAATTTAGTTCATTAACATGTTGGCTTCCATGTGACTCATCAAAGGATCACAGTATTCCATCCTTCTGATTCATTATTTTTCCATGGCACTAAAGCTGAGGATGTTGACATCCTTCAACTGTGACTTTCTCTCATCATTCAAATATTGAACAACAAATATCAACCCTTGGCTTATGTAGATGAAGTTATATTGGACAGAGGGAAAGCAAAAGTAATAGGGAAGGATATGGATTATGAACTTAAAGAGGTTATAATTACAGGTGATTCCTTGACACAGCAATAACTGTGGAGTAATAGAGAGAAAATAGTTAGATTATGCTATCCTGGGGCATATGTGAAAGACATAACTGACAGAGCAAGAGATATAATGAAAGGGACTAGCAATTATGCAGTTTTTTGTTTTGGAACATAAGAACTCATAACATGGGGAAGAGTAAGTCAAAAGAGCTAACTAATACGTACAAGGGGTCAATAAAAGCATTTAAAGGTCATAAATTAATTGTATCATGGATAGTGGCAAAAATTAATTGTGGAGATGAAATTTTAAGTAGGTCACTAGGGCTAAATGCAGGACTGAAATTAATATGTAAGGACTAGCAGGCAAGCTAGTTATACTTGTGGGATTAGTTCAGCATAAGGAGGGAACCCTTTAGAATGGATGGTTTAGACTTGGGTCGGAAAGGGTTTGGCATCTTTATAAAGTCTACTAACTCAGCTATCAGGGAACTTTTAAACTAGGACTAGATAGTAGTGAGATCAAAGATAAACCAAATGAAACAAAATTGAGATTTAAAGAAAGTTTAACATAGGAAATCAAATAATATTTTCTTAAGGGTTTTAAAGGAGGTCAAGGACTGGATATGTGAGCTACTTGTCACAATATTTTATAATTCCTTGAATAGTGGGCAAGTATTAACATATTGAAAATTAGCTAATGTCACTTCTATCTTCAAGGGAGATAACAGAAGTTGTTCCAGTAATTATAGGCCTATTAATCTTACAACATTTATGGAAAAAATTCTGGACAGTCTAATGAAAGATACTTTGCAAAGTCATTTAACAAAGTTCAGAATTTTATCAGATAGACAATATAGTTTCACTAAGGGAAAATTTTGCCTTACAAATCTTTTTACATGCTTTGAGAAAGTTACTGAATATGTAGATGAGGGTAAGGGTGTAGATTTGATATATTTGGATTTTCAGAAAGCATTTGACAAGGTGCCACATAAAAGGTTTGTAAAGAAACTTAGCTCTGCACATGTGAGAAGGTGCACTAACAAATTGGATAGAAGAGTGGCTTGATGGAAGAGGGCAGAATATTGTTACCATTGGAGTTCATTGAAATTGGATTAATGTTGCAAGTAATGTACCTCAGGTCTTAGTCTTAGGACAATTGCTGTTTTAGGTTTATATTAATGACATAAATATTAATGATATTGTGTGTCTCCAAAGTATGTTTGCTCACTGTGTTTAAAACCCATCTGATGATCAGTGAATTTACAATTGCTGTATTAAAACATAATTCAAATGCAACTTTATGGCACCATCAAACACTTTTTTCTAAGAGTTGTTGGCCACATGAATGGAAATATCAAAGCCTTACTTTCCAGAATTATAATATTGAATCATTTATGGCTTCAGGATGTTTTTAATGGCTATGATTTTTCCATACAGTACTTCTGAAGTTTAAGTCATACATGACAGAAAGTATCAGCACATCTCATTTGTCTTTCCATTTGGCAACAGCTTTGCCATCAGTATCATCAAAGATATCACCTTTATTTTATCAGCTTTGCTGTTTTTACAGCCTTTGGGTGACCTGGGACAAATGTTTTGTAACACCTCCATAAGATGAATTTGGTAATTAGGCAGGGTCTTAGTCAAAAAGATGGATGTACAGAAAACGTCTGTAGCAGGAGTTCTTCCTTCATTCAGCTATTTCTCTGAAAGGTCTAATATGATTAGAGATGAGTTTCCATTCCATCAGTTGATCTGTTTCATTGTATGGACTGTATGAAATTCTCTTTTCCAGCATAAACACAACTAGTATATGTGCAACTACTTGAATTGCCCAACTTGTATGTTTTCTGACCATATTTGTGAACTTTTTCTAGACTATACTGTCAGTACTCAAGATGACTACACCATGGCATCATAGTTTCACCAACAACTATCAGCTCACAAGGTGTTTTAGCTCAAGTGAAATTTTTCTCCAGAATTTAATGCAGGTTCTGATTTTTCCCAGTGGATTTGTTTCAACACTCTGATTACAAGTAAAGTCTATGAAGCACAATAACAACTGAAAGAGTTTTCATCCAGTGAAGCTGGGGACAAAGTCATTATTATTAAAAAAAAAAAAATTGTACTGCTCCAGTACTCCAGTTTTTGTACATTTCATAGACCTCACGTACATGAAAATTCCTAAAAGTGTCCTCATTTCTGCAGCATTCGTGTCTCTCCAATCATTCAGCAAAGACTTTTTATGTACTTGCTTGTTCATAATTACCTGCTGGGTATTCAGGTTTGTTCGATCAACCAAGAAATTACAATTCTCATCTGTCACCATCAGGTTAAATATACCCATTAGTTTTGTTGCATTCGATTGCAAGATGTGATTCTTGGTGTACTGGTAAGTTGGAAGACTTTCTAATGTATACCATTTATTGTATGCCATATGATGTCACTGGTATGTCTTCATTGATATAATATAAGAAATTCAATATATTATGCATCAGTGATGCCTGATGTACTTGAGTCAGTGTCATGTGACTCAGAACTTATAATTGGAGAGGGTTCCTGACTTTTACTTTGGATGATTCATAATATATTCATTATGAATATTTGGTTCATTTACTTTGGATGATTCATAATATATTCTAGTTGTCATATAAACCATTTTGCACAGACATTATTTTGAAAACAAAAGAAACAACAGTTTAGGTTTTGGTATTTACCAACAGAAATAATTGGTGAGTTAAAATGTGCACTACTGGTGGGTCACTCAGCACATTCACAATGGATTTTTAAGTCAGTGCCACGAGACTCACCAGGTGGACACATAGTATAGAGTACCTCAATGAGGCCATAAAGGCCTAACGTTTTCTTCTATGACATTCATAGAAAGCTGTGTTAAGGAGAAATGTTCATAATGTATTTGGCACCACAATGATTATGATATATTATACTTTATGGCATTTAACGAACTAACTACATTTTGATGCCATGTTTATTCATGTACATTTATCATAAAGTAGTTTAATTAAATTTTGAATGCATCTCTTCAAAAGGTTGTGACATGCACACTTTGACCTATACGTAACAAGGATTAACCATTATACTTTCAACAACAATTAGCTGTCATATTTTATCATGAAGAAAACCTTCATATTTCTCTTATATCAAAATTCACTTTAATTACTTTTCTATAGACAAGTCAATAAATGCTGCAAATATAAAGTATATATTGGTTAATTAAGGTTATAGTTGTTCTTACAAGCTTGCAAGTGATTTATAAATTTGGGTTCAGTGGCAATTTGATCTTACAAGGTTCTAATGCATCTGTGGCATAAAAAAATCAAAATTATGTAGCCAACAATTTAAAATTTTGTTCAATAAAATTATTGATTATGAAGAAAAACAAAAAACGAATTCTAGATATTAATTACATGGCAAATTTAAAATTATGCAAGCCTTACCTAAAGTGAAAAACAATAGCAAAAAACACTAAGTCAAACTTTATGTTAAAGTTACATCTGGTAAAAGACTTAGACTTGTGTTTACTAAGTATGGAAATTCAGAACTTGATTATGCAGTCACTCACTGATTATACAGTTATATGTAACTATGCAAGAAACTGCTAAGGCTAAATAACTGTGTCAAACTTGGAACTCTGATCTTATTACACAAAAAATTACTTACTATTACAAACCCTCCTATAATTCCCACCAGAGATCCTGCTAGAACATCCCACCAAAAATGGCAGTAATCCGAAATTCTGGTTAAGCTACATACCAAGGTCCAAGAAAGAAATAATAGTTGCACCCATGACTTTATAAGGTGTGATCTGGAAGTATGCCGAATACGAACTTGTGCATAAAGCTAAATAAGAATAGGATGAACATGAGGTTAGTTTAAAAAGTCTGTATATTAACTTACAGGTACCACTGAAAAAGTACTTTAAAGACTGGATTGACTGCACAGATACAAGAACATTTATTTTAATTAATCATACTAACAATTTTCAATTTTGTTGAGTCAAAATACATGAAAATTAAATCCAAAGTCATGAACAAACTTTTTATATAAAAGCATAAAAAATTATATCATACACACATGGGGTTGAGTGCATTACATTAAAACAATTTCAAATACACAAATTAGCAAGTCACACAACAACCACAGCCAAAATAATTATGGAATGGTATATATTATAATATATTTTTACATTGTTTGGCCTTTTGTATCTTGTGCGATGCCACTGAAAACTGAGTGCTTTTGGGAATGTCATGTATGCAATGCAAAATACTTATACACTCAAATCATAAAAATGTTTTGTACTTAATGTGAATGAAGGAAAGGGAAAAGGATACACTTGAGACATCAGGTGAAAATCCATAAATTCAAAGATTAGTGGCAAAAGAAACTGCATGACAGAGGCAACAATATGAAATGTAATCAAGAAGGATTCATTCAATGGAAATCAAAGTTTAATGATGAACATTTGACATGTATGTGTGTACAGTAACAAACATATTCCATCTTCAGCAAGCTGTACTAAACAGGGTAGATTATTAGGTACAAATAGAAATGAAGTTTAAACATACTGTAAAACATAATTAAAATATTGAATAAAAATATGAATTAATTTGAACACGAAAGAACAGATAATGAAATAACTGTAACAATATTACATAAGAATTCAGAATAGATTTCACTGCAGTGAAGTTGTTTTATTATTTAAAGTTGGGAGTTAATTTATGACAGATAAACTTGTTTTAATTAGAAGTTCAACATTTGGTGATCCAGATGAGATGACACTGAAATTTATTATGAAGATAGAGTGGTTGTTATTTTCACTCTATGTGTGCAAATCATAAAGTCTGGTGAAGTGGACCACTTTTTACCAATTCTACTTGATATTTTCTTGTGTTTACAGGCTTGTGGGTGTAACTGGCATATAGTTTTGCCAACATAAGTGGTGTTATAACCACCACACATGCATTTATATACAATTCTAGAATGAATAGAAGTGAGTAATAGGTTTTCGGGTCTGATTTGATTTTGTATTTTGAAAGATGACTTAAATATCATTTGTAACTGAACTTGTATAATATTGTTATACTTGTTTCATTATTCTATTCTTTCTTGATTAATGGATTTTCTTTTAATTTATTCCATCTTTTTATTCTGTATTTTAATTATTTTTTTTATAAAATGTTTAAACATTATGAATGTTCGTACCTAATCATTTACGCTGTTCAGTATATCTTGCTGAAGATAGACTATGTATATTCTAAAATGTTCAAGAAACAAATGTTGTTACTGTACACAACATGTGTCAAATGTTCATTGTTGCTGCCAAAATTCTACTGGTCATCAATGTATATAACTAAGAAGAAGCTCTATATAAAAAGCAACATATTTCATATATCTACACAAATTGCTTCCATGACATATCTGTTGAACCATAAAGTAAATGAAATATATATTTATATTATTTCATATGAAGATACACTGGTCAAGTTGCCAGATACGGCATCCATGGATTTTGATATGAAAAGCCTTTGAAAAGGGGACTGAAAAACTATCATTCTTGTACACTAGATAAAATATAGAAAATCTGCAGGGAGGAATGATGTGCTTTGGACAGTGCAATAAAACCTATGCTGCAGGGCTATTATCAAGATGCAGATACAGCATGACCTAATATTGCAACATTGACTATCATGTTGAAACTCCAAAACTGTTTTAATATAAAACACTGTATCTCTGTATATTCTCATTTCTCTTCCAATTTCAGAATGTTTTGAATTAAAGGTAAACATTACAAGAGCCATAAAGAAAGAAAAAAAAAACACAATAAAGACATGATACTTAAAACCTTTTTTTTTTCATTCATGAAACTCTTTAGTGTGAAAAAGGTAGTTTTTGAAAACAGTCAAATAAAGATAACATATGATTAATATCACCCAATTTAATATTTTGGAGAAACATGCATGTATAAACAAACATTCCATGCAAATTAAGATAGTTATGTAACTTACTAATATATCAAAAACTGAAAGTGAATTATTACACTTACACTGACAAACACTAATGTGTAGAAAGAAAGTGATGTATGGCCTGATGGAAAAGATTTGTGGATATCCACTTGTACTAGCCAATAAGGGCCCTTATTGGTACATTTGTATTCAGTAATAATCCTGGAGAAAAAACACCACATTAATAATGCCAAATTTAATTACTTCATTAAAAACAACCATAACCTTTCCATACAATTATTAATTAATCATCTAAGTAACATAAAAAAAAATGATTTGTGAGAAACAGTATAAAATAGTACAATTTGACAAGTTAAATAAAAAGGTTGATTATTCCTAAGAGTTGTGTGAAATATAATTTTGTTTCACTACTTGATTATCATGTACTTCTGATTTTGCTGTTGAAGTGTAACGAAGGAAGGAGATCATGGTGTAATAGTCAAGCAGTCTTTAAAGCTATCCAAGAAATGTGCTGCTGCTAGTGATACAGTAAATAGAATTTTAGATTGTACCTACAAAAATAATGGGTGTAAGTCTGAAGAGGTTATAATCCCATTGTACAGGTCACTGGTTATGGCTACATTTGGAATACTGAGTTCAGTCTTGGACTACTTACCTTAACAAAAACATTGAAGTGTTGGAAAATGGTTCAGAGAAGGGTTACTACAATGGTGCCTGGGATAGAGAGGTTGACACATGAGGAGAAGCTAAATCTCTTGAATTGCTTTCTCTTTGAAAAAGAAGAGTTGTGGGGGATTTAATTGAGGTGTTTAATAAAAGTGATAGTGTTGATGCAGCATCTTTTATCACATTTAACAGTGAGAACAGCAAGACTAGGAGACACAAGTATAAATTTTGGAAGAGATGAGTAATCATCAGCTTAAGACAGTTTCATTTCTCCAACAGGGTGGTTGGCCTTTGGAATGGGTTACCTTTGGATGATGTAGAGACAGTAAATTTAAGTGAGTTTAGGAACACGCTATGTAAATATACGAATGACAAGGGTTGTCTTTAAGATAGATTTTTTTTCTACTTTATTTATTTTTTCAACATTTTAATTTAATTTAGAGAACAGAAGATGGATCAATAAGTCCCATGTTGTTCCAAAACATTATGTCATGTCATTATAATGCCCCCAAAGCTGAAAGGGTGAGTGTATTTGTTGATGGGAATTTGAACCAGTGACCCACAAATTGTGGAATTTGTATGTTTTATGCTTGAGACAAGTTTTTACAATTACACTTTATTCATTGAAGGATAATTTTTTTTTTACATTGTTCATTATATTGCTGAAAAAATACTCTTAGTAGACTTAGAGAGCCACACAAATTCTTTACAAACTTGAACTGTATAAGTCTAGCATATACATAGCAACATTTAAAAAATGTTTAAGCTGCCAGCAAAAAGACCATATACATAAATATATCTATCTGTCTCGTACAAAAACCTTCAGTCATGCATGAACAGTAATAAATGTATTTAAATTAGCGTAGCAACACTGTTCCATTGCTTTTTTGTCTAAAGCAGAAGCCCAGCTTTAGGAAGAATATATAACATAACAAATGAGAAAACACTTTAAAAATTTAGGTTTACATATATTAAAAACACTTTAATGTATGACAACATTAAAGTAAGCTGTGATATTTTTATCAGTTTGAGCATGGGGCATTCTACATGCTGCACTTTACAATTCTAGTGACTAAATGTCGAAAACCATAAAATGTATGAGTATATATACATACACATGTACAGCTCAGATGTCAAATGTGGTATAAACCATTCCCAACAAACCTAAGCTGCCAATAGAGTGTACTGACTATGTTCATTGTTAAATAAAAAACACACTTCTCTTACATGCATGTACAAACATGCTATTGCTTAATACATTACCCTTGAGAACAGTTGATGTTTGACCAGTCGGGTTTACATGTTTGCAGGAAATGAGGTCTGAGTTCACCAACTAATGTCTTCATAAGCTCTGTAATAAACAGCACATACACAAAGCCTAACAGGAAGTTTCCCAACACTGTTAGCCACTGTTTGTAGCAATGTTGAAAATGAGTCCTGATTGTGATGGGATGATTATAAGCTGCTTCTGTTACAAAAAACTTGTTCAAAAAAGGACAGACATTTATTAATATTTAATTACACTTGGATCACAAAAACATTTCTTATTTTAACTAGTTGTATGCATGTAATTGAACTTGTATACATAATATAAGAAAAAAGACAAATACTCACTAGATGAAGAGCTGCTGAGAAAGCATGTAACAAATTCATTTATTGATGTACAAAACAATGTATAGTATATGTGACACAATAACCACAGTAATAATACATACCATACAACAGTATGGATATACATTGGGTGTGATGAAAACATTACATAATGGCCAGATGAACAACTATTTCCATTAATGATAAATGACAAAGGGATTCCAGAAGCAATCTCGAATACCATCTATGTATCTATAATGATTAACTTCACTCAATCTGACTACGTGACATCAAGTCACTGATGTGCAACACTGCCACAGTGCTACAGAACTTGCTCTTAGACAAACTTCAATGTAGAGAAGTACTCACAAGAACAAGTTTGGATACATTTTGGGAGTTCCTCCTTTATCAAATCCAAGTACATCTAAGGAATTTCTTTAAGTTTGAAAACTAGATTATTTCTGCACTTGGTCAAACAAACAGTTGGTGTTCCAAAAACAGAAGCTTATAGTTGTCAACACCTACACAGAAAGTGACCAAGGCTTCTGTGCACATGGAGGTGTTAAACAACCAGCAGACATCAAGTGTTCCAACATGGTTTCAGAAAATTGAATTATTACAGCATTCCTATACTTCACAAATGAAAATGACTCAGGAATGATCTCTGGCAGTTAATACAAGCTGAGTTTTAAAATGTGGATCCAATATACAGGAAGCCATTTTAGCATCAGTTTCTCAGCAAAGAATAACCACATTGTTTACTATTCTTTTGGCTGTTGCAAAATGGCGGTGAAAAGTTTTAAACTTCTCATTCATTCAAGGTCTAAAACTAACACTTTAACTTGAGATATTGTTTTATAATGTTCATGAGTATCTAAATATGTCTACAACTCTTTACAGCCAAAGAGTATGTCTAAAAACATACTTTTTTATTGTTATTTTACACTGTCTTCTATCAGAGAACAGAACAGGTTTAAGTCATATCTCAAAATTGGATCAAACTGTAATAGAACAAAAAAACATACAGACCTGATCATATCTAGCCATTTGATAACTTAAATACAATTTCTATAACAGCTCAGAACTTGAGTTTTAAGACATAAGAACTGAAAAACAGTTGTTACTGTTTTTGGATGCCTACAAAATTATTTCAGATGTCATTTTTACAACTTAAGATATTATAAAATATCTTATAATTATATATACATATCATAGTGGCATTAATATTACGTTGGCATACAATTACATTGTTTACAACTAAAACTCAAACGTGTAAAATTTATCATTTATTCCTGTTAGCTAAAGAAAGAGAGAAAAAAATACCAAAAGAGCAGGCCCGAAAACAAGAGATCCAAACAACATTGCACCAGTAATAGTGTCTCCTTCAAATGGATGTTGAATTAAAACATCTTTGCATGAAAATCCTATATGTTTTGGTGGAATTATACCCACGAGAGTCAAGCAACTGAATATAAAGGCTGCAAAAGAAAAGAAAAATTATCTTATTATGACAGAACTCAGAAAAGATTAAGTTAATCATGGGTTATGAAATAAAAACTATGCTGGAACATTAAACATTTTTTGTGACAATACAAATTAAGTTTTGATATCTTTAATATGTGTATTAAACCAATTTACTATCACATCCCAAGAATATTGCAGGTGCTTATTTGAGTATGTATACAATACTGAACAAAAGTATGTTATCTTAAATATATTTAAGTAATTAAACAATGAGTTAAAATATACATACACCAGAGCTAAAAGATTAACTCGCTTATCCAAGAGCATTATACAGTGATTAGTCACATAATCCACTGATCAAACTTATAATTAAATGAGTTAATGTCATGAAAATAATCCACTAATTCAGGGGTTCCCAAACTTTGCCAACTGATGGACCCCCTTCAAAAATAATTTTTATTGTGTAACTTGTGTATATGTATTTTACTACCATTACAGCTTGATTCTAGTTTTCAATAAAGAACAATGTAGAGAGATTTTAAAATGTAAAATTAAAAAATATACATATTGCACCTTACTTTAATGTCAAGAATGATAACACTTTGTTGAAACAATATTACAAATTTATGGGTCAACATCAGACAGATTCAAACAAAATCAGGATCCACAATTATCTTATTTCTATACTTTGATTTTATATGCATCAATCCAACTGGAAATCAAATGTCTTTTGTTTTGTGACTGACATGCAAAGATGCAAAAATTTACATAATTCAATTTATGTTAATTACAATTATTAATCTGGTATCTGTATACATAACTATATTAGTTTTCTAATGTCTTAGCATTTTATTTTAATCATTACCCATTCAGTAAATGGTAATTTCATAAATCTGATGTATTACTGCAGGCCCCCTAGGGGGCCATGGACCACAGTTTGGGAACCTCTGCACCAATGGATATTAGTGTTTTTTATTATTATCGTTTTGAATTCTTCCAACTGTTCAAATAATCAAAATATTGCCATTATGGTTTCAAATTATCATTTTAAATTAATTAAAGATTACTTAATCTAATCAATTAGTGACAAAAGTCATGAAAATAACACAAAATATGTTTTCAATTGTTACTATTTTTTATTATTCCAACTATTCAAGTTGAATGTAATCAATTAATTAATTAGCAAAATCCACAACCTGCTCAGCTCTAAGCACACACACACACAAACAAACAAGTAAATGGGTTTTATCCTTGTAGCTACAATAAGATAATTGGATTGGGTGTTTGTCTTCTTGGATTTTGAAACCACCCTGTTAATTCATAAAGTATCAACTAAATATCCTTCTGTAAGCCAAAGAGTTTTCATTATACCATTCACTCTAAAAGTTATCCTAAAGCTGTTGACATAGGACTAATAGGTGGGACTAAAGTCATTATTTATAATGAAAAATTAACTAAACACAAGCTTCAAGAAGACCAAACATCAACCAAGTACTGAACAATAACCCACAATGAAGATGTGTGACTACCTTTGTCAATGATAACTGATTACTTACAAAGTATACACACAGAAAGAAGAGTAAATATATATTAATGTAATTATATTATGTTAACATATGGTAGGTTTTGATAATCTGTCATATATAGAAATTTTGTGCTAATTAAGGCACTACTGCTATACGATTACAGAAGAGTTAACTAATTCACAACAATAAAAGCTGTGGGAAGACAAAAGTCATTAGGTTTTTTGACAAATTTAACATGACCTGTGGAAAAAAAAAGAAACACATGTTACTCAAAAGCACACTTAATAATTTACGTGAATGAAATAACATTCAATAATATTACTTCAAATCATACTGTTTTTCCAGATACAGGGTCACCAGTAAAATATTGGGAAATTTTGTTTTTCCTTATGGAGTGACACTGTAACAATACTGAAATAGCCTAAACTAATTACAACAACACTTTTTACATATCCAAAAGCCTCCCAGTAGCACAGATGTCTGTTTGCAGACTTATAATACTAGAAACCAGGTTTTATATCAGTGGTAGGCAGAGCACATACAGCCCATTGTGTTTAATTATGAACAAACAGCTTATTAAATGATCTGATGTTTATTGCACTGCATTTTAAAGCCGCTGACAAACAGAAGCTTGTGTAAAAACTCATTATTTTAAAATAACAATTAAAGCACAATTCTAACAACTGTTTAAAATTAATCAAAAGTATTTTTTAAACAATGAACATTACACAAGTGCCTAAGAATTTTGAAAAGTTTTAGTTAAAAATAATGATGAGTAAAAAAATGTGCTTAAGATGTCTTGAATTTGAACCTAGTTAAAACAAATTTAATTTTTCTTACAGCTAGGAAGGTCTTCAAACCTCTATTCTTACAGCTACCTAATGTCAAGTTAGGCACATTGAGCCATGTGATTTCTCAAGCAATTTTCTGAGTAAACTTTGAAGAAGTTCTGTATAAAGATGAAGTATACAAGCAACACTCACTTTGAAATACATAGAAACATAAAACTTAATACTTTTACTGTTTCTGATCAGAACAATCCCAGGTAGCTCTGAGTTACTGAAGATGTCAGAAACCTCAGACCATTATGACAAACTTTCTATTGTGAGTATTTTTGTAAGAAACTATTGGAAAACAGGCAAACAGATCCCAATGTTAAAAAAGGGGGTATGTATTATATTTGGTTTGAGAAAACGTATTGAAAGAAATATTGGATAAGTGATATTAATTAGAGAAAATAAACCACATCAATAAAAACTGGAAAATAATGAAAAGTGTGGTAATATTTATTTGCATGTTCGTTTTTATTCCAAAATAGGCAAATAAAGGCCTGTATCAAGGTATTTTTCTAACTTTTCACTTTCACAGAAAGAAAGGTACTGACTAAAAACAACAATGACAACTCAAAGCGGAATAGATGGGATGGGGCGTGCCTCGAATAATAAAAGTTAGGCCCAAATATAATTGTTCCACCCCGGTATTTTACTAAGAACAATATTTTATTTATTCTTTCTTTTCTATGCAGTCAACCAAAACGTAGTGCCTACACTTCTATGTGAAATTTTAAATATGTTAGCAATTGTTTATGTACCTGTATAAAGTGTATACTACAGGGTGTTCGGAAAGTCACTGTGCACTTATATATGCTCTTCAAAAAAAGAAACGCAAAAGGGATATTTTTTTTATTTTAAAGAGAAATATATGTAACAACGTTACAAGCACAGAGTATGTGATGTTACATGTGTTAAGACACTGACTGTCAGACCAAAATGACAATAAAAGTTGTGCACTTTGAAAACGGAGGAAAACAACGGATTTTTCTCCAAAACACATTCGTGTCCAATAAATTTGTTTGAGAGATCTGCATGTTCTGCAAGTGCAACATGTGCAAAATCCCTATAAAAGAGATGGGTTCTCGGTTTCCATAGCTCAGTGTTAAGCCACCGACACGCAATACAGTTACGCCAAGACTGACTGAAGCAAAACGTAACAACGCCATTGGTCGCTTGGAAGCAGGCGAATCTCGATCAGATGTTGCCAGAGCTGTGAATGTCCACCCAAGCACCATCACAAGGCTATGGAATCGTCACCAACAACATGGATCAACTCGTAATCCGTCCACGATCTGGCAGACCTCGTGTGACCACGCCCGCACAAGATCGCTACATCCGGTTACGTCACCTTTGGGATAGGACCACCACTGCGACGTCTACTGCCTCAACCATACCAGGGCTGCGTAAGATTTCCGATCAGACCGTACGCAACCGTCGACAAGATTCTTAGGCCCCATGTGCAACTCATCATGGTGAACGTCAACGACGTTTTTCAACATGACAACGCCCGTCCTCACACAGCCCGACTCACCACTGTCTTCTTGAGACACCACAACATCAACGTTCTTCCCTGGCCCTCCAGATCACCAGATTTAAACCCCATCGAACATCTTTGGGACGAGTTGGACCGACGTCTGCGACGGCGACAACCTCAACCGCAGATTCTACCTCAGCTTGCAGCAGCTTTACAGGCTGAGTGGACAGGATGTGATTCGTCATCTCATCGCTTCCATGGGCAGGAGATGCCAAGCAGTTATTGATGCTCACGGGGAGCATACTCGTTATTGACGTTGAGTGACGTAAAACTTCAACTAGTGAGCGTGGACTTCGCCTTTGCAGACTTTGGATGTTCAGCAGTGAATGTGAAAAGTTTCACACATGTCATACAGAACTACCCGAAATAAACTTGTTAACAATATGTCTCAAATTTTGCCTTTTGCGTTTCTTTTTTGGAAGAGTATATTTATAAACAGACATGTTTCAATATAGAATACAGGAGGTAAATGTGAATGACAATTATAAACAATGTTGCAAGTGACCCCCGTTGGCATCAATACAGGCCTGGATCCTTCTTATTTTGTTTATAAACACCGCTATCAGTTGTTGACTTGAAACAGACTGAATGAATGCTGTTATCGCTGCTTTCAAAACTGCACAGTGACTTTCCGAACACCCTGTAGTTATTACATGTATAACTTATGACTTCGTATTTTTATTGTTTCTGTATGTAGAGTCTACTTATTATGGCGTGAAGGTATTAAATAATATATTAAAGTTGTTCTTTTTATTCATTTACAATATCCCCTGCCCCCAATGTTTGATACGTTCCGACTTGCGTACAAATTGCAACTGACCTCCCTCATAGATTAGTTTAGATCGTAATTTACCGTTTAGTTGCAACCTGGGTTATTTTCGGAATTACAACAAATATCTGGGTTACCGTGAAACGTACATGGTTAAATGAAAACGTTCCCCGTCTTTTACATAAATAACCAAAAACAGAGTATACAGTACACAACCAAAATATAACACTAACTAGTATCATTATGGTAACTGGACGATTTAGGGGTAAATATGTCTTAGTTAAAATGATATATATATAAATTACATTCAACTCGATTATATCCCACATGATGCAGTTACACGCCTGATTTGGTGAAGTAAAATACTACAACTCCATAATTTAACGTTATTCATCACTCCTGACGACACAGTAAGTATAGATATTAAAATTAAACCGTCGACGTTGAATGACAATCAAACGAAGAAGTTTGGTACATCATCACAGACATTAAAACAGACTTTCAAATTATAGATCAAATGTCGCCGTTACCTTAATAATATCCAAGTGCTTTGTTGTGTTGCGGCTGATGTAATTTGGTTCGATTACGTATATAAAAAATATTAAAAGACATATAATTTGTCATAAATTAAAACTGAAAACGAAACTCTACCAACTAATGCATTCTCGCCGCGGAATTTTTATTATTATTGGCGTTAGGAACACCAAACGTCACTTCCTTAGTTGATTTTTTTATTTATTTATTATGATTACGTAGAGGGTTATATAAAAAATAGAAAAAAAAATCTGCCTCGCACTGCCAAGAGTGAATGTTTAATCCTATATTTCGACGTATTGTGGATAATTTTATTATACACTTCATAACAGCAGTTTTTTTTTCTCAAATAATTTCTTATCATACTTTGTTTGTTTGTTTTGGAATTTCGCACAAAGCTACTCGAGGGCTATCCGCACTAGCCGTCTCTAATTTAGCAGTGTAAGACTAGAGGGAAGGCAGCTAGTCATCATCACCCACCGCCAACTCTTGGGCTACTCTTTTACCAACGAATAGTGGGATTGACGGTTACATTACAACGCCCCCACGGCTGGGAGGGCGAGCATGTTTGGCCCGACCGGGATGCGAACCCGCGACCCTCAGATTACGAGTCGCACGCCTTAACACACTTGGCCATGCCGGACCTCTTATCATACTAACATCATAACCCACCAACACATGTTAATATATAGGAATTAGGGTTATATTAGATTCAACTCCTCTCGTTCAAACTCTGAGTGGCAAGTCTAAAGCCTTACAACACTAACAATCAGACTTCGATATCCGTAAAGGACATAGCGCAGACAGCCCATTGTGTAGTATGTTTGTGCTTATCAAGAAACAAACAAAACTATTCCCCCTACATTACTCCATAAAAAGGACATAGCTCAGACAGCCCATTGTGTAGTATGTTTGTGCTTATCAAGAAACAAACAAAACTATTCCCCCTACATTACTCCATAAAAAGGACATAGCTCAGACAGCCCATTGTGTAGTATGTTTGTGCTTATCAATAAACAAACAAAACTATTCCCCCTACATTACTCCATAAAAAGTACCAATAGCACATGCCAAATGTAGTGAAAGTGAATTTAGTGATTCGTTAGTTATAAGCAGACATACACCACATACACTAACTTTTGTCGAATAATATTACCTAACATATTCGTGAATTTGCTGAAAAAGCTATGATTCACAATTTCCTGTGTTATGACAGCATTTCCGTTTTCAATCCGGAAATAAGTCATGGATACTGATCTGCACAATGGTTGTTTATTTCGTGTTTATATGTTAAATGTATTCAAGTTCTAAACCTTTGTTAAAGTTTTCAATATACTGGTCCACTTGGCATTGTAGTTATTTCACGCAACAAATTAGGCACGTCAGAAGAATTTATAGAGTGCTTATTTAACCTAGGCATAATCCGTATTATTGTTAACGTACCATGAGCCTGAGGACAAACAATAAGGAAATTTTATGCGAAAAACCAACATCCTGTGATAAATCATGTTACACCCCCACCCTTTTTTTTTTTAATAGCTTCCTAAAATAATCACACATACTAGAGGGAAACTGTTTGTTTTGAATTTCGCACAAAGCTACTCGAGGGCTATCTGTGCTAGCCGTCCCTAATTTAGCAGTGTAAGACGAGAGGAAAGCAGTTAGTCACATCACCACCCACCGCTAACTCTTGGGCTACTCTTTTACCAACGAATAATGGGATTGACCGTCACATTATAATGCCCCCACGGCTGAAAGGGCGAGCATGTTTGGCGCGACGGGGATGCAAACCCGCGACCCTCAGATTACGAGTCACACGCCTAAACACGCTTGGCCATGCCAGGCCTAGAGGGAAACATTCAGAGCATTATAACACGGCAAGAAAGAGTAGTTTAAAAGGTTAATTTGATAAGTTTGTTTGTTTCTTTTTTAATTTCGCGCATTGCTACACGAGGGTTGTCTGCGTTAACCGACCCTAATTTAGTAGTGTAAGACTAGATGGTTTGTTTGTTTTGAATTTCGCGCAAACTACACGAGGGCTATCTGCGCTAGCCGTCCCTAATTTAGCAATGGAAGACCAGAGGGAAGGCAGCTAGTCGTCACCACCCACCAACAACTCTTGGACTTCTCTTTTACCAACGAATAGTGGGATTTACCGTCACATTATAACGCCCCCACGGCTGAAAGAGCGAACATGTTTGGTGTGACGGAGATTCGAACCCGCGACCCTCGCATTACGACTCGAACGTTTTAACCCACCTGGCCATGCAATCATTGAGATAACTCGTTAATATTGAGAATGATGCATGACAGGGAGAGTTTGGTTGATTGTTTTATCGCTGGCACACTGAAGGACGATAGGAAAAAGGCGAACGTTCGAACATTATTATTATTTCTTAAAGAACAAAAAGCCTACGACAAATCCGCTTGAAAGCATGCGAAATTCTAGTACAATGACGCAAGGAGACACACGTCACATATAACTTCAAATAGAGAATTAATTTAAATCAGTCATTGTTTCCATTAAATCAGAGGATACATGTAGACAGATAAAAATAAGGCATAGGGAATTAACTAATAGCCTCAGTTCAATATAGACAATTGAATCGTGTGTTTAGGGCAAAAAATAAAATTACGAACTACAACCTTTTTAGTTTCTGTGGTATTTTCAAGTCAACGTTATTTCCTCAAATGTGTTATGTGGATCCATTTTTTACCTGAAGGATTAATGGGATAGGCCCGGCATGGCCAGGTGGTTGAGGCGCCGACTCGTAATCCGAGGGTCGTGGGTTCGAATCTCCGTCACACCAAACATGCGAGCCCTTCCAGCCGTGGGACGTTATAATGTGACGGTCAATCATACTATTCCTTGGTAAAAGAGTAGCCAAAGAGTTGTCCTGTCAATGGGTGGTGATGACTGCCTGCCTTCCCTCTAGTCTTATACTGCTAATAAATTAGAGGCGGCTAGCGCAAATAGCCCTCGTGTAGCTTTGCGCGAAATTCAAAAGCCAAACCAATTCACAGGATAAATTACGCAGTGAAGATGAATTTCTAAACTGATACCTTTAGCTAATAAGTAAATAAATTAGACAGGATATAAAACTACAATAAAGACAAAATACAATGTGCATATTTGTATTTTGGTACTGTACTAGTCATTGATGAACAGATTTTCTCTTTCAAGACATTTTTTTGTAATGTGCATATTTGTATTTTGGTACTGTACTAGTCATTGATGAACAGATTTTCTCTTTCAAGACATTTTTTTATTAACCAACTTATTACAACTTTCCTGTGGTTAGGGTTACATTTCAACGTTTCCTACTTCATGAGAAATGTCGAACCAACACAAAATGACTAGTGCTATCTACGTGACTGGTCACTGCAATTAGAAATATGGAGGCCATAACCTTCAAACATCATCTGCTATAACATTGAAGGACACTTGTAATCTGTATTACTGCAAAACGTGCAGCGTTACACTAATATCCACAAGCAGAACAGGTATCTCTGGAGAATAACAAAGAAACAAAACCAGCTAAAATAAAGTAAACTTAATGGTTTTTAGAACTACATGATATGCAGGAGAAAAAAAAGCATGGATTTAGAAAATGTATACTTTAGAACAAGAAGGTAAAGGATGTATGGCATATCTGCATACCACAACTTCATACAAATATGTATTATGTTCCCATCAGTTACCACTTGAATAATCAAGAATGAACATTACTCATAAATCATCAATACAAATTAAACTTTTGTTATGGAAGGCTTCCCCCGGTGGGATAGTAGTAAGTCTGCAAGCTTACAACGCTAAAATCCATGGTTAAAACCCTCGCAGTGGATACAGTAAATAGATTAATATGGCTTTGTTCTAAAAACAAATAAAGCTATAGAGAGGAAACATATGCCCACCTATAGAAACAATATTTTACGTAAACAAGAATATTCTACGAGCTTATGAATTAGAGCAGTGGTTCTTATCCTTTTTCATCGTCTTACCCCCTGAAACTCTCCAGGGTATTACCGTGACCCCTATAATAATTTTTGTAATGGTGAACTTTGAGTAAAGGTAGAATAAAACAAAACTGTATAAAGATCCTACTTTATTGAAAATGTTACAAATAAATGTCCTTGAGAAATGCTACAAGTGATAAACAAATGTAAAATTCATGGAATTACTGAACATCATACAAAACTTACTTATTCACTCAGTATGAGGGTTAATATATATAATGACAAAATATACTAAATACGATGGAAACATTGATATTTAAATTTTAAGTTTGATGTATTAATATTATATAGTTAAAAAATTAGGCAATTCAAAACGTTGTAATATATTAAAATTTGTACTCAAAATTAGACAGGTGGTTGCGCAACAAGCATCTCGACGCGGTTCAACTGCCGCACTTCAGCGTGTTTCTCATTGGTGGACAGTTACAGGCACTTGCCACAAAAACTACAAACTGCTCGGTGATTTCCCCAATAATTCTCAAACCTTCCGTGACCCCCGAGAAACTACAAACGACCCCCCAGGTTAAGAACCACTGAATTAGAGCAAGACAGAATATGTAATAGCTTGTCAACACGAACAATATATCTACTCTTTTCAACATTAGAAGGCCTTTTGTTCAATACCTCAACAGATCATGTAAAATACAACAAACATAGTAGTGGTTCAGATGCTATTTGTGTCATAATTATTTCTACGGGGTGAACTAGATTAAGTAAGTTAACTCTGACCAAGTTATTCAAGTAATTTACTGACAAGTTCTTAACGATAACGACTGATAACATTTTGTCTTCCGCTTGATCAGTGTTAAGACTGAAGACTTATATCTCAAAAAAACAGGTTTTAATACTCGTTGTGGGCATAGCACAAATATCTATTACGTAGTTTTTATGCTTAACAAAATAAACTTATATATAACATAAAATATCAGTTTCCTTTCTTGTTGAATTAGCTTTGGCGTCATTCAGAAAAACTGGCTCACCAGCTAGCTCGTCTTGTTTCCAAAGCAGGTCAAGTACCAACAGCGTCAAAAACTACATTTTGGTGTCACAAAAGTAACAAATTAGAGGACGTTTATATAGTTTTTATGTTAACATAATTTTTCAGGGTGTTTGTATAAATTTTCTTTTGTACATACTTGCATCGTACACTTGATGATCACCTTCCACTGAACTTATGAATTAATCAACCCATTTTCGTTTCTCCGTAAGCCTTCCCATTAACCAATTCATTTAAAATCGTGCGTATAGTGATTAAGTCTAATGTTTCTTACTTAAAATGAAAGTCAGATTTACCCATAGCGACTAGCGCTATCCACGTGACTGGTCAATTTCAATTAAGATGGGGAGATCGCAATCTCGAAGTATCATCTTGCCTACCATAAAAAAAACTACTGTCGACATTTTTGCACAACCTCCAGCATTACAATAATACTCTCCATGGGCATAACAGGTATTATATCTAGGTAATAACAAAGAAACAAAGATAGCTAGAGTGTAGTCAATTTTAATGACTTTCTGGATCATATGTTATGCAAAAACTGCATATATTGGGAATAAACGACAAACATTGAGCCATTTTACATTAACATAAGACTGTAGAAACATATATATTTGTGGTTAATCATTACATCTCCTACTATTTTTACTCTCTTTATTTTTGTCTGTAGGCATCAGGTATATTAAGTTTAAAAAAGCCCTTAAAGTCCCATATTTCACTCGAACAAGTTTACATGAATAATAAAAGCTGATAAGAAAAAACATTATTCCAATACTGTTAACTTCGCCTCTATTAACAGATTATTTAAAACTTTTTTCACGCATAGAAAAACATAAATTAGTTACAGAAGATATTAAAATTCACATACTTTCCTACATAATAAGGTGGGGTTATGGGGTTCGTGATATGAAAGTCCCACTCCTCTTTCGAATGTTAATTATTGTAAGACGATCAAAAGTTTCAGGATTGGAGTTGGGGAGCATATTTAGAAAGCTTCGGTGGACTCATCAGATAGTCTTTGTTTGTTTTTCTAATTTCGCGCAAAGTTACATTTGGGCTATCTGCGCTAGCCGACCCTAATTTAGCAGTATAAGACTAGAGAAAACGCGAGCAGTCATCACCACCCATCGACAGGGCTACTCTTTTACCAACGAATAGTGGAATTGAACGTAACATTATAACGCCCCCACGGCTGAAAGGACGAACATGTTTGATGTGACGGGAATTCGTACCCGCGACCCTCGGATTACGAGTCGAGTGTCTTAACCACCTGGCCATGCCGGGCCCAGCAGATAGCCCAATGTGGCTTTGCTATAAGAAAACACATACAGACACGTTTAGAAAGAAATAATTACTGTCTCACAGTTCTAATGAAGTCTGTTCGTAATTGAATATTTATGAGATGAACATGCCAAGATCCACCAAAATCAAGATACAGGAACAAAAAATATCAGGTACACATCACAATTTCAGCAAATCATAAATGTATTTTGATAAAATTACAATAGCAGCACATGCTGTATGTCTTTATAACTTTGAGATATTTATCAATTTAGTAAAATCATAAAATAAACACACGTGAACTCACTACAGAGTTAATTCGCTTATTTTCGTACAATATTTTATGGGTCTAGAAACTTTGCTTCAAAGACAAAAATACATATATACAAAATCGACTCCTTCACTCGGGAACTTGAAACAATCATGTGATGTAGAAAAGGTTGCAAAGTGAGTTTGTTTGGCTAGGCTTAATAATAATATAACTTGCAGTAACTATGTAAGTGAAATATGTAAAAGTGGTAGTGCTACAACACCCCCAGTCCCTACACCTCTGAAACTGACTACTTCATGGGTCTCCAAACCTTTTCATACAAAGGCCGGGAGGTAGATCTTTATAGGCTTCGCGGGCCGTGGTAAAATTAAGTAGGAATGCATACATGATCAGAATACAAAAATCAATCATTTGTTTCTCATAACAGCACATATAGAAAATAGTTAAGATGCAAAGTCGTCTTTTTTTTAGCATTAGTAATAAACATAAATCTGGTGCTTTTCAGATGAAATTACACTTCATTGAGATTCAAAGATAGTGTTCCCTATCATCTAAAGTGATTGCAAATGCTCATCAGACAAGGTTGATTTGTAACTAGATTTCACGTACTTCATCTTTCAAAATGTCTTCACAGAAATGGGTTGTGACAAAAACTGAAATGAATCCACAAGTAAAGTTTTTTTAAATGAACATATTGATCATTTGGAAGCAATTTATAGAAAGAACCCTATAAGTTTCCCTTCTTTGTATTTGTACTTCAACATGTCGTTAGATTGATAATCAATCACTTCCACTTGAATTTCGAGTGGCAGTTCATCAATAACACAATCAAATGGGTTTTGGAAGATCCTTATTTCTGTTTTATTTGCATCAAGACCAGAAAAACGTTCCTTAAAGTGCAGTTTCAGGTTAGAAAGGATATATTGTACAAACCTGCGGGCCCGGCATGGCCAGGTGGGTTAAGACACTCGACTCATAATCTGAGGATCACGGGTTCCAATCCCCGTCGCACCAAACATGCTCGTCCTTTCAGCCGTGGGGGCGTTATAATTTTACAGTCAATCCCACTATTCGTTGGTAAAAATAGTAGCCCAAGAGTTGGCGGTGAGTGGTGATGACTAGCTGCCTTCCTTTTTTTTGGCTTACACTGTTAAATTAGGGACGGTTAGCGCAGATAGCCCTCGTGTAGATTTGTGCGAAATTCCAAAACAAGGCGAATTGTATTTAGTTTTGAATCTACCAGACAGTTACAACATTAGTTTGTTTTATACGGATATAATACAAAAATAATTTTAAAAAGTAAGTGGAATTATGAGCACCAACAAGCAGATAAACAAGATGGGAATGAGCCACCCATTCTACCCCTTCCTGCTTTCTGAGGGTCGCGGGTTCGAATCCCCGTCGCACCAAACATGGTCGCCCTTTCAGATGTGGGGGCGTAATAATGTTACGGTCAATCTAACTATTCGTTGGTAAAAGAGTAGCCTAAGAGTTGGAGGTAGGTGGTGATGACTAGCTGCCTTCCCACTAATCTTGCACTTCTAGATTAGGGACGACTAGCGTAGATAGCCCTCGTGTGGCTTTGCGCGAAATTCAAAACGAACAAAAAATAACCGACATGATTAACTCGGTGAGAAATGAGAATACATATATCTGTCCATGGTAAGATTCAATGTAAACAAGACGTTTTTAGCTGTTCAGTTTTGTTGTTGTTGTTTAGTCTTGAGGTAACGTAGGGCGAACCACTAGGTCACGATCTGATCAGTTAGTGATATAATATGGAAGGTCGACTTCTCGGGGTTAAGACGTAAGAGTCGTGTCTTTTACTATAATACTTGTGCTTACAGTGTTTTTTTTTTCTTTCTGTTATAAAACTTAAATTGTGAAAATTTTAGGAAATGGATATTTCAATATGTCAGCAATCAAATTAGATTATTTGTATAAAGACTGAACTGAGTGATGAAACATGATAAAATTAGCGTGTTGTTGGTTATTAACTTAAGAAACACAGTCAGTATTCCACACATTTAATTTTTAGTTTTATAATCTCAGGTAAAAAAGCATTTTACAACAGTTTAAAATACGAGATTTAAATAATAGTGTAGGCGTGAAACAGCACTAAATATGGAATGTTTAAATTCAAACTCATGGCTATTTATTAGCAGTAAGGTGCGTTTGTAATTATACGCCACCAGAACGTTAACAGCACCCAGTGAATTTTGTATTAACTAATGGCTCCTTGGAAAATTGTCCCTTTACGTATAAGTAGCATATAAATCACTGAAGTTATCGATAATCTATTTTAAAATACACTTATCAAGATACACTGTGAATGATACTGATTTTTACTGCGATACGGTCTGATGTTTTTATTTTGTTTTTCAAACAGGAAACATAGGTCAAAGAACAATTCACCCTTATATGGGCGCTCAATCAGCAAGGAATATTTTAATTTAGTGAAGTGAAACCACACTTTGGACTTCATGACGCGAAGGTCGTCCTCACGTGGTAATATGGAAAACTTAAAATTTGTAAAAATAAAATAAAATAAATTAACGTTCAGATTTTTAATGCTTAACAAATTTCACTCGTAACATTTACGTTTATATTATACGACATTGTTTATTATCACAAATGTGATACAATAAAATAAACCGTAATAAACAATACGTTTGGTTCGTTGGCTAACCAAGGTCAGGCCAAGTTAAGCACGTGCCTGAGTGACATGTTTGTTGCAGTGAGGGTGATACAAAGTATGAAAAAGGGGCGTAATAATGAACGACCTGACGGAGTCCCATGTTATGATGGAATTAAATATATTATTTACTTCGTGATAATGTGTGTGTGCTACCCTACCCCCAGCTAATATGTAAGTTACTTGAAATTTTTCTTTTAATTCAGTTTGGACACACAAAAGGCAGTTGAACTAGTCATATCTAACTTTCCCGATTCTGTCTGTGCTCGGGGCCTCCTTCATTAATTGGCAGTTAACCGTGTTTTCAGGAACGATTGCTTATGGCATTCCTGAGTATGAGGCTGTCTTTTCTGTTGGCGAATGAGAAAGGGGACCGGGACTTCTTCGCTCTAATCACACTGAACAAAGGTTACGTGCATGATAAACGTTTCGAGAGCAGCCTGGCTTGACGACAGGTTGTTGTATTAATACTCAAAGCCAGATGCTTCCCTGTAATTTAATTTTAGTTGAGTAAGGTTTGCTCCAATTTTATGGAAAGATGTTATATATCGATTGCTTATGATTGCTTATATATTTTATTATAATTTTAATTTTCAATCTTGCTGTTCGAGACCTTGAAAGTGTAACAAATTTTCACTTTATTTTGTAAATTTATTCTATTTTAGTATATGGAATTACTTACACTAGAATAGTGAGAGACAGATCACCTAGGTTTCACTTCATCTCTCTGTCCGTTGCAAATTCAACACAATCAATTTGGGTATTTCATCCTTGTGTTGTTAAAGTGAGCTTGTAAAATATACCAGTCTGTATATTTGAGACAGCCGAGGAAAATAACCTATCTAGTATATACAGCTTTTCTCCAGTGACTCAGTGGTAAGGCTGAAGGCTAATAACGCTAAAAATCGGGTATCGAAGCCTATGGTAGGCAAAGCAAAAACAGTCAATTATGTAGTTTTGTGCCTGTCTGTAGACAAATTAAATCTACAAGTACATATAGAATATATGTTGGTAATTAAGCACAAAGTTTCACAATTGGGCTGTTTGTGCTGTGCCCACCACAGACATTGAAACTCGATATTTAGAGCTATAAGTCTGCAGGTTTACCACTAAGCAACTTGGGGCATGTTTGTACATAACATATATAAATATGGGCCTGGCATGGCCTAGCGCGTAAGGCTTGCGACTCGTAATCCGAGGGTCGTGGGTTCGCGCCCGCGTCGCGCCAAACATGCTCGCCCTCCCAGCCGTGGGGGCGTTATTATGTTACGGTCATTCCCACTATTCGTTGGTAAAAGAGTAGCCCAAGAGTTGGCGGTGGGTGGTGGTGACTAGCTGCCTTCCCTCTGGTCTTACACTGCTAAATTAGGGCGACGGCTAGCAAGATGGAATCAGATAGCCCGTTCACGACCCTGCCCGGCATGGCCAGGTGGTCAAGACGCTCGACTGGTAGTCTGAGGGTCGCGGGTTCGAATACCCGTCGCACGAAACATGCTTACCCATTCACAGAGTTATACTTTGACGATGAATCCCAATATTCGTTGGTGAAAGAGAAGCCCAAAAGTTGGCGGTGGGTTGTGATAACTAGCTACCTTCCCTCTAGCATTATACTGCTAAATTAAGGACGGCTAGCGCAGATAGCCCTCGTGTAGCTTTTAGCGAAATAAAACAACCGTTCACGACCGGTTAACAAACTTTATGTTGATAGAAAAACACTAAAATAAATTGAAGTCTGAAAGGCACCAAACTAAATCTAGACTTCATCAAAACTCCTCATTTTTAGCTAATTTAAAATAAAGTGACTTGTTTATGAAATAGTCCTGCGGTTATCAAAACCTCTTTTAATTTCTTTTTTTTTTTTTGAACACTTCTAAACCTATCAGTGTGTTTGATAAATTTCGAAGAAAAAATGATACGGGAAATGATGTATTTTAACATTATTTTTAATTCATATAAATTTCATTTTAAGAAATAAATATTTTTTTTCTACAAAATACTTTCTGAATTTTTAATGAAATGTTGAACATGACTCACTGTCCACGTGAAGTATTCTCGTGAACCCCAGTTTGTAAAATGTTGAAATAGCTTTGGGGTCTTCAAACTACGAATCGCACGCAACTTTGGTTTATCCGGCCCGCCAACAGTTTATTAAAGTAATAATACACTTTTTTAATATTATGAAAAAAAAAGACTTATTTGAACAAAAGCCATTCTAGTTGCGATACGGCTCGCCAACAGTTCATTAAAATGATGTAATGATATTATCATTTTCATTTTTAATGATGTAAGAGAAACAAAACGTTGTTGTTGTTTTGAATTTCGCGCAAAGCTACACGAGGGCTATCTGCGCTAGCCGTCCCTAATTTAGCAGTTTGAGACTAGAGGGAAGGCACCTAGTCATCACCACCCATCGCCAAGTCTTGGGCTACCCTTTTACCAACGAATAGTGGGATTGACCGTATCATTATTACGCCCCCACGACTCAAAGGGCGAGCATGTTTGGTGCGACCGGGATTCGAACCCGCGACCCTCGGATTACGAGTCGAACGCCTTAACACGCTTGGCCATGCCGGGGCTAAAACAAAATGTAATTGAACAAAAGCCAATCTAGGTGTGATACACTTCTATTTGTTGGATGGCCAAGCGCGTTAAGGCGTGCGACTCGTAATCTGAAGGTCGCAGGTTCGCATCCCCGTCGCGCCAAACATACTCGCCCTTTCAGTCGTGGGGGCGTTATAATGTGACGGTCAATCCCACTATTCGTTGGTAAAAGAGTAGCCCAAGAGTTGGCGGTGGGTGGTGATGACTAGCTGCCTTCCCTCTAGTCTTACACTGCTAAATTAGGGACGGCTAGCACAGATAGCCCTCGAGTAGCTTTGTGCGAAATTCAAAAAACAAACAAACAATTGTTGGAAAACGTCATATTACTTCGTATTGCGTCATCTCATATATCACAGTGCTCTGAAGTAATATCTTTCTTCCCACGCCTGTCGTTCCCCTCTTTGGCACAGCAGTGAGTCTACGGATTTACAACGCAAAAATCAGAGGTTCGTTTCCTCTCGGTGGACTAAGCAGATAGCCCAAGTGGCTTTACTATAATAAAACACACAAAGACACACCCACACCTGTCCCGTTACGTCGGTGTGTGTCAATGAATGCTGCTGTTTACTTCATGTTTACTATTCCTAGTTATCATATCAGGACAAGAAAAGAAGATAAAAGTTGACTCTGGATGTTGTGTTTTTAAAGAACAGTGGAGTGTGGACTACTTCGTAATTGAATCACGTAACAAAACGTTGTGTTTAATATGCGACGAGACTATGGTAGTGCTAAAAGAACACAACATTCATAGACATTACCAATCCAAGCACCCATCACATTATTTATGGGAAAGCTTCGTTCAAACAAATTCGAAACTCTGAATCGTAACTTATCGTCACCACAGTTTTTATTTAAAAGTAAGAAAGCCTAGAATGTAGCTACAACAAGAGCAAGTTTCCGAGTTTCACACCTGTTAGTCAATCGAAGAAAACCATTCACCGATGGCGAGCTGATTAAATTATGAATAATTGAAGCAGCCGAAGAAATGTGCCCAGAGAAAGTAGACTTATTTAAGACTATTAGCCTTTTGGCGAATACAGTTGCTCGTAGAGTCGAGGACATTGGAAGCAATATTGTGTCTCAGCTGAAAGACAAGGCCAAAGAGTTCTAATCCTTTTCCATCGAACTTGACGAATCAACAGATGTGTCCGACACTTCGCAGCTGTTGTTTATTCGTGGAATCAATGTAAATTTTGAATTAGCTTCTGTGTACAATATGCATGGAACAACCACAGGTGAGGACGTATTCAAAGGAGTCGAAAAATCACTAACTCATTACAACCCGGAATGGAAATGGTTAAATTGCGTTACAACAGATGGTGGTAAAAATAGGCCTGGCATGGCCAAACGCGTAACGAATTCACAGTTCGTTAAGGAATCATAAACAAAACACGTTGCTTCCAGAGTTCTCTAAACAGTTGTTTTTACTATAAACATACATACTTGTATGAGGTATATCGTTGTATAAATAAAGATTTTTAGTAAGTCTGTATCTTCTCTGAAAGGGCGAGCATGTTTGGTGTGACGGGGATTCGAGTCGAGTGCCCTAACCACTTGACCATCCCGGACCTGTTGATACGGAATTCAAAATGGAAACAGTTGCACTACAATATGAACTATGGAAAACCAAGCAACATCCGGGACTTCTCTAAGGAATATAAACGTATCTGCTGTTATTGCTCAGAAATGTAGCTCTTTCATTGTTTGATAATAGATAGTATTACAGAAGCAAAATATCACATTTTATAAGTTGAAAATACGTCATTTAAACTATTAACGAAATTAAACACGTTTTGTGCATCAACGTATTGTTATACGTTTTTTTTAATACGTGTTGGTCGACTGAAAATTTAAAGTTTTAATTTTCCTTTGATAACATTAGGCAGACTTCTATTTCTTGCAAAGCCTGTTTATGCAAATATATTGATAAACAAATCAGAAGATAATTACTCAGTTTAACAAAGTGACTGTAATATTATTAAAAATGACCTCTATTCAGCAGAGGAAGCAGATTTTATTTGTGATGTTATTGATGTTAAAACTTCCAGGACTTTGAAGTTACAAACTGAACAGTTGCAAGATTTGTAATTGTTGAATTACGCGCTAAGTTACCCGAGAGGCGTTAGCTGTCCCTACTTCAGAAATGATAGAGGGAAGGTAGCTAGCCATTAGATGCTACCCATCACCAACTCCTTGGCTGAATTTTAACAACGATAAATAGAATTAATGGTTGCATTATATTAAGTCTCCATGACTAAAATACCCCCAACCCCCAACAGTGGCACAGCGAAATGTCTGTGGACTCACATTGCTAAATACCGGGTTTCGATACACGTGATGGGCAGAGCACAGATAGCCCTTTGTGTAGCTTTGGGCTTAATTCAAAAGCAACAACAGCTAAAAGAACGAGTATATTTAGTGAACAATAACGGGATTCGAACTCACGATTCTGCAGAACACCCTTAACCAGAATGTCTCCGGGTGGGTCGGAGCTAAGTTAAGGGACTTACAACGCAAAACTCCGTGATTCAATTCCCTGTAGTAAACACAGCAGGTAGCTTGATGTGGCTTTGTTCTTAAACGAACATCAAACTCCTAATCACGAGGCCACGTAGCACCAGGTCGCATTTGCGCAGTTTGTGTATACCACATGTAGGAAGTATTATTACAGATATCTTTTCAACCTCGTTAACACATGAAAACACAACGCTTGAAGAGTTCGTTCTGCTCATTCTCTGGATTTTACAGTTACTTTAGTGATTTAAAAACTTACGGAGAGAAACTTCTATTATTATTGCACATACAAGATCAGACCTTAGTTTCGTTTTTCTAACAATGGTTAGGTGTGGTGTATATCATGCACACTGAACGATATACGCACAATAGGCATCAGTTTTTATTAACTATTTCTTCTGCTTGGATTTTACAGTTTACGAAAATAAAACACAAAGCCTTCTCTTCTTATAGTTCGTTTCGGTTAACAATAGGTAACAGTGAAAGGTGCATGTCAACAAATCTACATCATGAGTTTAGCGAGCGTAACTACACTGATAAACATAACCATAAAAAACACCCACATACTAAGTAGGGAAACAAATATAAACAAACGTAAAATTGAAGAAGCCCTACTTATAGAACAACTAAAACCAAAATAAAGGAACATATTTATATCTATACTAATTAATAACCTAACATCCAACTGTAACACCCCATACAATCCCGTACCCGTTTATACTCTCGTCCCAAAGACATGGTCATCTTCAGGTTAACGAAGAGAGCACTTGGAAGGTCGAAACGTTGTTTTCTGCTTATCAATAAAAGTGTTAATATTCATACCAGCCGTTCTGGGATACTTTTTTATTTCAAGTGAGTTTGTCGTCATGAAGAATAACTGGATGCATGTAACCAGGGTGTCCGAAAATGTTTTGTGTAAAGAGTAAATAAAACCAAAATTAAAAGTGACAAATGTTTTTATCTCTTTATCATTACATATGTAATGCTCTGTTGCAGCCTAAAGTGTACATAATTTTTCTCGTGATTCATGTCATGCGCACGCTTTACCAACATCACAAGTGCAAGTTGCAACGCTAGGTGTCCCATATGCGACGTTATTTTAATGTCTACCAACTGGTTGACAGAAACACGGCACTGAATAGTGGTGCGAGTGGTATCCCAAGGTGGCGTTTGGCCACCTTTTGGGGAAACAAGCTTTTTCGCTTAAGTTCTAACTTAGAAAATAAATTTTCAGAAAACAGTGTATGATTGCGTTCTTGTTTAGTAAAGTATCTTAGAAACCCGTAAACTCATTCTTTTTGAAACTTTCAACTGGTAACGTTTATATGTTCGGCTACTGAGTAGGTTAATTTTTATTTGAATTTGTTCCCTGTGATTAAATTGATATTAATATATGTGAAAATTCTTATTGATATTTAAACTTCGTACTCCTAGTGTTTTAATACTATGTCTGATGAGCATAAATGTTCAAATTTGGGTTTCGATACTGTCAGTGAGCACGGTACAGACACCCCCTTTTTGTGGCCTTACACTGAACAGCGAACAGAGAAGAAATCAACCATTTTCAGGTCGAAATTGATATATCAAATTTATTACTGTAGTTTATTTTATTTACAGTTTTTAAATAACCAGATGGAGTTTTGTCGTCCCAGGAGACGATTTTAACAATATAAAATTCGAGTTAAAGTAGCAGGCTAGTTCGTTCACTAATTAGTAAAAAATGGCCTGGCATGGCCAGATGGTTAAGTCACTTGACTCGTAATCGAGGGTCGCGGGTTCGAATCCCCGTCATACCAAACATGCCCTTTCAGCCGTGGGGGCGTTATAATGTTACAACCAATCCCACTATTCGTTGGTAAAAGAGTAGCCCAAGAGTCGGCGGTGGGTGGTGATGACTAGCTATCTTCCCTCTAGTCTTACACTGCTAAATTAGGGACGGTTAGCGCAGATAACCCTCGAGTAGCTTTGCGCGAAATTCAAAACAAACAAGTTAGTAAAGTAAGTTATTAATTGTTGAGTTAACAATTGTGTTAGCCTGTAACAATTAGTTAGTTCAGAGCCGTAAAATGTGAGTTTGTGTTACAGTGAAATTCTAAAGTTACAAGAAAGAAAGTTAACAAGTTAAAAACTATTGAGTGTTATTTATGCAGATTAGGCCTGTCGTAAGTTAACGAAATAGACAAAGTTGTAGAACGTGTAGTTTAATGAATGAAACGTCTTCGCTATCATTAAGGTGACTGTACATTGCGTTAGTTGTAACCGAATAATTCATAAGGGCCCGCGCAATAATAGGAATTGCTACAACAACATTTCAGATTTTCTGTCATAAATTACAATTAAACGCCATGTAAAGTTATTTTGTTAATTTACTGCTCAACTTTAATGCTGATAATAAGATTATTCACTCACGCGACGGGCCCGGCATCGCCAAGCGTGTTAAGGCGAGCGACTCGTAATCTGAAGGTCGCGGGTTCGCATCCCCGTCGCGCCAAACGTGCTCGCCCTTTCAGCCGTGGGGGTGCATAATGTGACGGTCAATCCCACTATTCGTTGGTAAAAGAGTAGCCCAAGAGTTGGCGGTGGGTGGTGATGACTAGCTGCCTTCCCTCTAGTCTTACACTGCTAAATTAGGGACGGCTAGCACAGATAGCCCTCGAGTAGCTTTGTGCGAAATTCAAAAACAAACAAACAATCACTCACGCGATTTTTAAGTAATCGCATGTTACCTGTTACAGTTTGATGTTCTCACCTGTACTGATTTACCTTTCGAGCAGTAACCACAATTAACAGGAGAATCAATCTAGAAAATGTATCATGGAGCTGATTCTGAGTTTAAGAAAGAGATCAAACACAATGTAAAATAAAAGTGAAAAGTAATATTTATTTAACAGAAACAATCAAAGGTAAATGCATGATTCTACTGAGATGAAGACTTGCTTGGCTGAATTGTTAACTTAGATAAAAGTTGTCTCAAAATGAAAGAGTCCAGTATTGTTTTCAAGGTTCTATATTGCGGCCTGCATGGCCAGGTGGTTAAGGCACTCGACTCGTAATCCGAGGGTCGCGGGTTCGAATCTCCGTCACACCAAACATGCTCGCCCTTTCAGAGAAGATACAGACTTACTAAAAATCTTTATTTATACAACGATATACCTCATACAAGTATGTATGTTTATAGTAAAAACAACTGTTTAGAGAATTCTGGAAGCAACGTGTTTTGTTTATGATTCCTTAACGAACTGTGAATTCGCCGGGGGTAGGGAGAGTAAAATAATTCGAAGCCTAAAAATCATCAAACTAAGTCCGACGTTCAACAGTTAAAATGCTATAAAGGGATTATATATAGACATATGGAACTAATTACCAGTTCCAGTCGCATAGGGACAGCTGAATCATGTGTTGTATCCTATAGTCAGTTAGCACGTGAATAATCAAGTACTCATAACTTATCCATATCACTGAAATTTTTATTTAGGGGCAGAGGGAGAAAATAAAACCACCTATAAAGATAATATAAATACGAATATTGACCCTGAACGGCCTCACAAACGAATAGACGAAGTAAACTTGTTGCACTTTTCCAGTGTTTATACAAATAATATTCGTTTGTTGTTGTGTTTTTATTCAACATTTAAAGGTCAGTATAGGTTAAATGCAGGGCCGTGTTTAAGT
This sequence comes from Tachypleus tridentatus, assembly GCF_004210375.1. Taxonomy (NCBI): domain Eukaryota; kingdom Metazoa; phylum Arthropoda; class Merostomata; order Xiphosura; family Limulidae; genus Tachypleus; species Tachypleus tridentatus. The sequence goes on along the minus strand of NC_134828.1, from coordinate 31,291,665 downwards.
ATCATGGGACGCAAGTCAAGGTAACAGATGAGACTCCACACTCCTCTACGCTAGATTTAGGTTAGTTCTCATGGTGCAGCCATTAAATGCCTTCACGTGGGGCCCAGCATGGCCAAGTGGTTAAGGCACTCGACTCGTAATCCGAGGGTCGCGAGTTCGAATTTCCGTCGCACCAGATATGCTCGCCCTTTCAGCCGTGGGGGCGTTATAACGTTACGGTCGATCCCACTATTCGTTGGAAAAAGAGTAGCCCATGTGTTGGCGGTGGGTGGTGATGTCTAGCTACCTTCGCTCTAGTCTTACACTGCTAAATTAAGGCCGGCTAGCGCAGATAGCCCTCGAGTAGCTTTGCACGAAATTCAAAACAAACAAAGCCTTCACGTGCCCCTGTACAATATACTTAATTTAGAAAACAAATATCCCATCTTTAAAATATGGTATATTTAATTTTAATCCCATGATTCTGTGTAGGTTTTTGTAAGTTAGTTCACTCCCCATTTGACGTATAGATATATTCGTGATTACATCCTATATTATGTTCATATTGTGAGAGTGACATATATTTTCCTTTCTTTTCACTCCTGGGTTCTTAGAATTAACTACTACTTCAACTTTTTTATTTTAAAATTTAGGGTATGTTAAGTACAGAAACCCTGTACTCTCATTTACGTTCATTCAAAAGAGCTCGTTTGAATATTTCATGTTATTCAATATTTAAAAACAAATCATAAAATACATTAAAAGAGATAACAATATCATTAACCAAGCTTCTCCAATTGGTCAGCGATAAGTTAACTAAAGACCAGAATTTGATTCCCTTCGGTGGCCAAAGCGCAGATAGCCTATTCCGTAGCTTTCTGTTAAAACAAACAAATGGTCAAAAGGCTCTTTAACTAATGTTTTTCCCCTCAGATGTTTCAGATACGGGAGAAAACAACAACAAATAGGACCTATATATATGAATACATGTACTTTTTTTGCTCGTTTGTTTTGAACTTCGCTCAAAGCTACATGAAGGCTCTCTGCACTCGCAGTCTCCTAATTTAGCAGTGTAAGACTAGATGGAAGGCAGCTGAGCTATTCTTTTACCAAAGAATAGTGGGCTTAAATATTACATTATAATGCCCCCACGACTGAAAGGGCGAGGATGTTTGGTGTGACGGAGATTCGAACCAGCGAATTTCAAATCGAGTGCCTCAGCCACCTGGTTATACCTTTTTGCTCGTAATGGTACAGATGTGTGAGAAAAATTCTTCCAAATTCCAACTGTTGCATAAACTTCAAGGACAGGGATGTAGTGCTGTTAGAATGCCGCTTCAATACCTGAAACTGAAGATTAGCCGTACAATTTTATAAACTAAAAATATGTATATGAAAAACAAGTTATTAAATGTTCAGCCGAAATTTAGTGCATTTCATAACTAAACGCTCAAGGTGTCAGAAAAGACCAACTATTTATGATCTTCCCTGTCTTCTGGTTGGGCTTTCTTAAACGGCTCAGCATACACTCTGTCACTCTCCCTCAGGGGCCGGGGTCAGGCACCATGAACCACTTTGGCTCAAAGCAGTGTCTGAGCTTTAAAACGTTGATTATTTTTTGAGATACGTCATGTGGTTGTTAATGCACGCGAATGTGGTATTAAAATACTTAATTAACTGCATTTTGTAATTATACTGTGTTTGAAACGTACATTAAAAATGATTATATTCTGCATAATATACAACAAAGTCAAAGTTGTTAATACTGTTGCTAAAACTGACAGTTAAGATTAATAAAAGTATCAATTATATGGTACCCAATTATTTTTGTTTTTCTTTCTGCTTTGTTTGAATGAAGTTTGGTTGCCTGTTTTATCTCGGTAATATACGCGTATACAATTTATTACTATCGTTCGTAATATTAAAGAGTCAGTGTTGCATATATTTTCTTTGCTTAAACTGGACTTTGAAAAACGGAAGATACCTTTGAGCACAAGATCTTTACTCTGATGCTGGTGCCACATTTTTGACAAATTTGGACAAGGCTCTGGCGCTAAAAAGTATCTCAAAAAACGTACACACACACACACACTCTGGCACTACAGGGTATCTCCAAAAATGTACACACACACACACACTCTGGCACTACAGGGTATCTCCAAAAATGTACACACACACACACACACTCTGGCACTACAGGGTATCTCCAAAAATGTACACACACACACACACTCTGGCACTACAGGGTATCTCAAAAAATGTACAGATACACTCTGGCACTACTTGGTATCTCAAAAATGTACACACTCTGGCACTACAGGGTAACTCAAAGAACGTACACAGAAATTAATGAACATTAATTCATACTTGTTTTTGTTTCTCGGACAAAAATATATTATTGTAAACATATTCAAGTACAGCTGTTTGTGTTACTATTTGTTTGTTGTTTTTGGAAACCTAACTTTAAAGAATCACTTGAATATATATATAAAACTGAAACAGAACCTGAGAAATCAGTTTCAATTTACTTCTTCATTCATGTTTTATTGATTTTTAAATTATGTCACACAGCTTTGGGATTCAACAGAAACTAATGAACGTTTTAAGAGCCAATAATACAAGAAACGAAGCTAACATAATTACATTATTATTTATTAATAAAACTACCAAGTTAAAATTATCGTATAGCTAACGAATAGTAAGTAAAGGCTTTATGTTGGTTTGTAGTTATGTACAAAGCTACACAATGGGCTATCTGTACCATGCCCACTACGAGTATCGAAACCAAATGAAGACTTACCACTGAGCCGCTTAAAGGGCGGGGTTTGTTTGTTTGTCTTGGAATTTCGCACAAAGCTACTCGAGGTCTATCTGTGCTAGCCGTCCCTAATTTAGCAGTGTAAGACTAGAGGGAAGGCAGCTAGTCATCACCACCCACTGCCAACTCTTGGGCTACTCTTTTACCAACTAATAGTGGGATTGACCTTAACATTATAACGCCCCCACGGCTGAAAGGGCAAGCATGTTTGGCGCAACGGGGATGCGAACCCGCAACCCTCAGATTACGAGTCGCACGCTTTAACACGCTTAGCCATGCCGGGCCCTAGAGGGCGGGGGGTACAAGTACTGGTTTTGTTGTTGTTAAGAGCAAAGGTATCTATACTCTGTCCACCATGTGTATCGAAAACCAGATTTTTATCATCTTAAGCCTACAGACCTACTGCTAGACAGTAGAGGTAGGGCGTTAGTAAACGACAAAAGATAAAAACCACAGAGGAGTTAAATACTAGCTGGAACTACGTTAAGAAACACAAACAAGTTTGCATTACAAGTTTAATATCTCTCAGCAATGAGTGCTGCTGACCAGTTGGATCCCTTCTAGTCTATTAGTTAAAACTGCGTGAAGATTTTCGCAAATATCCAAAATAACCAATACATTTTACTTATTTTCATTACCTGTACATAAGTAAATTGAATTTTGAACTAGGATGATAACAAACAAAGTGACGAAAAGATTTACAACAAAATGCGAGAGAAGAAAAGTATTAATTCACAAACTGAATATAGTTACAGAGGAGGACATTAGGGGCACAATGAACATATATTGGGCAATACGAGTATAAATATATACACACACCAAATGTTTGTTTATTTTGAAGTTAAGCACAAAGATACACAATGAATTATCTGTGCTCGCCCACCACGGGTATCAAAACCTGGTTTATTCGCGATGCGAGTCCGCAGACATACCGCTCTGCCACTGTAGCGTACTGCTGGACAGTAAATCCAAAGTTTCGTGGTTCATGTAATTTTGCTGTATGATCACGCTCCACATTTTAGGACCACGTGTTTGTGTTAAAAAAATAGTGAGTTATATCCCACCATTACACATCAAACAAAAGCACTCCAAAATATGGCGGTGGGTATAGCTGATTACTACCTATTTCCCCTTCAGTCTGTCAGAGTAAAGTTAGGTGAGACTACTTTTCTACATTTCAGTGAATATCAAAAACAGACAAACGTACCTTCAATATTAGTTTCAAGCTTTAAAAAAAAAGAAAAAAAAAGGTATATAGCACTTACACGTTAATACTAAGTTTATATTATACGAATATACACATAAGTTTCAATCGGAAGTTTCTAATTCTAAGTGTACAATTTTAATCATCTGACTAACCAAACAACATCATTTCGACAATAAACAATTTAATAAAAGTAGTCAAAACTGCTTGATACGTTACAATAGAATTCATTGATGTTTAACGATAACTTGCGCAACATTCACAAACTGTTTAATGATCAGATTAATTATACAATTACGACTGAATACATATACTTCAATCGTATCTCAATATTCATAGCAATTTGCAAACAGAAAAAAAGTTGGATAGAACAGTGCATTCCAAACGTTTTTGCGACACAAGTAAATAAGTCATACGGTAGAGGCCCGGCATGGCCTAGCGCGTAAGGCGTGCGACTCGTAATCCGAGGATCGCGGGTTCGCGCCCGCGTCGCGCTAAACATGCTCGCCCTCCCAGCCGTGGGGGTGTATAATGTGACGCTCAATCCCACTATTCGTTGGTAAAAGAGTAGCCCAAGAGTTGGCGGTGGGTGGTGATGACTAGCTACCTTCCCTCTAATCTTACACTGCTAAATTAGGGACGGCTAGCACAGATAGCCCTCGAGTAGCTTTGTGCGAAATTCCCCAAACAAACAGTCATACGGTGTGGTAGGCCTAGTAACATCTCATTGACTAAAGAGAGACGGAAATTACTGTTATACTACGTATCAAGGAGAAAGTGAATCAAGTTTTAAATTCTAAAAACATATTACATTTATGGTAAATTTACGTCACTAAAGACAAGTTACTTAATTAATACAAAAGTTTCGCGTCATACCCGAACTCATTCAACCTCACATAGTTTAGAAAGCGCTGAGAATAGGATAGTTTGTTTGTTTTGTTTTTAAATTTCGCCTCAAGTAATGTAAATTCGAAATATGCTTAGTCTCAGTTTTTACTGTTATTCTTTTGTTTAAAAATAATTTTAATCCATTAGGCCTATAAACCTATGCAATTTTTAAAATATTTTTTTTCGTGTAACTCTGGTAACGCTTCGAACCCTTGCACCAGAATTCTTCAAAAGTAAATAGGCTTTATTATTATACTATTTTAGTATTATAATCTACTTTTTTGTCTTTTACAACGATAACTGGTATTCGAATATTTTATGAATCAGCGCTAGCTACGATTCTTGCCATTATGATTATTGTTGTTACAGCTATGAATATACATATGTATAAAAATAACTATTTTAGTTATTACGTTAAGAAATTTTCAACGGCTGTTAAGCTTACACGCTCGTGCAAATACCCGTGACGGTAGAAAAAAAAAACTTAAAAAAAAAAAAGCCCAACAGCAACAAAACTTGACCATAAACTGAATAAGACTGATATACTATGAAGTACACATACAGTCTAGTACTTCTTACTTATGAAGACTGTCAAACATGTATACATAAATAAAAGACTTCTGCAAATAAAGATAAACCCACCAGGTAACCACAAGAGGATGTCAACAAATTTCCTCCTTAATACACGGCAAAGTTTGTTGATAGTGTTCCTTTCGATCTCCATGACATATATTTCTAACTACTGTGCTTTATTTTTAAGCCGTATCCGAAACTCACCCTAGTAAGAGCGACCTCTATGTAAAACGTGATTTTCAATCTTACATTTACACATCGCTGTTAAAAGTTATTTTGAAATTTGAATCCAGAAGACTGGTAATTACAAAGATGTTTGAACTAAACAGCAATTCTAAATATCGTGAAAATATATTACGGAACACATCAGAATAAAATAAAAAGTTTAAGAAACGCGATATATATTCACATAATTCTGTCCGTTCAGGTACTATCCAGTATTTCTCGTAAAACTTCGTCTTTCTATGCTTAAAAAAAAAAAAAAAGGTATTTTGAACCAGCAAGAAAACGAGATTCATACCTCGAAATTTAAAATGTCAAAGATCAAAGATAAAAGCAGACAAAATTATTTTTGCTACGTCTTCCCTCATTACTAAGTACTTTTGAACAATCGTAACGCCACTTAACCGATGTTTTTTACCTACATAACAAACAGTAAGCATGGCGTCGCTTTTGAAATTCAAGGCCATACCAATTTTGATTTTAGAGAGTGAACATCCTTAAATAAGTAATATACGATGTTTGTAGTTATCCTAATGTATAAACGGCAAACCAATATCGTTTTCACATGTTTGTTTATAGTGGTTTCTCGTCACTGTTATTGTAAAACGTTTTTGGTTTTTTTACACAACATTACACTTGCAGAACTGTGAATTTTCCATTTCCCGTATCTAACTTCATAAACTAAATGTAAACTAAAGAGGCTAGGAGAATTTCCGTCGTGTGTTTTTCAGTGATGACAAGACAAATACGTGGACTATAATAGGTTTTACCTACTGAGATAAAACTCAACTTTACTGGAAAAATTAATCGATTTGTTGTTAACTAGTAGTTTCTAGTTGTTATTTTTTTAAATGGTATTATAAAATATCTTATAAAGGGATTTCAGTGAACAGGAGTATGTTTTTTTTAGACATAAAGCTACAGAATGTGCTATATGTGCTGTGCCCACCACGAATACAGAAAACCGGTTTTTAAAGTCACTCGCTGGTTAAAGGGATTTTTTTTCTCTCTTTTATTTGGCAAAAACGTATTCACACACACACAAAATGATATAGCTATTTTGCATACCACCAACACATTTAAACTTATAACTGAAATTACATATAAATTATAAAATACAGAAATCTGGATTTCATTTTCGTAAACTATAAATTCTAAAAAGCAGAAGTTGTGATAAAACAGTTGTTACTATGGTGCACATAAATAACAACCAAACATATGCATACCATTTATTATACATAATAAAAACTGCTACTAGCATATTACAATATTCGTTTCAAAGAGTTTTTTTTTTACGTACCTAATGTTTGAGAAATTAGACTTAAGTTCGATCTCGTATGAAATTATAATAGACACTATTTCATATGATTTCAGTACGTGTATTTACTTCTTAAACTTTTTCTAATCTTATCAAATTTATGCAACCTAGAAAAGTGAACAGAATTTAGAAATCACTTTCAGTTGAACTTGCTCAGGTATAATGCACATGAATCCATTCAAAAATCACACATGTCATACTGCAAAAATAACTTTTACATTAGTATTAACTATTATAAGTGAGTTTAAAAAAAACAACAGCAAATGGATACGCTAGTATTTTTACATATTTCTGACACTTAAAAAAAATAGTCATATAAAAGAAATTAAAAATTAATATCTATATTCATAAACTTCACCAAATCACATAATATATTATGGAATTATGTAGAGCACAGGCACTATTCAGGTATGGTAGGAAGGGGGGCAGTTCCCCTCCCACGTTTAATATCATTTACTTAAGGTTTCTAGTTTGTGTCAACTGAATGTTTTTTTTTTTAAATAATAAAGAAATAAATCAAAGCTTATGCTTTCAAAATAAACTGATTTTTATTATTTAAAAAAAAAACAAGACCATCCAAGGCCTAACTTCTCTGTACCTCCAATACCAACTACTCATGATGTTCATCACAAATGGAACATAAACTAACACAGGACAGTGGTGATCTACAATCAACTTATACAATATTAACATATAAATTATATTAATAATTACATGTAGACATGCACTCTCTCAGCTGTGCTTGGAAGTTCAATCCATTTACCTTTTCCTTTAATACCATCTGTAAAATAATTTTATTTCAACCAACTGTGATTTATGTGAACAAAATAAAGTTAATTTGTCCATTTACTGATTTTTAATTACAAATTTATTTCTATTTCACTTATCTAAATATCCACTTTTGACACAGCTAAATATCCAATTTTCACAAAACAGTATTAACTCCAGTACAAACTGTAAAACACATATCAATATTTGAATATTATATTTCTTAATCAAAAACTACAATAACTAGAAAGTAAGATTCTATTAAAACAGAGTAGCAAATTAACAAACAACAACTTGCAAGCCCAATGTTAATGTGCTTTCCTAAACAAGTAAATCAAACATCAGTTTACTAGAAGGCCTAGGTAGATAGCACGTGTATATCTTGCTTTCAGCTGAGGCCACTGTACAAAGAAATAATCAGAAAAATGATACAGAATCTGACCCGAAAGTGAAAGTGTTTGTACCCTGCAGATGCTCTCTACATACACAATTGTGCTTTTCTTCACACCTATAACCTTTAGAAAGAATAAGAATGCATTAATATTTCATACCTTACCCCATTTACATTCAAAAACTAATTTGACATACAATTTTGAACAGCTTCTAACTTGATGTTCTTATCTACAAAAAAAGGTTTCTCTAAATTTTTGGTTACTATACATGTATTCAGGGTTTCAGCTTTTCACTAAAATCGACACTTTTAAACAAACCATGATCTATCCTACTTAGAATATATTACAATCTTTTATTTCAATGACTTTTTTTAATGCAGTATTTTTAACTTTCTGTGGAGTTTAAGCAATACCTTTAAATAAAACACAAAAGCTGTCAGTAATGATATAAGTATATTAAGAATAAAGAAACAAGACAAATTTATTATGTATGTCTTTAAAGACCTTTTGTTAGTGCCAAGTGGTTAATCTAAACTTAAATTAGATTTTGATTCTTAAAAAAACAAACACAACAGAATTAAACTTATATGGTTCCTTAATAGCTATATTTCAATTCAATTAGTACACAGAAAATGAACACCAAGTGTGTGTTTGTTGACAGAGAATAACTGAAAGGCACTGCACTCACCATTGTTTTATGTACAGGGTGAACAGAAAAGAAAAAATAAGCATTTTCTATCTTCTAAGTATTAAGTTGTGCACTAAAAATAGAAAGTAATAAATACGTACGTTATGTTTGTGATATTCTATGGCAAACTTGTTTTCAGTTACCTTTATTCTGGCAACATCAGCAAGTCAGATTAATTTATTTAATTTGGCAAGAACTATAAGTACACACACTCTCCAATTCCATTTACAACTCCAGAAATACATAGGAAATAGCTTAATAGGTGGTGGTGTTTGTCAGAAACAATGTGACAATAGTTCTACCAGCACTGTAGAGCATCCAATTTTAGTTGGAAAAAAAAAATCGCAGAGAATAACTTGTCAATCAGAAATACAAGGAAATTTAAGATTTAAATACATACTATACTGATGCACACACACACACACACATATATATACACATATACATACAAAGTGTTTCGTATATATGATGCTTCTCAAAGATGTAACTTTGGTTCAGGTTACCATTATGTATTATTTTTTTTTAATGACCTAACTTGAATAACCAATAATCATACTTTAAAATACTGAATAGATAATTCAATAGAATTGCAAAAGACCTAGTTATTCAACACAATCTTTTGTTAATAATCAATGCTGGCTAACACTGAAGTTTAGTGTTAGAATTCTAAAACAAAACAATAAATATCATTCATTCGTCTTAATGAACGTGAAAGAAATGAACAAACTTTAATACTTACAGACAGAATAAATGCAACAAGACACACAGGAACACAAGTCCCAGGGCCATTACATAAAATCTGTAAGAAATAAGTATATTTTTTTATTTTTTATAGATATAGTGTTATCAAAATGAATAATTTGTGATAATCTGCAGAGATAAATTATATATTCCAAGGTTTATGCTACATGTATAATTTCAACAACAAAGTCATCATAGTTTTGATTCTATTTGAATGATCTGAAAATACCACTAACTGCACTGTCTGAACAACATGAAATAAAATATTTTTGGATTATTTTCACTATTTACATTAACAGTCTTAATTTTGAGCTCATAAACTACAGGGTGTTCGGAAAGTCACTGTGCAGTTTTGAAAGCAGCGATAACAGCATTCATTCAGTCTATTTCAAGCCAGCAACAATAGCTGTGTTTATAAACAAAATAAGAAGGATCCAAGCCTGTATTGATGCCAACAGGGGTCACTTTCAACATTGTTTATAATTGTCATTCATATTTACCTCCTGTATTCTATATTGAAACATGTCTGTTAATAAGTTTATAAGTGCACAGTGACTTTCCGAACACCATGTACGAAGAAATCAGCTAGTCAACATCACCCACAGCCATTAACTCCACTTACACTGACTTTTGTCCATATACCCCAGGTACATACTCCACACACCGACTTCTGTCCATATTCTCTAAAAACATACTCCACGTACTAACTTCTGTCCACATACTAATTTCTGTCCGTATACCCTAAACATATACTCCACATACTAATTTCTGACCATATACCCTGAACATATATTCCACATACTAATTTCTGTTCATATTTCCTAAAAATATACTCCACGTACTAACATCTGTCCACATACTAACTTCTGTCCATATACCCTGAATACACATTCCACACATTGGCTTCTGTCCATGTACCCTGAACATACTCTATACTATGGTTTCTGTTTATATATGCTAAACACAACTCCACACACTGGCTTCTGTCCACATACCCAAAAATTATTGTGAACATTTTACTTCTTTAAGTGACCTGAAACATTAATAAACCCTGAGACTGAATAACATTAATCATTTTCAGCATTAAAACCTCCAATCCACGAATTCATAAAACTTATGTTTATTTAGTTTTAGGTAACTAGGTAGTCGATATTATTGAAGGGCACTTTTAGATAGGTTCAAGACACTTTTTTACATCTGAAAAACAATAGTCAACTATCTGAAAGTGCTCAAGTTCACTAGTATTTTGAAATCTTCAAGAATCCCCAGAATGTGCCACGTACTGTATTTTTCAAGGAGATGTAATTACTCTTTCCTGGTCATGTGACCTCAGCCAAAGTGTGTAGTTACAGAGTTGACATAAATCAGAATATTTTGGTTTGTTTTGAATTTTGCACAAAGCTACACGAGAGCTATCTATGCTAGCCATCCATAATTTAGCAGTGTAAGACAAGAGGGAAGGCAACTCTTGGGCTACTCTTTTACTAATGAATAGTGGGACTGACCACAACATTATAATGCCCCTACAGCTAAAAAGGCAGGCATGTATGGTGTGACGGAGAAACTAGAATGGAAGATGATAAACAGTAAACACTTATTATTTGACATTGTTAACAGATGAATATTAAAATAGATACTGATGTATATTTAATATTAACATATACTTCTTTTAATGTTTAGTTTTATGTTTCTTAATAAACATAATTCTATTTGTACTGAATAAACAGAAAAAATATAATGAAACCTAATTGTGTTCAATTCAATGCTAATACTATGATGAACTACAGTATAAAACACTGATATTATAAAATCAATGTTGTGAACTATACAATATTGGAACTATCATATAAATGCTTATCACTAATCAACTATTATACAAGCAACTTTTTTTTGCTTAAATATGTGACTGTGTTGGAAAAGTCAAGGTACAACAAACATTTTTGGCATATAAAGTGCTAAATTAAAGGGTAATTTGTTTTTCCATTACATATATATTTCCTTGGTTTGCTAGTAAATTACTTCTTGAAAAGTCAAGCTATACAAGTAAAGTAGTGACAGAAATATTAAAGACAATGTAGTGCCATCTGTTGAATAACACTACAAACAAAAATTCATAAAAACTTTTCACACTTTGGTATTCAAGATTAAGACAATTAGAAAAATAACTATAGCATGTGCAACAAATATTTCTATATAACAGAACACAGTTTCATATAAAAGTATCCTCCTCACAACAAGAACAGTACTTTCAATAGGACTGTACGTAATGATTTGAGTATGTCTTTACGTAATTTATAAATATTGTACTACAAAATTAAGTTCTTAAGCTGTTTTTTTTTTAATAAAGGTTACCACTTTCTTTATGTAAAAACATTGCAGTTTTGGTCAGTACATTCTGAACATTTTTTATACAGAAAATGTTCAGTTTATCTAAAACTTTTTTTAATGAGATATGAATATTAAGCTTAATAATTGTTTGTTTGATTTTAAATTTTGCACAAAGCTACATGAGAGCTATCTGCACTAGCCCTCCCTAATTTAGCAGTATAAGACTAGAGAAAAGGCAGCTTGTCATCACCACCCAATGCCAACTCTTGAGCTACTCTTTTACCAACGTATAATGAGATTGACCATCACATTATAATGCCTCCACAGCTAAAAGGGCAAGCATGTTTGGTGTGACAAGGATTCAAACCTGTGACCCTCAGATTATGAGTCGAATGCCTTAACCCACCTGGCAATGCTGGGCAGCTTAATAATTACTAGTACAAACAGCTGCTCAAAGGGCAGCATTTCTTCTAATCATAGAAAAAAAAGCCCATCCTCTGGCTTAATTTCAGGGTCATAGGATGGGTCAATATACAGTAAAACCTGTCTAAGCCAGAAACTGCATAGGGTAGAAACCTGTACAAGCTGGAAATATCAAAATTTTGCAGCTTTATCTTAAGATTTCTCTTATAAAAGGCCCTCTGTATGGTGGAACCTGCATGATACAGACAGAAAACTATCTTTCACCAACCTCATCTATTATAAACAATTAGGATTAGAACCTGTGTAAGGTGGAAAAAATGTTTTTGATTAAATATTAATTTCTTATTTAATTAATCATTTGTTTAAATGTTACTAAATCCTTGGGCATTTTGTTAGAGTAAGTATTGGTTAAATATATTCTGTTCTTTTTTCTGCCGTCATTATTCTGGAGGTCACCATTCAAAAGAATGATTGACTGTACTTTTGGTCACATTTGCTGATGGAAAACTAGAGAAACCATGGGTAATATGTAAAAGTGAAAGTCCACACTGTTTCAAAAATTTAAGGAAGAATCAACTTCCTGTGGAATGGAAACCAAATAATAAAGTGTGGATGACAAGTGCTATATTTGAGGAATTTTGGAAAAAACTAAACAAAAGAATGGAACAAAAATAGGAATATTCTACTTTTCCTAGATAGTGCAACTTATCACCCAAAAGTTCAACTTTCAAATGTTCATTTAGTCTTTCTTCCTCCATGTACAACATCAGTCCTACAGCCACTAGATAACAGAATTATACAGGGAATATAAAATTAAAAAAAAAAATTATGCTTCAGCATGTTATTGCAAACATGAACGACTGTAAGAGAGCATCTGAAATTTCCATGAGAATTGACGTGTTAGATGCAATTGTATTTTTAAATCATTCAATCAAACGCATATAAGATGAATGCGTAATAAAGTGCTTTCAAAACTGTAGATTTATTCTTGATAATGGAAGAAATTGTGGAGAAGTTGTTTGTTATGATGATTCTAGTGAAATCTAAACTCTGAGAAGATTGATGCAGATGATTCTGTGAACGTGGAAAGTTTTGTGAACGTTGACAAGAATGTTTTAACAGACACTGATGAAATTGATTTAAAATCTATAATAGAATCACAAGATGGTAACAGTGTGAGAGAGTCAGAAGATGAACAAAATGGAAAAGATAGTGAGGAAATAGAAATTCCTCCTTCATTGCAAGTGTTAAATTATATTAACACTATCAAATTGTATGCAAAAATGAATGGAGGAAATGAACTTCATTAAAAGGTTGTAGAATTGACATTCTCTTTTAATTACGTGAAAGCCCATTAAAAAACAAAACAGATGAAATTGGACACTTTCTTCAAATAAATTTGATTAAGATTTTGTGTACTTGTATATATTTTGAATGTCTGTTTTTGTTCTTATTCTAATAAATATAGCATAAACACTATAATAACTTTATTCACAAACATCTTTCTCCCCTTGAGTCAAGCAAGTATAAAACTATATATAATTAAGGAAATGCATGTTCGCTATGTCTGAGCCACAAAACCTGCTTAAGCTGAAATTTTACTCAGTCCCATGTGATTCTGCCTTAGACAGGGTTTACTGTATTAAATTTGTTTCATATAATGTATCTACTCACCATTAATTTGAATCCAAGATTCTTTATACACCAAGCAAGTACTCTTTTGACTGAGCTAAATGGTTAACTCACTTGTAAGTAAGGCACTTTTTAACAACACAAAATACGACATGAATTAAAAAAATTACTTTACATTACCTGTTTCTCTTTTTTAATCTAACAAAATCTATCTTTCCTCAAGGATAATCTATACTCTTGAAGAAGAATGATCCTGGGAAAACAAGTACACATGGTTCAGCAAAAATTAGAACACTGATAATGAACTGGTATTCACAAGATATTATTGGATTACATACAACTAAAATGTCACAACTTATCACACACAAAGAACTTACCATATCTGGTTTGTGTCTGAGAATTAATGGGAATGAATAGAGAATAGAATATACGGTGGAGATAACTGTTGTAATATATGACTGGTGAACCTCCCTACTCCTTGGAATTTTTTCAATACAGAACTTTTGATAATGTTCTTTACAATGTTGTTGTGTTGCATGTGCTTGTAACTAGAACAAAAACAAAACTTTGTTACTACACTAGGAAAAACTAACAGCAAAGCAGTATACACTAATAGAATAATGAGTTCTTATGTATTCATTCCTGTTGACTTGTAAAGTTAAACAAAAAATAAAGATGAGATCATGAAATATAACCAGTATACATGCATCTGAACACAATTTGTGTAATATCTAGTTCAGTGGTTCTCAAATGTTTCAGGACTGAATACTAATTATTGCCTGCTTAGGCCTAATTTAAATAATGAATAAAAACTTTTAACAAAAATCAATATTTCTAACACTCACCCATTAATGTGAAGGATGATTTTTTTCTGGCATGACTGAAAAATATTTGGTACCATTTTTATCAATTTTAACTACTGAAGAAACTACTGTAGATCTATGAGAATAGAAAGTGAATCTATAAGTGATTAGTAATATGCACATGCATGTGGAAAACTCAGATAGAAGTTATTACAAAGTTTATGATTTTTATTTTATATTTTAATTGTGTCACATATAGCCAACATTAGTTCCAAATACCACAGTTTGAGAATCCCTGGTTTCGAGGACCATAGCTCAAGGTACGATATTTTTAATATTTTAATTGTGTCATGTACAGCCAAGACTTAGGCTACAAATACCACATTTTGAGAATCCCTGGTCTAGAGGATCATAGCTCAAGATAGGCAGGTGTGTGTGTGTGTTCAACTTCCCTTTTACATATATATATATATATATATATATATAACTGCTGGTCAAAATCTTAAGGCCAATGAACATATAGAAAAAATATGCATTTTGTATTGTTAGACTCAACCACTTATTTGAGTAGAGCTTTGAAAGATGAAAAGGGAAAATAAAATCCTTTTTTAGCATTTAATAGGGAATATGTGAACCCTATGAAATTAGCTTAAATACTAACTGGTCAAAAGTTTAAGACCATACTGAAATGAAGTGTTAATTGGTAAACACTTAAAGAAATTTAGTCATTCATGTTCAAGCATTAGCGTTGTCAACATCTCCTACTAACATCTCCTGTGTTGCATTGGGTAAAAACATGGCAAAGGCTAAAAAGTTGACAGAGTTTGAACGTGGCAGAATTGTTGAGCTGCAAAAGCAAGGTCTCTCTCAATGTGCCATCACTGGTGAGATTGGGCATAGTAAACCTGCTGTTGGAAATTTTTTAAAATACCCTGAGGGATACGGAAAATTTCCAGTAGTAGGCTCAAAAAAATTTCGCCAGCGTTGAGCAGGAGGATTTGACGGGTTCTCCAGCAAGACACCAGCTGATCATCAAATCAGATTAAGGTCCTTAAGAACACAGAATGCATATCAAAAACAATAACACAGCATCTACGAGAGGAAGCCTTTAAAAACTGTAAACGTCTTCAAAAGCCACGTCTCATTCCACACCACGAAATAGGTCGGTTAAACTTTGTGGAGAAGCACCAAACATGGGACACAGAAAAGTGGATGAAGGTTTTGTTCTCTGATGAGAAAAAATTTAATTTGGATAGTCCAGATGGCTTCCAATGTTACTGGCACGATAAAAATATCCCACCACAGACATTTTCTATACGACACAGTGGGAAAGGTTCCATCATGATCTGGGGTGCTTTCTCCTTCCATGTGACAATGGAGCTTCAGGTCATACAGGGGTGTCAAACAGTAGCTGGTTACATTGGCATGTTGGAGAGAGCATCCTTATTGATTAAAGGCCCTTGCTTGTGTGGAAATGACTGAATCTTTCAGGAGGACAATGCTGCAATCCACAATGCCTGCAGGACAAAGGACTTTTTCATGGCGAATAATGTGATTCTTTGGACCATCCAGCGTGTTTGCTCAAACTGAACCCCCATTGAAAATATTTGGGGATGGATGGCAAGGGAAGTCTATAGAAATGGACACCAATTCCAAACAGTGCATGATCTTCATAAAGCCATCTTCACCACTTGCAATAACATTCCAGCCAGCCTTCTGCAAATGCTTATATCAACAATGCCAAAGCAAATGTTAGAAGTTGTTCACAATGACGGCCGTGTAACTCACTACTGAGACCTCATGTTGGGCATTTCCTACCCTGTTTAAGACTTCTTTTTGGTATGATCTTAAACTTTAGACCAGCTAGTATTTAGGCTAATTTCAGTGTTCACATTTTCCATATTAAATGCTACAAAAGCTTTTTATTTTCCCTTTTCTTATTTTCATCTTTGAAGCTCTACTCAAATGAGTGGTTAAGTCTAACAACGTAAAATGCATATTTTTTCTTCATGTTCATTGACCTTAAGATTTTGACCAGCAGTGTGTGTGTGTGTGTGTGTGTGTGTGTGTGTGTATATTATAACTAATTTTTTTCAAGTTTGATACATTATAATTCATATATTTATATATCATTTCAAGCTCACACATTAGCAAGTTATTTTTAAAAATCATGGAGTACTATAATATAATTAAGCATACATTTGAAGACAATTGAAAATTTAACTTCAAAATAAATACTGATTATTTTAACTGTTACACTTATATAACTGTTTATAGAAACAAAATAGTAAAGTAAATATGGCAAGTTTAAAGATAATAAATAATATACATCCACATGTACGTTCATCTTTTGCAGAATGATTGACATGAGTTGTATTACTAATGGTATATTTCGACTATTATTATTTTCACAATATTTCAAACACTTAATTCTCTGCCTGTCATCAGGTACTTTACAAGACATTTTTTGTATGTGTCACTACCAGAAATCATTTTGTGGAAGTACAGGATTCAAACTGCTAAACTTATGTTCCCAAGTACAGGTATGCTAACCACTTGGCTATTAGAAGAACTCTTTTTAAGTTATTTTGGACGTACCTCTAGTACTTTTTTGTCTATTTTTTTGTAATACTGGAAGCCATATTAGGCTTATGTCTGCACTTGGTTTATTGATAAGATTAGTAGTCAATGCAATATGTGCTACTCCTTGATCTGCCTTATTGTCCAATGTGACTCCATGTTGATGATAGTGACTTCATCCCATGCTGGTCTGTGTTCTCCATCAAACCATGCATGATATGATATGCCAGACTTGTTAATATCACCCTTGACATTTGCCTTCCAATGCTCTTCCAATCTGACTGACAGAAGATCATCTGTTTCTCCTTTGTATGATCTACCACAATTGCACTGAATGCCATATATGCAGTTCTTTGCTTGCTTCTTAGATATCAGTGGTTTGACTTTTGTATTTCATTACCTCTGAAGATGGTCCTGATGTTGTATCATCCATTATCTTCATTAAAAGTATACTGTCTGCAATAAGAAACCTATCAGACTATAGTTATACAAGTAAATTCTCACACCTTCCCATAAAGTAGCTAATGACATATTGGAACATCTAAAAATGAAATAAATGCTTTAATAGGTTTCCAAATGAAAAACAAAGTTAAAATGACAGCCCTGATTTTAAACGTACTTAATATAAAACATGGTAACTATTTTACTTACCTTTTGTTCAAGCTCAAGAACTTTATCCTGGCTCATTTTATCAGAAGATGCAATGACATAAATTCGTGGATAATAGGCAGAACTAAGTGAGTGGATTAACTGGACAATCTCTGATGTATGCCCACCTGTATACAGCAATTCCAGAATTAAATTATAAAAAAATTCAACAGTTTCAACCCACACTAGTTTTTCATCTATGATGTAAAAAAGAATGAAAATAAGTTAATTCTGAATGTATATTATTGGTGTTATTTCACTGGATTCTTATAAAATGACACTAGAGATTTAAATTTCTCAGTTAATTTCATTCCAATCTTGGTTAAAATGTATTTAAAAAAATATAACTTGCTTTTACAATATTAAACAAGGATAACAATAATTTTATTTATTTGGAAAATTTATTGTTCCAAACATCTTATTTTTGTTACATGAATCATCTCCAAAATATGGTGTTTATTTTTAACTACATATTAACAGTTTACATTATAATGATATTGTCACTTTTATTTAGAAATTTGCTGACAGGTCCTCAAGAGCAAGTTTGTGAATATTTAAAGAATTAAAGAGTTGAATGACAAATCATGAACTCCTAAAGAATGTTGACAGTGATATCAAGATTTTGTTACTCATTATTACCTGGTTTTAGGTTTGTAATCAGTTAAATATTTTGAAAACTAACTTGCTTGCTTTACTAAAAATGTCAAAATGAGATTTTATAAAATATGAAAAATGTTTATATTGATCTCCAAATCACAAGTACATGAAACTCTTAATTATATTAAATACCATTTATAAAATACAAGTTAGTACAGAGGAATTCCTCATAAATTACTCTCAGCCCCCAAAATGTTATATAAAAAAAAAAAAGATAGAGATTCTGCCTTGAGATTTATAGTAACTCAATTACATCACAATCAAAAGTGTAAAAATTTGTATTGTCATGTGAAAAGTTATAAAAAACTAAAATATTAATAGTTTTACAATAAATGATGATCAGAAGATTCATTAGTAAATTAATAGGAGAGTAAATTTTACTAAAAATGAAAAATATCATTTAAAATCATGTGAGGCATACTAATAAAAAAAATCAACATATGTAAAAATATGAAATTCTGAATATTATTATTAAGACAAAAAAATGAGTTGTTTAGTTCATAATGCTAAATTTGACCATAATAATTAAAAACAAACTGAAAGAGGACCATTCATCCCTTTATAATTCTCTCTCCAAGCACCAGGAAACAAACTACACTAAATAAATTCTTTTACATCTGCATACTTATTAAAAAAATTTTAAAATAAACTTCTGATTAACACTGCATCATATAATGAGACAAGCCATATAACAGCTTTGTAACACCAAGAGAAAAATAATATTGCCAAAAACAAGACTGGATCTTTGATTCCAAACTTTATTTATTACTAGGGCTGATCAATATGTGGAATTTTCTTTAATGATTTATTGTTTAGTTAATTAATTGATTATATCCAATTAATATTTAACAAATAAACATTCATAATGGTGATATTTCTAGTGTGGCAAAATTCTTCAAAAAATAATCCATTAAAACAAGTTTTTGACTTTGAAATATTTAATATATTTCAATAAATTTGATTTACTTTTTGAACTTGGCTACACCCAGCTACAAACTTCATAATTTATCATGTTAAAATCAATCACAATATATATTTAACAATTCTACCGATTTTTTCATATAACAGGTTGACCTATTTAAAATGTTCATATCCAAAGTATGTTATTTTACATTTTAGTATACTGAACTTCATGTTTCACATTTTGGATGAGTTCCTTACATTGTCTTGATCCTTCTAAATACAACAAATATTCTCAATAGCATGACTTTTTAAAGAATTTTGGTATTACCCTGAAATTGTAAATATTGGTCATAGTCTGTTGGCATAAATTATGGTCAGAATACAAAATAATATTCACACTTGATATCTAAAGTTGGGTGTATAGCAGAAAGATCCTACTTAGAAACAAAATTCTGATTCTTGATAAGACACATGAAATATACATATAAACAGATCTAGAACTTGAATTTTAATGTTACTAAAAACAGAACTTAAGTTAAAAAACAGCACTAGCGGTACTAACTTCTTCAGTATTACAAATTACTGGTTTAGTGAACAGAACCTCTCACATAGTAGTTTTACCAGTCCAAAAATATTCCTTTAATTCATCAATCATATAATGTTAAAAATTAATATTTCATTCTAATATTACTTATTTTTTCATAATTTTGGTAATGATTAATGTTTCAAAGAAACAGGACTTAGCGTAAACCTACCAGATCCAATAATTGCCATTACTTTGACGGAAAGTTTTTTGGCCACAAAACTGTTAGAGTTATTGCATTGAACTCTTTTCAAAGTAATTATAATTCTAATGAAAAAAACAAAGAGAAGAAATAAAATTAGATATAAAATCATTACAAACTGATATAAATTTCTCAAAATACAACGATCGTTAGAAATCAAATGATTTGGGATTTAAAGAGCACTAATGTTACATGCACAGACTAAATTCGTATGTTTGTTTTTTTCCATCGAAAAGCAGAGTGATGGAGCGCCCCTATAGACTATTAGAAATTCTGCATGTTGTAAAATATATACTAAATTCGTATGCTTGTTTTTTTCCATTGAAAAGCAGAGTGATGGAGCGCCCCTATGGACTATTAGAAATTCTGCATGTTGTAAAATATATTTTACAACAGTATATTATCTAAACGTTACAACTTGAACATTGACAGCTTGCGGAACATTAGAAAACCCATATGATTAAGCTTTATGTTAAAAATAACATAAATATTTTGTTTATCATCGTACAGTCAAACTAATGAGCTTTACTACTGATAAAAGGCATTTTGGTTAAAACAGGGCAGTCTTGATCATTTGGGAGCCCCGGGCAATATTCAGTAAATGAGGTCCCATATTGATAATAGAAATCAGAAATAGATTAAACGGCATAGAATCGTGGCTCTTCCATGTGTGGATCCCTGGGCGATTGCCCACTTTGCTCAGTGGGCAGACCGCTTAGGCTTGCAAAACACGAAAGATAGACTGATCTGAAATACTGGTGTTACAAGCCTTTGATTCTGTTTGTATGTTGGTCTTGCTGTGAAGCCCAGTGGGTTATCTATGTTGTACCCACCACAGGTATCAAAACCCGATTTAGCTTTAGAAGCCATCAGATATATCACCAAGCTACTGGAAAGGACCTTTGATTTGAATACAAATTATACAAATTAAAGATAATGTGGAAAAAATATTTAGTTTACTTAAATGTTATTATAAATTTATTACTAAAATCATCAATATGTTAAAATTACATAACTCATTTTATTATTTTCAAATTTACATATTTAAAATTTCCCGAAACACTTATATTTTAGCTCGTTCCCTTTGGATGGGTCGAGTGCGCCTTAGTGGCTTGCATACTGGACAGAAAACTCATTGTTCGCTTTAAATTTAGAAAAAAAAAAATGCACTCCACACTTTTTAATCATATGTGCACTTTAGAAACAGCGACCAAACTTCACGACCCTCCAGTGGCAAAGCAGTAAGTTGCGCACTTGCAAAGGTAGAATAGCCGTGATGGGCAAAGCACAGATAGCCCATTAGGTTGCTTTGTTCTTAACTTCAAACAACTAAACAAATCAAATCTAATTGTTTGTTTTGGCAAAAATTAACAGAGGTTGTCATTTCACAAACTGATTTTCTTTCAGTTTATCATTTCAGATTAAAAACCGCTAATGCAAATAGACCTCACGTACCTTTGCAATTAAAATAAACAATATATTGTGATATAAAATAAAGCGTAACAAGCGAAGAAACCAGATACTTAGAAAAACTTTAACTTTCTATAACTGCTAATGGAGTACTAAAACGCTAACTGTTGTTTTGGTTAAAGGACAGCTTTGTTACTGAAACGTATTTGATTTCAGCAACACTTGTAATTCGTTCCTAATTTACCCGAAGATATTTTCTCAACCCAATCAAATTATAATTTCAATAGTGCTTACTATGGTATGCGTTCCAGTCATATATGTTAGATAATATTATTATCAAAATAAAATTAAATGCAAGATGGCAGAAAAACCATTCGGCCTATAATTTACAACCACCAAATAAATAACAGCACTATGTAACAAAATTTTTATTTGTTTTGGAATTTCGCACAAAGCTACTCGAGGGCTATCTGTGCTAGCCGTCCCTAATTTAGCAGTGTAAGACTAGAGGGAAGGCAGCTAGTCATCACCACCCACCGCCAACTCTTGGGCTACTCTTTTACCAACGAAAAGTGGGATTGACCGTCACATTATAACGCCCCACGGCTGGGAGGGCGAGCATGTTTGGCGCCTCGGGCGCGAACCCGCGACCCTCAGATTACGAAGCGCACGCCTTAACGCGCTAGGCCATGCCGGGCCCTACAAATTTTTTTTTTTTTTGTTCCTGGGTAGAAAGTGCTATTTCCCAATTGCTTATGACTAAAGTAAATGGAAAAGACCTATTTTTCTCTTCAAACTTTGCTTTTGTGACCTGGAATCGTATAACGAAAGCATGATGAGAAACTATATTTGAGGGCTGATACATGAAAGTGATTTACATAAAAGTCGCAAATCTCGAAAAACTAGTCACTTCTAAACATTTTTGTATAGGTTTAGTACAAATACATGTACATCTTCATTCATATGTTGTTTTATTCAGACCTTATGCAAATGAAAATGTGCAAATTTGCCCGTTTATACATTGAAAATAGGTTAATTTCTAAATTTCATTATCCTGGTCACAAAAGCAAAGTTTGAAGGGAATAATGACCATTTTCTGTACTTTTACAATAAAAGCAATTAAGAAATAACACATACGATCCAGGACCAAAATTTGTGTTACGTTGTGTAATAAAACATTATTATTTAAAAAAACACACGTTACCATTGTTTAAATAAAACAACAACAAAAACAAGAACTTTGATACAATAATCCATATCTATACACATGTAGACTAGAATTCTGAAATAATAGAAACTACTAGCATAAACCACATAATGAAGGTAACCATTTAATAAGTTTATGGCTCAATAGAAATAAAAAAAAAATGATAACATAACTTTTTGAAACAACAAGAGAGCTATGGTCCATCTCGGCTGTTTTATCTTATGAACTGAACTAAAATTATTAATAAATAAATTTTAAAAATCTTAAAGCCAGCCCTTATCATTCATATACTTATAAAACTTTCTTTTTAATTCACTTAAATTTACTCTCTCTGCAATGTCCAAAGGCAACTTATTCCAAAATTCAACCGCCCTGTTAAAAAAATAAAATTGTTTTAACTGAAAATAACTCCTATTCTGCAAAAATTTATATTTGTGTCATCTGGTCCTACTATTCTCTCTGTTAAGTACGAAAAAAAGATGATGCATTAACATTATCAGTTCCATATACTGTCTTAATACCTCAGTCATACAAACTCTTTTTTTTTTTAAAGAAGATAAAACAGTTTCAGAGATTTTAACCTTTCCTTGTATAACAACCACTCCGTCCAAGGCACCATTCTAGTAACTCTTCTCTAAACGTTTTTCAACATTTCAGTGCCTTTCTTAAAGAAGCCCAAGACTGACCACCATGTACCAAATGTAGTCTTACCAATGGCCTATCGAATAAAATTATAAATTCTTTAGACTTGTATTAAATATTTTTGTAGATATAATCTAAAATGCAAAATGCTATTTTTCTTACCACTATCAACAGTACCCTATTTGGATGACTTTAGAGACTGATCAACTCTCACATCAAGATCCCTTTCTTTCATGACACTGCTAAGGTCATTTCCATCCAAATTATACTTATAAGTGAAACTGTGTTAAACCCATATGCATTATCTTGCATTTATTATAGTTAAAACTCATTTGCAGTTTGTTTGCCTAATCACTAAATGATTTAAATTCTTTTCTAAATCATCATAATCATCTTCACAGCTATCAACCCCAAGACTTTAATATTTTCTGTAAAGTTAAGTACTTTATTGAGCATTCCTTCGTCCATATCACTGATGAAATTAAAAGAGCAAAGGTCTTAAGACTAATCCCTGAGGTACCCCATTTATGACATTAATCCAGATTGACGAAACTCAGTTTGTATCAACCCTTTCTTTTTTCCATCTAGCGGCTCTTTTATCCAATTTTCTCACTTATCCCTCACACCTTATGTGATTTTTTAAATATCTTTTATGTGGCACCTTGTGGAATACTTCCTGAAATCCAGACACACCAAATATACACCCTTTCCCTCATCAACATAAGAAATAACCTTTTCAAAGACATTTTTTTATCAGACTCTTAAAACTTTCCTCACCACTGATGTAAGACTAATAGGATTATAATTACTTGGACAATTTTAATTATCTCCCTTGAAAATCGGAGTAACATTAACCAACTTCCTTCCTTCTGGCACCTCTACACCATTAAAATAGTAGTGAGTGGCTCATATATCACATTTTTAATCTTTTTCAAAACTGTTGGGGAAATATTATCTACCTCAGAAGCCTTATCGTTCTTTAACCTTCCCAATTTTGTCTTAAACGAGCTCAAAATTAATGCAATCATCTGGTTAGATCTTGTTTCCACCTACCAACTGTTCAAGATGTGAAATATTTCTTAAATCTTCGTCTGCATATACTCTCACAGAGCTTAAATACATTAACTAAAACTTTAGAAATTATAACATAATCTTGTCTACTTTCACTCACAAGTTCAACATTTGAACACAGACACATCACATAAGAAAACGACCCCAGTCACTGACAGTTTCGGATGTATATTTCAAGCCAATATTTATTATTTAGAAGAAGAAGAGAAAACAACCTAATGATTAGTCTCTTGTAAAGCATCTAAAACCTGATATAAAGATTTCTGCAAGTCTTGATAAACAACATTAAGTGCAATGGCTTTATCTAAAATTGTGGAGGTTTTATAAACAAAAAATATAAAAAAATAAGGATTTTGTTTGTTTTGGAGTTTCGCACAAAGCTACTCGAGGGCTATCTGCGCTAACCGTCCCTAATTTAGCAGTGTAAGACTAGAGGGAAGGCAGCTAGTCATCACCACCCACCGTCAACTCTTGGGCTACTCTTTTACCAACGAATAGTAGGATTGACCCACGGCTGGGATTACGACCCTCGGATTACGAGGCGCGCGCCTTACGCGCTTGGCCATGCCGGGCCTGAAAGAAAATAAGGATAGGAAACCCTTCTTTAAAACTATGCTGAGAACCATTAATTAAGTGTGAAGTATTTCATTAAAGTCTGACAACAGCTTACAAAAACCTTACTAAAAGAAAAGTCAAACAAACGGACATGTAGCTTCCTGAAAAATCTTCAAACTCTTTACTTTTAAAATAGGAATTCGTTATCATGGAATTCCATGGTATTTGAAATACATAAATTAAAACAAACAAAAGACATCTTTATTGCCCTCTTTTGGTAGTTGTTGGAAGTACCGGAAACTTTATCAGTAAGAATACAGTCAGTTGTACTAGAAAATTATGAAGGATCAAGCTGTAAAAGAAAGTGAGAAAAATAATAAAAATAAAAATGAAGAAGGAAATGAGAAAGATCTAGTAAGTGTATTCCTTTAAAAAGTTGTTGGCTCACATTTGCTGGTAAATAATACGATGCTTTCAACTTTGTATATGAGTACAGATGACAGTAATTTATATATATATATATATATTATGCATGTTACTAACAACTACTACGTTAGGCTTAGTACGTAATACTGTTCCAACCGAGTACTGTTTAAGGGTTAGGCCTACGTTTAAATGCTGTGTCATAGTTTTATGTCTCAAGAAAGCATTAGAAGTAGAACGATGACACTTGAATTGTTTAAGATGATATATTTTCACTGAAATTTCTAGAGAAAATAAAGTAAAGTAGAGAAGTTATTTCAACTTTGTTTTGGAACATTATTATTTTTATCGAAAATTTCCTTCACTTGTTGGTATTACTGTTGCAACTCGAATAAAACAAATGAAATTTTAATTTAAGAAATAAATAAATAGCTAATAAAACTAAATTGTGTGCTCTTGAGATTTTATTGTATAATGCTGCAAAAGAAATGAGTAAATTTAATGTAATTTAAAAATTTATGGAGTAATGTGTATTTGCCTAACTGCTGAGTTTCAAATTAGTGACTGTGCCTGACAGCTGTGTATGAATGAAGTTTTACGTTGTTAGATTAAATTTAAATTACTTGGCATTAGTTGTATTGGCTCTGCTAGTAAGAAAAATTACTGCATAACTTGAGTCTTGCAGAAAATGACATTTTTCTTTGGCTGTAGTGATTGCAGTAAGAATAGCAAAACTTGTTAATATTATTAATATTAAAAGAATAAATACATTCCTGTCTTTACAAATAGAAATTTGGAGTAAAGTTAATCAAAGAGAGTATTTATTTTAGGTTTTTCTCATTTCACAATTTTTGTGTTAAAAGCTTAAGTTTCATACTGTATCAATTATGGTACCTGATTATAAGAACATGTACTAAACAATTTTCTTGATACAAGGTTGCTTGCTTGTTGAATAGTGAACTTTGTTTTACACTTCTTTTGATTAACAGATTCATTACAAGTGAAAAAAGAAAGTTAACTGGCCCTGTAACTGTTTCAACTTTATTGGCAGTCAGTTTTTCAAGATAGTACCTAATAGGAACAAATTTAAACTTTATTAGTTACAACCAGCAGGTGACTGTATCTATCAACATAAATTGTTTAAGAAAAAGGGAAAGTTTAAAATAGATATTTAAAAAGGTTATAATTTCTAGCTGTTTGCATTTCTGCAAAACTCTGTAGTTCTGTTTTGTTTTCTCCATTAGATTAAAATTAGTGCTGGATAGTAAGTGGTATTTGCTAATCAATTGTCAGGCATATCAATTAATTTCATTTAAATAATTGATTATTTTCTTATGAGATTTTGATAGTTGGAATTATGAAAAATGGTAACATTAAAAACACTGATTTTGATTAGTTGATTATTTTCATGAGTTGTTAAATTTATTTAGTTGAATACCCTTGAATTAAATTAAAATGATAATAAATCATAAAAGCAACATTTTTATTATTTGGATAGCTGTAATAATTAAATACAATAATAATTAGAAATGGTAATGTGGTTATTTTCTTGATTAAATCAATCATTCACCATATATATTTTGTTTTGAGACATGAATAAGTAGTTTCTTTTGATAGTCTGAAGAAGATAAGCAGTTACAGGAAGAACTAGAAATGCTTGTACAAAGGTTACGTGTAAGTAACAAGTTTAAAATTTATTTTTTGGCAATAGCTATTTACTGTTTGCACGTAAGAATAACATTGTGTGTAACATTAGTTTTTTAGATTATTTACAATAAATCTGAGCATATACACTTTCACTATTAAAGCCATTAATGGTTTTTTTTCATACCATAATTTGTAAAAATGAAAAGAGCTTTGTGTCTGATATTCATTTCTCTCATCACATTTACGAGTAATTCAATAAAATACGAGACATTTTTAGGTCATAAAATATAAAATATATAGTCTAAAGATTAATTGCACAGCATTCTCTTTGCTTACTAACTAAAATCTGTTTCATAAATAGTATGCAAACTGTAAGCACCTAATTCATCATCAAGCAAAATCGTCATATTTATAAGTAAACACCTTTCTTATAGACCTATTGCATAGGCTCTCAGGTAAAACTTGTTGCTAAATCCTTACTTTAGGCTTTAACATATTTTCTATGAAGAAAAATAGATTTTGTGAATTGAAATGAAATCATTGAGTTAGATCATGAAGATATTTTGGTATATTATGATATAAAATCCATTGTAATTTGAATAAAGAATTCCAGATGGAATAAAACAAGCTGTATATAATATCTTATGTCAATGTGGTTTGAAATATATTGGCCAAATCTCCAAATAAGAAGAGCACAAGTCAAATTAATAGAAGATAATTTTAAAATTTGCAACTTTATGAAAATTCACAGGGGTGCTCAAGCATTGTAAAATACAAATACTGTCATAACTTAGGGCTAATTTGTGTCCTTTATGAGTCCAAAATTCTTAAATAAATTTTTCTCTTCTTTTCTTATATATGAGAGAAGTTTTTTCCCAAAGTATCTTATGGACAGGTATGAACTGGAATAAAATTTCTCCTATATCAATAAGGGAGAAGAGAAAAAGTGATTATTTAAGAACTTTTGAACTCATAAAGGGACAAAAATTAGCCCAGAGTCATAACAATATTTGTATTTTTTCAATGCTTGAACAGCGTCATGAATTTTCTTAAAGTATAAACTTCACATGTAAAATTTCAGTGCTATTAGTCAAGATTATTATGATATGTAACTTTTGTGATCCCCATGTATAAACCTTATACATATTTGTCACACATGCCAAGTTACTGAAAAAATGTATGTTTCATGAAGTAAGTATTATGTGTACAAATTGTTATTTAGTTTTGCTTTACTACTACTTCAGTGATCAAACTGTTTAATGTACTGTTTTATCAGGAAGATGATACCAAGTTGTACCTTCCTGCTCTTGAAAGTCTTCGAAATTTAATTCGAGCTTCTACTACATCTATGACTTCTGTTCCAAAACCACTCAAATTTCTTAGACCTCACTTTGGAACTTTGAAAGAAATCTATGAAAAAATGTCAAGTGAGGAAATTAAGGTAAGTTTATCATTGTGAGTGTAAATTAAACTAAGAAGTCTTTGTTTACTTCAGTACAGAGATAATTCACAGTAATAAAATCTGTAATTTAATGTTACTTTTCTTTAAAAATCATAATATACTGTAAAACATTTGGTAACACAACGTTTTATACACTATTTGAGCTGAAAGCATTAGAATTGAACACCCTTATTTAGTAATAGAATTTTCCTTAGTTCATTTGTACATGTTTTTTGCAGTGCAAAATCAGTATTGAATGATACAAAAAACAGCCATTGGAGACAGCTAGTTGTAGGTGAAATATCTTGATACAACAAACCCAGTGTTCTTCAGTGTGTAATAATTGCAAAATCTTGTACAGAAAACATTCTTGTCTGCTCTTGCATATGTAAGTCCACACTGGTTAAATTTCTGGTGGAATGGAAGAGAGCATGTTATGCTTATGTTGAACTGTAGTCAATTTCTCAAAATGACTGCAGATTGAACTCGTAGAATATGAAAATTTGATGTTAAAAAACAGCTCTCAAATATTATTGTCTAGGACTGTAAACATCTGTAGGGTGTGTGATGCTTCATGTGTATAAGATCTTTCAAATGAGCTGCAATTAATGATCTAGGAATTATTCCAGTGAGATTGATAGTAGCAAACATTGTGTTTGGAACAATGGAAAATTTTCCTTGTGGAACATCAGATTTTGCTACATGTATTTGTCCTAAATGAATTAATATGAGTGTGAGGACAGGTTACAGAATGTTTTGGATACAAGATTTTATTTTCTAACTCTGAAAAGTAGTGTAGGAAGTGTCATTGTTTAACAAAGCTCCTTTATGTGTGGATTAATTCCTCTGATAATATTGAAGGGATCCATAAATGATTCATCTTGCTGTGGTTTTGGTTAATACTGAAATGCCTGTTTAAGTAGAATTGTATAAGGAAATATCATACCTGTTGAACATAATACAGCTTACCATCTTCAAGAGTAATTTAAGTTAACTGACTCTGGTACTCTATTTTACCAGCTGAGGTCTTAACATTAATCTTGGTAGTTGAGTACAAATTAAATGTAACCAAGAAGCTTATTGTACCTTTAACTTATTTCAGTTTATATGGCAAACTATCATACCAAATTCATAAACTCTTTGTTGTCAGTAATGAGACTTAGGTTGTTATTGTGATAAAAATGAGTCAGTACTATAATAAAGTTTTGAATTCAGTAGTAATTATGAAATCATTTAAATGGTGTCTTGTATTAAAAGTTTTGGTTACATGATGTAGAGATGTAAAACGTGTGTTTATAGACACAATTACTGCCAATTGACAAATTAATTTAGATTATGTATGTGATATAATATTTGGTAATTTTATTTCTCCAATAGAGATTTTGTGCTGATATTGTGTCAATTCTGGCAATGACTATAAGTGAAGAGCGGGAATGCCTGAAGTATCGTCTTCTTGGTTCTCGTGAGCCTATTGGTTCCTGGGGTCATGAATATGTTAGGTTAGTGGATTGTTTCTATACAGTAGTAATGGAGAAAGTCATTCCTTTCTTAGGTTATGACAGTTTCTTCAGTATTCTACAGTGAACAAAGAATGCACCAGCTTTAAAAAAAAATCATTCCACATATTTGAAAAATTCAACATTTCTCTTCTTCTAATATAAAAGTATTGTCTGGAACACATGAAGTGTTTATCACATTTGCCAATAATAGCTTTCTTGCTTTTATATTAAAATGTGTGTGAAATTTGAAGATGTTTTAACCTTTTTTATTTTCTACCACAAAATAAATTATTCACTAATTTATGCCTTTATTAACATTTGAATATCACTGGTATAGAAACCTTTATAACCTGAGCACTTTTGAAAGGTGGACCTTTCTTCTTCAGGGGCATTCTGGGATGATTGAAAATCTGAAGAAGAAAGGTCCACTTTTCAAAAGTGCTCGGTTTAAAGGGTTTTTATTTCAGTTTCGTCAAGACTTCTTGGACCTACGTGTTTTTAGGACATCACGAATATCACTGGTGATACGATATCTTCTTAATTTCAGATTTTATTAAGGTAACTTTTAAGTTTCATATTTAAAAACACAAGTAAATAAATCTGAGAAGAGGCATGAATTCAAATTATGCTGTAAACTAATTTTTATAGGGTGTGCTAAATTATTTATTAATTCTTTTAGCACAACCTTGTTCCGTGGTACCAACCATGTAACCATTCTGTGCTTGTAACCATTTTCATGCTATTACTTTTAAATTAGTGAGCTCATGTTCACAAAATTTGGCTGATTATCAGTAAACATTGCAAGGATTCCTTACACAAAATATCGGATCTTTTTATTGACTCTTAAGGTTTGTTAAGCAGTGTTTTTCTTGGGCCTTTTTTGTTTTTGCATGTTACTTATCAGACATGCAAAGTAATTTTCATTTTAAGATCAAAAATACTTTTATGCATCCTTAAATTTTCAATTTGTACACATGAAATCCTTATGATGTCCAGATAGTTTTAGCAAATGATTCTTGACAAAAAACTTTATATTTATATTATTTTTACTAACAAATATCTCTATGGGTTTGGTCAAATTGACTGACCCTGTAACCACCATATAAAATTAGGAAATGAAACTAAATTATGCTTTTTTTGTTCTATAATTACTACAGATTATAAAATGAGAAATAAATGTTTATGCTAAATGGCTTGACCCTTTCTAGATGGGTCATGGGTGAAAGGTCATGTTGTCACTTTTGTGGACTTGTATTCAAAATTTTATTGAACCCCTATTTCATGAATTTATTTCCTTGAAGTTTGGTATTAAACTGTAGATTACAATTCAGATTTTAATATTATAGGTTATTTAATGTTTTTTAATTTAAAAATAAATATTAACCCTTTTACAAGGGGTCAGGGTTCAAAGGCTATATCATCACATTTGTTGACTTGTATTCAACATTTTATTGAACTGTTGTTTTATAAATTTATGTCAATAAGTTTGGAATCAACTTGTAGATTATAATTCAGACTTTAATATTGTGTATGAGTTAATTTCTTACTTTAAAGGTAAATATTAAAAGAAAACATCCAAACATAGAATTTAATGAGTCACATGGTATGTTGAATGCATCACTGTTAAAATTAGATGTTTGTGATGTCAAAATACTAAGTCTGTAGTTTCATACAAATTAAGAACTCAAATTACTATTACCAAGCTAGAATATAAAATAAGTACCTCGTATCTTTTTTATTTTGTTGAGATACGGCTTATGTACTAAATCAAACATGGTGGCCCCATTCAACTATTTTCATTTTTGAAATGGTCCTTTATTTACTCTTACTACAGTGTATGACAAGTTTTCTGTTGTGGAGATTTGTCAGTGTGAACAAGTAATTTAGGTTGTGAATAATCCTGATTGCTTATGCATAGAGTAACTAGGCTTTACTGTAGTTTAGTTTACTACTTCTAGTTAGAGAACCCTACCACGACATTTTAAAAGTTTTTTTCAGTGGCCATAAGTAGACAAATATAGAAGAATTTATATATATTACGGAGAGAGTAAAAAAGAGTTACCAATCATAGGAAAATGAAATAAACAAAATATTTCCATATAAAAGAAAACAAAACTGAATGGAATACTTCAAATGACAATAATGAACTTCTAATGATAACGTCTTTCAATTTACGAGTTTTTGTAGATGCTCTCTAGGACTGAGATGTTCTAACCACCACAAGATGCTTAGTGAAATACATCTGTTTTTCCTAGATTTTAAAATAAAATCTTAGATCCTGAAAATCAGTAAAAACATACAAATGTATAATTTGATTTATTAAGATGTTGCATAAGTATCGGTCAGCTAATAGTATATATATATTTGAGAGATTTGTTGGGTCCAATGGCACAGAGGCTAAAAATAGTTATTGTGTGCATGTGAATAAAGGTGTATGAAGAGTTTAATTTAAAAAAAAAAGTAGATTTTGGTGTTTTATAACTTGTCTAGATACAGAGATTTCATGTCAAACTTTTTCCAAATATAACAGACACTTAGCAGGAGAAATTGCACAAGAATGGGGAGACCTGACTGAGAAAAGTGCAGAAAGGGAACACTTAGAGAAACTTGCAAAAGAAATTGTACCATATCACATGTCGCACAATGCAGAGGCTGAAGCATGTGATTTACTGATGGAGATTGAACAGCTTGATGTTCTTGAAAATTATGTTGATGAAGATGTTTACCCTCGTGTCTGTCTGTACCTGACCAGGTAAGGGAAGTTGAATGTTGACAGGTGAAATTTTTCAAATAGTTCTTTGAGAAAGTTTTATGGATTATTCTGAAATACCCAGCACTGATGAGGATCAAACCATTACTTAGAAACTGATGGTAAAAATGAGAAAAACTAAACATGCAGTAGAAGTTAGTATGCTTCTTGTAAAGCTATGTGTGGTAACGTGTACATTATAAATTCTCTGCTATATTTTAAGGTTTTTCTAAAACCTACTTTGTTAATCCTTCTGAACTCAAAAGGGCATTAATTTGGTTAATTATTATTGGTTGCTGGTGTTTTCTAAAAGAGTGGGTTTATAACAAAAAGTAACCGGTTAAGGTTAGCCAGTAGTTTGTGTCATTAT
The DNA here is from genome assembly GCF_004210375.1 of Tachypleus tridentatus. Taxonomy (NCBI): domain Eukaryota; kingdom Metazoa; phylum Arthropoda; class Merostomata; order Xiphosura; family Limulidae; genus Tachypleus; species Tachypleus tridentatus. The sequence continues at coordinate 31,258,301 of NC_134828.1, read as the reverse complement.
TTCTATCAGTAAATGTATGTATATGGTGGGTGACTTCTTATTTTACAGCTAGTTATCAATCCCAATGCTAACAAGTATGAACTAACATATTATAAAAGATTACTTCCATGATTGCTTGTTTGTTGTAAAGTTACCAATAGATCTAAATCCATTTTTGGTGAAAATGTTACTTTTTCACTTTTTGTATCACTTAGTATGGAAAAAGTTGCTTTCTTTACATGACCTTGTTAGTTGGATTTATATGAAGCATAGACACAAACATGTTTGTAAAGCACATGGTTACAAGTATATCAACTGAACATTTGTTAGTATGAACTAAGATTTTTGAATTTTCATTATTTGTGATGACAAAGCTCGCACATGTGATGAAGAATGAATATTTCAGTTTTTACCACATTATCATAACATGAACCAGATCTGACTTTTGGTGATATTAAAATACATACTTTCTAATGCGAAAATAACTTACCTTTTATACTATAATACAAATTGATCTTAAAAATAGTCAGTACATATTAAACATAAAACTGATAGAGTATAAATCATAGTATCTACACAGATAAGAATTTACATATAGAAGATTCAAAGTAATCAAATTACTTATGTATTCAGAAGTACACCACAAATATCTTTCATAAAATGTGCTTAAAATGCACATATCTTACCATTTTTATCATTGAGTGGTTCACATCTGCTATACTTGTAGTGTTGTTATTACTCCAAGTACATGCACTACATACATTTACCTTTTCTCTTTGTCCAGTTAAATGTGTGAAGTAGTAAAAGTGTGGGATATGAGGGGACTTTCCACAAAACTTGTCAGCAGAACGATTGGTCAACAAGAAGCCTTGGGGCTATGGATTGCATTTTAAATTAGAGGAGTCCTTTTAATCAAGTTCGAATAAACCTGCTGCTGTCAAACGTGCTTGTAAAACTAACAGTCAACTTCACAAAATATTGTTTGTTCCATTATGTTTTTCTTCAAAAAACAATACAAACACAATTACATAATTAGAGAAAAATCATTTTATCTTGATTAGTGTCAAAGTAATAATGTTATACAGAGTCAAAGTCATTACAAAATCATATTTTAATTACTTTTTCTGTATGTTGTTTTCAGGTGTTTTTAGAAATTGTAATATTTATTTTGTATAAAAACCCTAATTATTTTGTTGTATATTGTACCTGAACAAGATTGGTGCTGTGTCACAATATGTATGCTCTCTATGTAAAAAACCCTTCACTATGTTTATAACTTATTGGTTTACTATATTGTATTGGCGTAATGTGCTACTATACACAACTGTGCTATTTAACTTCCTCACACAAATGAAGCTATGCACATGCATTTTTTCTGGTAAGGTGTGCTCCTAATATATGCACAGTTTTTATTACACATATCTTCAGCTGTTTATTTTCAAATTCCTTAACATGCCTATGTGTGTGTGTGTGTATATATTACATTTTAAAGTATTTTGAGTCCATATCAGACAATTGACCATACAAGCATTTGATGGTGACTGACATCAAGCAGATTGTATTTTGTGAAACTATGGTTTTAAAAACAAAGTAAATAGAAATATTAATCTGTAAGTGTCTGTCATGGCAAATATGGCATGCACAAACATGCTATTGGAGAATATGCTAAAAGTTCTGATTCTTAGCCCAAGGGTTATTTTGTAGATGTGCAATTTACCCAACATGCAAAACATGAACTGTTTGCTATGAAGGAATAACTTAAGTTTGGAGTTTGTTAAGCAAGAAAATCTGAGTTATCATAACTTGCTTCAAGTTACAGTATACTACTGATCCAATATAACATAAATGTATTCAGAGCAGTTGTCATATTGAGTAGCTTAATCAACTGAACTTCATCAAGTAAACTTTGTCAGTTCAGATAGCTCATTATTATTACCATTGTAGTATTACCCTTTGGCCACCCTAAAAAGTACAATAAGTGCAGCAAATACAAATGAAATACTGAAATAGTCTTCCAACCTCACTGTATATACAGAAGAGAGAAGCTTCAGTTATAACTTGCAGGCTTAGGGTAAACTGTGGAAGTACATATGTGCAGAAATGTCTCAGTTAGAAAACATTATTACTTTGAAATTCATCACAATTTTAGTTTTGAATGCTGTTGTTTAAAAAGATTAATTAATACTTAGAATGAGAAGATGAGTAGAATGGTGTAGACAAGTGTAACAATTAGCTTTAATAACTTGGTAAAGAAACTATGAAAATGGATGTTTAATATTAGTTTTGAGAATTTGTATGATATTTGATTAGCTAATAAAATTAACAGTGTTTCTTATGGTAGTAGCGTAGGATTAAATAGTGGTGTATCATCGTGCAGTATACTTATAAAGAAGCACATTATGCTAATATAATAATAGGTAAGCAAACAATGATTTATAAGCTCAATTGTGGAATATACATCATGTTTCAATACAACATTGGCATGTCTGTCTTCAGGTATGGTAAGTACTTAGCAATACAAGTTTCATAAATCATCATGAAGACAGAAGACACAGATTAAATGTGAAGAAAATGGTGTTAGCAGGTGACAGGTTTTGGTAGAGATCAAGTTCTGCAGGCCGCTTTATATAATTCCTGGAAGAGAACTGTACTCATATAGCTGACTTGCTAGTTACTTAATGAAGAGTGTTAAGATATATCTGATATTTATATATGAAGTTTAGGAGCTGTCACCTGTACCTAAGTTGAATCGTACCTTTCTAAATATTTCCTGCACATGTATTCACAAACAGTTTCCTGACTTACCATGATTGGTTGTATGTTGTGTCCCCCTTTCTGGTAACTATTTTGTGCCAAATTCCTAATTTATATCAGTTTGTTGAATAATTTCTAACAAAAACTACAAATAGTAGATTTTGAACTAAAATCCTAATTTGAGTGAAAATTGGTTAAAATAAAAGGAAGTTTTCCAAGTGAGAAAAGAAGAAACATTAAGGGATTTAATTTTAAAAACATAGAATTATGTACATCAGAGAGGAAAATCTTTCTTATATTGAAATTTGATAAATAATGGATAACAAACATTGAACATAATGTTGATATTTGAATGATAGAGAATAACCAATATTAGAATATAAAATGTCATGTAATGAGCTAGTTTCTCCCTTTTTACTGCCATCAATTAAGGGTGAACCAAAAATATAAATATTTAGTATAATTTTTCTAAATGTTATCAAGGCTTACACTTATTTTATGAGGATGCACATACAGGTACATGTGTATGTAAGTGAAGATCCATTCTTGTACCTTTCTTCATGCAGTTATTGTATTTCATAAACCAGTTCCGAAACCTCAGTGTTACTGTCTTTAGTGGGAAGAATAAATCAATTTACCATATTTCAAGCCTTCAAACATAATACAAAATCAGGAATAATTTAATAAATAAGAAATGAAGAAAACTGAAACCATCGAATAATCAAATAAAAACAAAGACCCTAACTTTAATATACATAATATTTTCTCATACTCAGTGAGAATATGAAAAGACAACAACAAATTGAAGTAAAATTATGACTAATGTATATTAAAGAATATTTTATAATGAATGGTACACTGATTTATGGGCCCATATAAACCAACACTGTCACATTGAAGGATAAACATGTGATTATTTATATAGAAACATATTTGACAGTATGTGACTTCTACTGACCAGATAATATATTTGAGAATTTCTATTACAATAAGAGTTTCTTTCATTTCAAGATATGGTTCAGAAACAAAATTGATATATGGTGAAAAGTATATATATAAACATAGAAGAGTATCGAAGCTTTATTTACATGAAGTTCATAAAAATAAAATTGAACTGTTCTCTTTGTATTTTTGATATTGAATGTACAAAAATGTTTTTAACCAAAATATAATTATTCTGATAATATTAGATGAGTTGTAGGTCTGTGAGCTGTATAGTTTATATTGTCTAATAGCTGTTTGATGTATTTGTTTAAAAATTAACAACCTTTTTTATCAATTATTAAGACCACAGAGAATGTTTTCCAATCAATGTTTAGTATTTTCCTTCTGATCTTCTGAAGATGGTGGAAAGTTTTCCAGTAAAACATGCAGAGTTTTTAATTGTATATTTTACTTTCAACTTGTATAGTTAATTATTGTGTATTTTTCAATGTTGAATGTTCTTACTTATGAAATATATACTCAAGAATGGTCATATAATGTATTAAAATTAACAATTAGTAATTGTTATGAAAATTAAAATACATAAATGATATATATTGACTAATTTATTTTTACAACATGTTGAAAGTGGCATGCAGAATATCTTCATTCTGGTTTTATCTAAGATTAGATTTGTTTTTATTTAATGTTTATTGTTGAAAAGCTCTCAAAGTAATATTAAAAGTAACTTAAGCATTCAACCACATTAGTAATTTTAACTCGGAACATGTGTTTCATTGGAACTAAAACTAGTAATTCCTAAATCTTTGTATGTTTCAAGAATTTTTGTTTTGGTATATGCTTAAAAGTATTTGTTTTTTAGTTGTGTTCCTTATGTTCCTGAACCTGAAAACACTTACCTTCTAAAGACTGCTCTGTCCCTTTTCCGGAAGTACAATCGTTACCCTGAAGCTCTAAGACTGGCTATGCAGTTAAATGATTTGAAGCTTGTAGAAGAAATATTTACTTCTTGTAAAGACAAGTTAGTTTTTCCTTAATATCTTTGAGTTATTTTTAAAATTAATTTAAAGGTGTTTTATCTTTTGTAGTTCAATGTTTGTCACTGGTAAAGAAAGTTTTGTTTTGGTTTGCCACACTTGTTATCCTGAAAGAAACAATGCAGTATTAGTTTTGTAAATGCTTGATAAATATTGATTTGTTGTGCAAGCATGCTCGACGTGGGTGGAACTTATGCCATTGTTTTTATTACCTTTTTATTCTGTAATGCCCCTTCCCCCTCCTTAATTTCCCAAATTAAGGAACTCTATTATTCCAAAGTCAATTCTTCCGGTATACATTCAGTGTTTATGGAGAAGTTGGAAGATTTTCAAATGGTTCTTCAATAAAATTACTTAAAATCCAAATAAAAAAACCTTGTTTCTAAAACCTTGTTTCCAAATTGTTAAAACACTATGTTAACGATAACTGGATGACAATTTATTTTTTTCTACAAGTCTACAGAAACATAACATTGTTTTTAGTTGTATTGTGGGGCTAGACTCTTGAAACTTCATCCTAATACTTGTTAATAATTCAAGTGATGAGAACAGTATTTACGTTTTGTTGATAATTTACTGGAAACATTTTATAATGTCATTTGTTTTTCATTTAAAATTTGTATTTGGTCATCCTTAATAATAATAAAACCATTAGCACCAATTTTGTGTTTGCCAATACTTCGCTTTTCTGATGATGTATTGAGTAAATTGACTTGTAATCAAAACTAAAAAAAAAGAGGTACTGGTTTAGCTTTCTGTGAATTACTTATTTTCATGTATTCTCAGTATGAACTCTGCTGGATTGAACAGTGTAGAGTTAATGTATATAATAAATAAACCAAAAACTGTTAACTCTGAATGTATAACTTAAAATTATAAGCTTGAATTTAAGAAAAAAACAACATTTTTTGTAGCTCTATCCAGAAACAGATGGCATTCATGTTAGGAAGGCAGCAGATTTTCCTGGAGCTGAATGAAGATTTAGATGATTATGATGATCTGGTTGAGACTATGTCTAATTCACATTTAAACAACCATTTTTTGGCTTTAGCCAGAGAGGTAAGCTTGCAGACAAGAGATTTGCTAAAACTGAAAATTTATCTTTACTAGATTGAAAAACATTAATACAGTTACTCCCATTAGTAAAACCCTCCAGTGGCTTGATGGTAACTCTGCAGATTTATGACTCTAAAGTTTGAGTTTCAATATCCATGATGGACAGAGCACAGATAGCTCATTGTGCAGCTTTTTACTAAACAACAACAAAGCACCTTTAAGTTCTTACTTATGAGGTTGGTGGATCAGATTGACTTTGTAACTATCAGTATCCATAGTTTAACTTTTAATATGTTATGTGTATCTCCATGAAATTTGACAAGCTTTCAGTGAATATTACAAATTTTTTATACATGAAAGAATCATATTATTTAGTTAAATATTTTTGCTAAAGATTTGTCAATGAATATATGAAGTCATAGTGTTGACTACTCTGAGCACGAAATGGTTTTCATCTTAAGATTAAAAATTTCTTTGTGTGAAAATTTTCATATTCTTTGTACTTAAACTTCTTATTTTATCTGGTATTTTCTTTACCTGAACTGTACATATACTTAATTGATTTGGTTCTAGAGATTGTGCTAATGAAATGTGAAATCTGTAAGATATAGTTTTTTTTTTTTTTTACACATGACAAGCTGGTGGGTGAGCTATTCAGGGTCTGAAAGTGGACAAGTGCATTAAATAATAAATTTTTTTGTAGAAGTTGTAGAAAAAAATCAAAACTAAATAATTTATTTTTCTGAAACTATGTATCTTTGGGAAAGTTATTGTCAAATTTAAAACAATTTCATCCACTAGTTTTATTTTTTGAATAAAATGTGAGAGTTCTTAAAACATAAGTACCTGATAGTCATAAAGTTAAATCTTTACAGCCTTTATATGTAGCACCAGAACTTTTTTTTTTCATTCACCTGGGAAAACTTGGGAAATTGTGATTTCTGAGTGCTCAGACTTTTCTGTAATTAACCAATATGAATATTCTGTTTCACTCTGCATATATGTTTAGAAATTAAAATATTTCTGATTATGTCTCTCAGAGGTGGATATAAAAATGTGGAAGGGAAATTGTAACTTGATTTGAAACCATTCTTGTTAATGTTAACATTATAAAAGATAGTTGCATGTACTTAAAAATTATTCAATAAATATGGTGTAAGAGAAAAATATTTTTTCTCTGATGTTTTTTGAACCTGGATTCTTTATTTTAGCTAGACATTATGGAGCCCAAAACTCCTGAAGATATCTACAAATCTCATTTAGATAATACAAGTAAGTTTTATCTGGTTTGAGCTGAACAAAATAAAATATTTAATGTTTCAGTGTTAAATAGCCAACTCCAGTGAAACATGCATTCAAGCATGACATTTATTATGAATATTAAACATTGGTTATATTCTTTCACCAGTATGATATACTTAGCACTTGCTCACAAGATTTTCTTCAGGATAAAAGTCTTGACAATCAATCACTGATGGTAGACAAGAGGTAGATCTGAAATATAATTTTTGCATGGCTGTGTTTTGAAATATATAATGGGCTGATTAGTATGAATTGTTAAAATACATCTGCAGACAAGCATAATTTTAATTACAAATAGTAGCTGTGGAAAGTTTTGTTGTAAAGGTTTGAATTTCTAATTTAGTGCTCCTGTAGGATATAGTGTTGTGTAGTCTATTTATGATCCTTTACTGGCTTGCAATTCAGTATTCTAGTAATGTTACATTGGGTCTGGCATGGGCAGGTGGTTGAGGCATTCGATTCATAATCCAAAGGTTGCGGGTTTGAATCCCCATCACATCAAACATGTTCACCCTTTCAGTTGTGGGAGTGTTATAATGTAATGGTCAATCCCACTATTGTTGGTAAAAGAGTAGCCCTAGAGTTGGAGATGGGTGGTGATGACTAGCTGCCTTTCCTTTAGTCTTACACTGCTAAATTAGGGATGGCTAGTGCAGGTAGCCCTCGTGTAGCTTTGCATGAAATTCTAAACAAACAAACAATATTATGTTAATTCCTTTTTGAAATCTTTATTTCAGTGATTTGGAGGTTATTTGATTAATTAGACTAAAATGTAGAAACAGAGTAATAGTTGATGCTGTTGAAGACTTGTTGGTTACTTGACCTATTTAAAGTTCTGGTGACAACAAATTGCTTAACACAGTTTTTTACATACACACAATTATTTCAAAATTGTTAACTTTCAAATATGTTTCCTAAAGCTGGGATTAATTTCACTTACAGCTGTTTTTTATGAGTTTTTTTTTTCTAAAACAGTTAAAATTTAGTAAATTATAATAAGATTTTATCACTTACTAACTATATTGAATATGGTCCAAACAAAAAATGTCCCTTTAGTGATTGTTGTTTAGTGTGATTGAGGAAATTGTACTAATTATTATATCTGTTTTGAACTGTTAAGTTTGATTCAGTTACATCGAGTAAGTAAATATTGATAAAATACTTCAAAAGTGTTTTGTTTATGTGATCTAGTCAGCCAACAACTTTTCAGAAATGTCATTGCTACTTAAAACACCACCTAATTTGGTTTTATTTAATCTCGCCACTGCATGTGATTGTAAATTTGGGTTTAGAAAGGTACAATAACCTGCTATTTAACTAGTTCAGTTCTTATAAACATTTGACACCAGCATTATTCTAACATCAGTAGTAAACACTGTTATAGAAGAAACTACAAAGGCAACATAAATAAAAAATAAAATAAAATACTTTAAAAAAAACCTGTAAAATTAACCATATTTAAATAAGTTATAGTTGATCTGAGCCTTGTTATTAAAAACTTAACTAATGTTGTGAATTATTGGTGTTCAATATTTAATTTTCTGCATGAAATGATAATGTTATTTATTTTGTAAGATGGTATGTGTTTTTCAGGGGTTTGTTGTGCAACATTTCATGTTTTTTTGTAAGTTAACTGAAAACCAAGTCTTATTTTAAAAGGCATTACATTTTATTTAAGCACATGTTAAAAATATGTAAAGGCATTAGCTTGGATCAGCCTTTCAAACAAAAATTATAATTAGCTGCTGTCTATAAGCTTTTGATTGCTCTCTACCAGGTTAGTTTATGTTACCAGTAGAATATTTAGTTGTAACAAAATAAAGTCTGTTTCATTTCCATCAATGGTTGATGTTACAGCTTGGTCAGTCTTTGGTAAATTGAAATATACCAGTGTAAAAATAGAAAGGTCCTTGCACAATACGGTTTTACAATATAATTCTGCACTTTTATGTACATTTATTTTTGGAAATCCTAGAAAGCTTATTCTTATTTTTAAAGTATGTTATTTCATAGTTTTATTATTAAATATTGAGTTTCTAAATTTCTTCTTTAAGTCACTAAATGTAGACATTTGAATATTATAATAGATTTCAATTCATATTTCAGGGCCAACTTTTGGACAGGGAGGCAATGTTGATTCAGCAAGACAGAACTTAGCATCTAGTTTTGTTAATGGACTGGTCAATGCTGCCTTTGGCCAGGATAAGCTACTTGTAGAAGATGGAAATAAATGGTTGTATAAAAACAAAGAACATGGTTTGTAATTTTCTCTACTTTTGATAAGTTAATGTTGTATGAAATTTTATTGTTTGTTTATTCTCTGTATGCAATATCTTATTACTAAGTTGAACTGTTAAACATTTTATTACTTTAGTAAATCTTCACAGGCAGTTTTCTAGAGTAGTTGGCTATTCTTCATCAGGAACGTACGGTTAGGGGTTAAAGAGAGAAAAATAAGTACAGGTCAAGTGTTTGTTGAGACAGACGTGAAAGCTTACCAGTCCTAAGTAAACAGGGAGTTAGGGTACGTGTGTTAGGCATTGGAATTTTCAAGGCATGTGTTTAGCTCTTGTTATAAAATATGAAAAAGAATGACAAAGGTGAAAATAAATGTTACAAAGAAGAGTGTTGACAACAATAACTTAGTACTAGGTTGAATACAGGAAACAGTTCTTTAATATATGGAAAAATGCAGCAATAGCTTATTTAAAAAAGTGGAAACTTAACTTTAAAGACTTAATGTAACATTTATAGGTATTCAAACAAAAAATTAAAGTATGAGTAGAAAACAATATATAGGGAGAATAGAATAAAAGTATGGATTAATCCTTACAGGTATGAAGAATGGTAATAATAATTTTCAAATGATTGAATGATAATTAATTCCAGAATAAATAGTGAGTATGGAACTTTTGTGATTTTAAGAAATGTACAAATGTCAAAACCCACAGAATTAAGATTAATGTCAGTTGGTGTTCAAATCTTCTTTAAATTATTTGTTTTTTTAATTTATTATTAAATTAAAGGAGGTGAGTGAGTTTCTTCATTATTTGTTGTTTTTAAATTTTGAATTGTGGTTGATAACCAGTAGAGCATGTGACAGTTATCTGGTGAATGTCTCAAGGCATTGTTGTATTAGATATTGGTAGTGTTTTCAGTTGATTGGACAGTGTAATTATAACTCATTTTAGTAATTGTTTTTCTTTTAAAGGATCAATAGCACTTTTTATAGTTCTTGCTGTCAGGGCAGAGTTAATTGAATTTGAAGGTTTGGCTGAATGTATTATATTTTTTGTCTGAGTGGTGACAGTTTTTTTGTAGTTTGAGTATAGATTAGTTCTGATAGAGATTAGTGTAGAAAACTATGTTTTAAAGTCAGTTACAGTTATGTGTATCAGAGTAATTTAAAGTAAATTTCACCAAACTATTGAAGGAGTTAGTATGTCCATAAAGGGGTTATAGGGAGTCTTCATTTTCATTGCAGAAAAAAAAAATCATTAATGTAGTATCCACAGATCGTAGATTTCTCAGTATAATGTTCTAATAGTCTAGTTTCTAAATCTTTCTTTAACATTTTGCTCTAGATTAGTACCAGTTTGGTACTCATGGCTCTATTTATTTTTTTAAAATAAAAACTTTATCTATGAATGAGTCTGCCTAAGTATAAGTGTCAAGTTCTGTACCTGTCAGAGTTGCTTTATGGATTGTTTGTTTGAAGAGAAGACACATTAACAGTGCAAAAAAGTGCACGTATTTGAAGGGCAGTCCTTTGCCGTTAATTTTGAAAGATCAGTTGCTTCATGTTTTTGATACAAGTTGATAGGCTTCAAGGGATATCTTTGATACAATGGTTGAAGTAGGTAGACAAGTTTGTCAGTCGGCATAGAAATGATAGGGCAACCGAGATCATTAGGTGTGTGTATTTTCGTTAATATGTAAAAATAATATAAAGTGAGGTGTTTAGGGAAAAATATGTTGCAACCTGTGTGTTTCTTTTTCTTTATATTATAAAGTATCCTCAGTAGTTGTAATGAATTGGATTGTAGGGTCCACTTCTTTATCATAGTTAATAGCTGAGATTTGGGTAATCTTTGGTGATATATTCATTTTTGTTAAAGGTGGCAATTATGGGACTTTTGTCAGCAGGATTAGTTGCAATGTTTTGTTTTGGTAAAGTTAGAATGGTACATTTATTATAAAATATTATATACCTTAGAATTAAAGTTCATGATTTCAGCCTTTTCAGTTGAAGTAACAAAGGTATTTAAATTGAGTGTGATCTTGTGACGTGACTGTCAGTATTGCTGGATTTTTTGTGTGAAATTTCTCAAAGACTTGTGCTGCGAGCAAATTCTTGTAAACCAAAAGTAATTTTGAAACTGTTTAGATTGTTAAATGTAGGACATGGGTTGAGACCTTTAATGAGTAGGTTAATTTCAGCTTTAGATTATGTTTTGGCATAAAGCTAATGGTTCTGAAAAGTGTTTTCAGGGTATGGCTAATTGGACAAAGGAGTAACTGAATTGAATGGATCAAGAAAACAACTGTGATCTGTTTTCTGCTATAAGTTTATGTTAGAGCTGTTTACAAGGTGGAGTTATCTCTCATGTGTGTACTTTGTTATCAAGATTTGGAACTCTGATATATAATCATTTTGTTTTCCTTTCATCTTGAATGGAAAGCTGACTGATTGGTTGGTTTTCTTGCTTTTTTTTTCAAAAAATGTTTGAGCTTTGTTGATGAAAACATTGTTTTTGTTCAGCAGGGGAAAATATGTGTTAAATTTATAGTGGTGATGTTCTTGTCAGAATAGATTATTGTTTTTTGCAGAAGCTGTGCGAGATACATAAATTTAATTGAGGTGAAGTTTAGAATGTTTCTGTTTTGAACAAAACTAGTTGTTGTAGACTTCTATAGTAATGCCTGGCATGGCCCACGTGGTAAGGGCACTTGACTCGTGATCTGAGAATTGCAGGTTCGGATCCTTGTTCTACCAAACACACTCACCCTTTCAGCCATGGAAACATTATTATAATGTGTGGATTAACCACACTATTCATTGGTAAAAGAGTAGCCCAAGAGTTGACAATGAGTAGTGATGATTAGCTGCCTTTCCTTTAGTCTTACAATGTGAAAGTAGGAATGGCTAGTGCAGGTAACCCTTGTGTGGTTTTGTACAAAATTCAAAACAAACCAAAAATTAAACCAATTCTATAGCAGTGGGAAGTTTTAAGCTCAGAGAATTAGGTATGATCTGATCTTGGAAGTTAAACTCAAACAGTTTTATATGATGAATGTATCTCAGGTACTTTTTACTAACTTCTCTATGTTTGAAAGGTTCTACAGTGCTAAAAGTAGAACATTGTATATTAGTAGAAGAGAGAAGTTGTTTTAAATGAGGAAGTTTCTGTGTGAGTTCTTGAGGAAGGGGTAGAGATAAAGGTAATACCTGGAAGTTCAGAAGGTATGTGGCATACAAGTATAGGTTATTTTGGTTGTGGATACAGAAAAAAACCCAAAAACCTCTGGGTTAGTTAACAGCAGGGATAGCAGAGAGTCTGTAAGTATTGGGTTTGAGGAGTTTAGAGTGGATTGTATTAATCTTTAGGTGAGGTAGGATGTAGTTAATAACACTCATTGAAGTTACACAAAAACAATAAGATTCCTTGAAAGGATGGGTGTAGGACATCCCATACTAAGGATTGTATCGTGGTCTGCAGTGTGAAGTTAGTGATGTAAAGGAAAGCTAAACATATGTTGTGTAAGTCTCATGAGTGCATTAAACTTGTCAATTTGCTTCTATAAGGAGTCAATGGTATAAACTTGTTGTGTAGATGGGAGGTCATTATGACAGTTGAAGTTACAGCAGATGGTAGGAAGACCAGTATGATGAATTAAAGTATAGGAAACTATAGTTTGTAAGTCATGAAAACACTTTGTAAGTGGACTTGAGATTAGTTGCAGTATGAAGGATAAGGTAGTTTACATTGTATGATTGTAAATCAAGCTCCAAATCCTGCCTATAAAACGAGGGCTGTTAAAAAAATACGCGGACTGACATCATAAAACAAAATGTACTTTATTTAGAAGTTACAGGTCTAGGACCCCTTCAAAGTACTCTCCTCCCCAACGCACACACTTATCCCAACGGTGTTTCCACTTGTTGAAACAGTCCTGGTACTCTTCTTTTGTAATGTCCTCCAGCTCCTTCGTCGCATTTGCCTTAATCTCGGGAATCGTCTCAAATCTTCTTCCTTTCAAGGGTCTTTTGAGTTTGGGGAACAAGAAAAAAATCGCAAGGAGCAAGGTCAGGTGAGTAGGGGGGCGGGGAAGAACAGTGATCGAGTGTTTGGCCAAAAACTCACGAGTTCTGAGGCACAAATTTTGCAGCAACGTGGTGCATCTTCAATTTTTCGGTCAAAATCTCGTAACAAGATCCAACTGATATCCCACACTCTTCAGCAAGCTCCCTGACAGTCAGACGTGGATTTGCCCGCACCAGGGTGTTGATTTTGTCGACGTGTGGCTCGTCAGTTGACATGGAAGGACGTCCAGGACGCTCATTATCTTCAATGGACTGTCGACCATCCTTAAAACGTTCATGCCACTTGAAACATGCCGTACACTTCATAGCAACATCACCGTAAGCCGTGTTAAGCATAGCAAAAGTTTCAGTAGCAGATTTTCCAAGTTTAACACAAAATTTCACAGCAAGTTGTTGCTCCTTCAGGTCATTCATTCTGAAATCTGCCAAACGAAAAAATTGCACTTCACTTAAAACCGCGTAGCTAATACACAAATGAAGATATCTGCAATCGGGAAATGGCGTCGTAATCAGCTGATCTGTGCGATCCTAGTGATACCAAGCGGATTTCCCTGGAACCAACTGGAGCTGCGCAATTCAAACAGTCCGCATATTTTTTGAACGGACCTCGTAGAGTCACATGTCTGATTCCCAATCAAACTTTTGTTAGTTGTGTTAAATGTCATTATTTAGTTGTACATATGCACACTGTTTGGTAGATATGCTAATAGAAAGAAGCTATCTACTTGTTGGCAGATATATTAAGAATTGTGTGATTGGTACATTATATTAATATTTAGTTATATATATTGTTTGATTGATATGTATGTTAATATTTAGTTGTACAAATATTGTTTAACAGGCATGCTGAGTGCTACAGCTTCCCTTGGGCTTATATTATTATGGGATGTAGATGGAGGTTTAACACAGATAGATAAATATCTCTATTCTTCTGATGAACACATCAAGGTAATGGAAAAAACTGAGGATTTAATGCAGTTAAATTAACTTTATTACATTACAAGTAATGAACAAAGTAATACTGAAAAGAATCTCTTAACCTGGAATATGGGAAAATAGTTCTCCATTATAAACATCAGTATGTTTTTAAATGTTTCAGAAATCTATTTAGTATAGAATTTAACTATTTTTTAGAGTAGTAAAAGCTTTGTTTATTACAGCCACCCTTTGTTTTATGATGATAATTGCACACAAAGAAAATGATTCCAAACCATATATAATTAATAACAATTTGTGAAATAGAAATGTAAACTTGACCATATAATATTTTTTAAAATTTTAGCCTCGTTGTACTGTTTTATCACATTTATAAATTTCACTTTTTTTTTATAGGCAGGAGCCCTTCTTGCTTGTGGCATTGTCAGTTGTGGTGTAAGGAATGAGTGTGATCCAGCCTTGGCACTTTTGTGTGATTACGTCCTGCATAACAGCATGAACATGAGAGTGGGATCCATAATTGGGTAATGCTGTGTTAGCATTACACTTTTATAGTTTCTGGAAAGATATGTTTATATTACATGCAAACTATTTTATTTAATCATAGAATTAACATGTAAGAGTTTTAGCCAAGTTTCTATATACTTTTTTTTTTTTTGACAAACTGTCAAGATGAGCCAAAATTTGAAAAAACAATTACCAAGATTGGCAAAAATAATATAAAATTGATTTCAATATAACAAATGTTTGTCTACAGCACAGAAAATGGGAAAATATGTCTTTCACTTTTTAATGAAGTATTGGATTCTTTCTACTGTTCCTTTGGGTATTCTCAACGTTCATGATGGACCATATGGATTGCTTTTTTCTTTTCTTTTTTAAATGAACTGTTGTATTCCACAAAATTTTTGGTGACATGGTTTAGTAACATTTGAGTCATGAAAGAGCATCTGAACAAAATTACTACCAGTATTTTATGTAATTCAGATTATTACTAGTGATGTAATAATAGTGATTATTACTACCAGTATTGTATGTAATTCAGATTATTACTAGTGATGTAATAATAGTGATTATTACTACCAGTATTGTATGTAATTCAGATTATTACTAGTGATGTTCCCTTTGTACTTTACATAGGAAACTTGTAATTTTACTCAGTTATCTTTGATGATTTGTATTTTTATATTAATTGTTGTTACAGGTGTAAATGTTAGATTGCATGATATGAGTCAGTATATGGAGTCCATCAATAGTGAATCATATAAAAACAAGTCATTTGTTTCAGGATTAATTTGAATATGTTTTCACTGTTATATTTTCATAAAAATTTGTTTTTTTGTTTACCATTATTAAGCTGTATGAAATGTAATCAAATTAGTTTATATCAATGATAATATTAGTAAAATTAACAGTTGATGGAGTATTTGGGTGTGAAAATATAAAGGTTTATAATTGACGCAATACAATATTGTCATCTGTGTATTACTTACAGTATACTGTGAAATAACTCATCATAAATAACTTTTTATTATGCAGTAGCATAGTGAGAGACCTTAAAATAGTCTACTACTAAGTTCACCGAAAGTTTAATTTTTCGTACCAGCTTAGGACTAGCGTATGCCGGTTCTAATAGAGAGGATGTACTAGGATTGCTCTTACCTGTATTGAGTGATTCTAAGTCAACAGTGGAGGTAACTATAAAACTAAGTGTTCTTTTGATTTTTCTATAAGTTGTGACTTCTATTAAAGAAATATAACCAGTGAGAAAATTATATTTTATTACAATCAAATTGTTATACTACCATAAAGAATTGAACACTTTTTAATTATGGCAGGTGACCGAGCATATTTACAAATAAGTATACTTGCGAAATCCCGTACTTCTCTGATTATAAGTATATTGTATGGTTTGAATTTGTACTTGCTGTTTTTGATTAAACCTTTCAAGAGACATGGTTTTAGCAGAAACTTGTACAAGTATCTGGGTGACCCATGTGAATTTGACTTTATTAAAGTTTTAAAAGAGTTATACTGTTTGAATGAAAATATTTACATAGCTCCTTTCACATATTTATTACTTAAAAAGCATGCTAAAACTAACCATATACACCTTGTTATGAAAGAATTGGAAGATTTTCTTTATTTTCTAATAAATAAAAATACTAATCTCAGAGTATGTAGACTTGTACATTTTTTGTCTAAACAACTAAAACCATAATTTCATATTTTTATTTTTTAAATTTTTAATATGTTTCAACAGGGACTACAAATTACTATATTGAACTCATGTAAATTTTTCAGTCGTTATTATTTTTCAGATAAATATCAAAGTCTATTTAGTTATATAACATTTATTTTTATAATGTAATCAGTATCTGAAAAGTTCTCTGAAATTTTGGTGTTTACTCTGTTACGTAAAAGTTAAGACTAGCTTATTAGAAACAGTGTAGTGACATAACTTGGTTTTACTGAAGGTTGTTGGAATGGCTGCATTAGCATGTGGACTGATTGCTGTGGGATCATGTAATGGGGATGTTACATCATCAATCCTCCAGACCCTCATGGAGAAATCAGAAAGTGATTTAAAGGAACCCTATGCCAAATTCCTACCTTTAGGGCTAGGACTGTGTTATCTAGGTAACTAAACACTGTCTGTAATGGATGTTTAAGGTGATTTGTTGTATGTCAGTAATTTGGTGTTCAGTGGAAAAGTTATAACATCATGCAGCTGTGTGTGTGGTCGGTGTTATATTGTTGGGCTCCAGAATTTCACAAATATTCGTTAAGAACATTTTGATTTTGGAGTAAATATTCTGAACATTATGAAAAAGTTGATACTTGTTGTTTTTTTTAATTATTTCTCTTGTGTTCATGTGTTTTCCACTGTATGATTCCAAGAAAGGAATAGTAACATGATATAGATAAATTGGAAAACAAACAAGCCAACAACTTGAGTATTTTTGGAAGGTAGACGTTTTTGAAGAAGGAAGGCCAACCTTCCCAAAGCAGTTGTATTATTAAGTTCTTTGTTTTGTGTATGATATAATATCTTCTTGTTTTTTTTTAATACAAATGATTCATACTATAAAAAGGAACAATTATGTAGAAAAACAAACTATTTCCTGTCTATGTCTTTATAAATATGTTTTGGAGTCTGTTACTGTTTTTATTGTTTTTTTCTTCTGTGTGATGATGTGGTACTTGTCATCTTTTACAAGAGAGTAAGAAAAATCTTTGGAATAATCTTAAAAATATTCATGAATGTGTATGAACACACTTATAGTTTACTTTTCCATGAACAGACTTGGTTTTAACTGTCTGATACTCACTGATTACCTAAGATAACTTAAAAATTAGTTATTTCTATATTTATTTGAAACACCTAGGTAAACAAGAAGGAGCAAGTGCTGTTATTGCTGCCTTGGAAGTAGTGCCTGACCCTTTCAAAAGTATGGCCATGACACTTGTTGACATTTGTTCCTATGCAGGTGAGTTTATTAAGCCTTATGTAAATAATGTTTAAAGCATGTGCATTTTTAAGGTAAATTTTGAGCAGAATTTCTTTACACCTCCGAACAATTGAAAAAACTTTCTTTTTTTTATACGTTTTCTAAAAGTGCCTTAAAATTATAATCTGGAATTTATCCAGACCTGAAATCAAATATAAAAAAATTATTAACAACATATTTATTATGAGAAAGGTATATGCTAAACCAGTGTTGAAAAAGCTGTGGGTGACACATAGCCTCTTTATGAGTCAACTTCAAGCCACCCTTGCATATGAAAATGTGTTCATTTGTATTCAAATCAGTTTTTCTTGGCCTGTGCTGATGAATGAATATTACAGTTCTTGAATTTGTCTGAGGTTGCTTGTGTGTTCTACAGATTATTTTAGGTTGCCAACCACTGCACTAAAAGATGGTAATTAATAAAGATATAATGTTTTCATATTGAAGAATTATGCTTTGTTTTTAATATTTCTACATCTTTTTAATAATGATTCAAATTCAGCACTTTCTAGTTTACTACTGATGAAAATACTGTCATAAACTGTAACTGAAAAGCTGTGGAAAGAATTGTTTAAGTTTCATAGTTTTTATTTCATCAGGAACTGGTAATGTCTTGAAAGTGCAACACTTACTACATGTTTGCAGCGAGCATTATGAACATTCTGAAAAGGTTGGTGTTTTTTGTGCTTTTTTTGTGTGCGTGATTTATTTTTATAAAGTTCTAAAGTGTATCCTGATGTTAAAATACTTTTCTCCCAGATTAAAAAAAAATCTATGTATTTAGGTATTTCAGTTGATAATATGTTAAATATCAGGTAAGATTTTGAAATTTGGTTTACATTGTGTGTGTGACTATCCCAGAAGTAAAAGAAATGGTTGGAGAATGTTGTAAGTAACATGCAACAAATATGTTTTGTCAAATTCTTGATCTATAATTAGTGTAGTGTATCAGTTTTTACTTTGGATTGTGAAGACATGTGAGAAACACATGCTACATTTAACATACTGTTGTAAATGGTCTGTATCTTGGGAAAAAATTTGGGGTTTATTTTGTAAAAGACATAATGCAAAGTCTAGTCCATATATCTATAATGAATTGATATTTTCAGTTGCATTCTGTACAGGCTACATTCACTAATAAGCCTAACTTTGCAAACAACATTTTAAAAAAAGGCTAAAACTAATATACATCTAACATAAATCTCAAGTATCTTGCAGAATGTATTCACTAATCAGTCAGTAGTAAATACTTATACTAACATTCTGAACATTCTGTTTAAATCACTTAAAGACTACCTTAATCGCAGATTGATTCTTTATGACATTTATATTGTACACTGTTGCATGGACATATAAGATACCACAGAGGCCTCAACTTTCACGAATCATGTACACTTATTATTGTGCTATTTAAAAAATATGAAGAAAGATAACACTGTGTAACAAAATTTTTACTTTTTTTGTTCCTGGTCAGAATGTGTTATTTTCCAGTTGCTTATGCCTAAAGTAAATGGAAAAGACCTATTTTTCTCTTCAAACTTTGTTTTTATGACCTTGGATCGTATAACGAAAACATGATGGGAGACCATATTTGGGGAATGATACCTGAAAGTGATTTACATTACAGTAAAAAATCTCGAAAAACTCCTTACTTCTAAACATTTTTGTGGAACTTTAGTATAAATACATGTAAATCTTGATTCATATGTTGTTTTATTCAGACCTTGTGTAAATGAAAATGTGCAAATTTGCCTGTTTTTTACATATAAAATAGACTAATTTCTAAATTTCATTATCCAGGTGACAAAAGCAAAGTTTGAAGGGAATAATGGCCATTTTCTGTACTTTTACAACATAAGCAATTAAGAAATAACATACTATCCAGGAACAAAATTTGTGTTACATAGTGTAATATAACCTATTAAAAATAGAACTCAAAACAGTATTTTAAACTGACATCTATGTTTATTATTCTGAAACTTTTCATAGTGAAACATGTGGATGTTTTTTACATATACACCTTTTGCCATTGATTGTGTGTTTTATCATTAAAATTGTAGATATACTTTCAAGAATAAAATGTATCAAATAGTGTGCTTTTTATCTTTTTGATTTGTTAACTTATTTCATATTTATACTTGTATGATTTTGACACTAATGCAATATTTATTAAATGTATTATTTATGGTTTACAAATGGTTTTATACTCATCAAGATATTGATGAAATCATTTTCTTTTGCCTTGTTTTCAGGAAGAGAAAAAAGATGATAAAAAAGACAAAGATGACAAGACAGAGGAGAAAAGCTCCTCTTCAGATCTCTCTTCCCAGCAGGCTGTGGCTGTGCTTGGAATTGCTCTTATTGCTATGGGTGAGGAAATTGGAACTGAAATGGCATTTCGAACTTTTGGACATCTTGTGAGTTTCAGTCGTGTTAAGTTAGGATTTTTTAATGTGGTGAACAGAAATATATGAATCGCTAATTATTTTACATATTTTACAGGATAAGAAATTATATGGAAAATTATATATGCCTCAACTTCCTTTTATCATGGCAAAAATATACAGAAAGTTCAAAAGAAATTTTGTTTACACCTTCTGTGAAGAGTATTGTATAGGATAACAACAATTTTTATGGATACTGTGAATCATCGTGTAAAATCTAGAGTGAAGTTCCAGTAAATGTTTATTTGGAAAACCTTGAAAGTATTCATTTTTCTTTCAGCTTCGTTACGGGGAACCTGTAATAAAGCGAGTTGTACCTTTGGCCCTGGCCCTGATATCAGTGTCCAATCCAAAGTTAAACATTTTAGAAACACTCAGCAAATTTTCTCATGATAGTGACACTGAAGTTACCCACAATGCAATTTTTGCTATGGGAATGGTTGGAGCTGGTATAGTAAATCATCTTTATTTTTAAATTTGTTTTTTTCCTTGTTTTTGTGTATTGTTTGTTTGTTTTTAACTGTTTCTAAGTTTGATAAAGCTAAGTGTATGTTGGATGTTTTACATGTTTTTGTATGCCAGTGTTCATGAAAATGTTTTATTAGCTTATCCGACTAATTACACAGGCCTGCAAATTTAATCTTCGTAAAAGGTTTTTTTTTTGGTTTTAATAATGGATTTTCCATAATTCAGGTATGCAGATTTCAAAAACAATATTCATTTTTTTTATCATATAAGGTTGTTTTACAAATAGGGAAGCAAAACAACTCTTACTTAAATCTAATTGTTATTTTGTTTACCATAATGAACATTTTTTATAGTTGTGTTTGGGTTTTAGAATGATTGATAGGATTCTCACATCACAATTGGTCTAGAAAAACCAGTGGTTGTCAACATTTCAAGCATAACAAAATGTAACCCTATTTTAATGAACATGATTTGCTTATGTAAAAGTACATACGATGTTTTGTGAAAAATTTGTACGTGATGGAGGAATATTGATATCGTTTTTGAATTCAGCATACCTGAATTACTGTAGAACGTGGAAATATTTCAAGACGATAAAACCATTGCTGGCCTGTGTAATAAACAGTTGTGAGAACAAAACTCTGACAAATGTTTTCTTCATAGGAACAAATAATGCTCGACTTGCAACAATGCTTCGTCAGCTTGCACAATATCATGCTAAAGACCCCAACAACCTTTTTATGGTTCGTTTAGCTCAGGGTTTGGTTCACATGGGAAAGGGAACCCTGACTCTCTGTCCATATCACAGTGATAGACAACTCTTAAGCCCAGTAGCTGTGGCTGGATTGCTGGCCACACTTGTTGCATTTCTGGATGTGAAAAACAGTATGTGTGATATATGTCATATATGATTTAAGATTCACTCTTTAAATAAGTATTTGGTGAACAGTAATGTTGAATGCAGTAATATTCTTTAGTTTATTATATCAAACTTGGAACAAGGTTTTTTGTTATATTGTAGTTAAAACTGTAATACATTAAAGATGTATTAAAGTAGTAAAAAAAATCCTAGACTGTGATGCATGAGATAAACTCTTTGTTTTATATTAAGTGTAGCATATTTTTGAATCTATGCTGGTTTATTTGGAGTTTCCATTTTACTCTTTATGAACATAATATGAGCCTTTGTAATAGAACAGTTTCCTAAGTTGTTTTTTTCATGTTAAGTTAAAGCAGAAGTTAGGTTTAAAAGGAAATAGTATACAAAAGGATGTCATGATTTTATTGTGATTCAAATGTGCAACCAAGAGCTCGTTTAAACAATTTAAGATGGGCCATATTCTGTAGTGTGTTACTCTCATTACGAGCGTGAAAGACTAAAAACTAATATTTCTTGTGAAGATTAAAATGAAGTTTTTATGTTTCTGTTTTTATTGAACTGTAATACATGATTAATTCTCGAAACATAAGTAATGTCTTTATGGTCATCATGTTGGTTGGTGATACAGTACTTCAGGATAATTACATAACTTTTTAACTACACTCAGAAAATCTGATAAAATCATAAATAATTTTGATAGGGAGCCCTGTAGAAAATTTGTTTTGTTTTTCTGAAAGGGATTTCCAACATTTTTGTCTTGTTTTTTATTACTATTATGGATGTGCAATTATTTAAGTCTTAAAATTCTTATTATATGTAATTACAATTTCATTATTGAAATCTTAATGCATATTTTGCACAGAATACATTTAATTAATCAAATTTACACAACTTGTAACTTCAATATAGCTTTATAAATATTTCATCTCTTCACCTGTGAGGGTGCATGTGCGAGCATTCTTTTGTCTTTAGTTTTTGTTCTGGGATGAAGAAACTTCTTAGTTTATATAGGTATCACGTTTCTAAATTTTTTCAATTTTAGGATTGGACAATAAATTTTTCTTTAACAGAAACATGTCCTAATGATTAGTGTGTCCATACTGCAAATCAGAGGATTTGCATTCTATACAGTTTTAAAAAAAACAGCAGTTTCTTTGGAGATTGGTTTAACTTACAGGTCAAAACTTGGTTTGTCTGGTGTTTTAATTAAATGTTTAATACTTTCTTGCTATAGTTGGTATTTGTTATGTAAAAAGAAAAGCGAACTTTGTGTGTTAGCAGTTGTCTCTTGAATGAAACCTTTTTATTTATGAGTCAGGAAATGACCTACTAAACTCTCATGTTTTATTGCAGCTATTTTGGGGAAATCTCATTATGTACTTTACAACTTGGTTGCTGCTATGCAACCTCGTATGTTGGTCACATTTGATGAAGATCTTCACCCTTTGCCTGTTTCTGTCAGAGTTGGTCAGGTGAGCCTTTTGTCTTATTCTATACCATAAGATAAATCACAGGGCACTGTTTTAAGATTTATTATATTTTACTGTGATGTTTGATACAATAAAAACTCAAGCGTGCACAGTATTCTCCTAAAGTAAGTTTTCAGATGCAGGTCATCGCTAGAAGGATGACATTTTAACACTGATGTTATTATTTTAGGCTGTAGATGTTGTGGGGCAAGCTGGAAAACCAAAAACTATTACTGGCTTTCAAACCCATACCACACCTGTTCTTTTGGCTTTTGGAGAACGAGCAGAATTAGCCACAGAAGAATGTATCCTTTGTGGATTTTGTAAAAATTGTTTAAAATCACGCACTTCAGTAGTTTATGAACTAGTTTCCTCAACTACCATATTTACATGCAAATTATAACCATTGGTGTGGGTTAAAGTGTACAAGCCACTACCTTTTACAGAGTGCCGTTCAACATATTTGATGTTACAACTACTTTCCACTTCTGATTTAGCAATAATGAGTAATTTCCATATATATGTTTTGTGGAATCTAAAGGTTGTATGGTAAAAAGCATTATTTTTATTCCTCACCTTGTCAGAGTCGTGGTCAAACTGATGTTACCAATTAACCCTTTCTCTACAGGTCACAGGCTATGTCATTGCATTTCTTGAGATGTCTTCAAACTTTTATCCAACTACTATTTTGTGAATTTATGTAAGTTTGGAATAAAATTGTAGATAACTCAAATTTAATATTAAGAAATTAAGTCAGTAATAAAAGAACATACCTAAATCTAGATTTTTGTGAGCTATATGGTATGTTGGATGCAGCATGGTTTTAAAAGTACAGATTTGTGATGTCAAACTACTACGTCTATAATTTCATAAAAATTAGGAACTTAAAATAAGAACCCAATATATGGCTTAATGTACTGAATTAACTGCACTGGTCCCATTCACCTCTTTCCATTTTCAGAAGTGGTTTCTTGTATACTCTTTATTACATGTGAATAACCAATCAACAGATTAGAGTACCTGCAGCCTAGTCTTCCACATTCTTTTAATCCAAGATTTCAAGGAAGTAGGGTGTGTTTTAGTCTGCTTAAAGCTGAGTAAATTATAGTGGAATTTATGATATCAGTTGCTTTTTTGGTTATTCAACTGTATATATAAAACCTAACACCATGTGCCCAGCAGCAACCAAGAAGAGATAATTTAAGAAAAACAAGTTTCATGTATAATAATTACAATGTAACTAAAGGTCAGTTTTATATTACTGCATCTGTGCACTGTGCCAATGGAAGTTCTGTAATTGGTTAGCTAAACATGACTGCATCATCTCTAAAATATAGAGTCATGAGGCTTAGCCTAAACTTCTTTTTTGTATTTATATTTTGTCACTTCGAAACCTTATAAAGTCTTGCTGAAAACAAATGTTAGAAATTATGTAATTAATATTCAAGATTTCTGGGATGCAAAATCGCTTTTTTTAATCATAACATGACATCACTGTCCACTCAGACTTTTTTACTAAAAATAATTTACCCTATTTTGTTATACTGCAGATGCATAGATAGACGTGGGTGTATTATGTTGTGGCAGAAGGGTTTAAAATACACACATCTTGAGTAGAAGTGCCTTTAATTCTTTGGACTCATTTTCAATTAACACAATGCATCAACACAAATTGAATAGTGAGTTTGTAGATATTTGGTTACATATCAAACTAAATTGAAGGATATAAGAGGTAAATTTTTGTTTAGAAAGATGTATATATATATTGCTAATTGTACCTTTGTTATTAAAAGAATGCTAAAAGTATTCAGTAGAGAGGAAGGTTAAGTTTTTAATTCATAAAGTTAAAACCAAATAACTGTTTCTGGTAAACAGGCTTATTTATATATCTATTGAGAAGGCTGTGATAATGTTAACTTTTGTTTCTTGTTTGAGTAAGTACCATAGTATATGCACTTGTCAAATTATTTTCCCATAATATCACTTCTTACGATGTTATTAAAGTAACTGGAACCAATCTTTGTTTGGTGATGGTTGCATGTACTGTACAATGAACACCTAGGGTAAAGTGTATTAAAATGTGTATTGCAAACAGACTTCCAGAATGGTTTCTCCTTAATCATAATGAAGATATTCCTCTTACCCCTGTGCTGGAAGGATTTGTCATTTTAAGGAAGAATCCAAACTATGCTGTGTAATTTATTCATACAAGAGTTTAGTCATAAGGTAAAGGATCTTTGAGATAATTTATTCTAAATAACTTGATGAAACAATAGGACAAATAAAAGTGCATTGTGTTAAATACTTTATACAGGTGACAGGTGTATTTGATTTTCATTATTCTAAATAATTTATATCCAACTAATTCCTTTTAGTATATGTTAAATATCTTAAGGTTTTTGTCTTTCAGATCATTTCCATCAAATGAATGTCTCGTACCATTTTGCCAAGAAAGAGTTGATATCAATTGTATGTGGCATCCTGCATTCTGAATATGTACAAGATGGGAAATTTGTGATGAATAAACCGATTCAATGTTGTAATTCAACTTAGTCATGATGAACAGATGTCTTGAGAGGGTAACAGGGTCATTTTTGTATAACCTGTTTGCCAAAACCTATTGTTTAGTTTATTTTTTGAATGAACTAATAGTTCAAAAGATAGCACTAGTGTATTTAATTCCCCCCTCTGTTTATTGTCCACTTAACTTTAAAATACTATTTAGTTCATGTGACAACCTTGATTTACACTAGAGTAAATTCTAAACATGACATTTATTGGTGCTTTCATGAAATAAATTTTATGGTGAGCAGCCTAACAGGTTACAAGAGTTTTTCTTTACCAATTTCACAAATTTATTAGGTACAAATAGAACAGATAACATCCCAAATTATTTGAAATAACAAATATTAAATTGTTTTTGGTGTATGGTTGAGTTCCTGTTGTTTTTAAATTATAACAAATGCAGAACTTATGTTTATCATCTAGAAAAACAGGTGCAGCTAATAGTTTTCATGACCACTTGGTGTATGCATTTCCATTTTTTTATAATAAATCACCTCAAAGTTAGAAATGTGCTCCAACAACAACAGGTTCCATTTTCACCCCATTTTCAATTACTTGACAATAGTTTCTCCATTCATGTGTACATTACCTGGGTCATTTTCAACACGTGTAAATGATGCAAGTTGTTTTTCTTCCACATGAACCCTGTAACCTGTTGGATTCTTTATCTGCCATTGCCAAAAGTCTTCACCTAGTAGAAAATAGTTTCAGACTACAGTCAAAGTTTCTCTTAAATTGTATAAATTACTGAGTCGAGTAAGAGAGTCCAGATTATTAAATTATAGTAATATAAATTTTATATTACTAGTAGCTCAAACTCATTGAGGGGGGGGGGCATAGTTATAAAAAATATTTTGTCCATTGTTCTCTAAACATTGTGTCTACAAACACCTATTGTACAAAGTAGTCCCACATTACAAGATACTTCCTCATGCCTGGAATATTATGGAATGTGCATCATATTTTGAAAGTTTGTCTTAATTAGTGAAATGGATATCATATACATACACATTTGATCTAAGCCATAGACAGCCTTCCAGCTCAGTTCCTTTTCTGCTAAACTACAGTTGCCCCACATAGCCTCAATGTCACCCAGTCTTCTAGCTTCGATTCGATATGGCACCTGTAACAACAACAACACTTGTTACTATGTGGTGTCAAAATACTTTATACTAATTTGTACTTCCCAGTCCAAATGGCATTAAAAAAACTGGCTTAGAAAGGTCTGTTAATGTTAAGAAAAATGAAAGCATTAATTTATTATTTAGTGAAGCAAAAGCTACTGCTGGTGTTTTGTATTTATCCAACATTATTAAAGTAATACCAACCTTGAAATATTTTCTTCATGTGATTGTTAATTATCTCTTTCCAATGTAACAAATATCTTTAGTGGAACATTATGTAATTATGCTTGTGTTTTTTTTTTTAAAGGATAGATTGTGTGCAAGAAGCACAGAAGTATTTTAAGAATCTGGGGTAGCTGTGTGCAGTCTACCTGAGCCTGGTTCTTTGAGGATGGTATTCTTTGTCTCAAATACTTCTGCTACAAGTAACTCAATTTTCCATCCAGGTTTCAATGATAGCACAATTGCACATTTAAAAACCTGATAAGTCATTAATTCACTTACTGGTGCTTTTACGTTGTAGCTACAAAATAGATCAAACAATATCCTACCCTTTTCTTGCTGACCTTCTCAAAAGCCTGGACAAGCTGTAACACTGTATAGCCCGTACCGGTGCCAAGATTATAAACCTAAAAATACGTAATCAAACAAGTGTTACTTAAATATACATTTGAATGTTACAAGAATACTTTTGTTACATCACTTAGTACTAAACACTAGGTGTATATAGATAGTTGGATCACAAGGGTGCAGCTGTAGGCTGTACCTAACCAAAGTACTTAAGTCAATAGAAATGAAAGATTTATTTTCACAGTTAAGTAATTTTTTTTTTTTTTTTTTTTTATACTAGCACCTGTATAGAGTTTATCACATTAAGAGGTGTTTGTACTTGAACACACACATTATACATTCACACTGATGGGAATACTTTGTGTGTGTAGTTACTAATCATATTGATACCCAATTTTAGAAAACGTGTATTACACTGATATAAACTGTAATGTTATATCTTAAGAGTTCTGTCCTTCACTGGTAAAGGTTATAAAAACTCCACGTTTCAGTACTATATCAAAAGACATAACCAAACCCAATGATAGCTGTGTTTTGTTATAAAAGGGGTGTTGCAATACCATAGTTATTTTTAAATTGCCTGAACTCTGAATACCCAAAATATGATTATATTGTTATGGCACCACATCTCGTCATTGTAATAACATACATACACGCTACAGCCCATACAGCGAGAAGAATGTTTACCGTAAACAAAAGCTTAGATCATAAGATGCAGTATAAGAACACCCATTTTTATATTTCATGTAATAAAGTCCAGAAAATATGACTTAATATCTTAAATGTTCTATACTCTTGCACTATTTCTAACATGTAAGAACCATTTTTGTTCACCAGATTACAAAATTACTACTACCTTGTTTCAGAATTTTGTGCAGAGTTATGTATAGGCACCCAAAATTTTGAATTGACATGTTAGAAAGAAGACTTATTCAACAGCATGCCTTCTCCCCACCCTCATTCCCTGCCAACTCTTTGGCTATTTTTGTCTGAATAATCGCCATGGCCACAAAGTATAGGACGCCTTTGGGGGGGGGCTATTTGCGAACCATGAAATCCCAGATTCATACTGTGGACACGCTAGCTATTTCGGTCACACTTGACCAAAGTCATTAAGTTATATACCCCTGTGTACACTTCGCTACCATATGTTTGATAACTTTTTAAACTAGTTACCCAGTTCTAAATTAGGGATGGCTAACGCAGATGGACCTCGAGTAACTTTATGTGAAATTTGACAAACCTGCACAGATTACTACCTTGTATCGGGGATTTTCATCAAACTTCTCCAAAGCTGCAACATGGCCCGTGGCTAAGTCCATCACGTGTATGTAATCCCGAATGCCTGCAGGTTAAAAAAAAATCCTTGTTGTAGGTTGTATTTTAACCGTTTCATAATTTATTCCGTAAGTTTAACTGTGCCCAAACACTTTCCTCGTACATAATTTCTAACGTATCTTCCCTATCATACAGTTAACCAAAAACTGTATGTAAACGAATTAATGATGAAACAAAACTTTAAAAGACTGTTAGTGATTTATTTTGTTTTCAGATAATTAGGGGCTCTCAAGCAAATGATTAAAATACATAGAAGAGCCATGACCTCACTCATGGACAGAGGAACATTTTCAGTTTATAGCTTATGTAAATCAGGCAACCGCACCATGCATAAGAATTCGCGAATATTTGTGACGGACGATTCAAAACGTTGCATGCAAAATATCTGCATCATATGGTGTCAACCGCAGTTGAAAGTTTAAGCTCATTTATCCTTTTACACGTGGAGTCGAAACTAGCTTTTTCGAATCAGACATTGATATTCTGTGACTTTATCATTATTGGCTTGGAGTTTGCTGTTAATCAGTATTACCTGTTCCGTCGACTGACTCATAATCTCCACCATAGATGACTAACTCTGGCAGACGTCCAGTGGCTACCTCTCCAATAATTGGCATGAGGTTTGTATAAGATCGAGTGGGATCTTCACCAATTAAACCAGATGGGTGAGCTCCAACGGGATTAAAGTAACGGAGGCTAATGACGTTCCATTTCTGTAATCAAAATGAATATTGAAAAAAAAATTACAAGTTTTTGCAATTTACTTCGTAAATTTTAACTAAGCCCTAAAGCTTTCATTGTACGTAATGAGTTTGATATATTTTTCTTTTCCTAAAAAGTTAACCGAGAACCATACATAAAACAATATCAAAAATGAACCAAAACATCCCTCCCAGTCACACTTATATAACCTTGTAAGAATACAAGGGCTTAAAAATAAAAAGTGGAAAATTCAGTATTCCTAACACTATTTCTATAGCATTGATGCTGGTAAGCGTATCCCTGTTAACCCCTTTTTTTAATCAGATGAGTCATAGGTATTCGTTAGACTTGAAATAGCAGAAACCGGAGTAACCACTGACCCGGATTTATGAAGAGGGAGCACACACACATTGTATAGGGTCACTAGTAACAAGTCTTAATTTGAACGTGATATCAGAAAATGTTGGGTTCGACGCATATCACTGCTCCTAGCAGATGGAAGAAATCAAATAACTCGATAGCGACCATTTGTTTGACGACAGAGGCTGGATCAACGTCGACTAACACTAAAGCAACTATAAATGGGTGAATACCTAGGTGAACATAGTCAACAAATCACTAGAACAACGTTCAAGGATGCGAATGGATCGATGTCCTCTGACGGATGTAATACCAATAAAACATTTTTGTAAACAAAAAATATGACACGAGAAGCTATTAAAACAAATAACACCAGTAATAATACCTTCTGTAGTTAATATATTTTAAAAAGTGAAGATGTCCAATGCGTCGTAGCTACATTGTTTAAAAGAAACAAGACTTGTTTAAGTTCGAGCAACTTTTAAACGCGCAAGTCAATATTACCGGTTTGACCGGCTTACACCAGTCAGTCGGCCAGGTTCAAATGTCAAACATACAGTACGTTTACTCTGGTCTAGGATAGTCTTATTTTCTCTCCGCATTAGCAGGTTGTTATTCGCGTTTTTTGACGCATTCCTTATCGAATAAAGTGACGCTGTAGAATTAATTTACGTTTGCGTAGTGAAATCGTGGTTACTCGTTATTTAAAGAATAATTTCTAATTAGTTAAGACATACTAATAAAACTATACGTGTTTGAATTTAGGTAAAACACGTCTAGTTAACACTACAATTTAGGTAAAACACTTGCCTTTTCTGCTCTGCAGATGTCTTCAAACATTTGTTCTAAGCAATACTTCGTTCTCCCATATACGCTGGATACGTTCCCCGTGGGGTGAGCTTCGTCGATGGGCAGGTACTGTGGGTTTCCGTAGACCACGCACGAACTGCTGAATACGAGGTTATAAACTCCATTTTCTTTCATTACCTGTAGTCAAAATATACATTTCATTAAACACATACACAAATTAAAAATCGGGCAGTTAAATTTATATGTGCGAGAAGAAAAAAGGTTTCTAATGTCTTAATACTTAAATTTTATTTGTTTTTGCGATATAATAAATTTACTTAGCATAGTGTACAACTACAAATTCCCGAGTAATTGCCATCTTATTTAAGCATGCATATTTATCATAGCTAAGTGTTAATTATCGGTTTAACATCATTCATAAAAGTCAAATTTGCAAAAGTACTAAAATTATTCACACTAATAAAATACTGTAAAAAAATTAAAACTAATCGAAAAATAAACCACAAAATGAAGTTCTTACACCCTCGTTTCTTGAGCTCGTTAAATAAATTTTCTATCATATTTTATTTGTACTAAACAGCCTTCAAACGGGTTAACTTGCAAACTGAACTTTCCTATCAGCTCTCTAAGTAGCATGGTTTGTTTTAACTTTCGCGTAAAGGTACACGAGTTTAACAATGAAAGAAGGTAGTAAGTCATCACCAATCGATGCTAATTCTCAGGCTACTCTTTTAGTAACAACCATTGAAATACTATTCTCAAGACGGCTGGTAAGGGTATTAAAACTTTAAAATGAAGTACTGAAAAACATTTCAACCTTTTTTAGGTCATCTTCATGTTAACAAATATTGGAATTGATCGTTAAATTACAACGTCCCCACAGCTTAAAGAGCAAGGATATTTAGTTAGACTCGCGATCCTCAGATTTTAGGTCCAGATCCCTGACCACCTGGCAATACCAGGCCCACTTCCATTAGATCAAACTAAACCATTTAGTTAACTCACCTCCATTAGATTGATGGTACTGACCACATTGTTTTTGTAGTAAAATAGGGGTTTCTGCATCGACTCTCCAACAGCTTTCATGGCAGCAAAATGGATGACGAAATCAATCTTGTGCTGTGAAGTGTAAATGTGAAGAGATAAGAGAAAACCGCGTGATTATTTAAATATTTAATTACATTTATGATACAAACTCAATACTGTGTATATTTTGTTGCTAAGCACAAATAAAAACAATCGACTACTTGTGCTTTTCTAACAGCGATTTGATATCGAAAAAAAAATCGATGTTTCAAGCCCTCAAAGTTATCATTAAACTAACACCGATTTCCCGTATATTCTACCTACAATCCTATCTAAAAACGATAATATTGTAAAGCCAAACAGTTAAATTAATACACGATGGATGTAACAATAGCTGACAACCAAAAGTTTCTTGGCCTTTGTTGCAAACTTCTACTTTAAACAATAATAATTAATGCAAGTTAAAACGATATTAATAAGACATGTATACGACAATAAACTACAAGTTATTACATATTCACATATCCAAAGGTAACTCAGTTAATTCACCATTGGATTAAAACCTGACATACATTAGTAGTAGTAGTACCTCATTGGGTGTAGGCTAAATGGCCAGGAAAGACATCTAGCGTTTAGGTAAAAACTGTTCCATATTTTGAGAAACTGACCAGAGATCAAAAAGTCAGCCAGCAGTATTAGTCGTTACAATTTAAACATATATTTCAACTTAGAATCGCATCAACAACAGAAATTACAAAGCATGACATCTCGTCCTTTCTCATACGCAGCCCGACACGATGACTAGTTCACCTAATCCCTTGTCATGAATGTTATTTATTTTATATTTCAATCTCGCAGATTAATAAAACCGTCTTTTTTTTTTTTTCTTGTTTAAAATGAGTACACAATCTTAACAAAGTTCAGTCTCAGATTGGCTGTTTATAACCATGATTGTAGAAACAAACAGTTATATTATAGACTCGATTGTCGCACATTAATATGGTGAAAAGTGTATATATATTATATACTTATATACTGCTGGCAGTTTACTATATAGGACAATACGTGGTATATGAATTTGAAGTCTTGGGTCTTAACATGTATTATTTATCTCATTTTGTAACAAGTCCTTGACTTACCGATGTTATCTAATCTCCGAAAGTTTTATCCGACGGTTAATCAAAAGAAAGTGATTTATGTTATCTAAGATAGAGGTATTCGATTATGTAAGTAATATATGTTATAAAATAAGTTTAAAAAACAAACTAAATTATAGGCCTAAATCAAACTAAGTCCAGTGGTCAATTTCTGCTAAACTATTAAACGCGAGACACTTAAATATTCACCATTTTCTGTCTTAAAGAAAAATGTGCAATATATTAAAATTTTCATTAAGGCGACTTGGTAAAATAGTGAGAACTCGTGACAGTTTTATTATTTCGCGATTTGCTGCTGGTTGAACTTTTCTTGATGCAGAATAATATCGTGCATCTTGGTCAGATTCCTCATCACTGAACTGTACTCTGATCCGTTCGAGAGACCTCTGCACTAAAAGGGTCATTTACGCATAACCATTCCTATTTTCAAGCCAATATCTTAGACGGACGGCACTTGGCTAACAGTACTCATCGCAAACTCTTGTCCGACTGGATAGTTGGATTTAACTTACTATTAATAGGCAGCCATAATCCCAAAATACAAAGCGTGATTTTGCGGTAACAGAATACAAACCACGAACCACAGGACTGAGCCCGGCACGTTGAACTCTAAGCCACGTCGAAATTTGTAACGACAGAAAACCAATACATAACACAAACTATAATAATGGTTTTGTTACACAAACCAACTTAAATTGAGTTTTAAGTCACGAGAAAAGAAATAGAAAATGCAATTCTTCAAATTAATATTCACACAGTTTTAGTAAAGTTACTTTAAAAAATATAAATCACAATAAACGCGATATTTCTCGAATAAACCCTTAAGGGTCATAACCCGCATAAAATACTCTACCTTAACGAAATTGTTTGGACTAATTTTGTATCTCACGACAAACATTATAAACACATAAAATGAATAAATTTAAAATTACTGAACGGTATCAGTTCTGGGGGAGGGAATTGAAGGGGTCCTATCCCCCAAAAGTAATATTCATTTATTTTGAATAGTAATTAAATATGTTTAATAACAAGTTTATATATATATATATATATATATATATATATATATATATGAAAAAAAGTCACAGTATCGTAAATTTTACTTTTATTATTCAGATTTAATATTACAGAAAAAACGTATAAGCTATTTTGGCCGCCATGTTTGCCAATTACCAATAACAAGAAGATAGAAAGATTACCTTTTTAAATAACATTGAAATGTCGTCCTTGTTCAGCAAGTCACACTGGTAGAAAGTTAGTTTTTTTCCGGTTATCTGTTGGGCTCGAGTTAAACTTGGAGCTTGTCCATCGGATCCTGTGCGTTCATATACGAAATAAGTTTTTTAACAAAAGAACCATAGTGTGGGAAAATTACATAATTTCATATCCATTAACTGTACTGACTGAAACCTCAAGAGTATAGTAAGTATTAATACTGTACAAATAACTAGGACAACGAAAATATTTTTTTTGTATTTGTGAAGTTTCAGTGAAGACCGACGATATTTTATGAACCGTCTTAAAAATGAAACTCAAATTTCCTGAAATTCAGTGGAAAAAACAAAAGAAAAATAAATAGTAAGAGTTAGAAAAGTTAGATGTTCTTTATAGTTTTAACACAAATCGTCATTACTAATACATCTCCCAAGAACGGATTTAGAACGTTTCACCTCAGACGCAATCTGAGGGTCGCGAGTTCGAATACCCGTCCAACCAAACATGGTCGCTCTTCTAGCCGTTAGGACGTTATAACGTTAAGGGCAATCCCACTATTCGTTGGTAAAAAAGTAGCCCAAGAGTTGGCGATGGGTGGATAATGACTAGCTGTATTCCTTTTGGTCTTTTACTACTGAAGAGGGATGGCTAGCGCAGATAGCCATCGTGTAGTTTCGCGCGTAATTCAAACAAATTAAATTAGCTTTATGCAAGACGTGGGGCTGAAAAGCCAGTTCAAATACTCTTCCGGTTCAGTTAGATAAAGCCGCCTAATATTGAACTACTGACTGGATTAAAAGTATCTAATTAGTTGTAGGTGTCGCCACAAGGGTTTTTGATATGTAACTCTGTACGATGAGTAACAGAAAGGCAAGAAGTAGTTTTGTGTCTGTAACGTGTGGACCAATAGTTGGTTAACACGTGTAAAATATTTTATGAACCTCGTAATGATCAGTATTACCATTCGTCGAAGCTTATTCCGTATATATTTTTAAATTAAAATTAGTAGTTTACAAAGACATCCCAGGAATATATACATAATTTAAAAAAAAATGGTGTTTACAGATGCGTTATTGATTCCTTTGCTACAACTATCAACGTGTTTTCAGCCTATAGAAAGCTAGGGAGACCAAATATTACCTAGTACTCGGAAATTTACTTATAATACGTTAAAAACAAAGTACACAACGACTTACCATGAACTGCATTGACAAAATTATCAATAACGATGACGTCAAAATCAGCATTTAGAAGTTCAACCACTGTGTGGCTACCAATGAAACCAGCGCCCCCAGTGACGAAAACGGTTTTTTTTGAGTTCATAATGAAGTTACCGTGCTTGCCGAGACAAAAAAGAAAAAAAAATATATATATATATATATATATATATCCATATGCATAGGAACAAGTATTGCATGTTACAACGTTTTATTCCGACTTTACATCAAAACTCGACAAAAGGTTTTGAGTCAAAATTGTAAAGTTCAGTGTCAGTTATTGTCTATATATAGCACAATTTAAGTTAATAATATACGTAGTTTAAATTTTCTTATTCAAGTTTGGTAAACGAAACAAACGCTTTCGTAGGTTCATTCGATTGATCTTCATTTCTTTGTGTTACATAAACCTTAAAACAAAATTATTTCCTCAACTCTTCTTACTTTTATCTTCCGCGAATAAATGACGTAAAAAATGTTTAGAAAAACGCACGACATTTTACTTAATTTTTAAAAGTTCACTGTGACATGCGTAGTTCATAAGTCGTCAAACGTTCGGTCTTTTTTTATTCATGCGTCGAAAAAGTCGCATGTGTTGCTCAATGATACACTGTATCTACATAAAATGGTAAAGGTATATGCGCGTTACAGTTTACACATTGTGTATTTTCTCGCATATTTAAACCAGCTGATAGCTTTTACCTCAAACAAACTGAAAAGGTTTTTTTTTTTATTTTACGTGCTCGCTTAACATGATGGAGAGAACAATGAATTGTTTTCAACTTAACATCGAGATATTTTCTGTTAAACGATTTCATATGTAATAACTAACGAAAATAAATAAAAAATGAGAGAGTTGGTTCGTTCTACTGAAAAACTACAAAATTTCACGAAAATGT
Organism: Tachypleus tridentatus; assembly: GCF_004210375.1. NCBI lineage: Eukaryota > Metazoa > Arthropoda > Merostomata > Xiphosura > Limulidae > Tachypleus > Tachypleus tridentatus. Next base: position 31,222,211 of record NC_134828.1, on the reverse strand, counting down.
TGTTGAAAAGTATTGTACATCTTTTCATTTTTGTAGAAGAAAAAAATATTCAAACATAAGCGAATACGTTTGTAGTTTGGTGCAGCGGTGATAGACGAGATACGTATAAAACAATAATGTTAATACAAGATAAAACGGAACAGTGGGGTTTTAAAGCACGTGTTAAAGAATTATGTAAAGTCTACAAGGGGAGCCCCATTGATGAGAAACTTGTACTGGCCTGTACAATTATTGAAACTACGTATTTTTTTATTTTTTTTACCTGTGCATGTAATTTTCAATACCTTTTTTACCAGTGTCTGTTATCTAGATGCAGTTTGGTGAGGCTAGTGATGACTTGTGTGCCAAGTGAAGTTCAAAGTCAAATAATACTTTATTATAAGAAACACATTCCGACATTTCTTCACATAGGTACAACCTAAAACAGTAACTAGAGGGCTCTAGTGCTGATTGTTTGCACTCGTTACAACAGAACTTAACTCCGAAGTTTAACTGGATAACCACATCTTTCTCTACAAATATTCTGTCACGTGACAAGGGCTTGTAGTGTTCAGTATTCTTTATTCAATGTTATGTTTTAAAGCATTTGAAATACCATCAAGTGTACTTTCCCTTTTCTTTAATATATTTCTTTTTTTTAGTAAAAAAAATATTTCAGCTCGATGGCATTTTCGGAAGAACAATGAAGACAATTTACTGGAAACTTGATGGAAACAAAAAGGCCTACTTGAAGTCCTATCTAGCTAGGCTAGGAATGATCTCACGAAATGTAACTATTGAATATTTCTACAAATGTTTGTTTTCAAACAGCAGCCTATACACTTTTTAAATCGGAACATAAAATGTACTTGAACAGCTGTACTTTAAGTTATGTATGAATGAATGTTTTTATTTTTCTTTATACTGAACTCATTGTTTATGGTATTAATCCAAGGGAGTGAGAGCGGTATTTACAATGACGTTACGAACTGTATTTTTAGTCTATTTACGTATATTGCACAAATACAAAAGTACCCTTTCTTGAAATGGATGAAACCAAGAAGCAACTCCCTGTTTAAAATTACACCTAATTACCTACACGTACAGCATATTCTGAATGCATTCTTTAAAGTTCAGATATTGGGTTGTTACTTGCCCAAAATCAAATATTCTTAAACCCTGTAAGCCTAGAATCAAATGCATGTTTAACATATTTCGAGATATATGAATAAATGCGACAAAACTATCAAGTAGACACACCAACACATTTTAAATACAAACTGCGTCATCAAAGAGTTCATACGCGCAATAACATAGTACCATCAACGAACTTCTCCAAACAACTTTCACTCATCCAGGATACTTTTCGTCTTGTTATCCCATATTCGTAAAGAAAATAGAATGTATGTAATCGACTAAAATTTACGTTGTAATAATTAATTCAGAACGCCGGAGCGTGACAAGCATAAACTAATTCTCATAGCGTTCTCTCCCATCCCTGATATCTGTAGGCTTAGTTTCCTGAAGTTAATTGTGAAACTTCAGCGTACGTCACAGTACGTGTATATTTAAAGCAAGTGTGCATACTACCGTACAATATCAAGTTTGTATCTAGAATCACACGATTTAAAACTTCCCAGAATTATTTTAACGCTATTTTAAAATTCAATATGTTTAGTACGAACAAAATAAACAATGAATCAATAATTATCTGTATAAATAATCAGCGATTAATAAAATAAAGATCTTACTCGAGTTGATATTTTACTGTCTTCTTGATATCTCGCACTTCAAAAGTCCAATTTCATCGGCTGACAAGCTTACTAATGATCGTCTGAGAGGAAGAACATACACACAACAGTCTTGGATTGTTGAAAGTTTGACCAGTTTTAGTATACCGGACCTTAGCGAAAGTTCAGCGGCCACTTAAGCTTTTGTTAGAAGTACAAAGAGAAGAAAAGCACCCTACGAGATTAAGCCACGTCCGTAACTATATACCAGTGACTGGAAGTGTAACAACTTTGAATGAGCTTTTCTACTACTGCGACATCTTTTGAGTGTTTTTTAAAACCATATGAAACAATATTTATTATTGTCAGAAATGTGCTTGTTTTGTTGAATTTCATGCAAAGCCATTCGTAGGTTATGTGCATCAATCGTCCTTAATTTTGATGTTAAAGACTAAGAGCAGTGGTTCTTAACATGGGGGTCGTGACCCCCTGGAGGGTCATTTGAAGTTTCTCGGGGATCACGGAAGGTTTGAGAATTATTGGGGAAATCACCGAGCAGTTTGTAGTTTTTGTGGCAAGTGCCTGTAACTAACTGCCCATCAATGAGAAACACGCTGAAGTGCGGCAGTTGAATCGCGTCGAGATGCTTGTTGCGCAACCACCTGTCTAATTTTGAGTAAAAATTTTAATATATTACAACGTTTTGAATTGCCTAATTTTTTAACTATATAATATTAATACATCAAACTTAAAATTTAAATATCAATGTTTCCATCGTATTTAGTATATTTTATCATTATATATATTAACCCTCATACTGAGTGAATAAGTAAGTTTTGTATGATGTTCAGTAATTCCATGGATTTTACATTTGTTTAGCACTTGTAGCATTTCTCAAGGTCATTTATTTTTAACATTTTCAATAAATTAGGATCTTTATATAGTTTTGTTTTATTCTACCGTTACGTAAAGTTCACCAATACAAAAATTATTATAGGAGTCACGGTAATACCCTGGAGAGTCTCAGGGGGTAAGACGATGAAAAAGGTTAAGAACCACTGGAATAGAGAGAAGGAAGGTAATAAACACCAATCACTGCCAACTCTTGGGGTACTCTTTACCAATGAATAGTAGAATTGACTCTCACATTAAAACAGCTGAAACGACGAGTGTGTTCTATGAAGAATGCTAATCGAATGTCCTAATCATCAGGTTATGTGATATATTAAAAATAAGAATTAATTTTCCTTTTCCAAAATTAAAATTGTAACAGGAATATATGCACACACAACTGTGTGAGTATGTAAGAATAAATATTGTATCTCTTTATCGCTTGTTCCCCAATAGCACAGCGTTATGTCTGCAGATTCATAACGCTAGAAACCGGATTTCGATACCCCCAGTGGCTAGATGACACAATGCACTTGAAACTACAAACAAACACACAATCTCTTAATTTTTCCTTTTTTTATAAATTACGCGCAAAACCAAACGAGGGCTATTTGCGCTACCCGTCCCTAAGTTAACAGTGTAAGACTAGAGGGAAGGCAGCTAGTCATCACCACCCACCCCAACGAATAGTGGGATTGACTGAAACTTTATAACGCCCCCACAGCTGAAAGGGCGAGCATGTTTGTTGTGACAGGAATTCGAACCCGCGACCCTCATATTACGTGTCGAGCGCCTTAACCACCTGGCCATGCTGGGCCCCGCTTAATTTAAGAGTGTCTGTCTTGAAAGAACGTAAGAACAGTGTGTGAGAATCACTGAAATGAATGATGGGATTTGTAAACGAAGTTTAGTTGTAGAATTAATATTTTATTAGTTATGAATGAAAGCAGTGTTTCCGTTTTTGTCCCAATAATTCAAATAATCACTAAAGCACATAGATTTTATGAATACCCCATGCAATCAAGGAGGAAACTGGAGAAATCCCATCAGTTACCCTAGTGGCTAGCCCACCAACTGATCACTGTTCAGCCATAATTGTAGCTCTAAACTTTATGCAGTTTTAAATACAAATAACTTTTGACACATACTGGAGGATTCCTTGTTCATTAAACCACATTTAACAGGCCCATATGCAAAAACCTAGAAGGGTTAGAGAACAAATAAGCAAACATATTTCAAATTATGGTAGAATTTAATACCTATTTACTTTTCGTGATATATGCAGTCAAAGTACAAGTATTAAAATATCTTTGGTAAGGTCGTCTTTTGCAACAGCTGCACTATGTTGGGCACGTTGAAAAAATTTATTGGAACATTTTTTACTTTTAAACAACATTTTATATGCACTACGAGTTTGTCAGATGTTACTAGAACTTCCCCTGGTGGTGAAGCGTTATTAGTAAAAGTGATGAATCGAAAATCCTGTTTTTTATAGATTCATATCAATAGGCATCGCTTGACACTGGTACACAGGGCACGTGACCCAATTATATCTAACAGTGCTTTACTTTTTGATAAAAACAAAAAAGTGTTACTTAACTATTTTATATTAGACTAGTTGTATGAAAAAACATACCAAAACCTATAATCCTGGATTAGCCTGAAGCAAATGATCTTGAAAAGATATTAAATTACCAAAAAATAAGCGAAATGTATCAAAATAACTAAACCATGAATTGAAACTAGAAATTAGTGAAACAATTTTACACATACAGAACTAGTTTAGGCCATTTTTAGATTTTTCAACGAGCTTTTACTGAGAGTAAAATACAATTATTTTATAATAATTGTCAGTGAAAAGCCAAGACCTAAACTTTTATCATTCATCCTTATGTAATCGGTTTCGAATATCCGTCACACCAAACATGCTCGCCCTTTCAGCCGTGGGGGCGTTATAATGTGATGGTCAATTTCACTATTCGTTGGTAAAAGAGTAGCTCAAGAGTTGGTGGTGGGTGGTGATGACTAGTTGCCTTCCCTCTAGTCTCAAACTGCTAAATTAGGGACAGCTATCGCAAATAGCTCTCGTGTAGCTTTGCACATATATATATATATATATGTCACAAGCAGCTCTTTCTCTGTAGTGAGTATCACGTTCTTTTTAATGAACAAAAGTTTACTAGTATTTTATTTATATCATACATATAATATAATATATACCAGTAAAACCAGATATTGTTTAGCAGCTTTAGCTATATCGATATGTGTTTTCCTTCTTTTCTTCTGATTTTTTATTATTTAATTTTGTCATTTGATCTTTTATAAAATAAAGACTGGGAATTATTTGCCTGTTAAACGTGATGAATGTTGTGTTTTATGAATTTAAATGTTTAATTCTAACCTATGATATTATCATCTGCTTGTTCTGCTTAATGAATGTTGTGTTTTCTGAACTTAAATGTTTAATTCTATCCTATGATATTATCATCTGCCTGTTCAGAATTTAAATATTTAATTCTATCCTATGGTATTATCATCTGCCTGTTCAGAACTTAAATATTTAATTCTATCCTATGGTATTATCATCTGCTTACTCAGCTTGATGAATGTTGTGTTTTCTGAACTCAAATGTTTAATTCTATCCTATGATATTATCATCTGCCTGTTTAGAACTTAAATATTTAATTCTATCCTGTGGTATTATCATCTGCCTGTTCAGAACTTAAATGTTTAATTCTATCCTATGATATTATCATCTGCCTGTTCATCTTGATGAATGTTGTACTTCCTGTGCATTATCTGTTGTATTCTGGCTTTTGGTTAATAAATAATGGAGATTATCCGCCTCTTCAGCGTGATTAATGTTATGTTTTCGTAACATCTTCTGTTTGAGTCTCTCTTCTGATTCTCTGTTAACTAAGATCTATATAGCATCATATGGTCAAAGCAATTTATTAAAGTGCACGGTATTTTATGTTTTTAAATTCAATTAGTTTCTGTGTCTGTTTGAATTATTGATAGTAGTAAATAGTTCTAGAAACATGAAAGATTAAGGTATTTAGTGTGTTGGAACAATGCACATTTTAAGATACCTGAAAACTCTTCATGTGAAAGCATGAGATCTTTTGAGTATGCATATACTTCCTTTCTCTTCAGCCAAAGTTCATTATTACAATTAATCATGTATTCTAAAATCAAGGCTGTTTACGTCTTCTTTTCTTATAGCTAACGCCATCTGTTGAGAGCGATATACACTGTACTATTTTAAACAACTGAGATATCCATCAGATAGATGTCTGAAGTTTTGGTTTGCATATGGCTCGACAATCTGTAACAAATATGTGATAAAAATGGAAAAAAAACAACTTAAAAAAAGAACGTTTACATAAATAAACCTTTTAGTTTTATATATGTTTTCATTAAGACAAAATGTATTTATGACTTATTATGAGCACACAGAAATGCATCAAAACCACAACACCCAACAACTGTTTTATCAGTTAGAATGATTAACTGTATTTAAGTGTTTATCGTGTATCTTTTAACAGATATATAGTCACAAGTTGACCGTAGTTTAGTATTCATCATCGATACATCTAACTACATCGACAGCCAACTGCTGCTTCAACATTTGGCTGTATTTAAGTTTGTTTGTTTTTGAATTTCGCGCAAAGCTACACAAAGGCTATCTGCACTAGCCGTCCTCTTAACTAGTGGGAAGGCAACTAGTCATCAACACCCACTGCCAACTCTTGGGCTACAATTTACCAACGAATAGTAGGATTGACCGAACGTTATAACGCCCCCACAGCTGAAAAGGTAAGCATGTTTGGTATGACGGGGATCGAATCCGTGACCCTCGAATTATGAGTTGAGCATACTAATCACCTATGGTAAAATAGTAATATATTTTAACAGTTAACCATTGTTAACTGTATTTATGGTAATATGTTACAAAATTCAACTACCTACGGTAAGGGGTTTTAACAGTTATCTGTTAATGACTACACTTATGAAGGGACATTTAACAGTTAACCGTTCTTAACTGTTAAGATGTTTTAACAGTTAACCATTCTTGATCCTACTACTGTAAGGTATTTTAACAGCTAACTGTTATTGACCATACTTATTGTAAGATGCTTCAACAGCTGTTATTAGCTCTACTTTGAAAAGACATTTTAAAAGTTAACCGTTGCTTGTTTGCAGTTAAGCACAAAGCTACACAATGGTTTGTCTTTATTGTGCTAGCCACAGATATTGAAACTTTTTGGTGTTATAAGCCTTTGGGCTTACTGTTGAACTGCTGTTACCTGTATTTATGGTAAGATGTTTCACCAATTAACTTATAGTCTATTTATAGTAACATGTTTTAACAGTTAACCGTTGTTGATTTACACATGGTAAGTTATTTCATCAGATCACAGTATCTAACTCTGTTCGTAGTAAGGTGTTCATGATCAAGGCAAAAAAGACTTTTTGTTCAACCAGAAATATGAATGAACTAATTTTCTAAATTTAGAGGTTTTTATTTCTGCAATAATGGTTTTGATTTTCTAGAGTGCGCTACGAAATATGAAAACAAACAAAAACTCTCAATGTATACTTTGACTGCGATGTAGCTCTTTTTTGAGACTTAGTTAATATTTTATAATCATAATTATTAAATTACAATCATATAAAATAATCTAAATTAACAAGCTCATTGTCCTGAATTTCAATAAAAATGTTTTTTCTTTGTTTTAAGCAAGTTTAGATATTTCAGAACTGTACCATCTTTAATTGTTTTCATATTCGGCGATAAATGTAATAGTTTCTTAATATTTATTTAATTATTTTCACACCAGAGAACATTTTATATATTTCATTGTAGATGGCAGCACCTTCAGATAAAGTTTGTTTTTGAATTTCGTGCAAAGCTACCCAAGGCCTATCTGCGCTAGCCGTCCGTAATTTAGCATTGTAAGACTAAAGGAAAGGCAGCTAGTCATCACCACCCACCGCCAACTCTTGGGCTACTCTTTTACCAACGAATAGTGAGATTGACCTAACATTATAATGCCCCCACAGCTGAGAGGGCGAGCATGTTTGGTGCGAGCGAGATTCGAAACCGCGACCCTCAGACTATGAGTCGAGCGCCTTAACTCACCTGGCCACCTTCACATCAAGCTGGAAGGCATATTTTCTGTGCAAGCATGCATCTTCTGGATTCACAAACCATATGAATCTATACTGATAAGTATTATTTTCCAAAAAAAATCAAATTGCTTCAAGGTCATAAAAAATGTGGCACAAAAAACATAGTTTTTAAATTATTGAACAGAATCTTACAGCTGTATTTAAAATAGTTCAAAATACGAATATTAGGCGCTTTCTTTCCCAATTAATACTTCTAATCTACCCTCATCAAGTGAAAATATGATGCTGAATTCGTGGAAGACATATAGGCCAAGATCTGAGTTTCATGTGCACGTGAAGCTGTTTCTGCAGCTGTAAAATTGAAGTATTAATCTGCGAGAGAACGTACAGGGTTTTGCCTGATTGTATTAACATCTCTCCACCTTATTATGCGCACAGAACATTTTCGTAGTACAACGAACTAACAGTTTCCGCACAATAAAATTCATTCTCGTTTGGACACTTAACGTTAAACACTAGTAAAACTTTCAGTGTGGCTATTATGTTAATATTTGTTATTAAATTTTAATATATATTCTCGAACTGTGTAATTTTTTTACACTTCAGAGACTGATTTATCATATGAATGATTTTAATTTTAAAAATATTACTTCATATTTAAGGAAGAATAGGGTTAAGTATGTTGTAATAAAGCGATTTTGGAGCGCCTTTCGGTTATGATTTATCAGAAAAATTTGCTCTTGACAATAGTCCTGCAGCGTAATTTCCATTATAAATAGCTCCTTTGTATCCATGGTTTCTTACCTACTTCAAGATGCTACACTTAATATTTTATTACAATTGACTTACGACTTATTACAGGCATCTTTTTCTATTTTCCTGGTGCCCCAAGTTGATCCATATTCCTTTACATTCAAATGCCACTAAGTACAAGGAATGCTCCCAACGTAAACATTCTATAATTCCACCATAACACATCCTTATGGGTTGAGTGTAGGAATACTTTGCGTTGCAAAGAGCAATTAGACGCTGTTCCGAATAGCGATTAATTTTTGATGGCATCATATCACATACGTAACACCAATAAGGTCTAAGTGTAGTTGTGATACACGGTGTACCATTGCGACTTTATATCGGCTGTCGTTACGACGTGGCTTGATGATTTAGATATTCAAAATCATTTAGCTATAACGTTCTCGACTCTATGTATCACTTTCAACAGAGTGTAAAATGAGATTCAACGTTTCTTTGGTGTCAAGATAGTTGAGGAAAAATAATATATTTATTGTTTCAGATATAAGTTACATGAACTAATTTAGATTGAATGTTGTCTGCCACAAAGAGAAGTCGTTAACAGAGGTCTGAAAATCATAATGTTGATAAACAATGTTTAGTCAAAATGCTGTTATATCTGGAGATCAGTTGGTCCATTGGTACGGTTAATATTACTACCTGGTTTATTCCAATATTCTGTAGCATCTGATATCTTTAAATGAACTTCACCAACTTAGGCTTTGCGGCTTGTAAGACAAGATGAACTTTGGTAATAAGTTAAGAGACTGGTCAAATTTAGCGTATAAGAAAACATAAACAGTATAATGTTTTTCAGTAACTCTTTTCTTTTATTGACGACTGTTTTTGAACGATAAAAACATCATCAAACCTATTATAAACGCCGCTTAAAATTGTTTGATAAAGATGAAAAGCGATACCATTTGCGTTAATGCCATTATAACTACAAGTTATAACTACATATTTCGTATGTATGGCTAAGTTTTTTTAAGACGCTGTCCCTACTTTTGAAATACTGGCCCTAGAGAAGGCAGCTAGTCAGTTGCACTCTATCGCCTACCAGTTACGCTAAGGCATTGACTGTCACTCTTATAACGCACCAACAGTTTAAAATGCACGGGATATTTTGTGATATAACACGTATTCGAACTCGAGTAGGCCAGTTCCGAAATCTAGAGCTCTCCCATAGAGTCAAACCACGTTCAGCAAGTTAAAAAGGAAAGAAAATGTAAAAACCGTCACTACAAAAAATAAACACAAAACAAAAACAAAAAAATGTATTCTATTATTGATCAATAAAATTATATTTACTTTAGCATAACTACCTGAACCTTATGTGTCACATAAAGTGCCGTTCGTATTAAAAATACGAATCACAAACCCCATTTTTTGTGTCTTTCGATAGATTGGAAAACCGAATGCTTTTCATTTGAATAATACAAATTTATTAATCGTGAGTAAAAGACAACGAAATCAACATTATTAATATATTTTATTGTTATTTTTTTCGTGTAAGTCTTTCTTTCTTGTTAACAAACACACACCGAATAATTACTGGTTTTCTTCAGTAAATCGTGGTACACATATGAGTGGCAGTTTTAGTTTCTTTCGAAAATTATTTCTAAATGACTTATCTTCAGAATATCCCAGCGGTTTTTTTATTATTAACACACACTAGTGATTTTGTTTCCTTTTTTTATTTCTTTACATCTTGTTAAGCACAAAGTTACATACTGAACTATCTGTGCCCAACCTCCAGTGGGTATTGAAACTAGAATTTTAACGGGTCAAGCCTTGGGATTTACCACTGCTCCAACGTGGTGTGGGCACTTTATCTTTTATTATTTAATTTATCTATAAGTTGTTTGGAGCAAGGAAGCAGTGACTTACAGATTAATTTTTAAATATTATTCGAACTTATATGTTTATGATCTCCTTCGGTTTCGTTACAGAAAGTCCGTAAATAATTTTATAAAGTAAATGCTCTTTTGTTTAACCCTAAAGTTACCAGCTTTTATAACATTTTTTTTTACTAAACAATCAAACTGCAAAATGTGGGTAGAATCACTCATTTTCTGAGCAAAGTACGCAGAGGGAACGCTGGTAGTAATTATTTTTTAATTAAGTACAATATTAATGATATTTTTCTTCAACTTTTTAAATTACTGGTACGTAATTAGTGATATTGTAACCACGAACGTTATGGACCCCGTCACACCAAACATGCTCGCCCTTTCAGCCGTGTGGACGTTAAAAAGTGACGGTCAATCCCACTATTCGTTGGTAAACGAGTACCCCAAAAGTTAGCGGTGGGTGGTGATGACTAGCGGCCTTCCCTCTAGTCTTAGACTACTGAATGAAGAACGGTTAGCGCAGATAGCCCTCGTGTAGCTTTGCGCGAAACTCAAAAACAAATAAAACTTGAGTGTTAAAGCCTGTGATTTTGCGTATAGTTAGCAAAATAAATGGAGTTACATGCTACAAAAAAAACAATAAGATAAAACGAAATGATTGTGAGATTATATTTGAACCAGTTTCTCACAAGTGCCAGCATAAGCACTACATCTTGAATAATTTATTTAAATTAACACTGACTGTCGTATACTGATATCTAAAAAAATCATTCTTTTGTTGTTTGTTACTTAGTTTACTAATTCGACATTGCACTTTAAACGAGCAATTTTTATTATTAATCAGAAAATGGATTTAGATAATGTGAAGCGAAAGCTGTAGTAACAGAAAATTTATATTAGAAAAAAAACAACAACTGATTTTTATATTCCAGAATGAAGTGCATTAAAAACAAAGTGAAATTCGGTGTTTCAACATGCCGTGTTTTGATGATAGTGTGTGTGGGCTACACTCATTAATCAACAGACGTAAGAGGGCGGGTTTGAAGTAGGGTTGATCGTGATGGACGGATTAGGCCTGTCGCAGTTGAATAACGGCAAGGGAAAAAAAGTAAACCCGAAACGAACATTTACAGTCTTGCAAAATGTAATAACTTTGAGATAAGATCTCGTATGCTTTCGTCATGTCGGCAAGGCCTGTACAAAAATACAATCATCTCTGTCTTTTAACTCTCTCTAATGTCCATAAATGAGGAGGCATGGGTGTCATAAACGTGCTCTTAAATAAAACTACAAACGTAAACTTGATGGTAACCAAGAAACCATTTGTTAACAACCTGATGTACGTTTCTTAGATGCAGAGAGACAAACATCATGTTTACTTTGTTGTTGTTGTTTTTATGTGAAAGCGATTAACTATGAACTGTCTGTGTTGTTATTCATCGGTTTTGTTTATTGTTGTCAAACGCAAAGCTACATGATGGGTTATTTGTATTTCTCCCACCACGAATATTGAAGTCCGATTTTTAACGTTATAAGCCTTCAGAATTATCGCAAAGCCGCTGTGGGGAATTTTTTTCTTTTGCATTAAATAAAAGCTTTTAGGCTACGAACATAATGAAATCATTTTTTTTTCTTAAGAGGCAAAAATTAAGATTGGACCAGATTCGAATAGGCGATTCGTATGACCAGAATATATTTTGAAAGTTTCGCTAAATTCTGTCTTCAGTAATCATTGGTGTAACAGAACTAAGGTTTACCTAATTAGGGTTGAAATATGGATTAGTTTGCTAAGGTATATGACTGGTAAGTAGACTAGTAGGCTCGAGTCCCGCCAGATATGAATTTTCGCTTCTTCAGAAAAAAACAAAACAAACAAACTACCTCTAGAGGAGCGTATGACACCTGAAAGTTTTGATCACTAACTGATCTTGTTAAGCGATGGTGTTGGTGTTAAGTGTGATCGGTAAGGTTTCACTGTAAGAAAATTTATAACATTATCATGAGTATAATATATTTGTCACGCTTAACTATTTTTTTTTAAATTTTAAATATAGTGACGTAATACAATTATAACATGACGTTCAAGATGGATTAGTGGAATAAGGTTATTGTTGTGTGTAATTCTGTAGAAAATGGTTTGTTCCCAAATCCTCGCATGAAGTCATACATTTGGTTATGTGCACATAGCCGTCCCCAATTTTGAACTGACAGGTTATGGGGTAAGACAAACGTCTAATTAATAGCTCCCACCACTAACTTTTGTCCTGTTCTTAGCAGATCATCTAGCTAACACCCATCGCCAACTGTTGTACTGTTCTTATTATATCTAATACTTGAATTTTGCTGTTACTTCTTTTGCTGTAAAGACGGCTTCAAAGTGCAGAGCGAATGTTTGTAGCAACAGGACGTGAACCATGAATCTTTAAGGTTAGAGACCAGATTTTCTGACAACAAAGACAAATCCGTTCCTTGAGAAAAATAATCATAATTTCATGTTTCTTTGCGAAGAGATAAACACCTTATATGTGTATTAGATAAACACCTTATATGTACATATAAACTTCTTGACCCTGAAGGTGTCACAACGAAAACAAAGTAAGAAAAATTCAGGTTGAAAAAAGAAAGAGAGATAAAACTGGTAAAATATGTGACAGAGTCTTGCCGAATAAAGTTAAGATTGCTAACTGTTCAGAATTTAGAGGGTATGAAACATATCAAATGATATATATATATATATATATCAGGTCATCCCATAAGTAATGTCCGAAAATTTAATACAGAAAGTACATCATCATTTCTGTCTTTGTAGAAGGCTTTAATGACTAAAATATGTAGTAGGACGTGTATAAAAATGTTCAGACAAATAAAAGAAACTAACCTAACTCCACTTTTCCAGATTATTATTCAAATAAACCTTATGAAGATGGATGTGTCTGAGGAGCACATCAGGAATATAATACTTTATGAGTTTAAAAAAGGCAGTAGTGCAATAGAAACTGCATGAAACATTCAAGGTGTTTATGGTGCGAGGTCTCTCATTGAAAGAAAATGTCGAAGGCATTTTCAGAAGTTCAGATCAGGTGACTACAGCGCCACGTTCAGGTCGTCCTGTTGAGTTTAATGATGACTTGCTGCTGACTGCTCTTGATGAAGATTGTGTTGTAACAGTTGAAGAGCTAACACAGAAACTTAATTCAAGTCAATCAACAGTTCACTGTCATCTGCAACAGCTTGGAAAGGTGTAAAATCTTGGAAAATGGATCGCCCATGATATGACAGAAACCAACTTTAGAGCAAGAGTGGGCATTTGGACTTCTCTGCACTCTCGTGAACGTAACTCACCTTTTTTGAATAGTTTAGTGACTGAAGATGAAAAAATAAATATTTTATGAAAATGTTAAAAACCGCAGACAGTAAACCTCCACCCTAGGAAAGTCTTGTTGAGCGTTTGGTGGGATATTGTTGGTGTGATCCACTTTGAGTTGCTGCCACTCAATGTAACGATTACATCAGACTTCTATTGTCAACAGTTAGAGCGCTTGAATGTTCAATGAAAGAAAAGAGGCCTGTTTTGATCAATTGTAAAGATGTTGTATTACATCGGGATATTGTATAGCCCCATACAGTAAGGATCAAAGACTGAAGAGCTAGACTGGGAAAAACTTCCACATCCTCCTTATTCTCCAGATCTTGCCCCATCTTATTATCATCTATTCTGAAGTTTGCAAAACTAGCTTGTGGGAAATGATTTGGAACAGATGAAGCTGTCAAAACTACCCTCTCTACATTCTTTTCCTCCAAACCCCAATATTTTTATAGAAGTGGCATTCATAAGCTTGTGAATCGTTGGCAGGAAGTAATTAATAATAATGGAACGTAAATTATTGAAATAATTTAAATAAATAACATTAAAAGTGTTTGAAATTCTTTCTCTTTTCCTGAACGTAAAATCGGGAATTACTTAAGGGATGACCTGATATTATGTTTAATGTTTCTAAGACTAATGATAGAAAGTCACACCTGCTTTCTTATTTATTTTCTTATGTATATTATCTAAATTGTTTGCTTATCATGTACTCCCTAAAGTTCTTATTATAATAGAATAAAAATCTTCGTCAGTTCTGTACGTAATTTGTTGATTCAAACTGTCTCAACCACCACTGTTATGTTATGACCTGATCTGGAACTGGACGAAGGCCTTGTAAGTAGTGGATATAGAACCTCTAGTGTCATTGATATATTGTTTCCACTCATATTTACTTTCAACGATAAGTTCCTTGGAATACACAAGCAAGTGCAAGTGCCTACGAATTTTATGTAATTATGATATTCAAGTCTACTGATATTCAACAAGTAAGTTTTAAAGTATACGCAGATTTAGGAAGGGCACTATGGATGATAATTTCGCGTTCGAAGAGCAAAGAAAAAAATAAATACAGTAGTTTAGGAAAGAACCTACTGAATTTTAATTGATTTGTATTGATTTGTTTAGAGTAGGCAGTTTCTTATTATAATAATTACAACATTTTGATGAATATTATCAGGTAAGAATTACATTGAAAATTATATTTTAATTGTATGTAAGGACTCGCCTCCTGTAAAAGCTAAAAGACACTATTATTGTATAAGATCTTTATTCGCAGTATAAAATCTTAACACTAACTCGGTGGTTTACTCTTTTCTGATGTCTCCCTTTCTCTGGCTGTTGGAGTTATAAGTTTTCCTACAACGTTCACATCGGATAGAAACATAGAAAACTTTTGTTTACATTGACAGAAGGTAGATATAAAGGAAATTCTGATTTACCATAGAAATTCAGAAGAATACCAGAATCCAGTGTTGCATAAGTTACCAACTATTCCAAATATTATCTAAAGGGAATAAAGCTCCCAACTCATTCCAGATTGTACAAATGTCTGAGCCATTTATAGATATAGGGTCGCTCCATTCCGGTTGGTAGGAGCTTCCAGCTGTTGGCATAGGTAAGCTTCATCAGTTGGGAAGAACGTGAAAAGCACACTCAGAATAGAGGCACGTAAGCTGCTCCCTAGTGGCTCAGCGGCATGTCTGCGGACTTACAACGCTAAAAACCGGATTTCGATACCCATGGTGGACAGAGCACAGATAGCCCATTGTGTAGCTTTGTGCTTAATTCAAAACAACAACAAATAAAACAAAGAGGCACGTAAGAGTTACCTGAACACATCTTACTAGTTATGTTCTAAACTAGTTATTAAAGTGCGAATTTCGTTACTATTTCTTTTGCTAATAAAAAAAGACAAACAACTAAGTTTATATTTCATGATCTTGTTTTGAATTTCGCGCAAAGCTACACGAGGGTTATCCGCGCTAGCCGTTCCTAATTTAGCAGTGTAAGACTAAAGGAAAGGCAGGTAGTAATCACCACCCACCGCCAACGTTTGGATTACCCTTTTACCAAGGAATAGTGGGATTGACCGTACATTATAACGCCCCCACGGCTGAAAGGGCGACTATGTTTGGTGTGACGGGGGTTCGAACCCGCGACCATTAGAGTACGAGTATAGCGCCCTAAACAGCTGGCCATGGTGATCCCTGTTTCATAAATTGGCAAATGTATGTAAGGACCAAACAGGAGCCACTCTTTAGATAACTGTATCGGAAGAAAAAATTCATATACTAAATTATAACCAGAAGTTTCGATGATATACGTTATAGACTTCAAAGACATTTTCCGTGTAGTTGTGGTTACTCGTAGTTTTACAGACCACGATCATTATTTCGGTACATTCATTTCTTCTTGATGTCTTTATTTTGGTTTACACTTTAGTTTGTATTCTACGTATCACCATTTTCGATACAAAAAAGATGAGTTTTGTTTATTTGATTACAAACTAAACACAAATCTACTCAGTGGGCTATCTATACTCTGCCCACCATGGGTATCGATACTCGGTTTTTAGCGTTGTAAACCTGCAGACATACTAATGTACAACTAGGGGGGAAAGATGAAGTTTAGATGTTCCTAACCCTCATTCATCGTCGCAAAAAACATCTGGGGGACGATTAAAAATTTTAATTTAATATCTAAGTGCAATTTTTCACGAATAAAGACGTGTACTTGTCAGTTATAATAACGTTTGATAACATAATTCTTTCTAGTTTATTGTTACAATTATCAAAATAAATGATTTATTGTATGATACTTCTTTAATGCTACGGTTACAGACGGTGTTTTATAACATAATCCTTCGTCGGTTACTTTCTGGCCAGACATGGCCAGGTGGTTAAGGCATTCGGCTCGTAATCCGAGGGTTACGGTGCTGGAATCCCCGTCACATTAAAAATGCTCGCCCTTTCAGCTGTAGGGACGTTATAATTTATCGTTCATTCCCGCTATTCGTTGGTAAAAGAGTAGCCCAACAGTTGGCGATGGGTGGTAATGACTATTTGCCTTCCCTCTAGTTTTACACTGCTAAATTAGGGACGGCTAGTACAGATAGTCCTCATGTAGCTTTGCGCGAAATTCAAACCAAACCGTTACTTGCTTAAATAGTTCGTAATTTAAAAACCAATAAAGGTAATTTGGATTTTTTAGCTTGACTGACAAGCTATTTTCAAGAAGAAAAAAAACTTTTTATTAGCTACCTTTCACAACGAGCTTTATGGGAGTGCAGGAAAAGATGCGGTTTTATATCACGTGATCCTCCTGAATGCTTAGACCACCACGACTATCATGCAATTTGCATGGCCTACCTGGTGTTCATCACTATTATGATTTTTTAACTACTAACTGACCAGCATGTGATCTCCGTAAAATGGTCGTGCATAATGCAAATAAATAGCATGTTAGTTATGACGTTGGCTAATATTTCAGGTCTACAAACACAACATTCACCTTATATTATACACAGGCACAACATTCATATTATATTGTTTATAAAAACAACATATAACAGACACAACATTAATCTTGTATCATCTACAGACACGTCAATCATCTTGTATCATCTATAGACACAACATTCATATTGTATTATATGCAGTCACAACATTCATACTGTATTATGTACAGTCACAACATTCATATTGTATTATATACAGACACAACATTCATCTTGTATCATCTACAGACACAACATTCATCTTATACCATCTGCAGACACAACATTTAACTTTTATCATCTACAGACACAACATTCATCTTGTATCATCTGCAGACACAACATTCATCTTGTATTATATAAAACACAACATTCGTATTGTGTTATATACAGTCACAAGATTCATCTTGTATTATATACAGACACAACATTCATCTTGTATCATCTACAGACACAACATTCATCTTGTGTTATATACAGTCACAAGATTCATCTTGTATTGTATAAAAACACAACATTCATCTTGTATCATCTACAGTCACAACATTCATTTTGTATTATATACAGACACAACACGCATCTTGTATTATATACAGACACAACACTCATCTTGTATTATATACAGACACAACATTCATCTTGTATTATATACAGACACAACATTCATCTTGTATTGTATAAAAACACAACATTCATTTTGTATTATATACAGACACAACACGCATCTTGTATTATATACAGACACAACACGCATCTTGTATTATATACAGACACAACACTCATCTTGTATCATGTACAGGCACAACATTCATATTATATTATACACAGTCAGAACATTCATATTCTACATAGCCCATGGACCTGACAAAAACTATATTATCTGTGTGCATGTTCTTTGGATCTAGCCTTTCGGAACTTTTTCTCTTACATATTCACAAAAATCGGTAACAACAACAACAACAAAAGATAACACGAATAAGCTTCCATCATGTATCCTTAGGCTGAACATTCTTATTATGAAAACTCGTTATTCAAAGTTTGTTTTTTTCTTTTCTTTAACCAGAACTTGGAATAATTATTTGCCGTCTTACAAACCCTCAAGTTATTGACCTATGTTGTACACGTATTGCACCATAGTGGGTAACTTTTGTTTTTGTCTGTTGTGAGTATAAAGAACTGGCCCCCAAAAGGTAACGAACTCATTTTTTACTTATAATACAAAAAAGAAACCTTAACAATAATTAGTGGGATTCAATGTTGTGTTAATAATATTCATATTTACATATTGTTTATGTGACTCGTATTTTATTAAAGACAACGTGACCAACAGGCAAACTTGTACGTAAACAGTCTGTAAAAAACAAATGTATTTAATGAGCTGGCGATTTTTGGCCTCATAGATAACTCTAGGTTTAGTTTTATATAGAAATTGAAACAAATATAGCTTATTCTAAATAATATTGCATCGTTTTTAAATTTTCATTAAGTATGTTTCAGTGTATAAACATATTTTCAGGCTAATTCAGGTTATCTGCTGCTGTTCCATTGTTTATTTCAACACAAACTTACACATCAGACTATCTGCGCTTGTAACCCGGATGTTATATTTGTAAGTATGCAAGCTTATCACTAACCGCCTGGGGAGCATTTGTTTTCGAGATTTAACACAAAGATACACAAAGCAAAGGCTACCTGAACATAATAATCATTAATTTCAAACATAGAGTCCAGAGGGAAGACAACTAGTTAATAGTATTCACCATCAACACTTGGACTATTGGTGTTTGATTGAGTAGTGGAATTTGACTGTCATTCTTATTGAGAGCTCACACGTGGCTACAAAGTACAAAACGTGTTCTTTGGAGCAACGGAACACGAACCATGAATTTTCTGATTAACAGTTCAGGCAAGTTGATCACCAAGCCCTGTCCAGACGCTCCTGACGAAGCATGTCAAACAAACAAGGGAACGAATATAAACTCTGTTTGGTCATCTTAGATTTTACTTCTTCAAACAACTTTAGTGGCGGAAAACGTTTCATATTCAACAAAACATGGATTTTGTTGTTGTTTTTATTTTAACATCAACCTAAGAGACATCTTGAACAAATAAAACGTACCTCTTAGTTAGTTTTGTTTTATTTTTACACAAAATAACAACATGTTTTTTAAATACCACATCATTGCGTGATTTATGAATATTTTTGCTGTGTATTTTAACTGCAACCAAAATGATACTTTGAACAAACAAAGCGTACCTGTTAGTAAGCTTCGCTTTAATCTAACAATAAACCATGTTCGTGTTTCGAGCTACCACATCACTGCATGTCTTATGATTAAAACTTTGGTTGTGTAATTTTACCAGCAGCTTAAGAAAAGTTCAATATATCTATTGGACATCTTTCTCTTGTACTAAATGATCACCCTGAGTCTTGTTCATAGTTTGTAAGATCTTCTGTCACGACCCAAAGAACTGACCAGGTAAAAAAAAAATCATTACTGGATTCAGTCACAAACAAAGGCAGTTTCATAAAAAAACACCAAATCCCCAACATTCAGGGCTCGAAACTGCTATTTATCTAACAAAGAACAGGAAATGTGGACAATACCACCCCCACCCATCACGTGAGGGAAACTGCTCGACGGTCTACTAAGCCAGAACTTGTCATGGTTTTAATTGCTTAGAGCAGCCGACCACTTGACTTGCTTTTAGAATGCACGTGCACAAGATGACCGTGGTACTGTCGTGAGCATTACGCCCGTTCCAAGATGCTTAAATTTCAAAATGATTTATAGTGAAATACCCTCCTCAACATATATAATATTTCGTTTTCTTCTTCAGGTGAGTTAAGAAGAAACTTATCTTCTTACCAAACCACTTTCCTTCCACAGAATCATCCGCTCATCACGATCCTGCGACAAACGAACAACAAGAAACACTAAAATCCCTATTACGAATAAAAATAATTTCATAAGTTTATCGATTAGTGTGTTTGTTTATTGCTATGCACAAAGATACATTATGAGCTAACTGTGCTTTGCCCACCATGGATATAAAAAAATTCGGATCTTAGCGTTATAAGCATTCAGAGTTCTCGCTGGGCCATTGAGTGCTGTATATTAGTACGAAATAAAGTTTGTTTGATCAAGCTAAATATATCTTAAAAAAAGGTGAAAACTTTGTATAATTATCGGTGTTGTTTTTTTTTCACGGTGTTTAAACAAAGTGCTCGTTGTTACTAAAGATTTATACCAAATTCTCTACGCTCCAGTTAGTTGTAAGCCTACGGCTAGCTCTGACTAAAGGAGTTATAAATGACAACTCAATCTCATAGTAAGCAACTGCTGATATTAATGACTCCTGCAATCAGCCTCAGAGTTTTAGTTATTATTTTATTTCTAAAAATAGAATACCCTGATAATATAATTAGAAAAATCTCCACATAATGACATATATATATATTTATGTATTTGAGCCAACTTCTCGTACTACTAATCCTGATGAAGCCGCAATGGCGAAACGTTGTCTGAAATAAATTATTATTTTTTCATCATTAACTGGAGCATAAAGTTTTTTCTTTATTCAGAGAGAGCTGAATCTCTTTGGTACGTACCACAAACTCTGGAAAAGCAACAAAACATATAGAATACATCTTATAAAAGTTTGTACCTATATAACAGCAAACAATAACGATAATCTATATATTATAACCGCTACACATGAGACATCGTCGCTTGCTCTCCATTTAAAGGCGATCAATGGGGAGTCCGCCATCTTTATACACCAGCAACAACTAAAATTAACAAAAGTAATGCAAGGAAATGTGTAATTTCAGTTTTTTAAAATCCTCAACATCAGAATAGAACCAAAATTTTCAGTCTGGGTGGAACTTCAAGTGTACATGGACTAAACTGTGACAACAGAAACTCTATAATTCACGTATATCTGGCCCCTAATTTTGAAATGTTAGCGAGAGAGAAAATTCTGTCAGCCAGCAACACCTGCCGCCAGAAGGGCTTTCTCCGGCTCTTTTAATCGCATAACGGGAAAGGTGATTTATCACAACGCTTATAGGCAGTGTTTGTTGTTGAATTTCACGCAAACCTGCATGAGGTCTATCTGCCCAATCCGTCCATAATTTAACAGTGTAAGACTAGAGGGTAGGCAGTTAGTTATCACCAACCACTGTCAAATCTGGGGCTACTCTTTCACCAACTAATATTGAAATTGACCATCACGTTATGATATCCTTACAGCTGAAAGGGCGAGTATGTTTGGTGTGATGGGGATTCGAACGTGCGATCCTCAGATTACCAGTAGAGTGCCCTAACCACTTGGTCATGTTGGGCCTACTTTTCATTGGATGTTTGTGAAGTTTATGTGAACATCTATAAAATTTCGTAAGTTATAATTCATGAAAAGTTGCATCCAGATTCAAGCTCATAGCACTTATTTATTTGCAAATTTTCTGGTGGGAACATGCCCCTAAACTCCCGTAGAATGCTTTAACACGCATTAGCATGTATTGGCTTTTGATCTCACAAATTAAAACTCCACTTCCAAACGGCTCTGTAAGCTGCACATGATTTATAAACTCATTATTGATAAAGGCGAGGAAAGATTGCCAGTGTAAAATATAAAAGCATTTGTTTGTTCTGAATAACGCACAAAGCTATTCGAGGGCTCTCAGCACTAACCGTCCCTAATTTTGAAATGGTAGTTGTCTTCCCTCTTTTGGGCTTCTCCTTATCAATGAACGGTGGGATTAGACATCACATTGTAACTCACCCTGAGTTGAAAGGGCAAGCATATATATTTGGGGACAGAATTCAAGACCTCTACCTTCAAAATGCAAATCTTATAAAGGCAGTTGGTTTAGCGTAGGTCTGCTGTAGAGTTCCAAGGCAAGTCTGTTTATCACGCATACGTCAGAGTGAAATAAACATCTGCAACACACGTAATATTTTGAATGTTAGGTTTTATAATAACGTCAATTTTCCAGTTGAATCAAGGCCCTGCATGGCCAGGTGAGTTAATGCGTTCAACGCGTAATTTGAGGGTCGCAGGTTCGAATCCCCGTCGCACTAAACATACTCGCCCTTTCAGCCGCGGGAGCGTTATAATGTGACGGTCAATCCCACTATTCGTTGGTAAAATAGTAGCCCAAGAGTTGGCGATGGATGGTGATGACTAGCTGCCTTCCCTTTAGTGTTACACTGCTAAATTAGGGACGGCTAGCGCAGATAGCCTTCGCGTAGCTTTGCGCGAAATTCCAAAACAAACCAGTTGAATCAAAAAATAAAGGTGAAGGTTACAAAACCTACATAAACATCATACTCTACGGCGCTGGAAAGAGTGAAATATTAATGTTTTAAGAAAACGTCGTAAATCTAAACTTTTGTTCCGTGATACTTTCTTATTAGTACCCGTAATGCTCTTCTATAAAAGAAACGAACAGAGATAAGCTACCACACTGTACACAGTTTCGCATAGACAAACCTGTTGTCTTATTATAAGGAAAAAAAAGAAAGAAGTAAAAAATCTGTATATAGTTATCACAAAAACGTTAATGTACTCAGTTTCACGTTTCATTTGTGAACATTATTCCATAGGAAATTATAGGGCATTTTAACCTCTTTAAATAGGTAACGGAGGAGTGGGAGGTTATGAATAATTTATATACAGCGGATGTCAACATCATTCCTTCCTTGATGTTAGTACACCGAAGCACTGGAAGACGTGACCTCATGAAGGAGGCC
The DNA here is from genome assembly GCF_004210375.1 of Tachypleus tridentatus. Lineage (NCBI taxonomy): Eukaryota > Metazoa > Arthropoda > Merostomata > Xiphosura > Limulidae > Tachypleus > Tachypleus tridentatus. Next base: position 31,199,208 of record NC_134828.1, on the reverse strand, counting down.
ATTATGATGGATGGAACATAGAACAGCTTCATGCATGAAAGCGGATTCGCCAACACGGTGGGAGTGGAGATTTGAAGCAAAAATGAGAAATCTCAACATAAATTAAATTTCGACCCAGAATCACCAACAGCGTATAAATGATCTTTTAAAGATAAAGAGTGCGAGCTCACGTGTTTAGGTTTTCTGTAGCTGACAGCTGTTTAGTGTATATTTTCGTTTACTTCTCAGTTTTCATTCGACTTTTATCGCTCGGTGAAGGGTTGTATCAAGATTTTAGTTTTGTTTTAAGGTTAATTTTCGACTGGGGAGAGAATATTTGTTTCCTTCGTGTTCTTTTGCAAAACTACCCATGGACCATTTATTCCGACCGTCCCTAATTCTGAAGAAATAACCTGGAGGGAAAGCAGCCATTCCACATCAGCCGTCACTAACTCTTGTGTTACTGAAATTGAGTAATGTAATTTCACTGTCACTATTATAATACACCCAAATCTTTAAAGTGCGGAGCGATTTTTTTTAACGTAAAAAGACATCAGCCACGGAATTATGGAAAACAAAATCCTTTTCTGTTTCAAGTCAATAACTTGCTACGATGGTTAGGCGTGACATCGCAATCTGAGAGTCGCGAATTCGAATTCCCGTTCATCAAACATGCCCTTTCAGCTGAGGGAACGTACAATGTGACGGTCAATCCTATTACTCGTTGGTAAAAGAGTAGCCCAATAGTTGGCGGTGGATGGTGATGACTAGCTGCCTTTCCTCTGGTCTTACACTGCTAAATTATGGATGGTTTGCGAAGATAACACTCGTATAGGTTTGCGCGAAATTAAAGAAACATAAAACAAACTTGTAAGGAAACAACATTGCATTAAGGTGACGATTATTATAACAGTTATGCAGTGAACAAGTATCACTTCCGTTTAAGTGATAAATCGTAGATGGAAGTCAATAAATAAACTTAGATATATGTTTGTGAAAACGTGTAGTAGTTTACAGACTTTCTTTTATTATATTCTACTGTACCTGTTTCATCGTTTCTAGTCTGTTCTTGAGTTTTATTTAGAAGGTAAAATGAAAATATTAACAATACTTAAAACAGTCACCATTTGGAATAGCAAAATGTTTAGAGAATTTGCATTCGCATCATTTTCTCGTGTTTGTGCCGCCATGTCGGAGTGAAAACTCCGTTCGATGTATGTATTTTTTGTTTTTATCTCAGTAACATGACTGCAAACAGTAGTGACACCTATCGTAATTTTTTCCTTAATTTGGCAGCTTATTGACAGTTGTTATAGTGGTGGAATACGTTTCAAAACTAGCTTTCACTTCACTTAGTCTTTTTTATGAATATTCCGAAGCAAACAATTATACAAAAACATTTGAAAACATTATTTCGAAAAAAAACTGGAAGCATTTGTTTTCCCAATTATTCCTTTCGTGGCCATAACTACAATAAATTGATCCAAGTTAACACAGATGATATTAATGACGACTGTTGAAACAGGCCTGTTATATGTTTATCCAATATAATTTTGACACTCAACAACTACACAGTTTAGCACGATTGACATTAATTCCTTAAATTATCACTAGAGTGTTTCCTGTAGTTGTAAAATACATGTTAAATAACCGGAATGAGCAAGATATTTTCACTCAAGCATGGTTGTATAAATGAAGATCATGCGCACGTGACGTCATATGCATAACTTCTATGTACTTATACCATCTTAACATTTCCAAAAGGACAAATATGTGGAAATCAAACTTTGTTTTTTAGGTTATTTGTTTCCATATATACAGAGTTTAATATTATAAAATATCATGTTATATTACCTGCATAATACTAGCACTTAAGATTGCTTAAATGAAAGTTGGTATTAAAAATTATCACGTAATGTTACGTGGATAATTCAAATACTTAAACTTCTGACGAACCTATTAATGATTCTTACAATTTCTTTGTAGATTTTTTTATATTATATCTGACAGTTCTAAACCATACTGATACGTCAGATAATCCGAAACCTTAATGTTACGTCTGTTTATCCTAAACTATAATGTTATATGAGGCTTCTTCACAACATAAGTTATCAAAGACGGATGCATTTGTTCCATGTCATATGAAATGTTCAGAGAAAATGGACGATTTTAAATATTCGCCTGTCAGTTTACTCCTTTCTTTAATGCCACACACACACATATAAAATCCATTTATCTGTAGGGTTAATAAATTTGCTTAAAAATTCATAAGTATAGGATAAAAAAATCCTTTCTCATATATATAGATGTTAAACTAACCTACAGCATTACGTCCATATATTTATCCTTAGGCATATCGTGTGTGGTCTGTAATCTACAGATAATTGAACAAGTTTAGGCATAAGATGTTTGGCTGTTTACAATACCCTCTAATAAGGAGTATGTTAAGTCCCATACTGTTCTAATCTAAGCCTAATTATTACTAATAAACTCACCCTAGGGTGATCACCTTGAACTCAGGCTTATAAATCACGAAATTACTTTTCCAAGGTCGCTTAAAATATATAGACAACTAGTTGCAATTCTTACTGCTTGTTTTTCTTCAATTGTAAATAGGGGAAGAGTAGAATATTCCTTAAACATTTTCAATTCAAGATCGTAGTGTGGAACAGGAATCTGGTTTCTTTTTCACGCAGTGGAGAAACATATATTGGTTGTATTTAGATGGATGAATGGAGTTAGTTGATAATAGTTACCCCCCTTCACTTCAGATGCACTGCTAGGATGTGCCACACATGTGTCGAGAAAGGGGGAGAAAGGTGATGTCATTGTAGATGACGAGGTCATAATTCCAAAAGTTATCAACAGAGGCCGTGTCGCCAGGGGTTCATTGCTAGGCCCTTATGATAAGAAGCCATGATGAATGATTGCTTCACAAAGTATATAACGTGTTTCTTTGTGATGTTATAGTTCCTAAAGTTGTCATCAGGGGCGTATTGGTGACTACTTTTGGAAATACGACCTTGTAGTCATTAATGACATCACCCCTCTCTCGACACGCATGTGGCGCACCCTTACGGCGTGTCTGAAGTGGAAGAAACTGCTGTCGATATATAACTTAATTGTTCTTCGTTTTTCAGGTTTTGTAAAGAGAAACATAAAAGATGAATAATATATCACTAAAACTTTTCCAGAGTGACGTTAACTTAAAAAAACAAACAAAACAGTTATCTTTGCAAACTTGGACTACTCTTGTGGAAGTGAATAGTGAATTTGTTGGACTACTCTTGTGGAAGTGAATAGTGAATTTGTTGGACTTCTCTTGTGGAAGTGAATAGTGAATTTGTTGGACTACTCTTGTGGAAGTGAACAGTGGAATTTGTTGGACTACTCTTGTGGAAGTGAATAGTGGAATTTGTTGGACTACTCTTGTGGAAGTGAATAGTGGAATTTGTTGGACTACTCTTGTGGAAGTGAATAGTGAATTTGTTGGACTACTCTTGTGGAAGTGAATAGTGAATTTGTTGGACTACTCTTGTGGAAGTGAATAGTGAATTTGTTGGACTTCTCTTGTGGAAGTGAATAGTGAATTTGTTGGACTACTCTTGTGGAAGTGAATAGTGGAATTTGACCAACAATTTTATAGCGCACACATGGTCCTAACGTGTTGAACGCATTCCTTCGATAGCGGATCGAAAACCACGAATCCTCAGATTCCTAGCTCGAGCACTACTAGTGCAATACCAGGTAATCCCGAAATAACAACAACATAGAATTTTATCAAATAATCAGGATGCAAATTCTGTAGGAACATTTTGATAGTTTTTACTGAATATTACAACACGTGTTTTACACAAATCTAGTGTATTTAAAATAAATACCTAATGAAAGGTACTCCAGTGGTGATTAAAACATTCCAAACGATCTTCTTGGAAACTTAGGCAAAAATTGGGATAGTTTTTTAACAAAGTATTGTTAATCTAACATACAACCATATATATATATCCGCACAAATCCATTTTAGAAATTTATTCGTTTTGTTACAAATGTTGACAACAATCACAAGTAATTTTTCAATGAAGTGTGCAAAGCAGAGATAACAAAGTGTTAAACAACTTGTATAGCGACTGCTAATTGTCGAGAAAATTTAAATTGAAAGTCATGATAAAAAAATAAAACTCGCCAAAGTCATGGAACGTCCGGTAAATGTATTCTGTACCTTCCAATACCACTCTAAAAGCTTTGTACAGGTCACATTTCTTGCTATTCGTTTGTTATCTTTAGCTATAGGTTTTCGGAAGGTTTTATGACACACAAGTAAGACAGAATCACATATTAATGAAATAGGTGTTATGGACATGTCTTCGGTCGACGTGTATAGAAACACGAAGGATTTAACTTTCAACGTGTAAAGTGAAACATGTGTGTGTGTGTGTGTGTGTGAATATGAATAAGAAAAGCTTGGTTTTATTCGTCACGTATTTCATTCGAGTACAACATTCAACGAATCGCGATACCGAACAGAAAAAGTAAGTCCTACGTTACACTGTCTTTCTTCTTGGCATTTAAATTTATCAGTGTTTCCTATCTTGAAGTCTGGAGTGACATAAGTTCAAGAGTCGCCATAGCAGGCAAAGTTCCATGCTGGGCTCAGAGCTGAGAAGATAAAGTCAGATAGATATCTTACCACGTCTTCTAGTTTCCCGTGACAACTTATTCAGGAATCTTTATCTCTATTGCAACCTGAGATGCCTGCTAAAACAACGGAGGCTATGGCTGATGAATCTTTCTGTATGCTGGACATCATTGAAATCGAATGTTCACAGCTTTGTTACGACCTATAACCTTCCTATGAACATTGTCGGTTTGTCGAAACTGGAAATACTTGTTATCCATTTCTGCTTAATCCACGTACTTAGGAAAACAATAAGAAATTTCAGAGAAAGGCCACCCATATAAGTCAGTAAATACGTTCAAATGTTATTAACAGATGTATCCCCAAAAAGACCACCCCTAAGTTTCAGTCAAATAACTTCACCGTTTATTAATAAATGTAAACACATCTGGATAAACAAAATCATTGTACAACAAACAGTTTAACCATGAACTGAGTCAATATGCTTCTAACTAGATTAAAGGAATTCTAAATAATTAAAGAAAATAAAACAACAACAACACAGTTTATGATACTGAAACTGTCGAAATTATAAATATTTTGGAATATGCACACAATTAAACCATTTTTATCACCTTTGAAAAGAGTTGTAATATCAAACAAAGCTAAAATTAACAGATACTAGTTTAATGGGACGCTTGTGGACAAAGACTTGGAGGACTAATTTACAAAAGTAACACGGATGGAAAGAATGGCGTTTTTTAAAGACTTCTGCCTTTCGTCTTTAGGTTATTTTCCATCTGTGTTACTTTTGTAGATTGGCCTTCCAAGTTTTTGCCCACGAGCACCCCACTGAACTAAACGGAGGAGATTTCGCCGTTATTTGTTCGTTGTGAAGAATGCGCCTAAATTATCTATAATAGAACTGCAGTATTTTTACACTCCTGCAGTGATTAGATCATTCTTCAAAGAAATTTTTTCTTAGGCCTTTCTTTCATAATTGAATAACGTATACATTATTTCACGGCGTTTACAGCGTGCCTCTTGCTCGAGTTCATACTACTATATGTGCGAAACGTATAAATTAACAAAGTGAATAATATAGCAAACGTTTACGACTTCTGATGGAAGAGTCAGTACATTACCACTCGAATTAATAACGTTGCTTTATCCAGTTTTGTCTGGAAAGCTTTATTTTAAAACTTTAGATACGGTATGAAATATAGGAGAGAGTTGGTCTCTGAACTTTTCCATTCTTGTTACACATGTTCCAGGACAATAAAGGTTAATGTAAGTTGTTCATTTCATTCTTGTTACACATGTTCCAGGACAATAAAGGTTAATGTAAGTTGTTCATTTCATTCTTGTTACACATGTTCCAGAACAATAAAGGTTAATGTAAGTTGTTCATTTCATTCTTGTTACACATGTTCCAGGACAATAAAGGTTAATGTAAGTTGTTCATTTCATTCTTGTTACACATGTTCCAGAACAATAAAGGTTAAGGTAAGTTGTTCATTTCATTCTTGTTACACATGTTCCTGGACAATAAAGGTTAATGTAAGTTGTTCATTTCATTCTTGTTACACATGTTCCAGGACAATAAAGGTTAATGTAAGTTGTTCATTTCATTCTTGTTACACATGTTCCTGGACAATAAAGGTTAATGTAAGTTGTTCATTTCATTCTTGTTACACATGTTCCAGGACAATAAAGGTTAATGTAAGTTGTTCATTTCATTCTAGTTACGCATGTTCCAGGACAATAAAGGTTAATGTAAGTTGTTCATTTCATTCTTGTTACACATGTTCCAGGACAATAAAGGTTAATGTAAGTTGTTCATTTCATTCCTTTTACTTATACTAAACGTCAGTAACACTAAAACTTGAGAAAGTAATCATCATATGATTTCATAATTTTACTTGTTTTCGAATTTTTGTATTTTTTTCAATCATTAATTAAGTTATACTTCAGAGAAACAAAGTGTGGCAGCTTAAGTAGTGAAAAGAGGTCGCTAACAGTTTGGATTTAAGCTTTTAATAGTCTTTTTATTAGAGATAGAGAGAGTTGTTGTTGTATGGTTATTTGTTTTTGTCTTAGAGTTCTCTGAGTCGGGCGTCTAGCCCATGCGTTGTAAGAGGTATAGTTAACAGCGTCCACCGCCAAACAGTGGGTTATTCTAGTCCGACCAAATATACGAATTTTACTGTCACTCTGACAAAGTACAAGCAAAAGTGCCCGCCCCCAGTAACAGGAACGGTTTGAGTTAATCTGTCAATTTAAAATCATCTCATGGACTTAAAAATGGTTACTTGTGTTCCACTCTTGGTTTCATTCAGAGCCAAAGCTCTGAGCTATTTACATTGTCGACCAAGAAAAATAATTACTGGACATTTCAGTCATGTTAAGAGCCATTCAACAAAAAACATATGGCAAACAAGCATTTTTATTTTTTGAGTTACGTCACATTTTGAAACGTAAATGACAGTATAAGTTATCACTAACAATTTAATGTAGCGTATCTTGACCGCGAAACAAAATTTGCCGTTAGCTTTGTTCATGTCCGTTTTCCTGTCATTTCAAAAATGAATGTTGTGCTTTGTCTGTGTTCGCAGCTATCAAATACGTGAGAGAAGAACGCTCAGACAGACATCACGGTTTGAAACGTATATTACATCAACGACCCCAGAATTTCGCAATATGTTTTTGTGGTGACTAGTCGTCAGGTATCGTGTTTTTAGGTATCAGCACTGGAACACTGTTTAACTGTAGAGCTAAAAGAAAAATATTTCAGAAACCCTGAAAGAAATGAACAGAGAAAAACGCCATGTTTAATGACATCTCAAGCACGTGAACTGCGCTGAAATCACGGGATGTGTTTCATTCGTCTAAAGAATTCCAAAACGGTTTCTTGGGCATATAACATCATTAAATACTGAATGAACCTTTATAATTTATGACATGTGCTTCTGCGTGTTGTAATTATGGTAAAGCTGCTTAGGTTAGCTGCTACTTTTTGTAAGTTTAAGCTACTGTTCAGAGGGAAGACAGGAAGTCAGAACCAACCTATCAGCTACCATACATACTCAAGTTTTAACTGTTATTCTTATAAGGTACATATAGTAAGGATTATATTTTGTGATCTACAAATATTTTAACCCGGCTTGTAAGCTTCGAAATAATGCAGATCTTTATTATACTCATATTCCATGGAAAAGTAGACACAAAATTAGAAGCCCACCGCATGGTACAGCGATAAGTTTACGGTTTGATTTGTTTTGAATTTCGGGCAAAGCTACACGAGGGCTATCTGCGCTAGCCGTCCCTAATTTAGCTGTGTAAGACTAGAGTGAAGGCATCTAGTAATCACCACCCACCGCCAACTCTTGGGCTACTCTTTTACCAACGAATAGTGGGATTGACTGTAACATAATAACGCCCTCACGGCTGAAAGGGCAAGCATGTTTGATGTGACGGGGATTCGAACCCTTCACTTTTAGATTACGAGTTGAGTGCCTTATCCACCTGGCCATACCGGGCCAATGTTTATGGACTTACAAAGCTAGGAACCTGGTTTTGATACCCTTGGTGTGAAAAGCACAAAAGCCTATTTTGTAGCTTTGTGTTTAAGGCGCTTGACTCGTAATCTGAGGGTCACGGGTTCGAATTTCGCCACACTACGTATGTTTGCCCTTTTTAGCTGTGGAGGCGTTATAATGTGACGTTTATCCCCACTATTTGTTGGCAGAAGAGTAGCCCAAGAGTTGGCAGTGGGTGATGACTAGCTGCCTTCCCTCTACACTGCTAAATTAGGGACGGCAAGGGGGATATCTTTCATGTAGCTTTGCGCAAAATAATTAAAACAAAAACAAAAACAAAACACATGTATGTAATTCACATTTAACAAATGAATATGCAAAGTCATAGACGGCAGAAATCAGACACGTGCCGTTTGTTTTTTCCAAAGTAATGAAGTATTTCTCTTCAAAAAAGTAAACCATAACATTAAAATATAACAAAGTTGGGAACATTGCAGTACAGACTTAAAATGTAAGGGAACTTCTAGTTTCCAGCAATTGTACAGGCTAGATTTAAAATGGCTTAAATAAAAAAATGTGAAAGGTGTCGTTCTAAGGTTGTGCCCTCCTAACCTCAAAAGGAACTACCGCTGGTTATGCACAAGGTGATTATAAAAAATACGTTTCCCGGCGCAGTACATGATCTTTCATAAACGGTACCTCATTGTAAAGTGAAATTGTTTATGGTTGTTAAGGGTATCGAGAGTATAAACATTTTTACATTTGTCACATATTGTAATAAGCGGCGGCGCCACTATCATTTTCTTAGTATACATCCCGTGAGTTTCAATGGGCCTGTCGGTCGTACTGAAGATCTCATTCATCCAGCGTGGGCCCGGCATTGCCAGGTGGTAAAGGCACTCGACTCGTAATCCGAGGGTCGCGGGTTCGAATTCCCGTCGCATCTAATATTCTCACCCTTTCAGCCGTGGGGGCGTTATAATGTTACGGTCAATCCCACTATTTTTTGGTAAAAGAGTAGCCCAACAATTGGCGGTAGGCGATAATAACTAGCTGCCTTCCTTTTGGTCTTACACTGCTTAATTAGGGACGGCTAGCGCAGATAGCCGTCGTGTAGTTTTGCGCGAAATTCAAAACAAACTAAACCAATTAACGTGAAATTGACAAGTGTGTAAGCCAAATGCCATGACACCAAAACACATAATCCCGAGGCAACTCATATAATACAATAGAGTGAATAACATCTGCAGTTGGCCTTGTTTGTTGTTGATTTTGTAATTTCGCGCAAAGTTACAGGATGACCATCTGTGCTTCCCACCCTTCCCAGTGATTCCCAAATTACGAGTGGACGCTACATAGCGCACAAGTGTTTTTTTTCATCAAGAATTTCTGTCAGCTTTTTTGCAGCAAAATATACGTTTTTATATGTATTTCACTTGAAGTGTGAGATCTAGCGAATGAAATATTTTTCGGCTATGTTTATTTTCGTGATCAAAATGTCGTTTGTTTTTTTTCTCAGGGTCATATTTGAAATTATTTTTTGTAATGCAAACAACATTCTAATACCTTATTTTCAAAAACGTGAACATTAGTTTTTTCATGGAAATTCTGACGACTTTTATGTTAATAAAAGTTTTCACTTGCTCTAAAAGTTATGGCTAGTTTAATGTTTATAAATAAAAGTAAATTAAACTAATACAAATACTTCTTGAGATATATGGAAATGAAACTATATTAAAGATACCAACGTATCTCAGAACGGTTGGTATGGTTACTAATACTCTTAATCATAAACAGAGAACAACGTTTCGACCTTCCTAGGTCATCTTCAGGTTAACCTGAGATACATTTTTATTTCAAGTGAATTTCTCTCATCAAGAAAATATGCCAGTTGGTTGGTATTCATATGCTTTCGTTAAGAAAAATAAAGACTGGATGATATTATTTTTCGTAACAGCAGTTTAACAGCATGTCTGAAAAAGTTTACTGACGATATAATAGAAAGCTTGATTTAAAATATTTATAGAAGCTAAACTGTTAATTATACGTGTATTACTTTATTGATTTGAAAATTTTCAACTCTAATATGACAGTGAAGGTCCATAAGGTTCCTATGGGCCTTTTGAATCACATTTTTTTGAATTTTTTATGCACCATTTTTTGTGGGTCCCAATAACATATGAGCCACACTAAAGATATTAAACAAAGTAGATTAATATTCCAGTTAATCCACTAACTACAACTAAGAGTTAGTGGTATATTTTACAGAGCACACGATGATTTCACTCAATTTATTTCGTCAGTTCTTTTCATTGAGCGTTGTAACAGGCATAAAACGTGATATCACTCAGTTAGGTGCATAACGTAGAACTGATTAAAATCAAGCTGATGGTTTTAGGATTAAGTTAAAATTAGAATCTTATTCAAATTTTCTGATCGTTTAAACTCACTTAAAAATACTTATTGCTAATTTTCTGTGCTTGGAAAAAATTAAAAAGAGTATGTAATTAAGTTATTTGTACAAGTTCGTGTCGGGCTGATAAAAAACGTAAGTATACAAATTAAAAATACGTACCTGTGAAGCAAGAAGAAGAACAAACATACAGAACAGGAGTTAGGATACATAATGCTGTGAAACTTGTTAAAAATACAAACACTTTCGTTATCCTGAGAGTGTTGCCTTATTGGCCTCCTGGTGGCTGAGTTTCTTGATGTACTGCCACCAAACAAGCGTACTAAAGCAACAAAACATAATCGTTTTCAGACTACCTAGTCAAAATCTACGATGGAAAGTTCAATCGGTGTACCAGCAGGGGGCCATCACAGGTTGATTTATCTTTTAGCCTTGATTCATGAAAAATTAAAATTATGAATGAATATATATATATAGTTTTGAAGAAGGAATTTATTACCAGCATGTTTAGATTAGGTGTTCTTTGGAGTAAAACAACTTAAACCTCTATGATGTATGTTAAGGTATAAAAAATAATTAGATAAATTATCGACTTTTGGATACTAAAACTGAAATAATGATTGTAATTATTAACTGATTTAATATTTGTGATAACTCCCTTAACGGGTGATTACGATACGAACCTTTGATCTATAGGCTGGCAGTTGACACGAGAGCTTATACAACATAAATTAAACTTTCAAAATAATTATCTGTTCATAATGTTGGTTATATATAGCTACGATATTTTCTAGTTGTTTCAATCAATCGGTTCTATTTGTTTCTTTGCTTTTAAATTACGTGCAAAGCTACACGAGGGCTATCTGCTCTAGCCATCCGTAATTAGGCAGTGTAAGACTAAAGAGAAGGAAGCTAGTCATCACCACCCACCGTCAACTGTTGGACTACTTTTTTACCATGGAATAGTAGGACTGACCATCACATTATAACGCCCCCACGGCTGAAAGGGCGAGCATGTTTGGTGTGATCGGGATTCGAACCCGCGACCCTCGGATTACGAGTCGCACGCCTTAACACGCTTGGCCATGCCGGGCCGAGGCACGTAAGAGTTACGTGAACACATCTTACTAGTTATGTTCTAAACTAGTTATGAAAGTGCGAATTTCATTACTATTTCTTTTGTTAATAAAACAAGACAAACAACTAAGTTTGTATTTCATGATCTTTTTGTTTTGAATTTCGCGCAAAGCTACACGAGGGTTATCCGCGCTAGCCGTCCCTAATTTAGCAGTGTAAGACTAAAGGAAAGGTAAGTAGTAATCACCACCCACCGCCAACGTTTGGACTACCCTTTTACCAAGGAATAGTGGGATTGACCGTACATTATAACGCCCCCACGGCTGAAAGGGCGACTATGTTTGGTGTGACGGGGGTTCGAACCCGCGACCATTAGAGTACGAGTCTAGCACCCTAAACAGCTGGCCATGGTGATCCCTGTTTCATAAATTGGCAAATGTATGTAAGGACCAAACAGGAGCCACTCTTTAGATAACTGTATCGGGAGAAAAAATTCATATACTAAATTATAACCAGAAGTTTCGATGATATACGTTATAGACTTCAAAGACATTTTCCGTGTAGTTGTAGTTACTCGTAGTTTTACAGACCACGATCATTATTTCGGTACATTCATTTCTTCTTGATGTCTTTATTTTGGTTTACACTTTAGTTTGTATTCTACGTATCACCATTTTCGATACAAAAAATATGAGTTTTGTTTATTTGATTACAAACTAAACACAAATCTACTCAGTGGGCTATCTATACTCTGCCCACCATGGGTATCGATACTCGGTTTTTAGCGTTGTAAGCCTGCAGACATACTAATGTACAACTAGGGGGGAAAGATGAAGTTTAGATGTTCCTAACCCTCATTCATCGTCGCGAAAAACATCTGGAGGGACGATTAAAAATTTTAATTTAATATCTAAGTGCAATTTTTCACGAATAAAGACGTGTAATTGTCACAGTTATAATAACGTTTGATAACATAATTCTTTCTAGTTTATTGTTACAATTATAAAAATTAATGATTTATTGTATGATACTTCTTTAATGCTACGGTTACAGACGGTGTTTTATAACATAATCCTTCGTCGGTTACTTTCTGGCCAGACATGGCCAGGTGGTTAAGGCACTCGGCTCGTAATCAGAGGGTTGCGGGCTGGAATCCCCGTCACATTAAAAATGCTCGCCCTTTCAGCTGTAGGGACGTTATAATGTGTCGTTCAATCCCGCTATTCGTTGGTAAAAGAGTAGCCCAACAGTTGGCGATGGGTGGTAATGACTATTTGCCTTCCCTCTAGTTTTACACTGCTAAATTAGGGACGGCTAGTGCAGATAGTCCTCATGTAGCTTTGCGCGAAATTCAAACCAAACCGTTACTTGCTTAAATAGTTCGTAATTTAAAAACCAATAAAGGTAATTTGAATTTTTCAGCTTGACTGACAAGCTATTTTCAAGAAGAAAAAAAAAGTTTATTAGCTACCTTTCACAACGAGTTGCTTCATGGGAGTGCAGGAAAAGATGCGGTTTTATATCACGTGATCCTCCTGAATGCTTAGACCACCACGACTATCATGCAGCTTGCATGGCCTACCTGGTGTTCATCACTATTATGATTTTTTAATTACTAACTGACCAGCATGTGATCTCCGTGAAATGGTCGTGCATAAACAAAATAAATAGCATGTTAGTTATGACGTTGGCTAATATTTCAGGTCTACAAACACAACATTCATATTATATTGTTTATAAAAACAACATACATCTGCTACGATTTACATGCATAACATTTATGTTTTATTATCTACAGACACAACATTAATCTTGTATCATCTACAGACACGTCAATCATCTTGTATCATCTATAGACACAACATTCATATTGTATTATATGCAGTCACAACATTCATACTGTATTATGTACAGTCACAACATTCATATTGTATTATATACAGACACAACATTCATATGACGAAGCATGTCAAACAAACAAGGGAACGAATATAAACTTTGTTTGGTCATCTTAGATTTTACTTCTTCAAACAACTTTAGTGGCGGAAAACGTTTCATGTTCAACAAAACATGGATTTTGTTGTTGTTTTTATTTTAACATCAACCTAAGAGACATCTTGAACAAATAAAACGTACCTTTTAGTTAGTTTTGTTTTATTTTTACACAAAATAACAACATGTTTTTTTAAATACCACATAATTGCGTGATTTATGAATATTTTTGCTGTGTATTTTAACTGCAACCAAAATGATACTTTGAACAAACAAAGCGTACCTGTTAGTAAGCTTCGCTTTAATCTAACAATAAACCATGTTCGTGTTTCGAGCTACCACATCACTGCATGTCTTATGATTAAAACTTTGGTTGTGTATTTTTAACAGAAACCCAAGTGACCTCGTGAACAAACAAAGCGTACCTATTAATGAGCTTTGATTACGAGTCGAGTGCCTAAACCAACTGGTCATGCCGGGCCGAATTTCAGCTAGAAATGAATAAGAGCGAACTAATTCACCCATGTCTTGTATTTGATTGCACAGTGAGAATAATAACCACCCCATACTTCTAAAAATATTTAAGATTCTTAACTCCAGAACCAAAGCCTTTCCATTTTCAAAGACCATCTAAAGCTAAACAGTAACATCAACTTCCTGCTGTCATTAACGTAATCAATTCCGGATTTTCTGTGTATTTCATACTTACTATTATTTTAAAGGTATAATGTTTAAGCGTATATTTAAGCCTTTCGCTATTATAGTTTCTTTTGAAAATTGTGTTTTTTAAGGATCTGTATGCTGCACGTTTTGTCGTACATTCTTTTACATTTCTACTGTTTAAATCTGTTCTTTCTAAATACCCGATTGAAAAACAAAACTCACTTGTTGCTATTGTTTTTTTTTTTTGTAGTTCGAATTTTATGAACGAATTTTTTTTCTGTTGAGATTTTAACACTGATGATGGAATTTATTTGTTTTTTGTTTCGAATTTCGCGCAAAGCTACACAAGGGCTATCTGCGCTAGCCGTCCTTAATTTAGCAGTGTAAGACTAGAAGAAAGATAGCCAGTCATCACCACCAGTCGTCAACTCTTAAGCTACTATTTTACCAACGACTAGTAGGATTGATCGTAACATTTTAACGCCTCCACAGCTGAAAGGGCGAGCATGTTTGGTGTGATGGGGATTCGAACTCGCGACCTTCAGATTACGAGCCGAACGCCTTAACCCACCTGGTCATGTTGGACCTGATGGAATTTAAGGATATTCCGATACGTCTGTATTAACGATCTTTTGTGTGTGTGTTACGGTGTTTTTTGTATTTATGACAGCTAACATTATTATGTTGTATATAACCACGAACTAGAGCTCACGTTTCGAAGAAAACACAGTCAGAGATTTTGATGTTTTTCGTGGAAACCAGTCATCTCACACCACAGAGCCTTTAGGACAGCAATGGTTTTTTGAAACCACTACAAAAGCCAGTCTCAAGCATACGCAAAGTGAAAGCTACGGTTACGAAAAGCAACCTTCTGACCCAAATAGTCAGTGCGATGAAGCTGGACATACCTCCTGGTAGGGTTAACAAGATAATGGACAAGGGCTTGAAGTTTTGGAAGACTTTGAAAAAAACAACCAAATTTAACAAGATTTCAAACGCATCTCAAAACCAACAGCTGTTTATGTAAGAAATATGGTAGAAGAAACTGGAATTGTAACAATCTCATTCAACCACTTAACTTTTAACTTCCCTCAAATAAGTTCAGTAGACGTCTATGCACTTCCTTCTTGGAAGCCGACATCAACGTTCAGATGAGGGTCTGTGTAACGCTTATAAAAAAGAATAAGCCGAAAATGGTTTTTGATCTCCTTTGTGGAATCTCATTACAACTTTAACTTTAGTGTCATGGATTAGTCTGTAATTATGGTAATCAGATGAAGCAGAGATTACGGAATGGAAAAAAAAAGAGCTTCCAAGACCTGGACCATCATTCTTATAAAATACGATTAATTTCAGTAGAAGTCGTAGATTTATACTACTATGGGCAAACCTGAAGTGAAATGTATCAAAACATTCATTTTTTTTTATGTTTCTGCTAAAATAATCCAAAGACTGCATTCTAAAAAAATGTAATCTTAGACGCGTAATTACACGTTTTATGATACATTAGCAATACTGTGTTAATGGGTATGGAAGTTTGGAGCTTGTTCTGGGGCTCAGTTTTCTGAAGCTTTTAAACACCTTTTATGTAACTCAATAACAAAAAAAACTGCTATATATTTGTAATAGGATCTAGGTGAGTTTACGTGTTTTCTTACAGCAAAGCCACATCGGGCTATCTGCTGAGCCCACCGAAGGGAATCGAACCCCTGATTCTAGCGTTATAAATCCGTAAACTTACCGCTGTACTAGCGGGAAGCGGTCATGGGATCTGGAGAAACCATTGAAATATTCGAGATATTTAACTGGTTTGTTTGTAAGTAAGTATAAAAATACACAACGGGATCTTTGTGCTCTGCCTCCCACGGCGCTCGAATCGTAATCAGAGGATCACGAGTTCGAATCCCCGTCGCACCAAACATGCTCGCCCTTTTAGCTGTGGGAACATTATAATGGTACAGTCAATTCTACTATTCGTTGGTAAAAGAATAGCCAAAGAGGTGGCGATGGGTAGTGATGACTAGCTGCCTTCCCTCTAGTCTTACACTGCTAAATTAGGGACGGCTAGCGCAGATAGCCCTCGTGTAACTTTGCGCGAAATTAAAAGACGAACGAATTTCTAGCGATGTTAGTCCAATAGACATACCGCTGTGACTCTGGTGGTGGTGGGGATTTTTAATGGGAGTTTTTATCTGTTACGCTATAAAATCAATTGGAATAAATTAATAGTTGAACAAAAAAATAGGAATAGCAATAACGTGTTCTTTTCTTAGAGCAGGAAAATAAATAATTACTGGGAAAACCAACATTGAACAATGTCTAATCGAATGAGCTTTCAGAAATCAGTTGTTGTTTTTTTTTTTAATGGCTGAATTCCAGTGTAATCTCTATTTAACTAAATTCTAGTTATGACTAACTATCCTATCTTTAATGATTAAAAAGACAGATGGGTATACAATACGAACACGTGCCTTTCATTAAAACTTGTTAGACAGTAAGTGAAAACATCTAAGATGTTTAAATTTTTAAAGTTCGTATCGTTTACGATGTTTAATAAATCAAACAAGTCTTAAAGGTGTCCCTAATTAAAAGGTGCAGTTAAGTTTGTTTATCTTCTGTCAGCCTGGTGGTTAGGGTGCTCGGTTAATAATAATCTAGGAGTTCGCGAGTTAGAATCTCTTTACCGATGACACTCGCCCTTTCACCCCGTGGGGGCATTATACCCTCACAGTCATTACACTTTTAATGTCAGTGTAGCTGTTTTCCTCTAGTCTATCAATCCTAAATTCTGGATGGACAGCGCAGATAGTCCTCAAGTAGCTTTACACGAATCGAACAAAGATATTCACTTGTTCTTTGGGTGCTTGGCCCCATTAAACCATGGTTTTGGCATGAGTTTTGACCACGTATCGTATGAAATTAAGACTAAAACCAAACTAAAATTCAGAGGACCAGACATAGTACCACCCTGACATAAATTAGTGAAATATGTTTGATTGTTTGGAATTGAGCACAAAGCTACACACTGGGCTATCTGTCTCTGCCCATCACGGGCATCGAAGTCCGGTTTGTAGCGGTGTGAGCCCGCAGACATATCACTGTGCCTCTAGCAGGCTAGTAAAATATGTTGTTACATCTCACTGAAGTCTGGGTTTCGATGATGACGCCATCACATTCACATATTTCTATGTACATAATAACAGCCTGGACTCTTTTTATCGTTTTTAAGTGTCCGAATTTTGATTGTAAGACCGAACGAGACAGATTCTAGTTAGAAAAGCGACTGGGAAGTTCTTTCGGAAAGAAAATAATTTCGAACAGCGTGTGTGTATGTAATATAATCCAGCCTTTTACAGTCTGAAAGCTTTGAATAATGATAACGAACATTCTTAAAGGTAAGGACTGAAATTCTGTGACAAACACTAAATAGAACAAGGGTCAGGAAGGAATAGGTAAGGTAAATGGTCTTGCCCTCTAACCCTACGAAGCAGTTCCCTCCAAAGAAACGAAAGAGGAATTGAAAAAAAAAAGTTTTGTTGGGTCCTCGCCACATTGATTATCCCCTTAATGTTAGGGACCAACGCGTGGGGAGTGGCAGGGTGATGAATCTAAAACACCTCACGTGACACACAGACATTAGCACTCACCCTTGACTCGTGCTCTTGGTATTTCTGGGACGGAGCAATAGTAGACCATGATACGTGCAATTAATCACTTATGAAGTGAAAAACCGGCTCAGAATTTTACGCTATCGATAATGACAACCCGCACGACGCCTCAGGACCGGAAGAACTCCTTCTTATGGTGTTGCCTGTAGGCCTTCAAGACCTATATCTTCCTACAGGTCACGTAATGACAGGAAAAATAAAGGGTGAATGCAGATTATAACCAGTTATTAAAGTCATGGACACTGTAAGAAGATTCGGTCTCAAAATTTAAGTTGAAACAAAAACTGGACTTCATTAAAGGCTGGACGTTGGATCATAAGAACTGGACAGCCAAGCGATGCGTTAGCTTTGATAAGGTATGCGATATGAATTTTTAAAAAATGTTTACCTTGAGCTGACTTGTTCTGTCGCCAGTTTATGTGAGGATCGTTTTAAGTTTCAAGTCAGTTGGGAGATTTTTCATTTTTCACATTATTCCACTGCACTAACTGTTTCGATTGAATCATTTTATTCCTCGATTTTCTCAATAGGAGAACGAAATAAATTTGCAATTCACGAAACAATTAGCTGCGAAGAACTTGTCATTTTATACGACAAATGTGACCGTACAATGAGGATATTAAATCAAATATTATGCTGCTAAGAATGCTTTCCTTTGAGAAAAGAAAATGAGGGCTTAAGAAACAAGGTACACTACAATAAAGGGAGTTGGAATATTGTTCCAATATAATTTTCTCGCATATTCTGCCATCATGGCTATTTTATCGTGGTTGCAAAGGAAACATTTTCTTCATTATTATGGTCCTTTGTTTAAATGGGTATTGTATACTTGTTAGATCTCTCTATACGGTTTGCTTTGGGGGCGGCAAGCGTGGTCAAGTGGTTAACGTACTAAATTATAAGTCTGATGATCCCAGGTTCGTGACCCATTATCTCTAAAAATAATTTAACTTCACGCTTGTCGGCCGTGGACGCGTCATAAGAGTCACAGTCAAATCACACTCTTTGATCTGACAAGAATATCTCAAGAATTGGCAATGTGGATGCTGTGGATTAGCTGCCTTTCGTTGTTTATCACTTTAAAATTAAGAACGGCTAACGCACATATTCCTGGTGTGACTTTGCGCGAAATTTATCAAATAAACGAGTTCATGAAATTATGCATTTGCTTTAGAATTGGAAATATTTAGTTATATTTCTTTTGTGTTTCAGTTGGCTTGATTTGGTTCAAAGTTATTTACTGATTGGACCGCACATATTTTTATGTCAGTAATATTTCTACTGTTTATTTTTAATATTGTATAATATATGACATAACAATTTACGAAAAGAAATATACACTTCTCCCCTTTTTATTTTCTCTCTTCTATTTTTTTTTTTAATATTAAAACTTCTACACCTCCCAGACTCGAACGTACATATCACGTGCCAGATGAGGCTGTACATGCTAATTCATCTTCAGACACGGTCTTTCGGACAAAAACACTGTTCTTAAAACTGATAGTTTTGTTATCAGATGCTAAGAAGTAGAACAAACATACTTATCAGATGCAAGAACACGAGAGTTGTCTTGGTGATTAACGTTATGTGTCCACGAGAGTTGTCACGCGGACTGACGTTATGGGGACTGAGAGGGTTGTCATGGTGATTCACGTTACAGAAGTCACTGGGTTTGTCACAGTGATTGACGTTATGGACTATATATGTCAACTTTGATGTGAGAATCATGGATTTCAACGATTAGATGCGAGGCTAACTATCTATGTTATGGGTTTATTCAGATGGATAACAAGCTTTCACGTGTCGTAAACCTGACTAATGATTGTAACGGCAGAAATCAATCTCTGATAAAGATAGTGTAATAAATGTCGAACACTTCCTGCTTATTTTAGATTAAGCTTCTTTTACTAAAAAAAAAAAAACTGAAACCCACTAACCACTATTTTCAGTTGTCATAAAAAGTGAAATCAATTTACAAAGGAAGAATACATTGCTATATGTTAGTTTTTTGTACTATTATTAGTAATGACGCAAAGAAATTTTTACATTGTTTTTGACATTAGCCATTCTTATATTTAATTTCTTTATTGAAACGTTTTCTCTTTAATTCTCTTTTTAACGCAGTGTTCCAATAAACCTAGGAAGGCTGTATTTACAACTAAGTTCTAAGTACAGTGTATCCAACCGTAATATTGGCCCGGCATGGTCAATGGTTAAGGCACTTCAGGTAATCTAAGGGTCGCGGGTTCGAATTCCCGTCACACCAAACATGCTCAGCCTTTCAGCCGTGGGGGCGTTAGAATGTGACGGTTAATCCCACTATTCGTTGATAAAAGAGTAGTCCAAGCGTTGGCGGTGGGTGGGTCTTACACTGCTAAATTAGAGAAGGAAAGCGCAGATAGCCTTCATGTAGCTTTGCGCGAAATTCAAAAACAAACAAAACAACATTTGACAGTCGAGAGGTTTTAGTGGCCCTTCCTTCTAGTTCTCCCCTCAATACGAGAACTAGTGCACAGAGGAGATCACGTTCGTAGTGAAGGTTTGCAAATGACCTGATGATGTTGTTTGTACAAATATAATACTATTACTAATTATTTTACTGAATATACGATGGAGGAACTATAGTACAAGTGTAAAATAATCTGTCATCACGTGCTTAAGAGTTTTAAAAAATACCTTCATTACTTTCACATTAAAATTAGAAAATAAAAATAGCTGGCAAAACTCTAAGTTTTATCTACAAAAAAGTTAGAAACAAAAATACGAAACTCTATAACCCGAGCGCTTTCGAGAGGTGGACTTTTAATCTACGGAGGGTAAACGAAACATACTATAAACTCAGGTACTTTTTTAAATTCAGTGTTTGGTTATACATATATATTATAAGGTTCTTTCTTTTGACTCGGGTTAGTAATATATTATCTTAGGATTTTTTTATTCATCTGAAAGTTACAAAAGCCATAATGGTAAACAGGACATGACCAGAGACAATGAAGACGGATATCTTGCGTGACTATATCATGGTTCCTTGAGGCAACGAGAAACGTATTTTATGTTCTCACAGCAGGAAACTAAATGGCATCTAGTCGCTGAAAGATACTTTGTGATTTATCCGACCGCAATACTCACGCGAGTACGGCGGGAGTGCCAAAATGCCCTGAATTCTAATTGGTTTATTCGTTTAAAAAATAGATTTATTTAAAAAGACTGTTATAAATATTCTGTTTGAACATCGCCGACGCGACAAATTGCTTGAATTACCTTGACAAATTGAAATCATCCAAATCACCAGAGTCAGTAGTCTGATGATTTAACATTTTCTTGACTTCTCGAATCCAGTTTGTTTTCAATGACGTTAACAGGATGGTAACAAATCAAAACGAGAAGCCTTCTCCCAGTGGCTCAGCGGGATATTTGCGGACTTACAAACTAGAAACCGGGTTTCGATACCCGCGGTGGGCAGAGCACAGATTGTGTAGCTTTGTGCTTAATTCAAAACAACAACAGTCAAAACGAGGAAAATCGTTAACGTGTTTCTTTTTCAGATTTTTTTTCTATATCAATCAATTTCGAAATATTAGTTATATAAATGAGAAGAAAAACAAACGAAGTCAATTGTACGTTTCACAAAAACTTCGTTTATTAACGATCATGGTTTCGTCATTAAAAGGTAACATCAGGTAAGAACAAAATATTTTCTTAATATTATTCTTTTACGTAACTGAAAATTTCACAAGCAACGGCTATTTTCTTTTGTTTTACAATTTTCTGCTGAGAATATGTAACTTTCACACAGAACTGTAAAAGGTTTAAGGTATTGACAGTTGTATAACCCACTCCTCGTGGTTACGTAATAATCGGTGACTTTCATACAGAATCACATCAGGTTAATGTTATTCACAGCTATGGAACCTGCTTCCTGAAAGCTGTAAAATGTTGCAATATTTGTTCTTCAGATGGTCTTGTGTTGTGTTTCGGACTGAAGACACGATTTCACCTTTGGCTCTTGTACAATACAAAAGTTCAACTAAATTTTGCTACTTGGACAAGAGTAACTGCTTCAAGTGATATCAACTACTTTCTTTACCTTTACTCATCAGTTCAAGATTTGGTACGACAAAATTTGGACCATAGAGGTCTGTGGCCTAGCCGGTTAGCCCATGATATGGACAAACAAACGAATAAACTACTAAGTTATGGTTTTAGTATAAGTATGCTAAGTAGAAATGATATAAAGTAGAATCTCAACAGAAAAACAGGTAAGTTTATTATATAAATATTAGGTTGTCCAGAAATAAATGTCGGAATTCTCACGATGACATTTAAAAGCTGAATATTAATTAATTTATCGTTGGTTGGTTAAATCCAACGTTTGTCGTTTATAAGGTGTCTTAATTGTCTGCTGTTTCAGCTCTACTCAGAGTAGTTTCGTAACTGCCAGGGCTGCATGGACAAGAAGGACTTTCATCTGATTTTCCGCTGTGACTTCAAACTTGGACGAAAAGCTACCAAAACTACGCGGAACATCAATCAGGTATTCAACCATGGATCTGTTACTGAACATACAGCTCAGCGTTGGTTCCAAGGGTTTTGACATGGAAATGAAAGTCTTGAAAACCACGAATGTCGTGGACGGAAGTCATCCTTAGCTGAACACACATTAAAGGGAGCAGTTGAGATGGGCCGTTGCAAGACAGTGTGTGAGTTGGCAGAAAAGCTAGGCACAAGCAAATCAAGCATTGCCAACCACCTGAGTATTTGGAAAGACGAAAAAGTTGGATAAGTGGGTTCCGCATGAGCTGACTGAAGATCAACGAAATTGGCGTTATGAGACCTGTCAAGGATGACGCTCCAAAATTGAACGAATTGGGAATGAGGTTATGCTTCATCCACCTTATTCTCCATATCTTTCCCCATACAGATTTTTATTTTTCAAGCACTTTGAGAACCTTTTGGACAATAAGCGCTTTCAAAACTAAGCAGTTGCAGAAGAAGCTTCCAGGGAGTTCATTGATTATAAAAACTCTGATTTCTACAGCAGGGACATAAACAGCATCGTTACGCTTAGCAAAAGTGTGTTGAAGCAAATGGTGCTTACTTTGATTAAAGCATGTTTTACAACACTGGTTTATACTTTTCCAAACTTTGCACTCCAAAAATGACATTTTATTTTTGGATAACCTAATAGTTAAAAAAGGGAAGAAAATTTTTTTCTGCGTAAATAAATTGAGAATTTTTTAAACTGTAGAAAACGCTAGTCCCTGTTCTTCTTTTTAATATGAACTATTGAGTTTATTTTAAATTAAAACAAGACAGTAAAAACTATTTTTTTAACCATATGGATATGTAAAATTAGATTTTGTTGTTAATCAAACACATGCATTGTTCTGTTGTAGAGATTCTCACTTATAGACTCTTTAGTCAAAAAAATAAATGAACTGGGCGGATCCCATGACAACTGTTTAAATATATTGGAGAATGATAACATTTCTTAAGTTTTAAACTGATCAGTCATCTTCTATAATGAAAATGGGATAATACAAAGGTTATTCTTTGCTCTTTAGAATTTTCGTAAAAAACTAAATAAGGGCTAATAGGGAATAGCCATCTCAACTTTTGAAACGATATACTAGAAGGAAGGCAACTTGTCGACAGCAACCACCGCCAACTCTTTTGTGATCAAATAGCGTAACAGAATGTCATTCTTATAGAGCACACAAGGCTTCAAAATGCAGAATATGGATTTTTTTGCAGCAATGAGACTCAAGCTGTGAATATTTGGACTCACAGTCCGTGTACGTCCGGTCCATAACAGAAAAAAATATTTATATAGAATTCCGCTGCATGTAAGTTAGAAATTATTAATATAACATTAAACAGGGTAAAGATTTCTACAGAATGTAAGATCCAGTGTAACTTATTTTCAGCAGTACCTGAAAAATGAAATGTTTTAATCTATCTGTTATTGCAATAACTGTAAGGTGAGAAGTAATTATAATAATGTCACAATAAATAATTATTAGTTTTATATCATGCAAGCTGATGGACAATAACAAACAAAGACGCCAGGGTGAGGGTTGGGGGCACTTGTCCTCTAGTGGTTATCAAGGAGCCGCCAAATTGTAATCAAAATCACATAATATGAACACAGATATCCAATGGTAGATAGTGGGAAATGCAGTTGTATGTTACCCCCTGCCCTGGTGGCCAATCGCTAATTTTGAGAACTCTTCACGATAAAACCGAGTTTCGATACCTGGGGTAACATAGAACAGTCCATTGCGTAGCCCATTGCTTCCTATTACACGATTGTTGTTTTTATAAGTTACTCCTTGGTGAATTAAAGTCTTTTGAACATATATTTTTAAGGCCCCGTCCAAAGTTTTAAGTTATAAAGTTATGTCTGTACTGGGTTACTTTACTAACCAACAAATGGCTTGTGTTGTTTCAACTATCACAGCATCCTGGGGCCCCAGAATACCAGTAAGCAGCACCCATCATTCGTAGTAAATATTTATTACTATTCTTTTACTATGAGAAATAAGTTGTGATGTTGCTCAGTTTCGAACTCAGTGGAAAACTAGAGTTCCATCTCTAGCTGACTCGTGTCTCACCCATGTTACTTAGCTGGATACCTGAATTTTTTCTTAACCTTTATCTTACACTCTTTTCCATTGAGGGTTGGTTAATGGGTTGCAAGGTTAAACTTAAAGTTCACGACTCGTTTCTGCAAGAAAACTCGTTTCGCATTTTGGGGTTGTGGGTATATTACAGAAGTAACGAACAATTCCAGGGATAACTTCAAGTGTTGGCGGTGAATGCTATTGACTAGTTACCTTTCCCTGTTCTCCATAAATCCAAAATTAGGAAAGAACAATTATCTATAGATGCATCTTGCGAAATTCTAAAGTAAACAAACGAACCCTAAAATATTCGATCTTTCAAAAAAAAAAGCTGATGATTTATAAGGCTGTTTATCATTGCCAGGATTTAGTGGTTTGTTTTACTTGTGCTTTCTCATAATATCTTTGCGTAAAGATAATAAGATTGAAAAGGTTTGAATCTCGCGCAAGGTTGTGTGAGGGCTATTTGCACTAGCCAACCCCAGTTTAGCAGTTAAAAACTAGAGGGAAGTAAGCTAATTATCGCTACGCACCGCCAACTATTGAGCTGCTCTTTTACCAACGAATAGTGGGATTGATTGCACATTATAACTGTTTAGAGGAACAGGAATTCGAACCGATGCTCATCATTTTACAAGTAAAGTGCACTTACTACCTGGTCAGGTTTACTAATATTTTTGTTACAATAGAAATGAATAAGAGCCGTATAACCCGAGCACTTTCGAAAGGTGGACCTTTCTTCTCCAGGGACAAATTGTTTGTTTCAAAATGTCCCTCCATCTTTTACAGCATCTCTTTCGTTTTTAATAAGAACACGTACCTCTTCCTAGGTTGCAATAACTTTTTTAGATACTCTTTGCTGCGACAGCAGATTTTTAACCACGTGGTTAAAGTGTCCCCTTGCTGAACTATACTTTCCGTTGACTTGGTCATTAACATGCTTTACCTCGCAATGCCAATTCAATTCAAATCTATGGACTCATTGACTTTAACTGTGATATACGCTTTTGAAAAAAAAAACCTGCATAAACTCTCTCTCTCTTTAACTCACGCAGAGTAATATAGACACCTCCTTGCTAAGATGGGCTATTTCCGGTGACACAAGATACATTACCTTAAGCGTCATCTGTCTGCAGTGCCACCTCTTGGTGGATTAAGGCGCTACTGCCGATGTCCTGCTGAGGTGATGTTGCATTTCTTCGTATAACCACGGTGGGACCCTGAACCATGACCATATGGAAGGTTTCTAGATTTTTTATTATTTTTTAAACAGCATAACAATAATCAGATAAAAATAAATTGAATGTTTGCAGACCTGTACCTATTTTTCAATTCTAAATTTGCGAAAATTTATACAGCGTTTTTTACATTCTTGTTTTATACACCTAATTACATTCGAAGGTCATAACGCTAAGATACGTTTCAGTATATGTTATAGCGAGTTAAGCGCTTAATGTTTCGTGAACTATCAAAGTTCTCTTCACAGCACTGTTCCCTAGTGGCACAGCGGTTTGTCTGCGGACTTCCAATTCTAGCATTTATTTGTTGTTTTTATAATTTCGTGTAACCTTGTTTTGTTTGTTTTGTTTGTTTGTTTAGGAATTTCGCACAAAGCTACTCGAGGGCTATCTGTGCTAGCCGTCCCTAATTTAGCAGTGTAAGACTAGAGGGAAGGCAGCTAGTCATCACCACCCACCGCCAACTCTTGGGCTACTCTTTTACCAACGAAAAGTGGGATTGACCGTCACATTATACACCCCCACGGCTGGGAGGGCGAGCATGTTTAGCGCGACGCGGGCGCGAACCCGCGACCCTCGGATTACGAGTCGCACGCCTTACGCGTTAGGCCATGCCAGGCCATTCGTGTAACCCTACACGAGGACTATCTGCGCTAGTCATCTTTAATTTAACAGTATAAGACTAGAGGGAAGGCAGTTAGTCATCACCACCCACACCAATTCTTCAGCTACTCTTTTACAAACGGATGGTGGGGCTTCACAGCCCCATTATCACGGCTTCACAGCTGAAAGGGGTGAACGTATTTGATGGGAGCAGGATTCGAACCTGTGACCCTCACTTTACAAAACAAGTTTCCTAATCATCTGGCCATGCTGTCCAACGCTAGAAACCGTGTTTCGATACCAGGCGGGCAGAGCAGAGGTAATCAATCGTGTAGTTTGTGTTTTATTACAAAAACTGTTTTTATAGAAAATTTCTATGTCATCGTATTTAAAAACAACAATTATTTTCATCGTATTTGGCTAACTTGAACAATATTACGTTACTTCTAGAATCTATATCTTTTGGTTGAATTTATAGAAAGAAGAGTTAGGTCATAGCGATTCTTTTGTAATGGTCCGTCTCTATTGTACTTATCACAGGGCTCGAACTCCAATTTATTAGCGTTTTAAGCTCTCAACCGTATGGCTGAGCCACCTAGCGGCACTTCCATAGAATTTCAATAGCTACAAAATAATTCCTTAGTGATCTTAATAATCAGTTTTGAATTATTCAATTAAATATAGTTTTGGATAGTGTCTTGGCATGTTCTTCTATACAGACTGCCTGATCTTTCTATTTAGTTTCAGATAAAACGTTTCGAACTCAGCACAGAGGTCAGAAGGCAGAAGCAGTTCAACTGAAACTATTCAGTAAATTCGATTTTCTCTCAAACTTTCACTTTTATTTCATTGATATGCGTCTTATATCTTTATAATCCGTTTAGTTTTTGCTTTTTTCTATTTTGTTACTATGCTGTAAACCAGTATTTTGAACTGATAGAGAAAATGTAGTTAATCAACAGTAACTATTAGGCTACTATACTTAAACTTCGGACCTTTACTCTTATAACGCACTTACGACCCCAAAGTCCGATCTTTTTTCTCAGTGCTAAAAGGACAATAATCCATAGAATCCATTCCCTTTCGTATACATTTACTCACACTTTATCGCTTTGTTATTTCGAAAGCGGTTATCTAATGACAACAATAAGTATGTCGTTTTAAATATCTTCCTATGAAAGAGGGTTGATAACAATAATAAATGCTTTGTTTGCATTTATTCTAGGAGTGATTTAATACAACTAATAATAACGTTGTACTTATACAAGGCTTAGTGAAATATGTTGATCCAATTGACGGCTATTTCAGTTATGTTTAGTTTAGTTTCACAACAATTTTTTTGTAAAATAAAACATTTACATCCATAATTGTATAAATCAGTCTCCCGTTGGGTCAGCGGTAACGCTAAAATCCGGGGCTCGATTCCCTGAGGTGGACAGAAATCAGATGGCCCTTGTGTGTCTTTGAGCTAGAACAAATCACACATACACACGCGTACATACGCGAGCGCACTTATATAAATTCTGAACTTGTGACAAAATCTTATGTGAATTATCTAAACTAGACGAGAATAGAATGTCTTGTCAACAGTTCTTGGCCCGGCATGGCCAAGCGTGTTAAGGTGTGCGACTCGTAATCTGAGGGTCGCGGGTTCGCACCCCCGTCGCGCCAAACATGCTCGCCCTTTCAGCCGTGGGGGCGTTATAATGTGACAATCAATCTCACTATTCGTTGGTAAAAGAGTAGCCCAAGAGTTGGCGGCGGATGGTGATGACTAGCTGCCTTCCCTCTAGTCTTACACTGCTAAATTAGGGAAGGCTAGCACAGATAGCCCTCGAGTAGCTTTGTGCGAAATTCAAAACAAACAAACAAACAACAGTTACTTATTTGTTGCTCTTATTTTTTTATGTTATGAAGTGGGTAAAGTTTTTCTTGTATGCAAAAGTATGCGATTCATGTTAGTTACGAGTTTGAATTATTAATATGTTATTTCGTTGGATATCCAGATGTTTGATAAAATCTGACTAGTTCAATAGAAAAAAAAAACGTAGTTAATTTGTATGGACGACGCTAACGTTTCAAAGCTGATGAGGTTTTATTATAAAGCAGCAACTACGATTACAGTAACCTTTAACCTTTAATAGCCTCAGACATTTTGGCCCCCGGCACACATGCTGCACCTGCGTCAAATATAACAGTGTTGCTCTACTGTAACAGGCACCCTCGGAACGGATATAAAAGATATAACTCATTTTTCAAATTGCTACGACTCACTAAGCTGAAGATGGAATCACCATCCGCTACAAAATATAGTACAGTCTCCGACACATGCGCAGTAGGATATCGATATTGATAACACTGCTGATGAAAAACAAAAATATAGAGCATTTGATAAGTACAAGATTCATATATAGTTTAAGGATCAAAACCAACTTGTTTAGCATGCGTTTTTTTTAAAACAATCAGTATTTTCATCCGATTTTCTGTTTAGTGGATGATGTAGAAGAAGTTAACATCAGTTAAAGCAATTACAATGGAGATCCTTGTCAACTGTATGGAAAGTGTTGCCCATATAATTATCGCTTTACGGGCTAAGCGTCTGCAACAGGTGACGATTAATGCGCTGCGCAGATTTACCTTAAAATGTTTTTGTTTGTTTATAATTAAGCACAAAGCTACATAATGGGCTATCTGTGTTCTGCCCACCAGGGTATCGATACCCGGTTTCTAACGTTGTAAATCCGCAAACATATCGCTGTGCCACAGGGGAGCAGATTCTTAAATACAAAACAAACACGAAACAGTTTATAAAGGTAAAAATATCCATCAGTCCGCCCGTCTGTCTGTAAATATTGTTGTTGATGTAGCTCATATTATTTTATTATTTTACAGAGCATGCCCTTTTGGGTATTTCACTTTACTTACAGTAAATCACTCTCACTGCGTAGAGAAGAAATAAATACATCAAGATCTTGTTAAACCTGTGATGAAAATGATTATTTGGATAGAGGAAAAAAGATTTTATCAGTGAGTAAAAACTTACGGCTTATAGTGTAGAAACGTTCAGCACTGGTTCACAAATAACGTAAAGTTCAATTGGGCATGTACTCTCATTTCATAAATATTTCACGTAGGATGGGATAATTGGTCAGATTTTCGCTCATGATGCCATCTACAGAGACATTGAGAAAGCTGACTTATCGATAAAATCTTTTTCGTGAACTTTCGCAATATTTATCAAGTTCGAAGCTTTAGAATGAAATCTTTACTGTAATGAAGATGATCATGTCTTCCTAACAGTGATTAACAGACTGCTCGATCTATCTATCTATGACGTTTCTTTTTAAAGATTAAAGATAGTTTTCCTTTCATTTGCTATTAAATTCGAGTTCGTACACAAGGGGGTTCTAATTTGTGAGATCAAAAGCTAACAGAAAAAAAAAAGTATTCTAATGCCAAGGGGTCTGGGGGTTGGCAACTATTTCACGGCAAAAAATGCTAATACTTCATCAGAGGAATGTATATCACGTGTATGAAACTTTAGGTACCTTAAGCAGCTGCGCTATAATTATATAAGCATAATATTTTTATATCACAAAAACAGGGGAATTCGCTGAAACTACTCGAACCTTTTCCTCACCCCCTCAACCCCGCGTGCATGCGTAAAACTGAAAAAAAAACCGTTCACTTTGGTTGCAGCACTTATATTAAACCACCGCTTTATAGGCCTAGTCGTCTCAAACTATAAGTTTGTTTGTTTGTTTGTTTTGAATTTCGCGCATAGCGACACAAGGGTTATCTGCGATAGCCGTTCGTAATTTAGCAGTGTAAAACTAGAGGGAAGGCAGCTAGTATTCACTACCCACCGCCATCTCTTGGGCTACTCTTTTACCAACGAATCGTGGGCTTGACCGTCACATTATAACGCCCCCACGGCTGAAAGGGCGAGAGTGTTTGGTGCAATGGGGATTCGAATCTGCGACCTTCAGATTACGAGTCGAGCACCTTAACCACCTAGCCATGCCGGGCCCAAACTATAAGTATGGGCATAATTATTTTGGCGTCCATTAAAATACATGGCATTAATGTAAGGTATTTTTCAACAGACTCTATGTTGTATTCAATAGAGACATCTAAAAAATAAATTAAATTATATTTTATGTACACTTCGGTGGATATATGTTTTAATTAATAACTTTTACTCATCGCTTAAAGATTAAAATTTACAATAATGAAACTTAATTTCGTATAAAATAACCAGGAAAATGATCAAAGATGGCGCTAAAGTACCAAAAAAAAACCGCCATGAGAGCTCAGGATTAGATAACAAAACTGATTTATTTTTAAATGCTTGATTGTGAAAATCTTGATTCGTGGTGCATTCATTTTATTTTCCCTTATTCCTGTTCATCGCATTTTTACTGTGATAGGACTTAACAACCTCCAACAGACAAACTGTCAGACTGAACGTTTCTATCACTAAGGGCTACCACAACCAGGGTTTGTAGCGATTCACACCTGGTCTGGGAGTCATAAAACATTCTGTTGATAAGCATCTCTGGTTGTAGATCGTATGAAAGTTTGAAAGAAGAGGAACATCCCTTCAAGCATCTAGTGTAGAACGTATGACATTTATAACTATGTAACATGTTCTTGGTTAGACAGATCTCCTGAGGTAAAGCACTTTTTGTAGAGTAGTCATCGTTTAATATTGCAGAGTGTTTTTCTTGTTATAAATAATGATGTGTTAGGGTTATCGATTTTATATTGAAATTTTATATGATGTCAGTATTGATTCAATAAGAAAGTGATATTTTTCAGTAACATTTTACTTTAAAAAAATAAAATATCTTATATGAGTAGTAACTCAGGTGCACCAACCAAGAGCAACAACAGGTTTTCAACAAGTCATTAGATCTGATTGTTAAAAAAAAATCATAGTATCTAGTTTTCTGGCACCTATTTCGACAAAACAACAAACAAACTTAGGGGTAGAAACGTATCCCCTATAAATTTAGGCTACTGTAGATGAACTGAAAATTTATTGAAAAATGTCCTCTGTAATTTACACAAGCATTTTTTTATAATATAAAAAAGATATAAGATAAAAATATAAAAAATATATAATATTTTTAAATATAAAAAAAATATTTTTGTCTGAAACAAAACAAATTGATTTGTATATAAAGAGTAATGAACCTACTAAATAATTAAGTGTCAAATACGCCTTTTATTTTTTAAGCACGTTTTTCGAAAAGCACAAGTTTACCTTTAAGAAATGTTCTCTTTCAGCAAAGAAAACTTCTGGCTTCTCCTAATGCATATTACTTTAATTGTATTTAATTATCATATCGTGGCTAAGCTTCTGCCTTCGGATAGTGCTTTACAAAAGAAAAGCTTCATTCGTGTGCTTTGCACGCGAGTAAATTGGCAAATCGTGATAGAGGGTTTAAACTTTATACAATTCTAGAAACTCAAAATGGAGAAGATGATATAAGACTTAATATTAAGTCTTATTAAGGTAATATTATTACCTTAATATTAAGGTAATGATAATATTGTCGTATTTAATAACTATATTAAATTCTGCAAATTCAAAATCGTTTAAAATTCGAAATAACTTTATTAAAAACTTTAATAAAACTGACAAATTTTGAATAATTTTCGTTTAATGTAAACCATATAGATTTTATTTCATTATTAACAACGATACCAACAACTTGACTTGCTTATAAATTTCACTAGTTAATGTTGTTGATATATCACTACAGTAACTAAAAAATAAAGTAATATAACCTATTATCAATCTCATTTTGTAGTTTGGTTTGTTTTGAATTTCGCGCAAAGTGACACGAGGGCTATCTGCGCTAGCCGTCCGTCTTTTGGGCTTCTCTTTTACAAAACGAATAGTGGGATTAACTGTAACATTATAAAACTCCCACGGTTGAAAGAGCGAGCATGTTTGGAGTTATGGGGATTCGAACTTGTGTGATATCATACACAAATAACTACTAAATGCTGTGTTATTAGACTAAAACGTTCTACAAATTATACCGAATAAAAATAGTTAACTAACATAACACTAATTCGGCATTATTTTCAAGCCTTTAGCATTTATGATTTAAACAATAAACGCATTTTATTCCATCTAGTTATATACAGTGATATTTTTTTCTCTAATAAGTTATTTCGGTACATTTATTGTATTGTAAATATTATTTGAAGTTATTAATAAAGTCCATCTATAACTAGAGGGACGGCTTGCGCAGATAGCTCTCTTGTAGCTTCGCGGGAAACTGAAAGACAAACAAACCGTCTAGTAAGAGTGCAACATGCTAAGAGGGCTCTGACTTGGAAAATAATCTTCTCTTTAGTGTAACAAAATAAAATTGGTATGATATTGTTGTGTGATGCTTATTTATCTCTATTGTTTTAACGCAAACCTACACAGCGGGATTTTTTTCCGCTACCTCCTTAGCGAATGTTCAAAACCGAATTTTAATATTGAAATCTATATACGTACCGCTGAACCACAAATAACCTCGCTTCTGGCCTACAGAAACAACTACAGTTATTGACAAAGAAACACTTGCAAGCATTAACGACAAGCCAACTGCAAGTGTTAAGAATGAAACAACCGAAAATTGAAAAAAATAAACAGTTCCATACAGAGATTCCGAAGAGTTTAAAGTAACCGAACTTAATTATTATTACAAATGTCAAGGTCGTTTGATTTTAGTTTGACAGAACAACACAATGTATCAACTTATATTTGACGGTATAAACTGTCTAAAACTTAACGCGTAACTGCTGATGAGGAAATTACATAGAATAAAATAATTAA
The DNA here is from genome assembly GCF_004210375.1 of Tachypleus tridentatus. Lineage (NCBI taxonomy): Eukaryota > Metazoa > Arthropoda > Merostomata > Xiphosura > Limulidae > Tachypleus > Tachypleus tridentatus. Next base: position 31,165,954 of record NC_134828.1, on the reverse strand, counting down.
TATCAAATGTTTTGTACGCAAAGATAAATTACGAAATTAGATAATTTACAAACTAACACCAGTAAATAATTTGCAAAAATAATATTTTGTTTTAGATAAAAAAAACCCATTAAACTCGTCTTTCTTTTTTGTTTTGAAGTCAGATGGATGTTAGGCCTAAATTAATATTTTTGAGCTTTGTTAGGCCTACGTTAGTACTTGTGTGCTTCGTTAGGCCTAGATTAACATTTGTTCTTTCTTTAATGATTACTTTTAGTTTGCAAATGATCCACCAGGGCTAGCTTCTTTTTCTGTGAGGTCACACATTTCTTGAATGATCTGTCAGCGCTGTCAGGTGGGGTGAAGAATGGTATATGTAAACTCTAAAGAACTTGCTTAAGAAAATAATATATAGTTTTAGTACCTTTCACGAGCAGCATTAGACAATTATCTTAAATCACACGCATTGAATAAACTGGCAGGTTTATGTTACGTAGCACACATACACACACTTCTTAAAGCCAACCAAAACTTTCAGGGTCTCTATTGCCTTTATGTTAGAGTGTTGAAAGCAATCTTGTATGGGAAATAATGAAGATATTGTATTCTTTTTCTTTTCTTTCTGAGGAAGGTATTCTATTATATACTCTAATGGCAGTTAGTATTACAATCCGCCTTGACATCATAAAAATTTTAATGATCAGAATAAAGATAACTTAAGATCATAAGTTCAGGTTTCCTCACGAATAAAGAAACCATGGATAAATGTTTCCTACAGAACAGGCAGGTGTCCTGAAAGAACTAAGATTTTAATTCTGTTTTTGGACATTTAAATAAAAAAAATGAATGTATATAAAAAGGAATATATTAAACTACAAATGTTGTATAATTTGATGGAAGTATTCAGTTAATCAACATTTCAAAATTAATTTCTATAGACGAGAACAGAAACACAAATAAAGTTAAAAAATCAAAAGTAATACAAGCAGATAATTATAGCAAGAAAGCAAAAAGTTAAACAAAAGGTTAGTCGTGGATTTGTTAATAGATACTACTTCGAGAATATTATTTCATAAATTTAGTTTCGCTACAGCATTAAACCAAACTATCATTTAACAAAAATCGGGGCACGGCATGGTCTGGTGATTAAAAACCTCGACTCGTGATCAAAGAGTCGCGGGATTGAATCCCCGTCCCACCAAACATGCTCGCACTTTCAGCCGTGGGGAGTTATAATGTTATGGTCAATCCCACTATTCGTTAGTAAAAGAGTAGCCCAAGAGTTGGTGGTGGGTGGTAATGACTAGCTGCCTTCTCTTTAGTCTTACACTGTTGAATTAGGTACGGCTCGCACAGATAGCCCTCGTGTAGCCTTGCGCAAAGTTTAAGAACAAACAATATCAATACTACGATTAATTTCTACATATTTTTTATGAACGAAATTTAGTGATTTTTTAAAAAAAGTTTACAATGAGGGTTGTAACAGCAAAAAACAAACAAAACATTACTCATCATTACTCATTGTAGTGCAATATAAAACTATGTCGATGATTGTAGGGTTAAAGTTCATTATTAACGAGAGTATCGCAAAGATTAGAGAACTTTACAAATTTAGATACATGTGTATACCCGTTAAAATTCGTTAATGCTTGTTTAGTCAAAGCTTCACAAAGGACTATATGTATTGTGTTCACCACGGGGAATCGAACCCCGACTTTTAATGCTGTAAGTCCGTTAACTTATCACTGATCACTAGAGAGGCATGTGCACAGCATTTAAGTAACATTTAGTGGCAGAATCACAAAACACAAACAATTTATTTTTATTTTCGCCACTGGAGGGGGCTGGCGTATATCTTTTTTTTTTAATCCTTTGTGCTTATCAGCAATAATTCTCGAAAACATCCAAATTAATTTGGACAAAAGTTGATACACATTTGGATTATGATCCAATTTAGAAGTGATTAGTTTTTGGATGGTCAATATCACAGCAAGGTATTGCAAAAATCCAAAACATCTCTATCTCCATAGGGATAGATTTTTCACGCTATAACTCAGTCGAAAATGTTGATATTTTAATAAAATTTAGTGGACACTTGTAGAATATTATTCCTCATTGTCTTAATAAAAGTGGTCCGACGAATTATGATAAATACTGGAGATCTAAGTGCTTTAATGAATGCCCCTATAATAGTAGTTTGTGATTGATTGTAGCAATACAAAAAAAAAAGTGTACAAACAAATCTAATCATTTTCTTTAGCTGGCTTTCTTTTATGCGAATATATCTTGAGTACATAATTAATATATTTCGCTCAGTTTGGACCACACTTAAGCTATAAGACACGTTGCTGCAAATAAAGAACCTCCTAGACAGTGATACTATCTATGCCATTCATGGGTGTGTCCATGACAAGTGAATGAATTTTTTTTATGACCATGTCCAGAGGTGTAAGAAAAGAGATGAAAACACGTGCCATGAAGGTAATTAATTAACATTCAATCTGGAAGGTTTTCAACCCCAGTTCGGCAATGTCTCTTTCAAACCATATTGAAATCATCTATTTTATAGATGGCGCCAGGAACCAGTTAACTTAAAGTTGACGTGAGCTGTCTGTTGCCTTAACCACGTGGCCAAAACATTTACTGGTCTGTTTTTGTTTTCTGTATCTAAAATGTGTTGATTACTATTTTTAAAGTGTTAATTTAACTTCTAAATAAGACATTAGTATAAACAACAACTGCCACGAGTTTTACAAACTATACTAAGTCTTCTATCTGGTTATAATTGAATATTTCATCGACGGTCCTGATCCACGACGAGCAAATTAATTTTCAGTTGGTATTGTTACAGCTCCTTCAGGCTATCTAGCTGTCTTTCCTTGGCTGGCCTCTCACCACTTACAAACCGGCTTTTTACCGACGTAGACGTTTAATATTCTCGTAGAAATACTAACATCCGAAGTTAATTCACTGACGTTTAATAGCTTGTAATATTCGAAATCTATAAACGTTCGTGATCAATTCAGTAGTTTTCCAATTAATAAGAGTTAATCACATTTATAGCTTCCGAGGCTTAGAGTATACTGACTGTAGCTGAAAACCAATATTCTGTTTTGTCTCTTGGGACGTCGGTTTATATATTTTAAGGCGAGATTCTCGAATGTTCAACAATGTTTGAAGACACATTAGTGTTTTCGTGAACCATATATTGTTTGCTCTTGCTCTGGAGAATATTTTCCAAATTTAGAGAACAGATGGGACTTTCGCAATACAAATCGAACATCATACGTCACATGCATCAAACTGAAAGAAAGGTAGGAATCAGATAAATGTGTGACAGTAAATCCATCACAATGTATTTTTAGATGTCCAAGGTCTCAAAGATCAATTTGTTGTTGTTTTTTAGTCTTATCTTTAATTTTTTAAAGGAGAAGTCGTTTATGTTACAAATTCCCCAGATGTGAAGTCGGTTTTGAACGTGTAAAGCTTTTTTCAATGGGAAAGAAGAAGATCGCTTGTGTTTCTTGTTGGTTTTTGTACTTACTGTATTTATATTTGTCTGGCTAGGTATAGACTATATATAACTATAGATTTGCGGCATTACTCCGAAGTTAACTCATTTTTAAGATTCTGATTTTTGTTGACATATCTGATGCTGCGAACGTGATGAAGCACATTTGCTTCCTTAATTTTCGGGTTAAACCTAACTGATCAGAACAGAGAAAATAATTATAATAGAACCTCGATATTATGGATCAAAGGTCTTTGGTATCCTTCTATATACAGGTACTCTATAAAAGGGACGTTTTTACAGTTTCAAAATGTAATTTAATTACTTTGTGGAATTCACATTGTAAACACTGTAGGGTACATATGATTATAAACCAAACATCAGTGTTCTCGGAGCAGGGGGTCAAGTCGGCTTATTTCTGTACACTTGCGTTGCTGTTCTCGGTGTCACGCACAAAGTGTAATGATACGAGAGATTCTTTGTTGTTTTGTTTTCAGTGGATTTCTACTTTATTGGTTGATAGTAACACAAATACAGAAAATAAATGTGAAATGTTTGGCAGAACAATCTCTGAAGAGCAGTACTTTGAAAAGTTTGTGACCGATAATAAAGAAAAATAACACAGTTAATCACCTCCCCCGAGATCTCTTGATGACAACTTCCCATGTCATGGCAACATGCAACTCACGACTACTCTGTCCTGCATACACTAAACAAAATGAGGAAGGTGGTTCTTAAAATTCAGAAATTTATTACTCTTAATAAGGAATACCTCATTTATGATATTAAGGACACCTGACAATGAAGAGCCTTTATGAAGGGCCTTTAGACCCAGGCAAAAGGTGCTCTTAATGTCCAGATTCTATTGTAGCTGGTGCTTCTCAAAGTCCGCCACAACTTATTCTTAAATTAAATACACCATTGTCCTGTCGTATTGATTTCAGAATTTTAGTGGCTCAACGAGAATATCTTTATCTAAACGAAACAAATACTAGAGATTTTTAAATACTTACCTCATTCAGTATATTTTCGCATGCATTCTAAAACATGGTCCACGCATGGTCCACGAGATAAATTACTCACTAGGTTTTTTAGGCCATCATTTACAGTGGATATGAAGCTATTAATATCCACTAATGAAATATTTATAAAATTCAAAAACCATATACGACATGAAGCTGATACAATACTTACTACTACAGAACTTATTAAAATTCACAGGTCGTGTACTATATAAAGCTATTACTATAATTACTGACATACTTGTTGAGTTCAAAGGTCATGTTACTATACGAAGCTGTTACTTTACCTCTGAATAATTCTGAATTAAAAATACCCACTTCTTCTTCGATGGTAAATTACTTATTTTAAAACAGACTCGTACCTGGGAGGTACGTTTATTCACCTGCTGTGCACTGGACTGGGGAGCCGAAATTGATGAAAGTATAACTCATGACGTTTTATAAATCTTGTTTTCCAATTAAATACTTTGTCTTAATTAAAGCTAGTCATCTCTCAATCTGTCAACTCTCTGGTGGTTCCCGAACAATCCATATTTTCCTACATTACAATTATAACCCGAATCTTTAAGTTTGTAAACTACAGGTATTCGTCGAATTTTTTGTTAGTGTAAAATAGTTGTTTTACTAGTTGTAATTTATCATGTTATTGAGTAACTGTTTAATTATATGTATCTGCAGAGATGGTGCCTGAAACACTCGTTACCAATATTGACCAATAATGTATGATAATAACAATCAGTATACCAAAGTACTCTTTGATGTTACTAGCTACAAAAATTTTTGAAATATATTGTGAATTTAATAAATTCCCCCTTCTCTTGTTAGCGTGCGCAGACTCACTGTGTATCAGATTATTTAGGGTTTGCAACCCGTTGATACAAATATTTGCTCTATCTTTTGGAACTGTGAGGACACTATAAAAGTGACGGTGAAATCTTACATCTGTTCTGACAACAGTAGCCTAAGAGTTGGCGGCGAGTGCTGTTTACTAGATGCCTTCCCTCTTGTCAACCAGTTAAAGTTCGTGACAGTTCTGCACACACAATCCTTTTTTGTAGCTTTGACGCGAAATTCCGAAACAGACAGACAAACAAACCTTGCTTTTGAATACTGCAAAAGTAAAACCAAGTAGCCACAGAACTGTCATTTATAAAATAAGACCAGATTTATTTTTAATAGTAACAGACTTTGCGCATATGTTTTCTTCATTATCTACTGAGTAACAAAGTATCTCCGGATTATTTTATCTTATCTTGACTTTAGGCTGTAACGATTCTTCTGACAGAGGGCAAATTTTATGTTTTTTTGTTTCTACCGGTAAAAGGCTGTTACTTGTTTCTTTGGATTGATTTGGTTTGTTTTGAATTTCGCACAAAGCTAAACGAGAGATATCTGCACTAGCCATCCCTAATTTTGCAGTGTAAGACTAGAGGGAAGGCAGCTAGTTATCACCATCCACCGCCAACTCTTGGGCTACTCTTTTCTTACCAACGAATAGTGGGATTGACTGTAACATTATAACGCATTCACGGCTGAAAGGACAAGCATGTTTGGTGTGACGTGGATTCGAACCCGCGACCATCACATTACGAGTCGAGTGCCTTAACCACCTGGCCATGCCGGGGCCCGTTTCATTGTATTTATCCCTTTTCAGAAAAAAGTTCACTTAGTTTTTTATTTTGTTTTCGTGTAAGTGACACAACGAACTTGATGAAACAGAACGTTTGTAATTTTTTGAAATAATTAAATGATTAAACTATTGTAGTTGAAGTACAGTCGTTGAGCTGTTAAAAATAGTCATTCATAACGAAATAAAAAGCACGTTGGAAGGGAAATAAGTACCGTTATCTTGTATAGTTAATGATATTCGTAGGTTTTCAATAATGGTATCGCAACCTATCTCACTTCTGTTCTTTTCGTTTCAGTCTCTACTGAAATAGATCAATGTGTGTCAGAATAGGTTGGTAGAAACAAATAAAAAAATATTCCATATAATTATTAGCCCTAATCAATATACCAGTACAGCAGTATGAGCAACATCTGCCTCTGTGTGGTGATCGTCATGTGTAAAATTGAAAAAAAAAAAGAAAAACTGACTAGAATGTCAACCAATGCAATTCTTTTTTCATAGTTAAGTTTCTAACAGACTAAAGCTTTATCAGTTGACCTAATGGCTAGAAGAAGAAACTATACATGACGTTTTTACAGTGATTTTGAGCGGTTGAGATGAGTTGTTGTTGTTTTTTTTCCTTTTCGAAAATATATCTTCTATGCGGTAAACCAAGTGTGATATAGGCGGTTGCCTCTTGTTGATTGTTGTCGTTGTTGTATTTGAATTTCGCACAAAGCTACTCGAGGGCTATCTGTGCTAGCTGTCCGTAATTTAGCAGTGTAAGACTAGAGGGAAGGCAGCTAGTCATCACCACCCACCGCTAACTCTTGGACTACTTTTTTACCAACGAATAGTGGGATTGACTGCACATAATAACGCCCCCACGGCTGAAAGGGCGAGCATGTTTGGCACGACGGAGATGCGAACCCGCGACTCTCAGATTACGAGTCGCACGCCTTAACACGCTTGGCCATGCCGGGCCCGCCTCTTGTTGATACAGGGCATGTATGGTTAACAACTGAATGTGTTAAGTATTTGTATTATAATCTATAGCTGGTGAACATTTATTTTCTTCATGGATGAGTAAAACCATCTGAAGGTTAGCTATGAGAATGATGAATATTAACTTGACGTTCTGTTTAGATCATTTATTTTTACTTGGGTCAACTTTTCACAAGTAAAAATGAATTTTATAGAAAACGAGTGAAATAAACACGGATCTTATAACGACTTGGGAAAATAGACCAAGATACCTACTAGGAATTTTAATAATATTTGAATAATTCTCTGATCGTTCCAATAAGTTACGGCATTTATTAAGTATTCCTGCATCATTTAAGTGCTCGAACCTAACAATCATGTGTGCTTCAAGTGGTTCTCCGGTGGTTCTGCGGCAATTATGAGGACTTATAACTATAAAAATCGTGGATGAATGCTCGTGATGGGCATAGCATAAATAGTCCTTCGCTTAGACGAAAGTAAAAACAAATCGTTCAAAATGTACATGCTAAACTTTGGATGGTGTTTTAGTGCTTCATGTCAAATAGCAAAGATCTTATTACGAAGACAGATCGAATACATGCTGAGAAGATAGGTTGTTCGATAGAGGCACGATGGGTAGTATGGATAAACGTCACTATTTATCAATTACTCTGAATCTGTTGATACAGACGTTAATTAAAGTGGTTAGCATCATACTCGAAGAAGGCAATTACAAAGCATGGCTATGAACATATACATCTATATCCACTTATGAGTAGTGAGATTGGAATCAGGTAAAGTTTGTTTTCCATTCGTTATCTGTTACAAATTTAGGGTCATAGTAACCCATAAGTCTTCTCCTTCCGATGCGCTGATTGGGGTTCCATGAATTTAACATGACCACTCGCCATGTGTAGAAGAATGTGTCAGTCGTTTGCCGGTGTGAGTTTAGAGGTTGGTAAAGGGTGAGTAGGTGTAGTAGGTGTCAGACTGTTGAGAAGATAACATCAAGAACTAAAAGCACGACCCCCTGTTGGGACGACGATGTTTTGGTAATGTTAGAATATGACTTGTTTAGAAGAGTGCTTGCAATGCCGTTCATATAACGATAATTGCAAGATCATACAAAGATGTCAGGTTCTTCAACAAGTGAAAAAATGGAAGGTTTATTGCGTTATATTTATCCAACAAGTATCCCAGCCTGTCACATGATTCACGTAACATACTTGCCTTTCCTTGATTAAAAGTGGTTCTATAACTGCAGTTATGTTATCCTTTAAACAAAGATACTCTGGAGAAGGTTTTAATTAAAGCAACGAAACGATTGGATATTCGGTTTTTTTTTCACATTCTATTAATGTTATATTAGTTATTGCACTTACTCTTGTAAGTTGTCAGGGTAGCGCATGCCAGGGATACATTTTAATTGGATAAGGCATAACTTTAAAGGCAATGTCTATGTATTAGTAACAGTTTTATATGTTTCAAGATACGATGGTGATATGCACCAATAAGAGAAAGAGTCAAATAAACAAGTAAAAAGGTCAATTTTAACTATGCATAAGTTAATAATATTGGACGTCTTTAGATTTTCTTGACTGGGACTTCTTTTATGGTTGCATATTAATTATATTTCACACACAGAAAAAAAACCAACAGCAACTGCTTTTTAATGAGGTTTTTTCTCTGCTACAAATTGACAAAAAAATTAAGTTTCAAATATACTTCTGAAATTGATGTAGATAGTTCATACAATCATAAAAATGACAAAATATTATTTTCCAAATTCTAATTTTTAAAACTACCTCAGTACTTTTCCCTTTCAATGTAAAACATAATGTGATTGTATATATATATTACAGTCTTATATTAGTATTTTCAGACTTTCAGTTTCAGACAGCGCATTTTAATTTATTCTCTAGAAAGCTGTTTGTAACGAAACAGATATTTACATAACAAAGCAGATTTCTTAGGCCGAGTGTCTGTGTGTTTTCTTATAGCAAAGCCACATCAGGCTCTCTGCTAAGTCCATCGACGGGTCTTGGATCGAACACAACCTTGTGATTACCGTGCTGCACTGTGGAGCTGAGCTTTTGTTGGTCCGTTATAAGAGTGACAATCAAGTCCCAGTATTCAGTCTGACAAAAGTAGCCCAAGAGTTGGCGGTGGGTGTTGTTCACTAGCTGTCTTTTTTTCTATTCTATCATTTTGAAATTAGGGACAGCTAATTCAGATAGCCCTTGTGTAGTTTTTGCGTGAAATCCCGCAAAACAAATAAACAAAACATTTTCTTTTAGATTTTCCCCTACATTGAAATTCCTTATACAATACTGTATTAGTAACTGAAGTAATTTTTTACGAATATAGGTTTGGTTTGGTTTGAATTTTGCGCGAAGCTAAACGAGGGATATCTACGCTAGCCGTCCCTAATTTTGCAGTGTAAGACTAGAGGGAAGGCAACTAGTTATCACCACTCACCGCCAACTCTTGGACTACTCTTCTACCAACACATAGTGGGATTGATCGTAACTTTATAATGCCCCCACGACTGAAAGGGCGAGCATATTTGGTGTGACGGGGATTCGAGCTTGCGACCTTCGGATTACGAGTCGGGTACCTTAACCACCTGGCCATGCCGGGCCGGCGAAGATAGAAGAAAGTCAACAAGAAGTTTCAAAACTTAACTAGTTGAATTAATTTCAAACTTACCTGTTGCAATAAGTGCTATTGTATTAAAGTTATATAACTTTGCACTGAATGAAAACTGTAAATTTGCCCTAAGAGGGACTTCTGAGAAATGTTAAATGCAATGCTAATAAAGGGATTTATATATAGCTTGTAGTCGTAATTGCGGCTGATATTTCTAGGTTTCAATTATAAACATCGGCCTAAGAATGGGATTAATAAGTATTTGGACGTCTTTCCTAAAACCAGATCAATAAATCTGACTCGAAAATAAAATAGTGTAAGAAACACGAAGCTTATTTATGCACAGTTTGCCACATCTATGCATCTATGTCCTCCCTCCCGGTATTAAAGTGTATTTAATAGGGTGTCTATCTTTGTTAGAAGACGTATAAACATTTACGGACGATATCTTGTTTGTTTTGAAGTTCGCGCAAAGCTACACAAGGGCTAACTGGCTTTTCTCTAGTCTTAAGCTGCTAACCATCATAACTCACCACCTACTCTTGGGTTACTCTTTTAGCAACAAATAGTGGGATTAACCGCACTTTACAACGCCCACGCCCACACGACTGAAAGTATGAGCATGTTTGGTGCAACGGGGATTCGAACCTAAGACGCTAACATTACGAGTTAAGTGCCCTAATCACTTGGTCATGACAGGCTGGTATCTACCAACAAACTTTGATAACAAAATGATATGTTGGTAGTAATCTTTCTTCTAGTTGTTTCAAAATGATACGTTGGTAGTAATCTTTCTTCGAGTTGTTTCAAAAGCTAAAATCTCACTGAGGTCATCTAGCTTGGGAGTCAAGTCATTTGCAGGTTTAATCTTTCTCATTGTCACTATTGTTCCTGCAATATTTTGGGTGATTCGTACATCAGAAACATTATTCAAATATATGATTTTAATGATTATTTTATGTTGTTATAATAATAATGGCCTGGCATAGCGCGTTAAGGCGTGCGCTTCGTAATCTGAGGGTCGCGGGTTCGCGCCCGAGTCGCATGGTCAATCCCACTATTATTTAGCTGACACTGCTAGGACGGCTAGCACAGATAGCCCTAGTAGCTTTGTGCGAAATTCCAAAAAAAACAACAAAAATATCACCACCCACCGCCAACTCTTGGGCTACTCTTCTATCAAATAATAGGGGGATTGATCATTAAATTTTAACACCATCACGGGTGAAAGGTAAGCATGTTTGGTGTGATGGGGATTCGAACCATCGATCGTCGGATTATGAATCGCGTGCCTTAACTACCTGACCATGCCTGGCCTGCTTACTAATATCGTTGTCTACTTTTCTTAATCTTAGGAAAAACAAACAACGCCACGTGCTATTTTATTTCTGATCGAGTCTCTGTCGCAAGGTCACAAACCTTTTTGGAAATGTGTGTGTTTTTTCGTATAGCAAAGCCACAAAGGGCTATCTGCTCAGCCCACCGAGGGGAATCGAATCCCTGATTTTAGCGTTGTAAATTCGGAGACATACTGCTGTACTAGCAGGGGGCATTTATGGAAATTTGAATGAACTGTAGCATGCACGTGCAATGACGTCAAAAACTGTCTATTGATGTGAATGGGAAGGAGGGTTGATTGTATAATGCCTGGGGAGAGAAAACAGCGAAACGAAACTATCACGTGAGCAAGTTAATTCACACACAAGTTCATATATCCAACAGACATAAACCGGGTCATATTGCATAAATATTTTAGTTTACGTTTAAAATATCTTTTCGAAAGCATTCTTTTGCCACATTATTCAAGTGCGGATATTTTTAATGTCGGATGTCGAGAATTGATACAATATTTCTAGGATATTGTGGCTTAAAATATATTACATTGATATACCTGTCAGATATCTTTCTCCGGTATGTTATATTGATATAATGGTGAGATATCTGTCTCTGGTATCTTGCATTGATATATTTGTTTGATATCTTTCTCCGGTATGTTATATTGATATAATGGTGAGATATCTTTCTCTGGTATCTTGCATTGATATATTTGTTAGATATCTTTCTCAATTGTGTTACATTGATATATTCCTCAGATATCTTTCTCTCGTATGTTACATTGATATACTTCAGAGATATCTTTTTCTGGTATGTTACTTGATATACTTGTCAGATATCTTTTCTGGTATGTTACATTGGTATACTTGTTAGATATCTTTCTCTGGTGTATTATATTGATATAGTTCTTAGATACCTTTTTCTGGTATGATACTTTGATATATTTGTCTGATATTCTTCTTTGGTGCGTAACATTGATATTCTTATCAGATATATTTCTCCGGTATGTTATATTGATATAATTGTCAGATATCTTTCACTGGTATGATATTGATATATTTGTCAGATATTATTGTCTACTTTGATGCATTTATATACTCACTGAATATCTTTCCCTGGTGTGTTACATTGATATACTTCTCGGATATCTTTATCTGAAATGATAAATTGATATACTCGCAAGATATCTTTCCTGGTGTGGTATATTGAAATACTTGTCAGATATCTGTCTCTAGTAAGTTACATTGTTATACTTGTCAGATATCTTTCTCTTGTATGTTACAATGATATACTCCCGAGATATCTTTTTCTGGAATGATGCATTAATATATTTGTCAGATATCTTTCTCTAGTGTGTTTCATTGATATACTTGTCAGATATCGTTTTTGGAATGATACATTGGTATACTTGTCAGTTATCTTTTTCCGGTATGTTACGTTGATATACTTGTCATATATGTTTTTCCGGTATGTTATGTTGATATACTTGTCAGATATGTTTCTCTTTAATGATACATTTATATGTTCCTCAGATATCTTTTTGTGGTATTTTACACTGGTATACTTCTCAGATATCTTTCTCTTGTTTGTTACATAGATATACTTGTGAGATATCTCATTTACCTGCTATTATTAGGCTTGTGTGTAAGTTGGCACTAAGATAACGTGTAAATAAATATTAGTGTTAATACACTATGTTTCCCCATTCAGTTGTTCATGGATAAGTTTGAAGACTTAGAAAAAAAATGGGGTTCGATATCCATGGTAGGGTCAGCACAAATAGTTTATCATGTAACTTTGTGTGTAGCAAGAAAGAAGTAAACCGTTGCGTGTTATATAAGTGTTGAATGATGTCGTTTCGAATTAAGCACAAAGCCACACAATGGACTATCTGTACTCTGCCTACCACGGGTATTGAAACCCGGATTTTAGCGTTGTAATTCAGCAGACATACTGCTGAGCCATTGTGGGTGGGCATGTTGAATGAAAAAAGTAAATAATAGTATAATAAAGACGTGAAAAGAAATAGAAAATGGACACTAAGGTATTGTGTGAAAATTAACCTCATGTCGCTGGTTGAATATTCTGAGTGAACCACCTTTTTAATATAATCAGTTGAAAAGTCCTACATGTTTTAAAAGGAGATACATTTTGGAGGGTGTCATTCCATACGTACTGTTACATATTGTAAAGTGCCGAAATAACAATGATTTTTTTTTCAGAGTTTATTTATTTTAACTCAGTAGTGGGTTTATTCATTATAACTCTATCCTGAGTTTATGAATTATAATATTATCCCGAGTTTATTTATTGTAACTCTATAATAAATTTATTTATTATAAGTGTATCCTGAGTTTATTCATTTTAATTCTATCCTGAGTTTATTTATTATTATTCTATCCTAAATTTATTTGTTATAATTTTATCCTGAGTTTATTTATTATAACTCTACACTGTGTGTATTTATCTATACTGAGTTTATTATAACTGTAGTGACATGAAAATAAAAACACTCTAGATTTTATTTAGTAGTATTTTTAGTGAATTTCTTTCGATAACTCGTTTAAATATTAGCATTTTTGTTTTTGGTATATTGACTTCCAATTTCTCTTCCCAGGTGATGTTAAAATTTGGGGTTTTGATTCTCGCGTTGGACAGAGTGTAGTTTGCACTAAGGAAACAACGGCATTTAGTGGTAGTTTCGTTGTTGTTAGCTAGTTTGTAGTGAATTTGAAGAATTATTTAATTAACCCTAATTTATGATAACAGTTTAGACTGGCTTATTTGTATAAATGTGGGCAAGTGAGTTCACTGTGTACTGTTTTTCCTTCTCTTACTGAAGTAAATTTTACCCAGTGAATCTGGATCCAAAAACGTATCAAAACAATTAAAATAAAGAGTTCAAAGAAAAAGCGAACAAAAACAAACCCGAACTAAATTTATGAATAACTTTCTAAACTTTCAAGTTCCATTTCGAGTTTACTATGTGTAAACTATTGCATGATCTCATAAGAAAACCCGTGAAATATGTCTAAGACGTCATTGTTGCTTTTAAAGAAAATAATTAAGTTGACTTTCCAGGAAATTCAGGTTTGCTGGTTGTGGTCCGTATTTCGGTTTCCCTTTACAAAGACGCCAGTCATGGTACTAGATATCTGTTTTTTGTTGTTGTTGTTTTATGTGTGTAGAGTCTTATGTGCGTAAGCATTCACAAAAGATGACTCAATAATTTTGTTCAAATACGACACCTACAGGAAGTTGTTCTTGAAATTGTTTTAGTAATGGTTCTCATCAGTTTTCATAACACTTGGGCTCGAAGGCTAAATACCGTGATTATAATTAAGTCATATTAGGGGTTTCAACTTAATAAACAGTGATACAACACCACATATGTAAACTACAGATTTTACACTGTCTGAATCCTTTAAAGTTTCATTGACCTCATATGACAAAAGCATTCTCCTGTTCTCCTAAAATGGGATAGGAAAGAAAAATGTTATACACAAAAATACCATGAAACTGAACTTTATCATAATATGAAAGTTTACGCGTAAAATATGTCACGTATTACAATTTTAAATAGCCTAACACTGATTTAAATTTTAATATAAATTTGGAAGCTATTTATATGTATAAAAGTTATCAAATTTATTATATTTTCCAACACGATTAATACGCACACACAATTTTCTTTCGTAATACAAATATATTTTAATATACAAACAATATTACAATTTATAATTACGGTTATTACAAATGATAATTTATATACAAAATGTTTACAAAATTACAATGGTCTGACATGGCCAGGTGGTTAATGCACTTGACTCGTAATACGAGAGTCGAGGGTTCGAATCCCCGTTACACCAAACATGCTCGCCATTTCAGCCGTGGGAGCGTTATAATGTGACGGTCAATCCCACTTTTCGTTGGTAAAAGAGTAGCCCTAGAGGGTGGTGACTAGCTGCTTTCTCTCTAGTCTTACACTGCTGAATTAGGGACGGCTAGTAAGGGTAATCCTCGTGTAGCTTTGCGCGAAATTAAAAAACAAAACAAAATTACAAACAATATAGAGTCTTCTATCTGATTTGGAACTGAATATTTATTTTATCGACGGTTCACAATGGGTGAATTAATTCTGAATTGATATTGGTACAAATCACTTCATGAAGAACTAGCAAGCTCTTTGCTGATCACAAGTGAGTTTTTCACAGATGAAGTTATATAATGTTTTCAAAGAAATATTGACGTCCGTGATAATCCGCTGAAGTTAAACGATTTGTAACGTTCGAAATCTATAAAAGTTACAAGACAAAATCTGTAGTTTTCAGATAGGTAAACGTTTATTACAGTTATAGCTTCCGAAGTTTATAGTACACCAACAGTAGGAAACCAACAATATAAACTGTCTCTCGATGTGTCTGTTTATGAACGTTAAGGCGACGTTATAGAAATTTCAGTTGGCCCAGTATTACGCTAGTGCTTTCGTAAAACAACATTGTTGATTCTAATACTCGAGAATCTTCTACAAATTTAGGGAATAGGCTAGCATTTCGCAATACACATTTAATAGTATATGTCACACTCATTTCTAAATATAAAGGTAATTCACAAAAACGTCGAAGAAAATATGTATATTAATAAATGTTTAGTACTTTGTACCTCATAACGTGGTTGCTATTTTAATGAATACGACATTCTATATCAGTGCTTTTCAAACGGTTATATGGTTCACCCAGGGGTTAATGAGTTAGGAATCAGGGAGAATGAGAATTATCAATTATATAACAAATTAAAGAGCAAAAATGTCATTATTTATTAATTTTAGTTGTAATCCGATTAATATGCTCATTTTTGTTTATTTTATGTTGTATTCATTCTAGTTGTAGTTTGATGAATATTTAAATTATAAAAAAGAAATTTACATTTTAATTTAGTATATTTTGTTTTTTTTTCGAATTAGTGTAAGTATTTGTTTGTTTTGAATTTCTCGCAAAGCTACACGAGGGCTATCTGCGTAAGCCGTCCATATTTTAGCAATGTAAGACTAGCGAAAATGCAGCTAGTCATCACCACCAACCGCCAGATCTTAGGTTACTATTTTACCAACAAATAGTTGGATTGACCGTAACATTATAACGCCCTCACTGCTGAAAGAACGAAGTGTTTGGAATAACGGGGAAAAGTGGTTGAAGTGTGTAGGTAACCTAATGACTCGTAAAATATATCAGTAAGACTTAGTGTAACTACAAAAATGACATACTAATGTAACGTTTTAGAATTAAGTACTTTATTTTCTTACGTTAGAAAATTAGGGGTAGAAATGATTTAACTGCAATATTAACAACTACGGTTTTTAAATAATAGACTAAGTTTTTTTTATAAAGTGTTTTTATAAACAAACCCGGCAATATTACTGGTTAAAACATGACACACGGAAGCCAATTCAACTATATTGTTGTTGTTGTTTTCGGTAAAAAACACACAGAGACTAATCGACATATATATTTAGTATCAGCATAATTCATTTTTCTATTAATACCATTACTTATTCAGTTAACTTTTTGACATAACTCCTTCATATATTGATGTCTGACACTCACATATATTATTTGGATATACATATATAGAATACACTACTCTTCTATACAGCGATCTCGTTCAAAACATGATTAATCTAAGTAAGGTGCTAACGTAACTTTAACTGTTTTCTATTTAATGCATAAGTTCGTCAAAGTCCGTTCTATTTTGTGGGATTGTCGTATTGTATTAACTTCTTCCTGAGCTGGAGGATACTTTCCGACGGTCGTGGATGTAACGGATTTACACATTTATTTTAATACCTACTTTTTTTTTTTAACTTTGATGCAGGTGACGTATATTGTTGAATGTGTATTGCGCAAGTCCTGCCACTTCTCTCAATTTGTAGAAGATTCTCGAGAGCATGAATGAGCAATATATGGTTTAATAAGACACTAGCGTGTCTTCAAACATTGTTGAACATTCGAGAATCTCGCCTTAAAGTATACAAACCGACGCATTAAGACAGACAGAACAGAATATTTATTTGGCCGCTACAGTCGGTGTGCTATAAGCCTCGGAAGCTATAATTGTGATTAACGCTAATCAATCGAAAAGTACAGAATTTGACAAGGAAAATTTATAGATTTCGAACATTACTAACCGTCCAACGTAAGAAATTAACGTCGGACGTCACTATTTCTACGAAGACATTAAATGTATTCGTCGGTAAAAAGTCAACTTGTAAGCGGTGCGAGGCCAACCAAGAAAAAGACAGGTAGCTAACTCAAGAGAGGTGAAACAATATCAACACAAAATTAAAATTTGATCGTCGTGGACCTAGACCGTCGATACAATATTCAGTTGCAGATCAGATAGAAGACTCAGTATAGTTTGTCTGTTTGTAAAACTGTTGTATATAAACTATTATCGTAAATTGTATTGTCGTTTGTATATTAAAATATATTTGTGTTAAGAAAGAAAATTGTGTGTATCAGTCTTGTTGGCAGGTATCATAAATTTAATAAATATTGAAATTCAATTAACTTTTAAATTCAAATTTCCGATTATTTGAAATCGTAACACCTAACGTATTGTGGCCCGGCATGGCCAGGTGGGTTAAGGCGTTCGACTCGTAATCTGAGGGTCGCGGGTTCGAATCCCGGTCGCACCAAACATGTTCTCCCTTTCAGCCGTGGGGGCGTTATAATGTGAAGGTCAATTCCACTATTTGTTGGTAAAAGAGTAGCCCAAGAGTTGGCGGTGGGTGGTGACGACTAGCTGCCTTTCCTCTAGTCTTACACTGCTAAATTAGGAACGGCTAGCGCAGATAGCCCTCGAGTAGCTTTGCGCGAAATTCCAAAACAAACAAACAAACAAACTTAGCATTGTAACTCGGAGACTTCTCCGAGATAAATTATAATACGTAACATGGAACGAAAGTAATTCTAGACTCTTATGATTCAGAAATAGGGAAAAAGTAAATTCTGGATGTTTTTAGAAAAATTCCTTTCCAATTCTGAAGGAGTCTGGATGTGTCGTAAGTTCCTGTATCACCATTTATACTTCATATAATTCTATTTTGTTTTGAAGCATGGTTTTGTATCTATTAAATCCAACATTTCAGTTTCTTTTCATCCATAATTAGTTTTTCTTATTTAATTTCTCTCTCCACAGTTCTAGGGACATCAAGGCCAGACCCAAACACTTTCTCTCTCCACAGTTCTAGGTACATCAAGGCCAGACCCAAACACTTTCTCTGCTTAATTTCTGTTATTTTGGGTTTTTCATTTCACTGTTGATAAGTCAGTTGTCCTTTCAGTTAACCATTTGGTTAGAGCGCTCGACTCGTAATCTGAGAGTCGCGTGTTCGAATCCCCATCATACCAAGTATGCTCGCCCCTTCATCCGTAGGGGTGTTATAATGTGATGATCAATCCTACTACTCGTTAATAAAAGACTAGCTCAAGAGTTGGCGGTGGGCGGTGATAGCTAGCTGCCTTCCATCTAGTCTTACACTGCTAAATTAGAGAGGGCTAGCACAGATAGTCCTCCTGTATATTTGCGTGAAATTCAAAAATAAATAAATAAACAAACACATCCTTGTTTTAAGTGTTTTGATTATAGCTGTGGCGACCAGAGAAACTTACCTTAATACTAGTAAGGTACGTATTTAGAGCGAAACTCAGAATCATTCTAACGATCAGTATATTTAACTAATTATATGTTTCTTACGTTGATACTTGTAAAGACTATAATGCATTTTTTTCATCACTTAATGATATTTTCGGCTTTAATCCCAGTAATATTTCACGTATTTCGGCCATCTTGCTTAGCATAGCCAGGTGGATAAGGCACTCGACTCGTAATCAGAGGGTCACGAACTCGAACCTCCGTTACACTAAACATGTTCGTTCTTTCAGCCGTAGGAACGTTATGATGTGACGGTCAAGCCCAATATTCCACTGTTCGTTGGTAAAAGAGTAGCCCAAGAGCTGGCGGTGGGTGGTGATGATTAGTTGCCTTCCCTCTAGTCTTATACTGCTAAATTAGAGACGGCTAGAGCAGATAGCCCTCGAGTAGCTCTGCGCGAAATTCACAACAAACCGAAACATTCGGCCATCTTAGGATTTTTAGATTAGACGTAATTACATAAAATTAAAAGTAATTACATTCGATATAGTAACTAATATAATCAATACTATTAATGAAGTAACAATAAGTAAATAATGTAGTTTACGGTAGGTTCATCTAGGAAAACCTAGGTTTTCAGGTTTTGTCATAAACAAACGCAAAATTAAAGAAGCCTTACTTATACAACAACTTAAACCCAAAATAAACCAATATAAAGGAACGCCTTTATGCCTATATTAATAAAATAAAATAAATAAAATTATATATTCAAACATCTAACACCGCCCTCTACATTCCGACACTCAGTTACACAACCCCTTCCAAACATGTGGTTAGCTTCCGGTCAGTTACCTCTTTCTTTTTGAACCTGACGATGACCGAAGAAGGTCGAAACGTTGTTCGCTCTTCTATGTAAAATATTTTCTCAACCCAAACGAGCCGTTTTTGCATATAAATAACTGTAACCTCATTTGACTAACTCCCTGTTAAGTCACCTGATGGAACTGAAGTGGACTTTTGTGTCTTTATTTAATGTAGTCTTGCAAACGTCGTCCGCGTGGATGGAGGGAAAGCTTTTTGTTGAAAGATTTTTCGAAGATGTGTGATTTAAGATTGGTCCGTCGCTGGTCTACGTATTTACAACGTTAAAATTAGGGGTTTCATTCCACTCGGTGGATTCAGCAGATAGTCCGACGTGGCTTTGCCATAAGATATAAAAACACACAGAACTAAGATTAACCCTTTTCGCCCTTCGAAAACATGAAGCTTGTTATAATCCGAAATCGTTATGTTGGAGAAATAGTACGTAATAATGTCTATAAAACTGAACAAAGTCGGGTGTAGCCTAATGGTTAGTTGAGTGGGCCTTGAATCTTAAGATTCACGGTTCGCATCCCACTACCAAAAACAAAAGAAGAAGTAGCACACTTCACTTTGGGTCCTTGAGCTGTTGATAAGAATGAAGGTAAAACCTCACTGTTCGATAAGGGTAGCTCAACAGTTCGCGAGTAGGAAGCTTTATTACAAGTTTAAATTATCATCACTGATAACCGTCCTTGATTTCACGGTCTGGACAGGTTTCTTCTGTTCCAAGCACGTGTTGATACAGGCACATTGTGATTAATCTAAAATTATGCCGCTATATGGAGCCACAGATTTATAGTGGCATTTACACAAACCAACTTTTTTTGTCTTATCTTAACAAGGGCGGCTCAAAACACATCATAAAAATTGCACTTTTATCTAAGTACTTTCAGACTGTTCGTTTTTGTTGTTGTTACGCAAACCTGTTAAACCAGGAGCAATCGTTTGATTACAAAGACTCCATTTTATTTGAAGAGAATATACACATTGCGAACCACAAATACCAAGTCTTATTCTTTGAAACACTTTCAAGAAGAATACTACAGCTCTTATTTTCTACGGCCAACAGTAGTGATGTACATTATAAATATCGTCAAACTCGGATACATTTATATACGTTGTTTCTTTGGTTGGTGAATTTTGCGCAAAGCCACTCAAGATCTAGCCACTAGCCGTTCGAAATTTTAAAATAGACTAGAGGGAAAGCACTTATAACTTGGTTGGAATACAAACATTGAGTAACTAAGTGAGGTAGTAAGGAATATAAATATTGGGTAACTAACAGGTGAGGTAGTAAGGAATATAAACATTTGGTAACTAACAAGTGAGGTAGTAAGGAATATAAACATTGGGTAACTAACAAGTGAGGTAGTAAGGAATATAAACATTGGGTAACTAACAAGTGAGGTAGTAAGGAATATAAACATTGGGTAACTAACAAGTGAGGTAGTAAGGAATATAAACTTTGGGTAACTAACAAGTGAGGTAGTAAGGAATATAAACATTGAGTAACTAACAAGTGAGGTAGTAAGGAATATAAACATTGGGTAACTAACAAGTGAGGTAGTAAGGAATATAAACATTGGGTAACTAACAAGTGAGGTAGTAAGGAATATAAACATTGGGTAACTAACAAGTGAGGTAGTAACGTCTCACTTGTTTTTTAAGAAACGTACAATATTGTTGAATATTTTGTCATCCTTGACCATCTGTGGTAACGCTATTCATAGTGTATATACCAGTGTCATTACCTATTTACAAACGTAGTGAAATATAATCCTGGGTATCAGAGCCACATTTCTACAAAATATGAAAAACTAATATACAATTAACTTATGATAACACCATAAACTCAGAGTCACTGTTTATGAATTCGAGAAATTTAATTTGTTATTATATTTTATTTACCAGTTTCACTTCTGTTACTTTTTTTTACTCTCATCTTTCATTTATTAGGGTCGTTAAAGGAATAGTGCGCATGTTTATTCTGTAAGTTTGGTAGAGTTTGTTTTTTTTCTTTTGTAATGTAGTTTCAGCGCATTTGACGACAAATACACCATTATTAAATAAAACTGTAGTTATAATTTTATACTTCAAGTTCCCTTTTCGTCCTGTTTTCCACTCCCTACGTTGATTGTCAGTAGAAAGAGAGAAAGAAAAAAAATAAATAGCCATCAATCATGAAGGAAGTGTTCTTCAAACTTAAAAAAAAAAAAAGACCCCTTATCTCCTTTGCATGCTTTTATACTCGGGCGCAGGAAATCTAGAGGTGCGCTCGCTGGCTTTCAAGTTGTTTTATCCATTAGGAGCCTAAACTGGTATACGACATGTCGTTTTTTCAAAGTTGAAGAACAGAGAAGTAGAACTCTATCGAGTTACAAAACACGTTCTTCCTTATCAGTGCTCTTAGACTAGGAGTAAAACCAAGACATTAGGCTTGTAAGACAATACGCACTGGCGGTAACGCCCTTCTCTCCGCCCACCATGACGTCAGGTTTTCAGGGCGGTAAACCCTTTTATGAAAACAAACTTAAATCATAAAAAAATGATTAAACTACTTATATAATTATTGAAATTCAAATCATTTATCAAAAAGTTATTAAAATAGTTTCAAGAAATTTTAATTAAAAATAAGACGTTGTTAATTATTTTTGTGAATTATTGGTTACTACGGGTTAACGAGTTATCGCACACGGCTGAATGTTCTTGTCACCGATACTGTAGTGCCAAGAACGACCAGGTTTAATATTTAATTTTTAAAACATCATTTGTTGAACAGTTTCTAACAAACAGATTTGTACTGATAAATCTCGACGGTTGTTTCAAATACTGGCACTGTTTGTCTGTATATTTTCAATCAGCTCTTCCAGCTTGTTCAGGAATTAAACACCTTAAAAATCTTATAAACAATGACTCTAGGTGAGGTTTGTACAAGGGTTCTTGAGTTTCATTCAAGTAACTTTGCATCTATTTGTACCCCTCTCCCCAGTGGCACAGCGGTGTGCCTGCAGATTTATAACGCTAGAATCCGAGTTTCGAAACCCGTGTTGGGCAGAGCACTGAAAGCCCATTGTATAGTTTTATGCTTAGTTACAGATAAGCAAACATCTATTTGTTTTGTTTTACTACCTGTAGTGTGACAATCAAACTTCATTTTGAATCTTCAAACTTGTCGCTGATCCACTGGGATGGGGGCTTAGGTTCTTAATTTGGGTTTTAAAATCATCTCGTGCATTAAACGTTTTAAAATTTATTGTAAAAATTGATTCTCCTCTGTAGATAACAGCTTATCCGTTAGCTACAAGATTTATAGCACGAAATTCCAGATCCCCGCTACAGACGATAGCCAATCCGCTGTGTAGTTTTACATTCAACAAGAAATAAACAACCAATACTACAGGCTCGGGCTGTACCCTAGAAATATTTGAATAAGGCGTAACGCACTTAAACATTAAATGTAAGGCTTTCCATGGTGTCATAGTTAGGGCACTCGACTACAATGTCTAGATCGCGGGTTCGAGTCCCACTACCGAACTCACTCCGTCTAAGAGGTAGCGGTCAGTGCCTCTAAATTAAGAACGATTAACAGAGATAATTTTCGTGAAATTTAACGAACAAACATTGAGTATTTTTGAGAGGTTGAGAAACATACTTCATTCATACATGACGTACTTGCACATTTTTTGTTTAACGTTAAAATTTGACTTTACGTTTGCTAGATGTTGGGGTGTACATTTAATAAAAATCACACGAGATAAAGCAACGAGAATAGCTCCAACCCACCAAGATCTGTTATGGATATGCGCAAATGTTTAACATAACAAAACAGGGTGGACTTCCTCTATTAAAAATAATCATGTTCCATGTTAGTAAGTTGTACGTTTTTAAGCCTTCCAATGGCATAGCCGTATTTCTTGTGGACTTACAACACTAGAAACCGGGTTTTGATACCGTGATGGGCAGAGTATAGATAGCCCAAAGTGTAGCTTTATGTGAATCTACAAATAAACAAAAAAAGTTTTATAAATTTTGTAGGCTTGGAATACAAGGAAAACATTGGTGAACGGAATGTAAGGCATTGTATCACATAAAGACAATTTTTTCCAAACCTTACTTTGTAGAACACCTCTTCAGCATTCCGTTCAGTATTAATAAAGTAAACTCCATATTTTCTGAAATGATGTCATGGTCGAAAAAAAACACACAAATGCAAATGAGGTAACTTACTATTACGAATCTATTAATATCAAAACTTTAATACGTTCTCCGCAAAATAAGGGAAATAATTAGCAAATATATGTAAAATTAAGGGCAACAGTTGACAGAAATACGTCATATTAAGAGAGACAATAGGCAGAAATACGTCATATTAAGGGAGACGATAGGCAGAATTATTTCAAATTAAGGGCGACAATTGATATATAAAATGGTGTAGGGAGATTGTTTGTTTGTTTTTTGAATTTCGCACAAAGCTACTCGAAGGCTATCTGTGCTAGCCGTACCTAATTTAGTAATGTAAGAATAGAGGGAAGGTAGCTAGTCATCACCATCCACCGCCAACTCTTGGGCTACTCTTTTACCAACGAATAGTGGGATTGACTGTAACATTATAACGCCCCCATGGCTGAAAAGGCGAGCATGTTTGGCGTGACGGGGATGCGAACCCGCGACCATCAGATTACGAGTCGCACGCCTTAACACGCTTGGCCATGTCAGGCCTTGTGTTGGGAGATAGAGAGATACAAGATAGGATTAATAAAAACGGTTAGTATTATTAGTGATATAGAAAAATTAAAGAGCATTGAAGATAAAACACGGTATAGAAACGTTAAATATCGATTGCTAAAAGACCAAATGAGTTTCATCGTGTAAATCTGTAAATGTGAATACTGGGTTTTGTTTATTTTTTTAAGTAATCTTCAGTGAAACAAAAATACGTTATTAAAAGGTTTAATGTTATAGTTTTGAAATAATTTCTTAAATACTAGTGCTACAAAACCCTGAATTAAAACAAATACTAATGCTATAAAACACTGAAATTAAGTAAAAAATCAGCGCTATAAAACCCTGAAATAAAGTAAATACTAGCGCTATAAAACCCTGAATTTTTTTGTTTTGTTTTTTAATTTCGCGCAAAGCTACTTGAGAGCTATCTGCGCTAGCCGTCCCTAATTTAGCAGTGTAAAACTAGAGGGAAGGCAGCTAGTCATCACCACCCACCGCCAACTCTTGGGCTACTCTTTTACCAAAGAATAGTGGGATTGACCGTCACTTATAACGCCCCCACGGCTGAAAGGGTGAGCATGTTTGGTGCGACTGGGATTCGAACCCGCGTTCCTCGGATTACAAATCCTGAATTAAAGTAAATACTAGTGCTATAAAACCTGAAATTAAGTAAACAAAATGGCCCGGCATGGCCAGGTGGGTTGAGGCGTTCGATTCGTAATCTAAGGGTCACAGGTTCGACCTTTCAGCCCCGAGTGCGTTATAAAGTTGCAATCAATCCCACTTTTCGTTGGTAAAAAGAGTAGCCCAAGAGTTGGCGGTTGGTGGTTATGACTAGCTGCCTTCCCTCTAGTCTTACACAGCTAAATTAGGGACGGCTAGCGCAGATAGCCCTTGAGTAGCTTTGCGCGAAATTCAAGAAAACAAACAAAACAAACTTAATAGATTCTGTTTGTTTTGTTTTTTTTCACCAGCACACTGTAAACATAGTAACATTTGATCATCGTAAACTTTTACTGAATTAGAAAAGGGCGTCAGTAACTTCATTTAACCTCCATAATTTAAACACTTACAAGCCACGTCGTAAACAAAATGAAACAAAATTTGACTTAAGACTTAATAAGTCAACAATCAATTTTCCAGGTTCGTCAGGTTTTCATCTTGTCTTGTCGCTCTGGATTTATAGAGGTCTAGATACTATACAGATAACAATGAGCTTAATGTCACTGGCGCGTAGAGAATTAATTAATTTTTTTTTATTTTCACTTATCTGAGAGTTGTTGTTTTTTGTCGTCTTCATCGTTTTTTTCTCTTCCATAAACTTTCTCCCTACCTCTAGACTGTTCTGCTTAGGTAAGAAGAGATCTGTTGTTTTTTTTAATTCTTCGTTCAGTTGTTCAAGTTTGTATGGAAGTAATTTATTACTTATCCTTTTAATACGATATCCCCAACGTGTGTCATAATGTGTCAAAGCTGCTTGCTAACAAGCGTTTTCTTCCTCGTTAAAAAGAGAACATAACAACGCCCTCTTGAGTCCAGCTCACGAAGTAATGAAGAACACTACGCCCAGTCGATAAGAAATGTAATTTAATCTTTTTAACTGGAAATTTTAACACTGGGTTTTTGTCACCCTGTTGCCAGTTTCACTTATTCTGCTTAGTTTTATAGGTGTATAACATGCAATGAAATAGTAAAGAAAAATGTTTGCATTACTGTTTTGCTATAAATTCTTATTTCAGTAAAACCTTATTTATAGCTCATGTGATATAATTATTTTTTTGTCAATGAGAGGCTGATTGTCATGCAAAAATACTATTAAAATCCTCAACTTTTGATAAATTTATTAAGACTGATTCAGGTTCATGCCACTGACGTATAAAATCATCCTTATTATTTGCCTTGTACTTAAGTCAACAAAATTTACCCTCGTGGCTGTTTTTGTACCTATGTATAAGCGCAATCATGTGTATAACCTAACTACGTAGATTTTGGCCACCTCAGTGCAAAGATTGTCGCTTTACTTGTTTTATTTACAAATATATATATAGTGCGCTTTTTTTCTTATTAAAAGCTTTAGTAAATTATTTTCTTAAACTGATATGGAACAATAGAACGTGGCACGGGTTGGTTTTGTGGTAGAGCTTTAGTTTTCAAAGCTGGCGAACCGAGTTTGAATCCTTTAAGCTGTGAGTGTGTTTTTAGAGTGACAAAACACGTGGCTTGGGTTGGATTTGTGGTGGAGAGTGGTCTTCACCGCTGGTGAGCCGGGTTTGTATCCTTTAAGCTGTGGGTATGTTATAAGATTGACAGTCAATTCTTTAGCGTGGGTGAGGATAGTAGGGTGCTTCTGATTGGCTGCCTTTCCTTTGATTGATAGATTAAAAGTAGGAACGTCAGCAGATAGCCTTAATAGCTTTACTATGAAAAGAAATCATGAAAACAAATATTTGGAAATAAAAACATGTTTTATTTTTTCAGAAGACGGTAAAAATGACTGAGTTGTATCACTTCCATTCGTTAGATTTTGGGTTTTAAACGTTTTAATGCCACCAAGTTCAAACACTTAAAGTTTGACAGTTACTTGTTTAGGAATAGATGATACATACGTTGCTATAATGCAAAGCTGTTACTTTATTTAAATCAGTTCTTATTACCAAGTGAATAAGAAAGCAGTATTTCAGTATATTGTTCAATGAATTTCGTGGAATGACAGACTAGAGGGACGTCAGCTACACAATATCGCATGTTACCAACGTTCGGGCTACTGCAGACTGAACAGTGGGATTTAACCGTCACTCTTATAACGCATCTACGGTTTCAAAGTGCACAGTGCAATTTTTGTTTTGGCCGTAACGAAACACGAACCATAGATCATTAGTGCAGCACTTAAAACACAGTTTGACTTAAGCATATATCTAGAACCTCGAGACTTTCGCTACATAATCTACAAAAAATAACATAATTACAAAATACAAAAGTAATAAGTGAAAAGTGATACATCATTCACGTGTACTTCTTTCCGTGTTACCCCCTAACTTAAACATGACTTGAGTTTGATTCCTTCGACCCAAAGATAAAACGCTAAGACTAATAACTTATAATTATTTTTGTCTGTACACTTCATGAGCTTTGTACTTTGTTTATGTTTTCTGAAGAAAAAACACACATAGTTTTAACTACAGCAAGTTCGGTGAAATCTTGTTCGTGAGTAGCAATTTCTTGCCCAGAAGATGAATAAATACGTATGTAGTCTTGTAAACAATGTGTTCGTTGAATCCCAGCAGTTTAGGGTAATAATGGCACTAATTATAACTTTCCCTGTATTAATAACATAATTGATGATTTAAAGTGAGAAGAATGGTATACGCAGTAATATAGAAGCATTTGTTGGGATTTTATTAAGCATAAAGCTTTATAATTGGCTAAATGTGATCTGCCCACAATGGTTATCGAAATCAGACTTTGAACGCCCTCTAGAAATGGGGACGTAAAGTGGGGAGAATTCATAAATATACAGCTGTAAATACCATTTTTAATGTTCCATTTTCTCTTACAATGCATCATTACTGATGCCATTATTTCCAGTGTATGTTTTCCATGTAGATTTTTTTCAAGCATCTGAGTTACTTGCAAGTTTTATTTATTTCGAATTTCGCGCAAAGATACTCGAGGGTTATCTGCGCTAGCTGTCCCTAATTTGGCAGTGATAGATTGTAGGAAATGCAGTTAGTCAACGCCACCCGCTGTCAAATCCTAGGCTACTCTCTAACCGATGAATAGTGAGATTGACCGTCACATGATGCTCCCATGACTGAAAGACCAAGCATGTTCGATGAGGGAATTCGAGCTCGCAACCCACAGATTGCCAGTTGAGCGCCCTAACCAACAGGCTATCCGAAACCTAAATGTATTCTAAAGACGGCTGGAATTGGTAATAAAACTTTAATTGAAATGAAGAACAGAGCAGCGTTTCTATCTTCTTAAGTCATTTTCAGCCTAACGCTGTACTTTATTTCAATAAAATTTGTAATACCCATACCAGTTGTCTTTAGTATACATTTTTACTTCAAGTGGGTTTGTCGTCATCACAGATCAGAAGCCTAGCATTAACATACCATTAGGTTTAGCTACAGATACACTTGAGTTCTCAAACAAAAAGATTTATTAGAATCAAGTTGTTTAACCCTTCCTCCTGTAGTGCTCAGTATGTAGGGACGGGCTGGAAAAAAAAATAGCCATCGCATATTATGTATTACTCATCATAGTCTCAAATCGCTCTTATAAAAGTGTAAGAAACTTTTAAACAACCAGCTTAGGTTTTGAAAAGCTATTAAGACCTTTAGTTTAGCCAAAACGCATCGTTAAAGTAGGAAACTTGCAAATGATGATTATTCTAGTTCTAGTGTAAGAAGGATTATCTCACCAATGCTTGAAGTGACTGCTATGGTTTACACACCGAAATGTTGCCTCTCAGCTCGTGAAGTGCAGTAGCAGTATAGCGTTTTACTAGGTTCAATACATGACAAAACAACTCATCACATCAGGTTAAAATAACTGTCTTCATAGCGACTGATGCTCATTAAAAAAGACAGAAAACAAGTAATAAAAACTGTGAAAATAATAAGAATGGTGTAGAGATGCCAATGGTAAAAGAGTACACAAGACACAAGTAGTCATTGAGTCTTATGGGAATTAGAATATTTAAAACTATACAGTATTATTAAAACTATAGAGTATTATTAAAACTATAGAGTATTATTAAAACTATAGAGTATTATTAAAACTATACAGTATTATTAAAACTATACAGTATTATTCAGTGTTTTTTTATTCAGTCCTGCATTCGGGCAAATAAAATAACTTCAACACTTAACAGCTTTTATTTTGGAAACATTTGGCTGCTTATATAGGGATCTTTCAATGTTTATCTGTATTCTTTGTTTCTGTATTCTCTGTTTCTGTACTTTTTGTTTCTATATTCTTTGTTTCTGTATTCTTTGTTTCTGTACTTTTTGTTTCTGTACTTTTTGTTTCTGTATTCTTTGTTTCTGTATTCTGTGTTTCTGTATTCTTTGTTTCTGTATTCTTTGTTTCTGTACTTTTTGTTTCTGTATTCTTTGTTTATGTATTCTTTGTTTCTGTACTTTTTGTTTCTGTATTCTTTGTTTCTGTATTATTTGTTTCTGTATTCTTTGTTTCTGTATTCTTTGTTTCTGTATTCTTTGTTTCTGTATTCTTTGTTTCTGTATTCTTTGTTTCTGTATTCTTTGTTTCTGTACTTTTTGTTTCTGTATTTTTTGTTTCTGTACTTTTTGTTTCTGTATTCTTTGTTTCTGTATTCTTTGTTTCTGTACTTTTTGTTTCTGTACTTTTTGTTTCTGTATTCTTTGTTTCTGTATTATTTGTTTCTGTATTCTTTGTTTCTGTACTTTTTGTTTCTGTATTTTTTGTTTCTGTATTTTTTGTTTCTGTATTCTTTGTTTCTGTATTCTTTGTTTCTGTACTTTTTGTTTCTGTATTCTTTGTTTCTGTATTATTTGTTTCTGTATTCTTTGTTTCTGTATTCTTTGTTTCTGTACTTTTTGTTTCTGTATTCTTTGTTTCTGTATTCTTTGTTTCTGTATTCTTTGTTTCTGTATTCTTTGTTTCTGTATTCTTTGTTTCTGTATTCTTTGTTTCTGTATTCTTTGTTTCTGTTCTTTTTGTTTCTGTATTCTTTGTTTCTGTACTTTTTGTTTCTGTATTCTGTGTTTCTGTTCTTTGTTTCTGTATTCTTTGTTTCTGTACTTTTTGTTTCTGTACTTTTTGTTTCTGTATTCTTTGTTTCTGTGCTTTTTGTTTCTGTATTCTTTGTTTATGTATTCTTTGTTTCTGTACTTTTTGTTTCTGTATTCTTTGTTTCTGTATTCTGTGTTTCTGTTCTTTGTTTCTGTATTATTTGTTTCTGTACTCTTTGTTTCTGTATTCTTTGTTTCTGTACTTTTTGTTTCTGCACTCTTTGTTTCTGTATTCTTTGTTTCTGTACTTTTTGTTTCTGTATTCTTTGTTTCTGTACTCTTTGTTTCTGTATTCTTTGTTTCTGTACTTTTTGTTTCTGTATTCTTTGTTTCTGTACTTTTTGTTTCTGTATTCTTTGTTTATGTATTCTTTGTTTCTGTACTTTTTGTTTCTGTATTCTGTGTTTCTGTTCTTTGTTTCTGTATTATTTGTTTCTGTACTCTTTGTTTCTGTATTCTTTGTTTCTGTACTTTTTGTTTCTGCACTCTTTGTTTCTGTATTCTTTGTTTCTGTACTTTTTGTTTCTGTATTCTTTGTTTCTGTATTATTTGTTTCTGTACTCTTTGTTTCTGTATTCTTTGTTTCTGTACTTTTTGTTTCTGTATTCTTTGTTTCTGTACTTTTTGTTTCTGTATTCTTTGTTTATGTATTCTTTGTTTCTGTACTTTTTGTTTCTGTATTCTTTGTTTCTGTATTTTTTGTTTCTGTACTTTTTGTTTCTGTATTCTTTGTTTCTGTATTATTTGTTTCTGTACTCTTTGTTTCTGTATTCTTTGTTTCTGTACTTTTTGTTTCTGTATTCTTTGTTTCTGTATTTTTTGTTTCTGTATTCTTTGTTTCTGTATTCTTTGTTTCTGTATTTTTTGTTTCTGTACTCTTTGTTTCTGTATTCTTTGTTTCTGTATTTTTTGTTTCTGTATTCTTTGTTTCTGTACTTTTTGTTTCTGTTTTCTTTGTTTATGTATTCTTTGTTTCTGTACTTTTTGTTTATGTACTTTTTGTTTCTGTATTCTTTGTTTCTGTATTCTCTGTCATTGCCATTCGTGTATCGTACTTATTTTTTAAAGCTTTCATTACTGTAATAAACTACTTGTGCTTTATAAATTTTCCAATAATATTTTCGTTTTTCGCCAATCTACGCAAATTCTCTTTGTTCATTTGTAAAAGTTAAATAAATAATTTATCTGTGCTTCATTACGTTCCTTTGGTGTCCAAGGTATCTTACGAAGTTCATTTACTTTGGTATCCATGGTACCTTACAAAGCTCATCTACTCTGATTTTGTTTCTAAGAAGATGGATAAACCACCTCGTTATTTTTGGTTGCTGTTGGGATAGTCTCATAAAGTACAAGAATACGAATGAACGAGAATTCGCAGTTCGTAAAAATGTGGGTGCACGATAAGAGTGACTGTCATATTCCCTTATCCGATCAGAAAAGAGTAGCCCAAAGGATGGCGAAGGGTGCTGTTGACTATGTATATTGCTTGCAGTAGAAATCACGGAACTTTCGTTTTTATGTGCATTAGTTGAAACTAACTAAAAATTTCAAATAATCACCATAAAAAAAACTAGACTTCTGTGATCTCTACCGCAAGCAGTATACATAGTCAACAGTACCCTTCGGTATCCTGTACTGTTCTTTTTGCGTCTTGGTTGCCCTGCATACATCGGTGATGGTCAGTCTCACTATTCGTTGGTAAAAAGAGTAGTTCAAGAAATGACGGTGGGTGATGATGACTAGCTGCCTTCCCTTTAGTCTTACACTGCTAAATTAGGGACGGCTAGCGCAGATAGCCCTCGTGTAGCTTTGTGCGAAACTCGAAAACAAAGGGACCTTACATCTGAAGTAAAACAAGGGGAAGGACGTTTGAAACTAGAAGCTCCGATAATAATAACTAATTTTAAAATACAAACAATAGTCTTCCCAAAGCACATATTTAATAGAATATTCGCCATAAAATTATAAGAGTAAGAAATGAAACGAGCTGAATATATGATTAAAACGATTTAAAATCTCATGGAGTACACATCTCCATCTCATACAGTGCACTTAGGTTTGAAAAACTACCAATTATAAGAAGCAGATGTTTTTACCTTGTAGTTTGAACCACACTGATGAAGTTTTATAATATATGCATACTTTTCTCTCTACTGTTTTTTCTTCCTTGTCCTCGTAGGCCCAAATAATTACAAGGTTGTGCATCCTAAAATGTAACCTTGAAGTCTTTCAACATTCTATAAGCCTAGTTTTACACGTTACAGTATGTGTTTACAGCCTTGGAGTAGACGATTCTAACGTTCCAGTGTAAGAGCTACGGTAAACTACAATATTAACTAGAGTGTATCGCATTAATCATGTTTCAAGTTATCCTCAGACTGGCAGATTTTAGAAAAAAGAAACCAACAAGTTCGTGTTCAGAAGCACATAATATTCATGTTTACAAACCAAATTAGATCTGTATTCATACTAACTGATTTATCAAAACTAGTCTTAAATTTACATTAAACTTGACACTACTGTGGTTACTATTACTTCATAATGATTTAACAAATGCACAACGTGTAGTGACAGTCTAAACATTTTGTATTTATTTTGCATATGACATTTACATTTTTATTCCATTCAAAATATGAAAAAAGTAAATTATTTTGCCGTGTCTAACGTGATGCTACCAGTCGTAAATACAAGTTTATTCCAATAACTACAAAACAAAAGTAAGTTGTTTTTTCCTCTTTCTGGAGAAGCACACAGTGAATTGTCGTTAAATTAGTGTATAAAACATGATGCTCGCCTTTTCAGTCGGGGGTCATTATAATGTGCGGTGAATCCCACTATTCGTTGGTAAAAAAGTAGCTCAAGAGTTGTCGGTGGGTGGTGATGACTAGCTGCCTTCCCTCTAGTCTTACGCTGCTAAATTATGGACGACTAGCGCAGATAGCTTCCGTATAGCTTTGCGCGAAATTCAAACAAATAAAAAAAAAAAACAAAATGAGTGATTACTTAAATTCGGCGTGACAGATTCTTAAGTTGGAAAAGCTTCTGACCTGCAAGGTTAAAATGTATCATTTTAGAGTGAACATGATGATAAAACTAAAGTGTGGTAACTCTACCAGAAGCATTAGCTCTTGTCGTGAAAAGTTACCTAAACCATTACACCATCCAAATTAACTTACACTGTAAGAAAAACATAAGTACCGAAAAAAGGGAATATTTCTTGATATTTTCACTTTACTCCCTTTATAGAATAGCGTAAATTTACTCTATCCTCTGTATTGAATAGTGTAAATTTACTCTATCCTTTGTATGGAACAGTATACATTTACTCTATCCTCTGTATTGAATAGTGTAAAATTACTCTATCCTTTGTATGGAACAGTATACATTTACTCTATCCTCTGTATTGAATAGTGTAAAATTACTCTATCCTTTGTATGGAACAGTATACATTTACTCTATCCTCTGTATTGAATAGTGTAAAATTACTGTATCCTTTGTATGGAACAGTGTACATTTACTCTATCCTCTGTATTGAATAGTGTAAATTTACTCTATCCTTTGTATGGAACAGTATACATTTACTCTATCCTCTGTATTGAATAGTGTAAAATTACTCTATCCTTTGTATTTAACAGTATACATTTACTCTATCCTCTGTATTGAATAGTGTAAAATTACTCTATCCTTTGTATGTAACAGTATACATTTACTCTATTCTCTGTATTTAACAGTATACATTTACTCTATCCTCTGTATTGAATAGTGTAAAATTACTCTATCCTTTGTATGGAACAGTGTACATTTACTCTATCCTCTGTATTGAACAGTATACATTTACTCTATCCTCTGTATTGAACAGTATACATTTACTCTATCCTCTGTATTGAATAGTGTAAAATTACTCTATCCTTTGTATGGAACAGTATACATTTACTCTATCCTCTGTATTGAATAGTGTAAAATTACTCTATCCTTTGTATGGAACAGTATACATTTACTCTATCCTCTGTATTGAATAGTGTAAAATTACTGTATCCTTTGTATGGAACAGTGTACATTTACTCTATCCTCTGTATTGAATAGTGTAAATTTACTCTATCCTTTGTATGGAACAGTATACATTTACTCTATCCTCTGTATTGAATAGTGTAAAATTACTCTATCCTTTGTATTTAACAGTATACATTTACTCTATCCTCTGTATTGAATAGTGTAAAATTACTCTATCCTTTGTATGTAACAGTATACATTTACTCTATTCTCTGTATTTAACAGTATACATTTACTCTATACTCTGTATTGAATAGTGTAAAATTACTCTATCCTTTGTATGGAACAGTATACATTTACTCTATCCTCTGTATTTAACAGTATACATTTACTCTATCCTCTGTATTGAATAGTGTAAATTTACTCTATCCTCTGTATTGAATAGTGTAAAATTACTCTATCCTTTGTATGGAACAGTATACATTTACTCTATCCTCTGTATTGAATAGTGTAAATTTACTCTATCCTCTGTATTGAATAGTGTAAAATTACTCTATCCTTTGTATTTAACAGTATACATTTACTCTATCCTCTGTATTGAATAGTGTAAAATTACTCTATCCTTTGTATGGAACAGTATACATTTACTCTATCCTCTGTATTGAATAGTGTAAAATTACTCTAACCTCTGTATTTAACAGTATACATTTACTCTATCCTCTGTATTGAATAGTGTAAATTTACTCTATCCTCTGTATTTAACAGTATACATTTACTCTATCTTCTGTATTTAACAGTATACATTTACTCTATCCTCTGTATTTAACAGTATACATTTACTCTATCTTCTGACATTGTAAACATGACTTATCAGACCATCTTCCTCTTCATATTTTACACCTTAAACACACCAAAGTCGTGATTTTCTGCTTGTAATTAAGATATGCAGTTTTTGGACTAGTTGTCCAGCTACATTTGGTTAGTTTGTTTGACGTCCTTCAGATGTTACAGTTGGAGAGTGTCGGACCTGGAGTACTGTTAAAGTCGTGAGAAGATAACTTGTTAACCACAACTTTTATCAGACAGTTGGACAGAGAGGTTATTTAGTAACATGCATTTATTCACAAGTGTTTAAAAGTTCAAATGGTTCTAATTAATCGTGCTGTCATTAGCTGACAGCCAATTTAGCCACGTTAAGAAAGTCGTTGGACTAGCATAACTCACGTCACTTCCGCTCGTAATTTCGTTTGTATGTTTTATTCATCAGATAGAAGAATAACACTGACAGCACAGATAAAATACAGCATTTGCTCCTCATATGATTGGTAATATATTTTATCGATCTCTTTAATATGCAGAAGAGTAATAGACAAGCTCTCGTACCGAGATGACGTCAGAGTGATGATTGTTCATTCTTTGGATGATGGCCAGGTTTTGATTATTATCTTTGCCATTCAAAACACCATTTCATAAAGGAGATAACTTTTTCTGATGCTGTAGCAAAGTTGTAACTCCTTGAATTTATTTGATTAAAAAGTTTTAAAGTTAAAATATTTGACAAGTAACAGTGATAAGTCGACATCTAATGATGTTTTTTTTGCTTGTTTCGTTGAATTTCTCGCATTATTATTCTCGAGCTATCTGCACTAGCACTCCTAATTTCGAAGTGATAAATTGGAGGGAGAAAGCAGCTAGTCAGCATCAACCACCGCCAACTCTATGGCTACTCGTTGCCCTAGAATACTGAGAATGACCGTCACATTACAATACCACGGCTGAGAGGGCGAACGTGTTCCATGACAGGATTTGAACTCGATACCCGCAGATTTCGAGTCGGGTACTCTGATCACCGGGTCTCGTTCGGCCTCCATTTGTTGAAGTTTAGAAAATAAATATTATTTGTGCGTTGAATAGGTGGGACAGTATATTAGAAGAACATTCTACTTCTCAAACAAACATGGCGCAACTACCTATCTTAACTGCATGCTCCCACCCCCCTTCAAGCCTCTTGGGGTTTAGCTCGTTTTGAATTTTGCGTAAAGCTACTCGAGGACTGTCCGCATTAGTCGTCCATAATTGTGCAGTGTAAGACTAAAGGGAAGGCAGCTAGTCATCACCACCCATCGCCAAGTCGTAGGCTACTCTTTTACCAACTAATGGTGGGATTGACCGTCACATTATAACACCCCAATGGCTGAAAGAGCGAGCATGTTTGGTGTGACGGGGATTCGAACCCGCAACCCTTAGATTAGGGATCGAGTGCCTTAACCACTGGGCCAAGCCTCTTAGGGTCCTCAGAATTAATTAGCAGTAGTGGTTAAAAGCTCTCGGATCGCATGAGATCAAGTGGTATAAAAATAAATTCAGAAACATTTACTGTTAGAAGCGTTACAGTACGTTTAGGAAATTAACAACAGTAGAATCATATGGACAATACACTTTAAAGCTAAAACAAGAAGAGTATTGGCATACGGTAATATTAATGTAATGTTTCAAAAACACTGAATAGACTAACTTATTCAGTTTGCCTATGAAGAAGAAAGACCCACCTTGAAGAAGAAAGACCCATCTTGCGCAACCTCTCTGGTTAAAGGGGTTTTATTTCTTCTCTATCATTCTCGAACCTACGTTGTTTCTTTAATATCATGATTGTTCGTAGTCAAGGCGTTAGTAAACCTCACTGAAGCCAAATGTATCCTAATACATTTGAAGCGTAAATATAACAACGCGAATATAAACTAACATCTGATGTATTTATCCTGATTTACTGCTAGCTTATTTATATCTGAGCAATGTGTTGAATATGAATTTATAAAGAAAAGCCTGTCAGGTCATAATTCTTAAAGCAACTTTAAGTTGCAGATAAGAAGTGCAAAAAAAAAAAAAAAAGAAAAAAGATGATTTATTGGTCCATAAATCTAAGTGAACTAATTACATGCTCTATAAACCCAGCAATAGTATTTATATTTTTGTCTCACTAAAGGTATTACTTTTTTTTTTGCTGCTGGTTAATGGGATTGTTTATCGTTTTTTCGAGACTAAAATTTGGCGTTATCTATGTGTGTGTAATACGTGTTACTGATAAATTCGGTATGTAAATATGGGAATTCATTAATCGGCAAGTGAAATAGATGTTTTTACGTTGATTTAACACTTTCGTTCCACGACAAAAAAAAAAAGACATAAAAATCACTTGAATGTCTTAAAATAAGATGATATCATGATTTAAGAAAATGAATGGATTTGTAAAAACTGACTTTTTTCATTCGAGATTTTATTTGTTCTCGTTAGGGTCAAATAAGATATATCTACAATTGTTTTTTGTGGGTTTTTTTTCTAAGTTTAGGTCAACATACATGTAACAAGTATAGGTTTGAAATGCCTATTTCCTTTTCTTTATACTATTTCCTGGATGAAGGAAAGACGGAATTAGCTTTGGATCACGCTGTTTGAAAGTTTCTTTTTCTAATGTAAGCTGTATAAAGTAGAAAGTGATGCTGTGCCCCACTTCTGGTACATGTAAGCTGTATAAAGTAGAAAGTGATGCTGTGCCCCACTTCTGGTACATATGACCTGTATAAAGTAGAAAGTGATGCTGTGCCCCACTTCTGGTACATATGACCTGTATAAAGTAGAAAGTGATGCTGTGCCCCACTTCTGGTACATGTAAGCTGTATAAAGTGGAAAGTGATGCCATGCTCCACTTCTGGTACATGTAAGCTGTATAAAGTAGAAAGTGATGCTGTGCCCCACTTCTGGTACATGTAAGCTGTATAAAGTGGAAAGTGATGCCATGCTCCACTTCTGGTACATGTAAGCTGTATAAAGTAGAAAGTGATGCTGTGCCCACTTCTGGTACATGTAAGCTGTATAAAGTAGAAAATGATGCCATGCCCCACTTCTGGTACATATAAGCTGTATAAAGTAGAAAGTGATGCTGTGCCCCACTTCTGGTACATATGACCTGTATAAAGTAGAAAGTGATGCTGTGCCCCACTTCTGGTACATGTAAGCTGTATAAAGTGGAAAGTGATGCCATGCTCCACTTCTGGTACATGTAAGCTGTATAAAGTAGAAAGTGATGCTGTGCCCCACTTCTGGTACATGTAAGCTGTATAAAGTGGAAAGTGATGCCATGCCCCACTTCTGGTACATATAAGCTGTATAAAGTAGAAAGTGATGCTATGCCCCACTTCTGGTACATATGACCTGTATAAAGTAGAAAGTGATGCTGTGCCCCACTTCTGGTACATATGACCTGTATAAAGTAGAAAGTGATGCTGTGCCCCACTTCTGGTAGATATGAGCTGTATAAAGTAGAAAGTGATGCCATGCTCCACTTCTGGTACATGTTAGCTGTATAAAGTAGAAAGTGATGCTGTGCCCCACTTCTGGTACATATGACCTGTATAAAGTAGAAAGTGATGCTGTGCCCCACTTCTGGTACATGTGACCTGTATAAAGTAGAAAGTGATGCTGTGCCCCACTTCTGGTAGATATGAGCTATATAAAGTAGAAAGTGATGCCATGCTCCACTTCTGGTACATGTAAGCTGTATAAAGTAGAAAGTGATGCTGTGCCCCACTTCTGGTACATATGACCTGTATAAAGTAGAAAGTGATGCTGTGCCCCACTTCTGGTACATGTAAGCTGTATAAAGTAGAAAGTGATGCTGTGCCCCACTTCTGGTACATGTAAGCTGTATGAAGTAGAAAGTGATGCTATGCCCCACTTCTGGTACATATGACCTGTATAAAGTAGAAAGTGATGCTGTGCCCCACTTCTGGTACATGTAAGCTGTATAAAGTAGAAAGTGATGCTGTGCCCCACTTCTGGTACATGTAAGCTGTATGAAGTAGAAAGTGATGCTATGCCCCACTTCTGGTACATATGACCTGTATAAAGTAGAAAGTGATGCTGTGCCCCACTTCTGGTACATGTAAACTGTATAAAGTAGAAAGTGATGCTGTGCCCCACTTCTGGTAGATATGAGCTGTATAAAGTAGAAAGTGATGCCATGCTCCACTTCTGGTACATGTAAGCTGTATAAAGTAGAAAGTGATGCTGTGCCCCACTTCTGGTACATATGACCTGTATAAAGTAGAAAGTGATGCTGTGCCCCACTTCTGGTAGATATGAGCTGTATAAAGTAGAAAGTGATGCTGTGCCCCACTTCTGGTACATATGACCTGTATAAAGTAGAGAGTGATGCTGTGCCCCACTTCTGGTACATCTAAGCTGTATAAAGTAGAAAGTGATGTTATGCCCCACTTCTGGTACATGTAAGCTGTATAAAGTAGAAAGTGATGCTATGCCCCACTTCTGGTACATATGACCTGTATAAAGTAGAAAGTGATGCTGTGCCCCACTTCTGGTACATATGACCTGTATAAAGTAGAAAGTGATGCTGTGCCCCACTTCTGG
This sequence comes from Tachypleus tridentatus, assembly GCF_004210375.1. Lineage (NCBI taxonomy): Eukaryota > Metazoa > Arthropoda > Merostomata > Xiphosura > Limulidae > Tachypleus > Tachypleus tridentatus. Next base: position 31,126,432 of record NC_134828.1, on the reverse strand, counting down.
TACATGTAAGCTGTATAAAGTAGAAAGTGATGCTGTGCCCCACTTCTGGTACATGTAAGCTGTATGAAGTAGAAAGTGATGCTATGCCCCACTTCTGGTACATATGACCTGTATAAAGTAGAAAGTGATGCTGTGCCCCACTTCTGGTACATGTAAACTGTATAAAGTAGAAAGTGATGCTGTGCCCCACTTCTGGTAGATATGAGCTGTATAAAGTAGAAAGTGATGCTATGCCCCACTTCTGGTACATATGACCTGTATAAAGTAGAAAGTGATGCTGTGCCCCACTTCTGGTACATATGACCTGTATAAAGTAGAAAGTGATGCCATGCTCCACTTCTGGTACATGTAAGCTGTATAAAGTAGAAAGTGATGCTGTGCCCCACTTCTGGTACATATGACCTGTATAAAGTAGAAGGTGATGCCATGCCCCACTTCTGGTACATGTAAGCTGTATAAAGTAGAAAGTGATGCTATGCCCCACTTCTGGTACATATGACCTGTATAAAGTAGAAAGTGATGCTGTGCCCCACTTCTGGTACATGATGATGGCATGGAACATTGAGTTGATTGTCATCCTGATCTGCTCTTTATTTAATTAAGAAAAGACCAGAAATCGAAATACATTCACGTTTACCCTTAACTGTATTTTCTCGTGATAACTTGTCACGTCCAGACACCAACTTAGGGACTTTCAATAGTGTTTCTATGTTAAAAGTTTTACTGACAAAGTTTACAGGCTTAAAATAGTGGACTTTCTTCTTACCCGAATTATCTGGAGTACCATTTCTCTTACTGCTCAAGTGATTCAGCACAGATAACCAAGAGTGTAGCTTTGCACTAGAAAAAAAATCAATTTCTTTGTGTCTTCGAATTTTTGCACAAAACTGCACGAGAGCTACCAGTGCTTAGTCTAGTGCCCAGTTTTGAACTGATAAGCTGTAGAGAAAAGATAATTATAATCAACAGCACCCACTAACAGCACCCACTATTAGGATATCAAATAGTGGGTGTTGGTCATCACTTTTTATAGGCCGTCCCTCCCCACAATGTGCGGAGTGCGTTTTTGTGGCAAGAGGTTGCATTCACAGTTCGGTCATTGTCCGCTCGCTGAACTTAAAGTACGTCTCTTTTAAGTTCTCTGTAATAGTTTGATGTTATTTATAAGACTGATTTTCATCTTTCGAATTTATCACAAATTATTTTGAAATGCATAAATTGTATGTTATATTTCTTTAGTCACTAAATTATTTTTTTTTCGCATAAATGAAAACACCAAAGGTACTTTTTCAATGTAAACAAACCGGTTAATTTATCACAGAGGAAAGCCACATTGAGATATTTGTTGTGTCCATAGAGAGGAATCAAACTCCTAATTTTAGCGTTGTTTGTCCGTAATGTTATCACTGTCCCACGGGAGGTGATGGTGGCGGTGGTCGGCACTAGGAACTTTTAATTATCAACAGGGTAATTGATTTGACATCTAAATAGTCCGTTTAAATAGACCACACCTGTACTTCCCTTTGCTGATAAAATGCACACTGTCGTAATAAGGCTAAAATAATATCAGAGAGTTCTTAATTTGTGATATATATATGGTTCAGGGACTTAGATAATAATTTACTCAAAGATACATTACTTTACTCCATTTTGTAATGATTATTTTACAACAAAAGGCGTAATATATTTTCAATCTATACAGTTGTTGTGTGAGTACCGATTAGTGAGCTAATTCGTATTTTTGAAAGTCAATACTTACTGTGTTTCTCCCGATCTGATAATAATTACAAATGCATTTTACAGAGCTCATCCGTCATTTCTGATATAATAGCCGCGAACCGTAAAACATTTGCGGTCGTTTTCATGCCCTTGGCTTGTATTTCCCTTATTCTATCATTTTCACACACGCCATTTAAGCTTCGCTTTCTTGCCGGCATTTTGTGTTGGGTCGAAGAATCCTGGTTTATTTGAAAAACATTTAAGCGGTCAGACAAAAAAACTCACTTAGACGTAACTTTATTTCATAAAACCATACGTAAAGTAAAAAATTAAAATAAAGTAACGTTGTTTATATTAGTACGCAGAGTATGAGACAATGATCATCGTCTGTTGTATGACATGGTTTAACGAATTAAAACAAAGAAACTTACAAAAATGAAGAATAAAACCCGTAGTAAAGAAAATACGGTAACTAAAGGGTATTTATAGCAGTCTATGGATGAATCAAAGCTACTTTATTGGAAAATAAAGTAAATGTGAATTTTAATTAAGGCAAATCTAGCTGATTATGCAGAAACAACTGAATATGTGTTCATAGAGTGATAAGCATGTTGTTCTGAACGACTATGACTGAGTATTTTAGAACTAAATAAGTCGGAAAAGTACATTGAAATTAAATTTATTCTAATGTATTTTTTTACAAAATTACACACAGTTTAAATGCTGTTTGCGTAAGAAAAAATAAAACTGAAGTTAAAAATCAGTTGTCACGTAATGACAACGACATTGAGTAATATTCGTTGCATTAAAATTTTGACTGCGCAAAAAAATTTAGTAAAAAAAGTAAGATGATTCTGAATTGAAAAGCTAACATGCAATCCAAATACCTTAAAATTTGTTGTGTTTAATCGACAAACTTGTGAGAAAAGCTCCGAGCAGAGAAATTCGAGCGTATTGTTTATATATATCATACTGGTTTTAAACTTGTGGTATACTAACATATAAATATATACTGATATCAAAAAGTTGAAAGTTTAGTCCAGTGTTTCTGACTCTGAGTCTGTTTGCAAAATAAGAGTGTATCCTTCAAAGTCAAATGATTTTTTTTCATGCAAAGTGCTCACCTGAAATCATTAGTTATTTTATGATTTATATATTTCTTTGTTTGTTTGTTTGTTTGTTTTGAATTTCGCACAAAGCTACTCGAGGGCTATCTGTGCTAGCCGTCCCTAATTTAGCAGTGTAAGACTAGAGGGAAGGCAGCTAGTCATCACCACCCACCGCTAACTCTTGGGCTACTCTTTTACCAACGAATAGTGGGATTGACCGTAACATTATAACGCCCCCACGGCTGGGAGGGCGAGCATGTTTGGCGCGACTCGGGCGCGAACCCGCGACCCTCAGATTACGAAGCGCACGCCTTAACGCGCCAGGCCATGCCAGGCCCATTATATATTTCTAATTTTATACAATGAAAAAAAAACAGCTCTTTAAAATATTCTAACCATTTCCACTTCATTTGAAAATATTTTTCTTTCATCTTTGGCTTCCTACCATGAGGTGAAAATTCTTATAAAGTTGGGCCCAGAGTTACGTCAAACAATTTGAAAAAAACTATTTAATAACGAGAAGACAATGATAGTGTTAAGTGTTGAATAATTAGTACACGTTATTGTTTCTAGATGGCGTAGCTAGCAACATCAAATAATATTTACTTTCATTTCGCGCACTAGTATTTTCTTTACATATGCGTTATTAAGAAAATTATCTTTGTAGCGTTTAGACACTAAAATAACAACAACAACACATCCTCGTATCTCTGTTACTATATAGTAGTTATATATTTGCAACAACCACCCATAGCATCAACATGATTGCTGTATTGATCGATCAATGTATAGGTGTCTTCAGCGACGACTTAGAAACATTTTATTATTAACACTCGGCCCAACATGGGCAGGTGGTTAAGGCATTCGACTCGTAATCTGAGGGGTGCGGGTTCGAATCCCCCTTACACCAAACATGCTCGTCCTTTCAGCCGTGTGGGCGTTATAATGTAACAGTCAATTCCATTATTATTTGGTAAAAGTTTGTTTGTTTTTGAATTTCGCACAAAGCAATATTTGGTAAAAGAGTAGCCCAAGAATTGGCGGTGGGTGGTGATGACTAGCTACTTTCCGTCTAGTCTTACACTGCTAAATTAGGGACGGCTAGCGCAGATATTCCTCGTGTAGCTTTGCGCGAAATTCAAAACAAACCAATTATTAATACATTTCTTACATCAACATAAAATCAAACAAATATTTCATTTTAAGTCAATATATATCATAAACATGAGCACTCACAATATGCTTCTAAGTTGATACACCAATTTTTATGAAGTATAATATTGCCTTTAAAAACAAATGCATCAGTGGATAGTGAGTGAGGTTACTCCAATTTTAACATAAGATAATACATATATATAATAATTGTTTATCTATATCAGCAGCGTACGTTTTACCGTTGAAGCTATTCCAACCTTCACAGTCACTCATTCATCCAAGTTAACGTTTATCTGAAGAAACAAATACTCCAACAAAAGTCCTAGTGAAGCTCACAAGCCCGTTCAAACCGGTTGTGGTTGTGACTAGACATAATAATTTAACGTATTTTGTATTTATTGCAAAGGTATTAAGACTATATGTTGCTGTCATTTTGAATCACTGACCACAGTGACTGACTGTTATTTTTATAACCCCCACACAGTTTAAAATGGTTTCTGATGTTACAAGAATCGAAACCGGCTCGCTAGAGTTCTATCACACAGTGTAAACCCGTACTTGTAATTTTGTTTTATTATATTTTTTGACAAAAGACAAAATACAAAACAACAGTATTTTCTTACCGGTAACGTATTCCATGCTGGTATAATACTCCACATTTAACCACATTTTTCAAAATGAAGCTGACAAGAATGTATCGCGTATTATATTGTTCACAGATGTAGACTATGTACCGTTTTTCATTAAAAAGTTCACCTTTACACGAATATAGAATATCATATAACAAAACAGTAAAGCTTATATTGATTTCATTCGGAACATCTACGTTTTCTAAACACGTGCACTTCAGTAATTTGTGAGTTGCCACAAAATGAAAGTATAGTAATTTTTTTCAGCAGATTGTAGTTTGGCACGTCTCCACGGAACAAATAATAAAGGATAATATATCGTGTATATATAATGGGTTCCAGATAACAACAACAACAAAAGCATATGTAGTATTGAAAGCTTTGTAAACAGCTTACAGTAACGAGGTTTGTTTAGTTCTCACGGATATGTAATGTTGCTACTGAAATTCATTACGTAAAAGAGTTCTATAAAACAAAAAGATGACACACTGTATTAAACAGGGTTGAATCTATACGTATACACAAGGTAAACTAAATAAACAGTGGTGTGTAAAAAACAACTGGGATTTCTTGTAGAATAATAAAATAAACACAAACTTCAATGGCTACTTTTTTGTATCCTGGTGAGAAGCTACTAGTTAGATGTTAGTGAATTTATTGTGTGTTTGTTTGTTTTTGAATTTCGCACAAAGCTACTCGAGGGCTATCTGTGCTAGCCGTCCCTAATTTAGCAGTGTAAGACTTGAGGTAAGGCAGCTAGTCATCACCACCCACAGCCAACTCTTGGGCTACTCTTTTACCAACGAAAAGTGAGATTGACCGTCACGTTATAACGCCCCCACGGCTGGGAGGGTGAGCATGTTTGGCGCGATTCGAGCGCGAACCCGCGACCCTCAGATTACGAAGCGCACGCCTTAACGCGCTTGGCCATGCCAGGCCTTAGTGAATTTTAAAAAATCATAAGATTAGTCACACAGTTTTTTTATATTGCTCGTGAAATGTTTGTGTTATGCTTTTTATATTTCTGCGTGCATTATTTTGTTTGCTTTAGAGCAAAACTGCATTACTGAGATCAAATCCCGAATTTCAGCGTTATAACCCTTAAATTTACAGGTTAACCACCGAATTTGTTTCTCTTTTTTTTTTTTTTGCTGTTATGTATGATAACTACTAAAAGTAGTCGTTGTTGTAGTACACAAAACAATTTGCCAAACATCTATTTCTATTAAAATCTTAGCTTCATAATAAGCAGCATTTTAGAAAGATTTAACATTAATGCTAATGGCATTAGCAACAACAAATATTAAAGGAAAACTCACGAGATTTTTCAGACGTTGTTTATTTGTTCCACCTGTTTTCTTAACGGATGGTTGTTGTTTTACGAGTTCACTTTGCCCAAGTGAAACAAGGATTGGTTGATTATGAATACGTGGGAAACTACACGAGGGATATGTATCTGTGCTTTCCTCTTTATTAAAGAAAAACAGTTTGAACATTTTAAGCCGTTTTACGGTGTTACTACACTTTAAAATTTCTTAAGGAATCTGTCATGAAGATGTATTTTGAAGAACAAATTAAAGTCATGTGGTTTAGTTATGATTATTAATTACGTAGTTATTAACACAGCAGCACGAGGATTCAGATGTAAAGCGATGTAAAGAGATTATGGTCAAGCCATTCTCACATTCGTCGGATCCACTGATAATCAGAAATTTGAACATTTCAAAGCGGTGAAACCAAAACATTTTAAACTCGATTTAATAAAGATGTTAACTACCATGTTTTACATGACGAAATAACTCACAAATGTCATAAATATTTCACGAAAAATAAGGAAAGAAAGTATTTAAGAAAACAAAATGCTTCTCCCAAAAGTCTGAAAATTGCATTCGTTGAGGACGGTTTATCCAAGACATCTATTTCAATAAATATGAAAACTCCACTATCTCTGCACGTAATACCGGTATTAGATCGGATTTTCTATTCACTGATGTGATAAACAGTACCATATAGCCACAGCTTAATCAGAGTAATTGGATCTTGAAACAGAAGGTTCATGCTATCAAAAGACTTTTGTATCTAGTCGAGATGGAATGGTTTTCTAATTATTTAAAGACAAAACTTACCACTGTATTGGTGTGTTTCTTTACGTCATTGGGAAAAAAAATTAATTAATCACAAAATTACATATGTTCAAGACACAATTAAATGGCTGTTTGATCGAATGTCACGAATGTATTTACATGAAAAAAAGGGTTAAAAATAATTTCTATGCATCACGCGTTGAAAGTACAAGTACTTAATATTTACAAGTGCTGATGAATAAAGGGGTCCTGTCGTACAACTGTTTGTAATCATCATTTAGCCGAGTATATTAAAATATTGTGATTTACACTGGAGTCTAGACTAAAAGAAGATGGATGTTCTCCTTTAAAGGGTTAATTATACCTCATGGTATCTCTACATCTGAAATGTCTATTGTTTACGGATTCTTGATGTTTATTCTCGAGGGGGAACTGACAAACAGTAAGAAGCGTTGAACTTGCTTGGATGTATCTCCACTCAAAGCATACTGCATTTTCTGGAAGAAAAAATAATGGAAAACAAAAGAATTAAAAGACAAAGTATAAGGCAATGAATCGTACGTGAGCAGCAGATATTAGTATGTAGACACTCGAACAATCACAGCCGAATTTTAGGCATAAACAAATTTGTAAACTTTGTCGATCGAGTTTTCCCTAAAATTTGAAAATCTCTAAAGTGCAAGGTTTGTGTTTCTGATCTGAGTCATATTTCTGGTAATATAAGAGTGTGTTAATACAGTGAAACATACATTTCTGTTGTTACTTTAAGAAGTATTTTTAAAGACAGCGTCAATGTTTTTTTTAAGGGACAAATGAAACTGTCCTTGCTGTGTCTGTTGAAATACGAACACTAAATATGCATAATCTTCCGGCACTGTGGTCTATTAAGCGCTTTGTGGGTGGTGAAGCGGAGTTTTGATTAGTCAATATCTCCAGGTACAGGGATCACAGGAAAACCAGTACAAATGAAATTTACAAAATCATCGTATTACAGATATGAAGAGCGAATGTTTAGTTAAGTACGCCATAAAAATGTATATTTTGTCATTTGTAAACTTATTGATACTATTTTAGAGAGATAAAACGGATAGTTTAAAAAAAAAACATCAAAAAGTCCAGACAAAACGGGCCCGGCATGGCCTAGTGCGTAAGGCGTGCGAACTCGTAATCCGAGTTTCGCGGGTTCGCGTCCGCGTCACGCCAAGCATGCTCGCCCTCCCAGCCGTGGGAGCGTTATAATGTGACAGTCAATCCCACTATTCGTTGGTAAAAGAGTAGCCCAAGAGTTGGCGGTGGGTGGTGATGACTAGCTGCCTTCCCTTTAGTCTTACACTGCTAAATTAGGGACGGCTAGCACAGATAGCCCTCGAGTAGCTTTGTGCGAAATTCCAAAACAAACAAACAAACCAGACAAAACTTACCATTGTATTGGTGTGTTTCTTTACGTTTAAAAATGCCAATTATTGGGAAAAAAAATTTAGTTAATACACAAAATTGCATATGTTCAAGACATAATTAAATGAGTGATAGGTCTGGCTTTGGTTTTGACGGAGCTGGAAATCCGTAGGAATTGGCGAAACTAGTGTAAGTGTCATTATTAAAACAATTTGGGACGATAATTTCTTCTTGTAGCTGATGATTAGGAATTTGTGAAGGTGCTGTGATGGTATACAGTAATATCCCGCATGGTTCTAATTAATTAAATATACCTGTGATATACGTTTGTTTATAAGAAAAAGGTTAGTATAAATTATATATCTTGTGAACGTGCACTTGCCTCGTGCAGGGTTGTAAGTTAATTAAATGTACCTGTAATATACGTTTATAAACAACCATACGCTTGTGTAATTACATATATACAAGAGAGGCGTGGTTTATTACGCAGCGCCTCCTATCATTCTATTGTCTTTATCCAATAAGTCGGTTAATTTCATAACATAGGAAAAAAAGAAAACAAGGTGATCTTATGGAAAAAATATTATTTTGTTATTCTCTTATGAATTTACCCAATCTATGTGACGTTCATCTTATGGAATTAGTTCTATGTGAAGTGAGAGTACAGTGTTTAAAAACAAGGGGCCATTTTTTAATAGTAGAAAGAGGAAACAAAAATCCTTACCGAATGATGATTTGATCACATTCTGACAATGGATAAAGCTTAAAACTAATGGTCAGTCAGTCCAGTCAGCGGGGCAAGTTGTGACCATATTGAATATTGTTTTCTTGTTAAACTTTCCAACTTAAAACCTTCACATCTTTTGTTACGTTAAAGTTATTTCTAAGGCTCGAGCACTCGTGGTGCCGCGTGCCATCTGGAAAATGATGACGACTAAATGTAAGCCTGTTAACATTCGGATATTTATTATACACATGATATTATGCACATTTTCACATAATAAAAAGTGTTCTTAGGATTGAAAACTACGTAGGGATACTCTGTAAATCAAACTGCTGTGTGTCTCTTCATGTGAAGTGACAGGTGGTCCGACCTAGAAAAAGCACGTTCACATAGACGGCATTGGAAAGGTCTATCACCGGTGTGCTTTCGGTAGTGTCTGGTCAGTTCGTCCGATCGGGCGAACTTCCAACCACACCCTTTCCACGTGCACTGGTAGGGTTTCTCACCGGTATGAGTCCGGAGATGAGCCTTCAAGTGCGAGCTCTTAGTGTAAATTTTAGTACAACCCGGATGACAACATGTATGCACTGTCGTTTTCTTGCGGCCTGTGCTTCTTCGTCCTCGACGTGGTTTCGTTGGTGGTGGTGGCGGAATTCCGGGAACCGAAGGATTGTACGACGAGGCTCCGTTAACCAGCAGATCGCCCAAGTGCGGCGAAGATGGTGGCGTAACCATTCGGAGGTGCGGCGGACCATGGTGAAGAGCAGTAGGGGCACTTTGGGAAGGCCAGTTGTGGGTCCTGGAAATTCTCCCTAGAGGTCCTTGCTGAGACGCTGTCTCCATGATGCAGCTCGTGTGAGGGAACTGATGTCCTCCTGGGTTTTCCGGAGAAGCTGGAGGTGACATTTGAGAAGGGACACTTGGAACTGATCCAGGTGGGCAGTATCCCCAAGGGCGGGAATAGGGTGCCGTCAGATTTTGGTCGGTAGGCTTTGTTACTGGTACGGAATGTTGAGGTTTAGAAGAGTCTAGATATGATATCGGTGCGTAATGTCCCGAGTACTCATTGTAATAAAAGTTCACCATTTCTGGCCCCCCTTGCGTCCTCACCATACAGTGGGCATAGTTCGGCTTTGGTTTTGATGGAGCTGGAAATCCGTAGGAATTGGCGAAACTAGTGTAAGTGTCATTATTAAAACAATTTGGGACGATAATTTCTTCTTGTAGCTGATGATTAGGAAATTGTAAAGGCGCTGTGACGGGATACGGTGACGTTATTTCCTCGTGACGGCTGTCTGCATGCATACCCAGGACTCCGGAAACTGGAGCTAGTTGATTCACGGAACGTGGGTCAGTAGCTCCGTTTCCCATATCGCCTAAAAGGACACTTTCAATGTCCTGCCACATCTAAAATAAAAAAAGAAGAACGAAAGTAACTAATATAGGTCTTTTTATTATTCTGAAACACCTGTCGTCACATATATATCAGGTCTTCAAACATCAAACAGGAATACGTTTGTTTTGAAAAACAACAATACCAATGTCGTCAGCACGAGTTACTTAAGAATTTCAAAGGTTGTACCTTGTAACTGTTAAACAGAGTTAAACGAGACAAAATTCATAAAATATAATAACGAAGTGCAAGTTAAAGGTTATTCTCGCAAGAATAAACTGCAGTTAGTAATTCTTCTCAAATTTGAGGATTAAAGCAGAATGGTTTTATGTATCATAACATCAAGCATTTTAAATATGTCAATTTGTGAATTGTACGAAATAATTTATTTCCAATAAAAGTTGATTTTAAGATAATTTAGAGAAATTTAATAGTTTCTTGTGGTTCTGACAAAGAGCCTTCTATTGCTCCAACCCGATTACCAGGCAGAATACGGTTATTAATAGATTAATAGTAGCTATTTCAATCAATGGATTCAGACTTAGGTATTCAGAATACGATTCATACGTTATACACTTAATCTGTTGCCTCGGAAATATTACTTACATCATGAAAATCCGCCATCTCTGAGGCCATGGAATAGGTAGTTATTCTTCGAGGGCAGACGAACCGAGGCTAAGACATCCGTGCCGTCAGACATAGATCGGACGGTTCGTTCAGCTAAACTTCGTGGAATGCAGACTGCTCGAAGACTCACCTGTAAGCGATCTCTCGGTATGCTACGTAACACTGCTACACCAATTTTCATTGGACGCGTGAAACCACCACGTAATACTTAAAGCCGGTTCCCTACAATAAGCCATATACTTATCCGGCCCATCATTGGTGGACTCGAAGAAGTGAAGGGGATAAAGGGGGAATCTGCTGTAATTTTTACCCTCACCCCCACCCGGTTACAGGAGGATGTGCTTCGCGGCGGATTGAAGCCAGAAGTCCAGTCTCTGAACGAAGTTCAACTATGATGTATCGTGAACCAAACGTTTGTTGATGACCTTTGGACGATACTAAACAAGAAATTCAAGTAATCCTTGTACGAAATCATTATTAATGACTACAGATTTATTTCCGTGCTATTATTAGATATCATTATTATTGTAATAAAAGTAATGATCGTTAGGTTTCTGAAATATTTCTTTTAAATCAATTTCATTGGTTATATTTGTTTGGTAACTTTTGTTTTCACTCACAGCTCCTCTGTTTAGTAAGAGTATTGATACTGGAACAGAACGCACAGATGTTTACCAGTAAATATAATTCTGCTATTAAAAGTTTACAAGTAAAAGAAAACTTAAAAAGAAGTAAATATAGGATGGCTAATATCAATCCTACACAAACAATGAAAACAAGATATTAGTGACATATTCCTATTCTCTTGTTTGTATTGTTAATGAACGACATTAGCCATACGTACATTTAATGCTTTTTTAAGTTTTCTCTTTACTTCTCTTTTTAATTTAGTGTTTCAACAGACATAGAAAGGTTGTGTTTATAACCAAGTTCTAAATACAATGAGATTCAAACTGTAGTATTTAACGTTTGTCTATTATTGGCTGGTAATTCATGTTTCACTCTGCATTTAAGCATAAAAAAACAACAGAAAACATTAAAATTGTGTGAGAAAACTAACTTCCAGGGGTAATGATAACACCTTTACACTAGAATTCCCAGGGGTAATGATAACACCTTTACACTAGAATTCCCAGGGTAATGATAACACCTTTACACTAGAATTATAATTTGTTTAAATATTATTTCTAGTTATACCGATGTTATTTCGTCAGATGTTAACGCTTTTCTGCTTACCGATTCCCAGTTGCACACACGTTTTGCCTGTAACGTTTGTCTAAATAGGATATGCGAAGTTATCATTTCACTGATTACTCATTGATGTGAGTAACTCTTACTTAATACTGTTGATCCAAGTATTAGATAAACATGAACCGAGTGAATTTCAAAGCTCTTTATATCATAATGAAAGTAAAAAATATACGAGAATTCCATAGTAATTTATAAGTGTGTATATATATGTACAAATATTGTTATTTAGAACAACAGTTCTCAAAATGGGGAGCGCGGAATGTATCCTAGGGGGTCTCTGAGAAGATTAGGGGATAGAGCTATCTTTTATAACGCGACCGTACTGAAACTAATACACTCAGCAATCTTATGTTCGAACATAATTTTTCATTAGTTTGTTTGCAAGCTTTTCTTGTTGTTTTTTTTATGAATTTCGCGCAAAGCTATATGAGAGCTATCTGCGCTAGCCGTCCCTAATTTAGCAGTGTAAGACAAAGGGAGGGCAGCAAGTCATAACCACCAACCGCCAACTGTTGGGCTATTCTTTAAACCAACGAACAACGGGATTGACCGTCACATTATAACGCTCCCACGGCTGAAAGGGTTAACATGTTTGGTGCGACGGGAATTCGAAACCGCCACCCTCAGATTACGAGTCGAAAGCCCTAACCACTTGGCCGTGCCGGGCCATTTTTTGTAAGTAAGCACCAAACTATTATGAGACATCTGTGCTCTTCTTACCACAGGTATCGAAACGCGATTTCTACCGTTGCAAGTCCGCAGTCACATCGCTGTGCCACCGATGGACTTTTTCCTATTAGAGTGTGTTTATTTCATTTTTTCCAGATGAACCTACATGAGAAGGATCTTTTGAGTCAGATGTACTTTACCACGTTTAACAAATGACGGGTCAATGTTGTTACGTTGTGGTATTCATATAACCGTTCCCTAATCATGATCCCAAACTAGTGCTAAAGCCCGCACAATTATATGACAACGTTTCGATTACAACTCAGTTTGTAGATTCATGAAACACACGGTCTCATTTTCATATAGCTTGAGAGCTGATATGATTAATGCTGCGTGGCAGAGGTACACGCTTCACTGTGTATCTCCCCCCTCTAGTTTTTATTGTAATATTAAACAACTACAACTTAACAAACGAATGTCAAACTAAGAGGGTTAATATTCTTTAAAGAAGCTTTTAAACAATTTTCAGTACAGACGTTTTTTAATTTTTCAAAAATTTTAGTGTAAAATAAAATAAAAAACTTAAAAATGTCTATGACACAAAATTCACCTTTTTTTAATTAAAACAAACGTTTTGTTTCTAGAAATTTCAATTTTATTTTCTACACGTGTCTGTGAAATCTTAGATACAAATGAAAGCAAACAAACGTTCATCAAGTTTCTTTCCAGCCCCGCAAGTGGCTCAGTGGTAACCTTGAAAGCTAAAAACAGTGAAATAGCTCCGATAATTTTAGAATATTTTATATATATATATCTATTGTTCTAACAAACAATACTTCTCAAACTGGGGAGCGCAGAAAGTATCCTAGGGGATATGCGGGAAGAGTAAGGGAAGGTTTTGGTTTGTTTTGAATTTCACGCAAAGCTAAACGAGGGCCATCTGTGCTAGCCGTCTCTAAGTTAGCAGTGTAAGGCTAGAGGGTTTGTTTGTTTGTTTGTTTTAGAATTTCGCACAAAGCTACTCGAGGGCTATCTGTGCTAGCCGTCCCTAATTTAGCAGTGTAAGACAAGAGGGAAGTTAGCTAGTCATCACCACCCACCGCTAACTCTTGAACTACTCTTTTACCAACGAATAATGGGATTGACCGTCATATTATAACATCTCCACGGCTGAAAGGACGGACATGTTTGGTGCGACAGGATTCGAATCCGCGACCCTCAGATTACGAGTCGAGTGTCTTACCCACCTAGCTTTGCCGGGCCATATTAAGGGAAGGAAAAACAACACTTTGGATAGGGTCTTGTGTTACCCTAGTAGAAAAACTGTATACCACGTGACCACTTTGGATAGGGTCTTGTGTTATCCTAGTAGAAAAACTATACCACGTGACCACTTTGGATAGGGTCTTGTGTTATCTCAGCAGAAAAATACTGAATCAATACGACAATTTGTGATTGAATTATATATTACACCGATTGCTTTATATTTAGCGCAAACCAAAGCATTGGGTTATTTGCACTCTGTCCCTCGCAATGAAAATATTTTTAGCGTTGTAAAACCGTAACTTTACCATTGACCACCAGGGAGCATTTCCATTGGATATAGTCGTATGTAATCCTTATAGAAAAAAAAACAAAAAAACAACCTATTATTGCAGACACTTGGATGACGTCTTGTGTTGTCCCAGAAGGAAAACTGTATCAATGTGGTCACGTTGGATAGGAACGTGTGTTAAACCTGTATGAAAACCGTATTAATGCGGTCACTCTTTATTATCATGTCTGTAATTACTTGAGAAAAAAGAACAAAACTGATCGTACGACCGTACAGTGTTGTTTTCATTCTATTCCGCGTTTAATTCATTCGTAATTTAAGCTTCGTTCCGCAAATAACGAAATACAACTTTACATCACTAGTGCATGAACAAAACTGGTGGGAATGAAACGTAACCGTTTCAGGAATCTCACTCCACAGCTTCCCGAAACAAAAGCAGGGAATCACTTAACTGACTATTAAGAAAAAAAAAATCCAGATTCGGCTCGTAAAAATCCGACCTTCGAGCATGCGTCCTAACTAGGAAGGCACGCGCGACAGCTTCGTAAATAATTTACTGATAGTTCAGAAACAGTGTAGTAGGACTAAGAGCTCACATTGGTCTGTTGTAGCTATTACAAGCTAAACGTTATTGGATAACTCGCTAAGGTCGAGGTAATTTTCCGAAAGGTGACCACAGTTCTAACGAGCGGAAATTGTTTTTTGTTCCAACTTATTCAGCTGCTAAGTGAGTAACGTCTTAGCGGCCACGACGGGGGGAGGGAGATACGCCTGTGCTTCGTAGTTGTGTTGGGGGCGCAAAACTCATACGCCGCGTGCCGGCTTCACGCTCGGCTAACTGCATTCACGAGCTATGTGCACTACAGGCTTAATTCAGGTCTCTTCTGAGTCTTTTTTCTTCTCTACCAAAACATCGAGATAAAAACATAAAATAAAAATAATTTTATTCGATTTGCTAGATAATGCGAAAGTGGGTAACAGTACTGTTGCAAAGTGTACATGAGTGTATCACATTTGAGGGACGTTGTACTTGATTATATGACATCCCAGAACGTTGTACTTTATTTTTTCAGACCAGTGTTTCGCAAAGTGGGAGCTATGTATCCCTCATTCCACCCCAGGGTCCGTATATAATTTTTTTGGAAGGTCGTCAAAAAATGGGCCGAAAACAAAGATGCTGAATCAATTTTGATTTTAAACAAACAATAAATCGATTTAAAATATAATGAATTAATTAAATGATACAATATGTCGAAAGATGTCACTGTTTTTGCTTCAGCTCTGTTCTTCAATCACCATATTAAACACAAAAACCACAGAGTTCACTGCACCAAACGTTTTTAACTTCTCTTAAACAAAAACTGCACTGAACAACATTTTGTTTTGTTTCCTTACATTTGCACAGTACACTAGTCTTACACAGAATTTTCCGATTTCTACAAGTTAGACCAAGTAGTACTTATGTTTGTAAATGTTAATCATTTTATCTTTTATTTACCTATTTTATAGGCCCGGCATGGCCACGTAGTTAAGGTATTCGACTCTTAATTCACGGGTTCGAATCCCCGTTACACCAAACATGCTCGCCCTTTCAGCCGTGGGGTCGTTATAATGTCACGATCAATCCGACTATTTGTGGGTAAAAGAGTAGCCCAAGAGTTGGTGGTGGGTAGTGACGAATAACTGCCTTCCCTCTAGTCTTACCCTTCTAAATTAGGGACAGATAGTCTTCGTGTAGCTTTGCGCGAAATTAAAAATAAACCGAACCTATTTTGTGCTTAATTACAAACCAAGAAAGTTTTTTTTTCAGCATCAGATGCCTTTTTTTGTACTGAATAAAATTGCAAATAAACAAAAATATCTGTAAAAAAATTCTCCCTAAAACGTTTTCCTACATGTTCAATGGAATCCCGGGTGTCTCACTGTTTACGTGTAAAGCACACTGAATTTGAAGGAAATCCCAGTCTTCCTGTGAAATATCAGAAACTTACATTTGGCAAAGACGAGTCTTTTTCATGAAATCAGTACAATTTAAGGCAAAAGTTTCACGTTTTCTTATGCTTCGTTATATGACGAATGTAGAGGAAAGATTAATAAAACCAGTCTTCAAGGTTGAATAGGTTTAACGATGAAAAGTTTGCCCTTTTGGTCAAGACACTTCCCTATGTGACCTATACGGTCAGTCACATTTCTTTCAAAGTTAAGCATAACTAGGCTTCCCAATATCTGACTTTACACTAACCAGATGATAACATCACCTTCAGTAACGATTTTCTCTTCCGGTTCAGTTTAGAGCATTTCATCTAAAATAGTTAAACATAACTATATACATTTTGCTTCAGAATTACTCAAACTTAATATTAACCGTTTGAACCCGTTTAACTGGTCTCTTTTCTTATTAATGGAATGAAAGCTTCGTCTGTGTTTCTAATTTAGTACAAAACCGCTTTTATGATCAGTTCACGTGAGGACAAACCCTTAACACTGACACGTAAAACTCTTTCTGTGCTTTTAATTTACTGCAAAACCGCTTTTACTATTAATTAGCTCATACGAGAACAAACCCTCAGTAATAACTAAAACACAAACAAACAAAACAAAAAAGGAAAAAAAACTCTTCGTCTGTGTTTTCCACAGAACTCTGAGTAGCTTGGGTCTTATAAACATGACATATCAGTGAACACTGTAGTCATTTAAGAAATTAAATTATAACGTATCTTAAAACTACTTCCTTCACCACGCATTAAAATGAAATAGATTTAAACACGGTGATTCCAGCTTTATATGAACACCGCACTATTCTCGTAAACAGGCCCACTTATATTTCAAATGAAGCTACCTGAAAACGTACAAAATACGAGAAAAGGTGGGTTGTACTTGGTGATTATTTTAACATGACTATTCAATGGTCCTGATAATAAATGTTAAGATCAGTTGTTTTTGTTGTTTTTTTTTGGAATTTCGCGCAAAGCTGACGAGGGCTATCTGCGCTAGCTGTCCCTAATTTAGCAGCGTAAGACCAGGGGGAAGGCAGCTAGTCATCACCACCCATCGCTAACACTCGGGCTACTTTTTTACCAACAAATAGTGGGATTGATAGTCACATTATAACGCCCCCACGGCTGAAAGGGCGAGCATGTTTGGTGCGATGAGAATTCGAACCCGCGATCCTCAGATTAGGAGTCGAACGCCTTAACTCACCCGGCCATGTTAAGATCTAGAAATTCATTTTGTTCTTTGCTGTAAATAATTTCTAAATTCGGCTTATTGCTTATTGTGAGAATGATAAAAAAAAAGAAACACATCCTTCTGCTGCACCTAAAATTCAAGTTCTTTTTTTTTCTTAATTCAATTTTTCGTTAAAACATCACATGACGAAACCTGTACTATATTATAAGTGAGTGTTTTTCTTAGGTGACATAAGTGCAGACATGAAGCTAGTTAGTCATTACTAGTACTAATTCAAGTGCCCGGCATGGCCAAGCGAGTTAAGGCGTTCGACTCATAATCCGAGGGCCGCGGGTTCGAATCCCTGTTGCACTAAAAGCTCACCCTTTCAGCCGTGAGGCCCTTATAATGTGACGGTCAATCCCACTATTCGTTGGTAAAAAAGTAGCCCAAGAATTGACGGTGGGTGGTGATGATTAGCTGCCTTCCCTCTAGTCTTACACTGTTAAATTAGGGACGACTAGCACAGATAGCCCTCGAGTAGCTTTGTGCGAAATTCAAAACAAACAAAATAATTCAGGATGTTAGATTGAAGGTAAGTTTGTTTTATAAGAAAAACTGTTCCAGTTTTGTCAGTGATAGTGCTTCTACCTGTGGGCATAAATTTGTGTCTTTTATTGTTGTTGTTTTTACGTGATACGCTATATGATTGGCTATCTGTGTTCTGCCCACAGCAGATAAATATTTAGATATTTTTAATGTTATAAGCTGTTATACCTGCTGCTGAGTCTCGGGGAGGGTATAGGGGTATGAACTTATCTATTAGTCTGCGCAGCATGGCCAGGTGATTAAGGCACTCGAATCGTAATCTGAGAGTCGCGTGTTCGAATCCCCGTCACACCAAACATGCTCGCCCTTTTCGCCATGGAACGTTATTATGTGAAGGCCAATCTCACTGTTCGTTAGTAAAATAGTAGCCCAAGTGTTGGCGGTGGGTGGTGATGACTATCTACCTTTCCTCTAGTCTTACACTGCTAGGGACAGATAGCGCAGATAGCCCTCGTGTAGTTTTGCGCGAAATTCAAAAACAAACAAATAATATTTATTAGCCCAACTACAATTTGGAGTTTTATATATAATTTCACTTTGATATTGTTAAAGATACTGTAAATCTAAATTTAAAAAATCTGGTTTATGCTGCAATAAATATATCTTACAATACGAAATGTACTAACGCGACGGAATGCGCGAAATCACTCCATTTATTAGTACATATTTCAAAAAACACGTGCTAATACCATCACTTCCTCCTGCCTTACCGTTTCATTGTGGGCCTACTGATAGTTATTACTTAAAATTTTAAGTTCGTGTTTCTATCAATATTATATTGATATTAAACGACGAGTGGTTGCTGCATTTCATGTTGCACGTTGGGCTTAGCGAGCGAGTTGAAGACAGCGGAAATGTACACCTGTTGTGGTTCCGCACACCGGCGTTAAGTCCAAACTGCCGGAAACGGGAGACGAAGCGTGGATTTTTTGTTGGTGTGACTGTATGTCACATTGTGGAATACTTGTTAGTCAGTTATTGTATCTTTGACCTTGGAATATATTAAGCAAAATAAAAAGTTATACTAATACTACGTTATCTACTTTTGTTGCAAGTATATACATCATTAATTGTTGTAAATACTTAAAGAGGGCGTTCTACTCAGCCAGCGGTTTTCCACAGTAACAAACTCTAAAATAAATATAATATATTGTATTGATACTTGCTTGAAACACTCTTGGTGTCCAAGAGGTGTTTGTTCATTGTAAGACTCTTGATAAAGCATGGACGAGCTGTGTGCGAGTTCTATTTCCATGGTAATATGACATCAAGTTTCTTCCACGTGGCTTAATGTAATGATCATCGTACGAATTGATGTTTCTTTTGAATTTCGCGCAAAGCTACACGAGGGCTATCTGTGCTATACGTCCCTAATTTAGCAGTATAAGACTAGAGAGAAGGCAGCTAGTCATCACCACCCATCGCTAACTCTTGGACTACTCTTTTACCAACGAATAGTGGGATTGACCGTCACATTATAACGTCCTCACGGCTGAAAGGGCGAGCATGTTTAGTGTGCCTGGGATTCGAACCCGCGACCCTCGGATAATGAATGGAATGCCTTAACGACCTGGCCATGCCAGGCGCACTAATCGATTCATGCTTTTAGCAAAACAATCACATGGAAAAATTCAAATTAAAGCAATAAATTAGAAAACGTTTGGTCCCAGTTATACCGACAAGGTCTTAAATCCATAAGCACACGCAAGAACATACGCTTTAAACTTGCTGCAGCCTTTTTCCATGTGACCGATCAAAAGGTTTTAACCTTGGACACAGATTATGTTGGTTCAAAATGCAAGACCTAATCCTCCTTAAGATTTATTTAGGTTCATGTTATTTATGGTTTAGAACAACATTAATCATTTTTAGTATAATATTACACACGGTCTTCGAAGAACCTTTTTTTAATTCCTTTTTTCCGGTTATGCTTGGTTCTGGATCACATAATACAGAAAGCAAGCTCATTTCTAGAACCTGCTCTGGGTTAATGATAGCTTCTATAATCGTGTAAATTTAACAGCCGCTTCGTAGAGCTTGGATTCGGGGCACATTTAATATTTCACTTTGAACATACACATATATGATTTATATTATCATACTCACTTATTCTCCATCTCCATATCAATCTACATATAGATATCAACTTTATGAATATATGTTTTTTAACATATAAAGAAGCAAACATGAGAGCAGCCATAGAATATCATCCACTTTAAAATATCATGGAGTAACCTTTAGCTTGTAAATTAAACAATCGTGCATTGGATTATGATTTATGCTGACACGTTATCTCTTTTGTTTATTATAAAAATCTGCGTCCACGTTTTCGATTTAATGATTATTGATGTTTATATTCATCATAATTCGTGATTACATGCCAGCTACACTGATTACATAGTTTAAGTATTTTGAGCTTTAAACACGGAGTAAAACAGGGTAGTATTTCTCGGCTTCAAAAAGGTCTTGTATTACATGATAATAAATGGTTTCTCTTTTCATATAGCTTCTGTAAAGCCAAAATATTTATGTCGAACACGACTTATACGATGGTGTGTGTGTGTGTTGAGGTAAACAAAACATTATAAGAATAATTCTCAGAAAACTTGAACAGCATGTTGAACATGTTTGGAAAAAAAAAACGAAGACAGTGATGATTTGATCTTAAAAAAACAACAACATTTGAACATGGAGAGAATCTGTTCTTAAAAGGATATCTGAAGATGGGAAGGGTTTGTTCTTGCAAAGCTATTTCAACATAGGGAGTAACTGCCTTTAAAAATATATGTGAACATTTTATTTGTTCTTTAAGAGCTACCTGAACGTGGGGTAGGTCTGTCCTTATACAACTATCTGAACATGAGAATGATCTGTTTTTAACAAGCTTTCTGAACGTTCTCTTACAATACTCATTGTAACTGTAAAAGTAACAGGATGTTTTCAAAGGTAATTACTTCATACGGTACTCTCCGTTGTGCAGCTCACTTAAGTGAACCATGTTGTCTGTTTACCTACCCATGTAAACGCAACAAGTAAACCGGTGTCATCTGTTTCTCTACACATTTAAATACAATATTGTCAAACTTTCTGTGAGTTGGAAATCAAATATCACTTTATTTATAGTGTTACGCTTGTGTTGATAATGCCGAATGTGTTTCGAAAAGTGGTTATTTAATTGTTTTTAGAAAAATTTTACAGAATGTAAAAAGGATGGTTGTTATAGGTTTACGAGAAATGTAATAAACTGACTGAACTTTGTTGTACGATATCCAAAGGATGGAAAAACACCAACAACACATATACAAGATCAATCAAATCCATCTCATAGAATTTCTGATGTCTTATTTAGGGAAGAGTGTTACTTCTTATCTCTTAGTCGAATGTACCCTCCTTATATCAACTTACACGTTTTACACCGAACTATTCACTTGCACGTTTTATATACAGAAAATACACCAACTTAAGTATGTTTCACACCGAACTGCCTACGAATCTAACATGTTTCGTGCAGAACTGATAATGAACTTACGTTCTGTAAGCATCGCATATAATCTTAAACATTCTACACAAACCTGCATATTAGTTCACACATTTTACACAAAGCTACAGAGAGAACGTTAAGAAGATTCCAGAAGTGATCAAATGCACAAAAAAAAGATAGTTTTCATTATTTGACATTTAGCGGGTTTTAAAGAAAGCCTATGGTGATATAAACTAGTTTGTGCGAAAACTAACTCTAGACAAACTTTAGTTTCTGTTTGTATTAGACCAAAAGTATACAGGGGGCCGTCCGCAATATTTCCATCACGGGCTTCGAACCAAGGATTTTAGTGTTGCAAGTCCATAAATTTACCTCCGAAGCACCAAGGGACCGTGTTAATAGTTCTGGCATTTTAGTGATTGTCTTATTCGTTCGGTAAAACAGACAGGATTGTTTTAATAAAAACTG
This sequence comes from Tachypleus tridentatus, assembly GCF_004210375.1. Lineage (NCBI taxonomy): Eukaryota > Metazoa > Arthropoda > Merostomata > Xiphosura > Limulidae > Tachypleus > Tachypleus tridentatus. Next base: position 31,104,396 of record NC_134828.1, on the reverse strand, counting down.
TATGTACTCTAGATTTCTACGATTATTTCTTTTTGTAATTTAAGGAAATAATGACTTAAGCTCTTTATGAGAACCGAACCAGCAGAGCAATGAATATGAATAAATCAGCAAATTATATTTCGTTATTTCTCAGATAAGATGCTTTGTTAAAATATTAGAAACTCAAAGTGTGACGGGGAAACTACCAAGTAAGAGTGTACCACGCCTAGCAACTACCACGGAATGGCGTAGTGAATGTTAACATTAAACTAATTGATTTAGCGACAGAGGAAAATAAAAACTCACAAAAGTAAGGATTGAAATTCCATACGTGCGAATGGTTGTAATACATATTTTGTGCTTTCAAATGTTTCGTTTTTCTTGATAAAATGGTTTTATTAGTTTTATAAAATGCATTGAAAATGTTATTATAATACACTATTTTATTCACTATTATACTTTTCCCTAAAAAAAAAAAAAAGTCTGATTGTATATATGAAATAATGTGTTTGAGCATGTGTTTGTACGCAGGTAATTATTATTATTTTGCTTCATATCCTTGGGTTTTACTATGGCGCAGCGGTAATTATAAGGGCTTATAACACTAAAAATAGGCTTAGCATATCGGAAGTGGACACAGTTACAAATAGCGCCTAAAGTAGATATATGCTTAATGATAAATAAAAATATGCTTCTGTTTGAGTAAAATTAATGTTTAACGACGAATAAACACACGTTCTTGAACGTGTGAATAAACACATTTGAGAAGAAACACAAAACATTTACTCTATGCTATAAATTATTTGAAATAATGTACCTTAAATATTTCCAAGGGAAATAGAAAATAAAAGGAAGGCTTAAAAATATACAATAATTACAAAGGGAACATTTTAATTATAGTATGATAATATGTTATTTCTGAAGTAGTTAATACATTAAGGAAGATAACTGAGTTCGGTTATGTGAGAGTTTTTAATTTTGTGAAGGATACAAAGGCAGTATATTTCAAATACAGAAGCAATTTCTTAAAGATATATAAAAACAAGGCCCGGCATGGCCAAGCGTGTTAAGGCGTTCGACTCGTAATCCGACGGTCGGGGTTCGAATCCCGGTGGCACCAAACATGCTCGCCCTTTCAGCCGTGGGGGGTTATAATGTTACGGTCAATCCCACTATTCGTTGGTAAAAGAGTAGCCCAAGAGTTGGCGGTGAGTGGTGATGACTAGCTGCCTTCCCTCTAGTCTTACACTGCTAAATTAGGGACGGCTAGCGCAGATAACCTTCGAGTAGCTTTGCGCGAAATTCAAAACAAAAAACAATATAAAAACAAAAGAAAAACATATATTTGTTATCTGTCAATTATAACCAAGTATAGTTTATTAACGCAAGTTAGTTGCAAAACAACGCGATCAATAAGTTTTCAAGTTTGTTTTTGGATAAAAGTTAGTAGCGTATTAAAAATATAAAAAAAAACACATCTTTTGCTTGAAGATTCAAATTTTTTTTATTTGATTTAGGTAGTATTAAAGAGAGAGTGTTTTAAGTGTATTTGCATTTGTAATGGAGATAGTGATATAATCCTTGCAGTGAACAATACACGTTATGAAAATTTAAAGACCTGATCTTTATTATTAGATACAAACAAAGCCAATGACAAGATATATAATTGCGTCATTGAATGACTGTTTAGGCCTATTACGTAAATGTACATTGAAAGTAAAATGATTTATAATTAAACTGCAATTTATTTATTAACTGTCTTCACAGTGACTCAACGCTAAGAACAAGAAATTATAAAGTTAAATTCGATGTTCAATTCCCGCACTAAACACATCTCAAATAGTCTGTTGCGTAATTTTCCACTTAATAATAAACAAACAGACACGTATAACATCCTCACAACTACAAGTATGGAGCGTATTTAGCAGCACATCACAGCATGAACTTTAGACTTTGAGATATGCAGCCCGGCATGTTAACCAGTAGACCACAGCCTGCGTCTGAAATAGAACTTAAAATATTTCATTTTATACATTTGTATTCGTTAGGTTGATTTTAATTTTAAAATCGCGTAGTTTTTGGATAAGTGAAAGACAAAAAACACACACGTCAAGACGTGTACGTCTTTGTTTTCAGTCTAGAGAAAAAAAAAACTTATTAATTATTAGGTTTACAACGAGAAACAAATATATCATTCACTGTAAGCCCGCTTCTATAAGTTGGATCATAGAACGTACACCTGCAACGTTCTTGTTTTGAGGGCGAGGCTGGATATAAGTTCCATGGAAGAGCGGAAATTAGGAGGGCGAATCTTTGGATGCAGCACGTTTCCTCAAAATGGCAACTCCCTGTATATGTTGATCTCAAAAGCCCTCTTGGGTGGAACGTAGAGCCAAGAGGTAAGTTCTGTTGGTAATTCAGCAGGATAACAAAGAGATACACAACATTTTACTAAAGCACTCTTTATCATATTCTGCTCGAAATTGGAGGTTTTTTAGTGTATGTGTCTACTTGCCTCGTTTTCGTAATGAATGCATTAGCATCCAACTGGTAGCTACAATTTATTCTAATCTTTTGCATTCTTACGTGAGTCTATGTGTAGCTTGTGCTTATGTTCGTAGCCTCCTGCATGGTTGTAACCGAAGTGAAGGAAAGGGAGGGGAAAAAGTCTCCGTTCTAGATGACAGCAACTAAAAGCTTGAAGCAAGTAACCTCGACCCGAACGCCCCCTCATGGCGCACCTAGAATTTGAATCATTCATCGAATTAAACGGACATTTTTGTGAGAGAGGTTAAAGATAGAAATTAAGGTATGGACGTTGTTATACTAATGATAGTGGCAAATTCTGAAAACAACCCATTTATTTTTTCATTACCTATCACATACACACAGATATAATAAGGTTTTATTAACCCTAAAACATTACCTCAGAAATCAGACAAACATATATATATATATATATATATATATATACATAACGTACTTTTTATTTGTTTTTTTGTTTGTTTTGAATTTCGCGCAATGCTCTCAAGGACTATCTGCGCTAGCTGTCCCTAATTTAGCAGTGTAAGATTAGAGGGAAAGCAGCTAGTTATCACCACCCACCGCCAACTCTTGGGCTACTCTTTTACCAACGAATAGTGGGATGACCGTCACATTATAACTCCCCCACGGCTGAAAGGGCGAGCATGTTTGGTGCGACGGGGATTCGAACCCGCAACCCTCAGATTACGAGTCGAACGCCTTAACCCACCTGGCCATGCAGGGCCGACGTACTTTTTAAGATATCAATGTTCAATGGAAAAATAGTCTACTGCTCATTTTAAATTCATTATTACAAGGAACTGGTTATAAACTTCTTCATGTTAGTACAAAAAAAGGAACTTAAAATTAATAACTGTAGCCAAAATGTAACTTGGTGTAATAGGTGGTTTGCTGCCATTTTCTTATGGCTTGTATAGCTAGTAAAGCAAAATATTCAAGTTTCCTGCTAAGATTTTGCCTCTGTTTTATCAAGATGTAGTTTTCTTATCTTAAAGAATGGTATTGTCATCTATTCTCATCAAGTAACAAAACCTTTGCAACACTCGTATTCGTTTCATGGTGTGTTTTTTAATAAACTTTCCAAACAACTGATTTATAGTGAACATGAAAAGTATAGACAGATTGCTATTCGATATTCGATTACACTACTTATATTTGTATAGGTTTCTGCATATGTAGTTAAACTCTTTATCCGTTTATTAAATAAAATTGCAATGATTTAAAGTCATTCTTATTTTCCCAGGTTAAAGTTTATTTTGAAAAAATCAACATTCAAAATCAAAATGTGATTGACGAGAAATTTTCTGAACTCAACTTTTTTTTCAAAACTTCTTAAAATTATGATTTTACTCAAGTTTATTTTAATTTTACACAAACTTATTATGATCTCACTCAAGTTTATTTTAATCCTACACAAACTTATTATGATTCTACTCAAGTTTATTTTAATCCTACACAAACTTATTATGATCTCACTCAAGTTTATTTTAATCCTACACAAACTTATTATGATCCCACTCAAGTTTATTTAATCTTACACAAACTTATTATGATTCCACTCAAACTCATAAGGTATTTCATTTCGCAAACTGAGACAAAGTTGCTGAATTCTAGTAATTGAATTTAATTTCATCAATTTCTTTAAACATGTGTTATGGGAAAAATAATAATTTTTTCTATACTTTCTTGAGATGTTTACTTGTTTTTACATTTTAAGAATTAGATTCACAGAATAAATAAGTGTGTCTAAGTAATATGTATAAAAGTACGAAATAAATAAGCTTAGTTTCAAAATAAGATCCTTTTAAGTTTTATAATAAAGCTATTTGTTGTGTTACAGTACAGAAAACACTTACATTGGCATCTAGTTACTAAGTGTTCTTCTACGTAAGAATAAATTTAGATCGTCCCCAGTAGTATCATGATTATAACATAAACAAAGAAAATACAGTTTCAAAATTTAATGTATAATGCAAGCACTGCACGATCTTTTAACCTTGCTACACGAGTTAAGTGTTTTTTTTTTTTACAATGTTTGCACAAAGCTACTTATGGAGATATCTGCGCATCGCCGTCCATAATTTTGAGCTGAAAAGGCCAGAAGGAAAGCCGATAAGTAAAAGCACCTGTTTCCAAAACTACGCTATTTCTGTCTGTCTGACCGATTAGCAGTCATCATTCCTATAGCACATCCATGATATCCCATTGCGGAGTTAGTTCTCTCGGTAACAGGACAAGGTCCATGAATACTCGAAATCTCAGTCCAAACAAACTATCCACTGGATTCATCCTGCTTCGTATAGAATCACATAATTCTGTGTTGTTACATTTCCCATGGGTTTTATTTACAATTAGCAGCAATACGCTTGTTCGTACCACTTACAGTTTGATTTTATTTAAAAACATTCTGTGACAAACCTGAATGGTTGAGCCCATAGATAGATATCTGTAATGCTATTGTACGAAGTTAGAGATTTCAAACTTGACGACAGCAGTCTTTCTCAACAGTGTTTACTTGAAACACAATTCAAATATATCGTTTCTAGTATTACTTTGTTATTTTACTTTGGGTTTTATTTCTTAAGGTGCAGTAGGCTTTAGAGGGTAAGCAGTTTTTCACCATAAAACCAACTGACTTAACCATGTAAAACACCACAGACATCTTCTTGTGAGTTACGTTGACAGTGGATTTTGTTATAATTTGTGACAGTAATATTACCATTTTATTGTAAAGAACATAGCATCACAATAACATTAACATTTAATTGTAAAGAACATAGCATCACAATAACATTAACATTTAATTGTAAAGAACATAGCATCACAATAATATTAACATTTAATTGTAAAGGACAAAGCATCACAATAATATTAACATTTAATTGTAAAGAACATAGCATCACAATAATATTAATATTTAATTGTAAATAATATATAGTTGCAACAAATATTAACAATTGCTTAAAATGAGTGGGATTACAGGTATTATGTTGCTGGGATTTTATACTTTGAAATTAAATCCAAAATAATCGTATGCAAAGATTGTGTCATGTTTTCTTTGTTTCTTAGCGGATGAGAATTTAAAATATACTGCGAAATAGCTTGAGAAATAGCGTTTTGTTATTATTATTCACCTTTCATGAGTTCGAAGTTATACGGAACACGTGCATTTTGCAGAGCTGGAAACTTTTACAAAATGCTTTAGTCATGGTTCTTAAATCGCTTCTAATTGAACTTTAGGTTATTCTACATAGTTTATCGAGTATTTAATTTTTCTGTTTGTTTGTTAAGAAGTACATTACGTAACAGAAACAACCGCTTGCATAGTTGAGTCCATGTGACGAAACAAGTTGAGCAGCTTTCCCATTATGTTTCTTTAAGCTGGTTGGTTGTTCTTACTACAGAAAACAAATACATGAAAGAAGTCTCCCGCTATCATGAACTCTGATACAGGGCTAACGCGTTAGCTATGCTGATAAGTCACCTTTCATTGATTCGAACAACCTGAACACGCGCAATATAGAGGTTATAATGATAATTTAGAACTGTGTTTTGTGATATATGAAGACACGCTAAAACAGGTGTAAGTATGATATAAAAATTAAAGTAACGCATGTTGGAAGGTTAGAATTGTTTGTCTTATCGTGACGAATGTAATACCACACGTGTAGTTTGTCTTATCGTGACGAATGTAATACCACACGTGCCTTTCGGAAAACATCAGTTGTTTAATTGCACGAATCCCTGAGTGGTACGTAATTAACACGTTGTTTAGTCATACTTTTGCTATGCCTAATCCATATTGATCCTACCAAGCCTCCGGTAATTATAATCTCTGTCAGTTTGTAACGTGAGCATCACCTATTTAAACAAGTGTAGCAGTTGTCTCTGAAGGTAAAAGGTTAGTTGAATATTGCATTTTGGCCAAGAAATGATCACGTGAAAGCAATACACTGTCGAACGTACTTTTATTTATACAGTTCACATTTGTAAGTAAAACATATACATTAATCAGTTTATGAAATGGCTTTGTTCATTAACCGATGCACGTTCAAGTTTCATTATGAATCAGAAGAATACAAAATACTCTTATTAGCAGTTAAAGTAAGGCTAACAAAGAAAGCTCAGTAATTGGTTATTCATGAAAAGGGATATTGTGAGATCACGTAGCAGCAGACTACATCGATTACTATCCGTGGAGAATATTAGTGAATTGTGATTCTCCGAAAGTATACAGACGATGAAAAGCGGATTATATACATAAAGTTGTGTACGTGTAGTATGTTATAAAAATTAACTTACTAAAATTACAATGCACTGTGTGACTTAACAGTATTGTTTGTTTTAGAGACAGTTAATCGCAGATGGGAACGTAAAGGTTTACCGCAGAACCAATACACCATTGCAGAAATAACACTGAAGGGTGTTTTCAGAGTTAAAGAGAATACCTTAGTTTGAATTTTAAAACTAACAAGATCTCTGTAAGTTTACTTTTGGGGTTCGTGTTTCAGGAAGACGGATTACATGACCTCTGTCCACTCGGCAGACAACAAATAGCACAATGTGACTTTGTTATAATAAACAAACACATATTTTTGGGGATTATCTGTTCATCTTCGTAAAGTGATTTACAAACTATTTTCGTCGCAAGTTTAAAAGATTTAGCCATATTTCATGATTCTAAAGCGTTTATCTACCGTTATTGGAGTCGAGTCGGGTGAGCTCTGAGACTTTTGATTTTAACATTTTTGATTCGAAATATTAATCGGTTTTCTTTCTCGACGTTTATAATGTTTATGCTTTTCTCAGGTAATTTCGTAAATTTTGCGTTGTTACTGTTTCAGCGTTTGTCTGAATGGACGGGATCAGATGATCTCTTGTTACTATTGTTTTAGTGTTTGTCTGAATGGACGGGATCAGATGATCTATTGTTAATATTATTTGATAAATGAGCTGGCTGATGTTACATATTTGGAGAATGCCCATGCTATGTATTTACCAAGGTTGTAATTAAACGATTCATATGTGGACATTATTGGTCGTAATGGACAATCTAGTTTATGGGTTTAGGGGATGCCGTATATTTGCGGTGTGCGTGAGTCGGTTTTACGTAGGTAGGAATAAAGTGTTTGTGAAATTGTGTTGGCTTTTTTCATTTGTAGTAGTAATTTGTTCAGTTGCGTCTCGTGTGTCTTTGTTGGATTTGTGTGTATTGGTTTAAATTTGTTCGTGTCTGATAGGATGTTATTCATTTTTGGATGTATTCATTCGTGTTCATTATGACTATAGCGTTACCTTATCTGCTTTTAAAATTTTATGTTTTGTCTTGTTTTTTAGGTTTTATGCAATTAATGTCTCTTTTTGTAAGGTTGTTTTTCCATCAACATAATTTCACAAAACAGAAAACTGAAAAACAACCTTACAAAAAGAGACATTAATTGCATTAAAAACCTAAAACAAGACAAAAACATAAAAATTCTAAAAGCAGATAAAGGTAACGCTATAGTCATAATGAACACGAATGAATACATCCAAAAAATGAATAACATCCTATCAGACACGAACAAATTTAAACCAATACACACAAATCCAACAAAGACACACGAGACGCAACTGAACAAATTACTACTACAAATGAAAAAAGCCAACACAATTTCACAAACACTTTATTCCTACCTACGTAAAACCGACTCACGCACACCGCAAATATACGGCATCCCCAAACCTCATAAACCAGATTGTCCATTACGACCAATAATATCCACATATGAATCGTTTAATTACAACCTTGGTAAATACATAGCATGGGCATTCTCCAAATATGTAACATCAGCCAGCTCATTTATCAAAGACTCTTTTAATTTCAAGTCTAATCTAAATCAACTTAATCATAAAGCCTTAATGGCCAGTTTCGATGTTATATCCCTCTTTACAGAAGTTCCAACCACTGAAGCCTGCAAGATAGCCTTAGAACTCTATATCCGAGACCCTAACCCAACTATAGAAATTCCCAGTAACCAGTTAGCAACCCTCATAGAATTCACCACGATAAAGACAAACTTCATGTTCAACAACCAAAACTATATACAAACAAACGGCTCTAAGCATGGGCAACCCAGTATCACCAGTTCTAGCCAATATTTTTATGACACAAGTTGAAACACAAGCAATTAACACAGCATTACATCCACCACTATACTGGTATAGATATGTAGATGACACGGTTGCGGGATTCAAATCTACAGAACACATACTTAATTTTTTCAATCACATTAACTCTATACATCCCAACATCAACTTCACATGTGAACAGGAAGAAAACAATCAAATATCATTTCTTAACCTCAAAATTACAAGAACTGATACACAATTTCAAACAGAAATCCACCGAAAAATCACCCATACTGGACTATACATTCCTTGGGACTCAGCACATGAAACAAAACAAAAAACTCAACATACTAAGAAACCAAATAAACACAGCCATAAAACTATGCTCACCAGATAAAATTAACGATGAATTAGACAAAATAAAACAATACTTCACCAACATCAATAAGTTTCCTCCACAAACCATAGAAAACATTATACGCACACACCTAGACAGAAAGCAAAATCAACCAACTAAAGTAAATACAGCTCACGAATCAAAAAACCACGAAACCATATACTGCTGTATACCATATATTCCTGACATCAGCAAACAAATAACCAACATTTGGCAAAAAATTAGTAACAAAATATGACATTCCAATTAATACCAAATTTATTCAAAAACCCGGCACAAAACTGAGGTCTATACTATGTAAAAACTACACTGACAAACACCACACCAACATTATTTATAAAATACAATGTGATAACTGCCACGACTTCTATATTGGAGAAACAAGTAGAAAATGGAAACCAGATTCAAAGAACATAAAAGTCACCTTCACACGTTTTCGAACACTGCAAGTCAAATAAACACAACATAACCATAGAAAACACTCAAATACTAAATAAAGAAACAAACATAAACAAACGTAAAATTAAAGAAGCCTTACTTATACAACAACTTAAACCCAAAATAAACCAATATAAAGGAACGCCTTTATACCTATATTAATATAATAAATAAAATTATATATTCAAACATCTAATACCGCCCTACATTTCGACACACAGTTACACAACCCCTTTTAGTGTTTGTCTGAATGGGCGGGGCCAAATTATTGCTTGTTACCATTGTTTTAGTGTTTATCTGAGTGGGTGGGATCAAATGATTTCTAATGTTTTAGTGTTCGTCTGAAGGGGGGGTAAGTTGATTTCTTGTTACTATATTTGTCTGTTTGAATGGAAGGAATAATATGATTTTTTGTTGTTATTGTTTTAGTGCCACCGAAATAGGTTAGCCTTTTATTTTTATACAGGGTGTTCGGAAAGTCACTGTGCACTTGTATAATTATTAACAGACATGTTTTAATATAGAATACAGGAGGTAAATATGAATGACAATTATAAACAATGTTGAAAGTGACCCCCGTTGGCATCAATACAGGCTTGGATCCTTCTTATTTTGTTTCTAAACACCGCTATCAGTTGAAATAGACTGAATAAAATATGATTACAAAACTGCACAGTGACTTTCTGAACACCCTGTATTTCTAATGTTGTTCTAAATATGTCGGATAGATGATCTCAGGTTGCTAAATTTTTTGTAAGTGACGAGATTTATTGTTGCTAAATTTTTAGTGTCCGTCTGAATGGAGTGAGTCAGGTCATCTATTGCTACTATACGTTTGGTGTACATCTGAATTTGGTGTGCCAGGTGATCTTTTGTTACTATAGTTTTAGTGTCCATTTGAGTAGGATGACTCAGTTCATCCATTGTTGCTATATTTGAGTGTCCATTCGAATTGGTTGGGTCAAAGGATCTATTGTTGTTATATTTTGTCGTTCATCTGAATGAGGTGTTCCATGGTGGTTTTTGACAACATTGTTCTGTTTAAAGGTATAGAGATATCAGGTGATCTTTATAGCCAGCATTTGGATAACAGTTTATTTCAACTTTATTTAATGTTTATCTTAACAGTATTTTACGGTGTTGAAATTAACTGTAAAGCGATTAGCCAGTCAGATTCTTGGAGCACCAGGCTGTTGATAGACTTAATTTGGATTTTGATATGTCCCGTACTAAAAAGAAGCTCATTCGATGGACTATAAAATAACATAGAATAAAAAAGCAATAACAAACGTGGTATTGTTTGTTTGTTTGTTTTTGAATTTCGCGCAAAGCTACACGAGGGCTATCTGCACTAGCCGTCCCTAATTTAGCAGTGCAAGACTAGAGGGAAGGTAGCTAGTCATCATCACCCACCGCCAACTTTGGGCTACTTTTTTATCAATGAATAGTGGGATTGACCATCGTATTATAACACCCCCACGGCTGAAAATGCGAGCATGTTAGGTGCGACGGGGGATTGGAACCCGCAACCCTCGAATTACGAGGCGAACGCCTTAACCCACCTGGCCATGCTGGGCCAAACGTAGTATTTGTAAAGACATAATTAGGCAAAAAAATCAAACAACAACGATAAAAAAATGGATAAATTAATAATTTGTGAAGAAAAAAATTTGAGCAAAGATTGTTAGTTTAAAAATTATTTCAAGCGTTTTAACAGAATTGAATGATTATAAAAATGTTTCTGTCGTGCGTTAAAATCAATAATTACCTTAACTGATAAAGCAAAGTCTTTTCAATATTTCCTGTGTACCTACAACAGAAGTAGTTCTAATTAGTTCAAGTACATTTGTAACCACAAGTATACGTAATAATGTTCGCATGGCCTTTTTAAAAAGAAAAAAGAAAACCTTTTACTGACAATATTTAAATAAAATTATTTTCAAAATTTTTTCGTAGTTCAAATTATACCAAATGTTTAAAGTTTTGGAAGTTCATGTTTTAAAAACTATCATTTTACTAAAGACATGGAACGAACGGCTTTAACTCAAACATTTTATTAAATAACGAAGTACAGGCGTGTGAACACATTGCATATCTATTATCTTTTCCTCTTTGCATATTAAAATGAACGTGTTTCTACTCTCACTTGTTACATAACATGTGACATTGTGAGAGATGTTATGTAAATAATCGGTCACCTTTTTTTTTTAATCATGATCCATATGTCGTTTATAGAGTTAATGCTTCGTGCAAATATGGTCGGAAAACACATGAACACCTGGAGAATCAATCACTACTTGGGTGTGGCGCCCAGCACCACGAGTCCCAAGTGATTATAAACGTCATTAACTCGGTGTAATTTGTCATCGGAAGAGGCCACGAATATGCTCTGTGAATTCCCGTCCAGGAAAATAGCACTCGATCAGAGAGATACCAACTGGTACAGGCAACAAAGAATGCGCTTGATCTGTGACGTCATGCCCATTACACCTTAAAACAAATAGGTCTCTATCATGTTCTGACCGTATTGTCCATGAAACAGCAGAATATGTCTCTGTAGCGCACATTAGCGTCTTACGTAGTTGAAGACAGACCTCGGGATACGAGTGGAATCAAATACATCTCGTTTTGGATCATTTTATTCTCAGCCAAGAAGGGTAGCTAGACTACCAGGCTATTTGTGTTGAAGTAATTTGGTTTGGTTTTGTTATGAAAATATTCAAACAATTTTCAGTTTCTTGGTCATTAGAAGAATATTTATTGTTTGGGAGAACTTTTCTCGTCAAAATTTATGATCATGAGATGCTTATCTGCTGTTTCTTGGTTTGTAATGTAACATTTCTTTTGGAAGACACCTCCATTTGATCACTATCAACAGTAGGACTGTTTTGTTTGTTTTGAATTTCGCGCAAAACTACACAAAGGCTATCTGCGCTAGCCGTCCATAATTTAGCAGTGTAAGACTAGAAGAAAGGCAGCTGATCATCACCACCCACCGCCAATCTTTGGGCTGCTCTTTTATCAACGAGTAGTGGGATTGACCGTCACGATGTAACGCCTCCACAGCTGAAAGGGCGAGCATGTTTGGTGTGACGGGGATTCGAACCCGCGACCATCGAGTGCCTTAACCACCTGGCCATGCCAGGCCATTAACAGTAGGAAGAGAATATATGTTGTGTGGTGATTTGCTATTTAACATTTTGAAAATACATCACCTCTTTATTATCATAATCACTGGAAGAACAGTTCTTAACTTTAGTTACTTCTATAGAAATTCACCTCACTTCCTCATCACATTAGATGAGCAAGTCTTGTTCCAGAGCTTTCATTCTAACTCTTCTAAAATTGGTCATTTCTTCATCACTATGACCATGAAAAATGTATGTATTTGCTGTTCAGGATAAATTTCCTAGAAGGAGTTACTTAATTAGTGTAATCATGAGAAGAGTGCCTGCTGTTCCAGAACTTCTAAGGCGCTTTTGGTTACAGAAGTCACGTGCTCTGATCATTTGAAAATACTTACTTCTCTTTAACAGTCTGACTTTCTGACTAACTGCAATCCACGTGACTGATTATTTGCATCACTAATTTTATTAAAATTTTGAAGTTGTTCCATGTAAAGAATCGCCTTTCGAAACAGTGTTCAAGAAAATACCAGAACGACAAAGGTAAGAAATAAACATGGATCTGTTGGTTTGAAAATACCCGTTACCTTTAACAGAAGAAAAATAATTGTATGTAACAACAAATTAGATGTTTAATTAGTGTATAGAGTAACAACTTCGTTATTGCATATAATTATGTAATTTACAGATACAGTTGTCTCTGTCAGAAAAATATGAGTCGTGGTTTCATTTGACTCTCAATTTAATTTTGGTCGTGGAGATAAACATAGGATTCTATTGGTCGTGAAATAGTTGTGTTTAACGTTTGGTGGAGCTAAGCACTGAGTTTTGTTGGCTGCGAAAAATATTATCAATATTTTGAATGTACTAAACAAGTGTATATATGATGGAAGACGATACTTTAACACAGATTGCTATATGATCCTGTACTAAACAAGTGTATATATGATGGAAGACGATACTTTAACACAGATTGCTATATAATCCTCTGATAAATTTTGAATTACGAAGTGAAATGTTGAACTAACCTTAAAGAACTAAACTAAAAAAAAAGAAGCGCACAATGTTTATATGACTAATATAATAGCACTAGGACATCACGAACATGATTATAGCTCAGAAAACATGAACAGCACGAACCTGAATGCTATTTGTTTCAAATTGTTTCTGTTTATTTGCTGTTGTTGTTGTTTTCTGTAGCGAAAATAAAATAACATTCTCACTTATTTTAATTTGATAACTTTTGAAGAGAGGAAATAAAACCCTGAAGTTAATAATTTATAAGAAGTGTTTTCAACTCAAGTGGGACGACCGAAAGAAGACGTGCATGCGTATTTTCTTATAGCAAAGCCACGTCGGGCTATCTGCTGAGCCCACCGAGGGGAATCGAACCCCTGATTTTGCGTTGTAAATCCGAAGACATACCGCTGTACTAACGGGGGGTCGAAAGAAGACAACTGTTACCATTTATTAGTTTAACATAGTGCGTCATGATTGCTCTCGAGCGTTTCCAGTGCTTTTACGCTTCCCAGAACTACGATCCATCAAACAAAAAGTAACAAAGAAAGAAGAGAGACCTAATTTCTCTGACCTAGCACCTGACCAGTGTAACACTTCTTTTCGACGAATCTAGTTAACACGCTGAAAAAAAGTAGTAGACAGAACACCGATTACTTTCTAAAGTTATAACTAGATTTTGCGTTGATGGACAGGTATTTGCTAGCGGCTCCGTTGTTTTATTTCTCGGTAAGAAAATTCACACATTACCCTAAAGTTGCGAGAACCGAGATCTCTTGGTAAATTATAGAAGTAACCTTAGGACACCAGGAGGCAGCACGTGATCGAGAGACTCTGAAGCTCACCAGGGGTGAGTGTCAAGTGAGGTGTGAAATAGGCTAATAATGAAGAATACCAAGTACTGTATAGCTAATATCGTTCTCTCTCTGACCGCATGACCACAGGATACCATAAGACTCCTACAGCGATAAGAGATTCCGTGCTCGGTAAACTCTTTTCAGTTTAATTGAAAGATGTTTGCTGTCGACTTGAGGAGAAGTCTTCAAAGATGGTTTCCATTAAATACACGTTTACTTGACATTTTCGATTTGGTAAAGCAAGTACATTTCAGACAAAATGAAATTTAATGGTCTTTAATGAACTAAAATTAGTCAAAACCGCGTGATAATTCGCAAATGTTTCGATCAGTTATTCACAGCAAGGAAATATTTGCGGAATAACTGTTTGATATTGATCGACGGTTCCGATAGGTGGACTTAGCAGATAGCTTGATGTGGCTTTGCAATAAGAAAAATACACGCACGGTTTCTATAAATTAACGTTTATTAAGTTGGCACTGAACCAGTTTACTGCGACTGTCAATTATATGGGTAGTGTTAATTTTATTTTTAAGTGTTATATGTAAGTTTTAAATGATATATAGTGTTAAGACACGTGTATTTGTATGTTTTTTTTCCTCATAACAAAGCTATATCGGGCTATGTGCTGTATCCGACGAGGGAAATAAATATGTTTACATCATTTAAAAAATACATGAAACTCGGTCTATTTTTATATTTGTCTTTTCGCTGAGTCATACTGGTTAAGGGAAATTCCTCCTGTCACCAATAGTAACGCTGGACGAGAATCACCAAGAGATCACGAATAAATGCAATACTTTATTTGGTACTGAACCGTGTATGTGTGGTACTTCTAGTTCTTTGTTAGTTTTCTTTAATTTTGCGCAAAGTTACACGAGGGCTATCTGCGCTAGTCGTCCCTAATTTAAGTCCTACATGACTAGAGGGAAGGCAGCTAGTCATCACCACCCACCGCCAGCTTTTGGGCTACTCTTTTACCAGCGAATAGTGGGATTGACCGTCACATTATAATGCCCTCACGGCTGAAAGGGTGAGCATGTTTGTTGTGACGGGGATTCGAAATCGCGACCCTCATATAACGAGGCTAGCGCCCTAACCACCTGGCCATGCCAGGCCGTTTAAGTTGTCATTTTTCATCACAGATAACTTATGCTATTAATTTACCCTTGTGAATTATTGAGCAGACAAATATAAGTATTATATATTAAATATCAGTTCTTTATAGCGAGTAAATGACAACTAACTAATCTGTACATATCGTTGGTATCATTTATTTATATTTTATTTGTGGTGATTTCAATATTTCTGAACATTTCGATTTTTGTTTATGTTCTCTTGTCTGATTGAAACTCTCTTAGTGTCGTGTCCTTCGTCAGTGTGTGGCTTCATTGTCCAGCTGCACGCATGCTTCAGAGACAAAACGTATTCTTGTTAAAATTTATTTTATTTGTGTTCTAATATCCGCTCCTTTTCTAAAGTAGTTATATATGTTATATTAACATAAAACTCGAGTCCGTCAAATGCCATTCTCTTTCCATATAAACGTAATGGTTTCTCGTGTTGTTGTTGTTTTACCCATAGTAACACGGTACTAAGTTAATATTACAGTTCCTGATCACTGTTTGTTCTTTCAGCATTAAACTCATCGAAACTAATCAAACTAATGGATGTAAACACAGCTTGGTGGCAACATAGATGATGTTCATGCAGCGTTAGTAGTCGAGTTATGTCAAGTTACATAATAGAAAAAGACCGCAAGATTTGGAAAAAAATAATTTGAAACAAGTGTTCGAAATTGGCAAAACACGTCTACTACAAAAACGGTATTGTTATTTTTCGAATTTGTGATTATTTCTTTTCTCTGCTCTTTTAATTTCTAAATCAAAATTTCTCTCACTTTAATATTTGTTTTCCATTCTAAGAATCGTTTATAGAACCCCTTCAACAATGTTTATTATAACAATATTTTGTGGTAAATTCCTCCACGCGGTACGAACGTGAATTATGATCTCTGTATATTTTAACCCTTCAACGATTCTGTCTTAGCCTTTTTCACGATGTAACACGATTTAAACCGTCTGACGAAGGGCTTCTGCCTGTAACGTTGCAAATAATAATAAAGCTTTTGTTATAGGCGTGTGTTTTACCAGTTTTTAATATTTTCTTCAATATGCGGTTACAGTTTTCTAGGATCTTTGATTCCCAATTATACTGTCCCTGTGTGTGTGTGTTTTCTTATGGCAAAGCTACATTGAGCTATCCGCTGTGTCCACCGAGGGAAATCGAACCCCTGATCTATACTGTCTCTAACAGTGAGTGTTCAGGAAATTATAATATTAATCAGTTGATTTAATACGTTTTCTACACGGAATTACCAGTCAGTTGGTGAGGTCAATGAGTGATCTGAGGCCAAGAAACAATATTGTGACCTACAAAGCCACTGACCCCATCTTTTCTTTACTTTATTTAAGAAATGTAAAAGTTTAATATTTATGTGTGTTTTTTTTTTTTTTGGTTGAGGTTATATCTAATGTGGCGATAGTCTTATCTTTAGTCATCTCTGGAATTTTTTCTTCTGAATTTCTTGTATGTGTTATCCAGCGCCAAACCTGGTTTGCGGCAATAATTTGATGTATTTATTCATGTATTATAAATGTCTCCGTGTTCACAAATTTTCATGTCTTGTGTATTTTCTAAAACTTTTTATTAAGGTAAAACAAAAACAACCTAACATCCACTTATTGGTAAGTAACTTCGTCAAAAGATTCAGTTACTTATAAACTAATATTTTACATTGTTTCCACGTTACAAAGCTTCACGGGGTCTATCTGCACTAGCCGTCCGTAATTAAGCAGTGTAAGACCACATGGAAAGCAGCTAGTCATCATCACCCACCGCCAACTCTTAGGCTACTATTTTGCCAACGAATAGTGCGATTGAACGTTACATTATAACGCCCCCACGGCTAAAAAGGCGAGCATGTTTGGTGTGACAGGAATGCAAACCCACGACCTTCAGATTACGAGTTGAGCGCTTTAACCACCTGCCCATGCTGGAGCTCCATGCTAAAGTTAACCCCAAGACTTTTGTACTTTTCTATTCTTTACTTTAATGTAATAGTCTCATCTCTAGAAATCTATGTTAAAAGATTCTTTCTTCTTCACACTGACAAGGTTTTCCATTTTATCTTTAAAAGTAAGGTGATACATAATTTAAACAATTTTTATTTAATAAGAACGTAAAACATAGTAAGTGTAAAAGTTTACTTTAGCTGTGGCATAATTCAGAATAAATAAAGGGTGAAAATTATGTTTTGGCCTTGGTATGCTATATTCTAAGTTAGACACGTTTGTATTTTTAATTATGGTAACTGAGCTTTAAGTATTATAAGAAAAGGTCTGAATACAGTATTCGTTTGTTTAAAATTAGAAACATTTAAATCTGGCGTGTGATGTACACCTTATCACATAATATACCACATTTACGTGTAGCATCTGATCAGGTCTTGCTTTGTCATAGAAACCTTTGTGACGTGTCAAATAGTGTTCAAGGTTACAAACATATGAAACTAATTTTAGTGTGTAATACCTAAGGTTAAAAATGCTTAAAATAATCTTTGGTAAGATATGTTAATGACTTGGAACGTGGCCTGGCATGGCCTAGCGCGTTAAGGCGTGCGCTTCGTAATCTGAGGGTCGCGGGTTCGCATCCCCGTCGCACAAAACATGCTCACCCTTTCAGCCGTGGGGGCGTTATAATGTGACGGTCAATCCCACTTTTCGTTAGTAAAAGAGTAGCCCAAGAGTTGGCGGTGGGTGGTGATGACTAGCTGCCTTCCCTCTAGTCTTACACTGCTAAATTAGGGATGGCTAGCACAGATAGCCCTCGAGTAGCTTTGTGCGAAATTCCAAAACAAACAAACAGACTTGGAACGTCCTGACCTGACTGTTTTTGCCATTTAAAGATATTCTATTCTCAGGATTCTTTATTTTAAGACGTACCTGAATTTTTAGTACCTTAAGATGATTGTTAGACTACACCTATAAACTGAAACACACATCTTAACTAATTAAAGCTTTCACGTAATCGCTTTAGTGAATGACAAAACCACCTGTGTTGTGCAAATGTCAACGGACTTTTATGTAGGACAAAACTGTCTCTGGACGACCTTTATGCACTGATAGCTATTTGGCAAAATGAAAATTAATTAGTTTTGTAGTTCGGAGATGCAGTTTAAATTAATGCTGGATGTTTGACGTTAATGTACCAGAAATGAGTCATACAAAATAAAGCTAATATGTGACTAACTCAGCTGTGGCACACAAGTCTGCTACTTTTGGAATTGATATAGCGACAGTTTTTTCCTTTCAGACCAAAGTAAGTTACAAATTTTTATAATCGTTTTTAGAGAACCTTCGTCCTGAGGAAAATAATTTTTCTTTTGTGGCAAATGTGTAGAAACTAGTTTCATTGTTTTTAGTAAAACGTACCAATTGATACGTATTTATTTTCATTAGATTTAACGTGATTATATTTTAATTAGAAATTTAATGTTGTTACTAGTTGTTGTAATAATTTATTAATCATTATGTTTGTTATTTATTTGTTTCTTTTGTTGTTAAGTACAAAGCTACACACGGTAGGCTAGCAGTGATCTGCCAACCAAGACAATTGAAAACTGATTTTTTTAGCTCTATAAGCCATTAGACTTACCACTAAGCCACTGGAGATTTGATATTTATTACTATTAGGCATTGTCAGACATCCTAGCGTTTGCTATATTGTACTGCTACTCGAATCTACTGATAAGTTCTAACGTGCGTCGCAGTAATTTATGTGAGATGTAAAAGTTGTACGTTGGTATTGGTCACAAGACTTTGATAAGGAGGCCTGGATAAAGTCGAACGTTTGTGATAATAAATTAAAGAAACATAGAGTATGTGTGAAGTAAATATGATATGTTTCTTTTTTAATGTAACTTGGCTTAGTATATGAATTTAGAACCAACCTAAATCTCCGAATCTGGCTGAACATTATGAGATATTATTGGTATTGTAGCCAAAAACATTGCTACGAGTGAAGGTATCAAGCTGATGAAACAATAAATTCTGATATTTATTAATAATAATATAAGAACAGCGTGATTAAGAATCCAATCTCATCACAGGCTTTTAATTCTGTCCTACGTAGGTTGCTTGTTTTGATCAGAAATCAATGCCGATATTCATTCATCCAACATCTATCTATCTCTTGTGTATTTTAACATTAGCTACTTTGTGAGAAGACTCTCTGCAATAGCAGGAAATAATACTAAAATAAATATAAGCTTCAATACATTTACCACAGTAGCGCACGTGCAATCATATCGTCATCCTGAGATCTTTGGATAAGACTTTTCCACTATATTAGAAACGTTTGATTTCCTAAATAGACTAGTTGATATGATAACGTTTACTTAATATTCTCCTCGAATTTTTAAATGATTCGTTTCTCTAAAGTTTGAAATTGCATATTAATTTGCAATAGTTCGTTTAGCCTAAGAAAATTTCCACTTCTTGTTTTAAATTTTTTAATTGAATCAAAACTATCATTTACAGGGATGATAACTTTATATCTACTTCTTAATTTGTCTGTAGCCCCCTTTCTTTTAAAGAAAAAACAACTTACACCTTATAATCCTCGTCACACCAAACATGCTCGCCCTTTCAGCCATGGGGGCGTTATAATGTGACAGTCAATCTCACTATTCGTTGGTAAAAGAGTAGCCCAAGAGTTGGCGGTGGGTGGTGACGGCTAGCTGCCTTCCTGCTAAATTAAGGACGGCTAGCGCAGATTGCCCTCGTGTAGCTTTGCGCGAAATTCAAACCAAACAAATAAACACCTTATCTACTATAAAAAAAGATCGAATTACAGGCGATAATTTCATGAAAGCTTCAAGAAAACAACGGCTCATTATTTGAGGAGATGTCTGAACTTTTGTTACATTTAACGTTGATTAACAGTGAGCTTCAAGAAGTGAAATAATTTAAAATTTAGCACAAAATCCTAGAGTATCATATGATACTGGAATACCCGTATGAAGCACTGATGTCTGCAAACGAGTAGAATCTTTTAAAGCAATTTCGATTTAATTTGTTTAATGTTTATCTCATGTGAATTGTTTCATTGCAATGTTACACAATGGATTATCTGTCTTATGTTCCATCAGACGGTTGAACCACCGTATTTTATAAAAAAAAAAAAACTCCGGTCTTACCGCTGAGCCACAGGGAAACATCTGATCTGAAACTTTTCAACCCACTCGTTATCATTGCAAAATGTTACAAACTAACTGACTACTCTCTCTATCACTTAGAATCCAACTACACAATTGTTTGGTAGATTTGGTTGTCCAGAATAACAGAGAAAGAACTAGGAAGACCTTATGAGGTTGTTAATAGCTCAGGCTGATAAGTCGTAAAGACGTTGTTTATTGAAAATTAATGTTTTGGGCCGATTGATTGCTGTGTTCTGAAGGATTTGTGATAAAAAAAATATTGGTTTTAACATTTTTATAACTGTTTTGAAGAACACTCTATTTAGGATTTTTTTATTATTTTGTTTGTCAAAACTACACAAGGACTACCTGTGCGCAGCTGTGAAGTATTAGACTGCTAATTCTAGTCCTTTTTATAACAGAATAATAGGGCTTGACCTCACTCATATGGGGCTCCAAAGTTTCTAAGTGGCAGAGGGAGTTTTTTTGTAGCAACGGGACGCGAACCATGAACACGTACATTCACAGTTCGAACACCATGCCCATTGAGGCACGCCCGAATATTGTGATTTTGAAAAAACAAGTTGTTATCCTGTTTACTTTCTAATTCACTTATTTTTGTCACACACCTGGAAACTTATGGAGTCATGGCACAAAACACACCACTGTAATTACTAAAATGTTCTGTCCTAGTGGGTGGGCCAGTATTCCTATAAGTGTCCAATTCTAGAGAAATTAAATCGGGATACGTTAGGGCATATCTCCTGTTAGCGGGTGAATCTGTCTCTATAATTTCCTCGATCTAAATAACAGTTTCCATGACAGCGAGGAAAACATGTGGGGCACAACTTAAATAAGTTATTTAACTAACAGCGCCCTCACATCGTCACCAAACCTTACAGTAACGGTTTGTTCAATTCTGTTATTATATTAAATAAAAAAGAATATAAAATTGGTACGTTTAGCTCAAGTTTCGTTCTGTTCCATAACGTTTTCTCTATTGAACTTACACGTTTAGCATAAGGATTTGTACATGTTAATTAAATCGAGAAATTTAGTACTGCTCGTGAGAAAACGAAAACAAGAACAAAAACGCTGAAAAGTCCAACTATACAAAACCAGTTCAGCGTGTTTTGGAGTTTAATACTTTTAGCTCGTGCTCAGTGGAAAACGTGGAATTATAACCAGTAAATCAGATGCATGTTCGTGGAGTAACATCTTTAAATGCAAAGGGAGTTAAGAATAGGTTACACGAATCTCAAACTAAAACACAAAACAAAAAAACACAGCTATTTTACATTCGTTTAATAGCTTTAGTTATTTTGTCACGGACCGGTTGTATAGAATGAGCGTATGGATATGGGTTAAAGCATAGCCCAGTTCGTGTCTTTGTCTGCTAACGCAATATTAGTTTCAGGATTCATGCAAATCACCAAGGTAAAACAGCAATAGAGTAACATTGTGACGCTTCTGTACTAATTTTTCTTTGCTTGTTAGTCCTGCTGTTATCTCAAAATAATATGTAAGGAATGCCATTCGTGTTTCTCTCGCCGGTTGCTTTTCTGCACAGGTATTTGTTTATATTACTCACCCGACCTCTTATTAGGCATCAGACACCCAGAAAAATACGAAACTCCTGACACAGTTAACACATTTTGCACGAGCTACGATAGAAAGTTGATATTTATGAAGCGCAATAACAGAAAATATACGTCACTCATACGACTAAAAATTAATTTTTGAAAGCCTTTCATTTTGTGAAGTTGGTTCATTCTCCTGACTTTTTCAACGATATATTTATTTAGAAGAAGATGCAATAAGACGGAGTTATTGAGAAATGAATTTTAATTTTACAGGCAAAACTTAATCTTCGAGCATTCTCGTGAAACTTTATGGAGTTATAAAGCACAAATTAGTACAAAGGAGTAGATAAAGATATTTTTATTGACTTTATGAGGTAATAAAATAATTTATTGTTGGAAAAGGTAAAACTTTTATTATGTTTTGGAGTAATAAAAAGTTAAAAATTGTGAACTATAAAGAAGTAAGGTTTTCACTTTGTTTATGAGATAATAAAATGCTATAGAACGTAAAGTTTTTATATTTTCATGGAAAATGCATTACAGAATAACTAGAAATAATACATTTTAAACAGACTTATCAAATAGTAAAATGGTGACGGATAGTGATGACTAGCTGCCTTCCCTCTAGTCTTACACTGCTAAATTAGGGACGGCTGATGTAGATAGCCTTCGTGTAGCTTTGCGTGAAATTTAAATTAAACGAAACAGTAAAATAGGATGAAACCTTATGTACTGAGTAGAAATAACAAGTCTAAGTATTTTTATGGTGTTATAAGTAGAATGTGGATAGCTTAGACTGAATAACATGTTTACGTAGTTGTCGTTTAAGTGACACAACCTGTAGCTGATATCCATGATGATTCTAGTAATGCATGTTAAGCGAGAAAGTAATGAAAAATGACCTCGTGCTTCTAAAATACACACAAAATTTCTGGTTATTTCATGAAATCATAACATACAGCGTATTGTTTTTTCGTTTCTAGTTAAGGACAAAGCTGCACAATAAGCTATCTATGCTATCCTCCACGGCGGTCGAAGCCAGGTTTTTAGCATTATAAGTCAGTAGACTCACTGCTGTGCTACTTAAAGGCACATGGCTGTTGTGCATTTACCCTAAATAAAGTTTGTGTAGCTTGTTTATGAAATGAGAATCTAAATAAAGAATATCATTCTGTTTCATACAAGTTACTCTTTACTACAGTTCGTAATTTGTTTTTCACCCCAAGCATTTCGTAAAACAAATTGCTCTCAAATATCTTTAGCACTATATAATACAGAAAGACTGAAATAGATAGAGTATATATATGTAAAAACGGCTGGTATGGATTGAGAAAATGATTTATGTAGAGGAGCGAACAACGTTTTGACCTTCTTCGGTCATCGTCAGGTTCACTAAAAAAGAAAGAAGTAACTGACCGATAGCTGACCACATGTTTGAAGGGGGTTGTGTAATTGAGTGTAGAAATGTATAGGGCGTGCTTAGATGTTTGATTATATTTATTAATGCAGGTATAAAGGTGTTCCTTTGTATTGGTTTATTTTGGGCTTTATTTTGTCTTTTTTAATTTTACGTTTGTTTATGTTTGTTTCTTTATTTAGTATTTGGGTGTTTTTTATGGTTATGTTAGTTTATTTGATTTGCAGTGTTCGAAATCGAGTGAAGGTGACATTTTGTGTTCTTTGAATCTGGTTTCCATTTTTCCACTTGTTTCTCCAATATAGAAGTCGTGGTAGTTATCACATTGTATTCTATAAATAATGTTGGTGTTGTGTTTGTCAGTGTAGTTTTTACACAGTATAGACCTTAGTTTTGTGCCTGGTTTTTGTATACTTTTAGTATTAACTGGAATGTTATATTCTGTTACTAGTTTTTGCTAAATGTTGGCTATTTTTCTTCTGATGTCGGGAATATATGGTATGCAGCAGTATATGGTTTCGTGATTTTTTAATTCGTGGGATATATTTACTTTTGTTAGTTGATTTTGCTTTTTATTTAGGTGTGTGTGTATAATGTTTTATACGGTTTGTGGAGGAAACTTATTGATGTTGATGAAGTATTGTTTTATTTTGTCTAATTCGTCTTTAATTTTATCTGGTAGCATAGTTTTATGGCTGTGTTTATTTGGTTTCTTAGTATGTTGAGTTTTTGTTTTATTTAATGTGCTGAGTCCCAAGGAATGTATAGTTCAGTATGAGTGATTTTTCGGTGGATTCCTGTTTTAAATTGTGTATCGATTCTTGTAATTTTGAGGTTAAGAAATGATATTTGATTGCTTTCTTCCTGTTTTATACGGTTTGTGGAGGAAACTTATTGATGTTGATGAAGTATTGTTTTATTTTGTCTAATTCGTCTTTAATTTTATCTGGTAGCATAGTTTTATGGCTGTGTTTATTTGGTTTCTTAGTATGTTGAGTTTTTGTTTTATTTAATGTGCTGAGTCCCAAGGAATGTATAGTTCAGTATGAGTGATTTTTCGGTGGATTCCTGTTTTAAATTGTGTATCGATTCTTGTAATTTTGAGGTTAAGAAATGATATTTGATTGCTTTCTTCCTGTTCACATGTGAAGTTAATATTGAGATTATAGAGTTAATGTAATTGAAAAAATTAAGTGTGTTCTGTAGATGTGAATCCCGCAATCGTATCTGTACCAGTATAGTGGTGGATGTAATGCTGTGTTAATTGCTTGTGTTTCAACTTGTGTCATAAAAATATTAGCGAGAACTGGTGATACTGGGTTGCCCATGCTCAAGTTATTTATTTGTACATAGTTGTGGTTGTTGAACATGAAGTTTGTCTTCATCGTGGTGAATTCTATGAGGGTTGCTAATTGGTTGCTGGGAATGTCTATAGATGGTTTATGGTCTCGAATATAGAGTTCCAAGGCTATCTTGCAGGCTTCGGCGGTTGGGACTTCTGTAAAGAGGGATATAACATCGAAACTGGCCATCAAGGCCTTATGATTAAGTTGATTTAGATTAGACTTGAAATTAAAAGAGTCTTTGATGAATGAGCTGGCTGATGTTACATATTTGGAGAATGCCCATGCTATGTATTTACCAAGATTGTAATTAAACGATTCATATGTGGACATTATTGGTCGTAATGGACAATCTGGTTTATGAGGTATGGGGATGCCGTATATTTGTGGTGTGCGTGAGTCAGTTTTGTGTAGGTAGGAATAAAGTGTTTGTGAAATTGTGTGTTTTGGTTTAAATTTGTTAGTGTATGATAGGATGTTCTTCAGTTTTTGGATGTATTCATTCTTGTTCATTATGACTATAGCGTTTCCTTTATCTGCTTTTAGAATTTTTATGTTTTTGTCTTGTTTTAGGTTTTAAATGGAATTTTTAATGTCTCTTTTTGTAAGATTATTTTTTTAGTTTTCTGTTTGGTGAAATTATGTTGATGGTTGATGAAAAATCGTTTAAGATGTTGTTTTTAGATTTTCTGGAAAATATTAATTTTTAATTTTTTCTGGAAAGTTTGGCTGTTGGATGTCTTTGTTTGTTTTGGAATTTCGCACAAAGCTACTCGAGGGCTATCTGTGCTAGCCGTCCCTAATTTAGCAGTGTAAGACTAGAGGGAAGGCAGCTAGTCATCACCACCCACCGCCAATTCTTGGGCTACTCTTTTACCAACGAATAGTGGGATTGACATTACATTATAACGCCCTCACGGCTGGGAGGACGAGCATGTTTGGCGCGACGCGGGCGCAAACTCGCGACCCTCGGATTACGAGTCGCACGCCTTAACGCGCTTGGCCATGCCGGGCCTGTTGGATGTCAATAAAATTGTCGAAGTTGTCTTCTTTCTGTTGGTTGTTTTCTGTAGAATGTATCACAAGTCTCCTGGCTATGTCTTTTAAACATGTTTTAATTTCTAAGGTTGGAATGTACCGAGGCGCTATTGCAAAGTTGAGTCCTGACGATGACCAAAGGTCAAAACGTTGTTCGCTTCTCTACATCAAAATTTTTCTCAACCCATACCAGATATTTTTACATATATATATTTTCTCTACAAGTGGGTTTTCTTGTCATCACGGAGAGACAGGATATTTTCTTTCTATATGAAACTAAAAGAAAATAAGGACTTGTTGTTTAAGAAAAAAATATTTTAATTTTTGCAGCATTGCAGGAAATGCTAGATTTGTTTTAGGGTTAGAAGTCTACAAACTCGTAAAATATTGCAAAGTGACATTCAGTGATTATTTTTGGTATTTTTAAGCATACACCTTACATTTGAAAAGAAACATCGTACGTCTTAGGTCTATATATTAAAAGTTACTTGAAAGTGTCAGATAATTTTATTTTTCTGTAAATGTGAGTTTTTATGATAAGCATGTTTTAAAAATATCTCATTGCATGACTATTTAGACGTCATTTTTTAGATAACTGTAATCTTATAAATTCAAAGTGATTGGAATTTATAAAATTTGGATGTATTTTTTCTGGAAATCTGTAAAACTATATTTTGTAGTTTATGAATATAAGGTTTACCTTTCGTGCAAATAAATTTTTCCCGTTTAGGTGGATTTATAAACTGTATTATTAAATCAGTGTGTGTGTTTCTTATAGCAAAGCTACAAAGGGCTCAGCCCACCGAGGGAATCGAACCCCTGATTTTAGCGTTGTAAATCCAGAGACATACCGCTATACTAGCGGGGGGCCATTATTAAATCAATAAGACGTATGATACACTTGTCTGTTTCCTTTAAGGAACGCTTAAACGGTGATGAATATACAGATGTATAATATATTTACGCATGACAGCTGTCTGGGAATCTTTGACCCTAACGATAATGTCGAATTCCGTATTTTAATTTGGGCGTTGGAAGTCCGTAGACTTACCGCTGTCCCGCCGGAGGACTGTCGTTTCTAGCACTAATCATTTTGTTTCAGATTGTATACATGTATTTTTTTTTTTAATTTGCATATATATCGAACAAACTGAAGGTGAAACTTTAAAAGTTGAAATCAGGAAAAGGTCTTGGCGCTCAGCGTCGAACTCGTCAATGTTAGAATCTCCCAAGTAGTTCCTGTACCAGCCTGAGTCCAAAATCTCATCAGTGTCAGAGTCTCCCATGTAGTTCCTGTTCTGTTTGTAGTCCAATATCTCGTTAATGTCAGAATCTCCCAGACAGTTTCTGTCCTGACGTGAGTTCAAAGCGTTATCAATGCCGAAACATCCAAGACAATCCTGTCCTGACATCATTCCTAAACATCTTCGTTGTCAGAATCTTCTTAATAGTTTCTGTTCTGAGATCTGTCCAAAACCTCACCAATATCAGGATCTCCCAAGTGGTTGTTGTCATGGCATGAGTCTAAAACTTTGTCAGTTTCAGGAGTTCTCAGAAAGATCGTGGCCTCAAATACCATAATTGGTTTATTCATTTAGGATAAAACCACTTAAACTCTCTGCTGTGTCACTCTTGGGAAATCAAATTCCGTATTTTAATTTTAGAGTTGGAAGACTGTAGACTTACCGCTGTCCCGCCAATGGACTGTCGTTTCTGGCTCTAATCGTTTTGTTTCGGATTGTGTACATGCATTTTTTTTTTTAAAATTTGCATATATATTGAATAAACTGAAGATGAAACGCGATAGAGAAAAACAACAACAACAAAGTAAAAACAACAACCACTCCTCTTTTATAGGTAATAAAGCTTTCTTATTAACATTATGAAACAATGCGTGTTTCAGTGTTGTTGTTCTTTTTGCTATTCACCAACCTGCATTATGAGTTTAAAAAAAGTGTCTTAGCACTGTGTGTGTGTTTTTTCTTATAGCCAAGCCACATCGGGCTATCTGCTGAGTCCACCTGGGGAAACTAAGCAGTTGAAATGAAATTTAAGTATTTATGTTTGCCTTTCGTCATGTAGAAGTCGTGTTTTGAATTGGAAGAATAGAATTGAATAATGAATCTCAAAATAGGCCTGAGGAACGAAACTCATCAGAAATTCGAATATTTTAAAATGTGCTCGAAAAATAGCTAAATAAATATAAGGGTTACTGGTGGATGTGAGTAACAACCTGCTTTACATTTGAATATATATATCAGTATAGATGACGTGTCATATATACGAGTGTGTGTGTTTATGTGTAGATATTTGTATTTTAATTAAAATGGGATATTTGGCTGTAAAGACAATTTCAGCCAATACTGGCCTGGCATGACCAGGTGATTAAGGAACTCGACTCATAATCTGAGGGTCGCGGGTCCGAGTCTTCTCCGTCACATCAAACATGCTCGCCCTTTCAGCTGTGGGGACGTTATAAATCTAGGGTCAATCCCTCTATTCGTTGGAAAAAAGAGTAGCCCAAGAGTTGGCGGTGGGTAGTTGATGACTAGGTGCCTTCCTTGCAAGCTCTCGTATAGTTTTTCACGAAAATCAAAAACAAACAAATAGCCAATATTTCAAAATATGTGGCAAATAAAAAAGATTGCAAGATACTTTTTAGACTTGTTTTTATCCAAATTTTTTCTTGTTTCGCAATGAAGTTTTAGTCTCTCGTCATAAGGACAATAATTTTTCTTTCCCTCATTTTCTTTCTTTTTTTATGTCACGTGGTTGTAATTACATGACCACGAGGTGGCTCTTATTTCAGTTAAGGTTTTATTGAAATTCGTGCATTTTGTTTGACACGGAAACTTTGTGGATATTCAATTTACGCTATGTACGTCTAGGTCTCCTTTGAAACATGCGCAGAATTTGTGGTTCTGTGTAGTTCCACTTTAACCAAAGCCAGATATGCAAGTAACCTTTATAAGTGGTTTACCTTACCGAAGTAATATGGTTTGTCTCTCCACAGGAAACCAACACGTCACGGTCCCTGTAGGTAGGACTACTGTGTCTAATACCCAAGCGGTGTGAAATGTGGGAAAATCGACTTGGTCCACGTTCGTTCTGCAACAGACCGAAATCATGGTGTGTGAGCTGAAGAAGAGAAACATCTAGTTGGCCAAACAAAAAACAGAAACTGCTGGAGATCATGCTTTAGACTCAAAAGTTTAATCATGAAATGATGTGATGGGAGTTATACTAAGTTAGTCAAATAACTGTTTACTGAAACAGACATCTACTTGTCAAGAAATACTTTAAAGAAAAAGAAAAGAGAGAGACAAGCTATAACGTCTCATAGTTACAAACCACAACAACGTCTAATAGTAGCGACACTTGTGAAAAATATTTGAACTACAAGTTTAGGTTTAGGCAATCAAGGTGATGTGTTGTTGTTATGTACTATTTTATGTAAACAGTCCTTTTGTTTTTTGCAAATAAAGTGTGACATTTTATTTAAAAGGAAAAAAAACAATGTAATATTAAAACAGAATTTAGGTGAGATTTCTAGAGGTAAAAACATTTGTTGTACCCAAACTAAAGGAAAGGTTGCAGGAGAACTCTTTATACCACACTGTATCTGCGAAACAGAAAACCATTACTCTTAGCATAATTTCGACCATTATTGGTTAGTTGACCAAGGAATAAAGATATTTGTTGTTTATTGCTAAGTGACAGCGACACTGTTGAGGTACCACATCTAAATGTTTATAATATCATGTTGTAAGTGGTGAAATATTTAGTGTATATTAGACTATTGTACACAATACGACTGGGGCTTTGATTAGTGAGTGTATTTAGTACTCTTACACGTGACGTGATTGTTAAACTAACCAGCATATTTTGAGCTATTAGATATGTAGTTGGCAAACTAATCAGTGTATTTTGTATTCTTAAATCAACCAGGCTTGATTATGGGTTATTAAAAGAAGAGTTTATTTTTGTCGTTATATGATAAACAAAACATACTCCAAGTAATATTATGAAGACTTTGTTTGTTTGTAATAAAATTAGGGATGGCTAGCGCAGATAGCCCTCGTGTAGCTTTGCGCAAAATTAAAAAAAAAAGCCTGAATTGTGTACAGTGTATCGAAAGAACTAAAGGAGGCTACAGATATTCATGTTTATCATTATTAGTTCTATAAATTAAAAGTTATTCAGTAACAATTGTTGTTTTTGTTTAGAATTAAGCACAAAGCTACACAATGAGCTATCTGTACTCTGCCCACCACGGGTATCGAAACCCGGATTTTAGCGTGCAACTCCGCAGACATACCGCTGAGCCATTATATTCTTGAGTTGTTTTTTTTTTATTATACAAAGCGTCACTGTTCATTTGTTGAATTTCGTGCATAGTTACTTGAAGGTTATCTGCGCTCGCTGTCCCTATATTTGACGTCAACGCCACCTACCGTACCTTTTGTGCTGTTGTTTACCAACAAATATTGGGATTGATCGCACAATATATCGCTACCACGCCTGAAACAATGAGCATATTCAATGATGGGATTCGAACCAATCACACGCAAATTGCGAGTTGAGCGCCCTAAACACCAGGTCATATCGAGATATCGAAACGTTACTGCAATGTAACAAATTAATATTTTTGGTTTGGTCTTTGAATTTCGCGCAAAGCTACACGATGGCTATCCGCGCTAGCTGTCCCTAATTTAGCAGTGTAAGACCAGAGAGAAAGCAGCAGCTAGTCATCAACCCCCACCGCTATCTCTTGGGCTACTCTTTAACCAACGAATGATGAAATTGACCGATCATCATAACGACCCCACGGATGATATGTTTGGTGAGACGGGGATTCGAACCCACGAATTTCAAATTACGAGTCGAGAGCCTTATCCACCTGGCCCCGGGCCAACAAATGAATATTTTTATTTCTAGACATGAGTACGTATACATGAAACACATTGCGACCGAATGCAAGTATTTGCTACAAAGGTTTTTTTAAAAAAGAATGTGTCTACCTATATTGCGGTGGCGTTCATCTGCACATCGATGAACCGATTTCATCGAAGGGCAAGACCACCATCTGTGTAGGTTCTAATACGTGGAAAGGTGATATTGAACGTGAGATATAGGATTTTAATATCATCAGATTTATTATCCTAATTTGGTTGACAGGAAAATAAACAAACAACAAATAACTACAGGTCAAAGATACTTCGTCCCCCGCTAGTACAACGGTAAGTCTATGGATTTACAACGCTAAAATCAGGGGTTCGATTACCCTCGGTGGGCACAGCAGGTAGCCCGAGGTGGCTTTGCTATAAGAAAAACACACCCCAAAACACACAAAGACAATTCTTGTTTTATTTTATTTTATTTGCGCAAAGCTACACAAACATTTTATACGCTAGCCCTTATTTTAAACTGATAGATTAGAAAGAAAAGAGCTGGCTGGTGGACAGCACTCATCGTAAACTCTTGGGCTATTATAATTAAATAGAAGGATTCCGCCTGAAATGAGGTTGTTATTTTTAATATTTGATTTTTTTCGACAAGTGAACGTCATGTTCACAGTTTGGTAACACAAAAATAATTTGTTTTTTCTCATCTCAGGAAAATACGTAAGCCTACAATTTTGTCTTGCACATAAACATTTTTATGAATTATTAAAATAAAACAACTCTAATACCCAAGATATATATGTGTATATAAAACCAGAAAGATATCGTAAAAAAATAATTGTTACTCAACAATGCCAAGCACGAGACTACTGGTAATGAATGTTGTAAATAAAGACATGAAAAACTACATGTAACATATTTGCACAACATACCTCTCGTTTGGAATTTATGCTGTCAATGAAAACCATTGTTAAAATGAATAACGTACGCAGTAAAAACAAAACTTTATTAGATCTCCAGTCTCTATGTATCCCAACTCATATGAATAAGCGCTTCTTCAATTAGCGATTTAAAGCGGAGAAGTAGTTCGAGACGATGACCACCATGAAGCGGTAATAAGTCAAGGAGAATTTGATGGTTACTTTTATTCCCCAAGTGCATGTTCTGTTAGATTATAGTCATTTAGTAAGAGTCATTCGGCCAGGTAGGATAATAATGAAATAGTCAAGGGGTGGAAAACTTGTGTTTAAAGCGGATAGTGGCCAGTACGCTTTTGTGAAGTGAAATCATCGAACCCAAGATAAGCTTAGGCCTAAATTATTGCTTCATAAAAGGCAACCTTACGACTCAATTTCGTGAGTTATTTCTCCGTTAGTCAACCCATAATTAAGAGTCCCCCACCTACTTAGAGGTTCTTGTGCTAAAAATTCATTGCGACCACACGCGACTGATGCGTGTCGTCCACGTCATCATCAGACGAATATCCGTGTAATAATAATTTTCTTCAGAGGTGAACATAAGAAGAATTTTTTTTATATTTTTTACACTCCAGCAAAACACGAAACTGATTTTTTTGACTGAATCACCGTGGATGGTTCGTATTGTTTACAGGAGAACGAATCCTATTACTCGAGAATTTTGGACACCTTTGGTTAAGAGATTATGTCAACATGCCAGAAGAGTTATATTTGTTTAAATCCATGACAGTAATGACCAAATAAATAGATATGCGCTACAGGCCAGAAACGTTCATGTGCTTGTTCTTGAACGATGTACTTTGCTCATGCATTCTTTTATGAATGTACATAATGAACACACAAGTTTTGTGTTATTCCCTACGTGTGTGTAGTTAACCATAATATTGAATCACGAGCAGAGTGCGTCACCGAATACCTTTTATTTCATGTTCATGGTAAATGTAATGTAACGTTAGTTATGGTATAGGTACACATTGTTGATTCTTTGTTGTCATAAAGTTGTACATATATTTCGTATGTACGAATACAGATATAAATATAAATATATATATATATATATATACACTTATGTATGTACAACATATCATTTTGTTAACCATAGTGTACACATACGTTGTATATATAGTTGAGTATACCGTTTTGATGACCATAATATATACATATATAAAGTTCAATATGCCATTTTGTTCATATAATTAACACACATGCTGTGTATATAGTTAAGTACACCGTTTTGATGTCCATATGAAAACATATGTTACGTATATGGTTCGTATATTTGTATATATAGTTCATTATACCGTTTTTATTACTATAAAGGACACATATTTGTGTATATGTTTCAGTGTACCGCAACGAACCCATAGGTACAAGGCTCATAACCGTATTTCAGTTGGTTCAACCAGTGATATGTTCATACAGCTTCAGAAATGATCAAGATGGTTACATAAAGGATAAAATAAAAAATGTTTTTGTTATAATATTTATGTGCGTTCCCTAAACGAACTGAGAAAAAATCTGATACAAACATAACATATTTTTTGGCTTAATAACATCAGGAAATGTATTGTATTATAAATACAACTTTAACTGTCAATCAGATTTCGAATGTTTCTATTTTCAAACTAAGTTCTTGTATCAAGTGCTTATAATTTAGGTCTTTGATATTTCTTCAAATATTTTGGGCCAAAATGTGGATCTGTTTTAAATTATTCCAAAAATGCTCAGTTAGAGAAGAGATGAGCCCCTACATGGCCAAGCATGTTGAGGCGTTTGACTCGTAATCCGAGGGTCGCGGATTCGAATCCCGGTCGCACCAAACATCCTCATCCTTTCAGCCGTGGGGGCGTTATAATGTGACGGTCAATCCTATTATTCGTTGGTAAAAAGAGTAGCCCAAGAGTTGGCGGTGGGTGGTGATGACTAGCTGCCTTCCCTCTAGTCTTACACTGCTAGATTAGGGACGGCTAGCGCAGATAGCCCTCGAGTAGCTTTGCGCGAAATTAAAAACAAACAAACAAAGAAGATATTGAATAAAGTTAAGGTCACATAAAGCTGTATGTTTGATGTATCGTCTTATTTCTCTACCTTTACTTGGTTTCTTCCTTCTTAGAATCCTTTACGTCCAAAGATTGTAAAGAAACCCAATGTAATTTCTAAGTCATATTTGCGAAAGTTCTATCGAAGAGTTTCACCTCACCACACTCTGAACTCGAATACAAGCGTTATGTCGCAAACTTCCAATATCATTTGTTTCCTGGAATGAACATGACTTTTGGACCAAGTATAAGGGTAGGAAATAATCTGTTTGCTGGATTTCGAGGAAAGTAACACAAAGGATATATTTGCGTTAGCTGTTCTTAACTTGTAAGTGATAGACTAGAGGGAAGACAGCTTGTCAACACCATCCACGTACTACCAACTATTATTATTTTTTTGTTAAAACATTAAAGGAGATTTGACTGTCATTCTTATAATTCACTCACGGCCCCAAAATGTGGAGCGTGATTTTGTTGTGGCACTAAAGGGATTCTAACAATGGAAGTTGATATTCAATAGTCTGGCAGGCCAACCACCGGCCGTGTTTTGTGGTTGTTTACGTGAACCGATGTGTCCGAGAATTACACATACTAATCACTCGTGTGCTAAACTAATATTACAATGTCGTAATTTTTAATTTGGTTTATTTTATCCTGATGATGAAGGTCCAGGAATTCTAGTTTAGAGTTATCAAATTTCTGACCTGATTTGATTTCTAGAGTTTGTAGAAGGTAAAACATATATATACTCTTCAAAAAAAGAAACGCAAAAGGCAAAATTTGAGACCAATTGTTAACAAGTTTATTCCGGGTAGTTCTGTATGACATGTGTGAAACTTTGCACATTCACTGCTGAACATCCAAAGTCTGCAAAGGCGAAGTCCACGCTCACTAGTTGAAGTTTAACGTCACTCAACGTCAATAACGAGTATGCCCCCGTGAGCATCAATAACTGCTTGGCGTCTCCTGCCCATGGAAGCGATGAGATGACGAATCACATCCTGTGGAATGGCTGTCCACTCAGCCAGCAAAGCTGCTAAAAGCTGAGGTAGAATCTGCGGTTGAGGTTGTCGCCGTCGCAGACGTCGGTCCAACTCGTCCCAAAGATGTTCAATGGGGTTTAAATCTGGTGATCTGGAGGGCCAGGGAAGAACGTTGATGTTGTGGTGTCTCAAGAAGATAGTGGTGAGTCGGCCTGTGTGAGGACGGGCGTTGTCATGTTGAAAAACGTCATTGACGTTCACCATGATGGGTTGCACATGGGGCCTAAGAATCTCGTCGACGATTGCGTATGGTCTGATCGAAAATCCTACGCAACCCTGGTATGGTTGAGGCAGTAGACGTCGCAGTAATGGTCCTATCCCGAAGTTGACGTAACCGGATGTTGCGATCTTGTGCGGGCGTGGTCACACGAGGTCTGCCAGATCGTGGACGGTCACGAGTTGATCCATGTTGTTGGTGACGATTCCATAGCCTTGTGCTGGTGCTTGGGTGGACATTCATAACTCTGGCAACATCTGATCGAGATTGCCTGCTTCCAAGCGACCAATGGCGTTGTTGCGTTGTGCTTCAGTTAGTCTCAGCGTAACTGTATTGCGTGTCAGTGGCTTAACGCTGAGCTATGGAAACCGAGAACCCGTCACTTTTATAGGGATTTTGCACATGTTGCACTTGCAGAACATGCAGATCTCTCAAACAAATTTATTGGACACGCATGCGTTTTGGCGAAAATTCCGATGGTTTCCTCCGTTTTCAAAGTGCACAACTTTCATTGTCATTTTGGTCTGACAATCAGTGCCTTAACACGTGTAACATCACATACTCTGAGCTTGTAACGTTATTACATATATTCCTTTTTAAAATAACAAAAATATCCCTTTTGCGTTTCTTTTTTTGAAGAGTATATATCTCCATCGGAGCGTTTGCTAAAGAAAACATGGGTTAAAGTACATTCAATTGTATCTCGTTGTAATACATTAAAATAATAAACTTCACACAAGACCGGGTATGTTTCAAACAAAAACTACTTGGCTAAAATTCGGTTAGCCAGGTTAATTAGTGTTTTAGTTCAGCCATTCTTATAGTTACCAAATATGATAGCCAAATTAAATAATGTTGTAGTTTAGCCGTTTACTTGTTACCAAAAGTGGAAGCCAAATTAAATAATGTGTTAGTTTAGCCGTTTGCTTGTTACCAAAAGTGGTAGCCAAATTAAATAATGTGTTAGTTTAGCCGTTTACTTGTTACCAAAAGTGGAAGCCAAATTAAATAATGTGTTAGTTTAGCCGTTTGATTGTTACCAAAAGTGGTAGCCAAATTAAATAATGTGTTAGTTTAGCCGTTTGCTTGTTACCAAAAGTGGTAGCCAAATTAAATAATGTTTTAGTTTAGCCGTTTACTTGTTACCAAAAGTGGAAGTTAAATTAAATAATGTGTTAGTTCAGCCGTTTGCTTGTTAACAAAAGTGGAAGGAAGATGAAATAAGACTTGAAAACATCTATTACTGGACAACGGGTTGTGTGCGACCCAACGGTTAGTGTTGTCGACTGCGGATTGTTAGGTCCAAGGATTGGACCGCGATATGCCACTAAAAATGCTCTGTACGACTTTCAACTGATGGGTACATTATAACAGTGACAATCCATCCCATTATTTCGTTAAAGTTGGCTGCATAGGCGGAAGGTTCTGTTGACTGGTTGCCATTTGTCTGGTTAGTAGAACTAGGTTAGGGTAAATCAAGTATAATTCGTGGTCTGTGAAAATATCAAAATCCCAATTAAAGGACGACAGGTATGAACATATGTTACAACTATACTGATGTGAATGGTATTACAAATAATACTGTATGTATGTAACCCAGTTAGACGGAGACAAAACAGGATACATTAAACTCATCAGTGATTGAACAGTGATATATACATATTGCTAAATGTTAATTCTTGTCTATGTTATTATGTAGGAATGATGCAAATGCCATCCCTACGTTTATTTACTTCTATGAAAAGTTTTTTTTCAACAAAGTGTTTTAGTAGAAATGTCGTGTTTTATAACAGAGTTTTAAATACAATGAGGTTCTAACTGTAGTATTTATTGTTTATTTATTTTTGACTGGTAATTCATGTTTTATCCTGTACTAAAGTGTTTTAAAAGAACATTATATTACTGTAAAACAACAACAACTCCAAACATTATTGATAAAATCGCTCACACTAGAATTATGATTCTTAATTACTAGTATTTATTAATAATACTCCATTTAAAAAGAATTCTAACTCAGTCATTACATGGATAATGTTATAGAAGGTAACACTGTATAGTATTGTAAAGTTCTGATGACCTATTGAGGAAATATTTAAAATACCGTTCCTACTTAGGAGACCCGGCATGGCCAGGTGGTTAAGGCTCTCGACTCGTAATCCGAGGATTGCCGGTTCGAATCCCCGTCGCACCAAACATGCTCGTCCTTTCAGCCATGGGGGCGATATAATTTGAAGGTCAATCCCACTATTCGTTGGTAAAAGAGTAGCCCAAGAGTTGGCGGTGGGTGGTGATGACTAGCTGCCTTTCTTCTAGTCTTACATTGCTAAATTAGGGACAGCTAGCGCAGATAGCCCTCGTGTAGCTTTGCGCGAAATTCAAACCAAACCAAACCCAACTTGGCAGTGCTACCTCCTGTCTGATAAACACAACATACAATAATTATGTCCTCATTATGTCAGCAGAAAGGGTAAAATATTAATTATTAATATTGCTATCAGGCATGCACCTGTATGTTTATAAAACGTTTAAATCATACGTCACACGAACACACCTGACACAGATCTAATTAAAATGAATTTACTTAACTCGTCGCTAGGAGCAGCACAACAGTTTGGAAAATTATGATACGTTTGTATCCTGCGGACACTTTATTAAATTTCATTCATAGAGGGAGCACAGATACACAAATCTGAAACAAGGACTTCTGTAGTCGGAGATTACATAAGGTATGATTACTGAAATATATTTTGCACACATGTGTAAACCACGACAGTGTCAGCATCCGTCACAATGAATTCTGCAAATGTAGTTAGAATTGTAAATTTTAACTTCTCCAACACGACATTCGAAGGCATTTCATTCAAATTCTCTCTTAAGACCAGAAATCATTGAATGTTTCTTTCCCCAAACTAACAATCTCGTTTAAAAATACATAATTTTTATTCTAGGTTTGTTTGTTTTTTGAATTTCGCGCAAAGCTACTCAAGTGCTATCTGCGCTTACCGTCCCCAATTTAGCAGTGTTAGATTAGAGGGAAAGCAACTAGTCATCAACTCTTGGACTACTATTTTACCAACGAATAGTGGGATTGACCTTCAATTTATAACGCCCCCACGGCTGAAAGGGCGAGCATGTTTGGTGTGACGGGAAATCGAATCCACGACCCATAGATTACGAGTCGAGTACCTTAACCACCGGGCCATGCTGGGCCAATTTTTATACACAAATACTGTTTTCATTAAACGGGGAGTAAACAAGAATTTGAAGTGATTCTGCTGGTTAAGAGCCCTCTGTGACTGATGGATACAGGATCTAGTTTTTATGAATGAATTACAAGGGATATTTTATGAAATTTTATGAAGGTTATTTTAATCCACATTCGAATAAATCACTAACTAGCATAGTCATCACACATGTTTCATCTTTCTTTTTAAAACTTCGCTTAACGTTTGTTATGATTGATGACATTCTAGTATGACAACAGAAAAGACGAAATGCGTGACCAGTGCTACCACTAAGCTCTGCATAGCTTGCATACTGCACCTCCAAAATTCAGTTGTGGGTCGTGGGCGAACTAGTTCTGTTAGGCACCAATAATTACCTTGTGCTCCTTTTTTTTTTTTTTAATGGGGAATTTCATAATATTAAATATAAAAAGACTTAATACCTGAGAACTGGTATGCGTGTCGCACGAATATAATGTTTTCTTGGTTAACAGAAAGAAAAATAAAAAGGAAAAGTGTCACATTTAATGGGATGAGCACGTTGGATGATGAATAAATTTTGGCACGTGCTGTTTAGCGCAAGAGAGGTATTCGTGTTAAGGCCTACATTGCTCGACCAATAAAATTCTTGTTTTACAAATGTGCTTAAAGCCATGGCAAATTACGACGAACGCTCACCTACAAGTTCTGAAACAACTCTTTTAAACTATGACAATGTAGATGTTTGTCCTCAGGAATTTATTTGACACCCGCAAACATGAAAAAATGTTGTTTAACGCTCTACAATTAACATCTCATTCCTTGTGGAATACTATTCAAATGGCAAGAACAATTACTTTTCCTTGTTTTAACGAATTAGGTTAACATGCACACAGTTCTAGATTGTATTCCTGAAGGAGGAAACTTCCCTCAGAATATGTCTGTAAACTCTGTCAGAGAAGGATGCAATGAGTTTTAACCATTCATTCGCACGTCTACTGTTTGTCATTCAAATCTAATTTTATAGGAATATTTTAATATAACTTCGTCGTATAATAGCTTCAAAAATAACCTTCCTATTTCAAAAGGTTTGGTTCGTTTTGAATTTCGCGTAAAGCTATTCGAGGGCTATCTGCGCTAACCGTCCCTAATTTAGCAGTGTAAGACTAGAGGGAAAGCAGCTAGTCATCACAACCCACTGCTAAACTCTTGTACTACTATTTTCCCAATGAATAATAGGACTGACCGTCACATTTAACGCCCCTATTGCTGAAAGGGCGAGCACGTTTGGTGTGATGAGGCTTCGAACCCGCGACCCTCGGATTACGAGTCCAGTGCATCAACTACTTGGCCATGCCTGGTCTATTTCATGAAGCCTTTCTTTCTCAATTCCTTGTTTTATTTAATGATTACAAAGTCCAAAGTTTTAACTTAGTGAGTATTTTTTATAATCTTTATAATTTAATATGCTGTAGCATAACGAGACCTGCCACGACACTTTAAATAAAGATTTGAAGTCTTAGTTGTTTTATCACATAAAAATGCTATAAGGCTGAGAAACATATACAATTTTGAAACTAAAATTTTAACGTCTACATCAGATATCAAATCTCGACTACGATAGAATGAAAATTCATTCTTCCTTGTATTCTAAATGCAGAAATCACAGGCTAATTTACTGACACTCCAGTTTACACAAAAGAAGTTTTATATATTTTTATAAATTATATAAACATGCTTTGGGACACTTTTAAGAGCCTAATGGTAGCAAATAAATGAAGTTTAAAAATAATAATTTTAAATAAAGAAAATTCTAAATGTATTTCGGTTTATTTATCAAAAGAGATTATTTAGCAAACGAAACGTCACAATTAACCTCGAATTTCATATTTTATTTGCAGTCAAAACTGAAGTTTGAGTTTCTGGGAGCGTTTCAAACCCACACAGCAGTGGGTTTAAATATCATGATGAACGAAACTATTAAAATTTCTATCACTGGAAACAAGATTATTATCATGGCGTACAGCAATCAAAGACACTTTTATCAAAACAACCATTCCCATTTTCTAATTGCTAATCGGAAATAGAATTTAGGCCCGGCATGGCCAGATGGTTAAGGCCTTCGACTCGTAATCCGAGGGTCGCGGGTTCGAATCACGGTCGCATCAAACATGCTCGCCCTTTCAGCCGTGGGGGAGTTATAATGTGACGGTCAATCCCACTATTTATTGGTAAAAGAGTAGCTTAAGAGTTAGCGGTGGTAACTAGCCGCCTTCCCTCTAGCCCTACACTGCTAAACTAGGGACGGCTAGCGCAGATAGCCCTTGTGTAAGTTTGCACGTTTCAAAAAACAAACCAAACAAACTAGAAATTAACCTGATTGACATTTTATGTTGTTTTTTTTTGGCTAATAGGGCCAAATTAGAGATTCTTGAAACTCAGATGTAAAACTCCTAACATTTAATTACCAAACAAGGGGGCAAAAGCCATTGAGTAACACAGCACCCTTTTGAATTGAATAATGGAACAAACTGTCACTTTAATAACGCTTTAAAGCTGAAAATGTGCTCAGATTAATCACATCTCGAACCACGAATTCTTTGATATACAGTCCAACACGTTGACCAAAAAGCTACGTTTAGCTATTTTTAATTATTTACCAGAATAAGTCAATAACTGAAAAAAAATATATATATTGGATAAAGTTTTTGAATCTACACAGAATCATCAGTGACTGATTCGATGATAAATACAATTATTCCACCTTTACTATAAATCAAAGCACTATCTAACTCAAAAGTCCTATAACAAATTAAAAATTATAAATTTTATAATCTTTGCTACATATACTTAAAGTTATCTTTTGTAACAGATATTAAAAAAATGAGAGTTTACTGAATTACATCCACTGCTCTTATAAGCCTAAAATACATCAAAATTAAAGTTGACACAATAACACCAATGTAAATGTAGCCTCGCTGACCATTGACTTCAAATAGGATAAAGTTGACGATGAGATAAAAACTATCTGGAAAAAATTGAGACACAAACCTTTCTCTGTGTATTTCATTGTTTTGAAACAAAGTATTCCTTTTGAGACACAAACCTTTCTCTCTGTGTATTTCATAGTTTTGAAACAAACTATTCCTTTTGAGACACAAACCTTTCTCTGTGTATTTCATAGTTTTGAAACAAACTATTCCTTTTGAGACACAAACCTTTCTCTCTGTGTATTTCATAGTTTTGAAACAAACTATTCCTTTTGAGACACAAACCTTTCTCTGTGTATTTCATAGTTTTGAAACAAACTATTCCTTTTGAGACACAAACCTTTCTCTGTGTATTTCATAGTTTTGAAACAAACTATTCCTTTTGAGACACAAACCTTTCTCTCTGTGTATTTCATAGTTTTGAAACAAACTATTCCTTTTGAGACACAAACCTTTCTCTGTGTATTTCATAGTTTTGAAACAAACTATTCCTTTTGAGACACAAACCTTTCTCTGTGTATTTCATAGTTTTGAAACAAACTATTCCTTTTGAGACACAAACCTTTCTCTCTGTGTATTTCATAGTTTTGAAACAAACTATTCCTTTTGAGACACAAACCTTTCTCTGTGTATTTCA
Source organism: Tachypleus tridentatus (assembly GCF_004210375.1). Lineage (NCBI taxonomy): Eukaryota > Metazoa > Arthropoda > Merostomata > Xiphosura > Limulidae > Tachypleus > Tachypleus tridentatus. The sequence continues at coordinate 31,062,278 of NC_134828.1, read as the reverse complement.
TAGTTTTGAAACAAACTATTCCTTTTGAGACACAAACCTTTCTCTGTGTATTTCATAGTTTTGAAACAAACTATTCCTTTTGAGACACAAACCTTTCTCTCTGTGTATTTCATAGTTTTGAAACAAACTATTCCTTTTGAGACACAAACCTTTCTCTCTGTGTATTTTATAGTTTTGAAACAAACTATTCCTTTTGAGACACAAACCTTTCTCTCTGTGTATTTCATAGTTTTGAAACAAATTATTCCTTTTGAGACACAAACCTTTCTCTCTGTGTGTATTTCATAGTTTTGAAACAAACTATTCCGCTTGTGTTCATTAAATAAAAAAGAACATATAAGTCGTTTACGTATTTTCTACAGTTTGAGAAAACGTACCTTGCATACTAGTTACTTTAAGACTTGATCTCTAGTGATGCGGATTTAATAATAAAGGTTTCTAAAGGAAATTAATCCCTTTTTTATAATATATATAAAAGATTCATAGAATCCAATTTTAAACTGTATTTGTTTTCTCTTATTAAGCCCAATGTTCCACCATGGGCTATCTATGCTATACATTTTATTGTTCGTTCATTGAATTATTAGTAAGGCCCGGCATGACCAGATGGTTAAGGTATTCGACTTGTAATCCGAGGAGCACGGGTTCGACTCCCCGTCACACCAAACATACTTGCCCTTTCAACCATGGGGGTGTTATAATGTGACGGTCAATCCCACTATTCGTTGGTAAAAGAGTAGCCCAAGAGTTGGCGGTGGGTGGTGATGACTAGTTGCCTTCCCTCTAGACTTACACTGCTAAATTAGGGACAGCTAGCACAGATAGCCCTCGAGTAGCTTTGTGCGAAATTCAAACCAAACCAACGAAATAATGTTATTGACTCAGATGATCTAAAAGTTCTTGGATTAATTATAATTTATTTTATTTTTATGGTATTATATTTGTATTTATGATAAATTGTGAAATTTGCAAAAAGAATAATCCTTCAAAACAAACAAGATATTTACAAGCACCTGTATAGCTGTGTAAACGGTGAGAAGAAATAATTGGGTCACGAGTGATTTAATTAATTAATTTGTTTGTAATTAAACATAAAGCTACATAATGGACTATTTAATTAATACGTTTAGAAGACGAAGAATGTTAGTTTAAGCTATGTCATATTCTTCAGAAAAAATCAGGCAACGTGAGCGTAAAAATGGACGAAGTACACTGCTCGTAAATCAGCAATACGAATTTCTTCGAAAATGTCTGTTACCTACACATATAAAATGATTTCATTTTTGTATACACAAATGATGTTTTAGCATCTCATCTGATTTTATTTTGAATTATATTATGAATCTTAAGTGTGAGCAATAATAGAAACATCATTACATTTTTCGTTAAAACAAACTGGGCAAAAAAATGGTACAACTGTTCTACAAGTTGTGTTGTTAAGAAAAACTTCGAATCTCAGTCTTTTATATTATAATCGAGGTCACAGTACTGCATGTATTCTTTAAGGTCATTAATCTAAATGTTTTACCTTTATAAGATAAATAACGAATGTTGTTTTGATTTGTTTAAACGGAAACACGTGATCTCAAGTTTTGATCTTGTGATTTCCTCACAGCATGTTCCAGAAACGACACTTCATGGTTCAGTATGTCAAAGGTCAAGAAACCGCGGGAGTTTGTCTATATGTGCAGACGCAGCAGCTGTTCCTTTTAGTGTTTTGGTTGTACAATTCTTACATCAGATTTAAATTTATTAAACGAAACTTTGGAGTATTTACTAATGATTACTTTGGTTTGTTTTGAAATTCGCGCAAAGCGCTAGGAGGAATATATGCGCTAGCCGTTCGTAATTCATCAATATAATACTGGAGGGAAGGCAGTTAGTAATTACCACTCACCACCATCTCTTGGTGTGTGTGTGTGTGTGTGTTCTTATAGCAAAGCCACATCGGGCTATCTGCTGAGCCCACCGAGGGGAATCAAACCCCTGATTTTAGCGTTGGTAAATCCATAGACATAACGCTGTACTAGGGGGGGGGCATCTCCTGGGCTACTCTTTTAACAAAGAATAGTGGGATTGACCGTCACATTATAACGCCACCACAACTAAAGGGCGAGCATGTTTGGTGTGACGAAAATTCGAATCCACGACTTTCAGATTACAAGTCGAGTGCCTAATAATTCAATAAACGAACAATAAAATATATTTTTTTTTACGATAGTTTCCATAGTTCAATGCGCAGGTACCCTTAAGTTTGAATCCAAGTCAATGAAACCGTTATCTTTAAGTTAATGTTTTGGGCTTACTCATTTGTTGTTTCCGTTAACTTAGTATGTCGAAAATAATACACTTAATTTTCACTTTCTAAGCATAAAAACCTAAATGTAAGATACGATGCATATAATACTAAGAAAAAACTTGCAGAACTTTTGAGGTACAAATAAAGTAAGGTGGTGTTCTTAACCTCTTCATTCTACAGCCGCTCGACTGGTAATCTGAGGTTCGCGGGGTCGAATCCCTGTCACATTAAACATACGCGCCTTTTCAGCCGTGGGGGCGTTATAATGTTAGAGTCAATCCCACTATTCGTTGGTAAAAATGTACCCAATAGCTGCCTTATTAGGGACGGCTAGCGCACATAGCTCTTGTATAGCTTTGCTTGAAATTCAATACAAGTGAAACTCTTAGGCCGTGCACTTTTATTTAAATTAAATTATTATTAACCAATTAATGTTGTTGACTCGGATGACCTAAAAATTCTTGGGTTAGTTATAATTCATGTTGTTTTTGTTTGAAGGTTAAAATAAATGAACGACAGTGTAAAATACAACTTAATGAAGCCTGAACTGCCAGTCAGGTACTTGTTACTAATTTATTAGGGCCCAGCATGTCCAGGTGGGTTAAGGCACTTGACTCGTAATCCGAGAATGGCGGGTTCGAATCTCCGTCGCACCAAGCATGCTCATCCTTTCAGCCGTGGAGGCATTATAAGTGACGGTCAATCCCACTATTCTTTGGTAAAAGAGTAGTCCAAGAGTTGGTGATGGGTGGTGATGACTGACTGTCTTCTCTCTAGTTTTACACTGTTAAATTAAGGATGGCTAGCGCAAATAGTCCTCGGTAGCTTTGCGCCAAATTCAAAACAAACCAAGCAAAATCCCCTAGTGGCGCAGCAGTATTTCTGCAGATTTATAACGCAAGAAACTGGAATTCGACACCCGTTGTAGGCAGAGAACAAATAACCAATTGTGTAGATTTGTGTTTAATTCCAAACAAACAATCAACCACCAAACGACGATATCCTTAACTACTTTTTTCTTATCGCTTCCGGTTAGTTGCGTTACTTGATTGTTTGTTTTGAATTTCGTGCAAAGCTACTCGAGGGCTATCTACATGTGTTACTTAAAGCTGGAGCAATCATGATAGTTTGTATGTTAGAAATTTTTAGAGTGAATTCATTACATCAAAACCATATACTACTTAATTTATGTTATTCTGTTAACCATGGAAATACATAAAATCATAAAAGTAATAACTTTCTAATTATGCATTCTTAAAGGTCTCTTCCTGACCCCAACTGGGAAGCTACGTTATAATTTCTCATATTATCACTTGTTGCATTGGTTTGTAAAACAAAAATAAAACAACAAACAAGTACTACAGCTACATCAATACATGTAAAAAAACCTTCATTAAATAGGTATTGTGTTAAAATCAATGAAAGAAAAATGTTAAAAAGGGTTAACTGTGTCTTTACACGAACGACTTACGCTGGCTAATTCAGTGGCAGTTGTAAGCCTCGCTGACATGTTAACAACTACAATAATTGATTAATTGCGGGTTACTGATTATTTGACAGCAAAAATAAAGCCACGAATAGAAATGAATAATGCATTTTTCATAAAAAGGATGCGCAACTCTTTTCAAAAACGACCTCTTAAAATATAGTGATAATTACCAACAAAAGTAGATCAGTACAAGCAGGTGAGGACACTATTAGATGAGTTAACCCAACGGCGTTCAGGCCTCAGTTTATGAATGAGTAGGCCCCCCTTTATCGGAGGCTATTTTCATCGTTGGCCCTTGCTAAGGTCGTAAAATAGTTTGAATGAACGACTACGTCACACTCACATAGGGCGTGCTCCAATACACTTGATTTATTTACTGTTCTTAAATTTGCATGTCCTTTCACTCACGTTGGTAGTTTCTTATCGTAAAACCGATGTAGGCATGTTGCAACAAGGACAAGTAAATAGATAAACCACGTTTGATGTTTTAAAGGATGAAATACGACCTCGTATCAGAAGAAATACTGCAGATGACATCCGAGTTAAAAAAATGCAGCACATTTGCGCACGTGGATACGTTCTACGAAAAAAGGGAGATTAGATGTTTTAATATACAAATAATATGTATCAGTATACGGCAGAGTTAAAAACTGGACATGTGGGAATTCCACACGTTAGAACTGCTACAGTATCGTTTGTTTAAATAATCACAAGCTGTTCGATCAATCACATAAAGAGGAAAGCCGTTTTTTATTTCACTAAGAATTTTAATTTTGAAAAGTTCTATGTCCAAAAATTCAAAAGTGTTTGACGTTTTGTGTTTACGGTAAACTAGGTTCTTTTAAAATACAGTTAGTATATAACTTGAACAATTAAAATAAAGACCAGTAAACGTTTTCTTGCAGTAAACGTCACGCACTTTTAAAGTTACCATTGATTATGTAGTAATGTTTAAAGTTAACATCGGTTATGTACTAATGTTTAATCCAAAGTTACCATCAGAGCTGTTTAGTAATGTTTAAAGTTACCATCAGTTATGTAGTAATGTTTACAGTCCTTGTCACCACAACCGTGTGTGAAACTAGACAATAACTCTACAGCGTACGGACTTTTCTTTGTAAAAGGCTCTATTGCAAGGTTGTCTTGTCCAAAGCACATTACACCGCCCTGTTGTTCCCAGTATATGATATTTTGCGTCGGAAAAGATGGATACGTCCTACACTAAAACGATCAGTTTTCGATGGCACTTTCGAAGCGTCAAACCACAGCAATATGCATGCAATTTTTGATTTATGTAGTTCTATCACAATTTTATATCGACTATGGTTGTCATATGGCTTACTCATTTGCATATTCAAAAAAGTTAACATAATAAATCCAAACTTTGCAGGACGATTAAAAATTACCCCAACCGGTTGTCATATAACCGAACATCTGACTTAAGTTACTTAAATTAATCAAAGATTTTTCTCATATAATAATATTTCTATAAATTTTAAGTGGTATAAAATATATAATATTATTTTGTTGTTTAAATAAACCAAAGCGAGACAAATTAATGTATAAACAACAGATACATTTTAGTAATTAATTGTCTGAGCTTATAGCATGATAAAACTGGGGATCGAAACGTCCGTCAAAAATTCTGGCAATTCATTTAATTATTTAGATTCATTAAAAATATTTTTATCTTATTATTTTGCCCCCCGCTAGTACAGCGGTATGTCTCCGGATTTACAACGCTAAAATCAGGGGTTCGATTCCCTTCAGCGGGCTGAGCAGATAGCTTGATGTGGCTTTGCTATAAGAAAAACACGCTTATTATTTTAGTTTATTTAAATTATTATTTGAGGCCCAGCATGACCAGGTGAGTTAAGGCGTTCGACTCGTAATCTGAGGGTCGCGGGTTCGAATCCCCGTCGCACCAAACATGCTCGCCCTTTCAGCTGTGAGGGCGTTATAACGTGACAGTCAATCCCACTATTCGTTGGTAAAAGAGTAGCCCAACAGTTGGCAGTGGGTGGTGATGACTAGCTGCCTTTCCTCTTGTCTGACACTACTAAATTAGGGACGGCTAGCGCCGATAGTCCTCGTGTAGCTTTGCGCGAAATTAAAAAAAAAAAAAGTTATCATTTTTTTAAACATTTAAACTAAGTTACGATAGATTTTTAATAAACTCGCATAACAATCTTAACGATAGACTCATTCTTTGAAAATCTAAAAAAAAAAAAAAAAAAATAGAGATGGTAAATTTCAACATCCAAAAGGCTAGTAACCAGTTATTATAAAGTAAACATCATAATATATTATATATATTATATCTTAGAAACTGCTTCGACGATCGTAATTAAAGAACTTTTATTAAACAGGATCCACCCTTGTGGAAATTATGCGTTTAATACAGAGTAGAAGCTCATGGTAGCCACGTGTTACATCCCTGGTCTGTTAGAAATAAAAATATTTAATTAGAATAATTAGAAAATGAGCACAAGTTCTCATTTTTTCTTCGTAATTATGAATCTTGCAGCGCATGAGATAATACATTTTTCTTTAAATAAAAATAACACCATAATTATCGACATAAATATTAAAATGGAATATTAAAACTACCTTCTCCATTCAGTTACCTAAGATAATGCTACAGCACCTTGTACTAAAACCGGAGATTCTTGTATACAAATATACACTTGCAGTTATTATAATTCCGGAGGTAGTGGAGAAACTTGCTGTGTTAGTGACAGTCGTATTTTTATGATGTGCATATTTGTTGTAGGATATTTTTCTCTGTTGGACATCATGCCTCATGCGGGGACGAATGAAAAACTTATTGTAAGACAACTGCAAAACACACACATAAAAAAATAAAATCTCCACTTACGATATTCATAAATATGATGTTCATGACACAAGCTTTCGGACTTCACGGTGTCCGTCTTCGGATGCAGAAATGTACATCTAGTTAATATACGAAAAACAACACAGACAGTCGTTTCCTTCATCACACCACAGCTAGGACTACAGTTACCATCGTGAAACAGAACCACATTTCAAGTAGGGTTGTCGCTAGTATTGCTAAAGCTTATCACACCATAGCTAGGCCTACAGTTACCATCGCGAAACAGAACCACATTTCAAGTAGGGTTGCCATTACCATTGCTGAACCTTATCACACCACAGACACTACGGTTGTCATCGCGAAAGTTATGTGAGGTGAAATTCGTGTATACTATGTAGCGACAATATCAAGAAGGTATGGTGGCTACATCAAATAGTAAATGTATAGGCCCAAAGTGACGATACTTACATATTTTTCTTTGACATATCTATGAATCCACCTGACTATTTACCCATGATGTCTGCGAATGTTATTTGCTAAAATAATTATTATGTGCAGAGGAATTGAAAAAACAGGAGTCCTTTGAGAAAAAGGGGCACTTTTTAAGCACGTTAAGGCAATTTATTTGGGGAGGGGGATATTAGGGGAGATTACGGAGATTGGGCATTGTCTCTGGTACATATAGAGTAAAAACTATAGGAGCCAATAGATCCTCCGTTATTCCTATTCAGTTTATGCTATAAACATCTTTTTACAATATAAACCTAAGCAGTATATTACTACGTATTAACACGTAATTGCATATTATAATTGTTTTGTTCTCACAGAGAACTGCAAGTTCCTGTGTGACATTCATTTTAAGGATGATTTATCCCCCTAACTCTCAGCAAGTAAGGTGTAGTAAGAGAAAGGCAGAGGCACAAGCCCCTCCTGCAACCCCTGTTTCTGTCACTAGTTTAAACGTGCAGTGAAGGCCTTGTATAATATTTGTCAATGAATACGGTTTAAGATTTACGTTGCTGTTCCAATAGACTGAATGTACTGTGTGGGGCATAAAAACCGTTTCTGTTGGTGTTCTCAATTTTGTGGGTGTTTCTCGGACATTCAGAAAGACTACAACTAGAAGCATATTCAACATTACACAGTAACTTTGAGATAAAATTTATCCTAAAACAGAAGATACTCATTTATGTTAAAAGAGTTTCTGAGATACTACTCGGGAATGCTAGGTTGTTTTCCTCAGCGTTAAGGTGTTTATAATAACACCTTTGAAACTGTAGCAACAAGAAACCAGATTAACGAATTATAAGGCTTAATACCTGAATCCATTCATTTCAAGTGTCTGGAAATATCGTTGTTGCTGTTATCATAGGGTTTTTTTTGTGTGTGTGTGTGAATATGAGTTGCACCCAGTTGAAGGTTTGTTATTTGTTTGTGGTAAATCCGGAACTTATTTAAGTATTTTTGTACGTATTCTGAGCCTAATGTATTCACTGTATTGTTCAGAAACGACGGAAGTGTGACAAACTAAATAAATTAAGTGTATTAAATTAAACCAAAATATTCAAATATCATAGAATTTCTTAAAATATGAACAGTTATAATAGAATAGTAAATCCTTTAGTGATTACAGGACAGTGTATTTCTTAGTGATAGGACATTGTATCTTTAGATTATTAATAGAACGTGTATCTCTTAGTGATTGTAAAAGAGTGCATCCTTCAGTTATTAGTAGAACAATGTATCTCTTAGATGTTATAGGACAGTGTATCCCTTAGTGATAATAGAATAACTTAGTGATAATAGAATAACTTATCCCCTCATTGATCAGATCTTTTCATCTATATAATTTCACTATGGCCCGGCACGGCTTGGTGGGTTAAGATGCTCGGCTCGTAATCCGAATATTGCGTGTTCGAATCCCCGTCACACCAAACATGCTCGCCCTTTCAGCCGTAAGGGCGTTATGAAGTGACGGTCAATCCCGCTATTCCTTGGTTAAAAGAGTAGCCCAAGAGTTGGCAATGGATGGTGATGACTAGTTACCTTCACTCTAGTCTTTCACTGCTAAATTAGGGACAGCTAGCGCATATAGCTATCGTGTAGCTTTGCGTGAAATTCAAACCAAACCAAAACAAATAAACACACTGTATCCAACTCTTTAGGCAGTTTAATGCCACGTCCGGCCACATTGTGTTTGGACAGTGCATACTGTATTCGGCTCGGCATGTCCTGGTGGTTAGGGCTCGACTCATAACCTGAGGGTCGAGGTTTCAAATACCTTTCACACTAAACATGCTCGCCCTCTCAGCCTTGGGGGCGTTATAATGTTACGGCCAGTCCCACTATTCGTTGGTAAAAGAGTACCTCAAGAGCTGGCCGTGGGTGGTGATGAATAGCTGCCTTCCCTCTACGCTTTCACTGTTAAATTGGGGCCAGCTAGCGCAGATAGCCCTCGTGTAGCTTTGCGCGAAACTAAGAAACAAACAAATAAAAATGAAATAATTAAAATTCGAATCTTCGCTTACCAGTCTTTGTGACTCAGTCTATGCAATTATGTTCGAAACTTCAAATCCAACTTATATTCTATCGGGCACTACGTATCACGTGATCTTGTAAAACCTCACATTCTATCTGGCATCATGTATCACGTGATCTTGTAAAACCTCACATTCTATCTGGAATCATGTATCACGTGATCTTGTCAAACCTCATATTCTATCTGGCACTGCGTATCACGTGTTTTTTTCACTTTCACACCCAGATGGGTTTCAATTACTTTACCGGTTAATGTTCGAAACAAAGTTTGGAAGAAAAAAAAAGTACATGAGGTACCTCCTGCTTCGCTTTCTGTTGTGTAGGAAGATATTTATTTCTCTTGCACGCGTAACCTGAGGGCGAGAATCTGAGATATAGCGAGATCTTATATTCAGTGATGGCCTGCTACCCATGACCAATGAATGATCTCAACGGGTGCAGGGCAAGTCACCATTTTCTTCGTTTGCTTTTTTCTCTTAAACTGAAGTTAATTTTTGTTGTTGTTGTTGTTGGTTTGAACTTTTAGGCGGTAATTTTCCGTTACTTGAACTCATTTAGTTAAAGATTCAGTCCCTAAAACCCGAACAACAAATTCTGACTATAATGCAAGACTTCCCTGAAACTCTCACAGCAAATTCTAATTATGACATAAGACTCTTTCCTGAAACCCGTGCAATAAGTCTTAACTATAATGTAAGTCTCTTCCCTGAAACTCTTACAGCAAATTCTAGCTTTAAAGCAAGGCTCTTCCCTGAAACTTTTACAGTAAATCATAATTATTATGTAAGACTCTTCCCTGAAACCTGTAATTAGGGAAACCTGAAACTATAATGCAATGCTTTTTCTTGAAACTCGCGAAACAAATTCTATCTATGATATAACGCTCTTTCCTGAAACCTGCGCAAAAAAAAATTCCAGCAATGATATAATACTAATTTATTCGCGCATCATTCTCTTCTTTTTACGAAAACTTAGGAAGATTGTTTATACTTTACATTTTAAAGCGCGTAATATTCATTGTATTTAGTTTCAAAAAATGTTACATTCAGTTTATGAACGCCAATATTTCAAATACGTTCAACTATAACTATGAAAACCAAACTGACCAGGCATACTCCGGCTTCAATGACAGGTTACACTTTGATGATAAACATGCCTATAAATTAACGAGGTAATCTGAAATGACGTAATCTGATAACAGAAACAAAATCAAAAAATACAACAACAGTTTATGAACGATCTTCTTATTGCCTCTAGTAAAATTTCAAATAAGATTCTAATGTACTGGGATTGCACTACGATATAAAATAGAAAATAATTAAAATAGAAGAGTCCACTGAACTAATTTTTTCAGAGAGTTTAACGCCAAGACTCTAAAAAAGTGTTTTCGTAATGGGAAGGAAAAATTATATTAACCACTATGCAGTATCTGATAGTAACATTTAACGACTAATAAAAGAACAGCTAGCTCGAATGTGTGGATATCGAACTTAAGGACAATTTTTCTGGGTGCAATCTATTTTTCAAGGTACAAAACATAATATTTTAGCAAACCTTATTAATTGCAAATTATCATTCCTGAAGACAACAGTTCACTGTTACAAAGAAAGCTTTTTTTTTTTTAATTTCGCACAAAGCTACTCGAGGGCTATCTGTGCTAGCCGTCCCTAATTTAGCAGTGTAAGACTACAGGGAAGGCAGCTAGTCATCACCACCCACCGCCAATTCCTGGGCTACTCTTTTACCAACGAATAGTGAAATTGACCGTCACATATAACGCCCTTACCGCTGAAAGGACGAGCATGTTTAGCGCGACGGGGATGAGAACTCGCGACCCTCGGACGCCTTAACCCACCCACCTGGCCAGATAGCCCTCGAGTAGCTTTGTGCGAAATTAAAAAAACCCAAAAAAACACGCTTATCATAAATAAATTATATAAATATATCATGTTTTAAATTAATACTAAATTATTATTCAAAGAGATCGTGAACACATTAATCTGTTTTATTCATAAGATTAAGCACGTTTTACTGTTATGTAAAACTTTGGGGTTTCAAATTCCCTTACAAAAAAACAACAAATATAAAACAAAAATACACCAACATTAAATGCGCATTTACCAGCACTCCGTTGTAGTGCGCATGTACTGGCATCTTCTTAAGATATTAACATTTACCAGCACTCCGTTGTAGTGCGCATGTACTGGCATCTTCTTAAGATATAAATATTTACCAGCACTCCGTTGTAGTGCGCATGTACTGGCATCTTCTTAAGATATAAACATTTACCAGCACTCCGTTGTAGTGCGCATGTACTGGCATCTTCTAAAGATATAAACATTTACCAGCACTCCGTTGTAGTGCGCATGTACTGGCATCTTCTTAAGATATAAACATTTACCAGCACTCCGTTGTAGTGCGCATGTACTGGCATCTTCTTAAGATATAAATATTTAACTCACGGGATGGCCGTTTTACCGAAGGGGCTGATTTATCTCACTTTACTCTACTAAACGCGCCAGAACCACTTTGTAAATGAAGAAGTATAACCAGTCTTAAAATAGTTTAGATATAACTATTCAATATCAATACAGTGGAAGTGCGGTTCATTATCAAATAGTAACATGATTTTTGTTGTTATTTAGGTGAAATTTGGATGCATAAATTGATATTTTAAAACATGAATTGGTAATATACTTGTAACGATACAACTGAAGGAAACAAACCAAAAATAAATCATGTTTGAATTAGCCAATAGAATTTCAGTTGTTTATCTATACAGTCTTGTAAACCTGTTTTTTAGTATAAAAGTTTGATACGCGTGATGATGGCGTTTGGTTTGTTTTGAATTTCGCGCAAAGCTATAGGAGGGCTATCTGCGCTAGCCGTCCCTAATTGTGCAGAGTAAGACTAGAGGGAAGGCAGTTAGTCATCACCACCCACTGCCAACACTTGGACCACTCTTTCACCAACGAATAGTGGGATTAACCAGCACATTATAACGCCTCCACGGGTGAAAGGGCGAGCATGTTTGGTATGATGGGGATTCGAACCCGCGACCCTTGGAGATGATGGCGTAATATATATAAAATTGTCACCTGTCTGTGTTAAGAAACGGGAATTTATTTAGATTAAAATCTATTACAAAGTGTTACTAACTTATATATAAAACAAGACAAAAACAGTGAGTATTTTATTATTGGGAAGGTATGATATACTAATCTTGGTAGGTTAAAATATACATTTTCGCTAATGGAAGGATAAAGTTCTTTAGATAACCTACGTACTTTGACCTTTATCTGATGTCATAAAGACATGGCTGCTTTGTAAACAAACTAGTAGTCACGTGTTATTTTTGTTATTTTGCGGTCGTCGGTCTCGGCAGGAATCCCTTTTGCCGCACACTTGGTTTTGCATAATATTTTCGCTATGTGTTAACGAAGGAACACGGTAGCCAATAAAAGTTGTAAACATGTGTTAATCGTTCTTTGTACAGCGTTCTAAATGAACGAACTGCACGTCTAAACGCGAAACTTTAACCGTTTGAAAGGCGAAAAATGTTTTCACAAACAGTTGGTCCAGACCTAAGCGAAACAAATTCTTGTTTGACAAAAGTTTCATGAGGCATCTTAATGAAAATAGAAGGATCCTGCTTATTTGTCTACTAGCCCTGAAAATAACCTGTTGACCTCTCTTATCTTAGTATATTAGCCCTGAAAATAACCTGTTGACCTCTCTTATCTTAGTATATTAGCCCTGAGAATAACCTGTTGAACTCTCTTATCTTCATATCCCAATATTTTGTCGTCTATGTTTTTCAAGGTTATGCATGGCCAGGTGGTTAGGGCGCTTGACTCGAAGTCTGAGGGTCGAATTCGAATTTCCGTCCAACCAGACATGTCGCCCTTTCAACTGTGAGAACGCTATAATGTGTTGGGCAATCCCACTATTCAGTGGTAAAAGAGTAACCCAAGAGTTAGCGGTGGATGGTGATGACTAGCTGCCTTCTCTTTAATCTTTAACTGCTAAAATAGGAACAGCTAGCGCAAATAGTTCTTATGCAACTTTGCGCGAAATTCCAAACACACCAATCTCTCTTTCAGAAACATAAGCACACACACATTAACGACAACCGGTTTTGCTCCACTTCTACAAATATTATTATTATTATAATTATTTTGTAATCACAGTGACTGAAGTTCAACGGTTCTTGGCCATAAATTTTCATACTCTGAACTGCGTGTGCTTGTGAACTTTCATTGGATTAACAGGTATACAGAAGACTAGAACAAATGAATGATGAATGTTTTCTTTTTATCTTCTGAATCTGAATATCTCATTCATTGATATATCGCAACATAAACTAGTTTTCCTGGATCGTATTGTGGGTCAGTATGAAAAAAAAAAAAACTGTGGAAAAAAAACAGGAGGAAGAAAAAAGATTTTGAACTCTGTAAAATGATTGACGAGAGTCATATGCACAGAAAACAGTCTAATTTACAATTTTATTTGAAATGGATAAACGCGAACACATCTGCTCAGACTAAGTATTAATAAATATATAAACATATAACATGAAAAACAAGTCTGGGCGTAGTCTGTGCATCCACATGGTCAACATGGTCAATTTTATTTCCAAGTATGGTAATCAAATTGTCTCATTACTTCTTTGCAATCGGCAGGATGTTATTGTAGGTCAGATTTTTTTTTTTTTTTTTTTTGACGCCGGAAGAAAGGTATTCTTCCCACGTTTTCCTGTGGTAAAGACATAACTTCTTATAGACATTTCTTACCAACCCTGTATGTGAACGTTCTCTCTCTGTGATATCCTTATTTATTAAGCAGCACAGGTGCCATTACATTGAACGTTCTTCTGTTGGCCTTCAATCGAACCAATCACTTGCTCAGTTCAGTATGATTTATTTAACTAGTTACTTTACGTTCTGATTTCGTTTCAGTGTGTCGGGTGAATACAAACTAGTCATCTTAAAACTAACCAAACCGGAACTTCCAATAACTATCTCGTCCCTCGCTGAGATTACATTAAATTTGTCCTTATCTCTTACGTGTGATTTGGTGCTCTAATGATTAAATGTTAATACTGGGTGACCAGTTTTGTTTTTAAACACAAACATTAATATCCTAGTCAATTACGAAACATTAATATATTTTTAAAGCTCATGAGATCCATTTCTGGATACTGTGCGCCATTTGCTTATTGAAATTTTAACTCAAAGATAGTCAACTAGCCATAAATTGGATACATTAGAGTCAGATATCAAAACAGACATGTAAGAAGTGTTTATATAATTGTTTTTCTCACACTTAGCCTTGAAAAAAAAAAAATCACTCTTAGGTCACTCTTAACTTCATTAGAAACTTGTTAACGTATATATTAACGTAGTGGTTATGCTATTCATTATGCACTTGTTTTAATCTTTTTTTCACACATTATAATAATTTCATTAAAAAATAGAATAAATTTTACTTTTCAGTTTCGCCGATGTTTGTTTTTTTTAATTTCGCGCAAAGCTACACGAGAACTATCTGCGCTAACCATTCCTAATTTAACAGTGTAAGACTAGAGGGAAGGCAGCTATTCATCATCCCCACTGCGAACTCTTGGACTACTCTTTAACAACGAATAATGGCATTGACCGTAATATTATAACACCCCCAGGGCTGAAAAGGGCGAGCATGTTTGGTGCGACGGGGATGCAAACCCGCGACCCTCAGATTACGAGTTGTACGCCTTAACCTCCTTAACCTTATTATTTTAAAACTGATATATTTTTATCGTTTTACAACGCGCTATTTTAACAGCTTCTGTCAGTGATATAAGAGCCCGGCATGGCCAGATGGTTAAGGTGCTCGACTCGTAATCTGATGGTCGCGAGTTCGAATCCCCGTCACACCAAACATGCTCACCCTTTCAGCCGTAAGGGCGTTATAATGTGACAGTCAATCCCACTATTCGTTGGTAAAAGAGTAGCCCAAGAATTGGCGGTGGGTGATGATGACTATGTACTTTCCCTCTAGTCTTACATTGCTTAATTAGTGACGGCTAGCACAGATAGCCCTCGTGTAGCTTTGCGCGAAATTCGAAAACAAAACAAACAGTTATATAAACGAAATTCAAGTTCCATTTTAATTACTTTTCGAATCTTAATGAATTAAGTTCTGGACAAATCAACACCTATTGTGTGGCATTTCAACTTTTTACTAACATTTCTTTAACCCTTGAAGTTGCTCACGATCTTATCGAGGGACAAAGATTTCAAAAACTTCCTTCTACCCATTTTGATGGTGATTCTCGAACCCCTGGCATTGTACCAGACTTATTAATATTCTATTGTTTCTACCTTCTGCAGTATAAAACCCTCGACTAATAAAGGGTGAATTCCTAATTGTCTCTTCCTTTCTTATATATAAGATTATATACAACTTGCTAAACACTGTCATTATTATCCATCTTTCTAGAAACACCATTTTCTGAACATCTGTGCAACCGTCCTTCAAAAGTAAACTAGAAGATTCGGTGTGATCAGTTTTTTTTTTCTATGCATAAAGTTGCGGCCATAATATACGTTTCTTTAAAGTTTTATTTGTTAATTGTTTTAAAGAAATGACGTTTTGAGATACTTTAATAGCATAGGTACCTAGCAATGTCCAACTTTAAAAGTAATTCTACAAATGGGGGAGTGGGCCGACCTGACTACTACTTTGAACTGTATCACACGAACCGTTTACCCGATGCGTGAAATCCCGTGCTTCGCGCGGTAATTGACGTCGGCTTCCTACATCATCGATCAGCTGAACCCTTATTCTGAGCAATAAATCGGTATAAAATGAAAAGAGTTGCTAAATTCGAATCATTCTTCCAAGTTATCATCAATTTGAATTCGATTTTTATGGTATCCACTTGAAATTTTTTAAAAGATAGCAATACCACAAATAAATAAAGCGAACATTTATTTAGATTTAATAGTTTTTATTCTTTGTGTGTGTAGTTCTTATAAGAACATATTAAGAAACCCTCGTTGTTTTCAACTCGTAAACGTTTAAAAAACGATAAAGTCGTCGGCACACGAGTAAAAATATGACAAATTAAATAAATAAAAAGGCTTAGATTATACGACTGACGGATCTAAATCCCATAAAGTTACAACTCAGATGCATTAGAAAATACACAGATTCTAAATAATCTGAAAGTTTTACACTTCGCTTGAATTAAAAATGTACCTCGCTCGTTAGAAATTTTGATAAACAACATGCATTTTATCTGCTAGGGTGGGGGAACCAAACGTTTGGTTTGAACACCTGTGTATGAGCTTCGTCTTTTTCTCTTGTTTATTAGTTCAGAATAATAGTGATAGATGTCCTTGTGATTAGAGTTTAGATTTTATCCATCCAAAGACTCATCATGCATTTTAAGAGACTCGAAAATAATCGTTATATAAATTTGTAGTTTTTAAAATACTAATAACAAGAAACAAATGAAGATCAGTTGCTTGGAGTTAGGTTTATCTGTAGCAGTTCACTAGAAACATATTTACAAATTCAAGTCGTTTTGTTAAATGCATTTACCTGACGACTCATCTTTCTTCCCGAATGGTTCACTGGTATTGCTGAGGACCTATGATGCTTTAAACTCGGTGATCAATACGTTCAGTGCAGATGGCCAATTCTATAACTTTGCGGTAACTCTCCACTCTCCAAATTATTTTTTTCTGGACAATCGGAGACCGTATTTGTTTAAAAACGGAACTGCACAAAAGAAGCAAGCAAACAAACAGAATTATTTAATGGGATCAGTCCAAAGTCTTTTTTTTGTTGTACGTGTTTATAATTATCAGGTTTTGTTTGTTTGATAACGAACTCTGTGTTTACTGAATAATGACAAAAGAATGAAGACCAGTTTGTGGTGAAACATAGGCACGAGTGTCATACATTATTATAAAACCAGCAAAAGTGAGTAGAAAAAAAGTGTTACAGTTGTGGTCGAGAAATGTGCGACTTTTACAAAATTCACCCCAACATATCAGTTGTTTCGAACCAAAAAACAAACAAATATATGTGTCTTAAGAATGGTAGATAAAGGCAAGAAAAACAATCAATTGTTAGAGTCGTCACAGACAAATAGAAGAGATCTGCAAAACAAACATTAAATTATCCATTTCATTGTTTCAGTAGTGTATCTTGGTTCACTTCAGGAATTCTCAACGAATGGGATTACGCCATTCGATTCTGCGCGAAATATTCGCAATATACAAGACGCTTCGGATTGGTTAACGACAGCTCACTCTTTATAGTGAATTGCACATAAAAAGCCCTATAAGGGAACGTTTCTATACTTCTATTAAGATTTCAAAAATTATTTTTTAATTTTTATTTGCTGCATCATGTTACTATTATTTGTTAATTAAACTTAGTATTAAATTAATTTAACTTATTTGCAACATCATGTAACTATTATTTGTTAATTAAACTTAGTATTAAATTAATTTAACTTATTTGCAACATCATGTAACTATTATTTGTTAATTAAGCGTAGTGCTAAATTAATTTAAATTATTTGCAACATCATGTAACATGTAAAAATAATTTTTAAGTTTTATTTGCTACATCATGTAACTATTATTTCTTAATTAAACTTAGTGTTAATTTAATTTAAATTATGTGCAACATCATGTAACTATTATTTGTTAATTAAACGTAATGCTAAATTAATTTACTAGAAAAACAAGTAAAAATCATACCAAGAATTTTACTTCAAATTCACATTTTTTATACCAATTCTTCAGTAATAAATTTACCGAACTGAAAGAGTTTGTTTGTTGAATTTCGAGGAATATCTGCTCTAACTTTCCTTAATTTAGAACTGATAGACTAGAGAGAAACCAGCTAGTCAGTACCACCCACAACCAAATCTCGGACTACTTTTCACTAAAAGGTGTGTTAAGGCGTTCGAAATCGTAATCCGAGGATCGCGTTTTCGAATCCAAACATGGTCGCCCTTTCAGCCGTGGGGAGTTATAAAGTTACAGTCAATCCCACTATTCATTGGTAAAAGAGTAGCCCAAGAGTTGGCGGTGAGTGGTGATAACTAGCTGCCTTCTCTTTTGCCTTACACTGCTAAATTAGGGACGGCTAGTGCAGATAGCCCTCGTGTAGCTTTGCGCGAAATTCAAAAACAAACAAAAAATTGGTTTAACAGTCACACTGTAACGCTCCCAAGGCTAAAAAGATGAGCATGTTTTGGTGGTGGGATTATTCGAGCCCGCGATTTGAAGATTAAGAATCGAGCGCTCTTATTATCATGTCATGGAATTAGAAGAGAAACATTTAATAAATCAAAACATTTTTGGTATATTGGAATGTCGAGCATCATGTTAATTTGGAAAACAGTTTAATTCAGTTAACGTGTGTGTTAAATTGTAATGTGGTACTTAACACGTGAATCTTTATCCCTCCTTTTTGTTTTCAAATTTGTTATGTTAATTCCTTGAAATATTTTTTGCTTTTCTTCATCTGCATAAATTCTTTACATTTTCACAACTGAAAGAGAGATCACGTAGTAAAATTGAGTTTATGTTTCAAATAGTATGAATGAATACAAAGACCTTAAAAGTTTTATCGTTAGAAAAATTCGAAACTATTAATTCATGCCTTACTTTACTACATATGGCCCGGCATGCCCAAGCGGGTTAAGGCGTGCGACTCGTAATCTGAGGGTCGCGGGTTCGCATCCTCGTCGCGCCAAACATGCTCGCCCTTTCAGCCGTGGTAGCGTTATAATGTGACGGTCAATCCCACTATTCATTGGTAAAAGAGTAGCCCAAGAGTTGGTAGTGGGTGGTGATGACTAGCTGCCTTCCCTCTAGTCTTACACTGCTAAATTAGAGACGGCTAGCCCTCGAGTAGCTTTGTGCGAAATTCAAAAAATAAACAAACAAACAATAACTACACATGATCTTAATACCTACTGGATGGCAATAAGTTGAAAGCTCGCTACTGGTTAGCAATGATAACACAACCATAAAACCATATACCATGGTACATACAACCTAACATTATTATTACTTGGAGCTTTCTGTGGTGAATTATCTGAGATACTTATGTCGTGGTATCCATCAGGACCTTATTACAAGGCAGAACTTTCTATTGGGGATATGGCAAAATATTCTTGCAAAATTTAACTTCCTGGTGGTGATATACCTAGGTTACCTACTGCCTGATATACGTTAAAGCATTCTTGCTCAACTCTCTAGTGGTGATGTACTGAAGCAACACACACCGTGATATATGACAGAACATTCTTGTAATCCGAACTTTTTACTACTGATGTACCTGAAAATTACACATCGTAGTATATGTCATAACATTCTTACAAAGCGGAACTTTGTAACAGTGCTATAACTGAGAATTATACCTCATGGTATACGGCAGAGCATTCTCACTAAGCGGAACTTCCTGGTAGTGATATACTTGAGAATCATACCTTATGGTATACGGCAGAGCATTCTCAGTGCTATAACTGAGAATCGGCAGAGCATTCTCATTAAGCGGAACTTCCTGGTAGTAGTGATATACCTGAGAATCATACCTCATGGTATACAGCAGAACATTCTCACTAAGCGGAACTTCCTGGTAGTGATATACCTGAGAATCATACCTCATGGTATACGGCAGAACATTCTCACTAAGCGGAACTTCCTAATAGTGATATACCTGAGAATCATACCTTATGGTGAGTGTAAATCTGAAGAAACTACAAAATCAGACTGTTTGCAAATCATATTTTCAAAATCTATAGTTGTCTGTTTAAACTGAATTCATTTTAGTGTATAATTGGAAAGCCAAACAAAATCCGTCATATTATTAACATTTCAGATATAAATCCGGTAATGTTACGATAAGTTCTAAAATAATATGCACGCGCACGCTGTATTCACCTTTCTTACGACCACTGAATAAAATGAAAGCATACAGCTGTTTTCTAAATGTTTCACGTGTCTCGATAGTACAGTTATATCCCACGTTTTCTTCTATCTTACTTTTGTTAACAGCATTGGTTAAAACGTTTGACATACATAAATATATAAACTATATTTATTTTTTTAATATTTGTAATTTATTGTGAGAATTAATTTACATTATTGGACTATTCTATAGGATTAGAAGTAATCCAGAACTTCTAATCTGGTAGAACTTCCTGAGATTTTAATGGGATTATGGTGAAAATGTCTGTGTCAGTGAAAGTGGCAAACGTCTGAATTAGTACATTCTAATCATTGTAAGTTTTAGTTCTATGGGTCGGAAAGCTTCTAGTTGAGTCAGCATATTAAATTAACTATATTATTTACTGGATGAATATTTAGTTCTGATCTATGTAGATGACACGCTTTGATTTTAAGTTATTGATGACTGAAACCATAGGAACAATACTTATAATACCATAAAATGACCCTCTATAACAAAAATGACTTTACATTGCAACATGCGTACATTTCACACTAGTACAATAAAAACGTTAACAAGAAAGGCAAGGTTCGTTTTCAATACGTTCCACTAGTGCACTCAAAATTTAAACAAAGTAAGTTTCATTTCAGTATGTTAGTTTATAATAATCAATACATAAACAAGGTAGGCAAGGTTAGTTTCAATGTGTTTATTTAGTAAATGGGAAAAAAAAGATAAATAAGAAAGGCAAGTTTTATTTAATACAGTCAAAACATAAACGAGGTAGGCAAGGTTCGTTCCAGTAAGTTTCATTGATACAATCAAAACGTAAACAAAAGGTAAGATTCGTTTGTTTACTTCTCGATAGTAAAAGTTACAAAGAAAACACAAATTTAAAATAGTAATTTTGTGGCATAATATATAAAATTGGATAACACTTTCAAAATAATCTCTTGTTTAACTCATAAGGAATGTTACTACGTCAGAGGCGTAGGTATAAACATTTTCCTCTTATGGTCACAGCAGTGATTCATAAGAGAATAAGGATAAAAAAACACAACCCACTGAGAAAGGTAATTACTGTAGTGTTTTCTCAGCGAGTTCCAAAATGCTGTCATATGCTACAACAGAGAAATACATTAAACGTTTCGCGCCCAGCACACATGTTCACAGGTACTATATGTCGTACATGTCGAGCATCAAAACGTTGTGTGGGCGCAACGGTGGGCTCGTGACGATTGAATAATTTTGCTTGAAGAGATAATTTTGAATGAATAAAGTTTTAAAATATTTTGCCACAGTTCATAAAAAAAATCAGAAGATTATACGTCTTTGATTGCAAAAATTGAAAACACATCTGATGTCATAAGCACCACTCACACAATGTTAACATAAATAGATCTAAAACTTCTGTGAACGTTTAACTAAACTGTCAGCCTTTCACTGTGCCCTTTAGCTTTATTTTAAGGGCTTTAGGCAGCGTAGAAACAGTAGAGTTTTAATGACTGCCCTGCCTGTTTCTAGAGTATGACAACACTTTAAATTCTATGTTGATGTCTTTCGCAGGTTGGAGTAAGAGCTGTATAACAGGACCGCGCTAATTTTTTTCCTTTTTTAATTTTGTACAAGGCTATACGAGGCCTATCTACGTTAGACGTCCATAATTTAGGAGTGCGAGACTAGAGGGAAGGCAGCTAGTCACCACCTCCCACCGACAGCTTTTGGGTTATTCTTTTACCAGGGAATAGTAGGATTGACCGGAACATTATAACGCCCTCACGGCTGAAAGGGTAAGCATGTTTGGTGTGAAGGGGATTCGAACCCGCGACCCTCGGATTACGAGTCAAACGCCTTAACCCACCTGGCCATGCCCGACCACATTTCTGTCAGTAATAGACAATTATATTTATATTAAGAGAGGTTGCGGAAGGTATCAGAGAAATGGCGTGCATAAGTACGTTGTGCTCTTCTGACATATTTTTCCTGTAAGTTAATTTTACACTGCAAAAATTTTGTTTATTAGGAACACTAGCTTCTAACTAGCCACGAAATATGCGTGTGTGTGTTTTTCTTATAGCAAAACTATCTGCCGAGTCCACTGAGGAGAATCGAACTCCTGATTTTAACGTTGTAAAACAGCAGACTTACCGCTGTACTAGAGGGATCCCGAAATCTGTGTCTCCTTTATGTGTGGACTGGCCATAATCTAATGGTTTAGCATGCCGGGATGAGTACTGGTGAGGCCAAGGTTTGAGTAGCGATATAGCTCTAAAATATCTTTCCGCCCTTTTATCTTTGCCGGCCAATCCCACTTTTCAAGTAAAGGTAACTACATAATCGGCAGGTGCCATCAACTCGTTGGCCCCACGTTTGACTTGCCGTTTTAAATTGGGGATAGCTGTTACCAAGTCTTTAATCGTTTAGAGGTGTTTACACTTTTGTAAAAGATACAACTAAAGAAAAACATTCTTTATTTTACAGCTGTTTATCCGGTGTCATTCCGCATTCCTTTAGTAACTCAAAAAAGAAAAAAACAAAAGAGGGCGACCGTTTCAGAATTTAGATTTTTCTTCCCCTGTCGAACGAGTCTTGCTAGGTTAATCTAGATACTTCAAACGTAATTTTAAAGGCACGTACGTACCAGTTGAAGAAATAAGAAAAATGAAAACAGGAACACGACAAGGTTACATGGAATAAGGTTGCGCAGATCGAGTCACCATAAGGGGGATAATCGCCTTTTACACCTAGTCCCCCCCAGCCATACTCGGAATAATATTGAGTGTTAATGTGTGAAACATCTGTTTCCGTGTTTCTCTGTTTTAAGAAAATTAGCTCTGTTAAAATTGGTAATTGTTCGACAGTTCCGTTTCTTACGTGGGTGGTGTAGCTAATAAACTTATCTTTGTTTGCTTAGATAATGCAACTTCAGCCAAGCGGATGTAACAAGATGGTGTAAGAAAGGAACACATACTCAGTAA
Source organism: Tachypleus tridentatus (assembly GCF_004210375.1). Lineage (NCBI taxonomy): Eukaryota > Metazoa > Arthropoda > Merostomata > Xiphosura > Limulidae > Tachypleus > Tachypleus tridentatus. The sequence goes on along the minus strand of NC_134828.1, from coordinate 31,039,176 downwards.
TGTGGCCTAGGGGTACGACATTCGAACTGCGACTTCAGCTCATAAACATGAGACGTTAAATTATAACAGTTTCCAGCTTGCTATCTCAGATGTGGACGACCTCTTGCGGAGTCTTTGGTGTAATTTCATATGTTACCGCCAACCAAAAGGTGTGGAGTACCCTACGAAAAATGAGATAATAATTCTTCTATATTTGTCCTGACGTCGACATTTATAGACTTGATGTTTGAGGTATGGGTTCAGGTAATTAGAAGTGTTCCATTTGAAGAAGGATGTTAAAAACAAGTGTTTAGTTTAACGTCCTGGTTATGCGCAGTGCTAAGTGGGTCTAGTTGTTCAATAGTGTTACATTCGAAGGGTAAAAACTTGTCAAAGTAAAACTAACATCTGGTGGAGCTTAGCCTAAGTTTTCGAAGATATTTATTCTTATGATACATGTTTAGGTTGGGATTAAAGTCCTAATCTTTATTTGGAGATAACACCCTTGAAACTCACATAAAGACTATTACGTAACAACAATGCTTCATAACCTAAATTCTGCTCAAGAATAACTCATGAGTGAACAAATGACAATAACAAGAAAAAATAAATAGTTCTTAACAATATGAACTGGCTACTTGTGTTTACAAGAGAACAGACCATCTACGTTTTAACTTGATGTGTAATAAAGATAGTAAATTAAGTAATGAAACTTATGACAATTTTTAAATTAAGTTAATCCATAACCAAATTCATCCTTTTAAATTAATAAAAACTTTATAACGATTGTTAATTAAGGTATAAAAAAGGCCCACATTTCATTAAAAACGTGTCTTAACTTGGATTTAACTTTTTCTGTTTGTTTGTTTCTGCAGTGTAAGTACACTCACGTGACTAACAGATATGTTCCGCTAAGTATCCAATAGTATGTATGTTTTCTTAAAACAAAGCCATATCGCGCTATCTGCTGACTCCAGTATCCAATAGTATGTATGTTTTCTTATAACAAAGCCATATCGGGATATCTGCTGAATCCAGTATCCAATAGTTTCGAAGAGCTTAAAGATATTTCAATTAGCTAAAACCCTTTTTAGTGTTTGTTAAACAGTTTAAATAATTTAATAGTTGTTTTAATTTATTTGTTTGTTTGTTTTTTTGAATTTCGCGCAAAGCTATACGAGGGCTATCTGCGCTAGCCGTTCTTAACTTAATAGTGTAAGACTAGAAGGAAGGCAGCTAGTAATCACCACCTACCACCAACTCTTGGGCTACTCTTTTACCAACGAATAGTGGAATTGGCCGTAACATCATAACGCTCCCACGGCTGAAAGGGCGAGCATGTTTTAGTGTGACGGGGATTCGAACTCGCGACCCTCAGATTACGAGTCGAGTGCCTGAACCACCTGGCCATGCTGGGCCAATTTATTTGTTAAGATAAATAATTTTCCAGGTGTATTTTTAAGTAATGGAAGATAGATTATATATATATTATACTATAAGCGATGTTACTGTTAACACATACTGAAAGAGCAGAATTACACAGACCTGCGAATTTAAACTTCATGAAAGTGGTTTTGGCTTTAATGAAGGATTTTCCATAATTCAATTACGCAAATAATATTCTTTTTTTACTTCTATCGCCTAAGCATTTTTTACAAATCGTGAAAAAAACACACGCCAAAACACTCTTACTTAAATGAAATGTTTTGTGTTAGGGGGGATTCGAACCCTCGGCCTCCCAATCACCTAACCACGCTGGGCCGAAAACAGAATTATAAACGAGGGAAAATACTTGATATCGTTTTTGGAGTCAATGTACAGGAATTACTCAAGGATACGTAAAACCTTCAAGACAAGAAAAACATCGTAGGCCTGTGTAATTATACAGGCGTAGTTTATTTTCAGGAGAATATAAACAAATTATTAGAAACTTCCTCGAACGAATTACTCTATACATTTCGATATTTTCCCCCTTCTCCCACGGGACGTGCTTGACAATTATTGGAATTATTTATTAATTACTTTCCTCCTTATATTCCCACCTTCAGTTCTAGTAATGATTGAGGGTTTTTTCGGGGTTTCTGAGGTGGAGAATAATTCCGAGTTGTTATTTTTAACCACCCAACTTTTAAACTTCCCGAGTCAATGCGTGGTTAACGTTAATTACGTAGGTTCTGCAGAACGACTGCTTTATCGTGGCTTGTTGTTTTAATATTAAGACGGAAATTGCAATTAAACGAAAATGTCGAAAACATAAAACACAAACCTACTATTCACAGTCATATAAAATGTACTCCATTCATCTCAACAGCTATTGTAAACAGTTTTCCAGAAATTAGGTCACCACGAGGCCTACAGTGAAAAATAGTCAACACGGGTTGTTTTCTTTACAACTTTTATTTATTTGGGGGTCTCCCAGTGACACAGCGGCATGTCTGCGAGCTCACAAAGCTAGAATCCGGGTTTCAATACCAATGATTAGCAGAGCACAGACAGCCCATTGTATTGTTGTGTGCTTAACTTCGAGCAAGCAATTCATTTATGAAATTAAAAAATACATCTTGAACTATATTTATTTAGCGCAGTCATCTGCCGGTGGGATATAACTTGTTTTCGATTTGGGTGAGACTAAATAACAAAAAGATTAATCGAATTACATCAAATCAGTGACGATTAGAATCATGATTGTGATATTTTAGAAATATACCAATGTTGGTAAGCACCTTGTGATCACACACGCGTAAAATTTTCTAAAATACAATTTGAAAAGACACAAATAGGGTCAATATCTTGGATGCACAATATTTTCATTAATTAGTTTTATGCTGAGACAAGCAAACAAACAAATAGCAATAAAACTTTGAAGAATAAGTTTCACACAAAATATGCCTAACTTTCAATTTAATTCTTAATCGTTTAGTAATTTAGCGATACGAAAAACATGGACGATGTATAACTGCATCCATTTAGGCTTAGCAACTTAATCTCGAACAAGGGGAACGTCTGGCGAAATCAGCGCAACCATTAGCAAGCTTAGAATTATAACAAACGTTTGATTAAAGAAAAACATACGGTGAGATAGTTTTACATGAAACTTTTACTGCTGTATCAAATTTGTTTTTCTTTATGCAAGGGTAGATCAGTAAAAGACAATTGAATGATATCATACAGCAAAAACTGTCTCTATTGTCCGCTTACATTATTCACACACTGTCTTCACACAGCAAACACGGTGTTATTCTGTATGATTTTCAACGCAATTAATAATAGTAGTTTCTAATTTTGAAATATTGACCAATGAGAAGACAGCCAACCATACAACTGTTCCTACCTCTTCCAAAAGGGATTTATCTGACTCTATGTACCAAATAAGGGGATTGACTGTCACTTTTATGACACTCCTCCAGCTGAAAGTGTGGATTTAAAATCAAAGGGGTGTAAAATTATTATTTCAGATCTATATTACATTTCACCATCCGCCCTCCGCTTGTACAGTGGTATGTCTATGGTATTACAACGCTAAAATCAGGGGGTTCGATTCCCCTCGATGGGCCCAGCTGATAGACCACACACATTTCACTACCCAAAAAATCGTTAAAGTTCTTTAATAAACGTATACATGATTTCTTATGAATATTAAAATTCTTTTTTACAGCATCGCGCCTGCCGCTAGTACAGCGGTATGTCTTCGGATTTACAACGCTCAAATCAGGGGTTCGATTCTCCTCGGTGGGTTCAGTAGATAGCCCGATGTGGCTTTGCTGTAAGAAAACACACACACAGCATCGAACCAGTGTGTAATTTAAGCCTATCCATCCGAAAAGGGCTGTTACGAACACTCGTGTTGAGCTAGATTGATAATACATGACACACAATCTATATACAAGAAACAATAGCTGTAAGTGTCGACAAAAGTATATTTATATATTTTTCCACGCATAATCATTAAGAGCATTACCTTGTACGAAGCGGTCAACTGATGACTGGTAAAAGCATACAGCACGGCCGCAATTCCGAGTCGTAACAACCAAACGAAGCTTGTCACATCGGAAATTACTATCTCTTTGGCTCTTAGCTCGTAACTCATATAGGTGTGGCTAGGCATATCAGAGCACATGTAAGTTTATACATTATGTATGTCGTGGCGTCTAAACACTGACCGACGCTGTGACGCTGTTAACGTAGGATAGGCCTAATTGTTTGAACTGCAGAATAAGTTAACACGCACACAGAGGGCAAATCACGATCTTTTTCCATAATTCATTGAACATGGGTGACACATAATAACCCTAACGACTTAAAGTGCAGGATGTGCTGAAAACAGACGGAGAGTTAGTTATATAAAGCGAATGAACTTAGAAAGTCTCAATACCGTCCTGACAAGTCTCGCACATATATCTTTCACGCAAAATTTCGAGTTTCTTTGGTTGGTCCCATGGAGAGTTTGTCTCCCGTTATAACAGCACTGACTTTACGGAATCACAACGTTAAAATTCGAGGGGCATATCATATAGTTCAATGTGGTTTTCTTCTAAAATAAACAAACTGTTGTGACATATCTTTAATGCATACTTTTGAACTTTTCCCCTTGAGTGGCACAGCGGTGATGTCTGCAAACTCACACCGTTAAACACTGGGGTTCGATACCCGTGTGGGCAGAGCACAGATAGCCCATTGTGTAGTTTCAGGCTTACATTTTAAATAAATAAACAAACAAAACTTTTAAACTATTTTGAACAATTACATTGCGTTGTATCTTTCACACAAGCTCAGAAGATTTGTTGAATAGCAAGTTATACTGTGTCACGTCTTTCACACAAAATTTGGAGATATATTTAACTAAGTTATACTGTGTCACGTCTTTCACACAAAATTTGGAGATATATTTAACTAAGTTATACTGTGTCACGTCTTTCACACAAAATTTGGAGATATATTTAACTAAGTTATACTGTGCCACGTCTTTCACACGAAATTTGGAGATATATTTAACTAAGTTATACTGTGTCACGTCTTTCACACAAAATTTGGAGATATATTTAACTAAGTTATACTGTGCCACGTCTTTCACACGAAATTTGGAGATATATTTAACTAAGTTATACTGTGTCACGTCTTTCACACAAAATTTGGAGATATATTTAACTAAGTTATACTGTGTCACGTCTTTCACACGAAATTTGGAGATATATTTAACTAAGTTATACTGTGTCACGTCTTTCACACGAAATTTGGAGATATATTTAACTAAGTTATACTGTGTCACGTCTTTCACACGAAATTTGGAGATATATTTAAGTAAGTTATACTGTGTCACATCTTTCACACGAAATTTGGAGATATATTTAACTAAGTTATACTGTGTCACGTCTTTCACACGAAATTTGGAGATATATTTAACTAAGTTATACTGTCACATCTTTCACACAAAATTTGGAGATATATTTAACTCTTATGTTACAATACATCTCTGACATAAGTATGAGAGATTTTTTTGTATAGTTTCTTACAGTAAGTTATATTTTCATGCATATCTTGGAAATATATTAAATCCATTTATCTGTACAACATATTATTTAAATAATACAAAACTCTCAATTTGTTTGTTTGTAATTAACCACAAAGCTACACAATGGAGACACCGGTAGAAGGAATTTAGAAACTGAAAATAACGGCTTTGTTACAAATGTAAATGATTGTCGTTGTTGTTGTTTTTAGATCAAGTATAATGCTACAAAATGGGCTATATACCTTCTGCCCACCAAAGCTACATGCCCCCCGCTAGTACAGCGGTATGTCTCCGGATTTACAACGCTAAAATCAGCAGTTCGATTCCCCTCGGTGGGCTGATCAGATAGCCCGATGTGGCTTTGCTATAAGAAAAACACACAAACCCAAAGCTACACAATGGGCTAACTGTACTCTGCTTACCACTCTTATCGAAACCCGGTTTCTGGAGTTGTAAGTCCGTAGACGTACCACTGTGCCGCTGGAAGGGAGGGCATGTCTGAGCGAAGAAAGGTTAAGAAGTCCGTATCAAACAACATATTACAAGATAGGCACATTATCTCGAACTTTAAAATATAAAATCAGGCTCTTCTTCGTATTGGGTTCAAAGGTTACCAAGAGGCTATCAAAGGTGAACCCGATGATTCATGGTTTGCGGTCCACTGAAACAAATATGCTCTCTGCACTTAGAGGCTGTTGGTGCGCTATAAGAGTGATTGTCAAATTCAATTATTCGGCCAGGCAAGAGAAATTCAAGATTTGAGAATGGGCGCTGTTGAGTAGGTGCTATACTTGTGTTTCCCGCTGGTGCAGCGGTAAGTCTACGGATTTAAATCGCCAAAATTAGGGGTTCGATTCCTCTCGTTGGACTCAGCAGACAGCCCTGTGTAGTTTTGCTATAAGGAAAACACACATTCGTGTCCTCACATTGTCTATGGTCTTTATTACTTTAAGGAATAAAATAAAAAAGAAGTTAGGAAATAAGTGAAATAAAAATAAATCCATTTTGTTCCTCCTGTCAATGAATAAAACCTATTGTGTAACTGCTTTCTTGTGTCTCTAACCTTTGGAGAAGCAGTTACGAGATTTCAATCAGTTAGCAGTCGTATAAACTTATTTGCAACTTGTGAACATCTTCTGTCCATAGAAAGTTCGTGAGTCTTTGTTAGTTTTGATGTAAGAAAAAAAAAATCCAAGCTTTTCGCTGCTCTGCAAAATAGTTCTTCCATCATTCTATATTATGATTGTTTGTTTTTTGAATTTCGCGCAAAGCTACACGAGGGCTATCTACACTAGCCGTCCCGACTTTAGAAGTGTAAGACTAGATAGGCAGCTAGTCATCACCACCCACCGCCAACTCTTGGCTACTCTTCTACCAACGAATGGTGGGATTGACCTTCACATAATAACGCCCCCACGGCTGAAAGGGCGAGCATGTTTAGTGCTACGGGAATTCGAACCCGCGACCCTCGGATTACGAGTCGAACGCTTTAACCAGCCTGGCCATGCCGGGCCCCGGCCGATAGGAACTCAACATGCCTGAACCACCTGACCATTGTATCATCATTTTATCAATATAGTTTGTTTCTGCACTTCCCATTGCTGCAAGCAAAGTCAATTTCACTTAATTAATTAATCAAATGTAAATAAATCATGATGGTGTTGGCGTTAACCTTAGCCTTTTAACTGCTTTGATCTAAATAAATTTAATTAATCTCAGACCACTCTTCATTATAAACCTCCTTCAAGATGTTTCATTTAGATGGACATCAGTTTCTCCAACCGAGTAAATTAAAGACAGAAACACCGCTAGTGTGGCACTGAAAGACTCGATATGTGGATTGTTCTAGTTGTAATTTATTTGGCCATTTTTCTCGCCAATGTAGGGGTGTGGCGGGAAGCTCGTGAGCTTGGTTTTTGATCAATTATAATTACCAGTACATATTCACAGTTTTTAATTTTGCTTTTAGGTCCAAGGATTTTTTTCATAACACTGTGTAACACAAATTTTGTTCCTGGATAGTATGTTGTGAAAGTACAGAAAATGGCCATTATTCCCTTCAAACTTTGCTTTTGTAACCTGGATAATGAAATTTAGAAATTAACCTATTTTTTATGTAGAAACGGGCAAATTTGCACATTTTCATTTACATAAGGTCCGAATAAAACAACATATGAATCAAGATTTACATGTATTTATACTAAAGTTATTCAAAAATGAACACCAATGTTTAGAAGTGAGTAGTTTATCGAGATGGTTTTATCTTTGGCGGAGTGGGTACGGGGAACTCAGGGCAATGTGGCACTGGGGCGACGGATGATAGAAGGTCCGGATACATGATAACAGATGCATTCTTGCCAGCCCGACGCTTGGAAGGGTCCACCATGAGTGGTCAGTGAGTTAACGCCAACTTCTTGAAATAGCGAACTTCATGGCCCTCTTTTCCCCTCTGTACCATCCTGCAAAAGAGGAAAATAAAATTGTTATTATGAAGAATAAGTTTATTTCATCCACAACTAATGTGTAAGAGGTTCATGCAAAATATTCTATTTGAGATATTTTTTCTATACTATAGGAAGTTTAGAAAAAATAAATTAAAAGACATTTACAATTTTAAAAGGTCTAAAATTTGTATAATATAAAATCTTACTATTCAAGTCTTACCTTCTTAGAATTTTTTTTTTTTTTTTGCAGTGCTCGCAGGTAAAATGAGGCTCCCAAGGTTTGTTTTGATCCCTAACAGGCATGCCGAAATATGCCTTGTAGGCTTCACACATTTTAGCAGAATGCGTCTGGAGAATGCTTGCAGCTTCTTGATGCTACGTCTGTTAAAATTAGTTAGGTCTGTGTGTTCACTTAGGGAGCTAGAACTAAACTGATGTGGTACTCGGTGAGCTCCCGTATATATATTACTATGGAAAGTTCTAGAAAATTCAAAAAAGATCCTTGAAAATTATTGTAAGTTCGAGAAAATTTCTCCATCAGCTACTCAGCACAGAATCTTCCTGGAATGTTCTGGAAAATGGTTACATTTGAAAATTTCATTACCCAGGTCACAAAACTAAAATTTGAAGAGAAAAAAGGTCTTTTCCACTTACGTTAGGCATAAGCAATTGGGAAATAACACTTTCTGCTCAGGAACAAGAAAAAGTAAATTTTTATTACACAGTGTAATCTTGGCTTTCACTTTGTCTTTGGATTGGCTTAGGGCATGGTTTTGGGCTCAGTGATGTTCTAAATGCTCTGTTACGCAAATTATTTTTTGCACCCAAAAGAATAACGAAGGTTACCTTGTTCAAAATGGCTTGTAACTTGGTTTTATGTCGTTTAACGATAGCGGTAAACGAACATGTCTCTTCAAAAACGCTTATATACAATATTTCTCTGTCCACAATTTTATCCGTGGCAACATTGAACAATTCGTTCAATGGTTGAATGGTCAGGAATTTGATGTGAATTATATAAACATCTAAGCCTGTCGTTCCTGATAGTTGGCGACACTATAACCTCCAGAGCATTCTTAGATATGCAATTAACCTCCTACAAACATTCATTGTGCTTAGTTTTAGTACCACACTCAAGCACAGAAAGTTAAGCCAATATGATATTTTGCTTCTGAGAATACTTACTCCAGGATTTTATTATGTAGTTTTGTTGGGAGATAAGAATCCTTTATAAGCATTTCTGACAACAGCGTACGTTTCCTTTATCTCTTACTAATATGGGCGGCATTTGAAAAACGTGGTTAATGGGCTTTTATCTGGTTATTGTTAAACTGTTTTATTCAGTGATTCAGGTGTTCACCAAATGCTTTTTTTTTTCTACTTAATTGTGGTCAAGTCGTTATTTTGATTGTATTGTCTCGAAACAAATAGTTATGATTGGCTTTACTCTCATTGGATTGTTTTATTTTACTGTAGTCAAATTATTTTTACGGAAATATAGCCGACGTAACATTAGCTTCATGGTGTTACTATTGATAAGAAAGAAATTAGTGCCAAAGTTTATGAAGCTATATCAATTCTAGATTCACTTATACTGCAGATAATCCGCTATTTAGGTCGTTCGGCCTTATCCTTTATCAAGAACGTGGCAATTAGGGGAGTCTAGTTTAATGTATGGTTTAAATTGGTAATGGACTGCTCCTGCCGTCTTTACTTACAAGTACGAAGTTTTGATGTCTTCGCTGAGGTTTTCTTCCTGTCAGTTTCATTCTTACAACTTGTACGCTGTCTAAAGTACCAATGAAACATGTCTAGTCTAGTGTTGAATCACGTTAAATTTCGTTTCATCCTGTCCGTAAAAACACTTTGAGACAGCATGACGGTGTTTTGGTCGGCCATTTTGTCGGTGATTAAAGCATTGAAGAGAAGATAGAAAGGGGTTCAGTGTCGTGTTCCAGATAAGACCCCTCTCCCTCGAGTCCATTAAATCCCCCCTTTCCTGATTACATGCCTGATTACAATAAAAAAAAATGTTGAAAAGAACTGTTTCTTCAGAGGCAACCTCTATATCTGATGTAATGGAGATTCGCCATTATCACTGGTAAAGTGTTATGATTGATATTGTAGGGGGGGAAACACGGGTCAAATTGGACACGCGTCCAAAGCTTACACCACAATTTCCACACAGATTTGAAATGTGCTTCTTAAAATCGAAGTAGGTTATATGCTTATTAAACCTATAAGTCTACTTTGTTTTTTAACAGGTCTTGTTCAATTTTGGCAGTCCCAGTTATACATGTTAAGCGTGCTAAAATTACAAATATTTTCTTCTACACTATATACGTATAATATCACTTAGTTCTGCCCAGTCGCGTGAGAAGCCTTACATTATTATATTAAGTCTAAATTGTAAAATGTATCTCTCCAATTTAGTTGCTTTACACTAATTTGTTTAGTTACCCAACGAGAGTCTTAGGAAAGTCAAAACTGACAACGTCAGAGTAGAACATATCATATATAACTTTCCATAAAATAAATAATTGCTTGGAAAACGGAAATAAAGAAAGACACAAAAGAACCTAACTTAATGTAGTCACCTTTGAGCAACTGAGGTCCAAATTCTGAATGTAACATTCTTCTGAGTTAGTAGAGAAAACAGAACCAAACTAAATGTTGTTTAGTATCTATTTTTATCCCTACTTTGTTTAGTATTATTATTGCTAAACCTAATTCATTCTTTTCAGTTTTGCAGCGGATATTAAACTGAAGCTAAAATATTTTCTCCATTGTCACCAAAACCATGAATTTCGGCGAGAATTAACGTGGAAACTTTAAGAAGAAAAATAAACAACTGTAAATGGTAACAATGCGAAAATGTTCCCCCCACATTTAAGAACATTTTCCAATATACATGTTTTTTGGTTAATTATAATTTATATTATATTGTATTTATTTGTATATTAACATAAATGAATAACAATATAAAATACCACACAATGAAGATAGAGAAGTTCCTGACCTGAACTGCAAATAAGTTACTTGTTGTCAATTTATCAACCACCACGCCCCCGAGCGGCACAGCGGTTTGTCTGCGGACTTGCACCGCTAGAAGCCGGGTTACGATATCTTTGGTGGGCAGAGCACAGACAGCCCATTGTATAGCTTTGTGCTTAATTCCAATCAATCAAGCTACATATTTCTCTAGATGTGAGAGGAGCTGCTAAGACTTTAAACAAATATACAATACCCTAAAATTATCTGTTGTCAACATTAACTTGTCAATACCACTATTGGTACTTAATTAAAGTTATTAAAGCGCTCGAATCGTCGCATGCAGATCGCGGGCTCGTATCACATGACTAAATATGCTCGCCCTTTAAGAAGTGTGAATGTTATTATGTAATGGTCAACCCCACCATTCAAATAGCTTAAGAGTTGGCAGTGGGTGGTGTTGACGAGATGCCCTTCATCTAGTCTATTATTGCTAACTTAAGAACGGTTAGCGCAAATAGTAGCCTTGGAGGTAGCTTTGCTTGAACCTCAACAAAAAAATAAATTCGGTGGTGTATGCAGTGGCGTTTGTTTAAGATATTTTTAATGTTATGAGAATTATGAATGGGTAGTCTACATAAAATATGACCACGAACGCTGGGATAATTTGAATCAATCACTTAGAAGGGTACATAATGTTTTAGCAGTGTAATAATAAATATTTAATAAGTACAAGATGCACAGATTAGTTAGAGTTGTATACTCGATACGAAGATATTTCTTTGCTGGCTGCCTTATAGTATTGTTTTTATACTATATATGATTTCAATACGAATGCTGGTTGCCTTCACACAATACTTTTTCTTCTCCAGAGGCTCACCGGTAAATTTGAAAGCTTATATTACAAACCTGGTTTTGTTATCTGTGGTTGTCAAAGCGCAGATGGCCTATTTTGTAGGTTAGTAAAAAAAAGAAACAAACACCTAAACTTCCCAAAACGCTGACAAAGAGTGTACTCTAACATCACATTTTTTAAATTTGTTTTATGACTGCTTTGAATGTACTACCCAAGCTTAATTATTATATAAGTTCGCACAATATTTGTATAAACATCACAGGTTTATCAAAAGACATGCCTGAGTGTTCTGATGTAACGGATGTATTTTACTTGGGAAATACCCTGTGTTCCTATGTAACGGGTATATTTTCTTGGGAAATACTGTGCGTATTTTTAAGGGAACGGATATATTTTACTGGGGAATAAACTGTTTTTAGTAATTGCGATGGGAACATTCTGGTTGTACTTCTGTATTACAGTTGTAATATTGTCTGTAAAAGTCTGAAATTCTGTTACGGTATAATTCTTGATGTTTTTGTTTTCTGAAGTAAGGGGAAGGAAGACTAGGGGTTACTGGGACAAAGTACTTCATCCGAAGACTTACGACTGTCCCACCGGTGGACAGTCCTTAAATATTCTACAAGAGAAACTTTGAATTTGGTTAATATTATTATTACGAAAACAAGTCGAAGTGTTCTCACAAAGGTTCCACACGTAAGGCAGACAGACTCCTTCTTACTGCGTGTCTCTAGGATCAAGATTGGACCGCTGTTTACAAGTAACACACTACATTTTCGTTTCTCCAGGATCAAGATAGGACCACTGTTTACAAGTAACACACTACATTTTCGTTTCTCCAGGATCAAGATAGGACCACTGTTTACAAGTAACACACTACATTTTCGTTTCTCCAGGATCAAGATAGGACCACTGTTTACAAGTAACACGCTACATTTTCGTTTCTCCAGGATCAAGATAGGACCACTGTTTACAAGTAACACACTACATTTTCGTTTCTCCAGGATCAAGATAGGACCACTGTTTACAAGTAATACACTACATTTTCGTTTCTCCAGGATCAAGATGGGACTGCTGTTTCAACTCATACACTACATTTTTGTTTCTCCAGAACCAAGATAGGACCACTGTTTACAAGTCATATAGTACATTTTCGTTTCTCCAGGATCAAGATAGGACCGCTATTTACAAAACAAACACTACATCCGCGTTTCTCTAAGCTCAAGATCAGACCACTGTTTAGATTTTATATAGAAAACTTTCTTTTCTCCAGGATCAAGTTACAACTGTTGTTTACAACTCAAACACCACATCCGCGTTTCTCTAAGCTCAAGATCAGACCACTGTTTAGATTTTATATAGAAAACTTTCTTTTCTCCAGGATCAAGTTAGAACTGCTGTTTACAAAACAAACACTACATCCGCGTTTCTCTAAGCTCAAGATCAGACCACTGTTTAGATTTTATATAGAAAACTTTCTTTTCTCCAGGATCAAGTTAGAACTGCTGTTTACAACTCAAACACCACATCCGCGTTTCTCTAAGCTCAAGATCAGACCACTGTTTAGATTTTATATAGAAAACTTTCTTTTCTCCAGGATCAAGTTAGAACTGCTGTTTACAATTCAAACACCACATCCGCGTTTCTCTAAGCTCAAGATCAGACCACTGTTTAGATTTTATATAGAAAACTTTCTTTTCTCCAGGATCAAGTTAGAACTGCTGTTTACAAAACAAACACTACATCCGCGTTTCTCTAAGCTCAAGATCAGACCACTGTTTTGATTTTATATAGAAAACTTTCTTTTCTCCAGGATCAAGTTAGAACTGTTGTTTACAACTCAAACACCACATCCGCGTTTCTCTAAGCTCAAGATCAGACCGCTGTTTTGATTTTATATAGAAAACTCTTTTCTCCAGGATCAAGTTAGGACTGCTGTTTACAACTCAAACACTACGTCAGCGTTTCTCCAAGATGGGACCGCTGTTTACAGTTCATATAAAACACCTGCATTAATCCAGGATCAAATCTAAAAAAAAAGTGATATCCAGTTTTACATCTCCAGAATCTCTTTAGTGTTCGTGCAAAGTTTCAGGTTTCTAGGGTTTTTTTTTGCTCTTGGAGCTATGGTAGTCACACACACACACACACAAAGACAAAACATATGAACAGCAGGTTCCTTTATTACTACAGATGTGATATTTGGTGAGGAAAAAAATATTCTTTAAAATCTTCAATAACATAGGTTACAAAACTGCTAGAAATAGAGTTTCGATATGCGAGTTGGGCAAAGCACAGACAACCAATCGTGTAGCTTCGTGTTTTACTTCAGAAAAGAAAAGGAATAAATTTTAGTTTTAATACCGGACATTTCTATCATAAAGCAACAATACTGTTTGATTTCTATAAAATTTGAAACATAATATTTAATAGAACATAACTCTTCTTTTAAGGTTTTGTTAAATGATACAGATTACAATTGGACTACTTTGTTGTTCACACTCATTTGCTGTTAAAAGGATGAGTAATGAGGTTTGGCGTAGTAATTACTCTTAAACTGAAAAAGAATCAGTTAGATTATTAGACTTTTGAAAATGAATAACTTATTAATTAATTATTCGTGATTATGATTAACTTGAGTTTAAGTAGCCCAAAACACCACAGTAAACAAAGTAATTAGATTTTAAGTGCCCAATTCAGTTGTGTTTTACGTTTACTTGCACACAATAACAAAATGTGTGTTACGAAAGAACATTAGGGTAACAGAAGTGATGGGCGACGTCTTTAGATTTTTTCGGGTCTTCTGGGTGGGTGAACTGGGTGGGTGAGGGCACATTTTTCTAACAGGATATGGCACACAGTTTCATGACATTTATTCCACTCTTCCAATTTCTACTCCCTTAACAAGAACAGAAGAAAAAAAAAAACAGGGCAACACGCGCCTTGCCTTTTGTTTTATGATCACCTAACTTTAATAGTTTCTGCGTCGCGAAACGTGACCTGAGCCAAATGATAACAACGGCGGAAGCTGCTATCGAATGCTACAGATTTGTCTCGTCACAACTCGACGCTCGTGTCTTGTCAGGCTCTTGGTAAAGCTCAAGTTTGAGCTCAACATGGGTTCTTGGGCCACATGTCGTCTTTCGGTTACGTTATCATATCCGTCTTTGTATCAAGAAGTAATAAATATAAGTTATACGGTTTCCTACTAAAGAGGCTACAGAAGAGGTACGCCTTGGAAACCATGCAATTACATGTCTCTGCCCTTAATCTACGACAGATTCTATCTTTGTGATGTAGCAAACGAGTTTGAAAAAGGGTTTGGCCCATCTTGGAGAGGTAGTTTGTTAATGGGTTAAATCAGTAATGCTTTTAGTTTGGAAGCTTCTGTCTTCCATGGCCCTAAAATACGAATTATAATAGTAAATAAATAAATACACAATATTCGATATATACATTTGTATTTTCACTTTTGGCCAGGTGTGGTTTAGTGAATTGTGCATCCGAGGATTCCCTATTTAGCAAAATGTTGCTGCAAAAACGCACTCCGTCTCTTGGTCAAAACGAAGTGTTCGGCAATTGAGAGATGCTAAAAATTTGGTAATGTATGTTGTTGGCTACCAATTAAGAATTAGGGATAGCTATGTAAAGATAGCCGTTTGTATAGCGTCGCGAGAATATTCTAAAAAAAAATTATTCTTCCGTTTGAATAAATTCTATTTATTTTTAAATTCACTTACTCTGTATAATTTACGACAAAAAAAAACATATTTCTTCTTTATCATATTTTGATGAATTGTGTTTTACGAAAATCAAATAGGATACGCATGGTTAATATATATATATATATACTAATAAGTTCATGCTGTACCCGGCATGGCCAGATGATTAGGGCACTTGACTTGTAATCTGAGAGTCGAGAGTTCGAATCCCCGTCACACCAAACAAGCTCGCCCTTTCAGCCATGGTAGCGTTATGATGTGACGGTCAGTTTCACTATTCGTTGGTAAAAGAGTAGACCAAGAGTTGGCTATAGATGGGGATAACTAGCTGCCCTCCGTCTAGTCTTACACTACTAAATTAGAGGCAGATAGCCCTTGTATAACATTGCGCAAAATGATCGTTTAAAAATAAGTGAAATATGCCCACTACCTGTACGTTTTGGATGTTTATTCCACGTGTAAAAGTACAGCATTTATGAATTTGTGTTTTAAATTAAACTTATGATTAAAATAATTCACGGAAGAATCCATACAATATAAAAATAAAGTCACTTGAATTCAGTAAGAAATATAAATACACGGATATTATATATAGACAAATGTATTCATCAAGGTGTTGCTTGAAAAGTGTTTATAATATAATACGACCACTCTTGAGACACAATGCATTTTCAGTATCTCTGGGTTAGATAGCTCTTTGTTTGTATGCTGAAACGTTTTTTAAGTAATTTCATTTACTACAGAATCGGTGTCTTACATTTGGTTTTATTTCTATAACTCTGTTAATGGATTTTGGGGTGTGGGTAAAAGTCGGAGGCGGCTTTCAAAATGTCTTCAGACAAAGAAATGCCTCTTTCAAGTACCTACGGATTCTCCACCTATCAGCGCAAGTATTGTCAGCAAATTTTTGCCGAAAACTGTTACAATTGGGCTCCCCGTATATTTTTGTATGATAACATTTTAAAAGTTGCCTCCGGCTATCTTCAACTTTTTTATTAATTATCTGGATTTTTGTACATCTCCAAAGTCTACATGCTCTCCACGTGTATCAGATGAAACTGATATTTGTAAGTACGTCTGTCAAATTGAGGCTACAGCTTTAGAAGATGGTTACTGTATAGAACGTGCAGGTGGAGCAACATCTTCGAGTAGCCCCACCACCCGGGACAACGGTAAGTCTTCGGATTTACAACGATAAAATTAGGGGTTCAGTTCCACTCGGTGGACATAGTAAGTAGCTCGATGTGGCTTTGCTATAAGCAGAACACACACACGCTCTTTGAGAAAGGCCGTACGGAAAATAAATTCTTTGTAGATGTGCAAATCATAGTGAGACCGAAACATTGAAAGAGGGTGTGAATAGTGGCAACATTACAGAATTTCTAGAGCACTGATGGAAACTGCTGGAAAGAATGACACCTGAAGAAAATGGAAAGATCGGTCAAGTTAAGAGGTACAGATTTAAATGTTACCAAAGCTAAGGAAGAACACTTACACATAAAGGCTAGAAAATCAGTGTAATGAAATAAACGGTAGGTTCATTAAGCCTACTTACAGAATCTCTGTAATAAAACCATGGGGGATCCTAGAACTATAAAGATAGGCCCCGCATGGCCAAGCGTGTTAAGACGTGCGACTCGTAATCTGAGGATCGCGGGTTCGCATCCCCATCGCGCCAAACATGCTCGCCCTTTCAGTATATAATGTGACGTCATATAATGCGTTATAACGTGACGGTCAATCCCTCTATTCGTTGGTAAAAGAGTAGCCCAAGAGTTGGCGTTGGGTGATGATGACTAGCTGCCTTACCTCTAGTCTTACACTACTAAATTAGGGACGGCTAGCACAGATAGCCCTCGAGTAGCTTTGTGTGAATTTCAAATTTCAAAAAAAAACTATAAAGATAAAAAATAAGAAAGATAAAACTAAAAAGAAAGAGATTGGAGCCCCGGTAAAATAAAAAAAACTCATAAATGACTTGAAGAATAAAAAAAACTATAAATGGTATTTTTAGAAGTGGTAATGTTAAAAAGATCTCTAACAATTACGTCTTTTTCTAATTAAACACAGAGTTACGCAATAGATTATTAGTGCTCTGCCCACCACAAGTATCGAAACCCGATTTTTAGCGTGTAAGTTTATAGACCTACTGCTGAGCCACTGAGGGACGGAAGTTATGAAAAATGGTAAAGTGAATAACAATCTATAAAATAATTTAGGACTGTTAGAGTTCTAAAAATATCTTTGTAAATTATGGATATTTCAATGAATGTCCGAGACTAGCAGAGGTTCTCAAAGTGACAGAAGAATCAACAAACCTTTGCAAATATCTAGAGATCAGCGAAACTCGGAAAAACAAAAATAGTGGTCAAGTTATGAAGCACGTGAAATATTAAAGAAGCTAAGAAAGGATCCATAGTGGTCAAGTTATGAAGCACGTTAAATATTAAAGAAGCTAAGAAAGGATCCTAAGTCTGCTAAAAAAGTTTTTTCCAGAAAAGGGAAGACATGATCAAACTATAGATTGTCCAGAAGATCTAACCTAGTAAACAGTGAAGTGAGTGTCTAGAAATTAATATAGCTCAGGGAATGTACATGTATTTTGTATATTTTAATTATTTAAAATACATATTGAAGGTCGGTGATTATTTCAAATACAATAGAAGTACTTAAAAATGAGTTGTTTTTTTAAGCAGATATTTATTAATTTTATAACAAATCGATATTTCGAGTACTATGGAGTATATAACCAGTATCTTATTGAAGTAAACCACTGAGAAACATAGCATAAAGGACATAACTTTGATTATGTTTTAGGCTTAGTCGGGGACCAACAGAAAACAGGGTTTAAGGTGGTTGAAAAGGGCAATTTCCCGAAACGAGGCGTGTTTCTGTTTTATTATTATTTTTTTCTTCTACAAAGATAGAACTATCAGAAGAAACGACGTGAATAGGTGTCATTTAATCCCTTATAAGGACCAGACAGAATATTTCTGTCTTTTAAAATTAAGTTAAGATTTGTTTGGTATACAATAACAGTATTAACAAGATAAATCACCTAGACGGGAAGTATCAATAGGAAAACCACTAGACAGGCTTCTGGTAACTGCATGAGGCCTTTTTTACAACACTTACTCAGCTACAATAGGCAGGTCAACTCCAATAGGAACTTATAAATTGTTGAAGCCAACCTAAAGTGCCAAACTAGCAGAGATAAGAGACCACTCTTCGAGCATCTCGTGCTGCTTTATACGACTCCTGTCGATTACTTGAGGAACCAAGGTCTTGTTTCACAAAGGCAGCCAAATTGCCTCGAATAGCCTTAGATGTTGACTGGAATCCTGTTGGGGCATTAGGACGTCAGCTTCGGCGGGGAGCTTCAAACCTGCTTACGGTGTACACCATTCCTAGTGTCCTGACGTGACTTTATCCCTGCTGAGACAAGAGACACTCCAGGGAACCATCGACTTGTGCGGCGAGCTTGACACGTCCCCGTCAGAGCTGTTGTTGGTGTAGCAACTGTCTGGATCTCATAACTTTCTAGTGCTCACCACGTGAGAAAGCTAACTCGAACCCTCTTGTAGCAGAAATCCCCGAGTCGTGGCCACGAATACAAAATGGTATTGTTTCTTTTTTAACATCCAACCAGAGTGGCAAATAAAAGAACCTCTCATTAGGGGGAGATTACAAATAGTACATTGATAATAACGTCATAGAAAAAAGAAGACAATGTAAATATTGTGAGGTGTAATCTACAAATTTATCGAACGTTAATAGCAGTTCAGTGTGTGAAACTACACGTCCGTTTAAATTATTTAAACCTGTAATAATGAGTTATATTATGGAAACATTAACATACAAGAGGGAAAAATGTTAAGACATGGGTGCAAGCCTACGGAAGTGAACTTATAACTTTTACAACCCCTGCGTTCTGCGGGTCATGTTTACCAACAGTCAGTGGCTCCGTGATAACGTATAACACTGCAAAGAAGATATTTCAAGATATTTCAGATTGTGTTTCAAGTGAACAACATTTTCCTTATCCTCTAAAAAATTATATTTGAATTATGAGTGAAACATAATGAAACTTTTTGACATTATGTTTTCGGAGCTAAGCCTGCAGTGATAATAGCTTTCTTGTAACAATGCATGGATTGGTCAACGTAACAGAATAAACAACATGAAATGGTTGATATAGCATGACAAACTATATGAATTAGTTAATATAACACAATACGCAGTATGAGCTGAGAGATATGGCAGAATAAACAACATTAAATACTTATAGAAAAAAATACAACACATGTTCTGTAGAGCAGAATGCACAACTTGAACTGGTAAATGTAGCTGAATACGCAACGTGAATTAGTCGATACAGCACAGTACATAACACCAACCTTTAATTTAACATTGTATGAACCAGTCGAAAGGATAGAATACATGTGTGTGTGTGTTTTCATTTAATAAAGCCACCTTGTACTACCTGCTAAGTCCACCGAGGGTAATCGAACAGAATACATGTGAACTGGTTATCATAGCAGAAGACACAACACGTATTTTTCGATATAGCAAAATACACAACATAAAGTGACCGTTATATTAGAATAAACGACGTATAACAAAGAACACAACACGAGCTTACTTACTGAAAGAGTACATAACCCTATAACAAAGTTACAATATTTTTTTGTGAACTGTGGGTGTATTAGACACATCATAAAGAATAGAGCATGACATGAAATAATTAGTTAGCCTAATGAAAAAATAACATCAATACAAGATAAATATTTTTTCGTTAGGAAAACAAATATACACGCAAGCGTTTATTTTGTGGTGTGGAACTCTCGTCTTAAGTGTACCATAGAAATACATTTTAAAGATGCTAAACTTTAAGCCATTTCAACTCCAATTTATTTTCAGGTCTGGTATGACCAGGTGGTTAAGGCATTCTACTCGTAATCCGAGGACCGCGGGTTCGAATCCCCGTCACACCAAACATGCTCACCCTTTCAGTCGTTGGGGCGTTATAATGTGCCTGTCAATCCCACTATTCGTTGGTAAAACAATAGGCCAAGATTTGGCGGTGGGTGGTGATGACTAGCTGTCTTCCCTCTAGTCTTACACTGCTAAATTAGGGACGGTTAGCGCAGATAGCCCTCGTGTAGCTTTGAGCGAAATTCTAAACAAACAAACAATTTACTTTCATATATGAAAAACAAACAAACATGATAATAAATAATGTAACAGTCGAACAGACAAGCACGGTTTAACGTTTCACTGCAAACAGATTGTCAGTGTTAAACAATGAAGAGATGAGACTCGTTTCCGGTATTATTTTCGAACTTAATCAATAAACCTAGACTAACCCATACATTATACGCCTGTTACTACTGTATCATGATATTTGTTCATTGGAATTTAGATCCATGTGAACTTGGGAGGGTCAATTTGACCTATTCTTTCCTCCTGCACTGATGTTTAGGTTTCATTGATCAAATGTTGAACGTTACACAAAAGAGGGCGTTGATGTCACAAATTCAAAGTGTAAATCCAAAACTGTTAGGTCAAGTCTATTTAGGTACTACGTTCATCATTCACACCGATACACACTTCGCTATTTCTAGTCCTATATATCCCAGATTATTTTAAGTATGTAGCCTAAATTATGTGTATTTGCATAAATATCCTTATAGTACAGAATATATACACAACAATAAAGAAAGTTTAGGCGATTAAACTTGCCTGAACTATTACTTGAATAAGGCCCATTCGTTTAAAGCTCAGGTTTTAATAATATAATATTTCTAAAATGACAAAATTCCTCTGGGTTATAAACAGGTAAACCTTTAGTTATAATACTGGCAATATCTAAAATGGTCTTGTAATTAAGTCAATTGATCAATGCAAAGGTAGGCATGTATCACAATGGGAGACGAACCGTCCAATAGAAGACGATATTTCTATTAATGTATAAAAAGAACTGCATACGCTCGGTGTGGAAAACGAGTTGTATTTCGCTTCAGCAAATAAGAAACTTTTAACTGAAACGTTTTAAACGAGCTAAATGGGGGCGAAACGCCAAAACTAACCGCAGGTAGTGAATTACAAAAGCAATAAAAAGTTAATAATAAAGTACCCTATACAAATCAAAACAGAATGGAATAGGATATTAAAACTACTCTGAAGTGAACGGTAAAACACATTATATCAGTAAGAAGTGAATGGTAAGAACATGATGAAATCAGTCAACGAAAACTGGTAGATCACTCAAAAATGGCCAGGTGGTTATGGTGCTCGACTCATAATCTGAGGGTTGCGGGTTCGAATCCTCGTCACACTACACACGCTCGCCCTTACAGCCATGGGGGCATTATAACGTCATGGCCAATTCCACTATTCGTTAATAAGAAGAGTAGCTCAAGAGTTGGCGGTGAATTATGATGGATAGCTGCCTTTCCTCTAGTCTTACACTTCTAAATTAGGGATAGCTGGCGCAGATAGCCCTCGTGTAGTTTTGCGCAAAATTAAAAAAAAAAAAAAACTAACATAAAATTCGACAAATAGTGAGGGATAAAGTACATTAGCTATTGTCAGAGAATGAGCTTTCTGAAAGTTACTACTTTATTCAGTAAAAAACAATAAAATTTTAACAATGAGTGAAAAGAAAATTTTTTATAACTAGTCTCTCAATGTAACGCGGTATTAAAAATTCAGTGGTCAAAAGTAACTGCATTTACGACGAGCTGAGAAACCATCAAATTTTGATTAAAGCTACTTGAACAAAAATAAATTCACCGATCAGAACTTATCATATTTGGGAAAAGAGTAAAAACGTGAGGAATTTTTATGAATCTGCTCATTTTGAACGTCAAAAACTAATTAATCTGATATTGACCAAAATATGGACTATGGAGTAGACTTGTAACTTTGTTGGTTCTCGATCCTACCGACTCGAGATTCATATATATATATATATATATGTTGTTGTTTTGAATTAAACACAAAGCTACACACTGGGCTATCTGTGCTCTGCCCACCACGAGTATCGAAACCCGGTTTTTAGCGGTGTAATTCCGCTGACGTACCGCTGAGCCACTGGGTGGCCTCATATATATAAAATGTAATTCTAAATTGGACATATCCAGTGTGCTATCTGAAAAAAGTCAGTCATCTCTAAGTCATCGTTACTTGGTAACCAAATAAGGGCAACAAGAAAACTCTTATTTCTAAAATTAAACAAAAGCTCATACATCCTACTGAGTTCCATATTCTGTGAACAAATTAACATTCGAGTTACGGCTAAAAAAATGTATCTGTGAGAATGAAAGAGGTTGGAAGCTATTCAACTAAAGCAAAACGTATATTTTATCACTTCCTATAGATATAGACATTAGACTAGTGTAAAAGCTGGCTAAAAATACCTTTGTTTGTTTTTGAATTTCACGCAAAGCTACACGAGGACTATCTGCGCTAGCCGTCCCTAATTTAGCAGTGTAAGACTAGAGGGAAGGCAGGTAGTCATGATCACCTACCGCCAACTTTTGGGCTACTCTTTTACCAACGAATATTGGGATTGACCGTCACATTATAACGCCCCCACTCTGATAGGGCGAGCATGTTTGGTGCGACGGGGAGTCAAACCTTCATGTTTTAGCAGAGACTGTGGAAAAAGAATGATATGAAGCACAAAACTGTTGAATGTTTCACTAACGTCATGCCTAACATGCTAAGGAAGACATCACGTCGCACGTGAAGACGTAACATCTTATGTGCCTAACATGCTAAGGAAGACATCACATCGCACGTGAAGACGTAACATCTTATGTGCCTAACATGCTAAGGAAGACATCATATCGCACGTGAAGACGTAACATCTTATGTCAGAAAATAAATAATGGCCAACAGGTAGACATTTTATTAGCGTGTGTCCATATGAGATATGTTAATATGTCAATATAAATTAAACTATTTCTTTCATGTACACTATCTTTATATGAATGGGGTGTGTCCAGACGTTTTGCTCACCTTTTACACTGTGTGTGCTAAGGCAAATAAGAGAAATATAAGCATGCATATAGAACATCTCGAACTTCGTGTATCTGCTCTTAGGTGTGAGTGTTTTGTGTTTTTCTTACAGCAAAGCCACATCACGCTATCTGCTTTGTCCACCGAGGGGATTCGAACCACTGATTTCAGCGTTATAAGTTCGTAGACTTATCGCTGTCTCATTGGGGACATTTTTAGAAGTGAGAAGCGTTCAAGAAATTATTTCTAGGCAGTTTGTTTTTTAGTTTTGAATTTTCGCGCAAAGCTATACAAAGGCTATCTTCGCTATTTGTAGGCAGCAGAAAACGACTTAATATAGTCATTTATAAATAAAACTAGAATCAATAAAATCGTGGCTAATATAAAATAATTTATAACTGAAAGTACTTTGCGACTTAACGAAAAAAAACTAAAGTACTCTTTCCAGCCTGGTAATTCTGTACTGTTTCATGACGAAGAAATTTAAGCTGTTTACTACCACGTACGAAGCATTAAAGAACACGGTAATTACGGTTTCGAGTTCTAGTACAGGATTTACATTACGACTTCAAAATCTCGGACTGCAAAGTTAAACTCAAAGTTCGTCGTTCAGAGACAACCATAACCAATAGGCATCAAGTAACGTGATTGGATCTCAAACCTGCACTTCTGCTCGTGACATCTTGACGTTACACTCACTATTATGAACACCCCTTTTTCCCCATCCCACTTCACTTCTTTTTTCGTTTAGTGGAGGAAGCTTTTACCCCTTTTCAAGCACAAAATATACTTTTAAAGACCGTAACCACCAACATGTCACGGATAAATGAGTCTTTACGTGGCCCAAACTGTCCTTCTCAGGCCTTTGTAGCGAGTGCTCCTGCTGGTTGCAGAGTGTAAAAGTCCTTGAGATAGGCCAAAGAACCATTTATTCTGAACCAGAGAAAGGAAACGAAAGTAAACACTATTCGGATGTGCTGCTGTTCTTATTTGTCGTATTCTGTAAGCTCACGAGTGAAATGCTTATACACTATTCACGGCTCAGAAAAACCCAATATTATATCTGACAAATGTCTTTCATTCCGTGCGTGTTTCCTTTTCAGGTCTTTCAAGTGAGTACAATTCTCCAAATTTTCTGCTTCGTCAGTGCTGTTTGAGCCTTGTGATCTGACACTTTTCTATTATGGACAGCTGTAAGAAGTCCATGGAATCAGGAAAAACAAGAACAAATTTCCAGGGGAAGACACAGTCTACAACATGACTTCCCTCAGTGGCTTTTGTTAAGAAGTACCAGATAAAGAAGGTTACTACAATAAAGAACTCGTCTGTCAAAAACTGGCGTACGATATTTCGTCATCGTCTTTGGTATGTTTTTGTTGGAGAAAAACGAGTGACTGGTTTTGTTGTCTTCGAGCGATTTACTTTAAAAGTTATAACGAAAGAGCGGAGAGCGACTTTGAAAGTATGAAAATCAATAATCAGAGTCTGATAGAAATGTTAGGCACAGAAAAGAATTGTTCAAGTACAACGGATTGTAAGGATAAAATGGTTTATCTGTCCATAAAAACAAAAATATACGAGTTGGCCATGTGGAATTTATATTAATTACATAATATAACATATACATTTTTTTGGATAATCGAAATAAATTCTGGTTTTTGTAATAGGGATTGCTTTGCTTATATAAATTATACTTTTATTAGATACGTTTGTTTGTTTTTTAATTTCGCGCAAAGCTCCTCAAGGGTTATCTGCGCTAGCCGTTCTTAATTTAACAATGTAAGACTAGATGGAAGACAGCTAGTCATCGCCATCTACCACCAACTCTTGGGCTACTCTTTTACCAACGAATAGTGGGATTGACCGTCACATTATTACGCCCCCACGGCGGAAAGAGCGAGCATATTTGGTGTGACGGGATTCGAACCCGCAATCCTCGAATTACGAGTTGAGTGCCTTAACCATCTGGCCATGCCGGGCCGCTTCACAACCTGATCAGGTATCTAATTGGAAAGAAAGCCACCATAAAGTCATATTAAAAAAAATATATAATTTATTTTACAATAAAATTAGAATTATAACTAAGTCGTATTATTTTTATAATCCATTATAATCCGCAAATTGACCGTATAAACTATTAAACGGGCTGTACGTTTAACATTGAAATAAATACATCTGCCAGTGTTAACATAAATTTCATGTGGTTATACTGTTTCAAATTAAAGTAAAATTTAGGGTGAAGGGGTTGAATCATAGAATATAATAATAAGATTACAAAAAGGGAAAATGAAATTAAAGTGTAAACACAATGGGATGATGACGTGCTGTAGAATTGACAATTCTTTAACATACGGAAGGGAAATATTGTTAGAATATTAGAGACATTAAGTAAGTATCGATACATGTGGCTTATATAATAGTTTGTTTCTTTTTCTCCTGGATACTTTAGTAACAAACAGAAAAACTTTGATATACCTTATTTAGTCTTTTAGTGTTGGTTATATCACCATTCCAAAAACAGTCTTACAATAATGTAACGGAATAATTGAAAAGTACATGGCATTTTTGTAGTAGAAGTAATTTAAAAATATGTTTAAAAAACTTCGACGGGGTTTAGAGGGTGGTTACGTTTTAATTAGGTCAATAATGATGGGGTTTAGAGGGTGGTTACGTTTTAATTAGGTTAATAATGATGAGGTTTAGAGGGTGGTTACGTTTTAATTAGGTTAATAATGATGGGGTTTAGAGGGTGGTTACGTTTTAATTAGGTTAATAATGATGAGGTTTAGAGGGTGGTTACGTTTTAGTTAAATTAATGATGATGGGGTTCAGAGGGTGGTTACGTTTTAATCAAGAACGTAATGACGCAGTTTAGAGGGTGGTTACGTTTTAATTAGGTTAATAATGATGGGGTTTAGAGGGTAGTTACGTTTTAGTTAAATTAATAATGATGGAGTTTAAAGAGTGGTTACGTTTTAACCAGGACGATAATGAGAACAATTTGTTATGAGTAAAGGCAGTTTACCATTAATTTCATTTATGCGAACGTGAGGCAGAACTTTGCATCGTCACTAAATCATACGGATATTAGAACTGATTTGAAGGCGCAACCTGTAAATGTTTACGCTTCGTAATGAAATATGCACTGAAAACATAAGTATCACAGACCAGATATAATACATGAGATTTAAGACTGAAATTACTTAACAAGATAAAGTTTGTTGTTGACAGCAGCAATTAACAAAATAAACATTATGGCTAATTGTAGTACTTAACAAAATAAGCCTTGTGATTAACTATAGTATTTAACAATATAAACTTTGGGGCTAACTCTTCATTGTATTTATTTGGCATAAACTTTCAAGTTCGTATATGATTTATCCGTCAAACTAGAGACAATTTGATTCGTCTGTAATATAACTCATAAAAAAGCTTGAAAGATTTTGTTCGAGACAAACGTTTTCTCAAGCTTCTTTCCAGAATTAAGTATGTCTCATAAGAGTTAAAAATAATACTGAGGACACCAACTTATTATTATAAAATAATATTCCAACCAAGTTCTGATCTATGTAGAATTATAAACGTGCGTTAATTCACTTTCATAAATTACGTCATTTCCCGTAGAATGGTTTTTCTATGTTGATCAAACGTTGTTGCTAGTATGTATGTATTATTTGATATATTTGTAAGTCCTGATGTAACTGTATACCAGTGACTGAGTTCACAAAAATTATCTTTTTTCATACATTAAACAACGTATAGCTGTGGAAGTGTATTATGAAATAATGTGTACTTGCGTACTGACTTTCTTTAATAAAGCTACAAGTTACACTTTCAACGTACCAAGAACACGAAACGTGTCCAAGAAAATAGCTTAATCGTCAATGTTTCTTTGAGATTTTACAATATGATATACAGTTGGTATTAAATATGACTTATCTCGATACATACTGGGAAAATGGAGAAAAGAACGGCGATTTTAGGCTTAGTTCAGAACTGACCAAGTTACACTTTCAATGTACTAAGAACATGAAACGTGTTGAAGAAAACATTAATTACTGAGTGTTACAAACAAAGAGAAAATGTATAATATCATTATTTCGTCAATGTGTGATAAGTAATAATGAAAGGTATTAGTACAAACAAATATGGTTACTAAGAGGAACATGTAAGATATTTCTTGCAAACAGTAAACTTTGTCAAGAGTTTTTTCGTCACTGTATGTAAAAATTACATAATATTTTCAAGAAAAGTAATGCATTTCAATATTACAAAATGAACCATAGGCTGATTCTTTGACTGACTGTTATACACGGGTATCGAAACCCGAATGTTAGAATCATACGATTTCAGACTTTCTACTGAACCAGTGGTAGTCTGAAACAACTAGACTTATAACGTGATAATTAACTGAATGTAAAACAATAAACCATTGGAATTAAAATTACTTCGTGAAACGATATCAGATTACGTAATTATAATTTTTGTGGTAAACATGCCATTATATTCACTTTGCTGCATTCGTTACTGTAAGTAATCGTGAAATTTTAATGTTTGAAAATATATGTTTGTGTAACATTTGTTTTAACCATGGGTATCTTCACTTGGGATTATAATGGTTAAGTTTACTCAGTAATAAGAATGTAACATTTTTCATTCATAAATGAACTTCAGTTTTAGAGAAGGGGAAGACTGTTGACAAATTTTGAATTTTTCACGAGTAAAAAAAATATTATACATGACTTCTTATTCTTCTAAAGTTTTCGTTAAAAAATTGGTTTATAAAAATTATGGAACAAAATGTATAAATGATTCTTTCTGCCAGAGACTAATATAATCTTTAGTACGATCGATTGTTTCTAATGGATGTTTTGAAATAAAAAACCTGAAATCTGGCACTGCAGGTAAGGGATTGATAAAAATACTGACGCCAGGGTTTGGGTTTCGTTTTTGAATTTCGCGCAAAGCTACACGAGGGCTATCTGCGCTAGCCGTCCCTAATTAGTGGAAAACTAGAGGAAACGCAACTAATCATCGCCACCCACCCACAACTCTTGGGCTTCTCTTTTACCAACGAATAGTGGGATTGACCGTCACATTATAGTGCTCCCATGGCTGAAAGGGCGAGCATGTTTGGTGTGACGGGGATTTGAACCCTCGACCATCGGATTACGAGTCGAGTGCCTTAACCACCTGTTTATGCAGAGCCCCAGGGTTTGTGAGACGAGAGGAGATGAGTTTCACTGTGACTTTTGTTGAGGTCCAATGCACCATATATACAGATACAAAGAATGTTGAAAAATGTGTACATACCTATAGAAATTGAAAGAAATGTTACAAACCCTACCAACTATGCTATCTTCCAGAACCATACAGAAACAGGGCATCCGATTTCTACGTCCAAATTAGATATTCTCTCGACAGCCAAACATGATACTGAAATTTCAATAAACGAATTCGTATACGTGTGTTTTCTTATATCAAAGTGGCATCGGGCTATCTGCTATGTCCACTGAGGATAATCGAACCCTTGATTTTAGCGTTGTAAATCCGTAGATTTACCGCTGTCCCAGCTGGGGGGGGGTTGTAATAAAAGACATTATACATAAAAAAAAATTCTGTCCCTAAGTAATACACATTCTTGAATAGATTTAAATATACTTTAATTTGACCATTTAATTGGTGTTATATACTTGTTCCCCAGTAGCATAGCTACGTGTGTGCAGAATTACAACCGGGTTTCGATACCCGTGGTGAGTAGAGCACAGATAACCCATTGTGTATCCTTGTGCTTAACTTGAAAACAAACAAGCTCGTGCCTTTAATTTTCCGTTGTTGAACTTTTTACTTTCAAATTCTTTACTTGTTATGTAGCACGAATTGTATAACATTTCCTGTGTTTGATTGATAATGATGGAATTTTGAAGATTACGAAACGTTTAATAAAAATTTCAATTATTACGTTCGTGATTTCAAATGCAGGAAAGGTCAAATTAGTGATTAGAGGAGATTATTCTGCCTGGAAAGCTTGAAGATAACTGTGAGGAAAATAATTTATTTATTATCGTCAAAAGCTGAAGGATATATTACAGTTTACACTACAAGTCTAGGTCGTGGAATATACCCGTATATAGATATATATACATATACATATATATACCGTACATTGAAAACTTTATAATATTCAATGGATTTTCTCGATTGTCTTTCGTTGATTGATCATTACCTGGCCGATTTTAGCTTAACACGTCGAGCTGTGGAACAAAGGATCCAAGGTTCGAGACGTCATGGCATTGAATATGTTCTATGCCTTTATGTTATCGGTATATTATAAAAATAACAATAAATGCTGTTGTTTAATTCAAAGCCGGTCGATTCGCTTGTGGCGACAACTGCTAGTGGCTGGCTGTTTTCTCTCCGATCAGTTGTAGTTAAAGATTAGTGACAACTAGTTATATCCGAACGCTAGATGTCAGTGACTTCGCCATCTATTTAACATGCACGTAAAATACCGGTCAATTTGAAATTATTTTGTTTAATTGGAACGAAAATATGATAGAAGTATTCGGTAATGCATATTTAAGAGCTACTTGTTAATATTGTGTGGGTTGTCAGCTGGTATGAAGTCTTCTTCCTCCATCCATTCTTAGCGGCACAGCGATATGTCTGCGGACTCACACTGCTAATAACCGGGTTTCGATTCCCGTGCTGGGCATAGCGCAAATAGCCCATTGTGTAGCTTTGTGCTTAATTCTAAACAAACAAACCATTCATTCTTAAATAATTTGAATACTTTTAATTCATAGTCTTCTAAATACTTAGGAAATTAGTTCCACCAGGAGGCGCTAGAGTTATAAAACCTAAATGTTTCATGTTTAGTATCTAGAATATCCTTTGGACAATCAGTATAGAACTTTATATCTTTGTAGAGTTTCTAAAGCGAAGTTTACATGCTATGCTTACAACTGCATTATTTCCATGCAAGTGCTATCATTACGTTATTACTATAATTATGTCTTTGTTGTTTCCTTAGGGCAAATCTAAGATAGAGTGACTTCTCTCTGACCTACCGGTGGACACATTATAATAAAACATGATGGTGTTGAATACAATTCAATAATTCACTTGTACTAGATTGTAAAAAAATTGAATAATAAGCTAAATATACTCTATACACTGTGTGAAATCGAACCCTGGATTTTAGAGTTGCAATGCCGTAAACTTACTGCGAATCCACTGGGTTAGAGAGTTTTCAATTTTTTATTAAATTACATCATAATACAGCTCACGCTTGAGACTAGATATGTTTCTTTTCATCAATTATAAAAGCTGCAGAGATTTTATTTCTGTCGTTTTGATAATGTAAGTTTTAATTTTGTTCTTGGTTTGATTGGATCGAGAATGTACACAGTTTCTCCAGTTTTGTTTGTTGAAATAAAAGTCAAAGCATATATGATTTTTTCCACACACTTACACGTATGACAACCGAAAAACTAAGGCATGAAAACATAGTTTTGACCAGGAGTGAGCGAGTAGATATCTCACTATAATGAAACTCTTGCTTACATAATATTGGAAAAATCTTTTTCTATTATCGACGTGCAACCTCCAGTTTTACGAAGTTATTTTCTCTGCACATGTGGATTTGCAATAGGGGTCACAATTTTCCCTTTTCGTCTCCGTTTCTAGTCACAGCGAACTTTATTTTTTCCATTCTCAGGGTGCAGATATGACGCCACTGAATACGTCATACGCGGATCTAATACACTGGTGCAATGGGAAATCGGCTAGTAAATATAAAAGGTCTTATTAAATTCAGGTTGCGAGCTTTCAAATGAGAATACACACAAAATGGAACATGAAATTAGACATAATGCAAGTTATCGGGAAAGCTGGATACAATACAGACAAACAACCTATATAACAAAACAGGGTATACAACTTACAAGACTTACGGTTTTTTCTAAGTGATTTACATACAAACGAATCTTGATACATTCCAATGACCTTTTGAAAACACTGATACATATAATTCCCCAAATTTGGTGTATCTCTTGAAGACAATTTTTTCAGTAAAATATATATATATCTTAAAATCAAAAAACAAAAACAAATAATAACTTAGGCGTCTTTACAATCAAGGTGTCTATTTCAACTGCTCTCGGCTTATGAATTTTTCTTGTCTTTTATTATGTTATTGTCTTGAACATAGAAGTCTATATGTTTAAACCGTTGACTGTATTTCTTTTCAAGTATTAAATTTTCATTTAAAATTTTTATATAATTAATAATGATAATTTATTTTTGTTATTTATGTATGGCACCACAAAATTCTTTTTTACATAATTTTATTTAAAAATTGCCTCAGCTGTAATGTAGGTAAAATTTGGACATATGATGGTCTTTAAAACTATTAAATAACGGTGCGATAATATTGGTTGATTTACATTCCAAGAGGACCCAGCATGGCCAGGTGGTTAGGGTGCTCGACTCGTAATCTGAAGCTAGCGGGTTCGAATCCCCATCACACCAAACATGCTCGCCCTTTCAACCATGGGGGCGTTATAAGTATTATTCGTTAGTATGCTCCCAAAAAAGGCTCAATAGTGTTGTCGTGGATTCGAAACTTTATCAGAGTGGGGAATTGCAAAAATAACATTGTCTGTCTTGGTTAGAAATGAAAAAGTACAACAACATTTTGAAATGATAAAAGTTGCGATTCGTATAAAAAGAAACAATGAATCAAGTTTTGTTCAAAAATATGAATCATGATGCATTTGTATTTAGTGGGGTTTTACAGCTTTATAAAAATTACACGATGAAAACTTTAACAAGTGCAATAACTCTAGAATATCATATACTTAAATATCATAAAATCTTATTAAAATCACAAACACACTTATTCTTTTCTCAAACGACTCTCGCAACTTCAATACTTTCGTCTATTACTAAGATCAGATTTATAACCGATAGAGATTAAGGAAGAAACGAACTCAAATTGAGTTATTCATTCTTATAAAGTGGGTTTCACCTATAAAATACTCTGTAGCTGATTTTACCTGCAAAGTATTCTGTAGCTGATTTCGCCTATAAAATACTCTGTAGCTGATTTTACCTGGAAAAATCTGTAGCTGATTTCACCTATAAAATACTCTGTACCTGATTTCATCTAAAAAATAATCCGTAGTTATTCTCACCTAAAATACTCTGTAGCTGATTTTACCTGTAAAATACTCTGTAGCTGATTTCACCTATAAAATACTCTGTACCTGATTTCACCTAAAAAATAATCCGTAGTTATTCTCACCTAAAATACTCTGTAGCTGATGTCACCTGTAAAATACTTTGCAGCTGATTTCACCTATGAAATACTTTGTATCTGATTTCTTTTATAAAATATTCTGTAACTGATTTCTTTTATAAAATAATCTGTAACAGATTTCACCTATAAAATACTTTGTATCTGATTTCTCTTATAAAATATCTGTAGCTGATTTCGTCTTTAAAATATTCTGAAGAAGATTTCACCCATAAAATAATCCGTAGTTATTCTCACCTAAAGTACTCTGAAACTGATTTAACCTGCAAAATACTCTGCAGCTGATTTCACCTATAAAATATTCTATAGATGTTCTCACCAATAAAATAATCTGTATTTGATTTTACCTATCAAACACTCTGTAGCTGATTTCACCTAGAAAATAGTCTGTAGTTACTCTCACCTAAAATACTCTGTAGTTGATTTCATCTCTAAAATACTTTGTAGCTCATTTCACCTATAAAATACCCTATAGCTGATTTCACGTGTAAAATATTCTATAACTGATTTCACCTATAAAATACTCTGTAGCTGATTTCACCTGTAAAGTACTCTGCAGCTGGTTTCTCTTATAAAGTATTCTGTAACTGATTTCACCTAGAAAATTGTCTGTTGCTGATCTCACCTATAAAATACTCTGTAACTGATTTCACCTACAAAACTGTCTGTAGCTAATCTTACCTATAAAATACTCTGTAGCTGATTTCGTCTTTAAAATGATACTCTGTAGCTGATTTTACCTGTAAAATACTCTGCAGCTGATTTCACCTATAAACTGCCCTGTAATTGATTTCACCTCTAAAATACTTTGTAGCTGATTTCACCTATAAAATACTCTGTATATATTTCAACTAAACATATTCTGTAACTGATTACTTCTTTAAAATATTCTATACCTAACTTCACCTGTAAAATACTTTATAGTTACAATGGGTTACTTGCTCTTATTCTGACAGAGACGCAGCAATGTTGAGTTTCAACCAGTACGAGAGTTGTGGAGAGATGCCTTGGTGTTGGTCGCCTGGGGAGATCCGGACGCTCGCGTGATGGTAACTAAGAAAGTGTAAGAAAACAATAATTACCTATTAATAAATGGAGTGGCCGTTTTGACGGTCACATAATATAAAAGTGACCTGCGTTACGATTTAACTTTTTCCTTTTGCTGTCCATCGTCTGCCCACAGCACCCCTACGTCATCTTGAGTTTCGAAAGTGTAAGACCTGTAATAGGAGTTCCCCCCAAAAAAATGTCCGAGAGGAGGTGTGGGACATTGTCGTACTGGTTTATGTTTCATTAACAAATAAAGGATGAGCAGTGTTGAATATTAATCACTAAATGAGTTTACTTCAGCGTCAAGGATGACTCAATCGTACAGGTCAGAATGGAATAAGGGTGAGCAGCTCCATAAAGAGCTACTTAGTTCAATGTCATTAAGTCTTCTTAGTCTCCAGCGGTATACAAAACTGAAGAAGAGCTCCTTTAAACTGTTAATAAGTTGAAAAACACGAGGGTGGCCACCACTAAAGGGTGGACCCAAGGGTTGGACGCATCTTCGTGCCAGTGAGTCAACTCAAAAATCTACCAAATCGTGAACAGTACAACCCTCCTTACTGACTAAACTTTCCTTATATGGCGTCGCAACAAAAGAGGAAATTCTAACTCTGTAAACAACAAGTTCTGCAACTCTGTGTTTTATGAGAAAGAATGAAGATTTTCTTTCTAAACATTTCTGAGTCTGATTTTTTTAAAACAATTCTGATACATTGAGGATTAAGAAATTCAAGTATATTTTAGCAATAATGTTTGATTCAGGTTTACTTCTAATTGAAATAAATTATCGCAGATTAGTGTTAACGAACATTCGTAAATGTACAGGTTGACCGTTTCTGAACAACTACAAATATGTATATAATTCTTCCAGAGACTTATCGACAAATATAGAGGGTTATCATATTTTAAAGACACATAATTTTATTTAAAAACATTGATTAAAGCACCGGAAGATTAAATCTTAAAAACTAAAAATACATATAAGAGAAATGATAGATACAATTCTGGTTTTTTTTATATGCCTATTGTGGAATTTATTTTGTTTTGTTTTGAATTTCGCGCAAAGCTACTCAAAGGCTATCTGTGTTAGTCGTCCCTAATTTAGCAGTGTAAGACTAGAGGGAAGGCAGCTAGTCATCACCACCCACCGCCAACTCTTGAGCTATTCGTTTATAAACGAATAGTGGGATTGACCGTAACTTACAATATACCCATGGCCGAAAGGGCAAGCATATTTGGTGCGACGTGAATTCGAGCCCGCGACCCTCAGATTACGTGTCGAGCGCCTTAACCCACCTGGCCATGACAGGCCCATGTGTAATTTAGCTTCTGAGGACAAACAGTCTTTAAGATAAAATAATGCATAACAAGGAGTCTTCGCTGTTATCGCATTCGCTATAAATTTTCTGATGAAGATTAACTAGAACTGGTATTAGGCGAAAGGTCTCTTCGGCACTAGACATAGCAGATACAGTATGGTTGGCATATTCCTATATACATCATAAGTTCCTATGTTGCCTGAAAATGTATTGAATTGGTTGTAAACGTTTGTGTTAAGTTTGAGCAAACTTATCGAAGTTGTTTAAAGGCAACTTAAACTAAATAAAGATTTAGTTTCAAAATAAACAACTATTAGATCAATATAGAAATTTAATAATCTATAGTAATTAATAACTATAAAAAATATAAAAATAAATTAAAATCAAGTTAAACAGATTCTCTAAAACACACCCAATAAATTTCATATTTAACACTCAGAATATATTTGTTTGTTTAGAATTTTGCGCAAAGTTACCTGAGGGCTGTCAGCGTTAGCCTTCCCTAATTTAGCAGTGTAAGACTAGAGGAAAGGCGGATAGTCATCACCACCCACCGCCAACTCTTGGGATACTCTTTCACTAACAAATAGTGGGACTGAACGATACTTTATAACGCCCTCACGGCTGCAAGGACGAGCATGTTTGGTGTGAGGGGAATTCCAACTCGCAACCCTCGGATTATGAGTCGAGCGTCTTAACCACCTGGCCATGCCATGCCTCTCAGAATATGAGATTAAAACGTTTATAACAGTGCATCTTAGTTTTAATATGCATGAAAATTGTGATGAAAATAATTTATAATTGAAATGTTTTAGTTCCACTTTTCTCTTTAAATTACGAAAATTGAGAAAATGTTGAAAAAAAATTACAATTTACGAGACATTTCTCATAAATGTTAGTGCTAGTCCATTGCTTTCTCATAATTCACAGCTATTGGAATTTAAATCGTATGTTATTGCCCGTGTTGAATTACATACATTAACACAGAGGGTTCGTTAACGTTATATTCAAGAGATGGTCTGGCATGGTCAGGTGGTTAGGAAAGCTCGACCTTGACTTGCAATATGCGGGTCACGAATTCGAATCCTTACCCCATCAAACATGCTTGCTTTTTCAACCGTAGGTGAGTTATAATTTGCGGTCAATCCCTCACTATTCGTTGGTAAAAGAGTAGTCCAAGAGCTGGCGGTGGGTGGTAATGACTAGCTGCCTTCTCTTTAATCATTCATTGCTAAATTACATAAAACTAGCGCGGATAGTCCTCGTGAAACGCGAATTTCAAAACAAGGAAAACATTAAAACGATTTTCAATATGAAAATAATCAAGTGACTTGATAGCCGCAACCGATATAAAAAGTCACACTTGAATAACATTTTGAAATTGTCTGATGTTTTAATGTATCGTGGGATGCCACCGAAAATTGATCGTTTTTGAGGAGGATATATATATAAAAACAAAATCATTGTGCACTGCTGAGATCATAAAGATTTGTTCATGTAGATCAGGGATTTAAAATTTCTAAGATGAAATTTCTTCAATCGTGAAAAGCAAAGCGTGGTGTTTTTTGTAACGGGTAAAAACCCACGAACAGAAAAGTCCGTATCAAAATCCGCCCACGTGTCCAGTGTCAAGAAGGAAACAGCGACACAACTCACGTCTACACAAGTTTCTTCCACAACATATAAGTTTAAACGTCAGGTACTTCAAACGTTTAACGTTTGATTGTCTTCGAATTTCGCGCAAAGCTACTCGAGGGCTATCTCCGCTAACCGTCCCTAATTTAGCAGTGTAAGACCAGAGAGAAGGTAGCTTGTCATCACCACCCACCCGCTAACTCTTGGGCTACTATTTTACCAACGAATAGTGGGATTGACCGTGACATTATAACGCCTCACGGCTGAAAGGGCGAGCATGTTTGGTGTGATGGGGATTTGAAAGCGCAACCCTGAGATTACGAGTTGAGTGCCTTAATTACTTGGCCATGCTGGGCCATTTAAAAGGAAAAGGTGTAATCCGAGGAGTAGAATGCAAAATAACTAATTATTTCTTGAATGTGGTTTTAATTCTTCATTATGCACTGAAAAACTATAAAAACAAAACTGAATAGACATTGCTGCTCAAAATTAACAGTCGCCCAGCGGGAAATGTGAAGCTTATAACGCGAAAAATAGTGTTTCGATACTCTTTGTGGACATAACCCAAATATTTTTATGTTTTTTTTTATTTCGCACAAAGCTACACGAGGGCTATCTGCGCTAGCCGTCCCTAATTTAGCAGTGTAAGACTTGAGGGAAAGCAACTAGTCATCACCACCCACCGTCAACTCTTGGACTACTCTTTTACCGACGAATAGTGGGATCGAACGTCACATTATAACTCCCCCACGGCTGAAGGGGCGAGCATTTTTAGTGTGACGGGGTTTCGAACCCTCGACCCTCGGATTATGAGTCGAGTGCCGTAACCACCTGGCCATGCCGGGCCAATCAAATGTGTTATATGTAGTTTGTGTATTCATTTACGCTTTCTTCTTTGTCTTTCTGTTTCTTTTTGGTTTTCCCGGTGGGACAGCAGTAGGTCGACGGACTTTACAATACTAAAATCCAAGGTTTGATTCATAAGCAGTGATAAAAACAGATAACCCGATATGGTTTTGCTTTAAAATAAACAAGTTATTGGTACTAACAAAATATGAAAAGAAAACAAATTTTCCTTAACTGATAATTTTGAAATAATATAGTTTTGGATCACTTGACCATTTTGGTACAGTGCAAATATCATCTATAAAGGTAGGAAAAATGGACAACGGAACAGTGCAATTCTTATCTGTCATTGTCACCATATTGACAGCTTAAGTCTTCGAATTTACAACAATGGTGGACATGGAAAATAGATAGATGTGGCTTTGCAATAAAAAAATTCACCCAGTGTTATAATCTAGGTTTAATAAGTTTGATTCACAGTGATGTTGAACAGGGTATCCGATAATTAGTGAACAATGAAAACTTGTGTCCGTATAATACTCACTAATTACGATGGTAAATAAGACTGGATTGTGTTAGTTTGAAAAGACTGGTTTATTAGCGACAATTCCTTTTGTAATCATAACACACTTATGTTACATCAAAGTTCCATTACCTTTGGACCAACCTGTATTCAACAAATTTAATCATTTTATTTTTAAAATTTCAACCTACATAAGAGCACCGCCATTTCTACATTTTTGAACTGAAACACTACTTAGTCATCAGATAATTGGATTTGACAACACTCTTATAACACACTTAAGTCATTTAACTAGAGAGAACCTTTTGCAGTACCAGGTTGCGAATCGTGAGACATCACAAGCAAAATCCGGACATGCACACTACTAGGCTTACATCTGACCACAAATTGATTATTCTTAGGGCTAGGACTAAACAGAAACTAGATATTGCTGAATTATTAAAGAAACAAACATATATAGTTTTATGTTACGTATACTAAAAGAGAACTAAAACTTAACATGTATATTTTTATGTTAGATATACTAAACGAGAACTAAAACTTAACATGTATATTTTTTGTTACATATACTAAATGACACTTAAAACCTACACAGATACATTTCCCCATCCACATAAGTGTGTGTTTATTTATCAACCTATTTATTTAGAAAGACAGATAAATAGATACGAAGAAGCTGGGTGAGAGAATACGAAACTTTTTTTTTCCCTAAAATATCCAATACACTTCTGACATGATATAAATCTTATATTTATATTCATGGCAAGGTTACTAGAACTACCTGATCTCGTTTTGAGCTACTGACCAGAGGTCAGTCAGCTTCACTCTGCCACCCACACTAAGGAATTAACTATCATTCCTATAGCTAACATATCGACAATGTAAAGTGTCAAGAAGCATTTTGTGCTATCACATGTGTTTGACCACGGTCCACCATCTTCGAAATTCAAGGTTTTACTATCAAGTCAACCCGCACCATACTTTAAGAAGAAGTTTTCCATTTTTAGCCAAATATATAAATTACAAAGATGCATTTTAAATTAAATAAAATGCTTATAACAACAAGCTTTTAAATGCCAACGTTTTTAAAGTCAAACGTTTTAGTCGCTTCAAATGACGGCGACTTTATTAACGACTTTATGTAAAAACCATTCTATTTTGAACTGGTTGCCGCAGTAGTTTTTAAAACTATGATTTTGATCAAACTAATAAAGTGCAATAAAAATGAAAACAGAAAGTGCAAACACTTTATTCTTTAAAGGAAGTTTCATTCGGAATATTATAATTGAACCGATAGAGTTTAACATACGTTATCCACCTATATCTAAACGCAATGTAACATCATCTACCTTTATCTAAACGCAATGTAATATCATCTACCTTTATCTAAACGCAATGTAACATCATCTGCCTATATCTAAACGCAATGTAACATCATTTGCCTATATCTAAACGCAATGTAACATCCTCTGCCTATATCTAAACGCAATGTAACAGTGATTAATCATCCACTTATATCTAAACGCAGCAGAGCAGACACACGTCATCCCTCCCCCATATGCAAACGGAACGTAACATGGATGCATCATCCACATGTCTGTCTAAACACCATGTAGTAGACATATATAATCAATATATATCTAAACGCAACTAAATCTCTTAATTTACTAGAGTATATCTTTTTAATTAGAAACAAACTTCTTTTTATAGTTGAAGTCCTTGAGCTACTTAAATTACTGTACTATCAAGGTTTTAGGCTTACGAAGAAACGATAATTTTGTGTGATACAGAAATACAGTATAGCATCTGTCGTATAATAAACTCTTAACTCCACTCGCCTCTGGAAAATACTAAGATTCAGTTATGAAGGCTAATTTGTTTAAACCTATCGTAAGAAATTATACCGATAATGAAAAATGTCAGCCTTGTAACTAAATGGAAAGAAATATCTATTCGTTACAAACTTGTAATAACTACACCTTTCGAATGAAAACTAACTGGTAGAAGTTAGCATACGGAAAAACAAACTTAGTTGATTTAAAAACACACAAAGAAACGTTCACAACGTAACTTACATATTTATTTGTCACTCTTATTCTATCTCGAAACCAAAACTTTTCACGTATTATTGGTTTCCGTTTCTATTTTATTACATTATTCTACATCTACATTTTCGATACTTTGTGTCCACCGCTGTTTCGAACACGGACTACTTGTTCCAGTTTACTTGAACTTATTGTATTGCTGGTGAGATAGTGAAAGCTTTTTATATTACTGTTATTTGTTGGAAAGGTCACAATTTTGTACTGTCAGATTCTTCTTAGAGTTTGTGGAGCCAGATGTTTGTAACCAAGTACTCAAGTAGTCAAACTTTTCAGTAAAAGTTAATAAAAAAACTACCACTAAAACATTGAAGAAAAACAGATTAGTCTCTCAATACTGATGTGGTATATTCACAGGTCTTCCTCAGTAAGTAGTTATTTTTACGGATGTATTCTGCCTATAATTATTCGTCCTTCCCGTTATGACGTTTCCGGTTCTTTGTTAAGCCCTTCTACAAGTCTGTGGTTCAATATAGAACCCAAAATACCATCTCAGGAAGAAAAAATGACTACATTGAGGTGAATGCACTGCCAAAACAATGCCAGAGGTTCAGATAACCCTCGTGTAGCTTTGCGCGAAATTCAAAACATACCAACACCACAGTTTATTTGAACCACGAAATTATTAGAATAAAACGTGCTGAAGAAAATAACAAAGCATTCGATATTATGGGCTCTATACATCTGTTAAGAATCAAAAAATCAATAACTTTCTTTTTATAACTAATTCATATGGGCCTCTCATCTGGTTCGTGAAAACATTTTTTTTTCTGAAATATGTGTGCATCAAATTGCTTGTAATTCCTAGCATTAATACATACGTATTTAAAAATGTGTAATACATCCAATTTTTTTTGTTTTGAATGTCGCGCAAAGCTACACGAGGGCTATATGCGCTTGCCGTCCCTAATTTAGCAGTGTAAGACTGGATGGAAGGCAGCTAGTCATCACAATCTACCGCCAACTCTTGGGCTAATCTTTTACCAACGAATAGTGGGATTGACCGTCACAATATAACACCCACACGGCTTAAATGGCGAGCATGTTTGGTGCGAC
This sequence comes from Tachypleus tridentatus, assembly GCF_004210375.1. Taxonomy (NCBI): domain Eukaryota; kingdom Metazoa; phylum Arthropoda; class Merostomata; order Xiphosura; family Limulidae; genus Tachypleus; species Tachypleus tridentatus. Next base: position 30,997,800 of record NC_134828.1, on the reverse strand, counting down.
CGGGATTCGAACCAGCGACCCTCGGATTACGAGTCAAACGCCTTAACACACTTGGCCGTGCCGGGCCCAATACATCCAATTCTCGTCCAATAGAAAATTGCTACTTTGATCCCTCAAGGTTTCGAAGAAAAAAGTGAAATTTCTTGGAGGCTAAATGGTATTCCACATTAACGTGATTAAGTAATTCTAACTACTAGTGACTTACTAAAAGGAAGTGGAGTACTTTAATCTGATTTACATTCTAATCAGGAAAATTAATTACTCTTCAGAACAGACATCTGGGAGAAAGAGCACAGGGTCCAGAGAATCAATTAAAATTAATGAAATAATAACTGCCTTCCCTACAACCAATTTGTCAAAAGAACTTGTATTGTTCTGGAAACAAAAGAAAAAGAAAACAATTCGATATTGATTTTCATCCTTCTGGCTGTCCAGACCTGTGGCATTTCATACCACGCACTTCACGTGATCATATAGCTCATGCTGTGGATTGGCCATACACAAACAATCAGTTTACAGGACGTAGTCCAAAGTTGCCCTTTGTGCACGCTCATGGCACGTGTCTTTTATTAAGCCACCCACCTCACGATAGATGACAATATAAATCGTGGAAATAATTTTATGCGACCTAAAGAACGTATGGCCCGGGCTTGTAATATACTTAAAACGCTAATTACTGTGCTGAAAACAGAATTATATACACTGGTGAACTAGAGTCACTAAATTCGTGATGACGAGAAACCCACTTGAAGTAAAAATGTAACTCAGGATGAATGTTATGGGTATTAACACTTTTACTGATAAAGTAGAGAACAAAGTTTCGACCTTCATAGGTCAGCTTCAGGTTAACAAAGAGATACAAGTTGCAAACTCTTTCTGAAGATGACCTGAGGATGATCTAAGATTCTGTACAATTATCTGATTAGTTCGTTACCATTGGTATGGTGTTCTATTTTTAGCTTTTTCAACAAAAGCTACAGTCATCCTGTTTCATTCCTGCTAGCGTCCTTTGTGGCTCATTCGTAAACCTGCTGGCTCACAGCGCTGAAAATAGGGTTTCGATATCCGTGGCTAGCAGAGCACAGAAAGCCCATTGTGTAACTTTCCGTTTAACAGAAATCAACCAACTAAAACAATTTGTGGGACTTCTTTTTGAAATTTCTCTACAAAATAGTATTGTCATTCTGTTTAAGTACAATGGTATTGTCATTCTGTTTAAGTACAATAGTATGCCATTTTGCCGTTTCTGGTAGAGTTTCATTTTGAGGTTTTGTTTACAGAACCATGATAATATTGTTTCGTTTGTTAGCACGTGATTTTGAAATTTTTGTGTAGAACTGTAGCAATTAATGACCCATTTTAAAATTTTATTCACGGAATTATCGCAATCTACAGAGACTGAATTGTCTAATTCATTTATCATATAATAATTTTTTATTTTCTAGATTATTTAAAAATGCATTCATTCAGTTTGATTTATTACTGATATTTTGTTTTTAAGCTTTCCACGAACCTCCAATCAATTCAATGGTATTAAAACAAACGTTCTGTATGTTAGAGGCTAAATAATATTCCACATTCACGTGACTAAGTAATTCTAACTACTTAGTCAAACAAACGTACTGACTGTAAGTATGTTAATTTAGGAAAGAAGAGAGTTGAAAAAGACGAAACTGTTTTTTATTTACACCTTCTTACTGGAAAAAAGCTAAATGTCAAGAAAAACATTTAAAATAACTTTTCGACGTTCGCTTACATTTTTATCAAACAAGGATTTACCTGAAAATAGGAATGCTTTTGTTGTACAATATTATTACAATAACATAAGAAAGTGTAAATTTTGAAACTAAAGATAATAACAGGTTCAAATTATCGAAGATGCCCAACATATAGAGCAGGGAGAGTATGCGCTGGTTCAGCTTGAGACTCAGAAGCCATAGAATGTGTGATCTAAAATTTGCATACAGCGACGTCTATACACAAACCACATGGATGACCAGTCTTGACTATTACAATTATTAACGTTGCTGTGCGGGTTTAAGGCACAGCTTAGTATCAGTTTATTTGTTTTTTACGGTTAGTTTTTTTAAATTTCTTGAAATTAGCAGAACATGAAGGTAGAGTGACTTAATTGTGTACAGAGCCATTGCGAGTGATAGGAAATAACAATTCACTTACATCGACTTAAAACAGTCAGAGTACATCAGAAACCGAAATCCTGGAATGTGTTTTTTGCATCGTTATGAAGATGTTATCAAAGTTCTATTGAAAAAAAAATATTTTTATGGATGAAGAGGTCAATTTCAAAATAAATCAAAACTCAACGTAGATATAAACTACGTTAAGCTACTAAGTTAAGGCATTCGATTCGTAATCTGATGGTCCCGGGTTCGAATCCCCTTCACACCACGCATTACTACAACTATCGTATTGTCTCACCACTTTGTTGCCATCAAGACCGCCATTACTGTTTTGAAGTTGTTGGTATGACTTCGCCTTTTTTGTCAAGATCATGGTGGTAAACATATAATAGGCCTAACATAAAGTCTGATGGCAAATATAAATAATTATAATCACGCTTCACCAGCTTGGAAAAAGCGTTCGCTTCATAACGGCTGTTATTGTAACAAACGGCTTGCATAAATAGTTTCGACTACTGCTGTGTTCGTCGTATCTCAGCCGGCCTGAAGAGCATTATATTGAGCGAAAGACGTTGACAATGGATACAATGAATATAGTGTGGTTGTAATACTATTATTATATACATTTCTAATTCTCAAATCTGTAAGGGACTAGATGAAGAATATGGTGTTAAAATGTAATAGATCTGTCATAATGTCTCATGAAATATGTAATTAATTATAAAAATGTTCACATGTAACGTACTTTCACTCATTACAACGCATAACTATTGACTTTGCGCTGTTACTAACACGTAAAACGTGGTACTTTGTATCATTGAATTCAATCATTGCTGTACAAAGACTGCAATGGTCAAAGTAAAAAAAAAAAAACAATTTTCAAAGCCATACTGAAACAAGATTATTTAAGTCTTAAATAAACCAAATAACTAAAAAAAAAAACAAGTACAGAGAATTAATTAATTTCTGCTCTATTCAAACATGTCTCGATTATTTAGCCATCTGTGTATGACGTTTTCTTCTTAGTTATTGCAAGGATGTGAAATGCCATGTTTAACTGACCTTATGGATACACTCAGTAAATTAATAATTTTGCAAAGTAAATTACTTTAGTTCAAACAGACTTTTGGTGTTATACTTATACACCATAAATCCTGTTCAGACTCACTCTGACGATAACTCCACAACGGCCGTTATCTGCCATATCTACAGCATCACACCTGTGTTACTAATATACACGATTTTACTGTACAAAGAACTTACTCTCCTATCACTCTCGTGATGAATGGTGACACGTGGATAAAGCTTTCACGCTTCGAAAGCATGACGTATTTTACGCTACTTGCACTTCATGATTAACTGCATGAGAAAAGTCTACAGGTCAAACAGAAATAATGTAAAGTTAAGGAAACCGTTCTAGGGCTTAAGTAATGTGAAAACGTATTGAAGTGTGTATGGGAAAACCACACACGAATGGATCTCAAAGGATACGAAATTTGTAATATTACTTTAAACAGATTTAGACTGAAAGTTTTAAATATTTTCCAAATACATGTTGTCAAAGTTTATGGTCTTTGTAGAAAAGTCACTAAAAAAAAATTGCTTTTTAATACTTAATGCGAACGTATCTTATTTCTAGCCAATAAAAAAAACAACAGACCATTCAAGATTAGTCATATACGACGTTGAATTTAAGTTCATTATTTTGATTTAAAGCTTAATGCGATGCTCCATCAATTTCAGGGGTTCAGAGGAATCACCTTGTGGTGATAATTTTGGTTTTTGTCCTGAACGTTCGTAACACCCGTGACACAAAACATGCTCGCAAATTATTATGAATGTCCTTAAAATGTCAAATCAATGTGTTAGATTTCATAACTGTATACATATATAACATTTGACTTTGTTTGTAAAAAATATCGACTCTCTTCCGTTATTTCCTTTTACTTTAGCCCGATATGGCCAGGTGGTTAAGGCACTCGATTCATAATCTGAGGGTCGCGGGTTTGAATCCCCGTCACATCAAACATGTACGCCCTTTCAGCCATGTGGGCGTTATAATGTAACGGTTAATCACACTATTTGTTGGTAAAAGAGTAGTCCAAGAGTTGGCGGTGGGTGGTGATGACTAGCTGCCTTCCCTCTAGTCTTACACTGCTAAATTAGGGACGGCTGGCTTGTTTAAAAAACAAGCTATTTTAACAGCACATTAAAGGATATTTATAAAGAATACCCCTGTTTCTTCTTTAGAATTTTAACAGCAATATTTGTGATTTATAAAATGTTTCATTTTTCTCCTATTTTAAATGCAAATATAAGAAAGATTTCTGTAGTTTTGTTTTGTTTTTTTTTGGTTCTTCTGGTATTCAAATTAAAATAAACTTTAAATGGGAAATCAGAAACGATTTCGAGGACTTTTCCATTTCTTATTTTGGTACTATGACAACAAATTAAAATATTTGCTTCTGCTTTTCCTTTTGGAATTTTAATAACAGCTAGAAAGATGTTGCCATAGACTTTTCCTTTTCTGTTTCTGGTATTTTTACCAATGCGTTACGAGAGATCTCTAAGAACTTTTTTCTAATATTTTAACCGCAAATGAATGATATTTTTAGAGACATTTTATTTCCCTTTACATATTTCCTACGGCAACATGAGAGACACCTAAGGACTTTTAATTCCTCTGATATTTTAACACCAGGTTCAGAGATATTTCTAAAGACTTTTGCTGACACTATTTTGGTTGTTTTTATAGTTAGTAAAAACATATTTATAAGGACTTTCATTTTGGTATATTAAGTTAAAATTGAAGGAATTACTAGGAGTTCTTTCTTTATCTGCTTCTTGTATCTTAACAGCAAGTTCAGAATCCATTTCTGAAAACGTTCATGTTTAACAGAGATTTCTAGGAACGTTCCAAATATTCTTCTGATATTTACATAAAGAGTTTAAAAGGCATTTATAAGAATTTTTCAACTTTATCCTTTTGGTATTTTAACAGCAGGTTAAGAGAAATTGAGGAGGATATTTTTGCTTCCACTTCATCAGAATTTTCCGGTTTTTAATTCTATCAGTATAAGCAGTATGTTAATAAAATTTCCTAAGAACTTTATCTTTCTCTTTTTCAGTTAATTTAACAAGCACGTTAAAAGGAAGTTTAAATACTTTTTCTTCTTCTGGTATTTTAACAGAACGGAAGGGAGATTTCTGAGGACTTTTTTTTTCTGTCTCGGCTTCTGGTATTTTAACAGCAAGTTAATAGAAAGAGAGATGTTTGAGTACTCTTCCTGTTCATTCTTCTGTATCTTAATACCAAGTTAAGTGAAACTTACATTTCTGTATATTTTAAGCGCATGCTCAGAGAATTCTCTTAGATCTTTTCCACTATTCACTTCTGTTGTATTATTGGAGAATTATAAAGCAGTATTCTCCCTCATTTTTGTCTTATTTTAACTACATATTAGTAGAGGTTTCTAGGAACTTTTATTGCGTTTCCTTCGAGTATTTTTATATTCTTTGTTGGTTGGCTGTTATTAAGCACATTGTAGAACAATGGGCTGTTTGGGATCTGCTTACCACGGGTATCAAGAAACGATTTTTAATGTCTTAAGCCTCCAGACTTACCGCTGAGCCAATGGAAGATTTTTAGTTAAAATTTACATTTCTGTATATTTTAAGCGCATGCTCAGAGAATTCTCTTAGATCTTTTCCACTATTCACTTCTGTTGTATTATTGCTCCTCATTTTTGTCTTATTTTAACTACATATTAGAGAGGTTTCTAGGAACTTTTATTGCGTTTCCTTCGAGTATTTTTATATTCTTTGTTGGTTGGCTGTTATTAAGCACATTGTAGAACAATGGGCTGTTTGGGATCTGCTTACCACGGGTATCAAGAAACGATTTTTAATGTCTTAAGCCTCCAGACTTACCGCTGAGCCAATGGAAGATTTTTAGTTAAAATTTTTTTAAATAATAAAAGAATAGACAAGCAAAGTTCGTAGGAATCAGTATTAATGTGCTCTTATAACACCAGAAAAAGAGGAAAGAAATGGTCTTAGAAATATCTCTTATCTTGATATTAACATATCAGAAACAGAGGCAGAAAACATGTTAAACATCTCTCTTAGTTACTAACACTCAGAAAAAGGAAGAGTTTCTAGAAATGTTTTTAATTTCATGTTGAAATACCAGAAGGCGAGGCAGGAAAATTCTTAAAAACTACTCTGTTAATATGCGGGCAAAGTATGAAAAGAAATCTTTCTCAACTTTGTTTTTAAAAGACCAAATTGAGATACGATACATAAAAATCTCAATGGTTTCACTGAACTGACTTTTAAAATATCAAAAGCAGAAGCCTTAAAAAGCTCTCCTAAGTTGTTCTTAAAATATCAGAAGAAAGAAAACCTTATTAGGAGAGCCTCTTGATATGTTGTTAACTTACAAGAAGAAGAAGTGTTTTCAGAATTGTTTTTTTTATAATTTGCAGTTAAGATACTAGATGAAGATGCAAGAAAAGTCCTTATAAGTCTTTCTTAACTTGCTGGTAAACAGCAGAAGACGAGAAGGAGAGAAATGTTCTAAAACTGTCTCCTAACCTTCTGTTACAATGCGAGAAAAATACGTAGGAACAGTCTTCAGAAATGGCTCTTAACGTGGATTAAAATACCAGAATAATATTCAGGATCTATCATAAGAAATGTCTTTTAACTTGATACTAAAACAACTAGAATGTCAGGTAAGAAAAAGGCTTAAGGAATCACTCTTAACGTGCAAGTAAAATACTAGAGGAAGAGATTGAAAAATACCTCAAAATTTTTTCATCCTTTTGTTAAAACAAAAAAATATAGACAGGAAAAGTCACTTCTTTTCTGAACTTACTGTTAAGAGTACCAGAAGAAGCAGCAGAAAAAAATATCCATAAATTTATATTAAGATGCTGTTAAAATATCAGAATCAAAAAAGAAATAGTTCTTAGAAATAAATCTCTTTTGATTTGCTTTTAAGATACAAAAGAATATCCTATCCTGATAAATCTTGCTAAATTTGGTTTTGAAATACCAGAAGTAGACGAACCAAATGCCTTAGAAGGTTCTATTAAGTTGTTAACAAGGAAAGGTCCTCAGAAATACCTTTTAACTTTCTGTTAAAATACCCGAAGGTGTACGTAACATCTTCGGAAATATCTCGTTACTTGTTGTCAAAATACCAGAAGCAAAGGCAAAAACTCTCAAGAACCTCTCTCAACTTGCTGTTTAAATACTAAACGAAGAGGTGGGAAAAAATCCTTAGAAGTCCTTTTTATATATCATTATTTTCTGAGAAAGTTCTCTGTGATTCCTTCTACTACATATCAAAGCTGTAAATCGTATTTTACTAATTAAGTCATCACGTGTTTAATTAACGATACACGTATTTCCTTAATATCATTCGTGGTACAGGTTAATCTTTCTTATTAGCAAGATTTACATAGTGCATTATTCGAACCCTTATCTAGTACACGAAAGTGATGTTCCCCAAGGCGCAGACTGAAACCTATCCTATCTGACTGTCAGGGACGTGTTTTCTCTGTGCAGTGGTCGATGCATCTCGCAAGGGTCGCGAGGTTAGCTCAGAGTGAGGTTCTGCACCGTCCCTCGTCAGCCCAACTGATGTTTTCCACGAGGGAAACACGGGTAAATAATCATCTTCTGACCTCGGCTCCGAGTGGCCTTCGTGAGTTTCACCAAGAGCCACCGAATGTCCAGAATGGTAAGTTAAAGATTATCGGAAAACGCATATATCGCCTTAATATCAAACATCTGGAAAGAGTAGGGTCACTGGGCGGTGAGGTAGTTCTTTTGACTTGAGGCCGTGGTTGTAACAGGACAGTGGTTCAGTACCTGCAGAGCTCAGCCGAGCAGTAGGCCTGTAATTAATAGCCGCCTTATCTGGTCTATCTGGGGGGCAATGGCGAGAGAAAGCATGCTAGGTTCACGTGCTGACGTTTTTGATGAATGCGAATAAGCCACCCCTTAGTAGCGTTCATTTAAATCCCGCGTGGCTAGGGCGGGGACGAGTTGATTCAATTTTCAGAAGAAAAGTATAATTTGTCGTGCTTTACTGAAATTTGCCATGGAAGTATTTCTCTGGTCAGTTGATTCCCAACAATACACATTAACTGATTCAGGACACAACGAGAGAGCGATAACATCGAAGCACAGCGGCCAGCTCATGACTGGTAGCATCTGGTACCACGTAAGCGAGGCGAACTTATATCGTCATGGTGCGTTGGCAGGGTCGGAAGCGCCAAGTTCACGTGTATTTATTAGTGAAAATGAAAGATTAAATAGACAGATGGGCAGAAAGCCACATAATTAGCTAATTATACGGCTAGAGAGAGACTGTATCCGTCGTTTTACATAACGTTTTTATTATTATTATTGACTTGGAAATATTGTAAGTTACCCAAAAGCCACGCAGCACCCTTGGCGTTTTTTGAAACAGAAAATATGAGCGACACAGCGAGTTTATTACCAGTAGTAGCTGTAGTTGAGAGGGTTGTGTAACAGTGAGAGGTGATAGTGTAGGTTCACTTGAAAATAACTAGTTATAAAATAATCGACGTTTGCGTTACGAAACCCAAGTGGAAAATACCTTCGTTTACACGTAGGCTGGATCCAGGGTCGCCATCGCAGCACGCGCACACGCGCACCGTGAGAATCCGCCTGTCAGCCAACACAGAGATCACTTGAGACGCAGCTGATACGCTCCTTGCTACGCCTACTGATTAATAAAGATAAAAAAAACGTATTTACATCTTGTCTTGATCATCAATACTCTAGTTTTTGACAATCAGCATACATAACAAAGTAGTTTACGTAACAGCCTCACGTGGCTGTTACAAACTGAACTTTCTCACGGAGACGTGTTTCAACATGTTTCTATTCTGTATCACGTAGACCAATTCCAGTAGTATTTAATAAATTTTGTGTTCAAGTAAAATAGGAACATTCTATAATGCGATTCTACAGAGCTAATAAGTTATACGTTTACCACGGACAAATATGAAAACTAATATAAATTCGAGCTTAACCATTTGACCAAAATATACATGGAAAAATATTGATGACTAAAGTCCCACTAAAGCCAAGTTGTTTTTTAACAGGTCTTGTTTGAAATTTTTAATTACAAGGCAACTGTTTTTATGTAGAAATTATTTTCAGACTTCTGTAACGATGTATTAGCACCTACAACTCTTTTGATATAACATATGTAGATGTAATGATGTATTAGTACCTACAACTCTTTTAATATAACATATGTAGATGTAATGATGTATTAGTACCTACAACTCTTTTAATATAACATATGTAGATGTAATGATGTATTAGTACCTACAACTCTTTTAATATAACATATGTAGATGTAATGATGTATTAGTACCTACAACTCTTTTAATATAACATATGTAGATGTAATGATGTATTAGTATCTACAACTCTTTTAATATAACATATGTAGATGTAATGATGTATTAGTACCTACAACTCTTTTAATATAACATATGTAGATGTAATGATGTATTAGTATCTACAACTCTTTTAATATAACATATGTAGATGTAATGATGTATTAGTACCTACAACTCTTTTAATATAACATATGTAGATGTAATGATGTATTAGTACCTACAACTCTTTTTATATAGTATAATTCTCAGACACTTCTGTCATGATTCATTAACGCCTCTAACTGTTTTTATATATTACATTCTTAGATTTCTGTAATGATTTATTAGCATCTGTAACTATTTTTATATAGTATATTCTTAGATTTCTGTAATGATTTTATTTGCTGTAACAATTTTTATATAGTATATTCTTAGATTTCTGTAATGATTTTATTTGCTGTAACAATTTTTATATAGTATATTCTTAGATTTCTGTAATGATTTATTAGCACCTGTAACTATTTTTATATAGTATATTCTTAGACTTCGGTAATGTTTTATTAGCACCTATAACTCTTTTTATGTAGTATATTCTTAGACTTCTGTAATGATTTATTATCACCTGGTTTCTTTTGCAGCATATTTTATAAATCCCTAAAAAGCTACTATCTCTTTGTCTGTGGTTGCAACTTAAAGAGTCATTCATGTTTAAGACCTGATAAATTTTGTAGGAAGTAAAGCTCAATCCATTTGAGCAAGTCACCATTAAAAGTATTCATGTTTGTTTACCTCTCCGGTTAATGAGCAGGACTGTCTGCGATTCCATTACCCCTTCTCCAACCCCCTCCCCCCAAATCACTCTCAGCATTTCAGTCTTACAAGAGTAGCCCAAAAGTTATTGGTTAATGGTGTTGACTAGCTGCCTTTTGTCCAATTGATCACTTCAAAAATAGAGACGACTAATGCAGACTGTCCTTACTAGCTTCACGTGAAATTCAACAGAGAAACCCTCACTGTTACGTTTCCTCTATATGTATTAGTAAATATAAAAACCGGACCTCATATATAATCTGATGGTGCAGAAGACTAGTCAACGTGCTTGATAAGTACATGTAATTCTTACCATATTTAATAAAAGAGAGACGTTTGGTCTTGTGCTGGACTTCCGGCATTCGGAGTTGGCGAATCAGCTCCGCATCCTGCAATAATAGACTCTATTTGCGGAACACATTATCCGTGTTTTAAGCCAAGGTAGAGTTAAAAGAGTGAAAGCAAATCCCTTACTGTGGACAGTGGATAGTAGGGTTGTGTGATGATAACTAGTTGTTCTGATAAGTATCTCAAAACTAGTGGCTACCAAAGTTTTTCTAGTAGCTTTCCAATAAATACAAAAACAAGGAAATATTAGAACCATTGTTTTATTTTCAAAATCATTGCTATCATTTTCATGCTGACACATGTTTGTGGGATAACAAAAGTTTCAACACAAGAAAATGTGATATTTCTAGTCTAGAGTGGCAGTGACATAGTGGCTCGAAAAACATCAAATATGAAATTAAAAAAAGCAAATTCTGTCAAAATATCGGATAGAAATGAGTACGTTATGTTTGTTTTTGGTTTGTTTTTTTTTTGTAATTGCACTGAAGAAAGAAGAAAAACAAAAAGAGAAACTGCTTATTCTTTTAAGAAAAACAAACGGCCCGTCATGGCCAGATAATTAAGGCACTGGACTCGTAATCCGAGGGTCGCGGGTTCGAATCTTCGTCGTACCAGACATGCTCGGTCTTTTAGCCGTAGGGGCGTTATAAAGTGACGGTCAATCCCACTACTCGTTGGTAAAATAGTAGCCCAAGAGTTGGTGGTGGGTGATGATGACTAGTTGCCTTCCCTCTAGTGTTACACACTGCTAAATTAGGGACGGTTAGCGCAGATAGCCCTTGATAGCGCGAAATTCAAAACAAACCAAGGAAAACAAACGAAACACCTCAATGGCTCAGTAGTAAGCTTGAGAGCTTATAATACTAAAATCTGGAGGTTGATCTCTATAATTGGACAATATTGTTTTTAACAATAAATAACCTTTTGAACTTCATAAAAATGTTTAACAATCCGAACAACAGACAAGACTGCTTTTATTTGTGAACTATACACCTAAATCAAACAAATTATACATCCGTGTAGTAAAATGTGATAAGCTGTGTATCATTCCAAAGTAATTCATGCTTCCATATCACAAATATTTATTTGTTTGTCTAGAACTCATCAAACATTTAGACATTCTAATTTCATGTTTACAAGAAATAAGTAGTGTAAATGTTGAATTTTTTTTATCGCATGACTTAGTAATTTTAGGCGAATGACCATTTTAAAAATACATACATAATAAATAAATCTTTTTTAGGTGTATTTTGTAAAGAAATGTAAAATGTCTTCAATTTATTATACTGACGAGTGTTATCACCTTGAGAAAGGTACAAGTCTAAATTGTGCTATGAAATATCTTACGTTTACGTGCTGTAATTGTAGGCTTACCCTTCATTATTATTATTCAACCCTCGTAGTGCTCGGGTTAAAAGTTCCTGTTTCTGTACAAAACTTCTTTTCATATGATCACAGCTTAAGTTTCATCTCACAACCAACACAACTTAAGGGACTTCTCAGAATTTTTATATTGTGTGTAAAACAACGTTGTCCGTCAGTTTGATGTGGATAAGTCGTGAGAATCTGGTTCAACCAGTTTCGTAGTAAAGAACCTCGGGAGGATTCCATAAATATGGGGTTTAAATAGTGACGTTACTACGCGATCGGTTCGATTTTGGCACTCACGTCAAACTTACCTTATTAATACCGTAAATGAAGGCTTAACTGAGCAAGAAATCTGATTGTGAAATACATGAAGTCGACACCAAACAAAAGTGACATTTAACACCACGGTATCTTTTGGCATCAGATGATTGTTTGTTCGTTTTCTGAATTTCGCGCAAAGCTACTGGAGGGCTATCTGCACTAGCCGTCCCTACTTTAGCAGTGTAAGACTAGAGGGAAGACAGTTAGTCACCACCACCCACCACCAACTCTTACCAACGAATAGTGGGATTAATCGCCACATTATAACGACCCCATGGCTGAAAGAGCGATCATGTTTGGTGCCACGGGGATTCGAACATGCGACCCTCGCTGAACGCCTTAACACACTTGGCCATGCCGGGCCGGCATCAGACGAACGCTTTTGGTTCTACAGTTCGAACTGGGCGACCAAAGCACCTACTTATAACATTATATTTTAAATTATCTAGTTATAGTAAATAAAAACGTGATCGAGAGGAATTTCCTAAATGCATCACTGATTAATCGTTCCCTTATTCCTTTATTTGTATGTATAATCAATAAATAACAAACTTACGAAAATAACGCCATAACGTAATACGAAGGAGGCCAGATACCTTACGTCTCACAGCTTTATTACGTTATGGCTTATTCTATTTTGTTTATTTTTTAACTTACCAGTGCTGGAAACGGTAAGTTTAAACACATATACTGCTACACTCCAGGAACCAAATCACCTCATTCGACAAAGCGCAGATATCCAACTGTGTTATTAATATCTGTGGAACGTAAGACAAATAAAACAAACTATGATATGTTTCAAATATGTATAATTATTTTTAATCACGAAAACAGTCTTAGCTTTCGTATTATTCAAACCCATAGGACCAACATTAAGGTTATTTCTGTTATTCCTGAGAGTAAACAAATGGATTTAAAAATGGGAACTTAGCTTTATCTAGAAGATAATTATTCTCCACAATTCACCTTTCATAGGGAAATCACAGAGTACTCCTCGTTTAAGTTGCAAAAGTAACATAACTTGTAATAGAGGACCGACCAAAAATTCCAGTACCCAATCAGATGGCAGCTTCTAGAAGACACTAGGAAGAATGTTTATTCAGAACGTTGGCGTCACCCTCATCATCAGGATCCGAGCTCTCGCAAGAGCCTCGAGGGAGAAAAGCCTGAAGGTGGCGCGTGCGCCACGTGCTTCCTAAAGTTGATTCAGTAGTGGTTCATTCAGAAAACTTAGTGATTGTGTGCCTGCCCCCTAAGTCATCTGGCACGTTGCCTTCTATAGGCGCGTGCAATGATTGGCGCGTGACAGAGTCATTCTTCATTGGCAGTTACACACATTACAGCCGACGTCCTATATAGAAGCGACAGGTAGGAGCCAATGAAAACAGGTGATCACGGCAGACAGTCGAGTTGTTTCATCTTGGACAGGTGGGACTACGCGCACCATTCACGCTAGAAGCAATCACTTTTTACAGGTTCGTTAAACGGGACCGTCCGACCTATGTCTAGTGGCACGGCGGTTTTTACTTCGGTCCCTTTGCTTTCAAGGCGTTCTACTTCCATGGCTTCCGAGATGGCGGATTTCCAAGATGTGAGTCAAAAAGTATATATCCACAAGTACCACTGACTACTGGCCTTAGTAACCAACATCTTATATGCTGTTTCAAACAGCTGCCTTAACGAATTTCGTTGTAGATTAATGTTTACCAAAATAATAATATTTACTGCTATTGTAGTCATAAACATTTTGTATATTGCGTGTTTTTTTTTTTATGTGCGATTAAAGCGCCACCTCGTAGACCTTCGCAAAGTAAAATCAAAGTCCATTCAAAATCAATGCTTTTGAAGTGTAGAAACCTTGTACGCATTAGTAATTTTTAACTTAAGTTTCTCTTTACGTGGAAGAAGTTTGTCAGGTGGAACAGGTTGCTAGGAAACGAAGCTTCTGTGATTTTGTTTCGTGAGACCGAGAAACGGTTTTAAAGCGCTTGGCGTCGAGAATACTTGCTTCACTAAACTTAAAATGTTCATTGCGTTTGAGAGATTAACAAATACACATCTATAACTATTCCAGTTTATTGTTTTATTACATGTGTGTTTTTTGTTTCTTAAGTGTACGCGAGATAACCAATACGAGTTTCATAAAGACTTTAGAGGGAGACAGCTAGCTTTTTATTTTTTTATTTCCGTAAATCTTATTATTTAGTAGTTATACACTTGAAGTTCCAGTAAAATGCTCACTTACACTTTTTATTTGTTGAAGATAAGTTTCTACGTTATTCTGTCTGTTTCCATGGCTCCCGTAACGGGACAATACTAAAATACGGGTCTCCATTCTCTGCTGCAGACACAACAGATAACCAAACCAATGAGGCTCTTTTGTTTAGCAAGGTCCCACGGTGGGACAGCGGTAAGTCTTCGGATTACAATGATAAAATCAGTGGTTCGATTCCCTACGGTGAACATAGCAGATAGCTTCATGTGGTTTTCCTATAAGAAATATCACACTCTTAAGCAGACAACTTTCTGTTCTGAAGGTGGTAGCTAATGTATATATGAAATTATTGGTCTTTTCGTAGAACTAAAACATACAGTTAAGCTGTTAGCCTCATTTTACTCTGGATCGCGCATGAACTAAACCTGTTACAAAAGATAAAATATTTAAACCCACGATGTCAGAACAAAAACAAATTTATATGGATCCAAGTTTCGACTCTTTCACGTATCCTCTTCAGTCCAATGTTTGCGTTTTAAAAAAAAAAATTTTGTTAGATTGATGAGGACACATAAGATTGTCAAAGTTTGTTTCCATATAAATTTGGAGCAGTTCCATTATTGTGAATTTAAACGTTATTTGAGATTGCACTTCACTGTTTATTTACTTTTCGTAAAAGAGCATTTTTAATCTAGGATTTGAAATTAAAATTTTACCGTGTACGTACTTTAATATTTGAAACCTGTTATTCCATATCCGAGTTTTTGTCAAAGTTTTGGAAGCTGTTTTATGGGATTCTATTGAAATCGGACATTTTTGTTTTACTCAAGGTTAAAACTTTAATGCACTTTTACCGTAGGTTTAAGCGTTTTTAAGTCGTTTAACCCTGAGTTCAGTCCTACGCAGAAGTTTCGTTTAAGAAATGAGAGGTTAATAAATTGGTAGAATCTTTAGTCGTATTCTGTTGGTTTTTCATCAATCATAGTCTTTGAAACAAGTTCTACAGCCAATAATTATGTCAGCTATGTTGTTTTATGCAGAATATATAGCATTTTTTGTTCTAACTGTGCAAACCAATCAAGATGGATCACAATTCGAGACATTTTATAAGTTAATGTGTTATTATAACATTTTTGGTTTATAGTTGAAGCAGCTGATTATTACTGTATTTATTTCTGCACCCTTGCGCAGACGGTCCGGCAAGATTAGGTGGTTGGAGCACTCGATTCGTAATCTGAGGGTCAAGGGTTCGAATCGCTGTCGCACCAAACGCTTTCGCTCTTTCAGCCGCTGGGGCGTTACAATGTGACGGTGAATCAATTATTCGTTGATAAAAATGTAGCCTAAGAGTGGTGGTGGGTGGTGATGACTAGCTGCCTTCCTTCTAGTCTTACTGATGACTAGCTGCTTTCCTTTTAGTCTTAAACTGCTAAATTAGGGACGGCTAGAGCAGATAGCCCTAGTGTAGCTTTACGCAAAATTAAAAAACAACAACAACAAAATACTATTTCGTGGGCTATGAAACTATTATTTATATCACCCACTTTTTCAGTTAAAACAAATACTACTTTTGGTGGAGATGAGATATAGTCGAACATTATTATATTGTGTTAAAACTTTATCCTATTGTTTCAATGGTAAGTTTTAAGGCTTATAAATTTATAATCCAAGTGTCGATTCCTTTGGTGGAAATGATATATTGTGTTCACTAGCATCTGTTTACTTTAGGCGTGTGTATATACAAATATGTGTGTGTTACAACTACTAATATTTACACAATTTGTGTGTAACATTTCAGTCTGAAGTACTTCTTAAAATTATAGTGAACTAAGTGAAAAGCGAAACTCGGATGATTTTTTGCATGTTTCTTGAATATATATATATATCAAGTTCTAACGCCTTCATTAGAAACACAGTATACAATTTAATATAAGAATAACTTATAATCCACCACTAGTTTATCGTAAATTTGTTTATTTATTTGTTTTTGAATTTCGCGCAAAGCTACAGGAGGGCTATCTGCGCTAGCCGTCCCTAATTTAGCAGTATAAGACTAAAGAGAAGGTAGCTAGTCATCACCACCCACCGCCAACTTTTGGGCTACTCTTTTTCCCAACGAATAGTGGGATTGTTCGTCACATTATAATGTCACTACGGCTGAAAGTGCGAGCATGTTTGGTGTGACAGGGATTCGAACCCGCGACCCTCAGCTTACGAGTCGAGTGCCTTAACCACCTGGCCATGCCGGACTATATACAGGCTTAACCTTTTTCTAATAAATACTCTCAAACTTTTTATTTTAATACATTGTTTTTAAACTTTTAGTTTGTACACGTATATAGCTACTTAGCTTTATCATTTAACCGTTTACTTGTACGAACAACTTTAACTGTTTAATGTTAACAAATGCTTTCAACCTTTTAGTTTTATTGTATAGTCTTAAACGTTTAGTTTTAATATTTATACTTAATAGGATGTATGAATTTTTCTGGAAGCCATATAGCAAAATGAAACTAGCGACGAATATAGTGCAATACAAATCAGTTTACTGGAAGAGGTAGTTCACTACGCCCACTTCTACCAACGCCAATGAGGCTTGTAGTTACAAGGAACCCGTTTCAATATAGAGTTCGGGATGTCTGTAGAAGATAAGTTATCTTGAAATGGAAAATGAGTTATTCGGGTGTAACTAACCATCATATTCGTGGTCATGTCACTTTTACACACTTATAATAGACACGAGGAACTTCTCTTTATCAGACAAAGAGACATTCAAGGAACCTTAAATTGTCAAACATCATTTCAATATGAATGTTCTTTGGCAACTGGTGACAAAATAGCGACTCTACAGGATACATATTTTGTTTGTTTAATGTACGTAAATAAAAAAATTGTTATTTTGGTCCAATAAGTTTCTTTGTTGAATTTTGCACAAAGTCGTTCGAGGGCTCATTTCGTCAGCAGTCCTTAATTTAAAAATGATTGGCTATAGAGGTGTCGGTACACCATGCATCGCCAACTCTTGAAATACTCTAACTGAATAATGGGATTGACCTTAACTTATAACGTCCCTTCGGTTGAAAGGGTGGTCTATCATATTCAATGATGGGATTTGAACTTGCGACTCACAATTTGAAAATGGAACATTCTAACCGCCAAGCCAGTTCAGTACAACTTCTTCTTCTCAGGTGGTTTGTTTCTGTTCCTCTGTTTTCTCCCTCTACATAAGGGCCCGGCATGGCCAAGAGTGTTAAGGCGTTCGACTCGTAATCCGAGGGTCGCTTGTTCGAATCCCCGTCACACCAAACATGCTCGCCCTTTCAGGCGTGGGGGCGTTATAAAGTGACGGTCAATCCCACTATTCATTGGCAAGAAAGTAGCCCAAGAGTCGGCGGTGGGTGGTGAGATCCTCCCTATGTGAGTAAAATCATCAGTGTCCCCCTGAGCGAAAAATGGTTGTTTCTGAATTTTGCGCAAAGCTACTCGAGAATTATCTGCAATAGTCATGCCATATACGGTCTGTAACATGATAAACCAGTGCTGAAGTGTGATGTCTACCCAGATTTCGAATATTACCTAGTTATGTCCTCACTGCCACTGGCCCGGCATGACCAGGTGATTAAGGCACTCGAATTGTAATCTGAGGATCGCGAGTTCGAATCCCCGTCACACCAAACATGCACACCCTTTCACCATGGGGGCATTATAATGTGGCGGTTAATACCACTATTCATTAGTAAAGGAGTAGCCAAAGAGCTGCTGGTGAGTGGTGATGACTTTCTGCCTTCCCTCTAGTCTTAAACTGCTAAATTAGGGACGGCTAGTGCAGATAGCCCTCGTGTAGCTTTGCGCGAATTTCAAAACAAATTTACTGCCACTAGACATTATTTTCAGGGATACAGTAATAAATTGCAAAAGTATTATTTTTAGTCGTTACCCATGTATATGTTGTACCCTCTTTGAACTTACTTCAAATTTATTTGTTTACATTATTAATTTAAAAAATATGCATCTTTATCTAAATTAGTCTTAAGGAAGAGTTCTTGTATTCTCTTAAATGAACAAAAAGGGTTGGTGTGGATTGTTGAATTTATTTGTTCTGAACAATGGAACATTTATGTTTCCACAATGTTCACACTTTCCAGCGATATTTAACCTTCTTCCTGTTTGTTTATAACGAAAATACGAATGTTTGTCATTTCACAGTGTCCACACCTACCAAAAACGTTGTGTCTTTGTTTGCAGTAAAGCGCAAAGTTACACAATGAGCTAACTGAGCTATGCCCACCAGAAACCCAGTCTCTAGTGGTATAAGCCTTAAGACTTATCGTGAAAATTTTCAATTATCTGGTGTGATTAGTTCGGTAACAAATATATTAAATCGCTGCAATCGAACACGATTTTTTTTGTTTATTGAATTTCGCGCAAGGTTACTCAGAAGGCTATCTGCGCTGGCTGTTCCCAATTTTAAAGTGTTAGACAAGAGGTAAAATAACTAGAAAATACAGTCCACCGCCTAATGAAGAGAAATTGACCGTCATGTTACAACGCATTTACGGTTGAAAAAAGCAAGCTTGTGCGGTGGTTTTTTTTTCAAATATACAAAACGTTTGACATACGGCCTCATATAGGTTTTCTGAGATCTCATGGGTTATTTGCAGGCGTTCGTCACGCAGAAAAAAATTATAATGTTTCTTTTTTAACTGTTCGTTATCTTGTAAATATTCTAAGTACTAGTTTTGAGTTAATAAACGCATAAAAAACGTTTTGTAAAACATTTATTTAAAGTCTAGTGAAACTTGTACCTTTCTTTCACATAGTTCCAAAGTTATCAATCATGGGAGTTTGAGCCTCGAAAAACGTGGATGTACTTCGCAGAGCGTGTTTTATTTTAATTCAATATTTAATTTTAATTACGTGGCTTCTTACTTTACAAAGTTTGTAGGTGAATATTTATTTCAAACTTTATACATTTCAGTATATTTTAGAACCATTCAAAATCAAATCTGTTAATTTCTAAACATACACAAAATCAGTACAACTTATCTACAAAAATAATACTCTTGCATTTGTCTGTCCGGTATTTTTCTCGGAAATTTCTGGATCAAACGCTTCAAATCTCAAATTGTTAAACTTTCCTTTGACCGAGAAGTACGGATAGCGTATTAACTTTACTATTTAGTGTCACCTTGTTTTTTACTTAGTCAAACATTTGAATCCAAGGAGTGTGGTACAAAGTCATTGTCATCAAGTGACAACTGTCTTCAATATCAACTTTATTTTTTTTTATTTCCAAAGTATTTCACACAAACAAAGCTTAACCCGCGTATAACTTCCTAAAACAAATAAAAATTTCACTGAATACGGTTTCTACGGCTGTTTTCCACTTACTTAGATCTAAAATGCGCATGCACAGTTCGTTCCAGAACTATATTTTTATCACTTTGTGAACAAGCATTAGACGTTTCTGTATGCTGAGATAAGTTTGCATTCATTAGAACTTTACGTTTACTTTATTTTGCAATTCTTTGGTTTTGGTTCGTTTCACAGACTGCCATTAACATCTCTTAGTGACTTTTTTTTGTTTTTTTAATACGGGTTTTGTTCTTCAGGTTATGAGTGTCTTTGTTTTAACATGTAAAACCATGCCATACATGTAGTTAGCGCTCGTAACTGTTTCATGTTCTGCACACTTTTATTATAAGTACCATTACTTTACTTTATGTTTAGTTTACACGTAGTTTTATTAAATAAATTACATCTACACTGGTTTGTTTGTCTGACCGCGTAAACGCTTTTCAAATAAACTAAGGTTTATCCATCTAACACATGACGCCCGCAAGAAAGTTTGTTTGTTTGTTTGTTTGTTTTGGAATTTCGCACAAAGCTACTCGAGGGCTATCTGTGCTAGCCGTCCCTAATTTAGCAGTGTAAGACTAGAGGGAAGGCAGCTAGTCATCACCACCCACCGCCAACTCTTGGGCTACTCTTTTACCAACGAATAGTGGGATTGACCGTCACATTATACACCCCCACGGCTGGGAGGGCGAGCATGTTTAGCGCGACGCGGGCGCGAACCCGCGACCCTCGGATTACGAGTCGCACGCCTTACGCGCTCGGCCATGCCAGGCCCGCAAGAAAGAAAGCGCAGTTTTCACGACTTGATGCACGAAAATGATAAAATATAGAAAATTATAACGAAGGGCGTACAAACTATTGCAAATGTTTTGCGAATCACGGCTAGTATATGTATGTGTTTAATTAACTTCTGATAAGTGGCTGAAACTGTAATGAAAGTAAGCAGTTATGCAAATTCGGTTCAATTAGGTATTCACATGGAGGTAGGAAAATTTAGGACTAATTTGTTATTCACATAAATAGGTATGCAAAATCAGGACAAATTAATTTGTCAAATAAGTAGGTATGTCAATTTCAGTGCAATTAATTGTACACATAAAGTACGTTCAAAATTTTATGTTCACTTAGTTATTAATATAAGAAGGTTTGCAAATTTAAGGCCAATTAGTTATTCGTGTAATTAAGTTTGCAAATTTAGGGCCAATTAGGTATTCGTGTAATTAGGTTTGCAAATATGGGGCCAATAAGTTTGAGATACTAAGGGTATCTTAAATAATTCAGCCTTAAAAATGCGACTAAAGAAATGCTCCGTTGGATTACAACAAAACAATACTGGACCTAATCACTACTCTAAGCTAAGATATCCTACTGAACTAATCTTTACCACCAGGTGACATTTAGTAGCTAATAATGGGGTTAACATCAGAGACGAAAATGTTTTTATTGTAATTTCGTGCATGTTAAGTGGATTATCAATCACAGAGACCTCTATGATCCAAAATTTCGTAGTCATGCTCTTCCAGTTAACCCTAGTTTAATATGGTGGATACTTTTTACGTAATATTTGATATCTAACCATTCCGTAACATCCTTTAGCCACATGCGGGATTGTTTGAATATAAAAAAGTAGTTATCTGAAACTGTTGAACATCTTATAACGTGGTGTTAATAAATAACTGCTTTTATTTGTGTTTATTATTATTATTACTGGCATGTTAGTCATATTAACCTTATCACGCGTAAAGTATCAGAACTGAAAATTTGGATCAAACTTAAACAGCTGTAAATTCCAAAATATAGGTGAAGGTGTCTCTTTTCACCATAGTTGTGTAATTAAGATGATACCATGACCTTATCTGGGTGTGAGTAGTTGGTAATTGTAGAAGCATGAATGGACGACATCCATCTTGCATGAACAACAAACGTTCATTTTGTAGGCCACAGCGGTAAGTGATTTACAACGCTAAAATCAGGGGTTCAATTCCCCTCGGTGGATTCAGCAGATAGTCCGATATGGCTTTGCTATAACAAAACACACACACACACTTTGTGAGGCCCGACATGGCCAGGTGGGTTAAAGCGTTCGAGCGGTAATTTGATAATCGGGAATTCGAATCCCCGTCACACCAAACATGCTCGCCCGTGGGGGCGTGATAATATCACTGTCAATCCCACTATTCGTTGGTAAAAGAATAGCCCAAGAGTTTGCGGTGGGTGGTGATGACTAGCTGCCTTCCCTCTAGTCTTACACCGCTAAATTAGGGACAGCTAGTGCAGATAGCTTTGTGTAGCTTTGTGCGAAATTAAAAAAAACCACAAACAAACACAGATTAAAATGGAACTAATTGAGTTTTATTGTGTATTATAAATGCGGAAACTGGTATCACTTTTCTAAAAATCCAGTATTTCTAAGTAGGGATTATGTGCAGAAAAGATAATACTATATATTATTACCTGTAATATAACTCATTTACTTTATAAAATGTTAAATATATTTAAATATTCTTGCGGTCGACTCGGAATGAAAAGTTTTAATATCATGTGTGGGTTACCCTTAATTATGTAAATGTTTCAAGTGCGTGTGTAATCGGTGGTGAAGGTTTAGAGGTTAGCATGTTGGAATGTGAATCAGAAGAATCTTGGTTTGCATCCCCATGCACTTCGTAGTTTGAGTCCATTGGTGC
This sequence comes from Tachypleus tridentatus, assembly GCF_004210375.1. Classification (NCBI taxonomy): domain Eukaryota; kingdom Metazoa; phylum Arthropoda; class Merostomata; order Xiphosura; family Limulidae; genus Tachypleus; species Tachypleus tridentatus. Next base: position 30,975,125 of record NC_134828.1, on the reverse strand, counting down.
GTTATAAGAGTGACAATAAAATTCTGCTGTTTGGTCAGAGTAGCTCAAAGTTTTGTTTTGGAGCTTTCACTGAAAGCTAAAGAAAAAGTTATATGTATTGGTCATCCCTAATTATGAACTAATAAACTTGAAGATTGTTATTGTTGTTGTTTTGAATTAAGCACAAAGCAACACAATGGGCTATCTGAGCTCTGCCCACCACGAGTATCGAAACCCGGATTTTGGCGTTGTACGTTCGCAGACGTATCGCTGAGCTACTGGGGGGCTAAACTTGAAGGAAGGTAGATATAGCTAACCCACCACCCTTCAAGTCTATTAGTTCATAATTATGAATGACTAACATACATAAATGTTATTGGTTGTTGATGTTATGTTAATTTGATGCAGCTTAACACACATACATGTTATTGGTTGTTGATGCTATGTTAATTTGGTGTAGCTTAACACACATACATGTTATTGGTTGTTGATGCTATGTTAATTTGGTGTAGCTTAACACACATACATGTTATTGGTTGTTGATGCTATGTTAATTTGGTGTAGCTTAACACACATACATGTTATTGGTTGTTGATGCTATGTTAATTTGGTGTAGCAACACACATACATGTTATTGGTTGTTGATGCTATGTTAATTTGGTGTAGCTTAACACACATACATGTTATTGGTTGTTGATGTTATGTTAATTTGGTGTAGCTTAACACACATACATGTTATTGGTTGTTGATGTTATGTTAATTTGGTGTAGCTTAACACACATACATGTTATTGGTTGTTGATGCTATGTTAATTTGGTGTAGCTTAACACACATACATGTTATTGGTTGTTGATGTTATGTTAATTTGGTGTAGCTTATAATTTATACACATTTTTTTCCCTTTATTCGAAACGTTATCATCTTATTGTATAAGAGTTTCGTGCCGTTTAATAAATTATTTGGTCTCTTTAACTTTGACTGTTCTCGTCTTTGCACAGCAACATTCTTGGACAATTTAAATGTAATTTATAATTCGTATTTTTTTCCGGCTGTTCAAAAGTGTTTTGTTATTTTTAATAACTTACAATACTGCCATTAAAGTAAAACGCTTTATATGAACGTTTTCCATATAAACAATCTTTGAACTTAACGTACCAGGTAACACTAAATACGTTTGAGAAACACAACACTCCTGATATAATCTCAACATGCCCGAAAAAGCAAACAAGTGTAACACAGCTGATAGGTTTGTTTTTATTTTTTTGTTTGTTTTTCGAATTTCGCGCAAAGCTACACGAGAGCTATCTACACTAGCCGTCCCTAATTTAGAAGTGTAAGACCAGATGGAAGTCAGCTAGTCATCACCACCCACCGCCAACTCTTGGGCTACTCTTCTACCAACGAATAGTGGGATTGACCCTTACATTATAACGCTCCTACGGCTGAAAGTGCGAGCATGTTTGGTGCGACTAAAAATCGAACTCGCGACCCTTAGATTATGAGTCGAACGCCTTAACCCCTCTGGCCATGCCGGGTACCGGCCGATAGGAACTCAACGTGCCTGATACACTCGGAAGTCACCGTAAAAACGCGTCACCACCCAGATATAAATACACCCACTTGGGAAATTTCACCACCCTAGAAACGTAACGTAGCTGATAGAAACTAAACACACCTGTAAAAAAAAACAAAAAACACACCTCTACATGTACCTGATAAAACCTAACACTTCTGATATCTGTTTCAATAAAATTTTAATTGTTAGTAGTTAAAAATAACGAAGACAAGATAGTTAAGGAGACTGAATTATAAGTAGAGGTTAAATAAAATGATATGAAACAAAGTGTCAATGTTTTAGTGTGGTGTGTGAAAAAAATGTAGAGAAACAAAGTGTCAATGTTTTAGTGTGGTGTGTGAAAAAAAAGTGGAGAAACAAAGTGTCAATGTTTTAGTGTGGTGTGTGAAAAAAAATGTGGAGAAACAAAGTGTCGATATTTCAATGTGGTACGAAATTAAATGTCTCTAATACAAAATGTGAAGTCCAAATGTTGTAGGGGTGTAAAACAAAGAGTCGGTAAATAACTGTGCTATGAAATACAAACATTGATAAAATATTACGGTGTGAAATTCGGACAGTGGTATAATGGTGTGAAACCGTCTGCAAAATTAAGCGGTGTGAAGATCATGTGTTAGCTGAAAGCAGTGGTGTGAAACTCAAATATCGGTCAAGTTTAATGGTGCGAAACATAACAGCTGGTAGTTTGCCTTACTCTGTCATTTGGTTTACGTGATAGGTATTAGATACATTATCGATATAAATTTAATATGCTTAGCTTCCTCAGTCTTAATGTTTATAATGGGGAGTAAAATAATTGACCTGTAAATGTCTTCTTGTGCTTCATTTTCACAACACGGATTCCACTGTTGAGCCAGCAGTAAGCTTGAAGGATTTTAACACTAAACATCGGGTTGCGATATCCACGGTGGGCAGAGTACAGATAACCCAGTATGTAGATTTGGGCTTAACAGCAACCTTTCCATGTTACAGATAGATGGAGAGTTGCATACATAACAGAACTTCCAGAAAAAGTATATTTCTTAAGTTATTTCTGTAAAAAAATCAAAATTTAATTATTTGCACATTTTGCAATAATAAATGAAAAATAACATAGCTCTGATGTGTAGGTTTAACTAAACCAAATTTAACTTAGATAAATATGTACTTGTATTTATGACAAAGTTACTAAGGCTGTTTACCGTTGTTCGTGCTTGTTTGTTTTTGAATTTCGCGCAAAGCTACACGAGGGCTATCTGCGCTAACTGTCCCTAATTTAGCAGTGAAAGACTAGAGGGAAGGTACCTAGTCATCACCACCAACCGCTAACTCTTGGGCTACTCTTTTACCAACAAGCTGCCCGTAACATTATAACGCCCACACGGCTGAAAGGATGAGTATATTTGTTGATTCGAGCCCCTGAACCTCGGATTACGAATCGAGCGCCTTAACCACCTGGCCATGCCGGGCCACCGTTGTTCATGATTTTGAACTACTAACCAGGGGGGATTTCAGACAGTCTGCAACACCCAACCATCCACTATCTACATTAAGGGCATGGCATCCCACAGATCGAAACTCGATTCGTCAGGTCCAAAATTTATGATTCCCCACGGAGCCAACTCTTACCGTATTTTAGCTGAAAGGTAAATAAATAATTTTGTTTTGAAAGCAAAAATACAACATCTGACCCACGGTTTGAATCTATCCTTTAAAGTGGCGTGAATGTCTTGAAAAGAGTTAACGAATAAATGTGAAATACGTTGAACAATATCGCCACTAACAACTGTTAAGCCTGTCTGTATTTAGACTCAAGACAAATGGCTAAGCCTGCCTGGTCTGTGACATCTATTGTCTTCTAACTGATATGTTAGCAATTAACAATTAAATTATTGATCTCGTTTGTAGTGAATGTACATAAGTTTTAGGATTTTTGTTTTCTGAATCAGCATATTGCCCGAAAATAACAGCCTGGTTATAAAAAAACTTCCTTTGTTTCTAAGAATGCTTCTGAGGATTCATTACTAACTCAGTAAACATGTTCAGATAAAGCAGTATATTTACAGGTAAACAACAGCGAGTCAAAAGATAAGTCTAAGAAACATTGCATTGGCTCGTCCTAAAACGTATAAGTTCGATTGTTTGTTTGTTTAGAACTGAGCAGAAAGCTACATTACGGACTACCTGTGCTCTGCCCGCCAAGGATATCGAAACACAGTTTTTTAGCGGTTTGAGTCCGCAAACACACCGCTTTCCACTAGGGGCGCATAGGCTCGATCAACAGACTCATGAACCACACCCAATTATTTCATGCCTTGTAAAATAGAAGTAAATCAAGTTAGCACTTGGTGGCGTTGTTGAACTTGTGTTTAACTTTATGACGATGTAAAAGTATAAACACACAGATACACACACATGTATAGAAAGAAATAATATATAATAAAATCAAATCTACCTCTATATAATCTAACGTTAAAAATTTATTTAAACAAAATCATTAGTGGATACATTTAATGACTTTTCTGTTCTTCAGTGATAGTTTACTTCAACGCAAGGACTAGTCATTGTTTTCTGAGTGCATGTAGATACTGATAAATTCATAAACGTTTGTTTTGTTATTATCAATCAGACATATGTTCATTAGCGATACTTATTGTTTATAGAGGTGTAACACTAATGATATTTTATTCTTGTTTGTTTTTGCTATTTTTGAATTGAGCACAAAGCTACACAATGGGCTATCTGTGCTCTGCCAATCACGGGTATCGAAACCCGATTTTTAGCGTTGTAAGTCCGTAAACATACCGCTGAGCCACTGGAAGGCATTCTTGTTTGTGTGTAGAATTTTACCCAAAAATAATCGAGAGATCTCTGTGTTAGCTGTCCCTAAATTTTGCCTCCCCACAGTGTCTGTGGACGTAGAACACTAGAAACCGGGTTTCGATACATGTGGTGCGCAGAGCACAGATAGCCTCCTTACTCTGTAGATTTGTACTTAACTTCCAATAAGAAAACCAGATGTATTTACTTCATTAATACAAACATAAATATATCTAGATACCAGATATTGCAACCAATCGATACCACTTACAGCCAATTCTTGGGCTATTATATAACGCCGATTAGTGGAATTAATCGTACATTATAACGTTCCTAAGGTTGATCAGTCAGACTATTGTTAAAAGTCTCTACATACTCCGCGTTATATAAAACGTTCTGTATTTCTTTAGTTTTACTTTCTTACTTCCAGATGTGGCAAGACATCGAGAGTGTTTTATTGGGAGACATGAACAGCCCGTGTATTCCTAACGGAATACAGCCCCTTCAGACAGACACCCGGTCGCTCCTACCTTCCGCCGTCAATTCGGCCGATATCACGGTTGTACCACCTGGCCATCAACTCACGCCGCAGCCTGCAGCCACGCTTCAGTATGCGCCACAGCCTCAGCTAGCAGATTCCTGCCGGCCTGAAGAGAGCCGCTTGGATATAGATTTGGGGATAACATTAGAAGGCATCAAGCAGACATACAACGAAGAAACAGCCTTGAATTCTAACGTTAAGTACGAAATGGTCTTGACTGGTCAGCTACCTGACGTCATTGGTACAGAGTCTCTACATATGTACAGTCATAACCCTTATGGACAGAGGTGCGTTCCAGCATCGCCTGACGTCAAAACTGAAAACCAGCATTACCGTAACCATCTAGGTACAGAATATTTCAGTGGTCACTGGACAGCCTACAACTGTACGATGCCGACCCATCACGTCTCTCCTTCTGCCACTCCAGATAATCACGCAATCAGATACACTTATCAAGCTGACCATTACGGGGGCTACCACCCCTCTGTGGCTAAAGCATCCACCGGGTTATTACGCCCCCTTTTATCACCGACTATGCCACACTGTTATCCGTCCTCCTATCCCACTCAGTCCAGAATGATCACTTCTCCAACTTCCCCTCATTTTGCCGAGTTGTTGACCACTGGCCGAGGGCCAGTTGGGGGCAACACAATGTGTGGTGGTGTTAATCTCCATCCACCAGCCCCCAAACCTCGCCGTGTTCGCCGCTCTAGAGGTCCCAAAAAAGTGACGATTCACACGTGCTCTTATCCCGGCTGTACGAAAACGTATTCCAAAAGTTCACATCTGAAGGCTCATCTACGGACTCACACCGGTGAGAAACCATACCAGTGCACGTGGAAGGGGTGTTGTTGGAAGTTTGCTCGCTCGGATGAACTGACCAGACACTACCGAAAGCATACTGGTGATAGACCTTTCCAATGTCGTCTATGTGAACGCGCTTTTTCTAGGTCGGACCACTTGTCACTTCACATGAAGAGACATACAGAAATTGTCTGACCTAGCAGCGAAACGGCTCGCACGAGATCAGGTCGCGGACGTCTCGTCACCGTATGTCCCGGCGACAGGACTCGGAAAGCCGTGATTGCTGGAAGTCACACTCTAGTCATGGACGGTTCGTTAGATCACACCCTAGTTACTTCTACGATGCCCTGAAGGTCCCTGCAGTTTTATGCCTTCGACTTCTGTCCACTACACAGAACTGAACTACGCCCTTCTATCCAACCACAGGCTGCGACACAATCAGTGAAGGTAAAAATATATATATATATACATATAAATAGTTCATTTCTATTACAGCGTGAAGTACGTTAAACGTTTCAAAAATCAAATAAATAGAAACCCAATTTTTCCGATAATTTTGATAATAATAATAAACTCCCAGACACCGTCAATCCAGTGAACTTTATAATAATTTTGGCGTACTTTACTTATCAGAGCAAATAGTCTGAAGTTTCAAGTCTATCATTTTCCACTTTTGTGTACTGTTGACAGCGTTTTCTGTTCTGGTATTTGCTTTAATTGTAAATACCCTATAACGGGCCCGGCACGGCCAGGTGGTTAAGACACTCGACTCGTAATCTGAGGGTCACGGGTTCGAATCTCCCTCACCCCAAACATGCTCGCCCTTTCAGCCGTGGGGGCACTATAATGTGACGGTCAATCCCACTTTTCGTTGGTAAAAAAGTAGCCCAACAGTTGGCGGTAGGTAGTGATGGGTACCTACCTTCCCTCTAGTCTTACATTGCTCAATTAGGGACGGCTAGCGCAGATAGCCCTCGTGTAGCTTTGCGCGAAATTCAAAACAAACAAACAAACTCTTTAACGATAGAAATAAACGGCTGGTGTCTTGCATTTTAACTCAACTTTCTTAATATACCTATTGCTTTCTTTTTAATTTTCTACAGTTAAAAGCTATATAACGTAGACAGCTTTGTTACAGTCCGAATTCGCTAATCGCTAATAGGGAAACAAAACATCTATTAGAAAAATCTAACCTTGGGCCATGACCAGCGTCCTACAAATATTTGCGTTCGTTCGTGTGTGTGTGTAATACTCTTTGTATTTGTTTTACAGTTAATACAATATATGTGGAAGTGATATAATCACATCATTCAAGACATTCAAGTGCCTTCACGAAGAAAAGCAGGTTACGTCTTTGAAAAGTAACGTTCTAAACAGAAGGTGTAGGCTAAACAATAGAATATTACAAGAGACCGAAATAACAATTGAACAAATAATGTAATTCAATATTAATTGAAACTATCGATAACATTCTCCATAAATGATTATATCACTTCCACGTATGTTGTTTTAACTGTAAAACTGGTGATAGCATTTACCCTAGTGTAATTGTTCTAACATGTTGTCCATTGAGAAATGGAAGAGGCACAGACAGACATACTGCATTGTACAATTTTCTTCTGGAATTTCTGTTAAAATACAAAAGTTACAGAACTGAGAGGTTTCCTACGACATCAAACTCTTTACACAGTCAGGGATATGACAGTCGAAAAAGAGTGAATAAGGCTTAGCAATTACTTTTGGAACCGTACAGTCTCAGCCCTTAATTTTCATTGGCTAAAAACAAAAGAAAGCAGTAGTATATAGATATGGCAGGAGTATATAAGAATATAAAAAGGATAAATGAGGTCCACCGGTAATGTTTTTTATAGTAAAACTCAGTGAAACATATATTATCTGGTTATTTGGTTGAGAAATATAATAGGTTTTAATACCATACATTATTTGATAATTTTATTATGCAATACATTTTTGTATACAGTTTTTTTTTATTTTTGCCACGCCCATTAGATTGATTTCTTCGTGACGTCACAGCTTCTTCGAAAGGGACGTTCTGTATTAGCCTTGATAGACAAAAACTACGTACTGGGTTTGTATATGAAAACGTAAACTGATTTGTTAATCAAAGACTTAAAAACACTTTATACGCTTTGTAAAACATATACTTACGTTGGAAATGAATGCCTTTGTTTTTTCTCTTGCTTTTTGTTTCAATGAAATACACGATCTAGCAGTTTCTGATAAATAAGTCTACTGCAGTTAAAGCTTTTGGATAAATGTTTAGGCAACGTGGTCACTTGCCTGTTTTGTTCATGGACCGTTAGAAGAAGCAGCAAAGGGTGAGGGTGTATCGTACGCCTAAAAAATACTCCTGCCAGACTCGAACTTTGATACAGACGGTGTGTCTCCGTCATTGTATGGGATCTATTTGTCCATATTCGCTACGCCTTTATATCTCACGCTAAAACAGTTACACGCACTGATATCTCTGTCTCGTCTTGCTTTCATATTTGAACAAGGAGTAATGTTTTTTTTAATTTGTTTTAGAAAGACCCTGTCTATATATTTGACTGTATTCTTACCTCCTCGTCTGTTGGTCATTTTTAATACAACACGCTCTACTGTTAAAGTATAGGATTGATATGAAATAAACAGGGTGCGAATGGATTTGTAGTTACTAATAATGTTACCAAATAAAGGAAGAACGAAAAAAAAAAAAACAAACTTGGCGTAAGATACGGCAGCATCTGTCAGTACAGTTCCTACAAATCCTGTTTCTATTTACTGATATGATATTTTGCAATCCTGTATTTTCCTGTGAAGCATTTGCGAGCCAAAGCAGGGGAACAATTAGCTGAATCTGTAACATTAATTCAGTCTTTAGTTTTACATACTAGTAAATAAAGACTGATAATAGAAGATTTTTATTCGTTTAATTACGTCATCACACCTGCAATATGAGTAGAGAGATACTTACTGACCAGAAGTGTCATTTGTTTAGCTATTTCAAATTCGAATTATATCATTACATAAAATCCTTTGTCCATCCGAAAGAAGTTATTCTATATCAGACTATATTAGCAAGAAAATATGGTATTAGTTATGACTTTTAAGTTTTGAAGATCATGCACATCAAGTATAACTTCGTATCTTTTATAAAACGTTTTGACTGATTTGAAAAAAAACGTGTTTGTACTAGAAACGTGTTTTAACGATGTTTATTACTAAAAGATGTGGTTCACGTTTAACATGAAAAAGGTTATTTTCTGAGTTTTCGATTGATTGTTTGTGAGCGGTGACACACTATACTCTTTACCTGTTTCAAACACATCGCTAAACACCTCTGCCTTGATATATTTTAGTACACTAGCTACCGTGTTATTTAGAAACTCACACAATCATGAATGTATTAAGCCTATCGTTAAATATTTTACACGCAACGCGATGATGTAGTAAGACGTTAAAAGTATTAGAGAATGAAGTTCTGATAAAGGTTTCAATTGTTTGTAAATTAATAATTTTAAATAATCACTAGTAATACTGTTTTAATCCATATATATACGTAGATATAATATCATTAGTACTTCAATCTAAGCTAAATATATATGTAACTGATTCACGAAGTTTCTGTTAATGTATTCATGCGCCAATAATTGAGATTATTCGTCCAATCGTTGAAAGATCAGACTATTAACTGCATACGTAACAGAATACGTAAATTATTCTATAAATTTTTTAATATTGAAATTATAAATTTCGATTCCTTCATTTTGCTCGCTCGCTAATGGCACAGTAACAAGTCAGAATGCTTATAACGGTAACATAATAATTCTTTATATTAAATCTACAGCGTCCAAACAAATTAGTGAATAATTCGGAGAGAGAACGCATTTGTTTCACTGTAAACCGTTCACAGGTCTTATTCCCGAGAGTTGAAATGGCTTTATGCTTAACAACAACAAACAAATAAATGGTCATTTTGCACATGATTGAACCATAAACAGGGTCTACAGTGTTTGTGCTAGGCTTATAAAATTGTGAACTCCAAATAAACAGTTTAACACTCGGGAATACGATCTGTGAACGGTTTACAGTGAAACAAATGCGTTCAAAATATTTTAATTGTATTTTATTGTTACGTCTCTTCTTTCTCTTTCTGAGTTATTCACTAATTTGTTTGTATGCTGTACATTTAATATAAAGAGTCATCATTTTGAAAGAGTGCTGTGCACTCTGTTAAAGTGCGTTTCGTTAGGAAATTACGAGGCACCGCCAACATTTTAACACGTGGCTTTGCTTTTAACACTCCTACGAAAAGACGTTTCTAGTCCTGATTTCTCCAAGCCCGTTCCCCTGGCTCTGGTTTCGATAGATAGTAGATAGGGACAGTGGGAATCTCGTTAATCCATTCATTAATGGATTTAAATGGCAATTTCATTTAAATACAAAATTATTAGCCTAATATTAATAACCTTTCAAGTTGCTCTGGGTCCTATTAGGCCCCACTTTTCGTAGGAGTGTTAAACACTCGTATGAAATATCTTTTTCGCACGGATGTCGTGTTAGTTTTCAATGACCGCTACCGATAGATTACCAGGTTTTCTTCTGTATATAGAACGACCAAAGAAATGAGTAACAACAAATTAAATTTATTTATTAAAATAAATAAATAACCAGTCAGTCCGTTGAATAATAACAGATAATTAATTGTGCCGGCATGCCACGCGTTATCCAAACAACTGAAGTATTATATTTTATTAGTAGTAAGAAGAGAGTTAATAACTCTGGACACAATTGGACGAAAAAATTGGGGGCGTGGTTGAACAAAGTTTTCACATTCGAACAATCTTACTATAGCCAAAATTTAGTTATGGTAGTTTAATAAAAGACAGTTTTTTTCAAGCAGTTGTGACTGATAACCATTGGGATGACAAATACCTGTACATTTCTTAGTGTTTAAAGAATCACGTTGCATTATCTCATTACCTGATTGGAAACTGAACATCCTTGCATATTTTTCTCATTGTTTTCACAGACATCATTCCAATTTCTCACCCTTCGCGTCTTTAGCCTTTAAATGTTAATAAAACAGATTTAGTGAAATGAAATTCGAACTCAACTCAGCTTGCAGTGGCTTTGTTATTGAGAAAAAAACAGAACAGTTTTACTTGCACGAATATAACTCTTCTGACGGAGTTATGAAGATACTCTAATAATCTGATATAAATAACGTTTTCTGGATCGTTTGACAGATTCCTTTAGCAACAAAATTGTAAATGTTATTGGTCTATATCAACAATATTGTTAGAGTTAAAAACTTTTATATTATTAATAATTAATGTCGAGTTGATGTGATCTAGTGCAATGATTCTCAACTGATGCAATATTGTTAGAGTTAAAACCTTTTATATTATTAATAATTATTGTCGAGTTGATTTGATCTAGTGCAATGATTCTCAACTGATGCAATATTGTTAGAGTTAAAAACTTTTATATTATTAATAATTATTGTCGAGTTGATTTGATCTAGTGCAATGATTCTCAACTGATGCAATATTGTTAGAGTTAAAAACTTTTATATTATTAATAATTAATGTCGAGTTGATGTGATCTAGTGTAATGATTCTCAACTGATAGGTCGTTAGAAGCACAGTTATGGGTTGCCGCTGGTCAGGACAGCTGTGATCGTCCTAAATTAACGAGCCATCAACTGCACAGATGACACTTTATCAATTGCGTGGGCCTTGAGGTGTAAAAAATTGGGAAGTCCTGTCTTTACGGCTAGCGCGTTGGGTAGCATATTGAACGAATTATTTAAGACTCGAGTTTCTATATCACACTGAACACCCTCCTCACTTTTAGCTATGGGGCGCTGTAATTGTCACAGAGAATCCTGCAAGTTATGTAAGAGTGGCCTATCATCGATTGGTGCTGTTATTTGACCCTTTATCCACCCACCCCCCTCTGGCCAACAATTCTAAATTAGAGATGGTTTGTCTGAAACTCGGGATCTCTGACTTAGCTGCTTATTATGTTCGTTGCTTAATGCGCCATTCATGTTGAAGAAACCAAAATACCTTGTTTCAATAAGAAGAAATAAAAAAATATATTACTTAATCTTACCTACACTGTGTCCCGATGGGACAGCGGTAAGTCTATGGACTTACATCCATAAATTCCTGGATTCCATTCCCCGCAATGGACACAGTAGATAGCTCAATGTAACTTTGCGCTAAAACAAAACCAAAACCAACTTTCGCATATTTGTGACAGTGCTTTTTATACATATACATTCCAATCGTGTAAACAAATATCAAACACATTGTTGTACGTTTATCCCTGATAATGACACACTTTTCATACCAAGACTATCACCAACGCTCACTTTCAACAAGTACTTTCAAGCGTATAATTTAGTTTTAATTTGTTTTCAAATAACTAGTAACAAAACACTCTCTGTATTTGACATAATTTGTGATATAATTATTGTGGTACAAAGAGTTTCAGTAATTATTTTTTCAGGGTAGTACGTGAGGATTGTGTTTAAGATATATGTGGTTATATTATACATCGTTAAAAGTATATATGTATATGTGTGTGTACATATGTATTTATATTATAGTTTATTAAGAGTATATTAGAGATTTTTTTATTTTACTTTCTAGAAGGCCTGACATTAACAGACCGATTTTACAACGATATATATGGAGGACAGAAGCTGTGATTGTGGATTCAGTATATACTCTCTCTATATACACATATATATATGCTTACAAAACATGGATACTTCGTATGTCGTGTCCCCCGGTGAGTAAGCGGTAAATTTAGGAACTTACAAAGCTGAAATCCGGGATTCGATTCCCGCGGTGGATAAAGCTTAGATAACCTCTTGCGTAACTTTACGTTGGAAAGAAACAAATAAACAATATTCCAACGTTGCTAAACTGAAACTATGCGATTTTTATTTCAAGTATATCTGTAAAACAATTGATTTAAAAGAGTGTTAACTAGTGCCAGCTTGGTATTGTTTAGGTTTTTTTAGAAATTAAACATTCACATTTTACCATCCAGGCACGTGATAAGAGAATATTTTTTTAAAAAAAGAAATGTACATATATTTCTTAAAGTGTGAAATGTGTGTAAGCTATTGTTTAACAGTAAAACTATAAAAGCTGAAATGTTTTACGTAGAAGTCTACAACTCTCGTGTTAGTCATTATGTGCATTGATTTTCAAGCATCACTGCCTTATTTTTTACTTTTCATTTTTGCTTTTGTGAAAGACATTACAATATATTTCTGTAATTTACTATCTTTTCTACGTATTTATTTGACCGATGTATATTTCCAGGGTATTTTTATTATAATTTGTTAACGAGCAGGAAGGGAAAAAAAATCATGTCATACAGAAAAGGTTTCATTCTGTGTAGTAATATGCGTTTTTGTAGCACTTGTTTAGTGAATAGTCTGATACCAATAACAAAAACAGCAAAATACAACCTGAAATTGAAACGTTATGTGTATATAGGAATGTATCTGTGAAAAACTCGTTATTGTTTGTAACTAATGAAGCTAAATAAAAATTAATAATTAAAAACATGTTATAGCGATCTGTTAATTCACATGTAATATCTTAATGAAACACCTACGAGACGACTTTGGGGTATCTTATACTCTCGATCCTTGTATTTAAAGAATAAAATAAAAGGATTATCTTCAATAGCTTATTGTCAACACTTAATAAGTTAGAGTAAAAACGGTGACAGTTGAAATACACAGTTACCCTAAGAGATAAGTGAACTTAGGAATTATTTCACTCTGTTACAATATATACATGTGTGAATGTTCAAAAGTCAGAGGCGTTGGGGAAAGTCTATGGAACGGTATCTATGCACAGTGACTCTCAAATACACTCGGAAAAACGAACGTAGTCGTCAAGTGCCATGTCTGATTTATCGCATTTTTCCTCAAATTCGTGTTTAGTTTTTCCAGTTTTTGGTCAGCGTAATGTGAAGCTAGTTGATGTAATTTTTCTGTTTCTCCCGTGCTTTATTCGTGTGTTTACATCCTATATGTGAAAAGAAATAAATCATATAATTTCCCTTTATTTGGAGCATGGCACTGTTACAATTTTGTGACATTTCTAAACTGACTCATTGAAATGTTTTAAGTGAAAGTACAACCGTGGTAATCCGAGACAAAAATGTGCAAAACTAATCTCTAGTTTTATTATATAATCCCGGTTTATTTATTAAGCTGCCTTCGGCATCTTAAGCGCATTCCATTATTTTTGTGTTTGCGTCATTTAATATACGTTGTTTCAAAACCTTATAAAATGACCAGTAGATTAGGCCTTGCTATTCAAGAGTTATAAGAAATACATTAAACAGTTTGCTTACAAACATAAAGTGCTAGAGGGTGGATTTAATCTGACAAACTTGTACATTCTGGAATGCTACATTTTTCTTCCACAATAAGTTTTACGCAATGTGTTGATCATTATAAAATTGTTTCTTATGGACTTTATTTCCTTCTCCTATTTCAGGTGTTACGTAATCTCTTATTCAGGTGTTACGTAATCTCTTATTCAGGTAATAAGAACAGAACAGGAAGCTCAAATTCACTCATGAATCCTGAAATATCGTTTCAAAATCACTAGAAAATCCAAGAGAAATCTCTAAACATATGGTCAGCACTTAATAGTATATACCCAGAAATATTACATGAAGTTACACCTAGAAGTATTACACTAAATTATACCCAGAAATATTACACTAAATTATACCCAGAAATATTACACTAAGCTATACTCAAAATACGAATATCACCAACAGTGACGTGTGGCTATACATTACGGACAATATATATTTTTTAAAATTCTACTCTATTAAATTCGAATTAAATGTTTCTGTCACGGATATGCCTAGAGCCTATTTTACCAATGGACATGGAATATTTGAATGTTTTGTTGGATGATTATCTTTAGAAACAAAACTTTAAAGTTTTATCTTAGAAATGCTTCTATCTTTACATTGCCAGAAAGAAAACTCGTAGCAAACTGTTACACTGGGTTATTTATGAATAATACATGAAAAACTTGTTTTTTTTTAAATTAGTTCCTTCATAGATTACTGTCTGCACTATAGCAGTTGACAGGTTAGAGATCATGTGACATAAGTATCAAATGAAATATGTTAATTGATCAGAACTTCTGAAGAGATGGATGAAAATTAAAATAAAACTGTCCAAGTTGTACAAGAAAATACCATCAACAACAAAAGCTAAAACTGGTCATAACTAGATGAGGTGATAAAAGAGCTAAAGCTTGCCATAACAAGATGAGGTGATAAAAGAGCTAAAAGTGGCCATAATTAGATGAGGTCATAAACGAGCTAAAAGTGGCCATAACTAGATGAGGTGATAAAAATGCTAAAACTGGTCATAACTAGATGAGGTGATAATAGAGCTAAAAGTGGCCATAACAAGATGAGTTGATAAAAGAGCTAAAACTGGCCATAACTAGATGAGGTGATAAAAGAGCTAAAAGTGGCAATAAATAGATGAGGTGATAAAAGAGCTAAAAGTGGCCATAACTAGATGAGGTAATAAAAGAGCTAAAACTGGTGGTAACTAGATGAGGCTATAAAAAAGCTAAAGTAGCCATAACTAGATGAAGTGATAAAAGAGCTAAAAGTGGCCATAACAAGATGAGGTGATACAAGAGCTAAAACTGGCCATAACTAGATGAGGTGATAAAAGAGCTAAAAATGGACATAACTAAATGAGGTGATAAAAGAGCTAAAACTGGCCATAACTAGATGAGGTAATAAAAGAGCTAAAGCTTGCCATAACAAGATGAGGTGATAAAAGAGCTAAAACTGGTCATAACTAGATGAGGTGATAATAGAGCTAAAAGTGGCCATAACAAGATGAGTTGATAAAAGAGCTAAAACTGGCCATAACTAGATGAGGTGATAAAAGAGCTAAAAGTGGCAATAAATAGATGAGGTGATAATAGAGCTAAAAGTGGCCATAACAAGATGAGGTGATACAAGAGCTAAAACTGGCCATAACTAGATGAGGTGATAAAAGAGCTAAAACTGGCCATAACTAGATGAGGTAATAAAATAGCTAAAACTGGTCATAACTAGATGAGGTTATATAAAAGCTAAAGTAGCCATAACTAGATGAAGTGATAAAAGAGCTAAAAGTGGCCATAACTAGATGAGGTAATAAAAGAGCTAAAACTGGTCATAACTAGATGAGGTTATAAAAAAGCTAAAGTAGCCATAACTAGATGAAGTGATAAAAGAGCTAAAAGTGGCCATAACTAGATGAGGTGATAAAAGAGCTAAAACTGGCCATAACTAGATGAGGTCATAAAAGAGCTAAAATTGGTCATAACTAGATGAGGTGATTCAGTTTTAAATGTGGATGATTCTATCAAACAGTAAATTGATTCTCTGAGTGACCAAACGTTGCTCGGCTGACCTCTTTGTCATTATATAGATCGTCTATCAATGTAACTCATTGTATGTGAACTATCTATGTTTAATAACCATGTAGGTGTGGTGGGATCACGTGATGTTTTAACTCGAAACCCCAATTTCCCCTTCCCTACACCCAAACAGCGTTGCACGTACATGACAACTCTTGAAAAACAGTTTAAACTGTCTGCTACTGCAAACAGCTCTAACAATAGTATAATTTCTGTACTAGGTTATATGGACTATTCACGTTGATTTCATTTCTACAGCTCCGCCACGCCCTCTTCTGTACAAGACTCAGAACTACTCTGTCATGATAAAGTCCCACTGTGAAGAGTAAGGCTAGCTTGAACAAGAACAAGCATAAGTACACGTATACGTCATTATTTGGGCAGTTTCTATGTGTTTAGTTAACAAGTACTTTAGGTAATGTTGTGGCAATGATTAATAGCCCGTACGCTCACCAAATTCTATCAGTTAGTTGTTATTAATGATCGTTTAATCATGAAAAACTCCAAGCTTTTAAGATTAAAAGTTCTCGAGAAAATTCAAGTTTGTTTTACTTTCTAGCACGTATTAACTCCTTTCTCTGAGTTGTTGCCTTGGAGTCTATAATATGGTGTTTGTATATGTGCGTTGTTGCCTTAGGACCTACGGTATAGTATCTGTTTATATGTGTGTGTTGTTAACTTGGGGCCTGTGGTGTGCTATTTGTTTATATAAGTGTGTTCTTGATTTAGGGCCTACGGTATGGCATCTCTTTATATTTCTGTGTTGTCTTAGGACCTACAGTGTGGTATCTTTTTATATGTGTGTATTGTTGCCTTAGGACCTACAGTGTGGCATCTTTTTATACATGTGTGTTGTTGACATAGGGCCTACGGTGTGATATTTGTATGTGAGCGTTGCGCCACAGAGTGAACAACATGTTAAATATTTGTATCTATATGTGTTGTGACGTACATTATACAGTTAATACCAAACATTTAATTTTCTCTATAACTCCGCCAGGATGTCTTTGCCTTGGTTATGTTTTATAATGAATCTCAGGGGAATCCACTATTTGTCTAATGGCTTTATTCTATGTTGTGCGAAACGCTTCATCAGGATAACTTTCTCATGTATCCTACGTCTTCCCAAACATTTATTGCTTCATTTCTGTTGTAATATACTGTAGTTTAGTTATTATAAACTTGAAAAAGAGTCATGCATGTTTTCAGGCGTTCCAGAAAAACAAAACAATGAATGTCTGAGTGGCCCCAAAACATATCCCAAATAAGTTAGTGGATATTGAGTAGCTGTAAAATTTGGAATGAGGGTACGCATATCAGGATGTATAAATTACCTAACACACAGCAGAAGGCCTAAGAAAAGGCCTAAATATTTCGCGCAAGCGTATTTTGAATGTTTACCAAAAGATATTTGATTATGATGTCAAAAAGATGGAAAAAAAAGAATTCTGCTGTGACATCACAAGGAACCTGTTTTATTTGTTTTATGGATATGTTGCAGAATCCGGAACATTATAACAAAACTGCCAAAAGTGAAATAAGTTTTGGAATAAACAGAATATATTCTGTTATTACTTTATATGATCTATAATACAGGGTGTTCGGAAAGTCACTCTGCAGTTTTGTAATCATATGTCTATTCAGTCCATTTCAAGCCAGTAACTGATAGCGGTGTTTAGAAACAAAATAAGAAGGACCCAGGCCTGCAATGATGCTAACGGGGGTCACTTTCAACATTGTTTATAATTGTCATTCATATTTACCCCCTGTATTCTATATTGAAACAGGTCTGTTAATAAATATATAAGTGCACACTGATTTTTCGAACACCCTGTATAACCTCATTACGTCGGTGTAACTGCAGTGTACAGAACTGATACGTAATGAAGTTTCTTTCATTGGTTTTACCAAAAAGTAAAATAATAAACGTTATTAATGGAGGAATTTTATTGATGTTTATAGAAACTCGTGCCCATCATTAAAAAAAAACAGTTTTAGATAAAACGATAAATTTGTGATCATTCCATTGCAAATACCAGAAAAGTTTCAAAACAATGATTCTTTAATCCCTATTAAGGAAGAGAGGGGAGCAGAACTGATGTTCCTCCTGTACAAAACAATGATTCTTTAATCCCTATTAAGGAAGAGGGGAGAGCAGAACTGATGTTCCTCCTGTACAAAACAATGATTCTTTAATCCCTATTGAGGAAGAGAGGGAGCAGAACTGATGTTCCTCCTGTACAAAACAATGATTCTTTAATCCCTTTTAAGGAAGATGGAGGAGCAGAACTGATGTTCATCCTGTACAAAACAATGATTCTTTAATCCCTATTAAGGAAGAGGGGAGAGCAGAACTGATGTTCCTCCTGTACAATGTTCCTCCTGTACAAAACAATGATTCTTTAATCCCTATTGAGGAAGAGAGGGAGCAGAACTGATGTTCCTCCTGTACAAAACAATGATTCTATAATCCCTTTTAAGGAAGAGGGAGGAGCAGAACTGATGTTCCTCCTGTACAAAACAATGATTCTTTAATCCCTATTAAGGAAGAAGGGGGAACAGAACTGATGTTCCTCCTGTACCAAAGAGCCTACACTTACAGACAGTAATTAATGTTGTTATGAAAGCTAGGAAACATTTAGGAAAAGTTCAAGAGATCAGCCGAGATACGATACCTGAAACAACATCTGAGATTACAGAACTATTTCCAAGATAATGAAAATATATTATTTACAATCGATGTGCTACGTCATTCCTTTCAATCGACTTATACAGTTCATTGTTATTTACGAACTGGTTTATTTATTTCCACACCTAATGCACGAGAAACGAACTTTTCTGACCCTTCCTGTCTGTCCAGACACATTAATCCGTCTTCTTAATTTACATCCAATAAGATTAAAGTGGGTGGAGGTGGATGTAGGAGGAGTGTAGGTCACGTGCATCCTCTTTGGCGGATCGCCTTTTCAAACCCTGTAATTTCAAGTTTAGAAGATTAAAAACAAGCAGGCCGCTTTAGCCCATTATATCATCCACTTAAGACACAGGCTAATTGAATTACCTGGACATCTCAGTTGTTACAGCGAAACGGATTTAGATTATCACCTGTTGTGGAGGTCAAGTAATCTTCAAATCCTATGTTGAAAAGTTATGTGTAAGTTAAGAATCTTTGTAATTCATTAAGAAGGATACATCGGTAAGTTTACGGACTTACGACACTGTGATGCGAGGCTCGATTTCCTCTGGTGGACGCAGCATGTATCTCAACGTGGCTTTGCGGTAAAACAAACAGTAGCACCCACAGAGAGAGGGTTACCTTTTATTTTTGAGCATTGATACATTTAAAACATATGTATTGGTCATATATATATATAACATGAAGTCAATTCTTTATAAATGTATCCTTTAGTGGAACAGCAAAAGGTTTACGGACGGGCAACACTAAAATATGATTTTCGATTTCCCGCGGTGAACACAGCAGATATGTGGCTTTGCTATAAAACTAATCTTTATGAATGCATATGCTGTCGTGAATTGAAACGTTGTAATTATTCCTGTATTATATTAAGAATTAAAAAAGCGTTCCCTAGAAATAACCATCACTGTCGTTAGGTCATTTCACTGAGATACTGGAATTTGGATGAAAACTTTTGTAATATGAACAACTTGATCTGTATAAATCATAAAATCGAAGAGTTCTTTATATAAAAATTGGGGTTAGGGGGAAGTGCTCTACCCTTTTCCTCTGTTAGCCATCAACTAAACGAAGGACAAATGGAAAAAAAAAAAGGTCTTAAAAGGCGTGGTCGAATTTGATTTTAATGTGTGACCACGAAAATTGCTTTTCTTAAAAGCTTCAGACGCAAGGACGCGACCTTCGATACACGGACATGAGCGTCTCGTGTGGGAGAGTGCAAAAAGTTGGATGTAACTCAAAAAAAGCGCATGGCGAAAGAAAATAAACCGGTTTTAACCCTGAACCATTAATCTTTAACTATATGATTTAGAGTGACGAAAAAAATGACGAATAGTTAAGACTGAAGAGAGCGTTGCAGTCGCAGCCATGCTGGGTGCTAAGTAGCCCTCTGCTGGAAACCTTGTAAACAATATGCGATTGTACGGTGTCAGTGACAGTTGAAAAATTGAAATTTTTACATTGTTATTTATTTAACAAATATACAGTTTGCCAAAGATAAGCAGTTTTCAAATTATTTGTTTACTTTTTTTTTTGGTTTTGATTTCTAATTTCAGTTCTCCTAACAATTGGCGACATTGACCATCAAATGTTTACTGAGTTTAATCACTGGGTGCTGTTACACTGAAATTTGTCAGTGTCATTGGTGTTCTATAGTTATTAGACTGAATGATTCATACTACTTTCATAAACGTTTTTTTAACTCAAACTCAACCATATATATTTATTGTTATTGCAATGAGTAAATGGTACGTACATTAATATCTGTAACAGTCTTTTAACACTCAAGCTCAACCATATATAGTTTTATTTTTATTACACTGAATGATTCTTATCTTCTTTCAGGTCTGTTATTTTTTTTTTTTTCTACAATCAAGATCATACCATATATCATATCACCAACTCATTCAGTCTCTCTATATATATAAACGTATATTAACCACCAAAATGTTTGCTGTACTACAAATGCCAGCTCATAAACTGGTCAGTTGTTGTCAAACAATGATTTCCTTAAAACATTTCAGCCACGATTACATGTAAATCATCAAAATGTTTGCTGTACCACACATGTTAGCTAATAAACCGGTCAGTTGTTTTCAAACAATGGTTTCCTTAAAATCTTTAAGTGACGATCATATATAAACCATCAAAATGTTTGCTGTACCATCGATGTCAACTGATAAATTGGTCAGTTGTTGTCAAACAATGGTTTCCTTAAAATCTTTCAGTAACGAACATATATATACAAACCACCAAAATGTTTGCTGTACCACAGATGTCAGTCAGCTAATAAATTGGTCAGTTATTGTCAAGCAATGGTTTCCTTAAAATCATTCAGTCACGATCGCCACCCATGTTTCAAATTTTGAGCATTTGATGATTGATATCCAAAATGGACGTTCTATACGAGCAATACAATTAGTTAAATGATAATTTTCAGTAAGTTTTGTAAAATAGTTAGATTTTTTTTTTTAGAAAAGTAGCTACCTTCTAAACCTACTATCATAAGGTGCTATAACAACTTGTTTCATGTGTCATTAAGAATTTCATATCAAGTTCTTTCAGCCAACATTTATATGGCAAAACAAATCAGGACAATATTAAATTCCATTAAGTAAACACAAACTCTGTTGTAGTTACATCCGATAAACATTAGCCAAAGATGAAAAGAACATCTTAAGCTAACTCAAAGTTTATGAAAATGGTTGAACCGATTGAACTAAAGCCAAAATGTTGGTTAACTTACATGTTTAATTGGTTAGGTTCTGAGTGGTCTGGTGGTTAGCGTGTCAGGACTGAGGGTTTTTTCGTTTACGTTTAGTTTTCACAGTAATACCCCCTGCGTGAGGGTGGTTGATGCGTTTAAAATGTGACGGGTCTCGTTTCAGATCACGTGAGAGTAGCACAAGAGTTAACAAATATTTGCTGTTGACTATCTACCTTCTTTCTAGTCTGTCGTTTCAAATTTAGAAATCACCATGCAATAAAGACCCTTTACGTAGATTTCCGCTAAAACTCTGAAAGAAACAAACAAGCTAAGTTAGCTTAAAGATTGGTTATTAAGAGCATAGTTAGCACTCGAATACAATACAAAAAACAAAACAAAAACGCAGCGGTTTTCGATGTCACACGTTAAGATCAATTTCGACCACGCCTTTTAAGACTTTTTTACCATTATGTCAGTGGAATGAACTAATCACAGCAGTGGTTATTTTTAGGGAATATTACACACCGTTTTTTTATAATTCGTAAAGTAATTCAGGACTAATTTACAGCTATAATTATGTACAATATTGATTAATTACAAACGTAATAAAAGTAATACGATGCTGATATGGATTCTAAACTTACATTAATTATATTACAGGCTCGGCATGGCCAGGTCGTTAGGGTACTCGACTTGCAATCTCAGGGTCGCGGATTCAAAGCATCTTCTAACTAACCACACTCGTCCTTTCAGCCGTGATGGCGTTATAATGTAATGGTCAATCTCACTATTCTATGGCAATAGAGTGGCCCAAGAGTTGGCAGTGGGTGGTGATGACTGGCTGCCTTTCCTTTAGTCTTTGAAACCTAAATTAGGGACGACTAGTAAAGATAGCTTTCGTGTAGCTTCAAGTGAAATTCAACCACAGTTTTTTATAACGTTACTAAGGAGACTTAAAAGTTTATTAATAACAGCCCATTAAAACATTGAGGAAGAGCTTTGTTGGTAGAGAAGCAAGTTAACCCTTTTTGTAAAATTTTGTATTCTATAACGGATGTTCTCTACCTTTTTGAGTCCAATGAACGTTTCTGGCGTCAATTTTACGTCACGAAACCCTTCACAGCGTTCATTACGAAAAACATTACTGTAATACTGGTAGATTTTAAGACTTGTTTCGATCACTAATTTAAGACGCTACAGTGGTACACTGACTTGTTGTTGTCTTGTGTCGTTATAAAACCCGCTGTACCAATAAAGAAAATATGATGTAGTCGGATTGCAGTTATGTGATTAGTATGTATTTATGCATTAGAATATGTGGAAATTTTGCTTTCCGAGCGCCACCAATATCTAGTGGAACTTTTTTATGTCTATCGAGGAATTACGGTTGAGAAGCATTGTTCTATATGAACGCTAAGCCTAAATAACATATTTCATCTAAAAAAGAACTTCAGAATATTTGAAAGTTCAGCCTCAGTGCGTGATACAAAGAAAAACAGAGAAGCGACCGAGAATAAATTACACTTTTTAAACAAAAAAACCCATTGCAATAAAAGTAAGTAGAGCAAAACCTCAAACCCGTTTTTAGGAGAATAGCGTGTTCTTAAAAAAGATGGCTGTATTATACACGTGATTATGTTTATCACGTCAATACACGAAAGCGATTGGTTGGTGATGCTACAAAGGCTTTTAGAATGTCAGACAGCACGATGTTTGATCTGAACAATGTCTGATACTTTAGTTCCATTCGGTATCCTACATTTTACTACTTAGTATTATTTCACAGAGCTATTATTATGTGATGGCGGCCCGGCATGCCCAGGTGGCTAAGGCGCTCGATTCGTAATCTGAGAGTCGCGGGTTCGAATCCCTATCACACCAAACATGCTCGACCTCTCAACCGTGGGGGCGTTATAAAGTGACGGTGAATCCCACTATTCGTTGGTAAAAGAGTAGTCCAAGAGTTGGCGATGGGTGGTGATGACAAGCTACCTTCCTTCTAGTCTTACACTGCTAAATTAGGGACGGCTAACGCAGATAGCCCTCATGTAGCTTTACGCGAAATTCAAAAACAAACAGATCAAACAAATTTACGTGATGACGAGAAACCCGCTTGAAGTAAAATTGTAACTCAGGACAGCTGGTACTAGCAGAAACCTTACTCTTTGTAAAAACCACCAAAGAAAAAAAACATCACAGGTATAATGTTCGGAGAACCCAGGGGTCAGCTTACCGGTAATCCTCACCTTGTAGAGAAATTTTCATCAACTGAGTGTCTCAGGACAACTGGTATTGGTATTAACAGTTTCACCAAAATATACCAGAGAACAATGTTTTGTCCTTCTAAGGTCATCTTCATGTTAAGAAAGATTCTCTTTGTACAGAGTTACGTTCTCTTTGTTAACTTGAAGATGACCTAAGAAGGTCGAAACATTGTCACCTGGTATATTTTAATAAAAATGTTAATATCAATACCAGCTGTCCTGTGATACATTTGTACTTCATATGGTTTCTCATCATCACGAATTTCACCAACTGTGTTGCTGACACTAAGGTTCCAGTCTGAAAGGGCAATGTCGAGCTGGAACAGGACGTTTGGTTCTGCAGATAGTGTTATAGATGACCGCTGCCCAAACTTACAGGTTCAGACAGTTTCTTACAGGTTCACTTCCTGTAAAAAAAACAACAACAACAAAAGTTTCTATTTTGTTTTATATCATTGAAGAGTTCACCTGACTGTACAACAGAATGTTTTATTTTATAAAACTGATTTAAAATAACAGATAATTAATAATTAGTTCTCAAAACTAGTGGGCAAATGCTTTAAAATTAGTTCTCAGAAAATAGTGGGCAAATGTTCTTAATAATTAGTTCTCAGAAAATAGTGGGCAAATGTTCTTAATAATTAGTTCTCAGAAAATAGTGGGCAAATGTTCTTAATAATTTGTTCTCAGAAAATAGTGGGCAAATGCTCTAAAAATTAGTTCTCAGAAAATAGTGGGCAAATGTTCTTAATAATTAGTTCTCAAAAATAATGGGCAAATGTCCTTAATAATTAGTTCTCAGAAAATAGTGGGCAAATGCTCTAAAAATTAGTTCTCAGAAAATAGTGGGCAAATGTTCTTAATAATTAGTTCTCAGAAAATAATGGGCAAATTTTCGCCATATCATGTGATACCGATAGTGTAATGATTGTTTTCGAGATCCAAGATATCGTTTTCAATTGTTGTGAGAAAACACATAAGGGCTATAGAAACATATACGTCCCTCGTTTTGAGTTATTGGACTACTTTTACTGTTGATTAGCTGTCTTCCCTCTCGTCTCTAGATGGGCAAGTTTACTGACTTATAACGCTTAAATCCGGGGTTTTATCTCCCGCCCTGTACAGAACGTAAACAGACAAAGGAGAAATTTTGCGGTGCAAAACACAACAGCCTTCCCTTTAGTTTAGTGGTTTTTCAAGCTGTGACCCATGGAACTCCAAGGTTGCATGAAGAGTCATCAGGGTTTCCTCACAAAGTTAACGAGTAATTACGTTCTTTTGTTTGTTTGTTTCAGGTATTGAGTATTAAAATGTTAGGGACCAAACTAAACGTGTTTCAAAAAATTATAAGTCACTTAATACTTAGTCAAGTTCACGCAATTTACAATTTCACTTTAAGAATATTATTATGAAGTTAGTCACTTACACCTAGCCTAGGCTGTAAGAGTTGGTTCAGGGTTGAATCAACCATGAACCAGCTCTTAGAATAGAATAAGAAGGTTTAGTAGTTTCGTAAAGGTTGAGTGTCATTGTTCTAGTCTACAAGTTTAGAATTAAGGACGGTGATGGAAGGTATCCCTTGATTAGCTTTCGTAAATTATTGTAACAAAGTGGTCACTTCTATAACGCACCCACGTCCTCAAAACGCAGAGAACATTTTTTTTCGACAAGGGACGCGAACCAAGTATTTTCATATTCGCAATTACGGTATATCAGTCACTATTTCCATGCCCGTTCACAAGCGATAGTATAGGACGTTGTTTCAACCAAATCTCTCATATTTGTAAGCCATAAAATACAATAATATGTACATTATTCCATTGGAAATTTTTCTAGCATCATTGTTTATTAATTTAAAACAAACATAACTTTCTTTATTATTACTTAGAACTGCCTAAAAAAAACCTGTGTAATGAAATTATAATTAATAATGAATTAATCTGTTATGAACGTACTGAATATGCTCGTTAACCTTATTGTCTAAAAGCATATACGCGCGCACTTTCATTTCAACGTATGTAAATATATTCAGAAGACAATTTGCACAACAACATATTAAGAGCCAATCAAAGTTTCCAAAAATACCTAACATTGAATCACAGAATAACACTTGAAGTGTATTTATTCATGGTATTAAGTATGGTAAAGTTTACCCTTAACTAAACTAAAGCCAAACATGACACGATTTAGCGTTGATTTATCTTTTTATCAAAAATATTTCGTACTTGATAAAGGCGTAAGTAATGCGAAAGCTAAGACAAGCATACTTACCGATTACATAAGTCTCCAATTAGGATTCTTAGGAGTTGTTTATAAATCCTGTATTTAAAGACGTAATATTGAAATAAAGATACTAGTATGACCACAGATGTTTTTCAGGTCTCTGCTAGTACATTATTATTTTAGTTATCTTAGTGAAACCAAACTCTTCGTCACAAAATAGGGTTACAAAATTTTCTTAAAAATAGCATACAACGCTGATAACAGAGCAACAAAACTTTCGCAGAGTAACAAAATTTTCTTAACAACAAGATACTACACTGATAACAGAGTAATAAAACATTTTAACAACAAGATACAACACTTTTAAGAGAACAACAAAACGTTCTTAGCAATAAGATATAATCTTGTTAACAAAGTAATAAACCTGCATTAACAATGAGATATTATCCTGATAACAGAGTAACAAAACTTTTTTAACGGTAAGATACTACACTGATAACACAGAAAAAATGTTTTTAACAATAAGACACAACACTAGTAACAGAG
The DNA here is from genome assembly GCF_004210375.1 of Tachypleus tridentatus. Taxonomy (NCBI): domain Eukaryota; kingdom Metazoa; phylum Arthropoda; class Merostomata; order Xiphosura; family Limulidae; genus Tachypleus; species Tachypleus tridentatus. The sequence goes on along the minus strand of NC_134828.1, from coordinate 30,948,495 downwards.
TAACAAAACTTTTTAACAATAAGATACAACACTAGTAACAGAGTAACAAAACTTTTTAACAATAAGATACAACACTAGTAACAGAGTAACAAAACTTTTTAACAATAAGATACAACACTAATAACAGAGTAACAATACTTTTTAACAATAAGACACAACACTAGTAACAGAGAAACAAAACTTTTTAACAATAAGATACAACACTAGTAACAGAGAAACAAAACTTTTTAACAATAAGATACAACACTAGTAACAGAGTAACAAAACTTTTTAACAATAAGATACAACACTAGTAACAGAGTAACAAAACTTTTTAGTAACAATAAACAATACAAACACTAATAACAGAGTAACAAAACTATTTAACAATAACACACAACACCAGTAACAGAGTAACAAAACTTTTTTAACAATAAGATACAACACTAATAACAGAGAAACAAAACTTTTTAACAATAAGATACAACACTAGTAACAGAGAAACAAAACTTTTTAACAATAAGATACAACACTAGTAACAGAGTAACAAAACTTTTTAACAATAAGATACAACACTAGTAACAGAGTAACAAAACTTTTTAACAATAAGATACAACACTAATAACAGAGTAACAATACTTTTTAACAATAAGACACAACACTAGTAACAGAGAAACAAAACTTTTTAACAATAAGATACAACACTAGTAACAGAGTAACAAAACTTTTTAACAATAAGATACAACACTAGTAACAGAGTAACAAAACTTTTTAACAATAAGACACAACACTAGTAACAGAGTAACAAAACTTTTTAACAATAAGACACAACACTAGTAACAGAGTAACAAAACTTTTTAACAATAAGACACAACACTAGTAACAGAGTAACAAAACTTTTTTAACAATAAGACACAACACTAGTAACAGAGTAACAAAACTTTTTAACAATAAGACACAACACTAGTAACAGAGTAACAAAACTTTTTAACAATAAGATACAACACTAGTAACAGAGTAACAAAACTTTTTAACAATAAGATACAACACTAGTAACAGAGTAACAAAACTTTTTAACAATAAGATACAACACTAGTAACAGAGTAACAAAACTTTTTAACAATAAGACACAACACTAGTAACAGAGTAACAAAACTATTTAACAATAAGACACAACACTAGTAACAGAGTAACAAAACTTTTTAACAATAAGACACAACACTAGTAACAGAGTAACAAAACTTTTTAACAATAAGACACAACAATAGTAACAGAGTAACAAAACTTTTTAACAATAAGACACAACACTATTAACAGAGTAACAAAACTTTTTAACAATAAGACACAACACTAGTAACAGAGTAACAAAACTTTCTTAGAAATGAAATATAACCCTGATTACAGAGAAATAAAACTCTATTAACAAAAAGATAGGACGCTGCAAAGACACACTTATTGATTTAAATATCTTTTATAGCTGCAGTCGAAGGCATGCGTTAATGAATTACATATAGATCCGACTCAAAAAGTGTGTAACTGAATGTTTTTATTGTAATTTTATTTGTCTTTTACTTGCGGATGTTTGTGTTAATTGTATTTTTTATATATACACATCTTTGTTGACGAAATGAGCCGATCCTTGTCGTCTTATATAACAAGATGATAAAGACAGTCAGTCACCTTTCGTGTTTTAAATACATACAGTCCTTTAGATGTTCCAGAAACCACCGAATTCTGAACTCTAGATACTGTTTGATATGTAGCTTATATATTTCTACTACTTTGAGTCTTAGCACCAAAATTATGGGCAGAATGAGACGTTTTAATATTTGCTATTTTTAACCCAAATGATGCCTTCTACGACACAAAGGCGCCTCCCAGTGGCACAGTAGTATGTCTGCGAACCTATACTGGTAGAAACTGGGTTTCGATACTTGTGGTAGATAGAGCACAGATAGTCTTTTGTGTAATTTTGTGCATAACAAAACAAAACAACAACAAACACACACAGGCTCGTTCAGTTCAAAGTAGACCCAGAAGGTTTAGGACATAGCCAATTGTAATTTAGAGTTGTTGATTAGAGGCGGATCCGCTGTCTACAAGGATACTCTTAACGGAATGGTCTTCCATTCTGCAATTCTCTTAGAGTTTTAAAGTTTACGGGTTCGAACTCAGCTCACGTGCCAACAGTGAGTGAATCGCAACTTGAATCTTGAACCCTCCAAGACGAGTCTAGCACTCTGGCCATCAAGTTATCTTCAACCAATTGGAAAAGAACAACATTAATGGAAGTAAATTAAGGCACGCAAGTTCCGTTGTGTTAAAACAACGTCTCTGTTTCGTGGCACGTACAAGAGTACGTTAACTTTTTAACAACACTAAGATGTTGTTAAAGATACAACAATCCAAATTGTTGTAATTTGGATCTAGCGAAACCACAACCAAGGGAACGTGCTTGGAGAAATCAGTAGACACAGTACTCATAATTATTCTGTAACAATACGGTTACAGAGGAAACATTAAAATTAGTGTTGAGTAATTAACTGGAAAAACGAAACAAAAATGATGACCCAAACAATGTCGTATGGTTAGTTAAAGAAACAATGAACTCTACGTCCCAAACAATGTCGTATGGTTAGTTAAAAAAACAATGAACTTTACGTCCCAAACAATGTCGTATGGTTAGTTAAAGAAACAATGAACTTTACGTCCCAAACAATGTCGTATGGTTAGTTAAAGAAACAATGAACTTTACGTCCCAAGCAATGTCGCCTGGTTAGTTAAAGAAACAATGAACTTTACGTCCCAAACAATGTCGCATGGTTAGTTAAAGAAACAATGAACTTTACGTCCCAAGCAATGTCGTATGGTTAGTTAAAGAAACAATGAACTTTACGTCCCAAACAATGTCGTATGGTTAGTTAAAGAAACAATGAACTTTACGTCCCAAACAATGTCGTATGGTTAGTTAAAGAAACAATGAACTTTACGTCCCAAACAATGTCGTATGGTTAGTTAAAGAAACAATGAACTTTACGTCCCAAACAATGTCGTATGGTTAGTTAAAGAAACAATGAACTTTACGTCCCAAACAATGTCGTATGGTTAGTTAAAGAAACAATGAACTTTACGTCCCAAACAATGTCGTATGGTTAGTTAAAGAAACAATGAACTTTACGTCCCAAACAATGTCGTATTGGGAAATTAAGAAACATTCAGCGTGACGACTCCATCAGTGTTACTTAATTAACTGAAAAAAACAACAACAACAACCCAAAAACACTTAGCTTGACGAACTCAGACTCTGCAGCGTGTACAGTTAACGCCCTACTCTCACGCCGAAACCTGTGACTTCAATTTCTGATTTAACACGTCACGTTTAGGTGGTTTAAGACACTTTTCAGACATTATGAATTATTCTTCTTGTTTCGCCTGGTATATGTGGTGATATAAATGCACAAGATATCACTATGGGTGGACAACCGCAGTGTTACGTAATTAAATTACACTTTACTTACGACTATCATCACGGTTACAGCTTCAGGAAGCTGGTGAGGTTAACATTTAAAAACTTGTAAATTTCATTTGCACGCGCGTTTTAAATTTTTAGGTAGGACGCTGTAAAAATGTCTCACATAAAGCGAGTGGTCAGAAAGAATAAGAAAAAAAAAAAGCGAACAATAAATGTTTTTATCCGTGTTCACACTAAGACGATTCTGTGTCATTTATAAGTCTAGACTCTCTTCAGCCGCTAAGTACGTAACCAACTCTTTAACCAACAATAAATCAAGTACAGTTTACGCCTTCTTTATTTATGAACTCGTGAGTCGAGAAGAAAATGGATGTCTGTTCCTTCTCTAAAATGGTAGTTGAATCATAAGAGGAAATATAATGTTTTTGCCTTCTATATTTCTACACGTATGTATATGTTCTATATGCACAACGTGAAATTCCACTGCATAGACAACTCGGCGTGTGAATGTGTAATATTTATGTAATACTCCAATATGGAGATTAACTGTTTTGGCGCATTGGATTAGATGAACAACCTATAATTTTCACCGCAGCCTATCAATTCACCGTAGAAAGAAAGCTTATAGACGCGGGTATAAGCTGAAAGGTAATTGTGTTTTAAAGATGTGTTATTATGCTACGTTATAGACAAAGAAAATCGTGTTTTCAATGCTGTGCATGACTTTGTTCAGCGTACGGAAAGTAATTGGATAATCAGGGCACAATTTACATTTCTTTAGACGTTCAACGGTTGTTACAAGAAGTTTGTCAAATCCTTAATAATGTGTTTCCTAATGCTACACTGAATTGCACATAAAGTATAGAAAGATAATTAAAAAGCTTTTAAAAATATATTATTAGCGATACGTACTAATATATAATTTTAGGCTTATGTTATTTAAAGCATAAACATTACGTTGCAGTATGGTATACCATTATGTAAACAGGAGATAAGCTACAGTTACTCAGCATACGAACGAGCGAAATTAGGATAAAAGATTTAACTCAGTCTAAACTAATACATTGTACATATTCAAGTAAGATAACTCATTACAATATCAATTTTAAAGTTTCTTTTAGTGATGATAGAGAGTGAAGGTTTCAAAATTTCAGTTAGAAGAAATAAACTGTAAGAAAGGGGGCTCTAAAAGTAGGGTTGTTTTTTTAATTTCGCGCAAAGCTACTCGAGGGCTATCTGCGCTAGCCGTCCCTAATTTAGCAGTGTAAGACTAGAGGGGAGGCAGCTAGTCATCACCACCCACCGCCGACTCTTGGGCTACTCTTTTACAAACGAATAGTGGGATTGATCGTACTATTATAACGCCCTCACGGCTGAAAGGGCGAGCATGTTTGGTGTGACTGGGATTCTAACCTGCGACCCCCGCTAGTACAGCGGTATGTCTCCGGATTTACAACGCTAAAATCAGGGGTTCGATTCCCCTCGGTGGGCTGAGCAGATAGCCCGATGTGGCTTTGCTATAAGAAAGACACACAAACACACACACGCGACCTTCGAATTACGAGTCGAACGCCTTAACGCACTAGACCATGCCGGGTCCCCTAAAAGTAGGAACCTCGGACTTCCAGGAGGCCACTGAAATGTGTCAGGGAGAACATTGCAATTACTTAAGAAAAACAATACTGTTAAGATATTCAGTATTTATAGATTTTTTGGGTATGGGGCCCTAGTCAGGATACGGAATATTTATTTTGGGGGGATGGGCTGACATGAGCAAAAAAGGTTGAGAACTACTGCTTTAAGACATTAATAAAGTTATGCTGTTTTATTTGATTGTTATACTCTGCAATTAATTTACATTTATAAAGAATTTTGAAAAACAAATGTCGCATTAATTCTATTAACTTACCCTTCTGAATTATTTATCAGATAAGCGTTTAAAGTAACTAATATAACTACAATATTAAATACATCATTCCATTTATCACTTGTCACTGAGTTATATCGGTTTCATAATATTATAACCCTCGTCAGTAGCCTCGCGCAAATCGAAATTGATCTTGTTTTGGGAACATAAAAATTAGTTGTGTCAGGAAATAAATTAATTTGACCTTTTTAATAATACCAGACCAAATAACAACGGATTAGTTTCATTAGAAAGTTCGATTAAAGTAATCAGAAATTTAACAAAATGTTCTTACCAATTTTACTATTTTATTGTTGATAGTATAGTGCAAAAACAAACATAAAAAAGATTCTCAAACCACATGAAGTTTTTGTAACATACTACGATTTAGTATGTACCTTGTTTTTGTAATATATCATGATTTAGTATGTACTTTGTTTTTGTAATATATCACGATTTATTACGTACTTCGTTTTTGTAATATATCATGATTTATTGTGTACTTTGTTTTTGTAATATATCATGATTTAGTATGTACTTTGTTTTTGTAACATATCATGATTTAGTATGTACTTTGTTTTTGTAACATATCACGATTTAGTATGTACTTTGTTTTTGTAACATATCATGATTTAGTATGTACTTTGTTTTTGTAACATATCATGATTTAGTATGTACTTTGTTTTTGTAACATATCATGATTTAGTATGTACTTTGTTTTTGTAACATATCACGATTTAGTATGTACTTTGTTTTTGTAATATATCATGACTTATTATGTACTTTGTTTTTGTAATATATCATGACTTATTATGCACTTTGTTTTTGTAATATATCATGACTTATTATGCACTTTGTTTTTGTAATATATCACGACTTAGTATGTGCATCCTCTAAACAAGACTGCAGAAGAAAACAAATAGAGGGACTGGTCGTAGTTTGTGTTATTTTCTTCCTGACGTGCTCTTTTACGTATTTTCTATTTATAACTTAAAGTGCAACTTCTGAGCAGCTAATTGTTGAAAAAATATATTAAAATTCTTACTTTATAAGAGTACGTTAGAGGCAAAATATTCATTTTGTGCAATTTCTAAAAGTTCATATTGATATCAACATTAGATCATCAAAGTTTGGTTTATATATATATCTCCATGTCGATATTTTATAATACATATTTGTATTGTACCATTTCGAATAACTTGATTTGAGTTGCTCATATTTCCTTTGATACTTCTAGAAATTACAACTGGAAGCGATCTTTTCTTGCGCTCAGTAAAAGGACAAGGAACTTTGGCATTCAGCGAGAAATATCCCAATGGTTTCTTAGCAAAGCTGAGCACTCTTTGCATTGAAAACCGAAGATTTTTGGCACAAGATCATTTCATTCAGTCTCTTTCGCTCAAAAACAGACATTATGCAACTTTTATTATTGAAGTAACACATGGAATTACAAAAGACGGTTTTAAACGGGCTACAAAAATCATGTTGAATATGCACGCCGATTCAATAGGTTAAATTGACTGCACATTTTACACTTCTTCATCACAATTTATAGGAAAATTAACGTTGAATTGTTTCAATGAGAATATTCTTGTTTAATATAATCATTGACGTACTAACGATGCAAGGACCCGGCATGGCCAGGTGGTTAAGGCACTCGACTCCGAGGGTCACAGGTTCGAATCCCCTTCACACCAAACATGCTCTTTCTTTCAGCCGTGGGGACGTTATAATGTGACGGTCAATCCCACTATTCGTTGGTAAAAGATTAGCCCAAGAGTCGGCGGTGGGTGGTGATGACTAGCTGTCTTCCCTCTAGTCTTACACTGCTAAATTAGGGACGGCTAGCGCAGATAGCCCTCGTGTAGCTTTGCGCGAAATTCCAAAAAACAAACCAAAAACCAAACCAAATTAATGATGCATAATATCATATATACATTTTATAGGACAGCAAAGCCCAAGTTTTCTGCATAATCGAAACGTTGTATAAGGACACATTGTAAATGTGCCAGTAACGGTGAACCAATAGTTATACTAGTGTCAATATACAGCACAATAAAACAAAGAAAATTAGAGACAGTTCTAACAAGCAATAGAGCCAGACGTGGCCTATGGTTAATATGTCAAACAATAGATTCGAACAACTAAACTCCGAGTAACAATTTGCCGTTTAACATACTTTTGATGTATAGCAGCTATATAAAGACAACAAATATATTCCGTTATGTCTGAATTTTGACGTCTCTTGCATGTCCATTCGGACCGGCATGGCCAAGTGTGTTAAGGCGTTCGACTCGTAATCTAAGGGTCGCGGGTTCGAATCCCCTTCACACCAAACATGCTCGCCCTTTCAGCTGTGGGGGCGTTATAATGTGACGATCAATCTCACTATTCGTTGGTAAAAAAGTAGCCCAAGAGTCGGCGGTGGGTGGTGATGACTAGCTGTCTTCCCTCTAGTCTTACACTGCTAAATTAGGGACGGCTAGCGCAGATAGCCCTCGTGTAGCTTTGCGCGAAATTCCAAAAAACAAACCAAAAACCAAACCAAATTAATGATGCATAATATCATATATACATTTTATAGGACAGCAAAGCCCAAGTTTTCTGCATAATCGAAACGTTGTATAAGGACACATTGTAAATGTGCCAGTAACGGTGAACCAATAGTTATACTAGTGTCAATATACAGCACAATAAAACAAAGAAAATTAGAGACAGTTCTAACAAGCAATAGAGCCAGACGTGGCCTATGGTTAATATGTCAAACAATAGATTCGAACAACTAAACTCCGAGTAACAATTTGCCGTTTAACATACTTTTGATGTATAGCAGCTATATAAAGACAACAAATATATTCCGTTATGTCTGAATTTTGACGTCTCTTGCATGTCCATTCGGACCGGCATGGCCAAGTGTGTTAAGGCGTTCGACTCGTAATCTAAGGGTCGCGGGTTCGAATCCCCTTCACACCAAACATGCTCGCCCTTTCAGCTGTGGGGGCGTTATAATGTGACGATCAATCTCACTATTCGTTGGTAAAAAAGTAGCCCAAGAGTCGGCGGTGGGTGGTGATGACTAGCTGTCTTCCCTCTAGTCTTACACTGCTAAATTAGGGACGGCTAGCGTAGCTTTGCGCGAAATTCCAAAAAAACAAACAAACAAACAAACATGTCCATTTAGCCCTAACGTGCATAGGATCCCGTTCCCTTTGAAGTTACTAAAAAATTATTTTTACAATATTTGACTTTTTGTGTGTGGGATTTATAACTTAACACAGGCACATATCAAAAGCTATTTTCAGTTATTTACACGTCTTGAGATAATTAGAAATTTTGATTTTATAAGGTAAATTTTTTGTTTTAATTTGTTTCTAGTTAGTACACAAAGTTACACAATGGGCTATCTTTGTTATACCCTCAACGATCATCGAAACCCCTTTTTTTCACAGCTATCAATCTTCAAACTTACCGCTGAGCCACTCTAGGGTTATAAGTTGAAAATAGTATTAATCCTATATTTTCTCTACATAACGTTCTAGTCCGTGAAAACCAAAAAAACAACAACACTAGGCCTAACTCTTTCACTGCCATACGTACAGACAAAATTTAACACTGAGAGGATACTTTTCAAGCATACGGTACAAATATTTGACTTTTAATATTTCATCACTTATCTGAAACATTTTCAATATAAAACAAATATTATATCGTGAAATATCACTGTATTTGCGGCCGAACTGAGTAAACAAAGTATTTTAATGTTTATAAGCAGATGCATGAGAATAGTTTAGTTGATCGGTAATAATGATGGCCGGGTCTCGTTTCACCCTGGATATACCTTACTCTGATTGGAGGATATTATTATTACGTAGTATATCCTGTATATATATATATATATATATATATATATACGCACATTGCAGTTCTCTATGTATATATGCATATGTGTGTGTATAGGGTTGTGAACAGATACGATTCAAAAGACTTGGAGAAAAGCAAGACAGAAAAACAAAGATATTTAAATTTAACCCATTTGCAGAGAAGAAAAATGAGTCGGGTGCACGTGCAGGGCAACAGGGCACATGCTGGCAGCAGGTGTGAAATCTTGTCCATCCAGCTCACTTCCGGAGGTTGCAAACCTATCCTTTTGGCGGATCCTCCACCCACGCCTAAACACCGCGACTAGAAAAACACTGCACCTAAATAAAACAGAAACCACGTGTTTAGCTACACTGTGAGATCAGTGAGTGGATGGATATTTCCAACATTACTATTCTACGTAATAATGAAATTCAGTTCTTAATCTTGTCGGAATTATTTAGAGATATGAATGTTTCATTGAGGCATGAATCAGATATTACACTGCGAGATTGTATATAATTGAAATTCACCTTTAACGCACCGTTTTCCCTCGCCAAACGAAAAATTTGTTCAGATACTCGAAGGTTTAATGTGTATGTGTGTTTTGTTTTTCTCATAGCATAGCCATATCGGACTATCTGCTGTGTCCACCGACGGATATCGATCCCCTGATTTTAGCGTTGTAAATTCGAAGACTTATTGCTGTCTCAGCGGGGTACCCGAGGTTTAATAAAATGTTTTAGCCTCCTATCGTAATAGTTCCTTCTGTTTGTCGTTAAACGCAAAGGTACAGAATGGGCTATCTATGCTGAGTCCACCACAGGTATTAAAACCCAGTTTTTATCGTTTAAAGCCTGCAAACTTATCTATGAGAGTCTTCCCTAGTATAGAGGTAAGTTTACGGATTTACAACGATAAAATCAGGAGTTCCATTCCCCTCGGTGGACTCAGCGGATAGCCCGATGCAACTTTGCTTTAGGAAAACAAGCACACACACTTATCTCTGAGACTGTGGCGACATCTACTTTTGTAACAGTTTCTTACGATTGTTTTGAATACGCTGTGTAACTTTGATTACTGGAAGTAATTCAATAATTTGAAGTAAGAGAAAATAAAATATCAGTGGTGGGTATACATAGAGAAAATTGTAAGTATAATATTGAAGAACTTAAGAACCACAACACCTAAACAAAAGAAGGTGGGGACTACATTGCAGCAAAAAACAAACACATTTGAAAGCGACTGAGATGGTTATATACTTGTGTCTAAAATAAAGAAAATAAATGTTAAACATTAGAAAGCAATATGAAAAAGGAACCACAGCAACATACAATATAAATTTGACCAGAAATGCAAGATAGAGGTGAAACCAACGTAATGGTTAATACCTAGCGAAAAACAACGCTAGACATATTTATTTTATTGTTTTTCTTACTATTCCGCCGTAGGGAACAAAGAAACCAAATAATTTCGTACATGAGTTAACTGAAACAGCTGGCAACACGAGTTTTACGTGGTTTTGTTATTTATTTCAAGACGTAACCATTACTGAAAGATAGATGGACAGAGAACGGATGAATGAGCTAAGAAATAAGGACAGGGAAAACAAAAAAGTCTTAGCAAGAAAGAGTAAGGAAGAAAAGACAGGTAAGTGAGTGATGACAAGTGTATAGGATTAAACGAGGACCTTTAGATAAGGCTGTCATGAGAAAGAATTTATTAATACAGGTCGAGATAGCACTACAAACAGAGAAGCGAGGGAAAATGTTTCAAGGGTAAAAAGTAAGAGAGAGAGACAGTTATGGAGATAAATGAAAGCTCACGGATTACTGAAGCAAGATAGAGACAGAGAACCGAAAACTGTGAAATGAGATCGTTTCGTATGGATCTGATTTCTAATGAAGAAACAGGAAAAAAATAATGACACCTGTTTTCTTCCCGTTCAGAAGAGCAATCCGACACGTTTTTAGCATCATTCTGCAGAAAGCATTAACGTTTTATTTGCTTGTTTTATAGCAAAACCACACTGGGCTATCTGCTATGTCCACCAGCGGGGAATCGAACCTCGGATGTTAGCGTTGTATGTCCGTAGATTTACCGTTATCTCACCGATTAGCCTGTCTAATACAACTACAAACGTGTGCGTTGAAAAATAATGATGCTAATTGAACACAAACGTCATTAGTTTTTCATGATGAAAACAGACGTTACTTTGGACGTAAACGCAGCTTTGTTTACTTAGCAAAATATAGGACCATAGGTCCTGTTTTGACAAATTTGCTAAAGCAAGCATCAATAACGTATAGACAACGCAATCAGATATAGCTGTTGGTTGTCAGATTTAACACTTTGTGGTGTCATATATGCATTGTGTTAAGATGTCATTATTGTAATTATAACACACACAACGGTTGAAACATAAAATGACTCCTGAACCTTCTGTCAGAAGGACATTTGTCTTTTCGGTTTATAAAATCGAAGTCAACCTATCTCAAGCAAAGAATAGAGAAAGGGCTAAGTTATGTAATGTTTTTAGATCCACTATTCACCAAGTTCTAAATGCTTCTAACGTATTATACTAACTATATAATGTATTTTAAAAGCAAAATATTCTCTTTAGTAGATGTTCTACAGCAGGGTCCCTGACGTTTTCTGTCTCAATTGTAAATAAAACCAAAATTAAGAGTAACAAATATTTTGTTTCTTGAATTTCAAATTTATATGTCATGGTGTGTTGTAGCCTACAGATTGTATCGTTCTTCACGTTCTTCGATCTTCATGGAATGCGCACATTTTACTAAAGTCACGAGAGTGCAAACTTTAACTTTCAACGTCCTTTTGTGATGTCATTTTAGTGTCTGCTAATTGACTAACTGACAACACACTACTTTATTGTGGTGCGAATGTTTAAAACAGATAACCCTTCCAGGCGGTATTCAGCCCCTATCGGAGAAGTAATCTAAAAAAAACTCTGTATATATCTCACAAACTACAACTACTAACAGCCTGTGTGTGTGTATGTGTGTGTTTTTCTTATAGCAAAGCCACATCGGGCTATCTGCTGAACCCACCGAAGGGAATCGAACTCCTGATTTTAGCGGTGTAAATCCGTCGACTTACCGATATACTAGCGGGGGACACTACTAACAGAAATTCTTGACATAAGAAACACACGAAGATTCAAAAAGTCAATTCGTCACAAAAATACGATACTCATACGATACACTTCCTTATCACGTCTGCTGTACTATTGAGTACAACGACATTCTTACTTTAGAAATTCTAAATCCCCGATCAGAGAAAACCTTCATCACCTGATAATGTGAATACTTTGCATCAGAAAGAGCAACTATTGGTGGTACTACATTACTTATGAAAGCCACGCGATGTCAAAATGTAATTCTAGTTCGTGCTATACCCAAGGTAACTTTATTTCGGTTGTAGTCGTCACTTGACTTATTAATCTGTACATATTTAAAATCATTTTGATATAATTACCAAACTTCATGTACAACTGACACATCAGAATTTACCAATATTATAACAGCTTTCTGATAAACTTATCAGTACGAGTTTCCACGCAGAATAAGTAAAATAGACTAACTAAGTTTAGCCACTGGGGTGGAGCGGATTGTCTGCTGACTTACAACGCTTGAAATCGTGTTTCGATACTCGTGGTGACCAGAGCACAAATAGACCATCGTGAATATTTCTTCTTAACAACAAATTCATAATTCATTGAGCTAAATAATACAACATTTATTCACGAGGGTGCCCCTAGGAACACAGAGGTATAGGTATGTTTGAGGACTTACGACATTAGAAACTGAATTTCGACACCTGTGATGGGCAGAGCACAGATAGCCAATTATCTAGCTTTGTGCTTAACTAAAAAGAAACAATGTTTTATTACAGGCCTACACGATCAAATTCTTTATCTCGCTACCAGAATTAAGAGTAACAAATATTTTTATAATTACAGTTGTAAAAAATGGGAAACAATTATTATTTTATGTGCCGATGTCAAAGAAATGCCTACAACGTATTATGACACAAACTCTGAGCTTGGAGATAAACCGGCTATTTTACAACAAATCACCTTGTATTAGGTTTCGTAATAAACGTGTAAGGAATACATACATTTTTCATAATACTGAGATTATCATTTCTTCTATTAATAATAGATAGAAGTATTTGTGTTTTCTTATGGCAAAGCCACCTCGCGCTGTCTGCTGAGCCTCCTCGAGGGGGATTCGAACCCTTGATTTTAAGTCCGTAGACTCACCGCTGTACTAGCGTGGATGGATGATAGAAAATGGATGAAATGAATATCATTTCTTCTATAGGTAATAGACAGAAGAATTGACATTCATTTCATCCAACAGTGCCAAAAGGAAAAAAAACTAATCCCTAATTTTGTGAAGATAAAACAGTCTAAGAATTTTAACCAGTATACACACATTATCCATAATTTACAGAAAAAACTATTAAAAGTCATGTTAAACTCGAAATACAATACTTGGTTTTGATGAAAATCGTTTCTCAATTACATGTATATCTCTATAAACTATAAGTATTTCTGTCTAACTTTTATAATAAATATGTTTTGGCATTGACAAAAATTAAAAAGAGAAAACCGTATTTGCCTTCTTGAGTTCTAACTCTATTTCGTACCAGGTATGGCCAGGTGGTTAGGGTGCTCGACTCGTAATATGGTAGTCACGGGTTCGAATCATCGTCACACCAAACGTGCTCGCCCTTTCAGCTGTGGGGTCGTTAAAATGTGACGGTAAATCCCACTGTTCATTGGTAAAAAAGTAGTCCAAAAGTTGACGTTGGGTGGTGATGACTAGCTGCTTTCCCTTTAGTATTACAGTACTAAATTAGGGACGGCTAGCGCAAATATCCTTCGTGTAGCTTTGCGCGAAATTCAAAATAAACCAAATAAGTTGAAAATATACATTTTTAAACTAGTCATAAGGTACAAATCATGTTGTTGAGGCTTAACCAGTGAGGATGCAATATTAATCCTAAGACTAAAATTTAAAATTATGAAAAAAAGCTCTTCTTATGGTTGACAGATACCTGAAATGTCGACATTTCAAATGATTCAGTTAACAAGTATATTGTGTAACCATATACATATCTTTTCATGCCTCGGAGACAAAATTATCGACATTCTAAATGTTAGCCGCGGCATAAAGACTCATAGCATGATCTCATTACAGTCGCGGCTATTGAGGATTCTCTCTTGTTTTAAAATTTGTATGCGTACATACTGCTTGATACAAATGAAACAAAATCACACGCTACAATATTAGTTGACTTATTCAATAAGAAAAACGTAGCGGATGAATTAAAAATAATTTTACCAATCAAAGGTTTAAAAGAAGGCTTTAGAAGGATATCTCCCCTTTTATTTTTATCAAGAGGTCCCAATGAAGATGGAACCGCACTCCCAAATCAAACAATCTTTCGAATTGTCGTTTGGATTAATGTGATAGCACACAGAATTATTTTCAATACTATATTTCTAATTACAGTTCTTCCAATACCAACGTGTTTTATTATGTACAATAACGATGAATTTCTACCTTAAATATTGAAATAAACTATATTTATAATTGTTGTTTTTGAATTTCTCACAAAGTTACTTGAGGGCTATCTGCGCTAGCCGTCCATAATTTAGCAGTGCAAAGTTAGAGGGAAGGCAGCTAGTCATCACCACCCACCGCCAACTCTTGGGCTACTCTTTTACCAACAAATAGTGGGATTGACAGTCACATTATAACACCCCCACGGCTGAAAAGGAGAACATGTTTGGTGCGACCGGGATTCGAACCCGCAACCCTCGGATTACGAGTTGAGTACCTTATATTTATAATTATAGTAGTTTTATTACCAATGCCTTTTATTATGTACGCTAATGCTGAAACTAAATCTTAAATATTAAGACGATTTATACGTTTAGCTATAATTGTTGTACTGTGTTTGTTTGTAGTTAAACAGAAAGTTATGGGCTATCTGTATTGTGTTCATAACGGTTTCTAACGTTATAAATCTACAGGCTTACCACGATGTTACTGGTTGCAATAGTTCTACAACTAGTGCCTTTCAATGTGTACCCTAGTGTTGAAACTTAACCTTGAATATTAAGGTTAGTTCTACGTTTTTCTAATTATGGTATCTCTCCTAGCGGTGCCCGTCATAGAATGTATTAATGTTGAAAACCTTAATAATACAATTAAAACAGCAGCTTATGTCAGTATCATAATTATAACGTTAAATTATGAACATTTGTAAAGTAATTCTAGAAGCCCTTATTCAGGCGACACTAATGTTGACAACTGAAATCAGATAAACAAATGTTGTTATAAATCAACACGCGCCAAAAACAGGGCACGCAAACACTGACAATTAAAACCAGAATCATGACAAAAGAAAAATAAAACTTCCACATAATTTGGCAATGGATCTCGAAGATATTTTGTTCTAAAGAGTTTACGACAGCTATTTGCTTCAAAGTCTGAATTATTCATTGTTGGTGTTGTATTATCAGTATATTATGTTCATTGGTAGAGAGTAAGGGTCAGGCAATTCTTTAGGGCTTCATACCAGCACGCACATACACTGATGAAATTGGCCTACAATGTATGATCTTCTATACGCAGTCACGTAATTTCGATCTTTGACCTGGAGATATCGAGATAAGATAGCTTTTGATAGCTCAGATTTATCTGAGTTAAAATAACAAAAAAAAAGCTCTTTCTATGAATTGAAACTATGTCATAGAAGTTTTTATGTGGTACACTGTCATGGGAAGATTAATTTGTTTTTTTCTGAGCAATCAAATTCACATTGATGGATTCGAATACCATTCAGTCTCAGTTTTCACTTCCTTAGGAATGTATAAACTGGTCCATGCTGAACATACTGCACAATGTCCGGAATGTATAAACTGGTTTATGCTGAATATACTGCACAATGTCCATTGTGATCATTCACCAAATCAAATTTTTGATGTAAGTTGATGGAAATAACTCTGAGCTAAGTAAAATAGCTTTCTTTATCCATCAATGTATTCTATGTCAGTGGTTTTCAAGGCTCATATTGAGACTTATTCAAGATGAACGATTTAAAACGATACTTGTGCCACATTTATACAACTGTAACAAATTTTTAAATAAAAAAATAGGAAGTAGGATTGTTTGTTTATTTTTTGAATTTCGCGCAAAGCTACTCGAGGGCTATCTGCGCTAGCCGTCCCTAATTTAGCAGTGTAAGACTAGAGGGAAGGCAGCTGGTCATCACCACCCACCACCAACTCTTGAGCTACTCTTTTACCAACGAATAGTGAAATTGACCGTCACATTATACCGCCTCCAGGGCTGATAGGACAAGCATGTTTGGTGTGACGGGGATTCGAACCCGCGACCCTCAGATTACCAGTCGTACGCCTTAACCCATCTGGCCATGCTGGGCCATAGGAAGTAGGAATAGGACTACTGAAAACTAAAGAAACAAGTAAGAATGGGGGGGATTACAACACTTGGTAGTTTTTGCAACCTCAAAGTGGGTGTAGCCATCGTTCCGCCCATTCTTACTTCCTGTGTTTTTTGTAACTTGGTAGTTTTCGGACGAAATAAAAGGTGTATGCTTATATATACCTAAATTTCTCTGCTCTGAACTTTGTTTACATATATGCAATTAAATTATGTGACCCTAAAGAAATACGTGTGTGTGTTTTTATTATAGCAAAGCCACATCGATCCTTCTGCTGAGTCCACCGAGGAGACCCCAAAGAAATGTAGGACATCATAAAAAGGGGTGTTTGATGTTAGAATTGAGACAAGAAGTCCCAACAGTCATATATTATTTATTGGAGACATTATAACTAATTGCCTGATAAGAGTGGGGTAAAAACAAGTATTAAAACTACTGATTTTTTTTAAATGTTTACATTTCTTGAGTATTTAAAAGGTTAGCTACTGATAAAACTATATAAATGGATCGAAGTTTAAAGCAACTCACAAAGTTTGAGTGAGCAAAATGATGGCCACTCTCATTTTGAGATCTCACTATGCCAAAAACCACTAAGTGTTATCTCGCCCATTCCTACCTTGTTCCCCTACTTTATGATACTCTCATTGCTACTTCATAATTTTTAATAAAAAGTATTTTTAACTCTTGTCTCATAGTTGTATGTGTCCTTTTTTTTGTACTAAGTATTGAGAGTAACTAGCTGCAGGTATATCGTTTTCGTACCTTTTCTTAGGGCTATATCTCGACGTTTCCTGGCTTCTGTTGATATATTCACTGTATTTTTTCTTCAAGTTAACCAGGTTGACAACCTTATCTTTATTTCAGGTACTTGCTAAGACTTGTCTCACATGTTCAGCATTACATTTTCTAACCTTCTTCCAATTCTTGCAGCAATGCTACCTTTCTTGGGGCAAAGATGTTTCTAGGTTATCAACATAACATTATCTCCTTTTCTCTCATTTTGTTTTCTTGAAATACATATTTTGAAAATTGCACTGTTTCAAGTACACAATTAGAGGTCATTAGATCATACTTAGTTTGAAACGAACGTAAAGATGAATTATAGAAATTGTTGTTCTAATTTTTAGTTCACAGTGCTCAAGCAAAGCTGCGTCAGGCTTCGGCAGTGGTAGCGTTCGATCTCACATCGTAGGCACATATTGCTATAATAATATTTCTTTGTCCAGCAAAGTAACCTCGAGTCAAATATATAGAGCCGAAAACATTCCTTTCAAAGGTTAGTTCATAGTTAGAACCTATATTTAGAGTATGTAAAGCAGTCCACGTTTTTTTAAAATCTAGCTTATACGAATGCAGGCTTATCACATAGTGCGTACGCATAAGGAATCGTAGACTCGCAAGTGATATTAGGGAAGGTTGTGACTTGGAAACTCAAAGATCATTCTCGTAATCATAGAATATAGCTAATAGTGTACTATTTGTTCGATTGTAATTTTAAAGAATGGTTATTGTTATTATCATGGTTTTAAGTTAAATGCTTTTGACCAACATAACGTAATTCAATCATGCGTTTTTAGATTTGCACAAGATGAAAACAAGAGAGAATGTGTGTGTGTGTTTTCTTATTGCTAAAGTGCATATAAAGTGTATTTATATGTTGTTTGCAATGCTTTTGAGATTTTAATTTGTATTGCATATCTGTAAGTGCTACCGGATTTATGATACAATTACAAGGAATACAGCACTAAAATAATTACACAACATACAATTGACTAAAAATAAGGACTAGCTCTAAAAATACCCTACACTTTTCGGTATTCCTGCCCCATCATTTTCAAGAGTAACAAGTGAAGCTTGATCAAGACACAAATAACTACATAATAATTTGTATTCCTTTAGCGCCATCTACGTTTAAAAACCCATGGTTTATAAAGCATATACCCAGTACTTTATTGATTATAAAACGAAAAGCTGGATGCTTCAAAATAATAGATTCAACGACAAATGAGTGGATCTTAAACGAAAAAGAAGCGTTCTTAATTCGAAATGTAAAACCAGAGGTCAACTAATAGTTAATAACACCACTGTATCTCAAACTATGATAAAATTATCATGTCTGAAATGGGTTAAGAGTGAAAGCTTTGGGCCATTTAGGGCTCAAAACATATTTCTAAACACCGATGGTCAGTCATGACCCCATAAATAGTTTTAAGTCAAAAACAACTGCCTTGCTAAATAAATAAAATACGTACAAGCTATTATTTATTTTCAAAGTCTACAGGTTCATGACCTTTTCACACTTTCTGATAACCTGGTTTTTGGGTCACGAACAATAGGTTGAAAAACTGCTATACACGGTTTTGAGCTTAACGTTATTTACTAAAATAAGGCCCAGCATGGCCAGATGGTTAAAACACCTGACTCGTAATCTGAGGGTTGCGGGTTCCAATTCCATCAAACCAAACATGCTCGCCCTTTCAGCAGTGGGGGCATTATAATTGTACGGTCAATCCCACTATTCGTTTGTAAAAGAGTAGCCCAAGAGTTGGCGGTGGGTGGTGATGACTAGCTGTCTTTCCTCTAGTCTTACACTGCTAGGGCCCGGCATGGCCAAGCGTTTTAAGGCGTTCGACTCGTAATCCGAGGGTCGCGGGTTCGAATCCCGGTCGCACCAAACATGCTCGCCCTTTCAGCCGCGGGGACTGCCTTTCCTCTAGATTTACACTGCTAAATTATTGACGCTTGGCGCAGATAGTCCTCGTGTAGCTCTGCGCGAAATTAAAAACAAAACAAAACAAACAAACACAAATAAAATAAAGACTTTGCCATTGTTTGATCATAAAATCATGTTAAACCTAACCACACGATTCTAGTTTGATCGGATGATACACAATCAAATAGTTTTTGCTTGTTTGAAATTAAACACGAAGTTACGTAACGGACTTATCGTGCTCTGCCCACCAATGGTTATGGAAACCCGGTTTCTAACCTAGCGTTGTAAGTCCGCAGATATACCACTGTGGCACTAGGGGGCATCAAATAGCTAAATAATTTAATCTTTCAAAGTATTAATGGCAGTGTAGTTAAAAGAAATGCAGTTTTATAAGTTAGAACGTTTTTAACGATTAAGTCTTTACAGAACCGCTGGAAAATTAATTTGTTTTTTGGAGAATTTATGAATATTCTAAATCTGCACCTATCAACTACGGGCTTTCTGTTTTGTTGAATTTTTGTGCAAAGCTATTCGCGAGCTATGTTCGATAGCTTTCTCTGATTTAGAAGTGAAAGACTAAAAGAAAGGGACATAATTAACATCACTCACAGCCACTTCTAGGACTATTCTAATCGAATAGTGAGATTGACTGTAACATTATAACAAGCAGGATATTTAATGACATTATCTAACCAGAACAGGGTATTTAATGCTATTTCCTAACCAGAATAGGACAAAAAATAATAGTTGTAGAAACTTGCAGATAACAAAATGGCGTTAACATGGTTGTAAAGTAAGTATGTCACAGCAATGTTATTTATTCTTCTAACTATACCAGTGTATAACACTCTGTTTGGGATTGATATAAACATTAGGATACTGTTCATATAATAAAATCAAAATCCTAAATAAGAAATGTTTTATAGTTATTGGGTAATTATATAAAACATTTGAAACGTGAATATATGTTTGTTTTGAGTTCCGCGCAAGGCTACACGAGGACTATCTGAGCTAGCCGTCCCTAATTTGCCCATAGAAGACTAGATGGCAGGCAACTAGTCATCACCACCCGCCACCAACTCTTGGGCTACTTTTCAACCAATGAATAATGCAAATAACTGTCACATTATAACTCCCCCACAGCTAAAAGGACAAGCATGTTTGGTGTGACGGGGATTCGAATCCCCGGTCCTTAAATTGCGATAGAAACACCCTAACTACCTGGTCACGCAGAGCCTACACGTGAATAACATGTTAATTTTCTACACAGAAAAATCATTGGTTAACACCAATATTACCGAAGCATACGTGATTTTGCTACTAAAAACTTATTTATAAAACAAAGTAAAAATGTCTAAGGGAAATATGGAATTTATTCACCTGAACATTATTATCTGATCCTATTTAATACAAACTACCACGCAGCTTTGAGCTTACTACACATTTCTTGTCATCCTGGCGAGCGCAATTCGATCTTCTGTAAGCCTATTTTATAGCACAAAAACGTATATGTGTATGCGTGCGGGTGTTCTTAAAATGTTTTTATACAATTTGTGTGTGTCTTCTTTATAGCAAAACTACATCAGGCTATCTGTTGAGTCTTCCAAGGGAAATCGAACCCCTGATTTTAGCGTTGTAACTCCGTAGACTTATCGCGGGGGACTTTTATAGTAGTAATGTGAATGTTTCCGACCTGTCCACCTTCTGGAACAAGCTTATATATTTGCATATCAAATATCTGTAAAAATAAAATAAAATTTTTTGTCCAGTTCTTTTTTCTCCAGATCCATGGCCTAGCGCGTAAGGCGTGCGACTCGTAATCCGAGGGTCGCGGGTTCCCGCCCGCGTCACGCCAAACATGCTCGCCCTCCCAGCCGTGGGGGCGTTATAATGTGACGGTCAATCCCACTATTCGTTGGTAAAAGAGTAGCCCAAGAGTTGGCGGTGGGTGGTGATGACCAGCTGCCTTCCCTCTAGTCTTACACTGCAAAATTAGGGACGGCTAGCACAGATAGCCCACGAGTAGCTTTGTGCGAAATTAAAAAAAAAAAAATTCTCCAGATCGTCCAGAAAGTTTGGAACCATAGGTGGTTTGCAATTTTATTAATTTCAGACACGTGACTAATTATGGCGCTGTCAAAGCCTTAGGAAGTCGAGTTAATTCTGTCGTTCATCCGAACTTGATTCGAATTACATGAACAGCACGTGGAACGTATTCTGCAAACTTCGATTTTGGACACTGTATATTTGTATGAACAATGTTAAAAGCAGGCATTACACTTTTAAAGTTTAAATTCAGTTCATCCTTCTAAATATAATAGTTATAATACACTTCAAAAAAGAACACTTTATTTATAAGTAGAGTATGTATTTTTAGTGTCGTAAGGTTCAAATTCAGCTGTCTTTAATTCACAACTGTTGACTATAGGGAGGTCACACAGCAACTGCTGCCAACACGACTACTGTTAAATGAATAGAGAAATTAATTTTTCTTATACAACAGACTTACAGCTGAAAGTGTGGAAAATGTTTAGTAATATATTGTGGACTTGAACCTTGAACCATCTTAGCTCCCTTACCATTATTATATTTTATTTATGCACTTACACCTTATACGAGCTGGTCGTGACTCAGTATTCGGATGGCCAAGACTGTAACTCCAAAGATTCTTGGTTTCCGACCTGTTTCCACAAAAATGCGCCATATACTTGGGGACCATGGGTGTAATAAGTGTAAGAGTGATGTTCTAAATCTTTTATTAGATCAAACAATAATAGCCCAAGAACTGGCAGTGGGTGTTGCTGATCAGTTGTTCTCTCTCTAGTCTATCAGTTGAAAATTAGAAACATGTATGATCATTTAACCCTTGCGTATCTTTGTATAAAATTTTGCAATTAACAAACACTCGCACACTTGTACTATAATAAAATAGCTAGTTACTGACTGTCTTTCTTATTTAACGTCACGAATCTCTAGTAATCACAACTGACAGCAATACAAACGTGCGAATTAGAAACCACTAAATAAATAAATGAAAAAGTGTGTATTTAAGCTCGAGACATACTTAATACTGGTAGTTAAAACAATAACAATAAATTGTTCAGTTTTCGCGACATATCATCGATATTCTGTCTATATATAGTTAATTCCTAGTACAACAATAACGACGTTTGATATAAATAAAAAAATTACATACATTAAGTGTTGTACAGTTAGTTATAAAGTGTATTCATATTTTAATTACGGTAAAAGTTCGCGTCCTCTCTGTATGTTTGAATAGAGGTAACTCATAAAGCTAAACAGATTAAATATTAACGCTCGCGTAAGAGTTTCTATTACTTAACTAAAGTAAGTTACACGAGAAAAATAACACACAAAATAATTTATTATCGAGAAACACTATAAATATGCACATTACACGTTATGACCACGTGGAGGATACACCGCATTACAATAAATAGATGATGATTAAGGGACATCCATAATAGTTATCATTTTTACAAGCGTATGAAACGTACCATAGGAGAGAGGAGAACACAACTTTCTATAGATATAATTAACACATGAAACCATCAGCACTTGGCGAAATTCCATAATTAGATAATAGAGGATAACAAAACGGTTTACGTTTCGCAAATATTTCATATAATACTGCCATGGTTTTGTGGTTGCCCAGATAAAATTGATCACCAAAACCAAGCGACAAGCAGGGATATCACTCCACAAAATTCTCAGAGAGGAAGGGACAAAGATAACTAAATTCGTCTGGACATCCAATCTGGATGAAAGCCCCACGCTTTGCTGTAACTTGTGTATATGTGTTAAGCCACCCTGATTAGAAACGTCTCACAAGAACCACAAATATGTATTATAGAGATTAAGGAAAAGAGTTTTAATTTAGGGCACTAAACCTTAGGGGCAGGTTCCCCTGCCCCTTCACAAAAATGAGGTTCCTGGTATCAGGACACCAGAGACAAAAGGTAGACCGAAGAAAATTCTTAGCAGTGAATTACTGACTCATTACACCCCCAGTGGTACAGCGGTATGTCTGAAATTGGGTTTCGATACCATGGTGAGCAGAGCACAGAAAGCCAATTTTGTATCTTTGTGTTTAATTCCAAGCAAACAAACATACAATTAAGCCACTGGGAACAGATAAAACAACAACAAAAAACTTCATAATCATTTATATTTGTGGCCATTAGGTGGACCGAAAGTGGGTGAAATTATGATATAGTTCAATAGATGTTTAGGAAATCAATATTTTTAGTACAAATTAATCCAGGATCTTAGTATAGCTATTGACAGAAATGAAATTCGACTTTAATGTGAATTACAATACCATCATTTTAACATAACTTAAAAGTTTTATGGTAAAAATAATATAAAAAATTTTTGTTTTCTTTTGATAGGATCTTACATGGCCAGGTGATTAAGGCACTCGACTCCTAGTACGACGGCCGCGGGTTCGAACCCCGTCGCACCAAATATGCTACATTTTTGTACCACCCGCTAGTACGGCGGTATGTCTCCGGATTTACAACGCTAAAATTAGGGGTTCGATTCCCCTCTGTGGGCTCAGCAGATCGCCTGATGTGGCTTTGCTCTAAGAAAAACACAAACACACACTTTTGACACAAATGAACACACTCAATGATTTTTTGTTTTTTCCTCTAAATAACAGCAAATGTTATTACTGTGAAATAAAGACTAACAAATGGGCATAAAAAATTATTTTGACACATTGCGGGACAGCGGTAAGTGTTTGAACTTGCAATGTTACAAGTTAGCAGTTCGATTCCCCTCGGTGGACACCTCAGCTAGCCTGATGTGGCTTTGCTATAAAGAAATCAGAGACATTTCCTCTATAAAAACTTAAACTTAATCTGTAGATGAGTAAAAGTGTTCGTTCACCCATCAACACTTTCACCAGAAGTGCCATGATCAAGAAAAATAACAAAACTTCTGAAGATTTTAAAAGGTGTATTCACCCATCAACACTTTCATAAGAAGTGCCATGATCAAGAAAAATAACAAAACTTCTGAAGATTTTAAAAGGTGTATTCACCCATCATCACTTTCACCAGAAGTGCCATGATCAAGAAAAATAACAAAACGTCTGAAGATTTTAAAAGGTGTATTCACCCATCAACACTTTCACCAGAAGTGCCATGATCAAGAAAAATAACAAAACTTCTGAAGATTTTAAAAGGTGTATTCACCCATCAACACTTTCACCAGAAGTGTCATGATCAAGAAAAATAACAAAACTTCTGAAGATTTTAAAAGGTGTATTCACCCATCAACACTTTCACCAGAAGTGTCATGATCAAGAAAAATAACAAAACTTCTGAAGATTTTAAAGGTGTATTCACCCATCAACACTTTCACCAGAAGTGTCATGATCAAGAAAAATAACAAAACTTCTGAAGATTTTAAAAGGTGTATTCACCCATCAACACTTTCACCAGAAGTGCCATGATCAAGAAAAATAACAAAACTTCTGAAGATTTTAAAAGGTGTATTCACCCATCAACACTTTCACCAGAAGTGTCATGATCAAGAAAAATAACAAAACTTCTGAAGATTTTAAAAGGTGTATTCACCCATCAACACTTTCACCAGAAGTGCCATGATCAAGAAAAATAACAAAACTTCTGAAGATTTTAAAAGGTGTATTCACCCATCAACACTTTCACCAGAAGTGCCATGATCAAGAAAAATAACAAAACTTCTGAAGATTTTAAAAGGTGTATTCACCCATCAACACTTTCACCAGAAGTGTTATGATCAAGAAAAATAACAAAACTTCTGAAGATTTTAAAAGATGTATTCACCCATCAACACTTTCACCAGAAGTGTCATGATCAAGAAAAATAACAAAACTTCTGAAGATTTTAAAAGGTGTATTCACCCATCAACACTTTCATAAGAAGTGCCATGATAAAAAAAAATAACAAAACTTCTGAAGATTTTAAAAGGTGTATTCACCCATCAACACTTTCACCAGAAGTGCCATGATCAAGAAAAATAACAAAACGTCTGAAGATTTTAAAAGGTGTATTCACCCATCAACACTTTCACCAGAAGTGCCATGATCAAGAAAAATAACAAAACTTCTGAAGATTTTAAAAGGTGTATTCACCCATCAACACTTTCACCAGAAGTGTCATGATCAAGAAAAATAACAAAACGTCTGAAGATTTTAAAAGGTGTATTCACCCATCAACACTTTCACCAGAAGTGCCATGATCAAGAAAAATAACAAAACTTCTGAAGATTTTAAAAGGTGTATTCACCCATCAACACTTTCACCAGAAGTGTCATGATCAAGAAAAATAACAAAACTTCTGAAGATTTTAAAAGGTGTATTCACCCATCAACACTTTCACCAGAAGTGCCATGATCAAGAAAAATAACAAAACTTCTAAAGATTTTAAAAGGTGTATTCACCCATCAACACTTTCACCAGAAGTGTCATGATCAAGAAAAATAACAAAACGTCTGAAGATTTTAAAAGGTGTATTCACCCATCAACACTTTCACCAGAAGTGCCATGATCAAGAAAAATAACAAACTTCTGAAGATTTTAAAAGGTGTATTCACCCATCAACACTTTCACCAGAAGTGCCATGATCAAGAAAAATAACAAAACTTCTGAAGATTTTAAAATGTGTATTCACCCATCAACACTTTCACCAGAAGTGCCATGATCAAGAAAAATAACAAACTTCTGAAGATTTTAAAAGGTGTATTCACCCATCAACACTTTCACCAGAGATGTCATGACCGTGATTTATTTATGTTGTGAAACTATTTATATTAACATGCTCACAATGATAAAATTCGTGGATCAATTCCCCGCGATGGGCACAACAAATAGCCCCAATGTGGCTTTGTTTTAGAACTGCTAACCGAAACAGGATATATAAAATATGTATACATATATTTTCAAGCAATCGTTTACGCATTTTGCATCACTAAGGAACAGTCGTGTATTGCCTAAAATTCATTGTTTAAACCTTTTTATATAAATTTAATTTTATTCAATATTTTGTTTTTTGAATGGGTGAATGTTAAGGAAAGTATGATTTTTGTTGTTCTTATATATTATGAACAATGTGTTGTTTTTAGACCTTTTGATAACACGAGGAAACCGTGTAGATCCTATGTTTTGTGTTTCGTTCGTGTTTTGTGTTTCATTCTTCAGAGCAACTACGCTTGTTTGTTTATTTATGTGTTTAATTATAGGACCCGACATAGCCAGGTGGTTAAGGCGCTTGACTCGTAATATGAGGGTTACGAGTTCGAACCAAACATACTCGCCTTATTAGGTGTGAGGGCAATATAACTCTCACTGCTCATTGGTAAAAGGAGCCATGCCTGGCCAAGTGGGTTAAGGCGTTCGATTCGTAATCCGAGGGTTGCGGATTGAAATCCCCAGTCGCACCAAACATGCTCGCCCTTTCAGCCGTTGGGGCGTTATAATGTGACGGTTAATCCAACTATTCATTGGTAAAAGAGTAGCTCAAGAGTTGACGGTGGGTGGTGATGACTAGCTGCCCTCCCTCTAGTTTTACACTGCAAATGTAGAGACGGATAGCGCAGATAGCTCGCGTGTTGCTTTGCGCGAAATTCAAAATAAACAAAAACAAACATTTATAAGTGCAAAGCTACACAATCGACTTTGCCCGCTACACATATTGCAACACATCTTTAAAGTATAAGTCCTCAAGCTTATTGTTGGGTCACTGGAAGAGGAGAAGAGAGTAATTACGTCATCTCTATTGTTGAAGAAATGCGAAGACTGATTTTGAGTTCCGTATCTACAATGATTTATTCTATTGTCACCAGGCAACGTTATGGCTCAGAAAACGAAATAAATTAATAATAGGCTGGAATAGCATGATTAGCTTGCCATGCTACTGCTAAACTGAATTGGAAAAACTCATTTTAACCAGATTCGAACCCAAATGTTGAGACGCACACATTATGTGAGGAGCCTGTGGTAACCACTAAGTAACTTCATCACATAATATGATTAAAATATACACATTATCCATACGACCAATAATTAATATGCCAGTTAAACATGAATAAACATTTCATCAACCCTAATCAAAAAACGGTTACAACCAATACAACACGTGGCACACATTGTAGCGTATAAAGTAACAAGAAACACAGGGTCAAATTTTTTGCACAAATATACAGAAAATGAACATCAGGCCCTTATATTGCTCAAATAATAAGAATCATCTGAACAAGCCCGAGTTAGTGGATTCACTGTTTCTTTATATTATACATGATTGATAAAAATAGGCCTAAGTTCCTTTTCCTAGATAAGAGTAGCAACAAGTACCCAATTCTGTAGTTTAAATATATAATTAGTATTTAACTAGTTTGTGATAAAAGTTTCAATTAGGGTATTTATATCTAACATTTTTGTCACGAATTAGTGAAATGAGCGTGTTGCAAAACACAGAACTGTTTGTCGTGTGTAGAACTATACACACCAAGCGAAGAAATGCTTACACGTGGTATATGAATGCACATGGCTTTGAAAGGGGTTGTTTTTACTGTAAATGGGGCACAACCCTCACATGCAATTCGTTTAGCAGAAACACATGATGTACTTTGCTTGCTGATTACAACAATTGTTCTGAAGGGAAGAAAAGGTCTTGTAAGCATCTGACCCTCCCAGAGTCAAACAAAGGGATCCAGAGATGCATCCCAGATGACGATGTACCTGAATGATTGATCTTCTGCCGGTTATCATTTTAAAAATGAAAACGAGTTAGCTTGTAACATAATGAGTTGTTCAGACTCAGAATACTAAATACAAGGTGTTTATCTAACAATAAAGCTCTGATGTCTAGTTCTTTTATATAGTCAGTCTTCAAACGAAACATAATAATTTCTATCGTCCACTTCCAAAGTTAGTCATAATTCAGTAATTCGAATTGATATTCATTAGTTAATAACTTGGTATGTATATTCATTAGTTAATAACTTGGTATGTTTAATCATTAGTTAATAACTTGGTGTGTTTATTCATTAGTTAATAACTTGGTATGTTTATTCATTAGTTAATAACTTGGTATGTATATTCATTAGTTAATAACTTGGTATGTTCATTCATTAGTTAATAACTTGGTATGTTTATTCATCAGTTAATAACTTGGTATGTTTATAACGCTGAAGAAAGTTGATTTCTCCAACCCCTAGTTTTTCCTTTGATACTTATTTCACTAGATAGTAGATAGAGGCCGTGACGTCGCATTATTGTAAGCTGTTTTTAGCCGTGGCTCGCAAAATAGCTCTGAGTTTTTTAAGCCCAAAGATTTAGCTCGTAGCTCTATCATCCCTAGACCGATTTCATATCTAATTACAGTTTTGAACTTAGAAAGTCGAACTCTTTCGAATGACGTATTTCACCACGCGCAAGGTCTCATAGATTAATTTACTCACTCTAATCCTGCCTAAAAGAATTTCATATTAAGGGTAGGCTGGTAAAATTTCTAGTGAGCAATAATATAGAATCAGGTATACGTGTGCCCCACGTTTGTTATATTGGTGCACAGAAATATAACTAATATAAAAAAAAGAAGAAAAGAAGTATCAGGGATTAATTTACTCTAGTTCTGCCTGAAAAAATTTCAAGTGCAGCGGCTATCGAGGTTTCCCTCCTGATTATCCTTACGTGTAATTTTAGAAAAGGCTGCAAGTTGGCACACATTAACTGATTTTTTGGTGTTCTTACATCTCCATCTTTATGCACACTAAAGTAACTAATGTTTTTTAAACATCAAGTAAAATAGAAGTAGTACGTTCTGTAAGTTTACTCGTATGCAGTGACTGTACTCTTTAATACCTTACAGTGAAGCCCCGGCATGGCCAAGTGGTTAGGATGCTCGACTCGCAATCTGAGAGTCGCGGATTCGAATCTCTGTTATGCTTGCCCTTTCAGCTGTGGAGCCAATATAATGTACGGCCAATTCCACTATTTGTTGGTAAAAGAGTAGCTCAAGAGATGGCGGTGGGTGGTGATGACTGGTTGTCTTCCTTCTAGTCTCACACTACAAAATTAGGGACGGCTAGCGCAGATAGCTCTTTGCGCGAAATTCAAACCAAACCAAACTTTTCTGCACAAACGAAGACTTTGATGACTAAGCAGTAAGCGTGAGCGGACTTATAACACGAAAATTCGAGATAATCCATCCTGCAACTGTATGTTTACTAACAAACAAGCTTAATTGTTTAGTAATTTACAAAAACAAAACAAAACAACGTTTAATCGATTTTTAGACAGAGTGAAAAAGTAGTCCTGCCGCAATATTACGTGGACAGCACGTATTATTATTTATTCTAGAACACTTTAATATTTACTCAGATATCTGAGTAACGTGGTTATTAATTTGTTTGTTTGGCGTTAAGCACAAAGCTACATCTGAGTCATGTCTACCGCAGGTATCGAAACCAGATATTTCGCAATTTAAGCCCTCATACACGCTGCTGAGCCACTGGAGATCATTTGAATAACAAAAGATCCATTTTTAAAGAGCAGATTACTAATATAAAACTTGTTGATTCAAAGACTTCATTAGTTTCTTTGAAGTATTATAATTCATAATAGACGCGTGGAGGCGCTCGGGTCGAGGTCAGGTACTCCACCAGCGTTATCTGAAGGCGGGGTCAGGTCATTCCTCCTTTGTACCACATGTGCTCTTTTGTTGGAAGTCATGTGGGTGACAGAAAAAAGACTAAACTGAAAGAGAACAATATTGACTTTAATGATCGGGTGTTGTTAATGTTAGCCTTGTGTATCGTCTGCAAATTTTAATAATTAACCGAAATTATTATCACCAGAGGGACATGAAATCAAGCTTTAATTATTTGTTTAAGAGATGAAGGACTAAAAGTATAAGTTTAGTCATTAGAAATAAAACCATTTCGAAATATCCAACAGTTAACTAAAAACACGGAAACCTCTATAATATTATGCAATTGAAGTTTCTGTTGTCGCTTCCAGCTAGTAGGAATATTCATAAGAATTTCAACAATTAGATTCTACCCAATATCTAAAAGTAGTGAAATAATAATGTCTAATAGTGTGTAAAATATTCATTTTTTAATATATCTGACGTAATTTTTCTGCCTATTTTATTTTAGAAACAACAGAAAAAAACCCGAAAAAAACAACATTGAATTATTCCGTCAACGTAAAAACCAAAACAGAAATTCAAAATATCACGCTTTTCATGGTGTTCATAGTTTCCAAGTGGAGCAGCGGTAAGTTAATGAACTTCCAACACTAAAATGGCCAGGTGGTTAAGGTACTTGATTCGTAATCCGAGGTTTGCGGGTTTGAGCTCCTGTCACACTAAACATGATCGTCCTTTCAGCCGTGGGGGCGTTATAACGTGAAGGTCAATCCACTATTCGCTGATTAAAGAGTAGCCCAAGAGGTGCCTTCCTTATAGTCTTATACTGCTAAATTAGGGACGGATAGCGCAGACAGCCCTTGTGCAGCTTTGCGCGAAATTCAAAAACCAAACCAACACTAAAATTCATGGTTCGATTCTCCTTGGGTGGATAGAACGTAGTTAGTTCATTGCGTGGCTTTACGTTAAAGAGATACCAACAACAGCTAAGGTTCATGTGGCTTCTTTCTTCTTCGAAATTCTGAAATTTGGAAAATTTCAACCGCTTGCAGTTAGGTTGAACTAGAAGAGAAAAATTCATGTTACTTATACAAGTTTCCCATAAATTTTATGCTTAAAAATATATTTAGAAAATGAAAAAATATCTATACATTATAAACTTAATTTTTGGCGCTAGTTCTGTCTACATACTCACAACGATAAAATTCAGGGTTTCATTGCCTGTGCGCGCACGTTAGTTGCAGCGGATAGCTCAGTGTGGCTTTTGTTGTAAAACACACATACATTTCTGCGCATTACGAGATCAGATCGATTTATAGAAAGTAGAAGTCTAAAGGTGATTAGATATTAAGATATTTCCATATAAAATCTGTATGCAAACACCCATCACTACAATACGTATGGAGAATCTAACATGTTTTATAATATCATTTGGTAACGTAGTGAGAATAGCATACCATCATGTAACGTATCATTATAAAATAGTTTTAGGAAGTTTACGATGTTGCACTTACTTCCTCTGACATACTTTATGTGCAATAATAAACTTTTAAATCCCTTGGAATGAGTTAAGATCTATAAAAAACATCTTAGTAATGTCTGTATCTGATTGGATGTTTATAACGTATCAACATCATCCAACCACAATCTTGCACAATCAATGTACATATATACCTTACTGGCTTCTTTCTTCAACGTCCCCAAGTGATTACAGCATGCTTTAGGTCTAGTCCTTACGTGAAACTCTTAAACTATGTTGTAACATAGTTGCAATTCGTTGTGACTGTCCATAGGTAGGGAATTTATGTTGTTCAAGAGCCGAGTGCAGCTGGATATTTCCTTTTGTGTTTAATTACGCCAGACAGCCGAATGGCATTGTGAATTTTCACTGATCCGTTTCTTTATGATATACGTATCTGAGTTCCAAAGAACGTTTTTCTTTACATGTATATATACTTACATTTAAACAACTTTATAAGGATTATATAGTAAATGCTACTTGGTGAGCGCTGATTGGAAGAAAATGTATAAAAATAAGATTGATTATCGACGCGACGCACAATGAGAATCAAAACATAAAACTTATTGCAATAAAGTAGCACAGACTGGCAAAGAAAATCCATTATAAAGACATAATATAGTAGCGTATAAAACGCTTTGCAAAAATATTATTCACCCTATACCAATAGTGTCCCATTTTGATAAAGTACAAATAATGTAAACAAACATTTTGACGATCAAACTTAACACTGTTATGTGTGAAGGAAGTTGAATGTTAGCAAGTCCTACAAAGAAAATACATAAATAGAAATGTGCTGATTGCATAATTATTCAATTCTCCTAAGCCAGTACTTGATGGAAGCATCCTTGGCAGAAATTAGTGGCGTGAGTCTTTTTGGATAGGTCTCTACCAGCTTTGCACATTGGGATGATGTCATTTTTGGCCATTCTTCCTGGAAAATTTGCACCGTTTCTGACAAGTTGGCCTGAATCATTGATGGATTGCAATCTTCAAATGTAGCGTTAAATTTTCTATTAGATTCAAATCAGGACCTTCACTGAACCACTCCAGAACATTCACTTTCTGCTTTTAAAACCACTCTAGCGTGGCTTCGACCTTGTACTTAGGGTCATTTTCCTGCTGAAGTGTGAATTTTCGACCCAGTTTTAAATTCTTCTCTGAGCCAAACAGGATTCACTTGTACTTTGTACTATCTATTTTTCTTCTCAATCCTGACATGATTTCCAATTCCTCTTCATGAAAGACCCAGCATGGCCAGGTAGTTAAGGCACTTGACTCGTAATCCGAGGATCGCGGGTTCGAATCCTAGTCACACCAAACATACTTGCCCTTTCAGCCGTGAGAACGTTATAATGTGACGGTCAATTCAACTATTCTTTGGTAAAAGAGTAACCCATGAGTTGGCGGTGGGTGGTAATGACTAGTTGCCTTCTCTCTAGTCTTACAGTGCTAAATTAGGAACGGCTAGCGCAGATAGCCCTCGTGTAGCTTTGCTCGAAATTCAAAAACAAACCAAACCTATGAAATGATCCTGCCACAACCATGCTTCGCAGTTGGGATAGTGTTGAATAGGTTATGTGCTCTGTTGGGTTTACGCCAGACGTAGCGCTTTGCATATAGAAAACAAATCTTAACGTTTGTCTCGTCTAACCACAAAACCTTCTTCCACGTGTCTGCAGCATCCTTTACATCCATTGTCACAAATTTCATACGAGTTATTATTCGAAGCCAAGTTTGTTGCAGTAAAAACAGAGATAGTGTTCATTGTGTGCAATATGCATTTTGATGTCTGTTCGAAGATATTTTCCAGTTGGTATCCTTCCTAGCGTCCCGTATTTTAATTAACACGTCCCGATTTCATTTTGGTGTTTAAACATAATTAACTTTGAAATGCAGGAAAAATACTCAAGGCGCAACCGGAGTATATACAGTCCCTTAGGCGGCCTTTTCTCTCGCGCTACATTTTGACCTTGAAATCGCTGACGTAGCTAGAACTACGGTTTAAAGCATGTGTCGTTGTGCGTAATGACCTGATAACAAACAGTAGATTGAAATGTCTAGAAATACACGAAAAACTACAAACCTCTTCAGATCCACACGACGGTTGGCACTGGTCAGTATAACGCATGCCACTTCTTTCAAATAAGAATAAATAAGGCGAAAGAGTTAGAAATGGATCCTTTAATCACTAGTTTTGTTGCTGGGGTGAAAGAATGATCAAGTTCTGGGATCAGACTAGTTTATTGTGTATATTCCCCACCTCTTCCCGTAAATATTATTATCTGATACAAATCACAGCTTTGGTTCGCTCTCTGTTACTTCATCTCACTTCTACTCGCGCATCATGCTTCTGAAAGTGTAAACTTAACCTGTTGGACAGTTAGTTATGCCTGACATGAGGTATAGCAGTTTCGTGTTGCGAATCCAAATATGCTAAGTGTGCTTTACGACTAAATAAAGAATAGCACTAGGTGTTGTTTTTTTTCTTACCTTCATGTCGAGGGAAGAGAAGAGCCCTTAACCCTCTCACCAGTTTCGCCAGCATGCTACCATAAGCAGTGGGATTCCCACTGTTTTCCATAATTCCGCGCGTGCGTGGATATTATAGAATCCGCGATTGATTTTCATTTTTCGACAGGAGAACTGTTGAAATCACGTGGTTTATAACTCCAGATTTTAATTAAGGGTGTGTTTCAGCCAATAAATCACAACAACTTTAAAAAATCCTCCTATAATTCATTTTCCTATCGTCCCTTGTCTGCCTTGTTAGTTCAAAGTAAAGGGGTCTAGTTTTTCGTTCTTATGTGAAGTGGAGTGCATTTCGAACGAGGAAGGATTCGGGTTCGTTTTTTAAGGTTGTGTGAGTGAATAACAGGATTTTCCTTCATACGCCTCACCTTAAATGTGAACATTTTGTATACATATAATAATGAAAACATGATATTTAATCCATTGGACAAAGAGAGAAGTCTCCCGCTGGTACAGCGGTAATTCTACGGATTTACAACGCTAAAATTAGGGGTTTGATTCCCTTCGGTGGACACAGCAGGAAGCCCAATATGGCTTTGTTATAAGAAAAACACACACACACACAGAGAACGACAATACTTGTAGTGAATTTCAATGGTGTTTTATTTATTTAAAATTATTACGTAGTAATATGCATGTGACGATTGACATGTAACCCTATGATTTCAGTTTATTTCTTTAGGAATATATGAGGCCAATGTTTTGTTGAGTGAATACTAAGTTATTGTGAATGATGATAACCTTGCATTAACTGTATATTAAAATACAAGTCCAGATAGAACAGAAAAGAATCTTATGAGATAATTAAGAATATCACTTTTTAAACGTTAGGTTACTTATAGTAAATTAGCTCACAGGTTCACATGTCAAATGTGATTCACAATTGTGACAGATTACTGTATTTCTCTCACAGGTTCACCTGTCAAATGTGATTCACAATTGTGACAGATTACTGTATTTTTCTCACAGGTTCACCTGTCGAATGTGATTCACAATTGTGACATATTACTGTATTTCTCTTACAGGTTCACCTGTCGAATGTGATTCACAATTGTGACAGATTACTGTATTTCTCTCACAGGTTCACCTGTCAAATGTGATTCACATTTGTGACAGATTACTGTATTTTTCTCACAGGTTCACCTGTCGAATGTGATTCACAATTGTGACATATTACTGTATTTCTCTTACAGGTTCACCTGTCGAATGTGATTCACAATTGTGACAGATTAATGTATTTCTCTCACAGGTTCACCTGTCGAATGTGATTCACAATTATGACATATTACTTTTTCTCACAGGTTCACCTGTCGAATGTGTTTGACAATTATGACATATTACTGTATTTCTCTCCACCCCCTCCTCAGTGGTTCAGCTTGGCTTTGTGTAGCTTTATACTTAACAATAAACAAACAAACCATTATGTCAAATAGCCCTGAAAATGAAAAAGACAATTTTTGAAGATTGGTTAATATGTGTTTTTACTTCAGTTAAAAAGGAATGAGTAGGAACAAAGCCAGTCATATGGTTAAGGCACTCGACGGGTAATCCGAGGGTCACAGGTTCGAATCTCCTTCACACCAAACATGCTTGTCCTTTCAGCCGTGGAGGTGTCATAATGTGACGGTCAATCCTACTATTTCTGGGTAAAAGAGCAGCCCAAGAGTTGGCGGTGGGTGATGATGACTGTCTTCCCTCTGACATTGCTAAATTTGGGATGGCTAGCGCAGATGGCCATCGTGTAGCATTGCGCGAAATTCAAAACCAAGGTAGTTTGCAGTTAATAAATTATTTTTATACTTGCATTTTTAAATATATGTAGTGAACTGCTGATTCGAATATTAGTGTTAAAATCAGTTTATATGATGCATAGAAACTTTGTGGAGTTCTTCAGGATATCTAGCATTCAAGTTACCGACTTTTTAAAATCATTTCTTACATTTTGTTTTCATTATTGGTTAATTTACTGTATTTCTAAATAAAATACATAGCAGTCCCTCATCAAAAATTATTAGAACTAATTGCATCAGAACTCGTAAAATGTATTAAATTTCTTTGTGTGACTCTTATGTTGCTAGGGTCTTTGAAACTACCAAATCATTGACCCACCAATTTAACGCATAAATAGTCTAGAAAACATGTGTTTAAAAGTTGGATGGATATACGGATCCAATTAATAAGAAATTCAGAGGTATATTGAAGTGGCCTTCAGGACTCTAGATGGGACGAAAAACTCTTCTAACCTCAGGAAAAACAATCAACGTAACCAGCGGTAGATGTCAAAAGAGACTCAGGGGCCTCAACCCCTACTGTGCACAGTTGATTAAGCTTCCAGTGAGAGAGAAAGAGAACAAAAACATATTCCCGATGGATCCTACCGTCAAAACCTGAGGCCAAATATTTGATTGGCGATTTTACAGGTGAATTTAGACCTGCGTAGTGGCTCCTAAACATATTGTACGCTTTTAGCCACTTTTTATACTTACAGGTGAATTTAACCGTGTGTAATGGCGCCTAAACATATTGTAGGCTACTTATCAATTTTTACATTAGCAATGAATGTATATACTGGGCATTGTCAGCCAATATTTTTTTTACATTTACAGATTAATAAAAATCGTTTGTAAGTGCGTGTTATCTCACCAAGCTTTACTGTATTAATTACTTGTTTACGTTTCAACTTAGAGTGTATATATTGCCCTAAATAAACAATATCTCTGTTCTGGCAGATAAACATCCTGTATATTTGAATCACTTCTTGGTGTCGTTTTGTGCTGAAATAAATAATTAATTGTTTGATATCTATCGAGCGAGAATACTGCATGTGATATTACTAAGTGTATCCAACTCTATAACGTTCCATGGATGACTGTCTATCATTCCGTAGACCTCTCGGTGGACTCAGCAGATAACCCGATGTGGCTTTGCTCTACGAAAATACAGACACAGCAACGTTCCGTGAAATGCTTAAAATGCACATCCGTTGAGTTGTTTCAGTGAACAGTGCTTTCGTTAATGGAAAAACATCAACTCTGAGTTGTAAAGTTTTAAAAAAATTAGTGTTAGTGAACGAAACATTTGAAAGTGTACAACCAATATGAATGGTTAGACACGCACGGAAGTTAAGACAGTAAAAAGAGTCGTGTTTTAGTAATTGTGTTATGAGATGCATCTAGTTTTCCTATCTTTCTTTACTCGCTGAGCCAATAGAATTATTCGTTACAAAGCTACCTATCTTCAAGAATCTCTTGGGTCTGAGGATGGTTCTTCAGTTTGACCACGAGATCACCACCGTTCATCATCATCCCTGATGTTTTGATCTTCACGTTCAAAGTGCTAACTAACCAGAAGCTACATCTGCGGTAGGCCTAAATAACCTTAATGCCTTATGCTATCGTAATTCAGTCAGATAGCGTAAAATACGACGTCTACATAGTCGAGAAAATGATAGGTGTTAGACCTACTTTAAACGCTACCGTAATATTGAACAGCCATATTTTCTCCTAGTATCTCGTAAATAAGCTTGCACTAACAACCAGAAGAGGGTGAAAAACGTCACGTGCATCTGAAGCAAGAAGGAGTGGCAGGAACCAATGGTAAGATATGATGTGGTAGAACTACTGCTTTTGATAACATCACGGGTCGTTTAATCTTTTAGTACCCCATTTATTGGTTATTTCTACGTGTCTAATGGCGCGTTAACTCTAACCTTCTCAGTAAAGCATGCTCACTATATAAGAAAATTAGCTTTTTCTTTCCAAAGATAGATCACTAGACAGATAGACAGGTATAACTAGTGTTATATGGCTGATAGTAAAACTGTAAATAGATGCTAAACTGGCTAACACATTAATATATTTCTCCTTCTAATCGCGGGACAATCTTTTTTAAGTCTTTAGTTCCGAGATTATATGTAAGGGGTCCTGTTATAAATAAGGAGGGAAAAGCGTTTAACGTTATTACAGTTTATTTATTAAATACAATAAATCTGTGTAGGCCATGCAGTTCGTAGTTTTTAAGCCTTACCTTGCCACTATCTACCAACTTCTCAGCGGAGCCGATTTGTCACTTCTCGTGATTATGAAACAGAGGTTATGATGTATACCTACTACATCTACAATGTGACATTTATACTTTCATTCTGATATACCTTAGAAATAAGAAACTTTAAACAAAACGTTTAAAATACAGGCGTTCGAAAAAAATTCGTATTTTTAACCATACTTTCAACACCATAAATGTTTCAACTGGAAATGAATTATTTTAAGGCTTAAATGCATCATCCCATTACTTCACAAAATATTATAAAACAATATTTTCAACGTGAATATCACCATAGGTGACAAACCAACTGAACGATCAAGGTTAGAGACCTCTATGGTTTAGATATAGCCGGTTTTAACTATTGGATTACTGAAAATAAACAATACAGCTAGTTAGAAGTGCCCGCCACCACTAAGGCTATGTCTGGCTTTAAAGCAAATAACAGGATCGACTCTCACGCTTGAATGTACCTGCAATTGAAAGTACAAGACATTGCGACACGAACCTTAGGCATTCCGACCGACAGCTAAACACAGTAGAACACGCCCAAGACTTGGAAGAAAGGATAGTAGAAGGTTTATTTTCAACGTTTAAATTAGATAAAGTCAGTGCAAATAATAGTATTTACCCTAAGTATTTACTTGCCCTTGTGTTAATCAATTTAACCTGTTGACTGCCAAGTAGTTCAGCTGCTACAATACAACTCTAATGCTTCTTTATTTTGTAACTTTTTCGTGACGCCATTTTGGATCGAAAGTGAAACAATTTGTAAGTAGGTCAAATGCATGTATGGTGTTGACATCTAGCGTTGAAGTTAGGTATTATTGGGAACGAATTAA
The DNA here is from genome assembly GCF_004210375.1 of Tachypleus tridentatus. Lineage (NCBI taxonomy): Eukaryota > Metazoa > Arthropoda > Merostomata > Xiphosura > Limulidae > Tachypleus > Tachypleus tridentatus. Next base: position 30,909,463 of record NC_134828.1, on the reverse strand, counting down.
CTCGTCCGTGGTACTTTGTTATCGATCGACTTGGACGAGTTATCTCGTCTACGGTACTGAACACGTTAATCAATTTAACTTTAGACACTTATTCTTCTTGATTAAAACCCATTTTGACGTAAATATCAATTTATTTAAAGTATTATATATTAATTATGTACCATGTTTGTTTTGTTTGTTGTTAAGGGCAAAACTATATACTGGGTGATATGTGCTCTTCCCTCCACTTAATCATAAAGAAGGCTTTAAAATAGGTATAATATCATAATGATTCTGTGATAAATCATGACCTTCAAAAATAAATGTCTTTGAGAAATAAGCAGAAACTCATGTCATAAAATTATTAAACTAAAATAATAATAGATGTATATTTACCCAATTCTAAAGAAAAAAAACACACACAGACACAAACACACTTATATTGGCTCAGTAGTAAGCCTTGGAGATTATAAAACTAAAATTCGTGGTATAATCCCTGCGGTGTTACGTATTCGTTTTGAATTTATTATGTGATAACGAGATGTTTCGAATTTTAGACCATATTTTACCCTAACTGTCTATATATCTGTTTGATTTTAGTTAAGCACAAATTTGCATAATGGCCTATACGTGCTGTATAGTATCGGAACCCGATTTTTAACGTCATAATCCTTGAACTTACCGCTAAGCTACCGAGGAGCTTTCGATAAATATGTCGTGTGATCATTCTCTTTCAATTAATTTTCGGATATTCTCTCTCCGATTTTTTTCATATCGAGGAAAGGTTTGGTTTAGTTGGTCTGTTTTAAATTTCGCGTAAACCTATTCGGAGGCTACCTGCGTTAGTCGTCCCTAATTTAGCAGTGTAAGACTAGAGGGAAGGCAGCTAGTCATCACCACCCACCGCCAACTCTTGGACTACTCTTTTACCAACGAATAGTGGGATTGACCGACACATTATAATGCCCCCATGGCTAAAAGGGCAAGCATGTTTGGTGCGATGGGGATTCGAACCCGCGACCCTCAGGTTATGAAGTCGAGTTTCTAAACCACCTGGCCATGCCAGGCCTTCGAGGAAAAGTGAGAACGATCCTCGAACATTTAGAGCAAAATATTACTTTTTAGCATAAACAACGTAAACTCTCACACTTAAGGTAAGCCGAACTTCTTAAATCACCCTGTTCTTAAACAGCTAAATATTCCCGAAGATTCTGCCAAGACACAGCCGCAGATTCCTATTCTGCCGTGTATAAAACGACATAAAGAAAGGTCCCACCCTCCTTGGGAAGAGGATTCCCTGTATAATTACTAGACTCCTGTCGGATTAATTTTCTTCGCGTGTTTCAAAAACTGCTTCATAACGGATTGAGTTCCCATTATTGTTGAAAAGTTTGGAAGAGATAATGCGTGGTGGTTATATTGCAACCTCGCTGCTGATGTGATGTAATGTAATTTGTTTTCTACTGGCTAATAACTGATTGATGAAGAATCCCGAAAACCTCGAGCTCCGGTGTTTCCATTATCCAGATGAAGTCCTGAATTATAAATGACCGCAGTAAAACAGTCCAAACCTATATCGTCTCTTTTAATTAGATTTGAAAGCCATGGCGCGAGGCTCGCCAGAAACTGTTTATATTTCCATCATGCGCATTTAATTTTGTTCTTTTCCAATCTCATTTTGGAAAACCATTAGATTAAATATTAAAGCTTTTTTTTTCTCTCTCTCTCTCTAAAAAAAAATAAATAACGAGTACATTTTCGTGACAAGTGAAGCAAAGAAAAGCTGAGTTAATATGTCTGTTTCTCAATCCAGGAATCGATTTTTCTTTTGTTTTTTGTATAAAACCTTTCCTAAGAATTTTGTTAAAATATATATTTTAATAACTTTTTTCTTGAGTAATAAAACTCGTTAAGATTATTCGAAATAATTTAAAATTTACTTATCTCCAACGCCCCCCCCAGTGGCTCAGCGGTATGTCTACGGACTTACACTGCTAAAAACCTGGTTTAGATACCCGTGATGGGTAGAGCACAGATAACCCATTGTTTAGCTTTGGGCTAAGTACAAAAGCAACAACCTCTTACCTCCAACTGGGACCCGGCATGGCCAGGTGGGTTAAGGCCTTCGACTCGTAATCTGACGGTCTCGGGTTCGCATCCCCGTCGCACCAAACATACTCGCCCTTTCAGCCGTGGGGGCGTTATAATGTGACGGTCAATCCCACTATTCGTTGATAAAAGGGTAGACAGAGTTGGCGGTGAGTGGTGATGACTAGGTGCCTTCCCTTTAGTCTTACACTGCTAAATAAGGGATGGCTAGCGCAGATAGCCCTCATGTAGCTTTGCGCGAAACTCAAAACAAACAAACAGACAACGGTAGTAAATGGATCAAACTAGGCTCACAAGTAGTATTGTTTTGTTTGTTTTTGGAATTTCGCACAAAGCTACTCGAGGGCTATCTGTGCTAGCCGTCCCTAATTTGGCAGTGTAAGACTAGAGGGAAGGCAGCTAGTCATCACCACCCACCGCCAACTCTTGGGCTACTCTTTTACCAACGAATAGTGGAATTGGCCGTCACATTATAACGGCCCCACGGCTGAAAGGGCGAGCATGTTTGGCGCGACCGGGATGCGAACCCGCGACCCTCAGATTACGAGTCGCATGCCTTAACACGCTTGGCCATGCCGGGCCTCACAAGTAGTAAAACGGGATAAATGTTTATACATATATAGTTATTTACTATTTATTTAATTACGATATTTCAGAGTAAAGTTTAACAGTTTTTTTTTAATTTTAAAAACTATATTTTATTTTTCTTTGTTCAAACATCTTCTTCATTAGATAATTATATTTGCATTTGAATTATTTATAATTATTCTTAATTCTAAATTTTTAAATTTTAAATCTCTGTTTCCATTGCTGTGTGTCACTTCATTAAGTCGTTATTAATGTTTTAGGTAGTAGTATATTATTTTTCATATCTTTAGTCTCTTAAGTTCTATAGCAGGTTTTAAAAATTTCCATTTATCGGCGTCACACAAAAGCTAAATCATCCTCGACTGGAAGAAGATAGATTAGTGTTCATTAACGCACTGAAGACTTCAGCTATTAGTGATCCGTGGGAAGCCCCCTAGTGAGAAAAAATAACGATGATAGATCAACATGGTGCTTAAGTCAGACAACATAAACCGAGGTTAATGGCAAGTCCGTGAGATGACGGACAAATCACTTTCGATACAAAATATCTGAACAGGCGAACTGACCAATTACAGGACTAAATTATACCTCACGTTCTACACCGAATAGCCAGACAAACGAAAAGACTGATACGCAAACACAACTCTATTGGCATGTGAACTAGTAAGTAGTTAGATTAAAAGGCATCATAGGAAGGGATATATAGATAGTAATATATTGTTTAATTTCCACGCATATGTAATGAGTATTAGGTTGTTAAGCAATAGGTAAACAGACAGGAAAGCAAAGCATCGTTATGATCGATATGTACAGAAGATATCCTGACAATCATGCTGTTAGCTAAAAGCTTGTTTTTTGTGTATATAAACTAATCTTATTGGTGTATGTATTTAATAACCAGACAACGTTATAGGATTAATTCCCATTTGAAAAGATCTTACACAAACAGTGATGGCGTTTTTTTCTCTCTGTATCTCTTTCCACGCCCCGGGCGTAACCGAGTGGTTAGCGTACCAGGGAGATGAATCTGAGGGTTCGTGATTCGCGTTTTATTGGTAAGAAACAACCAAAAAACGCGATCCACCCTTTGAGGTTGTGGGTGCGCTGTAAGAATGACCTGTAAATTTCGCTATTTGATTGCAACAACCAAAACGTTGGTGTAGTTCTCTCTAGTCTTAAAAGTTCAACATTAAGGCGCAGAAAGCTCTAAAACGCACAAACAAATGAACAAACAATATAGCCACCTATCGTATTCTGCACTGATTAACTGTAAAGTGTACTCGTTCACGGTACTCCGTAGCGTATTATACTGCATACGTATGATATCATTACCTGTGGTCTTGTACTGCACATGTATGATATCATTATCTGTGGTCTTATACTGCACACGTATGATATTATCTGTGGCCTTATACTGCACACGTATGACATCATTATCTGTGGCTTTATACTGCACACGTATGGCATCATTATCTGTGGTCTTACACTTCACACGTATGATATCATTATCTGTGGTCTTGTACTACACACGCATGATATTATCTGTGGTCTTATACTGCACACGTATGATGTCATTATCTGTGGTCTTATACTGCACACGTATGATATCATTATCTACGGTCTTGTACTGCACATGTATGATATCATTATCTGTGGTCTTATACTGCACACGTATGATATTATATGTGGCTTTATACTGCACACGTATGATATTATCTGTGGTCTTATACTTCACACGTATGATATCATTATCTGTGGTCTTGTACTGCACACGTATGATATTTATCTGTGGCCATATGCTGCCCACGTATGATATCATTATCTGTGGTCTTATACTGCACACGTATGATATTATCTGTGGCTTTATACTGCACACGTATGACATCATTATCTGTGGTCTTATACTTCACACGCATGATATTATCTGTGGTCTTATACTGCACACGTATGATATCATTATCTGTGGTCTTATACTGCACACGCATGATATTATCTGTGGTCTTATACTGCACACGTATGATATCATTATATGTGGTCTTATACTGCACACGTATCATATCATTATCTGTGGTCTTATACTGCACTCATATGATATCATTGGCTGTACAGAGAGTTCGAGTGCCAGAAGTCCGCTGTTCATTGCTCGTTATTCTCGTCGGTTGACCGCGTCAGTGAGAAATTAACAAACGTGACTTTATGGAGACAAAAAATAATTAGTGACCCTGGAAATCGACTAAGCTTATTCACAAAGTTAAGCTGACGTAGATACTAGTTAACTATGTAGACCCGGTACGTGAATATGCCTCGTAAAATTGTACCTCGTACAAACATATGGCGAGGCTGGAAGGGAACAATGTTGGTGAACGGAAGAGCAAACTTGGTTTGAGAAATCAGTCGATTAGGCGCCTCATTATCTTTCACACAACTGAGCCAGAAAACCAATTGAATAATGCAAAACAAAACCGCGATAAGAAGTTAAAATGGCGGATAAAAATACACGGTCACTCGCATTTATTTCTAAAAAAAAACTTTAACGTCATATTATTTTTTCTGTCTATTGAGGTACAAATAGGGGCGGTAATCTCACATGAAATAACTTTAAAACAAAGTAATAATGCACAAAGAAATAACGCAAATATCCGCCACTTTTTTTTTAACCTGATTAAGGTCGAATACGGATTCCACTACTGTGACATTTCAATAAATGCCCATGCTAGTTTAATAAGTACTAATGTGGATGCCTTAGCGAACCCGAAGTTACGACGACAACCATAACAAATGAAGAATGATGACTGGGTGGACCTGACGCGAGTGGACTCGCGACGAGTGGACTACAGGGGGCGTCGCGACAATAATAAAATCGTTCACTTGGAAAATTGATGGCAGAGGAAATGGTAATCTCCTTTTACATTTCCAAGAACTCATGTTACTGAGATCTTGTCGTTTTTAATTGGTCTCATCATCAGAATATCTTCATATCTTCAGTTGTGCTGAAGGATGTTTTTTTTATTCTTTTTAAAAGTTGAAAAAATTTGACCTTTTATTAGGCTGTTACTGACAATCGAGGAACTCCAAACTTAAATCCCTAAAAGAGTAAAGGTTAATATATATATATTCAAAGTTTGATGGATTACACACACACACATTACAAATATTCGTGAAAAACGGATTATTAAACAATTAGAGGCATTTGAATCTTTATTTTACTTTATATATTGTTACTTTTAATATTAGTTCTGGTTTACTCTCACTGTTTTTCACAGATTCTTATACTGAAGATTCGTTTCGTAACTGATAAACAGTCAATTTTACTTAATTTTGTTAACTAGTCAAAATAAAAGATATTACAAATGACTCCTGTTCAAAAACTGACTCCACTCACGTAGTAGTTTACGTAAGAAATGGTTTGTTTGTTTTGAATTTTGCACAAAGCTACTTGAGGGCTATCTGTGCTAGCCGTCCCTAATTTAGCAGAATAGAGGGAAGGCAGCTAGTCATCACTACCCACCGCCAACTTTTGGGCTACTCTTTTATCAACGAATAGGGAGATTGACCGTAACATTATAACGCCTCCACGGCTGGAAGGGCGAGCATATTTGGGGCGACGGGGATGCGAACTCACGACCCTCAGATTACGAATCGCACGCCTTAACACCCCATTTGACCATTGCGTCTCGAAACTTGACATCGAAGGTGTGCAAACAGCATTTCGATTCTATCTTTTGTCTTCCACAAGTTGCTATCGAATAAGTTGTTGTTTTTTCAATACCAGAACTCATCAACTGGACTGGACAATCAGGGTCAAAATATTGTATCACATGTGCAAGAAAAATTTAATTTTAGTGTAGGTGACAAATATTGGGAGCTTATAACGCTAAAATTCGGGATTCCATCTCACGTGCACAGACAACCCATTACGCAGTTTTTTCGCTCAACAACAAATGACAAAATCATTGAGACTTGACATTGTTTACTAAATAGTCATTATTTGTTATAAGTTAAATATTCAATTAATTTCTAGCTTTTTGTTATTTTCTAATTAAAGTTTTAAATTTATAGGATGACAATCACTGTTCCAATTTAAGGAAAATTATAACAAAATTAAATACCAGACACTTTTGATTGATATGTAATATAATCTTTGATTGTTAAATATTCTTACACATTGAAAGGTAAAATATTTAAATACGCTAAAGGTAAAAAATAACAACACCCACGCATATGTACATTTACATTTTGTATTATCTGAACTGACCTATTTGTATACGTATAATTTTTTATATGTTTACTGCCATCTATCCTCAAAAACTGACATTAATTTATGTCGAACATTTTTTTACATTTTTCATCGAATTTGTTTTATTTTTGCGATAGATAAACTTTAGCTTCATGTATATCTAAGTAATAAGAAGTTTATTTGGATTATTATGTTTATGGTATCGTTTTATTTCTCAGAGAGGTAAATATTGAAGGACTCCTTTACTTTAATTACATTAAAGAAATTCAACAAATCTCAGAAGTTTAAAGAGAAGAAAGATGATCGAAAAACAGCGTTATGTTTGTCGACTAGACGCAAAGCTGTATACGCAATGTATATTTCTGCAGCTTGCATACCAAGGGGAATCGAACCCCAGATGTTAACACTGAAATTCCATAAAATGGAACTAGAAAGCAGTATGGTGAAAGTTCTCATTCCTGTGAAACAGGTCGTGCATGTTAAACAAAAACAGATGAAAACGAGACAGAAAGAAACCATTATCAAATCACAGCCATTAAAGAAGTTGTTCCTAATAAACTACCAGATTGGAAAATAAAATGTAGTCATAAGAAACTGTGTGTGTGCGTTTTAAAAATAATTTTAGATACGAATGTTCGTCCTTCGTTCTCGAATTTAAATTATTGTTGTATATTGGTTCAAAGTCCATCAGATTCGTTTGTCAGAATTCGGGCAAAGCTATTTGAGGGCTATTTACAGCATGGCCATTTGGTTAGAGCGCTTGATTCGCGATTTGAGAGTCTCAGGTTCGAATCCATCTCCCGCCAAACGTGCTCGCCCATTCAGTCGTGTGAACGTTATAATGTGACGGTCACCACCATTATTCGTTAGAAAAAGAGTATCCCAAGAGTTGACAGTGATAACTAGCTCCCTTCCCTTTAGTCTTTCACTGCTAAATTAGGGACAGCTAGCGCAGACAGCCCTCGTGTACCTTTGCGCAAAATTCAAAACAAACGAAACCAACGTTAATTGCGATACCTGTCTCTAACTTTGAAGTTATAGACTAGGGAAAAGCAAATAGATAACGCCACCTGCAGTCAACTCTTGAGTTACTCTTGTCAGACTTAATGGTAGGATTTAGACCATCACTTATTGCACATCCACGGCCTCTAAGTACGAAACGTTATTTTGTTGTAGACGGTTAAAGGGAACCAACTACCGAACCACAGCCGTACAATCCAGCAAGATGAAGACAGGACTGAAAGCATGCTGAATAAATAACATGGAAATAAAACAGTAGAAAACACCAAAGCAAAGATTGCTATTTAAATTCCATTGTTTTTGGCATATGAGGCATAGATAAAAAAATAGAAATAAAGATACATTCAGCTTGAAAGACTTTTAGCCAATGAAAATATTTATTGATAATTACTTGAACCTTCTAGGACAGCTATTGGTATTTTGATAACTTTGATAGAATATTAGATTTACATCCGGGAAAGTACAACTATTTTGGCCTGGCATGGCCAAGCGCGTTAAGGCGTTCGACTCACGATCGCACCAAACATAAATCCCACTATTCGTTGGTAAAAAAGTAGCCCAAAAGTTGGCGGTGGGTGGTGATGACTAGCTGCCTTCCCTCTAGTCTTACACTGCTAAATTAGGGACGGCTAGTGCAGATAGTCCTCGAGTAGCTTTGCGCGAAATTCAAAAAACAAACAAACAGAACTACTTACGACAAAGAAAAACACTCAATCATTGGGTGTTGGCATATTCGTAGTGTGTGCGTTTCTTAACTGACACGAACTAGAATTCATTCGCAACTGACCCCATTTATAAAATTCCACGAAAAGAGATCATTGCGTAAATTAATTTCCAAAAACGCAAACTATTGGAATTAAACACGTGACATTATCAATACCTACTGGCTCTGCCCACCACGGGTATCGAAACTCGATTTCTACCAGTATAAGTCGGCAAACATACCACTGAAGGAAGACGCTTACTGAAAAAGAAATATATTTTGATATATATATAACCCTCTTAAAAAATGGACATATATAGAAAAATTCAAGATTTGATTTTTCGCTTTGCTTGAGTTTGAGGCTACATAAACGGCTTCTCTTATTTTAATATTCGTACTCTGAGATCCAGAAGGGAAAGGGGTGTTGTTCAGAACGTGGTAACCTCTGAGCATATGTAAATCAGTATGAGTGATTCAAAATTTCAAAGTAAATAAATGCTCACCACAGGGATAAGTTATTGCAATTATTCATTGAAATTTCAACCAAACGAATTTTTAAACTACTGATAAATATCCTTCAGGCGATTTTTTTTGTTTCAAACACTAAATTGTTAAGCTATTATATTCTTTGTGTGTGTTTCTTTTTGCTATGTGGACAGGTGGATGGGTGGGATAACTAATTTCAAAAAAAGTCACCGGAAGTCTTACAAGTCAAACAATGCTTATGATAATAATTTAGAAAATTGTTTAAGGTGTTCCAGAATCTAGTAAATTGCACCTTTTCGAGAAAACAAGCAGTACCACCTAGTGTTCAGTTATCTTATATATACACACACTTAAATATATTATAACCATAAATTTTTAAGCCATAAACAAAAAAAACATTAAAATTAAACAAAATACGCTGCTTATTTTTTTAAAAAAGTCCTAGCAACGTATTAAAAAATATGCAGCGTATTTTGTTTAATTTTAATGTGTTTTGTTTATGGCTTAAAATTTAGGGTTATAATATAGTTAATCAAAGGTTGGGATTTGCTGTTTTTAACGCAGTCCTTTCTTAATATTTTGTTTACTTATTTGGCTTCATATGTAATTATTTAATTTTAAATACTTATATATATATATTTAAACTGCTTGTTTTCCGAGAGGGTACTAAAATAGTAATGTCAGAAAGCTTCCAAATAATTAAAGTCTATAAAAAACTCAAAACGTGGAAAAAAATAGTATTTAATTTATGTTTACCGTTTGACGTCTTCCAGTTTCCCATTTTGTGAGTCTGTTGGAATTATGCTTACTTAAAAGTACGGTAGTCACTTAGGTTAGTTTTAAAATTTACGCTACCAAAGCATAATCACACAAACGTGTCTAATATTAGTTATTCTAGTTTTTATGGTAGAACCAAGTTAAACATGTCAACTAGAAGTCCACGGGTTTATCGTTCAACGTCTTTCTGTTGTTTTTTGTGTGTGAAATAATCGTATCTTATAAAGTTACACAAAGGACTGTTTGACCAATCAAATCTCAATTTGTAGTGCTGAAAGTACACAAACTTACCAGTGACTCACCGAGGGACAATCTACAACTCCATGTTTTCTAAGTTTAAGTGTGACTTTACGTTTCTGCCAAACACAATGTAGTATTTGTTTGTTTGTTTTTGAGTTTCGCGCAAAGCTACACGAGGGCTATCTGCGCTAGCCGTCCCTAATTTAGCAATGTAAGACTAGAGGGAAGGCAGCTAGTCATTACCACCCACCGCCAGCTCTTGGGCTACATATTTTACCAACGAATAGTGGAATTGCCTGTCACATTATAACGCCCCCATGCGTGGAAGGGCGAGCATGTTTGGTGTAACAGAGATTCGAGCCCACGACCCTTAGGTTAGGGGTTGAGCGCCTTAACCGCATGGCCATGCCATACCACACAACGTAATGATTATGCCGTTTGAAAACTTAGCTGTAACGAGTTAAAGAATATGTGCTATGAACAAAGTGCTTGTGTTTAATGTTTTAAGCCTTTATTGAAAGATATTTGGTGATTAAAACAAATTTAATTTTTCAATATAAGACCACATTAAGTCCTAGAATGTGGTCACCATTATAACACTAATTATACTGGCATTGTTTATTATCCGCTGAGATAAAATTAACTTTTGATTTTTTATAAAAATCATGTTCTAAAAAAAATTAACTGACAATGCTGTAACATTTTTATATATTACTATTTTTTCAACGATTAGAATTATTTATGAGATCATAACTGCCATTATTGTCATCACATTATGTCTCTCTGAACCTAAAGTAATTGGTAAACTTATGAATATGATGTTTTTTTTATATCTCTCCCCAGTGGCACAGCGGTATGTCTGCAAACTTATATTGCTAGAAACGTGGTTTCGTTACCCGTATTGGGCAGAGCACAGATAGACCTTTGTGTAGCTTTATGCTTAATAACAAACAACAACAATCTTTCATATCTCTCTCTGATTGATCAACGGTAGCTTTACTGACTTACAACGCTAAAATCTGTGGTTCTATTCTCGGTGGTAGATAGAAGTCAGAAAGTTCACAGTGTAGCTATGAATTAAAATAATAATAACCTTTAGATCACTACCTTACGAAACTAAATAATGTTATTTACATAAATAGTGATATATATATATATAATGTGATAATATCTGTTGTCATTTTAATTTGCTGTTTATTTACGGCACGTTGTGCTATAAATATATATATTTTTGATAACAAATGTAGAAAAAAATGTATACCTAATTATTTCCGAATTCGGAAGGCCCGAAGCATGGCCAGGACGTTAGGAGGTTCGACTCGTATTGAGAGAGTCGTGGGTTCTAATTCTCATCACATCAAACATGCTCGCTTTTTCAGCTGTGATGACGTTATAACATAAAGATTAATCCCACTATTCGTTGGTAAAAGAATAGCCCACTAGTTGGCGGTGGATGGTGATGACTAGCTACCTTCCCCTTAGTCCTACACTGCTAAATGAGGGACGGTTATTGCGCGAAATTAAAAAAAAAAAGACAAACAAACTTTTAATTTTCCGAGCAGGTAGGTCAAGCGCCACCTGTTATTATATTGTTTTTCCTAATAAAATTAAGAGAAATATTGCTTAAATTCAGATTTATTAACAACTACATATATATCTATAAAAAAGGTATGCCATCTTTCTTTATCTATCAACTTATCTGTCTACCTGTCTAATTAGATAAACAACACACTTGCGCGCAAACTTACATATTCAGTAATAAAGGAACGTCCCTAAATACCTTGTAACGTAGAACCAATGGACAGGTCGGTTATCAATCTTGATGTATTTGATGACAGGCTTGTGGCTATGCTGTTTATTTAGCGATCTCGAGTTACTACGATCTAAAGAGAGGACAAAGGAGCCATCATCGTAAATGATGGAATTGCTCTCAGTGAAGTTACACATTTATGAAATGATTATCTCTATAAAAGCAATTTTCTCAAATGTTCTCTCGATGTTTAGTGGCTAAAAGCAGCATTTGTTTGATCAGAAACGTGTGGATCGTATTATCTGTACAATTCCATAATGATGATAGAAAACCATTTTCATGAAGCGTCTTTGTAATCTTTACTCCCTAGAGGGCCTGAAAGTCACGCATACGCCGTCTGGCTATTGTTGAGTTAGATACTGAGTTTGGTTAACATAGTATCATATTTCCTTTTCAAATAAATTGATTTCCACGAACTTTCTATCAGTGAGTTTGTCTGTTCTTTTAGAAAAACCAATTGATTACCAAAACTAGCCTTTTATTCCTCACGTGCCATAAACTTAAACATATCTTAGGACTTTTAATATTGCATTCAGAAACCATATAACCACCATATTATGTCATGGAATATTGGATGACAACAATGGAAACTAATTATGCGTATTTTTTTATTTTTTTTTCAAGCAGTATTTACACTTGTTTAATATTGTCAAATTTTATTTCATTTTACAAGTCAAGGTTTCTTGCAACCACCACTCAGTTGGTGTGGTTGTTGTTAAGCGCATTCTGGGTGTATGTGACAACACTGGGAACTGTATCTTTACTTTCTTTTTCGTGTTCTAAGGTATGTGTTTTTCTGTCTACCAGGTACCGGCACATAACGATGTACTACGTGCTATAACTTATATTTGTTTGTATACGTTATTACGGCGTTCTGTATACTATAGCCCATGTTCTTGTGTTTGTTTGTATACGATGTACTATATGTTATCGCGTAAAAAAACACGACGAATTATACCATTTCGTCTACTTGTGCTGTCCACTTATTGACCAAAGAACTTTGGGATTGCTATTTATAAAAGGAATATCCTAATTATAACATATACACTTTATTCTGGAGCAGAGGACATACAAAATATTGTCTGCTTATGAATTTACAATAATCTTATGCATGGATATTAACTGGTCAGTTTATTCGTTTTGGTTTTTGACGTATTACCGTCTTGTTTTAGCACTGTATTGTTATATAAAATAACTAACGAATTATTCTCTGTTTTAATTATAAGGTTATGGTTTTAGTTGCGACCTTTGCTTTAAGCTAGTACACTTTGTTGCGCTGTCAATTAACCCTCAAAATTGTGGAGAAGAAATAAGTTTATTTGGTTTTGTTTTAATTTAACCCTCCTCTTTACTAAACACTGAGAGACGTGCATTACAATCAATATAAATTCCACATTTTCTTCTTCTATCAGGTAGTGGCTCAGAGAACAGTTTCTAATACATCAGGTTTTCTGTTTAGTTGACATGTGTGAGTTCTTTGAAATAATGTTTCAGTAAAACGAAGAGTTCGACGACATTCGTTCATACATTCATTCATTTTCGAAAATGTTTTCAAATAATTTATTAAAAAATAAATGAATATCACTGGAACTTTCTTGCACCGAATTTATATAGGTTTACAACAGGTGTTAAACGCTGAACAAAACCTTTATGGAAATTCGACGTTCCAGATTGACGATTCAGGTTTTCTCTCTGCGATAACTCCTACAAACACTTAGTGTTCGTGAGTCACCTTTACCACCTCCATGGCCACTTTAAGGGAATTTTGGCGGGATATATAGTGACCTCAAATGGCCGAGGTCAGTCCAGAGGTGGGGTTTGTAGAAGCACAGAAGATTAGTGACATAAAGGAGGTTGGTGTGGGTGGGCACATGGAGTCCTGCCAGCACCTAGGGCAGCTCTTGTATTCAGCAGCGTGCAGTCTAGTATTGGCTCCCCCACACAAGCTACATAACAAAAGCATCCCCAACAAGCACAGGGTGGGCCATCGTATGCAGAGTACGTTACAGATAATATAAAGATCACAGAGTTTCTCAGGACAAAAGCCAAGCTTTAAAATAGCCACAGTTAGAGGGTGTCGTCACCAACTTGAGTGCCCACGGCTGAGACGGTATGTAATTGCTACAAAACTAACGCTATGTATATAATACAGTAAAAGGTTAGGCCCTAGGGAATATGACCACGTGCAGGAGGGCGCGAGCCGTTTTTAAACCATTAAAAGAGACATTTATGGCAAAATTTTGAAAAAAAAAAGGTCATATATAAAACATATTACAACAGGTATTTTGCGTTGTTTTTTGGCTTGCCACCTACGAACCATGAATCATAGAAAACGTCATATATATTTTTTTCTTTTTTACAGTGAAGAAATTCTGACCCCATCTCGATGGTTAAAGGGTAGCAATAAGAAGCATACAAATAAAAAAATATACCTTTAAACATATTTTTTACCCTTATAAATTATAAATAATATAACGCCCTCTTACTACAGACAAGATGGAACAAAGGGTTGTAAATTTATATATAACATAACATGCTAAGACATTTTCGAATTTCTTTCTACTCCGCCAATGGGCCCGGCATGGCCAGGTGGGTTAAGGCGTTTGACTCCTAATCTGAGGGTCGCGGGTTTGAATCCACGTCACAACAAACATGCTCGCCCTTTCAGCCGTGGGGACGTTATATTGTGAAAGTCAATCTCACTATTTGTTGGTAAAAAAGTAGCCCAAGAGTTGTCGGTGGATGGTGATAACGTGTTGCCTTCCTTCTAGTCTTACGCCGCTAAATTAGGGACGGCTAGCGCAGATAACCCTCGTGTAGCTTTGCGCGAAATTCAAAAAACAAAAAAAAAACTCCGCCAATGAAAAATTTCACATCAACATGAAAGTCGCACCAATAAAACAAATCCAGAACATCTTCAGTTGTGACATTTTTATTAGTTTGAACCGTCTGTTCTTTCCTTTCTTTCAGTCTTTATAAGTGTAGCCGGTAATTGTAGGCATTATCTAGCTATGACTTAACACAAAAGCTTAAACCATTGATTTATTAATGGAGTGTTTCGATGGAAGGAAAAAAAAAGTTATTTTCGTCGAAAAAAAAATTATCTGATAACATTCAAACCTTATTTCTTAACCAAAACAGGTTCTGGATATGTTCCAACCTCATTTCTTAACCAAAACAGGTTTTGGATATGTTCCAACCTCATTTCTCAACCAAAACGGGTTCTGGATATATTTCAGACGTAGCCAACAGTATTCTTTGAAATAAATTATGTATAAGAAGCGAAGAAAAACTATTTTCCCGTCCAAAGTATTGAATAAATTACTCAGTTTTACCTACCATCTATTTTTGATATCAGTGTGTTAACCTCGATTCTCACTTGATAGCTCAAAATATTCCAATTACAGCACTCTGAGAGGGGAAAACAATTAGTTCCTGAATTATTATTAAGATAAAAATTATTATACATTATACTGTCAGTTTGATTTATTTTAAAAGACAATACAAAATTACTATTCTAAGGAAATATATTAGAGATGGCGCATCTGTACTAGCAGTTGCTAATTTTTGTGATTACGAAAACTTATAACCTGAAGATGACATAAGAAGATCGAAACGTGTTTCTCTGCTTTATTAGTAGAAGTTTTAATGCCCATATCAGCCGTTCTGAGATACACAGTTGCTAATTTTGAA
Organism: Tachypleus tridentatus; assembly: GCF_004210375.1. Taxonomy (NCBI): domain Eukaryota; kingdom Metazoa; phylum Arthropoda; class Merostomata; order Xiphosura; family Limulidae; genus Tachypleus; species Tachypleus tridentatus. Next base: position 30,893,821 of record NC_134828.1, on the reverse strand, counting down.
CTGGTAGACTAGAGGGAAGGTAACTGCTCAAGAGTGCCGATCGCCTACTTTTGAGCTACAGTAATGAAGATTTCACTGCCATTCTTAGAACGCAACTACGAACCCAAAGTTTTTGTTTTCCTTTTTTTTTTTTGTAACACGGGACTTGAACTTTGAGCTCTCGGGTTCACAGCTCCGTACGCTCACATGTAGACTACGGGCAGCCCACAACTGTTTAAATTACAAGCCATGCGACATTTGGATTTTTGTTTAGAGTTTCTGTTTGACAAACTCATTTAATAAAGTAAGGAATGGTCAGGTTGTTAGGGCGATGGACTTGTTATACGAGGGTCACGGGTTCGAATCCCGCTCACACCAAACATCCCTGCCCTTTTAGCCGTATGGGCGTTATGATGTGATGGTCAATTCCACTATTCGTCGATAAAAAGTAACCCAAGAGTTGGCGGTGGATGGTGATGACTAGCTAGCTGCCTTTCCTCTATTATTACACTGCTAAATTAGGGACGGCTAGCGCAGATAGCCCACGTGTAGCTTTGCACGTAATTCAAAACAAACCAGAGAGTTTTCACAAGAAAATGAATAAAATATTCTACATTGTAACTGTTAAGTTTCTACAAAACATGTTTTTTGCATGATTGGCACTAACACATATTGACACTTTAGCTTATTTGATGTCAACCATAAAACTCAGAGGTCGGTAATTTATATGATCAGATTTTTAGCCGTTAAAATCTTATAACTTTATGAGTATAAAGTTATACTCCATTGTATAAATGGTTAAAGTTTATGCTCTAATGGTTTTCTTTTGGTTAAAGAAACTAAACAAAATTGAACTAAAGTGTTCGAAGAATCTGGCACGCTGATAACCCAGAACCAAAACGAAAGTAAATTTTTAGCCAATTTGAAGGAGTTGTTTTGAAACACGATAACAATATATTTTATTTAAAATATAGACGAGACTGCTTTATACGATGACATATTTATGTGCTTGTAATCATATTTCAGCCACATTAGATCTTCCATATCCATTAACGACGAGGCTTTTCGTTCAATACCAGGGTTCATCAGGCCGTTTGCCACATGACAGAAATTAAACGAACAGCGTTTACTGACACGCCCTTCGTTTTCATTTAGGCTGGGAAGCGTACGTGAGTAAATATTTGATAATATATTGTATAGCAGTTGAAATTAATGTCGAAAATCCCACACCTTTGTACACAAATTCAAATACAATGTAGCTTGGATCACGTTTCGAATACACTGGGAGCCAATAAGCTTCAAGGAACCGTGAAATTAAATGTTACTAAGCTTCATTTGAGAGTTAACAAGTGCATAAGGCATGCCATAGAGGAGATCAGTAAACCACCATATTCAATACCTATGAAATACAGGACATGAAAATGATTTACTGGTTCATATACGTGTGTGTGAGTTTATGTACGACATTATGTAAACAGACAATGAATGTGCTACTAGTCCTAAAATAACGAACCAAATCAATCAAAGGCTTATAATGTCTCACGCTGTCTGTGTACACCATTGTAAAGTGAATGGTAGAAAAAAGGAAATCACACATATATCTAGCTATCTGTAGGAAGGTTTATTTTGTAAACAGAAAACGAAAATGACACACAATATCTTTACCTTTCGAATAAAGTGAAATGAATTCAAGAACACCGAATGATAAATTAGCCACTTTCGTGATTCGTCACTTCGATCGTGTATCGTATAAAATTAACCAATTTACCCATTAGAATTACAAGTGTTACTTACAGTTGTTTTAATAGAGCAAATGAGCTATGATAACATTAGGAACGTTTAATAGCTGTTCTTTAAAAAAAATATGCTATTATGTCAGCCATCTAGTGGCACAGCGGAATGTCTGTGGTTTGGTTTGTTTTTAATTTCGCGCAAAGCTACACTAGAACTATCTGCGCTAGCTGTCCCTAATTTAACAGTGTGAGACTACAGGAAAGGCAGTTAGTCATCACCACCCGAATCATTCAGAATTTCATTATGCCTATTTTATTTTTGTATTTGATATAAGCAAATACACACACGTATATATATATATATATATATGTATATTACGATTCAACTGTTCCAACAGAAGTGTTTATGATTAGCTTCCTAACGTTTTGCCCCCCGCTAGTACAGCGGTATGTTTACGGATTTACAACGCTAAAATCAGGGGTTAGATTTCCTTCGGTGGGCTCAGCAGATAGCTTGATGTGGCTTTGTTATAAGAAAAACACACGCTCCTAATCTTTTATAATTATCAGTTTGATAGTAGAGATTATGGATAAAAGGAATCGTTACTCTAATAATTTTAACATCTCACGTATGTATTGTTACGTGTTATAATTTATCTCGGAGAGTCTCCAATTTGTTATATTATTATTTCAAACAGCCGAAAATTGAATTTTAATTTAGAAATTAATTAAATATTAATAGGTATCGAATTTATGACATTTGCCAACAAGTTTGATACACACAATCTTCTTTCTCAACACAAACATATTTTAATATACAAACAACAATACAATTTATAATAACAATTATTACAAATTGTTATTACAAATGATGGTTTATATACAAGAGTTTTACAAACAGTACTGAATCTTATATCTGGTCTGGAATTGAACCTTTCATCGACGTTCATGGACAGCAAATTAATTCTTTGTCGATACACCTGTACACTTCTCTTGACGACTACTAATTTCCGAACTTAATTGACTAGAGTTAAACAGTTTATAATGTTCGAATCTATAAAAGTTTCTGGACAAATTCTCTAATTTTCCGATTGATAAGCGCTAGTCACAATAATAGTTTCCGAGGCTTATAGTATCTGACTGTAGCTAACAAATTATAACAACTGTATTTCGTCGATTTATATACTCACGCGAGATTCTTGAGCGTTCAACAATGTTCAAAAACACGCTAGCGTTTTTGTAAAACAAATGTTGCTGATTTTTACTCTCGAGGATCTTCTACAAATTTAGAAAACAGGCAGAATTTCCGTTATACACATCCAACGATATACGTCACATGCATAAAAACAAACATAGGTATTAAACTAAATGTATAACACTAAATCTGTTACAGTGTAAGTATTTAATATTATTTACAGATGTTATTTATATGTGGATATAACGGATACTGTATTTATCGGTGTATAAATACACTTTTTTACTCTTAAAAATCAATGCCCAATTTTAACTCTTGTCACACAGGTTCAAAGATAGAGTTTTGGTAATAATTCTCTGGTTCATAGCATATTTAACCCAAACTACGTTGTTTCTTACATTTTTGTTTGCTTATCTGAGTATGTTGACATCGTATCACCTACTGTATTATAATCACATATTTGTGATTGTATCGGTTGTCTCGATTCTTCATAACTAGAAGTTGTTTATCTCAGATTCTAGTTACAATAAATCAAGACATTTGTGAGTTGAAATGTTTTGACCTCATCTTCATGTTAATATATTAGTGATGTCACATCAAAAAAGTAGTTTCTGTAATCTCCACTAATTTTGTAAATATGTTTTGATCAGGATCATCGTATCTTTAGGTTTAGTATTTTTGTAATAGAAAAAGTTTAGCTGTGATAAAAACTTTGTGAAGTCGTTACCACGTTTGATAAATATAAGTACAAGTGTATTTTTTTTTGCCTTAAAATGCTTCAAACAGCTCAGTGTAGTATAACTTGTACCAATATTTATTACTCCAGGTACAGGCCCGGCATGGCCTAGCGCGTAAGGCGTGCGACTCGTAATCCGAGGGTCGCGGGTTCGCGCCCGCGTCGCGCTAAACATGCTCGCCCTCCCAGCCGTGGGGGTGTATAATGTGACGGTCAATCCCACTATTCGTTGGTAAAAGAGTAGCCCAAGAGTTGGCGGTGGGTGGTGATGACTAGCTGCCTTCCCTCTAGTCTTACACTGCTAAATTAGGGACGGCTAGCACAGATAGCCCTCGTGTAGCTTTGTGCGAAATTCCCAAACAAACCAAATACTCCAGGTACAGACTCACATAGTTTAAACATAAGTCATAACTATTTGTTTACAAAAGTAACATCATAGATCTGCTTGACAATAGAGACCATCCTATAAACTGAACCTCAAAGAAATACATTTAATTTGCTAAAAAAATCCAGTGTTGTCTCATACCTGGGATCATCCTATACGTCATGTATGTATATAGAGTAATATGTATTTTTTTTATTTTGTGATAACTGTTATGTGGCGTTAACCTTTTACAAAAAAAAATGGTTTCCTCGTCTTAATGAAGTGTTATTTCTGTTTGTCTCTCCGTCTCTGTATCCAATTGTGAAATATGAAAAACCTCATGAATACGTTGCACATCTGATATTTCTTCGTTACTCTGAGTAAAGGTTTGATGTTCTTCAGACCATGCAGTATTTTTCAGTTTGAATCCTGTCCAAAATAGGCCTGCTTTCTCCGGTTAAAACACGTTGTCAAAGAAGTTCAGCTAACTGTGGAACCTTTAAAAAATATTCGCAAAGTGTCTCATCTTAATTATTCTTTTCAAATAATTTTCAAGTTGATGTTTTGTCCAAAATCAAGTTCCAAACTAATCTTTACATGATTTCGATTTAGAGCGATAGGGCATATATATTATTCTTTTGCGATCTGCTTTTCCGATTTAACATTTTAATCATATAATAATAACACAGGTGTGGTTCATGGTTCAGCCTCTGTCGGTTTGCGCTGTCGTGATTGTTCGTTATTTGTTAAATGCCCCTACTATTTGCACGAGAGGTAATAAAATTTTCATTGCTTCGAACGCGGGAACGCGTATGCAACGTAATCATTACACGCTATTGACTTAAACAGCTCTTTTTCTATCTGTTCCGCCCGTTCGGTGTAGGTTTTAAGATGAAGTGGAAATGGCCTCTGCACTCTTTTTAAAGACGTTCTTTTGGTAATACATACGTTCGCGACGTTCACTTATATCATTCCAAAAATCGCTTTTGTTCTGAAAAACACCATGATATAGCCACTCGGCGATTAACATTACTACGAAGCTAAAGAAAACTTCGCGGGTTAATACGAAAATATTGAGTGTAACAAGAACGTATTAAAAAATAAACATATCCAGTTGAATCATTGAATATGATTTGTTAATCTCTATTTACTAGTTGTGCAGGAAACATTAGAGCTATCCTTATGATCCGAAATATTGCAGGCTTTTTTAAGCCTTATAAAATGTCTATTGTAAGGAAGAGTTAGATATATAAGGAAGGTATTGGTGATATAAGTAAGAGATACGTGACATAAGGATATATGATATGAATGAGGGATATCTGGTATAAGGGATGGATGTATTAAAATTCATATGTTATGTTGTGTAGTAGCTTGCGAAGCGCATAATTCTTCTCATGATTCATGGCATGCGCACGTTTTACAGATATCACGATAATACAAATTACAACGTTAAGCGTCCCTTATGTGACGTCATTTTACTGTCTACTGATTGAGTGATAGACAGTACACTACTGCAGCGCATTCCAGATCGCCTTTGGCCTACTGTCAGGGAAATTTGATAGATAAGTATACGATAGACAGGTATAAACAAGCAGGTTAATTGCAAAATAGATTAATGGTAAAAACGCAAGCTAGATAGAAGTAAACAGACGGGTGAATACTAGATACATTAATGAATAGAAAACGATAGACAGGTATAAAAAGACAGGTTAATAACTGAATTTACTATCGGACAAACATGCGGCATACGGACTTTAACAGGCAGATAAAAAGAAACTAGATTGATAACTAAACGTATGAAGTACAAACATAAACAAAAACATAAACAATTATCGACAAATGTGTAAAAGAGGTAAATAAATAAAATGACTATTGACTAAAAAGTTATAAACAGATGGTTGATACTCGAATGTACAAGGATAAAGAAACAACGATTATTATAAACGTTTAGAGAACAATCGCTAGAGAAAGTTAATAAAGGAAAAATTTCGTTAATAATAAACAAAAAAGTGACGCTAGACAAATCTTGCTTGTGTATGGAGCGGTGAGAAATAGTAGAAAAAGTATAATATTAATACATCAGGTTAAACACTTACTAACCCTAAATTACAAAAGTTTCCATGCTCATGAGAAAACTACAAATGATGTCTTCTAACACGATATGTAACGCGTATTTAGTAAGAGTGATGTATACCGTTCAGTCGGTGAGGTATACAGCATTGCAAGCACATAAATACAGATATTTGAAAACAACTCTAAGTTCGCTGACTGAAAGCAATCCAAGACAATATTTCAGTTTTTGCTGACACAGTAGATATTTTGATACAGAATAAATTCGAGGGTCGCGGGTTCGCATCTCAGTCGCCCCAAACATGCTCGCCCTTTCAGCCGTGGGGGCGTTATAATGTGACGGTCAATCCCACTATTCGTTGGTAAAAGAGTAGCCCAAGAGTTGGCGGTAGGTGGTGATGACTAGCTGCCTTCCATCTAGTCTTACACTGCTAAATTAAAAACGGCTAGCACAGATAGCCCTCGAGTAGGTTTGTGCGAACTTTCAAAACAAACAAACAATACAGAATAAATAAATATAAGGGTGAACAAGGTTAATCGCCTTCTAATAAACCAAGGAGTCTAAGACATTAAAATCAATTAAATAATATAATAGAATCCAGCATATCATCTCTATACCTGAGACACAATATCCATAATTCGAGATAGCCTTGCAATCCGATCACCATTCGTGGAGATATTCATAGAAAGAGCCGTTCACACACGCAGATTTTTTCTTGATGACATATGTCCTGCCATCTGTTGGTAGTTTCTGAAATATGTTAAACTAGAGGTATCACACTTTGTAGCCTGTTTCATAATAAGGAATTTTATTAATACCACGTAATTCACGAGCAATTTTAAACTATAAACTGCTCGTTAAAAAAATTGACAAATTATCAGAAGAAATTAGTTGCTGTTTTGTTACTGAACATAATTATTCAATAAGAAAAATAATTCTAGTTAAATTTGAATTAATAGTGAATAACAATAAGGCTTAAGGGAAATTATAAAGATGTTTTTTTGTGGTTTTTAATACGCTTGTCTATAACTGTATTTCAAGAACCATTTGGTTAAAAGACAAATATTTCAGATGTTAGTCAAAACAAAATACGTTTTCAAGTGACAACTAACAAACTCCATGGCATAAAATCTATCCACCTGAGATTATTATGCTAAAAATCAGGTTTCGATACCCATGGATTACACATCTTTATGCTTTACGACAAGAGCATATTTATTTTGTTCTCCTTAGCTCAAGGTTACATAATGGGCTATCAGTACTTTGTTAACTGGGGCAAAGAAAGCTCCAGATTTTAACTTTTAAATATTCAGCTGGAGTTTCAGAAAAAAAATCAAAGAATAAGTAATTATCAATTATCAATAAGTGATTATCAATTATCAAAAAGTAATTATCAATTATCAATAAGTGATTATCAATTATCAAAAGTAATTATCAATTATCAATAAGTGATTATCAATTATCAATAAGTAATTATCAATTATCAATAAGTGATTATCAATTATCAATACGTAATTATCAATTATCAATACGTGATTATCAATTATCGATAAGTGATTTTCAATTCAATGAAAATTAAATAAAAAAAATTGCTTCCACAGCTTCTAAAGATATGCTCCCAACCAGTGGCACAGCGGTATGTCTGTGGACTTATAGTGCTAGAAACCGGATTTCGATACTCGTGGTGAGCAGAGCACTTGTGACCCAATGTGTAGCTTTGTGCATAGCTACAATTACACAATTTCGATAGATACATCACGAACTCATACTTGAATATAAGCAGGTTTACAGTGATTGGACACCTAAACGAAGATATTTATTATTATTATTTATATCTAGAATACACCTAACCATTTACATTAGCTGAGTATTCTGATTAAAATGTGATGTGTGTGACATCTGTATGTTTCCCAAAGGAGTAATATATATCAGGCGCTCAGAGCATGAAATTAGGATATATGGTGACGCCATGTCGTGACAGGAATAACAGCACACGTTTCAGGCTGTTTATTGCCATATATATATATATATATATATATATGCTATTTTATAAGATAAGGCCTGTATTTCACGCACACTAATATGAGAACGATAATTGTAATTACTCTGGAATAAATTTTCGATGACTTAGTGCACGTGACTCATTACGAGTTAGTCCGTCTATAGAGTAAACAAAAGACTGTTTACAATCGTGTTCGGCCATAGTGATAACAATTCCAAATTTCGATTATCTTATATAATCATATGTTAACTAAATTGTCGTACTTGACTTTTTTAAAACTTTCTTATCTTCTATCATTCGAAATGATTTGTTTGTTTGTTTGTTTGTTTTGAATTTCGCACAAAGCTACTCGAAGGCTATCTGTGCTAGCCGTCCCTAATTTAGTAGTGTAAGACTAGAGGGAATGCAGCTAGTCATCACCACCCACCGCCAACTCTTGGGCTACTCTTTTACCAACGAATAGAGGGATTGACCGTCACATTATAACGCCCCACGACTGAAAGGGCGAGCATGTTTGGCGCGACGGGGATGCGAACCCGCGACCCTCGGATTACGAGTCGCACGCCTTAACACGCATGGCCATGCCGGGCCATTTGAAATGAACTGAGCAATTATGGCGTTGCAAAACGAAAACGAATGTTGGTGGTTTGTTTGTTTGTTTTTTAGTTTCGCGCAAAGCTAAACGAGGTCTATCTGCGCTAGCCGTCCCTAAGTAACCAGTGTAAGACTAGAGGGCCTTCCCTAGTCATCACCACCCACCGCCAACTCTTGGACTATTCTTTTACCAACGAATAGTGGGATTGACTGTCACATTATAACGCCCCCACGGCTGAAAAAGCGAGCATGTTTGGTGCGACAGGGATTCGAATCCGCGATTACGAGTCGAACGCCTAAACCCACCTGGCGATGCTGAGCCAAATGTTAATGGAATGAGAAAACAATAATACAGATGTTTAAGAATATTTTGAACTTTGAGACATTCGACAGTGAGCACTATTATTCACGTGGTCGGTTATTCTATCTTGATACTATTTCTGTGTGTTATTTTTATCGTTGACAAATATATAACGTAATCTTGGAATATTTCACGACATGCTTTGTTTATATTTCAAATAATGTCTCGCTCTCACTGTATGTCAGTCAAGTCAATGATTGTACGTATATACAAGAACTGTAGGAACCACCATTTACAAGTCTGTGATTATACGTATATACAAGAACTGTAGGAACCACCATTCACAAGTCTGTGATTATACGTATATACAAGAACTGTAGGAACCACCATCCACCAGGAAACTTTACAAGTCTGTGATTATATGTATATAAAATGGTGGTATTGTTAAGTATTGTTACGTACACTGATAATATTCTGAAAAATCGGTAATTCAGAATTCATGACGTAACTAAGCTGCAGATAAGATAATAATAATAATAAATATAAGTTTGTAGTAATACAGAAATAGTGTTTATTTATTATGACACTCAAGAAAGAGACGAACAATACAACTTATCGACGAGTGGACAGAACCTTCCTCTGGCTGTTGGTAGTTTCATCTTTATCTTGAGAGCATGTGGATAAGTCTGGTAAGTTAACCATTATATGCTTAGTACAATATCGCTGATTCTTTCAGTAGTACTTGTCGCTCACGTTATTGGTCATTCATACGTAATCCTACACTTCTAAACGACCAGTAACACCAGAGAACACACGTAGTACAAACTAAGAAATTGTCCTATGACACTAATAGAATACCTTTAACACTTTCTTTGCTGTTTCAGAAAAAAAAGAAACAATCAATTTCACGTTGTTGTTGTTTTGAATTAAGCACAAAGCTACTCAATGCGCTATCTGTCCTTTGCCCACCACGAGTATCGAAACCCGGTTTTTAGCGTTGTAAGTCCGCAGACATAACGCTGAGCCACTGGGGGGGGGTGTCCTCAATTACATGACGTCATTACAACGCAATTAACATTTACTTGGCCGTTTCGGATGAAGGGCTAATCTCATGAATAACCAGAATCTTTGAATTTTATATTCTTTATATATAATCAAATTGGTAAATGTCGGTCTTCTGTTGGGTTTATACGTACTGGTAAGGGAGTGAATGGTAAGGGAGTGAAAAGTCTTTCACATGTGAACGGTTATTTACATTTTCAAACATACATCTTCACTACGTTTAACTGAAAATAGATCTGGAGCGTTTACGGAACAGATATTTATGAGCCTACCCATCGGACGAGTTAGAATATAAGTGAACCTTATTGGAAATCGAATTTCTCTTCATTGTTCAGTGAGGTCGAAACGTATAGGTTATGTGTTGGCAGGTGTTTGTTGTCTCGTTTAAAACTGCTGTTCGTTACCACCTGCGTAACAAATGGCAGTCTGTGTAGCTACAGAACGTGACATGAAATGAAAGGTTAAAAAACACACCAAACTTTGATATTTACACGTACTTTATGTGATCAAGCTCTTCTTCCAAAGTGAACTATTCCGACGAGCTGTTTCTTATTCTGATTTATCTCTTCTTGCGAGATGGGTGTGGCTCGAATCCTTTGTAACAGAGGAGCACCTTGGGAGTTTAATCTTAATTTTGCTAAGTTAGATAAACTGTTCGTCGCCGTAAGGTTCTGAAATTTTAATGAATTTCAGGAAGTCTGTTTCTGAGCATTTCTCAGGACCACGTTAAAGTAACTTGAGATGCGACTGCTAAGAAACTGTTATTAAATAACTTTGTTCATCAACTGTTCACACTTTTCACATAAAATTCAACCAACCGCGTTTAGAAAGATAAGTTGATAACTAATAGAAATGACATGAATATTTATGTTTAGCATAACGTAAACAAACGATTAGGTGAAGTAAACTGAATGCCAGAAAATATTTTTCTTGTTTATTTGAGAATTTTGTTCAAAACTACTAAAGGCTTGTTTATGTCGACAGCCTTTGTGTAGCTTTGCGCAAAAATTTTGAAATGAACAGATGTTTTTAATGGCATCAGATCGCGAATCCGAAATCCACTGATTCATAGATTAAACATGTTAGCCAATAGATCACGTCTGACTCGCCAAAAAATATAATAAAACTCATACTAACAACGATTTTTCGAAAACTATTCATTCAGTTGACATATTTTATTTTGCTGGTCCAGCAATGCAAAGCGTGTTAAGGCGTTCGACTCGTAATCTGAGGGTCGCGGGTTCGATTCCCGGTCGCACCAAACATGCTCGCCTTATAATGTGACGGTAAAACAGTAGCCCAAGAGTTGGCAGTGAGTGGTGATGACTAGCTGCCTTCCCTCTAGTCTTACACTGCTAAATTAGGGACGGCTAGCGCAGATAGCCTTCATGTAGCTTTGCGCGAAATTCAAAACAAACAAACTTTAACCAACTAGTATCACTTTGCTTGTTGGTGTCCCTTCTGTTCTGGTAATTATTTTGTTAAGAATACTTCTTATACAAAGTTCACGAATAATCAGTAAGCCATACTTTGTGTTAAAAATTTAATTTTTCCTTATTTATTTGTTCACTATTCATATGTCCATGGAATGGCCATACATGTATAAACTTTCAGAATAGCCATATCCTTGACAGCTATAACGTCTACAAAAATTAAAACCACAATCACAAGTTTATAAAATGCAATTATTTTTTTGGCCTACAAATAAATGAATAAAGTTGCCAAAATAGAGGTTATATTTCATAAGTTTGTGATTGCGGTTTTATTTCTTCTTTGATTATTTTTATAACAGGATCCCTACCTCATTTTAATATTCATAATATATCATACTCTTTTTTGTTTGCTTTTTATGTTATACCCGTATAAAGTATATATTTTACCTTTAGAAACTGTCACGTGTCTATCCATCGATATGTAATGTTATATGTTGGGTTGAAAAGATATTTAAGTTCGTGAATATTATTTTTATCATCTGTGAAAACATCCGTATATATTTATCGAAATATCATAAGTGCATATACACAGAATAGTCAAGTAAGCTGAAGACATCTTGTAGCGATAGTCCGAGCCGTCTAGAGACTAGCCCGGCTGACGTTATCAGATACATCGGTTGGTTGAAGATGCTGTTTTAGACATTTTCGATATATTATACCACAAATGTTCGTAATATTTTTAGGGTATTGTTAGTATATATGTGCATAACAATACTTTGAGTGATCGGCTTTTCGTTTGGGATTTCAATGGGATGTTTCTTGGAGCGCGAATTATTTGGAAGCTTTGTCAATCCATGCTATTAAATAAAAACGAATAAACATTACAGAAAAATTCAAATATATCTTCCATTATAATTTTCAAAACTTATGGCCCGTTTGATATAACTTTTGTTATGCCGTTTATAGAAAAGTTTCATGTGACATATTACTCGTTTGGTAGAAAATACCAAACATAAGATATGTTAATCTTTATAACACGAAATTGGTTGAGATTTATGGATTTTATAAGTCGATTTGTTACAAAGCAGAAAGGAGGAAAATGGAAAGACTGAAGTTATATCTTCATCAAATAATAGTTACCTAGGCTTCATCAAATAATAGTTACCTAAGCTTCATCAAATAATAGTTACCTAGGTTTCATTAAATAATAGTTACCTAGGCTTTAAACAATCCAAGCGTGTCACACTTGGAAACAGACTGAACGTTCGAATATATCATTTAATATATATATACAAAACCAGTTGTCTTTGGTAATCCTCCTTTCGTTTGTGTCCATTAGCAACAAAACTATGACCTGATATTGTTGCCTTAAGTACCTATATAATATAACAAAACTATGACCTGATATTGTTGCCTTAAGTACCTATATAATATAACAAAACTATGACCTGATATTGTTGCCTTAAGTACCTATATAATCTTTCGAAAATTCACGAAGACCAACTTGGATTTCACCTTTGTAGATTGTTTTAGGTTTAATCTTATGCATATGCGTAGTTTGACGAATTTATTAAGTTTTCATGAGTTTTTTTTTCAGTATTGTTGTTACTCTTTGGGGTAAAACGTATATTTTCTTTCTTTCTTCTAAGCGTATTACCATTAGTCTTAACTAATAACGTTTCTTGAAATTAGTTTTCGGGCTTAAACTTTATTATAGGATTTTTATCATAAAACTTAGGTCTGTTGGTTTTGGGTATTTCATTTTGTATCGGCGTTTAAATCGTAAGTTTTAAATTATATAAGGTACTTATAAAAATACGCTGTAGCAGGTGCGAAATATCGATTTATTTGCGTAAACGTCCACGTACCACAGGACCACTTGAACAAGACAACTTCATGAAATAAAGACATTGGAGGTACTACAACAACTTCTGCTGAGACGCTACGGATCAAGGTTTGGGTGTCATGATTATGTTTAATGAGGCCTTGGACTCCTACTACCAAGAACTGTTTATTGAATATTTTGCTAAACGTATTTGAAAGTAAGGTGTACACAGCAGTAACTAAAACACTAAACACTTTTCTAATTTCTTATAGAAAGCTTTTTTTAACATTAGAAATGGGGTGTAAACATTTTTGATGACGTCATAATGTGGGAAATACAGTAAAAAGTAACATATAGGTAAATTTAAATAAGTGTTTGATAATTTTCATAAAGTTATATGAAACTTACGAACATTGACGTCATAATAAGCTTTTGTCCGATGATTTAAATTAACATATATTATATACATAAGTCCATTGCCGTTTTCTTTGCGTGTGTAACTCTTATTTTATAAGACATTGATAGGCCCGCATGGCCAGGTGGTTAAGACACTCAACTCGTAATTCAAGGTTTGGGGGTTCAAATCCCCGTCACACCAAATATTCTCGCCCTTTCAGCCGTGGGGGCGTTACAATGTAACGATCAATCCCACTATTCGCTGGTAAAAGAGTAGCCCAAGAGTTGGCGATGAGTGGTGATGACTCGCTGCCTTCCCTCTAGTCTTACACTGCTAAATTAGGGACGGCTAGCACAGATAGCCCTTGTGTAAGCTACACGAAATTAAAAACAAACCATAAAAACAATAAGACATTGATTGAATTGAATTTTGCACCATTTTTATTTATTTTTTGAGAGTATGCTCTAAAATGGTTTATATTTTCTCAGTGTGTAATTGATTTTTTTTTATGACGAGGGTAAAAGTTTGGTGAACGAATATCATTGAAAGAAAGGCGGAGGGTCTCGTTTTTTTGTTTACAAAACTCCAATCTGTTATTCTTTTATGGGTCGGGCAAAGTTAGCATCCGTACAGAAGTGGAAAGACAGAACTCTGAAAGAATCTAGTTTTAACCGCCAGAGGTCATTGACGTAACAAACGAATCATGTGACCTAACTCGTGAGTATTTTAATGGCGATCAGTTGAACCTACGGACACAAGTTACGAAACGTTACTGGTCAGAAGTTGCCCTCCCTCCCCCAGTGGCTCAGCGGCATGTCTGCGGACTTACAACGCTATAAACTGGATTTCGATACCCGTGGTGGGCAGAGCACGGATAGTCCGTTGTGTAGCTTTGTGCTTAATTCAGAACAACAACAACAGCTGGTCAGAAGTCTTCTGGTTCATTCTCAGATTTCAGAGTGCTAGAATTCTGTGGAAACTTTCGTACATCTTTACATGATAATCAGAGGCAACATTTATCAAACAGCCCGTGTTTCTTTTTCCTCGAGACTGAAAAGTTTTAAAACAAAGGAACCTAATATTTAGGTAGTGAAAGGTTCATATTTTAATTCCTAATTTCCAAGCTTTCAAAGCTAAAATATGTAGGGATAATTTTTTATAGTTTAAATGTTGTATAGATTTGTATGAAGTGGTTTGAATAAGGTGTTAAGTTTAAATGAATAATACGAAAAAGAAAAATGATTCCAAAAATACGATAAGATAGTGGAGGAGGTTCTGTGATCTGAGAAAACACTCAGGGATACGACAGTGATTGTAAAACAAATGTATGCCAAGGAAAGGCATAACATACCAAACAAAGAGGTCAATCCTTGAGGCAAAGAGAGTGGTAATAATATGACACAAATATTACATCCTTCTCACAAACCTGACCTTAATATCCCATACCTTTAAACTCTTTTTGCAGCAAACCACTTAGTAGTTCGCGAGTTTGTTGATTATAAGACCCTTGTATCAAGATAGTATTAAGACACTAGTCACGCATAGAACAATATAATTAGCAGTGATTAATTCCACTAATTATTGTTGAAGTTTATTGCGTTTGGTTTGTTTGAATTTTGCGCAAAGCTACATGAGGGCTATCTGCGCTAGCTGTTCCTAATTTAACAGTGTAAGACTAGAGGGAAGGCAGCTATTCATCACCACCCACCGCCAACTCTTGGGCTACTTTTTTACCAACGAGTGGTGGGATTGATCGTAACGTTATAACGCCCTCATGGTGAGCATGTTTGGTGTGACGGGGATTACGAGCCTTAACCACCTGACCACGCAGGGCAGATTATTGCGTATCTTGCTTTGAAAAATTAGTTGTTTAATTTTCTTCTGGTCAGATTCAGTGTGTTACACGCAAAAACTTCAGGACGACTCGACGTGAAATATATGAAATCCACCAATAGTGAACTGTATGTAAATTCGTAGATTGTTAATTTGAGGATTATGTGGTTTAACTTCACACGCAATCCAGCTACTATTTTAAGAAATATATATTTTTATATGACAGATACTCAATACGTGTTATTAATTAGGGAGAGTGGTTCTTCTTTAAATATAACAGCATCTGTCAAAACAGCCGATTTGTTGAAAAGGGGGAACCTGTGGACATTCATTAAAAGTAACGATTTATTTGTGTTTCTTTTTATTTCGCGCATAGCTACTCGAGGGCTATCTGCGCTAGCCGTCCCTAATTTATCAATGTAAGACTAGAGGGAAGGCAGCTAGTCATCACCACCCACCGCCAACTCTTGGGCTACTCTTTTACAAATGAATAGTGGGATTGACCGTGACATTATAATGTCTCCACGGGTGAAAGGGCGAGAATGTTTGGTGTGACGGGTAATTCAATATTTTTAATATTTTAACATCACTCGATGGTAAAATCGTGATGTTATTTAAGTTATTTCTCTAGAGATATCAGGTGAGCTGAAACCGGTTGTTGTAGTTTAATATATATTTATTTGGATTATGTTTGATTCGTAATTTTCTCTGGAATGAAACAACTTAAAAAACACGTTTTATTTTGTTTCGGAGCTCACTTTGCTGTTCCATTCGTTTGTGCATTCATTTGTAGCGGAGTTATACGAACGCGTGCTCCCATTTAATAGACAGCATTGTCCCCTGTTAACATCTATTGACTTATTCCCTCTCTTACATCGTTTACCGAGCTTCCAGCTAGCTCTCTGGTGTCTGGAAAAGTTTAGTAAGTAAACAGCTGCTCGAGTCGGAGGTACACGTGTCGACTGATTTCATAGCGGAAACATTAGACGCCATCTGCAGCTGCTGAACATTGTGCACTAATCTGGTTGTCATAACGACCTTTTAGACGCGGCAGCAAAATTTGTTATTAATTAAGCTCATCCAATTCGTCTTCTCTCTCTTGATAAGCAGATGGCGTTAACCTATGCTGCTGGTCACGTGAGACACTAGATACACCCACGTGTGGAAGGGCAGTTGTGCAACTATTGTGGGAGCACTAGGAGTGTATAACACGGTTCAAAGTTTCCTTTTGTTACGCCTAATTACTTTTCGTTTGCATTAAATGCACCTAATTAGGATTCGAAGCCAGGGTTTACTCGTCTGTACCCGAGGAAAGGAAAAACAGTAGACATTCACTTATTAACTTGTGCTTGTCTAAAAAAAGAAATGTTAAAAACAACAAAAATAAAATAAATAAAAAAATACAGGTTGAAATACAAATAATTCGATTTGGTCGTCGATTTTCACTTTTAGCGGCTCTACTTTCTAGATCTGGTATTTACGTCAATAGCAGTAAATTTCTGTTATGCTATATTGTTTGAAAACAGCCCACAGAGGGCAGGACGATCGAGATACAACCAGGAATTTTCGGTAACATCTGTTTCACAGACACACTCGGAGAAAATTCTTTGTTAAACCTAATCTCAAAAGATTATCAAAACAGAACAATAGACGGTTTGATATTAGTTCTTCGCCGCAAATTATATCGGATCTTCAAGTTTTATACATTAGACAGGTATTACACTGAAACTTGGTATTACTTCGCATCATTCAACAACATAGTAAATGTATGACGAAGACGAAGATCAATGACGTAAATGTACAATGTAGTAGAGACATTAAATTTGCAACCGATACATATTCGTAGCCAGCAGTATAAAGTTAAGAAGTTTATATTTAAAAAACTTAGAACTATCCACTACTGTACAGTGCTGTAGAAGTGAACGACAGTTGTATTATTGTCCACCATTGTAAGCTGTTGTAGTAAAGAACAAGCGTATTATTGCATATTAATGTACAGTGTTGTACACAAATGAACAGCAATCGTGTTATTGCCTATTAATATACAGTGTTGTACACAAATGAACAACAATTGTATCATTGCCTATTAGTGCACAGTTTTGTATACAAATGAATAACAGTTGTAATATTGTCAGTGTTTAAAGTAATATGACACATCCGGGTTTTAAGTATATTTTGCCGTTACTAACAACGTTATAAATACGAAAAGATGTATACAGTTCTGGTCAGTAAAATTTAAGGGAATACGTTATACTGACATATTGACAACAGCAACGTATTTTTAGTCAGTAAACGTTTACAGATTAAGTTTTATTGTTATTATGTTTTCTATTCATTGAACTTTCAGAGATGACGAGGTGTTGTATTGTTAGTAGTACAAACGTACAAATATCTATATAAACAACACGCTTGCATTTGTCTGTCGAGAAATTTGTCGCAAATATCTCGATCAAATACAACAACTCTCATATGGTTAGAAAGGTCTTCGTTGGAAGAGTCCGGATTGCGTGATGACTTCAAAGTTCAGAATCATCATACCTGTGTTTTGTTTAGTTAAACTTTTCGACAGGGTATTTTGTGTTTTTTCTTATAGTACAGCCATAACGGGCTATCAGCTGTGTTCACCGAGGGGGATCGAACCCCTGATTTTAGCGTTGTAAATTCGAATGCTTACCGCTATCCCAGCGGGAGGCCTTTATCGACAGAACGAGTAATGTATACGACTGCATAATGTCGTTGTCATCACGTGACGACTGCCTTCGATTTCAACATTACTTTTTTTCTTGCAAACTATTTCCCACAAATAACACATAATTCGTGTGCAACTTCATACAAAATGGACATTACACAAAATATATATTATATGGGTTTTTTTCGACTTATTTATATCTTAAAATACGCATGCGTAGTTCGTTCAAATCCATACGCTTATTACTTTGTGGACACGCATTAAGATGTTTCTGTATAATCAGCTAAATTAACCTTCATTACAACTTTACTTTTACTCCACATTCCAGTCATTTAGCGTCGGTTCGTTTCATAGACTGTTATAAACACCTTTCAGCTACGTTTTTATTTACTACAGATTTTATTTTTATTTTTGCGAGTTTCTTTGTATTAGCTCCTAAAACCGTATCATTCTGAACATTCATAACTATTTCATACTCTGTACACTATTATAAATACCACTACTTTACTTTGTTGTTTACTTTACGTGTAGTTTTATTAACTAAAGCTACGTCTACGTGAGTTATTTTTATCTGACCTCGTAAAAAGTTTTCGAATAAACCAGGATTTGTCGATCTAACACATAATGTCTGCAAAAAAGCGTAGCTTAAATTGCGTGCGTGAAAACGATAGAATAAGGGAAATGCAAGCCAAGGGCATGAAAACAACCGCAAATGTTTTACGGTTCGCGATTATTATATAACAATAAATAGCAATATTACAAGCAAAACGTGATGGATTCATTGTTTATGTGTTGAGTATATACATTGTGACGAATTTACTATTATATGTCTCTCTTAATATCAATATTTGTTTTAGTTAAATTTATATTTAGAAATGTACCTAACTTGTACTGTTAAATCTGTATTGCAAAATTCTTGCTTATTCACTAAATTTGTAGAAGATTCTCGAGTGTAAGAATAAAAAAATATATGAGTGTGTACGTAAACACTGATGTATCTTTCATATTGTTGTACAGGCTGAAATTTCTAGGGACTCTTCTTACGCCTGATATATATAATATTGATTTGCTATAGCTGGTATACTATAAACCTCGGAAGCTGTAATTACGATTAACGTTTATTGATCGGGAACTTAGGATATTTGATCAGAAACTTTTATAGATTTCGAACCTTACAAGTTATTTAACTTCAGCGGATTCCCAATGAACATTAATATTTGTTACGAAGATACTGTATAACTTCAGCGGTGAAAAACTCGGCGTGTAATCAACAAATACACAGCCAGATAGCTCTCTGTTAAGTAAATTGTACCTACATAAATTCAAAATTAATCCACTCATCATGAATCCTCTATAAAATATCAAGGAAGTTCTAGGTCAGATAGAAGACTGAATGTTGTTCGTAAGTTTGTAAAATTTTGTGCATAGGTCATTATTTGTAATAACCTTTATTGTAACTCGTGCTATTATTTATATATTTCAATATATTTGTGTTAAAAATAAAATTGTGTCCATCAGTGTTGTTGGCAGGTATCATAAATTGGATACATATTGACATTTATTTAACTTTTAAATTTAAAATTATCATTTAACTCAGTTTTAGGTTATCTGAAATTGCAGCATGTTACAACACGCACACGTGTTGGACTGTGACTGTATTACAATTGGCAATATACAGTTTTCAGTTGTCTGTTTTATAAAACAATGAATACAGCCGTGGAAATTGTTAACAGCGACAATATTAAACTTTCGAAATAATATATTATTATCTTTACAAGTAGGATCCTATTGATCAGACAGTTTTATTCATTGCAAGATTGACAAAGGTTGTTTGTTTTTTTAAGCGCAAAGCTCCACAATAGAATATATAGGCTCTGTTCACCAAAGGTATTCAAAACTGAATTTTCGCAGTATAAGCCTCAGACTTACCTCTAAGTCAATGGGAGGCACCGAATTTTGGTTTGATTTGAAGAGGTAGCTTACTTTAAGCGAATTGTTATGTTAATTAGATAACACACTGCTTTTCAAGTCGAGTCTCTCAGCGCCTCAATGACAAATTTGAGGACTTATCACGATAAAAATAACTTAACCGACATGTTTACTTATCAGTCGAATCCTATGGCGTTGTAACCTTAACAACTGACACGTCTGTTTGTGTACCATTTTATAGGTTTATTCTGAAGCTGATTCACTCGGGTTAACAACTCTTGGCTGTTTTAAATATTGCTTTGTTTTGTTTACTGGTGTCAATCAATTTCCCTCTTATTTAGGTAGATTTACAGCCATTTGACTTATATATGGAACCAACAACGTGGTTAGTAGGCCAGGAGAGGAATCATATTTTTGTTTAGCGTCGTAAATCTTTAAGCTAGAAAACTGTCACGGTTTATCACGATAATAACCACTGCATTAAATATTTCTTCACAGACTTGCCACCAGGTAGCTGAACGACAAGTGTGAGGGTTTAGTAGGTAAAAATCGGGTTTCGATACCAGCTTTTTGTGTAGTTTTTGTGCTTATCTGAGATGATTTCATTATAAAGCATTAGAGCAAGTTTCAAAAGTTTATTTCGGGTCTTGCAAAGGCATTATATAGAACATTATGTAGAACACTTTAGGTAAATGTGAATCAGACGTGGCCCAGTAGAGATGTGTAAATATTTTGTGGATTTTCATGCATAGTTACACATGGGCTATCAGCGTATAGATCTCCTTAATGTTGGACTGACAGACTAAAGAAAGACAGCCATTTAACAGCACCCACCGCCAGTTCTTAATCTCATCAAATCTGATTGAAGACTAGAATTTCCCTGTCATTCTCAGAGTTCACCCACATCACATCTCCAAAATGCTAACAGAACAATTAATACTTTTTTCTCAGTTTCGTTACTAATTAATAATTATAATAATAATTGTAATAATTATACTCTGTTGGTAACAACACTACCATTTTAGGGTTAAACACGTAACGAGTGCAAAGAAATCAAATCTTTATTACTTTATACACTAATAATTATCGTTACAACTTTATCCAACATAGAAAGCGAGTAACTCCGTTACACCAGTCTTACTCTGGATAAATCTTACTTTTAATTAATTAAAGATGAAAATTAAAGCTAATTCCATTCTTTATGAAAATACTTTATTTCTTCATAAACTGAGTGAACAACTACTTCCTATTTCACATAGAAATCCTTGAGTTTATCTCCCATTTAAGATAACCGACATTTTCTGATGACTTATCATTACATATTACATCTTTTGTAGAAGATGTAATGTGATGGACCCTAGGTTTAGTACAAACAGCCATTAAAGAAACAGATATTAGTGCGATTAGACATAATGAAGACAAATATATGAAGTGGGTGTGGTCTTGTAATACATTAGAATAAATGAGATGACTTAAACTACGACCTTAAAACAAAAAAAAAAAAAACATGAAAAATTTCTTGGACCTAATGGAATTGGGAAAAGCTCTATAATAATAGGCTGTGTCTTCTAACAACTGAGGGTTATGGAGAAATCACACGTGATTTCTTTCTTTCTTTTTTAATTATGCTGTTACACTTTAGTGAGTTAGTTATTGCTTTCGCCTGCAGAGAAACGAACATTTGTAAGAATCGATTTTGATGCGCAGATGGGTGAGCGAAGTGGAATACTAACAACTGTCCAATCAAATAAAGATCGAAAGATACAGACAGCAAATGACAATGACTTCCACCTAAACATACTCGTAATTGTGGCTGTGGAGTTTAAATCTAAGTATAAAGCAAAACGATAAGTTTGGGTTTTTGACTTTTGCCGACCCTGATTTAGCAGTGTAAGACTAGAGGGAAGGCAGCTAGTCATCATCATCCACCGCCAACCCTTGGGCTACACTTTTACCAACGAATAGTGGGATTGACCGCTACATTATAACTTCCCCACGGCTGAAAGAATGAGCATGTTTGGTGTGACGGGGATTCGAACCCGCAACCATCAGATTATGAGTCGAGCGCCCTAACTACCTGACCATGCCGGGTCTGAAACGATGGGTATCGAAACCTGATTTTGAGCAGCATAAGCTTTCAGACATACGACAGAGCCAGTTTGGGGGACAGCAAATGAAGTCATTGTTTTTTGTTAAACACAACGCGATCCAATGGGTCACCTGTGCTAAGCTCATAACGTGTATCGAAACTCAGATTTTAGCCACGGGGAGAGAGAGTCGTAGAACTTTTACATTTAATCGAAATATATTGAAAGAATGTTCTTGCATACCATCTAATTACTTCTTTTTCGACTTGCCATGACGAGGTGGTTAAGGCACTCGACTCGTATTCAGAGGTTTGCAGGTTCGAATCCCCGTCACACCAAACATGCTCGCCCTTTCAGCCATAGGGGCGTTATAATGTACCGGTTAATCCCACTATTCGTTGGTAAAATAATGGCACAACAGTTGGCGGTGAGTGGTGATTACTAGCTGCTCTCCCTCTAGTCTTACACCGTCTTAAGGACAGCTAGCGCAGATAGCCCTCGTGTAGCTTTGTGCGAAATGTAAACCAAACTTCTTTATCAGTTTGCATTAACATCCCAATGTAACCTAGCAGTTAAGAAAAGAAACTAGAAACTAGGTGGTGTAAAACCTCACTTAGAATAAATGTTTAAATACCTGACGCGGAAGTAATTGTGCAGAATAGTTTGGTTTCAATAACAACTGTGTCAGTATAACCTAGAGGACAGCACAATCTAAATTTATTTTAACATGATAGTATGTTATTTTCGTTTCTGGATAGTCTTAACTTAACCGTCTAAGATCTGTGATATCATGTTTAATACTTTTACTTTATATCACTGCACACTTGGTCAGTGGTAATCTTACGGATATACAACGATAAAATCTGGGGTTCGATCCCTCGTGGTGGAAATATTGGCGATAACCTTTTGTTAAAACAAACGAAAAGCTTTAAGTCAGTATTTTTGTACTGTATTAGCTTACAAAATGTTAAACTCAAACGTCTACTGTAATTGGAGGAAGATATATGAAGCTGTCCTCTAGTGACAAAAAAAGGTATACATCGAAACAACTGATAGACTTCTCAAAAGGAAATACCTTTACCTCTATATGTGTAAACTGGTAAAGTCTAACATATTAGATAATAGATACATTTTACCACTAATACTGTTTTAAAAGATAATTTATGGCTTTTTGACCAATCACAGATTAGAGTATATTAACTAAGATTTATGTTAACTAAATGACCTATCACAGATCAGAGTACGTTAACTACGATTTATATTAATAAATAACTTATAAAATAATCACCACGTACCTTAAAAATGTTAAACAACATATTTGTTGCCTAGGAAACAATGTAACTAGAATAATAATATGACATTATACATCAAGTATACACATAACTGTAAGAACATAGAAAATGTCACGTCGTCACTTACTGTACATCTTTTACTTAGCTCTATGACAACAGTGTTATTTAACGGTAGATAATTTTAATTGTTGTCGTTGTATTCTTCATTGTTGTACAAAGACGAAATGTCATGTGTACAAGTAATCACGAAGAATAACAAAGTTTTATTACTCAATAAACCTAACCATTGACAACAGTGTTATTTAAGGGTAGATAATTTTAATTGTTGTCGTTGTATTCTTTATTGTTGTACAATGACGAAATGTCATGTGTACAAGTAATCACGAAGAATAACAAAGTTTTATTATTCAATAAACCTAATTGTTGACAACAGTGTTATTTAACGGTAGATAATTTTAATTGTTGTCGTTGTATTCTTCATTGTTGTACAAAGACGAAATGTCATGTGTACAAGTAATCACGAAGAATAACAAAGTTTTATTACTCAATAAACTTAACCATTGACAACAGTGTTATTTAAGGGTAGATAATTTTAATTGTTGTCGTTGTATTCTTTATTGTTGTACAATGACGAAATGTCATGTGTACAAGTAATCACGAAGAATAACAAAGTTTTATTATTCAATAAACCTAATTGTTGACAACAGTGTTGTTTAAAGGTAGATAATTTTATTAAAAAATAATATTTTTTTTATTATTGTACAATGACGAAATGTCTATTTTCTCGGTGTTAATACGAGAAATCATTGTGAATTCAAAGTAATTTTAATCATTTCAGTGCATAATAGTTTGGAACTTTTTTATGCAATGTTCTTATGTGAGTACCAGCAAATAAGCTTGAAATAATCAGGTTGTTACTTTAATTCGAGTTGAAAGCGGGACAAGTTGTTTGGTAGAGTGTTAGTGTGATGAAGTAGTAATATACTACTGGATTACAGTATGGTAGTTCGTAGTGTGTTATTTGTGATAAACACATTCAAGCTATATTCGGGAAAAAGCAAAATGTTTTTTTATATTTTTACTCAATAGATGGCAACACTAAAGATATAAGCGGCTACCTTCATGTTATAAATTTCATCTGTGACTTTTCATAATTTAATAAAATAAACATTGAATGTTTGAGTTAAACTTTATATTACTATTGTACTTATCTATGTATAGTTACTTATTCCAATAGGTACATCTAAACATATATATCTGGTTTCATTCTTTAACCAGGGTTATTTTTAGAGTTTTCTGTATGACAAAGTACTGCAGTGCTATATTAGTAGACTCTCACCAAGATTATTGAAAGAGTTCTCTTATGATGATATGGTAGTTGATAGTGATGAAGTAGTAATATACTACTGGACTACAGTATGGTAGTTGGTAGTATGTTATTGTGATGAAGTAGTAATATACTACTGGACTACTTTATGGTAGTTGGTAGTATGTTATTGTGATGAAGTAGTAATATACTACTGGACTACAATATGGAAGTTGGTAGTATGTTATTGTGATGAAGTAGTAATATACTACTGGACTACAATATGGTAGTTGGTAGTATGTTATTGTGATGAAGTAGTAATATACTACTGGACTACACTTTATGGTAGTTGGTAGTATGTTATTGTGATGAAGTAGTAATATACTACTGGACTACAATATGGTAGTTGGTAGTATGTTATTGTAATGAAGTAGTAATATACTACTGGACTACAATATGGTAGTTGGTAGTATGTTATTGTGATGAAGTAGTAATATACTACTGGACTACAATATGGTAGTTGGTAGTATGTTATTGTGATGAAGTAGTAATATACTACTGGACTACAATATGGTAGTTGGTAGTATGTTATTGTGATGAAGTAGTAATATACTACTGGACTACAGTATGGTAGTTGGTAGTATGTTATTGTAATGAAGTAGTAATATACTACTGGACTACAATATGGAAGTTGGTAGTATGTTATTGTGATGAAGTAGTAATATACTACTGGACTACAATATGGTAGTTGGTAGTATGTTATTGTGATGAAGTAGTAATATACTACTGGACTACAATATGGTAGTTGGTAGTATGTTATTGTGATGAAGTAGTAATATACTACTGGACTACAGTATGGTAGTTGGTAGTATGTTATTGTGATGAAGTAGTAATATACTACTGGACTACAATATGGTAGTTGGTAGTATGTTATTGTGATGAAGTAGTAATATACTACTGGACTACAATATGGTAGTTGGTAGTATGTTATTGTGATGAAGTAGTAATATACTACTGGACTACAATATGGTAGTTGGTAGTATGTTATTGTAATGAAGTAGTAATATACTACTGGACTACAATATGGTAGTTGGTAGTATGTTATTGTGATGAAGTAGTAATATACTACTGAACTACAGTATGGTAATTGGTAGTATGTTATTGTGATGAAGTAGTAATATACTACTGGACTACAGTATGGTAGTTGGTAGTATGTTATTGTGATGAAGTAGTAATATGCTACAGGACTACAGTATGGTAGTTGGTAGTATGTTATTGTGATGAAGTAGTAATATACAGTATGGTAGTTGGTAGTATGTTATTGTGATAAAGTTGTAATATACTACTGGACTACAGTATGGTAGTTGGTAGTATGTTATTGTGATGAAGTAGTAATATACTACTGGACTACTTTATGATAGTTGGTAGTATGTTATTGTGATGAAGTAGTAATATACAGTATGGTAGTTGGTAGTATGTTATTGTGATGAAGTAGTAATATACAGTATGGTAGTTGGTAGTATGTTATTGTGATGAAGTAGTAATATACAGTATGGTAGTTGGTAGTATGTTATTGTGATGAAGTAGTAATATACTACTAAACTACTTTATGGTAGTTGGTAGTATGTTATTGTGATGAAGAAGTAATATACAGTATGGTAGTTGGTAGTATGTTATTGTGATGAAGTAGTAATATACTACTGGACTACTTTATGGTAGTTGGTAGTATGTTATTGTGATGAAGTAGTAATATACTACTGGACTGCGTTATGGTAGTTGGTAGTATGTTATTGTGATGAAGTAGTAATATACTACTGGACTACAGTATGGTAGTTGGTAGTATGTTATTGTGATGAAGTAGTAATATACTAC
Source organism: Tachypleus tridentatus (assembly GCF_004210375.1). Taxonomy (NCBI): domain Eukaryota; kingdom Metazoa; phylum Arthropoda; class Merostomata; order Xiphosura; family Limulidae; genus Tachypleus; species Tachypleus tridentatus. The sequence goes on along the minus strand of NC_134828.1, from coordinate 30,867,121 downwards.
TGGACTACAGTATGGTAGTTGGTAGTATGTTATTGTGATGAAGTAGTAATATACTACTGGACTACAGTATGGTAGTTGGTAGTATGTTATTGTGATGAAGTAGTAATATACTACTGGACTACTTTATGGTAGTTGGTAGTATGTTATTGTGATGAAGTAGTAATATACTACTGGAGTACAATATGGTAGTTGGTAGTATGTTATTGTGATGAAGTAGTAATATACAGTATGGTAGTTGGTAGTATGTTATTGTGATGAAGTAGTAATATACAGTATGGTAGTTGGTAGTATGTTATTGTGATGAAGTACTAATATACTACTGGACTACAGTATGGTAGTTGGTAGTATGTTATTGTGATGAAGTAGTAATATATTACTGGACTACAGTATGGTAGTTGGTAGTATGTTATTGTGATGAAGTAGTAATATACAGTATGGTAGTTGGTAGTATGTTATTGTAATGAAGTAGTAATATACTACTGGACTACTTTATGGTAGTTGGTAGTATGTTATTGTGATGAAGTAGTAATATACAGTATGGTAGTTGGTAGTATGTTATTGTGATGAAGTAGTAATATACTACTGGACTACTTTATGGTAGTTGGTAGTATGTTATTGTGATGAAGTAGTAATATACTACTGGACTACTTTATGGTAGTTGGTAGTATGTTATTGTGATGAAGTAGTAATATACTACTGGACTACAGTATGGTAGTTGGTAGTATGTTATTGTGATGAAGTAGTAATATACTACTGGACTACAGTATGGTAGTTGGTAGTATGTTATTGTGATGAAGTAGTAATATACTACTGGACTACAGTATGGTAGTTGGTAGTATGTTATTGTGATGAAGTAGTAATATACTACTGGACTACTTGGTAGGTAGTGGTAGTATGTTATTGTTATGAAGTAGTAATATACAGTATGGTAGTTGGTAGTATGTTATTGTGATGAAGTAGTAATATACTACTGGACTACTTTATGGTAGTTGGTAGTATGTTATTGTGATGAAGTAGTAATATACTACTGGACTGCTTTATGGTAGTTGGTAGTATGTTATTGTGATGAAGTAGTAATATACTACTGGACTACAGAATGGTAGTTGGTAGTATGTTATTGTGATGAAGTAGTAATATACTACTGGACTACAGCATGGTAGTTGGTAGTATGTTATTGTGATGAAGTAGTAATATACTACTGGACTACTTTATGGTAGTTGGTAGTATGTTATTGTGATGAAGTAGTAATATACTACTGGACTACAGCATGGTAGTTGGTAGTATGTTATTGTGATGAAGTAGTAATATACTACTGGACTACTTTATGGTAGTTGGTAGTATGTTATTGTGATGAAGTAGTAATATACAGTATGGTAGTTGGTAGTATTTTATTGATGAGTAGTAATATACTACTGGACTACTTTATGGTAGTTGGTAGTATGTTATTGTGATGAAGTAGTAATATACAGTATGGTAGTTGGTAGTATGTTATTGTGATGAAGTAGTAATATACTACTGGACTACTTTATGGTAGTTGGTAGTATGTTATTGTGATGAAGTAGTAATATACTACTGGACTGCTTTATGGTAGTTGGTAGTATGTTATTGTGATGAAGTAGTAATATACTACTGGACTACAGTATGATAGTTGGTAGTATGTTATTGTGATGAAGTAGTAATATACTACTGGACTACAGTATGGCAGTTGGTAGTATGTTATTGTGATGAAGTAGTAATATACTACTGGACTACAGTATGGTAGTTGGTAGTATGTTATTGTGATGAAGTAGTAATATACTACTGGACTACAGTATGGTAGTTGGTAGTGTGTTATTGTGATGATGTAGTAATATACTACTGGACTACTTTATGGTAGTTGGTAGTGTGTTAGTGTGATGAAGTAGTAATATACTACTGGACTACAGTATGGTAGTTGGTAGTGTGTTATTGTGATGATGTAGTAATACACTACTGCACTTTATACTGGGTGCCATTTTGAACGACATTTTAGCGTGACTAATCACAAACTGGTTAGAACGTTCTGATAAAGGGGTTAGAGGATTCAGGTACGTTGAGGTGAAAATCGATATTTTTTTACTCCAACGCTGTTTCGAAATCTGGGGAACCAAACGATAACGTAGTCAACGCTCTATGGCTAGTGCAGAGCATTGTAATCAGATGGCGGATCTCCAGGGGCCTCTTCTCGAAAATCCAATTTCCTAATTGGTTTTCAGATTAGCATTAGTCGTCCATTCTCCTCAGAGGCAACAGCGAGATAAATGTGATACCTTCTTGCAGCAGGCACGCGTTAGCCAGTCAACTGATTGGTCCTGACGTTCGAACGTTTTTCTTCTTTATTATTGTTTTATACTCAAGCAAAAGTTTCATTAGGGAAGTCAAAAGGCAGATAAAGAATGACGTCAGTTACACACGTTTATGTACCGATAATTACTTTGACGCTTTCATTCCAGCAATGGTTAATAAGGCTGTCATTATGGTTTCGTGCTCACGAGAGGCAGACGGGGACGTCACCTTTAGCTCGTGCTACACACCTGGTTAATGGCCGTGCATCATCGTTATTCGCTCTATATTCTAAATGTATGGAGAGTTCGCCTGTTACGAGTTCCACGTGATGAAGTCGTTTTTGTGATTAAACGATAAAGTTTGGTAAAAAAAATTACCCCTTCCAAAAGGAAAAGTTATCGCACTGAATCATCTATATAATTTTACCCTTAACATCACCAATGTGCTGTGGGAAAACAAAGAAAATAGTTTTGTTTTAAACTATCTGCGCTATTTTCAAACGATAGACTGAGGGTTTGTTTGTTTGTTTGTTTTGAATTTCGCGCAAAGCTACTCGAGGGCTATCTGCGTTAGCCGTCCCTAATTTAGCAGTGTAAGACTAGAGGGAAGGCAGCTAGTCGTCGCCACCCACCACCAACTCTTGGGCTACTCTTTTACCAACGAATAGTGGGATTGGCCGTCACATTATAACGCCCCCACGGCTGAAAGGGCGAGCATATTTGGTGCGACCAGGATTCGAACCAGAGATCATCGGATTACGAGTCGAACGCCTTAACACGCTTAGCCATGCCGGGTCACATACTTGAGGGAAGATAGTTAGTGAACACAGACTATCACCATATCGGGAGCTACTCCAGTCAACTAGTCGGACGTAGCCATCATTCTAATAGCGCCCTCACAACCACAAAGTGTGCAATGCAACTTTTTGTGGCATTAATGGGATGCGAGCCATGGGTCTACAGTAAACCACATTAACCTCTGAGCTGCGATCGGCCCAGCTGTTGCGAAACTCTGCGTGAAAAAAAATCTTAAATTAACACTATTTTATGAGACAGATCCATCGTGACTTTACCTACTGATTATAAGCATTATTTTATTACAACGTACGTACCTATTACACAGTAAGTAAGATTACTTTTCTAAAACTGGTACGATCATTTTTAAGTTTTAATATTTTCAACAATTTTAACATTTCAACTCGTAAAACGTTCATTTCCGTTAAAACTTGTAAACTTGAGATAATCGTACTAGTAACCTAAACGTCAAACCTGCTCCGAAAATGAACGTTACTTACCTCAAAGATGCAATTTGTAATACATTATAGAATGGAATAATATTGACAAGTAATATCCACGGAACATCTGATTCTTATAACGTGTTGAAACTGTTCGGTTTTTCTTTTTAAAACAACTAACTTTTTACGTCCTGTAAGATGAGTAACTAATTTGACAATAAAAGGTGACTTTTTTCATGTAACTTTGGTTTAAAGTATAGTAACTGCGAACAAAATTAAATTAATTAGAAATACATCAAAAAACATTATTTGTCTTTTGGTTTTCTCAGAAGTCTTTGGCATGAAATTTCTTGCACGTTTTTGTTCAGAAAACTCTTTAATTTTCCACTCACAAGAGGTGTTTATTTGACATCACGGCATTTCTATAACGGTTTTGTTTTTCTTTAAATATACCGAAAGCAAATACGTTTCTCTACCGTTTCATTGTTCTTCGGGTGGATACAAAACTTGAAGCGGAAACTTTACAACATGAAGCGAATATTCAATATTCTTGAAGCTTGGAGTTTATTCTTAGTAACAAACGTACTCAAACTTTTTATTTCTTTGTTGAATCTAAAATAGAGTTGTTCTAACCAGCAGGGCCAATTGGGAAACATAAAGAACCCACCCAATAAACAAGCAACTCTCAGTAAACCTTGTTCATAAGTTAGTTAACACTAACGACTGAACAGAAGCATTAGTGGTATTTAGTATACAAAATTCGACAGATACTCGAGGAACTTTGTGGCTAGAGAAAGATGATAAGCCTATAATTTACGGTGGTGATGGTGATGTGAACTCTGACGGATGTCTAGGGAGCCAGTATTTATTATCACACTTTCCGAATAAAAAAATGACACGGTTATTGTGATTCATAAACTAAAGTTCGAGTGCTTAACAGTAAATGAATAATAGAGACTTTTTATTTTTTTAGTGCGTGATAATACAGCAACCGAGTAAGGTTCGCATTTTTAAAGTGATATTTTGATTGGTTTACTAATATGATTAGCCTATTAAAATCTCAGTTTTTGACATATAGTCTAATTCCTATCTGCGCCAGCCCTCCCTAATGTAGGATTAGAGGGAAGGCAGATAGTCATCACCACCCACCGCCAACTCTTGGGCAACTCTTTTCTCAACGAATAGTGGGATTGACCGTTACATTGTAACGTCTTCACGACTGAAGGGGAACATGTTTAGTGCAACGGGGAATAAATCTCGTATTGCTGTACAAGTATTTACTTACTTATTATATTTTTATGCTAGCGCCATCATGTTATAATCATGGTTTAAGATAACTGTTAAACAGTTGTTCATAGGAGTTATACCTTTAAGAAACTTAGCTGTTTTAAAAAATGAGTCTACTTAAGCTTTCGATTTCTTTTACCCTAAAAAAAAACAAACCGAGTAATAAACGCTTTAAAGTTAAAAATTCCTTTTAATGGAGACCTATTGGGTTTAGAAAATTCCAATTTACTTTTCACAAAGTCAGTTCAAAGATACTTTGCTGAAAGTAAACATTAGGAAAAATTAAAATCCGATATCCACAAAAATAGTCAAAACAATTTCCAGTGTATCAAGTAACCATGACGAAATTTTGTGGAATGGACGACAACTACTCTGTTGTAGAAACTCAAGTTTTGAGGACGACGTTTCGAAAGCTTTTTTGCCTTCATTCAGTTAAATTTCATTATTAGTACTTTCTCTGCATAATCAATCAAATAGTACAAGTAATTATGATTGAAAGCCACGTAAAAAACGAAAAATTTTTTGCTTACTGAAATCAGACTAGTTTGATTCAACAATTTGTTTCTCATCGCAAAAAATACCTTACAGTTTTATAATAATTACACATATTCCTCAATTAATTTTCCAGTATGATAGTTTATTGTTAATTGTTCGCAGGCGTGTTTGGTGCCATACGACTAATAAAAGCTTCTTGGAATGTTGCTGCCATCTATTGGTGAGTAATGCAACAACATTATTTATTTTGAACGAGAGAATTGAAATCAGCTCATTTTTCTGTGCGATATTGTACTTGTGAGTTAGACCAAGCGAATGTTTTAAACATCTTTGATGGCTTTCTGGGCTCTCTGTGGTATCTCTTGAATTCTAGATAAATTCCTACTCTCAAGAATGTGACCGACTACAATTTTCTAATTTTAATAATTTGATGGAAAATTCTGGTAATTCATTTAACTGGTATATAAAGAACTCAAATGGTAAAATAAATATATCTGTTTCTCAAATAACAAACACATGCTTTTGCATTTCTTGTTAGTTTAGATTTCAACTGTCTATAAGAATCCACGAAAACCGGAAGTGATGTTTTCTACAAAACATAACTGCCTGGCCCTGCATGACCAAGTGTGTTAAGGCGTGCGACTCGTAATCTGAGGGTGGCGGGTTCGAATCTTGGTCGCACCAAACATGCTCGCCCTTTCATTCGTAGGGGCGTTATAATGTTACGGTCAATCCCACTATTCATTGGTAAAAGAGTAGCCCAAGAGTTGGCGGTGGGTGGTGTTGACTAGCTGTCTTTCCTCTGATCTTACATTACTAAATTAGAGAGGGCTAGCACATATAGTTCTCGAATAGCTTTGTGCAAAATTCAAAACAAACAAACAAACAAACAAACATAACTGCCTGCTCACAGAACGTGCACTGTAAGGAAGAGGACAACTCTTTAACCAAAGACATGCTAGAGGGGACTTGAAAAAACAACTGTGAGCATGACGGATGTGTGTATAGTGGAGGTTTCGCCTAGTATTTGGTGTAGTGTTGCGTGTGTACATTCACTTGAGTAACTGTGGAATATATGACTCAATCTTAATTTAACGAAACGTTTCGAAACCTAAACAAAATGGCAGAAAGCCTCGACTTAATAAAGTCCTGTAGTGGAAGATAATAAGGAAATAGCAATAGAAGTAGGATCTGAAAGCTCAATAAAGACATTTTAATTACACCACAGAACTGCAATGAAGTTTTTCTTTTTAAATACTTCTTGAACAAAAGATATTGAGTTAATGAATGTAGCAAAATTATTAACTAGACCGAAGGCGCTGAATTGGAGACCGCAGGATATTATCATGGGGGCAAATAGTTTTAATGTACTCAGTGTTTATCGATCCATTAGATTGTGAGACTTCACCCAGGAAGCAAAATCTTCTGAGGGGGTTGTGGTGATAAAGTTTGATAATCTCTGGACTAGACTATTTAAACAGTTTATATATCTATTGTATTCGAGACGCTGTAGCAGATAACAAATGGGTCTTATGCTTCCAATTGCTGTGACTTTCTAGATGTAACGTCTTCTTCGGGCAACCTAGTAAATTTATTATTATATTTTATAATGGGAAGTAATCAAGGTAAAATCACGTCTTTTGTTTCTATTGTGAACCTTAAAAAATCGATCAAGGCGATTGTTAAAAAGAGGCATTGGTTAAATAAGCTTTTTTCCAAATAATGGAAAATAAAGGAAATATTGTATACTTAACTTTAGTCCTTCTTCAGAAGATGTATCTTTAGGGACCGTGTAACAAATCATGGAGATAAGTAATATATAAGATATATAACAAATAATTTAAATGAAATGAACAAAGAACAAGAATAATGGATTTCCTGTTCCTGTTTCTCTCAGCTCTATCTTTTGTTATTCTATTATAAATAAAAGTAGTAATTTCAACTATGTGAAATAAGGAAGGTTGGGGTCAAAAGGTCCCTATGGCAAGTGCACGTGCAAATGACGCACGCCCTTTACAAACTGAAACTTGCCTCCTACATTTATGTTTTCTCAAATTCTCTTGAACTACAGATTAATGAAAAAGTACAGGGTGTTGTTAGAAAATCTGATTTCTTCCCACGTTTATATTTCTGCTAATTAGCACAGTAATTCATCTTTTTATTCAGGGTTCTAGGCGAATTTATCTGCATAACTCAACCCATCCTTTCACTTATGCAGGTTATAATTCATAAAACGTCGTAGTGTAAAAATATGTTAAGAAAAAGGAATGAAAATTGTCTCACGTTATACTTCAGGATATTTTGTTTGTTTTAAAGTGATGCAAAGAGTATGAACCAATAAGAGAACGCTACAGCAATGTACAATAATAGAATGTTTATAAAGTGATTTAACTAGACAGTGATGCAAAGAGTATGAATCAATAAGAGTATGAATCAATAAGAGAACGCTACAGCAATGTACAATAATAGAATGTTTATAAAGTGATTTAACTAGACAGTGATGCAAAGAGTATGAATCAATAAGAGAACGCTACAGCGATGTACAATAATAGAACGTTCATAAAGTGATTTAACTAGACAGTGATGCAAAGAGTATGAATCAATAAGAGAACGCTACAGCGATGTACAATAATAGAACGTTTACAAAGTGATTTAACTAGACAGTGACGCAAAGAGTATGAATCAATAAGAGAACGCTACAGCGATGTACAATAATAGAATGTTTACAAGGTTACTTAGCTAGATTGTGGTGCAGAGAGTGTTAGTTAATAATAGAACGTTGAAGTGTTATACCATAATAAACCGCTTACAAATTGACTTAGAAAACTACTTATAAGAAAAAACATGTATATCTCTACCACCAAAATAGTTACTATTTCAGGCATTACGCAGTATAATCAAATTATGAATGGTAAATAGAGTGTGGTTCTTATCTATAACAAGTTAAAACTTAGCATTCTATTTCTCTGCAAGATGTTTCACGGTTTTTTAGACGTTTGGAGAGTGTTTGTTTATTTTGTGTGTGTTTTTTAATTTTGCGGAAAGTTGCAATAGACGTCTCTAATTTAACAGTGATTGACTATGGGGAATGTAGTTAGTCAGAACCACCCACCGCCAACTCTTGGGCTACTTTTTTATTACCAACGAATAGTGGGATTGATCGTAACATATAACGCCTTCACGGTTGAAAGGACGAGCATGTTTGGTGCGACTGGGATTCGAACCGCAACCCTGGAATTACGATTCGAGTCTCTTAACCCCCCCCCCCCCATTGATACGAATAAGCTGTTTTGAAACAAATAATATCCATTTACTGACAAGACCTAGTGATTATTTTTGCATACTGCGTGGAAAAAAATCTTGTTATTTGTACCTCTAACTTGGGGATAACTAAAGGTCATGAGTTGACTATGTGGTGAAATTGCGATGTAAGAGTGACAGTCAATCTCTTAGCGTGTGTGGTAGGGTTATATTACTGACTGGTTGTCTTCTCTCTGGTCATAAGTTCAAAATTAGGGTTGGCAGCAAGCTTCTTTAGTAGCTTTGCCTTAAACATAAAATAAAAAACACAGAAAACTATGTTTTGTCACAAAACCACGTGTACTAGCTGAACCAATCATTTTATGGCTTATTCCGACAGTAGAAGCAAGTTCTTTTTATTATTATTTTTTTTTAGAAATGAAACAAGACTTAAAAAACAACTCGATTCACACTTTTATTTAAGGTTAAAAGTGCGTTTACTCTAAATTTAGATCTACATACACACACGCACACACGCACGCAAACGTTTTCATTTTTAAAAAAATTATAAAATGAAGGCACTGTTTACACTCACTTGTATTATTCGATTCTACAGAAAAAGTTGGTTAGGGCGCTCGACTCGTAATCTGAAGGTTGTGGGTTCGAATCCCTATCCCATCAAACATGCTCACCCTTTCAGCTGTGAGGGCGTTATAAAGTGGTGGTCATTTCCACTATTCGTTATTAGAAGAGTAGCCCAAGAGTTGGCGGTTGGTGGTGATGACTAGCTAGCTTCCTTCGCTCTTGTCTTACACTACTAAATTAGGGACAGCTAGCGCAGATAGCCATCGTGTAGTTTTGCGCGAAATTAAAAAAAACAACCAAATAAAGAACAAGTACACAGAATTTTAGTGATTCAAATTTAAATTGTTCGAAGATTTCCTCAAGTTAGAGTAAGAAGAGATATGAAAAATAGAAAATAAAGGAAAACATAGACAGTGTGACTTTCACCAGTTAACAGTTAAAATTGGGGTGTACAAACATGGTATTGTCGTACCTAATCCAATTGCTTTGAAAAGCTGCTGTCTAACTCAAACAAATGACGTAGTTTAGCTCTAAAATCAATATCTAATTTGACTAAAGAAGCATACGAGTGTATTATTTGTGAGGAAAGGAAATACGACTTATTTTTCTGAAGGCTTTTTCACAAAACCGATCTGCACTATTTCTTTCTCTTGCGGATGAATATCTACAGCAATTTGAAGTTTTATACGCAATATTCTGGTTTGTTTGTTTTGTTGTTTGCCCTGTTGCCCAGAAGGTGTACAAACGTGAAAAATCGACTAATGACGAGATCTAACATATTTCTCTCCGCCCTTCGATCAGAAACACCAACCACACAGTGTTGTTTCAGCAGCATAAGGCACTGAGTTATCCAATAAAAATCGTCTGCGTATTATAATACCTCTGCATGCGCACGTTCCTCCTAAAGACACGCAACAGCAGTTTGCGCGAGCTACTTTCACTGGTAGACGCTGTAGTTCTATACAAAATTTCTTATTCATGGTAAATTTAAATTTTATGTTCTCAAACACTTATTTTGTTGCTTTACGTGCTTAAAAAACATACATTTGTTTATAACTTTAAGTTTTTTTCTTATTTTTTCCAACTCGATTTCCGTTTTCGCTTCTGTTTACTTTTTTTTTCTAACCTCCTTAATAAATCTTCCTTTGATGGTATGGTTTTTAAAACAGTTATTACAATAAATCCACGATGAAGATTTCTTAGTTAACGGTCATCTAAGTCAGATTGTTCGTAGGTAAGAGAGCATGTAAGAGATTGTTATTAGTAATATAGTAACTCACTAAATTTGTAAGTTTGCACCATTCATAACAAAACTCTGACACACTTTATTTTTTGTACAAGTCAGTTAAGTTGTTTATTTTAGAACATTTGAACAAGTAAACATATAGGAATATCTAGGCCTAACCGTTCCTAATTTTAGACTGCTATACTAGAAAGGGGGTAGCTAATCGAGAGAGCTCACCGACAACTGTTTGGCTACTATGCTAACCGAATAGTGAGATTTGGACATTACTTCTATAACCCACACAACTCCAAAGTATCGAGCAACAAGACGCCTATCATCGCGTGTTCTCGTATTTACAAACCAGACAAGCTTAACACTAAGCCATTGTCGGCCATCTTTATATTAATCAAAACGTAAACATTTGAAATAAAGAGGAATTCTTTCTGAACTCCGAAAAGATTATTTGTAATAATAAATTAAATCACAAGAAAAATCTAAATTATGAAGGCCTTAAAATTTTCCGTTAGGCTTATATCTTCGAAGACTTCCTGTGCGATAACCCTAAGCCTATAAACTGTATCACAATTTACGTTAATCACCACGGCAACGTGATGTAGGACCAACATAAAATTCACACCCGCTCTAACCGCGTTGTAACTGAAAACAAGGTTGCTATAAATAAATTCGCTTTCACTAAGACAGGATTTTGTCACCAGGTGGAGAAATTACTTTGATGGTATTATCCAATAGCCTTTTGCGGACTGTGTTTTCGTGATACGTTGACATGAGTTACGGCTGAATTATTCATTTCACATAACCTATAAAACAAGCATAGCAGTTAACCAAGGTTAGGAAAATTATATCTAACTGAATTTTAAGTCTCCATTTCATCGAGTCTCATAAGTAGAAATTAAGTTATAGTTGGAATAAAACCTTTATGAAACAGAATATTAAAATGAAAGAAAATATAATATTACGTCATCTTTTAACTGGAAACATTTTTATATTAATTGATTTCATTCGACTTAAATTTTCTTTATAAAACAAAACAAAAACTTAAATATGTTTGAATTATTCATACAAATTTAATATGTGGGTTAATAAAACTTAAAAAATCATCTCTTAAAAGTGGTTTCCAATTTCGCTACTCGGATAAAAATAGCCGTATAGACAGTGGGTGGTGCTGATTGGTCTTCCTCCATCTGAGTAGAAATGATTGACAAAAGAATAGAACATTCGAGAAAAAAAATAAACCCTGAGTGTCAGTATTATGCCCGTTATTCATGGTCAGGAAATGAATCATTCTTTTTCGTCGTTGTAATTGTTGTTCATACAGTAAGTGTTGTTGTAATTGTTGTTTATACAGTAAGTGTCGTTGTAATTTTTTGTTCATACAGAAAGTGTTGTTGTAATTGTTGTTTATACAGTAAGTGTCGTTGTAATTGTTGTTCATACAGTAAGTGTTGTTGTAATTGTTGTTTATACAGTAAGTGTTGTTGTAATTGTTGTTCATACAGAAAGTGTCTTTGTAATTGTTGTTTATACAGTAAGTGTCGTTGTAATTGTTGTTCATACAGTAAGTGTTGTTGTAATTGTTGTTCATACAGAAAGTGTCTTTGTAATTGTTGTTTATACAGTAAGTGTCGTTGTAATTGTTGTTTATACAGTAAGTGTCGTTGTAATTGTTGTTCATACAATACGTGTCTTTGTAACTGTTGTTTATACAGTAAGTGTCGTTGTAATTGTTGTTCATACAGAAAGTGTTGTTGTAACTGTTGTTTATACAGTAAGTGTTGTTGTAATTGTTGTTCATACAGTAAGTGTCGTTGTAATTGTTGTTTATACAGTATGTGTCGTTGTAATTGTTGTTCATACAATACGTGTCTTTTTAACTGTTGTTTATACAGTAAGTGTCGTTGTAATTGTTGTTTATACAGTAAGTGTCGTTGTAATTGTTGTTTATACAGTAAGTGTCGTTGTAATTGTTGTTTATACAGTAAGTGTCGTTGTAATTGTTGTTCATACAGAATGTCTTCAGCCATGTATTGTTGTTTTGGTACAGTAAGTCATCGCCATGTATTGTAAGTTGTTCAGTGTATATACAGTCATGTGTCAGTTGTATTGTACTGTTGTTTATGTCATCAGTATGTATTGTACTTGTAATTGTTGTTCATACAGTAAGTGTCGTTGTATTGTTGTTTGGTTTAAATGTCATCAGCCATGTATTATACTCTGAGTTACTGTCATAGCCATGTATTGTACTGCGCTGGTTGAGAAATTCACTATTATTGTATGTTCTTTTAAATGCCATCAGCCATGTATTGTACTGTTCTGGTTTAGTAATGCTATCAGCCATGTGTTGTACTGTTCTGGTTTAGTAATGTCATCAGCCATGTATTGTACTGTTCTGGTTTAGTAATGTCATCAGCCATGTATTGTACTGTTCTGGTTTAGTAATGTCATCAGCCATGTATTGTACTGTTCTGGTTTAGTAATGTCATCAGCCATGTATTGTACTGTTCTGGTTTAGTAATGTCATCAGCCATGTATTGTACTGTTCTGGTTTAGTAATGTCATCAGCCATGTATTGTACTGTTCTGATTTAGTCATGTCATCAGCCATGTATTGTACTGCGCTGGTTGAGAAATGTCGTCAGCCATGTATTGTACTGTTCTGGTTTAGTAATGCCATCAGCCATGTATTGTACTGTTCTGGTTTAGTAATGCTATCAGCCATGTGTTGTACTGTTCTGGTTTAGTAATGTCATCAACCATGTGCTGTACTGTTCTGGTTTAGTAATGCCATCAGCCATGTATTGTACTGTTCTGGTTTAGTAATGTTATCAGCCATGTGTTGTACTGTTCTGGTTTAGTAATGTCATCAGCCATGTATTGTACTGTTCTGGTTTAGTAATGTCATCAACCATGTGTTGTACTGTTCTGGTTTAGTAATGTCATCAGCCATGTGTTGTACTGTTCTGATTTAGTAATGTCATCAGCCATGTATTGTACTGTTCTGGTTTAGTAATGTCATCAGCCATGTATTGTACTGTTCTGATTTAGTCATGTCATCAGCCATGTATTGTACTGCGCTGGTTGAGAAATGTCATCAGCCATGTATTGTACTGTTTTGGTTTAGTAATGTCATCAACCATGTGCTGTACTGTTCTGATTTAGTAATGTCATCAGCCATGTATTGTACTGTTCTGGTTTAGTAATGTCATCAGCCATGTATTGTACTGTTCTGGATTAGTCATGTCATCAGCCATGTATTGTACTGCGCTGGTTGAGAAATGTCATCAGCCATGTATTGTACTGTTTTGGTTTAGTAATGCCATCAGCCATGTATTGTACTGCGCTGGTTTAGTCATGTCACTAACTATATGCGGATCTGTACTGATTTTCTTGCGCCTTGATACATTTATTCATTCACGAGCTTCGTGTGTGTTTAAATGTAGTACAAACGCCATGTTTTACAGACAGTGATTACAGACTGTATTCACACACAACAGATAAGTTAATTCGTCTAGGGGCAATGTCTAGTCAACATGACACAGTTACTATATGACCACAAATACTGGACAAACTGATTGAGCAAGTGGGTACTAACAATCTTAAGGTACCAAAGCCAGGAACCACTCCCTGAGACAACTCAACTTATATCATGGAAATTCGCGTAGAGCTGTCGCGAATAAATTTGATAGGTTCGAACGAATGTTGGTGTGGTATTATTTCTAATTTCCCTGGGGGATTCAATGTTTATTACCCAAAGAGATGAGAGATGCCAGAATACAGGACTGAAACACACCTGAAACGGAGCATAGAAAGCAGCTGCCGTTGGAAAGGGTAATGGTGACTGTAATTAACCATTACCCTTTCCATTTCAATCTTTATATCATACGGTGTTGAAAAACTGGTGAACTATAACAATCAGACATTCCAGTACGTCGCTTCACGCTTCTGTGTCAAACGAGAGATAAATGGACAAAACACTCGGAAAACCCCGCAGTGAGGAACATTTTAAAGGTTGAGACAATCCTTCAAGATTGAGATGACGTATTGCCATACAAAAATAAAATGACAGAAACAAGTGACAATACCTGTTAACCGTTTTAAAATATTTTATGTGTGTTTTGAATCCAGATGGCTTACCTACTTTGAATTTTTATCTAATTGTTTTCTATCAAAGTATCGTACAACGTATCACAATAGACAGTGAGTGTATATGGTAACTAACTGGATGTATTTTTCCTTGTCATACTTGTCTTCAGGTTGTCTTAAGAGTTAAGATATCTTTTGATATATATATATATAAGTAACGTGACTTACGAAAATGAGGTTAACATCGCATAAGATTATTTATATTTGTTTGTTCTGTTTTTCAAATTTCGCGCAAAGCTTCACGAGAGCTATCTGCGCTAGCCGTTCCTAATTTAGCAGTGTAAGACTAGAGGGAGGTTAGTTAGTAATCATCACCCACCGCCAACTTTTGGATTACTCTTTTACCAACGAATAGTGAGATTCACGAGTACGGGCCCCTCGACACTGAACATGCTGTGATTGCTGGCTGACCTAGCCAGACGCGTGTAAAAGTTATTGGCTTCAAAAAGTACAGGCTGATGGGAGTAAGGTAGAAATGGTAAAACAAAAAAGACACGCACACTTAAGCTCTGTTAATATGAAACGTCAAAAAGGTGGGTTTTACAAACCAAAACCTAGAACAAACTATATGAACCAACTTATGTTGATAGTAACTTAGTTTGAGGCAACTGTGGACAGCTTTTGTCTAACCCAGAAGTTCCCCGATGGGACAGCGGTAAGTCTTCGGATTTAAAATGCTAAAATTAAGGGTTCGAATCCCCTCGTAGGACACAACAGATGGCATGATGTGGCTTTGATGTAACAAAAATACACATCTTGATCCAGAAATGACGTTTCGCTCTCTGTGCTGGGTGAGTTCCTGAAAACTAATCACAAATTTGCGTCAGTATTTAAAACTAAAGTGTCGATATTAATTTTTTTTTTCACGTTTACGACTTTAATAAATGTATTGTTTAGAATAGCTTTCCGTATATAAGAACGTATTGTTGTTTTTCTTCCAGTTGAAGGCTTGTTTTTGAATTTCGCGCAAAGCTGCTCAAGGGCTATTTGGGCTAGCCGTCCATAATTTAGCAGTGTAAGACTAAAGGGAAGGCAGCTAGTCATCACCACCCACCGCCACTTCTTGAATTACTCTTTTACCAATGAATAGTTGGATTGACCGTCACGTAATAACGCTCCATGGTTAAAAGGGCGAACATGTTTCGTGTGATGGGGTTTCGAACCCGCGACCCTCAGGTTACGAGTCGAGCGCCTTAACCACCTGGCCATGCCTGGCCTCAGTTGAAGGAGAGCGAAAGGTGGATGTTGTATTAACCAGATTATTTTACGTAATGTGCTTGCGACGTTGACGATATAAACTAATATAAAAGTTACACGCTTCGTAGAAATTGCTCAAATCTCTGATGGAACAGCGGTAAGTTTATGGACTCGTAACATTAAAATCCGTGGTTCGATTCCCGCCGGTGGACACAGCAGATATCTCTGTGAGGCTGTGTTCTAACAAACGGGAGAAGTTTAGAACCGCAAAGACCTTCAACTAGGAATTACTAATTTGAAGGCAAGATATTTCACAAAAATGCCAACTCACCACATTTTAAAAACGAGGCTTTTAACCTTGCTAAAGAGTTTTAACTCGGTTTCTCTGAAGAAAAAAAATTTCTTTTTGAGCTTTGATTAAAAACCAATAAATAATTTTTGAGCAATTTGCTGCTGATGTCACTGTTTGCAGTTTGCTTTGCTTGTTGCTCGTGAGGGAGAGTTTGGTTAATGGCGACTAAAATATGATGCCACCTTTAGTTTTAAATTTGAAACACACACACGCGCATGAAAACAATGAACAAAAAGTCCTAACGTTTATTCAACAAACACAGCTTACACTGCTCACTGGGAACTAAAACTAAAACAAATTCCTGATGGTATCACGAGATAACAAACGTTTAAAACTCAGAAGCACTGCTCAAGCCCTTTCTCGTTTTACCATTCTAGTCAGTGTGCGTTCTGGTTATTAACACTCAACCTTAACGTCAGGCTATGAGATCTGCTTTATGACCTTACTAAAATGAATATATTCAAGTCACAGGGCATTGTTAACACAGAGTCGTGACTAGAAGCATTGCATATCTAGACAAAGACGAATCTCTTACGCTAGGTGACATCCAACCGTTTTTCTTCTCCAACATGAACTAATTCGTCATTTCTCCTTGACAACGTTATCGTAGTTAAAGATCTCTGCCAGTTTCCAAAAGTATACGAATAGGTGGTGCAGGCTACTTGAAACACACTGTAATATGGTTGCGACCCTCCATAACTCACGTAACGTTGCTGACAGGGCTACTATAGGAAACTTTCCTTACTGGTTCAGTGGTTGCGGTCACATTGTGAAAGAGATACTATATTTCCTGCAGTTATTAGAGCCGGGGGACTGTTTTCGTTCTGTGGTAGTCATTACCCAACCCAGCAGGTTGCTTGCTAAATTAAACATACAGCACCTATATACATTATAATGAAATAACTTAAAAGAAAAAAAAAAATGTTCAAGAGTCAATCAACTAAGATAACCCTTTATTTACGTAAGTGAATGGACATATTTTATATCATCAAAACTTCTATGATGTTATATTAAAAGATAATTGTGGAAATTCTGGTAATTCGAAACAATAATTTGCCTGGTTGGGCTCAGCCAATTAACACCGGTTCATTGCAGAGCAAATTTTTCCAAACACGGTTGAGAAAACCAAGTAAATATAAATATAATAAGCTTTTCCACTGCCTGAATAGAGAGGTAAAAACTTTATCAGTATCGTTACACATTTGTATTTATGTCTTATGTAAGTGACGAACTTTGGTATTCGACTAAACAAAAGATCACAGACAGTTCCCTTTACCTCACTTCTCTGGTACAAAACATTACTTAAATTTATGTACGTAACAAAACATTTCAACCTTTCTCAAAACATCACTTAAATTTATGTGACCAAACATCACTTAAATTTATGTAGGTCCCTTTACCTCACTTCTCTGAACTCATGTACAAAACATCACTTAAATTTATGTAGGTCCCTTTACCTCACTTCTCTGAACTCATGTACAAAACATCACTTAAATTTATGTAGGTCCCTTTACCTCACTTCTCTCAACTCATGTACAAAACATCACTTAAATTTATGTAGGTCCCTTGTACAAAACATCACTTAAATTTATGTAGGTCCCTTTACTCACTTCTCTGAACTCATGTACAAAACATCACTTAAATTTATGTAGGTCCCTTTACTCTGAACTCATGTACAAAATCATCACTTAAATTTATGTAGGTCCCTTTACCTCACTTCTCTGAACTCATGTACAAAACATCACTTAAATTTATGTAGGTCCCTTTACCTCACTTCTCTGAACTCATGTACAAAACATCACTTAAATTTATGTAGGTCCCTTTACCTCACTTCTCTGAACTCATGTACAAAACATCACTTAAATTTATGTAGGTCCCTTTACCTCACTTCTCTAAACTCATGTACAAAACATCACTTACATTTATGTAGGTCCCTTTACCTCACTTCTCTGAACTCATGTACAAGCGTAATGCTGTTGTTATTGAATACTTTGCAGCCTTCAGAGATGATATTATGATATCATATGATACAGTAGTAAGTACCCTAAAGCTATGATACAGCAGTTGCCACAGACAAGAGTGTTACAGTTGCAGATGTTGACAACGCTAAGGGAAATGATTTAAAATTTCATTGTTTTCTTGTTACATGTTACACTCAGTAATACTGACCTAATTAACGATTGTTATTTGATTTGCTAATGAATCTAGAGTTCTTAACATTTCAAGTTTCTGACGCGTAGTATTTTGTACCAGAGACGCCTTAACTCGTGTGTTGGTTTGATGTTTGTGTTTTGTTATTAAGCGCAACCAGCAATTAGTGTCGAACTCACCACTGGGATAGAACCAGGAATTTAACGTTACAAGCCTCTATTCTACTGCTAAGCGATTAGGAAAAAGTGTAGTTAAGGCGAGTTCTATTTCATTATATGTGTAGTAGAGACAGTAACATACTGAATAATTGATTGATTGAATTTGAGGTACGATCCTTGATAAACGTGTTAGAGGTAACGCATGAGTTTTGTCGTTGTTTTTAACTTCATTTGTCTTATATCAAAATCACTTTACTAATATAATCTGGATACCTATGTTAGTGTTGTTTCATCACAAATAGTACAGAAAACATATAATGACTGGAAATTGTTTTTTTGTTTTTTTTCGAACCAGATAGGTAAGAAACATAACTATCCATAGATAAAACCTGGAATGGCGACAGTTGGTGTTTCAGTGATTAATGTTCTAATTATCATAAGCCAAAATGAATAAACACATTACTGGAAAAGTCCTTCCGTTCACCTGTTCACTGGTATATTTTATCATTGAACAACGAAAAACAACAATAACAAACAGGCAGAAAAGTAGTTTTACTTTACAATTCGCAGCGCCCTCTATAATGTATAAAACACTGTAGGAACTATTCTTCAGTGAGCAAGAAATTAGAACTTTGGGAATATATTGATTTGTTTCTTGTTGTTTAGGATCAAAGTGTTATGCCTAAGCTTCATTAGCCACTTCTTAAGTAATATTAGACAATATGTAAGTGTTTGAGATTATGTTGACATGCGCAGTAGTATTGAAACAAGCTTTTATGTTGCTCACCATGAAAAGACAAAAGTAACTAGAGTACAGTGTTGTAGAGATATTAATAGATTGAGCACGTTCGTTTAAGCGAATATGAACCACGATCTAAGACTGAACTCTAAATGGTTTTAGTCTGAAGTAATTATAATAAGTCCGGGTTAATTTATTTCTTTATTCTTATCTGGTTCGTTAAAGATACAAGTCTCAGAAACGTGTTTGTTAGTAGATAATCAGCAGGTTGGAAAGTAATTATACATTTTCAACACGTATACACGAAACACATTTTGGAAACCTCCAGAAACCACTTGTCGACTGTACACGTTTTAGTATCCTACCAATAGGTTTCCTTCCAGTCAAATCATAAGTTGTTTTTTGTCCCCCTTGCGGCATTTCTATTTTATGACAGTGTACTAACAATAAGTTTCTTTCTAATCAAATCATAACTTATTTTCTCCCCCTCCCTTCCTTGTGCTATATCTATTTTTTTTTTATTACGGTATCATAACAATGAACTTACTTCCAGTTAAACGATTAATTGTTTTCTCCCTCTTACGGTATTTTTGTAATATTTTATTATTTTTAAACATCTGTCTTGATAATTGTCATTTGTCCAACAATGATTTATAACCACAACGAAAATTATTTTCTATCGAGTATGACTACATGTTTCAACAAAACATTCGTTTGTATTTTTTTAAGGCAGAATCACGTCGTATGTTTTCGAGGTAAAACAAGTTCCATTATGCTTATGAACCGTTATTATGTTTGCAAGTTTACTATAGTATTTGCACAACATGTTTCCGTAGAGAAGTGTGTTTTTATCAAATAAACAACTTATGTTGAGAGTAGCTACAAAAAAAAAAAAACCATTGAGAGCATGGCAAAAAAATCGCTGTTTGTCTTTAAGTTGTATACACACGCCAAACTCTTTCATAATAAGGACCGTTGTTAGATGACGCATGCCCGTTTACATTAAACTTACATTTATCTGCCCGACATGGCCAGGTGGGTTAAGGCGTTTGACTCGTAATCTGAGGGTCGCGGGTTCGAATCTCGGTCGCACCAAACATGCTCGCCCTTTCAGCCGTAGGGGCGTAATAACGTTACGGTCAATCCCACTATTCGTTGGTAAAAGAGTAGCCCGAGAGTTGGCGGTGGATGGTGATAACTAGCTGCCTTCTCTCTAGTCTTACACTGCTAAATTAGGGAGGGCTAGCGCAGATAGCCCTCGAGTACCTTTGCGCGAAATTCGAAAACAAAACAAAACATACATTTATCTACACATTATCCCCACCACCAATAACACACCTTTAAGTCTGAGAGCTTACATTGTTAAAAACCGCGATGTGATAACTGTTGTGTGCATAGCACAGATAACCGATCGCTTAGCTTTGCGGTTGATTAAACAATCAAACAGATATTTTAGTTATATACTTGTCAAGTGCTGTCACCACCAGACCCATTTTTAGACGATATATTCTCGTGTATTAAAAGCCAATGAAATAACAGGTCAAGTCAAGTATTTCAAATTTAAAGTAATTTACTTTCATAACTGTTTAAAATTTAAATACAATATTTGAGATAAATATTCTTCTCCTAAATGAAAAAATATTAACTGAAGAATTTAATGATAATAAAATTATTTATGTGATTTTTGTTTTCTGTCCACTAGATGTTTTATTACGTATATATATATGTAAAAACTCGACACTCAACAACACAATGGTTTTATGAAAGTGGTCACATTTGACTGAAAATACACGAATGACAACGAATTATTTTTTCCCTCTGAACGTCATTTCCGTTTTGTAGTTAAATGGTCTGTTTTATGCTGAAGAAATGACGATAATCAGATGAAAAATGCTGTAAATAAAGATATAGAACGTACCTGAGGGTCGCGGGTTCGAATCCCTATACCATCAAACATGGTCGTCCTTTTAGTCGTAGGGGTGTTATTATGTAACGGTGAATCCCACTATCCGTTGGTAAAATAGTAGCTCAAGAATTGGCGATGATTGGTGCTGACTAGCTGCTTTCCCTCCAGTCTCGTACTGCTAACTCAGGTAGTCCTCGTGTAGCTTTGTACGACATTTAGAAACAAAGCAGAAACAGAAACACGCAACCTTAGATCTACAATTCGTCACACGCTCGCCCCACTGTTTTCTTGTATGTTGAAACTAGCCACGTAGTTTCTAATGTCATATTACATGCGGCCATCGATAGAATAAAAAATATCCATATATACGTGCAGGAAGCCATTTTGATTGTTGTTATCAAGAAAATATCTGCACAATTGGTTATTTACATTCTCTTTAACGCGAGTATTGAAACCCGATAGAAGTATTCGGTTTTATTACCGAGCTTATCAGAGGACATGCATTAAGCACAGATACGTATTTTGTTAAGCCTATGGTAAATATGTTCGGTGTTGAATGCCAGAGTTCACTGTTAGTTTTCACACTTGGGTTTGGAGTTACATTGAAGAAGGAGAAAATATTTTAAAAAACGTGAGATTTTTTTATACGTTTTATGTGTTCATGATTGCTTTGAAATGAATAGAAATTTGTATTACTTTCATAGCGTTGTCCTATTACTCCAGACAACGATGTGGTTCGTCGAGTGAAATAATCACCTACACGCGATGCGACATAAATCCTTTCAACTTCTATGAGGGAGTCATGATACGGTGACTTCCAGCTATAGATGATTTCTGGCTATTGTATGGTATTGCTGACAAACCAGAAAATATGTGGCTATTGCTTATAACACCCATGAAAGAGTAAGGTTTATAGTAACACAGGTACACACACTCAGTTTAACAGCAAACCATACGCAACTCGTTTCTAGCGCTGGTTTCTAAATGTCCGTATTTTCTGAGCCTGACGATGACCGAAGAAGGTCGAAACGTTGTTCGCTCCTCCACGTAAAAAAAGTTTCTCAACCCAAACGAGCTGTTTTTACATATATATTTTTTACCTTCCCTCTAGTCTTACACTGCTCAATTGGAGAAGGTTAGCGCAGATAGGTCTCATGTAGCTTTGCGCGAAATTCGAAGCAAATCATTTAAGGATTATTTTACAAGTTTAGTATCTAAATGAAATACGCTTATTATCATGAGTATTCATGAAATTTTATTATTACTATTATTATTTTTCGCTGTTAATTTAGTATATTGAGTTAAAGCCGAACCTTGCGATATATTACGGTAAACATGGATAAATATGTTTGTTTGATTTTTTGGATTTTTGCGAAAAGCTATACGAGAGCTATCTACGTTAACCGTCTCTAATTTAGTAGTGTAAGACTAGAGGGAAGGCAGCTAGTCATCACTACCCACCGCCAACTCTTGGGCTACTCTTTTACCAACGAACAGTGGGATTGACCGTCACATTATGACACCCCTACGGTTGATAGAGAGAGCATGTTTGGTGTGACGAGAATTCGAACTCGTTACCCTCAGATTACGAGTCGAGTGTCTTAACCACCTGGCCATGCTGGGCCCCGACAGAAATGAAGGTATGCAATTGGTGAATTAATACATTCAAATCATTACTAGTTTTAGTTTTGTTTTTGTATTACTGCCACAGGTTCTTCCTCTCTGCATGTCAGTGGTAAGCTTTTGGCCTTTATAAATCTATAATTCAGAGTTCGATTCCTTCGAAGGAATATTTAAACAAACGGAGCGAACGGGCATTGCAGTACACATAGTTTTACATTAAATGAGAAAGAAGTTGTTAGTAGCAAACACAGTAAAAAAAAGGAACTGGTGTAATTTTTTTAACGAAAACGACAAACAATGATTCAACGTATAAGCATCACTTTGTAACAGAAAGTAGCAGTAACATGGGAAGGTTAAGCCTAAGTAACATGAAAAATTCACTGCACCTTTGTCTGTTAGGGATCGATTCCTGAGATCGAACTGTTGGAAAGACGATATTGTATTATGTTACAGTTTAGTGGATTCTCATTGGTTGTATATACATTATACGTTGTATAAGGCTCGGATATTGGTTTGTCTTGTAGTATTCAGTTGGGTAACAAACGTTGCAATAGTCGAAATTTGTCAACCATAAACTTTACAGCACCGGATGTTGGGTGTTTACAGCGCCGGATGTTGGGTGTTTACAGCACCCAATATAATGACCCCTCTCCTTGTTACTTTGTAACGTCTTTCACTATATTCAATCACCTCGTGAACGATTTGTTTGTTTAAACACAAAGTTACACAGTGGGCTATCTGTGCCCTGCCCACAACGGGTATCTAAACTCAGTTTTCGGCGTTATAAGCCTTCAGAGGTACCCCTGAGCCACTGGAGGTCGTGAATCGTAGAAACTAATCTTAGTTTTGAGTGCTATGTATCAGAGCTGCGTCTCATATCCGGTATGTACGGAATGATGTTATTGGTGACCAGTTACAGCCCGTGGTCAGTTTTTATGACTCGACTGAAACCACCATACTGCGCATTTTGGCCAATCACTCGAATGTGCGGGTGTCTAGGAATGTTGTTAGTGGTTTGTAATAATATATTACTGCAGAGTATTCATCAACAGAAGCACGAGTGTGGGCGAGACAGAAACGTGAAGTAATTTGACTATCAGCTTATCATTCCTCCATATCTTTCATATATATATATATATATATATATATATATTTGTTTACCGTGTAAGAACCTTACACAATAATCTATTTTTTCTTAGTACTTATTTCCCTCTCTACGGGAGTGTATGCTGAAACATTCCTAGTCGCTGTGTGTGGTTTAGGGGGATCGTTTTATGTTTATTAGAATGTTAAATGTACACTGTTTACATTTGTGCGTATAATAATGTTGTTATGTAGGGAAAAGCCAGTAAGTAAAAAAAACCTACGTAGTGTATATATATATATGTGTGTGTGTAACTGGTACAAATAGGTATTTATTAGATCATTATTTCTAAGTTTTGCTTACCAAAGCAAATCGTGTTCTTAAACTTACACGTGGCTTCATCAGCTTGTTCGCATTTTCAGTTCTTAGGAGACTAACGCGCCTCTCAGTGGCACAGTGGTATGTCTGCGGACCTACGCCACTACAAACCAGGTTTCAATACCCGTGGTGAGCAGAGAACAGAGAGCAATTTGAGTAGTTTTGTGCTTAATATCAAACAAACGAAACTAATACAAATACGAGTGTGAGTACTAGTCCATTATTATAGTTTCTGAACGGTACTTATTCATTGTTTGTTTTTCTGTGTGTTTTCTTATAACAAAGCAACGCCAGGCTATCTGCTGAGTCCACCGAGGGGAATCGAATCCCTGATTTTAGCGTTGTAATTTGCTCGTTGAATAAGACGTTACTACAATATTTCTTTTCTACATAACGTATCATACATTTATCCTAGAGTTGAGATAAAAGAGTGTACGTTACATTTTCGTCTACATTTATTTTTTAAATGTAACATTAATGTATTATTTATTTACTTTGATTAGAAACATCCTTGCCAAAATATCACCAGGCAGGTCTGTAAGTTATTAAATATATTTTGTTCTCCCTGTATGTAGTTGAGATTGTTATTTGTATGTACACATACATACATATATTGAAAACTGTGCAAGTTAGGGTTAAAAAGGTAAGGAGAAAGCTTATACTTGTGATGTCTATGATAGGCTTGACACACGGAGCCCATAACGTTCGGTCCGTTACAGATTTTGACACGGAGCTTATAACGTTGTATGTGATACAGATTTTAACACGGAGCTTATAACGTTGTGTGTGATACAGATTTTGACACGGAGCTTATAATGTTGTGTGTGATACAGATTATTACATGGAGCTTATAACGTTGTGTCCGACACAGTTTTTTTATGCGTAACTTATAACGTCGTGTCTGCTGTTTTAAGCAGAACTTATAACATTGCGTGCGCTACAATTTCTTATATTGCGTTTATAACGTTCTGTTCGCTACAGTTTGTTACACGGAGCTTACAACGGTGTGTCCACTACAGTTCTTATATGGATTTTATAACGGTGTGTCCGATACAGTGCTTTACACGTAATTTATAAAGCTGTGTCCGCTATCTTAAACGTAACTTATAAAATTGTGTCCGCCATAGTTTCTTACACAAAAATGTAATTATAACGTTGTATCTGTTAGTTTCTTACACGGCACTTATAAAGTTGTGTCCGCTACAACTTCTTGAGACATAACTCTCTGTTTTCACGAATATACACATTGACTGTAAGAAAGATATTATTTAAATGTTCCAAAATTCGTGCGTATTTAGCGTTTTAGTTTTGCTACCTTCTTAGGCACACATTAACATGATTTTAATATTGCTGTGTTTCAGTATTTCTAGAAACAAAGATGGCGTATGATGACGTAGATAATAACTGAAGAGGCTATCGATTTTTCTTAATTTTAAGTAGTTCTATCAGTCTTTAGTTTTTAGCTGAAGTTAATACTATAAACACTGATATTAAAATATTAAGTTTTGGAAATCCATAGCACAGGCTTCATTAATTTCATATGGACGTATGAAACAAAAGAAAACCTTACAGTAGCAAAGTGGTATTGCAGCGGATTTACAAAGCTAAAAAGCGGGTTTCGATAACCGTGGTGAATATAACAAAGATAACCCATTGTGGAGCTTTGTGCACAATAACAAACCAACAAAATAAATGCTTTAAATGCTGGCAATACCAAAATTAATAATTTGAAATATAAATATGGAAAAAACAACGACAGTTTTTATAGAAGGAGAGAGGAAAATGATTTTTGTTTAGAATTAAGCAGGAAGCTACACAACATGCTATTTGTGCTCTGTTCACAACGGCTATGGAACTTCGATTTTTATCGTTGTGAATCCGCATACGTGCATACTCTGTATGTATGAGGGGAGGGGACAGGATAACGTGAACACCTTATTTTTTTCTGCTTTTTTCGAGCGAGGCGCGGCCTTTAATAACTGGCATTTGGGGATTCTACATCTGCGAGAACTTAATGCAAAAACGCACATTGAGACCACGAACATGCTTTAAGGGGGACTCTTTGGCCAGACTCGAGTAGCCCAAGAGTTGATTCTAGGTGCCGCCGACGAAATACCTTTCCTCAGCTCAAAACTCAGGAACAGCCATGTGGAGATAGTTGCCCGTGTGTTGTGTGAGAACGTTCTCAGTGTTAGGAGCCGGTGTTTCGTTTTCCTGTATCCAAGACAAACGCACGTGCTAGGATACAGTTGTTGCTTGGTTACTCAAGACGAACGAGTAAGCTTACTCTCCACCCCACCGCCAGATGGATCACCAGTGACTTATGACATGAAAAAGAGGACTTATAAGAAACAAAACACAAAAATGATTTCTCTGTTTCCAAACACGCGAGAACAAGAAACTGATTTTGTGGTTTATTTGGGATTCAGGAAAAAATTATTTTGTTATTTAATGGGAGCTTGAAGAACGGAGCCTGAAATTTAATGAACGTTAATAGCCCTTTAGCAGACCTGTTCTTAATGGTCCGTTCGGCTGTGGTCATCTTACGCTTCTAAGCTAACAACTGTTACTGTTTTGTAAAATTGAAAACTTAGTGAAGGAGCTAACCTATGAAGCTAGCACGTGTTTACTTTCATGTTCTTTGGATCCAGCATGGCCAGTTGGTCAGGGTGTTCAACGCGCGTTCTGCGGGTCGCGAGTTTGAATCCCCATCGCACCAAATATGCTCTCCATTTCAGAGCTGTGGAAGCATTATAATGTCACAGCCAATCCCACAACTCGTTGGAAGAAGAGTAAACCGAGAGTTGGCGGTGGGTGGTTATGACTAGTTGTCTTACCCCTGGTGTTTTACTGCTAAATTAGGGACGGTTAGCTCAAATAGCCTTCATGTAGCTTTGAGTACAATTCCAACCAAGTGGTACTCTCTGTTT
The DNA here is from genome assembly GCF_004210375.1 of Tachypleus tridentatus. Taxonomy (NCBI): domain Eukaryota; kingdom Metazoa; phylum Arthropoda; class Merostomata; order Xiphosura; family Limulidae; genus Tachypleus; species Tachypleus tridentatus. The sequence continues at coordinate 30,840,073 of NC_134828.1, read as the reverse complement.
TATCTTATAAACACTTTACAAAACTTGGATATAAACATGGAAATAATACCGAGATCGTATACCAAAGTTAGGATGCTATTTGTTAACGATACGGGGACTAAAGGAAGTTCCCTTTACATTAAAGTAATGCTTTGAAAATGCTTAAAACAAATATTAATGACAACAATAGTGAAAACATGTGAAACATTCATGGATTAGTTAGATGCTCAGTAATCCTCGATAAAGTGAGTGTTAATAGAATTATTAAAAAAAGTTTAACTGTTCAGAGTGGACAAAATAATTTGTGTATTGCTGCCCACTTGAGAATAACAAACAATATGCGCCCTCCCAACATGTTAAATGTTTGTACAGTGTGAATAACAAACAATATGCGCCCTCCTAACATGTTAAATGTTTGTACAGTGTGAATAACAAACAATATGCGCTCTCCTAACATGTTGAATGTTTGTACAGTGTGAATAACAAACAATATGCGCTCTCCTAACATGTTAAATGTTTGTACAGTGTGAATAACAAACAATATGCGTCCTCCTACCTTATTGTTTATTTTCACAGTGACAAAATCACATTTTTCTGACGATATCAATTGTTCTGCGACAATTCCTTTTCCGAAATCTATTTAGAAAAATATTAGAATGTTGGAAAATCATAAAATGGAAAGTGAAGTTTGGTACTTTGTAGACGTAAAATGATTTAAATCGATACGTTGTGATACTAAAAGTCAGTTTAAAGAACACGAGGTGATTACTACTAATTCTTTTTCACGTTTTCTACCATAATAACAAGGGTCTTAGGTTTGTTTTGATGTCATTGTTTTAGTTGTTTCAGTTGCATTATTAGCGATGTATACAAAATTTCGGGCTATAGATTTTTAACAGCACCTGTAGTTGTTGTTGTTTTTATATCTTAGGTAATTATAGCTTTAGATGGGAGTGAGAATCTAGGAAGTGATGAGTAGAAAACATGTTGAACTGGTTAAAGAGTTAATCAATTCTGCTGAAGAATGTCCTGTTAACGATGAAAATCTGACAAGAACTATACAGCATTGATTAATGGTCATTTGAGGGTTTAGCCAAACAGAGACGTCAGTAAGAAACCCTTACCTGCACCAGAGAGCTCAGTAGTGGTGCCCTCAATACGCCGGAAAACCCGTGGGCTCACAGTTAAACTAAGCGTTATTTGTTGAAATTCCCTGTCATTATTGGTACCACGCCAGACCTCCCTCATCGTGTTTTCCCAGCTTGCCAATAGGCGGCAGGAGCTGTCTATTTAGGACATAGACAGGTGTACCAGCAGTTGTAAGCTCAACCAGATACACACACAGGTGAGACGTAACGCAGCGGATCCTTAGAGTTCCAGGGACCCTATTTTAGTGGCCAGGTAATACTGGCCTTCGCTCCTGCATTTTAACTAATGGCCTCAGAAATGGCAGACTTCCATGATGTAAGTGAACCTTTTAAAAATTTTCGTTCTTTAAGCTAACTAATGTGTATTGATCATGTTGGCTTCCACCCCTTCCTTTTAATCTGACTTTAGTTGCAAAGAAATAATAAAACGTTACGTGTTTTGGGTATAATGTGTAGCAGGTTAGTTAATAAAAGAATACAGTATCGTGTATAACACTTAGTTGCGACACATTCGTATATCTTCTTCAGTGAAACGAGCGACCGAGCTTGTCCATTATCAAGACTTCTGATGGTTTATTCTCTCTGCTTTTCTCTAAATCAAATGGTTGGTCAGATTACCAATCTAACTGCATAATTTTACCATTAAAGAATTAGAAAACTTTGCAAGTTTATGAAATAAAGGTGAAGGTTCGGACACTCGTTTCCTTAGTACGTTTCGCATAATATTTCGAAACTCATCCAAACGCCATTAACGAACCTTTTCTTTTGTATAATTCTATATCCATGCGAGCAGCATTATACACGTCATTCAGGGCTCCTGACCACGAAGAGCGGAAACTCACTTACCCCCTTCCTCTGGTATTACCTAATTGTCAGACGGGATGGCGGCGCTTGCTTGTTTATTCAGTATTTCCTTTTAAACCACACTCGTTGCAATGTAATCTAGTCTCAACAACCACCGGACGCTCAAAGCGAGGTCCTCACGTGGTTCCTCGCAGCGTGCTTGTGTCTGTGCGTAATCATGTGTCTCGACAGGCAGTTAGATCGGTTACCCTCTGGGTTTACTTCGTATGTAGGCCAAAATAAAAGCTCCCTAGTCCTAGTAAGAACATTGCTGAAGTAGGACACTTTTGTTCGAAACAAGAGATGACTATAAAGAAACATAACTTGATTTTCTTCTTCAATTTATCATCAATCTTCACGATCTAATTTTCTTCTTTCTTTTATCCCTATACTTTCCAGTTACCACCTTGATACAACAACGTATTTTTAACTTTCTTAAAACTACGACAATTTTTATTGGCTATTATGTGGTGTGATATACACAGATGGCTACTCGACACAGAATAAGTATTTTAATAATTGTACAAAGGCATATTTCTATATATGTATATATCAGTGGCATAGTTATAGAGGGTGGGCAGAGGGCACTTGTCCGCCCTGTAGAATTGTGGTAAAAATATTGGGAGATTTAAAGAACATAATAAAAATTGCTCCCTTAGGACAAGGCCCGCATGACCAGGTGGTTTGGGCACTCGACTCGTAATCCGAGGGTCGAGGGTTCGAATTCCCGTCACACCAAACATGCTCGCTATTTCAGCCGTGGGGTCGTTATAATGTTACGGTCAATCCCACTATTCGTTGGTAGAAAAGTAGCCCAAGAGTTGGCGGTGGGTGGTGATGACTAGCTGCCTTCCATCTAGTTTTACATTGCTAAATTAGGGACGGCTAGCGCAGATATCTTTCGTGTAGCTTTGCGCGAAATTCATAACCAATCATTATTGTTGTTTAGAATTAACCACAAAGCTACACACCGTAGACATGCCACTATGCCACTAGGGGCCAATACCAATCAAACAAATCAAATCAAAACCCAAAGGTCAGGTGTTACTTGTGTAATCAGGATTATTGTTTTCAGAAAATTTGTGTACCTGCTATATGGAAAATTTTAAATGACCTCTGACCACTAGAAAAAACAACAACTTGTAAGTGCACCACTACTTATGTCGATATATTCGGTTTTCTAAGTGTTAGTATACGCCAGTAATTACAGACGTAGAAGCTAAAAAGTTTCAAAATATCGTATTTATAATTATGTAACTTAAAGTTAGACGAAGGCTTATATCTCTAAAATTTACACACACACATATATACAAGCTTAGACCAACTTAAGTTCTGTCCAGCCATCGAATTTTTTTTTTGATTTCTGTTGGCGTTCTGAATGCTCATTGGGGGAAAATGCTGTTCTAGCTATTCGCATTTGTTGTCGTTCATTGACAATATTTTTATTTCATTGCTACTAACAACTAGACTGACAGCATTGTAAGACAGCTTCTAAACCAAAGATATAGATATTCAAATATTTTGATTAAGCTCAACAAAAAATACATTTTCATCTGATGAAGAGTGAAATATTGAAGTGTAAACGCAGATATAAATATATTTGTAGAGACATTTGCACGTTTTCAGTTCTGCTATTTTCTTTTGTCGCAGAATGATGGTTGTAATGTTTTTCACGGGGCAGTGTGGACGTAACTTGATTGGATACTATAAAAAGGCTTTATTTGTTTTGTTTAGATAAAGCACAAAGCTACACGCTGGATTATTTATGTTGTGCCTACCACGAGTATCGAAACCCGGATTTTAGAGTTTCTCCTTAACAAGTCGTTTGATTTGTTAATTCTAAAGCTAAGGAATGGGCTAAAGCATGTGCTAATCGCAGGAGTCAAAACATCGATTTTAGAGTGTTATAATTTCTCAAGTTTACCCATGAAGCCCCTCAGTCGGTATAGGGTAATAGCAAGTTTGTTATATTTCTGGAGATCTTAAAGTAAATATTTTTCAACATGCCCAGAATTCAAAGTTAGCAATAAAATGAAAGGATATTTCAATATTTGCGCAGCTTTTCACCTTGAGTTCACATCAAAATAAGGAAAGATATTTTATTTACAGCCGCACGTCTCTTATATAAGAAAACGGAAATCGTTCATATAAAAACGTTTAGGTACGTGTAATAAAAGTTGAGAATCAAAATTTAGATCTTCTTAGAAAAAGACACCCTTAAAATTGTTTGTGTTTTGTTTGTTTGTTTTTGTCGTGCAAAGCTATACGAGGGCTCTCTGCGCTAGCCGTCCCTAATTGAACAGTGTAAGACTAGAGGGAAAGCAGCTAGTCATCACCACCCACCGCTAACTCTTTGGCTACACTTTTACCAACGAATAATGGGATTGACCGTAACATTATAATGCCCCCACGGCTGAAAAGGCGAGCATTTTTGGTGCGACGGGGATGCGAACCCGCGACCCTTAGATTAGAAAACGGACGCCTTAACCCACCTAGCCATGCCGGACCTCCCTGAAAAAAAAAAGAAATTACGCACAATGATTATTTGCCTAAACTGTAACGTTAAAATAAGCTTAATTCGTTTTGACAGTTAAAACACTGTAATCGCACCTTGAATAGCTGCATTCTAGCGAGTCATGCTAGCAGCTCTGTTAGAATCCAAAAGAAAAAAACATAGGATCCAAACCGACCGATAAAAATAAAAGTCTGGGGTATATTATGTTATGTTTTTTAACATGATGAGTCAGCAGGTTTTGAATTGCCCGTCTAAGTGGTGGAAATAGTTTTGTGTAAGATAAAAATTACGGCTCTATATATTTTAACAATAATGTCTGGTAGATGAAGTAATGAATATTAAAAATGTTTGAGTGAAATGAGCTTGCTAATCATTCTTCTACAAATATATAGGAAATAGACCGCACACGCTACAGTGCACGTGTTAATAGGCACGAGAATGTATAACGAATACAAAATAACCGTTGAAAAACGTTTTAATTCCGTCGCTGTGGAAATGTCTTCATACCTATAATAATTGTTTGTTTTGTTTTTTTTAATTTCGCGCAAAGCTACTTCAGGGATATATGCGTCAGCCGTCCCTAATTTAGCAGTGTAAGACTAGAGGGAAGGCAGCTAGCCATCATCACCCACCGCCAGCTCTTGGGCTACTCTTTTATCAACGAATAGTAGGATTGACTGCAATATTATAACGCCCCCCACTGCTGAAAAGGCGAGCATGTTTGGTGCGACCTGGATTCGAACCCTGCTTTGATAGAAATAAGAAAGTAACAATTGTGTTTAATACAAAAATGTGAATTCCTTGGTGTTTATGGGCACGAAATTTAAAGGCAGAAGACAAAAGGGGCGCGTGCGTAAGCCTTGTGTTTTGGGGGTTAATACTATTTTTATAGTTACCAAAAATTGTTACAAACATTTTTCAGATTAAACAGCCACAATAAGCCAGACTTTGAGTGTTGTGTGATCACTGTTAATGCTATCGTTTCAATGAGATGGATGATTCTGGTTCTGTAATCATCCCCCCCCCCCCAGTGAGTTATCTTATGCTGAAGAAGAATGATACATACAGCAACAAATACATATATAACCACAACTGGTATAAAATCAAAATTGCTTTAGATTAGCTTCATATCTAAGAAGTACCTCGCTGCGACAGCGGTAAGTCTACGGATTTACAACGCTAACATCAGGGGGTTCGATTCCCCTCGGTGGACACAGCATATAGACATATGCGGCTTTGCTATATAAAGACAACAGACTCACAGGTAAGGGAGATAACGGCGGCATAGCCAAACCAGGTATTCCAGCATTGATATTTACAACCTGAACATTTCGTGCGACATTACATGGACTCCCACGTAAGGTTTGGTTTGTTTTGAATTTCGCGCAAAGCTACTCGAGGGCTATCTTCATTAGATGTCGTTAATTTAGCAGAGTAAGACAACTCTTTGGCTACTCTTTTACCAACGAATAGTGTGATTGATAGTCACATAATTATGCCTCCACGGCTGAAAGGGCGAGCATATTTGATGTGACGGGGTTTCGAACCCGCGACCCTCTTATTACGAATCGAGTGCCTTAATCACCTGGCCATGCCGGGTCCACCATGTAAGAAACACCTAAGATTCAAGCATAGCCGTCTCTAGCAATTATATTTAGTTAACTCAGTCGGCCATCCCGTAGTTTGTACAAAAACATTTACAAGATTGGGGGATTGACTGTCACAATTATAACTTATATAACCGAAGGTTCAGAGCGTATTAAATAGAAATGTCGCGACTTGAACCTCCGGAACAGTCAAATCCACCGAATTAGAAAACAAATTATTTTACATCACATTGCTAAAGAGTCAAAACTTAACATTTTCACCACCACTAACTTTATTCTCGTGTTTCTTTACATCTGTGGTCCAGCATGTCCAGTTTCCTCAGAAAGTATGTGTGTTTCTTTGAGTACTGTTTGCCATCTCTTAACAGTTATAAACCACCGTACTATTTAATACGTTATATCATTATGTGCACTGGCCTGTTTGGTTCAGACTGCATTAGTACATGTATGAAAATGTTGCAAAAATATAGATCTCTGAACTCACACACACACAGAATGAATATTACATAAAACCTTATTTAAAAAAATAACCTAAGGAGACGAGTCGTTCCTTTGAAACAACTCCACGTACTTAAACGGAAGGTTATCTCTTTGTTTCTTTTTCACTTTCTCTCGCTGGTTTCTTTCGGTAAGCTGTCTCAAAAACGTTTCACTTGAATGGTTCCACATCCTTAGCATGTCTCCGTTTTGTTTTGTTTCAAGGCCACAAAAAACTCGTGCTGTATACACAGCTTGAAGACATAACGTATTTTATTCCTCACCGTTCAATTTCCTTCCGTGTCGACTATCTGTTTCATGTGGTCAGGAACGTGTGGAATGTTTTTGTCTAATATATATATATTTTTTTTTCCATCTCGGACCGCAGAATAATTCAGTATCATATCATTGTAGGAAGGGTTTTATAACGATCACGTTTCAAAATTAGACAATACCTTCGATTCGGTACGTACTTGTTTATTGCGGAAAAACAAATTACAGTTTAATAAATAGTAAAAAACACAAAAAAAACAACACAAAAACCTCTCCTATAACTGTAGATTAGGTTTAGAGCTTTACGATTGGCTTGAATAAATCGTCAGTTATTATTAGTATTTAAAATTTGAGTGACTTTGTTTTATACATATTTCATATTTTCAATCTGGAGAGCACACTATGAGAAACTTAGGCTTAAAGGTTAGATTAGAGACATCTCCCACCTAGGATCAGACATAGCAGCACATTATGAGAAACTTAGGCTTAAAGGTGAGATTAGAGACATCTTCCACCTAGGATCGGACATAGCAGCATATTATGAGAAACTTAGGCTTAAAGGTGAGATAAGAAACATCCCCCATCTAGGATCAGACATAGCTATTTACAATCTATAATATTGAACAGAATAGCAACATTGACTGTAATGATAATGACAGTAGCGACCCTATACTTAAAAGTATGGATCGTATTTATAGGGATATCGCAGTGAGAATCTTGGACCTTACGACCCCCAGCCTGGCCCGCTGAGCACTAGATCGTGCATATCCCATTTTAAATTTCAAACGTGATTTTACTTCATATTCCAGTTTGACGAGAGTTAATAGATGTAGGAAAAAAGAAACGAAAAATTCACCAGTTGTCTAATTTCATCTTCAATGAACCAAAGGGAATAGAATCAAAATATATAACGAAAAAAATGAAGAAAATTCCGTAATCAGTTTTAAATAGAAATAAAGAGAGCCATGTTTCTTAATATATACAAATCTGTATTTAAATGAATCAATATAAAAACGACTTTAAAATATTTTAAGAACTTTATTTATTACTGTTAATTTAAGATAAATAATTAAAATCACAAATATATAAAAGTTCTTCGTTTCACCCAAGATGCCAACCAGTTTCCATAATAAAGCTTTCTCGAACAGAATTTCCCGCGTTTTTCTTGACCTTACAGATGTTTCAAACTTCCTCTCTGTTGTTAAACTGTGTAACATTTACACTTGTATACTGTTTCATTTTTATTAACCACTTCTTTCAGCGAAACATATTTGTTTCTTTTGTTGTGTGTGTGTGTGTTTGTCTTATTGACAATCCAGTGTTGCTCTTGTCAGTTCCTGAGCAAAATAAATTGCTTATTACAGACGCACAAAACTGATTAAACCGTTTTTAGGCACTAATCATGGCTTTAGTAATATTTTCCTTAACCGATACTATTGTCTATCTATACGCTATATACATAACTTACTTTTGCAACATCGTATTATAATTACAATAAAGCAACATCACCGCGACATTCATTGTTGTAAATACACTTTAAACAAACTTTTAATGATGCATTTTTTTACGTCTGAACGTTAAGAATTCCTCACGTCTTCCGACGTAACAGTAATGATAACATTTTTACCCACACCAAAAACATTGCTAACGTTTTACATACATTGCTTTTCATGTAAACATTAATACTTTACTTGTAATGTTTTCCGAGTAGGAGCAAAGTTAACATTTTACCGTCATCATTCTTCATGTAATTATTAATTTTCTTTAATGTTACCGAATCAAGTAGGACAAAATGTTCAGAATTTTTTTCGGCTTGTAAGATTTTTTTTTTTAAGTTCTGGAAAAACAGTTCAAATAACATAATCATATGCTGCTTACATTGCTAAATTACGGACAGCTAGCCCAGATAGCTCTCGTGTAGCTTTGCACGAAATTCAAACCAAACCAATACGGTTTTATTGTCAAACATCCATCGTTTATAAAATGGTTAGTAAACAAGCGATAGGGTCCGGCATGGCCAAGAGTGTTAAGGCGTGCGACTCGTAATCTGAGGGTCGCGGGTTCGTACCCCGTCGCGCCAAACATGCTCGCCCTTTCAGCCGTGTGGGCGTAATAATGTTACGGTCAATCCCACTATTTGTTGGTTAAATAGTAGTTCAAGAATAGCTCTTACACTGCTAAATTAGGGATGGCTAGCACAGATAGCCCTTGAGTAGCTTTGTGCGAAATTCAAAAACAAACAAGCGATGAATCATAATCCGGGAACTGAATATCCATCAATGAATATTTTGAACATACCAATCACATTTTTGGTTTTCTAAAAAAAAAAAAAAAAAAAATCTAAATATTTATTCATTAATCTTTTGGAAATACATTTAAAGTTTGGGTACCACTGGATATGTTTTTTTTATAGAGAATATGTAGTGACGGAGTTAAAAAAAAAGACAAAAATATTTCACTCAGGATGCTGTACTAAAACGACTTCAAAAAAACTTACAAGCATTTTGAGCATTTTGTGTTTTATCTGTTTTATGACAGAAATCAGTCCATTTCAAAGTGTAGTTATTATTATTGCTTTGGATGACTAAAATGGTCCAGGAGAGTGAAGTCTAAAACATATTTGGAATCTAATTATACTGTTTATTTTTCATCTCGCCTGTTTACAGAAAAGGCTTAGGTTTCTTGAGACCGGACGTGACCGCTAGTTAGCGCGTGTAGACTGTGAATTTAGGCTTGTGTCCCGTTGATTTAAAAGCAAAATCTGCATTTTAGGGGTGCGGGTGCGGTCTGAGGACAACGGTTAAATCTTGCTATTCGATCAGGAGAGAGTAGCCCAGAAGTTGGTGTTAGTTCTGTTGACTAACTAGTTACCTGCCTTCTGCTCTGTCGTTCAGAATTAAGAACGATCATGCGCAGTAGGTGGTTTATTCAGCATAAGCAGTATACACCTCAACCATTGCTCTTAAGCAGTCTGATTATTACCCTAAATGTTTAGAAATAGTTCAAAATACACATCCAGTTTTATTTGAGGCTTTTGTATAGTTTACTTGCTTACTGAGCTACACGTAATTAAAAATACTAATTTTTAATCGTATTAATACTTGGGTACAATTCTTATTAATTAGTCTCCCGCCAGTACAGCGGTAAGTCTACGGATTTGTAACGCTAAAATTAGGGGTTCGATTTCCCTCGGTGGGCTCAGCAGATAACTCGATGTGGCTTTGTTATAAGAAAACACACATAAACACAATCTGTTTATTACGTCACATGGAATAAAGCTAACTTGAATTTGATTTCTTTTCACAGTTAAAAATTACACGAATAACTAAAGTGGTGTTAATAAATCTGTGTTTGATTTTGTAGATACTGACTGTTATATAGATTACAACTGGATGTAGCCGTACATTAAAACTATCATACAAAGAATATGATTACAATAAGCTTTTTCGTTTAAATCAGTATATGAAATTAATTTGTAATAGGAGAATCCTCTTTTTTGGGTAGTAAAACCATTTTTAAATAATAATAATAATATTATAATAATAATAAATTTATTAAGCAATAAATTAGACACAAAAAATCAAATATCATTATAAAACCATCAACAAAGAGTTAACTCGTCCTGTGATGGTTAAACACATAAAAATGTAAAATCAAAACTTACAAAATCAATGTAAAGTTCCCAGAATATTATCATCAGTATTTAAGATCCATTGTTTTAAGTATTTCTTTTGATTAACACGATTAATAGAAGATCTTATACTATAAGGAATAAAATTATGAATACGAGGTGCCAAATAAAGATATTGATGAAGTGTAACTGTTTTACGTGGTGTGGGTACATTAATTGGAAAAAAAGATTGAAGTCGTGTAAAATATGAAGTGACTTTAAAAGGCCTATTAAAAGAAACATGCAATGTAGATAAAGCTAAAAAATATAAATAAAGTTTATCATATGAAAGAGGAGAGTTAAATTTACTGAAATCGGTATCAAGCCTATGAGTAAAATAAGAGAAAACACTTTTGCAACTTGTGAATAGGAATTAAAAGTCTTATATGTGCCACCCAAATTGAAATACAATATTGTAAGAAAGATTGAAAGAGAGCATAATATACACTTAACAAAATATGATAAGGAGCACAATGACTAAGTTCAAAAATTAGCATAGAACTATATTTTAATTTATTAACTAAAGAATTAATATGAAATTGCCAATTTAATTTTCGATCTAAAATAATTCCTAAATATTTTCCCATGCAAATGTAAAAAAAAAAATGAATATCTCCAACACTGGGCAAATAAAAACCTTTTCAGTCGGGGATATTTCCCCCTTAAGTATGCAAAAATATATTTTAAATTGAGCAGTTCCAATATTGAGCAAGTAAAACCATTTTTCAGACATTAATTTTTCCCTCTTGAGCTTTTGGTTCATTGTTTGTTTGTAATTAAATACAAGGCTACACAATGAGCAATCTGTGCTCTGCCTACTACGGGTATCGAAATCCGTTGCGTTGTAAGTCCGCAGACATACACTGTGCCAGTGGGGGCCCCTTTGAGCACGCAATATTTTCAATCAAGGAGTTCTTCTTTCGACAAAATAAAACTCAATTAATATTTAATAAGCTGTGATAACCGAAGTGTTTTTTACTAATCGAGCACTCAAACAGGTTTGTTTGTTTTTTTTATAAAAGTAAGAGCATTGATAAGCGTTCAATTCACGTTTTTGTTCCTTCCAATGAATAGTGATATGACGTATAAACGAGGTCATCTGGTTTGCTGTGGGATAAATTTAGACAACCTATTCACAATACATCTCTGAAGGTGAAAAAAGTTGAGTGAACTCGATCAAAACGAAATCTAGTTTAATATGCTCTGAGGTGTATGTTATGTGTAGTTGTTTGAACTTTCAAATTATGATATATACGCTTTAAGTTATTTTGTGATTTTTTAAATGGTAAAAACAGTTTTTTAAGGAGTGTATATGTATTGAAATAAGTTCATTTAAAAGCTTTGCAGACTTCATAAAAATATTAATTTTCACGATTTATATAAACACACAAAAACAGATAGATGAACTGTATTGAAGTGTACGGTTATGTATACATGTCACGACACCGAAGTTCTAAACACATTTAGGATAATCACTATACAGAGCAGTTGTTTTCGTATAATCTGAACAACGTATGATGTTAGAAAAACACGTAGGTTCAAGAAGTCTTGATAGAAATGAATAAAAGCCCTACAACCACTATATTATTGATTTCTATCAAGATTAAACACTTACTAGGAAATCGTTTTTTATTTTGCACAAGTGACACGACGAACGAAGTGTAATGTGTGTAAATTAGGTTTACGTCAAATAATATTTTACGCGAGGTAGAGGATTTCGTGAACAAATATTGTAGTCTAATCCAATACCTTAATGCTGTTCTCACCTGCAGTTTAGAAACGTTCCGATTCTAAATTAAACGTATTAGCTCCAGATCGCGACCTATTAACACCGATATTTCAGCACAAGCTTAACAGAATTTTATAATAATAATAATAGGTGTCTGCTCTCGCTGAGTTACAGATAAATTGGTGAATGGCATAGCAAATATCTTCGAAACCGTATTGATTAAATGATCAGCAAGGACCCTAGGTTTAAGCTAAAAGTGACGTCATCGTCGGCTGGAAGTTTTAAGCGTATGGCTCAAGGGTGGGAAGGTTGGTAAAAGGGTGAGAAAGGTATTTACTCATTGTGGGCATTATGGGATATGTTTTAAAATGATCTCTTACACATTCAAGCGTTGATCCGTTACACAATTAAGAATGGGGGGTCGTTGAACGTGTTCTTTAATTGTTTAATAACCTTGATTAACTTTAACCGGTTTGGTAATAAAGTTGATTAACATTAAAAACATGTGTAATAAATACCGATAAAATTGTGATTTATCTATTAAATTATCAGGAATGGCTCTACATGACGTCCTGACAGATTAACTAAATATTTAACTAGTTCGACCTACGCTACATATTTTACTAAGTTTACAAACTGAGCCACTTTTCAACATTACATGCTGGTTTGTGATTCACGCTGTTAATTAATGATTCTAATTTCAAATAGACTAGAGTATGTGGTCAAAAATAGTGTTAAAATAGTGCTATTTCAGGACAAACTGAAACATACAACAAAACGAATTGATTCTATTGGTTAACAACCTGATTGGACTCTTCCTTTTTGTTTCCACGTCACGACTTTTAGGAGAAATCGTTAGAAACTTAATGAAGATAGGTAATTCTAAATACCGCCAAAATGTTAATGTTACACGTATTATTACGTTTGTTCTTTTACGGAAAAGCTGTCAAGACGATCTGTCTTCATCCCGAATCTTAAACTGCTGACTACGGACGTCCACCGACAACCTTTGGGCTGTTTGTTACTAACGAATGACGGGATTAACCATCACATTATAGAGTTCTCACAGCTGAAAGGGAGAGCATTTTCGGTGAAGAGTTTCGATCCCGAGACCCACATATTGCGAGCCAAACGTCCTAACCACGTGATCATGTTGACCCCGGTATTATTATTATTATTATTACTCACAAAAAACAACAAACAAACGAACAAAAAGAAACTGACTTATTGGGTAATGGCCATAGAACAATATGTAAATGGAAAGACTGATTGACCCATGTATGATGCACTTAAACAATAAGTCCGTTGCAAGGTCTCGATAATGACTGAGAAAACGTTTAGTAGTCATTTAGATAAGGGTAGGGGGAGAGATGCAAAGGGCATACCTTTTTTTTTTTTGGTGTATCTTTGAATCTAGTTTCCATATTTCTACTCATCTTTCCAATATAGACGTTGTGGCAGTTGTTGCATTGTATTTTATAAATAATGTTGGTGGTGTTGTTGTGAGTGTAGTGACGGGTGTGAAAAATATAGGAAGTTCGAATTTTAATTTTCGTTTTAAGATGTTTGTTTAATGAAATAGTGGAATTTGGCTGTTATCCTTATGGAACACCCTCGGACCTAAAGCGCGAAACGCGAAATTTCTACACTAGTTGAATAAATCCCGTAATAAAATAATATTAGCGATTACGTTTGAGTTATTTGGTTTGGTTTGAATTTCGCACAAACCTACACGAAGACTATCTGAGCTAGCCAACTTTAACTTATCAGTGATTAATTAGAAGGCAGTTGGCTAGTGAACATCATCCACCGCCAATTCCTGGGCTAAAGTTTCTATCAACGAATAGTGGAATTGACCGTCACTTTATAATGCTTCTACAGCTGAAGAGCGAGCTTATTTGGTGTGATGGGAATTTTAATTATGTAAAGAGTTTAGTATAATGTTTCAGAGTATATGAAAGTAGCTGTTAAAAGATTTGTAGAATGGCTTGCAGGAGTAAAAACACTTCGAAGGTTAGAAACGAAACAGTTTAGTGAACAAGTGTAATGAACTTTTAACTCACTATTGAATAATTTTTGTGCTTGTTATTGTCAGCTTTTACCCATGCAGATTTCTTGTAGATAAAACAACTGATATTTGAAATATTAAATAATTATCTTTGAAAGATATAATGAATATTTTAACAACTATAAATCTGAATTTCTCGAAAATTTTTTAAAATTATTTTCCAACGTAGAACCGAGAGATTACGAAATCCTGTGTTTGTTTTTGTTTTGGTTTGTTTTGAATTTCGTGCAAAGGTGCACGAGGGCTATCTGCACTAGCCCTCCCTAATTTAGCAGTGTAAGACAAGAGGGAAGGCAGCTAGTCACCGTGACCCACCGCCAACTCTTGGGCTACTCTTTTACCAACGAATAGTGGGATTGACCGTCACATTATAACGCCCTTACGGCTGAAAGGGTGAGCATGTTTGGTGTGACGGGGATTCGAACTCGTGACCCTCGGATTACGAGTCATGTTATTTCAAAGTTATTAGAAAACTTCATTTTTATTGTATCCTTTAGTATAACCTATATGTTTTCTGTTTGTTTAACCAAAAATGTTAACTTTGTTTTTAGAACTATGGTATATGATGCGCTGTTTTGTTTTTTAATACTGTATAGAAAAATTTAATTTTAATGTTTGAGTTTTTAAATACACTCGTTTTTAGGAACGAGAGATTAATTTTAAGTTAAAAAACATGTTTAACTCTTGCAGATGTGGCATGACATTGAGAGTGCGTTACTTGTTGATCCTCAACCAGTGGACCACAACTTCAAGATGATACAAGTGGACCACAGGGAAATTGCGTCACATTTCCCTGCCAGAATTGAATTGCCTCCAATCCAAAGAGACCATGTTCAACAGCAACCGGAAGTCAATACGAATACACTGATACAGCAGTTACAGCCTCAACAGCAAAACCCCCAAAGTAACATCGAAGATTTTATGATAGATCTGGACTTTGTACTTAATCCAGATTCAACAAGTCTTTACACTGAAGAAAGTAATTTGTGCATATCGACAGATGCTTTGCGTAAACAGTCTCTCTCACAGTTTTACCGTCCTTCCGTGGAACCTTTCAACAGCAGATGCGAAACTCTCCGCTCTCAGTTAGGTCATCTACACCCTCAATCCGTGTCGTCAAATAGCAGATGTGAAACTCTCCGCTCTCAGTTAGGTCATCTACACCCTCAATCCGTGTCGTCAAATGACACGAGCTCAACTCATCAACCAGGAGGTTGTTCATCAACAACGTCGTCTTATGGAGGTGGTGGTCTCACCTGGCTCCAGTACAGCAACAGTGGCAGTGGAACAACCTTAGTGACAAGCCACATGTCGCCACCAGCGTCACCAGAAAGAACAGCTCTTCAACTTCAACAGAACGTGACAGGTGCAGCCGTAGATGCTTTTAGTCCAGTTTCTCTTTCTGTTTCTTCGACAGTGACGCAACCACACCATTCAGTTTTACACCAAGTAGGTCGACGTATAGCAACAACACCTTATCATATTTCCCAGCAAGTACAGCAACAGCAGCAGCAACAACAACAACAACTTCAGCAGCATCTCAGGATGATGACTCCGCCATCGTCTCCTAACCTTATTGACCTTTTAAACACGACCAACTCTTCGAGAAATGAACGCGCGTCGACATCAAACGTGGTCCACATAACTGATAACAATAAGAAAGGACGTCGTAACCTTGGACGAAAGAAGGTCATGACGCACTCCTGTTCACATCCGGGCTGCAGTAAAACGTATACCAAGAGCTCGCACCTGAAGGCTCATCTCCGGACTCACACCGGTGAGAAACCCTACCAGTGCACGTGGAAGGGGTGTGGTTGGAAGTTTGCTCGATCGGACGAACTGACCAGACACTACCGAAAGCACACCGGTGACAGGCCTTTCCAATGTCGTCTATGCGAACGTGCTTTCTCTAGGTCGGACCACCTGTCCCTTCACATGAAGAGACATACTGCAGTATAAAAAAGAAAAAGAAAACGGTTAACAGAATTTGTAGGATCAACAGAAGCCAGTTGTTCCTGGTAAACTATCCATGACATCTTCAGTTCCTCGTGGAGATTCGTGAAGTTTCTTTGTTCAGTCTTATTTTGAACGTCAATTCATTACCTGCCAAAAGTAAAATAAAGCATTTATGGACAGTAGGACAAAATTAACTATTTTATTTACTTGGTATCACGTCGAGAGATATCTCCAATGGATGTCACAAAAATGTGGCTTTATAGATTCAATGTGAAATATTTCTATGGAAATTCATTGTTTTAGAAATATATATATATATATATAAATACATATAAAATGTGTTTCAATGTAAGCAATAAGTCTCGTAGATAAGTAAATTAAGTAGTTTTAGCAACTGACATTTTAAATGTAAACACTTGTCTTCAGAATGAGAAGGCACTTGATTTCTCGAATGTGAAAGAGAAGGAAAATGCATGTGAAAACAACATCTGGATATGAATGTGTTTGTCCGTGGAGTTAAGAAGTGCATCACGTGACAAAAAACTGTGCGTTAGTTATCTTGTTACAGTGACTAGCGAAAAGGAAATTAATAGCTCGTGCTTTTTGTTTTTTTAGGATTCTATAAACATTCTGTGTTTAACGAAAGTAGATTCGTCTCGATAATATGTACAGATAGAGAAATTAGAACAAAGATTAACATATTGAAAATTATTGTTTTGCTCAGCAAAATCCTTATAGTGCACAACACTGTGATATATCCATTAAAAAAAATGTTTCTTCTTACGTTTTAGAAAAAAAAACGTGTTTATATAATCTTGAAACTTCGTTATATGGTAAGTAAAATATGAAGTGTCGGTACATGTTATGTGAAGTCTGTTGGACACTCTAGGCAAATTACGGTTTTATCTGAAACGAGGAAGAGGAAATTATTTAGATTAAAAACAGCAACGCGTGGCTAGTATCAGTAAAACACGTGGCTAGTATTAGTAAATCCTGCTTCATGTTCTGGCAATTTCTAGATTCATCTCAAACTAACAAACTACTTAGAACGGAAATAACAACACGTGACTAGTAACTAGCAAGACGTATAAATAATTAAAGGTGCACAAGACGTGTTTAAATTTCAACCACGAAGATTTATTAAACAGAATTCCCCACCAGGGGCTCTTTTATTCTTACGTCACTTAATATTCTAGTCTGTCAGGGTGAGTTTCGTTCCATGTACCCTGTTGGACATGTCTGTTTTAGATCATCATATAAATTGGCGTAGAAAACTATAAAACAATTCAAAGCTAGTTTTAGGGCGTTTTCCTATAGTTCTAATGCATTCACCCTGAAGGCACTTTCATAAGATCACTGGACTAATTACAATCATGTGAAAGAGGCAGTTCACCTACATATTGACGCATGTGTATAACATGCATATAGTTTTCACAAGGTGCTTGTTCTACTGTGCATTTATATAACAGCAACCAATATCTCTTCCCATTCTGAAACAATTACTTTAGAGCTATTTCAAGTGTCTCAATGTTTTTGTTCTTATTTTATAATCGAGATTTATGTAAAATTTGAAGAAACTCGTATAGACTTCGTATATTTGAGTAAACCTCTATTCAAGTTCAAATCAGCGTCAAGTAAGCATTGAAAACGACGTCCAGCTTTGTGGCACGCGCTGCATGCCTCACTGATCACGTTATGTGCGGTTTTCTCACTTTCACTCATCTTCTAATTGTATGTCTAATATTCACGTTAGTTTATCAGTCTTTGTTTAAAAAAAACCATTAGGAAAACGCCCACACAATGCTTTTGTTTTCGAATGATTCTTTTCGACTGATACATATATATATATATATATATATAGTTAGTGTTAATAACACTTTTGATGTTTATATATTAACACCATTATAAAATATTTATTACCAAATATAACTCGAGATTTACTTCTGAAGACTGGTAGGAAGGGGGGATTATTTGATAATCAAAGGATTAACGGCTTGAGACACAAACTCAGTTTCCAACAATTATATATAAGTGTATTTTACGTTTATCCTCTGTTTGATTAGTCCTTATGTTTGTTTGTTTTGTCAAGGTTGCTGGTCACAAACCCGACACAATAACATTCTTTTAACTAAAGACGGGTGACGCCAAGTAACTATAGAAACTAGGAAACGGGAATATCAACCTTCGCTAGCTTGTGAGTAAAATCACGTGTTTTTCTCTGTTTTCGTATAAGTGACTAAACCTGTTGACGGGTGTGGAAAGGGTAAAGAAGAGAAATATAATTTGAAACGTTTTTTTAAAGTGTGTAATTAATTCCAGATTGGAATAAAAGTGTATCGAATGAGCGTTAAACATATATATAAATATTTGTTATTAGTGAGTGAAAAGTATCTCAGAATATTTTGTGACGATAAATGAAATCTCGAATTTAATATTTATTAAACGTATTTCATATATAAAAAGTACCTACGATATGTATATGCAAACAAATAGAAAAAAGTAATGCTACTAATTACATACAACGTGAATTGTTTTTGACTTTCAAGGTCTAATGGAATTATGCTCAAAAAAGTTAACCCTAAATATAACTAAATGCGAATGGCACGTGACGGACACAGTCTTAGAACTGTTGATGCTTGGTACAGTGTTTGAAAATTCGAGTCGATTAAGCGTCCAATAATTGTAAGTCTAGGATGTCTGATAGAACAGAAACTTTGATGGACGTCCGAACTAAAAAACCTCCGCACTTTTTTAACTGATTCAAAATTATAACAGATGCCTTTACTGTTTAGTGATCAGGTGTTCCCATGACTACGAGAACTCTTACCCTGAGTTCAATGCTTATGTTATTTTTAGCACGTGGTAGGCAACAACCTATTGTATGAATTTCTTACGTTGACGTCATTAACCATGAATTGTACAAAAACTATCGTTTGTAAAAACATGCGCAATGCATATGTGACTGATAAGATTACTTATAGAATACCTAATAAGTAAGATATCAGTGTACTGACCAACGAGTTGCGAATCAGTAAAGCATCAGTATAGCCAATACACTTGAGCAAAGTAGTAATGTACAAACGGTAAAGTATCGATGTAGGATTTAGCCATGTCAAGTGCCACTATTATTTCCATGACACTAATTCAAGTATGCTCATTTCTTCGTTTTCTGAGTCATGAACATTTCAGACTTGCATTGTGTTATAGTCTATGTGTATGACGTTGAACGTTTTATTGTCCTTTCGAACACAAGTTGTTGTGAAGACCGTGTAAATAACCGCGGTAAATGAATGACAGTTCTAAATGTTCGCGAGTCAATTTCATTAATGGAAACATTTGCACGTACACACACACACACGGCCAAATTCTGAGTTTGTTGACCGTAAAGTTTCATATGAACTAAATAAGCTGTAGAAATATTATGGTCGTATATTTCACACACACACACTTTCCCGAGTAGCAAAGATAAAACAAAAACAATTTAACTCTATATTGGTTGTACACTTTCACGAATAGCAAAACAGTTGTACACTTTTATAAACATATGTCCTACGGGGCTCTTTAGTCACATATTGCAAGCTAAATATACGTTTTTCGTCGTAAGCTTTCCGTGTTTTTTTTGTTTTTTTTTTTTTTGCAACCATTATGCGATTCAACGTATTGATCACTTCATGATGGTGTCATGGATATAAATATGTAATCAAAGAGAATAATAAGTTTAATATTTACTATTCACAAAAATATGAATAGTGCTACCATACGTTTCATTCAGAGATCAGACAGGAATAGTTTTACGAGAAGCAGACATTGTGCGTTTTCCATTTGATATTAAGGTCCTTATACTGGCTTTTCCCTCGTGCATTTTGTTGTTGTTGTTTTTTTAAAATGAGATTTCAGTTTCAACGGAAACAAAAGTCATAGGGAAAATATTATTTCCTTCTTTATTAGGATGATTTATAATGGAAAATATGACGTCAGGATTATTAAGACCAGCTTTCGTTCCACCCATCAAACACACACAGAGACAGACGGATAGACAGACAAACACAAAAAAACAATTCATTACAATTACACTGCGTGATCTAGTTATCTATCAAGCTGTGTATTAGTCTCTCTATTTTCGTTATCACTAAAGGCTCTTTTGTGCGGGTTGTAATCTGTCATAACAAAATAAAGGAAATTGAATGGCTTTGTGTATATAATGTGTTTGTCTGTAAAAACTATGTGTATAGAAATACATGTTTACATATCTGTTTATGATTTGGTGTAAAATGTTAAAGTAAACAGCCATTAAATTATATATATATGTTAAAAACAAAACAAAAAAAACTTTGATTTTTTCCGTGTCACGATTTGTTTCAACCACTATGTGGTTAAAGCGAAATAATAGCTATTTCAACATGACTGCTACATTATTTATATAAGGCTTAATAGTTCTTATAAGAAACGCAATTTTAGAAATTCAATGCGAAATCTATCTGTACACGTTTATCTTTCAAAGTGAGAACGGTTTGGAATTATTTGAGGTAGTTTGCCTAGACATATCTTACCTGGCACAAGAAACTTCATCGAATAAAGTATTTGTATTTTGTATTTCGCGCAAAGCTACTCGAGGGCTATCTGCGCTAGCCGTCCCTAATTCAGCAGTGTAAGACTAGAGGGAAGGCAGCTAGTCATCACCACCCACCGCTAACTCTTGGGCTACTCTTTTACCAACGAATAGTGGAATTGACCGTCACATCATAAAGCCCTCGCGGCTGAAAGGGCGAGCAAGTTTGGTGTGATGGGTATTCGAATCCGCAACCTTCAGATTACGAGTCGAACGCCTTAACCCACTTAGCCACGCCGGGCTTCATCGAATAAGAAGGATTCTTTTAGCGTTGTCGTATTGATTAGTCCATTAAAATGAATATATAAAAAGGCGTGTATTATCTTAAACGTAACCCTCTAGGTTTCAATACGAAAGTAAGTTCTGTTTGAGGAAGTGCTAAAAATGAAAGAAGTGCATATTACGTCATTATAACTAAATATCTGGGTAATTCTTGTGTCTGTAATGTATATACTGTCGTTTAATGTCAAATGTTCAGGCCTCTCGTTAACCCGAATTGTTATTGTGTTTGCTGAAAAACACAGTTGATTTTCTTGTCAAATTATATATATTACTTCTGTCCAGTGTTTGTTCTGTTTCTTTTTGTACAGTGGACATTAAAATCGCAATATCGTGTTAAACTCAAAAGAGATAATGAAATTTAAAACGTAGGTTTAACTTATTTTTTTCGAATTGCTGGATAGTAACCGTATGATATAGTACAACAAAAAACAGCTAGTTTCTGTGCGCTCTCAACAACGCGCACAGAGCACAATGAGAAACGAGATTCGAACGAGATCGTCCGTCTACGTGGCTTCCAGTCATGATCTCGTTTCTTGAAATCAGCTAAAATGAGAACTCCCGAAGCGGTTCAGTGAGCTCAGAAGTGTTATCATATTCATGTCGCGTTGGATGTTCGTGCTGCAGAAAAGTGTGTCACTTGTGTTCGGCTGTTGTGTTAACCGACTATGCAGTATAGTATTTTAATCGCAATAAAGACACCTGCTGTAAGCGCATTCGTGTGTGTTCACGCTGTAATTGGCAGTTTTACCTCAAGACTTTACATATAGCCATTTTGTTCCATTCCTTCAAAGTTCTGTTGTTGGTTTTACCTTTTCATTCTTTTTTTTTTCTTTTTTGCCCCATAGTACGAAAACGTTTACATAGAATTCGTTTCGAGTTTTAAATATTTTTTTTTTCAGGCAGCCTATTTAAATTTTCGCAAAATTAACAATTTACGTATGTTTTAGGAAACGTTTCTTCTCGTGGATAAACAAGCATGACCTTTAAACGATTTCTTAAAATCCAAGCAATAATATATTTCAGAAGGTGAATCAACGTCAAAGTATCAACAATGAACTCTGTTGTCATCTTTCAGCCGTAGGGGCGTTATAATGTGACGGTGAATCCCACTATTCGTTGGTAAAAGAGTAGCTCAAGAGTTGGCGGGGGTTAGTGATGACTAGCTGTCTTCCCTCTAATCTTACACTGCTAAATTGGGGACGGCTAGCGCAGATAGCCCTCGTGTAGCTTTGCGCGAAATTCAAACCAAACCAAACCCAGACCTAGCAGAACGAGTGTTATAATCATTATAATTGCTGAGGGTTAAAAAAGGTTTAAGGAATTTGAAGTGTCGGTTAATCATGTGCTTATTGTTGTCACTCTGATCTAGCAGCGATAGAAACAAACCGAACGTCGGATGGTATTTTTATTGTGCTCCATAAGAACGAATTTTTTTTGCAATTTTTTAACCTGCTGAGGGTTTAAAAAGGCTTAAGAAATTCAGAGCATTTATAACCTGTGTGCGTACATTTAATGTCTTTTTTTTTATATAGTCCAAAAATCGAGAACTGGAAGAAGAAATTGAAACTGAAAGATTAAATTGGGGCTATATGCCCGGTTGATTTCAGCCAGTTAGTGTCTGCTATTCATGTCTAACACTTATGTACATAAACATGCTGGATGGGGCTATTTAATTACCCCATGAGGGTTTCTCATGGAACTTTCTCACTTTAAAGACGTAACTTATGATTCCATCCAACCCTTTTTATATGTGGCTCTACTTCATATGAAAGCCACAGTATCTATTGGAAGAATATATTCATTATTATAAAATAATACTCATGAAAAGGATGTTATATGACTGAAACTGATTGTAAACCAACAATTTCAAAAATATGCAATATACGGATGGTGGAATTTTGCAAACAGTTTTCGCATAAATACAAACGACACTTTTTTGAACAACAGTATATCTGATCATGTAATCTTATCATTACTGGTACTACAGATCGAGTAAGATCAGGCTTAAAACAATAAATATGATAATTAATGGTATTACAGATCGAATAAGATCAGGCTTAAAACAATAAATATGATAATTAATGGTATTACAGATCGAATAAGATCAGGCTTAAAACAATAAATATGATAATTAATGGTATTACAGATCGAATAAGATCAGGCTTAAAACAATAAATATGATAATTAATAGTATTACAGATCGAATAAGATCAGACTTAAAACAATAAATATGATGATTAATGGTACTACAGATTGAATAAGATCAGGCTTAAAACAACAAATATTGTTAATTTTTTCATGTCAGAACAAACTCGCTTTCTTACTGACAAATTAATCATTTTACCTCCCAAGAAGTTACTTAGAGAATTTTATTTTACAGTCGCTGGTCGACTTTGTTTCTTATAAGGAGCTCCCCCTAGTATTTTTATATTTTAGTAATAGTAAAAAATCTTTTTGCTAATCTTGATATACAGAACTTCAACAAATTTTTTTTTCAAACATTGTGCCTCTCCAGTAGCTCAGCGGAATGTCTGTAGACTTGCAACGATAAAAAGGGGGCTTCGATAGTTAATTATAAACAAACAAACAGACAAATCAAACACTGTTGCTTCCAGGAGGCTCAGCGGCAAGCTTGAAGGCTTCAATGTTATAAGTTGGGTTTCGATACCCATAGCATCCAGACCACAGCCAATTATGTAGCTTTGTGCTTAACAACAAACAAATCAAATAATGTTATTTAAACAATTAAATATTAACGGATCAAATTGAATAAACCAAATGCTGTTATTCAATCAATTCAATATTAATTATTTAAATTTTATTAATTATTAATATACTATGATTTTTATGAGCAACTCAAGGCAAAACGTTTAAGGTTTTAAAAATAACGAAAGATAAAAGATAAAATCCCGTTCACCAAACTTGTTAAATTTCTTCAAAACTCGACCGAAAGCTGGAGAGAAGTGTCAAAAAAGGAAAACTATTAAATGATGTGGCGCCAAGGAAAAGAAGATTTTGGAAAATAATTTTTTTATTTTATTTTATGTGCTCCAAATGAAAGCAGGAAATCTCGCACAGCAGAAAGTTTACGCTAGCAACTGACTACAATAGCGCAATTCAAGCAAGTCAGTACGAGAGCTGACATAAGCATGGTGTAGGCTATGGTTACGAAAGAGAACCGTCCGGCTCGAAAGATCATGAAGAGGAAACTAAGCAAAGCGAATAGAGTTAACGAAGTTTCACAAGCTACAACTTCTTAAGCTTTCAAATGCATCTTGAAATCCAACGTTTTCATGAGAACCATAGAATTTCAATTTTTGACCACTAACCTACTTAGTATCCCTCCGCCCCAAAAGTAGCTTTCATTCAATACTGAGTCTTATGTTTACTTACACGTGCGCTCATTAGGCTTAGAGCCAAAACATTAACAATCTGGATTAAACCTATGCTGATAATATAAGATAAGACACTGACAATCAGCGTGTTTTTTGTGACAGACAGTTGTCGAACGCTTTTTCTATTTTTAGCAATGTTTTATTTTACTTTCTGTTATTATTTTTTCCCTACTGAATCAGACTGCTGTATACACCCTTCAGTACCTGTCTCTGAGTGGCTGTCGTTTGTCGATTTAATCTAAGCTGTAAAAGCATGATTGCCATTCATGTGGGTGTTACATAGTGGTTTTTTTCTTTTTTAAGTGCGTATGAATAGGACGATTCAGAGGTTAGCCAATTTACTATGAACTGTGATACATATAGGTTATATTCATGTATTAGAAAAAACAACATTGATAGTTGTTCTTATAGTTTTCAGTTTCAGTTTGTATCAAAACAGTTAGTTAGTTTGTAATCAAGTATAAAGTTACACGATGGGCTACCTGTGCTCAGCCCACCACGGGTAACGACACCCGGTTTCTAGTGTTGTAAGTCAGCAGACATGTCGATTTTTCTAAATATTTATTACTTCATGACGCGATATATTTTTGAAAGTTTGGTACCTAAAAACAACATTTAGGTATTAAACAGTATTTCTTGAATATAAGAACAGCCTTTTATAAAAATTCTCAACACCACATAATCCATTATTTATGGGACAAAAATATTTTCTTGAGCGCGAGAATACATATTTTTATCTGAGGATCGCTGGTTCGAATCTTCGTCATACCAAACATACTCGCTCTTTCAGCCGTGGACGCGTTATAATGTGACGTTCAATCCCGCTTTTCGTTGGTAAAAAAGCAGTTCACGAGTTTGCGGTGGGTAGTGATGACTAACTCCCTTAGAGTGCTAAATTAGGGACGGCTAGTGCAGATAGCCCTAGTCCAGCTTTGAGAGAAATTCAAAACAAACCAACCCAAAATTTTTATAAACTTTTAAAACGTCACGAGACAATATCTAGGTATTAAAAGGTTTTTTTCAAAAATATTTTTGTAGATTTTCTTCAAACGTAGATTAAAAAACAACTTAATAACCAACAAAGACAAACCGTTGGCTTATATCTACTACTCCAAATCTGTTTAGTAGTTCACGATTATCTGACTCTTTTTTGTTTTAACCGTTTTTGTTACGTCACATGACCAGATGAATACATTCACGCCGAATCATCAAAGTCTGAAAAACCGATAATGATTTACAAGCTTGTGGGAGAGAGAAGGAAAAACATTGTCAGATTTTGTTAAAATAACACAACTGGTGTATTTTTCAAATTTTTTATATGTCACTATGAAAAAAGGAAAATGTTTTTTCTAAGACTAAAGTCCTTGAGTTCAGTGAACTCTGTCAATATTTCAAACTTCTTGGAAATCGTCTCTGCGAGTCTTTCAAGAAGCGATGCGGTTTTTATCCGTGATTGAAATACACTCGAAGTTTCAGTGCGTATTGTAAGACTGTAAAAACTTAAGAATATTCTCCTCTGCTTAGTATCCTGTTACGAACCATTATAAGTGCAAGCACCTTCAAATCAATTATGGTTTTATATATGTATATATAAAGTTCATCTGTCCGGGTAGGTATTCTAAATGATGAACTATAATAGAGGAAAACAGCTCCTTATAGAGACAAGATTAGTAAGTTTGTGCAAAGATTATCAACTCTATATTTTGTGAGTATAAACAGGTTTGATGACTTAGCGATATATTTTAAGAAGGCCTATATACAGCTTAACAATTTGCATATGGTAGAACGGAAACAGTATGGTTCATTTATCTCGATTGTTGAGGTGGGCGAGAAATAAACTACTCGTTATTAAAGTTGGGATATTTTTATTTCGAAAGACTGAAGCAAGCTCGTCATAAAACTCTGATGACACCTGTGAAATACAGCGGTATAGACTGATTCATAAACACGAAACGTTCCTCTACGAAATGAGACGTTACAATTCATTTTCATCATACTACGTGGGGAAGTAGTGTACTTGCATCATTTTTTAATCTAAATTATATAGTTCTCTACTTAACTGATTGATTTTAATTTTTTCCTGTAGTTTAATAAATAATACTAAAAACTCGAAACTTAAGGATACTTCTTAAAATTTAACGTCATTGAAAATAAAGTAAACTTGATATATGTTCTTAAATAACACTGCACAACAATTTTTTTTTTTTAAGTTTTGCTTCCTGAAAAGTTTTTGCTGATTGTGACAGGTACCTGGTGGGTATGTACAAAGATAGTTTTGGTTTTGCTTCATCACCTAGAAACTCCGAGAAATAGACAGTTAACTGTTTACCGGCAATAACGTATTTAATTGCGTTTATGTTTCTAATACGCTGTTAAGTTCAACATAATTAAAACTGTTTTGCTCCTGATTTTCGTTTATATTCAATGTCCGGCGCATCACGTTGCAGTGTCCAACAGGAGTCAGCAAGCATTGACGGATTCCAGGTGCCCTGATATCGTTTTTCCATCGTAGCAATGTGCTGGTGAAACCTTTCACCGTGTTCGTCACCGAGATTTGTGGGGAAGAAGTCCAAGTGTGAGTGGAGGAAATGAATCTTGAGTGACATGTTGCAGTTCATTGTTCTGTATGCTTTGAGAAGTTTGTTTACCAGCTGAATGTAATGTGGGGCTCTGTAATTGCCAAGAAAATTGTCAACAACGTCTTTGAAGACTTTCCAGGCAATCTTTTCCGGCCCAACTAATAGATCTTCCAACCGCTTGTCACTCATAACATGTCTGATCTTATGGCAAAAAAAATGGCCTCTTTGATCTTGGCCTCAGTTATTCTTGGGAACATCTGTCTTAAATAAACAAAACATTCGCCTTCTTTGTTCATTGCTTTCACGAAATTCTTCATAAGTCCCAATTTTATGTGAAGGGGAGGCAAAAAAATCTTTGTCGGGTCGACAAGCGGTTCATGTGCCACATTTTTTCTGTCCTGGACCTAACTTTTTACGGAGTGGCTAGCTCTGTCTAGAATAATGTTACTCTTTGGCACGACTGTGCCATTCACAGATGAAACAACAGTACTTTGTATAGCCGAGCTGAAGTCCCAGTGACAGAGCAACGAATTTCAGATCTCCACAGATATTCCAGTTGTACTTGCTGTACTGGATGTGCTTCAGCAACATTTCCATGTTCTCGTAGGTTTCTTTTATAAGTGCTGCATAGCCAACAGGTATTGAAGGGTGAACGTTGTCATCGTGTAACAAAACAGCTTTGAGGCTTAACATTGATGAATCAATAAAGAGACGCCACTCTTGCGGGTCATGGTCACAACTCAAAGCAGAGAACAATCCTTCAATGTCAACACAGAAACAGAGACTGTCAACTTGTGCAAAGAATTTGGTTATATCATCTTGGCAGCTTCAAAAAACAGAAATTTTCGTACCTGGTGACGGCAAACACCATTTCTGCAGTCTCAAACCCAGCAATTCGGCTTTTGCTTTTGACAGACCCAAATCTCTGACCAGGTCGTTTAATTCTGACTGTGTTATGAGATGTGGATCGTCTGAGGAGCACGGTTCAAAATTCGGATCAATGTCATTGCCAGTTCCCTGCATTACAGTTTCTTCATTTGGATCGTCTAAGGTCCATTCCTCTGGTGGTTTCGGAATTGGAAAACTGTCGTCATGTGGCACAGATCTTATTGCTGAAGGCAGATTAGGGTGTTCAATGGGCTTTATGTTTTTAGCAGACAAATCAGACACATTAGTCAAACAGGAGTAACAGTCCGTCACATGGTCTTTCTGTTCTCGCCATATTATCGGGACAGCAAACGGCATTGTCTTTCGAGTGCCTCTGAGCCAAGCTCTCAGACAGACAGCATATGTCGCACAACAAATGTGAGGCGACCATTCCTGGTCTTGATCACCAATTTTACAACCGAAGTACAGATGATATGCTTTCTTCACAAGAGCAGTCATTGAGCGTCTCTGATGAACAAGCGTATACTCGCCACAAATACAGCAGAATGTATCGCGGCTGTTACGACATTGACGAGACATATTGACCAACACCAATCGTCTTGTAAAACGTCTATAACATCTAACTTACTTGTTACAGTGCTATTGAGGCAATGCTATATTCTGAAACAATACGTACTCACTATAAGGTCTATATTAATTCAATGAGCAGCATCTGTGTATGCAAGCCACTTTTACAGCCTGCTCCGGCATGCCCGGGCTGCACACATCCACAGAACAGCTTCCAACCTAGCTTGATTTTACGCCTGGACATGCCCAGACTGCACAAAACATTGTTCATAGATCTTTTACAGAAACGAAAAATTTTGGACACAAATATAAGAAAAAACATGACAGAACTGAAGATTTCGATGAAACGGTACGTGATGGGCAAATTTGATTGCGATTTTCGTGATCAGCAGACAAAAATCTATAAAAAACACCCAACAGTGTTCAAGAAGTAAAAACTTTGTTGTACACTGTATTTTTAATGATCTACAGTGCGATGTTACATCGCAACCAGACTGCTAATAATACTTGTCCTCCCAATATGCTAAAAAAGTAAATAATGGACCAACAAAGATTGGTTTGTTTCGAATTTTGCGCAAAGCTACACAAGGGCCATCTGCGCTAGCCGTCCCCAATTTAGTAGTATTAGACTAGAGGGAAGGCAGCTGGTCATCACCACCCACGCCAACTCTTGGGCTACTCTTTTACCAAAGAATGGTGGGATTGATCGTAACATTATAACGCCCCCACGGCTGGGAGGGCGAGTATGTTTGATGTGACGGGGATTTGAACCAGCGACCCTCAGATTATGAGTTGAGTGTCTTATTCATCTGGCCAGGCAGGGGCCTGACTAGCAAACAATAAACCGGTTAAATATATTTTTATTGTATTCTAAAGTGATGACAGATGTATTACATCTTAATGAATAATGTTTCAAATGCATTGAAGTCATACACAAGGAAACGTGACAATTTCCTAGAAGTCAGAAATAGAGAAAAATGAAATATTATAAGTTATTTAAGCGATAAGAATATGTGATGTATGACGTAGTTACGTGTGCGTTTTTACTCTAAATATGCATGAATATAATTTAAATTACTAAAACTAAGCAGCGACATACAAAGTTCTGTGCAAAAATAAATATAGCCAACAATCTTAGCAGATTTACGCATGTGTTAGGAGTTACTCTCTTTAATGTCCTCATGTGCGTGCCTCGTTTCATTAAGTTCAACCCAGGGAATATAATCAATGACAGTACCTAATTGGACTCTTTATACTAATCTACTGTTTTATCGATAGGTCAAAGGTCGAAGTAAATCTATTTAGCTATTTGATAAAGAAGAAACACTACTAGGATCATAAAGCAAAATAATTTTAGAGGAGTTTCTATTTCTATTTTTATCGACACTAAAACCGAAACTTATTGAGCTACCGTCCAAGATGAACATAAATGGGTCGAAAGTTAAAGGGTGAGGCTTACAATATAGATGAGTATCTATTTAAAATTTAAGTTGGTGTTAACAGTATTTGTCAGAATTTTTCATACGGTTCCATATCAATGTTATTGTCTACATGCACGAGGTGGTTAGTGAGTAAATGCTGGAGCAGAAACAGTGAAGGTAACGTATGATTGGACAAACATGCACGAGTTTTTATGATGGTCCGTATAACTTGAGTACACACCTGTTTTATATAAAAGGGTGCTCTTTTGGTATAATCTTTCTTGACACAGATCAACGCTTTGTTCAGTCAGTTTATCTGTACTTGGTCTAGAGTCATGCATCGTCACGCGCCAAAAGGTATCGGGTGTCAAATTGTTTGACTGTTCAGGCATGGTATAAAGTAAACGGACGTTGCCGAAACAGTAGGGTATCCCATCCAGTGTACTGTATCCAGAATCCTTGAACATAATATGACTACAGAATGTTCCAGGAAAGTCTACCGGTAGACGTCGAAAAACTACTGACCGAGATGATCATGTTTGGATCAGATTAACACATTCATTCTAGGGTATCCAGAAGGTTAGGAGACTGACCAAACAAGGTTATTTTGTAAGAAGGGTTATCTACAGACTGATATTAACCAGAAATTACTGCTGTCACTTTGTCACTTGAGCAAGAGAGCATGAAAACTTACGGTTAGGACATTGGCGACATGTTATCTTTGCTGATGAGTCCTGTTTCCATCTAGTTAAAATGGGTAGCTAGGTTTGTGTTCGTAGTCTGCCTGTAGGTAAATGTAGGTAGATGAGGTAAATTGTTTTTCCCACAAGGAACATACAGGAGGTGGCGCAGTACATGTTTTGGAAGGTATTCACCATTATACAGTTTACAAATGTAGATACTTAACACGAAATGCATTTCTCAATTTAACAGTACTAAGTGTATTTGTATTCCATCTTACTGATAATGATCTTATTTTCGACAAAGTATGCAAATATTGTGGCTAAGACTGTATGTGTCGAAACCTACAGTTACAGAAACTTAATACATATATAAATGTATAGGTATATATATATTAGTAAGTGAAAGGATGACGTATATGTACATATCGAAACTGAAATTAAATTATATACACAGAAAGTTTAAAATGTTTATACACATTTAATAACACTTCAAAGGCTGAAGAAAGTATAGTTGCATAAATGATTTATATACACAGATACTTATGCCCGAAGAATGGACAGATTTCGTAGTTCAAAAGTGACGTATCAGCAAGCTTTTAAAACGCCACAAAATCTGCACACTTTTTCCACTAGAAACTTAAGTTTCATAAGCCTAATTATTAATTACTAGCTCTTGTTTCCACCAGAGACTAATTTACAGCTAACTCATGTACTGCATATCGGTTGCTGAGCTGCTACCGTCCTCAGGGAAGTTCTGAGATGGACTTTATCTCTGGTGGCCGTGATTCAATCTTAGATCATCTTGGTAGAAAAAGTGGTATTCTGTCTGCAGCCTTCCCGTAAATACTCAAAGTTATATATTGTAAATCTTGAGTTAACAAAAATCATATATATTAATAAACATATCATCCACTAATAACAATGAGCTTCCCTCACGAATGAATTACATAAGGTGATATAGTGTAAGTTTACACATATCTTTTAATGGTCCACTAAAATATCATATTCAGCAGCACTTTAATGCTATGCGAAGTACAATTTTACGTTGAAAATTTCACATTTTGAAGAACGTTTGTGGTAGGTCAAACAAATCAAAATTATTAATTTTAATCAACATGCTGGATATAAATGTGCGGTTCTTCACTGTGAAATTTATAATGACGATAAAACATTTGTAATTTATTTTATAAAATGAGCTCTTAGAATTATAATACTGTAACTTTCAAATAGAAAACAACAACCATAACATATAGTGCCAACTGTACTACCGTGTGACGGATGATCTACTTTATAACCATTTAACAATAATGTGCCAATATTGAGAGAGCTTGAATAATATTAAAATATTTTTCAAGAAAAATATTCATCAATTGAGATTATGTAATGAAATAGAGCCAAAGATTGTGTTTGTTTGAATTTCGCAAAGCTTCTCGAGGGCTATCTGCGCTAGCCGTCCCTAATTTAGCAGTGTAAGACTAGAGGGAAGGTAGCTAGTCATCACTCACCCACCGCCAACTCTTAAGCCGCTTTTTTACCAACGAATAGTGG
The DNA here is from genome assembly GCF_004210375.1 of Tachypleus tridentatus. NCBI lineage: Eukaryota > Metazoa > Arthropoda > Merostomata > Xiphosura > Limulidae > Tachypleus > Tachypleus tridentatus. The sequence goes on along the minus strand of NC_134828.1, from coordinate 30,807,836 downwards.
GATTGACCGTCACATCATAACGCCTCCACGGCTGAAAGGGCGAGCGTGTTTGGTGCGACCGGGAGTCGAACCCGCGACCCATTAGATTACGAGTCGAACCCCCTTAACCCATCTGGCCATGCCGAGCCCTAGAGCCAAAGAACGCAACATTTTTATAAAATAGTCTTCAGTGTTCTCCATAGAAGCAGGCCCGGCATGGCCAAGCGCGTAAGGCGTGCGACTCGTAATCCGAGTGTCGCGGGTTCACGCCCGCGTCGCGCTAAACATGCTCGCCCTCCCAGCCGTGGGGGCGTATAATGTGACGGTCAATCCCAATATTCGTTGATAAAAGAGTAGCCCAAGAGTTGGCGGTGAGTGGTGATGACTACCTGCCTTCCCTCTAGTCTTACACTGCTAAATTAGGGACAGCTAGCACAGATAGCCCTCTAGTAGCTTTGTGCGAAATTCAAAAGAAAAGCAATATTCTAAAATAAAAAGTGAATGCTAACGTTACGAAAGAGAATTACCTGACCCCAAAAACTACTGTAGCAACGATGGGCATATAATTATTAATTGTTTTTGGAATTTCGCACAAAGCTACTCGAGGGCTATCTGTGCTAGCCGTCCCTAATCTAGCAGTGTAAGACTAGAGGGAAGGCAGCTAGTCATCACCACCCACCGCCAACTCTTGGGCTACTCTTTTACCAACGAATAGTGGGATTGACCGTCACATTGTAACGCCCCCACGGCTGGGAGGGCGAGCATGTTTGGCACGACTCGGGCGCGAACCCGCGACCCTCAGATTACGAAGCGCACGCCTTAACGCGCTAGGCCATGCCAGGCCCATAATTATTAATAAGAATATAAAGTTAGCATGCTTCCAGTTACATCACTAACTCAACGAGCATTAGCTCATGTTTATGTTGTGTCTTTAATATGCAAAATCCTACGAATGTTTCTCGTATCTAAATCAAAGTGCATTGCATAATCTCGAATTGAATTAATGTTTTTGGCATTTTTAGGGTTAATTTTAGTTTAGGCTCAATCTTGAAAACAAGTGTTCCCGCGAAAGTCCATTGGATTCGCAAACCTTCGGTCTACTTAAACAAGGTTTTGAAAGTCAACTTTCAGAGAGATTGAAATATTTATGGGAAGTTTGTCAAACATTGTGGTCTAAGATTGACCATGCTGTTTTATTCAAGTGATCATTGCATTGACAGGCAGGACCATGATTGGGCAAGATAAGCGAACCTTCTGCACTCTCTAGTTCTTTACTATTCTGGCTAACAAGAGGAAAGTTAAAAATAAAATAGAAAAATACTACGATGTATTTGAAACTCGGAAGAAATCCACCCATTTATAAGTTGCCCCAAAATAAACTATGTCAATAAATCACATATTTTAGCTCCTATACATACATTTGAAGGGCTTGGTATTATTACCAGGTATCTTCTTCCATTACTGTTTAATCTCTAACACCTATACCTTCTGAAACATGTTGTTCCTGTTTTGCTCTTGAACTGTAGCCAGTAACTTTTGCCGAAAAAAAAATATTTGTCGTGTTAACGTTACGAAACTAATTTAATTTTACGATTGTCAGACTCCTATTTTCACGTTATGTTAAGTGTTAGAAACTCCAGGTGCCAGAAATATTTGTTTGTTTTTGAATTTCACGCAAAGCTACACGAGGGCTATCAGCGCTAGCCGTCCCTAATTTAGCTGTGCAAGACTAGAGGGAAGGCAGCTAGTCATCACCACCCACTGCCAATTCTTGAGTTACTATTTTGCCAACGAATAGTGGGATTTACCATCACATTAATACGCCCCCACGACCGAAACTGATAAATATGATTTTCACTATTCTGTAATCGGAAACCGTCATTTTAGAAAATCTTTAACATTTCGTTAAACTGAACATTTCAAGTGATGTTTGCGACAACGCATGACAAAAAGAAGGCTGAGGGTCGCGGGTTCGCATCCCGGTCGCGCCAAACATGCTCGCCCTTTCAGCCGTGGAGGCGTTATAATGTGACAATTAATCCCACTATTCGTTGGTAAAAGAGTAGCCCAAGATTTGGCGGTGGGTGGTGATGACTAGCGGCCTTCCCTCTAGTCTTACACTGCTAAATTAGGGACGGCTAGCACAGATAACTCTCGAGTAGCTTTGTGCGAAATTCAAAAACAAACAAACAAACAAGCTAACCAAATAAGCCTATCTTAAAAAACAACGATACATATTAAAGTCACGTGATTTGCATTATAAAAAAAAAATCTCGAAAGCTACAGACGCCAGTAAGAATAAGTCAGTATTAAAGGTTTCCAAACCTGCTTCTAGCCGAAACCTTCTTAATTCGCTGGAGGTGCTTGGTAAATAATCAGGTTTGGCACTCGAGCAGACCTGTAAGTTTGACGAATGGATATAATTACTAGCGAAGCTTATATGTTACCATTTTAGGATTTCATATTTTTCCTTCTGATTTCAGAAAATGAATATTTTTGTTTTTTGTTTTTCTATTTGTAACCCCTTGGCTACTGTAACTGAACAATAAGTTTCAACCAACGCACGCACCCAACGGGCGGGGGCGCTGCTATTATTATAACAACAAGACGCAAACTGGATCCACACTCCGGCACATTATGCATGGGCCACGCCTTGCCAATATACAATCGAACGACACTACTCCGTACAAACTAACCGTACAGAATTAAAACCCATTTAAAGATAAAGAGCATTTAAAAGTAATCCACGAATTTGAGATTTCATTTCTTTTAAACCCAACTGAGATTCAAGGCACCACATTAATTCAATCTCCAATCGCTATTCTTCTGCAAATCAAATATTTGCTGTTATATGTTTTTCAACATATATCTGTTTATTTTCACAAATATAAGAATAAATCGATTATTTCACCGAATCTCACGCCTAATCCGAATATTATGCACTCGCATTCGTAAACAAGTATAGCATCTCGCGGTTGTTATATTTTGCATGGTTTTTGTTCATCCTGTTTCTTATTAGAGGAAAAACGACACATGCGCTGAGTGATTAAACCCATAATTGTAGCGTTACAAGCCGTAATTTGTTTCTTTTCTAAGTTTTTTTTCAGAGCTACACGTGCACATAGCCGTTCCTAACTCTGATCTGATAGATTTGGTAGGAAGACAGCTAGAGAAGACACCGCGGTCAACTCTTAGGCCACTTTTTTCTGACTATCATCCTTATAGCGCACTTCTGGCCCCAAAGCGCTGGATTATTTCTCTCTCTTTCTTTTACGGGAACAGAACGCAAACTCTGAATCCTGGGATTCGCAATCTGAGTAGTAAACCCACCAGATTTGAATTACATTTTTTGTTCAATTGAGCTAAGCAGTCACATAAGGAGCCCCATGGTTCACGTGTAACTGTCCCTTAAACTTGACCTATTTATTATAAAGAAAAAAGGCGATGCCCCACAAAGACTAAACGAATGGATTGATTCTAAATTCTATAACGCATCCATAACTGAAATTGCGGAGCTTGTTCAGGGATTTTACGTCTCAAGCTTTGGATATTTGATCTGCAGACATGCACACAGACTATTAAGCTACAACCAATCATTTATTACTATTACAGATTAATTTGAAGATAAGCTTTATTACGTTCCTTATAGACCACATTTCATTTAATAGCTATATAAGAGTTCTATCGAATAAAGTGGAGAAAGTTATTGGTTCATAAATGCAAATGAAAGTATATATATATATCTTTAGTGGTTCTAGTTAAATTTGTTGTTTGAGCTCACAAATAAATAACCATATTTTAATATTCTTCTCTGCATGTCTCCGCCCCCTCCGCTAGTACAACTTGCGGTAAGTCTATGGATTTATAACGCTAAAATTAGGGGCTCGATTTCCCTCGATGGGCTCAGCAAAGCCCGATGTGGCTTTGCTATAAGAAAATACACACACACACACACACACTCTTCTGCAGGTATACATGAAGTACCTCATACACTAAATTTGAAATACTCCAGTACTTTAAGTTGTCCAGTGTGTTATATCTGGTTTGTACTTTCGGTGTCACAAACATCAAATCATATCACGCTCCAACCAAGTTCAGCTAATTCACAATAATTCTGTTGTTGATTTTTTTTTGCATTTAGTCAGAATTACATAGCGAATAAAATAGGCTAGAAAAGAGGTTTACATATTAATAGCGAATGGAAAGTTAAATGTATCTCTGTTCAGTTGAACTGTAACTCTGTTTTGACTTTATAGATGATTTCCAGTTTCTGATTGCTCAATTCATTGACAATATTTCTTAGAAAAATGACACTATCTATGTCATAACACATATTATAAATTTTTACGACACTCAAAGAAAAACAAAAAAAAAAACAAACAGGAAAATATACTGTAATGAAACCTCAGAAAACTTCTGAGTTAAAACTACTTGAAACGAATTAAGCAATGGTGAAAAATTCTAGGTAATGTTTTATGTGTTCTCTGGAAAAGTGAAAAGTAAAACCGCGCCATAAGTCTTTTCACTAGTTACGGGTAAACACTCAGCTATAACATTACATATCTGAATATCTAACTTATTTGGTTCATGAGAGAGCTTCTATCATACGACACAGAAAACGCAATTGTATTTTTTTTTGGATGAAAAAATATGTTATTCGAATAATTTGCATGTGTGCAGTAAAACTTGCATTTTTTATTCAGAGCATAGTTATACATTAAAAATATCCGTAATTCCAAAAATTCCTTGTATCTGTTTCTTTGTTTTTGAATTTCGCGTAAAGCTACACGAGAGCTATCTGCGCTAGCCGTCCCTAATTTAGCAGTGTAAGACCAGAGGGAAGGCCGCTAGTCATCACCACCAACCGCTAACTTTTGGGCTACTCTTTTACCAACGAATAGTGGAATTGATTTTAACATTATAACGCCCCCACGGCTGGAGGGGCGAGCATGTTTGTTGTGACGGAGATTCGAACCGGTGACCCTCGGATTGCGAGTCGAGTGCCTTAACCAACTGGCCATGCCGGGCTTTCTAGCGACACCTATACGAATGTAATTTTAATTTACTTTCTTTTCTTTATAAACAAAAAATGTTCACTAGATGCAAGGAATTTGATTGACCTAAAAATATTTTGAGACCGTTAAAAGGAATGTATCAGAGCGAGAAATAAGCTCAATGTAAACTACTCGTGTTCTTAATTTATTTTAAACATGGTCTGATGACGTAAATTATCAAGAAAAAAAGAATTTCTATTGAAACGTCTTATGGGCTGAATGAATATATAACTAAGTCTTTGAAAACTGTTTAAAATAAGTAATCCTTTGGTCTCATCACAAAACTTGTCAACTACTCGTGTAGAAGGTGAAATATTCACTATCGTTTTTCATGATGACGAGAAAACGAGTTGAAGTAAAATTTATTCTCAAGACGGCTGGTATGGATATTACCACTTCAATTGAAATAAAGTACAGAACAACGTTTCGACCTTTTTAGGTCATCTTCAGGTTAACAAAGAGTGTTTGTACAGAACAGTTGCTGGGCAGAAGTCTTAGGGACAAGAGTGTAAACATGTACTTGATTGTAGGTGGCGTTGCAGTTAGATGTTAGGTTATTAATTAGTATGGGTATAAAAGTGTTCCTTTACATTGGTTTAATTTTGGTTTCAGTTGCTGTATACGTAGGGCTTTTTTGATTTTGTGTTTGTTCATGTTTGTTTCTTTACTTAGTATCTGGGTGTTTTCTATGGTTATGTTGTGTTTATTTGATTTGCAGTGTTCAAAAACGTGTGAAGGTTCGTTTTTTTTTGTTCTTTGAATCTGGTTCCATTTTTCTGCTTGTTTCTCCAATATAGAGTTTTAATAAGTGTACAAACATTATCCATAATTTACAGAAAAAACTGCTAAAAGCCATGTTAAATTCAAAATGTAAAGAACTAAACGACTTGCAGAAACAAAAAATGGATCTTGACCACCAACTGGCCTGTTGCATTCAACCAGACATTTATGGACTCACACAATTCAACATCAATAAGTAAGAACGACAAGGAAAAAAAGATCCGCCACGATGTAAAACTAGATAAACTAAGAATCCAACAACAAAATAAACACAACGAATCAACCAATCTCATAATTAACAGATCCAACCGACAATTAAGCGATGAAGAGATAAATCTAATCTTCAAAGGACTTAGCTTTGTACTAATACCTGGAACCCGTCACACTAAACATGCTCGCCCTTTACCCATGGTGGCGTTATAAAGTGACAGTTAATCCCACTATTTGTTATAAAGAGTAGCCCAAAAGCTTGCGGTGGATGGTTATGACTAGCTGCCTTCCCTCTAGTCTTACACTTCTAAATTAGGGACGGCTAGCACGGATAGCCCTCGTGTAGCTTTCCTCGAAATTCAAAACAAACAAACAAAAACACCTAGGAATTGTCCATCCATCGAAATGAAAGTCTGTCTGGAAGACTTAGCTAGAAGACTAATGATCCATTTTACACAAATCGAAAACATCAACAAAACAAAGGAAAACAACCACCAGAAAGAAGATAACTTAGGGAACAATTCCATCGACAACCAACAACCTATCTTTCCAGGCAGAACTGAAAACATATATTTCACCGAAACACCTCAAAACGGTATCTTAAACAACCTTTTCAAAGAATGTTTCACGCAAAACCATTAATATAATTTCACAAAAAAGAAAACTAGAAAACATCCTCACACGTAAATATATTAATCCTATAAACAATTTAAAACAAGACAACAACATTAAAATTCTAAAAGCAGTAAAGGCAGTTCTATAGTTATAATGAACACAAATGAATACATCCAAAAAATGAACATCTTATCAGATTCAAACAAATTTAAACTACTAAACCCAAATCCAAACACATGAAAACCAATTAACCAAAACACTACTTCAAATGAAAAAGAAACAATCTCAGAAACCTTTAATTTTTCCTGTGCAGGACCGACTCACACACACCGCAACTTCACGGCATCTCTTGATCTCACAAACCTGATTGTCCACTACGACTCATAATGTCGACCTATGAGCCATTTAACTACAACCTCGGTAAATACATAATGTAAACATTTTTTAAATAAGTAATCTCAGTCGGATCCTTTTCGAAAGACCCTTTTAACTTTAAATCTATTCTTAATCAACTAAATCATAAAGCCTTAATGGCCAGTTTAGATGTTATCTCTCTCTTCACAGAGGTCCCAACCACTAAAACCTGCAAGATAACTTTAGAACTTTATATCCAATACCTCAACTCATACATACATACATACCCATAGCAACCAATGAACAATCCTTATAGAATTCACTATCACCAAAATAACTTTGTGTTCAATGATCAAAACTACCTGAAAATGAATGGCTTAAGTATGGGGAATCGCGTGTCACCAGTTCTAGCCAACATTTTTATGACACAGATTGAATCTCAAGCAATCAATTTAGCCTTACACTCACCACTGTACTGGTACAGGTATGTTGATGTTACAATTGTTGGATTCACATCTACAGAACACATACTCAGTTTTCTCAACTACGTTAACTCAATACACCCCAACATTAAGTTCACCTGTGAACAGGAAAAAACTAACCAAATAACATTTCTTAACCTTATGATCACAATAACCAATACACAATTCAAAACATAAATCCACAAAAAATCACTCATACTGGACTATACATTCTATGGGACTCGGCATATGAAACAAAACAAAAACTCAACATATTAAAAAACCAAATAAACACAGCCACAAAACTATGTTAACCTGATAAAATTAACGACGAATTAGACAAAATAAAACAACATTTCATCAACATTAACAAAAACCATTGAAAACGTTATACATACACACCTAGATCAACAACACAAACAACAATAAATCCCAAAATACAACAAACTACAAAACCTTACATTGTTGCATACCATATATTGCCGACATCAGCGTAAACATTAACGAACATTTGGAAAAAAACTTATAAAACAACACAACATTCCATTATTCAAAAACCAGGTACAAAACTAAAGTCCATACTATGTAAAAACTACAATGACAAATACAACACCAACATTATTTATAAAATACAATGAAACTACTCCCACGACTTTATATTGGAGAAACAAGCAGAAAAAATGGAAATCAGATTCAAAGAACACAAAAAAACACCATACGTTTTTAAACACTGCAACTCAAATGAACACGACGTAACCATAGAAAACATCCAGATACTAAGTAGAGAAGCAATTATAAACAAACGTAAAACAAAAAAACCTACCTATACAATAACTCAAACCAAAATTAAACCAATATGAAGAAACAATTAATAATAATAATCTAACATCTAACTGACGCCCCCTACATTACCATACCTATTTGCACATTCGTCCATGAGACATGTGTCCAGCAGTGGGAGTTGCAAATTCTCTTTGTTAACCTGAAGATGACCTAAGAAGGTTGAAATGTTGCTCTTTGCTTTATTTTAATTAAAGTGTTAATACCCATACCGGCTATATTGAGAATACATTATTGTCGTTTTGCTTGTATTCGTAGGTGGATATTCCTTGGCCAGACGGTAGAAGACGCCCTGGTTTTCTAGCCTGTGAAATATTTTGAAAATATCTAACAATCTAATACTTTTGTAACGAAAAGATCACGAGGCAAGGTAAAGAAAAATGATTTGTTAACGATTACATTTTTTATCAAACACAAAATTGAACAAAATGTTGTTTCAAGACTTGGTAAAAAAATTATAAGAAGCGATTACTTCTTTAATCTAATAACAGTTGTCTTTTATGAAAAGTATCTACCGATGTTACATTATCTTGGAACGTGAGCATGCGTAAAAGAGTTTGTTTAAATGTAAATCTTCACCATTTGTAATCTGTGCCTTGTCCGTTGAAGAAATATGAACACCACTTTAGCATTATAAAGTCTTCAGACGTACAGCTGAGCCAATTAGATGGCAAGGCCACTGAAGATTTAACCGTAAATTTTGTAATTTCTATTTTATGGCAAACGTATTAAGGTTATGAGATGCCATTTCTAATTTTGATTGACCAAATAGTGGAAAGACAGCTAGCCAGCAGCACCCTATCACCCATCATCGTCCCCAAGGGGTTAACTGTAACTCCTATAATTCACCCACAGGAGAATGGAGAATGTTTTGTGATATCACATCGCATAAGGCGTGCGACTCGTAATCCGAGGGTCGCGGGTTCGCGCCCGCGTCGCGCTAAACATGCTCGCCCTCCCAGCCGTGGGGGTGTATAATGTGACGGTCAATCCCACTATTCGTTGGTAAAAGAGTAGCCCAAGAGTTGGCGGTGGGTGGTGATGAATAGCGGCCTTCTCTCTAGTCTTACACTGCTAAATTAGGGACGGCTAGCACAGATAGCCCTCGAGTAGCTTTGTGCGAAATTCCAAAACAAAACAAGTGATATCACATAACACATCTCACCATCTCCGAAGCTCCGAACTATATATACAGTCAATCCTAGTCCACAAGCGTAAAATACTCCGTAGTGTCCATTTCATCTAGTTTTCATAAACCAAAACGGTTTTTAGCCGCGGCATGGCGTTTCATGGAACGGCTCTGAGTTTCTTTTAAATACAAGCATATTTCCGTTATTTCTTGATCGATTTGAGAACGAATTACAGTTTAGTACTCATGAGGCCAAAATCTTTCATTGATGCACTCGACTCTGCCCGAGGTTTCATGTAGTAATTTACTCTAATCCTGGCTAAAATAATTTCAAGTAACACGGCTATTGAGGATTTCTCCTCGGTTTCAAAAATAGGGTAAAAATAACACTTCAAGTCATGAAAGCTTATGCTATAAGCTTTTTAAAAGCATGCCATGGTTTAAAAAGTGTAGTTAAATACAAAAGAAGATTTATGCCAAAAAAGAAAGTAGATTATAAGTGTATGCAAGATACGAACACCTTAACCGTATCTACAACTTTCTGACACGTTCTAATCACATGATTGATTATAACAATATCAAAACCTATCCGGATTTTCCTTAAGTATTTCAAGGATACCGGAATTTGTCGCTCGCTGATTAACTGTTCTATCTAACTCATTGTTCCACAACATTTAATTAAAGGAGTTATACAAAATATTAGCGATATTCAGGCCACCAGATTATCGGTTCCGTTCCTGATCGCCGGCCTTCAGATTCTGTCATTAAGTGAAGAAAAAAACAACAACCAACAAAGGTTTATTCTAGAGTTGCAGTTACCATGAGTAGAGTGTTAGAATAATAATAATAAAACGTGTGCAAGTTGAGGAAATATAGCATGGACGTTAGGATGTATTAAATGTATCACTCTATCTCATGGATTGAAGGAGTACTTTATCCATGGAAAATGTTTGTTTCGAATTTTGCGCAAACTACAAGAGGGCTATCTGCGCTAGCCATCTGTAATTTAGTAGTGTAAGACTAGAGCCATCACCATTCACCGCTGTTTCTTGCGCTACTCTATTACTAGCGAATAATGGGATTGACCCTCACGGTTGAAAGGGCGAACATGTTTTGTGGGTATGGGGATTCGAACCTCTGCCCCTCAGATTGTGAGTCGGGGGCCCTAACTACCTGATTCAGAGGCTATTAAAGTGCCATCTTCCTTTGGGCAACTTCGTCATTTCCTATTTGTTTCCCACTTTTACTACAATGCAGGTTTTAGCTCAGCTGAGGATATTGTTTATTAAGACGCCATTGTTCCAATATCTCATATCTTTCTACTGATCTCTATACTGGAAAATGAGAAACATAATTCTTTCTTTATCCATTCCGCATATGTATACGATTTTTTTTTTAAGTTCACAGTTTCACACTGTTTTGCATCCCCCAGTCCCTTGTTCCCGCTATAACAATGCAATAAATTTTAAATAAAACTAGTTTGTACTACAAGAAAACTATTAGCAGCTGTCCAGGTTTTCTCTTTTTATCATACAATGGCTAATTAAAAATAATCTAATACATCAATCGATGTTTCATATATTCAAGGCCCGGCGTGGCCAGGTGGGTTATGGCGTTCGACTCGTAATCTGAGGGTCGCGGGTTCGCGCCAGCGTCGCGCTAAACATGCTCGCCCTCCCAGCCGTGGGGGCGTATAATGTGACGGTCAATCCCACTATTCGTTGGTAAAAGAGTAGCCCAAGAGTTGGCGGTGGATGGTGATGACTAGCTGCCTTCCTTCTAGTGTTACACTACTAAATTAGGGACGGCTAGCACAGATAGCCCTCTGTAGCTTTGCGCGAATTTCGATAACAAACAAACATATATTCGATCTGAACGACACCGTGCGTTATAAATATAAGCTAAACGGCTATTTCAAAACTCCGAAGTTAGGCGTAGTTGTTTCTAGGTTTGAACTGCTGACCACAGGTAAAACGATTACATAGCTACTCTTAACGTAACGACAAGGCTGAGTTTTACTTATATAGCCAACCTACGTCAGGAAAGGCGAGGTGCACTCATTGGTATAACATGGACTCGAACCTTTAACCATCTGACACGCATTTAATACACGCATCTCATAAAAATAACTGTAACGTATTTTTATGTAATCGGATTCTAGAACAAGTGATAACTATCTCTTTAGGTTTCTGGTTACTTTTTAGATGATGTTTCTAGGACAAGTGATAACTATCTCTTTAGCTCTCTGGTTACTTTTTAGATGATGTTTCTAGGACAAGTGATAACTATCTCTTTAGCTTTCTGGTTACTTTTTAGATGATGTTTCTAGGACAAGTGATAACTATCTCTTTAGCTCTCTGGTTACTTTTTAGATGATGTTTCTAGGACAAGTGATAACTATCTCTTTAGCTTTCTGGTTACTTTTAGATGATGTTTCTAGGACAAGTGATAACTATCTCTTTAGCTTTCTGGTTACTTTTAGATGATGTTTCTAGGACAAGTGATAACTATCTCTTTAGCTTTCTGGTTACTTTTAGATGATGTTTCTAGGACAAGTGATAACTATCTCTTTAGCTTTCTGGTTACTTTTTAGATGATGTTTCTAGGACAAGTGATAACTATCTCTTTAGCTTTCTGGTTACTTTTTAGATGATGTTTCTAGGACAAGTGATAACTATCTCTTTAGCTTTCTGGTTACTTTTTAGATGATGTTTCTAGGACAAGTGATAACTATCTCTTTAGCTTTCTGGTTACTTTTTAGATGATGTTTCTAGGACAAGTGATAACTATCTCTTTAGCTTTCTGGTTACTTTTTCGATGATGTTTCTAGGACAAGTGATAACTATCTCTTTAGCTTTCTGGTTACTTTTTCGATGATGTTTCTAGGACAAGTGATAACTATCTCTTTAGCTTTCTGGTTACTTTTTAGATAATGTTTCTAGGACAAGTGATAACTATCTCTTTAGCTCTCTGTTTACTTTTTAGATGATGTTTCTAGGACAAGTGATAACTATCTCTTTAGCTCTCTGGTTACTTTTTAGATGATGTTTCTAGGACAAGTGATAACTATCTCTTTAGCTTTCTGGTTACTTTTTAGATGATGTTTCTAGGACAAGTGATAACTATCTCTTTAGCTCTCTGGTTACTTTTTAGATGATGTTTCTAGGACAAGTGATAACTATCTCTTTAGCTTTCTGGTTACTTTTTAGATGATGTTTTTAGGGCAAGTGATAACTATCACTTTAGCTTTCTGGTTACTTTTTAGATGATATTTCTAGGACAAGTGATAACTATCTCTTTAGCTTTCTGGTTACTTTTTAGATGATATTTCTAGGACAAGTGATAACTATCTCTTTAGCTTTCTGGTTACTTTTTAAATGATGTTTCCCTAAAAGTTAGAAGTGAGTATTTATTATAGCTTTTATTGGATCTTATTATAATATGTAGTAGAAAAGAAAAAAAGAATCCAGTTTAATAGTTGTATTACTCAATAGCTGAATAATAGAATAATAGTAAAATTAACAGAGTTATTGATACGATTTTAGTCATGTTCGAGTCTTTCATGGTTTTGTCGATTTTATTGCTGTTCTTCTAAAGCCAGCAGAATAAATAACTACAGTTCACAGTTGAGAGCTAATAACATATTATTATTAAGTATTTCTATGACAAACTTTACACTTGCCTCAAGTTTATTTGATTAGTTCACACACACACACAGACACATTTTTTAAGTGCTGAATAAAGAAACAGAATTTATTCGTCATATACCTATTTTCGAGGCCCGGCATGGCCAGATGGTTAAGGCACACGTCTCGTAATCCGCGGGTTCGAATTCCTGTCACACCGATCGTGCTGGCCCTTTTAGCTGTGGGGTCGTTATAAAGTTACGGTCAATTCCATTATTCGTTGGTAAAAGAGTAGCTCAATAGTTGCTTGCTCTCTAGTCCGTCCTCCGCTGGTACAGCGGTAAGTCTACCAATTTATAACGCTGAAGTTAAGGGTTCGATTCCCCGCGGTGGACTCAGCAAATTGTCTGATGTGGCTTTGCGATAAGAAAATCATACAAACACCCTCTAGTCTTACGCTGCTAAATTTGGGACGGCTAGCGCAGATAGTCCTCGTGCAACTTTGCGCAAATTCAAAACAATAAAACAAAACCTATTTTCGTGTTCTTGTTTATGATTAAGGTTGTTGAAAACAAAATTTTTCTCGTTAACTCACGAATTTTATGAGTTATTTGAGCCGAACTCTGCGATGCTGTTCGTCATAGTAAAGAAAAGAAAAAGGAAGACTCATATTTGAATGTCTATTGTTTATGTAAGATTTCAAATGTAAACAAGGAAAATGTCTTATACCGAGTAAATTACGCGTTTTTATTGCTTAATGGCTATAAGGCAGTGTGTTTTTAAATGTATGGTCATTTATGTGCAGCAAATGTAGTCATATGTTTGAGAAACATTTGCTTATATGTTAAAAAAACAACCTTTCATTAGAGCCGGGTGTGGCTTGACATACCGAAGTAAGTTCGACGTTATGTTGCTGAACATTCTACACACTTTCACAGTGTAATAACATTTATATTTAATATCGTTATTCGGTTCGAACGAGAAGAACAAGGTTCTTTGAGTGTCAAATGTGAGAGTGTCTTCCTTGTGGTCCGTAATTTAAAGTAACTGGAATCCCAGGGGTTTTTTGCCTGGCTATTCATCCCACATTCTTACATATTCACATACAGTCATTATAAATGAAGTATAATTTAGTTTTATCTCATAAGTTCATTTGCTTATGAATTTAACTCATCTAAGTGTTTATTTTGTCGATAGTTATAATTTAATTAATTTGATGGTTTATTTTGTCGATAGTTATAATGAATTCTTTTGAAGGCTTATTTTGTCGATAGTTATAATTTAATTAATTTAATGGTTTATTTTGTCGATAATTATAATTTAATTCATTTGATGGTTTATTTTGTCGATAGTTATAATTTAATTGATTTAATGGTTTATTTTGTCGATAGTTATAATTTAATTGATTTAATGGTTTACTTTGTCGATAGCTATAATTTAATTGATTTAATGGTTTATTTTGTCGATAGTTATAATTTAATTAATTTAATGGTTTATTTTATCGATAGTTATAATTCAATTAATTTGAAGGTTTAATCTGTCAATATTTATACTTTTAAAAAGCTGGCTGAAAAATGCTTGTCTCATTCACTTTTTCCAAAAGTGTTTTTTTTTTCAAAATTATATTCGAAACTCTTAAAATGAATGGCTCTTAGCAATCAGAATTTCAAAGGCAGTAACCTTAGTTATCTGTGGATTTAGTTATGCTATTATCTTATACATTGCGTAATTTGTCGGTGTGTGTTATCTGCGTAGTTCACTCCATCATTATTTTTTCCAATACTTATGATAATGATATTTCCTTCATGCTATGACCTTTACAAGTAGGTTTAGACTTCTACACAGTAAAAAAAAACAACAAAATGAGGATGTGACAGGTGAGCAAAGAGGTGATTTAAACCCGCGAAGTTTGAATTAAGAACTTCGCAATTATGTCCTTGTTCGGGAATTCATAGAAATATTTTTTAACGTGAACAGGATGTTAGCGTGAAAGGGAACCTGTCAGTAATGATTAATGTTTCTTAACGTTTGGATTTAGTTTCAACAACACCTATTAGAACAAGGTTATGTAAATGTCAGCGATAAATCACTGGTGGAGGTAAAGTGAAAATAGAGGTTTTTTTTTGTTTCTTTCAAAAGAAAAAGATGACAGTAAACTGTAGGACATTATTAAAACGTTATTGGGTATTTTGGTTGACAACATTACTCTAATTACGTCTTTTTGCTTTGTGCCAATCCATCTGAAGAAAAACAAACCAAACCTCATGCCGTAAGTGTATTATGATGTTTTAATAAGATGGACATCTTCATAGATGTCGGATCAAGGAGAGCCAAGAATACCACCACTTACTTCGTCTTCCATAGTCTTTAATAGGTTCACAGTTTTTCCAACTTGCCCCACACTGGCATAAAGGTATGCCTGCGGACTTGCAACGCTAAAAATAGGGGTAAGCATTGGGGCTTTGTACTTAAAATACCCAAATAAAAATCTCCCACTTGAATTTAATTTTCATTCCCATATAATGATACATTATAATATAATCAAGATTTAAAAATTAATTTGGTGGGTGGAGGTAAAAAAATCGAAAAGATAAAATAAAGTGTTGAAAGTAAAACTAAAATCTCACGCAAGTTTTTCATTAAACTGTTTATTTTCCACACAAATTTCGCTTACATGCTTTCTCTGGAAATCATTATGTTTTTGCTCACACAGAATAACAGTAAGCTTAAAATTTCACTCTAATTAACTAATGTTTCTGTTCAAACATGCTCCGAAACCTCTCTGGTTTTTACTTCCTTCTGGCAGTCGGATGTTTGAGAAGCTACATCCGCTTCCAACTTTCTCTCTTCCAACATATTTTGCTTTAGGTGCCATTTGTATCCCAAATGTCAAATAATCACCGAACAATATTTTTTGGATCATGGTCAATTTTGTTGTTTGTAATTAGGCACAAACCTGCACATTGGGCTATCTGTGCACTCTGCCCACCACAGTTTATAACGCTGTAAGTCCGCAGACATGCCAGCGGTGCCATTGGGAGGGTGCGTGGTCAATATTTTCTTTCGGTTCAAGTACAACCTCACGTGCGAAGGCATGGTGGGATTCTTACACGATTTAGTGCGTGTACTAGTTACAGAGGAAAGTCTTAAACAAGGATAAGCTACGAAATTACAGGATAATTATAAAGAAAATTTCATATTTAAGATGATTATATATTTAAATCGTCTCATTATATTGGTATTCATAAGTTTCTTTCAGGGAAGGTATATAGAGAGGGCTTCAAAAACATTTTACATTCAATACCTAGTTCACCTTTCTCACACACAAGGATGCTTTTATTTCCTTCCCCCCCCTCATTCTTTCTCTTTGAACAATAGGGGATTGGTAACACGAAAAATAATGCAGATGTTATTAGAAGGATCTATTTAGAACAGATGTTTTTTTGTGTTTGGATTTCGCGCAAAGCTACTCGAAAGCTATTGCGCAAGTCGTCTCTAACTCAAAGGAAACAGACTAGAAGGAAGGTAGCAAAAGAACACCATCTACCGTCAGCTATTGGGTTATTCTTTATCAACAAAAAGTGGGATTCACCATAAGTTTATAACGTCCCCACGGCTGAAAAGGGGAATGTGTTTGATGAAGGGATTCGAAATCGAGACCACAGATCGCGAATCGAACGCCCTAAATCCATAAGGCCCTGACAGGCTTCTCAGAACAAATAATACTTGAAATTTAGTTTCAAATAGGAAACGATTTAACTTGTGGGCCCATAATAATGTAAATTACGTTCAACACCATCTGTGACAGTTTCTAAAATGTTCTGCGCTAGCTGTTTTTATAAAATATGCGTTATTTCACCAGAGAAATATGCATAATTGAACTTAAAATAGGAGTAAATTTTCCACAGATATCATTATCCTAATATATATCTAGTAGAGTATATCGAGAACCAAAAATGCTGAAACAGGTCGTATTTACATGGATGAACTGTCATTAAGAATGCATGTAATCACGAAGGATAAAAATAAATCCTAATTAGAGCACAAAATAGCTTGAAACCTGAGAACCCGCACACTTTCGGAAATTTCTTTGAGTATAATTTCCGAGAATGTTCGGAATATTGGCTTTCATATTAAGAATACTCAATATTATAATTGAAGTCAACAACAAAAATCTAAAAACAGTCTGTATATTGTTGTGTTAAATTATTCAAGCCATACCATATTAGTCTTGAACTGCCCCTGTAAAACAACTAACCATTCAAAGACCCAACGACGTAAAAATTTAAGTAGGTAATTTAAACATCACGTAAAAATGCGCTTATCTAAAGATAACTGCTTAAAATAGAAAACACTAGAACAAATCTGTAATTTGCCAGCATTATAAACTTATGTTTTTTGCCTTGGAAGAGAAACCACATTGGACTATCTGCCGTGTACACCGCGGGTCAATGAACACCAAAATTATTCTTGTAAGTCTAGACTTACAATGAGAGACAGTAACACAATCTGGTAAATCCATAATTTGTAGCCATGTTTTCCACTCCATGTACAGTTGAACAATAATAACAAGAGCCCGTGTCATTAAGTTATTTAAACAAAACCTAAACGCTATAAGGTTTTCCCAAGCCTGTTAAAATATCATATTATGTTTAATTTAAACATATTTAGAATAAAAATTCGTAATGTTTACTCGTTTTTCTGTTTAGTTTAGGAAATAAACAGTGAAAGCTATATTTTATAAATAATTCGGTTTAGGTTATAGGTGAGACATATTCCCTTTAGAATTACTAAAGTTTTATTTTGTTTAAATGTATGTGGTACATCATTTTTTATTCCATATCGCTCAAGTGAACAGATACCTAGTTAAATTTATAGCTTTTCTTTTTCTGTCATCTGCAAAGTTTGTTTGTTTGTTCTTAATTTCGCGCAAAACTACACGAGGACTATCTACGCTAGCCGTCCCTAATTTAGCCGTGTAAAACTAGAGGGAAGGCAGCTAGTCATCACCACCCACTGCCAACTCTTGGGCTACTCTTTTTACCAACGAATATTGACATTGACCGTCACATTATAACGTCCCTACGTCTGAAAGGGCGAGCATATTTGGTATGACGGGGATTCGAACCTGCAACCTTCAGATTACGAGTCGAGTGCCTTATAACCACCTGGTCATGCCGGGTCTCTTAAACATGAGGAAGTCACCCACACTCTTTGTAGCTGGTGAGTCTCAGAGTCAAAAGGTCAGGTTTCCACATGCTGTGGACACAGCATAGATAACACATTTGTGTAACGTTGTACTTAACAACAAATAAATGAGCATAATATTAGTAAAATTCAATACCCTCCTCCCAAGTAACAAAATGATAAATATTGGGTTGAGGAATAATTCGTGAGCGTTTTTTTCAAGTTAAACAAATATATTCATAAATGAAACGCTTTCGCAAAATATTTCATGTCATTTGGTAGATAATTTTTTGCTCTAATAGATGGTGTGTTTGATTTTCATATGTCTTTAATTTTTGCTTTCATTTTCAGCTCATTAAATGGAATGTCAAGTGGACAAAATCGAGCATTTTCGACACCATCTGCTTTTCGCATTTAATTTCTTGCAATTTCGTTTAAAACAATGCACACTATATACCTAGGTACTACATGAAATAAAGTATCATAATAAATGTTTTGGGTGTAATGTGTTCATGCATTGAAGTATTGTATAGTCTTGCATGTAATGCTTGAATGAAATTATTTAAAAACGCTCACGAATTATTCCTCAACCTAATATATCATTTGTCGGTATTTATATGAACAGCTGAAACCATTAATTTAATTTCAGATATCACCCACCCCAGATATGAGTAGATATAACCTTAGGAAGTGACGGGGTATAACATGTCACTACAAGAGGAAAATGAGAGATATAAACCGCACGTACTCTGTATTCATACCTGAGTATACGGTATATACTTAGTTATATATTTTGTGTTGGCTTTTATGTTTACTTCTCACTAACTGGTGTTAACTGGTTAATAAGGACTGTTGACGATTAGAACAATACATTGGAAAAATGAAGCATGCTACGTCAGATTTTATTTCACCAATTAAAATGCTGTAACTTGTTATATGTGTCCAATGGAAAGACTCCAATATGCTCTGGGTGGTGGATCTTGAAAGAAATCTAGATGATGTCATTTTTATCCCAGAAATAACATATTATAAATTACCCGTTAAGTAAGTAGAATTTAAAAGTAAGCTTACACATAACAAGAGCATATGAATTTTCTTAATAGACATTCGAAATGAACATACAGTAGCTGTTTGAAATATCATATTATTGCTTCGAAAATGATAAGCAGTACATATTAATTTTAGGGTTTATATTACTGAGCATAATATATTACTGCACAATTTGATGGTGAGCTCAACAATAGGGTTTTATGTATGACGATTCTAAGCAATGTGTTTATGTAAATTGAAGCTCGGTTAACAATGAAGTAGAGTTTATAGTTATCATATTAAAGATTAACAATGAAGTAGAGTTTATAGTTAACATATTAAAGGTTAACAATGAAGTAGAGTTTATAGTTAACATATTAAAGGTTAACAATGAAGTAGAGTTTATAGTTATCATATTAAAGGTTAACAATGAAGTAGAGTTTATAGTTATCATATTAAAGGTTAACAATGAAGTAGAGTTTATAGTTATCATATTAAAGATTAACAATGCAGTAGAGTTTATAGTTATCATATTAACGATTAACAATGAAGTAGAGTTTATAGTTAACATATTAAAGGTTAACAATGAAGTAGAGTTTATAGTTAACATATTAAAGGTTAACAATGAAGTAGAGTTTATAGTTAACATATTAAAGGTTAACAATGAAGTAGAGTTTATAGTTAACATATTAAAGGTTAACAATGAAGTAGAGTTTATAGTTAACATATTAAAGGTTAACAATGCAGTAGAGTTTATAGTTATCATATTAAAGATTAACAATGCAGTAGAGTTTATAGTTATCATATTAACGATTAACAATGAAGTAGAGTTTATAGTTAACATATTAAAGGTTAACAATGAAGTAGAGTTTATAGTTAACATATTAAAGGTTAACAATGAAGTAGAGTTTATAGTTAACATATTAAAGGTTAACAATGAAGTAGAGTTTATAGTTAACATATTAAAGGTTAACAATGAAGTAGAGTTTATAGTTAACATATTAAAGGTCAATGATGAAGTAAAGTTTATAATTATTCATATTAAAGTTAATGATGAAGTAAAGTTTATAGTTATTTATATTGAAGGATAGTAATAAAGTAGAGTTTATACAAACTGAAGATTAATAACGAATTAGCATTTATGATTATCTATACTATGGGTTAATAATAAAGTACAATTTATAATTATCTATATTGAAGGTTAATAATGAAACAGGTCTTATAATTACCTATACTGAAAGTTAATAACGAAGTATAGTTTATTGTTATCTATATTAAAATTAATATAGATTGTCTATGTTAAAAGTTGATGATGAAGTAGGATTTATAATTAGCTGTATCTATAGTTAATAATGAAATGAAATTCACAGTTATCTATATTAAAGATTAATAATGAAGTATAGTTTATAATTATTTATATTAAAAATTAATAGTGAAATATAGCTTATAAGTATTTATATTAAATGTTAATAATAGAATAAAGTTTATAGTTATCTGTATTTGAGTCTGTTTCAGTAAAGTCATATCGACAGAAAACATGAATTTATTGGTGATGACGAGAAACCCACTTGAAGTAAAAAATGTATCTTAAGACGGCTGGTATGGGTATTAACACTTTTATTGAAGTAAAGTAGAGAAGAACGTTTCAACCTTCTTAAGTCATCTACATATTGAATGTTTTCTTTTAACTCAAAAACCAGGTATAAAACTAAAGTCCATATTATATAAAAACTACACTGACAAACACAACACTAACATTATTTACAAATTACAAGGCAACAAGTGCCACAACTTCTATATTGAAAAAACAAGCAGAAAAATGGAAACCAGATTCAAAGAACACACACACACAAACAAACGCATCTTCACACGTTTTTCGAAACTGCATATCAAATAAACATAACACAACCATAGAAAATACCCAGATATTAAGTAGAGAAAAGTATAAACAAACGCAAAATCAAAGAAGCTCTACTTATACAATAATTCAAACCAAAGTTAATCCAATATAAAGGAACACTTTTGTACCTATGCTAATTAATAACATAACATCTAACTGCAACGCCCCCTACAATCTCGCACACGTTCATGATCTCGTCCCTAAAGCATTGGCCAAGCGCGTAAGGCGTGCGACTCGTAATCCGAGGGTCGCGGGTTCGCGCCCGCGTCGCGCCAAACATGCTCGCCCTCCCAGCCGTGGGGGCGTTATAATGTGACGGTCAATCCCACTATTCGTTGGTAAAAGAGTAGCCCAAGAGTTGGCGGTGGGTGGTGATGACTAGCTGCCTTCCTTCTAGTCTTACACTACTAAATTAGGGATGGCTAGCACAGATAGCCCTCGAGTAGCTTTGTGCGAAATTCCAAAACAAAAAAGCCCTAAAGCATATGCCCGGCAATGGTCATTTGCAAACTCTCTCTTTGTTAACCTGAAAATGATCCACAATGGTCGAAAGGTTGTTATCTACTTTATTTTTATTAAACGTTTTAATACCCGTTCCAGACGTTTCAAGATACACAGATATGAATTATGCTCTAAATCGTTTTATTCAAATTTAACTGAAAAGTCATAGGTTTCATTTCACGATGAAATAGAATCATAGTATTTAAAAGTATAAATTATATTGAGGGTAAATTGGTAAAACCACGTTAGTGATTAGGTCGTATTCATTTATTTACTGAAAAGGCTACATTTGTTTGTTTTCAATTTCGCGCAAAGCTACTGGAGGGCTATCTACGATAGCTGTCCCTAATTCAGCAGTGTAAGACTAGAGGGAAGGCAACTAGTCATCACTACCCACCGCCCACTCTTGGGGTACTCTTTTACCAACGAATAATGGGACTAACCGTAACATTATAAAGCTCCCATCTGGCCATGCCGAGGCTTAGAAAGGCTACATTCCCTGTTACTATTGTCACCAGGATTAATATTACAGGATGTGCGTATGTTTGGATATCCCTTTATTATCCAAACAGAGATTCATCTATACACACTGTTACTGTTCTTGAGAATTTAGATGTAATGTCTTCATGGTTCAATTCACTTGACTGGCGGAGATAAAGAAATCCATTACCGGAGTAATAGCACACAGCCTGGTAAACACAGAGTCAGAAGCGATTATGTAAAGAAAAACAAAATGTAGGTAGCAGCAAGAAGCACTTAAATCAATTGAAAAGTGAATGAAACCTTACAATAGTTCACCAAGTTAATTTTGGCTTAAATTCGCACAAAGCTACATTGAGGCTATCTGCACTAGCCGTCCCTAATTTAGCAATGAAAGTCTAATGGGAGCTAGTCAGTACCATTAATCACCAACTCTTGAGCTACTATTTTACTAAAGAATATTGGAATTTACCGTAAAATTATAACGTCACCCACGGCTGAAAGAGCGAGCATGTTTCATGGGAGTGGATTCGAACCCGCGATCCTCAGATTGGGAGTCGAGCACTCTGACTACTTGGCTATGCCGAAACTACACCAAATTAATGAAGCATCGTCAGCCACATCAGACACTGTAACAGCCACATTCACATGTATTCAGTTTCAGATCTAAGTGAAACTGTGGTTGTCTGACTTGTCGTCATTTCAGTGAAATTCCATAAACTTTACCGAGTTTTAACTGGTACTTTCAAACCGCAGATGGTTTACAGTGAGTGCACGTTTACTGAATTCCGCATTAGAGAAGAACTATAACTGACACTACATTTTGTTTCCTTCTTTCCATAATTAAACCGTGGGTGCAGAATGGTCTTGTAAGTAGCAATTTGGATTCCTAGTCAAACGGTTACGAGATTGAGGTCTTTTCACACCCAGCTGTTGAGAAAGACGTTTCAGTTTATTTGACTATATAGTGAGTACCATCGAGTACCTGAAGGTCACCCTGCGACGGAATGTCATTTCGTCCAGGAAGACTGTGTCGTCATTTTTACCGACTCTCATATACCGCAAGGCGCGAGAGGATCTTGATTGATAATTAAGATGTTCTTGTGCAATAAATAAATCGATCTAGTGTTACCAAACTCCAAAATGTTTGCACCTATCTGATCTTATAAACATTTTCTAATGACATTTGTTTCTTGCAAAATGCAATGCTACATAATGGGCTGTCTGTGCTGTACCCACCACTAGTATTGAGACAAAGATTCAGTGAGGCCTTTATATTCACTACTGAACCAACTGGATCCTATATGAAGACAATGAACAGCATGCAATAGGATTATTATACTCAATATTTTATTGAGGGGAGCGCAGAGAGAGTCTTTATGATGTACCTTGTACACTTTGTCAAACACTTTGTTATTTAGTTAAGGAGTTCACCATTGGTATGTAACTGAGCGAGACAATGACATAATAAACTTCGTCGTCACTTTTGCTGTACTGAAAATAGTTATGATAGTATGAATAAACAATCTTATTGGATTGCTACTTTTCTGTTGTAATAAAATCGAATAGCACCAGTGTACAGCCATGCGTTTATTGGTTACACTGTGATCGCCTGTCATACGTCCAAGTAGAAAGTACGAAACCAGCACAATGCCGATAAATGAATAAGCAGTCATACTATTCACAGTAGTAGTGTGGTAGGCGCACCCATAACTCTCAATACAGATGTAAAACATGACAAAGGTGTAAAAGTAGCGTTTTGGCTGATTAGAGATACTTCATGACACATACCGAGGCGAGATTTCATGTTTCAGTATAAGTTGTATGAAAGCTCTGCAAGGGTTCGAAGTAAGAAAACCAAAAAACAACCAAACTATTACAAAATACGGCTAAGTAATTCTGGGTTTACTTTTTACGTGACAGCTTCATAACAGTACGATACACGTTAACATCACGTAGGCTTCAATATATTAATAGCTGCTCAGAAACCAATGTTTAGGAGAGGTAAACAAACCAAATGACTGATACTGGTACTTCTTCAAGTAATGGGATAGACGAAGCTGGTAGAGGGCGCTATTTACTGATAAATCAGAATTTAAATTGTTTCTGGAAAGTGAATAATAATCCATTTGATAACAGATAAAGAGAATGGTATCAGATTCAACCTTTTAACATCCACAAATACGAGCGTGGGCTGCACCTTAACCAAACGTGTTGGAGATCTTCAGAAAATTGATGGTACCATGAATGTTGACATGTTTTTTTCTTTGTCAGTTAATTGCCTTAGAAAAAAAAAAACCTGTTGAATCGGAATACAATGGGTTTGATTTAAAACAAATCAAAATAAAACAAGACAATGGAACAATAGTTTGGTTAGATTGGCCCGGACAAAGTAGCAATTTTAATATTATTATGGCCTGCATAGGCTTAAATGGAAACATAGAAGATCAAATGAGATCAGACAACATGAATGACATGTTGGCTTATTTGTAGGGAGTAATACAGAACATTTGGAGAATATTTTTAATATGCTGCAGCCATTTTATCAGTGTACATTGCTTCGTTTAAAGCAAATACAAAATAATAAAGCACTGTGTAACTTATTTGCCTTTTTGTATTTTGTGTAATAATACAAGCTTCCCAGAGGTTGAGCGGTAAATCTGTAAGCTTATAATGCTAAAAACTTGGTTTTAATACCAGTATTGGGCAATGTATAAGATAGTCCATTGCGTAGCTTTGTGCTTAATATGAGACAAATAAGGTATTCATGTATTTAAACTAATGATAAAATTATTCCTTAGTTCGAGTTACTTATAGTTTGTGACTCCCGTAAACATATTACTTATGCATTTCCATAATAATTCCGAACTCCCCCACTGATACGGCTCTAAGTCTACGGATTTACAACGCTAAAATCAGGGGTTTGATTCCCTTCCGTGGGCTCAGCAGATAGCCCGATGTGGCTTTGCTATAAGAAAAGAAAGAAAGAAACAAACAATGATTCCCAAAACTGTAAACACCTCTTAGAGTGTTGAACAATGTACAATACTAATTGTAATAAGGAACTGGATTGTTCAACCTGTGCAGGTGGGTTGAACAATCAGGCCAGTGGCTCCTAAATTTCAAATTTAGCCGTCCTTAATTTTAAACTACTGACCACAAACAAAGGCAGCCAGCTAGTAAATCCCACCATCTTATTTCCGTTGGATGATGCCACAAGAAACAGGGTTTCTTTCGATAGCTGTGGTGGGCAGTGCGCAGATAGCCCATTGTGTCGGTACGTGCTTAGTTTCATAGAAAGAAACAAAAACAAATTTGTTGGATGACAACAGTATTATCTGTTTTAAACCTTTTCAATAAGTATAATATAATACCTTACTAGGCAGGTGTTGTTAGTTTGGTTGTATATAGCTTACTGAAGTCTGATTAGACGTGGTTTATATGCTTATCGAGATCGTATTAGGTGTGGTTTATAAGCGCATTAAGATCTGACTAGGTGTGATTTATAGGCTTATTGAGATGTGATTAGATGTGGTTTTTAAAGTTATATATACATGTTGAGATCCGACAAGGTATGACTTACAAGCGTATCATGACCTGACGAGGTGTTTTTTATAGGCATACCGAGACCGAATTAGATGTGGTTTATAAAGTCCTGAGTTCTGATTAGGTTTGGTTTATACACGAAAGTATTCAACGAAAGAAGTTCGGGCTGGTAAATGATCTAAACAAGCCACACAGTGTTGAGCAATTCATTAGAGAATACTTTAGTTCGTGAATGAACTGAACTTCCTTTATGAACCTGTCACTCGGTGCCGAAAAGTTTCGCAAATGTGAAACAAAATTCAGAAACCAAGAGAATCATATCGTAGGAAAGAAATAAACAAACTTGGAAGATCTTCCCACGTTTAACGAATCACAAAGTATTGATAAGCGTGAATTGAATGCGTATACAGGTCGCATTTTTCAGCCTGATTAGAATCTTACCCAACCTTATATTTACCTATAAATACGCTCGCCTTTTTTATTGCAACTTTCTTTATGTTTGAATTTCTCGCAAAGCTACACGAGGGCTATCTGCGCTAGCCATATCTAATTTAGCAGTGTAAGACTAGAGGGAAGGCAACTAGTTATCACCACTCATCGCCAACTCTTGGGCTACTCTTTTACCAACGAATAGTAGGATTGATCGTGCCATTATAACGCCTCCAAAGCTCAAAGAGAGAGCATGTTTAATGTGACGGGGATTCGAACTCTCGACCCTCAGATTACGAGTTAAGCTCCCTAACCACCTGGCCAAGACGGGCCACAAAACTAGGTAACTTTTCCACTACCAACTCTTGGGCTATTCTTTCACCAACAAATAGTGGAATTGATCGAAATTTAAATAAACAAACGAAACGTTGTTTTGCTTAGATTTCTTTATTTTGATTTTCTTTTAAATGGCCTCACTGGTTGCAAAAATACAAAAATTTATAATTAGTATTCATTTAATGTGATGATCTATTTAATATTGAGTTACTTAAAATTAAAACCGGCTTTGTAACGAGTTCGTATACAAACATAGGGAACTATTAGATAGAAGTTTTGGTGCTGTTTGTTCCAAAATTATCGATGTGATTAATTATCTAATACCCCCTTCACATTTGGAAATAGAGGACTATTCAGTCATACATCGTGACTATTATTTTAAAATCTATGATCTACAACACACTCATGCTACTAGATTCGAGCGCGATAGGACCACGAGATTTATATGTAAAAACAACTGTTTGCAGCTGACTGGTTTAACTTCCTCCAGTTAATAGTTCTAAATTAGAAGTGGTTATGATGGAACTTCAAGGATCTCTGGCCAGACCTTGAACCCCATATACGACATATATAGAGTCCAGGTTGTAAATACTCATTTAAAAAAAAAAATTAGATAGGTAGTTATTAGTAAACTTCAAGGTAATTGTGTTATTGTATAATGGTCCAAAATATTTAAAATTTATCATTATGTGTTATGTGAAAAAATATCCACATTTTTATACTCGAATGATACGATTGTATTTATATCTTTGTGAATTCATTATATTAAGTTTCTTGCAATTTAATCGAAATTACTTTGAACATGCAATCAGACAGCGTTGTCATATAAGATTGTGGTGAAACGGAATGTATCAGAACTACATCTTGACATTCTTTGTTATTTGTAGCTATCGTAACGTTAAAGAAAACCGGACGCTTTTGGGAATGATATGCAACAGCTCTTTTGTTTTTTTTTTGTTTTCTGAATTTCGCGCAAAGCTACTCAAAGGCTATCTGCGCTAGCCGTCCCTAATTTTGTCGTGTAATATTATAGGGAAGGCAGCTGGTCATCACCATCCACTGGTAACTCTTGGGATACTCTTTTAGAAGCAAATCATTCATACACTGAGATCGTAAATGTGTGTTCTGATTGGGGAATTAAACATTTTCACCATGGAAATATCCTTTTACTTATTGGAAGTGAAAGGAATATGAAGAAACGTAGGAAACCAAGACCACCAAGAAAGAGGAGTATACCAAAGTGCGGCGTCTTGCAACAGTTGAAGATCAACGAACACAAAGGTTAATTCCAAGAAAGCGTCCATGTGCTTCAGGCAAAGTAGTAAAAAAAATATCTCGGTCTGGAAACTAGATCAACAGCCTGCAGGTTCACTAGGATGAGGTTTCAAATCATACTTCACATTAAACTGCCACATATCTCAAGCAACTGGATAATGAAACGGGTATACATGCTTCTAGCACTTATAAATTTTTGTGTGATTGGACTGTTAAAATGAATACTTGGCAACCATCAACCTCATACACTGGGTGAGTTATGGAAAGTCGCACGGAATTAATGTGCTTTCGACATGACAGGCTTAAAATAGAACTTAACGCCACCTGGCTATTCTAAAGGCATGGCCGGACATGGCGACATGTAATGTAATGATGTGATGAGCCTCCAAACTCATTTATATAGAATGTATTCAATACTCTGTGTATATATGCATATGTATTAATATAAGCATATGAATAAGTTACACATACATATAATAATATATATGTCCTTCGATTTTTTTTTAATTTCGCGCAAAGCTATTCGAGGGCTATCTGTGTTAGCCGTCCTTCATTTAACAGTGTAAGACTAGAGGGAAGGCATCACTACCCACCGCCAACTGTTGGGCTACTCTTTTACCAACAAATAGTGGGAATGACCGTCACATTATATCGCCCTCACGGCTTAAAGGGCGAGCATGCTTGGTGCGACCAGGATTCGAACCCGCGATCCTCAGATTACGAGTCGAACGCCATAACCCACCTGGCCATGCCGGGCTTCGATTATTTTAAGGTTCATTATTTACTTAGCTTATTATAATTATTAAAGACTGCTCTATGTTTATCACAGAAGACAGCAAACATGCAAGGATTCTCACGCAGTGATTGATAAGATATTCGTTGAGAATTTTACGGCTGTTAACATTTCATATTTTTTCATAAAGAAAAGCGAATTCAGCCATCGAGCTTATAGATGATACTGCATAAAGTAAAATGAAATAACTAACTAATAACTTATCCAACTTATTTCAAACAATCGATTATTTGAGCTAAACTAACAAAACCGGTTTCGTTAACGTGAGGCAAAACTGTTTTATCTTGTGATAATTTTAATTTCTTTAAATTCGAGTTTATCTTTTGTTTATGACTGTTATGACATTTGATGTTAGGTTATGGTAAAACATTTCTGTTGTGTTTATGATATACATAATTTATATTTTATACAAAAGAATTCGAAAGTGCGCGATCTAACGAACTTTGTCTTCGCGGCAGAGTTAAAATTAGATAACTTCAAATAAGACAATTAAAAAAAATGTTATGACTGACCACCGACCCTCCACTTCGTCTTCAGACTTTAAATATAGATCACGTTTCGTTATTTTCTGTTTTCAGGTTTTCTTTCAGAAGTGTTATAAACTAGAGGTAAGCTCGCCATTATGTTTTGTTTTGAATTTTCACGCAAAGCTACACGAGAGCTATCTGCGTTAGCCTTCTCTAATTTAGCAGTGTCAGACTAGAGGGAAGGCAACTAGTA
This sequence comes from Tachypleus tridentatus, assembly GCF_004210375.1. NCBI lineage: Eukaryota > Metazoa > Arthropoda > Merostomata > Xiphosura > Limulidae > Tachypleus > Tachypleus tridentatus. The sequence goes on along the minus strand of NC_134828.1, from coordinate 30,778,592 downwards.
ATCACCAACCACCGCCAACTTTTGGGCTACTCTTTTACCAACGAATAGTGGGATTGACCGTCACATTATATCACGCCCCCACGGTTGAAAGGGCGAGTATGTTTGGTGTGAGATTACGAGTCGAGTGCCTTAACCACCAGGCCATGTCGGGCCTGTCATTATGTAAGAAAGGCTGCTGCAGCATCTGGAAACAGCAGTCAGCTTCTCAATACAATTTTTTTTTTTAAATACTGAACGTTTGGAATCAAAGAAAGTCACATGATTGCTGGATAGTTGGCCCTCTGGTGGAGCTTTGAATTTCGGACCCAGGCAACACAATAAAATATTTCATACGTTTTAATCTGTGGGTGTGTTTGTTATAAGAGAGGCAGTTAACTCATTAACGTGCCTAATAGGAGGCTGGCTGGCTACGTTTTCTTTTGTCAGTAGTCCAAAATTAAGGACAATGATAAACAGTCTTAGTAGGTGTGCCTAAAGACAAATACTAACTAAACCACTCGATAATGAATATATTATTCTTCCAGTCATCTATACAATTAAAACGTTTAATACAAGTGATTGTATCACAATAATGAGCAAAACAAGTTCTTGTGCTTTATTTTCTGTTTAAGCAGTTTATTTTAGAGATAAATATAAATAAACAGGGTATGAAATATCTTTTGTTCAGGCTTTATTGAATTTGATCATAATTTTCCAAAGCACAGGATCAATAAGAAGTCTTAAAAATACCTTAAAGTTAACTTTCTGACCGCTAGGTTTGTTGCTAAATAAAAAATAAGTTTTGATATTAAATATAACTTTCTTAATAATACCAATGTGCCTAAACAATGATTATAACTCAATATTAGATGTGGCCTAGCATGGTCGCGGGTTCGAGTCCCCGTCACACCAAACATGCTTACCGTTTTATCCGTGGGGGCGTTATAATGTGACGGTCAATCCCCCTATTCTTTGATAAAAGAGTAGTCCAAGAATTGGTGGTGGTTGGTGATGACTAGGTGCCTTTTCTCTAGTCTTACACTGCAAAATTAGGGACGGCTAGCGCAGATAGCACTCGTGTTACTTTCCGCGAAATTCAAAACAAATAAAACCAATATTAGATGAAGGCTATTGGAGATATAGGTTAATTTGAATTACGGGAAAAGCGTCCTTAAAGAAAGGTTATATATTGACATTAGATTAAGGTTACCGGGAAGAAAGACTAGTTTTAAATGGAAAAAAAAAAAGATATTTAGAATGAAGAAGGTTCTTAAAGAAATTTTGTATATGAATTTAAGGTTATTGTGAGTGTTCTCTTATAGTAAAACCACATTGGGTTACTTGCTGAGTCCACCGCTAATGTGAGTTTTATAAATCCGTAGACTTACCGCTGTAACAGCGGGGGACTAAGGGTATTGTATCGGAAAGAAAAGATAATTTTAAGTGAAAGAAAAAAAGTTTATATTGGGTGGTTCTTAACAATGGAAAAAGGATATTTAAAGAAAAACCATATCTGAATGTTAAATAAAGTTTCGTATGGAAAGAAACTACCTTACAAACAGGTAAAAGACCAGAAAAGAAAAGTTATATCTGCCATCTCCCTCATCTTCACTACTAAATTAGAGACAACTGGTGCAAATAGTTCAACGTTTATTGGGAATATTATAATGATAATATCTCAACTAACTCATAGCTGGCACAAAATACGTCTCTTTGAATATAAAGAAAATATTGATTTGCTGGTGCTAACTAGGGGTGAGAGTATCCAAAAATAAAATTGAAAATATTAGTGTTTTCATTTATTTTACAGCGAAAACAATATTTTAAGCCTATAGGAACATTTCTGACAGAACATTTGTGTCATCTACGCCTGTAGGAACATTTCTAATAAAAGATTTGTGTCATCTAGGTCTATAAGAAAGTTTCTGATAAAATATTTGTGTCATCTAGGTCTATAGGAACATTTCTGACAGAACATTTGTGTCATCTAGATCTATTGGAACATTTCTGACAGAATATTTGTGTCATCTACGCCTGTAGGAACATTTCTAATAAAATCTAGATTTCTGATAAAAGTCATCTTTTCTGATAAAATATTTGTGTCATCTAGGTCTATAGGAACATTTCTGATGGAAGATTTGTGTCAAGAGAAGTAATATTTATAACAGATACTTTGTGTTGTATTTTCTTTACACTAATGGATATTTTTCTAGCAGAAATTTTTACTTTTTTTTCTCTACTGTTCGATTGTTGGAAGGCATGAAGATACACAGTGGATTTTCTGTAGGTATCGAGACCCAATTCTTGGACTTGTAACAACAAAGGAGTTTTCTTTCTTTATGAACAGAACTTTTTCCAACAGAAGGTTTGTGTCTTCCTTAATTTGCAGTCCCTCGCTAGTACAGTGGTAAGTCTACAAATTTACAACGCTTAAATCAGGGGTTCGATTCCCCTCGGTAGGCTCAGCAGATAGCCCGATGTGGCTTTGCTATAAGAAAACACACACACACTTCCTTAATCTGCTAACATAAAACTTTCTACAGAAATCAGTGTTTATTTTTGCTTTACTCACATAAAATATTCTAACGGAAGGCTTGTGTTTTATTTGTTCTACTTATAGAAACATTTCTAACACAGGATTTTTTTGTCTTATTTTCCCCAGTAATAGAAACGTTCTAACCGATAGTTCGTTCCTTCTTTTCTTTACTACTAGAAAACCTATCAGAGGATTTCTGTATTTGTTGGGAAAGTAAATCTTTCTAATATGAGAGTCGTATTGACTTATTTACTAATATAAACGCCTAATACAGATGAATTGTATTGTCTTTCCTCTGTTGGTTAGCATGCACATCTGAAGATTCAAGGCTCGAACTGTTAAGAAGTTCCCACACTTTCGGCTGTGTGTGTGTGTTTGAAGGGAAAGGAGTGTTACAACTCTGAAAGTCAATCTTATTTTAAGAGTTGCCCCAAAGGCTTCTCACTGTTTTCTCTGTTTATTGGGCAGTAATTTCAAATTAGGAATACCTCTCTATGCCTTAATCTGAGAGGTCTTCAGCTCATGCGCATACGATACTGTTCAGGTTGAAAATATCTCTCTATTAATTTTCTCTGAGGAATGATATTAGCATGCTGTAAACATAAACAGCAACAACAACTTTAACAGCTTTTGTTAACTTGTTTTAAATATGTGTTACATTATAGTGAGAAAAAACAAAAAGAGACGGGCTTAAAAGCGTAATTGTAATTTAAGTTCACGATAAAACACTTTGAGGGTCAAATGCATGTCAAAGTGATGCGAATTTTGTTTGAACTAAGTGAAAAAGATGAAAAATTAAATTAATTAAATGTGTATATAACAGAATTATTAGGCCGACTTTGATCAATATCTACACACATCAAGAAAGTTTCAGAAGTCACGCGTTTGAAAAAGAACCAAGCACAAAACAAATATGCAAGCTCTGCGAATCTCTGTAATCACTGAAATATGTCTTTACACGAGTATTGTTTACAGCCCTATATTCCATTATCTAAAATTTCCAGTTTGGGATACATGACACTCAGAGATAGCTCAAAAAGAAATACATATCGTATGGCTACGTTGGTTTTTACAGTTAATTCATGGATGAAGAATGCATGCGAAGAAGTCCTTGACTATGTGGGTCACCTGAGGCGAAAAATGTTAATCGTTCTGCGCGTTTTGTTTTCTTAGTTACTTTGTACGTGAGCTAGGCTTTAGGTCCAATTGAATTGCATGTACTGTTAGAAAACTACAAGAGGGAAAATCCCGTAGTAGGCTGCTGTGTAGCATGTAACAAGAATGGAAGACGTGTCCACACTGTCATTAATTTTATCAAATCAACGGGTTTTTAAGTTCATAAAAACCTGGATAGTTAGATTACTTTTAAATGCTCCAAAACAGTTCCTAAGTATCTGGTATTTAGTGCATTGTCAATTACAAACAAAATGCGTTGCAATTGACTTCACTCATTGGACAGTAGTTAAACAAAATACCGAACTTATGTGACAGTTTCAGAAACAAGTCCTTTTGTCCCCATACACACACTCGTTATTGTCTTCTAAGAAATGCTGCAGAGCAAACAAATAAAAGGGAGACTTGAGTAGATATAGTAATATGCGAAAGGCCACCTCGGCAGTGGCGAGTAAGACACAAGGCGTGGAGTGAAAAACTATTATTTTTTCCCATTGATTGTTATGTCGTACCTACCTAACTTACGTCTGTCGCATTCCAGCCAGCCTGACGATCACTGGTACTGAACGAAGGGCCTCTTCGGCATTGGATATAACAGCTGTTGTGTGGTTTATATAACATTTATTGTTTGCTTTGACTCATTAGTTTTTGAAAAAAAACTATGCGTTTCAGTGAATAAATACCTTTTATTTACTGTTAAAGCATTGAACTTCATTTTTTGCTAGTCACCCAGTAAAATCTCAAATGTCTCGTTATCGGTCTGACACAGTAATTTCAATAATAAAGTCCTTGCTACCAACTGTAGTGTTAATTTCTCTGAAGTACAGGATTTTATTTTATTTATTATTATTTGTAACAAAGCAACAAAGATTAAACACTTTACCTAGATTCACGTAATTAGTACAGATAAAACTTTTGTATCAGAAACAAAGCAATTATTTAAATAGATGAAGGGCCCGGCATGGCCAAGTGGTTAAGACACTCGACTCGTAATCTGAGGGTCGCAGGTTTGAATCCCAATCACACCAAACATGCTCGCCCTTTCAATCGTGGGGATGATATAATGTGACAGTCAATCCCATTATTCGTTGGTAAAAGAGTAGCCCAAGAATTGGCGGTGGGTGGTAATGACTAACTGCCTTCCCTCTAGCCTTACGCTGCTAAATTAAGGATGGCTAGCGCAGACAGCTCTTGAGTAGCTTTGCGCGAAATTCAAAACATATCAAACCAAATAGGTGAAGACATAGGCGTTTCATAACAGTTTTGCGAAAGCTCATAAGTATATTTACGATTTGTTTTAAATATATTCTGTGAGCTAGTAACGATGTACTCAATCTTTCTTTATGGTTGGTTTAATTAATAAATGCTCGTTAAACCCTTAAAGCTACTAAAAATGTTCTACTTAACATATAATTTAGGGACTAACCTAAATTTCCGAAGATGATTAACAATTAAATGTATTCTAATTACTGTAGAATTTAGCTCCCTGGTACAGCAGTAAATCTTCGGATTTACAACGCTAAAATCAGGGGTTTGATTTTCTTCGGTGAGCTCAGCAAAAAGCCCAAAGTGGCTTTGCTATGGGAAAACACAAACACGTATTAATTTGTAACATATTATATCTCTACAGAGCTTCCTTGCAATCGACTGCATTTGTCTATAAACTGCTTTATAATTTTAATTTACAACATTTTCTTGCACTTCCTAATCTGACATTGTTATTAATTGTCTAAGTAAAGAACTGATTCTGAAATTCTCGAGGTTCAGAAGGAAAATATAAAAGCGAAGCGAACACCTGGTTACATTATAGTAACCGTCCATCATTCATTTGTTTGCTGATTTTATTTTCTCTTCAACTATTGGATGAGTAGATAGCAATATAAACTGTATAAACAAGATTTTACATGCCCCCGAACTCATTAAGATGAGAAATGTTAAAGGTGTGTTTCTCCCTCTCTTCCTTTCTTTTTAAAGAAGTATTATTGCAATGGGCCACATTAACTTGAAACTCAATTAAAAACAACAACAACAGTGAAACTGAGTGGGAAATAAAAGGCGAACACAAACTTTCTCACGACTGTATGCGGTGTTTTAGATAAAATTCAATAAAATTTTCAAACAGGGGAAATTGTGAACGCAAGAATTTGTTCCGAGACATAAGGAAAAAACAGAGATAAACGGCGGCTACTAAAATTCGTGAAGACCAGTAGGTATTCAACTGTATAGCAGTTAATAGACGACATCAATCAAGGACCAGGACCACCCATTTCAACAAGAACAACTTGCAGGAAGCTGAGAGAATTGAACTTTAGTAGTCGTTATCTTAGTAGGAAGTTACGCCCACAGTGGTACATAGGCTATTGGAAGTGGGTAGTTAAGCAATGGAATTTTTTTTTTCTCCGTCAGATGAATCTCGATACAGGCTATTCTATAAAACGGGAAAAGTCACAGTTTTGTGGCACCTCCATAACAGCTACTGGAAGTGAAGGAATGGGGTGGAGGACATTTTCTTTGCACGAAATAGATTCTTCGGTTTCTCTTGTCTGAGCGGTGGCATAACATCCCGCGAACACCTGAGAATCCTGGGAAATGAAGTGTATCCTCTTATGGTCCCTTTTCATTCTCAAAGTGATGGATATTTTGAAGAGGACAACGCCAACTACTACCATACAGTATTGTACGTGATTGTTTTCAACTGCATCAGGAGGTGTTCAACTGTCTTCCTTGGTCACTACAATCTCCAGGTCGTAACCTACTTGAGAATCCATAGAACGTATTGGAGCATGTTGCCAGAGGACGTACCCTTTAACCTTCAACCTTGAAAGAGATTTTTAAGATAATATTGCTTGAGTGACAACTACGCATAACGTGCTTAAAAACTAATGCAGTTTATGTCTCAAAGAATATTAGGCTGTGATTAAAGCGGTCGTCTAACATGCTATCAGAACACAAATAATGTTTTTGATCAGTTATCATAAGAAAAAGTCATTACTGTTTCATATGAAACCGAAACAGAAAAATGTCTTCTTTAAATTTATATACGGAGAAAGAGAAATTACTTTTAATCAATTTAACATGATTAAAATTTTAATTAAAATATAGTGCAAATAGGATTAAAAACACCACAACTGGTTTATAAAGTAAAAATAATTTTATCTGAAACTGATCCACAATCTTGATCCTTTAACATTTTACACAAGTGACCAAGAAGAATTTACACAAGTATAACAGTACTGTATGTTGCCTGTTGTATGTCCGTGTAACCACTTCGCAGAGTGTTGATAGAGTTTTACTAAAATTGGTATGGAGGTTTATTGGGTCCATGGAAGGATACATACCAAATTTTTACTAAAATTGGTATGGAGGTTTATTAAGTCCATGGAAGGATACATACCAAATTTTTACTAAAATTGGTATGGAGGTTTATTGGGTCCATGGAAGGATACATACCAAATTTTTACTAAAATTGGTATGGAGGTTTATTGGGTCCATGGAAGGATACATACCAAATTTTTACTAAAATTGGTATGGAGGTTTATTGGGTCCATGGAAGGATACATACCAAATTTTGGTTTTACATTTTGCGTTTTGCAATTTTTCCACAACCTCGCCTTTTGTGGATATATGTTTAACGGTTTCGGCGTGGAGGTTTATTAAGCCCATGGGGAGATTTATACAAATATTCAGTTTTGCGGTTTCATGGGCGTTTTCTTTAGAACTACTTCGCCACTCTAGATGGAATTTTACCAAATGGAGGCTCATTAACTCCGTATAAAGATACATAAAAATTTTCTGTTTTGCGTTTTACGGTTTTTTATGAGTATTTTTGCGTTTCTTAAACACTACTTCATCCCTGTTGATGGATCTTCACCAAATTTGGCTTGAAAGGTTTTTGGGCCCATGCAAAAATACGTGAAAGTTTTTGTTCCACATTTCGTATTTTCCAGTGTTTTTATTGTTGTTGTTTTGAATTAAGCACAAAGCTACATAATGGGCTATCTGTGCTTTGTCCATCACGGGTATTGAAACCCGGTTTTAGCGTTGTAAGTCCGCAGACATACCTCTGAGCCACTGGAGGAGTTTCCAGTTTTAATGGACATTTTACTTTTTTTACGATCACATGTTAAGGCAACAACTTCCATGTTCTAAGATAACCTTTCTTTAATCATGAATTTACAGGGAACCGGTATTCCAACCAATTTTAAAATATAGTGTAAAAATTGTACACTATTTAAAGAAATTTTAACACTTACATCCTCTGTAACTATATTGGAAGGAAAAAGCAAATAACACTATGTAACAAAATTTTAACTTTTTCTCGTTCCTGGGCAGAAAGTGTTATTTCCCAATTGCTCATGTCTAAAGTAAATGGAAAAGACCTATGTTTCTCTTCAAACATTGCTTTTGTAACCTGGGAGCGTATAACGAAAACGTGATGGGAGACTATATTTGGGGGATGATACGTGAAAGTGATTTACATTACAGTCACAAATCTCAAAAAACTCCTCACTTCTAAACATTTTTGTTCATTTTTGTATAACTTTAGTATAACTATATGTAAATTTTGATTCATATGTCGTTTTATTCAGATCTTACGTAAATTAAAATGTGCAAATTTGCCCGTTTGTACATAGAAAATAGGTTAATTCTAAATTTCATTATCCAGGTCACAAAAGCAAAGTTTGAAGGGAATAATGGCCATTTTCTGTACGTTTACAACATAAGCAATTAAAAAATAACACATACTATCCAGAAACAAAATCTGTGTTACACGGTGTTGTATACTAAAAAAGTACATTGCATTGTATCGTAGTTCTGCTAACTGTTTTTCAGTTTCATTCTTTGCTTTTCTTGGTAAGTTTTCTTCGAGAAGATTTTTGATCTAAGACTAGCAATATTTTCAAACGGTATCATATCAGACATTTATTTATTTATTTTATTGAATGTTTGATAAATAGAATGCATGACATTTTTGTTACTTTCTGTCTTCATTTTCAAGAGGCCTGGCGTGACTAGTAACCTGAGGGTCGCGAATTCGAATCTTGGTCGCACCAAACATGCTTGCCCTTTCAGCAGTGGGGGCGTTATAACATGACGGTCAATCCCACTATTCGTTGGTAAAAGAGTAGTCCAAGATTTGGCGATGAGTGGTGATGACTAGATGCCTTCCCTCTAGTCTTACACTGCTAAATTAGGGACGGCTAGCGCAGATAGCCCTCGAGTAGCTTTGCGCAAAATTCAAAACAAACAAAAAAACATTTTCAAGAGGCCCGACATGACTTGTAACCTGAGGATTTCGGGTTCGAATTCCCGTCACATCAAACTTGTTCGCCCTTTCAACCGTGGGATCGTTTTATGTGACTGTCAATACCACTATTCGTTGGTAAAAGAGTTGCCCAAGAGTTGTTTTACACTGCTAAATTAGGGACGGCTAGCGCATACAGCCATCGTGTAGCTTTGCGCGAAATAAAAACAAATCATTTTCACAAAAGACAAGCAATACTCACACAGCAAATTTTATATTTTACTTGGCGAGTGACTGACAAGAATGATACTAAAAAAAGCGTTCTTAAATTTTAATGGAAATTAATAACACTTTACTTGTATAGATAATCCAAAGAACTGAGCATATTAGATTTTGTCTATTACCTAACTGCCTAAAATTGAAATAGTATACTTGCTTTATCTATGTAGCAAACGAAAGACTGATTATGGTGTCATTACTGTAACATAAACAGACGAATAAACAGTGCTTTCACCATAGCATAAACAGATGAGGCTAGCACTTTCACAGTACCATAAACAGATAGGTAAGAGTGCTTTGACCATTGCATAAACAGATGAGTGACAGCGCTTTCACTATGTAGTAAACAGATGGGGACAACTCTGTTACGGTAGTATCAACAGATGGGTGGCAGCATTTTCACGAGAGCATAAACAGCTGTTTAATTAAACAAAAACTTAAGTGTAATTTACCCCCTGGAGTTTCAACAAAACTTTGAATAAATTATTTTTTTAGTTTCAAAGCTGAAAACTAAATAGGGATAATCGGTAACTCAAAGCTGTAGGTATACGTCTTTGAATGTGTGTATATACATAAGCTATGACTGACTCAACCGTTTACGTTAATGCGTATTTGAACTAACTATTTCAGTGCTGAATTTGTAAGCATTTCTTAGTGAAGTCTTTTGAGCGAGCGCAATCTCGACACCAGTATCACGTTTCTTTGTCTACATTAACGAACGTCTTAGTTTCTGCATAAAGAAACACAAATGACCAATGTACTTAGTGCAGCAATAACGAATGTAACAGTTTCTATAACGGTTCTATTATGGTGTCAAGAGGCTTAACTGTGTGAATCTACAGATATTAATGTGCTCACATGTATTGAATCGGTAAATTTAGTCCTGGTTATTTACACTTATGGCATATTGAATCCAACTGTATGATTTATTTATTTTTTATGTACAGTTGTACTAAACTTTGTTCTGGTGGAAGATAACGCCCTGAGTCCTGCTACCAGTAAAACTTCTTTGAACAAGAGCCCATGCAGGTTACGAACCGAACAAATCTTGTTGTAACACACCATCTCCACCATGCTTTAGCCCACCACGAAGAGGGAAAGTTCGTGATGTTGAACTAATTTATGAATATGAAATAATTAATTACTTGCTACTTATAGAAGAAATAAATAAGATATAATTCTTCGTCTGTTCCTGTTCTAACTGACGACTCCACATCCTAATAATAAACCTTCAGTGAAGTTTCTGTTGGTCTGGTTTGTTTTGAATTTCGCGCAAAGCTATACGAGGGCTATCTACGCCAGCCGTCCCTAATTCAGCAGTGTAAGACTAGAGGGAAGACAACTAGTCTTCACCAACCACCGCCAACTCTTGGGCTACTCTTTTACAAACGAATAGTGGGATTGACTGTAACATTATAACGTCCCCCATGGCTGAAAGGGCGAACATGTTTGGTGTGACAGGGATTCGAACCGACGAGTTTCTATTGCATTTAACTACGTCTTAAGACCGTCATGTGCAAAACTCGCAACTTCTTGAGAGAAATCAAAATAACAAATCGGTTTAAAGCTGAACTTAGTATTACAATTCACAGTCAACAGTTGTCTGTTTATTCAAGATATTCGAGAAAATCTACACAAGTACTATCTCAGCCGTCTTCAGTTATGGAGTGATAAAATAAATGGAAGATGTAAGCACGATTTGGTTTTGATGATCTCGGGATGTGGATCACGGAAGATGTAAGCACGATTTGGTTTTGATGATCTCGGGATGTGGATCACGGAAGATGTAAGTACGATTTGGTTTTGATGATCTCGGGATGTGGATCACGGAAGACGTAAGCACGATTTGGATTTGATGATCTCGAGATATGGATCAGGGAACCTCGGCGAGGAGCATGTGTGGGAAGAACTCGGATGTGGAGCGAAACGCATTGTACTTCTCGCAAAATATATCAAACCTATACCAAAAGGATCTCACGTGGAAACAGTGGTCATATAAGATACTCAAAATCACGAATTTTGCGCTAAATATCATATCAGATTGTAGTAACTTCAACGTAATAAGTGCGCCGTATTTTGAAAAAAATGTAATAATTGAATATTCTTTTAAAGATTATTCATCAGTGAATAATAATTTTGTAACAAGTAAATACATAATATCATGCAAAGTAATTAAAAATGAAATGAAGAATTACTCTTACGGAACACAAGGTTATATGGAAAGAAACTCTAGCACTTTCAACTCACAATATTATTGTTCTCGTCAGTCAAGAATTTGACACATTCAAGTGCCAAAATTCGTGCTTCATCATAATGGACTTTGATTTAAGTTTGATCATATTATTATTTGTTGTATATATGAAACAATACACAGGAAGTTATATAATAATTTAATCAATAACGTAGGTATGCTCAGTATCTCTTGCCTTTGCAAGGGGTCCCGAGCCCAAAGGGAGCCCGAATCAGCCAGAATCGTACCTAAACGTAAAAGGCTCAAGTACTATGTTTTCGGGGGAGGGAGGCTTTTTTTTTTTTTAGTTACAACAAATTATTATATATGTAAGACAAGGGAAACGAGAAGTCCGTGTTTGAGTCTAACTTTTTTCAAAGTGTTTGAAAGACCTTTTATTTTGGTTTCGAAACACGACACTATTCAGAGAAGCCTAAACATTAAAACATCAAGTGCTTTATTTATGAGTGACAAAAATTTGAAAGACAGGCTAAAGATAAGAGGTTTTCATTTGATTTTTTTTTTTTTACGGGATAAAAGTCAATATTCTAACAAGTAGTAAACATGTTGTAGGAAGAAGATTGTAAAAAAACATGAAACTTAAAGACCTCATAATTTCACAACAAAAGTTAAAAGTTAAGAGAAAATTCTTCGAGTTACTACCGTATGTTAGCATTTTTTTTTATGTTTGTATCCTGGTAGTGCTAGCATTTTATTAGTATCAACGTATGGACTATTTGAGAATACCGAATTTAGATCAAGCAACATGAATCTGGGTCTGGTAAAAATAAAAGAAAAACACTTGTCAAACCAGATAATAAGTCTGACAAAAAAGTTGGAGACTTTCGAAGTCTTATTAATAAAATGTTTCTGATCGTTAAAAGGGTGAACTATTAATCTGTTTTGTTAAATATTTTTACTTCAAAATACAAAAAAGCTGGGATCGTAACATATCCGCTAAACCTTCTCATTTATAAAGCAATAAAAAATAGAGATGAATTATGAGACGAGCTCAGTTCATTGACCAGCTAAAAATACTCCTGGGTTAACAGACTGCCATAATTCTCATCTTCTCAGACAGACTGTCCCTAACACTGAAGTTTTTAAAAGATTTTACAAAACACAAAAACATTTTCGTTGGTAGTTTTTCTTAAAGTAATTAGGTTGCAGTAATTTTATAGTATTTTATGTGGCTTCGGTTCATAAATCCCTTACGCTAATTGGATATTATTTTAAATTACTTGACTAGTCTCAAAAACAAAAGGATTCATTTTTTTTTTGATACAAATCATAAAAGAAAATCACTACCTATATGAGTGGAAATACTTCCGTTTGTAAAAGAATTATTTGTTTTTGTTAAACTTATATGAGGAAATCATTATTGACTAGTTTTGTTTTAGCCGAACACTCACACGTGCATACGTATACATGATAATTGGATAATCTGTTAACTATATAGAGGCCCGGCATTACCAGGTGGTTAAGGCGCTCGACTCGTGATCCGATGATCACGGCTTCGAATCCTTGGCACCCTAAATATGATCACCATTTCAACCGTGGGGGTTTTATATTATGCAGTCAATCTCACTATTTGTTGATAAAAGAGTAGCCCCACAGTAGTGGGAATGAGCAGCTGTCTTTTTTGTAGTATTACAAATTAAAGACGGCTAGAGCAGATAGCCCTCGTGTAGTTTTGCGCGAAATTCAAACAAACAAACTGTATACAGGCTTTACCACAGCAAGTTGAACAACTTGAGAAACGTTAACTTTTAATTACCTGGCGAGGCTACATGAGGATCTCAAGGTTGTTTGTTAACTAATTCTGAAACAATTATATGAAACTGAAGTGGTAAAAACACGTGCATTTATTTTAAAGTGTCGTGAATAATTAAAATTTTGAGTATAGAAGTTCCAGAAAACAGTACGTATAGTAAATATAATAGTAACAGCGATATGCTCGCCCCCCGCTAGTACAGCGGTAAGTTTACTGATTTACAACGCTAAAATCAGGGGTTCGATTTCCCTCGGTTGGCTCAGCAGATAGCCAAGTGCGGCTTTGCTACAAGAAAAAACACACATACACACGACATATCTGTAAAACCTACGGATACACATACACACGACATATCTATAAAACTTACGGATACACATACACACGACATATCTATAAAACCTACGGACACACATACACACGACATATCTATAAAACCTACGGTTTTTTAATAAAGTAACGAGTTTGGAGAAATGTGTTTTTGATACAATTGAAGGTTCATTAATTATTTATATCTGACTTATTTTAAAACTGGTATTTATTTTCTGTCTGCACAAAGTATTCCATTAGGTGTGAAGAAAGGAATATTTTATCAGTAAAGTGGAATCTCATATTGTATTTACGTTTCGACTTTACACTGAAAAGGAAGAAAATATATATATTAGTATTTTTACGTTCTACCTAAAACTTCTCAATTTTACGAGCGATTATGCCTTTTTATTATTGTTTTTCCTTTCCTTGTTGTTGTTGTTTTAAATTAAACACAAATCTACACAATGGGCTATCTGTGCTTTGCCCACCACGGGTATCAAAACCCGATTTTTAGCGTTCCAAGTCCGTAGACATACCGCTGAGCCACTGGTGGGCTTTTCCGTTCGTTATTTCAGCCTTAGAAGTTATGCAATCGTCACGTAAAGTAATGGTACTACTACGCAGATAAAGGTTTGATTTTTGTTATTAATTTGTACTTGAAAAGTTTTCCAGTCATTTTTTTTTCACAATAAAAATGCGAACTGTTCTACTATTATTAACAACTTTCTGTTGCAATGTTGTGTATATTTTTCATAATTTCGCAAGCTCCAATTTACGTCTTTACAAGCGGGTACTGTACAGAATGCTATGAACAGTTTGGAATATTACAGCAAAATACGTTGTTTGTTTCAAATACAGCAAATTCCGCTGTAAATGCTGTCAAAATATAAAAGCAACAATAGATGGCGCTTTAAATAAAAGAAGTCAGTCATTAAGAAAACTGTTCATATATCGGTTAAATTACGTAGGCCACTTTTTTCCATAAAAACCACCCAGAATAAACGTAATTACACTTGTTAAATAACGCGGTTATTTTTGTGACTCAATGAAACTGGCAGTACAAAATGTTCGTCCTTTTTTATTTCACAAATTAATTTTGTGTCCATCATGAATATTGAAAATGGCATCTGACAAACCACAAACAAGTTTATTTTATTGTCCAGAAATGATGCGTTTTGAAGTCATTTTACTTCTGGTCTCACTTAAACTTGAAATTGTGTCTCCAATTGTAATAAACTTTGATTGATATCTTTTAGTTACTTAGTTTTGTGTGGTCCTATCAAAGTTTATGAATAAAATATAACTCATGCTGTTCTACTAATATTTACACGAATGATCAGGCCCGGGACAGCCAAAATCTAGGTTTATTGCATGTTAAAATGGAAATGTACAGGTACTTTCATCTCTGCTGCTTCCTTTGTTGTGATCGCGAGCCAGTTTTGCGTCGGTAATAAAACGACCACGTCAAAAGCGAGTTGAATGATAGCAGATAGTGAACCTACTTAAGCCTAATTGTGATGGTGTGTAAAGTTAAAAATGTACCAGGGCACTTAAAAAATATTTATATATATATATCTATGAGCTTAGAATGAGAACACCTTAAATCCGACACGGTAAAGTAGTTTTAAAAGAACTAAACCTGTTTTACAAGTTTTGTTTGTCATGAAACGAAGATAGTTTTATTGAGATAAACAGCGAACTAAATCAATCACGCATTAACCCTAAAATCAGAGCTGTAGCAAAGGAAAAAACAACATAACAACAACCTCTGTTTGGTTGAAGTTATGCACAAAGCTACGCAGTGGGCCGTCTGTGCTCTGCCCAACAATGGTATCGAAACCCGGTTCTCTGGGGGCAAAAAAAGTTTAAAATTTCTATTAAGCCCAGTTGTATTACGCTGATTTTAATACCTTTGTTCTGAAAATAAATTACATTTTAATACCAACTGTACTGTATAGCTTTTGAGTACTGATATACTTTTGTGACGCAAATATGAAATACAAATAAAATACAAACATTCGGCATAATCACGTACTTTCTAAACTGATTTGGCACGTAAAGTAATCGAATCATTGAAATCTAGCACAATTTGAGAGTTAAGTGGTCTTTAAAGGAATAACTTTAACGCAATAAATATTTAAACACTTAATGTAATGAAAATCTAGAAACAATTTCTGTGTTTATGATTGGTTGCCGTAACTTACACAGTTACAACCAAAAATAATGTGACCAAAAAACAAACAAAACAAATAAAAAGTAATGTGCTTAATTTCTTGTAATGAGAAAAAAAAATGTTATTGTAATGAAACATAAAAAATACTTTTCGTTTAGGTTAAATATACAAATGACTTGTTTGTTTGTTTTGAATTTCGCACAAAGCTACACGAGGGCTATCTGCGCCAACCGTTCCTAATTTAGCAATGTAAGACTAGAGGGAAGGCAGACAGTCATCCCCACCCACCGCCAACTCTTGGGCTACTCTTTTACCAATGAATAGTGGGATTGGCCATCACATTATAACTCCCCCACGGCTGAAAAGACGAGCATGTTTCGTGTGACGGGGATTCGGACCCGCGACCCTGGGATTACGAGTTTGAGTACCTTAACCACCTGGCCATGCTGTGGTCCACAAATGACTTACTTGATCAATCATACGACAGCACAGTTAGATATTTGTGTTCTAGAGTCGTGGAATACGACATTAATTTAGTGTTAACACCAGCCTTACATCTTTTCCATATAATCCCAATCTAGATGCTAAGCAAGACTTATTCCAAAATTTAGGAAGATTCAGATAAAGATCGTAAGAAACGGTGTTAGTTATGTACAAACAACAACAAATGAGTGGGTTTTGCTTTCAAAGAAAGCCAGTATCGATAACTAGCTAGTTGGATAGCAACTGAAATAAACTTTTGAGATAAACAGTTATCTTGCCTGTAATAAGGATGTCTGGGATTGTTCATTGAAATGGTATTTTAAATATATCCTCAATATGTCGTCATAACTTTAAAATACTACACAGTGTTTAAAGAAACAAATAAAGAAAGAAACTTTTCAAAAACAGTAAAAGAAAGTAAATAAAGTGATGGTTACTATCAGTCGTTCATAAAGAATACAAACAAGTCATTAAGGATGGCATTTAGACCACCTCTACATAATAGCGACATGACATGGCCAGGTGTTTAGGGCGGTCGACTCGTAATCAGAGGGTTGCAGGTTCGATTCCTCATCACGCCACACATGCTTGCTCTTTCAGCCGTGGGGGCATTGTAAAATGACGGTCAATCTCACTATTCATTGGTAAAAGAGTAGCCCAAGAGTTAGATGTGATTGATGATGGCTGGCTGCCTTCCCTCTAGTCTTATACTGCTAAATTAGGGACGGCTAGCACAGATAGGCCTCATGTAATTTTGAGCAAAATCAAAACAAACAAACCCACATTATAATTAAAATACAGCAATATATATAACTATTCACAAATGCGTTTAATTTATCCTGTTTTTGTCTGTTTACATTCTATCACACAGTGTGCCTGTGGTAGTGCGTACGCATGACGCAAATATCATCTCAACAATTTTGTTTGCATTTTTTTGAAGGATTTATATTTGCCATTCCTATATTTACTGGTTTACACTTTTTTCTTTACTTGTACAACTGTACATTAATGTTTAAAAGTCATTTTCAGCTACAAGCGTAGATTTTAGGCCTAAATTTAAATATTAAATCCTTCACGCAGAGGATTTCTTAAAACCTTCTGATCAAAGATATATATATATATATATATATCATATCGACTTTGGAACACACAGGTGGTAATAATATAAAAATACTCAAAATACAGCTACATTTGCACAAGATAATTCTGTTATGGCTTGTTTTCTATTTAAGCTAATTTAATTTAAAAGCACGATACGTTCAGACAATCTTTTGTTCCAATTTTGCAAGATATTATTGAGACTATAGCTAAAAGTATCACAACCAGCGAGGGAATTTATCATAAGAATCACTACATTCTAATAATTAAAAGCAAGTCCAGTATATTACGTTAGCTATTTTCTTTAATAGTTTGATCTTTACTTTTGATCAAGACAGGTAACTAGGCTTAGTTAGCGCAAAGTTAGATAATATGCTATTTGCACTCTGTCCACTGTGGGGAATTATATTACGTCCGTAAATTTTCTGCAAACCCATCAGAGTACAAGTAGGTAGTCATTTCGTCGGAAGTTAGTATGATACAATGAATTTAATCACTACACATATAAAGCAAAAACAAAAAAAAGAAATTATGTTTCTGTCTGTGTGTCTGTTATCTAACTACTTTTAGGTCTATAAGCCAATCTCATCCAAGTTTAGTGGACCTAGGGGTCTGTTAGTGGGTTAGCAACCAAACCATCCTACCAACCTCTGTTATTGTTTTTATTGAGCATTTATTACCTATCACGTAAGTTAACGTTAACTGCATTCAGAAATAGGGACATATTTTTTGTTTAAATTTTCCGTCCCACCAGTGGGACAGCAAGTAGGTATTCAGATTTATAACACTATAAAATCAGGGTACGATTTTACTTTGTAGAAACAGTAAATAGCCCCATATGGTTTTGCTCTAAGAAAACACGCGCACACAATAAATTTTCTATGACACGACGTTCACATAGCCTTCCCTTCCCCAATGGAACAGCGGAATGTCTGCGTACTTATAACTCTATAAATCAAGTTTCGATACTTGTGGTGGGCAGAGGACAGATGACCCATTGTATAGCTTTCTACTTAACTAGAAACATACACACAGTGTGATGAAGGACACACGAACGTTTCATACATCTCAGAGGGTGGGATAGCATTTTTTTTGGAGAAAGTCAAAGAAAAATATAGCAGCCACTACCCCCAAGTTTTTTTTTTCGTTTTTTTTTACATTCGTAACCTGGATAAAGGATGGGTACCTCAACTTATACAATCACATAACCAGTTCTGTTTATTTATATACTTTCTCTGTACCACCGGATATTCCGTGCGTAATAATTTTGGAATTGTAATCCGAGGAGCTCACGTGTATTAAGCCCAATATTTTTTTTTTTTTGTTCATGCGTGTGTTTATAAAAATATCTTCTATATGCCTCTGTTCCAAAACTGTAATTACTTTAATATGTCTGAATATACATTTAATATGATGTGTTATTACGAAGGCCCGGCATGGCCAGGTGGGTTAAGGCGTTCGACTCGTAATCTGACGGTCGCGGATTCTAATCCCGGTAACACCAAACATGCTCGCACTTTCAGCCGTGGGGGCGTTACAATGTGATAGTCAATTCATTCGTAAAAGAGTAGCTCAGAAGTTGGCGGTAGGTGGTGATGACTAGCTGCCTTCCCTCTAGTCTTACACTGCTAAATTAGGGACGGCTGGCGCAGATAGCCCTCGAATACTTTTGCGCGAAATTCAAAAACAAACATACGTTTTTAAGAGAGCCTGACTTTTATGAGATGCTATTTTTATTTTAGATCCCTTTATTAACTATCAAATAGCTATTTTTATCATTTTACAACGAATCACTGCTGTCGTTCCTGTAGTTTGCATAGATGCGTGGTTTTCGTCTCATAATAATAATTTGGATTTTAATAGCATTTATTGTTATTCGTGTTTCGTTTCACGTGGTGATTGTGGTAAAAAAATATAGCGAAAAGTAAAATTGGACGTTACAAATATCACAAACGAAGGTTATTTTAATAAAATGACAAAAAATGTATTTCTATACTATTACAAACAGCGCTAATTGTTATGAGTGAACAGAGAAAAGGTATTTTTGAAACTGAGGTTCGCGAGTGGGACGGGCATTGATTAACTCTTTGGATGCGCGAATTCGACCGAAGCTGTTATTTGTGGACCCATTGAAAGCCATTCCTCTAAGTACGTATAAAGAATAAGGCTTTCACAAAATGATATCTGAGTTACCCCTTACTGTAACTTTAGAAATGTTGATTATATGTATGAAAACCATATGAAAAACTTGTTACCAGAAGCATTATATTTAAGCAGTTGTACGTGTTGCATCCTTCAGAATCTTACCACTCTTAAATATTCACAATATTTATTTACATATTGGTGTTGTCTGATGCACGGCACTTTTATATAGAAGTAGCTGAGACTAAAACCTTTTTTTTTACTTAACATCATGACATATTGAATAATTAGAAAGTAAATCTCACATATGATAGTTCGAAAAACTACCTGTTCCAGATAAAACCTGTTATATTAAATTATAATCTCTTGAAAACTACCTGTTGAAAACTACATGCCACAAAGAAAGCTTATTCTAGGAAACTAAATTTCGTTAGGAAACTGTGGACATGGCATAGAATATTTCAAATCTATTCCAGAAATCAAAGAATGTACTTGCTACCAGCATATGAAGTCTGTCTTTAAATATAACTAGCGGAAGCATCATCTGATGTGGATGTGTTTATTAACCCTCGCAATATTCTAAACACTGAAAGGAGTAACATTCAAATTATCAATTTTGTGTTTCAGAAAAATAGAAAAAGAAGTTAATTGAAAGCACTGCTGTTATGTGACAATAACGACTTACATATCAAGTACAATATGGTTTTTCAAACACTTCTCACCACATTCGAACTTCCCTAAATAAAACTTGTATTTTTCAACGTGCTTCTCATAGAATGTTACCCCCCTAAATTAAATAATATTTAAGATCGGCTTGTTTTGAATTTTGAGCAAAGCTACACGAGGGCTATCTGCGCTAGCCGTCCCTAATTTAGCAGTGTAAGACTAGAGGGAAGGAAGCTAATCATCACCATCAATCGCCAACCATTGGGCTACTCTTTTATCAAAGAATAATGGGATTGACCGTCACATTATAACGCTCATACGGCTGAAAAGGGCAAGCATGTGTGGTGTGACAAGGATTAAAACGCAATCCTCAAATTACGAGTCGACTGCCTTAACCACCTAGCCATGCCAGGCCTAATATTTAATATATGGTAAATTTAAATACGAAACGTTAGTATACTGAACCTATGTTTTGTAAAAAATAGGAGTTTGGTAAAAGATATAATAGTAACAGTCAAACACAAACCGTGGGAAGATTCTAAGACAATTTTTTAAATAAACAGTGTCATACGAAAATATTAATAATTGTCTCTTTTCCGATCTAATGTTTATCAGTTTCCTTATGACTTCTCGCAAAAAAAGGTTAAGGTATGTGAAAATACACAGTTAATAAATAACAGATTTTCCTATATATTTACTGCTTTAGAACGTTTCTGAAAAAAATTAAATTTGAGATCCGTCAGGATCTGGATATCACCCGAGCTAATTTTTCATTTCTTTAGAGAAGTTACTGTTTCACAGAATGGTATGCCTTCTTTTAAAGTTTCTGCATTAGTGAACATTTAATGAACACATTTTATACAAACATAAGGTGTTAACCAAAACTGAACATAAGGATATCCATATTAAAAACTAAACCTATTAGTGTGTTTACAAACATGCCAAATCAGTGTCGTGGTATATGAGTGCTTAAAGTTCCCTTGAACTACTTACTGTTTAATCGAATACGTAAATAGTTCACAGTTTCTTCAGTGTTTAAATTTTCTTAATGTATTTCGCACAACAAATAACAACTGGAAAGTCAATGTTATTTTACCAGGATTCTTGTGTCGTGTAATATTATTATTAAAATAGTGAATGTTATTTCACTAAAATTATAAGTGTTGTGTAGTATTATTATTAGAAGGTAAACGTCGCTCTGTCAGGAATCTATTGTTGTGTTGTATTATCATTATCATTGTTAAATTTAGCATTTTACAGTCAGGAATCTATTGTTGTGTTGTATTATTAGTATCATTGTTAAATTTAGTATTTTAGAGTCAGGAATCTATTGTTATGTTGTATTATTATTATCATTGATAAATTTAGTGTTTTAATATTTTATTGTATGGTTAAATAATAAATGTATTTATATTCTATTTATACGTACATTGTCACGTTGTATCGTTAAAAGATAAACACTGGAGTCAGTTTTTGCAATTCTAGCTGAAATTTTAGCATTTTTTTGTGTTGTTAAAAATTAAGTTGTTACTATTTCAACTAGGATTGTAGTGTTTACTGTATTCTTAAAAGGTTAGTTTTTCATTTGTCTTTGTAATATTAAAGTGTCGTATTGTCTTGTTAAAGAATAAACTTTTTTATTTGATGCAATAATTTGTTTTTTTTGTTTTTTTAGAATTTCGTTCAAAGCTACACAAGGGCTATCCGCGCTAGCTGTCCCTAATTTAGCAGTGTAAGACTAAAGGGAAGGCAACAACCACCTACCACCCACCGCCAACTCTTGGCTACTCTTTTACTAACGAATAGTAGGATTGACTGTTACATTATAATGCCCCCACGGCTGAAAGGGCGAGCATATTTGATGTGACGGGGATTGGAACCCGTGACCCTCGTATTACGAGTAGAGTGCCTTAACCACCTGGTCATGCCGTGCCCTGATGCAAGAATTTTAATATTTTATAGGGTTTACTGGAAATGAGTGAATTATCCCAGCTACAAAATTCGTGTATAGTATTGTACCTTTCTTGTGTGTGTGTGTTGTTGTTTCACCTGTAGAATTCCATTATTGTGTAGCATTCTTAAAGTGTAATTTATACCATTTTATCTTCATGCCTCTAATGTTGCATGTAATAATAAATTGGGCGTTTTGCCTTTTTTATTTATTTTTTCAACTGCAGGATTCTTGTGACGTATCGCTTGAAAGGTGAGTTTATCCATTTCTAAGCTGAATTTCACTGAAGAACACATAAGGCCTATACTTCATCTTTTCTACACACGAAATTCAAATCTTGGTGAGAAAAATATTTTCATAAATACGCAAATAATTAGTTATTCCGCTGAATAAATAATATATAATTAATTGTGACAGAACTCCATACATTATCCAAATACTCAAAGTAGTTCAGGTTATCAGTGGTCAGTAAAGACTATTTTTCAAAACCAAACAAGAAATGAATTTGTCGCTCATTCAACTTAAAATTATTGGATCATTCTTTCTACGTATAGTTTATTGTCGCTTCTCCAGAAGGGTTTTCATGTGTAGTTTCTAGTGATTCATAATTTTTATTATTAGACTTGTTAATTATCGTTTCTCAAACAATGAATAATTTATTTGTTTTTTTTATCTAGAATCCTTTATCGACGTTGCTCGTTTCATGCTAATTCTGTTATTTGACTTCGACTTTAAGCATTTGTAATGTAGCATACTATTTGTCCTTGTTCTACTGGCATGCTTACAAGCTTTGGATTACCCTTTTATTGTGAGGTAAATCCCTTACGTCATAGATACCTAAAATCTCTATATGTCGTATTAGCAAGCTGTGAGATTAACATACCACACTCTTATTTCCTAGAGAGACCGGATGTGACCCTTAACTTAAACTATGAGGGAAAATAAAGAAAGAAAACATTTATAAACCGAAACTTATACATAAATATAGTTTGAAACTACAGATCATTTAAAGAGATAAACACAAAACTACATTTCTGTTTGAAGAAATGAGATATATAGTTTCTAGTCTGGAATTGTTATATTTATGCCGTAAACCTATTAACTTACCATTGAGCCATTATATAGGGTTCATTTGAAAATTGTATTAGTATAATCTATGCTAACACGTAACTGTATTTTATACGTGTTTGCAAATCTTTCGGTTGCATTTTCGCGCGTTCGAAACCCGGTCGCACCAAACATGCTCGCGCTTTCAGCCAGGGGAGGGGGTTATAATGTGACGGTCAATCCCACTATTCGTTGATAAAAGAGTAGCCCAAAGGTTGATGGTTTATAGTGATGACTAGCTGCCTTCCCTCTTGTCTTACACTGCTAAATTATGGACGGCTAGCGCAGATAGCCCTCAAGTAGCTTTGTGCGAAATCCAGAAAAAAAAAAAAAAAACGGTTGTTTTTTGCTTTACAAAAAAACAAAATTAATTAATTACACAATTTCATATGCGTTGCATGCTCTTGTCCTGGGCCCGGCTTAGCCAAGCGTGTTAAGGCGTGCGACTCGTAATCTGAGGGTCGCGGGTTCGCATCCCCGTCGCGCCAAACATGCTCGCCCTCCTAGCCGTGGGGACGTTATAATGTTACGGTTAATCCCACTATTTGTTGGTAAAAGAGTAGCCCAAGAGTTGGCGGTGGGTGGTGATGACTAGCTGCCCTCCCTCTAGTCTTACACTGCTAAATTAGGGACGGCTAGCACAGATAGCCCTCTAGTAGCTTCGTGCGAATTCCAAAAACAAAACAAGCTCTTGTCCTCTCGATTAGACATGACCACATGCAAGTCAGTTATACCAACCTTTCAATCCTTAACGTATAATACGTAGCATCCTTTAAGAAATAAATACACGCATAGCAGAATATTTAAATACCAATTCATTCATTCATTCATTCACCATTAGATTCCATCAAGGAACATAGGGCCGCATTATACTTGTTCTTCAACAGATTGTAAGTAGGTTGTTAGCCCACTGCACCGAGCCGTCCCATTTAGTAGTGTAATACTAGAGGGAAGGCAGCTAGTCATCACCACCCACCGCCAAGTCTTGATTTCAATACCAATAAGAATGCTAAAAATATCAATATACAAAAGAATGTCGCAATTCACTAGGGCTTCATTGGTTGGTCTATAAAGCCAGGTTTATTAATAAATTAATTATTAATAAATTCTTGCGCTTAGAATTCTTGTTGAACTTAAAAGTAATGAACAAACGACCTTTTACGAACTCTTAACGTAAAGAGAAAATTATACTTTCTATTTGAAGAATTGGATCCTGATAATTGTTTTATTAACAAATACCACTAGAGGGCCTAGCGTAAAAAGAACTAAGCTGAATAACAACAGAGGCAATTCATTTCCAGTAAAATTAAACCTTCAATATTTATGTATAATCCATATACTTCCAAATTCTAGCTCTTATATTCTCCTGTAAAATATTAGTAATCACAATTTAACTACCAGAATGTTAGAAAGTTGTTAATTAATATAACCTTAAATAATTTTATAAATCAAAAGAAAGAATAAAACACAATACAACCAACAGCATATTAGAGATTTGTTAATTACTATAACCTTAAACAATTATACAAGTCAAAATGAAGAATAAAAATAATTTTGCTTCGAAAAATCTGGACGTTACTTTGTGAACTATATCGATATTTATATATATAAATATGGTTTATTATCATTCTTAGAGTCAATGAAAACTGTTAATTTGTCCCTACAATCTTCATATTCAATGTACATCTAATTGGAAAATGATCTATAGGATCTTTACTCACAACCAAAATTATTTATCAACCACTTTAAACATATTTTTAACTTGCAAGATATAATCAACAACGCTTGTAATACTGTCAACTTAAGAAAACAGTTTACTTTATCTCTCTTCTAAAGATTTTTCATTGAAATAAAGTTTTTGTCCTTTAATACAGAGCAGCAAACTTTATGATTTTTTTATTCTATTAACACTAAATGTATCTTAACTTAAAATTCCATTTTTACCATATATGTTCAGTATGTTCCATTTAAACACACTCCAACAGCTCCTTAGCCTTACTTTTAAATCACCAGTTACCATTACCTACCTCCATTGTATAATATTATATATATAATATTGATAACCTATCAATAAATTATCGTAATCGTTTTGATAAATTCAAGGGTCATATTCTACAACAACCTATTTGTTAATGAATATATTTTATACGATTTTTAATATATTTGATAATTCTTCAATATTCTATTATCTAAATCTATTTTTTCTTCTCAATTTGTTTATATCTCATTCTCAGTCATACTTTCATTATCTTCAACTGAATATAATTGGATATTAATATTTTTTATTACGTTCTATTCATATAAACGCAATATTTTCATTGTTTTCTTTTAGTTCAAATAGTTCGATCAGTTATTTCTACTCCTGTCCTTCGTTATTTCATCTATAATGCTAATTTTGATTATTTTCATGTTTTCATTCATTACTACTTTTTATTATCCAGGCATCTTATTCCATTCAGTTCTCTTTGTATCTTATTATCCTATGTTTTGATTTCATAATTCATCTCAATCATTCTAAGCCTAATTCCCTTGCAACACAGTTTTTACTTCCTGTTTGAATCATCGCATAAAATAAAACTAGAAAAAAAATTCATTTATACTTTCGATTTATTCTTTTTTTTAAATTTCTTTTATAATTTTTTTTCTTCCCACGTCTTGTGGAACAGCACTCATTCAAGACTTGATTGATCTGGTGTTTCTTTGCTTTTCGAACTAGAATTAAAAATATGAACATTTATAGCGGAATCAATCCACTACAATCTTCCTTATTACTAATTTTACCTGATTTTTCCCCCTGTGATCTGAAATTATTAATAATATTAAAATAACCACCATAAGAGGTAGGGATAACTTTTTTATGTGTTTTTTCCCTCTAGTATCACTAATTCCTCCCATATTTCTATATTTTTTTCGTAATATGTAAGTTTCTACTTTCTATTTATTCCAATTCTCATACATTTTTACGAATATTGACGAACCTATGATTATTTAGAAAAACGAATAAAAATAATTTCGGAAAACGCTTTCGATCTTACAGAACAATTTTAAGCACATAATCAATTTTGTAAAAGTATATGTGCTTGTATAATTAGTTATGAGGGATTTTCCCAGTGTTAGAAATAAAAACCTATTGAAGGGTTACCTTAATAATAAAATATTTTACGGTTATGTTTTCTTATAACGAAGTCACCGGAGGCTATCAGTTCAGTCCAGCGAGGGGAGTCGAATTTCGGATTTTAGGGTTCTAAATCCGTAGACTTACCGCTGTACCAGCAGAGAAAACAGTTACATTCCCATCACGTTTAAACAAGAATCCAAGACTAGATAACAAGAGTTTGTTTGTTTTTGAATTTCGCACAAAGCTACTCGAGGGCTATCTGTGCTAGCAGTCCCTAATTTTGCAGTGTAAGACTAGAGGGAAGGCAGCTTGTCATCACCACCTACAGCCAACCCTTGGGCTACTCTTTTACCAACGAATAGTGAGATTGACCGTAACATTATAACGCCCCCACGGCTGAAAGGGCAAGCATGTTTGGTGTGACGAAGATTCGAACCCGCGACCCTCAGATTAGGAGTTAAGCGCCTTAACCATCTGGCCATGCCGGGCCGATAACAAGAGAAGAAGAAATAGTGGTGATAGTAGTTGTCGGTTTTATAAATTGCTTTTCAAGGAAAATTACACGCAAGTATTATTTTCATAATGTTTATTTTATATTTTCCTATTTAAATTAATATTGTGTAACTACGTTAAAACTGTTATCCAAATTTCGATTTATAATTTTTTGGTAATATTGTCTTGTATTTATTTTTATTTTTCATGTAATACTCAAGTTTTATTTTTTTTTTTAGAAATTTTTCTTCCCTAATACTGAATAAAAATGCATGCTCTTCACGCCGTGGGAATTTTATAATATTACGGTCAATCTCACTATTCGTTGATAAAATAGTAGCCCAAGAGTTGGCGGTTGGTGGTAATGACTTGTTTTATCCTGCTAAATTAGGGACGGCTAGCTCATATAGCCCTCGTGTAGGAA
Source organism: Tachypleus tridentatus (assembly GCF_004210375.1). Taxonomy (NCBI): domain Eukaryota; kingdom Metazoa; phylum Arthropoda; class Merostomata; order Xiphosura; family Limulidae; genus Tachypleus; species Tachypleus tridentatus. Next base: position 30,751,413 of record NC_134828.1, on the reverse strand, counting down.
ACCTTTTATAAATACTTTGGAAAGTATATGAAGAAAGCGAAATCATTCGTTCTTTCATATACCTCTTTGACCTCCATAATCATTGAAGGAAAGTCAAGCAAATCCTTTGTCTCTTAGACTTTCAAAGTTTGTAATTACTCTCAAAATATTGTAGTAATCAATTTTAATACTATTACTTTTTGCATTTGTGATAATCGATTTATTCATAAATTTATATCTATGATATCTTAGTTGTCTTTCACTTACAACAATGAATCTATGTTTATATAGTACTTTCACGAGTCCAACTCGAAACAACAGAAAATAATTAAAATTTATGACAAATTTGCTATAAACTATTGCATAAAACACCTTTCTTCTTAGTTACTCATTATGAATACTGATAATGACTTGTCATTCAATCTACGCTTGTTCATCTTTGAAGTACATGAGATTTCAGTTCAATATGGAGAATGGTAACCAAGAACAGCAAGTATTACCTTTCAACCGTCAACCATTTCTTTGAAAAACTATTCCCGAGGCATTTTCAGTGCCTTAAGTCGCTTAATGGGTTAGATATGACGAATATTCCAAGAGCATTCGTACATATTCGATTAGAATGAAACCAGCAAGCATCCAAGTGACACAATGCGGTTAATCCACTCATCTTTAAGACATACGTCTACTAATTGTACATGATGGGAGGTAGGGTGTTATCGTTTTTTGAACTGAAATTAGGGACAAGTACAACAGTATATGATGGAAGATAAGTAGTCCTTATAAAGTACACCAAAATAACCATTCTTCGTGATGAAGAAGTTGATATGTCAACAATTAGCCTCTTGCACTTCTTTCTGCCACTGAAATATACAAAATGTTATTCTATGAAATGGTTGGATCTGGTTTAAGATTCTCTCGGAAATGAATATTACAGAGAAAAGGGTTGCTCATCTTTAAAAACTGTATTGATTCATATAATTTTGGTGTTGTAGACGTACTTAGTATCTATGCATACGAACTGGTTCCTTGCTGTAAGTGGAATATATCTCAACATCTCATTTGGCCAACTTTATAAAAATATGTTTGTAACTATAAGTACATTGCAACTGTGTTTAGTGGCGTACAGGTTAGTCTTGGAACGTGTACATCCAAAGATTACAACAATACAGGATTAGTTAACAGGTTAGGTTAGTCTGTGTACAAGTACATCCAATGATTACAACAATACTGGATCAGTTAACAGGTTAGGTTACTCTTGGAACACGTGCAAACAACTAGTAAAACAATACAGAATCACTTAAGAGACAACATTTTGCTGGTTGAGTTTTGAATAATGGTACACATAATCAAGTGTTCAAGCCACTGTAACATCAACTTGGAAGGGGTTCCACATTCTGCTAGCGACACTTTGAGACACCCATAGTGAGTTTGCCAATGCTTGCTCTGATTAGTTAGCTTCATTTTTCAGATTGTTTTCCAAAATATAAAACATCCAGATATTTTCCTTTCAAACCTAGTCCCGCTTCTAGATTTAGTTGTGGCACTTGTGAAGACTATGTCAGACCACAGAATTTTGCATTTCAGATCACATTTACCTAACAATAAATTGAGAGGGGGGATTGATATTATATTAGAACACTAGTTTTGTCTTATCATTGGTATAATATTAGAAATACTGATTACTCTATGTCTATTTTTTGCAACACACACATACATACAATATCTTTCAGAATTTTAAGTAATAAAGCTACAACAAAAAAAAATTAATCATTTGGAGAACAAATATATTAAGATATGGATACATATAAATTAATCTTAACAGTTTCCAAAGAATCAATCACCGCATACAATATAAAGTATTATGGTGTTTATAACTGTAGGGTTAGTTAACTTAGGTTTAACTTCTGTTTAATACAATAGACAAAAATGCCGTGCATGTTTTATTTGTTTTCATCGAATTTTGTTAATGTAGCTAACTAGTCTTTAGTACAACAGCTATAGATATTCTGGACGATTTTATTTGCCAATCAATTTACTAATCCGATGTTAGACAATCATGGAAGAAATTTAAATTTGAAAGCCTACATCTGTGTCGTGTTTAGAATACAGTCGTCTTTAGCAAAGAATTTACGCACATAATTTAATTCTATAATTAATACCAGGTTTATAACTCTCGGAAATTATCATATAAATAGACAAACAAGATTGTGAAGAATTATAACTCAAGGGTTACGTGCTCTGAGGAATTAATTCATATTACCATCACAAATTATGTAGTAAACAAGCAAATTGCGGGTAACGCATTTAATCTCGTGTGTAGCAGCGTCGCGTTCGTGGTAATATTCAGAGGAATAATTATTAGGATGAGATAATAATATTGATAAATCACTTTTTGGTTTTAGTAAAGTTAGAAAGAGTCGTGATTATGTGTGTTAAGCCTACTGGAAGGAGCGTAAATACTAACGTTCGGTCCTGTTTTAAGGGCTATACAACGAGTAAACCTGTCGAAGACCGCAGCGGTAAAATGTTTCGATTATTTTTTAATCACTATTTAAGTAGACCTGACAAAAGTAGTTATTGTTAGATTGTTTCAGAGTTACCAAAATCTGTGGTGGTAACAACAAATTACTCATATGAAGTAGACCTATCGGAGATCAAGATGGTTATAACGTTTCAGCATTTTCGTTAAAAGTACTCATAAAGTAGACTGGCCACATATTACCATGACGACAACGTTTCGCCTCTTCACTGATGACTATCCATATAAAGCAGGTCGGCTCAAGGTCATGATGGTGCCAATGTTTAGACCCTGTAATTTGTGTTCAGTGTTTTGCATTTCTTTGCTCCCCCCGTAAAAAAAACAACTATACATATATATCACGCTGCTCACTTTGTGGTAGTGAGTGCATTATACGAGTAACAGTCAAAACCCATTATTTGGTCTGACAATAGTAGTTTAAGAGTGAGAAGCGGGTGCCTGGTGCTGGTCAGTAGTTGATTCCATTCTAGTTCTATCCTTACAATGAAATGTAACAAAGTAGGCCTGTGCACAGTGATTGCGATAATAACGTTTCTGTCCTTCTACTACACACTATGCATTTAGTGTTTTTAACTTGGGCTGTATAAGCGTTAGGCCTACTTATAGAGGTCATACAGATCACATTTCAGCACTCTAACCATTAAAAAGGCCTAGCCACAAAGAGAATAGAGATGATATTTTACTTTTCTTAATATGGAATGCAGAAGAAGGCCTGCCTGTGTTGAACAGGTTGAAAACGATTAATCATTGTTATATTCACTTCTCACGAAAAAAATGTTCCTCAGATCAAAGCTACGAAAGCATTCTACTATGGGTCTTCCTACAGTGATCTAGTTACAAAGATTAATTGATTTGGTTTAAAACGAACTAAACCTAATAAACCTTCGGCTACAGTTCTAGGATCCGTAGCTCGATACCCGTGGTGGGCAGAGCACTGATAGCCCCTGATGTAGGTTTTTCACTGAACTTTAAATTACGACAATTACTTGATTTAGGCTTAAATTAAATTTAGTACTAGACATCTTTGGACTGTTGTGAGAGCCACAAAAATACCAATTCTGCCTAAGGCTGTGGTGATGCTAACTACGTCTAAACATTTAGAGTAAGTCTACCTTGTAGCTTTAATTATGTAAAACTAGCTTCCTCTAAAGAGTCTTCTAGTCGTCTTATTCGTGTATTTGCATGAAAATATTCTCGCTACGGTCTTGGTAGCAGACACGATTTTGATCTTTAGAAAGTTTATGATTTAGACGTGCGGAACTTGTTGTTGTTAGCTACACATACGGAAGGCTTTGATGCCAACAAATATTTTGTTTCTGAGGCTTAATGTAATCTAAAGTCTTTACTCAAGCAAAAACTATAAAAGAGTTGTTTATATCAGCTTAAAACACGACGTTACAGGCGGATTGACAATCCGATTGGAGGCTAAGGCTCATGTCAGTCACGTTTCGCTTTTTTGAACTGGGTTGCAAGCAGAAATTCGATGTTATAATTATATTTTGAACGCGCGAAATACATTAATTAAAAAAATGTGTCAGTGTTCTTGACATTTCAAAATTTCACTTAACATTCTGCCCTCTGAAAATAATGTAGAACATAAATATATTAGTTTTAAAAAATTACACATTATTATGATATTACATGATTATAATCATGCGATATTTTATGTTTATGAATGCAACATTAATACTTGTGTCGCTGTTGTTGAAGTAAGAAGTCAGAGGTAGTTGTGGTGTTGTTCAACATTGGTAAAACCACTAAAGCAGCGTCAACAAGGAAGGTAATGGCAAAATCATACAGTTTATATAGAAAATAATATAAGGTATGAAGCATATAGCTTAAATATCTTAGGACTACTGTTTCTATTGAATTTTGAAGCCTAAAATCCACCCCTACTGCAGACTTATAACGCTAGAATCCGGGTTTCGATACCCCTGATGGACAGAGCACACATAGCCTATTGTGTAGCTTTGTGCTTAATTTTAGAACGACAACAACATCGAAGAAATATAAATGTCATCAGAACAATAAGACACGATATCAAATTGAAACATATCATGTACACATATGTAAAAACTTTTACTCGGCGATTTCTGTTCGTCTGTTTGTTTTGTTTGTTTGTTTTTTAATTTCGCTCAAAGCCACACAAGAGCTATCTGTCTCAAGTTTAGCAGTAAAAGGTCAAAGGGCAAGCAGCTAGTCGTCACCACGCACTGCTGACTCTTGAGGAACTATTTTACAAAAGAATATGGGGAGGTATCGTAAAATCTTAACGTCACCCACGGCTCAGAGTGCGATCATGTTTGTTAGGAGGGAGGATCGAACCCGCGACCCTAAGATTGGGAGTCGAGCACTTTAACCGCCTGGCCATGCTGGACCCTATCCAGCTACAATCAGGCACACTAAGAGCTACAGGCACATATATTCATTTTCATATCCAAATGAAACTACGGTTGTTCAATTACTAGTTCAATGTAATTCCATACAATGAAGTCAACTGAACTTTTACCGAGTTTTAACTGGTACTTTCAAACCGCAGATGGTTTACAGTGAGTGCACGTTTACTGAATTCCGCATTAGAGAAGAACTATAACTGACACTACATTTTGTTTCCTTCTTTCCATAATTAAACCGTGGGTGCAGAATGGTCTTGTAAGTAGCAATTTGGATTCCTAGTCAAACGGTTACGAGATTGAGGTCTTCTCACACCCAGCTGTTGAGAAAGAAGTTTAACCGCAATCGGGCCTTTTTACCAGGCGGAAATAATCTTTGCTGATTACTTAGAAGCAGAAAAAATGCAGCTATTTAGCCACGACTCCAGTATTTTTTGTATTTCTGGTTTCATTTTAGGCTTAAACGGCTTGAAAAAATAATTCGAAACGTGAAAATTACAATAATTTACTAAACAAGAATGCATGACAGGAAGAGACAAGTCAAATAATATTGGTCGTTATTGGTACTTAAAAAAAAAAAGTCAACGAATAGCTTGTATTAGCTGGTAAGTATACGTTCTGATATTCAGTTAATACGACGGTTTATGAGTCACATGCGATGTGTATAAGGATTACAAACAAACAATTCATATGTTACAATTTGTCAACTTGCTGTATACTTTGCGCAGAACTATTCGGGGGATACCCGAGTTGAAGTCGTTCGTAATTTTGAAGTGTTAAGAAAAAAGCACTCAGTCAACACCACCCATCTCATGGGCTACTCTTTATAAAAGAATAGCCGAACTGACCATCAAGTATAACGCCTCCACGGATGTATTTTTTGTTTGTTTCTGAATTTCGTTTAAAGCTTCACGAGAGCTATCTGCGCTAGCCGCCCCCAGTTTAGCAGTATAAGATTGGAAGGGAGACAGCTAGTCATCAACGCCCACCGTCAACTCTTGGGCTACTCTTCTACCAACGAACAGTGGTCGCATTATAACGCCCTCACGGCTGAAAAGACGAGCATGTTTAGTAGATGGTGGTTTCGATCTCCCGACCAGCAGGTTACGGTACGAGTTCTTTAACTATCAATCTATGTTACGGTTGTAATGACTTTCGAATCTTCGTTGTACTTTTGTGTTCAAGAGCAAAGCTGCACAGTAAGCTATGTGCGGTGTGCCCAACACAGGTGTCAAACCCGGATTTTCAGCGTATGATGTTACCGTTGAGTCGTTGAGGGGGATTGTACTATAAAGTAATGATATCATTATATTTATTTTAAACTGACCGTTGAGTCACTGGGGTTTGTGCTATAAAGTAATGATATGATTATATTTATTTTAAACTGACCGTTGAGTCACTGGGGTTTGTACTATAAAGTAATTATATCATTATATTTATTTTAAACTGACCGTTGAGCCACTGGGGTTTGTGCTATAAAGTAATGATATGATTATATTTATTTTAAACTGACCGTTGAGTCACTGGGGTTTGTACTATAAAGTAATGATATCATTATATTTATTTTAAACTGACCGTTGAGTCACTGGGGTTTGTGCTATAAAGTAATGATATGATTATATTTATTTTAAACTGCCCGTTGAGTCACTGGGGTTTGTGCTATAAAGTAATGATATGATTATATTTATTTTAAACTGACCGTTGAGTCACTGGGGTTTGTACTATAAAGTAATGATATGATTATATTTATTTTAAACTGACCGTTGAGTCACTGGGGTTTGTACTATAAAGTAATGATATGATTATATTTATTTTAAACTGACCGTTGAGTCACTGGGGTTTGTACTATAAAGTAATGATATCATTATATTTATTTTAAACTGACCGTTGAGTCACTGGGGTTTGTGCTATAAAGCAATGATATGATTATATTTATTTTAAACTGACCGTTGAGTCACTGGGGTTTGTGCTATAAAGTAATGATATGATTATATTTATTTTAAACTGCCCGTTGAGTCACTGGGGTTTGTGCTATAAAGTAATTATATCATTATATTTATTTTAAACTGACCGTTGAGTCACTGGGGTTTGTACTATAAAGTAATGATATGATTATATTTATTTTAAACTGACCGTTGAGTCACTGGGGTTTGTACTATAAAGTAATGATATGATTATATTTATTTTAAACTGACCGTTGAGTCACTGGGGTTTGTGCTATAAAGTAATGATATGATTATATTTATTTTAAACTGCCCGTTGAGTCACTGGGGTTTGTGCTATAAAGTAATGATATCATTATATTTATTTTAAACTGACCGTTGAGTCACTGGGGTTTGTACTATAAAGTAATGATATCATTATATTTATTTTAAACTGACCGTTGAGTCACTGGGGTTTGTACTATAAAGTAATGATATCATTATATTTATTTTAAACTGAGCGTTGAGTCACTGGGGTTTGTGCTATAAAGTAATGATATGATTATATTTATTTTAAACTGCCCGTTGAGTCACTGGGATTTGTACTACAAAGTAATTATATTATTTTGAACACGACAGGTAGATTTTACGTTATAAACAAAAAGTTAAAAATTATCTTAATATATTACATCATCCATGCCTTGCTAAACTAATGCAACATGTTGTTTGGACAAGAAAATTATTAACATAAAAATGTTCTACAAAATTAATAATACGAGAAACGAACATGTTCACACGATCTTTATGTTACGAGGATTATATCAGTTTTGGCAGTCTTCGATAAGAGAAACCAGTACCATAAAAAAAACACATAAAACATCACGTGAATCTGAAGAAACCTTTGTATGACGTGAATCTGCAGGCGGAGTTTTACAAAAATAACCATTATACAGAACATTATACAGAACATTATACTTTCCAATAACGATTAACTTCTCACGTAAATGGAATAGAAAATTTAATAGGGTCGCATAAGTATGACACACCCTCTTAGTCGATGTCCATAAAAGAAATAAAAAAGGGAGAAAGAAAGCTGTTATGAAATAGTAAGACTGAAAAAAAGAAATAATAAATCAACGTTTTTGAAACTAGTATAAATGAGACATGCCAGCATAACACAGAGACGTGTGTTTTACGGAATTATTACGAAAGACCAGCAAATAAAACGACGAATACTGTAAGCACATACGTATTTATAAACCAATTCAGTTATTTTTTAGCCGCGGCATAGCGGTTCGTTTAACGGTTCTGAGCTGTTCATTTGTTGTTTTTTTCAAGTACATACTTTTAGCTCATAGTTCCGTCATTTTTTGACCGATTTGAGATCTAATTACAATTTTGAAGTCAGGAAGTCAAATCCTTTTGAATGATGCATTTGACCACGCCCAAAGTCTCACAGATTAATTTATTCTAATCTTGCCTAAAAGAATTTCAGGTCTCGAGGTTATTAAGGATTCACTTTGTGTTACTTTCATATCAATAGCTAGACTGATAAATATGGCTTAATAGCGTGTAAACAGATTTTCACGACCGATATGTACTAAACTAAAAGTCCCTCGCTGGTACTGTTAAGTCTATGGATTTACAACGCTAAAATCAGGGATTCGATTCCCCTCTGTGGACTTAGGAGATAGTCTGATGTGGCTTTGCTATAAAAAAAACCACGTACACACACTAAACTAAAAAAGAAAGTCATCTTTGTGATTGCCTTTCGCATAAGGTGTTTAATGGCTTAGCTTACCTGCAGGCGCTACCATTCTGTTTATATACACATGTGTAGTCTTGATTGTTAATAAAATTTATTTCTATGTTTCAGGAGGTTTACCATATAATTACAATACAGATGATTCTTACGACTAATAATAAACACAAACGTAAGTAAAAATATGATTATTCTTCAGTGTAACTTAGATATTAATAAAAATAATGTAAGTCAAGTCTAAAGTATTCTTTAAAAATGCAGAAATAGTTTTCAAATTCTGGTTATGAAGTAGGTGTACTGAGGGGAAATTATAAAATTAACTGTCGCTTGTTTGTAACCAAAACCAAAACCATACGATAACAATAATCACTAACTATAAACTAGATTATTAATAGGAACTTTTGAGTAAAAGTAAAGAATGTGTTTGTTTTTGAATTTCGCGCAAAGCTACACGAGGGCTATCTGACAGCTAGCCGTCCCTAATTTATCAGTGTAGGACTAGAGGAAAGGCAGCTAGTCATCACCACCCACCGCCGACTCTTGGGCTACTCTTCTACCAATGATAGTGGGATTGACCGTCACATTATAACTTCACCACGGCTGCGACGGGGATTCGAACCCGCGACTCTCAGTTTACGAGTCGAACGCCTTAACCCAACAGGCCATGTCGGGCGCAAAGAAGAGTGTATGACAATATGTTATTCACACTATATTAACTATATATATAGTGCCAACACAGTGTTTCGCCTAACACCAGGGCTTTTAAGGATGGTTTGGATAGAACTAACATAGTAGTAGTTGTTAAGAAAGCGTTTGAGGTCAACCGTTACCATGGGAACTATATCACGATTGTGAAGTTTAAACTATTCTTCAACTTTATATGTCACAACATTTCAAAGTTAGGGTTAGCATTTTTAACAATTTATTATTTTTTTAGTCTAAATGACATTTATTATTAATTATTATTAACTTAAACAAACTTGCTCATCATTCGGAAGAATTGTCAAAACAAGAAGCTAGTCAATCGACCAAATAGTTGAGGAAAACTTAATAGCATCTTGTGTCTAGTATTTCACCACAAGGCTAAGTTCCTGACGAGACATTAGATATGTTAAAAAAAAACAAAGTTTGGAGCAACTGTAAAAATAAATAATATGAAATTATTTCAGAGCTACAAAGATTACTCTTAATGTCACTTATAGAACGTGTGATGAAACTGTAACTCCAAGTTGATAATACTTTGTAACTTTAAAAATTTAAAAGCATAATTCATGTTTGCGTTGTTTTTGTACAGATTAAGTTTAAGTTTATTTACAACTATACACATTTCTTCATGTTTAGCATTAAAATAAACTTTATTTAAATAGTCAAAGTGAAGTTTTAATCTAAAGTTACTTCAGTACATCGTGAAACTATTTATTCTTTATCGCCTACAGAATAATAACGTTTACTAAATGTCTTCAAACGTACAACGACAAAGAACTGTTCGTAAAGGTTTTGAAAACAAAAATAAAAACGAGAAACGGAAAACGGTTCATATTGTCTTTTTCATTTCCAATTATACACATTGAAAGAACTGAACTTCACGAAACCAAAAACAACAACAACAAGAAATTATCCATTACATCTACCACCCCACCCGGATACATTTTTCTCACCTATAGAAGACAGTTTTCATTCATAATAGGTTCGGTAAAAACTTGGTAATAACAGTAGATTAGGGTCGTTTACACCAGAACGGCAATATTTTGATGGGTTGGGTAAAAGCATAGTGAGCACAGCAGGTAATGGTCGTTTATATCAAAACAGTAATATTCTGATGATAAATGTCTCTAGTCAACTGTTTAATAGTCGTAGGATGTCTTTTGCACAATTTACTATCGACTGTACTTGTGTTCGATTCTTCCGACAGCTCACATTAAGGGGTCCGTTTTAACAGTTTAGGTATTTGGTTATACAGGGAAAAGGAAGCGAGTTCAGAGATTTTGAAACCATACTCTATTGTAAAGTTGTAGAATAGTTAATACTAAAGTTGTAGAACGGTTAATATTTCCCTGGCATTCACGATGCTCTTTTGTACTCCTAGAGGCCCCCAAGTAGGACATCGGCAAGTATTCGGATTTAGAACGCTAAAATCAACGGTTCGATTATTCTCGGTGGACACAGCAGATAGTCCAAAGCGGCTTTGCTATAAAAAAACACACACAATACGCACAGTATTTCTAGAGAAACTAGATATTTTTTCTAATAAAACTTGGTTTAATCGTGCGTAAATCAACAGTAGTTACACACAGAGACAAAAATGTAATTAGACAAAAAATTACAGTTCTATCATAATTACGATCATGTGATATTTTAGTTTTGTGAGAGTAATTTTAGTGCTCATTGCTATTATCAGTGAACTCAGAGGTTAGGGTTACTCGTAGTGCAGCATTATACAAGTAAAGCTACTAAAGGAGAATCAGAGAAGAAGACAACGACAAGTATCACGATACATCGTACGATGTAAACCATGAAATTTTGGGCTTAATATTTCTTAGTGAATTTCGTAAATCAAATATCTTTTTATTTTTATAGAAGCGTGTGTGTTTGTGTTTTTCTTATAGCAAAGCCACAGAGGGCTATCTGCTCAGCCCACCGAGGGTAATCGAACCCCTGATTTTAGCGTTGTAAATCCGGAGACATACCGCTGTACTAGCGGGGGGCGTTATAGAAGCGAAAACAAGAAATACGATACCAAGTTGTAAACACGTAAACCAGACATTAGAACGTTTACGTGGCAGAAATTCAGTATTTTTGCTTATTATTTCCACACGTCATTACATGTGATTCAATGTTTACAACTCTTGTATATTTCTTTATGCCTTTTTTTATTTGATGTATTAAAAGAAAATGTGCCTTCAAGTGCATGTTCCCTCACTCACCATGTTCAATCTCCACGTTAAGTTTACAAATTTATAACGCCAGGTTCCAGGGTTCAATTGCTTACGGAAGACATAATGAAGAAAATCCATTGTGTAGCTTTACGTTAAAACATACAAACCTTTCTCGTGTTGTATTATGTGAAAAAAAAAAGCGAGTGACAGCAAATCACGTTATTTCAAAATGTATTAGTTTCAGCCAAGACAACGTTTAGCTAACCCTAGTCAATCCATAGAAGTGAAATAATGGCGCGAAGTGTTAAAAGCTGGTTTAATTTTTTATCATTCAATTCCTAACAATAACTTGTAGTGAGCAGAGTCCTGAAAGTTGTATAGAAATAACACTACGTAACAAAATTTTTACTTTTCTTGTTCCTGGGCAGAAAGTGTTATTTTCTAATTGCTTATGCCTAAAGAAAATGGAAAAGACCTATTCTTCTTTTCAAACTACGCTTTTGCTACCTAGGAGCGTATAACGAAAACATGATAGGAGACTATATTTCGGGGCTGATTTTACATTACAATAGCAAATTTCGAAAAAATACTCACTTCCAAACATTGTTGTTCATTTTTGTGTAACTTTAGTATAAATACATGTAAATCTTCATTAATATGTTGTTTTATTCAAACCTTACGTAAATAAAAATGTGCAAATTTGCTAGTTTTTATATACAAAATAGGTTAATCTCTAAATTTCATTATCCAGGTCACAAAAGCAAAGTTTGAAAAGAATAATGGTCATTTTCTGTACTTTTACAAAATAAGCAATTAAGAAATAACACATATCATCCAGGAACAAAATTTGTGTTACATAGTGTAATAAAGACATTTGCCCATTAGTTTCAGGATTTTAAAAAAAAAATTACAATTGAGGTAACTGTGCGGGACCATCACTAATTGTTAGCCTTATAGTTTAAGAACTTATTATTTGAAATCAGTTGGAATGATGAAATACGTACATGAACTTGCGTAAGATATATTGCTGACTCTTTCTTTGTTGTTATTTTATATGTGGATGACAATTTTTCGTAACTGAAGACAGTTTAGAGAATAATTTCAACCCGAGCGACACATTCTGTGACACATGAGTTAAACAGCGTCGCCTCCAAGGTCTAGGCGTAATTATAACTAATTTATAACTGCTCACGGATTGGGAGAGTAACTAGACAACAGCACCCATCGACTATTTAATTAGATTTAACCTAATAGCGGTATTAAGTAAACTGTCACAGTTATAACGCCTCTAAACTTGTTTTTGCGGAGCCTATATGCAGTATAACGTGGCTATATCACGGAAGGCTGTATAGACTAAGCCACTCACTAGGCCTTGTCAATGCTTTGAAAAATGATATTTTGATCATGTGGTTTTCAGTATTACTATGGATTAAACTTTTCATAATGAGCCAATCGATCATAAACTTGAAATCCACAAACGACATTCTACGTACTTGATAATAAATTGCTCAAGTGAGTTATAGTGTACGTATAGCCGTATTTGGTAACGCAGTCGGTGCACTGAAATATCCGAAACATATGTTGTATTCTTTATCTTTCGATGATTCTAGATCAACAGAATCAACCTTGCATTTGAAACCAACTATCAGATTACATCCGATGGAAATGCCCGTACGTTCAAACACATAATGCCCTGGAAATTTGCAACATTTCCAACATGGGGATAAACAGTTGTTCTTACTAAATAATCTGAAAATTTGCAACGTTTCCAAAGTGGGAACAACACCACTATTCTTACTATATGCTCTGGAAATTCGCAACAATTCAAACATGGGAATAACACCATTATTTTTATACATATATCTAATACAAAATTTCAAAAACGCATAGATTTACACATATTATATATTTTTTGCACGTGTATGAGTTGCCAGCACCAAAGTGAGAATGATATACTTAATACAGACCATGAATTGAATGGTAATAGATCTGAAAGGGAATGTGCCTCTGATAAGTTATACACAAGCTTCTCACTGATCACGCTGCCCCCAAAAAAAATACGCATACAATACCACTTTACGTTGTACTGACCACCATTGCTACTTCAGATTTAACGATGGTGGATATGGCATTAGATTAAACTGTAGTATCACAGCAAAGATTGTAAAACTAGTACTTTAGTGTCAAGTTCTTTTAGTATTGTTGGCGAGGGAAGATACTTTAGTGTCAAGTTCTTCTAGTATTGTTGGAGAGGGAAGATACTTTAGTGTCAAGTTCTTCTAGTATTGTTGGAGAGGGATAATACTTTAGTGTCAAGTTCTTCTAGTATTGTTGGGAGAGGGATAAATGTCATCTCCACCACAAATTAGTGTCTTTAGTATAACAAAATATTATCATATGCTGCAAGTACAACAACACAGATAATATTTGTCTTTTAAAATAAAAGTAATACACAATAAACAAACTTATATACACACCGGATTCTCGTTAGATGTTTAGAACATAGTAGTGGTCGTATAGGTACTTTTCTGGAGTATTCGTCCTTAGTTTTTGCCTATAGTTGGCATAAATTAATTAATTTACAAGTATAAACGGATACCAGGCTATACAGCTCTATGACAAGCATTGACATCAATCATGAAACATATATGTATAACTCTGTCCTTTTTTGTAATTATGAACTGAAAACTACCCTGCGATTTATATGTGTATATAGTAAAGGGAATTTGACGATAAAAAATATCTTTCTGGGTTTGAATTAAAAATAACGTAGTTTAACCCATCTATCAAGCTAGGACAGTAAAGCAAAGACTATGAACTAACACTATGTACTTTCAATTGGGCGTGAACGCATCTAGACGATAGTTAATAATGCGACACAGTTTTCACAACATTTATCCTTTTCAATGTGTAGGAAAAAAAGAGAAGGTTATTATTTCCTACACGCCCCGAACGCTCAGGCCGGATGACATCAAATGTTAAATTGCCTGAGCAGTCTCTCAATAGTTTGTATACTAAATCAGGTCCTTCAACATATAAATTATTTGGCACTTACATGACAACCTTCGAAATCTGCTGTGTACAAGAAATCAACGATAAATTATAAGTTCTCTAATGAAATCTTCCACTGTGACTTAATTAAGACGTTTCTTAGAATATGAAACTACCACTTTTGATTTTCATAGTACAGCGACCACAACTAAAACATGTGATGGTTATTGACAGCATTCGTGACTGAATTAACGTCCTTTGTGTATTTTGAAGTTTATGAGTTATTACTTTGAATAATATCATAGATTGATATTTAACTTTTCTTAACCGGAACCAAGGAAAAAGGGGCGGACAGGATTGGTTCAAATTAATATAGTCTACTCGGAAATTCCACAGATACAGACAGTCTAAAGCAGATAACAGGTTACCACGATACACATATTTGTGTAATATATTTTGAGAAGTACCAGATAAAAAACGATAAAACAAAATCCTAAAGGTCAAAAGTTTTGGAACCGGATTTTCGTCAGTAAACACATTTCTTAACTCAGTAACAAACACAAGGTTTAACAGTGATATTGGCCGCAAATACAAAGTTTTAAACAAGTTTAATTTTATCCTTAACTCAAAATATTGGTTTATTAAAATTACTGTAATAGCGTTGCTTATTTCATATAATTTTGGAATAACTTGACTGTCTTCTGTGTATAGTTTTCCAGTGGACAGTAGGACGTGTTTTATTAAAGGTATCGTAATAACATTGCTTAGTTCTCATAATATGAAAGTGACTTGACTGTCCAACTTTCCAACTGGTTGTAGCACACATTTTGCATCAACTATGTTTGTTTCAGATACTTTGAGAGCGACTTGGTTGTCCAGCTCTCCAACAGGTTGCTGTAGTACACAGTTTGTCAAAAGAATTGTAAAAACATTTGTTTATTTTAAATAATTTAAGAGTGAAATAACTGTACAGTTTTTCCAACAAGCGATAACACGTTTTATTAAAACTTAAAAATATTATAGCGTTATTTATTTCAGATAATTTGAGAGTGATTTGGTCGTCCAGCTCTCCAATAGGCTGCTGTGGTACACATTTTATCAAAGGAACTATAACAACATTTGTTTATTTTAAATAATTTGTTAGTCACTTGACTGCCCAACTCTCCAATGGGTAGTAGTATATGTTTTAGGCTATATTCTTGATCAAAATGATTACACAATATTGTATTTTGTCTTGTGTGTATATATATATAAGACATAATGATTTGTAAGCACAATGATTTTAATACATTCTATATGTTACGGCAGATTATTGGTGTGTCTTCTTCTGAAGATCAATGCTGTATCGAAACATGTAGTATATATTAAAGTATATTATCATGTTTACAAATATTGTGCCTTATATACATAAGTCTCCCAGCGTAATGCGCTTCCCTTCGCAGGTAAATCTTTTCTATGTTAAGCCAAACAACTGTTATTATCGTCTGCTAAAAACGGCTAGTTTTCACAACTTTCAGTTTTCAGTAGCCCATCTTGATCTATCAAAATGAGCCTAAAGAAGAAAGGGGTGTTTGTGTATGAAAACATATTACTCCAGTTCTTGTTTCAAAGAATTCTCTTCTAAGTTTTCTGGTCAACATTCCACAACTGGTTACAAAGTTAGCCTAAAGCTAATGATTTATATCTGACAAGTCGTAGCAGTATGCTTTATCGTTAACATGCATCTAGAGAAACCCGTGAAATATTTACGATTTGTTTTTTGGCCACATCATTTTCAATACAGAGTATAATGATGTGTAGTGTACACCTATATATATATATTGTATGAATGTTTTTAGTCATTTTTATATTTATCTAAACAGTTTGTTCAATGGGGTTGAACAGACTATCACCTATGATGAAATAAATACATTTTGGATTCTAAACAAGTAACGAAATTGATCCTTTTGTTAAACCAATTCGAAAAATAACTGTGAGAAAAAAGCACAGCATTCTGCAATGACTTCTTTTAGATTCCTCTTAATTAATCCAATAGGGATTTTATGGCCATGTGGTTAGTGTGCTCGACTCGCATTCCGTCACACCAAACATGCTCTCCATTTCAGCCGTGGGGGCATTATAATGTGATGGTCAGTTCCACTACTCATTAGCGAAAGAGTAGCTTAGGAATTAGCAGTGGGTGTTGATGACTAGCTGCCTTCCTTCTCGCCGTACACTGCTAACTCACGGAGGACTAAAGTAGATAGTCATCGTTTAGCTTTTCGCGAAATTCGAAACAAATTAATACGAATTTTATATCAAAGTCTGGTAAAAATGCCATTTTGAATACAGCTTTCGTCTGCCATATGCTGTAGGTGCATTTCATTCATAGATGCAATAAAAAATTAAACTAGAATACATTGTTTTTTTATTGATTTAAGAACTTGTAGATAAAACAATTGATCCTTATAAGTTTCACGTTTACCAAATATTACGTCAAAACCTCCTTTATTTGATCTTTCCAAATACCAGTTACATTCTAATGACTCGACGGTAGATGGCTATTTTTGAAATAAATAGCAACTTTAAAATACGTGAAACACATACTCAAAGCTTCCGAGAAGGTATCTTTCTAACACAATACCCGAGTGAGTAAAGCTTGAAAATTATTATTTTATCAGATGGGGCACGTATTGCAGAAACATATGTAGCTAAACGTTCTTCGTAGTGATTTTAAAGCTGTGTATACTAGTATAAATGTTATATATAGATATGAGCAGTTACAATTGCTATAATACAATAGAACAGAAAATACAATGAATTACAGTAAGTAATTTGTGTTTACTTTCAACAGACCACTGTACTTTGTTTACATGCTACCTTTATTACAAATGAATAGTTTATTAAACATCACTCCAAGTTTTCTGTTTTACTCCACGGTTCAGTTAAGTTAAGCGGTTTCTTTTTACCACTTCATTTTGCCCCCTATGTCCATACAACATCAATGATATTCATATCGGTACTTTGTGAGTTCATGGTTGTGGGTACTTCATTGACCTTGTTTTTTCTTCTAGGTATAAATGTACCACATTTGTTACATTCTAAGAATCTTTGTTAAGCTGGAAGACAAATCCTTATCCAACAGGAGTTACTCCTTAGGAAATTACTTGATGGATAAGTGGCGTCCATCAGAAGTTAAAGTGGAATCGATTCTATGAACGACTCCAACATGATTGGCTTTTAGGTGGTCCACACTTGTGTTTCTCTCTGCTCTCGAATAATTTACCACTAATTGTTGCCAGACATTGTCAAGAATGTCCTTATGCAGCTTTCCCTACTGTTTGAAATCAGATGTCTACTTCAATCTTCCTGTTTAGGGGCAGGTTACACTTATTGAGATCACTTTATGCTAAGGTATAACTTACTGTCCTGGAGATAATTCTACTTACAGCTAGACCACTGATACGGTCTATAAAGGATTGTAATGGGCATATCTATGGTTATTTAACGTCATTTTTGAAGAATTGGACTTTTTTACTTAAGTCTTCTATTATCAACAGCACTAATCTCATCTAACCTTTTAAGAGTTTCCACAGCTCTCCAAATGAAATATGAAACTTCGTTAAAATCAGTTTTAATTATTATCATTTCCCAATTCTTAATAACAAAGAAACGGACTTCAAACAAATATTACGATTTATAAAAAGTTAGGAAACACTATAGACCAACTAACCTCACACCAAACGCTACACGAAATAATATTATTTTGTTCTATAAATCATGTTTATCTTACTTTATTCCTATGATTCATGCGCTTATTCTATGTGTTATTGTTATGATTGTGTTTCTTTCTTATGGTGTTTTTAAAAAATAGATGTTACACTCTTATGAGATCTCGTGGGTATACCTTTTTATAATGTGTAAGACTAAACAAGGGCGGAATGAAACTGGTTAGGCTCTGAGATGTTTTGGTCTCTGAGATGACAACGACATAAATAGATACAAATTATATAAACCATAGTGTAGATATAACTTGTACGTAATGTAAGATATACGGGTATATTGCACATGTTTTGGATTAGATTAAGAAATCTTGTTTTTTGGGGGGGTTTGGATGCCGTGGATCAGCTATAGAAACAAGTAAGAGTGATGGGAAAATTTTATCATACTTTGAGGGCCCTGTAAATTATGAGGGGACTTTTGAACCCAGCGGCAGAGTGTGGGTATTTCATGCTAGTGGTAATGTAATATCTTGTCTTAACAAAGCCGTTGAGATTTATACAAACAATTTGTATACCTAAAAGGGAATAAGGCAATGTAAACCGCGTGATATGACGGGAGATTCTTGCGCGATCTTAACGTAGAACCAATTTAAATGTAGTAATGTCACCATTCGTTGTGATAAGTTTTCCAGGTGAGCAATTTGAATGATGTTTTGACATTGAAACCAAAAACGTAAACTGTGTAGTTAAGTGTAATATTAAGATACTTGTAATATGTTTCTTTGGTTTGTTTTGAATTTCGTGCAAAGCTACACGACGGCTATATGCGCTAACTGTCCCTAATTTAATAGTGTACGACTAGAGTGAAGGCAACTAGTCATCACCACCTACCGCCAACTCTTGGACGATTCTTTTACCAACGAATAATGGAATTGACCATCACATTATAACGCCCCCAAGACTAAAATGGTGAGCCTGTTTGATGTGACGAGGATTCGAACATGACTCTAGGATTACGAGTCGAGTGCCTTAACCACTTGGCCATGCCGGGACCTTGTAGTGTGTTGACTTTCTTACAATTCTCTGTTTAACGATGCAAAATCTAATTTAATTGAAAAGAGAAGCGAAGAGGAATAACAGTCAGTAACCAGCCAGCTCGCTGTCAAGTATTCTACTTAACCAGTCATGATACGGGCCCCTGTGGAGTACGAGTCCCGGGTAGTGCCTGTTTGTCCGCCTGTTAAGTCCGCCCCTAACTCTGAAATCGAAAGGTAAGAACGTCGGCAGTGAACTTGAGTGGAGTCACTTAAACTCGTAAAATTCAACTATAAACGGCGGCGAGAGAGCCACAAAGATTTATTCGTGTTTTTTACCTACAACCTGTACTTACACCGTATTATATTAAATTAATAAAATGTATAAATTCATATACATACTAAAGAAATAAACCAAGTGCAGAAGGAACCGTATACGTGGTATACAAATTCTGCTAAATTCTTCTAGTGCAATAGACACTTTACATTAGTTGCACGTCATCTATATAATTCAGTTTGTGTTACATGAACAAAATTCACAACACTGTCCTGAAACGTACCTGTAAAAAAACACCTTACTAAGTTCACTAAATGCAATAGACCCGTTATCTATATTAAAAAAGTATATAGTTAATTCCGAAAAATACTTCGTACCAGATGTATGAAGTTCATGAGCCATTTTGTATTAAATTAATTAACTATTGAGGGCACTTGATGTACCATAGCACTTATAAGGAAATCATGATATGAAAAGCTCAAGAATTTCATGTTATAGTGTGAAAATATGTTATTGGCAATACGTAAACTCAAGTTCTTTCGTTACAGGATGAGAAAGAATTATGTGTAATTTGTTTAGGTTCTTATATAAGACCACATTGCACGTCTAATCGGTTTTGTATTTAAAAAGACAACAAGAAATAATCCTCAACAACCGCAGCATTTGAAATTGATTTAGGCAGAGTTAGAATAAATTAATCCATGAGACCTTTTCCCTCATTTATTAGTTATATTTTAGTACGCCATATACGTAGGGTGCACGTATACCATATTCGATTTTATTACTCATGTAGTAAGTGTACCTCTAAATGAAAATTCTTTTACGCTCGATCAGAGTATATAACTCTATGACACATTGGGCGTGGTCAAATACATGAATCGAAAGTTTTTGATCTCGTGAGTCCAAAACTGTAATTAGATCTCAAATCGGTCAAGAGATGACGGAGCTATTAGCTAAATATTTGTACTCGAGAAAATAAATAGTTGAGAGACGTTCTACGAGCCGTTATGCCGCGACTGAAAAGCGCACAAGCTGAAAACATAAACTGATGGACAACAACGATGAAAAAGGATGTAAAAACACAACAAAACACCACACATGTTTGGGACTGATCAGGACATCAGTGTTTCCAGTTCTATTAGATAATCACGCTAAAAAACTAGACGATTCATTGAACATATTTCACAGAAATGTGTATAAACGTTTTATACAGTTTTAAATCAATATTTGCATATTTGTTCTATCTGCGTTATTTTTAAGCTAGAAATCTACAAATAGGAGCTTAAGACCTACTTGGATTGGTAAAAAAAATATATATATAATATGCCGGTTATTTTGAAAACATATTTTTGCTTTGAAAATTTTTCGTACGTTTTTATGTATTTATTCTTATTGGAGATTTTACCATAGCCCCAAATACCACTCACAAACCAATATAATATGTCACAGTGACATTTCTTCGCAGGCCTCAACCCAGTTTAAATCAATGAGGTTTCAAATAGTGTATTTTGGTTCAGTTGGTTAGTCTCAGTTCAAATTATCGAAATAAATGGGGAAGGTAACAGTGTACTTTAGTTTTGTTTGTCTCAGGTCTATTTAGCGCTACTTTTATGTGTTAGCTAACTGACGATCTATGAAGTTAATTACAATGCATTGTTGCGGTGGCTTTAATTTCTTTTAAACATCTCAATATTATTTACAAAATGTAAGGCTAACCATAATGGCATAACAAAACAGTGTTGTTTATTGGCAAATAAATAACTAAATACGGTTTATGACAATGAAGCTAATAAACAATCCCTGGCTCTGGTTTAGGGGACGATTTACGAGCTGATAGATACAATAAATATTAAGGTTTCTCACAGAACCTTGTGTGTAAGACAACATAGATGGAAATCACTGTAGGGATATAACAAGATAATAATCGTTAGTGATTTAAGTTTTCGAGGGCAGACTATTTAAATTAATAATCTATTGTTTGTGAATAATACTAGCTAAAGCCAAGAGACGTCTGGTAACGCCAGAAAGTCCTTATTTGAAGAAGTAATCATTTACAATGTATAACGGCCCGGCATGGCCAGGTGGGGTAAGGCGTGGGAATCGTAATTTGAAGGTCGCAAGGTTCGAATCCCGATCGCACCAAACATGCTCGCCCTTTCAGCCGTGGGGGCGTTATAATGTGACCCAAGAGTAGCCCAAGAGTTGGCGGTGGGTGGTGATGACTAGCTGCCTTCCCTCTGGTCTTAAACTGCAAAATTAGGGACGGCTAGCGCAGATTGCTCTCGAGTAGCTTTGCGCAAAATTCAAAACAAACAAACAACCAATGCATGACGTCTTATCGTTGCATGCGAATCGCGGAAAAAGTTCCTTATTTTAAACCGAATTCTTTATACCCAGTTGTGCATTATTTTCTCTTTAGTCTCTCCGGATAATAATGTCTTCACTTCAACTATACCACGAAATGTTTGGTGGTTAGAAATATAAATAATTTATCTACTTTAAACACCATTATCTGTCAGTCAACATTTATATACAAATTATCAAGTATCGAATTTCCTTTAACTGGATTTTACAGGGAAAAATAAAATAAGGCATTATTGGACCAAATTATAAATATTTTGATGATTAAAAATCTATTAAAAACATACGTTTTGAGAATGTCCTCTTAAGACCTGTTTCGTCTGTTTTATAGAATTTTCTAGTTATTGTTCATGGTCATACTGTCCAGTTCTCCTGTGCTAGTGAATACAGTGTCACATGAATGTAAGATCTCGTGTGTTCAGTAATTTGCTCAAATGATGAATTTTTTTATATCTCTCAATAGTTTCAAACTACAAATAACGAATAATCTAAAAAGATTAAAATAAGAACTTAACTTTTTATTTCCAATAAACAACAATACATATTGGTTAAAAGATTCGATGGACAACAATACACACTGATTGAAAAAATCGATGGACAACAATACACATTGATTGAAAGAATCGATGGACAACAGTGCACACTGATTGAAAGAATCGATGGACAACAATACACACTGATTGAAAGAATCGATGGACAACAATACACATTGATTGAAATAATCGATGGACAACAATACACACTGATTGAAAGAATCGATGGACAACAATACACACTGATTGAAAGAATCGATGGACAACAATACACATTGACTGAAAGAATCGATGGACAACAACGCACATTGATTAAAAGAACCAGGCTAATCGAATACTACTTTGAAAGTTATGAAAAACGGACGTAATTATGGTCCGTTCCTTACAAAATGTCTCAAAAAAGGACTAGCTCATTCCCCTCCCCGACTTGATTATATCTGATTTTTCTCTGTAAGATTTTAATGAAGATATAATATTTTTAGGGACTTACCCGTGCATATTTAATGACTTTAAAGATAATCGCGTAAGCCTATCAACAATATATAGAGAAGAAAAATAAACAAGTAGAATATGGCATGTATTGTCAATGTTTTTGGGTGTTTTTTTTCACTTGTTCATTTGTTTTAACAGTACTTGCTAAACTGAAAATATGCTTTATATTGTTACAATACTTCAATGTTCGGGTGGTTTTATGTAATGCAAAGATAAGACATGATCACAGCTCTCACAGTATTTTAGTTTATATGTAGAACTCTTTGCTAGAGTTGTAAAACAGAAGATCAGTAAGTCACAGTTGATTTAATCTTTTTGTTTCACTTTGTTTTAAGCTATTGACCATCTACCTACAGGTATGATACATTTATTGTCATATTTAGAACCGCAGTTTAGAATCAGTTTGTTCCATTGTCTGTTTCTTGCTTCTGTTTATATTGTGTTAGTTATCATAATTTTTTTAATCAAGAGTTATCTGTCTAATTATTTATAAAATCGAATTACACTGTTTGGTGTCTGGGGTTTACACTAAATGAATATATGTATATATTTTTTCATTGACTGCCTGTAATTTGTATATAGAATAACACCAAAGTGTAAGAAATTACTATCATTGGTTCAATACATACGTTGTTGTAAAAATAACCTGCTAATGGAGAATTAAAAACACGAATCCAAGTAACGACCACACATAAGAAAATAAACGAATCTCAAAAACATATCTTACTTAAGTAAGATATATCTATTGAACGTTTTAGGGCAACGTTGTCTGTTAAATATAAATATTTCTAAAGCGTGCTATGCGTTAACTATACGCTTATTTATGGCCAAAAAATAACAACTCAAAATAAATCCCAAAACAAAGACGTGCCTGATTAAGATATAAAACAAATCAAGTACAACTTATGACAAGAATAATATCAAAGCACCAGCAGGTTTCTTAATGAGAATGCCAACACAAACAGCGTGAATTGCTGAATAAAGTGGACTACAACTGCTTAATTAATCAGCTTATTAACACTTTCTTATACATTTCTGCATTAATATTAATGTTGTTGTTCTTCCAGACTTAGAAATGTCTGAAGTCTGACAAAGACTTATGAGAATTCTCAATATTAACAGTTTATTTTAGCAAGCTTCTTATGAGGACTAAATTATACCTGTGTGTGTGTGTGTGTGTGTGTGTATGTGTGTGTCTTATTTGCCGTCAGTTACCAGTCATTATGGGTCTATTGAATTATTTGCATTATGTACGCTACAGGGATTAAATGTTGAATTATAGATTCTTACCCTAGAGCGATAGACGGGGATTGTTACGCGTCTTACAGTTTTCCGGTTTCATCAAAATGAGATGAGATTCTGTAAAACGTTCAGCCAATTGTAGTCAAAATACATAATAAGCTTCAAGTGAATGGTTTTCTGTTGTGTAAAGAATTAAGAGAGTCTGATAGGCTTAACTAAATAACACAGTTTAAGAGCCATTGTACAACGAGTCTTGTTATGTGGCAAGGAAAACAGGCTGTTCTAGCTGGGGTATGACAGTTTTGGTTTGTTTATTGTAGCACCACCACCATACTAAAATAACAGACATCAACATTTAAGGTGTGTAAAACCACAACGTTCGTGGGATTCAGAGTGTCGTTAGTTTGTTATAGCACCACCACCAGACTAAAATAACAGACATCAACATTTAAGGTGTGTAAAACCACAACGTTCGTGGGATTCAGAGTGTCGTTAGTTTGTTATAGCACCACCACCAGACTAAAATAACAGACATCAACATTTAAGGTGTGTAAAACCACAACGCTCATGTGATATTTGATTGTTACCAGCTTGTTATAACACTACTAACATATTAAAACAACGGATCTCAAATTTTATATCGAGTAAAACTCATTCCTTAGCATTCACACTCAGGGTATTAGACTGTTTGTTTGTTTGTTTTGAATTTCGCACAAAGCTACTCGAGGGCTATCTGTGCTAGTCGTCCCTAATTTAGCAGTGTAAAACTAGAGGGAAGGCAGCTAGTCATCACCACCCATCGCCAACTCTTGGGCTACTCTTTTACCAACGTATAGTGGGATTGACCGTCACATTATAACGCCCCCACGGCTGAAAG
Organism: Tachypleus tridentatus; assembly: GCF_004210375.1. Taxonomy (NCBI): domain Eukaryota; kingdom Metazoa; phylum Arthropoda; class Merostomata; order Xiphosura; family Limulidae; genus Tachypleus; species Tachypleus tridentatus. The sequence continues at coordinate 30,726,434 of NC_134828.1, read as the reverse complement.
GGCAAGCATGTTTGGCGCGACGCGGATGCGAACCCGCGACCCTCAGATTACGAGTCACACGCCTTAACGCGCTTGGCCATGCCGGGCCCAGAGTATTAGACACCATAAACAGGCACTTAAAGAGTCGGTGAGCTTTTATTCACATCTGTTACGACATTTGGATACAATCTTTTTAACACTGTTTAAGATATTCGAGAAGTGACCTAATTTCTACGCAGAATTTATAAAACAAACTTAATTTGGGTAAATAAGATTTTTCTTCTTCTATTGGTCGTATAAAGATTCAGAATATATCCACAAGGATGTAGCAAACTATTAAAACCACGAGTTAATAATGATTCATTCAGTCAGTAGTGAGTTTACGATCTTACTACATTAAAATCCAGGATTCGAAAGCCAATAGTCCATTTTGTAACTTTGCCCCAAGAAAACAAATTTTGTCCATTAATTATTTTAATATGTGTCTAATAAAATTAAAGACTCATCTAGTTATGTTATACTATGTAAACATAAACCAAATGTTTTAATCAAGTTTTCTTAAGTCGTTAGTAGAAGCGATAGGCCGCTAGAGTTTTCTAAGCAACGCTTTTTTTTTTTCCATGTAATGTGATTCGTTAAAAAGAGATTTTCGAAAGAAGAAAACCTTGACTGCTAACTTAGAGGCTCGGCATGGCCAGGTGGATGGGTTAAGGCGTTCGACTCGTAATCCGAGGGTCGCGGGTTCGAATCCTCTTCGCACCAAACATGCTCGCCCTTTAAGTCTTGGGGGCGTTATAATGTGGCCGTCAATCCCACTATTCTTTGGTAAAAGAGTAGCTCAAGGGTTGGCAGTCGTTGGTGATGACTAACTGCCTTCCCTCTCGTCTTACATTGCTAAATTATGGACGGCTAACACAGATAGCCCTTGAGTTGCTTTGCGCGAAATTCAAAACAAACAAACAAAACAAACCTAACTTAGAACTTGCTTGCCATTCGTCACGTGAGTTTTTCATTTTTGGCACCTATATAATCCATTAAAAAATAAACTTCTAAAGTAATATACATCAAAAGTTGTCACACCGTTGCTTCAAACATAAATTTGGTTAATGCATTTAGGGCTGACTTTCCAAAAGCTAATGGGTTATCACTGCGTGGGTCTTTCCAGGCTTTGGCTTTAAATGGATAGAGAAGATCCGTTGCGAATAAACGTATCATTAATCACTACCAATAGTAACAGCTATGCGATAGCTATTAAACTACAGCGCTGAGATACAAGACGCCTCAATGATATTAACGTCCATTCTAAAGTTGTTACAATACCCACTCCTCAAAAACGTCTCCATGTAGCGACACCTATCGGTCCGAAGTAGTTTAGAAATAATTTCAGCAAAATATTTTATACAGAAACAACATATCCAAAGGATTCTTTGTTCTTTTATATACTGTTCTAGAGGTGATAGTTCTCTGTTTGTAAATCGAGGGATTTACGGTTCGCGTCCCATTGCTGTGAAGACTTGATCTGCACTTTGTGAGCTTTGGTGCGCTATAAAAATAACAGTTAAATTCCATTGTTCTATAGATGATCATAATAACCAAAGAACTGACTCTAACGGCACGCGAACCACAATACTTGATTCTATAGTCAAGCCCTCTAACCAATGATCGGTCCAGAAAAGTAATAATGCTTTGTCTTGCTATTACCTACTCATTATAAATATTATTAACCGCGCGCAGCTTAGCGGCTCATAGAATTACCCCGAGTTTGTTTGTTTTTTCCCAAGTACAAACTTTTAGCTCATAGTTTCATTTCTTGATCGAGTTAAGATTTAATTACAGTCGTGGCTATTGAGAGGATTTACTTTTGTTTTATTACAAGTTACAACTTTTACAATGAGGAAGATTATTATTCAGAACAATACGACATTTCGATCACCAGTGTCATCAATCTCAATTTTGTTTATTTAAGAATGATAGCACCGGTGACCGAAACGTTGTACCTGTTCTAAAAATAACTTTCCTTATTGCATACCCAGTACGCAGCCCGCTAGTACAGCGGTATGTCTCCGAATTTACAACGCTAAAATCAGCGGTTCAATTCCCCTCGGTGGGCTCAGCAGATAGCCCAATGTAGCTTTGCTATAAGAAAATACACATACGTTTACATTTTAATAGAATAGCATTTTATATAATAAAGGTCGGGCGAATTACATTAACTGATATAAATGGGTTTCCTCATTGGTGTTTTATATTAATGCGAGAAAAGCTCAACCGTTTCGAGGTTTGTTATATATTTTGCAAAAAGGTTTTGTTTCTAGACTGTGGATATTTAACATTCAAATCATAGTGAAAAACTATTAATATTATAGTTCGCTTTTTAAAAATGTAGACATTTAAAACGATCAGTGAAATCATAAAAAAAATCATTCGTAATGTCACGTGATAAGGCTAGTGGATATTGAGACATGTTTTAATCCATACTTCAGGCAGTTATTTTTCACTTTTATTTTCAGTTTCTTAGGTTTATTTCTTATATTTTCTGAACTCCTTCTTACTGATGCCGAAATTATGAAAACCAAAAATGTCAAAAAGTTCGACACTTAAATACAGCTATCAAGTGCCCAGAAAAACTTTTATTGCGTATAGAATGCTATAATTTTGTAGAAACGTGGCAATCAGAATTCACAGATGAAAGAAAATACGAAAAAGATTATTTTAAATATGACTATATTACGGGTACTTGACAGAAATGTGAGTCAAAGCGAACTAGTCATGTGGAAACCTTACTTTCAAGTTTTCTGTAGTACGCTAGTGACTTTGCCAAAAAACAAGCACTTGAAAAACTACTTGTTCACATGTTCTGTAATTGGATCTTCAGAGTTGCTAATTGAAACCGTTTTCACAAGCGTTTAGCACTTTGTAGTCAGATTCAACAATGGCAATTGTCCGTTAAGAAACTGATGTTACAGAACTTATCTAGAATAATTACTAACTCAGAATATGAAGATATCTATAGGTAATCACCCAACAGCATTACTTGGTGACATTGCATGGGTTGGTGGAGCCAGAACGCTTGGCTGAACAGAGAACGAGTTTGTGTTCAATTGCAACCACAAGGTTCGTTGTTTACACTACCTCTACAAAGACCACCGATGTTTGCTCAGAAAGGAAGTTTATTACTCTCCGAATAAACCATTTTGTAAAACATTGCTTTCAAGTGATAGGCTAAATCTATGGGATGATGGAAAGTTTTATGAATTGCCAGAACCAAGAAGCAGGTTTACCTTCTATCACAGATTATTTAGACTTTATTTTAAAATTAAGGGTATCTACAGAAGACATGGCCAGTTGGTTAAGTTTCTCAACTCGTAATCCGAGGATTGCGAGTTCGAATCCCCATCGCTCCAAACATGCTCGCCCTGGGGGACGTTATAAAGTTACGGTCAGTCTCACTATTCGTTGGTAAAAGAGTAGCTCCAGAGTTGGCGGTGGATGGTGATGACTAGCTGCCTTCCCTCTAATATTACATTGCAAAATTAGGGACACCTAGCGCAGATAGCCCTCGTGTAGGCTTGCGCAAAATTAAAAAAACAAAATCTACAGGAGGACGGTGGTTCTATGACAAGAGAGGTTCACCCTCTCTCGCAATAAACATTTTTGTACAACAACGCTTTTAATACAATAATAAAATAAATAAACAATAAATAATTATAAACAGGGCCAAGCCCTAAAAAGTGTATATGTGTCGGTGTTCTACTTCTGAAGATGTTAGCATAGAACACAGAAGCAATTAGTCTTTCTTTTAGGGCTGGGTCGTGTTTATAATTATTTATTATGCAATTATCTTAACGTTGAACTTCTTTCACTTCTCTACATATGCACAAGTGCCATATTGATTTTATTCAACACCTTTTCTTTGGTAATGTCTGAGTGCGCTTTTGATATTTTTGTAAAGTTTTTCATTTTGACCTGTTATTTTCATAACCATTAGCGCAACATTATTGATTGCAAAAATTCTACTCGGGTTGTGATCATTATTTTCATCTGGATCGGATTAATTTTTTGAACACCACAAATAAATCAAGCATGTCTGAGGCCCAGTTAAGTCACTCGACTCGTAATCTGAGGGTTGCGGGTACGAATCCCCATCACACCAAACATGCTCGTCCTTCCTGCCATTGAAGCGTTATAAGTGACGGTCAATCTCACTATTCGTTGGTAAAAGAGTAGCCCAAGCGTTGGCGGTGGGTGGTGATGAGTAGCTGCCTTCCCTCTAGTCTTGCATTGCAAAATTAGGGACGGCTAGCGCAGATAGCCCTTGTGTAGCTTTGCGCGAAATTCAAAAGAAACAAACAAACAAGTACGTCTGTAGATTAAGGAGAGACAGAATGTGCTATTTGTTGAAGAACACTATAAAACTTAACGAAATGTCTCTAGCTCATTTTTTTTATTATTTGGGACACCAGTGGGAGAGGGCCTGGCATGGCCTAGCGCGTTAAGGCGTGCGCTTCGTAATCTGAGGGTCGCGGGTTCGCGCCCGAGTCGCGCCAAACATGCTCGCCCTCCCAGCCGTGGGGGCGTTATAATGTGACGGTCAATCCCACTATTCGTTGGTAAAAGAGTAGCCCAAGAGTTGGCGGTGGGTGGTGATGACTAGCTGCCTTCCCTCTAGTCTTACACTGCTAAATTAGGGACGGCTAGCACAAATAGCCCTTGAGTAGCTTTGTGCGAAATTCCAAAAAAACCAAAAACCAAACCAATGAGAGAAGCGAAAGGTCCTTGGAACTTAAGCAGACATTGTTTTTATACGCGTGTATTGGACGCTTTGTTTTTACATTTCTCCATAATTCATTTCCATACCTTTAGTTACAACCTCAGTTTTTCCTTGTTCGGTCGGGAAGTAGGAATATTATCAGCTAGCACATGCAATTCGTCGGTGGTCTTGAGTATGGCGCTAAGAATAACTAGGGTGCGTATGCGTGAGTTATCATGCGGGTTTATAAAATACGATCCGTACAGAACAGAAGCGAGCAACAGCGGCATGTGGCACAGAACCGAGGGATATTTTACGATCGGAATTCTCTCAGCTAATTCGTATGGAAGGTTGAAGTATTATTTTGCGAAAAGGTTACGTCTTGCAAGCAAGAGCTCACGTGATAGTATAACTTTAGATTTATTAGCATTTTAGGTTGAACTGAAAACGTGTTTCTGCTCCAACAGAAGGCAGTGACGGAATTCAATGGCACGATACATTATGCGCGTGATAGCGTGCGAAGGTTTAGGTTAGATAGTTAAGTTACTGTCCAGGAGAACATCATTATAGGTAGCACTAGCCGAACGAAATAAAAGAATATATATAGATTTATTAAGAGAGAGGGGAAACCATCATTATGACTATCGCTATTCAAATTTGGCTTCTGGTATGGTACATGAATAAAGTAAATATTTAGATAAAAAACCAAGGTATTAATTATACCAAGCACGTGGCTTATCACAGAGTTAAAAAGTAGAAACTATTAGATCTAAGATGCTTCAGTTACTTTGTTTTCTTACTTTTGGCAAAACATATCAGATAAAGTATTTTATCTCCTGTACACACTTCGGAATGTAAGTCTTATTTAGGTTGCTTAACATTTAGTAGACACTGCCACACCTTATAAAGCTTACGTCTACATATAACCGCAAACTTACTGCTAGTCAGACGATTACGAATGGTATGTTAGGTACGCTTATAACGTAAAATGACAAAAGTATGAATCTGTTGTTTTTTTAATAATTAGCATCCCCAGAGGGCAGCATGTAAGTCTTCGGATTCACAACGCTAAAATCAGGGACTCAATTCCTCTCGGTGGACACAATAGATAGCCCTAATCTTGTTTTGCAATAAGAAAACACACACGCACATTTTATAATTAGCAACACATTTTGTAAAATAAGTTTGATACAGTAGGAAATGTAAAAGAAACAGCTGCACAAGACGAATAATATTTTTTTTAGTATTGCGACACCTTCCTTGTACAGTTACTTCAGTACTGCTTCCTAAGTAACCACAATGGAAAAAAACTTGAGTGTACGTTAGATATTAAATATGTGGCTACTAGAAAGTCGGGTGGTTAATAAATTTAGTATAATAAAACAAGAATTTCTATAGGGATGTTGTACACATATGTACACGATTTCACAATTCCACTATAAAAACCGCATCCATTAGACTGTTGTTGTTGTTACTGTCTGCAAATAACTTTTAGAACCGATACAGTGAACCCTGTCTTTTAGTGAAAAGCGAAAGGAGTATAATTTTTTTTAAAAGTTTACATATTGTACATACTAGAGCAGTTAATCCTCAAGTTATATGAAACTTTTTTTAGGTTATTTTGAAACACTTACTGGTCCATATCCTTTGTGAAGTATATTTCAATCGGCCTCTCTATATAAGCTAGTAATAAACTTACACGGAAACATAAATCGTCATCATATTCGTTCATATATAAAAGAAACACATTAACGATGCTAAACATGTGTTTGCCCTTTCTTTAAGGCTCTGTACTTCAGCCTGTGACTGAGTTTTGTTTGAGGACGTCGAAAAGAAAATTATACATTCTTTAACAATTCAAAGTCATTATATCATTAGGCCAAGCACGACTCCCAGACAGGGCCACAGTGTAGTTCAGGCAGTGTTTAGCCATTTCAGTAAAAATATGGGAAAACAATAGATAGTTGATGCTATCACGTCACTTTAATGGCCTATTAGGTTTGGTTCCTTTCACTCTATATACACATTCATAAATAACAAAGCGACTCTCTGAACGAACAAACTTACGGTGGATGGTATTCCCGCTCGTGGTCAGTTTCAGTTTTGTTTTTGTTTTTTTCGTTGTTTTTCTTTCTTTGTTTATTATATTTTCCAAGTTTCCACAATCAGAACACAAAATAACCAAATATCTTGTCAAGTAACAGGTATTAGTGCCCTAGTGGTTCCTGAACCGGTAGCTCCAATATTTCAACATAATAACGGTTGAAGTAACTCCATTGTTTACAGGTAACGTGTTGGTTATGGAATGTAACGAGACAGTGTAAGAGACTAGAAGTAAGGTTACGAATATTGGTACTTCAATTTCGAGCAAAAACAAATAGAAGGCGTTATCATAAACTCATTTAAGGTTAAATAAACCAAACCTTTATTATTAAGGCTTCCGTTACCTGGTAAGATAAGTTATAAACAGTGTACAAACCCTCAAGCTGGCCCGGCATAGCCAGGTGGTTAAGGCACTCGAATCGTAATCTGAGGGTCGCGAGTTCGAATCCTCGTCACACCAACTAGGCTCGCCCTTTCAGTCGTGGGGGCGTTATAATGTGACGGTCAACCCCATTATTCTTTGGTAAAGAGTAGACTCAGAGCTGGCGGTGGGTAGTGATGCCTAGCTGCCTTCCTCTAGTCTTACACTCCAAAATTAGGGACGGAAAGCACAGATACTCCGCTTGTAGCTTTACGCGAAATTCAAAAAACAGACGAATCAAAGTAACTATTACAATTTTCAATATAATCTTTATATCTAGTGTTAACTATTAACTAAAAGTAATAAATGTCGTTTTTTATTGGAATAGTAATAGAAGCAAACAAAATAGCAGGAAGATACGGTATTTGGAGATATTTAGCAACTTTAAGACAGTGGAAAGATATTACAGAAGTACAAGTATTTAGTGGGCTTACTAGTTGAAGTATGTGTTATTTAGGTATTCACTAGTTTTTCAGATAACTTGATGATAGATTATTTACGGGTATTTTTAGGCTTACAAGATAGTACGAAGTTGCGTAACTAAAGGTATTTAAAACGTTCACGAGGAAGCAAAGTGGATATGTTATTTATTTTTATTTGATATAGGTTCACGAGAGAGCAGGAGTAAGTGTTGTCTAAGGGTATTTAGTATAGATTTATGCGGAAACAGGGAAGATACATTATTTACGGGTATTTAGTATAGATTCACGAGGAAGCTCAGTGAATACGTTATCTACGTGTATTTAATATACGTTCACGAAAGGCAGACAGATAAGTTGATAATTTAACAACCTGCAAGTTATCTTGTTTTGCTGGCTTTTTTACGATTCCTGTTTCATAGCTTCTTAAATTCTCAATTTTTAGTTATATTGTTTTGCTGGCTTTTTTTACGATTCCTGTTTCATAGGTTCTTAAATTCCCAGTTTTTAGTTGTCTTGTTTTGCTGGCTTTTTTTACGATTCCTGTTTTATAGGTTCTTAAATTCCCAGTTTTTAGTTGTCTTGTTTTGCTGGCTTTTTTACGATTCCAGTTTTATAGGTTCTTAAATTCCCAGTTTTTAGTTATCTTGTTTTGCTTTTGCTACCTTTTTTATGCTTAACTAGTGGCAAAGGATTATTTGATATGATAGGTAACTTTGTAGATTGTAATGATAGTAAATCATAGCTAATAGCTAGCTGATACAGTTCATGATGATTTATTGTAACTAATGACTATTTGATCGCATTAGTTCGAGATGTAAAATGTTAAGATGGAGCTGGAAGTTGTTACAGAGATTTATTTGAGAATTAGTGAGAATTTATAGTTTCTGTGTAGTTAACTTATCTCTCTCTATATATGTACATAATGCATAGCAATGAGCAAATATATGCCCAGGCTAAGACACAACCTCCTTGAGAGAGAGTGAAATTTTACCAGTATAAAAGCAGCCTTTTCAAATAAAACATATACATTTACAACACTGCTTTAAATAAACCATCGTGTAGTTAACAGAAATTATTCTACGAATGTGTGTAGTAAAACTTAATATTATGTATATTGATATTTTTTTCACTTCTTCACTTCATATATAATATAGGGGTTGGCTCCTGAAAGACAATGATCATATAGTGTACAAAGCATTGAGTATTTACATGTTTCAGTCATGCAATGTTCATCTATTACTGACTGGTAATTTTTGTTTCAGATTCTACTTAAGCTGTCACGACGAGCATCAATGCTTATAACAAAATTAACTTCAAGGGGGAAAAGATAATATAGCTTATAATAGAATTGCTCCCCAGTGTCACAGCGGAATGCCTGCAAACTTACACTGCTAGAAACTGGGTTTAGATACCCGTGGGGAAGAGCACAAATAGTCCATTGTATAGCTTTGTGCTTAATTACAAAACAAAATACAATAAAACTGTGATGTTTCTTAATCTCTGTGAAATATAAAAGAAATGAATCGACTTTTTAATACCTGTGTGATCTTTGCGTAAGTTATTTAGTATTCTACAAACAAATTGGATGCAATAAACCGATTTGTCTTTGTTAGACTGGTACTAGAAGAACAATTTCAAACGGGTCGTTTTGAGCAGATTTTATAACCCCTGTAAGAGAACCATAGGTGCCTTTTTATGTGTGTACAGCCTGAGAAGTCAATAGCAAAGGTTTTGAAGTGTTGTTTGAACTGGATCTTTACTGTTTAAGGTGCTTTTTGCCAGAACATTCTATTGGGGTTTCGAACAATCCATGGCGATCCCTATTATTAATCACTATCATGGTTCGTTATATATATATATATATATTTAAGTCAGTATCTTTTGTTATGTCTCTTTTTACATATATAAGTGCGCTGTAGATATTTTTTTCCGTATCCTCCACAAGTTAAATATCTGGAATAAGGGACGAAAATCTAGTTAACGTGTTATTTTAAGAAATATTAGGCGTACTGGTTTTCAAGAAATTCGCATGATTTCGTAGTTTAAGTATATGATATGTATATATATATACACAAAGTAGATAGGGCTCGACATGGGCAAGTGGTTAAGAAACTCGATTCGAAATCTGAGGGTCGTGGGTTCGAATCCTCGTCACACCAAATATTATCATCCTTTTATCGGTGGGGGTGTTACATAGTGACGGTGAATCCAACTATTTATTGGTAAAAAAAGTAGCTCAAGAGTTTGCGGTGGGTGGTGATGGCTAGCTGCCTTCCCTCTAGTCTTATTCTGCTAAATTAGGGACGATTAGGGCGGATAGCCCTCGTGTATCTTTGCGCGAAATTAGAAAAGTAAAACAAAGTCTAAAATATATATGCTTTTACAAATAGTAAGATAAACAAACAGTTTTGTTGTTGGATTTCATTTGAATGCATACCCTATGAGAAAATTAATACAGACATAATTAAGACAGTGAGGGTTTCATCATGATTCACGCGTTGTGCTGGTGATTTAGCACATAATGCAACTTTAGAATTAAATACTTTGTATCTGTTAAAACTGAAACTGTTCCAACAGAAACACTTTTCGTAACTGCTACCTGTTTATTGGTTTATCAGCACAGACAAACTCCGGCTAAACAAATTCCCACATTGTAATAATGTAACTAACTTGTAGAAGACGTTCTAAACACGTGTTTATTTGAACGCGAGTAAAAGGTTTGTTTTGTTTTGAATTTCGTGCAAAGCTACTCGTGGGCTATCTGAGCTAACCATCCCTAAGTAAGCAGTGTAAGACTAGAGGGAAAGCAGCTAGTCATCATCACCCACCGCCAACTCTTGGGCTACTCTTTAACCAACGAATAGTTGGACTGACTGTCACACTATAACGCACTCACGGTTGAAAGAGCGAGCATGTTTGGTGTGACGGAGATTCGAACCCGCGACCCGCAGGTTACGAGTCGATTGCCTTAATCACCTGGCCATGCATGGTCCACGTGAGTGTGAGGAAGGATCGAAAACACAGAGAACATTCAGTTACGCGCTAATTTTATTTTATTAATTACAGGAATTTAACATGCTATACTTTTATGTTCATGTGTCACACTCGGAAGTGAAACTTATTTTGAAGTTGAGCCATATTAGCGAAAGCATATATGACGCCTAACGCAAATTTGTTAGGCTTAGGCGTCATGTGTTTTTAAAGACGGTTAATTCCCACTGTAGTCGTAAAAGTGACATTCAAATTCCACTAATTCGGTTAGAAATGAGTAAAGCAAGGGTTAGCTAGGGGTGTTGATGGCCAGCTAGCTTCCCTTTAGTCTATCAGATCAATATTAAATAGGGCTAGCAAGAATATCTGACAAAAAAAAAGTTCGACAAATTTCAGGAACACGATAACCTTCCAGAACGTTCTTTTTAATGAAAAACATATAATTAAAGTTAGCTGAGTGAAAGTTTCGTAACTGGAATGTCGTGAAAAAGTTTAAAATGTCAAAATATGTTCTTTATATCGGAGCTAAAGCAATTAGTAGCTTTAAGGAATAAGGAAAGAAAAGTGGTAAAACATTACAAAAGCTGAAATGGAAAAACGTTAGAATGCTATATGTTGGCTGGAAGTTTTGGAAAACAACTTATTTTAAATTAGAAATTATTGTTAAGTATAAAGGGAATATGTTTTTTAAGCTTACTTGCTCTATATCTGTGCATGAGTTTTACGTCTGTGTACATATTTCAACCAATGTTTTGACCTACCTAGAAAAGGTACAAAATTATTTTTTACTTTTCTATTACTAAGCACAAAGTTACCCAATGAGTTATGTGTGCTTTGCACACCACGAGTATCGAAACCCGATTTTTAGTGTTATAATCCTTCAGACTTACTGCTGTACGAGACGAGCATGGTTAGTATCTTATATACATGTCAGCTTGGTAGGACAACGGTAAAAAAGAAATTCAGTAGAATAATCGTACGACATGGATTTACAACGCTAAAATGAGGGGTTCGATTCGCCTCGTTGGACACAGCACATAGCTCGATGTAGTTTTGCTATATCAAAACACACACGATTTTCTTTTGTTTTCCGAAATAGAAAAAAATAAAACAAAAATAAAACGTGTATCCACACAGTATGCTGACAATGATACATATGTTTGTTATTATCGATTACTAGCTAATACACACACACAGGTCAGAACTAACGAACGTTATTGTTTTTTTGAGCACAAAGCTACCCAGTGAAGTATCTACGCTTTGGCCTGGCATGGCCAAGCGCGTAAGGCGTGCGACTCGTAATCCGAGGGTCGCGGGTTCGCGCCCGCGTCGCGCTAAACATGCTCGCCCTCCCAGCCGTGGGGGCGTATAATGTTACGGTCAATCCCGCTAGTTGGTAAAAGAGTAGCCCAAGAGTTGGCGGTGGGTGGTGATGACTAGCTGCCTTCCCTCTAGTCTTACACTGCAAAATTAGGGACGGCTAGCACAGATAGCCCTCGAGTAGCTTTGTGCGAAATTCCAAAACAAACAAACAAATCTACGCTTTGTTCAGCGTGGAGAACCGAGTGTCCCAGCAGGGGTGGTGTTGACTAGTTGCCTGTACTTTGGTCTGTAACTTCAAAACCGTGGACGGCTAGCTCAGACAGCCCTCGAGTAGTTTTGCGCGAAATTCAGTAATGAAAAGATGCATCTGCAAGTAACATATCAAACAGTGCTTGTAAAGAACGTTGTTACAGCATCAAGTAAGGACCTCTCTTCTTACCAAATTACAAGTACAGAAATTATAGTAAAAACACAGCAATGTTAACCTTATAACTCGTATGAATTAAAAGGCAGAAACGTAAATATTAGTTTGTACATGTTATAGCTGTCTGTCCAAAGAGTAATGCAAATATTATAATCAATATACTTTTGCCGCAAGAGGAAATCTAAGCCTGTCAGAAACAAGGCGGCCCGGTATGGCCAGGTGGTTAACGCACTTGACTCGTATTCTGAGGGTTCAGGGTTCGAATCCCTGTCACACAAAACATGTTCGCCCTTTCAGCCGTGGGGGCGTTATAATGTGACGGTCAATACCATTATTCGTTGGTAAGCCCAAGAGTTGGCGATGGGTGGTGATGAGTAGTTGCCTTCCCTCTAAATTATGGACAACTACCGCAGATAGTCCTCGAGTAGCTTTGCGCGAAATTTAAACCAAACCAAAAAGAAAGAGACAATGATTTTTAATGTTTTTATTACTTTTTAATTCTAATTGTCTGTTTATATTTTCCTGCCAGAGAAATTCTAAACTTGGAAGAGAGAATGGACGTTTTTTTTTAGGGCGGAAGGATGGTGGCACAAAGAATGAGGCTACAACCTTCTTTAACAGTTTACTAGTGGCTAATGGGGAATAGAAAATGATTTTCTTGCAATAAAACGACTTCGCAAATTATACATAAGCTGTATTATGACCATACTCTCATTTCGAGAATGTGAAGTACATCTAACGTTACATTCTTTTATTACTAAAACATTACATTAAAACTTGGTTAAACATAGCTGATAAAAATTCGACATAGACATAATTCTTTTTTGTTTTATCTTTTGGAATTTGATAATTTATCGGTGTCGTATCGATAGTTGGTTAATAAAATTTGTTAGTGTCGTATGAATTTTGTATTGAAGTTTATTTGTTTTGAATTTCGCGCTAAACTACGCGAGGGTTATCTGCAATAGCCGTCCTTAATTTAGCAGTGTAAGACTAGAGAGAAGGCAGCTACTCATCACCACCCACCGCCAACTCTAGAACTACCCCTTTACCAACGTTCTCACGGATTAAAGGGCCAGCATATGTGGTAGGACGGGAATTCGAATTAGCAACCCTCAGATTACGAGTCAAGCGCCCTAACCACCTATCCATGCCAGGTCTTGTATTGAAGCATCGAAATGTTGTACGTATATATATATATATATATAAATATTTAGAGTTGCGATTACGGAACATTGACAATGTTAAAATATCACAAGTCAATATGGCGCTCAACGCGTTATCAACTGATACCCTGGGGATAATCCCGGAGAAGATTCTTGTGCATGACAATAGAAGGAACATGGTAATTAGGCAGTTAATGTTGTTTAAGCGTGACCTATTAGTTTATCGTGAGAGAGATACCAAGCATTTTTGGAATATGCATAATTTTGAAATGTCAGAAGGGAAACTAACATCCAAAACGGGTTTGACCGAAGTGCTTAAATTAGGTGCGTAGGCTGACTTTGTTCTAAAAGGTGGTGGAAAATGTGATAACTAGGTAATTTAAAGGATAATAGAAATGCCTTACGAGCAGCGAGCAGGGGATTAACCATTAAATTTAGATGATAAAGTCATCAGCTGAAGTATTAGGAATTACAGTATAACTCGTTCATGAACTATATATATAACACAGCGGAAGGTGGTAAACTTGTTTTTAGTAAAAATTATGGTGGCAAAATACAAAACGCGTGTGATGACGAAATTTAGAAAAGTACATTTCAATAACTTTACTGAATACCTTTATGACTTTTAAGTTCGAATTCACTACTTCAGTATCACACGGGTGTCTTACAACTTTAAAATAGGGTTCTTATTCTCGCATAGTTTACTTTGAATGCTCAAAATAATTCCCTGAAAAAGCTCAAATTATGTATGCCATAACATAATGTTACATAACGAAATATTATTAGAAGCATAGTCAGTATTATGTTACATATGTTTTAATGTGTGGTGTGAAAATCATAGAAGATACCATCAGCCTAATGTTACATTTGTTTCAATGTGTAGTATGAAAAAAGCAATAAACGTGGTCAAGCCTAATGCTACGTTTGTTTTTTAAGTCTTATTAAATTTTTTTTACAAAAAGCACCGGTTTTACAGGGTGTTCGGAAAGTCACTGTGCAGTTTTGTAATCAGCATTCATTCAGTCTTGTTCAAGCCAGCAACTGATAGCGGTGTTTAGAAACAAAATAAGAAGGATCCAAGCCTGTATTGATGCCAATGGGGGTCATTTTCAACATTGTTTATAATTGTCATTCATGTTTACCTCCTGTATTCTATATTGAAACATGTCTGTTAATAAATATATAAGTGCACAATGACTTTCCGAACACCCTGTATTTACCTTTCCATATTTTCCATCACTGATATTTGTGTTTACTGTTTAAACTACTGGTTATTTGAGCATTGTTTCGCAAAGTTGGTGTCACGAAGCTTTTTTCCGGAAGAGGGGGCCACCAATAAATAAACAGAAAATAAAGATGCTTAATTAATTTTAACTCCAAGTAAACAATAAACAGATAAAAATTATGCCGAATTAATTAAATGATACAGTATGTCGAAAGGAGATATTACTGCTTTTGTTTTAGCACTGTTCTTCAATCACCACGTTAAAGTTATAGGTTGGAGACCTCAAAATTTTTATTAACTTTGTTTTGGAATTTCGCACAAAGCTACTCGAGGGCTATCTGTGCTAGTCGTCCCTAATTTAGCAGTGTAAGACTAGAGGGAAGGCAGCTAGTCATCACCACCCACCGCCAACTCTTGGGCTACTCTTTTACCAACGAATAGGGGATTGACTTAACATTATACACCCCCACGGCTGGGAGGGTGAGCATGTTTAGCTCAACGCGGGCGCGAACTCGCGACCCTCGGATTACGAGTCGCACGCCTTACGCGCTTGGCCATGCCAGGCCATTTTTTTTTTTTTATTATTAACATCAAAGGAGCCACAGAAAAAAAGAATTTGGGAACCACTGATTCAGAGTGCCATAATGACAAGGATGACCATAATCTGACAAATGTAAATAATGTTTTTTTTATATATATATTCCTGTTTTTCCTCTATTTTTTTCATTATTTATGATTACGCATTGTAGGAATTGTCCCCAACCTATTTTATAATAGCTAATTTTGAATAGACTCGAACTCATTTCTTCTGTGGTATTTCCTCTTATGTCCTTCCATGACAAGTACAATGGAGCGGTAATATATCCTCTTTTCGAACACAATGAAGCCTTTATGAACAATCATCTAATGCTGGTTGTGGCAAATAAAAGTAGACCGAAACTGTATAGTCATGAAATACCATTGTTACTGGACGACTGGACTCAATCCAAGTACATGTACTTTTACTTGCTAAATAAAGCACAATCATACACTCACATATAAATGTATGTATTAATATACATGTATGTCAATATAGTTTCTGTATACATAAACGCATTTTATTATATTTTTGTCGTTGTTTGGGAAGCTGTGTCGTAGTTCTTCAGCCATCCTACAGACGAAAGTAACCTCAAAGGTTTCCAGTTGGGCAAAACCGGTTGCATGTATTGTGCTTAAATTATTAGCAAAACCACAAACTTTGTTATTGTAAGGTTGTTCCGATGGCAAAAAGAGAAACGTTAAAGAACCTCTTAAATAAATGATATTTGGCACTTACGACCCGAATAGTACCATATGCGACACAGTTTAAAACTACCAGGTTAGAGACCCAAAGTTCGGACGTAGCCATCTTTAATTTAGAACTGCTGACTAGAAGGAAGGCAACCGTCCGGCAGCGTACACTGCCTACACATCTACTCTTAGCCTAATAGTGGTATTGACTGCCACATTATAAACCTCAATGGCTGAAAGCTTTGAAACTTGGATTTTTCCCAACCACATCTTGGCACATTAACCACTAAGTCCAACCCTACTCACAGCATGGCAAGAATTATAAATATTATTATATTCTGATATGTGGGCTGAAAAACACCAATTTAATTCGCGTATGGATTTTGTTTTAGTTATTTTTTGGTGTTATGTTACGTGAAACGGCACTAAAGCTGGTTGAAAAATAATAAATGAATTTTGAGGTGACTTTTGCATTAGCACTTAAACGTATAGAGCGAACTATAACGAAACCCCCTACCTCCCTTAATACAAATACAAAATACTAATTGTGTTGTATTTTCTGAAATTGTTTTATAAAAATTTCTTACGCCACATCTTCACCGGTTAAGATAATAGACTGTTTGGATATTTGTAAGTTTAAACTGATTCAAGAATTACGTAAGTAGGCCTAGAGTTTAACCACGTGGGTTTCTTGTTCGTATTACATGTAATTTAATTTTATTTTATGTATATTTAATATATAAATTTCATTATACATACATGTACTTAATATGTAAACTTAACGTAAATAAAACGTAATATCACTTTAATTTTTACACAGATCTCAGTTATACTGGACACATTTAAGTATTTTCTTTTTGATAAATCTTGCATGTTTCTTTTCGTTTGTGATTTGTTTATTATTACATCATTAATCATAAAGCTCCCAAATGGATTTTCTGTGGCACATCCACTATAAGTATCGAAACATTTTAGCATTATAGGTCCTCAGACTTAACACTTGAGCCCCCTTTATTTTTATGTGGGAAGGGGGGGCAATCACTAATACACTACAACGAAATACACGTACTGTATCTTACACAAATATACAGCAAAATAAATATGGAATGTTATACGTTAAACAGCAGAAACATAGGATAATCTGGCAAGCACAGGTGTCATTGTTTTGAGTCCTGGTAGGACAGCGGTAAGTATATAGATTTGCAACGCTAAAATCAGAGGTTTGATTCTTTCCGTTGGAGAACACAGCAAATAGTTCGATGTGCTATAAAACATACACTTAAAGCTACTTGTAAATAATAATACTCTTGTTATGCTTCAAATGGATTGACTAACATTTTGTGCAGTACCATTGTTAACATAAAAATGTAATTATCTGAGGTATGAAAACATATACAAAAATACACGTTTTAATTCAAAAATGTTTATCTGATTTTTCATAAACATTATTATATAGATAAGGCCTATCCATTGTTCCTATTTATCTGGCCAGGTGGTTAAGGCACTCAAGTGGTAATCCGAGGGTCGCGGGTTCAAATCCTCGTCACACCAAACATATTCGGCCTTTCAGCCGTGGGGGCTTTATAGTGTAACGGTCAATCCCACTATTCGTTGGCGGTGGGTGGTGATGACTAGCTGCCTTCTTCCCTCTAGTCTTACGCTGCAAAATTATGGACGGCTAGCGCAGACAGCCCTGGTGTAGCTTTGCGCGAAATTCAAACCAAACCTAATTATCTACACAAGTTAGTATAACAAGAATATACACAAACTGATATTTGTGTTTTATACATGTGACCTACTAGTGTTATTCTGCAGTTCAAACAAAAACAACAAAAGAACTCTAAACCTGTAATCAGTGTAGAAAAATGTTAAACATGTGATTAGCAGTATCAGAACCAATCTCTCAGATAACTTGCTAACGATTTGATGTTTATTTTCGGTGCGTAATATTATGACAAAATTATGGTAAAATGATACGATTTATCAACATCGTGCTTTATATAATTAAGTTTTATGTGGTTGCTGCCATGTGCCAGAGATAGAAATTACAACAGTTTAACTTCAAGTCTGTGTCCAGTCATGATCGGACCCACCCCTAGTCTGGCGTTCAGTGGGAGTGTAAAACCAGTAGTCCGAACCCCAGTCGTTTAACCTCGCTAGCAGGTCTCACGACGCCAAATTTATGAAGGCGGAGAGAATGGAAACATAGATATTACTGTTATATAGATTTATGATATACACTTATATATCATTTTTCTTTAGCTTAAGACAAGCATTTCATCATCTCTTAGTTACGTTGAGTAAATCAGCCTATTGATACAGCTTCCTGGATATAAAGGCAACCAATCACTTTTATTGTTAGACTGCACACACACACACGCAGATTAAATTTTACCAGGTAGGCTTATTTTAATGAATCACGAGACATATGTAATAAGCAAGTAAAGCTCTTATTTCAGTGACAAAGAAATCCTAAGTAAATCCAAATCGTATCCACGCTCCCTTGAAGGTGAGCTTCAATCGATGCATCATATTTTACACATCACTCAAATTGACAGTCGAAGTAACATGTTGTGTGTCTAAAGTAAATAAATATATATATTTTTTTAAATCTAATTTCCCAGCGTACCAAGCATAAAATGATTTTTTTTTTTGTGTGTTTAAAGTAGGCTAACTAACACTATGTAATTTTTTTTCACTTTTTCTTGTTCCTGGGCAGAAAGTGTTGTTTCCCAATTGCTTATGCCTAAAGTAAATGGAAAAGACCTATTTTTCTCTTCAAACTTTGCTTTACTACTTAGGAGCGTATAATTAAAACATGATGGGAGACTATATTTCGGGGCTGATACGTGAAAGTGATTTATATTACAGTAACAAATTTCGAAAAACTACTCACTTCTAAACGTTGTTCATTTTTGTATAACTTTAGAATAAATACATGTAAATCTTGATTCATATGTTGTTTTATTCAGACCTTATGTAAATGAAAATGTGCAAATTTACCCGTTTTTACGTAGAAAATAGTTTAATTTCTAAATGTCATTATCCAGGTCACAAAAGCAAAGTTTGAAGGGAATAATAATAATGGCCATTTTCTGTACTTTTACAACATAAGTAATTAAGAAATAACACATACTGTCCAGGAACAAAGTTTCTGTTACATAATGCAATTCAGTTTGGGCTTTAATATATGATAAGTTATTTGTTGATTTTATAAAAAAGGGAGTAATTCTATAGTGATAAATTTGGACAAAGGTAATTTGTTGGATTAACTGATGTTATGAAAAATTATAGTAAAATAATACGATTGCAGTTCGAAAGCTTCTAATGACAGCTAAGATATAAGTGAAACAAGCTTAAGTAAAAATAAATAGTAAAAATATAAAATATAATTATATATCTAAATCCTGGCACACAACTTACAAACAATCTATTACAATGTGAGGTTGGTTTTAATACATTCAGTCTTGGTTTGGTTTTTGAATTTTGCGCAAAGCTACACGAGGGCTATCTGCGCTAGCCATCCCTATTTTAGCAGTGTAAGACTAAAGTGAAGGCAGCTGGTCATCACCACCCACCGCCAACTCTGAACTACTCTTTTATCAACGGATAATGGGATTGACCGTAACATTATAACGCTCCCACGGCTGAAAGGGCAAGCATGTTTTTTTTTCAATGTTTCGTTCTTTCTTTTTCATGGCCTGGCATGGTCTGGTAGTTAGAGCACTCAAATCGAAATCTTAGGGTTCGTACTTTCAGTCGTGAGGACATTAGAATGTGATGGTTAATCCCACTATTCAGAGCTGGCTGGGAATGGTATTGACTAGCCATCTTCCTTCTAGTCTGGACTCCGCATGGCCAAGTGTGTTAAGGCACTCAACTCGTAATCTGAGGTTCGCGGGTTCGAATCCCCGTCGCACCAGATATACTCGCCCTTTCAGCCGCCGTAAAGGCTTTAAAATGTTACGATCAATCCCACTATTCGTTGGTAAAAGAGTAGCCTAAGAGTTGGCGGTGGGTGGTGATCACTAGCTGCCTTCCCTCTAGTCTTACACTGCTAAATTAGGGACGGCTAGCGCAGATAGCCCTCGAGTAGCTTTGCGCGAAATTCAAAACAAACAATCCTTCTAGTCTACCACTGCCAAGTTGGAGGCGAGAAGTGTAGATAGCCCTCGTAGAGCTTCGCTAGAAATTCACAAACAAACATTGTTTACTTATTTTTTAACAAGATCCCTCCTTAAGTTAGTAAAGTTGTACGATAATAATCGAGTAGACCCCATTAAGAATGTCAGAGGCTTAGTTGCGACAAAATACATTCAGTGCTCACACTAATGCATTTCTTATCGGTTGTGACCATAAAAACCTAAATCGATAACGGGTTAAGATTAAGTCTTGAGCAACTCAAATACTATATAATAATTATGAAATTAAGTTTAATATATGACTTTTTAGATTAAGTTTAACGTATCGCATTAAGTGTTTAAAATTCTTTTGAAGTTCGCATGTTTCATATTATTATTTTCTTTACGATGTCGAATTTATTATTGATTCGTTTATCTTGTAACTTTATAGTAATGGCAGTTGTTACATGAGTACAACACATTTAAGTAAAATATTGTGCCGCTTCTGAAAAGTGTATAACAAACTAGCTATCAGAGACAATAAGTGTAATGAATAGTGGTTGTACTGTATGAGACATCAAAGAAACAAATCTAACAGCATTGATTCCTCTGGACTCTATATTTTGGGATAATGAACCGTGTTTCGTGTCTTACATTTATTTCCGTTAGAGCTACATAACATGCTGACAGTTTTTGAATGCCGAGCGATAGGCCAGACTGCCAGTACAATTGGCGTGTATTTTAAATGCGTTACCAATATTGAACCTTTCATATCAAATCTCCAGAAAGGGGGAACTGTTTAATATTAACACTATAACAATGATATTGATATCCATAGCTCGCTGATCTAATGGATTGAGTTTAAGGCTATGAATCTTAAATCTGTTTATAATACTAGCCTCTAGCTTTGAAATTCGGGCATTTTATGGGACTCTGATTAAAAAAGTCTAAGTTTTTTTTTTAATCACAAATTGAGAAATAATAGCATCATTACGCAAACCTGTAATAACTAAGTACTCAATACGATGGACAATGTCTATTAATTGACAGGAGAAACGTTTTTACCGAATCAGCCCAATGAATCACCTGAGTAGAACAATTTTGGGAAATCTTATGATGAATATTATACGATTAAACAGACCTCAAGTATGAAAAATATTAAACTAAATTACGAGCTAAACTGGACTCGTTAAGTGACGTCTAATTTCAGTTTCTCGTGAATGCTCTATTCTGCTTTCAATTTGTAGATTTGATTGGTTAGTATATTATGAGATTCTATAAACGTATGTATAAATATAACGAAATTGGCGTAACTAGACTTGCACGTGGCTAAAGCAATCGTAGTTAGGTACTAGCACGTATTCTTCTCTTGGACAAAGCAATCATTTCTTCAGAATTTTCTTTCAAAACTGAAAGGTATGTCATGTGCCACGCGATCTCTAAAGATGAATATAAACAAAAGATATGTAATAAACTGTGCATGAACACCAATTTAGCACGAGTCTAGTCAGGTCAAGCTGCATTATATTAAGAATAATCACTGCAGTTTTACCTTATAATAACGCCTTGAAACTCTAAGGTACCATTGAAGATATTTGCAGTGTTAATTATTACAAGCTGATGGGTAAAATTCTCTTGTCCAAACTTTAAAAAATATTATTTAAAGGCCTAAATCTGTTCTATATAATTAAACTAGCGCTTTAGTCTGTGTGTTTATGATAACATAGTACTTTAAACCTCCACAGTAAATATCGGGGTCCATATAAAATACATTCATTAACGCAAGAAACCTTTAGGTACGGGCACAGCTATTACTCATTTATATTTGCTAACCAAAAGAAGGAAAACGTGCCAATAGCAACCACTATGGCTACTAAAATTCACTGGATTGACTATCATTATTACTATACTATCAAAGTTAAAAGTGCTGAAGGTATTCATATGACATGTTGAAAGCTGAAACTTTAGACCTTTTGATCCGAAGACCGGCACGCTAACCATTAGGACAATTACAAATAGGTTTTTAGACCATCTTGCTGGGTAATAATTCGTTTCCATACAGTTTACGCTTAAAATATTTTGCAGTTCAATTCAGTTGTATATGCAGGGTGTTCATACTGCTTTCTCAAGTTATGTAACTAATAGAAGATACATGCAACACAGTCGATAAGTGTCAGAGTGATAAAAAAACGTTTACACTTTGACAAGAGTTTATGGAGCCATCTCCACCCACTAAAATGAGTTATACATAGATATACGTAGCTGATAGACTTAAAGAATGTATTAAATAAATAAGGTTAATTATCTGTAATCAAGTGAACTTAATTTCTTTAAACCAGTTTCGTTCAGTGGCATGTCTGTGGACTTACAAAACTAGAAACCGGGTTTCGATACTCGTGGTGGGCACAGCACAGGTAACTTATTGTCCAGTTTTGTGCTTAATTACTAACAACCAAACAAAAGTTCCATTCAAAATTTGTAAAAATATTATACGGGAAGAAAAGTTACTCGGAAAAAAATAACTTTTTTTTTTTTTTTACACGCAATGAAACGTATAAAAATAGCAAAACAGACAACTCGTTCACAGAAACAACTATAATAAAAGACAGTGAGAGTCGAATTAGTTTGTCAGATTGATGTGTAAAATAGCTTACATTACGCTGGAGTTACGTACTTATCGGTACGTATTCATAACATGGCCAGGTGGGTTAAGGTGTTCGACTCGTATTCCGAGGGTCGCGAGTTCGAATACCCGTCACACCAAACATGCTCGCCCTTACAGCCGTGGTGGCGTTATAACGTGACGATCAATCCCACTATTCATTGGTAAAAGAGTAGCCCAAGAGTTGGCGGTGGGTGGTGATGACCAGCTGCCTTCTCTCTATTCTTACACTGCTAAATTAGAGACGGCAAGCGCAGATAGCCTTCGTGTAGCTTTACGCGAAATTGAAAACAAACTAAATCTACAACTAGAACAAAAAGAGACTTTTGTGGAAAGGTTGAGACAACTATACTGTCAACACAAAATCTCTCATTGTCTTATCTCATTCCAAAGCTAAGAAAGATGCTTGTAAGAGTTTTTATTCTCCGTTTATTCCTCCAGTGTTTCGGCAAAGCGTAACCCAAGAAAGGTGTGTGTGACAATGTCGCAGGCTCGCAGTTTTTTCTTATCGGACATTCCAATCAAAACTTCTGGTGTAGGTACAGCTTTTCCAACGAAAGCTAAACACCTTTAACACGTAACTGAGCCACAAGTCTCCTAAATTGTTAATATTCTCATTAAGCTTCGAGCTTAAGGAGAAGAAACACAAAGAAGGGAGACAGAGGGGAAGGAGACAAGTATCATATGAAATGTTCTCGTGTCTTGAGGTTGTTATTTCTTTTGTTAATTAGCTAACAATCACAGTGTCTGCCACTCCCAGGAAAAACAATGAAAGTCAAGCTTTGCCATTTTAAATCCAAGTACGTGGAGAAAAAAAATAATAATAAAGAACTCCCACAAAGTTATAATAAGCAGAGCATTTCGAGAACACCTGTCAGTGGAGACACGTAATTTCACTAAATTATGAAGTACACATCCGGGATGTTGTCAACTATATGTACATATACGGTTTCAGTTTTTAGTAATTATTCACCCCCACACACTTTTTTTTGGCCCAAGTTTAATGTACTTGTTTTTTTTCACTCTGAGTCTTCTATATGGAGCAAACACGAATACATTAATTTGAAAATAGTAGTTTCTATGTATTTCTATAGAAAGAAAAAAGCCTCCATAAAAATGAATGATCCCTCAATGTCACTAATGTTTGAATTACTAGTCAGAGACCCGAATAAATTGTTTGTTTGTTTTTGAATTTCGCGCAAAGCTACTCGAGGGCTATCTGCGCTAGCCGTCCGTAATTTAGCAGTGCAAGACTAGAGAGGAGGCAGCTAGTCATCACCACCCACCGCCAACTCTTGGGCTACTCTTTTACCAACGACTAGTGGGATTGACCGTCACGTGATAACGTTCCCACGGCTGAAAGGGCGAGCATGTTTGGTGTGACGGGTATTCGAACTCGCGACCCTCGGATTACGAGTCGAGTGCCTTAACCAACCTGGCCACCCGAATAAATATTGGGGAACTTGTCTATGTGTATTTGTTTTGATTTAAACGTGCTTTTCTGTAAAAATTATTTGCCCACTATATTAAAGGGAATGATGATTATTGAAGATCGCCTCTCTTGCTGTTGTAATAATTTAAGATCTTATTAAAACTAAAACATGACCGTTCTTGTTCCTCCCTTGATAATGTCACAGAAGCTGCTGTTACTTTTGTGTGTTGAAGACAGGAGTGATTGTGACGTGTAAATAAGCGTTACGCATCTACCAGTGAACCAGCGATTGTTAATGGTATACTTAATATAAAAATATAAAAGCAAAGCCTTTCCTTTTTGCTATGTTAGTGTAAAAAAAAATATGTTCGATTGTATTTTCGTTCAATTTTTACACTTAGGTATACTTATAAGACTATAGTGTAATTATACGTGTTTCCTGAAGTCATATTATTGTTCTAAAGTAATACATTTGGCAGCAAAACGTATATTTTACGTATTGGTAAAATATTTTAATGATGAAAGAACTTTCAGAATTTTAAACTTTCTATAAAACAATTTCAGTTACACGATCCACATAACAGCAGTTTCTTTGTACACAAAATTTCATAGGTTTCAGCACCGTTTGGCATAAGTTATTCTGTCTCAAAGGTTTGAGTGATTAGATCGATTTTAGCTGTTGTTGAGCTCAAATCTACATAAAGGGCTTTGACTCTGCCCATCGCCACTATCGAAACCCAATTTTAGAGTCTTAAGTCTGTGACTTACTGATAAGCAGTTCACATTTCTACTTTTGGTCGTTTTAATCAGTCACTGAGACGTTCTAAACATTAAAGAAAAGAAAAAGGAATCTCATTCAGAATAAGCAATCGCCAATTAGCAGTGGAACTCAGCCACGCGGCTTGCCAGTTGTGTTGGCAGCAAGTTGCTGCGTATTGCATTGTCTCCATTGTCACTGATAAAAATCTACCATCGTTATTAACCTTCAGCTGTGTTAGCTCTCTTGCTCAGTGTTGATTATCTAACCCACGTTGACTACACGCCCACAGATTAGAATGATTATTGTTTATGTATGAACTGGCCTATCAAATTTAGCTGTGATTATACTGTTGGTATCAGCGTAAAATACTACTGTTGTTTTTTTAGTACAAGACTACGCAATGGGTTGTTAGCAATTTGTCCACTGTGGAGACTCGGACATTATATTTTTGTGTTATAAGACTGTAAACTTACTGTTGACCTACTGGAAAAGCCATTGTTGAGGGAACTGAGCCTTTGATACTGTTTTTATTGCCAATCTTTTGAGGTAATAGGAAAGTTAACGCATTTAAATCTGTTTCTCAAGCCATTCACATAACTAAATATCATAAGATACTTGCGCTCATGTCAACTCTTTATTTATTTGTATGGCTTAAACAGTTAAATATAAGGGTATACAGTGGGCTGTCTCTACTGTACTCTAACCCCAGGTCTTGATCAGAATAATCTTAACTTTTGTTCTACTTTCTTGCGCCAAATATACGTTGTCCAAAAGTCCATCTTCATTTCGGACAATATAATGTAACCAGTTATGTTTTTTATATTTTTTAATTAAATGAAGTTTTAAAAATTATGCCTAGATATTCATGACATTTTAATTAAGTGTTTTGATAAAATCGACCCACCAAACATTTTCGCTTTTTTTTATAGCCGTGAAGATGTTATAATGTGATGTCTAATTCTACTGTTCGTTGATAGAAGAGTAACCACCCAAGATGTTCTCCAGTAATTTTGCGCGAAATGCTGAAAAAAAAACCAATCTCTTTGACGTTAAAAAAATTAATCTCTGGCCGTGAAAGTAATAACGTGAAACTGTCTTTTCTTTCATCGAGCTTACACAGTAAATTACTTTAATGAATAGTTTGATGACTTTCTTATCTATTGAAGCTATCAGTGAATATCGCGCAAAATTAATGGTGAGGAAACATATTTAATTTTTAAATGGTTTCTTGAAGTGCCTTTTCCGTAAAAAACACATGAACTGTATCACGTTTTCTGATTATCCATTCACTCAAGTTTACTGATGCAACAGAGAACATCCGTTTTTCATAGAACTAAATAATAATACTTCTCGCTCACTTGAGAACAAGTGAAGAAATGTATTAAGATTAAACTTTTAATATTCTAAACGTAATGAAAAATTGAAATGGTTTGATTTAACCGGTGAAGAACATTGATACAATTTTCATCGTTGTAAGACAGTATTGTAGTGGCTCAGCGGTATGTCTGCGGACTTCCAACGCTGAAAACAGGGCTTCGATACCTGGGGTGGGCAGAGCACAGATATTGCTTTGTGCTTAATTCAAAACAATAGCAATTTATTTCTGAATAGCTTAAAATATTCCACTGGGTTTTCTTATTTGGTTGGTTTATTTTGGAAGATCTCTTTCAATCATAATTGGCTGACAACTACAGTTCTGCACAGGTGTTTAACGAGTCTATACAACCAAGATAACAAGTCGCTCTTGGAAATGGGTAAGAGGGTAATTAAAGGTTTGAGTTAAACAGCTGAGTTATGAATGTGTCGTGACGCCCGAAGAAAATAGTTCTATCAAATTAAGACATGGCGAACGTTTACTCTGAGTTTAATGATTAATCTTATTGATTGGTTAATGTAAGTGCTGTCCAGAGACGGAAAACGGTACAGATATACACAGATGTTGTTTTTACTTTTGTTGCCGATACCAGTATATATAACTTACAGAGATCTTCGTGGTCGAAGTTAATTTCCCCTGATGAATCACCGCACAAACCAAAAGGCAATAGGCAAGGTAGAGATCACGTGTTAGCAGTTCTTTTGTTCACTTCTACACGCGCATTCACCATTCCTCTATACGTAATAAGACAAAGAAAGGAAATAATAACTATTCAGTATCTCACAGTAAAAAAATATTTATGTATATATATGCGAAACCCTCACCTGTCGAGCGTGAAAGTGGTCTAACTTTCAATCATGCATGACACATTCACAGACTGAAGTCAAGCCAATGTAAGCCTAACAACAACATTAATCATTGCACTTCTAGTAAATCGGCGTTTCAAACAAATTCACATATTGCTCTGTGAATACCTAGATTGTAAAAATTTCAGTGGTCTCTTGTTACGCGTTAGCAATAACATGTCATACGAACTTCACGGCAACTTTAAAGGTCAGCGACACCATTACATCTGGGATAGTTTTTTTCGGTTTCAGATAGCAGTTTTTCTGACCATTAGGAATTGCTTCCGTTAACAAAATAAGGAACATGTACATAAATTAAACTTTTAAAAAGCAATTTACAACTAATTAACTTCTACAGCCTTATTCCGTACGCAACTAAGTCAACATTAACTTCTACTCCAATCAACCAAGCAAAGACAGTTTATTATTTGCGAGTAAATCCATGTCCATCGCTAGGAATCGAACCCAGGATTCTAGCGTTCTAAGTCTATAGATTTACCGCTGTAACACCGTAGAATGCATTGGAAAAATATATGTGAGCTATACGAGCCCTCTCAGTGGAACAGCGGTATGTCTCAGACTTACTACGCTAGAATCCTGGGTTCGATACCCATGGTGTGGAGGTACGGTACAGCCAGCCCATCGTGTGGCTTTGTGCAAACAACTGTATATTTTTAGTAATTCTTGTTACTTTATCTTGTGAACCTTTAAATTAACAAATCAAACTTTTAAGGAATGTCGTAACATGTTAGATGTTGTTTTCGAAGAATGTACTTAAATAACATTTAGAATTACACACATGTTAAAACATAAAAGTGTTGCTTATAGTGAATAAGCGAGTGAAAAATATATTGGTTGTAAAATTAAATAGTTTCTCAAACAAAAGTGTTTTCGTCTGATTTCTGTATGTTTTAACTTGCTTCGTCTAACAACACACTCAAATCAGACCTTTATTCCGATAGGTTGTTTAATAGGTTTTTTTTTCAAAAAATATTTTCTTATTTCGATTAATGATATTAATAGAGCTTAATTATTGACGTCTGCTGATAGCATTAATCTATCGTACATTTCTAACTGCATTATTTGTTTGTTTTGAATTTCACATAATGCTTCACGAGGACTATCTACGCTAGCCATCCCTAAATTAGCAGTGAAAGACTAGAGGGAAGGCAGCTAGTCATCACCACCCACCGCCAAATCGTGGGCTACTCTTTTACCAACGAATAGTGGGATCGACCGCAACAATATAACGCCCCCACCGCTGAAAGGGCAAGTATGTTTGATATGACGAGGTTTCAAGTCCACGAGTCCTAACCAGCTGACCATGCTGGGTCCCTAACCGCATTGATGATGATGAGGCGTTACAAGTAAAACTGTAATTATTGGTAGGCAGGACAAATATTTATCAAATAAGTTTTAATTATAGAGGGAGCAGGGTAATATATTTTGGTTATCATAAATTTGTACACAGGTGTCATAAAGATAAGAATCATATCAATAGTGTGATTGAAATATCAACAGAGAAGTCATCGAATGATTTCAGAATGAGTTTCCATAGATACTGACTACAAGTCAAAAGTAGTAATTCCAATTATCTCGCTTTCTGTACAAACCAAGAGTTAGGTCTCACTTGGAATAATGAGTAAAATTTTCGTCTCTTTATCTAAGGAAGGATATTGAGTTACTGGAAATGATTGAGAGGAGGGCTTCTCGGATGATTCCAAGGATGGTATGATTTATTTGTTAGAGATCGATATAGGTTAAAATTATACGACGAAGGGACACAAATTTAAGATTTCGAAGAAAGTAGTGCAGGCTCCAGTTAAGACAATGCGGTCTTTCTAAGTGGGTATTTGACTTATGGAATAAATTGCTGTCGGCAGTAAGCGGATTCCTGTAATTTACCAGAATTTAAGAGAAAAATCGATGATTTTTCTAAAACCAAAGTTATGAATATAAATATTTATTTTTTAAGGGCCGTTGTGCCAATAATGTCTTGGAGAACAAAACGTCTTTTTGTTGTGAGAACATTATGTTAGGCCTATATTCGTTTTCATTATTTTTGAAAGAACTAACCAGAAGCAGTGCGTTAATTTCAAACGTTGTTGATTAACTACAGTTTTATGTCTCTCTCTTTTCTTTTACTGCTTTCTAAAGCTAATTTAACATTAATTTTTAATTATCATAGAACTTATGAAAATTGGGGAAAATCCAACGTGTACGCTCACTCGGGTGTTTCTGTCTGTTGAATTCAGTAAAAATATTTACAGTACCAAAGAAAATAATAAAAAAACTTATGTCTCATTAATCATATTTTGAATGACGTTGTTTGAAGATATAGTCTTCATAGGGGTATCGCCAGAACATGGTAATTTGGTTTCCTTTGCTTTGAAAACCTGTATTGTTTCAACAGAAAGGTCAGATCTAGTTTGATGTCACAGTTTGAATTTTTTTTTTCATTAACTTATTTAGCGTCAGTGTGCCTACAACAATACCTTGGAAACAGTATGGGTCCACCTCAGCTTTTACATACCCAGCTGTAAACCTGTTTCATTTTCTAACGTGAAAAGCATAAATTACTATAGATTTGGCAGTATATGAAGTTGAAAAAGGCTTGGCTTAAGCCTAGTTTTAGCCTATTTCGAAACTCGAGAAATTATGTTTCTTAAGGCTAATATACGTTATTTATTATTTAATAAATGTAGACAATGCTATACCAGAATGTTTTGTTTTGTTTCATTATGTTATCATAACGATAGAAGGTTTTCGTTATGCCTCAACAATAGAAAGAGCGTTTTCTTATATGTTAACAATGGTAGGAACATTTTGTTATATCTCGGTAATAACTCAACCATTTCGTTATGTCTTAGAAATATTAGAAAAGGTTCAATACTTAACACTAATAGCAGAAGACGTTTCGTAGCATTACGTTGTATCAAACTTTTCAGTAAATTTGATTGTATCTTGAAATTAAGCTTGGTTTTATACCCTAATTCCTTGTAGCCAGGTGATTAAAGTAATCAAGGGTCGCGGGTTCAAATCCATGTCGAACCAAACGTACCAGCCCTATCAGCAGTGGTGGCATTATAATGTTGAAAAAGTAGCCAAAGAGTTGTCGGCGAGTGGTGATTACCAGCTGCCTTCCCTCTAGTCTTTCACTGCTCAATTAGCAATGGCTAGAGTAGATATCTCTCGCTTAGCTTTGCGCGAAATTCAAACCATTCGTTATCGACAGATATAAAGAAAGCAGCAGACTATATTAACCGATAACATGTTAAATTATTAAAATTTAGAATACGAGTGGCTTTATTCCTTCAACTCTAAATTATGAATAAGTTAAACTTCCTTTGAATATTTTAGGTTTTTTTCAATCGCAAAATGAACTTTGTGGATGTTTCAGATCGTATGCTTTATGCCTTGTAATTATTAAAGGTGTATTAATTTGTTTTAATTTCGCGCAAAGATACACAAGGGCTGTCTGCGCTAGCCGTCCCTAATTTAGCAGTGTAAGACTAGAGGGAAGGTAGTTAGTCATCGCTACCCACCGCCAACTCTTGGGCTACTCTTTTACCAACGAACAGCGGGATTGACCGTAACATTATAACTATCCCACGGCTGAAAGGGCGAGCAGGTTTGATTTGACGGGGATTCGAACCCGCGACCCTCAGATTACGAGGCGAGCACCTTAACCACCTAGACATGCCGGACAAACGTGTATAAAAAAAATAAGTTATCGAATATGCAATGTTAAAACCTTGTGATATTGTTTGTAAATACTTTGATATGTGATTAGTTACTACCAATTGTATATATTCATTAAACGTATTCAACTACATTCCAGACGTAGTAGATTGTGTTTATATATAATCGATATATTATAGATTCGGTTGAAAATTTATTTCTTAACTTGGAACAGCAGTGAACGTATTTTTATGTTTACCTAACCATAAATTATGCCTAATGATATAAAATTCAAATAAGAAGAATAAAAGACATTTATTAATTGTTAACACATTCTACTTGGTACCAATTTCAGATAAAGTAAAAAACAACAAAAAACAAACAAACCAAGTTTGGCTAGCGCAGTGAATTATTTATTTCCTTATTTTATCTCAAAAATAATAATATGCCTATTGCATTAGTGGAGGCCCGACATAGCCAGGTGGTTAGGGCGCTCGACTCTTAATCTGAGGGTAGCGGGTTTGAATCCTCGTCACATCAAACACACTCATTCTTTACACTGTAGGGGCATTATAATGTGACGGCCAATCCCGCTATTTGTTGGTAAAAGAGTAGCCCAAGAGTTGGCGGTGGGTAGTGATGACTTGGCGCCTTCATTCTACTTTTATACTCCTAAGTCAGGAACGGCTATCGCAGATAGCCCTCGTGTAGCTTTGCGCCAAATTATAAAGTGGGAATCTGTAAAAAAACAAACTTTTAAAATTATTTTAGGCAGTGTTAATCTATGTGAACTTGGGCTGGTCAAATGCATCAATCGAAGGGTTTAACCTTCTGAGTCTAAAACTAATTAGATCTCAAATCGTTAAAGATATGACGGAGTTACGTACTAAAAGTCTATACTTGAATTTAGAAAGACTACAACACTTAGAGCCTTTCTATGAGCCGCTTTGTAACGGCTTGTTTCGAATTTCGCACGAAGCTACACAAGGGCTATCTGCGCTAGCCGTTCCTAATTTAGCAGTGTATGATTAGAGGGAACGCAGTTAGTCATCAGCACCCACCGCCAACTCTTGGGCTACTTTTGTACCAACGAATAATGTGGTTGACCGTCACAATGTAACGCCCCCACGACTGAACGGACGAGCATGTTTGGTGCAACGAGAATTCGAACCCGCGACCCTCAGGTTACGAGTCAAGCGCCTTAACCACCTGGCCCTGCCGGGCGCTTTGACACGGCTACAAACATTATGTTACCACGTTCATTTTTCTAAGAGAAAAAAAAACCCACAAAAATATCATTACGTTACCACAGTCTTCTCTATAGAAAATAAATAATAATATGCTACCACACTTTTTTCTTCATGAGATTGTGTTTTTTGTTTTGTTTCTGAATTTCGCGCAAAGTTACACGAGGGCTAATTGCACTTCTTCAGGAGAGATTATTCATGAATTCGTTACACGTTACTCTCTGGGTAACATAAACCTGTATTTTACTGCATTCTTCTCTGAAGGAGAAACAAAATCAGTATGTTACCACACTCTTCTCTGAAATAAATGCTAGATGTACCTCTGCAATGTCCCAGAAAGTGTGTTCTGTTTCAAGACTAGAGGTACTTCTGCAGAGTTCCAGAAAGTGTGTTCTGTTTCAAGACTAGAGGTACTTCTGCAATGTCCCAGAAAGTGTGTTCTGTTTCAAGACTAGAGGTACTTCTGCAATGTCCCAGAAAGTGTGTTCTCTTTCAAGACTAGATGTACTTCTGCAGAGTCCCAGAAATTAAGAGTAACAAATACTTTAATTTCTTACTTTTGAATTTTTACGTCATAGTGTATTGTAGCTTACAAAGTACATAATTATTCTCGTGATTCATGGCATACGCACGTTTTAGTGACGCCACGACAGTACAAGTTGCAACGTTAAGCGTTCCATGTGTGATGTTATTTTAATATCTGCAAGCTGTCTAACAGACAACACACTATTTTATAATGTTTAAACACGTAACCTCTCCAGGCGGCCTTCGGCCCCTTTTAGAAATTTTTCATTGATATGTCGTATTCTTCTCTAAGAAAGATATAAACACATCTCTTTCTTTATTATTCTCCTCAAGAGATAAAAACCAATATTACCACGTCCTTGATGAATGGAGACAAAAAACATTCATTAACCATTTCATCCCTCAAGGAACATTCATTAACCATTTCATCTCTCAAGAACACAAGGAATATTCATTAACCATATCTTCTCTCAAGGAGACAAGGAACCTTCATTAACCAGATCTTCTTTCAAGGAGACAAGGAATCTTCATTAACAATATCTTCTCTCAAGGAGCCAAGGAACCTTCATTAACCATATCTTCTCTCAAGGAGACAAGGAACATTAATTAACAATATCTTCTCTCAAGGAGATAAGGAACATTCATTAGCCACATCTTTTCTCAAAGAGACAAGGAATATTCATTAGCCACATCTTCTATCAAGGAGACAAGGAACATTCATTAACCATATTTTCTCCCAAAGAGACAAACATCGTTTAATAACCATGTGTTCTCTCAAGGAGACAAAGATCAGTGTAATTCTCTTCTCTTCTCTAAATGAAGACAGGTTTGGCTTCGTAGAGAGCGTTGGGGAATGTAAATCTGTGTTTGCAAAATTCCTTCCATTATTTCAACTTTGGGTGTGCTATTAAACATACATGTTAATGCGTGGAAGCTTGTTTACTTTTCTTTGGATCTGCTAAAATCATATTTGTTTGCACTTGCTAGTCAATATTTCATACTTAAGAGAGGATATATGTTATTTTAATAACAGTCAAATCCTATTAATCGATGACTTAATAAATGGATACTAATGTTCCTTTATCAGTTCAAAATTTGAGACGAATAAACGAGAAAATTTTGAAACTGACATCTAACCAAAAGGCAGTTATGAATACATTTCCATACACTGTACTCTCGTCCATCATTAAGTTACCAATCTACGTGTGTTATTATTATATTTATGTTACCAGGTAGAGCAGATATAGGGCCTGGTATAGCCAGGTGGTTAAAGCACTCGACTGGTAATCTGAGAGTCGCAAGTTCGAATCCCCATCACACTATATATGTTCTCTCTTTGAGCCGTGGTTGCGTTAAAAAGTGATAGTCACTCTCACTATTCGTCGGTAAAAGAGTAGCCCAAGAGTTGGCGGTGGGTGGTAATGTGGTGAAAATTAGCTGCCTTCCTTCCTACTAAATTAAGGATGGTTAGCGCAGATAGCCCTCGTGTAGCTTTTCCCGAAATTCAAAAACAAACAAAGAAGAGCAGATATAAAAAAAACAACTTTGAACGTTGACAGGAAGTATAATAGATGGCTGAACCTTACGATCTTACAAAATTGAATTAGTAAATTGCTGGTTGTGGACAAAATAAATGTCTTTTTCGTTTTTCGAAGGTAAGATTGATAAAGTCTGCGAACAAAAGTGAGGTTTCCTCTCTTAACTGGAGGCAAAGTAAGTAGGATTAGTCTTTGACTGTATACCGAGTTTGGAAGGTCATTGATATTTTGATTACGAGCAGGATGACCAACTTGCGCAAAAAAAAAAAGTGACCGATTTAATTTGTCAGTTTAGAGCTGATAAATGATTATCTGTCATGTTTAGGTTAAAATAGCGGCTTCAATTCCGGTTTTAAACATGATAAATGGGCAAAACCTTGACTTCTAAGTTCGTGAAACCATTGTCTTCCTTTAACTATGACAGTTGGATATAGAAAAACGAGATCCATCTTCGTGTTTTTTGTGCGTTTTTTTTACGTTGTAGTGCAACGTTAGGTTTCCTTTCTTTGTTTCCTATTTAAAAAAATATATAATATAAAACGATTGACGTTCGTCAAGACTATAGAGTTTTTCCCGCGATCTTCAAACGTACATAAGAAAAAAATGGAGCATTCTAGCTCCAGACGGTAAGGCTTAACGAGTTTAGCGTCTTAGACTACATAAGTTTGAAACGAACTGAGCGTTCGTCTTCGTAGACATCAGTAACAAGATATTATCCATTTACTTTAGAAGTCACGTGTAAGTCTGAACCCAAACTTTTCGTTAAATATTATGCTGGTTTTTAACTTATATTTCTTTTGACGAAAATGTTTAATTATCTCCATAAACAAAAAGAACAACTGTGAAATAGCCGAGGGGTGGCGTTTTTAAATAAGTCCTAACACGTACGATTTGTGAATTCGTCGACGCGTGTTCGTAAAGTATCTGAAGCCAGATTTGAATTTCATTACGCTCTTGTTTGTTAAAGGTCATCGAGAAAACGTAATGTGTGGAATGCATTACACCTTTCACTAATATGTCGTTCCGAGCGAGTCTTCTAATCGAATGTTACGTTATGGAAGAACGCTACGCGCACAGTTGGTGGGAACGTTCACGTGCATAGCGTGCCGTTGACACGTTATGCGTGACCTTATATATCACCGCTAGATGGTGACTCGCGTTTACCCGGCCATGATTCCACTATCCCTTAGGAAATGAACGCAAACAAAAGCGTCGTCATGCCGGTCGTTTGGTTCGACACACTTCATAACGTTTATTAGAAAAGAGCTCTGGACGTCACGCATGCCTTTTCCTCGACCTGTCTTGCACATAGCAGACTTTGCCAGGAAGTTTGGAATGAGTACTACTTCGTGCGAAGTTGCAGTCCACGAAATTAACATCATCCGGTGTGCTACGTCTGAAGCAAGTTTATAATTAATAGCCATTCACGACTTGTATCCAAAGTTGGAAACTTCTCTAAGGTGTTTAAATATACCTTGTACATGTATATGTCGTACCTTTGTTTCTCGATGATATTTTAAACGTTCAGTGTAGCACAAACTTCCTTTGGTTATTCCCTCATTCCTGCTTCAGGTTTCACTTTGGTTGGAAAGTTCAAGAGCTTTTCTTTACCCTTTTTACCATTTCATGATATTCACCGTTTCACATGTATTTTTTATACAGCGTTTTCGTCTATTGATTTGTTCTTTCATGGGAAATAAAAAATCCTATTGTATACTTTCATTGGCATTATCTTTCACTCTGAACGAAATTGCTGATGACACATAAAGTCATGAAATAAGAAGTGTCGAGTTACAAACAGATTCACTCTATAACTTAATTAATATTTTAGACTTGGTCAGACTTTTTTACAAGCAATCCACAATCTGCATATTTTCGTTTGGTTTCTTTGTATAAAAGCGTCGTGATAAGATTCTGTGTACTTGTGAAATTTCTATTGACTAACAACCTTTAATATCACAACAATAATGGAGAATAAAGGCTTTAAAGTAATTTTTATAACTGGAAGTGTAATATTAATATCCCTCACAAGATGTCCAGCTACAGTTTTACATCTCAATGAGAAACGACCAAGGCACGTCAACAAATTCAAATGTCTGGGAAGCTGGATGACATCTGATGGTAAATTTGATCATGGAACAAAATGGAGACTGAGTATGGCTATCTTCGAAAATGTGAAAAAGATGCTGATAAACAGTAAAATTTCTATGGGGACGAAGTTAAGAGTTTTGGATTGTTGTGTTATACCAATCATCAAGTATGCACCAGAATGTTGGACAATATCGCCAAGTATGGAAAAGAGAATTGAAGTAATTGAATTAAGGTTCTTAAGACATATCTTGAAAGTATGTTGGACAAATCACACCTAAATGAGGATATTTTGTTCAGAACAGGCTGAAGAAGAAAGATCTTAACTAACACCAGAAAGAGACAGTTGGAGTTTCTTAGAGACATTATGAGGAAAAAGAAATTGAAAATCTGGCATTTTTTAGAGAAGAAAGAATGGAAACTCCCTCTCTGTGTGTACCATATCGAAAGAGGACGTTGGTGATCATGGTCTTTCACAGCTCTATTCTCGTCGAGACACAAAGACTTATCAATGTCAATACATTCATCCATTTAAATAGACTCTTGACATAAGAGTTGCAACTTCTTTCTTCAACAGGAAAGACTGAAAGAAAGAGACTGTTGATGACAGAGTTTGCAACACTTATGCCAAAAGTCTATTTAAATGGATGAATGTATTGACATTGAAAAGTCTTTGTGTCTCGAGGAGAATACAGCTGTTAAAGACCATGGCCACCAACGTCCTCTTTCGATATGGTACACACAGAGAGGGAGTTTCCATTATTTCTTCTCTAAAGAAAATGCTAGTGACCACTTAGTGGAAACTGGTGAACTTATGAATGGAATATAAGAGTCTGCTCTAAATATACTTCGTTCTGTTAAGAGTAAAAAGAAGAACAAGATATTATTTTCAGAATATTAATGGAACTTGATAGTCCTGGAAACAGGTCATTTGATTCTTTATTACACATTGTGAGATGACAAGAAAAATAGTACTTTAACACATCGTATTGGAGACTGTTTTCAAGCATTCTTTCGTCATTCATCGAATGAAATAAAAGCTTTAATCTAAGAAGTAGTTCTGAGTTTATTTACTTGGTTATAACAATGAAGAATTAAAGTCGAAAAGAGTATAACAGGTAATGCTAAATAGTTTTATTAAACTCGGCAAGAAATTAGCGTGATGAAAACTAAAGTGTTAATGTTTAGTCAACTTGGATTAGATAACACTGGAAATGATATTTTACATACCAGGATAAATGTGTAACACACAATGGTACACAATTTTCGGTTTTATCTGAAGATTAACCTCTTTCAGACCTTGTAAACATTCTTCACCTTGAACTTCTTTGTGTGTTTGGGATTTTCCTATCTTTTCCATTGTTTTTATGCCTTCTATATTTTGCTATGCATTATGTAACTGTTACAAAACATTACCTCAATACAATTTCAAAACTATGCTATATATATATATTAATTTACCAGTACATATCTCAGTCTTATGTTTCTTACATTTGTGCTAGGAAGTTTATTGCTATGCATCACGTAACTTTCATAAAAGTTACGTCAGTAGAGTTTCAAAGCTATGATATATATATATAAGGTTGTTATAACTCAAAACCAAGCCGAAACAAAAATAAATTAGACAAAAAACGCTGCATCAACTGAAAAGATCCCAAATTACAAGCTACAATCTGAGATTATAAAATGTACCCTAGGTTTTGGAGGTCACTGAAGAAGTAGGACCTATATTGCAGTGGGGATACATCGTCTACCAGTCTTAACCTTCACTCGCCAGCCTCACATATATATATATTCATTTACCAGTACATATCTCATGCTTCTGTTTTTTTATATTTCTGTTTAATAAATAATTGTTACTAATGATTGTAAATAACTGATTTATAAATTTTGTATATTTTATAACAGTCTTACTTATTCACGTTATAAATTATTTCTTGAAATTAAATGTTTATCAGTTCATTAACGTTAAGTATTCTGTAACAATTAAAAAAAAGTGTATACAAGAATTTAGCAATTTAGTTACATATATTATCCCCATTTTTAGTTTGTAATTTGTTTCTCCTTAGAAGAAATCTGATTTATTTTACACAAGACTACATCACAAAAAATACATTAGAAAACATTAAATTAACCTACACAGCTCTCACTGAACCTAGAACTCCGAGGCTGATAGAAAACTACATAAGATATCCATATTTTTTATCCCATGTAAGCAAACAAAATAAACGTTGTCCTATTTGTATCAATTAAAACCTGAGAACAAATGGGCAATTTCTGTGACACACGTAAGCCCAATTTCAGGTGAACATTACACGATCTTAGTTCTTCTCGTATTGTCCAAAAGATCAGCAAAATGAATAATTTTTAATAGTTTTAAATTAGACAATGTCAGGAACCCAAACCACGCGTTTCTAAGAGTACTGTTTTATTTCGTTTATTATTAATGTAACAATATACAAAGTAAAAAATAAGAATTTTTTCTTTGTATTATATCAAGATGCTTGCTATTTCAACCGATATGACGTCCATACGCAAAGGACGAAGCGAGAGAGTCCGTGGTGAACTTACTGGAGTGTTGGAACTGAAATTTCCTAGTTATCGTGGTGGGTGCGTTATAAGAGTGACAGTTAGATCCTTCTATTCAGTCCGCACTATATGGCGGTAGTGTTGACAAGAAGCCTTCCCTCTCATCTACCACTTCAATATTATAGACGGTTAGCGCAGATCGCTCTCTGTGCATAAAGATATGAACCATAATACTTCTGTAGAAATAATATACTTTGCATAAGTTGGTCACGGCTTACGCTTAAAACAATCCATCCATTCTACTAATTATTCTAATCTTTATCTGGAATAAAAGAAATCTTATGACTGGTCGTTGTCTTAATTTTCTCTGGATGCACTTGCCATCAGTTTCATATAGTCTACATTAAAAATACAGCATATATCTCCCTCGTGGGCTCTCATGAAAAACAAGAGAAGCAGTTACTAACTGGAGGCTAGTTCGTTTCTTTGTTCTTGTTGACTCTGCAACTCAGTATCTATCTAAAGGAGGTCATTAAGAAGTTACCCCTCAGTCAACTGCAAAACAGGAAATGTTATTGAATAACAGATAAACTCTACAAGTTGAACCTGTAAAACTGCATTCTTCGGTTTAATTACCTACTGCAACATCTATTAATTAGTAAAAGAGTGCTGTATTCTATTGTTATTTTAATATCAATACCTTACCTTAACTGTGCATGTTGAACTGAAATCAAAATTCATTCGTTTAAGTATTTTGTCAGAAGATGGAAGAAAACAGTACTAACCGTAAACACCAAATATGTTTATTGAAGGAAGAACTTTTAATATGAAATTCTCATAAAATACTATTAGCAAGTAGGCCTAACGCATTCACTTTCAACAACGAATTTAGTGGAACGTAATTAACAACTCAATAGGACGAGGAAGAAATCATGAAAATACTAATTAGGCTAAAGTTTGTTTTTTGTGTATAATCGTAACTTCAAATAGTCTTTGAATGTTAAATAAACTACCGTGAGAGGTCAGGCGTGGCCTTGCAGCTAGCGTTTTAGAGATTCCGATAGTTCATGGTTCGTGTCTCACTTCCGTAAAATTGCTCTCCGTACTTGGGTGTTTTGAAAACGTTATAACAGTATCTGTCAAAATCACTATTTAGTCAGAAAAGAGTAGCCCAAGTGTTGGCGGTTGGTGATATCAGCTAATTGCTTTCTATCTAGTTTGTAGAATTATACACGGATTTTTCTTTACATTAAAATACTCGCAAATAAAATAATTTTAACGTAGAGAAACGTCCGTGTATAACTTACACCTTAATTTACTTACGTTATGAGTCTTAAATAACAATTCTGTTCAGTGTATCAGTTCAAAAATCAAAGACGGCTCTGCGCAGATGTCCCTTGTGTGAAATGAAAGGAACACACAAACAACTGTCGTTCGTGAAATAGAAATAATTACAAACTCACGTGAACTTAAAAAGATTACACAATACTTTTTGTTATTTTCATAAAACAACGGGTAATATGTTTCTTTCTGCAGTAAATAATATATTTAATTGCACTAAAAGTCAATATAAAAATAAACTACAATTATCATTTACAGTTCTCTGTACGGTCTAACGCTAGGGGGCGGAGTAAGAACGCATGATACCAGACTCTTATTGCCAACTATATTTTCATCTTTATTATCACCTGCCATTCTCAGTTCTGGAGTACGTGCACATGTTTCTTTTTTTTAATTAACTCTCGACATCCGTTTTGCGAATTAGAAGCGCGGCTGCGGAGGATGAAAAACGCCCTCTCGCTAGTTTAATAGTTGAAAAGATTTTATCTTAAAAGGAGTTGGCAGACTATTGACAGAAATATAGATAAGCTCCAAACTAGAAATAAGATTACGTGTATCTTGTACACTAGAACGCGGCTTAAGGGTTTATCCTAAGCAGTATGAATTACAAAATGTTTTGAACGATGTTAAAAGAACAAAACTGACCCGGGAAAAGAGAGAGAGTGCTGTTATTGTTTTGCCAAATAGCAATTATTTTAAATTACTAATTTTATTCGATGTTTCACTTGAACGGTTCTAGAGCTTGAAATCAGTAGATACATTTCTAAAGCTTGATAATTACCCTATTAAGCATCTTGAAGATTTTGTAAAAAAAAACAAACGAAAGAGGTAACAAACATAAGCTCCTATCTTGTGAAATAAGGAAAGTTTTAAAATTGCTAACGTCACGCAAATTAATCTGTTTTAACAATAGTTTATTATCTTGGGGTGGGCACTACTGACTTACCATCTCGCTTCTAGTTTAACAGCTCAAATCATCTTTTACGATTGTAAGAAGAAAAACAAACCTGACCCTCCTGGGCATTTAAATATTCAACATACCCAAATACCCACAAAGAAGAGTAGGAATGAGAAACACGTAAATACATTTAAAATAATGACATCGGACCCAATTCTTCAGTTCATCTGTTTACCTGTTTGGTCCGGTATGGCCAGGTGGTTAAGGCACTTGACTCGTAATCTGAGGGTCGTGAGTTCGAATCCTTGTCGCACCAAACATGCTCGTCCCCCCATTCAGTTGTGGGGGCGTTATAATATGACGATCAATCCCACTAATCATTGGTAAAAAAGTAGCCCAAGAGATGGCAGTGAGTGGTGATGACTAGCTGCCTTCCCTCTAGTCTTATACTGCAAAATTAGAGACGGCTAGCGTAGATAGCCCTCGTGTAGCTTTGCGCGAAATTCATAAAAACAAAACAAAAACAAACATTTTACATTGAAAGTCACTATTTATTTATTACACCATTCCAATATTACACCAACAGGTAGAATATTCTTTCTCTTACATTAGCTTGTTCATTTTCATTGAAATACCTTGATAAGTGGATGAGATACTCATAAAAATAAAAAAGAGAGTAGGTTTATGCACTACATTAAAGTGTCGCAGTTTTAACTAGTACTTTTGTACTTTGTGTATTCATTTTTTTTTGTGCTCTGCCCACCATGAATACGAAAACCCAATTTTTAGCATCATACGTTTTCATATTTAGCGTCGAACCAGGGGGAGAGTGGTGGGGGCTTTTGTACTTAACAAAGAAATACTGCACTATACATAATGTATACATTATGTATGAAGACAACATTTCGAACTAATTTTCACACAGTCGTATTACACATCAAATAGTAAACCATTCAGAGCGGCAACCATCAAGTGAAACTACTAGACCGTATCAGCTTTTATAGTTAGAGTAACACGCGTAACAAAATATCATAAAAATATAACTAGGGCGGATCAACTAATATTTACATATTTACAATCAGTGACAGAGAAGTTTTGTAGTTATGGCCCTTTTATGGGGATTTATTTTCAACAAAATATATACAACAAGATAGGTCACGGCATATAAGTAAAATAAGTAAATTACAGACTTTTATTTCTGTATACTGATATATACAGTTGTAGTAGGCAGGACTACTCGTTTACGCATCTAGATCGTTGGTTAAGCTTTGATAAAACACATGTATTATCACCCGTGTAGGGAGTGGCTTACATTAGCGAACCCAAACAAGCAAGGAATCCAAAGATATATATGGTTTGCATCTCTTTACCCGAAAAACGTACTCACTTTATAGCCATGGATGAGCTATAAGAGTGACATTCATATCCAACTATTCGATTAGGAAGAAGTAGTAAGATTGTTGGAAGTGAGTATTGACATTCAGTTCTATGTCAGTTAAACCTGTCCTCAATTGA
Source organism: Tachypleus tridentatus (assembly GCF_004210375.1). Lineage (NCBI taxonomy): Eukaryota > Metazoa > Arthropoda > Merostomata > Xiphosura > Limulidae > Tachypleus > Tachypleus tridentatus. Next base: position 30,683,804 of record NC_134828.1, on the reverse strand, counting down.
CCTTCATGTGAAATCGCACAAACATTTCAAACAAATTCTTGATGATGAGAAATCCACATGAAGCAGAATCGTCCCGAGATAAATTCTGAAACAAATATATCGTCACCTAAATTAGTTTATTTGTTTCTGACATTCAAATAGGATTGTATTAACAGTATAAACGTTGAGTTTTGTAAATAATCCCTCAAATGAGATAGCGACGTCTCAAATGCATTTCACACAGGAAGCTGGTGACTTCACCTGCTTATCGGGATTACGGCCGAAAACATCGCTAATAGAGAGTCTATTCAACTGATGAAAGAATCCATCATAATTATTGTAAATAACAATAACAAAGGAGAAACAGTATAACAAAATTGAAATCTGATTCAAAAATCAAAATATTTCTTCAATTATACAACCTTTACAGCTACTTTTAATACTAGAATGACGTTTTTATTTTCTTAAATTGCCTTAGTTTCTTTCATGTAGGAAAGTTAAGTGGCAGAAATGTTTTTATTTGTTTACGAACGACATGCTGACTATTTCCATTTCCATAGTCCCCCCCTCCAAGTGGCGCAGAGGTATGTCTACGGACTTACAACGCTAGAAATTGGGATTCGATACCTGAGGTGGGAAGTTTTGTGTTTAGTTTCAAACAAACAAGCTTTCAGACTCATAAGTTATCACTTACAAAACCAAAAGTAACACGACGTAATCTTTTCGCCATTTAAAAAATTCATCGTGTCACAAAACATCTCTCAGAATACATTTCTTCGGATACACAAACGCTCCAACAAAAAGAGTGATCGAAAACTGGAAGATCGAATTCGAACATTATTTCATGTTAACCCAAGAATTACCGATGGTTGACCCCACTCGGTTTTTTCTACTTTGTTTTTCCCGTGTTCACTAACAGTTTCCCAGTAGTACAGCGGTATGTCAGCGGACTTGCACAGTGAGCGACAGGGGTTTCGATACCCGTAGTGGACAGATCCCCGATAGTGAGATTTGTAGCTTTGTACTTAATTTATAATAAACAACACGTTCCTACACAAATGCGAACAAAAATACCGTCATAATTTCGACCAATCCTACTCACTTCTGCGCATATTTCTCTTGTATTTCAGACACCAAAAAGGGTGATTTTACCCAATGTTTTGGTCAGTTCTTTGTAGTGAGTGTTGTAAGAGGACAAAACATTATGATACAATATCTGAACCCGCCGTTAGTGAATGGTATGACTTGGGAGTTAATTTATTAAAGTTTATTCAAAGAAAAAGGGTTTATATCTGGTTTCACTCTCACCTGTAAACACTCACGGTTTTTCTGTAATCAATTTTAGAAACTGATTTTGCTAATGTTTTCATTTCAACTTTAATCCCGTCGACTTTGAAGTCGGCTCGTAAGAGTTACAGGTTAAAAAGTATTTTACATCCTGGCGACTAGGCATATATGACGTGTATGTTCGGGTGGCAGGGATTCGAATCCCTTTACCACCTTTGGTGATATTAGTATAGGGATAACAGGAGAAACCAAGAGTCACTGTCAGTTTTGTTCATGAGTGTTGCTTCTAAAGTCATTATGTACATCATATCCTGTCATCACTGTCAGTTTTGTTCATGAGTGTTGCTTCTAAAGTCATTATGTACATCATATCCTGTCATCACTGTCAGTTTTGTTCATGAGTGTTGCTTCTACAGTCATTATGTACATCATATCCTGTCATCACTGTCAGTTTTGTTCATGAGTGTTGCTTCTAAAGTCATTATGTACATCATATCCTGTCATCACTGTCAGTTTTGTTCATGAGTGTTGCTTCTAAAGTCATTATGTACATCATATCCTGTCATCACTGTCAGTTTTGTTCATGAGTTTTCCTTCTAAAGTCATTATGTACATCATATCCTGTCATCACTGTCAGTTTTGTTCATGAGTTTTCCTTCTAAAGTCATTATGTACATCATATCCTGTCATCACTGTCAGTTTTGTTCATGAGTGTTGCTTCTAAAGTCATTATGTACATCATATCCTGTCATCACTGTCAGTTTTGTTCATGAGTGTTGCTTCTAAAGTCATTATGTACATCATATCCTGTCATCACTGTCAGTTTTGTTCATGAGTGTTCCTTCTAAAGTCATTATGTACATCATATCCTGTCATCACTGTCAGTTTTGTTCATGAGTGTTGCTTCTAAAGTCATTATGTACATCATATCCTGTCATCACTGTCAGTTTTGTTCATGAGTGTTGCTTCTAAAGTCATTATGTACATCATATCCTGTCATCACTGTCAGTTTTGTTCATGAGTGTTGCTTCTAAAGTCATTATGTACATCATATCCTGTCATCACTGTCAGTTTTGTTCATGAGTGTTGCTTCTACAGTCATTATGTACATCATATCCTGTCATCACTGTCAGTTTTGTTCATGAGTGTTGCTTCTAAAGTCATTATGTACATCATATCCTGTCATCACTGTTCAGTTTTGTTCATGAGTCAGTTTTGTTCATGAGTCCTTCTAAAGTCATTATGTACATCATATCCTGTCATCACTGTCAGTTTTGTTCATGAGTTTTCCTTCTAAAGTCATTATGTACATCATATCCTGTCATCACTGTCAGTTTTGTTCATGAGTGTTGCTTCTAAAGTCATTATGTACATCATATCCTGTCATCACTGTCAGTTTTGTTCATGAGTGTTGCTTCTAAAGTCATTATGTACATCATATCCTGTCATCACTGTCAGTTTTGTTCATGAGTGTTCCTTCTAAAGTCATTATGTACATCATATCCTGTCATCACTGTCAGTTTTGTTCATGAGTGTTGCTTCTAAAGTCATTATGTACATCATATCCTGTCATCACTGTCAGTTTTGTTCATGAGTGTTGCTTCTAAAGTCATTATGTACATCATATCCTGTCATCACTGTCAGTTTTGTTCATGAGTGTTGCTTCTAAAGTCATTATGTACATCATATCCTGTCATCACAGTAATACCATAACACCCGAATCAAGAAAAACAAATAATGCGCAGTATTCGGTTCTCGACTTCGTCCATTGTCTGTTGACGTTAAAATTATATACTATAAAAATTTTCTTACTCTCATGATTTGAGATGTTATTCTTTTTAAGCGCTCTTAATATGAACCGAATAGTATGATACTTCATTTAAAAAAATTAATTTCGTACGTTTTGATGCTAGTCGTTTGTGTTATGCTGTGTAACAAAACATCGTGGCAGTCTTTAGTGCGTTGTTAACACCACAACTTACACCTGGTGCAACATGCTGAGAATCATATTAACGTACCTCGTCATGGATAATTGTTGTTGTTTTTTGTGCGATTTTGTGCTACACAATGGGTTACCTGTGCTCTGTCCGTCGCGGAAATCGAACCCAAGATTTTATTATAATTAGTGAAAAAGGAGGTTAGAATCACTCGTTTAATGCGTATTGTAGCAGTAACTGTTAAACTGTAATTAAAATGTTTAGTTTTTTCTGATCAATGACACACAAATTTAATAAATGACGTAGTTATAAAAAATAATTTGATAGATTTGAAGATTTTGGCTTTGAAAAGCATAATATATATATTACACATTTTGATTATGTGCTTTTACAATGACTTATATTGGTAGGTTAATATACAAACATAGATCAAGCCTAAACCGAAGCAGGCTGAATCTCTTGAAACATTATTGGGTTTACGGCCGAAAACGTCGCTAACATCTAGGGTTCTCAACGAATAAAACAATGCAGTCGAGTAAATATAAATAAGAACAGTAGCTTAAATTAGGTATAGACACTGCTGGTTTGATTTTCAGATCTGACTTATGTAGGTAGTTTGATTTGATCAGAATTTAATACTGACTAACTGTCTACGAACTTAAGAAAACGTGAAGAATGTCTGAAATTACGTCAGAAATAATCTGTTTAAGCCTTTTTATGATATCAAAAAACAATAAGAGGAGCTCATTCGGCACTAACACCCTCTAACTTATGGTCTATAGTTAAAGCATCTATATAGATTCCAATGACAGTATTTTTCTCGTTCTTGTGATATTTTATGTTGAACGAACGAGTTGTATGGACACCCTGTGGTGAGTGATAAGACCACGAGTACAAAGGACGTTAAAACTGATGGAGTATTACAGCATATCAAATTTGTCACGTTTTCATGGGATAATAGTGAGTATGTGAAACTAATTAAAGGCAGTGTCCATTAGAGGCCGCTGGTGCATAAATGTAAGAACAGCAAGCAGAGATTAAACAATGCAGACCATTAGAGATGTAGTAATCCAACGCCCAACATCTAAGCCAAATTATACCATAATTCTCTTCGGCCCTGTGACTGATAAAACTTCTCATCTGTTTATATAATGAACATATTGGGTTAGTAATGGGACTTCCTGTAAAGGGCGCCGAACAACTCAGTTTGACGTCAGTTTTGCTGGCTTTTATAAAAGTGGATACACGTGTGTTTGTAAATTTGGGTTTTCGAGTTAGACTATTGTTTTACGTCCCATTCCGTGGAATAAATTAATAGAAAGAAAGACGTAGGGTTTCCCACAGAGGTATTAACGCGTTAAAAGATTCAACCTGAATATTTAATGTAGTTTTTCATACTTAGGTTTTATACCTGAACTTCAGGATGTGATATTCCCCACGTTAATGTTAAACTCGAGATTTTTATTTTCTTTAATTATTGGTGAATAAATTACAATACAAAAATGTTTACCCAATCTGAAAATTTACCTGAGAAACGTTTGAACAGAATAGATGTTCCTTCTTTTTCGAGTCGGTAGTAGTGAAAGAGCTCGTGCCTATAATTTGAATCCAATGATTCATGGTTTGCAGTTCATTGCTGCAAAAGCGCATTCTGTCCTTGGGGCCATGGGCGCCTTGCCTTGTATGAGCTGCAGTTAAACCAACAGACTAAGGAAGATAATTAACAAACAACATTCAGCGCTATCTTTTGACCTATTATTGTGTGACCGAATGGTGCGATTTAACTATTTTTTACTGATATGTTTTTCAGTAGTACATATTACTATTCTCAAACGTCTACACAAATCTACATTTTTGAGGATAGTAATATGTTTGTTTGTTTGTTTTTATAATTTCGCGCAAAGCTACTCGAGAGCTATCTACGCTAAGCTCTCTCGAATTTTGCAGTGTAAGAATAGATAGAAGGCAGCTAGTCATCTCCACCCACTGCCAACTCTTGGGCTACTCTTTTACCAATGAATGGTGGGATTGATCGTCACGTTATAATGCCACCACGGCTGTAAGGGCGAGCATGTTTGGTGCGACGGGGATTCAAACCCGCGACCCTCAGAATACGAGTCGAACATCTTAACCCACCTGGCCATGCCGGGCCTAGTAATATGTACTACTGAAAAACATACCAGTAAAAATAGATAATACAATACATAGTATAATTACATGATGGCGTATCAGAACGTAATTTACCACGAATCCACTGGCCAGGTGGTCTAAGGCGTTTGATTCGTAATCTGAGGGTCGAGAGCTTGAATCCCCGTCGCACCAAACATGCTCGCCTTTTCAGCCGTGGGGGCGTTATAATGTGTCGGTCAATCCCACTATTCGTTTGTAAAAGAGTAGCCCAAGAGTTGGCGGTGGGTAATGATGAATAGCTGCTTTCCCTCTAGTCTTATATTGCTTAAGGCCCGGCATGGCCAGGTGGGTTTAGACGTGCGACTCGTAATCTGAGTTTTGTTACATTAAAACTATTTCTTATCGTTTTAGGATATGTTTGTGCACATTATAGGTATGCTTGTTTTGGAATTTCGCACAAAGCTACTCGAGGTCTATCTGTGCTTGCCGTCCCTATTTTAGCAGTGTAAGACTAGAGGGAAGGCAGCTAGTCATCACCACCCACCGCCAACTCTTGGGCTACTCTTTTACCAACGAATAGTGGGATTGACCGTAACATTATGCACCCCTACGGCTGGGAGAGCGAGCATGTTAACGCAAGCGCGGGCGCGAACCCGCGATCCTCGGATTACGAGTCGCACGCCTTACGCGCTTGGCCATGCCAGGCCTGTATAGGTATGCAAAACAGTTTTGCTTCTAGGTTTTCGATAACACTATGTAACAAAATTTTCACTTTTTCTTGTTCCTGGGCAGAAAGTGTTATTTCCCAATTGCTTATGCCTAAATTAAATGGAAAATATATATTTTTATTTTCAAACTTCTTTGCCTTTGTGACCTGGGTAATAAAATTTTCAATTTTATCCATTTTTTCAGAACATTCCAGCTAGATTCAGTGATGAGTAGCTGATAGAGAATTTTCAAGAACCTTTTAGAATTTTCTAGAACTTTCCATAGTAATATATATACGGGGGCTCACCACTTACCACTTCAGTTTAGTTCTAGCTTCCTAAGTGAGCACATAGATCTATCTGATTTTATCAGACATGGCATCAAGAAGCTGCAAGTATTCTCCAGACGCATTCTGCTATGTATGTGGCCAAATTAGCAAGACAAGAGCAAAACAGTATTCTGTGACACTGTCTGCTAAAATGTGTGAAGCCTACAAGGCATATTTCGGCATACCTGTCGGGGATCAATACAAACCCTGGGCACCTCGTTTTACCTTCGAGCACTGCAAAAAAACTATAGAAGATAAGACGGACAATTTTTGCTTGCTTGAATAGTAAGATTTTATATTATACAAACTTTAGACCTTTTAAAATTTAAATCTATTTTAATTTATTTTTTTAATTTCCAATAGCACAGAAAAAAATATCACATATAAAATATTTTGCATGAACCTCTTAAACATTGGTTGTGGATGAAATAAGTTTATTTTTCATAATAACAATTTTATTTTGCTCTTTTGCAGGATGGTACAGAGGGGAAAAGAGAACCATGAAGTTCGCTATTCCAAGAATTTGGCATGAACCCACTGACCGCTCAAGCAATTGCTACTTCTGCATGGTGGACCCTTCCAAACGTCGGGCTGGCAAGAATGCATCTGCTATCATGTATCCGGACCTTCCATCATCCGTCGCCCCAGTGCCACACTACCCTGAGCTCCCTGTACCCACTCCGCCAGAGAGAAAGCAGCCATCCTCAGAAGAGAGCAGCTAATCAGAAGAGGAGGTAGATGTTGAAGAAAACATGATGGGAAGCTATATTTGGGAGCTGATTCGTGAAAGTGATTTACATTACAGTCGCACAAATACATGTAAACCTTGATTCATATGTTGTTTTATTCAAACCTTATGTAAATGAAAATGTGCAAATTTGCCCATTTTTACATAGAAAATAGGTTAATTTCTAAGTTTCATTATCCAGGTCACAAAAGCAAAGTTTGAAGGGAATAATGGTCATTTTCTGTACTTTTACAACATAAGCAATTAAGAAATAACACATACTATCCAGGAACAAAATTTGTGTTACATAGTGTAATTGAACGGTTGTAATATACTGCTTGTGTGATTAGTCTGTTGTTTTTTTTTTACTGTAAGCATGTCATTTTAACATTGAAAACATTAAAAGAAAGGATATACGGTATACTAGTATATATAATTTAGAATAAAACTGACATACATATTTTTAGCCACGAAACTACATTTCAAATATACGAAACTGATTTGTCTGGTTTGTTTCGAATTTCTCGCAAAGCTACACGAGGGCTATTTGTACTAGCCGTCCCTAATTTTGCAGTGTAATACTAGAGGGAAGGCAGCTAGTCATTATCACCCACCGCTAACTCTTGGGCTACTCTTTTATCAACGTATAGTGGGATTGATCGTAACATTATAACGCCCCCACGACTGAAAGGCAAGCATGTTTGGTGTGACAGGGATTCGATTTCGCGACCCTCGGATTACGAGTCGAGTGCCTTAACCACCTGGTCATTCCGGGCCTACGAAACTGAAGGTTACATGTCATAAGGCGATAGATTTATTGAAATCGTCATCGGACGTCGTTGTTGTGAATTATTAATTAATGCGAAAATAAATTATTCATATGTTATGAAAAAATGTATATTTTGTATCGTCTAATTTTAGTAATTTTAAATTTACGTTAACTAGAATATAATGCTTTTTTTCAAACTCTATAATAATATACACTTTTCCAGATCCATCTATCTAAAGACGTCACCTAGTGAGTCAGCGATAAGTTTACATACTTACAACGCTAAAACCCGGAACTCGATTCCGCGTGGTGGCATTGTGCAGATATTCTAGTGTGTAAATGTGCGCTTGAAGAAGCGATTAAAACATTCTATAGACATCGGACAGACGAGGACTTGGTCCAGAGTAAAGCGGGTAAATTTGTTTTACTGTTTTTTTATTCAAAACATATGGCGTTTAACCGCTTTTAATTTAACCCTAAACGTCTAACCTTTGACTTGGCCTGATGGTTAGCGTGCCGGGCTGTGAATCCGAAGGTTCTTGTTTGTGTACTGTTGTCCTACTGTAAATACGGACGATAGTAAAATTCTGTCATGTAATTAGAATAGCCCAAGAATTGGCAGTGGGTGTTGCTGACTAGATACCTTCCACCTAGTGTATCAGTTAAAAATTACCGAGGACTGTTCAGAGTTAGCCCTTGTAGCAAGTATAAAAACTATCAAATAAACTCTTAATGAATACTATGCCATTGCGAAACTTGGACCTTTAACTATCATAAAGTTTAATTTACTTAATTTGTTCGATTTTTATCACTATAACTCAGTTAAATGAAAACAATAACCTAAAAAAACAACAAAATGAATAAGGTAACACATAAATTCGACCTGGTTTTTCTCCATCGTCAGGGAAAGTTATGAAATGAGAATTTGTAGCACACAGTTGTCCAGAGCTGAAGGCTAATATTACGCACACTGGTTGTTGCATACTATTTGGATTAAGTCTTATTATTTATATATATAATATCTGATAACTTACTAAAGTCACATCTTTGGGCTAAATTAGAACAGCGTTTCCTTTAACAAAGCAAAGGTGCAATTTTTTGGAGGTAAAAGTCTATAATTGTTTTCTTTCCGTGTGTTATGTGGAAAACAATTGTTCGCTATACCTTTAATGTACCTCGTAATCACATTGACCTATATATGTATAGACATTGTTTAAAAACAACGTACTAAAGTTATGGACGCTTAAAAGTGTTTAACACTCCTACGAAAAGTGGGGCCTAATAGGCCCCAGAGCAACTTGAAAGGTTATTAATATTAGGCTAATAATTTTGCATTTAAATGAAATTGCCATTTAAATCCATTAATGAATGGATTAACGAGATTCCCACTGTCCCTATCTACTATCTAGCGAAACCACAGCCAGGGGAACGGGCTTGGAGAAATCAGGACTAGAAACGTCTTTTCGTAGGAGTGTTAAGAAAACAACTGTGTTTGAAGGCATTTTTGGTTTTTGCCTCACTTGATTATATACCATTTTCCAATGTAACGCATAGTTAAGACATTGCGCATGCGTACGTTCACTTCTCAGCGTATTTCTTTATAACACAACATTTTTTTTGTGTTGTGTTTGTTTATCAAGTATAGGTTAGATCTAAACATTTAATATGTTTATAGCTCCAGGCATTAACTTTTATCGTCACCGTTTTCAAGTTATTTCTATCTAAAGAACAACGACATGTTTTAACCCTTTTCAAACAACAACTGGTATCCGTACAGATAAACGCCAGTCGTTGAGATTGCGCACAAAGTGTAATTGTATCTCTCGGAATTTCTAGACCGCGAGCGTAAGTTTCTCCCAACTGCCAATAGCTTCGAAAAAACGATGATAGATGGCGATGAAAATTATATACATTCCGATAAACTCTAACAGCGATTAAAGTCGACGAAAGGCTTCGAACTCTGCTATAGAAAGTTATTTCGTGGTTTTAAAAAAAAAACCACCCTGGCCTAATAACGCCCAATGATCCGCGAAACCAGTTATTTCAAAAAAGAACTGCAGCGTTGTTGAGCAAAAACGAAAGAGACGTGGTCAACTGGCCCAACTATTGTTCCATATTTTTACTTTGGTTATCTTAATGGCCTTATTCCTTTGTTATAAAGTTGTAAAAAGATATTGGGATAAAAACTATGAAATTGAACAGGCGTGTCTAGTACGCAACAGATATTTTCTGAGGTAAATAACAGTATGTATATATACGAGTCGTAAAATAACAATTCTACGTGATTTTAAAGCTTTTTTCTCCTGCAAAGTCAGACTGAACCACTTAATTACTTATTAACTGGCATAATTTTCCAACTGAAAGCTTTTATTGTGTGTTGCGAAATTATAAAACTAATAATGCTGAAGCTAAAATATTGGGTTTGTTGGGCTAAAAAAAAAATGCCAAAAACATATAAAATCATAAATGTTACCAAATTTACACGTTGTTAGATCAGTTATCAGTAATGCCTGTTAAAAAAGATTTATGATTTGGTATCAAGAACAAAATACTAATTATTGAAACGTACTCTTTAAATCCTGTTCCTCCCAGTGGTGCCACGGTGTGATTGCGGACTTCCAACGCTAGAAACTGGGTTTCGATACCCATGATAGGCAGAGCACAAATTGCCCCTTGTGTAGATCTGTGGTTAATTTCAAACAAACAACAATAAACATGCTTGCTCTTACTGCTATGGAGGCGAAAAGTCTGAGGCTTATGAACACTAAAATTGGATTTCGATACCTGTGGTTGACGCAGCACAGATAGTCGGTCTATCACGTAGTGTTTTGTGCTTAACTACAAAGTTCAACAAAGCTAATATACGAACACCGAATTTTATGAATTATACATCATGCAAAATTTCATCACGTGAATAAAGTATTTTATGTAATATAATTTTATTAAATACACCATAAAACGATATCCCAAAAGATAGTAGAAATGACACTTGTTTGTGGTTAAACACAAGGCTATAACATTGAGCTATTTGTGCTCTGCCAATATGGGTATCAAAACCCAGTTTCTAGCGTTGGAAGTCCGCAGACATTTTGCTGTTCTACTGGGAATGGGAGAGTATTTGTAGGTTTTGGTTTGTTTTGAATTTCGCGCATAGTTACACGAGAGCTATCTGCGCTAGCCGTCCTTAATTTAGCAGTATAAGACTAGAGGGAAGGCAGCTAGTCATCACCACCCACCGCCAACTTTTGGACTACTCTTTTACTAACGAATAGTGGGATTGATTATGACATTATGACGCTCTCACAGCTGAAAGGGCGAGCATGTTTGGTGCCACGGGGATTCGAACCCACGACCCTCACATTATGAGACGATTGCCCTATCCACCTGGTCATGGCGGGCCTGGTATTTGTAAGAGGTTGCATATTACTTTAAGACCTTGTTAATCCTTTCAATCATAGACTCAATGAGTTTTGTTTGCTGAATTTTTTAAAGTACACGATGGTTATTTGTGCTATACTGAAACCCGGTTGTTAGCGTTATAAGGTCGAAGCAGTATTTGTGACCAAAGAAGTCTGATTTAATTAAATGTTACATATGTACGTATTTTACCTAAGTTCAAAAATGAAAAAAAATAAATGTCTTCCTCTGAGACAGCAGTAAGTCTACGGATTTACAACACTAAAATTGTGGGTTCGATCCTCTTCGGCAGACACAGCAAATAGCCCGATGTTGCTCAGCTATAAGAAAAACACATGACGGTAAACGTTTACATCAAATTCTCTTAAATACTTAAATTATTTTGATAGTAATAACTCCTGGAGATACTGACTTGTGATAGCAGTCCATTACTCATTCCATTGAAAAAAAGCACGATTAGCATATATTAACATAAATATAGAGCAAGTGTGTCCCGTAAATTTATGCTGATTCTATTTAGGTGTGTGTTTTAAGACCACGTGACGTTATTAAAATCTCTGCTAATAACGAGTGATTTAAAGCCAACATCAGCTGTTTCATAGTTTTTGTGAACCCAAGTGGTAAAATAAAATATACTCGCTTGAGTTTAACATGACAGTATCGCAACAATCATGTGAAACAAACTTGACAAAATCAATATGATTGATCTGAACTTTACGTTACAGTATCACTACCATCAAGTGAAATTCAACATGCAAAATAAACATCATTCATTTAGGCTTCACATGATAGTTTTACAACCACATCTGAGCTTTTATAGCGACATCAACACAGAAGTCTAGAGTACACGTGAAACACTGTAATATATTGCGCATGTTAAACAAACCAGAAACGTTAACTCAGCTAATAACCGGAGGTTTTTGGGTGTGTGTTTCCAAAATAGTTTGTGATAGTTGAGTCACAAAGAAAAGATGCAGATTTACATACGAGAACAAATGTTTAATGACATTCTTACGATTCAGAACGTAAACATGGATGTACCACAATACAATAAACAGCTACAGAAGTTATAGTTGGAGAAGTGATCCTGTGTTTAAATGTAGAAAGGCGTAAGACCAGCAAGAATGATGAAAAATTAATTAGGCAAACAAGTTCATTCTAAAAAGGACTCTAACCCCCATAAAGGACTCTAACCCCCTTACCCACTAATTTAGGCTACGGTATAAGCAAGGAATGCTAACTAAGGATGCCTCCAAGTTAAAATGTAAACATTAAACCTCACTTTACCCTTCGCGAAATTCAAGTTCGCATTTCACTACAACAATATAACACAATGTTTCACTATTCCCTAAAACAACTGATATGAGTTTTTATCGGTTCGAATGCAAATAACTTAATAAAACTATAGAGAACAGTCGAATGGCGTCTTTAAAATGAAAACTTAAAGTTAAATGTAATGTTACGAGAGTACTTTGGGTGTTCTCATGAGGTATAAAAACAGAAAAATACACTAAAGTTTTACCAGAAATCAATAGTGAGAAGTGTAAAAATTATCGTTGTGGAAAATAATGTTGAAATCCATGCATGTTTTATGTTGAAATCGGTGTACAGTCTGTGTAAAGATTTGTTCTCTCAGGTCCATAGAATATAACAACAAACTCAAGTTCCAGTCACAAGACAACTGTGATTAGTTGCTGGTAGATAAGCTGGCCAACAGGCAGCGAAAATCAAGAGTCTATTCACAGCTATTATATGATTCGTAGACAAGAGATCTTGTTTGTTGGTAGTTTAAGCACATAGCTACACAATGGACCATCTGTGCTCTGGCCACCACCAGTGTTGAAACCCGGTTTCTACCGTTGTATGTTCGCAGACATTCCGTTGTGCCACTGGGAAATATCTGACAAAAATAACTCGCTAGTTAACAACAAAGTTGTCATTCTCGGAACGGCTGATATGGGTATTAACACCTTTAATAATAAAGCAGAGAACTACGTTTCGACCTTCTTAGGTCATCTTCAAGTTAAAAAAGGGAGAGTTAGCACATGCCTTAAACGGGTATGGAATTGTAGGGGGCGTTGCAATTTGATGTTAGATTATTAATTTGTATAGGTATAAAGATGTTCCTTTATATTTATTTAATATTGGTTTGAGTTGTTGTGTAAGTAGGGATTCTTTGATTTTGCGTTTGTTTATATTTGCTTCCCTACTTAGTATCTGACTGTTTTCTCTGCTTTATAGGTAAAATTGTTAATACCCATACCAGCCTTCTGATATATATTTTTACTTCAAGTGGGTTTCTTGTCACCAAGAAAGTTGTCATTCCTGTAAGAGAAACAGATAAGCCAGTTTATAAATCTTAAATTAATCTAGGAAATAAAAGTTGTTTACTTGCTTGAGAATCGCTCTTTTCTATCAATAAAACTATGATTAAAATAAACCCCGCAAAGTTGAAATATTTACCGTTTAACTAAAGGAGTGGAAATCATACAATATCAACATTATTCACGCATGGAAGTGTCTGTTTACCATATATTTAAACAGGCGCTACTATAATTTCTATATTAACATATCTTTTCAACACCAACTGCTTTTCGAACTCCATGCGTTAATATTTTCAATACCTTTCTGAACTCCAGTCATTACGATCCCATCATTATTACCAAGAAGAAGTATCATTACAAGTCATTAAAAGTTATAACACTGTTGTACCTGTTTTTGCTTGTTAATTAGGGCTAACACTGTTGTACCTGTTTTTCTTGTTAATTAGGGCTTTTCGTTGTCACACACAAAGCTAGCAATGCGCTATCGGTGTTTTGCCCACCACAGGTATGGAAACCCGAATTTTAGCTTCGTAAGCTTACAGCCTTACCATCGAGCCACTAAGGGACATATTATCTGACTTTATTTATTTTTTTCTATTATGTACGTTTGTGTTAATACTAAGTACATAAATATATGTTGTTGTTTTTCAACCAGAACAATTTCTCACAGAAAGTGAAATCAAAATGATCTCTCTTATAAAACGTGTTCTGAATATTAACTTATCATTTTGATAATGTGTTTGGCCTGATTTACATTTGAGACTCCACTTTGTTTTTGTGTAATTATAAAACAACAGCATCGATAAACACTGATATAAATAGTTTAACTTATTTGAATTCGAAACAATTGGGTCATTGTAATACGTGCATATAATTCCAGATGTCGCTTTTTTCTAGTTAAACTGATTTTAATGATTTATGGAAATGACAGGATAAAACAAGAATAGAATTTAGAAACTGTCTTCTTAATAGAGACGTAAAAATACGTCATCAAAAACTTTTCTTTCAAGACATTCAGAATGTTTTATACAGGTTATTTGCAAATGCTCAGTTCATTCGATATACTTTGGAAGCAGTTACATTCTCGTAAATTAGACCAAAAGAAAATAAGGAAAACCCACCTTCTTTGCATCTGTAAGGCAAAGAATGCGATATGTCCAAAACTGGCCTGGCATGCCCAGCTGATTAGGGCGCTTGACTTTCAATTCGAAGGTTGCGGGTTAAAATCCCCAACCCAACAAACATTTTCTCCCTTTTAACCATAGGGACGTTACAAGGTTACAATCAATCCCACGATTCGTTGGTAAAATAGCAGCTCGAGAGTTTGTGGTGGGTGGTGATGATCAGTTGCCTTCCCTCTAGTCGTTCATTGCTAAATTTAGGACAGCTAAGGTAGATAGCCTTCGTGTAGCTTTGCGCGAAATTCAAACCAATGTCTAAAACTATCTTAGTAACATTTGCAGAGCTGTCACTACGATCTGTCTAAAAGTAATTTACTCTAGTGTCTGTTAAGCAATCTGTCTGACCTGTCTAAAACAACTTTATTAATATCTGAAGAACAGGGTTAGTGTGGTCACTAGTAACATCCGTAAGGCAGTCAGTTTTATCTAACAAGTACTACCTTTTTAGCACATGAACAAAGCATTAAACTCGACCTGTCCGACACTACTCTAGTGACATCCGTAAGACAGTCAGTTTTATCTAACAAGTACTACCTTTTTAGCACATGAACAAAGCATTAAACTCGACCTGTCCGACACTACTCTAGTGACATCCGTAAGGCAGTCAGTTTTATCTAACAAGTACTACCTTTTTAGCACATGAACAAAGCATTAAACTCGACCTGTCCGACACTACTCTAGTGACATCCGTAAGGCAGTCAGTTTTATCTAACAAGTACTACCTTTTTAGCACATGAACAAAGCATTAAACTCGACCTGTCCGACACTACTCTAGTGACATCCGTAAGGCAGTCAGTTTTATCTAACAAGTACTACCTTTTTAGCACATGAACAAAGCATTAAACTCGACCTGTCCGACACTACTCTAGTGACATCCGTAAGGCAATTAATGTGGTCTATTTGAATTCACTCAACTAGGATCTGAATAAGGTATTCAACGTGGACTGTCCGAAATTACTCAGGTAACACCTCTAAGATAATATGTGCACTACAGAAGTAACCTAATGTAAATTATATCATTGAAATGTGTTCTGTTTTCTTCAGGGTTTCAAATAAAATGCACGCTTTATAATTCTTTTTTTTTAAAAAAAACCTTCAAATTTTCTTAAGAAAGTAATATTAAATCCACCAAAGAATAATACGAAAACCACACATTCTGTGGTGTTTGTCAGTAATTTGCTTAACAACGTTATTTAAGAGTTATTCTTTTCTCTCCCTTCCACTGGTGGCTCAGCAGTAAACATTAAGGTTTAAAATGCCATAATTCGAGGTTCAATCCCTGTAGAGGAAAAGCGAAAAGAGCTATTATGTTGCTTTTCGATTGCCCCTCATTGGCACAAAAACACGTCTGCGGATTTACAGCGCTAGAAATAGGGGGTTCGATACCTGTGGTGGGCAGAGCACAGAAGACCGAAAGTGTAGCTTTGTGCTTAAACTACAAGCAAACAAACAAGGTTTTCGATTGAAAGCAACCGAGCAGTTAAACGTTCTGGCACACGTATATAAAAATAAATGTTTGTTCCACTCACCTTTCCTATGTCTACTAATTTCAACTACAGCTAGGGCTTTAATACGATCTGCCTAATTAGAAATGTAAAATAGTTACGAATAAGTATAATTAATTCCTATCACCCGTACGTAACCAACAAATACTCATAGTGTTGTAAACTTTATTCAAACATGACTACGAATTCCACATCGTATCTTTGAAGGAATATCCTTTACTAGCAGGCAAAGGAACAGAGAATTCCTAGAAATTCGATTGGTACTTTGTAAGAATGGCTATGAAACCGTAAAAAGCGTAACCATTTCAATTTCACGATGAATTTCACTGACACATAACACGATTTTTTTAATGTCCTTAGGCCCTAAAGAGAGTAGAAATGGCATGAAAATTATGCCCGTAAAAGTAATAAGACACGCTTTAGATTACGTTATAATGATCGCTTGAGGGAAGCGGTTGTTTCTGTTCAGCTTGTTCCTCAATATCCTCTATTTAGTATATCAAGCGATTCTTACTCTGTAGTGTTGTTTCTTTAATTTTAGAGGCGTGGTATTTATTCAACTGATATGTGTGTTTTGAAAGTGACAGATTTAGTGTTTTGTGATACAAGACAGAAAACTGCGTTTAATATGTGAAATAAAATTATTCTTCGACATTTCTAAGCTCAACAAAAATAATAACCATAAAGCTGAAATAATTTCGTTTATTTGTTTAGCGTAATTATACATATTGAGTTGCCTTAGTTTTATTCACAGCAGGGAATCGAACCACGGGTTTTAGGGTTGTAAGTCAGTAAACTTGCCACTGACCTACCGAAGGACTTGAAATAACAGATAAATTTGTTTTCGTCTCGAAAATGTATAAATGAAGTCGGTAAATTTAACCACGTGTTATTCTACGTTGTTAAGCCTATCTAATTTTGAACTACTCACCAGAGAAAAACTCGTTAATCAGCTACTCTTATAAAACACCCACATTTTAGAGAGAGGTATATTTTGTGTCATCACACAAGTTCAAACCCGGATCATTAATTCCACACCCAGATTTCTTCCACGAGGCCTCTCGAGGTAACTCGAACTTCAGTATTAGAAACACAAATTTATTTCTAGTTTGTTAAACGTTTTGGACCGTGTGTAGTTCAACAGTTTGCAAGCCTGGACAATTAATCTCGTGATTCCTTGTTTGCGACTCGACACCTCAAAAATGCAAATGCACTTTGAAGTTTACGTGGGTGCATTATATGAGTGACAACCAAATCCCACTATTCATATCGAACAAGTATAGCTCAAGAGTTGACGGCGGGATATGTCAACTAGCTGCCTTTTTTCTACCCCATCAGCTTAAAAGCTGGGATGGTTGTATTCCAGATAGCTTTTTTGTAACATTGGGTGAAACTGTGCAAAAAATAATACATTTGTCTGCCGAAAAGATTGTAAATTAGGACAAGCTACTGTAAAAATATAAGCTCTGTATTTTTAGCTATGGAGCTACTGTATCTTTGACAACCAATTACGCTATTATGCTTAAGAGCCTGGCATAACCAAGCGCGTAAGACGTGCGACTCGTAATCCGAGGGTCGCGAGTTCGCGCCCGCGTCGCGCTAAACATGCTCGTCCTCCCAGCCGTGGGGGCGTATAATGTGACGGTGAATCCCACTTTTCGTTGGTAAAAGAGTAGCCCAAGAGTTGGCGGTGGGTGGTGATGACTAGCTGCCTTCCCTCTAGTCTTACACTGCTAAATTAGGGACGGCTAGCACAGATAGCCCTCGAGTATCTTTGTGCGAAATTTCAAAACAAACAAACAATATTATGCTTAAAGCAGCTAAGCACCTTGTAGCGAATTCTATTGACTATTTGTTATTTTTTTGATTGGCAGTTTCGCACTTGGTATGCCTGAGCCTGAAAACATGAATAATAAAGTGGTATTGAGTGATTCTATTGAATATGGACTATTCCAGGAATCATGATTCCATCGAAAGGCCATCCACGCCAATTCCAGTGGCGTATCTTTTAAATCTCAAATAAGACAATAACTGATAAATTCTGAAAATATGATTTCATAAAGATTATTTTATGATCAAAATTAGTAATTAACCACAACTAGCGCACAGTTTAAGTATGTTTTATTATCTTATCACTAATGTTTCTTGTCGTTATATTATTCACCTAAGTTCTTTCCCTATCGAAAGTGACTCTCAAAATGAGTGAAAACAGCTTAGAAATTAGTTAGCAATATTCTGGAGTTTCTGTTTTTATGAGTAATTAGTCCTTTGCCTCCAGCTAGTACCGCGGTAAGGCTACGAATTTACAACGCAAATGTGGCTTTGCTATAAGAAAAACTCACATACACTATATGTCTTTTTCTGCTGATAGTGTCTCCCTCTAGGTGAATACAAGAAAAACTATTCAGAAATTAGATTCTGTAACCTTTAACACTCCTTCATTAAATGAAATGGCAATTTCATTTAAATACAAAATTATTAGCCTAATATTAATAACCTTTCAAGTTGCTCTGGGGCCTATTAGGCCCCACTTTTCGTAGGAGTGTTAAAGTCGTTGTCTTTAAATAAGTTAAGTTAACTACTTTTCTGCCAATAGTTTCGCTCTCTTGTAAAAAAATAAAAATATTTAGTAATTAAAATCTTATGTTTTTTAAAGACCAAGTCGATAATATAATGACTAAATTGGCCTTTTTCCCACGGATGAGTTGTTATGTTAGTGCTTCGAGCAATAAAAGTCATATCGTAATACACCCAGCAAAGGAAGAGTAGTCGTGACTGTTTAAATCAGTGTGTAAAAGTTCAAGGTTAACAAAATACAGAACCATACACCAAGTTAAGATTTTTCTTACCACGAACGCATCAATAATGTTTCCACATGACTGTCGGCGTCAAGTACAAATGTGGGTCAAAAGATATGAAACGAACGATTTGATTTTACATTTCTTTTGGAATTTAACCACAAAGCACCATAAAGGACTAGATTTGAGCTCATGAATTGAAGAGAAGGCAATAACTCAACATTGTCTTCCATTGTTGGATAACTGGGAATGATCACCATTCTTATAACGTTGTCATATTCCACTCCCACCCCATGCGGAGCGCGTTTTTGAGAGAAATCCAATTTTACTGCTGTTTTGACATTCATAACATTTACATCACCTTTAGAAAAACAGTACTTATTATTATTTGTTTGGTGAAAAATATCAACAAAGAATTACTATGCGCTTCTGGATTGATTTTGATTTGTTTGTTTTGAATTTCGCGCAAAGCTACTTGAGGGCTATTTGCGCTAGACGTCCCTAATTTAGTAGTGTAAGAGTAGAGGGAAGGCAGCCAGTCATCACCACCCACCACCAACTCTTGGGCTACTTTTTTAACCACCGAATAATGGGATTGACTGTCATATTATAACGCCTCTACTGCTGAAAGGGCGAGCATGTTTGGTGTGACAGGGATTAGAACCCGTGATCCTACTATTATGAGTCGAGCGCCCTCACCACTTGGTAATGTTGTTTATTGAAAAGTCACAATATGAGTTAAAATTACGGTTGTAATTATTGTTTTATCAATACTATAATCGATCGCTTGTTTAACTAGAATGCGAATTCTCCAAATGAAATAGATCTGTTTTGAAACAAGAAACAAATACCTTTATGTGCGTATGAAAAACTCGAGAATAAGGTTTTTGTAAAAATCATGACTTAACTAATTTTGAAATAAATATTTACCTGAAGACGGCGTAGGTATTTGTATGCTAACACTTGATGCATAAAATAGAAACAATACTGAGGATGGGTAGTGGAGTCCAATGTTTATAAATACCTTTATCTGTTTAATGTATAGCAAAACATTAGGTTGTTTGCCGTGTCTACTGCTGGTTATTTTAGCGTTATGAATCCGTTTACTTGCCGCTATTTTACCAGATGAATGTATATATATATATATATATATATATGTATTTACTCCAACACGTTTCTACAGTATTAAAAATGTTTTGCACTCGACTTAACGTAAGGTTTTTGTTTATTTGAAACACTGTATTACTGTAATTTTCTATCACGCTTTCCACGGTATTAATACTAAGCCTAGTTCGTCTGTTTGTTGTTATTCTTCAGAATATTCGCGCAAAATTCTTCAAGGACTTTCTACACTAGTCATTCCTAATTTTGATGGATCAGAGAGCAAGCAGGTAGTCAACAACACCCACGAGAAACTCTTGGGCTACTCCTGTCTGACCAAATAGTGGATTCAATTGTCACACTTATAACACTACAAATTGGGAAGCGTGATTTAGTAACGGGACGCAAATGCTAAAAAGTACAGATCCACAGTTCGGTAGACTAACCACTAATCCACGCTCAGCCCATCTGTTACGAAACTCGGGCATATGTTCAACATATATTACAACAAAGTTCGTTTACCCGTCCAAGTGAAGCTGTGTTGTTGTTGCTTTGCTGTTAAACGCAAACTTTTACAATTGACTATCTGCGCTGTGCCACAGCAGGAATTCAACCCATGAACTTTAGATTCATAAGCCTTCAAGCTTGAGGCTGAGCCATCGGTGGAAGGACGGGGAACGTGAAGAATTATTTGTTGACTCAAAAGTCGCAGGTAGTAGTCAGGTGGGCGGTGTCTTTTACATTTTTGGCACTGAGCCGGTTTTTTAACTCAAAGATATCCGGGAAGTTGTTTATTTAGTATTCACACTATGTCTCAAAGACAGGGTCAAGTTATGCCACAGCTTATCAGTGTTGGTAAGCTAATACGAAAAACAAAATTTTCTCCTTGTTGTCGTAACGTAAGTACGTTTGTTTTTTTTTAATGGTTGAGAAATGGCCTTTTTGCGTTACTTAATTTTGTAATTAATAATCTCTTATTTTCAAAATCCTGTTCAAGTGTGAGAAACTTAATTAGAAACTACTAACACAAATCACTTATTTTTGGGTGACCACTCTTAATTAGTTTCCACAAAGAAGTGCCGATTACTTCACAGAACCACTGATACATTAACAGTTTAGAAAACTATACGAGTTATTTTTGACAGTTGAGTATTTCGAGAACGAATATGGTGGTCCTTTTGGTGAGTTTTCCTTTTTTACATGTATATAAAATAAACAGTGTAAATGAAATACTGCAATTACAATACTTTGAAATTAGCAGTCCTTTCACGAGATGTACCCTTATTCTTTCTCGAAAGCGCTCGGGTTATAAGTCATTTTATTGTTTTATATTAAGACTTCTTGAACTTAAGCATTTTTTAATTTTTTTATATCACGAAGAGAACTATTGTTAATCAGAAATGGCCTGGTGGGCTTTAGCGTGCTTTAACTGCAGGTCTGCAAAAACTTCACACTTACAAATTATGCACTTGGTTGTACAGCAGAAGTGGTTAGGGCATTCAGCTCACAAACAGGACGTAGATCTAAACCCGTTAACCAAAAATGTTCGTTCTTTTCAATCATGGGGTGTTATAATGTTTAATTTAACTTCGTTATTCGTTTGTAAGAAACTAACCCAAATTTGACGGTGAGTGATGGTAACTAGCTGTCTTCCCTCTTGTTTTCCTACTTCAAAATTAGGGACGGCTAGCACAGTTAACCTTCGTGCAATTTTTGTTTTTCTCATATTATAGAGACGCTCACAAAATTCTAAATGCACTTCGCTCTTATGAGCTGTTTGATATTATTTATGATTGTTTCATTTCCTTTAACTCCACTTTATTATTAATTCGTCGCAAAGACGAGTTATTATAAAGATAAAAACAGAGGCTATTTAACAGGATTGTAGTTTTTCTTCCTTTATAAAGACATTCTATTGTATTTTATTTCTTTAGTAATATGTATTTGATATGGAAATGTTATTCTATTTTTGAGGAAAAATATGCATCTCTTACTAACGAGACCCGAAGAAGAAAGAAAGTGGCCGTTTCACCCTTGTATATGCATCTCTTACTAACGAGACCCGAAGAAGAAAGAAAGTGGCCGTTTCACCCTTGTATATGCATGTCTTACAAACGATACCTGAAGAAGAAAGGAAGTGGCCGTTTCTCCCTTATAATATTCCCTCCAGTGGCATAGCAGTATGTCTGCAGACTTACATTGCCAAAAGAGCGGGTTTCGATACTCGTGGTGGGCGTAATACAGATAGACCATTGTTCAGTTTTTACTTCATTCCAATCAATTAGGCTTATAATATCTAAAATGTGATTTACGAATTTATGGACTTCAACAAAATAACAATAACTTTGGACTTCAACAAAGTAACAATAACTTAACCTAATGAAAATGTTTGTTGAGACACTTTAATCACTTACAGCTTTCACATGTATATTTATTTCTTTTTCGCTTGATAAAAAAAAGACTTTTAAATACCATTTCAAGTGATAAGTTAAGCCTTAAAAAAGTACAAAAACTTATTCGCTATGATTGATATACACTATTGTTTCACAAACAAAAGACTAGGTCTAGAATCTGTTCTTTGTAGAATTGTTTACGTAAAGATAGCTTTTGATAGACATTAGTTCAGCAGGCTAACACTTTATCTATTGCGAAATTATTACTTGTAGTTTCTTTGATATTCTGTACACTAATGTTGTTGACCTCGATTAGTGTGAGGGGAGTTTATTGTAATTTATATGTCCGATTACCTGGTTGCCGTGAGGCACCTTTTCCTTTGGATGTCGTATACTATACCCTAGCAACATGAAGGTTTTCAGTGTTTACAGCATGGGCTCCTCAACAGAAATGTTTACCTATTCCATTTATGACGTGTATTTTAGTGTTAGTTACTTTAAGTGTACTTGATATACCATTCCTAAAGAAATAGGTTGTATGAAAACTATATGAACGCTTTAAATTTATTTATTCAATGACCCTTTTTTTTTTCAATTTTTAACGTTATAGTCTGTACACTTATTGTAGTTTTAACAATATGCTAGGTGGCGTGCAAGTAGCCTAAAGAAATATGAAGTCATTGGCGTGGTAGCAGTAGTTCAGATTAATTAATTAATCAGTTCTTTGAAGATTACCGCGCGTTTATTTTACTTTTAAATCACTGGCTTACAAAAAAGAAATTCTTTATTCTTATAGTGTCTACTAACGACACGTGCAAACTAAAATACACCCATAGCAAACTGAATATGCAGTAGTAGTGGTGTTATACTGTATGAGCCAATTCTTACAACTTCCAACAAGTTCGTAATACTTTTGTATAATGCATGGTTGTAATTTCTTTTTACTCTAATTTAACCTGCAGGTCTACGGAGCTGGGTCGATAGTATCCCAATAGATTCATGGGTTTATATACTTACCAATAAACCTGGAATTAACAGTGATATTACAAAAAAATATTTGTACTTTTGGTAATTACAATTAACTTGCGGCATATAAACTGTTCATTCTTTATGTCACTTTAAACTTGCCGTAGCTATTTGTGAATTTTTTTAAATATTTTCCTTGGACCCATTTGTTGCCTTGAATAGAAACCACCAATTTTTTTCAAATTTTTCAAATTTTAAAGACGATTAGACTTAGATTTGGAGATTTAAGTATTACTTAGACATTCAAATAATTAATTGTACAATGACAGCACATTCCCCTAGAGTAACTTCCCTCTAGTCTTACACTGCTTGGCCCGGCATGGCCAATCGTGTTAAGGCGTGCGACTCGTAATCTGAGTGTCGCGGGTTCGCATCCCCTTCGCGCCAAACATGCTCGCCCTTTCAGCCGTGGGGGCGTTATAAGTAACGGTCAATCCCACTATTCGTTGATAAAAGAGTAGCCCAAGAGTTGGCGGTGGGTGATGATGACTAGCTGCCTTCCCTCTAGTCTTACACTGCTAAATTAGGGACGGCTAGCACAGATAGCCCTCGAGTAGCTTTGTGCGAAATTCAAAACAAACAAAATTACACTGCTAAATTAGGGACGTGTAGCGCAGATAGACCTCGTGTAGCTTTGTGCGAAATTCAAAACAAATAAACAAACAAACCTCAAGAAAATATAAAAGCTTGATTTAGAAATACTGAAAGCGATGTAAGTGACATCCACATCTTTGCGATAAAAGGACACAAAATCTGTAAGTTTAGAACCCATAGTGACAACACCAATCTCATGTTTTTAAATAATTAGACTGTTTTGTCACAAAGCTCACAAAGACAGATTTAAGAATGGTCAAATTATGGATGTGGTTAAAGATGAGATAATCATTTATCTGTATAATGTTTTCCAATGGGATATTTATGTACGGGCTTTCAATATCAAAAGTGGCACAATGAACGTCGCTATAAAATTTTATTTCTTATACCTCATTTGAAAATTAAAACGTTTTTTTTCCGCGCTTTTTGATTAGTGGCGAAAGAAGTCTTCAAATAAAGAAAGCAGTTAAGGCATGATTGTAAGTTCCAATGGTTTCAACTGAATTATTTTCAGATTGGCAGTTAACTCACATAATTTATAATAATAAATAATAATATATTTAAACAATTCCGAAATCCATTATTGTAGAATAGCACACTAATTTTCAAAATTTACATTTTTTGAATGTGTTAAGAATAAGGCTTTAGGTATAATAAATAAAACATTTAGCCTAGGCCTAAGTATTGGAATTCGTCTAGGCCTAAGTATTGGAATTCGTCTGGGCCTAAGTATTGGAATTCGTCTGGGCCTAAGTATTGGAATTCGTCTGGGCCTAAGTATTGGAATTCGTTCTATATACCAAAGTTTTAGAAAAACCGTAAAAGATTTCTGCAGTTTGGTTTTAGAAAGTTTCAGATGTAGTTTCTCTGTATTTCTAAATTCACTTAAGATAGTTTTGCTTTTCCGTTTTTAATAATGTCAGCAATTGAACGATTTTGGGAAAATATGAAAAATACTTTGAATTGTAAAACTAGGTTAACCAAAAACCACACATGTACTTTGACCTCAAGTGCTAATGAAAACGACTTTTATGAAATTATAAGACCACATCAAAAACCTTTTTTAAAAAAATTATATATTTTCTTTATTCCTCAAAATACTAATTTAAATGTGAAATTTTGTGCAGGAAGTCAAGGTCGTCAAAAAGTTCGACAGTGGTGTTCAAAAAAATAAAAACATAATTGGAATCTGGCTCGGTTGTTTGTGATTAGGCACAAAACTTCATTGTTGTTAAACACAAAACTAAACTGCCCAACTACTGGAATCGAAAGCTGATTTCTAGCGTCTTAAGCCTGAAGATTAATGGAATGAAATGTAAGGGCAACAATAACTAAAAAAACCGTAGTAAATCAACCATCAATTATTTTTGAGTAAACCATAAACATCATAATTACAATAAAATGCACCTAAAACTAATATTATTTTACACTCCAAGCCTAGTTGAAATGTACTGAACCATACATTTGACTCATC
The DNA here is from genome assembly GCF_004210375.1 of Tachypleus tridentatus. Lineage (NCBI taxonomy): Eukaryota > Metazoa > Arthropoda > Merostomata > Xiphosura > Limulidae > Tachypleus > Tachypleus tridentatus. The sequence continues at coordinate 30,658,126 of NC_134828.1, read as the reverse complement.
CAAATAATGTAAGTAATAAACAAAAATAAAACACCCGATATAATTCTAAAGCCTACTCTTTTCACATTGAATAATATACTTACTTTAATAAAAACTCCAAGTTAAAGATAAACTGTCTTTTTCGAACTGCACTTACTTTTATTATTTGGTGATAATTATAGTTGTCGAATACCGCTTTGCATTTGATCAAAAACGGAAGAGAAACTTTTAGAATGGTCCAACATGGCCAGGTGGGTTAAGGCTTTCGACTCGTAATCTGAGGGCCGTGAGTTCGAATCCCCGTCACATCAAACGTGCTCACCCTTTCAGTCGTGAGGGCATTATAATGTGACGGTCAATCCCACTATTCGTTGGTAAAAGAGTAGCCCATCAGTTGGCGGTGGGTGGTGATGACTAACTGCCTTCCCTCTAGTCTTATACTGCTAAATTAGGGACGGCTATCGCAGATAGGCTTCGTGTAGCATAGCGCGAAATTCAAAAACGAGCAAATCAAACAAACAAACTTTTAGAGCATTAAAAGTAACTTGTAAACTGAAACTGCTTATCCGAGGCCACATTCTGTGAATATGAGATCATGTTATTATATGTAACATAATAATATTCGTAGTCGCAAATCACAAGACAGTCTTTTAAAGAATTTAAAAAAGATTTATGATGCTTATTTTGTGCCTACAGAAACATTCGTGTACCAACACAGCAATCTCTTAATTTCTGTGTTTCAGACTTGAACGTTGTCCTATCAAAATGAGCTTAACAAGGCTTAAAAAATCTTAATATTTAACAACGGTGTAATGGCACTATAAATCCATAATATTTCCGTGTTTGCGCTGTCTAATTTGTTTACTAACATTCTTTCATGTACATATTTATTGACGTACGCTGTTGTAAAGATACTGACACAATACTTCGCTAATTATAATTATTAATGAGCCAGACTCCACGGAACTTATGTGTAAATTTAATACAATCCATTCTTGGCAGGTGTTTGGGTAATTAAAAATGCAGAGTGCTATTCAGGGTTTACAAAGGTTAGAAAGCTGCCACAGACAGTCAGTTCTAATCGCTTGTAGTGGTCTGAATAAATTGAAGACTGCTAGATTTACTAATATGGAATATTGGTCTCTCTCTTCCCCTTCCCCGTCTTCAAATAAATTAATTCCAATTTCTTCTTTGAAACGTGCTGCAAACAAAACTCTGCACATCTGGCATTACATTCGTCCTTCACGACTGTAATTATAGAGTAATTAGAACTACAGGTTTGTTTGTTTGTTTTTTGAATTTCGCACAAAGCTACTCGAGAGCTATCTGCGCTAGCCGTCTCTAATTTAGCAGTGTAAGACTAGAGGGAAGGCAGCTAGTCATCACCACCCAATGCCAACTCTTGGGCTACTCTTTTACCAACTAAAAGTGGGATTGACCGTCACATTATGACGCTCTCACGGCTGAAAGGGCGAGCATGTTTAGCGCGACGGGGATGCGAACCCGCGACCCTCAGATTACGAGTCGCACGCCTTAACACGCTTGGCCATGCCGGGCCCGAACTACAGGCGAACAAGTGTATTTTGCACAGAAAACTCCATGCTAATGGACATGTTCCAACCTGTAAGTCGGTCATCACAACCATAAATGTAAAAAATTTGCTCTCGTTGTGCTTTAAGCGTTAACATTAAGATGAATAGCAATGAACAACAACAACACGTGATACGGAGTGATTAATCCCATTACTTGTTAGATGGACTGGCCAAGCTAGACGTCAACCTGGATAAAGTTCATTTTGTGGCCATGTTGCTGAAGTGGGTGCAGCGTTATGGTTTGGGCCTAAATTAGATAACTTTTCTTTGATTTACTAGTAACAACTACAAGAATTGCCGATTCTTTGTTGTATTGTAACGATCTAAAGTATATTATAACTCCTTAAATGGCGCAGGTCAGAAGGGAAAAAATCATCGTATTTCATTATAATCAAGAACCATTTCAAATCGAACGTATGATATAAAGTGTACACGAATTAATGACTTTTCTGAGGATATATACTAAACAGCAATGATTTGACGAAATAGACTGTGAATCTGTTTTGGATGGTTCATAATATATATCTAACCGAACTGCCTTGAAGTGTTTTAAAATGTCTGAAGTTCTCGTGAAGCGAACTGACTGTTTGTCCTATTATACCTTTAACAACAGGTTGCAAGTTTTAGGAACTAAAAATGAACCGCCTTCTCATCAAGATGTTTTTAAGCAGCGAAATAACACCCTCCCTTTCAAAATGTGATGTCTCACGAGTTGTGGTAAAACAGCACTTAGGAATTCTTGATGACGAAAAACCCACTTGAAATAAAAATGTATCTCAGAACGGCTGGTATGGGTATTAACACTTCGTACTGATAAGCAGAGAACAACGTTTCGACATTCCTAGGTCATCTTAAGGTTAATACCCATACCAGCCATTCTGAGATATTCAGAGGAATTCTGTTTTACCACTTCGATAAATACAGGGTATCCCCAAAAATGTATACGCACTTTTAATTATTATAAATACAATGTTTATTAAGATATATCAAGGTTTTATAATCTGAGTCTACGACGACAAGAGTAGAATCTTTTGAGTTATCGCAGGTGTTCGAACTGATGACCGTTCTGATCCAGGCACTGGTGATAACATAGACAGATGGAAATGCAAACTTCACGAATCATTTTACTTGGTATTTGGGTGCATTCTCTTTCAATTGCTGCTCTCAGCTCATTGATTGTTAGAGGTTTTGTGTTATACCCTTTATCTTTGACGTATCCCACAAAAAAAAAAAGTCCAGGGGTGTGAGGTTTGTTGAACGTGGGGGAAATTCAGTGCTACCTCTTCGCCCAATCCATGTGTTTGGCAAATGTTCGTCAAGATAAGCTCTTACATTACGATGGAAGTGGGGTGGTGCTCCAGCTTGCTGGAAATAAAACTCCTCATTTCCAAATTGTTCTCGAATGCGTGGCACGACAGATTCTTGCAGCAAGTTCAGATAAACAAGACTACTGGCTGTGTTTTCGAAAAAGAACGATCTAATTACGCCCAGCGCTGATAATCCATACCACACTGTAACCCTTGCTAAGTTTACGGGGTGTTCAACCGTAATATGCGAGTTCTGAGGTGCCCAGCAGGTGCAGTTGTAGCGATTAACTCAGCCATTTAAGTCAAATGTGGCCTCATCGCTCCAGACGATCTTGTTCGGAAACTGTGCATTCTCTACAGATTTTATCAGGTAGCACTCACAAAATTCAACTCTCCGGTCAGGATCATCTCCATTGTGGGCGTGGACTAATGCCAGAATAAAAGTTTTCCAATGAACATAATTATGTTGATTTTTGGATTCCTGTCTCACGAGCTGTTTGCCAAACAGATTTTCATGGAGGTCGGTGGAAACTTTCCAACAACTCTGCTTCTCGAGTGAGGCTGGTGGACGACCGCGGTCTTCCAAAACGCCCTTTATGGACGTCTTGAACAGATCCATGCGAGTAATGGTGAGTCGCGTTGGCGGATCTGTTTAAAACTCCCTTCTAAACCATCTTTACACTTCAGCTACGTTCTCACACTTCCAGTTGCACTTTAAGATACATTTTCTTTTTCAAGCCTTAGTCATGCTTCTGCCATTATTTCAAATCAGTTGCACCTGTAAAAAAAAAAGAAAGTTTAAGTAAGTTGTAATCATTCAAAGTGTACATACATGTTTTGCGACACCCTGTAGATGGCTGAATTATTCTGATGTGGCGTTAATATTGACGCAATAAAATCCGGTGACTTTTTTATCCTAAGCCATTCCAGTTCTTTTTCCCATCGTCTACAAATACATACATTCATAACACAACGTCACAAAATTTTTACTTTATTTCCCAATTGCTTATGTCTAAAATAAATGGAAAAGACCAATTTTTCTCTTCAAACTTTGCTTTTGTGAACAGGGTAATGAAACTTTCAAATTTATCTATTTTTCAGAACATTCCAGGTAGATTCAATGCTGAGTAGCTGATAGAGAATTTTCTCAAATTTGCAAGAATTTTCTGGAATGTTGTAGAACTTACGAAAATTTTCTAGAACTTTCCATAGTAATATATATATGGGGCTCACCACTCACCACTTCAGTTTCGTTCTAGCTGCCTAAGTGAACACATAGACCGATCTGATTTTATCAGAGATCGCATTAAAGAAGCTGCAAGCATTCTACAGACGCATTTTGGTATGTAAGTGGCCAATTTATCAAGACAAGAGCGAAAAACTACTCAGTGAGTGACAGCATCTGCTAAAATGTGTGAAGCCTACAAGGCATATTTCGGCATGCTCGCCTCTCACTATGAGAGATCGCAGGTTTGAATCCCCGTCACACCACCCTTTCAGCCGTGGAGACGTTATAATGTGTGATAAATCCCGCTATTCGTTGGTAAAATAGTAGCCCAAGAGTTGGCGGTGGGCGGTGATGACCAGCAGCTTTCCTTCTGCCTACACTGCTAAATTAGGGACGACTAACGCAGATGGCCTTCTTGTAGCTTTGAGCGAAATTAAAAAAAACAACCACTTTTCACTGAGGCTTTACGTAAAGACTCCAAGGACATAGACAAGGTAACGAGGTGGGTATTTCTGTGATTTCTTCTTTGTAGTTAACCACAAAGCTACACAATGGGGTATATGTGCCCTTCTCTCCCCAGACATTTTGTTGTGCCACTCATCGATTACGCCTGTTATATATAAATTTTGATTCCAAAGCTAAAGTCAGAAGATGTGGGATTATATGTTTCCGTCCACCATGATTCTTAAGCTTTTATCCAATTATAAAAACTTTAATTTTGTTCAACTGTGCTAATGACGGTAAGACCAGGAGTACGGTCTTAATAAAAAAAAAAGAAACAAAATAAACAGAGAAGGAAATGAATAGAAAAATATTGTGACTGAAGGGCAACAAGTCTTTGGCAGACAAAGACACCTGTTTTATAAACCAGAAATTAAAAAGCAATTTCGACGTATGATTAATGGAGAACGGCTGTTTTAAGACCGATTTATCGACCATTCGGAACTCTCTCGGCAGAAATATAATTAAAATATAACCTCCATATTAGCACCGTAAGCGTCGCTTTAAAAGACTGTGCTTATTGGAATCTCTTTTGCGTTGAGGTTTTACAATTTCTTTTAGTAAATTATAGGGTCCACGAGTAGAGACTGAAGAATAACTGTAACTTTGTAATAGCAATTTCCTTGATCTTTCCTAAAGCAATTAGACATTAATTATAATATAAAGGAGCGAGTGATGGACCTCATTGTTACTGTTGATGTCCTGTTAAATCAACATCAATGATATTGAAGCAGATACCATATCTGATCTCTAAGAAGCAGTGAAATGATGATTAGGTAAAGAATACGTACACTGAAGTTTATAGTTGAAAAATATATATAACCGAAGCCGTTTTGATAACCATATATCTCTTTAACTGTCTACCTGTTTATCCGTCTCTCTTCCTGTTTGTTGTTTCTAAGCTCATTACGTTTGTTTGAATTTCGCGCAAAGCTACACGAGGGTTATTTGCGCTAGTCGTCCCTAATTTAGCAGTGTAAGACTAGAGGGAAGGCAGCTAGTCATCACCACCCATCTCCAACTCTTGGGCTACACTTTAACCAACGAATAGTGGGATTGATCGTCACATTATAAAGCCTTCACGGCTGTTTGGTGCGACGGGGATTCGAACCCGTGAACCTCAGATTACGAGTCGAGTGCCTTAACTCACCTGGCCATACCGGGTCCAGCTCATTATGAGATGCAATGTCTGACAGTAGCCTTAAAAACAAATAGAAAGAAAAGAAAAACAGTTAAAATGGTTTCTGTTCACGTAAATCTACAAAGATATCAACCAAGTAAACACTATTGTGCTGTAAAATATTGTGTTATAAGTGATATTAATAAACATATGTGCATAAAATATGTATCTTCATGTTATAGTTGAAGGACTATAATATAATTTGAAATAAAGCTCAAGGTAACTGTGAAAAAAAACACACGAAAAATTAGCAAAATAAAGAACCAGGTTGAAACACACGAAAAATAATCAAAACAAAGAACCAGGTTGAAACACACGAAAAATAATAACCAAATAACAAAGAACCAGGTTAATCCCAAAATCAGAAAAACCATAAGAAAACCTCGTATGGGGAATGATTAAAATTGGGGATCTTGTTAAAATGAAACTCTGAGTAGATGTAAGAAATAAATACAACAGAAACGATTCAGGTGAAGAAGCACACTGATATAAAGCTCAGAGAACCTGTAACAAAAAAAAACACATAAGAAATTAGATCAAAAAAGAAGACCGGGTTCAAATAAATCTCTAAATATCTGTAAGTAATAAACAAAGACGAATGATTATAACGGAAGACTGGATTAAAATGAAGCTGTGGATAGTTGTGAGAAGCAAAATAAAAAGGAACAGTCAAGACTAGATAACGGAAGACTGGATTAAAATGAAGTTGTGGATAGTTGTGAGAAGCAAACTAAAGAGGAATAGTCAAGACTAGATAACGGAAGACTGGATTAAAATGAAGTTGTGGATAGTTGTGAGAAGCAAACTAAAGAGGAACAGTCAAGACTAGATAACGGAAAACTGGATTAAAATGAAGTTGTGGATAGTTGTGAGAAGCAAAATAAAAAGGAACAGTCAAGACTAGATAACGGAAGACTGGATTAAAATGAAGCTGTGGATAGTTGTGAGAAGCAAACTAAAGAGGAACAGTCAAGACTAGAATTATCAATATTTGTCAACTTAAATACTTGAATACATTAATATCAAGCACACAGATCGTAAATAAACATGAAAATGTGAATGTTTCATCGTCTCACATTTTTGAAAAAAAACAAAATTATTGATAGTATCATTCGTTTGACAGTTATATTTTGGTTGAGGCCCGGCATGGCCAGGTAGGTTAAGGGGTTCGATTCCCCTCGCTGGACTCAGCATCAAACATGCTCGACCTTTCAGCGGTGGGGGCGTATTATGTTACGGTCAATCCCACTGTTCGTTGGTAAAAGAGTAGTTCAAGAGTTGGCGGCGGGTGGTGATGACGAGCTGCCTTCCCTCTAGTATTACACTACTAAATTAGGGAAGACTAGCCCAGATAGCCTTCGTGCAGTTTTGCGCGAAATTCAAAGCAATTCACTTTATACATGACGTTTTCTTTGTAGTCACGTGGTGTTTCCGTCCACGGTTTCCGCGGATAACAGTAGCAATAAAATGTTAATAGCATCATTAAAGACAGTCAAAATCACTTTAACGCGCAGTGTTGATTTATGGCCATTTATTAGCAAAAACCAAATTCCTTTTCACAAGAAATCGAAATATATATACGTATATCTAATTTCATAAAATCACACAATATTATATGTAGCAGATAGAGAGGAAAAGGGGCAGTAAAAGGAACAAACTTTGTTCCTTTCAGAACAGAGCCATATTGGATTATCTTGTACTCACCGTGGAAAATCGAACCTAGGATTTTAGCGTTGTAAGTTTGTAGGCTTACAAATATTCCACCGGAAAAAAACTGATAAAATTTTGATGCTGGAGATATTAGTTTCAATACATTGGTGTGTCTTCATTCTGTGTCTTCTTCAGTGTCACTCATTGGTGTGTCTTCTCCAGTGTCACTCATTGGTGTGTCTTCTCCAGTGTCACTCATTAGTGTGTCTTCTCCAGTGTCACTCATTGGTGTGTCTTCTTAAGTGTCATTAATTTCTGCAATATCAAGACTCCTGACAGTTTGTTCCTTTTCGTGTGTTTCTTGTTTGTTTTTCTCTTTTCTTGATGAAGCCACCAACGCATAGCAATTTGCGTCAAACTCTGCAAACGCGAGGAACACTTCAAGTAGCTTATTTCATATGTTGTTTGCAGATGTAGAAAAGTAGTTTCACCTCGCACCAGAACGTGTTAGGTTCACACTACAAAGTTATAGCAACTTTGTCAGTAACTACGAGTTTATATTTTAAACTAGTTATTTGTGCTCATAAATCTTGCTGCAAATTATCTTTAATAACACCTATGAACTGACAGTGAGCTCAGCTTTTTTACATCATCCTTTCAGTTATGGAGCAATAAGCTGTATCCCCCCTATCTCTGAGCAGCTGTGCAGGTAAGTTTTGACTAAGGTGCAAGATTCCTGATTTACTTAAGAAAGGCACTAAAAGTTACCATTAATAACTAGCATTTTTTTACGTGGTCAGATTGTAAATATAATTGTAAGATATTGAAAGTTTTTTATGGTTTGCTTGTTTCTTTTGGGTGTTTGTGCAAAGGTTCACAAGAACTACTTGCACCAGTTGTCTCTAATTTTGAACATATATACTAAAAACAAGGCAGTCTATAAACAGCACTTGCCGTCAGTTGTAGAGGTACTCTAATCGAAAACAGAGGCTCAGTACGTTATACTAAAATTATGTAAGAAAGAGATTGGCTTGATTGCAAGGGCTCTTAGCTCAGCTGTAAGGAAAGCTTTAAACTAAAAATAGATAGTGCTGAGTGAAAAAATAAAGTAAATAAAACAAAACTGACATGTAGAGGAGAGCTTAACGTAGGAAATCAGTGCACATATAGTTATAAAACGGGATTAATTTTCATTATTGTAGCATCAGAAGTATAAGAATAGAATAGATAATTTTAGGACTGGTGGGAAGAGAAGATTTTGATATAAAGGAAATAACTGAAACTTTGATGATAAAAGTTTCTTTGAAAGACACGGTTATACGATATTTACTAGAAACAGAGTAATAAAGAGAGAAGAAAGAATGACTCTGTGTGTGAAATGTGAGTCACATCCTGCTGAACTTGAAAATATTAAGGATAACAGCAAGGAGATTGGATCCATTTGGGTTTCTGTTAGTGGATGTCAAGAGAAAAAGCTTTCAGTAGGAATTTGTTAGAAACTGATGAAATTAGTGAGAAACTTTACAGTGAGATTAAGATCTCGACTGTTAATGAAATCATAATTATGGGAGATTTTAATTTCAAACAAACTGAATGAGAAATTTTAAGAGTCAAACCATGGTGGAGAAAGGTTTCTGGAAATTGTTCAAGATGGATTTACTGCCTTTTAGTCGTGAACTGAAACATTCTTATAAGGCAATTTTATGCTGGTTGCTAGTGTGAACCGTAACATTTTTACTTGATTACTCTGTACGCTGTTAATACGAACCGTAACGTTTTTACGTAGCAACTCTGCTGAGCAAAATATATTATTTTTATGAAAATATTCCTGGAACCTCAGCACATTCATCCGACAGACTGTGAGATATATATATATATATATAACGATCATAAATTTACTTTTGAAATTTTCAAGTGGCTCCACCTTACTTTTGATAAGTAAAAAAATAAAATACCATTTTGTTTAAGATAGAAAAAGGCAACGAAGTTGTTTTTCCTCAAATGCACTCGTTCGTTTTGCTACACTCGGATACGGAAAAACAGCAATTTGAATAATTCATGTTTATAAAATTTGGGTTATTGCTATTGCCACAGGATGCCTGTTTTTTTCTATCTCAGTTATCACAAAAAAACATGAAACTGTCAGCATGTAAAAAACAACAGTTGGTTTGTTGTTTTCCACTTCAACCTATATATCTGAGAAAACGTGGTTTGGAAAATTCCGTGATTACAAAGGCTTTTGTTAATAGTATTTTTAATAACCGAAAACAATGAACACATCAGAGAAATTCATTTGCTATTGTTATTTAACACTGTAAATATTCATTTAGTGTTAGCACATTCTCCACATAAAAAAAAGCAGAGAGCCAGTGGCTATTTTCTATTCAGAGCAAATAACTGGAACAACAAGATAAAGGTAAGGGCAGCTAAAGCAATGTAATGTCTTTCAAGGTAAAACTGTATTCAAATAACTCAAGCCATACCCCTCCTCCCCCAAAGGTGCAGTGTAAACCTGTTTTATAGTAACATACACCTCCCTTACTAAAATTACCAAAGCGACATATTCATCTACACATTCTTTTGTTTTACATACATCAAAAAATACCCAACATTAACTCGAAAACGTTTATTACCTATACGTGTATCTTTTATACCTGGATAGGTGGTTACATTCGAAGTAATTGTCATCTCAGTTTATCTGAAAAGTTTCTAAATGTTTCTTCATTATTTTTAGTTTCAAATACGAAGTTTTCAAGCATTAAGAGTATTTGTTTGTTTGTTTTTTACAGAGCGACCCCTGTTGTCTAAATGATGATGTACTTGCTTTGTTTTTTGCAAATATATTTCGAAATTTCAATACTTAATTACTTTTAAGTTCACGGCCAGTAATGGTATTGTATAATATACACAACACTTTTTATGAGAATATGTAACTAAAATCATGAAAAGTTCACGCATTTACGAAAGACAGTATGTAAATTAGGATTTGAGATCATGTCTGAACAGATCCCGTCGAGTGCGTACTAAAAACATATTGTTTTACCTATTTTTATGTTGTCTAATAAGAAAATATAACAAATTAACAACATTTTCAGGAGAGGACGCTTTTTGTAATCTTCCCTGTACAATATTACAATTTAATATAGCAATAGTCAACTGACTATAGTTACATTTCTACAGGTGCACAAAAACTATATTGATGTGCCAACTGTCAGTTTTGTTATTTTACCACCTCTTAGTTTTCATTAATTTGTTGAGGCAAAATATATCTAAGTTCAATGACACCTGGGTTTAATTAACTAGTATATTAATATTAAGTGCCTGAATATCCTACACTACGGTTAATAGATCAAACATCTCAGTGTTACACACTACTGTTAATAGACCAAACATCTCAGTGTTACACACAACGATTAATAGATCAAACATCACAGTGTTACACACTACTGTTAATAGATCAAACATCTCAGTGCTATACACTACTGTTAATAGATCAAACACTCATTGTTCCTAATATTATCAGTAGATCAAATATTCAATGCCTTACCCTATGATTAATAGATATAACACCTCAGTGTCCCATACTACCACCACAAAGGAAAGCATAACGTTATATATTTCAGTATTTAACACAAATAATTTGATGTTCTATACAGATTGAAGATTTAAATCATTTTAGGTCACTCAGTTTGTTATTATCATTCACTTAAGTTTAAATTGTAAGAAATCATATTTTGAACATTGCTATTTACCTACGTTATATTTTGTGATACAAACAAAATAAAACCAGTGATTAATTATTGTGATATCATATTGTTAACTTCTTCGTTCTGGGTTAAATACAAAATAGGAATCTTATCCAAAGCTACCAATTAATTTTTAACACCATATAATTCTTATTTGGAGCTTGGTGTGACCTACTAGCTAGTGTGCTCGGACTACGAACCCGAGGGATCATAATTCGCTTTCCCTTAGAAACGCAACCTATATTCTTGGGATGAGGCCTGATAATCAAACATGACAATTCGGTCGAACTATATTACTATAATGTTTGGCAGTGGATGATGTTGACTCGGTGCCTTTTCTCTTGTCTGAGGTGATTAGGGGCGCTCGACACGTGATCTGAGGGTGGTTCTGTTGGAATCCCTGTCGCACCAACCATGCTAACCTTTTCAGCCGTGAAGATTTTAATACGCGACGGTCAGTTCCACTATTCGTTAGTAAAAGAGTAGCCCAAGACAAAACAAATTAAGGATGGCTAGCGTAAATACCCCTCGTGTAGCTTTGCGTGAAATTCAAAAACAAACCAAATTACGTTGTCTATCTGCTGAAGGGGCCTCGCATGGCCTAGCGCGTTAAGGCGTGCGCTTCGTAATCTGAGGGTCGCGGGTTCGGGCCCGAGTCGCGCCAAACATGCTCGCCCTCCCAGCCGTGGGGGCGTTATAATGTGACGGTCAATCCCACTATTCGTTGGTAAAAGAGTAGCCCAAGAGTTGGCGGTGGGTGGTGATGACTAGCTGCCTTCCCTCTAGTCTTACACTGCTAAATTAGGGACGGCTAGCACAGATAGCCCTCGAGTAGCTTTGTGCGAAATTCCAAAACAAACAAACAAACAAACTATCTGCTGAAAATTAAGTACGTTTATGTGCAGATAGTATCTTATCTTGCTTTATGCGAAAATTCTGAAATAGAAAAAACCATCTTTCTGCTTGAAGTAAAATTGCTTACACTGTGAACAAGGACAACTGCAGTTCGTCCTTCTTCTAGTCGTATATTTAAAGAATAAACATGTATCTTCAAAGATACTAGAAAGCATCATATCTTCCATCATCCTTGTTGAATTTTGAGACTTCATTGCATAGTATAAAATATTCTTTTACACAAAAAAACAACGCATATCTTTATGACCTTCACATGCGTTGACACATATACGTACGTCCACAGCGAAGGTCTTTTATCACACGATCTCCAAATCCTACAGTGATTACGGTAAAAATACAGAGGATCATGAAATTCTATTCACCAAGGTAGTAACATAGCCTTGAAATTCATTTCTTTCTACTTTAAATTATGGTGTATAATACTTGTATTACTGAACTATTCATTAATGTTCTGCGGTTTTATACCTTAGTCATTCTATTTTCTCTGGATCAATCTTCTTTACAGTAAAATATAACGTTGAAAAGTGGAAAGTAAACAGGTATGTTTCTGTCATTATTTAATGTATAATAGAGAGTTCTATTAGTTGTTATTTTTTACATTTTTTAACATCTGTGAATCGTAATTAAGTATTGCTTGAAATGTTTTGCTTTGTCTGGTGTCTATTTATTGTCTGTACCATTGGCTTAGTTACTTACTTAAAAGTAAAAAAAAAACTTCGAGCGCAGCTTTGTCCATGGTTTACGATACCCAGCCGTCGAGGTTTGTCCATGGTTTACGATACCCAGCCGTCGAGGTTTGTCCATGGTTTACGATACCTAGCCGTCGAGGTTTGTCCATGGTTTACGATACCAAGCCGTCGAGGTTTGTCCTAAAACATGTCAACACTTTTCTGATTTTTTGAAATGAAACTAATAGAAGCAGTTTGAGTACAACTGTTACATCTTATAGCGGCAACTAGTTAAAAACAGAGAATCTGTTTACGTCGTCACGGTTAGTAAATTCAAATACGTACGGCGTAAGTAAGCTATGTAAGACATAATTTTCTGTTCATGTGGTCCAACTAAAGTCTTATTCATGTCATAAAATTACGTTAGTCTTGTTTATTAATTTAATAAAGTTTCCTTACTGATAAAGTTTCCTTACTAATAAAGCCTGTTGGATTAATTGTTCTGCCAATAGTTGTGAATATTTTTAATACTTTTAAAATTAAAAAAAAATTAAGATATGTGTTAAAATACATGTTAATCTAAAGTTCCTCGAGTTTTTCTCATTTCGCTTGTATTGACCAAAGTTAAGATTTGAGATTTTATTTATCGACTGTGCTATAATATCCCCAATAGCATCGTGGTAAGCTTACAGGCTTGATAAGCTAAAAAAACAAACAAACATGGTTTTGATACCCCTGGTGGACAGAACATAGGTAGCTCATTGTGTAGTTTTGCGCTATAATACACACAATTAGTACCATAATGGCTACTGTTCAGCAACAAGCACCGATCATTCTGTAAGATGTAGTTTTAATTCTAATATTCTCGTGCACTGCGAGTTCCAAAATATTTATCATTCAGGAGTTTCATTGCACTCAAATGATGGCCTCGTTTGGTTTGGTTTGAATTTCTCACAAAGCTACACGAGAGCTATCTGCGCTAGCCGTCCCTAATTTAGCAGTGTAAGACCAGAGGGAAGGCAGCTAGTCATCACCACCCACCGCCAACTCTTGAGCTACTCTTCTACCAACGAGTGATGGGATTGACCGTCATCTTATAACGTCCCCACGGCTGAAAGGGCGAGCATGTTTGGTGTGACGGGACTTCGAACCCACGAATTACATAAGTGATGGTTTAAGCAGTTATAACACTATAAAGCATGGGTGTCTTAAATACTTGTTGTTAAGGGATAACACTCTCGACTCTGACTCAGAAAAAGTCTTAGAGTAGAACTTCTATTAAAGTTTGTATAACAAAATCCATTTTTTAAAGTTTTTAAAAACAAACGGATATACAAATATAATGTAATGTGACCTTTCATGATAAATAATATTAGTACTTTTCTTTCACTTTATACCTTACGATGAGGCAGCATTCATTTGTGTGGACCAGTCAACGTTGGTAACTGTCGAATTTTAAAAGACGATTGCTAATGAAACTCACAATGTTTGGTGTCTTTTCCCGACGAATTAAAGATCTACAGACCATTTTTACTTCCAAGATAAAATAATCGTTGGCCATACATTTGTTTCTTTCTGTAGTAGGAAACCAATTATTGTTACTTGTCTGATGTTTTCCCAAAAAGACGGGACTTTGCACTCTAAGTTTGTGAGGCACTGGACCATTGTTTGTCCGACCAAACGACTGAATTGTCGGGGCGGAACACTCTTAGTTCTACCACCGTTAGACTTTGAGCCGCCTAGACTTGGATGACTTGTTTGTTTGTTGCATTTTTCCCCAAACCACTAGAGGACTATCTGCGTTGGCTGTCCTTAATTTATAACTTAAATACTTCTAACTCTTAGACTATTCTTTTACTGAGGAAAAGTGTGATTGACCGTCACGTTATAATGTCCTTACGACTGAAAGGTTGAGCATGTTCAGTGATGGGATCCGAGAGTCCTAATCATCAGGCTATGCCAGGGCGTCATCTGGAACGCGTATTTGACGAATGGCGAATCCGTTTCGCTGAAGGTATCAAGATTGACAGAACTTATGAAGAGATGGCAAAAGACGTGAGGATACTTAGATCAACATACACGTTATTTCACTTGAAAGTGGTTATGTTTTAAACTCACTAAAGTAAGCTTAATGAAATGACTGAAGAATTCGCAAGCTTTTAAAAGCACCCTTTCCATTTATTGCCGTGTATTTATGTAATTCGTTACGTTAGGGGGCCACAAATCTCGCGTTGCACTGCGAGAACTAGTTCCAAGACAGCAACAATGTTTGAAACGAGAAACTTTCTCCACATTTTCGCTTGTCCCGTAGAAGTAAGTTAACACTACTTATTTACAATGTGCTTATATAAAATTAATTTTAAAAAGAGGTCATCATAATTTAGAAATTAAATCACAATTTATTTAACATAATAACTGAAAAATTTCTAGATTAATTATCATTCTCTCGGAGAGTCCTAGGCAAGTGAAATTGTCTTTCAGCTACCAAATAAATAACCCAATAATCTCAAAGATATTTCTCGAGCTTTTTACCCTTTACTTACACTTTTGTCAAATAAACACGTTTTCCCTGTTAAAAGTTTCCCAAGAGGATGGGTTCAAATCCCCATCACACCAAACATGTTTGCCTTTCCAGCCGTGGAGGCGTTATAATATCACGGTCAATCCACTATTCGTTGGTAAAAGAGTAGCCCAAGAGTTGGAGGTGGATGGTGATGACTATCTGTCTTCCCTCTAGTTTTACACTGCAAAATTAGGAACGGCTAGCGCAGATAGCCCTTGTGTAGCTTTCCGCAAAATTACAAACAAATCAAAACCCAAGAGGATTGGGGATTTTTTTTAGAACATAAATGATCCCTCACACTGTTGCTCACATATTGATTTCTTTTCAGCGTTTTTATAATCTTATATGATCATACCTTGCAGACATGTTAGCCATGCTACCCTACAAGTTTTAAGCTTAATTTGTAAACGACTCATTGCCTATGTTTTGATAGTCCTTTTCCACATTGACTTACAGTATCAAAACCTTCTAGTAATGGAATACCAGTTTAACCTTTACACAATATGCAAAACATAGCGCTAGTCTTGTGTATATTAAATCTAATGCTGTCTCGTGGTTGAGCAATAAGCTTGAAGATTTTTGTTTCTGAAATTCTGGCTTCGACTGATTGACTAACATAGCACAGATGGCTCATTTTGTAGGATTTACAGATGTCTTTTCCAGCTATTTCCAGTAATACACTGCTTACCAGCTAACTGTAACTAACGAGATTCCATAGCACATTTCTATGACACATTTCTTTATAAACAACCATCACACTATTAAGTTGTGTTAATATCCTAAACATATATGAGGATCCTAACACAAAAGTTTAGGGTTGATATCTTAAAACGTGCATCAGGATCCTAACACGGGAGTTTAAGTAACAGTTTATCACTCGGTCATTGTACTTACTAGTCTTCAAGACTACAACCAATTAACAAACAACATGGTCATGGTTGAAGCGCTCTCACGTTGGATAAACTATGAAACCAACACAAAGAGTGGTTATCATCATTAGAACTTACTTATTTAACGTCTAAGACAGGTAATTATATTAGTTCATTAGAACTCACTGCTTTAGCTTCTAAAACAGATAATTATGAGGTCATTAGAAACAACTGCTTTAGCGTCCAAGACAGGTAATTATAATGTTGTTTTTTTCTGTTCCAATCATTTGGAGTATTTCAGTTTTGAATCAGACTAGTTATTTTATTTCATTCTTTATAATAATTTATACAAGGTTTTCCTTTGGTTTAATCAGACCAACATCTTTAACCAACCCTTTGATATCATCTTTATTACAATTTATTTTCATATTATCGTAGGCCCGGCATAGCCAGGTGGTTAAGACATCGACTCGTAATCTGAGGATCGCGGATTCGAGTCCCCCTTTTACCACTGGAAGCTCGGTAAACGATGTAAGATAGGGAATAAGTCAACAGATGTTAACAGGGAACAATGCTGTTTATTAAATGGGTGCATGCGTTCGTATACCTCCGCTACGGATAGATATATACACAAACGAATGGAATAACAAACTGAGCTCCGAAAGAAAATAAAACGTGTTTTCAAGTTGTTCCATTCCAGAAAAAAGTACGAATCAAACATGATCCAAATAAGTATATTTTAAACTACAACAACCAGTTTCAGCTCACCTGAGATCTCTAGAGAAATAACTTAAATAACATCACGGTTTTACCATTGGGTGATGTTAAAATATTAAAAGCTATTGAATTACCCTTCACACCAAACATGCTCGCCCTTTAGTGGGTGATGGTGATTAGCCGCCTTCCCTCTAGTCTTATACTGCTAAGTTAAGGACGACTAGTGCAGATGACACTCGTGTAGCTTTGTGCGAGATTCAAAACAAACCAAACCATATGTGAGAACCATTTCGATTCGATGCAAGTAGTTTAAAGAGGTACTTTAAAATGATGTGATCCATACAGTTAATATAGTTTTATCTGTAATCTGATATAGCATTGTTACGTATTATAAATTATCTCGAGCGACTCTCCGAGTTATTATGTTACGTATTACGAGTTCAAATAACCTGAAATTTTAATTTTTATTTAGAAATTAACTGAATGTTGATAGGTATCAAATTTATAATATTTTACCACAAGATTAATACACAAAGTTTCCCTCTGAACACAAATATATTTTAACATACAAACAACTTTATAATAATGGTTTTTATAAATAATGATTTATATACAAGAGTTTTACAAGATTACAAGCAACACTGAATATTTTATCTAGTCTGCAACTGAATATTTTATCCACGGTTCACGATGAGCGAATTAATTTGGAGTTGATATTGTTACAATTCGCTTAATAACTGGTCAGCTAATTCTCTATTCTTGACTGACCTCACGCGGTTTACAAGCTGATTTTTCTCCGACGTATCAGATTACTAACTAGTTTATATTCTTGGTTTAATTAACTAATAGTCTATCGTCTTCAGGGAGTTTCTAAGGAGGATTCTTTTTTTTTCTCATATTTGCGCAAAGCTTCAAAAAGACTATGTCTACTAACCCTTCTTAATTTCGAGCTGAAAGATAAGAGGAAGGGTTAAGCCGGGGTGTTTGTTTGTTTTGAATTACGCGCGAAGCTACATAAGAGCTATCTGCACTAGCTGTCTCTAATTTAGCAGTTTAAGACTAATGTCCGTCACACCAAACATACTCGTCCTCTCAACAGTGAGGGTGTTATAATGTGACGGTCAGTTTCACTATTCATTGGTAAAAGAGTATCCCAACAGTTGGTAGTGGGTAGTGATGGTTTGGTTTGCTTTGAATTTCGCGCAAAGATACAAGAGAGATATCTGCGCTAACCGTCCCTAATTTTGCAGTTTATGACTAGATGGAAGGCAGTTACTCATCACCACCCACCATCAACACTTGGGCTACTCTTTTAGCAACGAATAGTGGGAATGACCGTCACATTATAACGCCTCCACGGCTGAAAGGGCGAGCATGTTTGATATAACGGGGATTCAAACCGTGGCCCTCAGATTACGAGTCGATTGCTCTAACAACTTGGCCATGTCGGCCCTAAGCCTGGGGGCAATGAACACAATTTTTGATAAAAACATCTGTGGCCAATTAATAATAACAACATTTAACATTAGTTACATTTTCACAAAAACATAATGGTATTGTTTCACGTTCCTGAAAGTAGGTTTGAAAAAAACTTAAAACCTTGTTTACGTGGAAAGCTCCTGACAAGTCAATGGCGGGACCTAGGAAATGGACAACTACAGAAGGGTTGAATTTATTATTAACTACATTAAGATTGTTTCGTAGAATGTGACAAACTTTGTGTATTTTAAATTTAGAGTTATTGTTTCGAAGGACAAGTAACAAATAGAATTGTTTAACTATAGTTGAATTATTTCGTAGGATATCACCGAAACCGAATGTGTTTTAAACGCAGATTGTTTGGAAGGACATCATGAAAACCAAACGTGCTCTGAACAACGCCTTTTAAACTCAGATTGTTGTATAGTATGCTACAGAAACTATGCGCTTTACCCTCAGTGAAGGCCCGGCATGGCTAGGTGGTCAAGGCATTTGACTTGCGATTTGAGGGAAGCGGGTTCGAATCCCCGTCGCACCAAACATGCTTGCCCTTTCAGCCATGTCAATCATACTATTCGTTGGTGAAATAGTAGCCCAATAGTTGGCGGTAGGTTGTGATGACTAGCTGCCTTTCCTCCAGTCTTACACTGCTATATTAGGGATGGCTAGCGCAGATAGCCCTCGTGTATCTTTGCATGGAATTAAAAAATAAAACAAAAAAAACATCAATAAAATTGTTTCTTAAGGTATGACAAAAGCTGTATGGATGCATTTTTTACTTCAATGGAATTTATAGTTTCCATTTCGATGTGATACAGTCGTAGGATATAACAGTAATTAAAATATTTAACTCCAGTAAGATTTTTCCATACAATATGACATAAAATAAATGCTACTAACTTCATTGGATTTTGTAAGTTATGACAGAGAACTGAACATTTAAATTTTAAACAGATGGCAGGTGTTGAAAGTTTTATAAATCATTTTATTTTAGTGAAATGATATCGTAGATGTCGCTGGTGCTTAGGAACGTTGAATTTGCTTACAAATTTGGTCAAGAGGATGGCAACTCTAAGAAGTACAACTGACGAATTAATTATTAATATTCTACATTCTCTACGTTACAATACACGTGCCTATATTTGTATGAATAATCATTGGATTCGTGTCGTATAAAAAAAAATAAGAAAGTGAATTTCATGTGAGTCAGCTTATGTTCTTATATTTGTAAATATTCTCATGTGTCATAAACTTGTACATGTTTTTAAATTTATATTGCAAGAAGTCTTGGGGCATAAATTTTCTTTATCGTGTAGGTGTATTAATTACACCTTAAAGTCATAACGTTTCGTTATTCAGTTCATCTGAACATTGATTATCACCATATATTAAAATATCAACGAAAACCTAACGTCTGGACATCTTAGGTGCAGCTCCTAGGTAAAACAGGACAGTACTTATTATTTTAACTTGTTTCTTTATGCAGTAACTTATTTGTTTGTAGTTGAACACAAAGTTACATAATGGACTATCTGTGCTTTGTACATCAGTACTATCTAAACACGAAGAATAGGTCAGCAAACATACCGCTATGCCAATGAAGCCATGCATTAACCTTTAATTCTAATATATATATATATAAAGCCTAAATAAATGAGGTTTAAAACTATATTTTTCTTATAAGCTTCTTTCTTTTTCTTACTTGCATTTCAATACTTTTTACAAAAAAAATAATATTTTTTTATAAGTAAGGAACGTAACACATCTTAATTCGTCAGTTAGAAAATATTTTTTAATATTTATCACACATTGTGGAGAAGAGAAAATATAAAAAAATCTACATTTATATTTGTTTAACTTTCTTATGTAAGCATTCGACCACTTTCTTTAGGTCCAGCTCTCTTTTATTTTTCTCTTCACAATTGCTTAAGTTAAACAGTGAAAGAATGTGGTTCTATAACATAACGAATATAAGTAATTTAACTATGTTGTTTTATCCATATAACTTCCAAAAGATGAAATCTAGAGTTTGATTGTAATTTTAGGCAACCACGATTAGCTCATTCATTACGATTGTGGAACTACTTTGCCTAGCGTAATAATACATGTTGGATCTAATTTTTGTGGTGTCATAACACAATATGGAATTACATCTTCGGATGTAATAATATAACTTGGAACCTATTTTCTGGATCTGATTTCTATGGCGTAATAATTCATATTGGAATTACTTTTTGGAATACACTAGAGGAATTAACAAAAAATGCAAAAGTTTCACTGCAGTTCACGTTTGCGCTGCAGAGAAGACAAAAAGTACACACGAAAAGCTTCACTGAAGTATAAGGTGATACAGCAGGAAACCAACAAAATATTTATGAATTCAAGTGACAAGGGTTGACTCAGGAAACCATGGCTGTAAATTAACCTTCTATAAATTTAGTTTGAGTCTCCTAGAAATTTAGTTTCATCCAATTGAAAACATAACCGAGAACAACTGGCCTGGTTAAATTAATACGACAAACCTAAAGACGAAAAAAATTACTATCGTATCCTACATGTAAAGTCAGAGACTTAATAATACATCTAAAATCTAAACAATCATATCTTAGAACTCCTTGTTCATAACATGAACATTTACTTCAAACTTTCTTTTCTTAACATGATTATTTACTCCTTTCCTTGTTAGATTCATAAACCTAACATTTATGAATTCAGCAGCCATGTAATTTTCTTCTATGATGCCTTACTGTGTTATTTTCCGTTTCCTCCTTCAAACTTAATCCAAAATCCAAATCTTTTATAGATGTCGCTTAAGTCTAACAATGAGTTAAAAGTACAAAACATGCTATATTTCTTCCCTCTCTTTTCAAAGATAAAAACCAGGTCACTAAAGTTGTTTGCATTTCTTTAAACTGAAGTTTCTTTTAGTTGTTTTTATTTTGTGGTATTTGCAGCACAAAGTTTTTATAAACGTATATTATTATTCCTGAACATCTTAGCAGAGTCGCTGACCGAGGGTTAGCGCTTTGGAGAAGTAATCGAAAAGTTACAGACTAGGATCTCATTTTTGCTCTGTGTATTTGTCCCTTTGACCTAATAATTGCTTCATTTTATCAGCTGTTAAAGAGTTAAGAGCTTTAATTTGGTCTGACGCAAACTGGTTTCCTGTCCAGGAGAAATCTAATAAACATTTTGAAATACTTGTGGCCAGGTGTGCGTTTAAGACACAGGGGAGAACATAGTTAAACATACTGACCCTATGTGTCTTTAACACACGTAAAAACACAAAGTTAAACACACTAGTCCTATGTGTCTTCAAGACCCGAGGGGAACGTTATTAAACACATAACCATATATGTCGTCAAAACAAACAGAGAACCGTAGTTAAACATACTGACCCTATGTGTCTTTAACACACGTAAAAACACAAAGTTAAACACACTAGTCCTATGTGTCTTCAAGACCCGGGGGGAACGTTATTAAACACATAACCATATATGTCGTCAAAACAAACAGAGAACCGTAGTTAAACACATTAAGATTTTCTGCTCTTGAAGACAAGTAAATAATTTGAGATAACTGGAGTTATGTATTGTGGAGATTCGGTTTTTCAATAATTCGTTTTACTTTACTTGAAAATTGTTGGTGTTAACACATGTTAATTGTTATTGTTTCATAACCTCTTTCGTGGCTGATAAACTGTTGATGTTACTAAAACATGTTCTCAGTTGAATATTTTTAAAATATTACTATACAAATATTTTCAATTTTTGTAAATATTAAACTGAAAGGTTTTTCAACCTTTATTGTTATTAAACTGGTAGCTTCAACCTTTCTTAGATTTAAACGAAAGTTTCAACCTTTTTAGTATTAAACAGGAAGTTTCGATCTTTTGTTAACATTAAAATAATATAGAATTTCGACCTTTGTTAGTATTAATCAGGAAGTTTCGATCTTTTGTTAACATTAAAATAATATAGAATTTCGACCTTTGTTAGTATTAATCAGGAAGTTTCGATCTTTTGTTAACATTAAAATAATATAGAATTTCGACCTTTGTTAGTATTAATCAGGAAGTTTCGATCTTTTGTTAACATTAAAATAATATAGAATTTCGACCTTTGTTAGTATTAAACAGGAAGTTTCGATCTTTTGTTAACATTAAAATAATATAGAATTTCGACCTTTGTTAGTATTAAACAGGAAGTTTCGATCTTTTGTTAACATTAAAATAATATAAAATTTCGACCTTTGTTAGTATTAAGCCGGTAGCTTCAATCCTTCTTAGATTTAACCGAAAATGTCAACCTTTGTCAGATTAAACTGATATATTTAACCTTTGTTAGTGTTAAGTCAAGTGTTTTAACCTTTGGAATTTCAAATGCAAATGCATCTGAGTTTTACAAACAGTTTCATATATTTAAAGTGGCTTGCACGACTCTTGTTCAACTTGGGACAGAAATATAATTTTTATAAGAATATAAGACCAGATGCTTTAGCTAGATTTGAAAATGCATGTTAAACATCTCAGAGATGTTTTTTTTTTTAAATAACTCAGGTCTTTAAAATGGTTGTAGTCACGTAAGAACTTGAACGCTTGGTTTTGCACGTGCAAAAGGCCCGGCATGGCCAAGCGTGTTAAGGCGTGCGACTCGTAATCTGAGGGTCGCGGGTTTGCATCCCGGTCGCGACCAAACATGCTCGCCCTTTCAGCCGTGGGGGCGTTATAATGTGACGGTCAATCCCACTTTTCGTTGGTAAAAGAGTAGCCCAAGAGTTGGCGGTGGGTGGTGATGACTAGCTGCTTCCCTCTAGTCTTACACTGCTAAATTAGGGACGGCTAGCACAGATAGCCCTCGAGTAGCTTTGTGCGAAATTCCAAAACAAACAAGCACGTGCAACACAAGAGTTCGGCTGTTTCTTATTATGACAAACTAATGCGTTTCGAGGCCCACTTCTAACCTTCTTCCTATTCACCACAAATGTATTTCTGGAATTAATCATACGAACACCTGAAAAAAAGTTTATTTATATCCATCAGTTCATAGGATTTATATCGCTCCTTCATCTTTGATTCCAAACAACAAACACATACGGGACTTACGTGAGCTATAACATTTCACGTTAGAATACAATATGTGTTGTTCTAGTTATTTTCACAAACACCAAATCAAACAAATAAATAGCTTTTGTGACGCGCGGCTAAACTAGTCGTTTTGACCAGGCCTTTTGATATGGTGTTCGGTATTTAGTTTATAAATCCTGCATAATAATCATCCGATCTTAAATTGGTGTTTAACGACTACTATACTTAATAATACAGAAAAAAATTCAGACTAAAGAACAAAACACAAACTCACTTTGTAACTACACAGTGATGAAAAATTCACGTACCATCATGGTATTTGTATGTAACGCCCATGTTTTGATTTTTTTGAAAGTCGTTTTTGTACTTCACTATCTGTCTAATTATCTTTTATTACTGTAATTGGTTGGGTGTCATTAATCTTGGAAGTAATTCCGTTGTGACACTGTTTCGTGATAGCAATGGTGTACACTTCAAACACCTGTAAGGGCAGGATTTGGACAAACCATAGTGGTGCGTGACTTTTGTATCACCCTGTACATTTGCTAATATGATTAAAAGTATGAATATATTTATAGCACGAACTGATATCGCTTTCTGACTTGCTAATTAACAAGTTCTAGAGCTTTTTCTAGTCAGACCATTTGATGAAGTTGAACAGCAATGCTACTAGTCTGATTCGCTTTACGGCCAAGATTTAACAGTAAAGTCACTAGTTTGATTCGCTATAAATCCAAACGTTAACAGTCATATCACTAGTCTGATTCACTGTGTAATCAAAAACCAAAGCAATACTACTAATCCTATCCGCTATACAGCCAAAGATTAACTCTTATTCACTATACAGCCATAGATTAACAGTAATATCACTAGTCTGGTTCGCTGTATAGTCAAAAACAAAACAATGCTACTAATCTCATAGCTTCGTCATCTCTTGGCCAATAAAGGCTTAACTCCAGTTTTGGACTCAGGAAGTTAAACCCTTTCGATTCATGTATTTGATCACCCCTCAAGATCTCACAGATTAATAGACTCAAATCCTGCCTAAAAGAATTTAAGTGCTATGGCGATTTAGGATTCCCTCTTGTTTTTGGTAAAGCAGAAGGAAAAATGGTTAGAAAAATAAGGCCCACAAATAAAGAATCTCTTTGAGACCCATTTTGCCGGAAAAACTGTCATGGCTTGAAGACAGACCATTTTATATTTTGAATTTTATTTTCAGACGTTTAAAAAGCGTTCAAGAATTTATCTGTACTAATGTTAACGTCATCATCTGAGTGTATGTTAATCAGCCCAAATGCTGAGCTGTTGTACCCCTAAATCTCTGTAGAGGAAGGGATTGATTTGGTCGTGGAATGTGTAAAGAATCATAAATACAGTGTTAACTTAGCAGAATACCCTGTTTAACACATTATAGTTGTTGTTGTTTTGAATTAAGCACAAAGTTACACAATGGGCTATCTGTGCTCTGCCCATCACGGGTATCGAAACACGGTTTTTAGTGTTGTAAGTCCGCAGACATACCGCTAATCCACTGGGGGGCTAATACATTATAGACATATTTACGGTTTAATGAGATATGTTATCAAAAATTGCTTGATGTTGCTATGGTTAATCGTAAAGCTGTAACGTTTTCGGTTACTCCTGTGTACTTGTTGGAAAGGCAAGAGTTACAACACTGGTGTTACGAAACGCACAAGGAGTTACACGTAACGGTCAAACATATCGGTGACATTTTTGGAATTTGGAACAACTCATTAAGTAAGTTGCTACATTTCTATGCTTTCCTCACTAACTGCCATTCGACTATAAAATTAATTATTAGGCGCTTCAAATGTCTTGTCGTTCCTTGATGATCCTAAAAGATTGTCAACTTGTAACAGAACTGTATTATAAGTTTTGTTTGTTTGTTCTTTGAATTTCGCACAAAGCTACACGAGGGCTGTCTGCACCACCCATCCCTAGGTTACCAGTGTAAGACTAGAAGGAAGGCAGCTAGTCATCATGATTACGTGTCAAACGCCTAAACACACCTGTCCACTGTTTTATTAAGACGTGTACCACGAATGGATGTAAATCAAAAGTTATTCTAAAAATTATATACAAATTAAACAAATAATAAACCCGCAGATAAACGTGCAGGTTGTGTCAGGTTTAAGAGGAATCTATAGTTACAAGTGTGAAACACAAACTTTGTTCTTCTATATATATATATATATCAGTTAAAGAGGCAGAACTATTATGAATGAAATTAACACAGACTTTCAAGACCTGTACCCATTAGACAATAAAGTCAGTGCTGTGGTTGAACATTTTGTTGACAACCATGGTTTAAACCCAACACATGGCATCCAACGCCAAGGAAAACTTTATTGTTTGTCTAAATGAGTTGCCCCATCCAAATCTAACTTGGTAGTTCAAAATCAAACCAAATTTATTTGAAACTTTTCCGTATATCGAAAAATAAAAATATTTTATAGAATAACCCGTATGTTGTCACTGTAGTACTTTGGTGGTTTTTAAAATTAGGCCCAAAACTCGAGCGCTTACGAATAGTTCACTGTTCTAAATAGTTGATTTTGAACTTTAAATTCACACCACAACAAAATTCTACAATCCAAAAACCGTAAATGAAATATTTTGCCCATTAGATTCTTTTCAATAATAACTAAAATATACAGTGATATAACATCCAGCTACAATGCTAATAATAAAGATATTAGTGCTATCTAAATGTCTCGCTGTTATCTAATTCACACCACTTCACTGTGGGTTGTGGTTTTGGGGACTTGTTTTATTCTGAGGTCACTTTTATTTTTGTAACACTTTACTTCAATATACAGTAAAACTATTGTATAAATGGTTTTGATAGTTAACTGGATGAATGAATAACCCTGTTTATTACAATTTTAGAATAATTTTATCTTCATTCTTGTTCCACTAAGAAACACACCACAATTATGAACATTTTGGACCACCCATTCAACACATTCTGTTTTCCATTTAAGCCTGACAAATCGCCATTTTGAGTAAAAAACCGTAAGAATCAGTTTTTGGACGGCAGTGCCGCAAGAACGCACTCTTTTTGAACAGCAGTTCTGCTTGTTGTTAAGCTTATTTTGAACGGCAGTGCCGCTTATTTAGGACACGTTTCGAGGGGTAGCGCACCTTGGTTTTCTCGCGAGGCAAAACTTGTAAGTCTTGCCTGTTGTCAGACTCGAAGTGCATTGAAATTTGTTGTATAAACTTAAAATTAATCAGCAAATGTCTCGTTTGTCCCGATGAAACCTTAATGGCGAAGCATTAGCTTAAGTAAAAACAGTTATAGTTTCTGGAGTAATAGGTCGTGTTTTGTATACCATTTGTTAGCAATGAATACAGCTCTCCAGTTTGTACTAGAAATTCTAAACTGCCATTAAAACTGTTTTTCCCATAATTACAAAAGAGTTAGCAATATAAGCAGCAAATGAAGGGGATTTTTCCCTCTTACAGATGCAATCAGCTAGTTCTCTGCTGGTACAGCGGTAAGCCTACTAGATTTACAACGTTAAAATCAGGGGTTCGATTCCTCTTGGTGAACTCAGCAGATAGCCCGATGTGGCTTTGATATAAGAAAACGCACACGGACACACACACGTACAGTCAGCTAAACAAAAGAAAATGGTTCAACTGATGGATAAATTAATTGGAGGGATTACATGGATTCTGGAAGAACACAGATATAATTCTTGTTACATTAAGTGTCGATATTTCTACAGTTAGATGCACATAAATTGTGTCTATGCACGTGTGTATATTGTCTTCAGTATCAGTTTATGTTACAAATATTTGATTGACATAACACAATAAACCCGATAACAATAAGTGTTAGCAAATATTTCGATACGATTTTTTTTTAATATTAAAACATCTAAAAGATGAAAACAATCCCGATTTTTCTTGTCATGCAGTGTTTGTTTGAGCAGTCCAGGAGTGGAGCATATTATTAAAACCTTTCAACTGTTTATCTCTCATTACTTTAAAATATGGTTTTGGTGAACAATGATTAGTCTAACTAGATGCAAGTTGGCATCTTGTCTTTGAGAACCCGTTGAACCATATCGTGTTTGAGTGACTACTTGAAGCTCCCAGAGCTATTGGATAATCTATAAGTAATTTCGTCTTCTTTTTGTTTGCCAGAAAAGCCCCCCACTAGAACAGCGGTAAGTTTACGGAGTTCCAACGCTAAAATTAGTGGTTCGATTCCCCTCGGTGGGTTCAGCAGATAGCCCGATACGACTTTGCTATAAAAAAACACCCGAACCCTAATAATATTCATAAGCTAAGTCTGATTCCTGTAACTATGATCTTATACTGTTTATAAGCTAAGCTAGATTTATGTAACTATGATCGTATACTGCTTATAAGCTAAGTTTGGTTCCTTTAAGTACGATCTGGTCAGGGCCGGATTAAGGACTCAGGGTCACTGTCTGTATTTTGACTCTTGATTTTCGAAATTAGCTATTGACACGAATTAAATAATTAACTACAGTTTTACAGCTTAATACCCTGATCGTTTAGTCGTATTTACACGAAAATACTTTACACAGATTTAATTATGATAAACTTTTAATGTGCATTTGTGAAATTTAACACAAATAACCATCAGAAAAATTCCTTCAAAAGACGCTTTAGGAGAGTGAGTTTCAGCCGCTTCTGCACGTTAAAATTAAAAAACAACAACAACTTCAATCCAGAGTCGAGATAAACATTTCTTGTGCTTCGCTTTTGTGTTTCTTTTTCTATTTAAGTTAATGATATGATACGTCATAATTTTAGTTCAGCTGTGTTTGCAACGATACAAAATACGGGCTTGGAAGTAGCGTGTTACATCTGTTTATAATGTATCTATTTCAAACAACTAAATCACCACGTAATGACATCGTGATCCAGAAAATGAAAAAGGCGATAGGGCGTGAAAGACGGTAAAATTTAGGCTAAAATAACCACTCTTCGTTACATCTCATTTTCGTCGGGGGATATCGAAAAATAACTCAGATAAACAACAGAGATAAAATGTCATGTTTGAATGCTTATGATAAATCAGATCAGCCGTTTAAACGTAAAATAAATCTTTAATTGGTTGTTCACGAAGTGTCAGCACTTCGTTTGAACAAACGTTACACAGGTCTTACTTTGTTAACTTACTAATTGGTGTACACGTCATCTGGACGAAAGTTGGGTAATTCATGATTAATGAAAGGCTGTCTTAGGAGAAGAAAAGTTACTCACAAATAATTGTAAAAAACAACAACCAAAATCACAAAATTACACATAAAAACTGCAAAACATAAAATATGAAACCTCAAATTTTCATGTATCTTTGCATGGACCCAACAAACCTTCATGCCAAATTTGACGAAGATCCATCAGCATGGAGCAAAGTAGTGGTAAGAAGATCCATCAACATGGAGCAAAGTAGTGGTAAAAGAACGCTACATAAAAGCTACAAAACTGAAAATTTGTATGTATTTCCCCATGGACTCAACAAACTTTAATGCTAAATTTGGATCCATTTAGATGGAACAAAGTAGTTATTGTTTGTTGTTAAGTAAGAAACTGCACAAAGGGTTATATATGCCCTGCCCATCACGGATACCGAAACCTGGTTTCTTGCAGTGTAAGTCCACAGTCATGCCGCTGTGCCACTAAGTGGGGGGCGGTGCGAAATAGTGGTAAAAAACACGAAAATGCAAAATAACTCATAACAACCCCAAAACGTAAAATACAAAACTGAAAAAGTTGTATGTATCTCTCATGGATCTAATGAAACTCCGTACCAATTTTGGTGCAGATCCATCAAAACTCTGTAAAGTTTGGTTTCTTTTAAATTTCGCGCAAAGCTACACGAGGGCTATCTGTGCTAGCCTTCCCTAATTTAGCAGTGTGAGACTAGAGGGAAGGCAGCTAGTCATCATCATCCATCGCCAAGTCTTGGGCTACTCTTTTACTAACGAATAGTGGAATTTATCGTCACATTATAACACCTTCACGGCTGGAAGGGCGAATTAGTTTGGTGCGATGGGGATTCGAACCCACCATCTTCAGACTACGAATGAGTACCTTAACCACCTGGCCATGCCGGGCTTCTCTGCAAAGTAGTCAGTTACATGGACAGACAACATATAGATCTATATAGATGCAAACAAAATAAATGCTCAATAACTTGTTTTAGGTCATTTTTGTCATAATAGATTATATTTCTTTTCAGCCATATTTTAGGCCATCAGATGCATGTGTGGGCAGAAATCCAAGGATCGAATCCGTGACATTTTATTAAACACGCTCTACATTTACAGTTTGAGACAGGTTATAAAAGTGACAATCAATCCTGTTATTCAGGTAATCAATCAAGTAGAAGGCTATGCGTGAAACTCGACGTTTCGGACCTGGTCATGGTTTGCGTAAATATTTTAATATTCAACTTTCGCTAATAATATGTGTGAGCGTTTCACGTAAAACTTTTATTTGCTCAAAGTGATGCATTCGAATTTCAGTTCTAACTGAATGCTGCGTTTGCTTGAAATTTTCAATATAGTGCGTTTGTTTGCTTGTTGAATTTCGCGAAAAGCTACTCGAGGATTGTCTCTGCTAGCCGTACCTTATTCTGGAGTGATGAACTAGAGACTCGAGAAAAGACAACTGGTCAACTCTGCCCACTGCCAACTATTGAGCAAAGTCGTGAGAGTTTAGTTCTTTTTGACCTCCCATATATTTATTTAAAATTGAATTAATTTGTTTCCAATTCAGACGTCCTTCAACGGGTTAGCGGAAAGTTTACGTACTTGCAACGTCTGAAACATTGGGTTCATATTCTTGCAGCGGACAGTTTGCAGATAGCCAATGTACATCTTCACTGATAAAAAACAAAACTAAAAGAAGCAATGCTGTTTTTATAGCGCCATCTGTTCTGAATTATTGTAACAATTTTTATCTGCTAGCCTATATGCAAGATTACCTTCCTGGTGACTCAGCGGTAAGTTCGTAGACTTATTATTATGCTAAAAATCGGGTTTTAGTACACAGTGTGGGCAGAGAACATATATCCCATCGTGTAGCTTTGTGCTTAATAACAAACAAATGTGTAAAATTAGAGACGTTAGAATTTTCGTACTCGCAGCAAAATGACGGAATCCCTTTCACTTATCTTTATTATTGTTATTATTTCATTTCGACTACAAAAGAAGATTTGTTTGGAAATTTCGCACAAAGCTACTCGAGGGCTATCTGTGCTAGCCGTCCCTAATTTAGCAGTGTAAGACAAGAAGGAAGGCAGCTAGTCATCACTACCCTGCCCGCCATGGCCAGATGGGTTAAGTCGTTCGACTTGTAATCCGAGAGTCGCGGGTTCGAATTTCCGTAGCACCAAACATACTCCCTCTTACAGCCGTGGGGGCGTTATAATATGACGGTGAATCCCACTATTTGATGTTAAAAGAGTAGCCCAAGAGTTGGCGGTTGGTGGTGATGAGTAGCTGCCTTTCATCTAGTCTTAAAGTGCTAAATTAGGGACGGCTAGCGCAGATAACCCTCGTGTAGCTATGCGCGAAATTGAAAGCAAACCAAACCATCGCTTTTCACTACCAACTCTTGGAATACTCTTTTACCAATGAATAGTGAAACTGACCGTCACATTATAACGCCCCCACTGCTGAGATCACGAGTATGTTTGGTGTACGGGGATTAGAACCTGCGACCCTCAGATTAGGATTCGAACCCTAACAACCTGGCCATGCCGAGCCAGATACTGCATGTGTTGTCCAAACGCAATGTGGCCGGACGTGGCCTAGTTGTTTTATATCGTTTCGAGCTGCGGATAAAAGAGCCCAGGGCTAGAGACAATAAATCCAGTTAGTCTGTTTAAAACGTCGGATAAAGATACACTTTACTGACTGGCACTGGTGATTGCTTTCCTTTTGGCCAGTAATTCAACACCAAGGCCGAGTCGGGGTGTAGGGTGGATGGATACGTTTAGATAAGTGAGATGTCATCGACTAAATTAGTCCGTAATGGGAAAACTATAACTATAATTATAGTTATAATAATAATAATAGTTATAACTATAATAGTCCTTCCTAGTCTTTCTGGACTATAAATGTAGTTCGTCAGTGATAAATTAGGTAATTGAATTAACGGTACTGTTTTATGCATCGGTACTGAATACCGGAACTGATGTTTTTAAGTATTTGAGCTGCTTTGTCGCTTGTTTATTTATGTTTACAAGTACTTTCTTTATTTTTTAAAAACAGATCCATTTCATCCAGCTAAGTATCTCTACGTTTCATTAAATATTTCATCCCTAGTTTTATGTGTGTGTATAAGAATGTTCTTCTTACATTATATCTATAAAGTTCACCCTGTTATGTAGCTACAATTCGATCAATGATCATGTCACAATATCGATACCAAACTGTTATAATTAAGGCACCGGATCTATTGCATCGTGTCGATCTTATATTCTCGGTACCAGTTCGTTCTGCGGCATATTTCAGTTATATTCGTCTACCAACTAGTTACAAACGGGACAATTTGTTTTCCTAAAGTACTTTAACATCAGTAAATTTCAACGTTAGCAATTGAGGGTATGAGTGTGTGCGTTTTTCGTATAGCAAAGCCACAAAGGGCTATCTGCTCAGCCCACCGAGGTGAATCGAACCCCTAATTATAGCGTTGTAAATCCGGAGACATACCGCTGTACTAGCGGGGGGCAAAAGAATTGTGTGTATTTGTGTGTGTTTTTCTTATAACAAAGCCACAAAGGGCTATCTGCTCAGCCCACCGAGGGGAATTGAACCCCTGATTTTAGCGTTGTAAATCCGGAGACATACCGCTGTACTAGCGGGGGGCGAGGGTATGAGAGAGTTGCCTATAAACAACGATCACTGTCGTCTATTAGACGTAAATTCTGTAAATGCTAGGTACGATATGCAAAGATGGTGGCGCTACGTACTGGTTTCCTGAATGAAAGACTACATAGCTTCTAAAGCGGGTCGCTATCGTAGTTTTATTGCAACGGATCGCTAGTTTTAAAGAAAAACTTTCTGTTGAACAGCCTAAATAACCCCCGGAACAAACTGCTTCACTGGAACAAGGTATCCATTCACTTTCTTTTCGTACGTTCTCTGATGACTGATCTTGTGAGCACAGTTCATGCCAATTATCTCGCTGTTCCATTTTTAATTTCTATTCCAGTGTCACGTGCTGTCACGGATGGTCGTGCGGATGGCTGCACAATAATGGCAAATATTGTTCTCGTTTCGAAAATTGTGACTGAGAGGACAATGTTTAGTGTTACACGGGCATCTCGAAATAGAGTATGGATAGCAACCTTTACACGACGTTAATGGTCCATACAAAGTAGGCCAAACATTTTCCACGCCAAAATGCAAATTGCACCCGCTCAATGGCCACTTTGGATTCATACTGTCATGTGTAACACATAACTTTTCCACGTTGTAGACGTAAAGAGAGCGATGTATCCCTGTAGGCAAAAATGAAAAGTAAAGGTTTTTCTTTAAGAATATAATAGACCCGTTTTGTTAAAAGTTCCCTTTATTTCGAACAGCATGACACGTGATATGTTACGTCATCGCTTTTCATATACGAATACAGTTTCACCTAATTATCTTACTCCTCAGGTGACTTCGGTTAATATTCCTAGACACGAGATTATAACATTATATATATATTAGAACTTAAATGCCCTATTTATAACCATCAAAAAAATCATAAAATGCAATGTATATTTATTATACTTCTATTTGAGCCATGATGTACTGTCAATAAAATTTTACATGCTCATCAAACCCATGGAACGCAAATAACCCTAAATATAAAGATTACAACATGACAGCAGCTTATATATTTTAGGGTAAACACCTATATAACTGTGTTTACCTTCTTAATAGGTGTGCAACTGAATATTAATACTGAATTCAAATGGCTTTCAAGCAATATCAGATTTAGTTTGGTTCTTCATAAAACATACAAAAGCGCGGTCTGAAAGTTTAAAAGCTTACCATAGATGGCAGCACAAAACAGAGTGATACATTTTTATTTAATTTTCGTGATTCACTCTGTTTTTAGCAGCCTACACCTATATTCTTTTTAAGCAGCTTGTAACAAGCCTATTTTATAGTTTGGTCTAATTACCTTTATAATTGTACTTTAATGATGAAACTTGTTTAATTGTCTGATTTGTTGAATTTCGTGCTAGCCGTCCCTAATTTTGAGATGACAGATAAGAGACAAAATAGTTAATGAACATCAACCACCTCTAGCGCGTGTGTAGTCTAATTAAAAAGTAGAATTTGATCTGACATTATATCGCTCTCACATCTGAGAGGTCGAGTACTTTGGATGACGGTATTCGATCTCGCCGACCCGCAGATTGCGATTCATTGTTTGTTTGTTTTTGAATTTCGCACAAAGCTACTCGAGAGCTATCTGCGCTAGCCGTCCCTAATTTAACAGTGTAACACTAGAGGGAAGGCGGCTAATCATTACCACCTACTGCCAACTCTTGGGCTACTCTTTTACCAACGAATAGTGGAATTGACCGTAACATTATAACGCCCCCCACGGCTGAAACGGCGAGCATGTTTGTTGCGACCGGAATTCGAACCCGCGACCCTCGGATTACGAGTCGAACGCCTTAACACGCTTGGCCATGCCGGGCCAGAATTGCGATTCAAGTATACTAGCTATTAGGCTTGCCAGGCCCATAATGATGGTGTAAGTGTTTATTTGTACTGCAAGTTTAATTTTGATGGGCATCACCTTAACAGTGTTGCGTAGGAAAAGATGTTCGGGTTTATTATTTTCTTAATAGTGTTACGTTGCTAGAAATAAGGTTGTATGTATAAAAATATTGTATAAAAGTCTAAACAGGTTATGATTTCATTTGGAGTATTGAATTCAATCTCGGCCTTTTTATCTTTAGAAAGACATTGAATTCATGGGAAAAGATTTTGATTAAGGCTACTGGGATATTTGTGATGGAAAGGTTGTTATATGATGCCCAATTAAGGTATCTGAAATTGTTTTCTTTTGTATTGATTGATTGATTGTTTTGAATGTTGCGCAAAGCTACTCGAGGGCTATCTGCGCTAGCCGTCCCTAATTTAACAGTGTAACACTAGAGGGAAGGCAGCTAATCATTACCACCTACTGCCAACTCTTGGGCTACTCTTTTACCAAAGAATAGTGGAATTGATCGTAACATTATAACGCCCCCCACGGCTGAAAGGGCGAGCACGTTCGGTGTGACTGTGGTTAAAACCCGCGACCCTTATATTACGAGTCGAACGCCTTAACATTTCTTTTGTAAAAGGAATTAAATTGATAGTGTTGGTTCATCATCATTTTTATACTCGATGGTGAGGATGATAGAGCTAAGAAACATAAGTATACATTTTGTCATGAAAAAAGTCGTCTTCAGCTAAGGCAGATTTATATTTCTAATGAGACGGCTTTGACTTAGAATGGCTTGCCTACAAGTACTGTGGACGCAGTAAATTTAAAGACGTTTGACACATGATTTAATAAGTACTTGGATCGTAAAGGCTGGTTTTTAACGTTTTACTTTTAAGTTAAAGTTTAGTTCACTGCATGAGTCTGCATAGATGGTCAAACTTTTGTTGTAAAAGTGCTGAAATGTATTTAAAGATTGCTTTTAAGTTTTCAACTAAACCTACGACATTGATAGTCAGTTCATTATCTCTACAACAAATGACATTTATTTACATAACAACGGTTTCTCTTTTTGAGAGTTATGTTGCTACCTCATCGATAATTTTGTGTTATTAATTTATTCTTGGATATTTTTAGAGTTACAAACCTTTATTAAATGTCTTTCAATTCTTATCTAATTCCTTCCTCGTTACTGAGGGTCAGAGATCATGGTGTGTGATATCACACTCTTCTATAGGTTCCTCTTCCTTACCCTGTTGGTGCATTGAGTCATTAACAATTCGGTCCACTTTTTGATGTCGTCCATTCATCTTCTTGACTGTTTTCCACATAAGCGTCATCCTTCCGTTTTCCCTTGAAGGGTGATTGTTGAGAGCTTGATAGCCCATCCTTCCGTCTTCCCTTGAAGGGTGATTGTTGAGAGCTTGATAGCCCATCCTTCCGTCTTCCCTTGAAGGGTGATTGTTGAGAGCTTGATAGCCCATCCTTCCGTCTTCCCTTGAAGGGTGATTGTTGAGAGCTTGATAGCCCATCCTTCCGTCTTTGATTGTTGAGAGCTTGATAGCCCATCCTTCCGTCTTTCCTTGAAGGGTGATTGTTGAGAGCTTGATAGCCCTGGTTATGTGAATAAAATATTTCAGCTTTTGTTTTCTGATGTCATCGGCAGGTTGACATTCTGCCCCCACTTCCTACAGTAATGGCTCATTCCTTCAATGAGCCGATGAACTTACTCCCAGTAGCCTCCGGTAGCCATGTACTTCCGTTTTTTAAACGTTTGATTCTCGCAACTGTAAACTGCTACCGACACGGTCATCGTTTTAATCAGTTGCACTTTGATGTTTTTGCCAAGTGACAGATCTTTCAAGAATGATGTGAGAAACCTGATTTCTGCTTTGTCATCCCGAGTTTAGCACGAATCTTTTTTCTCAGTCACTTTTTTTGGCTGGTGATTGCGTTCAGATATTTAAACGTGAGGGTGGATTCAAAAAGGGTCCTGAGAGTAGATGTAATTTTTTTATCTTCATTCGTGACTGTCATGACCTTTGTTTTGGCAGTGTTTATTTCCAATTGATATTCTCTGAATACAACATCCATCTTCTATAGAAGCTTATAGAGAGTTTCCTGTGATGTCATCATCAGTATAATACTATCAGTATATCACTGACTGTTAACTTTCCTCTGTTGATCTTGAATCCAATTCAAGTCAGGTCATCCTTTACTTTCCGTGTAATATCTTCACTGTATAGGTTGTATAAGTTTGATGTCTTACTGTTGCTCTCTGGTTGCTGTACAAGTTTGATGTCTTACTGTTGCTCTCTGGTTGCTGTACAAGTTTGATGTCTTACTGTTGCTCTCTGGTTGCTGTACAAGTTTGATGTCTTACTGTTGCTCTCTGGTTGCTGTACAAGTTTGATGTCTTACTGTTAACCTCTGGTTGCTGTACAAGTTTGATGTCTTACTGTTGCTCTCTGGTTGCTGTACAAGTTTGATGTCTTACTGTTGCTCTCTGGTTGCTGTACAACTTTGATGTCTTACTGTTGCTCTCTGGTTGCTGTACAAGTTTGATGTCTTACTGTTGCTCTCTGGTTGCTGTACAAGTTTGATGTCTTACTGTTGCCTCTGGTTGCTGTACAAGTTTGATGTCTTACTGTTGCTCTCTGGTTGCTGTACAAGTTTGATGTCTTACTGTTGCTCTCTGGTTGCTGTACAAGTTTGATGTCTTACTGTTGCTCTCTAGTTGCTGTACAAGTTTGATGTCTTACTGTTGCTCTCTAGTTGCTGTACAAGTTTGATGTCTTACTGTTGCTCTCTGGTTGCTGTACAAGTTTGATGTCAATAAGATGTTATTCTTGTTGATTCCCATCTTTTTCAAAACGTCCCACAGTCTCGAATGTCACACAGGGTCAAATGCTTTTCGATAATTGACGAAGGTAAGGTAGAAGGGTTGGTTAAATTCATTTGCCTTTTCCATTACTACACGTAAGTTAAATATCAGATTTCATGTACTGGCACATTTCCTGAAACCCATCTGCTCTTCTGCCAATTTCCTTTCTGCTGTTGGTGATATTCGTCTCAACAGAATCTGCAGCATGATGTAAATGCATATCTGATTAAAAGTATTGTACTTTGGACAACAATACAATCAACTGCTCGCTTCTTTTGAGGGATGAGTATGACGTGAAGTGATTGAACTCAATCAGCAGGCTATTCTCCCGTGGACAAGATTTTGTTGAGCAGTTTAGAAGGAATCTGACTGCAAACTTTCCTCTGTTTTTAACTAGTTTTCTTAAGGGAATCTTCTAGTCCAGTTACCCTTCTCTTTGGAAGTCTTTTTATGGATTCCCATACTTCACTCCCTAGGATGGCCAAATCTGCTTCTTCATATTTTTAGGCTGGTCGTCACTAGTGTAAAACTCTGCACAATAATTATGCCATCTTCTGACAATTTCCTGCATATTCGTCAGGATTGTGTTGTTTTTAATGTCACACTATCTGGGGTAGA
Source organism: Tachypleus tridentatus (assembly GCF_004210375.1). Lineage (NCBI taxonomy): Eukaryota > Metazoa > Arthropoda > Merostomata > Xiphosura > Limulidae > Tachypleus > Tachypleus tridentatus. The sequence continues at coordinate 30,620,413 of NC_134828.1, read as the reverse complement.
ATCCTTAGTGTAGTCTCTTGACAATGCCGAATGTTTCCTTGAGTTGTTATTCATCAGTTCGAGCTTTTTTCTGCGAATTGCTGTTCCAACCATATAACCACATCCTGCTTTCCTCATCTCTAGACGATCATCTATTCTTCTTCATACTATTGTTCCTTTTCCTATGATTTTGATATTGCAGACGTTAGCACATTCCATATGTTCATCAAGCAAAGTGCCTCTTCCGAGATCCAGAAATTATTGAACTTTGACCTCTCGCTGTCTAAAACTTGATTTGAAGTCTCTTTTCATCTCATTCCTATAACCCAACCAGGTTTCATCTGTGGATCTTTTTGCTTTAGAAGATTTGACACTTCAAACCTATTCTCTACCTGTCTAGTGAAGCTTTTCTTTGCCGTAGGTGACTCCAGACTACTGAGTTTGAAGCGAAGAGCATGTATAGTTCTGTTTTTGGCTTGAATTCTAAGTTGGATCTTGACATCTACGAGATTATAGTTCGAGTCCCAGTTTAATCCCATATAAGCTCTTAAGTTTTTGATTCTCCTTAAACGTCATCTATTAATGAAAATGTAACCTATTTGATTTATGATATTCACATCCGGAGAGTGTTATGTATATCTTCGACATTTTTTGTACTGCAACACCGTGTTTGTTACTGCCAGGTAACTCCCATTACAGAAACTTAATATACTTTCTCCTCTGATGTTTCTTTCCACCCAACCAAAACTTTCCATATGTCTCATTTCTCCTACATTTGCAATGAAGTCTTCAGCTCTGGCTTGGATGCTATTGTAGAGTATTCAACGTCTTCATTCGGCGCCATTGATGTTGGTGCATAGACTAGAATTAATGTGATGATGTGACACGGTCTGGCTGGAGGTCGTACCACTATGGCCCTGTCCAACAATGAATAATACTCAAGTATAAACTTGGTCATCTACTTATTAAAGATGCCTCTGACCCAACTCTCATTGCTACTTCCTCTCAAGTAAGCAACATATTGCCCTGTGAAAGTTTTGAAGATCCATTTCATGTCGTTTTTCCACCACCTAGTAAGCTAATCTTGTTGTATTCCTTTAGCCTTGCCACATTGGTAAGTTTACCAAACCGGTAAAGTGAGAGGACGTCTCGTGTTACCACTCTAATTTGTCTTCTCGGGTTAATCTTCTCCCGGTCTTTACTGCTGGCATCAGCAAAAGGTCTTCAAGTGCCTAGGTTTGGGTTTTCCAGGTCAGTTTACGTAGATGTCTGAAAGACTGATAACTCCGAAGACTAGGTTCCTGGTCGCCATGTTGAAACTCTGATGTTGTTCTTTCATGGAATACAACGTACATAAAATATATGGGCCAGCGAGACGTAACTTCTGGCAACCCAATCTTGCCTGATGATCCCTCTCCCAGGTCTTAAGATACCTTTTACAGGAAAATCCATATCACACAGATAACCCACGTCACCATCTTCGATGATCACCTGGTTGGTGCAACGGCTATTTAATTGGTTATTCGCAGCTAACCTCCATATCTGGATGTATTCCCACCATTCCCATATTTCAGCACTTGAACACGTCTAGCAGGAGAAAGTAGGGACCACTCCCAAAACTGGAAGGATATATAATAAAAGGATTTCACGTTTGATAATCATAGATAACCGTGGTGGCAGAGCTCAGACAACCAACTGTGTAGCTTTGTGCTTAATTGTAAACAAGTCAACAAACAAGCTCTTATAAAATATAAAATCATTATTCTTTTATTAATATTTTAACTGTTTCAGAATCGTTTAAAATATCCTGATGTATATAGTGTTGAACAAATAAGATATTTTAATATAAAACAACGCCACCTAGTTCTTCGACTCTTTCAACTTCTCAAACACTACATCAGCTTCCTGACTTCATTAGTCATCTTCTAATTCCTTTGATGTGTTCAGGTAAATTTTCTCTCTTTCTTAATAACAATTTACAAGAAAGAGTTTTGATTTTACCGATATTTTTGATTGCCTTCAACACAGTATTACGTATTAAAAGTTGTACTAAATATATTAGTTGCTATATATACATTTCCTTTTCGTATTAGAAAAACACCCTGATTAAGTCGTGGTTGTTAATACATTGTTTGTTTTTTTTACATTAAGCCTTTTTGTTATTAGATAGGAACATCAGGTTCTATTTATTCCGTTTCATTCAATTTCAGCAAACGAGTAAGAGATTTGTAGGATATAATACCAGGAATGCTCACTAGAGGGGATAGTACCAGAAATGCTCACTATAGGGGATAGTACCAGGAATGCTCACTAGAGGCGAAATATAAGTATTTTTCATGAAATAAATATAATAAAATATAATAATTAACACTAATGGCAAGAAAATAGATATTATATGAATAACAAAATTGGAATTTACACAAACACATCAACTTATCAACTCTCTTTTTCACTACCTGTAGGCTTTGTTTCGGATATATGTATTATTTAAGTTTAGTTTGTTTTGAATTTCGCGTAAAGCTACACGAGGGCTATCTGCGTTAGCCGTCCCTAATTTAGCAGTGTAAGACTAGAGGGAAGGGAGCTAGTCATCATCACCCACCGCCCACTCTTAAACTACTCTTTTACCAACGAATAGTGGGATTGACCGTCACATTACATTACCCTATGGCTGAAGGGGTAAGCATGCTTGGTGTGAGCGGGATCCGAACCCGCGACCCTCAGATTACGAGTCGAGTGCCTTAGCCACCTGGCTGTGCTGGGCCCATTGTTTATCTAATACTTTGTTCTACATATATATATATATACACATATGCTATTTAAGTAAGCGGCCTAGCATGGCCAAGCGGTGGGTGGTGATGACTAGTTGCCTTCCCTCTAGTCTTACACTGCTAAATTAGGGACGGCGAGCACAGATAGCCCTCGAGTAGCTTTGTGCGAAATTCAAAACAAACAAAATTTAAGTAAGCTACAAAAATTGTCACAATTTGATCAAATCGAAAGGAATGATAGCGTAAATTACACACAGCTTATCGAAAGCTTAGATTGAATATAATATAGTTTAGTTTTAAAGAGAAGGAAAAATAAATTAATGGACGAGAATTATATCGGGATTTGGGATCCGGAAGAAGTAAGACCCAAATGACGTTGGGGCTTCACTGTCTGTCCACTTTAACCTTAACTTCACATCTCACATGCTTAGAAAAAAAGCATAAGGCAAATTTACTTCACGTGTTAAAGAGAAGTTGGGAACAGACTGAAAGTGAGAAGTTTTATCTTTCGTTATATACAGCGGAGCGCCGTTAAGCCGCGGTATTTGGGGGGTCAACCGCGGCTTAAACCTTTGTTGGACAACAATAGAATATGCATCACCTGCCTGGATTAACATAGCACCCACACATGTACAGAAACTTCAACGTATACAAAATTCTGTACTAACTTCAGCATACAAAGTACCACGTAGCACCTCAACCACATTCATGCACAAGTATGCAAACATAGATACAATAGCTGAAAGACTCTTGCATAATTCTCTAAAATATTTCAATAAGAATTGGCACAAAAATGACTTAATGTGTGATCTCGACAGATATCACGTACATGATGTAAATGGTACTAAATACCTCTCCCTTTTAACATATATTTAAGAAATGTAACACAAGCTGGCCACTATGCACTAGACTTAGTCCTTGTTTCTTTTTATTTTTATAATTATTATTTTCTTTTTTAATCATTATTATTATTTTTATTTTCTTCTCTTTTTTGAATTATTATTCAAGTATTGAATAATAATAATTATTATTACTTTCTTTTCTGTGTGAGTGTTTGTGTTACTACAAGTAGTAGTAGCATTCTCTCAATCGAGAAAAGGAGAAAAATACAAAAAAAAATATATATATGAAAATACAAAAAAAAAAAATTAAATGGAAAAAAAAAAAAAAACTTCTTGTTCGTCCATGCATGGACTGAGCCCTGAAATGGACCTGAGTATGATGTTATACTTTTACTCTGGCCCAAAGCTTTAAAAAAAAACAAAACAACCCTAAAGACAGACGCTATAATCGTTCGGGAGGGAGGAAGAGGTCAAATGTACCTGACCCTCCTGGGTATTTAACAACATCAATACCCAAATACCCACACAGTCAAACAAACTTTGTGACTGAAAAGCCGAAGTCGCCAACAGCTCCGCCGAGGAGCCTCATGCGGGCCATTGCGTGATCATTTTTTTCGAATTATCGAATTAAAAATAATACTTTAATTATTGATCACTTTTTCACGGATTTACCGCGGATTAACTTTAATGTATGGAGAGGTGTGATTCGGTAACAATGGCGGCCTCCATAAAGCTGACATAGAGAGCGGATAAGGTAGATTAACGGTCGATTTCTATTGTAATATATTTTATTTATTTCCCAAATTAAAGCAAATCCTTTTTAAATATCCCCTTAAAGTTATAAAGCCAGGATTAAATTGTAAGCCGCGTTTTTACACGTTCTTAAATTAGCGGTGAGCCGCGATAATCCTCGCTCACAAGACTTGTTACAGCGGCTTAAGCGATTTCGCGGTTTACTGGTCCGCGGATTAATGGCGCTCCACTGTATTTATACCTAAAATCACATTTTTTGACTTTGAAAATAGAAAAGAAATTCGTGTCCATACCTAACGCCTCAACTATCACGATATTGGTAAATCAGACTAATTTATTGGTACATTAAATAAGTATTTGTATTTTTGTATGAAGGTTTGAAGGTTAGCAAGACAAAACTTGAAACTACAGGGTGTTCGGAAAGTCACTGTGCAGTTTTGTCTGTTAATAAGTGCACAGTGACTTTCCGAACACCCTGTATACTTCCATTTATTTCCTCCTCAATTGTTAATGCTGGGGAGCCACTCAGCAACATCCTACTACTGGTCTTTGAAAACTGATTACCACTTGTAGAATGATTCCCTACCTTAAAGGGTGGGGAATATGTTTGTGGTATTTCATGGATTCGATGTAGGCTTGCCAACTCCAAAATCCAGAGCTCTTCGACAGAGCCAATCCATGTCTAATAAATATAAACAATTATTATTAATGAAATCAATAATCCACTACTTTTCAGGCCCAGCATGGGCAGGTGGTTAAGGCACTCGACTCGTAATCGCCGTCACATAAAACATGCTCACCCTTTCAGCCATGGGGACGTTCTAATGTAACGATCAATCCCACTATTTTCTGGTAAAAGAGTAGCTCAAGAGATGGCGGTGGGTGGTGATGACTAGCTGCCTTTCCTCTAGTCTTACACTGCTACATTAGGGACAGCTAGCGCAGATAGTCCTCGTGTAGCTTTGAGCGAAATTCAAAACAAACTAAACCACTGGTTTTTGTTGTTGTTTTTGCCTGTTGTCCATTTTAACACAGTACCAGTTCCTTTGTTAATTGCATATTAGCAAAGACGTGGAATATCATTCATTATTATTTCGAAAGAAAAAATGAATATTTGAATATTTAAAAAGTTTCAACCTCGTTCTTAAGTTTACATAATTAATGTATAATATGAAGTCAAACAAAAGTTTAAAAGAAATACAAAATTTTGTTTATTTAAAGTCAAAATTTATTTCGTCAACAACTCAAAAACACGAACTAAATTGTAAAATTTTATTTATTTAAACTTCAGCAAGTAGTTTGTTGAATCCACATATAAAAGTACAAGTAAATAACACACGGTAAAGTGAACTTAATCTTAATGAATAAACGCACACAAATTTTTCCAACTTCATTGTATACAAAAGCCTTGATTAGAGAACATACTTTTACGTTTTGCCTCAATATTCTTTAGTTATTGTTAGAAACACAAACGAGTTAATAATGTTATTGAGTTTATTCGAAACAACTTCGAGATTACACGATCTTTTTTATCGGTTGTACATAGTAAATTTTTCTATTGTGAACAAAATAAACAAAACTTCTATTAAGTATACAACCGATAAAAATACACCTATGTGAATCTTCAGAACATAGTTCTTTCTGATATTTAAATTAATTAAAAGCTGAGATAAGACTTTATTGAAACTTTCAAGTACATGATATACATATACATAAGCAGATACTTCGAGAGATTAAAACTTGAAATACAAAATAATGTGTGTGTGTTTTCTTATAGCAAAGCCACATTGGGCTATCTGCTGAGTCCACTGAGAGGAATCGAACTCTTGATTTTAGTGTTGTAAATCCATAGACTTACCGCTGTACCAAGGGGGGGGATACTACAAAGTAATCCTGGATATAATTAATGTTGTAATTTCGGAATTGCTTGGCTTTAATAATTGAATTCTGCTCAACAATACCTTAAAATGTTCATATAGAAATTAATTAATTAATTCTGTGTATATAATGTTGTAACCTGTAACACTTTTTGGCAATAGAATTATTTTAATAATTTAATTTTGTCCATCATTAACACCGTACAATACTCGTTGAGAAAGCAGTTCAAGGTATTTGAAGTTATATTTTCTAAGCCTTTCTGAATTACTTCATCTTTAACAGCTTAATTGTTTTTACGTTACGAATTTTCTATGGTCTAAATTAGAGTGCAAAACCTACTGTCATTGAACAATAGAAGTATTATGACATGCTATAACAGTAATTTTTAACCCCTGATGGTTCAGAAGTAAGTCTGAGTGTTTATAACGCTGAAAATCGGGTTTCGATATTTATGGTGGGCAGTGCACATAAAAATCCATTATATATCCTTGCGCTCAACAAAAATCGCACAAAAACTCATATTTAACTAACTAAATAAAACATAATGAATGTAATTCTTTCTTTACTAGCACGTGTTAATCTGTAGTTATCTCGAAGCAACGTCATTTTCAAATTATGCTTTTTAACTTTAAATTATTTATCGTATTTGTATCACACCGACTTGAGAAACAGGGCGTTGTTGCAGTTACATCATGACATCAGTTTAGTGTAACTTTTAACTTTCTTTTGCTTGGACTTGTTATTTGAGGAGATATCATAAAACAAGTAAACGTTGAAAAACAAAGAGTAAAAATAAAAACTTCAAGGTATATTTTATAGTATCACGAATCTCATCAAATAATGTTTCACGCGTACATTTGACATAACATAATTCGAGTGGGGAATTCGAAAATATGTTCGTATATGGGTATATTTAATATATATAATGAAATCTAGGCTTTTCTTTTCTATTTATTAAGTCTCAAACCAGTGTTTATTATTAACGTTGGGCTTGAATTTCTGTACATATGTGTATGTGTGTGTGTGTGTGCTTTTGTTTTACTTAGTGGATAGCTAATTCTTAACACAGGTATTCCTTTTACTACTTTGTAAACGGTAAGACCTACGGCTCTACGTGGCCAGGTGGGTTAAGGCGTGCGACTCGTAATCTGAGGGTCACGGATTCGCATCTCCGTCGCACCAAACATGCTCGCCTTTTCAGCCGTGGGGACGTTATAAAGTTACGGTCAATCCCCCTATTCGTTGGTAAAAGAGTAGCCCAAGAGTTAGCGGTGGGTAGTGATGACTAGCTGCATTCCCTTTAGTTTTACACTGCTAAATTAGGGACGGCTAGCGCAGATAGCCCTCGAGTAGCTTTGCGTGAAATTCAAAAAAACCAACAAACAAAACTAAGACCTATAATTAATCAAATATTTACAACAATGAGTCAGTAAATGCTTATCAGAGGGTTCTAATCTCGAGGTTTTTTCACGTGTGTAAATGTCCATTCCATACTGACCTTCCTCTGGAAAGGTTACAAAGAATGTCACCAGGTCGCCATCTCTTGCGTGAGAAACATATTTTGATAACGCCTTCTCCTCAATTTCATTTTTCTGCAGAGTTGCCATAAAATCCGTGAGAGGGCGGGACATTCGAAACTGAATTTCCAAGCTACGGGAAGAAAGTATTAATGCATCGTCATGGGTGATAGGTATAAGACCAAACAACCTAATAGCCTTCATGGGACCCCATTCCCCACTGGCACAGTCTGGTAAGGGAACCATTACCGTCTGAAGATCTTCGCAAATTATTTTAAATTTGCAGACGCTCTTAAACTTCATTGGTTCTCCTGTCAGATACTCTTGGGGAGTAACAGCGTTGGCAAAAATATCCAGTAAAAATTTGCCACCGCAAGGAGCGTGCACTTGGAAGGATACAATGTTGTCCACAACAGATTGCATGACGCATCTCTTCAGGCTTACGCCCTTGTAAGCGCTGACGTCATTATCGAATAATTTTAAGTTATAATGAAATATTAGGCTTGAAGACATGTGAGAAGGCATTCCGATTCGAACAGTGATGGCGCCACTACCATCTGTGTACAGCACTGCCTTTGTTTCTTCGTCAGGCATATATAGACCATAATGAAAAAACAAAGACCGCACGAATGGAATTTCTTCAAACGCTTCTAAGGTAATTGGTTTTCTCAGTAGCTGCCATTCTTTCTGTAGCGGGTAAAAGTCATGAATAAATTCTTTAGGATCGGTGAGAAAATAATGATCGTCGTATTCGTAGCGTAAACTATCATTATTTTTGGAACCTGGTTTTGGAACTTCTTTAGCGTTCACCAGATGGCGCGCGCCCCAGTTACACTGCACGAACCGCCATGCTCCTGCGACGTAAACAGCATTCCACGAGTTCCGAAAGCAAGTGCCTTCAAATAATACACCGGGTTTATAACCAGCACTCTTGGAATAACCTTTGATAACAACACAGTGAAGTCCAGCGTAGCTGTAATATACAAGTGTACAATATTTAAATTAGAAATAGTTTCTCTGAAACTTATTTTTTTAACTTTTTGAAAGTAGATATATCATATTCTACTGCTTTAATTCCAGATTTTCTAACTTCCAAACAACTACAAATGGCGTTTCTCTAAAATCTTCAGTTTCTGTCCAGTAATTCGAAAGAAATCTCAAATCAAAACGTTTCACTTCTTCGGCACTGTTTCAATAGCTGGTATGATTTTTACCAATTCTTTCTCATCATTTACCAAAATTTTTAACAGTTATCTGTCCTCCATTGGTAACAATTTTTAACAGTTATCTGTTGTTCTCATTTAGTAAAATTCGCCACTTACCTCTTTCTCACTTGTTAACAATTTACCGGTTATCTGTCTTTAGTTGATAACAATTTTACTTGTTATCTAACCTGAGTCAGTTTATCCCTATAGAAGAAAGATCCATCTTTCAAAAGCGCTCGAGTTTGGACCAGTTATCTATCGTTCTCATTCGGTAAAACTTCTACCAGTTATATATCTTTAATTGGTAACAATTTCATTAGTTATCTTACCTCAGCTAGTGAAATTTAAACCAGTTATCTCTCCTCAACTGGTAACGGTTTTACAAGTTATCTGTTGTTCACAGTTGGTAAAAGTTATCTCTCCTCAACTGGTAACAACTTTACCAGTTATCTGTTGTTCACAGTTGGTAAAACTTTTACCAACCGAGGGAACTTCGCATAAAAAGTGAAACATTCTGGTAAAAACTGTCTTTCAGTTAATTATTTGGGAGAAGCAGGTTCACAAGTTTGAAAAATATTCAGGTTACTTCCTCTCTTTATCACATTGTTTATATTCACCTGCTAGTCTTAAAATAAATTAACCATAGAACAAAAAAAATAATTAACAATTAATTTGTCAATTGCGAAAACGTCCTAATCTTTCGGCGAAAATATTTAATGTTAACAATTGCGAACTTAATAGGCTATCAATAAACTTAAACACTTCGTATGTACATTGGGACCATTATGTAGAGAGAAGATAACTTATATGAAACGTTTTATCACGAATTTAAAACCCTACTTTTCTGAGAAAAACCTGCAATTTTTACATATTTGTACTAAATTTATTTTCAAAACAAACATGTATAACAGAAAGAAAATGCATAAGTAAATAAACGTTAGAGAGTTCGTTTCTTTCGTATCTTGCACCAAAAGATGGATCTTTAGAAGACTTTACTCGCCTTACGGGAACTTCAAGTATTATAAAACTAAAGATAATCTAAGCCTGAATGATGTATTACATCAAATGTTAAGTAATTACACTTAATAACGAATCAATTTTTGGGAAAAAAGACTTTAACAATTTAAACGAAACAGTTAATTCAATACAGAATCATTGCTAAACAACTAGATACAATAATGAATCAGTTTTATAAAAAAGTTAGTTCGTATGCAAATTTAATACTTTATGAGAAACAGTTGATTCTAATGAAGAATCATTGTTAAATAACTAGATATAATAATGAATCAATGTTTTAAAAAAAAAAGAGTTAGTTCGTATACAAATTTAATACTTTATGAAAAACAGTTGATTCTAATGGAGAATCATTGTTAAATAACTAGATACAATAATGAATCAATGTTTGAAAAAAAAGAGTTAGTTCGTATACAAATTTAATACTTTATGAGAAACAGTTGATTCTAATGGAGAATCATTGTTAAATAACTAGATACAATAATGAATCAATGTTTGAAAAAAAAGAGTTAGTTCGTATACAAATTTAATACTTTATGAGAAACAGTTGATTCTAATGGAGAATCATTGTTAAATAACTAGATACAATAATGAATCAATGTTTGAAAAAAAAAAGTTAGTTCGTATACAAATTTAATACTTTATGAGAAACAGTTGATTCTAATGGAGAATCATTGTTAAATAACTAGATACAATAATGAATCAATGTTTGAAAAAAAGAGTTAGTTCGTATACAAATTTAATACTTTATGAGAAACAGTTGATTCTAATGGAGAATCATTGTTAAATAACTAGATACAATAATGAATGAATGTTTGAAAAAAAGAGTTAGTTCGTATACAAATTTAATACTTTATGAGAAACAGTTGATTCTAATGGAGAATCATTGTTAAATAGCTAGATACAATAATGAATGAATGTTTGAAAAAAAACGTTAGTTCGTATACAAATTTAATACTTTATGAGAAACAGTTGATTCTAATGGAGAATTATTGTTAAATAACTAGATACAATAATGAATCAATGTTTAAAAAAAAGAGTTAGTTCGTATACAAATTTAATACTTTATGAGAAACAGTTGATTCTAATGGAGAATCATTGTTAAATAACTAGATACAATAATGAATCAATGTTTGAAAAAAGAGAGTTAGTTCGTATAAAATTTAATACTTTATGAGAAACAGTTGATTCTAATGGAGAATCATTGTTAAATAGCTAGATACAATAATGAATGAATGTTTAAAAAATGAGTTAGTTCGTATACAAATTTAATACTTTATGAGAAACAGTTGATTCTAATGGGGAATCATTGTTAAATAACTAGATACAATAATGAATGAATGTTTAAAAAAAGAGTTAGTTCGTATACAAATTTAATACTTTATGAGAAATAGTTGATTCTAACGGAGAATCATTGTTAAAAAATTAGGCTCAATAATGAATCAGTATTAATTAAAAACAGTTAGCTTCTATACAAAATTAATATTTTATACAAAATAATTAGTTCTAATACCACATCGATTTTGTAAAAAAAACAGATATCTTTCTTTTTCTTGAGATAATTGTGTATAACGAGGCATTACGTATGCATTAGAAGTAACTGTTTCTTATATAATGAAAGATTTTGTATTCGATCTAACTGTTCCTCACCTAATGGCGAGTTTGTATGAGAGTTAATCGTTTCTTACCTTTTGCAATTTTGTGCTAGTAATAATTCTGTTTATATTATAAAATATATTTTGTATTGGTCTAACTGAAAGAAATATGACGACCATGAAATATTTGGAACATTAATTTTCGAAGAAAAATTAAACTAGTTTTTACATTACTTGTAATGTTTTTTCGGAGGTGAAATTAAAATTGCTGTCAAGGATGGTCATCAAAATGAAATAAGTCAAATATTGTGATAAGTTTACAATAAATGAAATATTGTAATACATTTAAAATAAATCAGATATTTTGATAAACTTAAAATAAATCAAATATTGTAATAAATTTAAAATAAATCAGATATTTTGATAAACTTAAAATAAATCAAATATTGTGATAAACTTAAAATAAACCAAATATTGTGATGAACTTACAATGAATCAAATATTGTGATAAGCTTACAATTAATCAAATATTTTGATAAGTTTAAAATAAATCACATATTTTGATAATCTTAAAATAAATTAAATATTGTGATAAGCTAAGCTTAAAATAAATCAAATATTGTAATTAGCTCACCATGATTCAAATAGTTTGATAAGCTTAAGATTACTAAAAAATTATATCTGGTTCTTTAATTGTGATTATCTCTCAAAGCTTGTTATAAATTTAAAATTTATTGAAGGCAACATACCTACACAGACGTTTGAAAAGCACATGGTAACTCTCTGTTCCATGCTTGATTCCCCTCAAGAGGGCCATCGGTGTATCAGCATGTATATCATCATTGAATTTCATGGTGTTCAAATTCTTTACAGTAATCCACCGGAATATAACCCTGTAAATATTGCAAATATATGTAATGAAACTACAAGTAGCCCATACTACAGTTTACGACGACTAACGGGCACGTCTGTTTACTGATAAACATAATAACCCGCACAAGCCCGAAGTATAGTTAATATTACCTCATTTGATTAACTCTGATGTTATATCGTTAATTCATGAGAGGTTACAAATAACAGTGATCATGTAGTTTGTGAATGTACTCACTAGAAGCAGATTATTTTGACTTCATACTTTCCATGTCTTGAACCTCTTTGTTATCATGTGATGAAGTGCTATAGTTCTTTGGCTATTTCAATATTTATTGTGTGGAACATCCCATGAAAAGATTGGTTGTCGTCAACAGATTTTCAGCTAATCCTGAATAATTCTGCTCTTCAGCAGAAATAGCAAGGTACTAATATTTTCTTAAGTACCAAGGCACACCTTCTTTGTTTGTAGCTTGATCTTCGAAGTACCAGGAAAGGAACAAGTAACTTCCAACCCAAACGTAACTCGGACTTAATTAATATGTCTATCATCACAGTACGTCATTGTATCGTATCATATGAAATGCTGTGACCCGAGTGCTTTAGGTAAAAGAGGTGAAATCAAAACGTCATCTTTTTCTGAAAACGGTTGATTTTTGGAGTTCCGTATTTTTGCATTTAAATTATTTTAAACCTACGTGTTTATCTAGCATCGTGATTACATTTTATCATGAAATATTTGTCACCATACTGTGTAATCCTGACTGAAAATGATGCCCTCTATTGGCATAATGGTATACCTGCGGACTTATAACGCTAAAAAACCGGGTTTCGATACCCGTGGTTGGAAGACCACAGATGATAAATTGTTTAGTTTAATTATACACAAATAAAGTGAAAATTATTTTAATCATTATCAATAAATATTTAGTCAGTAATAAAGTGTGTTTTCTTACAGCAAAGCCACATGGGGCTATCTGCTGTGTCCACCGAGAGGAATCAAACCTCTGATTTTAGCGTTGTAAATCTAAAGTCTTATGGCTGTTCCAGTGGGATACCACAGACGAAGTGCTTGTAGCCTACTCTTGGTTTCAAAAAATGACAATATAAGCCGTATAAACTAAAACTTCAAATGTTTTTCTTACTCTAAGTATTTATGCAGTAAGTGAAATGAACGAATAAATTCAAAGATAGCAATAGCTGCATTTTTTTAAACGCACTATAACCGACAGCACTTGTTTGTTTGAATTTTGCACAAAACTACACGAGGACTATCTGCGCTAGCCATCCTTAATTTTGCTGAGTAAGACTAGAGGGAAGTCAGCTAGTCATCACCACCCACTGCCAGCTCTGGGGCTACTCTTTTACTAATAAATACTGAGACTAAACGTTATATTATAACGCATATAACGTACCCACACCTGAAAGAGCAAGTATGTTTGGTATGACAGGGATTCGAACCCACGACTCTCAGATTAGAAATTGAGTGTCCCTAACCACTTGACCATTCCGGGCCTCGATATCACTTCAACAATATGATATTACATTTCACATTTATAATATTTTTCATAAACCGAAAAATGAAATCATTGTTTCTTTACGTCGCCCCTAATAAATAAACGGTAGAAAAATCGTTAAAAGTAGCCAAATTTACTTGTCGAAACTAAATATATAAATATTGTGAAACATTGGTAAATCTTTCTCATGTTTATTCTACAAATTTATGTGCTGTTCTGCATCTCCTGCATAATTTGCATATTTCGTGACAGGATTCTTTTTGGAAAAACAAAAATATATTGATGTTTTATGACCTCTTGACCACTAATATGAAAACACTGTATTATCGTCAACATTTTATCAGGCAGTTTTGTGTGTGTGTTTGTTTGGTTTTCTTGTCTTTGCGAACTAGAATCCAGTAAAGGTAAAACTGATCTTGGTAGACAGTAAAGACATGTCCACATTTCTGTGTTTAAAATTTTCCTCAAAATGCCTCTTCAGTTTCACCCACGCAACTTTCTCAATAGATCCGTGTATAATGTGTTTAAATATCGAAAACAAATCAAATAAAAATCCAACACAACGACTTGTACTCGTCTCACCGAAGACGATCGTGTTCTAGAGATCAGAGTTTCTAGACTGTGAATAACTTGCTGTTAAACCGACAACTACATCTCTGAGGTAGTGAATGTACTATAAAAGTGACAGTTAAGCCCCAGTGTTCCCGATACGCCATTCCACCACATCTAATCCTTTTGGCAACAAATTTACTGCCCTGAATGTACATAAGTTCTATATGTGCCGTTTCTAATATGAAACCACTGGAAGCCCTAAAACCGAAAACTCAATATTCAATATGTTGCCCCTATCTCGAGAGGGTCAAGGGAAAAGCAGTTTCTTAGCGCTTCCAGTTCGCTTCCAAGATTTTCCTCTGAAAACTTCATGTCGAAAGTCCTGTCAGTAGACAATAGTCAGACAAGTAACCCACGAGGGTAGGATACTGTTCACTAAATGGCTTTCTTCTACTCTATCAATTTTCTAGTTCACTCATATCCATTGATCCATTTTTTTTTCTCACATTTTAACAATTTTAGATGTAATGATAGTTTCACTTATCATCTAGTTATCAGCTAGTTTTCTTTGTTTAATTGCAAGAGATTCTAGTTTTTTAGTTGAATATTAGGGAACAGCTATGCGCCGATAGCGTTTTGTGAAGCCTTGCGCGAAAATATCTAAAATAAAAATTCACCACTATAATTTCGGTTTTTTTGTATACGACATCTACACGTGAGTGGTACATTTATTACAATATTCACTAAGAATCTCAAAATATAGGGCCCAGCATGGTTAGGTAGTTAAGACACTTGACTCGTAATCCGAGGGTCGCGGGTTCGAATCCCAGTCGCACCAAACATACTTGCTCTTTAAGCCGTTATAAAGTGACGGTCAACCCCACCATTCCTTGGTAAAAGAGTAGCCCAAGAGTTGGCAGTGGGTGGTGATGACTAGCTACCTTCCCTCCAGTAAAACACTGCTAAGTTAAGGACGGCTAGCGCAGATAGCGCTTAAGTAGCTTTGCGCGAAATTCAAAATATAAATTATTCTGAATTTTAATCCCCCAACCATATGTGTGCAGACTTGGTCAATCACTCATAATCCTGAATTCACGACGTGTTTCTGAACGAAATTTAGTAAAATGTAACAAGTTTGTTGGCCCGGCATGGCCAGGTGGGCTAAGGCGTTCGACTCGTAATCTGAGGGTCGCGGGTTCGAATCCCGGACACATGAAAAACATGCTCGCCCTTTCAGCCGTGGGGGCGTTATAATGTGACGGTCAATCCCACTATTCGTTGGTAAATGCTAAATGAAGGAGGACTAGCGCAAATAGCCTAATTTGCGCGAAAGTAAAAACAAACAACAACAAAACAAATGTTTCATTCAATATTGCTGATTTACTGACAATTCGCGTTTTTTATGAGAACAGAGCCCACATCGAGCTATCTGCTGTGTCCATCGAACCCTTGATTATAAAGTTTTAAATCCGAATATTTACCATTTTCTCACCTTGGGACTCATGATATAGAATATTATATAGGCCCTTTCAGCCGTGGGTACGTTATAACGTTACGATCAATCACACTATTCGTTAGTAAAATGTAACCCAAGAGTTGACGGTGAGTGAAATGAATAGTTAATAACTCTGACATCAAATACATAGATGCGATTTTGAATGGCACTTCATAGAAGGTTGTGGCTTGGGCACCTTGACTCTAATTCGTGTGCATTGTATTAATTTGGCTTTGATTTTGGTTTGTCTGAAAAGAAAGCGCATATGCAATTTTTTATGCTAAAGGTCTACTAATAGATGAATTCTGTCTGAAAGGATTTTATAGTAAGGATTGTTTGTTTTGGAATTTCGCACAAAGCTACTCGAGGGCTATCTGTGCTAGCCGTCCCTAATTTAGCAGTGTAAGACTAGAGGGAAGGCAGCTAGTCATCACCACCCACCGCCAACTCTTGGGCTACTCTTTTACCAACGAATAGTGGGATTGACCGTCACATTATACGCCCCCACGGCTGGGAGGGCGAGCATGTTTAGCGCGACGCGGGCACGAACCCGCGACCCTCGGATTACGAGTCGCATGCCTTACGCGCTTGGCCATGCCAGTTCAATTATAGTAAGGAAAAAGAAATACAACGTATTCTTACATTGTCCATGTAAACGTGGACAATGTCATTGTAACCGCGACCACTTCTCTTGATATCATTGTTTTTAACTGTCCTCATCATGTGCTTAACACGTTAAAATAATTCAACTGAAAAAATTAGAAAAACCTAAATCAAATATGTCGACACAGGTTGGTTCATTTTAGGGATTTTCTATCAAATCGATCTCATTTTCTCATTTATACCACAGTGAAAGCTATTGATGGAGAAACTGGTTTATAAAATCCATAAGTACTTATTAAACAGCTCCTCCCCAATGTCACAACGTATATCTACAGGCTTGCAACGCTGGAATCCGGCTTTAGATGCCCATGGTAGGCAGAGCGCTGATAGTCCATTTTAAAGGTAACCATTTGAGATATTTTTTAAATGTTGTTACCGATAGCATTCTTATCATTTGATATCCGTAGACGACAGCATATTTTTGAGTGCAGCTAACAACAAAAGTCAGGTATGACCTGGTTGTTAGAACGCCCGACTAAGTAATATACAGACTGAATATTCATTTCCCTTTCAACCGTTATAATGTTTGCAGTCAATCACACTATTCATTGACAAAAGAGTTGGCTAAGAATCGGCGATGGGTGGTGTCCTCTCTCGTCTATTACTTCAAAACTAGAGACTGCTAGAGCAGAGAGCATTGGAGAAGCTTTGAGAGATATTTGATAAAAATACAAATAATCTAGTACCTTGTTGACTCGGTGGTAAATTTAAGAGTCTAGAAAAGTTAACAACGATTGTACCTAGCTTTATCGACATCGGTGTGACATTGGCTAATCAGTAATCGCACCAACTCTGTGAACGTCACTTGATCATCTTCCGCCACCTGTAGGAAAAACAAAACGACTGAAATAAACTTTCGGTTTTGACTTCTTTTTTGTACTGCTTATTATGAATATATCACAAACTCGTTCAAGTTTAACAACAAGTGAGATAATATTAAATGAAATAACTTTGAATGTAAACTGTCCTCTGATTGGTAAGAGTTAAGTTTACGGACTTACAAAGCCAAAATCTAGGGTTTGATTTTCCCGGTGAACGGACAGCACATAGATAGCTGCGTATCGTTGCGCCAAAAAAAGAAAACGTGTGTGTGTGTATTTTGTTATAGCAAAGCCACACCGGGTTATCTGCTGAGGAAGAAAACTTATCTGTAACAAAGTGTTCCAGCTGTTCACTCTGAACGATAAGAAGGTTAGGACTAAATCAGTGTCAAAAAGCCATCAGAAATAACTACCCAAGAAGTAATGTTAACTCGTGAGTTCACTTGTTTTTTTTTAATCATGCTGAAAATTCTAAGTTTAAGTTTCATATACAAACAAGCAGTAAAATACACACACAAACATTTGTTGATACAGCTGCTCGTGGATATTAATTAACAAATAATAAACAAAAACCAGAAACTAGTTTTAAGTTTAATTTAACTACTTATCGATCCATT
The DNA here is from genome assembly GCF_004210375.1 of Tachypleus tridentatus. Taxonomy (NCBI): domain Eukaryota; kingdom Metazoa; phylum Arthropoda; class Merostomata; order Xiphosura; family Limulidae; genus Tachypleus; species Tachypleus tridentatus. The sequence goes on along the minus strand of NC_134828.1, from coordinate 30,602,324 downwards.
ATATTTACTATAATTGTACATTGTGTAGGAGTTTATAGTCTAAGGTTCATTTTGCATCAAATGAACAAAGTCATACATTTGTGTATCATAATTTCTAAGAACAAAACAATTTTATGTAAAAATTCGAACCAACATCCCGCAATAAGCGATAAACTACAATAAGACGAGACTCGAAAAGTACAGGATACCCACGTTTATAGCGACTTGATCCAATTCAGCGAAGACCGCAGGATCACTGTAGATTTCAAACTTAGACAATTTAGGGGGGGTCGGTGGAGGAGGGCGTGTAGGGTACGATGTCATCTCCTCTGTGACGTGTCTCTCTTTTTTTGAGTAATGATTATTTCTCTGAGGATTAGAAAAAAACCAACATGTAGTAATGTCAGCAAAATTATATATTTTATAGCTAAATCACATTATTTAGACATTTCTCTGAAATAAATACGAAGAAAATAGTTTTTAACTGAATTTGTTTGCAAGGAATTAACCCATTTTATTGAAGCTAAGTAAGACAAATAGCTTACCAAGAAAAAACAGTTAGTTATTGCATATACACTAGAGGTAATGGAACTGGACAGATATAAACTACCTTGATCAGGAAATATTATAGAGTATTTAAAATTTTTAAAATAATTCCGTGATCGTAAAAAACAACTTTCAAACCCTCAAAATATAAAACAGTAAATTGTTATTATTATACGTAATTATGTAGTAAAATTTAAACAAGTTATCGTATCTTTTAGGTTTTTCAATGTATTTTCTTTACAAATCATTTCTTTTAAGTTTTCATTGTCTCCCCTTTTAAATACATTGAAACTTCTTTTGCGAGCAACATTTAACAAGATTATGGTTTTGTTTGTTAGGGTGTGAATGTTGGTCGTTGTCAGTGTGTGATTTTCATCTTACTCCGACTGTTGATTTCCTCAACCAAACTATATTTAAAAAAAACAACTTTTGATAAACTAATTTTATGTGGTTTTTGTGCATCAATTAATGTTTAAAAGCCCCAGTGTTTATTGAACACTTTTGTTTTTGTGGGTACTGAATAACATCAGCCATATTCTATAGAATTTAACGATTGTTTATATAGTGAATAATAATCAAAATAACACAGAGATATAGAATTATAAAGAGAATAAATGTGAATATTTCAATAATATTTTTAAAAATTATTGTATATTTAAACAGTCACACCCTTTCGAATTCAACTCTCTTTTGGTTGATAAGGTTTATCATTTCTTTGCTCTGCTTGTCCACCAGGTCAGCAGTAGCCGCACGTTCCTGTTCAAGAAGTTTCTTTGTCATGGATTCTTTTCTCTTGTCTAGTTTTGATGTCATATTTTTCTCTAAGTTTTTCTTTTCCTTCTGTTGCTTTAAATTCAGAGTTTTTTCCTCTTCTGTCGAAATATTCTTCATTTTAGTTCTCCGTTCATCTTGAAACCGACTAGTCAGTTTTTCCAACTCTTTTTCCCATTCTTGCTAATAAATGAACAAGAACAAATAAACAAATTAGACTAACTTATCACTGTTGTTATTCAGACCGTTGATAAATAATCTTAATTCTTTTCTTCTGTTTTGGGAGCTCAAGTGTTCCATGCACTTGCGACAAGGAACTTACCAGAAATGATGGTACTTTAGCTGTATTGCTAACGTTACATAATGTGGGAGGACATTGAGGAACACCTAGGTACAAGTGATCGTTGCTGTATTCGATTTGACGTTTCGCTGCATATGAAAATCAGAAATAATATTTTGATTCGAAATTTCAAACAACAAATTTTGAAGAAATGCAACAAACATTATCTCTCGCGAATTGAGTAGCTGAGTTATTTAGAGACACTGGAAAAATGTGGTCAATTTTTAAAGAAAAATTTTCTGTATTTAAAACAAATAAACTTCTTACAGAAAGAAAAGTGTAGCTGCAAGTAAAAGTCCAGTTGGCTCACAAAGAATGTAAGAGATAAAATTATAGAGAAGCAAGACAGTTGGTCAACCAGAAAATTAGGACATCCAAAAGAATCTATGAGAAAAAATTGCCGAAAACATAAATATTAACAGTAAGGATTTGTTTTAAGTATATAAAGTGTAAATTAAATGTTAGGATGAGGAAAGAATCCCCAAGGAATGACAAAGGAAAATTAATATCTGATGTTAATGACATGGCTGGATTATTAAATTCTGCTTTTTCTTCGATTTCTACTGATGACAACTGAAGCAGCATTCAACACCTTGAACAACTGATAGATGAAAACAACGTGAAAACGACAAATGGACAAATTCTGAGCATTTTAAAAATAAAACTGGAAAGCTTAAAGAGTGATAAAGCTCCTTGGCCAGATAATATTTTCCTAAGGGTTTTAAAGGAGGTCAAGGACTGGATATGTGAACCACTCGTTAAAACGATTTGTAAGTTCCTTAACCTGTTGACTGCCAAGTATTTCAGCTGCTACGGCAACTCCGAACCAAGTTCAAAATATAACTCTAATGCTTCTTCATTTTGTAACTTTTTTCGTGACGCCATTTTGGATCGAAAGTGAAACAATTTGTAAGTAGGTCTAATGTATGTATGGTGCTGACATCTAGCGTTGAAGTTAGGTATTATTAAGAACGAATTAAGTCGTCAGTGGCACTGTGTTACCGATCGGCTTGGACGAGTTATCTCGTCTACGGCACTGAACAGGTTAATAGTGGGGAAGTACTGATATATTGAAAATTAACTAATGTCACTCCTGTTTTCAAGGAAGGCAATAGAAGTTGTCCGAGTAATTGTAGGCCTATTAGTTTTACAGCAGTTGTGGGAAAAGTTTTGTAAAGTCCAATATAAAATACTTTTCATTTAAAAACAGTTCAGAATTTTATCGGATATTTAACATGGTTTCACTAAGAAAAAATGATGTCTTACAAATCTTTTGACATTTTTGAGAATGACATTGCCTATGTAGATAACGAAAAGGTTGTAGATCTGGTATGTCTGGATTTTCAAAAAGCATTTGACAAAGTACAACACAATCTGAGGGTCGCGGGTTCGAATCCCCGTCGCACTAATCATGCACGCCCTTTCAGCCGCGGGGGCGTTATAAAGTGACAGTAAATCCCATTATTCGTTGGTAAAAGAGTAGCTCAAGAGTTGGCGGTGGGGGGTGATGACTAGCTGCTTTCCCTCTAGTCTTACACTGCTAAATTAGGGACGGCTAGCGCAGATAGCCCTCGTGTAACTTTGCGCGAAATTCCAAAACAAGCAAACAAACGTACTTGAGTTTCATGATTGATATGTATTTCTTCTTCTGCTTTTTTCTTCGCAAATTGTCGATAGAGGGCGTCTTCTTCAGCTCTGTGTCTCATTTCCAAACTTTTCTGCGTATCCACATCCTATAAGGAAATAAACATATAAATATAATTTTGGTAAATTAGTAACAATATCACGTGCGTTATTCATACAAAATAACTGACCATCAATTGTGAGAAATCAATAACTTAATGGATGCATTTTGAACCGTCATACTAATAGAGGAGAATTTGAAAGAATGTTTTTAAATACGGTAAAAATCTCGCACTTTTAAGTCAATCTTTGTTTTTCAAGGAAATACAGTTAAGGGCATAAGAATTGTGATTACATAAAAGTTTCTCCCAATCTCGTTTTTCACTATGTCTAAATATCTTATATTTTCCCGTTCTTGTAAAACAGGTTTGTGGATAACCTTATCATAACAGTGAATATTCACTATTTCGTAATACATTACAAGAAAACACATTACTAAACACTGACGTCTGTTCATGAAATGGGTAATACTGTGTTAAAAAGCACAAATTCACACTTTGTTTTACAAACATGGGGTTAATTTACTGTAACTATCTTCAGGAACAGTAGTGGGTGATCTAAATTCAACTTTGTTCCACAGGTAAAGCGTGGCCCAGTGGTTATCGTGCTCAAACTGTGAATCAGAGGATTCATGGTTTGTGCCCGTTCGCTTCGAAACACAACACTCTTCACATTGAGGCTGTGGTGCGCTATAAAAGTGACAGTCAAATCCCATTGTTCAGTCAGACAAGAGCAGCAATTGTAGGAGGTGGGTGTTGTCTTCCCTTTAGTTTGTTAGATCAAATTATAGGATATGCGCAGCGTAAAAGCTGAAGGAAACAAACTAGAGGGTTTTCTCAGGGTTAACTTGCCTGTTACCTCGCTTGAAAAAATATTGTGATAAAGTAGTCAATAGCTTGTGCAACAAAATAATCGTGAAACATAACATACAGTATTTTTAGTAAAATAAAAATATTATTGATAAGGGGTTAAATGGAGGTTTTGTGTCAAGGATGTGTAGTGTTGTTTGAAATGTTCATGTGGGTGGTGACATATATTTTAATACAACTGTAGTTACGCTGTAACCTCATCTAAAATCTGAAACACACTAACCGGTTCCGCCTACATGGGTAAACTGCGTCACAGTAGCTTTAATTACATTACAACCAATCATCAGTACTCCGTGTTGTTGCAGCTTGCAATGAACTCAACCAACTCCTAAATTATTTTCAGTAAATTAACGAACAAGTGCTATAAATGCGTCGTTTATCGTTTGAAAAACAGACAAAAAACACGTATTTTTAATTATGTAATGTAGCTTGTAAATAAATATATGTATATATGTGTGGGGGGGTTGTATGAGTATTCTGCAATAGTACTTATATAAAAGTAAGGCCCGGCAAGGCCAGGTGGTTAAGGCACTCGAATCGTAATCCGAGGGTCGCGGGTTCGAATCCCCGTCATACCAAATGTGCTCGACCTTTCAGCTGTGGGGGCGTTATAATGTGACGGTCAAACCCACTATTCGTTAGTAAAGGAGTAGCCCAAGATCTGGTGGTGGGTGGTGATGACTAGTTGCCTTCCCTCTAGTCTTTCACTGCTAAATTAGGGACGACTAGCGAAGATAGCTCTCGAGTAGCTTCGAGCGAAATTAAAAGCCAAACCTAATTATTACGCAACTCGCCTATTATATCAAGGTACGTGACCCACTAAAGCATATCCAGTTTAAAACTTGTAAATATTTCGAACATATAACTCCAAATTCTTATAAGAACATAATTTTTTTTGTTTAACTATACGTAAAAAAGTAATTTATAAGGTACTAAAAATAAATATGATATCAATCTATTCTTTGGTTTACCGTTTGTCACTAAGTTATATCGGTTTAGGAAAATTCCGCCCCTGATCAGTAACTCTGAACAAAAACAAGTCGAAATACAAAACTAGTTTTCTTTCAGTGGTGAACTTATGAGGGAGTGAACTTTATTGAAACTTGCATAACACAGTGACAATTGTTGAATAGAAAGAAAGATTAGGTTTAATATGCTGTTTCAATACACCCTAAAAACTTACCTGTTAAATATTCAGAATAATAAGTTATTGCATCAGTGCTACATATTTTCCAAGCTCATTCGTAAACACAATTTCACTGTGATGAGTAAAGACCACTTAAATCATACAATATACATTCGCTCACAGTTAAGCCTAGTTTTATTCTTTCCATTTGTCTTTGTCCAGGAATGGTGATCATGGATAGAATTCCCTTTATCCGCGTCCCGGCATGGCCAGGTGGTTAAGGTACTCGACTCATAATCGTAATCCGAGAGTCGCGGGTTCTACGCCCGTCACACCAAGGATGCTTGCCCTTTCAGCCGTTATAATGTGACGGTCAATCCCACTATTTGTGGGTGAAAGAGTAGTCCAAAAATTGGCGTTGGGTGGTATGACTACCCGCCTTCCCTCTAATCTTACATTACTCAATTAGGGACGGCTAGCGCAGTTAGTACTCGTGTAGCTTTGCGCGAAATTAAAAACAAACCAAACAATTTATCCGATACGACTCAGTGATAAGTTCTTCGAAGAATAGATGGCTGTTTAAAGTCACTTTTAACTTTTTTAAACAACTTATCCGCTAAATAATTCAGAACAATAAACAGTTCTATAAATAATACATATTCTTAAAATTCTATATAAGTATTGAATAAAAGACAGCTAAAAGGCCATGAATACAAGTACAAAAACTGGGTATAAAAACAATCACAGTAATATTCAGAATTGAATTATTTAACCTGTTAAATAAACAAAATAAATTTATATTTAAATTGATGTCGACTTCAGTGTATTTATACTTAACTTATCAATACGAATTTCTACTTTAACTTTTTTTATTCGTTTCAAAGTATAAACAAAACAATATTTCACCTTTCTGGAACAATAGATATCATGCACTACACAAAGTTAAAATGAAAACTTTTGTGAACTAATTATTCATCGGCATGTCTGCGGTCTTACAACGCTAAAAATAGGGTGTCGATACTGATTATGGGCGGCTTACAGATAGCCCATTGTGTAACATTGTGCTTAATTAAAAACAAACTTATTCATCATCCTACGTTATAGCACTGGTATTGAGCGAAAGGCCACTCCGTCAGCAATGGATATAACAGATACAGTGTGGTTAACAAATAATTTTAAAATCATATTTATTTTCACTCACGAGTTCTTGTTTATAGTTAGTTATTAAACTTCCATTATAAACTTAAAAAGGTACAATTTGGAGGGAAGTATCTTTTCGTTAAGTACCATCAATCATTTCACATGTTTTAGTTGCGTTTCCAGTTAAGATACTTTTATCTACAGTTCATGTCGGTAAAAAACGAGTTGCTAGACTATTACTTTTTGTTTCAGTCATACTTCTAGTTGTATCATGTTAAAAGTTTTATAACTCCATATTTTCTTTACATGTCGTGTTTTACATTCCAGCTTTTTGCAGGCACGTGACTGCCTGTAACTTCAATTCTTGTCATACACTTGGCACCAACGAGTTAGCCTTGAAATTTCAAAGACGTGTAGGCTTATGAATAGATGCCCAGTTTGGTAAAGTCTGAGCAAGAACGATCTCGCCTCCACTGAGAGATTATTGTCGTAAATAACCTTACTTCAAAGCGCTTTTCAAAATTTTCATACGACGCAAGAATACCAAGGTACTGTTTCGCAACCTCTTGTGTTTGTTTCACTGTTTCGCAACCTCTTGTGTTTGTTTTACTGTTTCGCAACCTCTTGTGTTTGATTTTCAAGTCTGGCCAGGTTGTTGAAGAATATCCCATTCAGTACCATTCAGATATATTTATTTTCTCAAGGATAAATGAGATGGTACAAAAAATTAATCTCAGTGTATGAAGCCTAGCTAGTTTGTTTTGTTTATTTTGAATTTCGCGCAAAGCTACACGAGAGCTATTTGCGCTAGGCGTTCCAAATTGATGGAAGGCAGCTAGTCATCACTACCCACTGCCAATTCTTGGGAAACACTTTTACCAACGAATAGTGGGATTAACCGCACATTATAACGTCTCCGCGGCCCAAATTACGAGCATATTTAGAGTGACGTGGATTCGAGCCCGTGACCCTCATAATATTATGAGTCGAGAGCTCTAACCACCTGACCATACCGGGCCGTTGAATGAAATAACTGCAATCCTGTGGGTCACTGGAGGTTAGGGTGTTAGGGACGAGAAAAGTAACATTATTATAAACACAAATAATAATTATTTTGTAATTACATTATAATGTAATATATTTACAATCGTAATGTAATCTTTGATGTGACGGGGCTTCAAATCCATGAGTTCTAACCAGCTGACCATGCTGGGTCCCTAACTGCATTGATGATGATGAGGCGTTACGAGTCGAACTGTAATTATTGGTAGGCAGGACAAATATTTATCAAATAAGTTTTAATTATAGAGAGAGCAAGGTAATATGTTTGTGTTATAGTAAATAAGAACACATGTTTAACAAAGATGGGACCCATATCAATAGCGTGGTTCAAACAATAACAAAAGACCCGTCGAATAATTTTAGAATGTGTTTTTAAAGATACTAACTACAAGTCAAAAGTGGTAATTCTTTTTATCTCTCTTTCTGCACAGGCCAAGACTAGAAAGAAGGAAGATATTCATCACCACCCACCGCCAACTTTTAGATTATTATTTTACCAACGTCACATTATAACGGTTGATAGGTCGAGCATGTTTGGTGGGTCGGGGATTCTTTTCGTTCCATCTCTCTTTTTTTTTTAACCTACTGGTGTTTTTAAATAACGAAAAGATAATTCATTTTTTACGTTTAGATCAGGCTTAGCTAAGTGGTTGACGTTTCAGAGTGTAGATCGAAATATCCAAGACGGAATGTGCTCCCAAGTTTCAGCTATGGGCGAGTTAAAGCAAGTAACAATCAGTCTCAGTATTTAGTTTAAAAACCCGATTTAAACCCTTGTTGAGATGAGTTTTACTAACTTGCTGCCTCTTCTCTAATCAGTAGTTCAAAATTAGAATCGGCTATACCTCAACCCAGAGATCTTGGCTTGGATATTTAGCTCATTTTATGGTGTTCACAGAGCAAATTTCAATTCTTAACTCCACTAACAGATATTATAACTGCGTATCTATAAAAGCTGCCATCTTCATTGACAGGTGGAATTTATAATCATTTATTGATTACTGTTTCAGTGCAACTAATGTTGTTTTTGTTTTTGCCAATTTCTAGATAAAATATTCTAATTTCCATATCTTGTATTTTTTTCTGCTTCGCGAAGTATATAATCACAATCATGAAGTTGAAGTCTTGCGTTTTTCACGTCAACAGTCGTTATGTTTTATATTCATATACTCTGTATTTTCTGGTTTTTAAATTCACCATTTATTTGAAGTACAAACTGAGGTACCCGTCCTTTCTTCGGGTTATGAATGAATAAGAACATGAGGATAAATGATTGTCATGAATTTTTCACAAAGTTATACCAGGATTATTTAGCGGTGTAAGACTAGAGAGAAGGCAGTTGGCCATCACCACCCACCACCAACTCTTGGATTGCTCTTTTACCAACGAATAGTGGAAGTGACCATCACATTATAACGTCCACACGGCTAAAATGGTGCGCATGTTTCGTGTGGTGTCCCAAACTGTCATCCCACAATGTTTGGTTGAGATTGGCCTAGCGACCTTTCAGTATTTAGATAACAGACAAACAGACAAATAAAAATATTTTTCTGCTTTATATACATAGATTAGGTACTTATAAATGTTACATAAAACTTTTATCTGGGTCACATATTTCTTAGAAGAAAAGAAATCGTTTTTATTTAATTATTTTTAAGTTGGTATTTATTGTTTAGAATACAAAAAATGTCTTCCATTTCTTACAGCTTCCCGCTGGAACAGTCGTAAGTTTAAGGATTAAAATGTTAAAGTCTAGAGTTCAAATCGCCTCGACGACCACAGCCCATAACCCGATGTGGCTTTGCTGTAAGAAATCACGTACACTTATCTGTTACAAAACTTATCATCTCATTCCAAAACAGTCTTTTATTTATCACAAATATGAAAAGTTTTGGATCTTCACCCAATAACCCCCTAATATAAATTTCTTTTTTGTTCTCAATGTTGATGAATATTAAATTAAATGCAGGGTACAGTGCTATAGTATCAAATGTTCTGTGGACGAAAGGAGGTGGGGGACAAATGGAGTCGTTCATGTTTCCAAGAAAGGCTTTATCCATGGTGTGATGTCACTTGAAGACTGCCATGTCTGCTTTATAATGTGTTCTCATTCTCAGGTAAATAGGCGACGATGTTTTAAGTCCTTGTACCCACAGGTTAACCTTTGAATAGGCGTGCCTCCCACGCTAATTATGCTACTCTATACAAATGAGGACAACTTCATACATTATACTCAGAGTAGCTGAGTCCGCTAACTGTATAGGCTACTAGGTATGAAACACACATGAGACCCATGACAGTTCACATAGTACAAAATGGTCTTCCTGTACTCTGTCCGTCACGGGTATTGGAACCCGAGCTTTAGCCTCATAAACTTGCTGCCTTACCATCAAACACTGGGGAAGAAAAGGGCGGGGAGTCCTACAGTATATAGTTTATCTATGTCGTACATGTGTAATTTGTTGAATGGATTTTGTTTTTGAATTTCGCACAAAGCTACTCGAGGGCTATCTGCGCTAGCCGTCCCTAATTTAGCAGTGTAAGACTAGAGGGAAGGCAGCTAGTCATCACCACCCACCGCCAACTCTTGGGCTACTCTTTTACCAACGAATAGTGGGATTGACCGTCACATTATAACGCCCCCACGGCTGAAAGGGCGAGCATGTTTTGCGCGATCGGGATGCGAACCCGCGACCCTCAGATTATGAGTCGTATGTCTTAACACGCTTGGCCGTGCTGGGCCTGTTGAATGGAAAGACGCCTCCAGTATCAAAACAGTACGTTTGAAAACTCACACCACTAAAAACGGGGTTCGAAACTCGTGGCGAGCAGAGTACAAACAACCATTTGTGAGGCTTTGTGCTTAACAACAAACAGCCTAACTAAAATAATTTTTCCACTCATTGGACCGGGCAAAGGAAGGTGGCTAGAGCGTTCAAATCATAATCTGAGGGTCTTAGGTTCGAATTGCTGTCACGCCAAACAAGCTTGCCCTTTCAGTTGCAGGGACTTTATAAAATGACGGTCAATCCCACTATTCTTACAAAACATACCAGAGGCAGTATCTGTGAATTTCTGTGCGATCGTACTAGTGAAACGAACGCTCAGATATCTCTGTCCTCATATGCTAGGTGAATTATTGAAAGCTCGCAAGGAGGAATAGTGTAATTTGGACATGATATCTTTATAACGGGGTATTTTACAATGGAAATCATGCTATAGTGTAATTGTAAAGGTGCATGATTATCTGATACAGTATGATAGGACGTGATAGCATAGATTTTAACAACGTGATGAGACTCCAAAATCGTTTAAATATAGCGTACTTAACCTCTGTTTCTTATGTATACATAATACATACATGTATGTAGGCCAACTCACCCAGCAAAAGAACTTTTCCCGGTTCATGTCATAGATTTTCTTGAAAACATTGAAGCAAAAACGTAATTTTGATTTATTCAGCCTTGCAAAATCCTAAAGCTGTACTGCATGGGTGACAAAATCAAAATGAATTTTTGCTTAAATGTTTTTAAGAAAATCTATAACATAAACTAGGAATCCCTAGGTGAGTTGTCATGGAATGACCTATGCTTGTCTTTAATATTGCACTACGTGTAAGTATTGATAAATATTCCATAAATTCACATAATATTAGAGAAAGGCGGGCTAAGACTACAATTTTATCTTTGAATCTAAATTAAGATGTACCTCATGAAAAAAAATGAAGTGTTAAAATGTATTATAAGTGTAGTTTTAATTAAAGCAAAGAATGGATATAGACCCTTTATCGACATAGCAAAAGGAAAAAGGTAGATATTGTGGTTAAGGGTTATTTACCCGTAATACTGATCCCCCAAAACGGGGTAACATGGCTCTCATCTAACGCAGTACAACTGCAATTTAAAATAAGTGCTGTATGTAGTAATAGCTTTTAAATCCCCCACAACACTCAGATGCTTCAAGTTACACATTATTTAGGACAAAGTCTCAAACGAACGTGGGTAGTGGTGTGGGACAATGACATACATTGCGGTCGAAGCCAATAGCGAAAACATGCATCATTGGTTTGGTGTGAGACAGCCTCGTAGGAGACCGTCTCGTAGGAGACAAGCTTTTGTTTGTTTGTTTGTTTTGGAATTTCGCACAAAGCTACTCGAGGGCTATCTGTGCTAGCCGTCCCTAATTTAGCAGTGTAAGACTAGAGGGAAGGCAGCTAGTCATCACCACCCACCGCCAACTCTTAGGCTACTCTTTTACCAACGAATAGTGGAATTGACCGTAACATTATAACGCCCCTACGGCTGAAAGGGCAAAGCATGTTTGGTGCGACGGGGATTTAAACCCGCGACTCTCATATTACGAGTTGAACACCTTTACCCACCTGGCCAGTCCGAGACCTACTTTTTTCCTTTTCAGTTGTTTTAACAAGCGTGGATCGTGCGTTTACGCGATTCAGTTTTATTACTCATCACCAGCTTACCTCAAATTGAATTTTTTTGGGGCAGGACCAGAATAAATTAATGTATGAAATAGCAATAGACTGTGCTTGTAAGTAACCTGAATGTGTGGGCACACTCTTCCAGTGTGATAAGTATGAGAACTGATGATAATTTTTAACCACATAATAAAGTCCATGTATCCCATTGTCTTCTTTTACACCTCTTTTTTAAAAGCTATTTATTAGTTTGTTCGAAAAATAATGACGGATTTAAAATTTTATCTGTAATAAGAAATATAAAAATTCAAAAGCAGTTTTATTAATCGAAATAGGAACCCAGTGGACCTATAGAAAAAATTTGCCAATGAGAAACAATATTGTTTATGCCATGATGATAAAACTCTGAAGTCCTAGAACTCAAACATTCTTTAAAGCCATTCTCTGCTGTTGTTCTGTTGTTAAATTTTTTGTTCTGTAAAAATTTGTCCAAATGCTTGAAAAATTGGTAGTCGGTGGGTGACAGGATTGTGAAGTCATTAGAATGTTTCGTACCTCAATTCGTTCAGTTTCTGGAGCGTCATTTGAGCAACGTGTGGTCGAAAATTATCATGAAGCATCTTTACATGCAAATGTCTTCCAATTATGATATTCTGGCCCTGATTGATCAAACTGTATTAAATAATACTGACCACAGACCACCATACAGTGACCATAATCTTCTTTTGGTGTAACTTTGGCTTTGGAAAGTGTTTTGGAGCCTTATCACGGTTGAACCATTGTGCATATTTCTTTCTGTTGTCATAAAAGATTCACTTTTCTTCTCAAGTGACAATTCGATTAAGAAATGGGTCATTTCTATTGCTGAAAATCAGCAGTTCAAAACGGCAATTTTTCAGAATTTCAATCTGTTCGTGTGGAACCCACTCGTCAAGCTTTTTCACTTTTTCAGTTTGCTCGAGATGGTCCAAAATTTAAACAGCAGAAGGATGTTCTCTGCCTTCTTCATCTTCAAGACTCACGTCTCTATTACGAAACTTTCGGAGGCAACGTTTGGAAGTGGTTCCTTTGCCCAATGTTTGATTGATATTGCGAGCTGTTTTTGATGTATTATGACCAAGTTTAGATTCAAGCAAAAAAAAATTATGCGCATCTTTTTTGTCCATCTTTAATTGTTAGGGTCTGGAATATTGAAAATAAAATTTTATAAAAGAATAAAAGCACTAATGGATAGAAGAAAGTTTTAGTTTTTCAATGGTATATATGAAGTTGTAAAAATACAGGTTTCTTATTTCTATAAATTACTAATGTTTTGGTATATAATCCACCCTTATTTTTCAAACAACTTAATATTTACTAAATTGTCTTGTAGATTCATAATTTGCTAGTATAAGGTTCTGTAATAATGCATCAACCGTCTCTATCACCAGTCACACTGATTACTACTTTGGTCCCCTGTTATATGTGATAAATATAATAATATTACGGATCAGATTTTTTTGCACTGAATTCTGTAAGATTGTTTGTTTGGTTTCTTTTTTAATTTCACGCAAAGCTACACAAGGGCTATCTGAGCTGGCCGTTCATAATTTAGCAGTGTAAGACAAGAAGGAAGGCAGCTAGTCATCACTAACCACCGCCAACTCTTGGGCTACTCTTTTACCAACAGATAGTGGAATTGACCGTTACATTATAACGCCCCCTAGCTAAAAGGGGCGAGCACGTGTGATCTGACGGGGATTCGAACCCGCAACCCTCGGATTACCAGTCAAGTGCCTTAACTACCTAGCCATGCCGGGCAGAATGCTGTAAGAAACAAACAAGAATGAATCCTCAATAGTCGCGGCTGTAATTAGATCTCAAGTCGGTCAAGACATGGAGGTAGAAGCTAAAAGTTTGTACTTGAAAAAAAATCAGAGCCATTCAATGAGCCACAATGCCGCGACTAGAAAACATGCAACTGTTTAATAGTATTCAATGTAAAGATACCCAACGATATAAAAACAAGCTAGTAATTTGAAGGTTAAGTCAACAGGAAAAATATATTTTAATTGAAAAAGTAAACAAAACATTTTAGCTAAATTTCAACTTTTGTTAAGAGCATGTCTCTTAAAATTCTAAATACTTTATTTGAAACTCGATATGAAGACGTTACTGATACTACGTATTAGAACTATCCTTAAACAGTAAGACGTACACCGATTTCTATTGGTAGTTAGCCTCAAAAACTATCAAAATGTTTACTATAAACACTTTATATTTTTCCATTTCAAACAATAATTATTTTCATGACGCTAAGATTATAACTCAGTTTTTAAATCAGAATAAGTTGTTTTGCTTTTTAAATTTAGGTTCGTGTTTTTATTTCGATAATCATGCAAGAATAGGGGAACAAACATAATTTTTCGTCTTGCAATGCTACACAAAGGGCTATATGCCCATAGCCGTATCTACTTCTGAAATGATGAACTAGGGGGATGGCAACTACTCTACTCTACCCACTGCCAACTCTTGGGCTCCACCTGTTTGACCGAACAATAGAATTCGTCCATCACTCTTATATAACCCAAAGCTTACAAGTGCAGAGCGCGATTTTGCGACAACGGGTCGCCAACCACGAATCCTTGAACTCACAGTCCGGACACACTAGTTACTTGACGACACTCACTAAAAGAAAAACAACTATCTTTGACCAGGTGGTTAAGACACTCAACTCGTAATCCGAGGGTTGTAGGTTCGAATCCCTGTCGCACCAAACATACTCGCCCTTTCAGCTGTGGAGTCGTTATAATTTGAAGGTCAATCCCACTATTCGATGGTAAAAGAGTAGCCTAAGAGTTGGCGGTGGGTGGTGATGACTAGTTGCCTACCCTCCAGCTTTACACTGCTAAATGAGGGATGACTAGTGCAGATAGCCATCGTGTAACTATGCGTGAAATTCAAAGCAAACCAAATCCTCTAGCCTAACATTGCAAAGTTATGGACGGCTAGCGCAGATAACTCTCGTGTAGCTTTGTGCGAAATTCGAAACAAACCAAACCAAAACAACTATCTTTATGTGTTGTATATTTACGCTTAGTATTATTTTGTAATTAATTTTAAATAACACAATCTTGTTAACTTAAATCCACACTATTAAGAAACGCTTTTTCTTCCCCCAGCTAGTACAGCGGTAAGTCTACGAATTTACAGCTCTAAAGTTAGGGGTTCGCTTCCCGTCGGTGAGCTCAGTAAATAGCCCGATGTAGCTTTGCTATAAGAAAAATAAATAAACAAACAATTGATAAACGCAAACTTGAAAACAAAATTCCAGAAATTCGTGAAATTAAACTCTAGTGTCCTGATGGTAAGAGTACTCGATTCGCAATCTACGGGTTCGAATCCCCGTCGAGGAAAATGATCGCTCTTTCAACCGTGGAGGAAGTTTAATTTCATAGTCCTCTATAGGAACGTATCAGGTAATGAGTAGTAAAAAAGTAGCCCAAGAGCTGGCGGTGGGTGATGTTGAATATTTATCTTCCTTATGGATGAATGGTACAGATAGTTCTTGAGTATTTTTGCGCGAAATTCAAACCAAACCAATTTTTAAAATATCAGTATTCTGTATTGAGATATCCTACCAACTTACCAAATATTCATCCAGTTTACAAATACGTTGCCCTACGTCGTATCGCTTCTGAACTTTGGTGTCGTTTATTCCATGAACAATGTGCAAAGCGTTGACGTCTATCGCGCCAGCAGAGTGGTGTCTATGGCGACTGTCGTATTCGTGCACTCTGGTGTAACTTAAAACAGATTTCACGCCGATAACATCAGAGTCAGTGGTCCCTTTTCCTGGGTTTCGGATCTGGTCGTTAACAATGTTGATTTGTTTAGGTGCTTTCAGGGAAGTTTTTATTCCCACGGACGTTCCGTCCAAATGTCCCGGGCCAGTCCTCGGCACGTGGCTTTGACAGTACACTTCTTTATCATCTTTGGATTGTTGGTTGTTGTAGTAGGTCCTGAGGGTTAGCTTAGTCCCGCACACGGAGCATTTGAAACAGTTCTGATGAAAAAAGGTGAAGTCTTTAAGTGGTCCAATCTTGTCCACTTGGTACACTGTCGAGTTACATCTTAGACAAACGCTCTCTCTGTTTCCTGAAGAATAACCGTGAGCCATTCCTGCGTGTACAGAACTCAAACTCAATGAATGTCTTCTATCTTCTAATTCAAAGTACCGAACTTCAAAAAAATGCGTTCTGTTTTTGACCTTGAAGACAAGTTCCAGATAAAATAGTTCACGATTTAGAATGTTGTACCTTTTATGATCAATCTAACACGAACAGTACTTTAAGGCTTAGCTACTATAACCGGTTGTACTCAAGCTGTACACGTCTCTGACTACAAGTAGCATGTGGGGGAAGAAGGTACACCGTGTTAACAGGTTATGTGAGAGTTTTGCTCGACTGGCAAAAGTTAAAGGTGCGTGAGATGGACGACTCCTACCCGAAGCTAAATCCTACCCGAAGCTAAATCCTACCCGAAGCTAAATCCTACCCGTTTGTACACCACTAACCCTAGTTTGGCTCATTTTCCAAACGCAAGTGAATCACGTATCTGTATTGGCTCTGATACTAGTTGACAATTTAACTTGCTTTGCTCTCTAGCTGAACTTTCAATTCTACGCCCACGTTCGCGAAAGACTAGTGACAAAACTTAAATAAGCCTAGATAGTTATATTTTTAAATAAGTCATCATTGTTCATTCAAACATGTATAAGAATATATACAAAGGTATAATACATTGACTCCTCTATATTTATGTATATAATATCCCGACTCTTATGGTTTGCTTTGTTTCGAATTTCGCGCAAAGCTACTCAAGGGCTATCTGTGCTAGCCGTCCCTAATTTTGCAGTGTAAGACTAGAGGGAAGGCAGCTAGTCATCACCACCCACCGCCAACTCTTGGGCTACTCTTTTACCAACGAAAAGTGGGATTGACCGTCACATTATAACCACCCACATCTGAAAGGGCGACCATGTTTGGTGCGACGGGGATTCGAACCCGCGACCCTCAGAAAGCAGGAAGGGATAGAATGGGTGGCTCATTCCCATCTTGTTTATCTGCTTGTTGGTGCTCATAATTCCACTTACTTCTTAAAATTATTTTTGTATTATATCCGTATAAAACAAACTTATGTTGTAACTGTCTGGTAGATTCAAAACAGGCCTGGCATGGCCAAGCGCGTAAGGCGTGCGACTCGTAATCCGAGGGTCGCGGGTTCGCGCCCACGTCGCGCTAAACATGCTCGCCCTCCCAGCCGTGGGGGTGTATAATGTGACGGTCAATCCCACTATTTGTTGGTAAAAGAGTAGCCCAAGAGTTGGCGGTGGGTGGTGATGACTAGCTGCCTTCCCTCTAGTCTTACACTGCAAAATTAGGGACGGCTAGCACAGATAGCCCTCGAGTAGCTTTGTGCGAAATTCCAAAACAACAACAGATTCAAAACTAAATACAATTCATGGTAATAGTTAATTATGGTGCATATCCTTTGATTAGTCAAATGATACAGGCGATTATCCATGAGATTGAGATTTTGTACGGGTAAGTCAAGGACCACCTTTCTTGGTTATGTGACATGTTTTTCCATATAAATACAGACTTATGGAACTATTTAATTCAACATGATGTTCAAGACTTGAAGTGTCCATTTAAAAGTTTCTTGAAGTATGTTTTCTTTCCAACATTATTTGCTTTACTGTATCTCTTAATGTTTGGTTTCGTTTGTTTTTAAATTTCGCGCAAAGCAACACGAGGGCTATCTGCGCTAGCCCGTCCCTAATTTAGCAGTGTAAGACTAGAGGGAAGACAGCTACTCATCACCACCGACCGCCAACTCTTAAGCTACTCTTTTACCAACGAATAGTGGGATTGACCGTCACATTATAATGCCCCCATGGCTGAATGGGCAAGCACGTTCGGTGTGACTGTGGTTAGAACCCGCGATCCTTAGATTACCAGTCCAGTGCCTTAACCGCCTGGACATGGCAGATTTATTATAGTTGAATTATTTTATTTTTTATCTAAACTCATTGCCTGAGATCAGCAGAGTTGTGGTATGTTTCTGAAACATTACATCGAATATACAGATTAGCTGGTTGACGGATTTTTATAAAAGAAAAATAAGTTACATGTGATTCATAATACTCAATAGATTTCTATTAGCTTGGATAAACAGTATCACGTTGATACAACAAATAAATCATTTTGTCGTACAATATCCATGTTTAAAATCATGATTCTATTAAACTACTTGTTTCGTTTCCCTGTTAGTTTGTGAGAGAGTTTTTAGTTATCAAAAATCTATATACATTTACAACTTCGAAACATATACTATCTTAAAATTTATCATCGAAGTGATTGAACAGGCCACGATGGTACAGCGGTACGTCTCCGGATTTACAACGCTAAAATCAGGGGTTCGAGTCTCCTCTTTGGGCTTACCAGATAACCCGGTGCGTCTGTGGTAGAAGAAAACATAACCTCACTCGCATTTTTCATTTACAAATATAACCCTTTTGTTTACCATTACAAATTCATTCAGTTAAGCGCAGTTAGCCTAGTTGGTTTGCGCCATAAAACACCAAAACACCCTTCAGTTAAATATTTTGTTACTTCTTGTTTTCTGCTGTTAAATATTTCCTTTCAACGTTGCGTTCTATGTTTTAACTGAATAGACCAAATAAATTAGCAGATAAACTCTTTTCTCATAATCTAAGTAAACATTCGACGAAGTGGTTAAGCCTTGAAAGTACAAAAAGAAACAACAAAAAGACATTGTTCGTCTGTATGTTCCTTTGTGTTTTCGGTTAACACAATACAAAGGAAAGAAAAGGAACAATATGTTGCTGCTATATTTACTTCTACGGTTACACACACACATATATATATATACGAAAAACTTCTTATGATGAGAATACCAATTACCTATCTTTCTACGCTGTCTTTGTTCTCTTAAATTATTCCAATTGTTCTTTGTTCTGTTTTTGTTTTTTTTAAATTATTACTTAGGCCTTAGCAGTATCACAATGGGCTATCTGTGTTCTGCCCACCGCGAATACTTGAATTTGAGTGTTATAAGGTCTTAGAATTAACTTTAAGATGCTAAGTCTGTGTGTATGGTCTAAACAGTGGCACTTGGTTATATATGAAAACGTTTTAACGAAATTACACGAGGAGCTTGCACATATTCATGAGTTATTTGCAAATGTTTTTCAAAATAAATTTAGCATTTAAAGGTATTATCAGGCAGGTGGCTTTTCACTCTGAAATAAAATTATGAAAATGCGAAAACGAATAAAATTATTATTGTTGTTCAAATACAAAGAAAGTTGTATTAATACGTTTCTCTCTGTCTCTGTGGTTCTATTTGAATTACGTAAAACTTCGATGGTTCGACTTACTTTCTTAACTGGATCCATATGATGAATATATATATATATATATAATTGATAAAATTAAAACATGCGTTTTTCTTATAGCAAAGCCACATCCGGCTATCTGCTGAGTCCACCGAGGGGAATCGATCCGCTAATTGTAGCGTTGTAAATCCGTAGACTTACCGCTGTACCAGAATCAAAGCACCAATGATAAGTAAGTATTACATACAGTATCATATCAACAATGCTAAGTAAGTATTACATACAGTATCATATTCGAATTAGCTTACTAATTTTGAAATAATTAATAGGGAAACGTCTTGCCATCTATGTTAAACGTATCAGAGTCGACAAAGGTTCGCCTTTCTCTAAACATTTATATAGATACCTTTGTAATTACGTTTTAACTCGAATGTGGCCTGTATTAGCGTGCCCGGTCTAATAGCACACCCATTTTTGGGATAGTGGATGCAGGTCAAGTCCCACAATTCCATCAGAGAAGTATCGCTCCAAAGTTGGTGATGCGCACTGTTTATTTGTTACTATAGTCCTTTAGCTCAAAATTAGGACAGCTATGCATTGATAACCCTTCTGAAGCTTTGCGCGAACTTCTTCAAAATACGAAAAAAGCAAAATTGGTGGTGAATGTACCATGAAGTAATTTGATATGCAAAGTAGAATATTCCCTAATTTAATGTTTATAAATGTGTATAATTTTAATGTCTTTTTGCTAGAAGTTTAAAACTAGAACTGAGAAATAATGTTACAATTTACATTTCTTGCTGCTACACGTATAATACGGAACATGAATATCGAAATTAGGCTTAGAATTTGCTTTCGATGTCGTTAAGTTTACCCCTTCATAATTTTGGCACTTACTTCGACAGAGTTAGACTGAGCATCTCATGCGCCATCTATGGAGTAGAAAATTAAATGACAGAGCACATTTTCTGCAAGTTTAAGCCAAAATGTGGATGTTAAAATATAAACACCTTTTAAAATACATTTCTATCATTATTGCCAATAAAGTTAAGCAATCCTTACAGCTTAAATACCTAAAACTCATAAAGCCTGGAATTAAATAAGCCTAAATATTTGTTTTGTTGAATTTCGTATAAAGTTACTCTTTGCGCCAGCTGTCCTTAATATTAGAATAACAGAGTACACCACTTACTGCCAATTCTTTAACTGCTCTTCACCAACGAATTGTGGAAGTAAGTGTGAAGTTGTATTATCTTCACTGCTTAAGAATCGAACATGTTTAATAACAGGACTAACAAGGACTATCTGTGTTAGCAGTCCTTAATTTTGCAGCTAGTCATCACCGCCAACTCTTGGGCTACTCTTTTACCAACAAATAGTGGGATTGACCGTCACGTTATAACGCCCTCACGGCTTAAAGGGAGAGCATGTTTGGTGCGACGGGGATTGGAGCCAGTAATCCGTAGATTAGAAGTGGAATGCCTTAACTACCTGGCCATGCTGGGCCAGACGTTAGGGATGCAAGTTCATGCAACTATTAGTAATAATTTTCTCTAAAGTAAAAGTTTATAGTTTTAGAAAACAAAACATTTTACACGTGTTTTATAGGTCGTATGTCTAATCACCTGTAAAACACTTAATTCTAATTTGTTTTAAAGCCACGGCTTCAGCGTTGTAAATGTGTAAACTTACCGTTGTTCCAGAGAAGAACTTTATAAAATACGCCAAGTTTTCGTTAGTTAACAGTAGAACAATGTAGATGGAGGATGGAATTATGTCACTTAAAAATATTAGCGGAAAATTCATGTGTGTTTTTAACCTTTTCATGTGTGTGTTTGCTCAACTTGCTTATTGATTCAAAGCAGAGCAAAAAACATTTTTGTTTATAATTTAATTATGAAACAGATAAAATATAAAATAAGTGCTGAACTATTAATATTCAAGAGTCGCATACGCTTATGAAAATAGTGAGATTATAGAGATGCAATGATTTGTTTGTTTGAATTTCGCGCAAAGCTATTTGAGGGCTATTTGCGCTAGCCGTCCTTAATTTAGCAGTGTAAGACTGGAGGGAAGGCAGCTAGTGATCACCACACATCGCCAACTCTTGGGCTACTCTTTTACCAACGAAAACTGGGATTGACCGTAACATTATAACGCCTCCACATATGAAAGGGCGAGCATGTTTGGTGCGACCGGCATTCGAACCCGCGACGGTCTGAATACGAGTCGAACGCCTTAACACGCTTGGCCATGCCGGACCTAGATATAATGAACAGTTGAATTCCACAAATACTTTAATCAGTTTTGGTTTGAAAAATTTCAAAGAACGAAAAATCGGGTAATTTTCTGAAGATGGAATCTTATGGAGTGATGGCCTGCTGGTAAGGGCGCTCGACTTGCAGGTAGTGAGTTCGAATCCACTGCACATACTCTACCTTTCAGCCATGGGGTGGTTACAATGCAACGCCCTCTCCCACTATTCGTGATAAAAGTGTAGCCCAAATATTTGGCGTTGGGCGATGTTAGTTTACTTCCTTCTTTCTAGTCCCCCTGGTGGTACAGCGGTAAGTCTACGGATTTATTACGCTAAATTCAGGGGTTCGATTCCTCTCGGTGGACTCAGCAGATAGTCTGATGTAGTTTTGCTATAAGAACACACACATAACCTCTTTCTAGTATATCCAGTGTTAAATTAGTGAGGGTTAGCGCAAGTAACCTTGAGTAGCTCCGTGCGAAATTCAAACCACAGTTGTGAAGTGACATACCATGTTTTTACCTTAGTAGAATGACTACGTTATTCTAAGACTTTCATTAATAATAAAATAATATTTTAGTTCTGCATTTTAAAACAAAAACACCAAGAAACGTATTACATTTAAGACCAAAGTAATTTATATTTAGGTCTTTCCGTAAATGTTCACTGTATATTTTCGACAAAGAAATTGGAAAATAATAAAGTGAAAAAACTTTGAATAATGTAACGGTTTTAATATTATATATTTATTTTACTATCTATGTTTGTTTCAGTTAAATGCAAGCAACGTAAATTGTTAAATATGTATTGCGCAAGTCTGGCCTGTTCTCTAAATTCGTAGAAGATTCTCGAGTGTAAGAATCAATAATATATGTTTTACGTTGTTGTCTACTGAACCTTCGAGAACTTCTCCTAAAGATTATAAATCAGCGCGCTAGGAGACACTTTTAAATATGTTGTTTGGTCGCTACAGTCAGTACACTACAATTCTCGTAAGCGTGTTTGTGTTTAATTGTGTTTTCTTATTGCATTGCCACATCGGGCTATCTGCTCAGCCCACCGAGAGGAATCGAACCCCTGATTTTAGCGTTGTAAATCCGTAGACTTACCGCTGTACTCGCGGAGGGCGTCCTCGGAAGCTATACTTATGGTAAACACTTATTCATCGGAAAAAATACAGATATTTGACCAAGAATGTTTATAGAGAGCTAGCTAGCTTAAGCAAAGTGTAACAACATCAACTCAGAATTAATTCGATCGTCCTGGAGCTGGACCGTCGAAAAGATATTCAGTTATAGACCAGATAGAAGACGTAGTATAGTTTGTAAAACTCTTCTGTGTAAACCATTATTTGTATTAACTCTTTGTGATAACCATTATTATCAATTTTATTATTATATTCAAATTAAAATATATTTGTGTTAAGAAAAAAATTCTGTGCATCAGTCTTGTTGGCAAATATGATAAATTTCTACACATAAACATTAACTTAACTTCTAAGTTGAAATTCGTATTTCCGGTTATTTGAAATCGTAATAAGTAGCGTAACTAACGTAGCTGAAACGAAGATTCTTCAGAGATACATTATAAAACGTAATAATAAATACAGATCATATTTTAATATCAAGAAAGAAACAATATTTCTACTTAACCTTACCATCTAAACATTCATCCAGCGTTCTTTAAAATTCTAAAATTTATTTATTGTAGTACTAAACAATTTGTTGTTATTATTATTACTTTACACTTGCTTCTAGTTTGACTTATATTAAATTAACCACAATATTGCGAAAGATAATTTTTATTTCTGAGCGAAATGGTGTGTTTCGGTCAGAATTGTCCCCTGGTGGAACAGCCGTAAATCTTCGGATTCACAATGCTAAAATCAGGGGTTCGATTTCACCTGAATTGACACAGAGGATAATCTGATATAAAAAAAACACACACACTCAATCAGAATTATTAATAATTTGCTTTAAAGTTTAAAATAATCGTGAATAATTTGAGTATTAGAAATGTGGAATATACAAAAGTTTTATATATTAGTATAGCTACAAAAAGTAACATGTTGGAAACTGATAAGAATGACAATCCTTCAGAAATTTAATTAATAGAAAAATTGTATTCTTAAAGACCATAAACCATGACAGTAGTTGTCAACAATTTAACTGTTGTCTGGCATGGCCATGTGGGTTAAGGCGTTCAACTGGTAATTTGAAGGCTGCGGGTTCGAATTCTCGTCATACCAAACATGCTAACCATTTCAGCCATGAGGGCGTTATAAAGTGACGGTCAATCCCGCTATTTTTCAGTAAAAGAGTAGCCCAAGAGTTGGCGGTGAGTGTTAATGACTAGTTGCCTTCACTTTAGTCTAACACTACTAAATTAGGGGCGGCTACTGCAGGTAGCACTCGTATAGCTTTGCGCGAAATTCACAACAAACCAAGTAAACTGCGCCATCTATCGATTATTTTTAATTTCAAATTATATATTCAGAAACAAGATTTCTTTCTAAAGTGGGATTTAAAATTACTAATGCATTTTTATACATAAAAAGGTAAATTCTAGGTAAGCAGTTTCATCATTTTTGTATCATTGTATTCAATGTGCTTAAAAACCTGTTTAGGCTTTATGCTCACGGCTAATTTGTTTTTATCATCAGTTTCTTTTTATATAGACTTTTCTCAATTAAAATATGGAAGAATAAGTAAGTCTTGCCTGGTATATCTTTAATCTCTTCTAAAACTTCTTGAAATATGTCTATATAATTTAAAGTGTCATATCGTGCTTTAAAAGCTCAGTTAGGTGGCTTCACCGTAAAGCAGGATTTAGAATGGTAACTTTTAAAAGAGTTCATTCGTGAAAATGATTTGTATTCATGCTATATGTTATAGAACAACAATACATAAAGTATCAGAGTTTGTATACAATAAATTATTATTTTGTATTAGGTTTTCTAATCTATAAAAATATAACACATGCACGTTGATGTGAAAAATACATTCTATTTCTAATTTTATCGAGCAATTGTTGTTTTAGTTTCGTTACCTCTCAACAGATTGCACTGCATTCGTAAGTACTTGTAACGTTTTAAATATGGTATTTTGAAAATATTATTTACTGATCTAAGAATCTGTTTTTATTTAATAAATAATAAACTTTTTTTTTCAGAAATGTAAGCTAGATATTCTTTCTTATTGTCAGAAAGAATGAACAACATTAATTATTAGAACGCTTATGATATTTCAAGAATAACTCAACAGTTCCCAGTACGTTTGGATTTTGAAAAATTCGATTTAAACACTGATTGTTAACGAAGCAATAAGTTTAAAATGTTTAACAAGAGTCACATCAGTTCCAAATGTTTTTCCTCTTACTTTGATTCATTGTGTTGTCGCTTTTCTCGCTTTTTTACATTATTCACACATTCTGGACTAAATATTTTGTTTTTTTATTTACCTTTCCAGATGCACTCAGGACTAGCTGTTGTGAAGGAGCGGGAGAGAATTCCATAGCCTTCTGGGAAATCTTCTATTGGTCAGCAACTCATGCTCTCGATTTGAAGGTAACCTAGGAAAATTTTTTAATCTGATGTTACCATGTTAAAAACTTCTTATCTGGATGTGGTATCTTTAGTCTGTTTCTTCACCATCAAATGCAGCTGTAATTGTCAAAGTTTTTGATAAGCACCAATTAAGTCATCTCTGGTTCTCGCACTTCCACTCTTGTTGCTTTCTACACCTATTTGCTTTATTGACCTTTTACTGTCTACAGCCAAGGACATTGATCTCACTTCCCAGCTTTTCGTGTTTCTACTTTTTACCATTTTTGGAGATAATTTAATATTGTCAAAGTTCCATTATTTGTCAACTTGTTTCAACCTGCAACTGTTTTATAATCTATTGACTCTTTCCTGTCAACAGCGAAGGACATTGGTCCTACTTCCCAACTTTCCATGTTTCTACTTTTTTATCCCACACATTTTTGGTGATCACTTAATATTGTCAAAGTGTCATTAGTTGTCAGTTTGTTCCAGCCTGCAAAGGTATCATAATCAAGACAGCCTCTCCAAATCCATATGACATCCTCTTTACCGAAATGGAACTTAATAACTTAGGACACAGTAGTGCCTTACAGAAGCTTAACTCTTCACACGTGGATGCAGGAACCACAACCACATAAATCTCTATCGTTTTCCTTACCTTCAAGTAACTAGTCCTGTCATCACTTTGTTCAAAGCCAATTGTGTTAAAACTACTCAAGGATGACATCTTTATTCGAAGAAGAGTTTGGATTGTTCGTGCCCACAGTCAAACATATATGTTTGTTTGTTTGTTTTGGGAATTTCGCACAAAGCTACTCGAGGGCTATCTGTGCTAGCCGTCCCTAATTTAGCAGTGTAAGACTAGAGGGAAGGCAGCTAGTCATCACCACCCACCGAACTCTTGGGCTACTCTTTTACCAACGAATAGTGGGATTGACCGTCACATTATACACCCCCACGGCTGGGAGGGCGAGCATGTTTAGCGCGACGCGGGCGCGAACCCGCGACCCTCGGATTACGAGTCACACGCCTTACGCGCTAGGCCATGCCGGGCCCAAACATATATGATCCGGATCATTAATGAAAGTAATGATGACCCTGATGGTTTACTTCAACATTGTGCTTACATACACCTGCAACAAAATTATGTTGAAACCTTTCAGACAACGTCATTCTCTCCTTTCCAACGTCTTTACCATGACAGTAGTTGTCAACAATTTAACTGTGGTCTGGCATGGCCATGTGGGTTAAGGCGTTCAACTGGTAATTTGAAGGCTGCCGGTTCGAATTCTCGTCATACCAAACATGCTAACCCTTTCAGCCGTGAGGGCGTTATAAAGTGACGGTCAATCCCGCTATTTTTCAGTAAAAGAGTAGCCCAAGAGTTGGCGGTGAGTGTTGATGACTAGTTGCCTTCACTTTAGTCTAACACTACTAAATTAGTATCTGCACATATTGCTGTTGTCCATATTTGATTCTATACTGTAATTAATTGGACCTACTCCCTTGTGCAATCAACCAAATCATCCAACCTATTTTACAAGTGTCATAGCAAATTTAACCCTAACCCAATGACCCTAACAAAACTGTTTCTCTTAGTATAACTCATTGTGCAGCACACCCTTCAAACACGATTATTTCATCTTCAACCGTTGAAGACATCCTCTATTTCATAATTCAATGATGTTTGATGTTTTTCTTGCATCTTTTTTATCGTTCTTGGCACTACAATGTAATCAGCTTTTGAGATTACCAGTTCATTTCATATTCTTACCACTCAGAAAACACTTCATTGGCTGGTCTTATATAGTAGTGTAATGAACCTTCTCTGTCACTCTTCTATATTTTGTTGCAGGATTTCTAATTCTTTCAAGACTCTTTCCTTCTCGCAAGATATTGTGTCTCGTTATATAACAGTCCATATCTTCAGCAAAGTTGTGAAACGTTGATGATGGTTATGAATTCTGCAATGATCTTTGTTATTTTCAAATTCTAATCAGTTCAGGAATAAATTAAAGTTGCTAACAAGACAGAAGAGCTCTTTAGTGTATTCTGTTTTAGCTGATTGGAATGCATTTTTGTCTTAAATTTACAAAGCTAATATATTCATTTTCTTCTTTGGAACTAAATTTTTAGCCCCATTTCAGGATCCACTGGACTTTGATGATCCTGTCGATGTCTTAGGCCAATCTGATCCTCACTATCGTATGTTTTCATATACATCAGACGATACCTTTACAAATGGTACTGTTGCTATGCAGGATTTCCAAATGAATCTTAGAGACAAATACAACAAAGCTCCAAGTCCAGATGGATTAGCTTATGCTCACTTCATACACACTCCAACACATTTCATTCACATTCTCATTCACATTCTAACACATTTAATTCACACTCTAACACATTTCATATACACTCCAACACATTTAATACACACTCCAGCACATTTTATACACACTCTAACGCATTTCATTTACACTCCAACACATTTCATACACACTCCAACACATTTCATTCACACTCCAACACATTTCATTCACACTCCAACACATTTTATTCACACTCCAACACATTTCATTCACACTCCAACACATTTCATACACACTCTAACACATTTTATATACACTCCAATACATTTCATTCACACTCCAACACATTTCATTCACACTCCAACACATTTCATTCACACTCCAACACATTTCATACACACTCCAACACATTTCATTCACACTCTAACACATTTCAAATATTTTAGCAAAAAACGTTTAGTGAGGGTGATGGAATAATAAGAATCAACCAGGAATTTTGTTTAGAGTTTAAGAATAAAAAGATGATGTGGTTTTTACAGAATTAAGTGTAAAATCCCGACGAAAAAAATTAGTAGGATGTTACAAGAAGAATGACGAAATAAAGTTTTTGACTTTAACTCTCTACCATGGATAACCTTATCAAGCCCTCTGATGAATTCATCAATCATTTCATCTCTTCTAAACCTTCTGTTATGCTTCTTTTTACTTTTAATACATTCATCTGTTTCTTCAACTCCTTTCCTACAAGTACATTTGCAGCAGTTTTCATGGAAGAATTTCTATGGCATTCCTTTTTTCTTTTACTATGGTGTATTTCAAGGATCAGTACTCTCTCATTTCTTTTATATTTTATATATAAATATATATATGTATACATCTCATATACGGCTCTTGCATCCACCTCTCTGGCAATGATTATCCTTATTAAAGTTTTACACCTTGTTTTCAACCCATTTCAGATTGGAATCGTTGCTGGTATTCTTGCCTTCAAAATCATTATAATGCCTTTAGATCCTACAAATATTGCCTTTGCCACAATTCTTTCTTATTTAATGTAAAAATTGGAGATATTCCAATTCAGCTCTTGGATAGATAAAAATATCTTTATGTTCTTTTCCACAAAAATACTACTTGAAAGGCTTTAGATGATTCTCAACCAGAAATTCACTTCCTTTCTCCATTACATCCGTCACGGGGAATTGAATCCATTTTTTCTATTATATACTTGAATACCTTCATTCGAATATTTTTATTTATTTTCAGGCTATCTGGCTTTCTGTTCTCCTCAGTTTTTATCATTGACTTAATGTTCTGTAATATTATGATCCAAGACTCTTTTGAATATGCAACTACCTAGTGTTGCACAAGAATTAAGCCCGCCATTGCCAGGTGGGTTATATCGTTCGACTCGTAATCTGAGGAACGCGGGTTTGAATCACCGTCGTACCAAACATGCCCACCCTTTCAGCCGTAGGGGCATTATAATGTGACGGTCAATCCCACTATTTGTTGGTAAAGGAGTAGTCCAAGAGTTGGCGGTGGGTGGTGATGACTAGCTGCCATCCCTCTAGTCTTACACTGCTAAATTAGGGACGGCTATCGCAGGTAGCCCTTGAGTAGCTTTGCGCGAAATTCAAAACAAACAAACAAGTACATGAATTATACGAACGTATCATTTTTTTCATCAGATCTCCTCCATTTTCGAAACCTTTGCATTCAATGTATGCTCAACGATTTTTTTCAAGTGAAGTCTCATATTGCTCACATTCTCTCTATGTTTATCCGACTACGTTGGATCCTATATGTCACGGCTCTTCTACGTGATTATCCAAATGATAATGATTACCTCTATAGAATCTACACAATTAGATTTATCCAAGTGGATGATGGATTGATCACCAAACATTTTGAGTCACTCTTTGTTATTGGATTACTTCTTCTATTTCCCACTCTTCACCAGTGACATGTTCTCGCCTTCAATAAATTTTCACGTCGTTCACAGACAGATAATTTTCTTCTGGTCTTTTTCCAGAATACTTATACCTTTATTGTTCTAGTTTCCATCCATCTGATGACTGAAGAGAGAGTATAATCTTCACCGGCCTGCCAACCAGGGTAGAAAGGTATACAGAACCCTTTTGAATTGTCCTGCCCCTACATCTGAGATATCAGGATTTAGTCTTTTAATATTTTAAAATTCTCCCTACAATGTGATTCTTCTTGACATGAAAATGTTAAATCATATTGTCTAGGGGTGGCTTGAAGATAATTTTATAAAGCATTAGATCAGTATGAAGCTGTGCAAGGAGAGTTTGAGGTAATTTTGACTTTTTTGATAATTAAGAATAATACGTAGACGCTTCTTAAAGGCACAAACCCATTCTTTTGTAGTTAATAATACTTGACCCCTTGGGATCTTTTACCCAAAACAGATCGTTGACCTTTCTACCCGAAATAACTCTTTGCATTTTCTTCATCCCTAAAAGGCCTCCGCTAATACAACGGTATGCCTCCGGATTTACAAGGCTAAAATCAGGAGTTTGATTCCCCTCGGTAGGCTCAGCAGATAGCTCGATATGGCTTTGTTATAAGAAAAACACACACACTCATCCCTAAAGATCTGCCACCAAAACCTAAGACTAAAATGAAATGGCGAAACACGTACAAAACTTTTGCCTCTTATCGACCAGTACAATTGACGAATTATGATAGTGAATGAAAAATAACAAACACGAGATCCTTTGAGAAGTGACTTGTGGAAGGTAAACGACACGTCTTAAATGCTATCAATAAATGCATCTGATTTTGAATCCAAAATGGATAAACTAAGAGGGATTTGAACATACATTTTAGTCCTATTAGTTTCTAGTACCTTTGATTTTAGTCATGGAATCACGAAGGGCAGAGATACATCGAGACTACCTGTTAAGATTTCTCTTGCTAATATGAGTTCCTTTCTAAGAAATCAGCCACTTGTGTAAACTGTAAACATAAGAATTCTTGTGTAAACATAAGAATGATCTTGTGGTTTCATTGTCCTCAATGATACTTTCCTCAAACCAATACTAAATGCAAGATAAATTATGTAGTCACAGATTCCATCGCTGTGACCACCAAAGCAGCACGTGCTGATTTGTTTGTTTGTTTGTTTGGAATTTTGCGCAAAGCTACTCAAGGGCTATCTGCGCTAGCTGTTCCTAATTTTGCAGTGTAAGACTAAAGGGAAGGCAGCTAGTCATCACCACCCACCGCCAACTCTTGGGCTACTCTTTTACCAACAAATAGTGGGATTGACCGTGATATTATAACGTCCCCATGGCTGAAAGGGCGAACATGTTTGGTGGGTGCGACAGGTATTTGAACCCGAGATCCTCAGATGAAGAGGATGATGCTGAACGATTTTTATGTGAATGTACCTATCAGAGTCTAAGATATTCAGTTGGTCCTAGTTCAGACGGTATTACGTATCAACATCTCAAACATATTTAAATGTGGATTCTTTTTCGTCTTCTGGTAACATTTTATACCTGTCTTCCTTGTTTTAAATTTTACCGTGATTCTTAAAAAATATATAAAATTTTACTCTTTTTGAAACATGATAAGCCTCCAATAAGTGTTGGTTCTTATCTTACTTTTGGTATCCTCAATATAATATTCAAATGCATTTTAATTCAGCAACTTCATATATTTAGTGCTGGTCATCAACTCTTGCTGATTTTCACTGACATTTCGAAATATTTATTTTTATCACAGTTATTGACTCATTTTTATGTTGAAAATATGTTTAGCCATCCTTCAGTCTGTCTACTTGAGTTCTTGAAGATTCAGTTATATCAACTCTCTCTGTATATCCTTCATGTTGCTATGCCTAACACAATGCATCATGTTCACTTATACCAGTACGCTGATAACATTGCTGTTGTCACTATCAGTAAGATTATCCTTGCTTTCAGTGAAGTTTTTCGGGATAAGACTACATCATTTAGTTTGGAATCTTCTGTGATGTTCTATTCTTAATGTCATAAAAAAAGAATTCTGCTATTCAGTCTCAACAAGGGAAACTTTCACTCGCGTCCTAACACTTTAATTAACGTTAATGTCAAAATATTCCCATTCAACTCTTTAAAATTGTTAAACATCTCGGTGTCATCTCCAGTAAATATACTCTTCAAAAAAAGAAACGCAAAAGGTAAAATTTGAGACATATTGTTAACAAGTTTATTCCGGGTAGTTCTGTATGACATGTGTGAAACTTTTCACATTCACTGCTGAACATCCAAAGTCTGCAAAGGCGAAGTCCACGCTCACTAGTTGAAGTTTAACGTCACTCAACGCCAATAACGAGTATGCCCCCCATGAGCATCAATAACTGCTTGGCATCTCCTGCCCATGGAAGCGATGAGATGACGAATCACATCCTGTGGAATGGCTGTCCACTGAGCCTGCAAAGCTGCTGCAAGCTGAGGTAGAGTCTGCGGTAGAGACTGTCGCCGTCGCAGACGTCGGTCCAACTCGTCCCAAAGATGTTCGATGGGGTTTAAATCTGGTGATCTGGAGGGCCAGGGAAGAACGTTGATGTTGTGGTGTCTCAAGAAGACAGTGGTGAGTCGGGTTGTATGAGGACGGGCGTTGTCATGTTGAAAAACGTCGTTGACGTTCACCATGATGGGTTGCACATGAGGCCTAAGAATCTCGTCGACGGTTGCGTACGGTCTGATCGAAAATCCTACCCAGCCCTGGTATGGTTGAGGCAGTAGACGTCGCAGTGGTGGTCCTATCCCGAAGGTGACGTAACCGGATGTTGCGATCTTGTGTGGGCGTGATCACACGAGGTCTGCCAGATCGTGGACGGTCACGAGTTGATCCATGTTGTTGGTGACGATTCCATAGCCTTGTGATGGTGCTTTGGTGGACATTCACAGCTCTGGCAACATCTGATCGAGATTCGCCTGCTTCCAAGCGACCAATGACGTTGTTGCGTTGTGCTTCAGTCAGTCTTGGCGTAACTGTATTGCGTGTCGGTGGCTTAACACTGAGCTATGGAAACCAAGAACCCGTCACTTTTATAGAGATTTTGCACATGTTGCACTTGCAGAACATGCAGATCTCTCAAACAAATTTATTGGACACGAATGCGTTTTGGCGAAAAATCCGATATTTTCCTCCGTTTTCAAAGTGCACAACTTTTATTGTCATTTTGGTCTGACAATCAGTGCCTTAACATGTGTAACATCACATACTCTGAGCTTGTAACGTTATTACATATATTTCTCTTTAAAATAACAAAAATATCCCTTTTGCGTTTCTCTTTTTGAAGAGTATATTTTACTTGAAAAAAAAAATAGCGGCTGTCAATCACAAGATTATTGGACATCCTAAGATACCTAACAGAAACCTTCTGATGTTTAAATCCATCTCTTCCTTTACACACGCCCCAGTGACATAACGATATGTCTGCAGACTCAAATTGCTAAAAGCTAGGTTTCGATATCCGTGGTGGACAGAGCATAAATGGTCCATAGTGTAAGTTTGTGCTTAGCCACAAACAAACAAAAAGTATTTTACACACATATGAGACCTTTGTCCCACAATTTAATCACCTATGTTCATACTGCCTGGATTTATGCTTCATTTATCTTTAATATTCGGCTCCTGGTTTTTAAAAGGCATGTCATATGTATACATAGCATTAGGTAGTTTTCAACAGTAACGTTTTTATCACAAAAGAAAAGTTGTATGATAGAATCAAATTACCTTCTTCTACTCTTACATGAACGCAAACGTCGTAGCAAAATTCATCACCAATATTTACTTTATTTAAATGTAATATTTTCTGATGTTGTCAGCCAAAATATTCATCTCCCAAGCCAATTACCACTAGTTGATCACCTAATAAACTTGCGTGTTTCTTCAGCTCTTGTCGATAATTTTAATCATATGGCTCTTCCAATACCAAAATTACCTAGTTGTGTTTATCTCAATAACTGATGGCTTTTCTCTTTTTACTTCCACTTTTTTCCTGTTGTTTGACTTTTGAAATAAAAATAAACTATTAAACTGTATTTAATAAAAATAAACTATTAAACTGTATTTAATAAAAATAAACTATTAAACTGTATTTAATAAAAATAAACTATTAAACTGTATTTATTCGTTACAAGTTCCTGTAAACCCAGTTTTTCTCAAATGATACTCTTAAACACTCGTTATGTCGTCGGTGCCAGAGAGAGGGCGCAGCCGTCTGATGGCTCTACAAGATTTTAGGCTTGGATAAAATTACATTGTTATGAATTCCTCAAAAAACAAAATTAACGTTATGACTATGAAATTAGAGTGACCTAAAATTGGCGCGAGGGCCGGTAAAAAATATAGAATACTTTGATGCTAGATCTAGAGTTAGACAAGTACTCAATATTGTTATGGATTAGGTAACATGGAAAGTTGATCATTCAAATTGTGGTATCGCTTAAATAACATTTTTTTAAATGATTTAAAATATGCTGATGATAAATGTCTGTTTTTTAAAAGGCATATGAACAAGCAATTAAAGCATTGGCACGTGAAACTCAAAGTGTTGGTTTAGCTAAAAAACTGGTAAAACAAAGACAACGAAGTTAAATTAAAGCCAAATGATTTGAACGAGGTCACTGTAGATAGAGGTAAATGGAGATGTGGAAACTTTTGGATATTTTGGTAGTATTGTTAGTGTTGATTGAGGTATAAGTTAGGGCGTAAAGAAATTATTGTGGAAAGTAGGAGTTAATTTCACAGAACTGAATGGATTGTGAAATAACGCAGGTTTATCAGTTAAGATCAATCGTAAATAAATTGCTTATTTCGGTTTTGTTATATGGCTGTGAAACATGAAAAGAACTAGAGAAAATCGAGTCCAGATTGAGAAATTTCTAAAGTAATTGTTTAAGAAAGGTTATATAGATCATGTTATTTGATCATGTAAGTGGAAATATAATAAGAGCAAGAGAGTGACGTAAGCGACAATCATTCACAGAAATAGTCAAGTTCTAGAGATGGAAATGTTACGAGAATGTTCTGAGAAGAAATAAGGATAGACCCCCCCCCAAGACAAATAATGGACTATAGTCCACTTGAAAGAAGACGCAGAGGAAAAAACGAAAAATACATGACAAAGAAGAGTAAAGAATGATGCGAGAAATAAAGACCTGAATAGAATACACAGAATACCTGAACAGAATACACGTTGAAAATTGAGCAGAAGACCGAATGCAGTTGAGAGCCTTCTCAGGTACCTCGTGGACCATATGAGATCCAAAAAGGACTGATGAAGAAAGTGATTATAAACTGTCCTTAATGAGTCCTCTAGAATAAATGACACATCCTTAGGTACTCATTTCTTCAGAAAGAATATTGTTGCTACTGATTTGATGTGAATGTACAGATATTCGATAAACACGCTATTACTTTTCAAATTATTACTACTTGCAATAGATGGCGCTACATAAAGGCTTTAGAAATGCCTTTTAGTCAAACCACGTATTTTGTTATTGTTTTTACAGACGCTATTCGAGAAATTTATTCACTACTGAAATCGATTGGAATCACACAACATAGTTCAACTTCTTTAATAAAAGCATTCTATAAGTTTTAAAGCTATTCTATATTTAATCAAACATTCTTTGTTCACCCTGTACAGAGCAGAGATTTAACATTGTCACGTCTTCTTTATTATGAAGATATCCCAAGTTAAGATCTAACTGATAGCATGGTCTTCACGAAAGAACCTTTCAATATCGTAATTTCTATCGCAATAAGAAGAAAGTCAGTGATTGAAAGTCGTATCTTAGCTCAGTGTCCACAGAACAACATTTCGACATTAATATCTATCATGTTATGAAGAAGGCGGGAGTTAAGATCAATCTCAACTGAATGTCTAATTTGTTATGAGAAAGCAGAAGTTAAAATCAGTTTTGTGTATGACGTCCATGTTTGGATATTCGCCCATCGCTCTCTTCAATTTTAACATTACTTATAAAAAAGAATAATTTTGTTCACTTAATAAAATGTAATTACATATTACTGAATATACACCTTTGTTCTCTATAACTAACTTTATTAAAATAAACTTTGATAATGTATTTAAACTTAACATTTATTTCACTGTTTTTAACTCTCTCGTTGGAGTGACGTTGTCTACACTTTTAGCAACCTTCTATCTCTTTAATTCTGGCAAAAGTTGCTGTGATTCGACTTTTTTGTTACACCACAGGTAAGATGTTATAATTTAGAAAAGCTTACTTAGTTTTTTAAAACTGGCCTTCACGTCTTTAAGAAGCTCACGTTTCTATCGTGTTCTTAAGCGACACGTTTTTTCTGACCTTTTCTTTACGTTGTAACACTGCTTCACAGTTAAACTTACTTGTTTTGGCTGATGGCTGTAAGAATCTGTCGCTTGCTCAATCTCTTTTCCTTACTTGTTCTTTGTCATTGTTTGTACTGTCATTTCGTCTCCACATTATTTCCATATTTGAACAGCCTTGGCAGCTGTTTTCGCTTGCTTTATCTTTTATCTTTGAAATGAAAAAAAAAAATAGAATTAACATTTCAATAATTTATTAGTGAATTTATTTTTCCCTAACTTCCAATGATTGACAAGCTCAGGCTAATTGTCATAGATGCATCCTATTTCATTTTCAATCCTATCACTTTAAATATATCTTCATTCAAATTCTCAAGCTCACTCAATAGCAATGGTATGAGACACTTAATCAGAAGTATTAATTCCCTAATCTCCATAACCTGTCGTCTCGTCTCAGCTGCTACTAAAGCATCTGATCTCTACATTAGCGTTCACCATCCCATCAATACTTTCCCTTGGGCACTGTTATTAACTGAAGTGTCACCGTTTTTCGAACTTGTTCTATACGTTAGTATCTAGCAAGGTCAGCTCGAGATTGTGTCTGCTAAAAAAATATAATAATGATCGAAAGAAAGGTTGAATCAGAATATTTTGGGAATAATCCAGTAAACATATATATATATATGTGTGTATATATTAGGTGCTCCAAATATTTAGAAAACTTAATTTGTGCTTTACTTTTCTTGGAATCCGTGGACGTAATCAGTCATGAGCCTTCAGAACGTAATTGGTCAAGCGAGGCGTTATGAATAATGTTATGAACTGTGAATAAAATCATGCTCCTGATATGTTGATGGTTTGGATACTGCCACTCAGCCAACCAACAGTCATCTAAGTGTTAACTAGGTGTATATGGTTTGGTTTGTTTTGAATTTTGCGCAAAGCTATTCTAGGTTTACCTGCGCTAGTCGTCCCTAATTTAGAAGTGTACGACTAGAGGAAGGCAGCTAGTCATCACCACCCACCGCCAACTCTTAGGCTACTCTTTTACCGACGAATAGTGGGATTGACCATCACATTATAACGCCCTCACAGCTGAATCGGCGAGCATGTTTGGTGCGACTGGGATTCGAACCCGCGACCCTCAACTTACGAGTCGAGTGCCTTAACCATATTGGGCCCATGTGTATATGACTAATTAATTTAAATGTGTATATGTGTTTTCTTATAGCAAAGCCACAACGGGCTATCTGCTGCGTCCGTCGAATGGAATCGAGTCCCTGGTTTTAGCGTTGTAAATCCGAAGGCTTGTACCAGCGGGAGAAATTAATTTAAACCGGTGTCTGTTTATTTGTTTGAAGTTATGCAAAAAAAACTACATAATGGGCTGTCTGTGCTGTGCTCACCATGGGTATCGAAACTCGGTGTCTTGAGTTGTAAGTCGGCAGATATACCGTTGTGACATTGAGGTAGGAGCGTCAGAGTAGTAGTTTAAACTACCACAAGAAAGGAAACATTATGACCCTCATTTTATTTCTCGTTAAATTAATAGAAAAATTTAATTATTTTTTTTTATTTTCAGTATTTCACCTAAATATTAAACCTGTTTATATATTTAGCTTCAATTCATTAGGATTAACAACACTGTAAAGTGTTTCGCTCTTATTTCAAAGCGTATTCTGCAGTATCAATTTCCCCACAATACACACAGGTGGACTTAACAACATCATAAACATGTATTATGTTTACTATCGCATTGATTTCGACTACAGATGAACCTACTGGTACCTAAGTAGTAAACGTGAGAACGGTAAAACTGTGGTTCGAGCCTCGAAACAGCATAGAGTAAATATTCGTAAACGGATCCAGTTTTTGAACCTTGAGGACCCTTTCGAACCGTTCGTCTTAATTACAATGTTATTTCATCTGAGAAATCTCTTACAGGTAGTGGTTTCCAATTGGCGACCTGCAGGCCAAATCAGATCCTCGAAAGCCTGATTCGTGGACCGCAGTAAGATCAAATATTGTACTGTTAATTATTACAATACTCAAAATAAGTGAAACTGCCTTTGAAAAACCTGGTCTTAATCTGAAATGGTCCGGTGTGAAAAATAATTTAGTTACATAAAACACTTGTTCGGGGATTTAGGGTATTTTTGTTCAGAGGGTTTGTGAAACCTCGATTTGCGTTTTTGTTTTACCAACTTCATGACAGAGCTTTCTTAAATGTTTTTTTAGTGTCAGCTCTCAGAAGCTAGTGAAACATTTTCTGAATGAATGTCGTGCTAATTTATCGATACGATGTTAGGGATTATATAGACGTTATTGTATATAATAACTATACAATAACATTTATTGTATAGATGTTTAATACTCTTCTCACTTCCAAAAGTTTGTGTTCTGTTTGTGTGCCAAGCTACACAATGGGCTCTCTGTCAACCGCAGAGGATTTAACCACGAATTTTAGCATTGTATATCTGCAACTTTTCCTTTAATCCACAGGGCACAATTTCATAAGAGTTATGTTATTATGATCTCCATGATTTGACCCAGAAAATAAATCATTTTGTTGACAACTCTTATAATGACCGAATATAAATTACTTGTTGGTAATACGTAATGACTGTAATTTCACGTAATAACTGCTTACTCCTTGGAATCTGGCATTATAACATTGTAGCTCCATTTGCAATGAAGTAACGGAGTCTATAGTATAACATACAAATTCAAATATATATAATTTACCACTAATACCAAAATCCTCAGGTCTATACACATGATTCACAAAACACTTTAAGCCATGAAGTGACTAGTTCTAGTAATACAATTTTTATAGATACAACAACATAGGAGTTGTTTTTTCTTCATACATTATATACTGTTCGTTGCTAATACCATAATTATTAGGCCTACTTATTGTCGCAGCAAGGTTTATAAGACTAGAAACACAATTCTTTACATTTATTGGTTTATCATTGATAGTGTAATGTTATTAGGTCTAGTGCAAGAATGAATTCGCTTTCAAAACATTCATGTAATTACGAAGACATCAATCACGAATCTTGTACCCTTAATTGTTTGGAATATTAAACGTGCGAAACAAAATAATCAAAAATAAATCTTAAATTAAATATTACGAAACGCTGAACTAGATGTCGTTTCATTTTGAGTAAAAGGCGCGGCTTTGGATTAAGTAGATGCATAATAAAATCGTGTTAGTAATTAGAAGGTTAATATATTCTATAACAGTTCCTAACGTTTTTTAGTATACACATGTGTTTAATTTTTTTTAAGAATAAAAATCTAACAATTAATTTTTCTCTTAGTAAAAATACAGGTGTTATGCATGAAAATACAGGTGTTATGCGTAAAAATACAGGTGTTATGCATAAAAATACAGGTGTTATGCATGAAAATACAGGTGTTATGCGTAAAAATACAGGTGTTATGCAACAATTTAATTGTTCGAAATAAGTTCCTAATAATCTGGTTCTGGCAAATCATAAGACCACAGAACACGTCCAAATCATAAGACCACAGAACACGTCCAAATCATAAGACCACAGAACACGTCCTAATCATAAGACCACAGAACACGTCCAAATCATAAGACCACAGAACACGTCCAAATCATAAGACCACAGA
Organism: Tachypleus tridentatus; assembly: GCF_004210375.1. Lineage (NCBI taxonomy): Eukaryota > Metazoa > Arthropoda > Merostomata > Xiphosura > Limulidae > Tachypleus > Tachypleus tridentatus. The sequence continues at coordinate 30,562,881 of NC_134828.1, read as the reverse complement.
ACACGTCCAAATCATAAGACCACAGAACACGTCCAAATCATAAGACCACAGAACACGTCCAAATCATAAGACCACAGAACACGTCCTAAGAACACGTCCAAATAAGACCACAGAACACGTCCAAGATCATAAGACCACAGAACACGTCCAAATCATACAGAACACACAGAACACGTCCTAATCATAAGACCACAGAACACGTCCAAATCCATAAGACCACAGAACACGTCCAAATCATAAGACCACAGAACACAAAGACCACAGAACACGTCCACAGAACACGTCAAATATAAGACCACAGAACACGTCCAAATCATAAGACCAGAACAGAACACGTCCAAATCATACAGAACACGTCCACAGAACACGTCCAAATCATAAGACCACAGAACACGTCCAAATCATAAGACCACAGAACACGTCCAAATCATAAGACCACAGAACACGTCCTATTCGAAGAAACTGATAAAATACTTGACAGTTTATATACTCGAATCAACGCTTCTGAAAACGCATTTCGATAAGTATAGGATTTTCAACCCGAGCTCCAGCCATCTCGTGCGACACCTGGGCTGAACAGACGCCCCTGAGTTTGGGACATAGACACGCTTAACTTAAAAATGCTGATAAGAAATAGATTAACCTGTTAAGAATAGTGCCAGGTTGATAAACGATTGTTTTCAACTGTTACTATTATAACACTTCCACTGTTGAAAATGCAGAGCATATTCAGTAGCACTTTCTAACTCACCCGAACTTTCGATATTTCGATCAGCGGTCCAACGTGCAAATCAGTAGTCCATTCTCGGTCCAACGTAGTAAAATTTACCAACAAACTTGCAAAAAAATGCATGCGAAACTTATGGTAACATCACATAATATTATCTTGTATTGGAATTTTGTACCTGCAAAAGTATTTGGGACATAATTTTGATATCTCAACTGTTATGGTTTCAGCTGACCTATTGGTAGAAATGTAGGTTTCGGAATATCTTTATTCGAAACCACGCGATATCACAAAATATCTTCCCCTCCCCCACATAGATACTTTAATCTGAGTGGTGCATTATAAGAGCAACAGTCAGTTTATCAATTTTTCATGGATGGTAGGTGGTACAACACTGCTAACTGCCTGCCTTTCTTCTACTCAGTAACTCAAAATTAGTGTAACATTAGTGGCGTTGTTATAAATACAATATAAATGTTCTTCAATCACTGATAAACGGCGTCAACACTGCAGTTATGTATATATATGATATTTCTGTATCGCAGGAGTGAGTTATGTGTGTTTTGTGTGTTTTCTTATAGCAAAGCCACATGAGACTATCTGCTCAGCCCACCGAGGGGAATCGAACCCCTAATTTTAGCGTTGTAAATCCGGAGACAAGGAGTGAGTTATGTGTTGTATTATTACTTTTATTGTAAAAGATTGTGGCATCTTTATTATCTTAGAAAAAAAATTTAAAGTTAAACACAAAACTACACATTAGCTATCTGTGCTCTGCCCACCACGGGTACCTAAACCCTCTTTATACCGTCGTAAGTCTGCAAACGTCCTGCTGTACCACTGAATGGGGTTGGAGAAATAATGAAAGCAATGGATGTAAAAGTATAGAAACAATCGCGTCCGAATAAGTGTTAAAATAGTTATTGCCGCGGGAAGTCGAAAGAAATTGTAGGCTTAATTTGAATTTCGCGCAAAGTTACACGAAAACTCTCTACGCTAGCGGTTCCTGTTTTAGTAGTTGAAGACTGGAGGGAAGTCAGCTAGTCATCACCACCATCGCCAGCTCTTACACTATTCTTTTACCAACGAATTGTTACATTACAATTCTACCACGGCTGAAAAGATGAGCATGTCTGGTAGGACAGGGACTCGAACCTACAACCTTAAGATTGCGACTTAGCAATCAGCAAACAAATAACCAATATTTGGCAAAAACTAGTAACAAAATACGACATTCCAGTTAATACCAAATTTATTCAAAAACCAGACATAAAACTGAGGTTTATACTATGTAAAAACTACACTGACAAACACCACACCAACATTATTTACAAAATACAATGTGATAACTGCCACGACTTCTATATTGGAGAAACAAGTAGAAAAATGGAAACCAGATTCAAAGAACATAAAAAGTCACCTTCACACGTTTTCGAACACTGCAAGTCAAATAAACACAACATAACCATAGAAAACACTCAAATACTAAATAAAGAAACAAACATAAACAAACGCAAAATTAAAGAAGCCTTACTTATACAACAACTTAAACCCAAAATAAACCAATATAAAGGAACGCCTTTATACCTATATTAATATAATAAAATAAATAAAATTATATATTCAAACATCTAACACCGCCCTCTACATTCCGACACTCAGTTACACAACCCCTTTCAAACATGTGGTCAGCTTCCGGTCAGTTACCTCTTTCTTTGTGAACCTGACGATGACCGAAGAAGGTCGAAACGTTGTTCGCTCTTCTATGTAAAATATTTTCTCAACCCAAACGAGCCGTTTTTGCATATAGATTTGTTATCTCGGTGTGTTTTAACTATCTGCTGTGTCCACCGAGGGGAATCTAACCCCTAATTCTAGCACTGTAAACCGCTATCGTTCCGGGGACGTGTTACCTCAGAAGGGAGAAGTGTTTGAAGAAGGAAGCCTAAAAACATACGTGTATGGCTGAAGAATTGATTTGTTTCTAAGTTCGGAAAGAGTTAAAAACAGTAGAAGTAACAACTTGCAAGACAAAGTTTTGAATGAAAGGTGATTGACTTGTACTTAGGTTAAAAAAACAAGCAATAGAAGAAGGAAGTCCAAAAACAATCGTCTGCTAGTTAGGGCAAATTTGTATCAACGTTGACTGATTTGCTGCCTCGGGAAGAAGGAATAAGCAGTTTGGGGTGAAAATTCATAAACAGCCATGGGCAGTAGGATATAGGGCCGAAACAACTTTATTGGTTGGTCGGGTATTTTAATAAGAGAAAACGAACAACGGTGTTAAAAAGCTTGCAAGCACGAATTTTACTGCACTTTTCATTCTATGAAAACCTGTCGGTTTATGACTCATGTTTTTATGTTCAGTTAAAGTAATGTAAACACAATTCTTAATAATTTTACTTATCAAAGCAGTTTAGTCTTCTAAATCATTCTTCAGGAAAAGTATGCTAGTTAGATTGTTTGTTTGTTTGTTTGTTTGTTTGTTTGTGAATTTCGCACAAAGCTACTCGAGGGCTATCTGCGCTAGCCGTCCCTAATTTAGCAGTGTAAGACTAGAGGGAAGGCAGCTAGTCATCACCATCCATCGCCAACACTTGGGCTACTCTTTTACCAATGAATAGTGGGATTAACTGTTACATTATAACGTCTCCATGGCTGAAAGGGCGGGCATGTTTGGTGCGACGGAGATGCGAACCCGCGACCCTCAGATTACGAGTCGCACGCCTTAACCCACCTGGCCATGCAGGGCCTATTGTCGTGTAGCTAACAGTAAACATCAAACTATACATCAGAGATCAAAATAAAATAGATTCATATTGTCATGTAGCCAACAATGTCCTTCAAACCATTTATCAGAGACGAAAATAAACTCAGTAGATATTGTCGCGTAGCTAACAATAACCCTGAAACCATTCTTCAGTGAAGAAAATAAACCAGTTAACATTGTCGTGTAGCTCACAATGTCCTTAAACAATTCATCAGTGACGAAAATAAACTTGGTAGATATTGTCTTGTAGCTAACATAGGACGAATATTATTTACTTTCTCTGAAGCGTATATAAAAGTTTGTAACACGTATTTGATTATGATTATGCCTATAGATCTCTGAATTAGCTTCCAGCCTCGGCAACTCTCAAAGTAATTCTAGAAATTCCAAACGTTTTCATCGTATCTTCCGATGTACCTCAACAGTATAAAAATTTCAGAAAGAACAAAAAAAAAGCGAAACGGCCAAATACAAGTGTTTATAAAACGTATTGCCCAGCTAGTTTAATTAAATTCTTTCCTATCAAAGAACGTCGATATTTCAATATAATGGCTGAACGTAGAATAGTGGCAATTGTGCCTAACCGTGTATCCAATATTCCGTGGTTCACGCTTTTTAATGCGCAAAAATAAAATTGTGCCCCTCGCTTTAGGGTTGTGGGTTCATTATTAATTTTCATAATTCATTTCACTAATTCGTTACAGTAGTCCACGAATTGGAAATTATCGGTAGTGATTAAATACCCTTCCTCTAGTCCGTTTCTTCCAAATGAGAAACTGCTACCTCTGTTAGTTCTTGAGTAACTTAGAGCGAGATTCAACAAACAAAAACTCTTATAGAATAATTCCAATGTATTTCTTTAAGGAGTAATTTTTATAATTTGATTGCTTTTCGTTTCAGCTACAAAATGGGATTTTATCAGTTAATTATAACTTTTGAAAAACGTTTCACAAGTTATTACCACATTCTCTTTATGGACTGTTTATTTGTAAAATAAACACAATTTCTACAACACTTTCTTTTTCTTCCGGGTTTAAATGTTGAATTTTATAGTTAATTAATGATAGAAAAGAATAAAAACGTTCTTCAACGTCAAACGCAGGACCTTAAGGTGCTCCACTCGTAATCCGAGGGTCGCGTGTTCGAATCCCCCATCGCACCAAACATGCTCGCCCTTTCAGTCTTGGGGGCGTTATAATGTGACGGTCAATCGCACTATTCATTAGTAAAAGAGTAGCCCAAGAGTTGGCGGTGGGTGGTGATGACTAGCTGCCTTCCCTCTAGTCTTACACTGCTAAATTAGAGACGGTTAGCGCAGATAGCCCTCGTGCTTTTTTTCTCTCTGATTTTGGAGACGTTTTTAAAATAAATACGTAGTTGAATTAAAAAACAAACAAATCCTTAATTATAGATATCAGATATGATTGTGGTATTTTAATCACAAATCATTACATTAATATTTTAAATAATTATTTCAGAGATATCATATGAATCTTACAAAATCTGCCACGTGACATAACGTGTTTTTTTTTTGGACCTAAAATTAAGGCTAAATAAACAACATGATATTTCGCTGTTTAACCTGAAGAAAAAAAAATAAAGTCTTAATGGAATTGAAAAAAAAGCAAAAAAAAACTTGAAGTGATGCGTTTTTATCTGACCGAGGAGCGCCACTTTCGTCCGTAATGTAAACTAGAACCATTAAGCTAGCTCAGAACCATGATGTTTTAACCAAAATATAATAATAATAACGAAGCACGATTTGAGATCATGATTGACCGCCTATATTTAGGGCTATATTATCTTAGCGGACAGACAGATAGCTGGACAAGGTAAATTCCCTGAACAGACAGGTAAATCCCCGATTCCTGACAGTCATGTCCTCTTTAAAATTACCACGATCTCAGAGGAGACAGCCGTCCTGCTCCTACTGACAACAGAACAAAAAGTCATGTCTCCATTTTTCTTGATGTAGGAAAGACGCCCTAACAGAGTGATTGTTCCACCCTTCTTGATACATTATAATAATGTCCAGCACGACATAATACAAAAAACACTTTATATAAACTCTACCAAAAATTAATATTTATTAGCATGTAATAACTGCTGGTATAGTATGCATGATACTGTGACAAAGCAAGTGCTTTTCTTCAAACAGTAAATTGTCTGTAATAGAATATTAAACTAAGAGAGAATACTTCAAAAGCAGAAGCTATAACTACACATAGCATTAAAAACACAAACTACCGAGAAACTACAACAGAAAGCATAGTAAAAACTATATAGATTGACTGACATTTCTCAGTGAGGGTTTGTTTGTATTTTGAATTTCGCACAAAACGTTTGGATACAAAGTGTATCGGAAGGACAAAAAAGATTCCTGAAATGAATAAAGATCAAACTGTTTGTTATGAATTTCGCGCAAAGCTACACGAGGGCTATCTGTGCTAGCCGTCCCTAATTTAGCAGTGTAAGACTAGAGGGAAGGCAGCTAGTCATCACCACCCACCCCCAACTCTTGGACTATTATTTTACCAACGAATAATGGGATTGACCGTTATATTATAATGCTCCCACGGCTGAAAGGGCGAGCATGTTTGGCGCGACGGGAATGCGAATCCGAGACCCTCAGATTACGAGTCGCACGCCTTAACACGCTTGGCCATGCCGGGCCCCTCAGTGAGGGAAACTGGTAGTGTCAAATTGAATATGTAATTTATTAAAAGAAAATATTTCGAAAGCAAAAGCTTTAATTATACGTAACATCCATAAAAGTCCAAACCTAATGGGTTGGTAACTAGGAATTCTGATAAGAGATACTATTATAAAACAAATATAAAACCTCTGTGTGTGTCGGTAACTGGGAATTCAACTTTTAATCACTTCAATTTCCCATAGGGACCTCATCAAGCCTTTAAATATGTTTATCTAAATTGTTTATCACGAATTGTTTGTGGGTCTATAAGTGTGTTGATTACAGGTTCCCTGAAAACTTATAAGTCAAACAAGAAATACAACCTAGCTAGCGCATCAAAGAAAAACTTGAGAACTTATAGCTAAAATTTTGAAATTAGATTCATGCGATAGTCTTAGCTTCGCGCTTAACAACAAAGTAACAAAATAACAAACAAAAATACTGTTACTTTCGCTAATTATTGCTGAGTTTCGTGTATTTTGCATAGAAATTTGATGACTTTATATTTTTTTCTTAACACTAAGTTATGTGACAGTTTGTTTGTTTGTTTGTTTGAATTTCTCACAAAGATACTCGAGGGCTATCTGTGCTAGCCGTCCCTAATTTAGCAGTGTAAGACTAGAGAGAAGGCAGCTAGTCATCACCACCCACCGCCAACTCTTGGGCTACTCTTTTACCATCGAATAGTGGGATTGACCGTCACATTATAGCGCTCCCACGGCTGAAAAGGTGAGCATGTTTGGTGCGACGTGGTTTTGAACATGCGATCCTCAGATTACGAGTCAAGTGCCTTAACCACCTGGCCATGCTGGACCTGAAATAACTTGTTTTGGGGCAAAGCTACATCAGGCTATCCATTGTTAGTCTGCCGCTCACCCACTGGGAGACGCTTTCAAATAAATCAAACATAAATTGCGAACCTAGGAAATAGAAAGCATTACAATACAAACAACCAGCAAAGTACTCATTTCTCTTTAGTAATAGTAACAACTGAAAGGTTGGAAAGATTAAAAATTGAAAATTCCAAGAGATGTTTACGACAGTCTTGTAGATTTGTCTTTTGACAATTGTCATTGTATATTCACTGTCTTGAAAAATGTTACTAAAAATTAGGATAATCAGTTTTATTGTGGTGCGTGAATCAGTTAGATAATCAGTAATCTGAGGGAGAGTGGTTCTTAACTACTTGCATCATAAGGTCTCATTTAGCATGTTAATATTTGTTTAAAAAGAAATTATCCTGTTAAAACCGACAAAGCAGGTCACATGGTACATGTAGCTTTGATGGTGTAATATAATGTTACTAAAGTTCTAAAGTCTTTTGTACTCGACCATACCCGTAAAACACTAAGAAGCGCCGATACTCGAAACTTAGGACAAGGAGAAGAGAGTCTTTGAACTTTTTATTGAGTAGTAACGATGTGTATTCTGAATAAAGATTTTATAACGAATTTACTCAGTTACTCAGGTTTTTAAAACGAGTCTGCCCAAACCTGTTATGACTAAGGAAAAACGCAATATCACTTGCTATTCTTCTTTTTGTTCAAGAAACTACACGACCAGGAAAGCTGGTTCTATTCATTAAACGTTGAGTTCGAAAAAAGTTCAATGGGTTCTTCCGTGCCCACACAGCGTCACGCTCCAGGTGGGGATTCCTTTTATGTTGCCACCGCTGAAAAGAATCATTTTGTGCCTGTCATGAGTGTTCATCTTAGATGATGTATACCATTAGACCTACGAACACTCGTTTGCAGTGCTTTCCTTTATATCAATACGTATTGAGATTAGGCCTAAGCTTTCTTATACAAATTGCCTGATAGCAGCAGTTCATCACGTAGTCATTAGAATGCAAGAAAATTGTGAAAAACGGATACAAACAACATGAAAGAAAACAACTTGAGTGCAATTCAAGAAGGAGACAGTATTGAATTTGTTATTGTTTAAAAAAAGAAAGAATGTTTCGTGAACGTTTGTCGAAATTCTATTTTATAGTAATTATGTTTTATGAACAGTTCATTTTCATCATGATGTTCAACTTATGCATCGCCCTTCGCATTGCAAAGCACAAAGCAACGCTGATAACCCGCACAGATGCCTATCTGTTTGAACATGATACGTGTACGGAGAAACGTAATGTTATTTGTCAACTTGTCTTCAAAAATAGCCTATTTTTACATATAATTCGTAAAAGATTAGCTCTTTTAGAGAAAAACATAAAGTATAGAACAACCAAACACTGCGCTAATATATCCGTACAGATAGAACTGAATCCTATTTTGGCTTCAATGGACTATTGTTTGGATGATCTTTTGTGGCTGTTTGTTAAACACAAAGCTACAAAATCTGTTGTTTTAACTACACATACTGCTGGCACAGAAACTGTGCTCTGTTTACTTCTGGTATCTAAACCGAATGTTTAACGCAATAGGCCCTCAGAGTTGTTAATGAATGACCGGCGTGCGGCTCTTTGCCAGATCTCGTATTTCGTAACATGATAGAACATTGTCCTTTGATTTTTCAGTGTTGTTGTTTTAATGGTAATGACGTTAAAGATACGCAATCAGTCACTTCCGTCTCTCTGGTGGGAGTTTGAACCGTGATCAAAGAATTCGTGGTTTGCAATCTATTGACACAAAAGTTCCCACTTTTCGATGGCACAAGGAAAGATTGGTTTGTTTTGAATTTCGCGCAAAATTATGCGAAGGCTATCTGCGCTAGCTGTACCTAATTTACCGGTTTAAGACGAGAGGGAAGGCAGCTACCCATCACCACCCACCCCCAACTCTTGGGTTACTCTTTTACCAACGAATAGTGAGATTGACCGTCAAATTATAATGCCCTCACACCTGAAAAAGCGAGCATGTTTGGTGTGACGGGGATTCAAACCCGCGACCCTCGTATTACTAGTAGAGTGCCTTAACCACCTGGCCATGTCGGGTCAAAGAGATTCCGACTAAGGTGTCAGGGACGGTTATGCGAAGATAGCACTTATGCATGTTTGCGCAAAATTCTGGAAAAAAAAGGGAAACTAGTTACTTTTAAATGAATAAAAGAGTAATTTAGTTCCTAAACAATCATTATCTAATTATTGCACAAAAAGTACAAGAAAAGAGGAATAATCCATTCTTCATTATAATAGCATAGAAGTTTTATAAAGATTTTAGTTGTGGCTGGAATATTTTCTTTGTGTAAGGGACAGAAAAAGTTTGATGTTTGGTTATTAATTTGGTTTAATTTCAGGAAGCACAAATAATAATTATCATATTATAATGGAACTCTTGCTTGTATGATACTAGAAAAACATTTTATTACGCAATGTGCAACCCCCAACTTCGAGAAATTTTTATATATGTTTGTATTTAGATTTGCAGTAGGGATCACGATTTGTCCGTTTCGCCTCCGTTCCCCGTCACGAAGAACTTTATTTTTCTTCATTCTCAGGATATAGATATGACGTCATGAATACGTCACGCACGGATCTACTGCATTGGGGTCGCCTATAAAATATAATAGTGCTGTCTTTTGTATGTCAAAGAAAATAGCTCTCAGGGTGTACAGTATGTAGTATGTGGTATGTAGTTTCATGGGAAATACACACAAATTTTCAATTTCACTTTTTATGAGTGTTTTTGCGGTTTTTTTACCACTATTGTTCCCCTGTTGATGGATCTTCACCAAATTTGGCTTGAAGGTTTGTTGGGTTCACGATGATATACATGACCCTATTGTTTCACATGTTTTGTGTTTTGCTGTTTTTATGGGCGTTTTGGTTTTTTTAATTATATATAAAGGAAACAACTTTTCATGTCCTAAGATAACCTTTCATTAATCACAAATTTACATAACTTCCGTCCAGGGTACTGGTACCCCAGCTAGTACATTTAATTTCATAACTGTAGAATCATAATAACATTTGAAGAGCACGGTCATATTTTTGTTGTTGTTGGTCTGACGTGGCCTGATAGATAATGTGGCGAGTTATAAATATGAGGTTCAAAGTTAGAGCAGTAATGTCACTAGGCACTTTCCGGATTTTGAGCCATAAACTCTAGATACCAAAAAATGATAGTTGATTCTGTTACTTGGTTGAATGTGCCTAGTTATACATATGAGGTCTGAGATTCAAGCAGCAATGTCACTGCTGGATTTTGAGCCATAAACTCTGTATAAAATTGATAGGTAATCCTGTTACTTTGTTGAAAATCTTTATGGCGGCAGGTACTAGTGATTTTCTGCGTTTCCTCTAGTCAGTATCCTCAAATTAGATATGGCTATACCGAAACAAGAGGTGGGCTCTGGCCTGGCAATAGTGCATATTTGTATGAAATATCGTTCAGGTTTAAATTTTTTTTTTTTTTTTTTTGAGGAATCTAATTTTTGCAAGTTGGAAACATAAAGAAATAATGAGAAATATGTCCCAATGTTAAAAATTAAGCAAAATCAGAACTGGAATGATAAAATCCTTTGTACAAAAATGTAATACGAAGCTCGTTATGGCTTTGAAGCAATAAAAAATACTTAGGATACTTGGGAGGAGTTATTATTTTAAATACACTTTAATAAATTGTATACTTCTTTTACGTTTTGAACTTTGAATATAGTTGAGGATACCACTACTACTATATCAGCAACATGAATACAGACATAACTCCACGAAACCTTGAAAACAAGTTATGTATTCAACAACCAATCACAGGGAATTATTCTTTATTATTTGCGCTCGGTAATCAATTATAATGGATCCTTTTTTATTACCTAATAACCTTAATAAAGAAATCCCTGTTATTTGGTTCAAATAATAATCTAAATATAAGAAAAATGGTGTTTCCACTCAACAAATAACCTAATTATTGGAAATGAGCTAAATACCAGCTTAATAAACAAAGAAAACTTTCACATTTCAACAATAGTTCCATATAAATATATTTAAAAGTAAAGGTGGAATAGATGTGCATAACGTTTGACTTTTAAGGCGAATTTTTAACGTTTTTGTTTGTTCTGTTTTACCAAAACTGCTCAAGGATATCTATCTATCCCCTATTTTGAAATGAAAGACTAGAGGGTGAATAGTCGAAACTGGCTAATTGAATTTATGGCGGTCAACTTACGATTCGTGGGTTCAAATCACTATCCGACCAAACATGCTCGCACTTTCAGCCGTGGAGGCGTTATAAAGTGATGGTCAAATACACTGTTCGCTGCTAAAAACAGTAGCTCAAGAATTCGCGGTGAGTGGTAACGACAAGCTACCTTCTAGTCCTTCACTCTGGGTGGCTATCGTAAATAGCGCATGTGTAGCTTTGCGCGATATTCAAGACAAACAAGCAAGCTATTCAACACCACCTTCCACCAACTTTTGGGCCGTTCTTGTCAGACCACATAATAAAATCCGACCATAACTCTTATAACGCACTCACGACTCCACAGTGAGGAATGCAGTGCTCTTTTCTGTTTTCTTGTAGTATTGTTTGTTTTATGCAAAGACTATCTGCGCTAGCTATACCTAATTTACCAGTGTAAGACGAGAGGGAAGGCAGCTACCCATCAACACCTACCGCCAACTCTTGGGCTACCCTTTTACCAACGAATAGCGGGATTGACCGTCACATTGTAACGCCCCCACGGCTGAAATGGCGAGCATGTTTGGTGTGACGGAGATTCGAACCCGCAGCGTTCAAATTACGAGTAGAGCGTCCTTACTGCCTGCTGTTTCTCGAGTAGCTTTGATCTGTATAACATAAAATCATTTAACTGATTGTTCGTAATACACAATTACAAGATAAATTGGTATATGTTTAAAGGATAATACTGATTAAAACCCAACAATATTAATTGGACTTTGACTATATATATGGTATTGCCATAGGAGGTAACTATAAAGAGATAATAAAAATACATTAAGATTATTTACATAAAACTTTGATAGTAGTTACAAAATTTACTAGCGTAGGGTGCGATTGATTTGGATTCAGAAATTCATATCCAAGACTTTTCTCATTTTACGCCATCTAGTGGCCTGGCACAGCAGCATGTCTGTGCACTTATACTGCTAAAAACCATGCCTCTATCCTCATGGTGGGCAGAGCACAGTTAGCCCTTTGTGTAACTTCGAACCTAATAACAAACAACAACAACCCATACAGTTTTTAGAAATTTCGAAGAGGCTGTTTACTAGAAGATTGTATTTAAATCATTCTAATCTAAATAACTTCTAAGTATATGAGTTTTGTTGTTTTTTTTGCGATGTCTTATCAATAAAATTGTGTTTCACTGAGCCTTCCAAGACATTATAACATGACTTTCAAATCGGTGAAACATTAATTTGGTTTCTCTTAAACTATGCATCAACAAGAACGAATTAGATAAAATCTCCTGGCTATCTTGCGTGTCTTAATGGCACTAATCCGTTGCACAGATGAAGAAAACAGATGACAATCATGTTTGTTCCCCGTGACCTTTACCTAAGTCTGGGTACAAATTGTATCATTTATTTTTTTGTTTTTGTTTTTGTTTTCGTTGTTGTTTCGGTACTAAATCCTGATGAATGGGAGAGCCTTTCGAGGCTCAATAACTAATCTTAATTGGCTGTAATTAGGAGAGTGGCCGAGAGTTCGACCGAACACACACAAAACTACTTCGATAAGTAATAAATAGTATTTGTTTTTCATGTTCTTCATAGTGTAGTGCATCGTTCACTTGACCTGCGGGGAAAATACGCGGTTCTTTATTTTAACCGTGCGAATCTTTCTTCAACCGTAGCTGGCGGTACCATTTGAAGATAGCAACTAAACTCCAACTGTTTAAAAGAATCATTAGAACCAGACCTCGTCCAGGTCCATTAACAGTTTTTACAAATGAGTGAGTAGAAAGTACCTTCTTTGTCACGAGGATGGCTGCTGAGCCTCAGCACGCTATAATCAACAAGACGGAGGCGGAGTGTGGGTCTTCAACAACTCATTAACTAAACGAATGGCCTCCAATCACGCAAGAATTCTGTGCACCTTTGAAACGCTTTTTCCTGCACGTGCGTTTGCTTTCGTGGCGGGGCCTATCATCTATCGATACCGAGGCCAACATCACGTGGCGCGTGTACGAGTAGACCTGGCGGCAGCGCGCGTGCTTGCCTCACCCAAAAGTTCATTTTGTTCCTTAAAGTTATTACGAACAACAACAGCAAAACACATATAATGGACTGGTCAGGGTCTACATCCCCGAGTCTGACGTCTAAATGGAAATCTCAAACAGGTGATCTTGTCCTTCGTTCCATTTAAAGGAGAGAGAGAATGTTTAAAGATAAGTAATCACAGAACTACTGCCAGAAAATACTTGCTAGTTTCGAACCCGTGCGATATTTTAAAATATCATTCCCAGCTCCCAATTTAAGTTGTATGTGTGTGCGTCATAAGAGTGGCAATCAATTTCTTAGTGAGGATGGCGGGTGGTAGCGTGCTGCTGACTGGTTGCGTTCTTTTTTATCAGAAGTTCAAAATAAGGGACGGCGACAGAGCGTTAGTTAGTTGTCTTGTTGTAAATACAAACATAAACAGCACTAATAGTGCTTTTTTAAATTTTCGAACATACAATATGGTTTGGCATGGTGTCACATTGGAAGGATTTTGTACTAGCAATATTCCTGAAACAAAAAGGGGGTTGTGTGTGTATTCTTTGTATGTTGTAAATCCACTCGAATTTTGTTTTTCGTTTTCCTTTGGTTTTATTTCTCAATAAATATCCCACAAGTTTGTTTGACACTTCTTCTAGTATTTGATTCTTTGTATAACCTTTAAAACATGAGTAGAAATCCCAAACACATAAGAAATATTTTTGTTTGTAAATATGTTTGTGTGTAACCCCCCTTCCCCAGCTATTATCAGGCCAAATTGACCCAGTTCGTCCTGGCGATGGTTACAGCACTTTAAATTGTTTTGTTTACATAGTATCTGTGGAAGTATTGTTTCCAAAAGTAGATAAATATCTGTGTATTTTATCATCCTTCGTATAAGATCCCTACTGTGCTTTGTACTGAAAATTCTTAACAGATAAAACTGTGTGAATAATGTCTACATGTAGTTTTGATGACATGCCCACAATCTAGAAAAGAGTTGAGACTTCGAAACGCCCCTTCAGTTTGTAAATAGTTTACATTTCTTTCCTCATTTCTATGATTACTATTGTTCTCTCAACTTTTCCGGAATTCTTGGAAGTTGAATTTTTCTTGAAAATTGGTTGAATATTGTCACAATAAACTTGGAGAGCACAGGAACGTTTTAACTCAGCTATTGTGAAAAGCGCATGTAAACTAAACGTAGAGACGCAAGTATTTGGTGTATATCTCAGCACACAGATTTCATGAAACGTAATAAAATTGCAATATGCATGTACGGCGCTTTTAGAAACAAATATTTGTGTTTATAACAAGAAAAAAGAAATTATTCAAAACATTTGTTGCAATAATAATGGTAGGATATCAGCTTTATTCATCATATGATATCAGATTAGATTCCTGTAATGTTTCGAATCAAACGAAGATATCTTCCTTAATTACCTAAAGGGAAGATGTTCCCCTAAAAAGATTAGTTGTATCATATAAATACTGTGATTTTAACGTATATAAGTCAACAACCAGGTTAAAGGTTCCTAAAGGACATTTATAGACGTCCCTAGTCTTTGCCATTTTGAGCTTTAGAGAGAAAACGACTTACAGTCAGTAGCATCAGACATCATCCTAAGGTTTTTGTTTGTCTCTTCGTTTAACGGACATTTTTCTAACTTGTTCACATCTCAAAACGAGGAGCATTTTCAAAGTCAACACGTCTCAAACCACGGACTCTTGGATCGACAGTTTTACACGATAATCACAATGTAGTTTTTTTCGCGTATTCATCTTAGTCATTGTGACAAAACGCTCAAGTTTCTAAGCACAGTTTCTGTATCCCCCCCAAAAAAAAATCCATTAGAAGCACACACTCGATTTTATAAACACATATAAGCCTTACGCATCAAAAAGGAAGTCTCATATTCTGTTTCAGGATTTTAATGTATTTGCCTGTCTTTAATATAATGTATAGCGTACTGAAGCAACTACAGTATAATACAGTTAGTGATTTTTAAGACGAATTATGCTTATCCATCACTGTCCTCAGACTCAGCATACTAATTGTATTTATTTTATACTCCTTAATACTGGTTAAACTCAGCATATTAATTGTACTTGATTGATTGATGGTTTATTGGGCAAAGAGGTCATCTGTATCAAACAAGTTGTAAAATTATAAAAGTAAAATACTGACAAGGTAAAACTAAATCAAGTTGAAACCAAATAAAGTTCCAAAAGCAGGACTTCACCAAGGACAAGAATACCGTGTTGAGGTCGTAGGAATAGATTGAACAGCTCCTGGATGATAAAGTCAATGTTCCCACAAAGTCGTCTATCAATGGCAGACAGACGACAACAAGATTAAGTTCCATCTTCCACAAAGGCACAAGGATCTACCACGGCCAATATCCCTCAAAATAATACGAAAATGATCACTATCCCATGGGTCACTGTCAGTCCCGAAGGAAAAGCGAGAGAAAAGCAAAGGGTATTCAATAGATACATCAATGGCAGTAAAATACTGACTAGGTGCATGAAAATAAGTATCAGGTCATCCCTTAAGTGATGTCCAATTTTAGGTTGGGAAAAAAGAAAGGATTTCAAACGCTTTTAATGTTATTTAATCAATAATGTATGTTCCATTATTATTAATTACTTCCTGCCAACGGTTCACAAGCCAGTTCTATAAAATTATTGGGGTTTGGAGAAAAAGAATGCAGAGAGGGTAGTTTGACATCTTCATGTGTTCCAAGCTCTTTTCCATCAAGATAGTTCTGCAAACTTTGGAACAGATGATAATCAGATGGAGCAAGGTCTGTAGAATAAGGAGGATGTGGAAGATTTTCCCAGTCTGGCTCTGCAATCTTTGCAGATGTTATCCTTGCTGTACGAGGCCGTGTGTTATCCTGGTGTAACA
Organism: Tachypleus tridentatus; assembly: GCF_004210375.1. Classification (NCBI taxonomy): domain Eukaryota; kingdom Metazoa; phylum Arthropoda; class Merostomata; order Xiphosura; family Limulidae; genus Tachypleus; species Tachypleus tridentatus. The sequence goes on along the minus strand of NC_134828.1, from coordinate 30,546,676 downwards.
CAACACCTTTACGATTGATCAAAGCAGGTCTCTTTTACTTCAGTCCAACATTCAAGCACTCTAACTGTTGACAATAGAAGTCTGAGGTAATCGTAACATTGATTGACAGCAACTCAAAGTAGATCACACCAACTATATCCCACCAAACGCTTAACAAGACTTTCCTAGGGTAAAGATCCATTTTGGGCTGTGCTTTAGTAAGTTTACCTGCACTGAGTCATTGTATATCATTGACATTGTATAAATAGTATATCTATTTCTCATCTCCAGTCACTAACCTGTTCATAAAAAGTGAGTTACGTTCACATGAGTGTAGAGAAGTGCAAATGTCCACTCTTGCTTTAAAGTTGGCTTCTGTCAAATCAGGGGGGACCCATTTTCCAGGTGTTGACACCTTTCCAAGCTGTTGTAGATAACTATGAATTGTTGAATGGGTTGAATTAAGCTTCTGTGCTAGTTCTTCAACTGTTACAGCACAGTCTTCATCAAGTGCAGTCAGCAGCAAGTCATCATTAAACTCAACAGGACGACCTGTTGAGACGCATCACTTCAGCTGTAGTCACCTGATCTGAACTTTTGAAACCGCCTTCGACATTTTCTTTCAATGCGAGACTCCGCACCATAAACACCTTGAATGTTTCTTGTAGTTTCTGCTGCACTACTGCCTTTTATAATCTCATAAAGCATTATATACCTAATGTGATCCTCAGATACATCCATCTTCATGAGGGTTTATTTGATTAATGTTCTCAGTTGGGTTAGTTTCTTTTATTTTCTGAACATTTTTATACACGTCCTACTACATATTTTAGTCATTAAAGCCTTCTACAAAGACAAAAATGATGATGCACCTTCTGTATTAAATTTTCGGACATTACTTATGGAATGACCTGATACAAAACTCGTATTGAAGAATGAAAGATTGTGATCCAAGAGCATATACTCGACAGAATGTCCCCTCTCATTAATATCAGCATCACCTTAGAGGGGATTGTGTCCATTAAAGTCTCCCAGAATTAAAAACGAAGACAGCAACTGTGTAACAAGAGCATCAAGGTCTGATTTATCATAATTCTATCCAGGAGACAGATACAGAGAACAAGCAGAGATGGTACGACCCACGTAAACACAGATGGCGACAGCCTCCAAGGATGTATCAAGTTTTAAAGACAGGATGGGCACAAGCTGGTCAATCAGCAATGCCACCCCTCAATGCATTCATTCATCACAGAACCTGTCATTCCGGAATAAAGAACAGAGCTGAATGGTGACTGTATCAACAGGTTTCAGAAATATTTCCTGTAAGGAGACACACGCAGAATGATAGAAATCAAGGCCTTAATGCTATCCAGGTTAGAATGAGAACATCGATAGATAAGTGGCCATTTTTACTTAGGTGGAGGAGAATTTGGTAGAGAACCCTACCATGTGCGGCCACATCGTTTTTCTTTTTAGGAGGAGATTTGTTGGCCTCCATTAATCCTATCCTGTGTTGAGTGGACAAGTCTCTGTCAGTAGATGTAGATTCTGTAGCGTGAACCAATAATCATTCTATAAATCGTGGCAAAAAATGGTGGACCCGACTAGATGCCAGAAGACAGGACAAAAGAAAGTAGACTTGGGCAGTCACTAGATGGAATGGTGGAGATAGAAAGAGGAGTAGATCTTCACTTATCAAATCACTTATCCTCAGAGGACAAAGGACTCTTTATATCGTTAAAGAATGACTCTTATGGAATCAGAAGAAAGATCTGTCTGTACTCCCATGGCAGCAGTGAGATGTAGTGCAGCAGCGTATGTCCGAGATGGACTTAAGGACAATAAATTCCAAGCCTCGGAGTAAGAAAGGTTGTTATATGTTTTTTAAATGTTGTATCTCTTTTTCCTCCACCTACGTAAGGCAACAATGAAAGTAAGATGGTTGTGAACCACTATAGTTAATGCAGTGAGGTTTCTATTCATACTCGTAGGCATAGCTCAAAGAACCACAACATGATGCCTCTGAATGTCCAAACCACTAACAATGGAAACATTGGAATGGTTTGGAATGCATGGCCATATCTTACAATTCAGTTAACCTGCCTTGACAGAGCAAGGTGAACGCGGCAATGTAAACATCAAAATTAAATCATTGGTCAGCAGCATAATTCTTTCTTGTGAATGGAGATACGACCCACTGTTAAAATTATTTGGGTGAAAAAACTGTTGAGGATTTCCAACTCAGAAATGTTTATCTAAATTCTTCTCAACAATAACTCCAAGTGAGGAATTCAACGTATCATAGGAAGTAATCTCAATGGATATATCACTAATGACCTCGAATTGAGGAGGAGTTTGGTGTGTTTTGATGTACATATTTCTAGTAAGATGTCCCAGAACATACTTTCTTGATAGACTGCAGAGAGTCAACAAGCCACTCTAAACCATTTGGAATAAAAAAGGGAGACATTTGCCTTAAAGATGTGTCGGACAAAGAATGAAGTATAAGAAAACAATGTAGTAATGTAAATTGACTTGGAGACTGTTGTTCAAAGTCTTACAGGCGTGGTAGTTTTTCAAAGAGCAGATTTCTTTTAATATTTTATTTTTATTGGGATTTGTGGGAATTATAATTAAAAGAAAAAGGTTATCACACTGACACCACCCACAATGGAGTCCTACGAAGAGACGCACTATAATGCTAAGCAAGAACACTTCAGCAATGCCAGGACCTCATGTGCATTATAACCAAACTTCAACATCAGACATAATATCCACAACATCTGACGACGTTGAGGACGCTCAGTACTGGTACTAGATTGACTATAGCCCAACAGGATCAAATGATCGACCCTTGGAGAGCACCTCAAGGCTACCATCAACAGGAATTCTAAGCCAAAGTGACGTGTTGGGGTTCAACCCAACAACTATCAAGATCCTCTCCCTCACCTTTACGGGTCACTACGTAAAGCAAATATGTGGGTGAACATTCAAGATCCAGAGGAGGTAAACTGAGATTACAGAACATTTTTTCGGAGATCATCTGACCACGTTCATGCATCCTTATCGAGATATTGAGCACATTCATCCGATACTCCTTAATTACAGTTAAATTTACATATTAAGTATATTTATCCAATACTCCTTAATTACAGTTAAATTTACATATTAAGTATATTTATCCAATACTCCTTAATTACAGTTAAATTTACGTAATGAGCACATTCATCCAATACTCCTTAATTACAGTTAAATTTACGTAATGAGCACATTCATCCAATACTCCTTAATTACAGTTAAATTTACATATTGAGTATATTCATCCAATACTCCTTAATTACAGTTAAATTTACGTAATGAGCACATTCATCCAATACTCCTTAATTACAGTTAAATTTACATATTGAGTATATTCATCCAATACTCCTTAATTACAGTTAAATTTACATATTGAGTATATTCATCCAATACTCCTTAATTACAGTTAAATTTACGTACTAAGCGCATTCATCCAATACTCCTTAATTACAGTTAAATTTACATATTGAGTATATTCATCCAATACTTCTTAATTACAGTTAAATTTACATATGAAGTATATTTATCCAATACTCCTTAATTACAGTTAAATTTACGTAATGAGCACATTCATCCAATACTCCTTAATTACAGTTAAATTTACGTAATGAGCACATTCATCCAATACTCCTTAATTACAGTTAAATTTACATATTGAGTATATTCATCCAATACTCCTTAATTACAGTTAAATTTACGTAATGAGCACATTCATCCAATACTCCTTAATTACAGTTAAATTTACATATTGAGTATATTCATCCAATACTCCTTAATTACAGTTAAATTTACGTACTAAGCGCATTCATCCAATACTCCTTAATTACAGTTAAATTTACATATTGAGTATATTCATCCAATACTCCTTAATTACAGTTAAATTTACGTACTAAGCGCATTCATCCAATACTCCTTAATTACAGTTAAATTTACATATTGAGTATATTCATCCAATACTTCTTAATTACAGTTAAATTTACATATGAAGTATATTTATCCAATACTCCTTAATTACAGTTAAATTTACGTACTAAGCACATTCATTCAATACTTCTTAAATACAGTTAAATTTACATATTAAGTATATTTATCCAATACTCCTTAATTACAGCTAAATTTACGTACAAAGCACATTCATCCAATACTTCTTAATAACAGTTAAATTTACATATTAAGTGTATTTATCCAATACTCCTTAATTACAGTTAAATTTAAGTACTAAGCACATTCATTCAATACTCCTTAATTACAGTTAAATTTACATATTAAGTATATTTATCCAATACTCCTTAATTACAGTTAAATTTACGTACAAAGCACATTCATCCAATACTTCTTAATTACAGTTAAATTTACATATTAAGTATATTTATCCAATACTCCTTAATTACAGTTAAATTTACGTACGAAGCACATTCATCCAATACTTCTTAATTACAGTTAAATTTACATATTAAGTATATTTATCCAATACTCCTTAATTACAGTTAAATTTACGTACAAAGCACATTCATCCAATACTTCTTAATTACAGTAAAATTTACATATTAAGTATATTTATCCAATACTCCTTAATTACAGTTACATTTACGTACAAAGCACATTCATCCAATACTTCTTAATTACAGTTAAATTTACATATTAAGTGTATTTATCCAATACTCCTTAATTACAGTTAAATTTAAGTACTAAGCACATTCATTCAATACTCCTTAATTACAGTTAAATTTACATATTAAGTATATTTATCCAATACTCCTTAATTACAGTTAAATTTACGTACAAAGCACATTCATCCAATACTTCTTAATTACAGTTAAATTTACATATTAAGTATATTTATCCAATACTCCTTAATTACAGTTAAATTTACGTACGAAGCACATTCATCCAATACTTCTTAATTACAGTTAAATTTACATATTAAGTATATTTATCCAATACTCCTTAATTACAGTTAAATTTACGTACAAAGCACATTCATCCAATACTTCTTAATTACAGTAAAATTTACATATTAAGTATATTTATCCAATACTCCTTAATTACAGTTACATTTACGTACAAAGCACATTCATCCAATACTTCTTAATTACAGTTAAATTTACATATTAAGTATATTTATCCAATACTCCTTAATTACAGTTAAATTTACATATTAAGTATATTTATCCAATACTCCTTAATTACAGTTAAATTTACGTACAAAGCACATTCATCCAATACTTCTTAATTACAGTTAAATTTACATATTAAGTATATTTATCCAATACTCCTTAATTACAGTTAAATTTACGTACAAAGCACATTCATCCAATACTTCTTAATTACAGTTAAATTTACGTACAAAGCACATTCATTCTATACTTTTTCATCCTAGTTAAATTCAGCATATTAACCGTGTTAATTCTATATTTCTTCATTTTAGTTAAACTCAACATAGTAATTCTATTTATTCTATACTCCTTCATATCAGTTAACTGATATTTATCCTCTATTTCTTCATCATAGTTAAATTCAGTAACTTCACTCCTGAAGATGACGTGTGACATATCGAAACATGTGAAGTCCTTTTAACTTCACTTTGCGAAGTCATCTTAATTTCTTTATTGTCGTTAAACTCACCATATTAACTGTATTTATCTTGTACTTTTTTATCGTAGTAAAACTCACCATATCAACTGTATTTATCTTGTACTTTTTATCGTAGTTAAACTCACCATATTAACTGTATTTATCTTGTACTTTTTTATCGTAGTTAAACTCACCATATTAACTGTATTTATCTTGTGCTTCTTTATCGTAGTAAAACTCACCATATCAACTGTATTTATCTTGTGCTTCTTTATCGTAGTTAAACTCACCATATTAACTGTATTTATCTTGTGCTTCTTTATCGTAGTTAAACTCTTCATATTAATTATATTTATTCTATACTTTTTCATAATGGTTAAGCTAAACATATTAATTCTATTCATCACAGTTACACCCAGCATATGAATTGTATTTATTCAATAGTCATCGTTCCAGTTAATCTCATAATAATAATTGTATTTGTCCTATACTCTATCATACCAGTTAAACTCAGCATGGTACTTATCTCATACTCGTTAACGTAATTAAACTCACCATAATAAATGTATTTACCCTATACTCCTTAATCATAGTTGAATTCAGCATATTAAACATTTCTTGTTTATATTTCTCCATCGTAAACAAATTCAGTGTGTTAACTGTACTTATCTCATACTGTTTTCTGGTAGTTGAACTAAACATATTAAGTGTATTTGTCTTATATTCCTACGCACTACATAAACTCAGTATATTAATTATATTTATCCAACGTTCCTACCTTATAGTTAAACTCACTGTATTTATTGTGTTTATCCTATACTTCTTTATACTAGTTAAAATGTTACGTATTATAACTTATCTCGTACAGGAAATTCACTTATGTATTTTCTTAGCTGTTCGAAAGAGAGTAATTCAGGAAAACTTTAATGATCAGACATGATCAGATCTTGTTTGCGCTGATGAATATAGCTTGAATAAGAGTTGTATGTTAATTCATATCAAATTTTGATTCAAATCTCGGGCACGAGCCCCCAGTTTGTTATGTTACGTATTACAATTTTAAATAGCTGGAAATGTGGATATAAATTTAGAACTTCATTGAATATCAATATATATCACAATTATGATATTTACCACCAAGATTGATGCCCACAATTTTCTTTCTTAACACAAATATATCTTAATATACACCCAACAGTACAATTAATAATAACGGTTGTAACAAGTCATGATTTACAAACTTATAAACAATACTTAGTCGTCTGTTTGGTCTGAAACTGCATATTTTATCGGCAGTTCACGATAAACGAATGAACTCTATGTTAATATCGGTTCGGTTTATTTAAGAGGTAAGCTGTCTCTCGCTTCTCACACGAGAGTTTATTACAAGAGGAAATGCGTGATGTCCTCGTAGAAATATTAACATCCAAAGTTAATTTAATGAAGTTTAACAATTTGTAATGTTCGAAATCTATAAACGTCTCTAGTCAAATGTCTGTAGTTTCCCTATTAATAAGCGTTTATCACAGTTATTGACTCCGTTTGTAATATACTAACTGCATGAAACCAACTATTAGAATCGTTAGGCGAGTTCTCGAAAATTTAGTTAGCAACAATACTGGTATTCACATACATATAAACTGAGGTGATTCTTATGCTCGGAAATTTTTTACAAATTTACAGAACAGGTTGGACCTTCGCAGTACACATTTAACAATATAAGTTACATGCATTTCTAAATATATTTATAACGATAACAAACGTCGATATTAAAATAAACATATATATAAGTCCGTTACAAAAATCATTACATTAATTATATTTATCCTAAACTCCTTCATATTATTTAAACTCACCGTATTAACTGTATTTATCTTATATCTCATCATTGTAATTAAATAAACCATAATTATTTTATGTATACTGTACTCCTTCTTGAAGTTCAATCCATATGATAATTGATTTATCCCATATTTCTTTCTCTTAGTTCAACTCCCATATTGAATCTATTTATCCTAATATTTCTGACACGTGAAAAACTAAACATATTGATTCTCTTTATCCCCTACTTTTTTACCGTAGTTAAATTCAGCTTATTTATTACAATTATCGCATATTCCTTCATCGAAATTAAATACAGCATATCAACTGTATTAATCCTATACCGCTTTACTGTAGTTAAACTTACCATAATAATTGTATTTATTGTACACTCTTTCATTGGAGTTACTCTCAGCATAATAATTGTATTTATCATATACTCCTTCACTGCAGTTAAACTCACCATAATAATTGTATTTATTGTACACTGTTTCATTGAAGTTACTCTCAGCATGATAATTGTATTTATCATATACTCCTTCACTGCAGTTAAACTCACCATAATAACTTCATTTATCGTATACTCCTTCACTGCAGTTAAACACACCATAATAACTTCATTTATCGTATACTCTTTCATTGGAGTTAAACTCACCATAATAATTGTATTTATTCTATACTCCTTCATTGCAGTTAAAGTTACCATAGTAACTGTATTTATTCTATACTCCTTCATTGCAGTTAAAGTTACCATAGTAATGGTATTTATTCTATACTCCTTCATTGTAGTTAAATTCACCATAATAATTGTATTTATTCTATACTCCTTCATTGTAGTTAAACTCACCATAATAATTGTATTTATGCTATACTCCTTCATTGCAGTTAAACTCACCATAGTAACTGTATTTATTCTATACTCCTTCATTGTAGTTAAACTCACCATAGTAATTGTATTTATTCTATACTCCTTCATTGTAGTTAAACAACCTCAGTGGTGCAACAATTACCACTTAAGAATAAAATAAAAATTATTACTTCTTTTCCTTGTTCTTAACCGCGATATTTACATAAAATACGCAGTCTTCTATTTTGTAAACAAACTTTTCAACTTATTATTTCATTCCTTGTCTTTCACTTGAAATCAACAAGGCCTTTTTTTCAGTAAGCCTGACTTTTGGCGATTTTTGCTGTTGTCATTCCAGGCAAGGACAATAAAACGAGTGGAATTTGAACGTGTAATTTGATGTGAGGTGAGACATATGTGTCCCTATACTTCATCCCAAGGTCTTTACATGACATCTTTATTTTCTTAAGTAAGTGTTACAACAACTTTTGGTATACCAGTATTGAAGTTACAATACTGAATTGGAAATGCCTTTAACTTAGTGTTCGTATTTTGTGTAAAAGAAATTATACATATACATAAATAGAGACAGATATATAGATAGATAATTTTCTCTGTTAGTCTAAAGATCTCACAGGGTTTTCAGTCAATCAAAAGAAAGTAATAATGACTGAATATATGAGATTTGGAAAACTTTAACTTTACTGAACATTTAACGATGAATCACACTATTCCATTTACCACATAAAGAAGACTGTTTTATTAATTTAACAGTGCTATTTGCGCAGACTAGAAGCAAAACCACGATGATATTCGATAACTTAGAAATCAGTTGTTTTGTTTTTCTTCTTTGCCAGCTTTTACAACTCAGCGTCGCTAGTCGTAGAAAAAACGTAAAAGCACTGCGTATGTAACGTACATATATTCTCGTGTTCACTAATGACAGTAATCCACAAACTTTTATGTGACAATTGAGAAGACACAACGTTTAGCGACAAGATAAAAACTCTTTATCTTGTATGATGTATTTGGTTCTATCACAGACAACTATTTGAAGTAAAAAAAAAAAATTGTTTTCGTAACTGTCCCGTTTCCCGACTACATTAGCTTGTGCACGTAAATTATACCTTAATTAAAGCTGGTTTTATGTCGAGCTTCCCTCACCCCAGCATCCCGAAAAAAAAAGAAAGTAGTATATTGAGCTGTATCGGACTCCATGCAAAATTCGTCGATAGGCGGCACCCTATACATCTTATCATTATCAGTGACTGTCATATAAGGAATGTCATCGAGTATATTTTCATGAAAAACATGTTAATTCATAAGCCCCTCCCCTCGTTATTACGTATCTTTCTTACTGAAAGCGACATAATCTAAATAAGGCCTTGTCAGCATATAATTAAAGTTTATGTTCTACCTTCCTTTCAGCGGTTTGGTTTCTGTTTCGTGCATTTCGTCTTTAGCATTAAAAACAATACTTATGTGTTACGGACCCGTCCGTCGATTGTAATACAACGATGTCTAGACAACCTTGAAGTCTATCCCTAAAGGCAGTCTCTCTTCTAGTGAAGCTTCAAAGAAATGTGACTGACATGCCAGTATCTCCAAATTATCCTTGCACCTGCACAAACAATAACACTTGGGTAATTTATATCGCTTTACCCATTCACAAGTTCTAGAAAATACACTCCAGTCATTTGAGAGTAAGTTCATAAAACTGATTGAAATTAATAAACAACCGCTGAAACAAACGTAAAGTACTTTCATATACAGGTAAGTAAAATACTAGTCCCATAACGCATTCCTTGGTCAGTATTTCTTACTGTTTCTATAACAAAGAATAACCGTGTGTCTACTTACGTATATCGCACGTGTGTTAAGGCGTTCGACTCGTAATTCGAGGGTCGCGGATTCGAATCCCGGTCGCACCAAACATGCTCGCCCTTTCAGCCGTGGGGTCGTTATAATGTTGCGATCAATCTCACTATTCGTTGGTAAAAAAGTAGCCCAAGAGTCGGCGGTGGGTGGTGATGACTAGTTGCCTTCCCTCTAGTCTTACACTGCTAAATTAGAGACGGCTAGCGCAGATAACCCTCGATAACCTTGCGCGAAATTCAAAAAACAAAAAAACAAACATATATTGCACTTAACAACTGGCATATCCCGAAATAACGCACAGAATATAATATCCTCTGATATAATAATATACTACACTTAACATATGTCATGCCCGTAAATCGTATGTGTATCATATGCGACATAAAAGCATGTTATACGTGCCATAAAGAACCCTCCTTTAACTTTCGTTAAAACATATCCCTGAGTCTATTTCAATAGTACACTCTACAAGTGATCGTACATAACAAACTTTGCAAAGTATATCTTTGAAACCATTTATATGACATACCAGGTTCTTCACCCGTATATAATAAACATATCCTTTTTCTTCCTGTTATTACTCACATACAATATCTGCTTCTATATAATAAGCAGTGCAGAACCAGCTCGTTCTTATGAATTCACCGTTTTCACACTTTTATTTCGTAAAGATAAACCGTGATCACGTGCTTGTTTGTATCGTACGTTCTGATGATTAAGATTTCAGCTTCTTTTATAAGAATTATAAATGGTCGGTTGTAAAAAAAAGAATATTTTTTTTTCAGTGATGACTAAATGAAAAACAAACCTGATTAGTGTGCACAGGGACACCAATCCCAGTTCCGTTCATCATTCATCAATTTTCCGATTGAACCATTCCGACAATAGAAATACACGCATGTTGGCGCGGCACAGGCACCAACGTGAAGCCGCACAAGATGCGGAAGTCAGCGTGGCGCCTGGGCTCAGGTTTCGACGGTCAAACCTACCCGTGGCGCTACCTCAATATCTTCTATAACCGGAACCAGCAGTGTTTTTTGTTGTTTTTTTTTTCACGTCTAGACGGACGGGAATATGATAAGATTTCCTTTTACCTTTACAGCGATGAGGGTCTCTCATGTCACTTGTAGTCTTTGTGGCTGATCAGACATCAGAAAATACTGACTGTATATATATCAAAAATAGAACACAGGACTCGAATATGAATTATTTAGATAATTTATTGCAGGACGGGGTGGATATATGTTAGAGAAGACAGTTAAAAGCAAATACATAGACACAAAAAACATAAAAATATTCATATGAATGATATGCACATTTGTATTTAAATTTCACATAAGCCGCATGGGTTTGAATTTAACCAGCACGAGCAAAACAGCAAACAAATATAGACAGCATAATGATTTCTAAGATCTGTTTGAGATATAAAGGATAAAACCTAGAGAGAAATTCGATGTTTACTAATAGTTGAACTAAAGCAACACACCGTGTCACGTAGACAGAGATGTCTTCCACTAAAGTTGTTTTTTTACAAACATCACTCAACGTCGCGACTTTAATGTTTTTGTAAAATATATTATATCTCCGTTTATCTCTGACCATTATCTGTAATAAAAGTCATATTTATTTTGATAATTACTGTGTAATATAAATTTACTTGAAATCTTTCCTTATTTTACAATGTCACATTGCACGGTATGTTTCTCGTGCATGATGACTCAATTGCACGTGGTATTAAAACAACAACAAAAAATACAAACCATATTTCTCATTTAACTCCTAATGAAATCGCGTCGTTCTGGAAATATTTGCTCATGAACACAAAACAAACAACTGGCCTTTGAAATTCCGTCTATGTATGTTTATGTACTCAATTTAATAACGTATTTCTCTGCGTGGTTGCTTTAGTATAAAATCCTTTTTTTCAATAATAGCAATTTATTACCCATTCAAAGCAAATAGCCGCCACGGAGGCGGTGCCGTAACATTGGGTGATTATACTGCTGAAATTAGGGAGTTCGATTCCTGCATAAAGTGCAGCACTTGTTGCTCCATTGGAGCGTAGCAACAAATAAACACAGTGCGAATACAAACTTAATACATGATACAGGAACGGTAGACCTTCGCACCAGACAAAATCTTTTGTCTGTCACAGAATTCCACTTACACGAAAAGCACATTGATTTACTAAGAGTTTTCCGCCAAGCATCAGTACATACGGGAGGCCTTAAATTATTCAAATACAATAATATGACAAAACAATTCAACATGTAAGATTTTTAAAAAATAAGAAAGAAACCATTCTAGGTTGTTTTATTGCGGAGTAAACGTATTTAAATATCTTTTCACTGTTACGAAAAGGTACACCAGGGCTATCTGCGCTAACCATCCTTAATTTAACAGTGAACAACTAGAAAAAAGGCAGCTAGTCATCACCACCCACCGCCAACTATTGGGCTACTCTTTTACCAACAAATAGTGGGATTGGCCGTCACATTATAGCGCCTCTACGGATGAAAGGGCGAGCATGTTTGGTGCGATGGGGATTCGAACACGCGACCCTCGGATTACGAGTTGAACGCCTTAACACACTTGGCCATATTAACAAACAACACAGTAAAATTTCAACAACATAAAACTATAAATACTTCAAATATGACAAGTTCCCTCAACAATTTAAGATTAAAATTAAACTAAACAAGCAAAACACAAACAAATTTTGGATGTAGAGCTAGTAAGTTATACGTAGTAAAAGTTCAACAAAATATAAATTTGGTAGAGTTTCCTTAACAATTTAAGATTAAAATTTAACTGAATACGGAAAACACAGATAAATTATGGACGTATAGCTTAGAAAGAAACAATACAGTAAAAGTTCAACAACATAAAGCTATAAACATATCAAATAAGGTTAGTTTCCTCAACAATTCTAAGTAAAAATTAAACTAAATACGAAAAAAACAGACCAATTAGAGTTAGTAGGAAACAAAACTGCGAAATTGTAACAACTTAAAACTATAATTGCCTCAAATAAGACGTGATCCCCCTACAATTAATGATACAAATTAAAGCAATAAGTGAAACACCAAACTATTATCGATGTAGGGTTAGTAAGAAAGAACAGAGCAAACGTTCAACAACATAAAACTATAAACATATCAAATAACACGAGTTTCCTCAACAATATAGATTAAAATTAAACCAAACAAAAAGCACAGTCAAATTATCTATGTGGAGCTACTAAGAAAATATAGAATAAAAATTTTATAATATAAAATTATAAACACATCCAATAAGACGAGTTTCCTCAAACTTTCAAGATTAAAATGAAACTAAGCAAAAAAACACACCCAAGTTATGGACGTAGAGCTAGTAAGACACGATAGAGCGAAAGTTCAACAATATACAAATAAAAGTACATCAAATAAGACGGACTGCCTAACAATTCAAGATTAAAATTATACTAAACACGAAAATCACAGACAAATTACCTATTTAGAGTTATTAAGAAATCACTCAGTAAACGATTAAACAACATAAAACTATAAACACAACAAATAAAAAGAATTCCCTCAATAATTCAAGATTAAAATTAAACTAAACAAGAAATATTTTGCATGAGAAACTAATAAGAAACAATACAGTAAAAGTTCTACAACATAAAACTGTAAGCACCTCAAATAAGACCAATTCCCTCAACAATTCCAGATTAAAATTAAACTAAGCGAAAACACACACACACAAATAATACATGCAGAGCTAGTAAGAAACGATACAATAAAAGTTAAGCCACATACAACTATAAACACAACAAATAACACGAGTTCCCTCAACAATTCAAGATTAAAATTATACTAAACAAGGAAAACACAAACAAATTATGGATGTGAAGCTAGTAAAAAACAATACAGTCAAAGATGAGCAAGATTAAACTATGAATACCTCCAACAATACGAATTTCCGCTACACTTCAAGACTAGAATTCAATTAATCGATGAAAACATGATCTATGATTAAAATAAAATAAATTATTTTATTTTTGGGGTTACTGTTATATCTGATTAGTTTACAGTAAAATGTAAATTTTGAATTTTTGTTTTACCATGAACGTAATTTGTGAAAAAAACACATTGTTTATCCAGCCTACAGAGAAATTAGTGAAAATAAAGTGTTATTGAACTAAGAAGAAAGAAAAGACCGTCACACCAACAACTAAATGACTGTTTGTTGTAGTAGAATAAAGTGACATTGGACTACCTGTTCTTTTATCGTTGACCCATTGCGAGAGGGGGAATTGTAGCTGAGAGAAACTAGCAAGAAATTTAATTGAAAACATGCGTCAGTGCAAATAGATCAGGTAATAAATCCAACAAAGCATTACGGGTTTGAAACTCAAACTGTCCTCTCCTAATGGGACAGTTGTGAATATATGGGCTTATATCTTTAAAACCCAGAGTTTGATTCTCCTCGGTGGACAAAACAAACAGCCCAATGTAAGTTTGCACTAAAACAAACAAAGAAACTAAGCCTGGATAAAAACATGCATTACAAAATAACAATAAACAAATGAGAAAATGAATTAGAGTAACAAATGGTAGGAGAGAAGAGAGACTCAAAATGTAAATATTCAGTAGAGAAACAACACTAATAAAAACTGAAAACCTAGGAGAGAAGAGAAACTCAAAATGTAAATATTCAGTAGAGAAGCAACACTAATAAAAACTGAAAACCTAGGAGAGAAGTGAAACTCAAAATGTAAATATTCAGTAAAGAAGCAACACTAATAAAAACTGAAAATCTAGGAGAGAAGTGAAACTCAAAATGTAAATATTCAGTAGAGAAACAACACTAATAAAAACTGAAAACCTAGGAGGGAAGAGAAACTCAAAATGTAAATATTCAGTAGAAAAACAACACTAATAAAAACTGAAAACCTAGGAGAGAAGAGAGACTCAAAATGTAAACATTCAGTATCGAAACAACACTAATAAAAACTGAGAACCTAGGAGAGAAGAGAAACTCGAAATGTAAATATTCAGTAGAAAAACAGCACTAATAAAAACTGAAAACCTAGGAGAGAAGAGAAACTCGAAATGTAAACATTCAGTAGAAAAACAACACTAATAAAAACTGAAAACCTAGGAGAGAAGAGAGACTCGAAATGTAAACATTCAGTGGAGAAACAACACTAATAAAAACTGAAAACGTAGGAGAGAAAAGAAACTCAAAATGTAAATATTCAGTAGAGAAACAACACTAATAAAATCTGAAAACCTAGAAAGAAGAGAGACTCAAAACGTAAACATTCAGTAGAGAAACAACACTAATAAAAACTGAAAACCGAGACATTTCATGTCATCTGTATTGGAATCTTCAACCAATGTGGCTCCTTCTAAAGGAATCTTCGCAAGGTGTAATAAAAGATTTTTGTGACACCGAGTCGGTGTGTATGCCATTCTCGCCTTCTTTCTTGTCATACAACAGTCCATTTTTTTAGATAAAAGCTTAGAAACTGCTTTATCAACGTGACGTCATATGTTACATTATTGACAGATGTATCTCGACAAGTCCTGTGTAAGATTACATCTGTATGTCTCCTCACGCTGAGATCACCGGTTAGGTTCATATAGCTCAAGTTTCACTTTGGTCGTAATTCGTGAAAGAACTATTAAATACGTGCACTAAATATTCATGCTACATATATATTCTTATATGTTTTTGTTGTTGTTTTTTGCTTTTGTTCTAGGCCAGGCTACACTACGAGACTTCTTATACGATGAGGCACAAGAAATAGACTTGTCTACTTCGAAGATAAAATTATTATCCTTTGTGTGATTTTATGTTTTTGTTCTAGGCCAGACTGCACTACGAAACCTCTTAGACGATGAAGCACAGGGAATAGGCTTGTCTATTTCGAAAATAAATTTATTATTCTTTGTGTGATTTTATGTTTTTGTTCTAGGCCAGACTGCAGTACGAAACTTCTTAGACGATGAAGCACAGGGAATAGGCTTGACACTTATTTTGAAGATAAATTTATTATTCTTTGTGTGATTTTATGCTTTTGTTCTAGGCCAGACTGCACTACGAAACTTCTTAGACGATGAAGCACAAGGAATAGGCTTGACACTTATTTTGAAGATAAAATTATTATTATTCTGATTCCATGTTTTTAATGGACGTATTTGCTGCAGAATATTTGACGAACACATTTCATCAAACTCACTATTAAAACATTTCTGATCAGCGAAAGATTATTTATTTAATAAAATAAAACTATTTTATCAAAAAGAATGTTTCAACACTGGATAGTAATCTAGGTAATCAATAGTTATACGTATTTGATTTGTATGCATAGTGAAACTTGTTTGGCGTTTTTGTAAGTGGACATAGATAATCGGGAAAATGTTTTGTTGTTGTTATTGTTGAATTTCGCGCAAGGGTACAATAAGGGCTTTCTGCGCAAGACTTCTCTATTTTAAGCAATAGAAGGAAGGCAACTAGTCAATACCACCCACCGCCAACTCTTGGGCTACTTTTTAACAAAAGAAAAGTGGGACTGATCGTTAAATGTTATTCCCCTCTAGTTGAAAGAGCGATCGACCATGTTTGGCCACTGGATTCGAGACTGTGACACGCAGGCTGCGATTCGAGTGCCCTATTCACTAGACCATCAAATCATGTGTGTTTTGTTATAGCAAAGCCACTTTGGGCTATCTGCTGAGTCCACTGAGGGGAATCGAACCTCTAATTTTAGTGTTGAAAATCCGTAGATTTACTGCTGTACCAGTGGAGGACGACCATCTCAGTCCTGTATTTTTATTACTTTACACTGTATATTTTGAAGTTCTATAACAATAAATTCAACACAGCATGTTTGTACCATTGTTTTACTAATGGTTCGTATCTTCAAAAGAGCGCTGGTTTTCGTATTTCATAATGAAATTATTATATTTTGAAATGTAGTTATTTAAAGCAGAGAACGTGTACAAAACGTATGTTTAAGCAAAAATTGGATATTAATTATTTTATTTTATTTTGGAGAGAAAAAGCAAGTAGAAAGTTTTTGCAAACAGTAAAAATTAATCACGGAGGAAACTTAATAAAAAATATAAATCAAAATCCAATGCACGAGGAAGCACTGATGTTCATCTTTAGAGTATTTTAGATCTCAAATTTCTCATATAATGTCCCGCCAATAAAAACCGATAAAGAGTGTACTTATTTATTTTGTTATTATACACAAAGGGCTATCTGTGCTCAGCCCAGTTTTGGTCATATCAGTAGAAATCCTTCCTTTTCAGCTCAAGTTTTAAAACCCCTAAAGGAGATAAAAGACTTCGCTTTACTAGGAAAAGTTAGATGTCAAAAAATGAGACATATTTACGTAACTCACCACTTAAACGAAGAAAAAACACATCTGTATTACTGTGTAGTGTAGAACATAGTATGAATATGATCAAAACACGTGAGTGGAAGGGATACATGTCTTTTAATATAACACTACGTTGATGAAACTGGGAATGCTGAGATCAGTTCTGCACAGTGTTTTACGTTGAATACGAAATCACGAAACGATGAAATTGCTATTGAATTATCTTAAATTCGTTTGTGTTCATCTAATGATGATTCACAAAAATGAATCGAGGAAATAACTTAATCAAAATTAATTTCTCCCTTCAAACAAGAGGTGCGTCCGTACTCCATTGAGTCAAAGTTTATTTCTTCACTCGCCAGACAATTCTCGCCCCGAGTGGGGTTCGTTATTTCAGACTTCTAGCTGGATCTACGAGTGACAGGGTACGTACGTCCCATGCCGGCAGCCAGAACCTGGTAGCTCAGCCTTGTTCACCAACAAACTTATGACCTGATGCAGGTGTGCACAATAGCAAGCAGGAAGAAACTCATTGTTGTTGAGCCAGCTATTTATCACCGTCTATAGATTCATTGCAGGAACATAGGTTCGAACTCGGCCGTCTGTTCTGGTGGTTTCTGTCTTTGACTTTCCTGCCGCACACTTCTCTTTGTAGGCATCTCGCAAAAAAGAGTGTTTTGTTTTCTCAGTGTGTATTAGCTGCTAAACTTTAAAAATACAATAACATCAATTGAAAATCTCCATCTGATAAAACTAATTCTACCAGTTGAGATAAACATAGTTTAGTGATATTCCACAACAAAAGAAACATTTTACATAAACTCTAATGAAGAACTATTTTGGTATTTTCTAATAAAAGAAAGTGTACGAGTAATCTACGAATAATTTCG
This sequence comes from Tachypleus tridentatus, assembly GCF_004210375.1. NCBI lineage: Eukaryota > Metazoa > Arthropoda > Merostomata > Xiphosura > Limulidae > Tachypleus > Tachypleus tridentatus. The sequence continues at coordinate 30,528,234 of NC_134828.1, read as the reverse complement.
CGCTGAAATGATTGAAAACTATACGCAAGAAGACAAAACAGCAACAGGTCCGGCATGGGGAGTGTATTCGAATCCCTGTTGCCAATAACATGCTCGCCCCTTCAGCCCTGAGGGTATTATAATGTTAATCCCACTATTCGTTGGTAAAAGGGTAGTCCAAGAGTTGGCGGTGGGTGGTGATGACTAGCTGCCTTACCTCTAGTCTTACACTGCTAAATTAGTGACGGCTAGCGCAGATAGCCCTCGAGTAGCTTTGCGCGAAATTAAAAAACAAACAAAAGAGCAACAAGCGAACTCACGATTAATATACTAAATCAAGTGGTCTCGCCCCCCGCTAGTACAGCGGCATGTCTTTGGATTTAAACGCTACAATCAGAGGTTCGATTCCTCTCGGTGGGCTCAGCAGATAACCCGATATGGCTTTGCTATAAGAAAAACACACACACTCAAGTGGTCTCAATAACATGTAGCTAATATTCGCCAATAAAACATGATAATCCACTGTAACACTTTTATATACATAAAAGCACCATTTCCGAAAATTGTTAGTTGACTGAACGAAATATGGGAAAAGGTTAAAAAATATGACATTTGAATTATGTTCCACTCTCGTTTTTTTATCTCTAATACGAAAGACTGGTCAGTTGTAAAATGATGAGATTATTGACTAAAGATAACTGTAGTTGTTTCTGATGAAGTGGAAGAAAGAAAGCAAAAGGACTGCTTAACTTAACGATAATTATAATTTGGATAATTCATCCAGTGATTCGGTTTTATAAGAGGTTTCTGAAAATGTAAGATGAAATTCAAATATTGCTTTCTAACCTTTTAAGACTATTTTGAGAGAAAAAAACATACTGTTTGATCAGTTTAAGTTGTGTGATATCATGTCAGCTAATTGTTCTGATTTATTTAATGAATTTATTAGTAGAATAAAAAAATGCAAGATTCATTGATTACTGCAGTATTTTTAGTTGCATCTTGGAGAGAAGTTAGTGCTACAATGATATATTTGGGTCAACGCCATGTATACGTACTTACAAAACTAACATTTGCAGTTTGAATTTCTGCCGTAAACATAGCACAGATAGTCACTCTTTCGTGGACTTATCTGCTAGAACAAACAACGTTTACTGAAATTAATATTCTTAATATCCAAAAAGCATTTAACCATTTAGGAAAGCTACTAGTATAGAGGGATTTAACCAGCATCATATATTGGTTTTTGAATTTCGCGCAAAGCTACACGAGGGTTATCTCCGCTAGCCGTCCCTAATTTAGCAATGTAAGACAAGAGGGAAGACAGCTAGTCATCACCACACACCGCCAACTCTTGGGTTACTCTTTTAACCAACAAATGGTGGGATTGACCGTCACTTATAACGCCCCCACGGATGAGAGGGCGAACATGTTTGGTGTGACGGCGATTACGAGTCGAGTGTCTTAACCACCTGGCCATGCAGGAGCCTCAGTACAATTCCATAGAAATAAATTTAACTAATGTCTAGTGTTACATATTAAAGTATTAAAAGAATAAATTTGGATACGAACGACACGAAGTTACATGATTATGCTTTCTTTTAAAAATCGATCGATTTGTTATTTAATCCACAATGTTTTTATTTTCCCACATCGAACAGTGTAATTCATAGTTCCAGATCCGGGAGTTTTGAATCGAAGTTTCACATAATTTTTTTTTAATTCAAATATCTAATTTAAATACAGGATGAACAAAGTATTAGTTATCCCTAAACATCTGTGTGGATAACATTTTACTTTCAGCACCAAACCTCGTTAGTTCTTGTCAGCTGTGTGACATGGTTATGCCAGTCCATGTGACGTACACTTTCCATTAATCAGAAACACACAAAAACTAAAATGAATTAGTTTTGTGCTCTGAAGCAACTAATGTTTAGATTACTCTGTACAGTTGCTGATAAAAACTGGCATTAGCTAAAATAAAATTAATATTAATTGCAATCTATTGCTTAATCTCGTTCATATTGTAACACTTGTTGTTTATTAAAAACAAAGAAAACGATGATATGCAAATATTGATTAGACCAGTATCTGTTGTACTCCGGCCGGTTCAATGAGCGTTGACATTGAGAAGGAATCCTCGCTGACACTAGATGTGGCAGATGCAACACTGGTTGACATATTGTAACATATTATTATTTGCTTTCACTCATATATTATTGAAAGTGCTTGTAACAGGCGTTCTCAAGTGATTGTGATTTGAGTTTTGTAACCAGAAAACGAGTTAAGATCTTTCGTTTCATAATAATTATTAATACAGAAAGCTAAACAGAATATGTGTTAGATTTAGATAAACATTGCAAAGGTAACCAAATTACAAAGTGTAGAAAAAATAAAATGAATACGGTCAAACTGTTTGTTTTTTGAATTTCGCACAAAGCTACTCGAGGGCACTCGACTCGTAATCGGAGGGTCGCGGGCTCAAATCCCCGTCACACCAAATATGCTCGCCCTTTCAGCCGTGGGGGCATTATAAAGTGACGGTCAATCCCACAATTCGTTGGTAAAAGAGTAGCTCAAGAGTTGCCGGTGGACGATAGTGATTAGCTGCCTTTCCTCTAGTCTTACACTGTTAAATTAGGGACAGCTGGCGCAGATAGCCCTCGTATAGCTTTGAGCAAAATTCATAATAAACTAACAGACCATATACAAAACACCTGTGAATAAAATAGGAACATATATAACTGGGTTTTGTTAATAAATAGACATTTGTTCCATTTTTTCTATCAATATTTACGCAACGAATATTTTTACTGAAAACACAGCGATCCATCAGTAATTTAAGTGCGAATATAAACCAATATATTTTCTTTCATAAATAATATAAACGTACGATTATCCTTTAAATGTAAAAGCGAATAACTAGATAGCTACGTGTTTTATTCTATTTCGCTTTCACGTACGTGTTTACAGATTTATGCTTATATTACTGTAATTCATAACAATGTTTTTCTTCTTACTGTAATTCATAACAAATTTTGTCTTCTTACTGTAATTCATACAATGTTTTCCTCTTACCGTAATTCATAAGAATGTTTTTCCTCTTACTGTAATTCATAAGAATGTTTTTCCTCTTACTGTAATTCATAACAATGTTTTACATCTTACTGTAATTCATAACAATGATTTTCCTCTTACTGTAATTCATAACAATGTTTTCCTCTTACCGTAATTCATAAGAATGTTTTTCCTCTTACTGTAATTCATAAGAATGTTTTTCCTCTTACTGTAATTCATAACAATGTTTTACATCTTACTGTAATTCATAACAATGATTTTCCTCTTACTGTAATTCATAACAATGTTTTCCTCTTACTGTAATTCATAACAATGTTTTACATCTTACTGTAATTCATAACAATGTTTTTCTTCTTGCTGTAATTCATAACAATGTTTTTCCTCTTACTGTAATTCATAATAATGTTTTTCTTCCTGCTGTAATTCATAACAATCTTTTTCCTCTTACGAGCCGAGCAGTTTTCTTACTAAATTTTATTTCTTGTTTGGTTTTAGTTTTGTAACAAATAATTTAATCTTTTATTCTATTCATCGTGTAGACCAACATATCTCTTTGTTACTTATTCGCAACAGCTGCTTTCAGATACAACCTTTCTTTGTTCGAAGTCCTCCTGACTAACTGATGGCTTTTGACACCAGTCGGTAGGCCAGTCTGGTACGCTGGCGCAGACACAAACGATGAGGTGTAAGCTAAGGTACAGGGCTACAAATAGTATCTTCATTGCCTTTCCAATAACTAAACACCTTATTGTATATTCCTTCACGCCAACTTAGCCCAATAAAAGAAACTGCGCTTCCTTTAGAATGACTATCTTTCTGTCCGACTAAGTGTTATATAAACATTTGAGAAAGATATTCACGTGACAATTTCAAGTTTTGGGCGCGTCCATACTAACCTGATAATTACATTAATCAAAAAGTTCTATCCTCTCTGATTAATGCGCTTCTATGCTCAAACTGAATCTGTTAATTCTTTTAGTGTTTTAACCGGAATAAGATGTACTGTAAAGATTGTTTTAACCGGAATAAGATGTACTGTAAAGATTGTTTTATCCGGAATGAGATGTACTGTAAAGATTGTTTTATCCGGAATAAGATATACTGTAAAGATTGTTTTATCCGGAATAAGATGTACTGTAAAGATTGTTTTAACCGGAATAAGATGTACTGTAAAGATTGTTTTAACCAGAATAAGATGTACTGTAAAGATTGTTTTAACCGGAATAAGATGTACTGTAAAGATTGTTTTAAGCGGAATAAGATATACTGTAAAGATTGTTTTAACCGAAGTAAGATATACTGTAAAGATTGTTTTAACCGGAATAAGATGTACTGTAAAGATTGTTTTAACCGGAATAAGATGTACTGTAAAGATTGTTTTAACCGGAATAAGATGTACTGTAAAGATTGTTTTAACCGGAATAAGATGTACTGTAAAGATTGTTTTAAGCGGAATAAGATATACTGTAAAGATTGTTTTAACCGAAGTAAGATATACTGTAAAGATTGTTTTAACCGGAATAAGATGTACTGTAAAGATTGTTTTAACCGGAATAAGATGTACTGTAAAGATTGTTTTAACCGGAATAAGATGTACTGTAAAGATTGTTTTAACCGGAATAAGATGTACTGTAAAGATTGTTTTAACCGGAATAAGATATACTGTAAAGATTGTTTTAAGGAATAAGATATACTGTAAAGATTGTTTTAACCGGAATAAGATTTACTGTAAAGATTGTTTTATCCGGAATGAGATGTACTGTAAAGATTGTTTTATCCGGAATAAGATGTACTGTAAAGATTGTTTTAACCGAAATAAGATATACTGTAAAGATTGTTTTATCCGGAATAAGATGTACTGTAAAGATTGTTTTAACCGGAATAAGATGTACTGTAAAGATTGTTTTAACCGGAATAAGATGTACTGTAAAGATTGTTTTAACCGGAATAAGATGTACTGTAAAGATTGTTTTAACCGGAATAAGATGTACTGTAAAGATTGTTTTAACCGGAATAAGATGTACTGTAAAGATTGTTTTAACCGGAATAAGATGTACTGTAAAGATTGTTTTAACCGGAATAAGATGTACTGTAAAGATTGTTTTAACCGAAGTAAGATGTACTGTAAAGATGGATTAGGTTTGATTACAGTTCCATATTGAACCTTTTCTGCAATCGTGCATGAACTATAATTACAGCTAGCAATATGATCGTTATAATTTAATACACCATTGCATACGTATTGTCTCCACCTGTGTGATACTTCAAAGCAAGTAAGGTTCTTTCTTTCATAATTAGCGTTGTATAAGAAACATGATTCATGAAGACAGGGGTTAGTAGGAACCGTATACTGAGCACACGAGACAAAACTTCTTATCTCTCTGACAGCATAATAAGCTAGTGAACAGAAAGATTACAGAGCGGTAAGAAACAGGAGGTTCCCCTGCAGTTTAATGCTTGTCGCCCCATTAACAGCCCCTCTTTTGAATGTTTTGTTTAGATAGGGATGTAGCCGGTAGCATGACGTGTTGAGATGAAGCCACTTCCCCAAAGTCATGGAGTTCCAGAGAAAGGGTTAGCACTCAGAGCACCTGTGTTTCGTCCCCACGTGCACCTGCATTAACCAGAGCCTTGAGTGCATCCTCCCGGCAAGGCCTTCTGTGCAATCTATAATTAACCATGTAGGAACCGATGGTTTTTTTTTTTTATTTCAGCAACCATTTACAAAAATTCGTAAGGAGGTACCAGTGTTTGTATATATAAACAACTGCGAGTGCTTGCATTTGTGAGGCCTTATAAGTGTACCTCTTCTGTTATATCTATTCCGATGTATTCGAATTCGGATTTTTATCGGTGAGGTACATCGTCACGACATGAACGTTATTTTTTACGTTTAGGTTGTTAGATTATCAATACACTTTATTTTTAAATTGTGCATAAGACATCAACATGGCAACAGTTAAAGAACATGTTTATAAAATTAATGAAATTTACAACAACTTTGAGACAATAACTATCACTCAGTGAGAACATCCCAAAACTGCAGCTATTTAAAAATAGAAACAATTCTGAAGCACACTGTTTTTACAATCATAAATATTTGGGAATGAAGACTATCCTAAGACAATATTTTTTTACATTTGTAAATTTTCAAAGAAACCCAGGAAGGTTTTGTCAGTATGGATTAGTATCCTGAGAAGATAGTCCTTCTGTAATTATAATTATCCAGAACTATCCTAAGATGATATTTTACTATTTATAAATCTTCAAAGAAGCTCAGAAAGGCTTAATCGTTATGGATTAATATCCTCAGAAGATAATCCCTCCATAATTATATATATCCCGAAAGGTTATCTGTCCACGAAAGTTTGCTCTTTATTGATAAGAGTCCTGAGAAGATAATCTTTCTTCGTTTATAATTACCCATACAGTTTATGTATCCGCGAAGGATTACTCTATATGGATAACAATCCTGAAAATATAATCCTTCTATAATTATAACCATCCATAAAGTTTAACTATCTACAAAGGTTTATCTGTGTGGATAAACATCCTGATAAAATAATCCTTCTACAGCTAGTACTTTTCAGTGAAGATAGTTCTTGTCAGAGTAATTGTGTATTCATTTATTCCTCAGGATAACTATGATACATTTATTATTATTATATATGTCAAAAGTGTAATTGAAAATAATATACATAAATCATGATACACAACACCTGAATCTGCTAAAGATCCATATTTTCTACTAATGACAAAATTGCAAGAAGGCAAAAATAATTTTTTTGAGCTGATTCTCTGTTCAAGGACGGCACTGTTTTAAGTTGACAACCACTCTCAACTACATTATGCAACTACTCCATGTTTCCTTTTGTGTTTACAATGAGCTGATGAGGCGTTGTTGTTTCTGGATACTAGCTGGTCTACGTTTAACCTGTATAAGTCTTGTTTAATATTCGAATTTCAAGAATCACTAGTTTGTTGTTTGTTTTCCAGTTGAAAAAACAACAACAAGCAAACAGTAATTTTCTGGTAAAAATGTTAGTATTTCTCTTGTGTATCAAAACATAATCATTTTAAAGTCTGTGTCTCAGTTCGACTATTAAACCTTATATACGTATTTATAAAGTCTATGACTCAGTTTGACTATTAAAGCTTATTAACGTATCTAAGCCTGTACAGAAGACTTCGTGACTTCATACATTTTAAGATTGGTTTGTGATTTACAGGAAAAAAAAAAGAAAGTAGAGCCACCTCAAATGACATGAGCGGACAAGATGGAACGGGTTATGTCATCCATCAGAATAACCCCCTACAAGGGGGGGTGGCGAATTTGTACCCACAAAGTCCGCCGATTGTCATCAGTTCGTAAAGCCTAATCGCCAATAAAAGTATGAAAGGTGCCTGAATCCCAGCCGATCCCACACGAACTTGTCCAGGTCAAACTGAGGTCAACTATATGTGAAAAGAAAATGAGAAAATATGAAATATTCTGGACTTCTCTTCCATACATGGTCGTCGACCTTCTCTACTAGCTTCCGTCCACCAATGGCAGCGCTCAGCAAAAATACTAACCAATAAAATTTCGGAGAGTTTGACTCTCTTCGTCCACCCGCGGGCCTGGAAAGATACCTATTTATTAAGACGTTTAGTGTTTCCCTCAGTTTCTTCATCGAATACAAGACCAAGACTCAAGTCGGAATACAGGGAGTAAGTATTATAGTTCATAGATTTAATAAATATTTATTTATGACTTATTTCATTATTGTTCTATAATATGTTTATACTAAAAATACCCAACTATTGTTTTATAGTATGTTTGTACTCAAAATACCCAACTACTGTCCTATAATATGTTTGTACTAAAAATACCAAACTATTGTTTTGTAGTATGTTTATACTAAAAATACCCAACTATTGTCTTAAAATACCCAACTTTTGTTCTATAGTATGTTTACATAATATATGTTTATACTAAAAATACCCAACTCTTGTTTTATAGTATGTTTGTACCTAAAAATACCCAACTATTGTCTATAATATGTTTGTACTAAAAATACAAAACTATTGTTTTGTAGTATGTTTATACTAAAAATACCCAACTATTGTTTTATAGTATGTTTATACTTAAAATACCCAACTTTTGTTCTATAGTATGTTTACAGGAGAAATACCCAACTCTTGTTTTATAGTATGTTTATACTAAAAATACCCAACTTTTGTTTTATAGTATGTTCAATAGTCAAAGTTTGTTCTTGATTTTACCATAAGACTAATAAAAATAGCAAGATATTATGATGCTATAAAATTCATTATTTTTTCTTCTTAGTGCTATCCAGCATCGTTGTTTCAGATACATAGTTCGATGTTTATTTATATAGTCTATAAGTATATTATATGTATATTCTATTATATATATATATGTATACATACATATGTATCGAGACGACATACAAGAGACATTTTGAAAATCGTGCTTTATCATTGTGTACAAAATTAACGTAGCATTAACGAAACTGAAAGTAAAGTTTTCACGAGAAGCTTTAACAGAAAGGTTTGAAGAACGTAATTCTTGGAATGTAATACCGACGAAATAAAGATTCTGTAGCGATTAGAAGTTGAAATCGTTTTAAAAATAGATCCGTATTCTGTGAAATGAAACACGGAAGCTTTGGAAAGATGCATGTTTTCTAAAGAACTGAACCTGAATATGTTCATATTGAATATTAAAGAGAAATCTATTTCGTTATCAGAAATATGTCTTTTACGGTTTCTTAGAAAACTGTCGTACTTTCAGTAGGGTATAATTCACATCTGAGGAATGAGGGTCGTATAAATTTTACTGGCCTTGGTAACATTGCTTTTCCTATATTGGTTTTTTTTTTCTATATGAATAATAACCGTAATTGTTATAGGTAATTAAACGTTTTTCATTGGTATTTCCCCGAATATGCAGTCCTTTACTTAAATAAACCGTATTATCCATTTAGTGATATGTTATGGTGAAATATGTCTTTGCGTGATAAATCGATATCTATGTTTTTTAAAGAACATCAGTAATTTATTAAACTCTTCATTATAGAGATAAACGTCATTAACGACTTGTGTATTTGTAAAAAAAATAGCCATTAAAAAGCAAATATTTTATTTCATACATAGGACTAAGTGTTTTCGATTCGAAAATTAGATGTATATTAAACCTTTTCTCAATTGCTTTGTAGTGGCCGTTTCTGTTTCAATAATAGAAATAAAACATAACTCTATTTGTGAGCATAGTCTCGGGCAGGCGCCAGGTTACTAATAAAATACTGGTTTCAAACCAGACTGCCTTTTGTAAAATACCTTAACTCATATGTATAGGTTTATTAACGGAACATGCGAAATTGGTAAGTTGCGCTGTACTATTTGTGAATTCGTGGTACTTACAACATTGTTCATTCCACCTTTATCGACATGAACATGTTACTAGCGCGAGAGATAAGAGTTTTGTGGAAAATAATGTATCTTTTGCATAAAATATGTCACACGAGTGTGTGTGTGTGTTTCGTAATCCAAAAACTAAAATCTTCCAACAAGTTATTTCTGTGGTAAACTATAAGTTGTTTCATACATGAAACGGTTACGCAAGCATTTTACATGGTTAATTTCAAGTTACTAAATTAAAAAGTGAGTTGCGCAGTCCAGCATTAAAACAACCGATATTTTATACAGAATCTAAAGAACGAGACATCATGCAGGCTAACCCTAAAGTATTTATGATGTGATTTAGTGTCTAATAAAGCGGAAAGGTAAACATACAGTAAAAAAAAACAACAACAACAAACCGTGAAAAAAAATAACTGAAAATTGATAAAATACATGTCTATAGCATAAACGTTTATTTATTGTTACATTTAACGTTTTTAGCAAAAGGTCTTGGTCAGACAGTATGAACTGTGTTACATGGAAAAAATTCAATAGAAATAAAATAGACTAACCCTAAAGTATTTATAATATTGTTTAGGGCTTAATAAAGCGGCAACCTGTTTGACTCATCAAAAATATTTATAATAGTGTTTAGAATAACATAAAGTAAAAGTAAAGTGGGCTAACCACAAATTATTTATTATATTGTTTAGAATATACTAAAGAAGAGTCAGGTGGACTAATCACAAATTATTTATGATATTGTTTAGAATATAATAAAGAAGAGTCAGGTGGACTAATCACAAATTATTTATGATATTGTTTAGAATCTAAAGAAGAAAAATCGGATGGGCTAACCACAAATTATTTATTATATTGTTTAGAATATAATAAAGAAGAGTCAGGTGGACTAATCACAAATTATTTATGATATTGTTTAGAATATAATAAAGAAGAGTCAGGTGGACTAATCACAAATTATTTATGATATTGTTTAGAATATAATAAAGAAGAGTCAGGTGGACTAATCACAAATTATTTATGATATTGTTTAGAATCTAATAAAGAAAAGTCAGGTGGACTAATCACAAATTATTTATGATATTGTTTAGAATCTAATGAAGACAAATCGGGTGGACTAATCACAAATTATTTACGATATTGTTTAGAATATAATAAAGAAGAGTCAGGTGGACTAATCATGAATTATTTGTGATATTGTTTAGAACTAATAAAGAAGAGTCAGGTGGACTAAATACAAATTATTTTTATACTGTATAGAATCCGATAAGGCTGAAGTCAGATAAAGATAGCAGTTTGTAAAACAATGCCTAACGGAGCGAAAGTTACGTAACTAAGGAAAATGAAATGAAAACATCAACAATAGCACAATAGTCAGGAAATCGGGAAATACAAGATAGGCCTGCGAATTTAAACTTTATAAAAGTCGTTTTGCATGAAAACCGTTCACGTCTACCACAAATTTCAAGATACTCTAATTATTTTCCATAATTCAGCCACGCAGATTTCGAATATAATATCCTTTTTTATCACATAAGAATTTCCTTTTTTACAAGTTGGGAAGAAAAATTCTTGTTTAGATCAAGTTATTATTTCGTTTATCACAATGAACATTTTTTTATTGTTATGTTTCTTTGCAAAACTACAAACAAACTAAAGAAAAGCGAAGACTAATTGACGTCAAACGAATATGTCTTATTCATTCTGATTTGTTTTATGAAAACTGCGTCTTTCAGTCTCAAAATTACGTATCGTCGTCTTACTTTTATGAATTGCCGTGCGACGCTTTGTGAAAAATCTGTACGTGATGAAAAAAAAATGGATGCCATTTTCAGATTCAGCAGAAAGGAATTACTGTAGAACACGTAAAAAGGTCAAAGCAATACACCCCTACGATTGCTATGTCATCAAAATCGTTTTCAAAGCATTATTAAGTTTAAACGAGACACCAAATAATCGAAACGTTTTTCAACACCTAATAAAATTGTAAAAAATAAAGCATCCAGTTGATCATTACACTGACAGGAGTAAATAAACTAATCTTCTGTTACAACGCTAAAATCAAGGGTTCGATTCCTCTTGGTGGGCTGAGCAGATAGCCCTTTGTGGCTTTGCTATACGAAAAACACACACACACACTAATCTTCTGAATCTAACATAATAATACCAAAATTAACAAGTATCAAAACGTTCAAAATTTATATACTTTATCTACACGTTTATAAAGTTTGTTAAGATGGAAAATACTTTATAGTAAATCGAATTCTGAATTTTTATTTACTCTTACAAGGCCCGGCTTGGCCAAGCGTGTTAAGGCGTTCGACTCGTAATATGAGGGTCGCGGGTTCGAATCCCGATCGCACCAAACATGCTCGCCCTTTGAGCCGTGGAGGCGTTATAATGTAACGGTCAGTCCCACTATTTGTTGGTAAAAGAGTAGCCCAAGAGTTGACTGTGGGTGGTGATGACGAGCTGCCTTCCCTCTAGTCTTACACTGCTAAATTAGGAACGGCTAACACAGATAGCCCTCGAGTAGCTTTGCGCAAAATTAAAAAAAAACAATTTAATCCTTATTCATTTCAGGAATATTTTTTGTCCTTCCGATAAACTTTGTATCCAAACGTCTTAATAACTGATAATAAACGAATTTTCTCTTATGCTCTTCCGTAATTAGGTTTCATTTAAAGTTCATCTGTAGTTGTAAGCCACTGTTTTGTTTTGTTTTCACCAGGTTTTGAGTTACTTCCGACTTAGAGTAGAGTTTCTTTAATAGCGTTAGTAATAAAGTGATTATTCCAAACACATGTACGTAGTTTGAAACAATAACAAATTTATCATGAAAAAGACAATAACTGAAGCAAGACAACATTAAAGACTTACATCCGTATATGAACAAATCTTTTTCCTTTATTTTGTGTGTTTGTAAATGGAACTTCAACTGTCTTTTCTTCTCCTCAGAAGAAAAAAAAAACTTCTCTATTACTCAGGAGTTTAGAGAACTGAGTTAATAATACTATTACAGAGCACTGGTCTCTTCGCTACAATTTTGTGTAACACATCATCACTATTGCTTTGTTTTCACAATGGTAAAACAATAAATAATTTGTATTGAAATTCTTAAACGATTAACAATTGTATTATACACTTTAAATGTCAAAAACGAGGTTACATGCAATTTCTTTTAAATCTCGAGTCAAAAGTACTTTCAATGGTTTAACACAACTGTAAACTATCAGAACACAGAAGACAAAGCTAACTTGTCCTTCGGTCAGATCTGTATTATCTCCAGCTGAGCAACGACAAAACTTTGGTTATATATGAATTAGATTATTTCGTTTACTTGCTAAGACGACAAATGGATTAGATATTATCAGCAAATAGTTTCTGTTCAGTTAAAAATAATACAGGGAAATAATACTCAGATAACTATACCAAGGTAATATGTTAATAAGCATTATTCACGAGAGTTAGGTTAGAAAAATGAAAACATCATGAACCAGGATTATGTTACAAAAAAAACAACAACAGAAGCTGACATCAATAACCAAGTTTATGTTACAAGAACAAAATGACATCATTAATCAGGGTTATGTTACAAAAACAGAAGTTGGCATCATTAACCAAGTTCGAGTTACAAGAACAAAGTGACATCATTAACCAGGGTTATGTTACAAAAACAGAAGTTGGCATCATTAACCAAGTTCGAGTTATAAGAACAAAGTAACATCATTAGCTAAATTTATAGTATAAAAACCGGATTTTACATCATTAATCAGGTTCGTGTTGCAAAAACAAAGTGAGATCATTAACAAAGTTCAAGGTGACATTGTTTATCAAGCGTGCGCTACAAGAACAAAGTATTGTCATTAGCTGACAAGAGGAACAGTGTGGTATTACTCACCAGGTTTATGTTGGTAAAAGAAAACTGACATTATTAATCGAATTTAAACTGCAAGGACAAGCGATATGACTAAACACGGATATGTTAAAAAAAGTGTCGGGTTTAGAGACGGCTAGCGCTCGAGCAGCTTTGCGCGAAATTCAAAACAAACAAACAAACAAGGACAACGCGACATCATTAACCAAGGTAATGGTACAGAAAAAAATCGTTGACAACGATAATGATGCAAAAGTGACAACATTAACAAAGTTTACATTATAAGGCCAAGGCGGCTCTGTTAATCAGCGTTGGGTTAAGAAAACAGAGTAACATCAATAATATTATTTATTAAGAAAGATAAGGCGACATTACTAGAGAGTCATGTTTGTCGTTGTTGCAAATTAATTCCTGAGATCATGAATTTGCTGTTAAAGGATGGTAACTTCAATGTTGTGCTGTAAAACAAAGTTGTATGTTTAAGTTTACCTATAAAATACAGTAAAACAGTTCGACTCAAGGTTATTTTGTAAGCACGATAGAAAATCATCATCCATTAGAATGTTTTGAGTACAACTTAGCATCATTACCCAAGCCTAATAAATAGGTACTCATAAGGGTTATGATGCAAGCATAATAGGACATTATATTTCAAGGTTATTTTGTGAGCACGATAGGAAATCATCATCCATTAGAATGTTTTGAGCACAACTTAGCATCATTACCCAAGCCTAATAAATAGGTACTCATAAGGGTTATGATGCAAGCATGATAGGACATTATATTTCAAGGTTATTTTGCAAGGAGACACACAAATATATATTATAATTTCGTCTTGCAATAAAAGCACAAAAGGACACGGGAATTGTTTTGTTTGTTTCTTGAATTTTGCGCAAAGCTACTCGTGAGCTATCTGCGCTAGCCCTCCCTAATTTAGTAGTGTAAGAGCTACTCAGCACCACTAACCGCCAACTCTTGGGCTACTCTTCTACCAAGGAATAATGGGAGTGACAGTCACGTTATAACGCCCTCACGGCTGAAAAGGCGAGCATGTTTGGTGCGACGGAGATTCGAACCCGCGACCCTCAGATTACTAGTCGAACGCTTTAACTCACTTGGTCATGCCGGGCTGATGTGAGAACACCACCATCCAGTGTAAGTAATGTCTTATATAATTTTTATTTAAAAATAATAATAATTGCTCCAGCTTTCCCTACATCAGTCGCTTTAGGATCAGTAAAGAGGATACCAACTGTATACCAAGAAATATTGCTATAAAGCACAATTTATATATATATATATATTGCCATTTTTAAATGAAGATGGTTCATGAAGTACATTCACTTCACAATACTTGCTCTTTTAAAATCATGTTTTGAATCAATTTTTCCTTTCTCTGTATATAGGTGTACGTGTGTTGTACGTAATAACACAAAATAAGAGCAAGGTAAGGGAACTATGCGCGTGATGAATTATCGACAGACTTTATTATATCATTAATACGTGCTTTGACATGCACCAGGTTTTTATTATACATGCGTATTATATACCTCGATAACTTACAACAGTTATACTCTTGGAATCATATACATTATAAATTATGTCATGTTGCTTGTCCTTACTTTACAACGTGACGTAGAAAGGACCGAACGGACTCGTAGGAGGATCCACGACTACTTGGTTGCTATTATATAGTCTCAGCTCTCTTGAGAAGGAAATAATGAATCATGTTTAAATGTTACATTTTACCACCAGAACTAGACAAGTTATGAAATTGGTAAAAGAAACGCTTAGCCAACAGAAAATACGCCCACTCTCTAAGCCGGAACTGGTTATGTGATAGGTCCGTTACGGTACGGAATGGTTTATTTTCCTTGTTCATACGTACATACAGCATACGAGAGAAAAATAAGAGTCGAGTAGACAAACGTTTGGGGTCTTTTACGATGTTAATCTTTAAGATTGTTCTGTTTTGTTTTGTCTTTCTTTTTCGTATTGGAAAGAACTAATATATTTTCGATGATATTCAGTTTTAATAAATTAGTTCACTTTTATAATGTTCTCATTTTTGAACTTATAAGACTTCTTTTATTCCTCAAAGAAGTTTTGTACGCGAATAAATCGAATGTCTCTCATGTTTTGGTTCGGCACCATAAAGCACTAATGTTTTGGTTTGGCACCATAACGCACAAAAAGCGCTTTACAGGTAATTAATTGCTAGCAACAAATAAGCCTATTGTTATGAATTTGCTGCGGTAAATTATGTAAGATTCTACCAAGTATAAAAGGATGAAAACAAACTGCAGCTTTTTCTTAGTTCGAATCCGTTTAATAGAGGGCACTGCGAGAGAATAAAGCTAATTCCAAGAACTAATGTGAAAAGGTTGTAGACTAGAAGAATCGGTGCTCCTGCGTACATAGGTCCCAATTATAGTATGTTATTGTCACACACTATACAATAGTTATGAATATTAATAATTCGGGATTCTGGTGCCTTGAAAGATTGAAGTCAAATATTATCTGAATGGGATGCGTGGGAAGATTATTTATTGATTTGGATTTTGTAAAAACTTTAATATTATACCCACGGTTTCCCAAGTTTGTATATGAAACAAGTCTTTTTAATTCTATATTCGAATCTTACAGTTTATCCAAAAGCACTCAGAAACTATCGGATATTTCACATTATCTTATTGAACACTTGTTAAGAAAGTTTCACTAGACTCGTAATCCGAAGATCGCGGGTTCGAATCCCCTTCACACCAAACGTGCTCGCCCTTTCAGTCGTGGGGGCGTTATAATGTTACGATCAATCTCACTATTCGTTGGTATAAGAGTAATCCAAGAGTTGGCGGTGATGACTAGCTGTCTTCCCTCTAGTCTTACGCTGCAAAATTAGGGACGGCTATCGCAGATAGCCCTCGTGAAGCTTTGCGCGAAATTCATAACAAAATAAACCAAACCTCATAAACTTGTACAATCAAATTTTATAAGCTGGAAGTGATATTTCACAAGTATCTAAGTAATCTATTTTTATCCAAGCTAGCTGAACATCAAAGCTACTCTGGTCGTAAGATTAACGCTTACCTTAAATTAACTACAGAAATATTCTCGCTAAACAATAGGGACTAATTTTTCTTGTTAATTTAATAAGTTTTCAGTTACAAGATCTTCAGCTTCGCTATTAAACAGCTAAAGTTTTGTGTAGTTCATGCAGATTGTTATCAGATATTGTACATCAATATTGATATTAAAGACTGAAGTAAAGGAAAAAAATCTCTCTTTCCTATGTTTCTTCTCGATGCTTTTTGATTGAAAACAAATGTTCCTATTTCCATCCCGTCTCAAAAACAGTTTTGAAACATGAAAACCAGAGTCTTTTTATAGTGCAAAGTGGAATTCGAACCCTTGACCCTGCCAATAGAAGAGTTTTTTTTTAACAAATAGTAAACTACAGCATTTCGAGGACTGAGATTTACTTTTTTTGGTTTCTTGATGATTACTTAACGTAAGACACAGCATTTATATTTTGCTGATTTCTTTTGAATGGAAGGTTTTGTTCGTTTTGAACTTCGCGAAAAGCTACTCGAGGGCTATCTCCGCTAGCTGTTCTTAATTTAGCTGTGTAAGACCAGAGGGAAGGCAGCTAGTCATCACCGCCAGCTCTTGGGCTACTCTTTTATCAACGAATAGCGGGATTGACCGTCACATTATAACGCCCCCACGGCTGAAAGGGCGAGCATATTTGGTGTGAAGGGGATTCGAACACGCGATCCTCGAATTACGAGTCTAGTGAAACTTTCTTAGCAAGTGTTCAATAGGATAATGTGAAATATCGGATAGTTTCTGAGTGCTTTTGGATAAACTGTAAACTTCGAATATAGAATTAAAAAAACTTGTTTGAAATTTCAGAAACCATGGGTATAATATTAAAGTGTTTTATAAAATCCAAATCAATAAAGGTAATATAATGTTGTAATATAATTACAATTAAAATTTAATTTTTAGTGTAATGTAATGTAATTACAATTATAATTTAATTTTGTAGTGTAATGTAATGTAATTACAATTATAATTTAATTTTGTAGTGTAATGTAATGTAATTACAATCATAATTAAAATTTGTAATATAATTACAGTTATAATATAATTTTGTAATGTAATTACAATTATAATTTAATTTTGCTAAAACGATTCGATTTTAGCTGATTATAAATCTATAGAAATTTCAAACTTGACGGGTTGAATATTAATTCTCTTTAGCAAAGAAACGTGTTAGGAATATATTTGCATATCATAGTGATAGAACGAGAAAAAAGTTGGACATTATTTTCTATCAGTGATTTGTAATTTTTTCCATAGGGCTTAAAATATCCAATAATAATATCTGTTTGCTTCGTGGCAGTCTTGAGATTGTCTGTGTAAATTTTTCGGATTTGACAAAAATAGCGAATGTTTTTAAACATTATTGATTATTTCGTTTCAGTTTGTGAAGTAAGCACAATGTAAAACGTAATATTGGAACTCGAATCAAACGGCCTATTAAGCAGCTATGGGCTAAAAAACGAACAAACAGTATACAAAGGTGCAATTCCAAAAACAAGCGCATCATACTATATGCCATACTAAAACAAATATGAAAACTCCAAAATATGTGCATTTAATATTGTATGCCAGTTTTTAGAAGTGTGCAACTCGCCAGTTCTGTTTCCAACGTGTTAAAATAATCATACTTATCGCAAATTAATAGAGGTTAACTAGAAAGGCCATAATTAGGCTTAACATCAAAACATCTAAATCTAAAAACACACTAAAATTTCTTATCATTAGGCGACAATAATTTATGTTGTGCAGGTTCGATGCTTTTACCTCTCGTTATTCGAATATTTTTACGATGTTGACACTCAAGTGAACGTAAATAATTAACTGAACACATTTTCTATGGTAAAAGTTTTATTTAAGTGTTCAGATAATTGTTATGATATTATATCTGGGAAACTAAATTTTTCACCGTAATAAATTTGGAAATCGCTTTTATGCAAAAGATATTTTAGTAAGATTTAATTACAGGACTGTATTATTACACATTTACGTAGATTAAGATTTTTACGTAGATTTTTTTTTACATTTTATTATATATCTTTTTACTTTTTATTTTATTAAAATTAATCGTTCTAAAATATACCTTTTTTGTAATCGAATAAATAAAGTTCGACATGTGTTTGAAACAATAATTTGTTTCCGAAGTCCTGATAAATTTGTTTGAAGTTAAGCGCAAAGCTGCACAATGGGCTTTTTGTGCTCTGCCCACTTCAGGGGTATCGAAACATACCACTGTGCCACTGAGGGAGCCTTTCTTATTAAAAATGAAAGAGTAATTTTGTTTAAATCCCTCAACTGAAAACAGATATAAAATACACAAAGATTTATTGGATAGTTCTTTTACAAGTTAATTTCTTACACGATATGATAATTGAAATATCTTGCTGTGAGCATGCGTGGTTGAATTCCAAAAAAATCCAAGGCTCGAATAGTGATATGCCACTAAACACGGCTCCACATTGGTAACTGTGGGGTGTTATAAAAGTCTTTCTTTGTTTGCTTGTTGGCCCGGCATGGCCAAGCGCGTAAGGCGTGCGACTCGTAATTTGAGGGTCGCGGGTTCGCGCCCGCGTCGTGCTAGATATGCTCGCCCTCCCAGCCGTGGGGGCGTATAATGTGACGATCAATCCCACTTTTCGTTGGTAAAAGAGTAGCCCAAGAGTTGGCGGTGGGTGGTGATGACTAGCTGCCTTCCCTCTAGTCTTACACTGCTAAATTAGGGAAGGCTAGCACAGATAGCCCTCGAGTAGCTTCGTGCGAAATTCCAAAAAAACAAACAAACAAAATAATGTTTACTTGTTTAAGAGCAAAACCGCACTGGGTATTTTCTGTGTTCATGACGAGAATGGAACCTGGGAATTTTATCATTGTCAGTCCGTAAATTTATTATTGTCCCATTGGGGAACATTATAAAAATCAATACCACTATTCGTCTAAAAAGAACTACATTGGCGACGTATGCTAATGACTACTTGCCCTCTTTTCGGTCAGTTAATACGATTTAGGGGTAATTTCGACTGTCTAGGATAATGATTAATAACGCGATATTGTTTAGTTAGTTCATATTTAATACCAACAGTTTATTTGTTATTTTTATTAGAATTAACACTATTATCATATAGAAGAACTGGCGAAGCACGAAGCTAGTTTTATTCTTTTCGAAAAGTGCCAACCAACTACAGTGTCAAGAGGAGAAACATTCATTTATATTTCTAAGAGCTAATGAGTAAAAGCAAACAATATTTTTGATGTGTCAACCACACCACATCCGCTATTACATCGTCGACGAAGCTTTACTCTCAATACCAGCGATCGACTTAGTACTGATTTTGATGCTATCTATATCATCATATTTCGTGAACAGATTAAGTTTATTGTAATTACCATAAAGTTTATTTAAGCGGTGTCTACTAGTTAGACGTTTGGCGTATGTAAGCATTGAAAACGCAATATTATATATTTATTTTATGTTTGACACCAATTATTTACTTGTTGTTTTTTTATTAATTTTCACCTCCAGTGGATCAGCGGTAAGCCTCTGGACTTATAAAGCTAAAAATCAAATTTCAATACTCGTGGTACGCGTAGTGCAAACAGTACATCGTGTAGCTGTGTACTTTATCGCAAAAAGAAAATCGAATTAGTTTTACTTTCGGGTGAACTCTAGTTGCCATCTAGCGGCCTTATGTGAAACAACAAACATCACTAGATAATACAATTTACAAACACTTACAATGAAACTTTTTAGTCTTTTTACTGTTAAAATAATCATTTTAATGAAATTTATTGCGCACTTTAATATAATATATATAACGAAGCATAATTCTGAAGGACCTTTTATTTGTTTGCAGTTAAGCACAAAGCTGCACAATGGGTTATTTGTGCTCTGCCCGTCACGAGTATCGAAACCCGGTTCATACTGTTATAATTCCGCAGACATACCGCTGTGCCACTTGAAGACAGCAATAAGCCTATTGGTCCATCTAGTTTTTCCCATCTTCTAAACTAAACTCAAACTATTAAGTAAAAAAAAATATACAAAAACCCTCACAGCCAGCCCTTATCATTAATATAATTATCAAGCTTTCTCTTAAACTCACATAAATTTGCTTTCTCCACAACAATCATAGACAATCTGTTCCAAAAATCAACCACCCTGTTACAAAAATAAAATTGTCTTGACTGCACATGACTCATCCCCTTCCAATATTTATAGTTGTGTCCCCTACAAGTCTCACCTTCAGGTATGAAATAAAGGTAATGTATTAACGCTATTAGTTCCTTTAACAACCTTAATCAGGTCACCTCTAACCCTTCATTTTCAAGAGCAAACATCAGAGATATTAACTTGTCGTATGAAAAACTCTTCATATCAGGCGCCATTTTAACATTCCCTCTGAGCCCTTTCCAACAATTCAATGTCGTAAAGAGCCTAAGGTTGAACACAATACTCCAAACATGGCCTCCAAGTGGCCTGTGCAATGAAATCATGTCCTCTTTAAACTTGTATCAACATTTATGTATACAGAATCTAGGACCTTATTTGCCCTACTACTGGTAATAGCACGCTGCTTGGAAAGCTCAAGATACTTTCTTTCATAACTCTGTTAAGGTTACTCCCATCCAAATTGTACTCATAGATCAAATTGTAATAACTCATATACGTCATTTTCCATTTAATATAATTAACATCCATCTGCCATTTATTCGCTCAACTCACTAGATGATTTAAAATATTTTGTAAATCACCAGCATCTTCTTCGCTGCCATCAGCTGCAAAGACCTTAATATCATCATCAAATTTGGATAATTTATTGATTCGTTGCTCATATAAGTGATTGATGTAAATCAAAAAAGAGTAAAGGCCCTAAGACTGAGCCCTGAGGTACTCCACTTGTGACATTAATTCAACTTGACTGAACTCCATTTATAACAACCCTCTGCTTTTCTTTGTCATTCAGCCAATTTTCTATCCAATCAACTAATTTATCTCGTACTAATAGCCACACCCAAGATCCTTATTTATGTACAAGAGAGCATGGAATGCAACAGCAGTGAGCTCTTTACTAATATACTGAAGATCATAGAGTACAATACCAATAAATGTCTTACGTATAATCAGAAAATCACACAGTACAACAATACGTTTCTTATTTATGAACAGCAGGTCGTACATTACAATAGTAATTAAGTTATTTATTTTCAAATGGAAATTAAAACATATTATTTCTTCGTCAACTTTGACCTCTGTTGCCACGCCTGTTGACAGCTGTGACACGATGAGAGATTATATATAAATGATGTGACATTATGATGGTTTCGATTCTTTCTTACATTATGTAGATATAACAACTATATATATGTGTGCTGTTGCATTATAAGAGTTGCGCTTTGTTATTACTTTATATAGATATATAGATTATATAAATACTAGCCGCGACCCGCGAGACATTTACAGTAGATTTCATGAACTTCACTAAAATTTTACTTATTACATTATTTTCACGTACTACATTTATCCTACACCTTCTTGGAAGCATTATGTGTTAAATCGATGAATCCTGATTTATTTAAAAAATATTTATGTGGTCAAACAAAAAACTAACGTAGGCGTAACTCGATTTCATAGAATTACACTTAAAGTAAAGAATAAAGTAAGATAATAATATTTATAATAGTGTACAGAGTTTGAAACAGTTTGTTTGTTTTGAATTTCGCACAAAGCTACTCGAGGGCTATCTGTGCTAGCCGTCCCTAATTTAGCAGTGTAAGACTAGAAGGAAGGCAACTAGTCATCACCACCCACCGCCAACTCTTGGGCTACTCTTTTACCAACAAATAGTGGAATTGACCGTCACATATAACGCCCCCACGGCTGAAAGGGCGAGAATGTTTGACGCGACGGGGATGCGAACCCGCGACCCTCAGATTACGAGTCGCACGCCTTAACACGCTTGGCCATGCCGGGCCGTTTGAAACAGTGATGATCGTTTAGTGTATGACTCGGTTTTTAGTAGCTAAAACAAAGAAAACGTCCGAAGTAAAGAAAAAAGTAGCTAAAATGTGTTTATAAAAATCTATGGAACGAACCGAAACTAAATTAATGAAAAATGAAGTAAATGTAAAGTTATAATGAAGGCAAATTTAGCTGATTATACAGAAGCGTCTGAATGAGTGTTCACAAAGTGATAAGCATATGGTTTTTAAACAACTTCTGCACGCGTATTTTAGACCTAAGTCAATCGAGAAAGCCCATAGCAGTTATATTTGGTGTAATATTTTAGGAAATTACAATCTGTTTATGTATCGCTCGTGTGAAATACTTTGTAAATAAAAAAGGTAAAATTGAAATCGAAGCCAGTCGTCACGTGATGACAACAACATTATGCCATACTTGTTGCATTAAAATGGTTGGCTACGCAAAAATAGGTAGAGTGATTCTGAATTGAAAAGCCAATATGTAATCCGGACTCTTCGGACAAAGGACTTTCCAGCAATATAAGATTTGTAGCGTTTGATCAAAAAATGTGCGAGAAAAGTTACGGACAAACGAACGTAAGCATATTATTTATATAAATTTTGTTATATTATGAGAGTTGTGCCTCCTTAACGCTTATACACGCAGATATATTATATAAATAGACTCTGGTATGACAAAAGTTGTGTTTTTGTGTTACTTTATACAAACAGATTGTATAAATGGGTTGAGATATAACGGGGTTGTGCTTCCTTATTATTTTTATAGGTATATAAATTATAAATATGTGCTGCGAAACTATTAACTGGGACCGGCATGGCCAGGTGGTTAATGCACTCGACTCGTAATCTCAGGGTCGCGGGTTCGAATCCCCGTCACAACAAACATGTTCGCCCTTTCAGCCATATGGGCGTTATAATGTAACTGTCAATCCCACTATTCGTTGTTAAAGAGTAGCCCAAGAGCTGGCGGTTGGTGGTGATGACTAGTTGCCTCTTCCCTCTAGCCTTACACTGCTAAATTAGGGACGGCTAGCGCAGATAGCCTTCAAGTAGCTTTACGCGAAATTCAAAAACAAACAAACCATATTAACTGGCATATGGATTGTGGAATTATAAAAATTATGTGATCTTATTACAGCTAAACATTTGCCGTTTGCATAAATACGATATGCGTAATTTAAAACCATTATAATTTTCCTTTAACGTAATTAAGCTTGTTTATTTTTTATTTCATAACCTTAAAAGAATTGACAATTGTTTGTCTAAATCATTTCCCGGTGTTTTTTTCCTAATAAAATAATTCAAATATTATATGTGACTCTAAATTAGTTGATAGTAATGTTTTTATGAAAATACACTAAAAGTGCTGCCGTATTCTAATTAAACTATGGCCTTTCTAACATTTAAAGTATACACTGTATTTACTTTTCATTAAGTTCAAAGCTGGCGCGGTATGGCCTAACGCATAAGGCGTGCGACTCGTAATCCGAGGGTCGCGGGTTCGCGCCCCCGTCGCGCTAAACATTCTCGCCCTCCCAGCCGTGGGGGCGTTATATGTGACGGTCAATTCCACTATTCGTTGGTAAAAGAGTAGCCCAAGAGTTGGCGGTGGGTGGTGATGACTAGTTGCCTTGCACTGCTAAATTAGGGATGGCTAGCACAGATATCCCTCGAGTAGCTTTGTGCGAAATTCCCAAACAAACAAAAGCTCAAAGCTGCTCAATGGGCTGTGTGTCTTTGCCCACCACATAGATCAAATCCTGAATTTTAGCATTATAAAGATGATTAAGTTATATTAAGATAGTTTTGAATATGCAAGTTACGAAACAACCACAGATGATATAAAGTCGCAGTGTCCTGATAATGTTTGGAAGTTTAAAGTCACTCGAAATTGTTTGATTCTGGATGATATATGCAACATCTCTTTCTGATGCAAAATATCCGTAAAATTACATCATTAATATGTGTGCTCGGATCGGATATGGTCAAGACAGACATATTCTTTGTACTTAATAACACTGAAGAAAAAAGGAATATGTATCATCTTTATGTACCAGTTTCATCCAGAAGCAGACCTTCAACAAGTCGTGGTGATCAAAGTGCGTCATGTTGCAATATGTGAGAATCCTCGAACACGAAGATCAATGAAAAAGCCATCTGTATGTTCACAGTCCATTCATATAGCACAATCAAGACATTTTTTCGTCTGAAAACGTAGTATACAAGTCATGTGGACACAAGTCGCTTCTGCGGTATATGAGATCGATAATGAAACGGGTATTCGTGCTCGTCCATATTGGTCAAATCGGACTGTTGAAACAGACTCCTGGAAACCTTCGACCTCATTAGCCAGATGAGTCATGTAAAGCCTACAAGAAAGGTGGAGAGGTGTGTGTACTTTGAACATAACAGTCTTACAACGGATACTTTTGTAACGAAAACTGCGCTGTAGAGTTATTGTCAAGATGCACGGTTGTCAGACAGATCACGACAGGACGTACAACATGAATTGTAATGACATGGAAAAGCTCCAAAATCGTTTCAATATAACGTACTCAACCTCTGTGTTGTTTTAATCAATAAATAACATGGAGCAAAATGATAGCTAACTATTAAACTTTTAAAGTGTATTTATTCGAGGACAGCAAAAACAGCGATTATTTCACGTGTGGTGTTTCGTTATGGATACGGCGTTTTGAGGTTATTTTACTCTCCACTACTCGTAACATTATACACATAATATTGACTCCACAGGGCCCGGCATGGCCAAGAGTGTTAAGGCGTGCGACTCGTAATTTGAAGGTCGCGGGTTCGCATCCCCGTCGCGACAAACATGCTCGCCCTTTCAGCCGTGGGAGCGTTATAATGTGACGTTCAATCCCACTATTCGTTGGTAAAATAGCAGCTCAAGAGTTGGCGGTGGGTGGTGATGACTAGCTGCCTTCTTACACTGCTAAATTAGGGACGGCTAGCGCAGATAGCCCTCGAGTAGCTTTGCGCGAAATTCATAAACAAACAAACAAACAATTGACTCCACTGTTTAGCACGCCCAGTCTCGTTCTTTAGATCTATCCCGGTACAGGGTTAGCGAGAGTAAATCGAATAATAGATTGAACTTCCTGTTTACTTTCAGAAACAGTCGTTATCAACGAACATACATTTGTCTTTTATTCCAAAGTTAAATCTCGTTGCGATTTTATTCGACTTTCTCCTTCGTACAAAATGTGTGATAAAGTTTGTCAGTGAGCAGAAGTGGATCTGAAGAGTTCACCTGCGAGACTGATGGTAAACCTGTTTATTTAACAAATCCGTGATTCCATACTAAAAAAGGAGATATAAAATACACAGAATCTAAGTGTGTACAATGTTTTCCTTAAAGCCTCATTCATAATCTGGTGGACTGGCATAGCCAAGCGTGTTAAGACGTTCGACTTGTAATCCGAGGGATGCGGGTTCGAATCCCGGTCGCACTAAACATTCCCGCCCTTTCAGCCGTGGAGGCGTTATAATGTGACAGTTAATTCGTTTGTAAAAGAGTAGCCCAAGAGTTGGCGGTGGGTGGTGATAACTAGCTGCCTTCCCTCTAATCTTACACTAGTAAATTAGGGACGGCTAGCGCAGATAGCCCTCGAGTAGCTTTGCGCGAAATTCAAACAAAAACATAACCTCAGTCATACTTCTATGTACCCTGAAATTGTAGGAAGATTTTGAACTGAATACAGCTAGTATCTCCAAGAGATGTACTGTGAACTGTTCAAGTGCCTTCTCTTGCCTGGAGATGACCTAGGAAGGTCAAAACGTTGTTCTCTCCTTATCAGTAAAAGTGTTAATACCCATACTAGCTGTTCTGAGATACGTTTTTATTTCAAGTGGGTTTCTTGTCATAATGAATTATGACGTTAAACAAATGTCAACAGTTGTTAATTGAACGTAAAAAAATGAAACGTGAGATATTAATGTCCCTAAAAGAAATAGCTTTTTACCTGAATAGAAGTAAATGTTTACTTGGCATATAACAAGTCAGATACCAAAAACTTACGGAAATATTCGTGTTTAATTCTTCTGAATGAGGGAAACATCTATCCTCAGAACATGTACCCTTAGAACTGTCATTTGTAGATAATATGTAACTTTAAGATAGTCGTTTGTTAGAAACATGTACCCTCAGAACAGTCATTTGTAGGTAATATGTAACTTTAAGATAGTCGTTTGTTAGAAACATGTACCCTCATAACAGTCATTTGTAGGTAATATGTAACTTTAAGATAGTCGTTTGTTAGAAACGTGTACCCTTAGAACAGTCATTTGTAGGTAATATGTAACTTTAAGATAGTCGTTTGTTAGAAACGTGTACCCTTAGAACAGTCATTTGTAGGTAATATGTAACTTTAAGATAGTCGTTTGTTAGAAACGTGTACCCTTAGAACAGTCATTTGTAGGTAATATGTAACTTTAAGATAGTCGTTTGTTAGAAACATGTACCCTCAGAACAGTCATTTGTAGGTAATATGTAACTTTAAGATAGTCGTTTGTTAGAAACATGTACCCTCATAACAGTCATTTGTAGATAATATGTAACTTTAAGATAGTCGTTTGTTAGAAACATGTACCCTCAGAACAGTCATTTGTTGGTAATATGTAACTTTAAGATAGTCGTTTGTGAACAACATATAGCTTTAAGACGGTCGGTTTTGAACAATATGCAATTTTAATAAGACAGTCGGTTTTGAACAATATGTAGCTCTAGGACAGTCGTTTGTGAACAGTATGTAGCGCTAGGACAGTCGTTTCTGAACAATATGTAGTGTTAGGGCAGTCGTTTGTGAACAATATGTAGTATTAGGGCAGTCGTTTGTGAACAGTATGTAGTGTTAGGACAGTCGTTTGTGAACAATATGTAGTGTTAGGGCAGTCGTTTGTGAACAGTATGTAGTGTTAGGACAGTCGTTTCTGAACAATATGTAGTGTTAGGGCAGTCGTTTCTGAACAATATGTAGTGTTAGGGCAGTCGTTTGTGAACAGTATGTAGCTCTAGGACAGTCGTTTGTGAAGAGTATGTAGCGCTAGGACAGTCGTTTCTGAACAATATGTAGTGTTAGGGCAGTCGTTTCTGAACAATATGTAGTGTTAGGGCAGTCGTTTGTGAACAGTATGTAGTGTTAGGACAGTCGTTTGTGAACAATATGTAGTGTTAGGGCAGTCGTTTGTGAACAGTATGTAGTGTTAGGACAGTCGTTTGTGAACAATATGTAGTGTTAGAGCAGTCGTTTGTGAACAGTATGTAGTGTTAGGACAGTCGTTTGTGAACAATATGTAGTGTTAGGACAGTCGTTTCTGAACAATATGTAGTGTTAGGGCAGTCGTTTGTGAACAGTATGTAGCTCTAGGACAGTCGTTTCTGAACAGTATGTAGTGTTAGGGCAGTCGTTTCTGAACAATATGTAGTGTTAGGGCAGTCGTTTCTGAACAATATGTAGTGTTAGGGCAGTCGTTTCTGAACAATATGTAGTGTTAGGGCAGTCGTTTGTGAACAGTATGTAGCTCTAGGACAGTCGTTTGTGAACAGTAGGTAGTGTTAGGGCAGTCGTTTCTGAACAATATGTAGCGCTAGGAGAGTCGTTTCTGAACAATATGTAGTGTTAGGGCAGTCGTTTGTGAACAGTATGTAGCGCTAGGACAGTCGTTTGTGAACAGTATGTAGTGTTAGGGCAGTCGTTTGTGAACAGTATGTAGCGCTAGGACAGTCGTTTGTGAACAGTATGTAGTGTTAGGGCAGTCGTTTCTGAACAATATGTAGTGTTAGGGCAGTCGTTTCTGAACAATATGTAGTGTTAGGGCAGTCGTTTGTGAACAGTATGTAGCGCTAGAACAGTCGTTTTTGAACAATATTTAGTGTTAGGACAGTCGTTTATGAACAGTATGTAGTGTTAGGACAGTCGTTTCCGAACAATATTTAGTGTTAGGACAGTCATTTGTGAACAGTATGTAGCGCTAGGACAGTCGTTTTTGAACAATATTTAGTGTTAGGACAGTCGTTTGTGAACAGTATGTAGCGCTAGGACAGTCGTTTTTGAACAATATTTAGTGTTAGGACAGTCGTTTGTGAACAGTATGTAGTGTTAGGGCAGTCGTTTGTGAACAATATGTAGTGTTAGGGCAGTCGTTTGTGAACAGTATGTAGTGTTAGGGCAGTCGTTTGTGAACAATATGTAGTGTTAGGGCAGTCGTTTGTGAACAGTATGTAGCGCTAGGACAGTCGTTTTTGAACAATATTTAGTGTTAGGACAGTCGTTTGTGAACAGTATGTAGTGTTAGGACAGTCATTTCTGAACAATATTTAGTGTTAGGACAGTCGTTTGTGAACAGTATGTAGCGCTAGGACAGTCGTTTTTGAACAATATTTAGTGTTAGGACAGTCGTTTGTGAACAGTATGTAGTGTTAGGGCAGTCGTTTGTGAACAATATGTAGTGTTAGGGCAGTCGTTTGTGAACAGTATGTAGCGCTAGGACAGTCGTTTTTGAACAATATTTAGTGTTAGGACAGTCGTTTGTGAACAGTATGTAGTGTTAGGACAGTCGTTTCTGAACAATATTTAGTGTTAGGACAGTCGTTTGTGAACAGTATGTAGTGTTAGGGCAGTCGTTTTTGAACAATATTTAGTGTTAGGACAGTCGTTTGTGAACAGTATGTAGTGTTAGGACAGTCGTTTCTGAACAATATGTAGTGTTAGGGCAGTCGTTTGTGAACAGTATGTAGCGCTAGGACAGTCGTTTTTGAACAATATTTAGTGTTAGGACAGTCGTTTGTGAAGACATAGGCTTATGCTTATTAACAGAAGTGATTAGCCATGGTAGTATTATTAATTTATAGCTATGATTGTAATGAAGATTAAAACATTTAAGGTTCTATTATTATGCAAGAGTATCAGTACAATATATCTGTATAGACAGTTTCGAGCAGCAGAGCCATTTGTAAAGAACAAATTATGTTTACCTTCTCTGTTTCTATTTATTAGTATTACAAAGACTATTCTAATCGAACTTGCATAAATATTTAAATTAATAGATACAAAAATACGTATTAAATTACTTTGTGTTTCATTCGCTTCTGAACACGTAAATTAATCACTGACATTCGCCTCAGTCATTTGATAAATATCTATATTAACATCAGTGCGTGTCTTAGTAAATCTTAAAGCATACCGAAACAGAATGTTCGTTAAGTTGGCCAGTGGAACTTATCTATAATGTAATTTACGTTTAGTCGTTGCTATTGTTCCACAAAGCAAGATTGTAGCTTTGATAATAAAACTACTTATATCAAACTAGATAGATATATATGTATATATATATATATATATACAGATGTAAACATTTTCTATTAAGTATTACTAGCTTAAATAAATGTATTATTTTCTTCAAAGTATTATATGTATCTATCTGGTAAGTCATTTTGAATATAATTTTGACACTTGAGTTAACATTATGTTTACATTTAAATATATTAACTCCTCAGGTTTTTTTATGATTTTTATATCTCTTTTTTTTTTTTACCCTCAGATTTTCCAATGGAAATCATGCACAAACTGTCTTCATGGTGGCTGGGGTCGTGGTTGGTGGTGGTCTCTATTCAGTTAATTCTGGCCGAGCAGACAGTGCATCCTACAGAATCCGAGTTCCAGCAGCTGATGGAGTCCAACTTGCAGTTCACTATGGGAATGTTCCATGGGATTTCGTCAAGAATAAGTCACCAAGAAAACGTCATCTTTTCCCCCTTCAGTGTCTACACCATCTTGTTGATGGGTCATCTTGGTGCCAAAGGACGTACAGCCCAAGAAATCTGTTTGGCCCTCAAATTCTGCACTTTGAACATATCCTACATCCACGATACCTTCGGAACCATAATTCATGACCTGTTTCTTGACCCTTCACATCATGGACTACTTGCCGTGGCTAATAGAATATTTATTAAAAATAATTTGGAAGTTTCTCCCATGTATGAATTTACGTTACGTTATTACTATAACGCAACCGTTCAAGAACTGGACTTCATGAACAATGCCGATGAAGCCCGAGATGCCATCAACGATTGGGTAAAAAAGCAAACAAATGGACTAATCCATGATATCTTAACCAAATCACCCGAACCTCGGACCAGTATAGTCTTGGCTAATGCACTATACTTTTCGGGCGAGTGGCTGTGGAAGTTTGATCCTGCCATGAGTAATCCTAGCGGCAAGTTTTACCTCACGGACGGGTCACATGTTCTTATCCCCATGATGGTTGGTAAGATGACCCTAGCTTATGGTTACAGCGAAGAATTTCAAACCAGTATACTTGAGTTACCGTATAAAATTCGAAGAGTGAGCATGTTTCTGATACTCCCAGACGAGATAGAAGGCTTACCACAACTCCAGTCCAAGCTGAATGCTACTGTCCTGAAATATCTTATCAAAACCATGAAAAAAACTGAAGTCAACGTTCGACTACCCCGATTCCGAATCGAAGACACGCCGAAAATCACCGAAGTACTCAAAGACATGGGATTGCATGATCTATTCTCTTCTTCTGATGCCAATCTCAGCGGGATCGCCTCGAACGAGCCAGAAGAGGAGCGCTTGCACGTGACAGACATGGTGCATCGTGCAGCAATTAAAATAGATGAAAGAGGAAGTGTCGCCGCTGCGGCAACAGCGGCGATCGTCGAGAGGGTCGGTTCCTTCAACATGCCCTTCTTCGAAGCTGACCATCCATTTTGTTCCTCATAATGGATAAACAAACTGGCACAGTTCTTTTCATGGGGAGAATAGCGGGTCCGTAATTCGCGTGCAAAGTACAAAATACCGAAATACGCTGTTGGAATTCTCTAGTGTTTTAAATACGAGCAGAGTTTGCAAAATTATATATATACATATATATTCTACATTCGTTTATTTAGCAAACAGTTATATAATAATAATCGTTCCAGAAATAATTAAAAAGAAAACAAATTAAATCGTGTGTGATAAGGACTGGGCGGTTTTGAATAACACTTAGACATTAATAATTACAAGTATATCGGATAGCTTTCACCTTTTCAACAGTGTATATTCAACAACCTGTGTTCAACTTTGAACATTCTTAGCTTTAGGTTTTACTGAAAGTATAACACGAAAGCGTTCAACTACAATACCTTCTATATATACGTCAGTTATTTTTGTTCTAAAGTGAGGAAGAATTTTTGTTATGTAGAAGAAAGGTATTGATATATCAATTCGTAAGTCGTATTATTTATACAGAGAATTTAGAGATAAAATGAAAAACGTTGAAGCCCTGACGATGATGTCAATAACCAATACGTAATAACTGGAATAACCATAGTCCGCATTTTCAAGTAGAGCATAATAGTAAATATATTTGGATAATATTACAATTTGGCATAAGTACTTTATATGGAGCAATCTAATACGTAGTCTATAGGCTGTTTGTCTGTGTTGACATAAAAAAATAGGCTTTACTGTATATAATAATATTGTTTTATTTCATGTCATAAATGGTTGTGTTTTTATATATCTAATAACGTATTATTTGTTTTTAATATGTAAGCCATATTACGATATTTTACGTGTAAATTTTATGAAATCTTATAAACGCCTGCATGCAGCTTTTATTTTTGTAATCAGTTTAAATAAAACCTTTTTAAGTAAAAAATAACAGCCTTGTGATATGCGTATTTTTGGCAAACAAAATACAAGAAACTGATTAAAGTAAATATACACCTATAAATCGATTACGTACCTTAAAGATACACCAAAAGCCACTCGCTATTCAGTATACAGAGGCCAGTCACTTCCTGTACCTATATCTCTGAGAAACCTACGTTTATGAGATATAACAATGCGCTATCTTATATCTTTCTATACCAGTCTTAATTTTGAACAGACCACAAACAAATGAAGTGAAAACTTTTTCATAACTTTATTACTACTTAAATATGTAAGTTCGTGGACATAGACGTTTCTCATATGAAAGTGCCCTCTGTAGGCAGAAAATATAGCAGCGACAGAAACTATTCCCGGCTCTTTCCATTGCCTACAGTTCTTTTCGACACTTCCATGAACATGGCAAGTATATTATCATGCTGAAACGTACAAACATGATTTAGAGTTGTCGGTAGGTGGAATATAGTAACATAAATGGAACTCATTAATATTTATATTACGTCATCTTACACGTTGCTAATCTAAAATGCGTTAACAAGTAAATTCTATAAAACTGGCGAGAAATATGCACTTTAAAGGCTTAAAAATATATCAACGAGATAATGTGTAACTGTATTATTATGTATTATAGTTTGTTAGTGTCACTGTCACTGTCCCTGTTTTTCTACTGAAAAATCCCAGTGTTCGACTTTTCTCTGTAACTGCTGACGTCATCCATTCTTTGAAAGTAATATCTTAATAACTTTTGTAAGTTTGATTTTTAACACACGATAAATTAATATGGTCAGTATATTCTAGAAGTTTCTTAGGAACGACGTTGTTAACGATGTTGGACATTTGATTTGGTTTTTTATCTGTATGACACCTAATCAACACAATAGGCTTAGCGGAGACATCAGAGACATCTAGGGGTCACAGTTATCAGGCCCTAATTTATAAACTTGGGACTAGAGGGAAAGCAATCAGCCAGTAGTACCCATCGCTTGACGTAGTTATTCTTAACCAAACTCCAGGAATGACTCTCACTCTTATAACGCATCTATCGCTGTTTGCGCAAACAATGTATGATAACACTACTTCTAGAACCCTTCAGCCTGATAGGGTTACGACCACGTCTGAAGACTTTGAATGCTTATACTCAGTTGGTAGTCTATTATTATATCTCTCCTCTAGAGCGAACTTCTTTTAAAATAAAAATTACGGACATTTAATAGAAATGTCATATATTTCGAGACTCACCACTGGAGAGCGGGACGAATAGTAACATATAGTTTTCTGAATTGTAGCTACTTAACTACTACGCACTTATTACATAAAATTTACATACGTTTTGGTAAAGCAACTCCAATATAATCACTTCTTCTAGGAACAATTTTGATAAGCACAAATAGTTTTTAAACTAGTTAAGTAAGAACAATGTGTTAAAAAGGTAAAGTTTAATAGTGCCACAAAAACTATTTTGCTGATTTGAGAGGCCCAGCATGGCCAGGTGGGTTTATGCGTTCGACTCGTAATCTGAGGGTCGCGGGTTCGCATCCCCGTTGTACCAAACGTGCTCGCCCTTTCAGCCGTGGGGGCGTTATAATATGACAGTCAATCCAACTATTCGGTGGTAAAGGAGTAGCCCAAGAGTTGGCGATGGGTGGTAATGACTAGCTGCCTTCCCTCTAGTCTTACACTGCTTAATTAGGGACGGCTAGCGCAGATAGCCCTCGTGTAGCTTTGTGCGAAATTCAAAAAACAAACAAAAATTAATTTGAGATTATTTTAATGATCTCGAAACGTGGTAATTGTCGTTAGAATTATTTACAAGTGAAATAGAAAAATGAGACATTGTATTAATAGTTTATTTTCACCTTAAAACTAAGGAATGTTTTGCAAAAGAACTGAGAGAGATTGATAAGCCGCTCATAGTAGAATCTCCTTCTATTAGTTCATTGAATTTCTCTTAAAGCCATTAGAGGGCTATCTGCTTAAGCCGTCCCTAAAATGGAAAGGACAGACTGGAGATAAAGACAGGTAGTCAGCCACTCGAGGGCTATCTGCTTAAGCCCTCCCTAAAATGGAAAGGACAGACTGGAGATAAAGACAGGTAGTCAGCCACTCGAGGGCTATCTGCTTAAGCCGTCCCTAAAATGGAAAGGACAGACTGGAGATAAAGACAGGTAGTCAGCACTATCTATCATCATACTCTTTTATCAATGTAAGGTGGGATTGATCATCACATTATAACGCCCTAAAGACTGAAAGAACGAGTATGCTCGGTGACTGAATTTGAACTCCCGCGGCCCACGAATTGCCACCCGAACTTACTAACTGCCAAATACTGCCAAACCCAGAAGAATATTATGGTTACCAAATTGTTATTTATTTTATGTTATATTTTCTTTCGCAGTACAACTATTTAAGCTATATATGGCCGGGCGTCTCCAAGTGTTTAGCGTGCCAAACTTTAAATCTAATGGTTCACTTTTTGTCTTTTTTCCGCAGAATCGCCGCACTTTGGAACGCAGAAATGTCGTTTGAGAGAGACAAATAAAGTTCCAGTATTCGGTTAGAGTAGTCCAATACTGGGTGGTTGGTGCTGTGGTTAGTATTTCACTTCAAAACTAGGGATAGCTAGACGCAAGTAGTTCTTTTGTAGGTTCGCCCGAATATCCGAAACAATCTAAGTGTTGAAGATATAACATCGCTCTGCCAGAGTCTTTCTCGTGTGTTAAATATAGAAATAAATGTATTTTATACAGAAAAATCACCATTGAATGTTTTCAAACTGAAAACTTTCTCTCCCGTTAAATTTTTTATTTTTTTATTTTGTCAAATCTAAACGACTGGAGCATCTTGGTTCGTGACATAAGCTACACCGTGATCTACAAAGTGCGCATTTTGTGGTGCCTTCAGAACTTGTACAGTCTGGAAAAAATTCACTTACGTTATTTTCTTAATTTAATTAGAAGTTTAAGTAATCTATAAAATTTCCTTATATAATCTCTCATTAACTGAAATTCATATATATATATATATATATATACCTCTCAGATTCATCAGAGTATTATAATTAGTTTCTATAAATTAACAATTATTTTCTTTATAAACAGAAAACCTCTATAACAGCCACACTGGCTCGGCATGGCCAGGTGGTTAAGACAATCGACTTGTAATCTAAGGGTTGTGGGTTCGAATCCCCATCACACTAAACATGCTCGCCCTTTTAGTCGTGGGGGCGTTATAAAGTGAGTAGTAAAAGAGTAGCCCAAGAGTTGTCGGTGGGTGGTGATGACTAGCTGCCTTCCCTCTAATTTTACACTGCTAAATTAGAGACGGCTAGCGCAACTAGCCCTCGTGTGGCTTTGCGCGAAATTGAAAACAAACAGAAATACAGCCACACGTCTCATCTAAGCCTGGTTTAAATACAGTTAATCTTTACAAACGCAACTTTAAAAAAGTTGATACACAAAATGAACCATGGTGACTATTTAACCAGATCGTTCAAAATAAATTATTCCAACCTTGTATTCAACGGATCCAAAACGGATCGTAGCAGCTTAGTTGCTATTTGCCCAAACTACATCACATCACTTGTGTTACCAGCTTATATAAAACGACTGGTATTGGTTAACCTAAAAATGACGTAAGAAGGTCGAAACGTTGTTCTGCACTTTAATTAAAACTTTAATACTTACACCAGCCACTTGAGGATACATTTTTACTTCAAGTGGGTTTCTCGTTGTCACAGAAAACACATCATTATGATTGATATTAACATGTCTAAAGCATATAATATTAATTGTGCAACCAACTTGCCCAAAAACACATAATTGTGATTGATACCAACGTGTCTAAAGTACATAATATTTATTGTGTAACC
The DNA here is from genome assembly GCF_004210375.1 of Tachypleus tridentatus. Taxonomy (NCBI): domain Eukaryota; kingdom Metazoa; phylum Arthropoda; class Merostomata; order Xiphosura; family Limulidae; genus Tachypleus; species Tachypleus tridentatus. The sequence continues at coordinate 30,492,224 of NC_134828.1, read as the reverse complement.
AACTTGCCACAAAACACATCACAGCTACTATATATCCAACTTATCAAAAAGAAATTGTATCGACTGCGTAACTAGCTTGCCCAAACTACATCATACCAAGTGTGCGTTTATGCCAGCTGTTCTAAATACACCATAGCGACTCTTTAACCAGATCTTCCAAACCACATCATAGCAACTGTATAACCAGTTTGTCCAAACTACATCACAGCCAATGTGTGCTGGTGCAAGCAATTCTAAACACATCATAGCATTAATATGCCCAATCTGTCTACTGTGTATCATATCTGTTGAGTGACCAACCTGAGAAAATTTGCTTAGAGCTACATTGAGTTGATCACTAGGTGACAATGTAAAGGGTTGCACCACCAGTTAATGCACCTTTGAGTGAAACTTGGCTTCCTCATTGGTGGTAAAACAATACTTCTATGTTTACTGACTTTTCCAGTGCTCTCCTACTGTGTACTGTCTTATTGATTCCTCAACTTTCACTTTTCCTAGCCATACCATATTGTACTTTGTTTTTCAGCAATGTCCTTCCCTTTAAATATCGATAAGCAGTTTTTATGTTTACCACTACCAATTTAATAACGAAAGAAATGAATAGATTCTGCCATTTGTGTTGGATTTTATTTTAAAAAGGCTTCTCGAGCGAACTCGTCAGTCTTCTCGTTTATCATAGCCTGGTACAAAGACCCACGTGATGATCTTGCTATGAGATTATTTTGTTTTCTGTCATGCATGTGAGGATTAACCACTCTGAATCACATGCTGTACTGTCCATAATTTATTTACAAATGCTATGGTGGTGTCACTTCTGTTTGTAATTCGTTTCTTTCAACAACTCAGAAAAAATCTTGTTTTATGGATCCCAGTTTTATCCTTGTGGATCATTTTTTGATGGTGCACGAGATGATAAATGCTCCATCAGCTCTCTATCCATCTTTAATGCAGAAACCAGCAATAGCTATGATAACAGGTAATTCTCCATAGTGACCAACTTCTACTGCCTCACCTTCTGCATATTTTGTATCTATCTAAACTGTGTGCTGTAGGTCTCAGTGGCATCGAATATCTATTCACTATGGAAGAAAACCTGAGATCTGATAATTATATATTTTTCCCAATGGTGATTGTATACCATTTATCCAGGCAGTGTCTTTCGGGCAATCCTCTGCTTAGTTGTTGCATCTGGGGCCATAGTGAAAATAAGAACAAGTTAAAAGACGCAGTGGTTCAGCAATTGAATGTATAGTTTTTACACTGCAAAGCCTTAGTGCTGTTAGTGTTGAGTAGTTCTGTAGAGATTTTTGAGATGTATTATAGCTTTGATATGGGTGGTAGAAATAAATCAGTCCTATCAGACCTTAATGTAGGCATCTTCTAAATCTAAAACTACTGCCAAAGGGTTTTGACCAGTTTCAAAGCCTTTCTATTTATCATCTAGAAATTCACCAACCTGATCCGGGTTTCTCTTCTATTACGTTACTAATCTAATAATTATAGAAGTACAGGAATAATAGTTTAATACTATAGGCAAGCCTTTTAGCTTTAGTTTCCGCTAAAGTTTTGCCAATGATGTTTCGTAGGACGATTGTTCAACAGCCTTGAAAATGAAAAAAATCTTTCCTGGTTTGGAGTGAGGATTTGAGAAAACCACCACTAATCTATAACTGAGGAATGTTTCCTTTTCTCCATTTATGTTCATACGACAACATTAACTTCCACAGGTTCGTTTTATTAAGGTTACTAAATGTGAAAATTTTACACCTTCTGGTCCTGAAACTCTGTATGTTTCGTGTACACTAAAAATAACTAAAATAACTTTAAAAAATACTGTAGTTTGAGCCTTTCCCGCATGCTACCATTGTCGCATTGGTTAACATATTTGTATATGAAGACCTCGACTTGAGCTTCATCTATACAAAGTGGAATACCATCATCTTTTCATACGGTTGTCATCATCATGTGTTTTGGTTCCCCTACCACATCATCATGTGTTTTGGTTCCATTACCACATCATCATGTGTTTTGGTTCTCCTACCACATCATCATGTGTTTTGGTTCTCCTACCACATCATCATGTGTTTTGGTTCCCCTACCACATCATCATGTGTTTTGGTTCTCCTACCACATCATCATGTGTTTTGGTTCTCCTACCACATCATCATGTGTTTCGGTTCTCCTACCACATCATCATGTGTTTTGGTTCCCCTACCACATCATCATGTGTTTTGGTTCTCCTACCACATCATAATGTGTTTTGGTTCTCCTACCACATCATCATGTGTTTTGGTTCCCCTACCTCTTGTGAGATTGGACTTTTTTGCATTGTTATTTTTATTTCATACCTTTGCTTTGGAAGCTGTTCACGTGTATAAAAATATGATCCTTGCTTCCTTTACCTAGCCTAGATCATATCTTATGCACATAAACTCAGATTTAGATTGATAGTGTGCTTTCAGGATTTTCTACGTGTAATTATTCCACTCGTATGGGATGTTCTTTTGCACACGTTGTTGGTTTGACTTTGCTTGATGAAAAAATATTATTGTGGGCAAAGAGAACTACCAGAAAACTGGACACCCTTGTAAGGGTTTCTAATTGTTTTGTGCTAATTAGTCGTCTGATCCATACGCACAATTACCCTAATGCGTTGATCACTGCAAGCGTTGTGACTCCTCTGACAGACAAAGATGAGGATCGACGAAGACTTATCAAAAAGCGAAGACGAAACAAGAGTCTCTATCATATCAAGCTCCAGAATTCTGAGGAAATCACGAGCGTTTTCGCCTTCTTTCCAAATATGGTGTCTGCTATAAAAACTTCTACTGTTATATACATGGGAGTGTTGTCAAAACAGGTCAGAGAGCTTACTAAAACAAAATATGTTACCTGTAAGTCATCTAACATCACAGTAACTCTTTACGTATTTTCCGTTTACCAACTTGATGTTCCGGCCTTTCTTTCTACGTTATTACCCATCTCCTCAGGGGCAGTCAAATTTACCCACTAATGTTTTTAATGTTTGTAGACAATAAAGTAAGCACTCATTCTTAAGAGCTTCAGTTTATAGCCCTAACAATGTAGTCGAGTGACCGCAGTCTCGAAATAAATTAAATATTTCTAAGAAATTAAGAATCATATTAATTTCGAAAATCACTTCCCTCCTTCCATTCCCCCACCCCCTTGTGGCTGAGAGATAAGTCTACAAACTTACAACGCTGAGAATCGTATTTCTATATCCGGGTAGAGCACAGATAGCTCATTGTGTGGCTTTGTGCTCAACATAACCCAATCAATCAAACAACTTTGTTGTTTAGCGCTTACTCTTACTTGGAGTCTATTAAAGAAAACATATAAATATTCACTGAGGTTCAGGTTTCGCATTAACCATCTGCTTATATTTATAACCAAGACACGTACAAGTTTCCACCTGTGAAAACACCACAATACTTGAACTCTCCTGTATTTTATCTTATTTATTATTTCCTGACTTCTTACGACATGATTTGGTTTTCATTCTACCGGTTTCGTGACTTCAAAGATCAATCCTCAGGATGTAATTTTACGGATAACTCATAAAAAAAAGATCCAGCTGAAATTCCTCCCCTAAAATATACAACGTGAATCAAATACATATTTTTCATAAATATGTGTATATAAATTACAATCGTTATATAAATTAAATACGTTAAAATACAATCAAAAATAAATTAGTACAGGTTTATAAAATATTCTTTCAGTTCCTTTTTTCAGGCGCTTACATAACATCAGAGATCATTTTCCTTCGGGTATAATTTTAAAGAAAATCAATAGAAAAGATTTTAAGATACAATTAGATGTAAGTAATCTAAGTCAAATACATGTTGGTACTTTTCCAAAAATCTATATTAACGAAATGCAGTCCTTGTATAATTGTTTGGAATTTCGCGATACACGAGAGCTATCTGTGCTAGCCGTCCTAATTTTGCAATGTAAGACGAGAGGGAAGGCAGATCGTCATCGCTACCCACCGCCAACTCTTGAGCTACTCTTTTATCAACGAATAGCGGGATTGACCGTCACATTATAACGCCCCCACGGCTGAAAGGGCGAGCCTGTTTGGTAGGACGAGGATTCTAATATACAACCCTCAGATTGCGAGTCGAACACCTTAACCCTCAATGTTTAATATTTTCATAAGAGGAATAACATTTGAGGTGACAAGGGTTCGAACCCGCGACCCTCAGATTACAAGTCGCGTGCCTTAACCACCTGGCCATACCCGGTCTTATTTATATACACTAAATACACGTGCTTCAATATATTCATAAATAAATTAGCTTAATCTTATAAAGTATACTTTCACTTGTTCTTCACTCCTTTACCAGTAACTGTGTAAGATTAGTTGGAATTGTGCTAAATTTACAAATATAAACAGCGAGAAAACGTATTTTGTTTTGTTTACAACTGGACGTAGTAACATTATCATGTATTAATTTTTCATAGTTCATTAGCTTCTTGAGGTTTTTCTATATTCCATGTCTTTGTCTTGACGTATCTTAGATCGCTGCTTCACAAACATAACAACGACGCTTCTTTTACGTTTTGTTTTCTCATAATCTAATCTGAGGGTTGCGGGTTCGCATCCCTGTCGCGTCAAAACATGCTCGCCCTATCAGCCGAGGCCCGGCATGGCTAAGCGTGTTAAGGCGTGCGATTCGCAATCTGAGGGTTGCGGGTTCGCATCCCTGTCTCGCCAAACATGCTCGCTCTTTGAGCCGTGGGGTGTTATAAAGTGACGGTCAATCCCACTATTCGTTGGTAAAAGAGTAGCCCAAGAGTTGGCAGTGGGTGGTGATGACTAGCTGCCTTCCCTCTAGTCTTATACTGCTAAATTAGGGACGGCTAGCGCGGATAGCCCTCGAGTAGCTTTGTACGAAATTCAAAAACAAACAAACAAACAAACCTATCAGCCGTGGGGACGTTATAATGTGACGGTGAATCTCACTATTTGTTGGTAAAAAAGTAAACAGTTGGCGGAGGGTGGTGGTGACTAGCTGCCTTCCCTCCAGTCTTATACTGCTAAATTAGGGACGGCTAACGCAGATAGCCCTCGTGTAGTTTTGTGCGAAATTCATAAAACAAACAAGCATAATCTAATACTCTTCTTACCTGTAGTCTTAAATTAATTTCTGATCAAAACAAGGAAACTACTAAAAATTGCCCCCGCTAGTACAGCGGTATGTCTCCGGATTTACAACGCTAAAATCAGGGGTTCTATTCCCCTCGGTGGGCTGAGCAGATAGCCCGATGTGGTTTTGCTATAAGAAAAACACACAAACACACACACTAAAAATTAAAATCAAAATGGTAAAGAGTATAGCTAGTTGGAAATACTGTTCTTAGTTATAAGTATCAGAATGTGTTGTTTAATCAGTTGGAAACCGAACCTAGCAAAGATATTTTACTATTGTTTCATCTGAGCGATACCTTACGATAATGGGCTAAACAGCTAGGTCTGAGGTCCTTTTTATGGTTTGGGTATAGTCGTCTCTAATTCTAAGCCTTGGAAAGGCAACATGTCAGCAAAACCTTCAGTGTAAAGTTTCACTCTATCCAGATTTATAGAATTGTCTGTCAATTTTATCTTTCATCCAAAGCTGAACGTACGAAGCATAGTTGGTAATCACTCGCCTTGAACCAAATACCCCTTTGGATTCCCAGACTAACACACTAACTATTAGACCACGTTCGGATTATAAAGTTCTGTGATAATACGCAAAAAATCCTGTAAATCCTGAGGCTACGTTCCCTGCCAGTTTGTGAGTAAAACCAAATTCATTTTGATGTAAATCAACTTTTCTTTCCTCCTGTTCGTTTATATTCTTGTTGAATAATATTACTCCGACATATGTAAGATCTTTTGTTATGGTGTGAGCAATATTGCTATGGGTAAACGTCTTATTATTTACTTCTAATTGTAATTCGCATACAACTAAGGTTTAAGATAATAAATCAGTAATGAAAACTTTAAGTAGTTATATATATATATATATATATATATACATAATATTAATTTGAATAGAATAATAATGTAGATTGTTGCGTATTATAATTTATTATGGACATGTCTCCGATTTATTATGTTAGGCATTACGATTTGCAATAGCCTAAAACTGACTTAAATTCAATTTGGATTTAGAAGTTTATTGAATGTCAATTGGTATCAAATTTATGACGTGTACTACTCAGATTGGTGCACGCAAATTTCTTTCTTAACACAAATATATTTTAATATACAAACAATAATCAGTTTACTATAACAGTTATTTCAAATACTTAATTGAAACGGTAATTTATACACAAAAGTTTCACAAACTTACAAACAACATTGACTCTCCTATCCGATCTCGAACTAGATATTTTATCGACAATTTACAATGAACGAATGAATTCCGAGTTGATATCGCCACCATTCACTTAACGGCTAACTAGCTAGCAACTTCACTGACCATACATACGTTTTTCACCGACAAAAATATCTAATGTCTTCGTAGAAATACTAACGTCCGAAGTTAATTCTCGGAAGTTAAACAGTTTATTTAAAACCTTTAATCATTCCTAGTCAAAAATCTGTGCTTTAGTGATTGATAAGCGTTTACCACGGCTGTAGTATCCGAGATTTAAAGTGTACCAGCTGTAGCAAACGAACAATATAATAACATTGTGTTGATTAACATTTGTAAGCATGAAACGATATTTTCTAGAAATTTCAGCTGAGGTAGCAATACCGATATTTAACATACATTATAACTGTTGATTCTTATGCTTTAGAATCTACTACACATTTAGGGAATAGGTAAGAATTTCACAATGCACATAATAATTATTTTTTCCCTAAAGACTTGAAGATGTAGAGATCTTGCTGCACCTACTAGTTACTTCTTCCTGAAGATTTGAAGGTCCAGAGACTTTGCTAAACCTGTAGTCACTTCTGTCATGAAGACTTTAAGGTATAAAGGTTTCGCTAAGCCTTGTGATTCATGTTACTTGAAGATATACGTTGTGTTGTCGAAGAGTGAGGCAGAAGAGAAGGAAAAACAGTACGATTTAAAAGGGAAGGTTGTTTCAATCTTTTGACAGTGCACCTTTGTGTATTAAAAGTAAAATAATCTATAGCCCCTAGGTTCTTCAAAAAGCTAACTTTCTACTGGAAAATTATTCTATGAGACTCTCTTGATTAAAATCTTGATCTCTTAAGCAGACTGACTTACTACTATAGATTATTTGGCAATGCACCTTTGTGTATTAAAAGTAAAATAATCAATAGACCCTAGGTTCTTCAGGAAGCTAACTTTCTACTAGAAAATTATTCTATGAGACTCTCTTGATTAAAATCTTGATCTCTTAAGCAGACTGTCTTACTACCATAAATTATTTGGCAATGAACCTTTGTGTATTAAAATTAAAATAATCTATAGCCCCTAGGTTCTTCAGAAAGCTAACTTTTTACTAGAAAATTATTCTATGAGACTCTCTTGATAAAAATCTTAATCTCTTAAGCAGACTGTCTTACTACTATAGGAATCTTCTTTGAAGTTCAACAGTTGGCTGTATTCCTGTTGATATCCCTCTATTGACGATCGCAAGAGACGACTTTTGACTTGAGCTGTCTGCCCTTCTCGACTCTGTGCTTTTGTATTTTGGGTCTTCATAACTCTGTAAGTCCATCTTTGTTGTGACTGGAATTTTGAAGTATAGTGGTAAAATTTTAATATAGGGTATAGGAACTTTCTGGTCGTAGACTATGAAGCTGTTTGAAATTTGTTTGATCTCTCATGAAGTCATTTCTCAATATGCACCCTTTCCTGATGAAAATTACTCACAAATAATGTTACGTAGAAAAGTTTTAAACAGCAAGGGTAAATCCCAATCTTTTTCACACTCCAACTCCTTGACCACATGCTCTCCGTATCAATCCATCTTCCTGCATCATGTCTAGAAGTAGTCTTCCTCCTTTCATAAACAAATCAATCCAAACTGTTGTAGGTGTAGAACCAGTGTCGATTAACCAACCAACTATTAGGCTTCCAGTCAATAAAACCATTCATTTGTGGACTAATTTATTTAGAAGCAGGTGGAATATTCTTACCTTCATTACTTTGGCTTTTGATGTTTTAGTTTTTCGTTATTTCTACTGAAGCAGGTGGAATATTCTTACCCTCAATACCTTGGCTTTTGATGTTTTAGTTTTTCGTTATTTCTACTGAAGCAGGTGGAATATTCTTACCCTCAATACCTTGGCTTTTGATGTTTTAGTTTTTCGTTATTTCTACTGAAGCAGGTAAAATATTCTTACCTTCATTACTTTGGCTTTTGATGTTTTAATTGTTCGTTATTTCTACTGAAGCAGGTGGAATATTCTTACCTTCATTACTTTGGCTTTTGATATTTTAGTTTTATTTATTACCATTAGCCGATTCCTCACAGTTTTCTATATAATGTCCAATTTTAAACACTTATAACGGTTCCAGTTTACTGCCATCCTTTGAAAGCAGTTTCTAAGCAATATATACTTGTAAGTTACATTTGTACTATCTTCTGTCTTGCTGTTTACCTCCTCCATGCTGAGTAAACAACTGTTTAATTGGACATTTCTGTCTGTAGTTCCTTTTTTGCTCTTTTAGATAAAAACTGAAACATTCTTTGTTTCACGAGTTAATTCCTCTGTTTTGAGTTACTACTTGTCTAATCAATCCTTTCAGTCCTGCTAGACTAACCTGAGAAAAAGATAATGTTCCAGTACTTAATCTGATAATCACATGACTGTTAGATATTTGGTTGTTTACCTAGAACTTTAATGGATTCGTGTTCCACCGCCTATTGAAGAACTTCATTTGAAGATGCATATCCACTTTGATTCAACTTAAATAACATATCTTTGTCTCTTATGGCATATATAAAATGGTAAAATGTTAATGAATCCACCATTTAACTTGGAGCTTCAGGGTAAAATAATTGTACAATCTCATATAGCTCCTCTTGTGTTTTTCTCTCATAGACCATTAGTTTCTTGTTTGGCTAATGTTGTTAAGCTGCCAGCTAAATCATGGAACTGCATTTGGTAGTGTCATGGCTGAATTAGTCCAAAAAAACTTCTATAATCACAAATAGCATAGCAGTAGAAATAATTCATAGTTTGTCCTATTCTATAGTTTATAGTAAACAGTGTTTTAGACTGGAGTTCTTGGAAAGAGGTGTGACTGGGTTGATCACATCATTTACCAAATTGTTTTTCAGGTGTTATATTCTGTGGTTGATATTGGTTTCTACCTCATTAATCTTGCTATTATAATATTTTTGTACTTCATAAATGTTTTCAACTTCCTTTATGTATTTTTGTGTTTTTCAATTGTTGTCATTACAGCATTTTTGCACATACTTGGCATTCACTGCTGGCCAAAATCTTAAGGCCAAAGAACATAAAGAAAAAATATGCATTTTGCGTTGTTAGACTCAACCAGTTATTTGAGTAGAGCTTCGAAAGATGAAAATAAGAAAAGGGAAAATAAAAATAAAAAAACTTTATTAGCATTTGATAGAGAAAATGTGAACACTATGAAATTAGCCTAAATACTAGCTGGTCAGAAGTTTACAACCATACCAAAAAGAAGTCCTAAACAGGGTAGGAAATGCCAAACAAGAAGTCTCAGTAGTGAGTTGCGAATAACTTCAAACATTCGCTTTGGCATGCTCGATATAAGCGTTTGCAGAAGGCTGGCTGGAATGTTATTTCAAGTGGTGATGTTGGTTTCACGAAGATCATGCACTGTTTGGAATCGATGTCCATTTCTATGGACTTCCTTTGCCATCCACTCCAAACATTTTCAATGAAGTTCAGTTCGGGCGAACACGCTGGATGGTCTAAAAGAATCACGTTATTCGCCATGAAAAGGCCTTTGTCCTGCGGGCGTTGTGGATTGCAGCGTTTTCCTGCTAAAAGATCCAGTCATTTCCACACAAGCGAGGGCCTTCAGTCAATAAGGATGCTCTCTCCAACATGCCAATGTAGCCAGTTGCTATTTGACGCCCCTGTATAACCTGAAGCTCCATTGTTCCATGAAAGGAGAAAGCACCCCAGATCATGACGGAATCTCCTCCACTGTGTCGTGTAAAAAATGTCTCCAGTGGGATATCGTTATTGTGCCAGTAACGTTGGAAGCCATCTGGACCATCCAGGTTAAATTTTTCTCATCAGAGAACAAAACCTTCGTCCACTTTCCTACGTCCCATGTTTCGTGCTTCTCAGCAAAGTTTTGTGGTGTGGAAGAAGGCGTGGCCTTTGAAGACGTTTACGGTTTTCATAGCCTTTCTCTCGTATATGCCGTCTTACTGTTCTTGAGCTGCATTCTGCGTCCGTAAAGGCCTTAATCTAATTCGACGATCAGCTGGTGTCTTGCCGGGCAACCCGTCGAATCCTCCTACTCAACGTCGGCGACATTTTCTTTGGCCGACCACTTGAAATTCTCGTTTCGTATCCCTCAAGCAAATTAAGAAATTTGCAACAGCAGGCTTACTACGCCCAACCTCACCAGCGATGGCACGTTAAGAGAGACCTTGCTTTTGCAGCCCGACAATTCTGCCACCTTCAAACTCTGCCAACCAATTTCCTGGCTAATGGATGAACACACATATCACTAACTTTTATTGTCTAACTCACTGAAACCCTTTAATTGACACTGAAATGATTAAGTAATTCTAACTCACTCAGCCTGGCGCTTCAACATTGTACTCTATTTCATGAACGTTCAAGATTCCACCAAGGCCTAAACTTTTGTGAAAGTTCTACTTGCACGGTTATTACATCATCTAACTCCACGAAGTAAACAAAACATTCAAAATATTAAATGTACAACCTAAAACAGAATTGAAATTGGTCTTATAATAGTATAACATTATTGTTTGCTATTAAGCACAAAACTACACATAGGGCTATCTGTGCTTTGCTCAACACAGGTATCGAAACCCGATTTCTAGCAGTATAAGAACTTTGTGTCACTGGGGACGCATCATAATGACGAGGTTGTTTATCAGTTTATCAAAATTTAAAAATATCACTTGTTTCTTGAAGACAAAGATACACAATGGACTATCTGTACTGCACCCACCGTGAGTGTCGAAGCCTTTGCATTTAGCATTATAACCTCTCATATTTACTTTCTGAACTCCAGGAAGGCAAGCTACGTATATTTAACTGGCCTTGGTGTATGTTTATAGCATGTATAAAAACAAAATATATAATATAATATAATATAATATAATATAATATAATATAATATAATATAATATAATATAATATAATATAATATAATATAATATAATATAATATAATATAATATAATATAATATAATATAATATAATATAATATAATATCAAAATACAACTTCATATTCTAAACATAAAAATTATAAATAATTATAAAATGAATCTCTATAAATATGGGAACGCTTTCAGAATTTGTTTGTTTCAGAATTATCGTACAAAACTAAACAAATACTAACTACAAATAGCCATTCCTAACACTGAACTGAAATACTAGATGGAAGATTCTAATTAATAGCACCCACCTTCAATTCTTGAACCACCCTTGTTTGACCAAATAGTGAAATTTGGCATTACTTAAACTACGAGATAATATTTGTGGCAAAAGGCAGTGAACCATGAATTTTCGGATTAACGGTGCGGGTATGTATGGTAACCACTAGGCCCACATACTTTACCTTATACATTAAGTTTTAGGAATTCTAATAAAAATACTGACACAGAAATGTGTTTACAAAGTTTTAGTTTAAAACATTTTAGCAGATATTCACATCGACTGCATTACTGGTAGAAATAACCTTACATTAGAAAAGAAGTAATGATTACGCTTCAATGTAACGTATTAAGTTGTTTTTTTTTGTGATTGAGTCAGATTTTGATTTAGAATTAATTAATTCGTTAAGAAATTCGTCATTTAAGCTTAGAGTCGCCACCTGTTGACTGGTTACATAAACACACATTAGAGCGATAAATAATTGTGATAAACGACATTTTATTGAACAGTATAACGATCACGAAAACAATATTATTCGATTCATAGATTAATAATACATTAGTGACATACAATAATTCAGTAATAAATACGAACACAGCCAACGTTATCAATAAGTTATAGTAATTTGATTAATCTCTTATTCTATATATTCTAAAAACGGTTGGTATGGGTATTCAAATTTTAATTAAAGTAGAGAACAATGTTTCGACCTTCTTAAGTCATTTTCAGGTTAACAAAGAGAGTTTGCAACTAATTGTTGCTGTGCGCATGTCTTGGAGACGAGAGTGTGAACTGGTACGAGAACTGAGGGGGCGTTGCAATTAGGTGTTAGGTTATTAATTAATATAGGAATAAGGGTGTTGTTCCTTTATATTGGTTTAATTTTGTTTTGAGTTCTCGTGTAAGTAGGGCTTGTGTACTTTATTTTAATTCGATTATAAAACCCATACCAGCTGTCTTTAGAATACATTTTTTCTTCAAGTGGGTTTCTTATCACCATAAAATAGTTTCTTATTTGTTTTCACTATACAACTCTTCCCTAACAGAATGTACACGTAAGATACTACAGAACATTTTCTTTACCTCGTAAGATGTTATTTAAACCTCTGCGAATATAATTAATTTTAGTTTATCCAATTTCTACTTATCTTTTTTTTTCCGTCCCCCGATGACTCGTGAGAAACTTCATGTCTAAAATTCGGAATTCTATCTCCACAAAACACACAGTGCAATGAGCGCATTGTGTTATTTTGCGCTAAAACAAACCAGATGTTTTTAATATTATACTAGGCTGGAAAGTTCAAAAACGCTTGTGTATTAATGTAACTCTCATGTATAAAAATTAAATATGAATGTATTAGATCGTTGCGTTATCAGATGCCAATGAGGAGTAGAATAATAACGCCACCTGTGGTATTGTGATATTCCTTTAGCCAAAATAACTAAAGGTTCTCGAGAAGATACACGTTGTGTTTAGAATTAAAACTCACCAAATGAAAAATGGATTGTCAGAGCTGTTTAATGTCCCTAATCCTAAATTTCGACAGGTTGTTTGTTTATTTGTTTTTGAATTTCGCGCAAAGCTACACGAGGGCTATCCGCGCTCGCCGTCCATAATTTAGCAGTGTGAGACTAGAGGAAAGACAGCTAGTCATCACCACCCATTGCCAACTCTTGGGCTGCTCCTCTACCAACAAATAGTGGAATTGACCTTCTCATTATAACGCCCCCACAACTGAAAGGGTGAGCATGTTTAGTGCAACGAATTTCGACAGTGAAATAGAAAATGTGAACTGACTGTTATATTTAACATTTTTATAAATGTATTATTTTTTATTATATTAATTTCGAAATTCAAAGTAATGGCATGCCAAAGAACAAAGCATACCAGTGAACTTAAATTTTTATGTGATTTAACCAAAGGGTCAGGCATAAGTAATAATTTAGCAAAAATAATGTTTAATTTTATATTTAAAAAAAGAACGATGGGATTCTAGAACGTAATAATCTTAAGTTTTCATTCTATTAAAAATTGTATTAAAGATACTTGTGTTTATCGGCTTCTCAAGTGCAACAAATAAATCAAGTTAGGGTTGGTAATACTACAGTGTAAAATCTTTCACAAATAAACAAAACGTATTTAGGCCTAGTGATTATCGTTTCAGGTTGTATCTCGAAAACACCGGTAAGCGACCTGTTGCTTCTAGTAACGCTTGGCAGTTTCATTTTTGGGCACATTATAAAAGAGACAGTTTTTTTGGTTCAAAGAGTCAGATGAAGCTGCTGGCTAACTTGCTGACCTCTGGTCAGTAGTTGAAAATTATGAACAAAATTGTAAACCTGAAGCGTTTCAAGTATTGTTTAGGCTTAAAATTTCAATATCAATATGTTTTCGCAAAACCCAAAGTATATGTATTTTCCTTGAAGTTATAAGAAAAAAAGAAGTTGCATTTACCCAGAGGTGATAGAGGTACCGTATAACGTAGGTGGGGTCTTAAATGGGCATGGCCCATTAATTAACGTGCTCTGATTGTAAATCTGATGGTTCCAGGTTCTCGCCCCGTTGTCCCAAGAATGCGCTCCGAGCTTTGAGGCCATGGATGTGCACTATAAGAGCATTGTCAAATCCCAGTATTGGCCAAAGAACAGTTTGCCAAGAATGGACAGTGGGTACCGTCGATTGGATCCCTTTTCGTAGCCTTTAAGTTCAAAATTATGGACGATTATGCGCAAATTGTCTTTTACGTAATTTTGCGCAAAGAGTCTTATACATTGCTTCAGCTTTTATGAACAGTTAGTAAGCTAAATACGTCAAAGCAAAATCTTTAGATTTAACAATAAAGATACATGAAATGCCATTAATCAGTCATTAATGAATTTTTGTTATTGTTTTTTAAAAATTGATACAATCCAGCTTCGTATTTACTTGACGGCTCAGATTTGTTTTTAAAGTTTACGTCTCTGAAGTAAAATATGTTAGCACCACATGCAGGTTAAATATTCAGATACTGTTCTTCCCAGCGCCATATGTGAGTGACCTAAACATTAAACAGGCCAGTTCTTGTAACGTTAATGGTTATTTAAAGTAGCTGATATTATTCAAGAAATGATAAGAAAACTCTCTAAATAAAATTATAGTGTTTAGTTAATTAAAGTTTGAAGTGTGTTATTGCGCAAGACTCTGTAATCTTTGTCCTAAGAATACGTAAAGAGCTCTAAACATTAGTCATAGGATTTATAGATTATAAGATACAGTTTCGGGCTTAAGGTTTATAAATTAGAAACTCTAATCTTAGGCCTAGAATTTATTGATCAGAAGCTCTAATCTAAGGCTTAAGATTTATCGATTATGAATTTAAATAACATGAGCGGTACAGAAATTTAGTAGTAAATTTGTTGCTGAACTGTGACCACTTTTCCTTTCACGTATGTTAGGACGTAAAGAATAAATTCTAATTTTTTTTCTGAAATAATATTTCAATTACTTTACGATAAATATGCCCTTTTGTAACTTCCCTTTACAGCAGCTGAAAGAACAGAAGGCAGGCTGTTACATTATCCTATTACATCTATCGACCTTTGGAACTTATAACAATCGACTCCTAGCGTCAGAAACAGAACAGGTGTGAGTTCTGTTTATCACTCCAGCTCAAACAGCTACATTAAACAGAGCTGGAAGGTCTGTTTACTCTTTGCTGATGTAATCGTAAATAAGATCTGAAGAACAAAGTTGACCCGTAACAGTGAATTACTTCAGGTAAGATAAAATAAATACATATGTATTTATATGTTTATACATTTATTTACTATCCTTGTTCATATATAAATATTTAAGATCCTTCGTACAATATCGTAGATAATTTCTGTGACTTGTTCAGTCAATAACTTCCAGTTGACTTTACCTAAGGCCGGTATGGCCAGGTGGCTAAGTCACTCGACTTGTAATCCAAGGGTCGCGGGTTCTAATCCCACTCACACCAAAACATACTTGCCCTTTCAGCTATTGGAGCGTTGTAATGTGACTGTAAACCTCGTAATTCGTTAGTAAAAAAATAGCCCAAGAGTTTGCGGTTGGTGGTGATGGCTAGCTGCCTTTCCTCTAGTCTTACACTGCTAAGTTAGGGACGGCTAGCGCAGATAACCCTGGTGTAGCTTTGCGCGAAATTCAAGACAAAACAAATTTGACTTTACCAATACTTTGTCGTACTACGAAATATTTCGTTTTAAATGAAGTTTCTATACTAAAAAGTCAATTCTACCACGAGTCCATATTTATTCTGGCAATGAAATACATACGTATGCCATCTTCGTAATAGAATACGTACATATGGATGTATTAATTTTCTTATAAAAGTTGGAATGTGTGTGTTTGATGACATCAAACGAAATTATGTTTTAGTTATCAGTTACTTCTATTGTGGCCCGGCATGGCCAAGCGTGCGACTCGTAATCTGAGGGTCGCGGGTTCGAATCCCGGTGGCACAAAACATGCTCGCCCTTTCAGCCGTGGGAGCGTTATAATGTTACGGACAATCCCACTATTCGTTGGTAAAAGAGTAGCCCAAGAGTTGGCGGTGGGTGGTGATGATTAGCTGCCTTCCCTCTAGTCTTACACTGCTAAATTAGGGACGGCTGGCACAGATAGCCCTCGAGTAGCTTTGTGCGAAATTCAAAACAAACAAACAATACTTCTGTTGTAGGCTTAGCACGTTTATCAAATGGTTAGAAATATTAATAAACCTTCCCTACCCTATGATTATCATTAGATTTAAATTAAGTTTTTCACTCTGTATGGATAAAAGACTAGAACAGTAAACAGCGAGAATATTAAGACTCTGCTTCGTAATTCATGAATGAGTTAATTACCAACAGCTGTCAACACTGAAATAAGTTAGTTACTAACAGTTGTCAACACTGGGATGAATTAATTACCAACAGTTGTTAACACTAAGATGAGTTAGTTACTAACAGCTGTCAACACTGGGATGAATTAATTACCAATAGTTGTCAACACTGAGACAAGATAATTACAAAGAGTTGCCAACACTGAGAAGAGACAATTAGCAACAGTTACCAACACTATGATGAGTTAATTACGGACTAATGTCAATATTAAGATGAATTAATTACCAACAGTTGTCAACACTGAGACACGTTAATTACCAACGGTTACCAAACTGTGTTTGGTTAAATACCAACTACTACCAACACTGAAGTAAGCGAATTACCAACAGTTACCAACACTGAAATGAATTAGTTACCAACAGTTACCAACACTGTAATGAGTTGATTACCAACTGTTGTCAGCATTAAGATGGATTAATTACCAACAGTTATCAACACTGAGACAAGTTACTTACTAGGAGTTGCCGACACTAAGATAAGTTAATTACCAACAGTTGCCAACACTGAGATGAGTTAAGTACCAACAGTTCTCAACACCGAGACCAATTAATTACCAACAGTTACCAACACTAAATTGAGTTAATTACCAACAGTTGTCAACATTGAGACAAGCTAATCACCAACAGTTGCCAGCACTGAAATTAGTTAATCACAACCGGTTGCCAACGCACAATGAATTAATTTTTAACAGTTGCCAACAATGAAAATGGCTTTTTTATTTCGTCAGACTTCATTGGTCTATAATATTGCTTTGTTTCTTGTTGTTGTTTTCTTTTCGAACGAAGCCACATTGAGTTATCTGTTGTGTCCATAGCGAAAAATCGAGCCTCGGATTTTAACGTAGATTCCGTAAAGTTGAAAACGATTAACCACGATTCAATATAACTACATTTCTATCCGTTAAATGTCTGCTAAATAATCACTGTAAATTGTATACTGTTATGTTGTCTCATCACATATGTTTAGAATCTGTCACATTTTACCATTCTTTTGTAAACTTTGTTTTGCAGTTCCATTAAATAAAATATGTATACACGTATAAGCACGTACGGCAGTACTAGTGATTGACCTATTTTTGAATTTCGCGCAAAGCTACTCGAGGGCTATCTGTGCTAGTCGTCCCTAATTTAGCAGTGTAAGACTAGAGAGAAGGCAGCTAGTCACCACCACCCACCGCCAGCTCTTGGGCTACTCTTCTGCCAACAAATAATGGAATTGACTGTAACATTATAACGCCCCCACGGCTGAAAGGGCGATCATGTTTGGTGTAACAAAGTCTAGGATGTTGCCAAATAAGTGAAATTTTGTGAGTACAATGCTACACAGGTGACCTATCAACGCTGTGCCCACCGTAGGAATCAAACCCCAAATTTCATTACTGTATGTCTTAAAGCTTTGCTGCTTACCGCCAGGGTTTTCATTACACAGCATTTTGACATGAACATTTTCCTTTTATTTAGAATAATTATCTATTGATAATTAATATTGCAAACAACAGAATATATATATATATATATATTATTGCATATTGGTTTTCTACATTTGTTTCAGATTCACTTATTGGAAAAGATGCTAAACTACCTTAATTTTGCATTACTCACCAGAGGGAAGGTATTCGGCCAACAACACCCAACCACCCACCATCCACGTTAAGATATTGATTTTTCACTCTTATAACGCACCCACCGCTTAAATTGCCGGGGAGGGGGAGGGGCTCTACGACAGGGCTAATCCGCATCCACCACGGTTCACAAACTGAAATTTTAAAATTCAACAAAATTTACTAAGCCTAACAAAACTTGGTACATATACAAGTTGAAATTCTTTTTCTGGTAAATTTCAAATTTTCTTTTAAAGAAAGAAAATATGTGAGTGAAATAATATACAGACAACATATTTGCGTAACGTCAATCTTTAATATCTCGATAGATGTCGCGGAGATCACACTATTTTCAGATTGAATAGCGTAATAACAGGGCAACTTTCGTAGGAAATTCCACAAACATCCTTGGGGTGTTTGATATGAGTATCGTTTTATTTTGTTTGTAACAAAAAAAAAAATAAGAGGAAGAGGTCCAAGTGAGTCTGACCTTTTCAGGTCATTTAGACCAAAAATCCGATAACCGTCCTTAGTTCTAAACTGGTGGACTAGAAAAAAAGCAGCAAACTGAAAGCACTCATCACCCTTTGGTTACTTTGAATGAGTTATGGGATTTTAGTGGTATATTTATAACGCATCCACGGGTCTAAAGGTGTGGCGTTCGATTTCGTACCAACGAGACGCGAACCATGCTATGGACCCTCGGAATTACAATCACATTTGTTGTGAAAATTCCTTTTAACTTTACAGTTGATTTCTTTAGCTCAAAGAGTTTTTACGAAGAATATTCGTATTTTATGGCACGGGTACTTATTTATCAACCTAACCACTCTCTATCCACGTTAAAAGACTGACACAGGTACTAATGTATCAGCCTAACCACCCTCTATCCAAGTTAAAAGACTGACACAGGTACTAATTTATCAGCCTAACCACCCTCTATCCAAGTTAAAAGACTGACACAGGTACTAATTTATCAGCCTAACCACCCTCTATCCAAGTTAAAAGACTGACACAGGTACTAATTTATCAACCTAACCACTCTCTATCCAAGTTAAAAGATAGATTAGTACCTACTGACGCAGGTACTAATTTATCAGCCCAACCACCCTCTTTCCACGTTAAAAGATTGACACAGGTACTAATTTATCAGCCCAACCACCCTCTTTCCACGTTAAAAGATTGACACAGGTACTGATTTATCAGCCCAACCACCCTCTCTCCACACCAAAAGATTGACTGTTTTTTTCACAGCGGACTCACAGCTTAAAGTGCGGAGAGGAACATGTTTTGTGGTTTCGTCCGAATTTCAATTTTGAAAGCTTACTCTAAATCAACCTGTGGCTTCGACAGAGATACTAATATTGAACTTTCGTATAGGTATTTCAACGATTGTAATTCTCTAAATAGGGGAGGGAATTGTTTGTTTGTTTTTGAATTTTGTGAAAAACTACACGAGGGTTATCTGCGCGAGCCGTCCCTACTTTCGCAGTGTAAGGATAGAGGGAAGGCAGCTTGTCATCATTACCCACCGCCAACTCTTGGGCTACTCTTTTACCAATGAATAATAGGATTGACTGTTACTTTATAAAGCCCCACGGCTGTTTGATGTGGCGGGATTTGAACCCGTGATCCTCAGATTACCAGTCGAGTGTCTTATCCACCTGGCCATGCTGGGCCTTAACTTTTGGAAAGTAAAATAAGAAAGTTTTGAAACTTAAACCTGTATAATTTTCACTCTGATCTTTGATAGAATGTTGTAGTTTTTGCACGAACCTTATATTTGAGAGTAATGAATCTTAACAATTTATATTCGATAAATAATAATTTCCTGTTTGTATTGTTTGTTTCGAATTTCACACAAAGCTACTCGAGGGCTATCTGCGCTAGCCGTCCCTAATTTAGCAATGTAAGACCAGAGGGAAGGCAGCTAGTCATCACCACCCACCGCCAACTCTTGGGTCACTCTTTTACCAACGGAGAGTGGGATTGACCGTCACATTATAACGCCCCACGGCTGAAAGGGCGAGCACACTGCTAAATTAGGGACGGCTAGCGCAGATAGCCCTCGAATAGCTTTGCGCGAAATTCAAAAAACAAACAATTCGCAAATTTTATTCAGTTGAAAAAAAAAATGGAAAAACTCTGACCAAGATCTAAAACCCGTTCGAGACAGTAATGGTTTAGCGATTAACGTTTTCTCGCTGTAAATCCCGGGGTTTTTTCTGCGAATTATTTCCGCAAAAAATATTTCGCATTTTGGTGAGTTATAAGAGTGGCAATAAGATCCCATTGCGTGGTTGGAAAGTAACATCACAAGAGTTTGCGACGAACGCTAATGACTAGCTTCATTCCCTCTAAACTGTCAGTTTGAAATTAGCTTTATCAAAAATTCAAAAACAAATCAACAAATTTTGATTGTAAGGAGGGAGGAGAGTTGTTAGTTGTTGTTGTAGTTGTATTTGTCTCACTGAATTAACTGCTTTATCTTTTTACCTTGAAGTTCTGATTAGTCAACTTCAGTGTTTCACAGCACTAACGTAAAGTACTCAACAAATAACGTAAAGAGGCGTAACTTTTAACGCAACACTGAATTTGTGCCAACCCTATGACGCTGAAAACCAAGCTGCGATGTCCTTGGTGAACAACAACCAAACCATAAAGAAAAAGAAAGTATTCAGACTTTGTGATGCGTTAAACATGATTATATGTTTGTTTACACATGAGCAAAGTCACATTAGGCTATGCGCTATGTCCAATGTGAGGAATCAAACCCACGATTTTAGCGTTGCACGTCCGTAGATTTACAATCTAGAAAACGCGAAAAACCTATCTGGATTTTCCCAATATAATAAACGTTCTCTATCCTTTAAGATTTTAGAGCCTGTCAATCCCACTATAAAATGGTAAAAGAGTAGTGCAAGACTTACTGGTGGGTTGTGATGACTAGCTGCCTTCCCTCTAGTCTTGTATTATAGAATTAGATGTTCGAATCCCGGTCGCACCAAACATACTCGCCCTTTCAGTCGTGGGGGCGTTATATGTGGCGGTCAATCCCACTATTCGTTGGTAAAAGAGTAGCCCAAGATTTGCGGTGAGTGGTGATGACTAGCTGCTTTCCCTCTAGTCTTACACTGCTAAATTAGGGACGGCTAGCGCAGATAGCCCCCGAGTAGGTTTGCATGAAATTCAAAACAATTAACAAGGTATTATACGTGGTGTACGCTTTTTTCTGAATCGTCAACCATAGATACCTGTCGATTGTAACCCTTCCTCCCTACCCTCAGTGTCTCAGCAGCAAGTCAAAAGCTTTCGCAACACTTAAAAAAACATTTTTCGATATCTATGGTGGGCAGAGCACAATTAGCCCACTGCGTAATTTTGTGTTTTATAATAAACAAAACTGTTGAACGAAATGTAAGTAGCTCACAATATTAAACTGCTGTAACAAAATTAGTAAAATTCCAGGGATAGCTTCTTCTCATTGCTCTATCTGATCAACAGTCTACGGCGTTGAGAATAACACAAATCAGGCTATTGTGTTCTTCAGATTGACGTAAGTGTTAGTAAAAGGTTTTTCATGATGCTAGCAATAGACATAACCAACCAAACACTGGCCTCTCACGCGCATGACCATCAATTTAAATTAGATGGATTTAATTTTTTTTCTCACACTCCTGCATCTTGTAGTCCTGCCCAAAATCTACACCTGTGCTCTATTCGGCCTTTTGCATCAAAATATTCTAGGCTATGCAACCTAATATCTTTATGCCCTTAAATGTTTTTGGCGACAAACAGCAAATATTTGCAACACATTCACTACTTGTTTGTTTTATTTCTGTTTAACCACAAAATTGCAAATTGATCATCTATTCTGTGCTAATCATGAGTGTCGAAACCCGAATTTAAGTGTTATAAGCTCTCAGAGTTAGCGCTAACTTATCTGGGGGGGACTAACAGAAATGTTTATTTTTTCCTTCTAGTTAGAGACCCTCTAGCCCCCCGCTAGTACAGCGGTATGTCTTCGGATTTACAACGCAAAATCAGGGATTCGATTACCCTCGGTGGGCTTAGCAGATAGCTCGATGTGGCTTTGCTATAAGAAAACACACACACAGAGGCCCTCTAGGTTACTTATATCGTACGACTATGTTCTTCAACGAGTAAAACAGCCACACTATGAACAGTTGATTCTTTGATTGGTCTGCAGTACTTTCAACAACTTACAACTAAAGCCCATAATTTGATTCCTCACAGTGAAAATAACGCAGGTAACCCATTTATTTAGCTTTGCGCTAAAATACTAAACAACGATGTAGGATTACAGAGTACTTACAGTTTCAGGAAATATGAGCATTTCCAGCCTATTTGGCTCAACTTGACCAGGTGGTTATGGTGCTCGACTCGTATTCTGAGGGTCGCGAGTTCGAATCTCCGTCATACCGAACATACTCGCCCCTTCAGCTGTTAGTAGAAGAGTAGCCCAAGAGTTGGCGGTGGGTGGTGATGACTAGCTACCTTCCCTTTAGTCTTACATTGGTTAATTAGGAACGGCTATCTCAGATAACCCTCGTTTAACTTTGCGCAAAATCAAAAATCAAACCAGCCTAAACTTAGGTGAAAGACGACAACACCTTTATAGTAAGTAACTTATAAAACAAACATGTGCTTAGCTGGGTGTATACGCCTTTTAACGATTTTGAAGGATTTCCCAAAAAATTCATAATACTAATTAAAATTAAAAGCTAATATGTTCCGTATTTACCAAATGAATACTAAAATCTTATTATATGTGCTCTTCTAGTAGGAATAAGTTCAGTATGCGACAACAGTAGTTTACGGGCTTACAATGCTAAAATTCGGAGTTAGATTTCTACGTGGACACAGCAGATAGTTTAACGTGACTTTATTCTAAAACTACAAATTACGTGAATAACAACATCGTTGTATTTTTTAAAATTATTATTCGTATTAAGCCCTCTTTAAATTACCCTCAATTTTGAGTTCGATCTTAACATATCGAAAGAACCGTAATCACGTTCTTTATCTAACAATGGCGGGGGTCCTTGTCCCCAAGAAATTATTATCTAGTTATTCTTCGGAGTTGGTATGAGTAATTTTGGAAAAGTGCCAAATAAAGAGATTACGTCATAACGACGGGGTCGAATCTGTTGTGAAATTAGTGTTCTACGTTTGTTTTCTCTCCTCATAGCTGGTGAAAAGTCCATTCTTGTCATATACAACGCTTCTCTTACACAACAGAAACGACAAAACGTTCTCGAACCATAAGAATGATCAACACTTCAGCGAACTAGAAGAAAGTAAACAATAATGCTTTCTAGGCGTTTAGAGAATGATTGTTTACAGCCGCTATGCAATTATCTTTTCCATACAAAGTTGCGATAAGTATTATCAAATGTGCTTAGGCATTTGACTAAGCTTGAAACAAAACCTTGTAATAAATGCATGTACATTAGGGAGGTTAAATAAAGGTGTTGTTATTGGTTTGTTTTACATAGAACATTGAACCATCTGAAAGCAAATCGAAGATTAGAATATAAAATTCGTATAATAAGCCTTAAGTGACTGGGCATGCGCGTGTGTTGATTATTAAATGAAAGAAACAGAAACAAAATAAGGCTTAGCTCTGAACACAGTATAAATATTATACCATTAAGAGTAAAATACGTGTCACTCTCTAACATAGCATTAACCATTTGGTATTAGCAATAAGACACAGACCTATGATCATTACACCTATTTGTTTTCAAAAGTCCTTTAAACAAATTGAGATTAATTCTGATAACGTTATATAAGTAGCCTTATTGATTATTAGAATTATCGTGTCTCTTATTCATTAATATATTAGTAAGTAACTATAAAAGTTAAAACTAAAATTATTGTGTCTTTTTCTCATTAATACATTAATAATTAACCATTGAAGTGAAAACTAGAATTATTGTACCTTTTGCTCATTAATATATTAATAATTAACCATTGAACTCAAAACTAGAATTATTGTGTCTTTTGCTAATTAATATATTAACAATTAACAATTGAAGTAAAAACTAGAATTATTGTACCTTTTGCTCATTAATATATTAATAATTAACCATTGAAGTCAAAACTAAAGTTATTGTGTCTTTTGCTAATTAATATATTAACAATTAACCATTGAAGTAAAAACTAGATTTATTGTACCTTTTGCTCATTAATATATTGGTCACTGGGCGTTTATATCATAATCAGAGCTGTTACATATTTTTCTCATTAATATATTAATAATTAATCACTTACGTCATGTGTGTTTTTTTCTTATAGCAAAACCTCATTGGGCTATCTGCTGTGTCAACCGATGGGAATCGAATTTCTGATTTTAGTGTTGTAAATCTGTGGACTTACTGCTGTCCCAGTAATATAACGTAATAACTATTGATCTTTAATGTAATAACTAGAATTATTGTGTCTTGTCTATTTATACAAATATTTATTGCACTGAAGCTTTATTATTTTATAAACTGAAAGGAACCGTTCCCATTTCCAGAAATACAACAGAAACGATTCAGGTGAAGAAGCAGACTGATATAAAGCTCAGAGAACCTGTAACAAAAAAACACATAAGAAATTAGATCAAAAAAGAGGGGCCCGGCACGGCCAAGCGCGTTAACTCGTGATCCGAGGGTCGCGGGTTCGAATCCCGGTCGCACCAACAACATGCTCGCCCCTTTCAGCCGTGGGGCGTTATAATGTTACGGTCAATCCCACTATTCGTTGGTAAAAGAGTAGCTCAAGAGTTGGCGGTGGGTGGTGATGACTAGCTGCCTTCCCTCTAGTCTTACAGTGTTAAATTAGGGACGGCTAGCGCAGATAACCCTCGAGTAGCTTCGCGCGAAATAAAAAAAAACGAACAAACAAACCATTCCCAGAGTCTTGAGTATTAGAACCTTCGAACACACTTTACCTCAAAGAATCTATGAAGTAAAAAATTATTTGTAATTATATGTTAAAACACTAGAAATGAGTTACTCACTTGGAATTAGCAAGCAAAATAAAATCTTAGATTAACTGGTCTTGAAGGTCTTGGAGGTTTGGGGTTTAGTTCTGAAATATATTTTTGCTGCTTTAAATAAACCAAATAATATATCCATTTTATGAATATAATTATTTTCATCACGTTCAGGTAGTTTCACAGATTTGTTTTCGTATTTTAAGAAAAACTTTTCCTCGTTTCTTCATTAGGGAAATTAAAATGGAGCATCTACGTTAAAGATTTTTATTTTATCAACATGATACAGCTATAGCGCATGCGTGACGAGGCCACTACTTGCCTATTTTATAAAACACATTTATTGATGATGTGACGTGTATTTTCTTTATTGTTATAACCCTACATGTGGTCCACTAGAGAAAACGGTGCATTTTAGTTGCATTATTAATCGTCATATATTTATGACGCCACAAATTATTTTCTAGAAATCTCAAACGAATTTTTTTCATTCGGATAAAAGAAAACAACTCTTGATATACTTGATTTACGTGTACACTTGGGTTTGGTTTCATTTCATAATAAAATACTATAAACACAGGTGTCATTTCGACACGTAAACAGTATCACTTCGACTTTGAGTGAACGTCTGAAGCTTTGGTTATAAATGTTTGACATGTATTCCTACTGGGACCTGTTCGTTATGCCACCACAACGGCTGATGCTTTCATTGTAAATCTGTGAGTTAGATCACTGAAACAGTTAACACTTTTGTTGTATATCTCTTAATGTGAATATCAATGCTTTCGTGGTTCTGTTTAATGCTAAATAAATGAAGTCAACTTTTAATATCTTCGTTTGTAATAAAACATATGTTAAATACAGAGTGTGTGTTTTTCTTTCATATTTAAATTTAGTTGGGATATTTTCTGTTCAATGTAAACTTTCGTTATATTTAAATTTAGTTGGGATATTTTTCAATGTAAACTTTCGCTTCATATGATGAGGTTAACTTCTGTAAAATTATTATTAAAATACATATCAGTACAATGGAAACAAATTGTGCTAAATTTTAGTCCCATAGAAGAATTATATTCTTAACATTGATAAAGGAAAGTAAGATTTATAATAAACTTGTGAAACTGTCGATAGGAGGTCAGGGAAACTTTCTAGTTACTCGTATATGTGAAACGTACTATAGGTAGCAAGAACACCTTTGAAAATACCTGAATGTGTGAAACGTACTATAGTAGTAACACGAACTTTCAAGGTTCCAGAATTTGAGAAAAGCTCTATACTGAGTCTATACGATAGAATATAACATAGCTTTTAAGATACCTGAATGACGTCACTCTCACTTTTGACCTTGAATTGGCTGACATCACTTCACTCACTCCTTAAAAAACGCTTACACTGTAAGAAATACATACACCAAGGCAGGTGCTTACTAAGTATTCTGCCCGGTTTTCTCTATCTTCAAGTACGTGATACGAATTACTCTAAGGGCAGTCTGAAAGTTTATCTATATCTGTATTTTCCACGTTATTATTTTTTCTACGTTTCCAAACATTGTTGGTTACGAGCTGCTCAGTGAAACAAGTAGTAAACCAACGGCAACATATAATATTAATTATTTTCCTGAAAATAACCTAGACGCGAACCTCTTAGAGCATCATTTCATGACTGTGCTAAGTGGTTGCTAAGGTTCATGGGTTTTGTACTTTTTTAATTATTTTATTCTAATGATATTTACAGTTTGTTTCGAATTATTTGGGAATTTGTCTGATGTATGCACTTAAGCCAGACTTGGTAAATTGACAATTCCTCCGGAAGTCCTGTAGTTATTTCCACATACAAGTGTAAAAACATTTGGTAGTTACAACGTTTATAACTTAATTTGTACCATATTACTTCTGCTACTTAGCTTAATCTAACTAGTGTTTTTTTGTACAATTTTTAAACCAGCAAGACACTTTTTGCGACACCTGTGCTTATAGGCATCCAGGTCATAGATCCTAAGATTTAAGCTTAGCCTTCACTAATAAAGAACTATTGACAAGAGAAGAAACTGACTAAGTGCTGACTAACGTTATGACTACACAACGTTTCATGTGGTTCTTAGCATTTCTTTATATGATGTATTTCTCAAAGTAATGGAATCTTGAGCAATACGTAAAATGGTCACAAACTTGTAAACCATGTTGTAGAATAGTCGACTCAGTATATGTGATGTTTTACGTCTCCTTGTCGTCATTTTTAAAGATAAATGCAACGTATATGAATTCCACAACCATTTAAATAATCATCGTGATAATATCCATTTTACCGTTGAAAAGCCAAATTTAGCCTTCTTTTTTGTGTATCAAAATAGATAATTTAGTGAAATTCTTTGAAAGTAGATGTTACGATAAATCAACGTTAAATGGTTAATGTTTTCACTTTGATAGTTTCCTAACCCTAGAGTTAAAAGAATAATTTAATTCATATGTTAAAACGTTGCGTTTATAAGTGGGCCCGACATGGCCAAGCGTGTTAAGGCGTGCGACTCGTAATCTGAGGGTCGCGGGTTTGCATCCCCGTCGCGCCAAACGTGCTCGCCCTTTCAGCCGGGGAAGGACGTAATAACGTGACGATCAATCCCACTATTCGTTGGTAAAAGAGTAGCCCAAGAGTTGGCGGTGGGTGGTGATGACTAGCTGCCTTCCCTCTAGTTTTACACTACTAAATTAGGGACGGCTAGCACAGATAGCTCTCGAGTAGCTTTGTGCGAAATTCAAACAATACAAAACAAACAAACAAGCGTTTATAAGTATCGCCTTTCAGGCTTGGTGGTGATGGCGCTCAACTCGCAACCGAATGGAAAATTAGAATACCATCACCGAACATATTTGCCCTTTACACTGTAGGGGTGTTATAAAGTGATGGTCAATCACAC
This sequence comes from Tachypleus tridentatus, assembly GCF_004210375.1. Classification (NCBI taxonomy): domain Eukaryota; kingdom Metazoa; phylum Arthropoda; class Merostomata; order Xiphosura; family Limulidae; genus Tachypleus; species Tachypleus tridentatus. The sequence continues at coordinate 30,464,220 of NC_134828.1, read as the reverse complement.
TAGTTGATGTCGGCCCGGCAAGGCCCATCATATATTGCTAATGAACTTTAATTTAATCATATATTGACTCGCTCTGAATTTGTCGATATGAATAATTCCTTCATCAACATAACTGGTAACAACTGACTGACAAACATTTATTTTGTGTTAAAATAATGGGATTTTTGTTCTTGTATACTTCTACACAAATTAAATGAAACTCCATTACTGTGTTTTTTTGGTATATGGTTATTAACTATTTCGGCCTAGCATGGCCAGGTAGATAAGGCACTCAACTCGTAATCTGAGGATCGCGGGTTCGAATTCCCGTCACACCAAACGTGCTCGCCCTTTCAGCTGTGGGGGCGTTATAATGTGATAGTCAGTCCCACTCTTCGTTGGTAAAAGAGCAGCCCAAGAGTTGGTGGTGGGTGGTGATGACTAGTTGCTTTCCCTCTAGTCTTACACTGCAAAATTAGGGACGGCTAGAGCAGATAACCCTCGTGTAGCTTTGAGCGAAATTCTAAACACACAAAACCGATTGACTATTTGTAACTTATAGTCAGCATCTAATATACGTTATATTATAATATAATGGGAGTTTTCTTTTTAATTCAAATTACACACTTTTTTGTTAACTTGACGACATGAAGTGATATCAGATCTTCCTTTGATATGTGTTCATGAAACCACACTTTACACGTGAGAAGTAGTCAATGAAATTACAACGTATAATCACCGTTCAAGTACTCTTATTTCTTATTCTAAGACTGATTAAAAAAAAAATAATGGGATCCGATATAAAAAAAACTCGTTCAACACTACCTAATCAATCTGTGACGTGACACTAATTGGGTGTCTTTTCCTTTAGTTCAGAGTAAGCCAGTGTTTCGTTTAAGTGATTAAGTTTAGAAACAGTGTTCTGAAAAACTGTGCCTTGTATAATTTGGTGCGGCACGGCCAATAAGTGGTTAGAATACCCAACTCGCAATTTGACGGTCGAGGGTTCGAATCCCCGTCCCACCAACTATGCTCGATCTTTCAGGTGTGAGGACGTTATAACGTCACGATCAATCCCACTATTCGTTGGTAAAAGAGTAGCCCAAACTTTGGCGGTGGGTGGTGATGACAAGCTGCCTTCCTTCTAGTCTTACACTGCAAAATTAACACAGTTTCAAATATGGCGCCCCTGAAATCCCAAGGACGGGCGGAGAACACAGACTCTAAAACCAAGGTTGGGTTCAAAAACTTCTGAAAACGTACTTTTAGGCCTCAGTCATAGCTGGGTGTCCTTAAGTACGCGTTTTAGCCTCTATTGGCAACCCCTAGGTAGGAGATATACACCAAAGAGATAAGGGCACTCCCGGGCTACTCGAGTCCTCTTGCCAAATATGATTTTGCAAACTACAAAACTGAGAACAAACAAACACACAAACTGAATTAAATCATAATACAAGTAATCGTAGCCAAATATTTGAATTAACTGTCACTATTATAAGTCGAAGTTTGCCTAGCCCCGTATGGCGACTCAAACCACTGACCTTATGATACGCAATCCAGGACGCTAACTACTAGACAAAAACATGCCTAACACGATAAGAAAGTAGAGATAATTGAAGTTTTCAAAAGAAACAAGATTTAACTTAATAAACAACTTTTACGTAAGTTACAGCAGTACAGTGGCTCACCCTGATTTTTATTATCAACTTCAAAGAATTAATGGTGAGGCAGTTGTACCATCTCATGCTAGGAACCACCAGTTAGATTTATCAACCAGATGTAACATCTGTAGATTCGAATGTGACCATTATGTACACTTCGTTATCATTATTGTTCATTTTTCTCATTCTGGTGAGATCTGAAATAATAGATTGTCACACACACTCCTGTACGTGTATATAAAATTTACAGATCTGAAATAATAGATTGTCACACACACTCCTGTACGTGTATATAAAATTTACAGATCTGAAATAATAGATTGTCACACACACTCCTGTACGTGTATATAAAATTTACAGATCTGAAATAATAGATTGTCACACACACTCCTGTACGTGTATATAAAATTTACAGATCTGAAATAATAGATTGTCACACACACTCCTGTACGTGTATATAAAATTTACAGATCTGAAATAATAGATTGTCACACACACTCCTGTACGTGTATATAAAATTTACAGATCTGAAATAATAGATTGTCACACACACTCCTGTACGTGTATATAAAATTTACAGATCTGAAATAATAGATTGTCACACACACTCCTGTACGTGTATGTAAAATTTACAGATCTGAAATAATAGATTGTCACACACACTCCTGTACGTGTATATAAAATTTACAGATCTGAAATAATAGATTGTCACACACACTCCTGTACGTGTATATAAAATTTACAGATCTGAAATAATAGATTGTCACACACACTCCTGTACGTGTATGTAAAATTTACAGATCTGAAATAATAGATTGTCACACACACTCCTGTACGTGTATATAAAATTTACAGATCTGAAATAATAGATTGTCACACACACTCCTGTACGTGTAAATAAAATTTACAGATCTGAAATAATAGATTGTCACACACACTCCTGTACGTGTATATAAAATTTACAGATCTGAAATAATAGATTGTCACACACACTCCTGTACGTGTATATAAAATTTACAGATCTGAAATAATAGATTGACACACACACTCCTGTACGTGTATATAAAGTTTACCTCTGTCGTATCTTGAACTAGAAGTCAAAACTGTATTGTCTTTTAACAAAATACGACATATTCCAAACAGTTTCAAATTTGCTGTATTTAAATAAAAACGGAGAGTATAATGCGTTTCAGTAGTATAGCTAGAATCGAGAAATTCAATTTACAGTCTGCACACGACTTATTTATGGAATTATGACACCTGCGGTGCTGTAGAAGACAAACCGAGCACCTGGGTTTGGAACTAGCAAACAATTTTTAGCCCTGCTTTATCAAAGGGCAAGTGCGGCAGTAGTGATGTTTTATAAGTGAGAGATTGAAAAAGACAGTTAGACCGCTGTGAAACTGAAACACAAATGAACATCTTTTGTTTGGCAAAAGCAGGTATCGGAACAGTGGATAATCGAACTAATAAAGAACTGGTATCTAAAGCCAAAAATACTTCAAATTGGATTTACATATAAAGCAAGAAAGAGGCTCTATTTAAGGAAAATAGAATCCAAACAGAAACTTTATTTCAGTGTGAACTGGAAATCGCTGCTGAGTGTTAACTAAGAAGAAAGTTTCACCCATGATCAGTAAACTAAATAAATAAAACGAAAACAAAATTCCACTTGGTCTCCATTGTAAGAAGTAAATCTGATCGAAACCACCAAATCTGCCTTCCAGAAGACTGACTAATTGGATCAAAAATCGAATCGCAAGCATCTGGAAGTAACTGTGGTCTTTATAACAGTCATAACCCAGTTCCATGTAGACAAAGCAATGTAGGATACAATGCAACTATTCCATGAATCACTAGATAGCTTCCCTGACCGCATTCTAACCCAGTTCCACATAGATAAAGCAATGTAGGATACAATGCAACTATTCCATGAAACACTAGATAGCTTCCCTGGCTGCATTCTAACCCAGTTCCACATAGATAAAGCAATGTAGGATACAATGCAACTATTCCATGAAACACTAGATAGCTTCCCTGGCTGCATTCTAACCCAGTTCCACATAGATAAAGCAATGTAGGATACAATGCAACTATTCCATGAAACACTAGATAGCTTCTCTGACTGGATTCTTACCCAGTTCCACATAGATAAAGCAATGTAGGATACAATGCAACTATTCCATGAAACACTAGATAGCTTCCCTGGCTGCATTATAACCCAGTTCCACATAGATAAAGCAATGTAGGATACAATGCAACTATTCCATGAAACACTAGATAGCTTCCTGACTGGATTCTAACCCAGTTCCATATAGATAAAGCAATGTAGGATACAATGCAACTATTCCATGAAACACTAGATAGCTTCCCTGACTGGATTCTTACCGAGTTCCACATAGATAAAGCAATGTAGGATACAATACAACTATTCCATGAAACACTAGATAGCTTCCCTGACTGGATTCTTACCGAGTTCCACATAGATAAAGCAATGTAGGATACAATGCAACTATTCCATGAAACACTAGATAGCTTCCCTGGCTGCATTCTAACCCAGTTCCACATAGATAAAGCAATGTAGGATACAATGCAACTATTCCATGAAACACTAGATAGCTTCCCTGACTGGATTCTTACCGAGTTCCACATAGATAAAGCAATGTAGGATACAATGCAACTATTCCATGAAACACTAGATAGCTTCCCTGGCTGCATTCTAACCCAGTTCCACATAGATAAAGCAATGTAGGATACAATGCAACTATTCCATGAAACACTAGATAGCTTCCCTGACTGCATTCTAACCCAGTTCCACATAGATAAAGCAATGTAGGATACAATGCAACTATTCCATGAAACACTAGATAGCTTCCCTGGCTGCATTCTAACCCAGTTCCACATAGATAAAGCAATGTAGGATACAATGCAACTATTCCATGAAACACTAGATAGCTTCCCTGGCTGCATTCTAACCCAGTTCCACATAGATAAAGCAATGTAGGATACAATGCAACTATTCCATGAAACACTAGATAGCTTCCCTGACTGGATTCTTACCCAGTTCCACATAGATAAAGCAATGTAGGATACAATGCAACTATTCCATGAAACACTAGATAGCTTCCCTGACTGGATTCTTACCCAGTTCCACATAGATAAAGCAATGTAGGATACAATGCAACTATTCCATGAAACACTAGATAGCTTCCCTGGCTGCATTATAACCCAGTTCCACATAGATAAAGCAATGTAGGATACAATGCAACTATTCCATGAAACACTAGATAGCTTCCCTGACTGGATTCTAACCCAGTTCCATATAGATAAAGCAATGTAGGATACAATGCAACTATTCCATGAAACACTAGATAGCTTCCCTGACTGGATTCTAACCCAGTTCCATATAGATAAAGCAATGTAGGATACAATGCAACTATTCCATGAAACACTAGATAGCTTCCCTGACTGGATTCTTACCGAGTTCCACATAGATAAAGCAATGTAGGATACAATGCAACTATTCCATGAAACACTAGATAGCTTCCCTGACTGGATTCTTACCGAGTTCCACATAGATAAAGCAATGTAGGATACAATGCAACTATTCCATGAAACACTAGATAGCTTCCTGGCTGCATTATAACCCAGTTCCACATAGATAAAGCAATGTAGGATACAATGCAACTATTCCATGAAACACTAGATAGCTTCCCTGACTGGATTCTTACCGAGTTCCACATAGATAAAGCAATGTAGGATACAATGCAACTATTCCATGAAACACTAGATAGCTTCCCTGGCTGCATTCTAACCCAGTTCCACATAGATAAAGCAATGTAGGATACAATGCAACTATTCCATGAAACACTAGATAGCTTCCCTGACTGCATTCTAACCCAGTTCCACATAGATAAAGCAATGTAGGATACAATGCAACTATTCCATGAAACACTAGATAGCTTCCCTGGCTGCATTCTAACCCAGTTCCACATAGATAAAGCAATGTAGGATACAATGCAACTATTCCATGAAACACTAGATAGCTTCCCTGGCTGCATTCTAACCCAGTTCCACATAGATAAAGCAATGTAGGATACAATGCAACTATTCCATGAAACACTAGATAGCTTCCCTGACTGCATTCTAACCCAGTTCCACATAGATAAAGCAATGTAGGATACAATGCAACTATTCCATGAAACACTAGATAGCTTCCCTGACTGGATTCTAACCCAGTTCCATATAGATAAAGCAATGTAGGATACAATGCAACTATTCCATGAAACACTAGATAGCTTCCCTGGCTGGATTCTTACCGAGTTCCACATAGATAAAGCAATGTAGGATACAATGCAACGATTCCATGAAACACTAGATAGCTTTCCTGACTGCATTCTAACCCAGTTCCACATAGATAAAGCAATGTAGGATACAATGCAACTATTCCATGAAACACTAGATAGCTTCCCTGACTGCATTCTAATCCAGTTCCATATAGATAAAGCAATGTAGGATACAATGCAACTATTCCATGAAACACTAGATAGCTTCCCTGGCTGCATTCTAACCCAGTTCCATATAGATAAAGCAATGTAGGATACAATGCAACTATTCCATGAAACACTAGATAGCTTCCCTGACTGCATTCTAACCCAGTTCCATATAGATAAATCAATGTAGGATACAATGCAACTATTCCATGAAACACTAGATAGCTTCCCTGGCTGCATTCTAACCCAGTTCCATATAGATAAAGCAATGTAGGATACAATGCAACTATTCCATGAAACACTAGATAGCTTCCCTGGCTGCATTCTAACCCAGTTCCATATAGATAAAGCAATGTAGGATACAATGCAACTATTCCATGAAACACTAGATAGCTTCCCTGACTGCATTCTAACCCAGTTCCATATAGATAAAGCAATGTAGGATACAATGCAACTATTCCATGAAACACTAGATAGCTTCCCTGGCTGCATTCTAACCCAGTTCCATATAGATAAAGCAATGTAGGATACAATGCAACTATTCCATGAAACACTAGATAGCTTCCCTGGCTGCATTCTAACCCAGTTCCATATAGATAAAGCAATGTAGGATACAATGCAACTATTCCATGAAACACTAGATAGCTTCCTGGCTGCATTTTAACCCAGTTCCATATAGATAAAGCAATGTAGGATACAATGCAACTATTCCATGAAACACTAGATAGCTTCCCTGGCTGCATTCTAACCCAGTTTCATATAGATAAAGCAATGTAGGATACAATGCAACTATTCCATGAAACACTAGATAGCTTCCCTGGCTGCATTCTAACCCAGTTCCATATAGATAAAGCAATGTAGGATACAATGCAACTATTCCATGAAACACTAGATAGCTTCCCTGGCTGCATTCTAACCCAGTTCCATATAGATAAAGCAATGTAGGATACAATGCAACAATTCCATGAAACACTAGATAGCTTCCCTGACTGCATTCTAACCCAGTTCCATATAGATAAAGCAATGTAGGATACAATGCAACTATTCCATGAAACACTAGATAGCTTCCCTGACTGCATTCTAACCCAGTTCCACATAGATAAAGCAATGTAGGATACAATGCAACTATTCCATGAAACACTAGATAGCTTCCCTGACTGCATTCTAACCCAGTTCCACATAGATAAAGCAATGTAGGATACAATGCAACTATTCCATGAAACACTAGATAGCTTCCCTGGCTGCATTCTAACCCAGTTCCATATAGATAAAGCAATGTAGGATACAATGCAACTATTCCATGAAACACTAGATAGCTTCCCTGGCTGCATTCTAACCCAGTTTCATATAGATAAAGCAATGTAGGATACAATGCAACTATTCCATGAAACACTAGATAGCTTCCCTGGCTCCATTCTAACCCAGTTCCATATAGATAAAGCAATGTAGGATACAATGCAACGATTCCATGAAACACTAGATAGTTTTCCTGGATACATTCCACTGCAGTAAGTAGTGCCTAAGGTTAAATTAACACAAGACAGCAATCAAATTTGGTGTGTTCCAAATAGATGTCTGGAAAATTTGTGTAATTTTGTAAACTTGAAACATATGCTGTAAGAAAGCGGAATATGGGGTATTTGCATATGTTTATGAAGATATGTTGAAATATACAGACTGCCTGTATTACTTACACCGTGATAGCATAATATGTTATCAGAAAAAAATAAAAACAATTATTTCTAATAGTCCGTGAAGCTAAGTATCATTTAATACTGAGAGTTATATTTTAATGTTTCCTGTGGGAAATCGAACAAAAGGACAGAAATTGTTAAAATGTCAAATATGTGCGTTACATCAAAGAAAATATTCATTAGAAAGTATTAAAGTTTCTAATCGCGGCATTACCGCATGGTGAGGGCGCTCGACTTGCAGTCTGAGGGTCACTAGTTCAAATTCCCATCACACTAAATATGCTTGCCCTTTCAGCTATGGGAGCGTTATTACGTTTCGGTCAATCCCTGGTCAATATTTTGTTGGTAAAGGAGTACTTCAAAAGTTCGAAGTGCCTTCCATCTAATCTTATATTGATAAGATCAGGTACGGCTAGCGCAGATATCCGTCGAATAGTTTAGCGCGAAATTTAAAAAAACGACAACTTTCAATCGCTTTCCATTTTGGTTTTTTCTTCCTCTCAATGTCTTGACATCACTTATTGATATTCCAAGAGTAGGCGAGAGGTGGCGTTGACTAACGACTTATACACACTTTTAAAGTTTTAAACTATTAATCCAAAACGAAGATTTAAATGTATGCAGCGTTTTTTGTATTGTTTGTTTGTTTGTTCTGAATTTCGCGCAAAGCTACACGATAACTATCTGCCTTAGCCGTCCCTATTTTTGCAGTGTAAGGCTAGAGGGAAGGCAGCTAGTTATCACCACCCACCGCCAACTCTTGAGCTACTTTTTTACCAACGAACAGTGGGATTGACCGTCACATTATAACACCCACACGGCTGAAAGGGCGAGCATGTTTGGTGTTTTGTATTATAACCAACATAATTAAGTCTTTTAGGTTTGTACGTGTTAAGCACCTAAGTAAAACCTTCTGTATACATAAAGTTAAAGAAACTTCAAAATCAATGCTGTTGGATACAGACAGGAAATGGTAAATATTAAGTATTTTAACAAGATCTAACTTACATATCAGTTGCTACTAATGTTTTGATAACTTTTAGTTAATTGAATGACATCATATCCTGGACAACAACCAGAGTTCTAAGAGGCATCTGCCAAGTGACAAATAAATTATATTATACAGTCTTGGCTATTAGTTCCCACCAGTGCTACAGTTCAGGAGAACGGCGTTTCATTGTTCATTTCATTCCCCTTGTTAACAAACCATGTGCATAGGGGCACGTCTCGAGAGTGAGATACCAGTAACTGACTTAACCCTAATGAAGATACGTGGGTACAGCTGCAGTCGTATTGATTCTTCAATATTCATTGGTCTAGTTGGTTTCTAGTTTACCTTGTTTCATGTAAAATTTTCGATAACTTCTTAATTTAATTTAAAGAGAATCACTAATAAAGTTGTTAAGTTTACGATAGATTTATTTATACGAGAGTGCCAGTACAATGTATAATTAGTTCATTATATTTGTGGTTTTCAATTCGAGCATTGATTCACATACAAAGAGCACATATTTTACAGCAAATTAAAAAACAACAACATTTTCCTCTTAAAAGAAAAACAAAATCTATTTCACTCTTACTGACCACAAACATAACAAGTTGTACTGAAAACTGAAGGCAGGAAGCTATGTTTGAAGCTTTAAATAGGGGGTGACTTTCCTCGTGCGTGTTCGTGTGTTACTGACATTTTTATGTAGATATATCGAATAAATTAATTGTCATTGTATTTTTAAAAAGCATTTATTGATTCCGAATATACTCTAGTACCTTTACGAAAAATATCTATATTTATTCAATTTTCACTGGAATACGTTGAAAGTGTTCAACTAGCGCTCACAACCAAGTTTTTTTAATCAAACTATACGTGTTAAGCTTTCACTTTGTTTTTTTTCTTTTAGCTTATCGGAAGGTAATAAACTCTCTGAGTGGCGACTGTGCCCTCTGGCGGACTTCAGAGGATATTCGCTCCGTGGAATGTGTGCTGCTTTTCGTTACAGTTGAGTTGTAGCTGTGGTTGGTGGTGAATATTAGGTTGTTTTTCGGGTAAGTTGTGAATATTCGTTTACTAAAGTTTATATAACTTTAATATTTGAAGAGTTAACGTAAAAACAACAACTATGAAGCATGCATGTTAGCCATTTATTTAACTGTTATCAATTAGCTTAGGTGACACTACTTTTATTAAGAGCGAGTAACTCTGAGAGTTCAAAACGTTAGTCGTAACAAAATCCGTAGTCTACTGTACATCAAGGCCACCAAGAGGTCATTAGCGGTGGGAAAACTTTTTTTTTACTTTGTTGTGTAAATGGAATATCACCTCTTAAGTTTTACTGCTCATCATTGAAGTTATTAGCGCAAATACAATTTGCGTGCTGTCTTTAAGAGTTTTTAAATACTTAATTAAGAAAGCTGTTTCTGAAATGCTTGCTAAATGTTTCTCAACGTCGAATGCTGTAAGACTGAAAAGTATAGCGTTTTACTTTTAGTGTTAGTGAAATATATGCGTCGCAAAAATGTAGCGTCATGTGTGCGTGGTGACGACTTACACTTACCGATAGAGTAGTGTATTGTTCTACTATATACATTAATAATTCTCGTAAAAACTGCATTACTTTGAATATCGATTTTGTGTTGTTTTATTTGGGAGAATTTAGTTTTACTTAGATACAAGGCTTAACGAATTCAACTGAACTTTCAGAAAAATACGAATTACAGAAACTTGTAGTGAACAGTACGATGGTATTTTATAAAAGCCAACAGTAAACAAACGTAATTAGAGCATGTTTTATCTTTTTGAAACCTATCGCGACAAGCTGGCGTATGACAGTGTTCGTGGGTATAACCTCTACATTAATCTTAAGAACTGAGGACTATCGAATTGTTAGTTTTAAATATTTACATCTTCAGGGACTTTTTAACCGATCGAATCTCCATACTTGAGGTAAAACTGCGTTGAGCTGACCGTGAGAAAAATATTTAGACTGAATGCAACCCCGTCGAACACACACACATTCTTTTGTCTAAATTACGGTAATAGTTCTGTTTATATATATTTTATATATGGGGCGTTATAAAGTGACTGTCAATCCCACTATTCGTTGGTAAAAGACTAGCTCAAGAGTTGGCGATGGGTGGTGATGACTAGCTGCCTTCCCTCTAGTCTTACACTGCTAAATTAGGGACGGCTAGCACAGATAGCCCTCGAGTAGCTTTGGCCGAAATTCAAAAAAAACAAAACAGAACAACTATATTTTATAACATTTCAACTGCCCTATATTTGTCATCTTCAGTGCCGAAAAGCCCTTTTACATAATACTGTGGCGTCTCAGGCCATATGGGATACAATATTTACGTCACCAGTTGTATGAACAATAAGTTATGAAATATAATTATTTTTATTATGAATTTTATTTTAGTCATTTGCAGATCGTTTCTTACGTGAGGACTAATAATAATTTTTATTTACAAAACTGATTTACCTTCTTTGAATTACTTTGACAATCATTTACAACAACTGGCGAGATTGTCTTATTTTAGAAGTTAGTTTGTAACTATTCGGGGAAGAGCATGTTCTGTGCGACTCCAAACTTCTAGCAACGAAACACTAAACTATCTAACTGTATTTGCAAAGCAAAATAAAAAAACAAAACTGGAAAGTTTATTTCAAGCTTATTTCACTGGTTAGTGTATTTCCAAGAGAATGTCATTAGTTTATATGTCAGTCCCAAAAACTTAGGCCTATATTTTTAAGTTGGTTCCATTTCTTTATATAGTTAGTTTATTAAAAATTAAAAAAATTAAAAAATTCGTCTTTCAGTGACCTGAACTACAAGTGTGTATATTTTTATATTTTAATAAAATTGTGTTGAGCATAGGACTTATTTATTGTAACTGTACATAAAACCTATACATTTAATCCAAACGTGATAAGTTGGAAAATAAATTTTCGTCTTTGGAAAGGTTTTGAGCTGTTTCCATCCCAATAATTATATGAGTGGTTCAGGATCGAAAATTAGAGTGTTTTCAAACATTAATAAGGAAATCATGATTTTTTTGTACAGTGATCCAAAAACCTATATTTTTGTTTTAGCCTGATTTTTTTCTCTTAATAATGGAGTGAAAAAAATTAATGTGTTTGGAGAGAGAAACCAGTGAAATATACAGCTGGTGAAACTGTTGAGAAAAGTATTATGGTTTTACATTTATTTATTAAAAGACTTTTGAAGCGAATTCGTTTGTGTTGGGCTCGGCATGGCAAGGTGATAAATGCGCTCGATTCGTAATCCGAGGGTCGCGGGTTCGAATTCCCGTCACACCAGACATGTTCGCCCTTTCAGCTGTAAGGACATTATAAGGTTGTAGTCAATCCCACTATGCGGTGGTAAAAGAGTAGCTCAAGAGTTGGCGGAGGGTGGTGGTGACTAGCTGCCTTCCCTCTAATCTTACACTGCAAAATTAGGGACGGCTAGAGCAGATAGCCCTCTTATAGCTTTGAGCGAAATTCTAAACAAACCAGTCGTTTGTGGATTACACGTAAATTAACACTTGCACTCGTTTGTCTACCGGTTGATCGTGAACCTCTTTAACGGATAAATCATTGCCAAATGCAAAGATATAAGAAATTACATGTTAATGTTATGAGGTTAACATGCAAAATGTTACCAGGATTTCTTATTGCCAGGTTTGAGGTTTGGTTCTTAGAAACTTTTATTTATATGCATCATATGTCAAAAATATCGACTGCAGAAGTTTTAGACAAAGCACATTAAACCTTTTATACACAAAGTAACCAAAATCACTCTTCAAACATAACAACAGTTGTGGACATGGAGATTAGGTGAACAGTCTGATGGTGTTACGAAATTTTAACAAATAGTTAAAAGCTGTGTTAAAAGTGCTGCCCAAGTGTAACAGCTTCATTGTTAAGATTGGTTACTCGCATGCTGTCTAAATGAGCCTGTTTTTTGAATTCTGCATTTCGCACAAATTCACTGACCATCAGGTTATAACACCATCACGGCTGAAGATGTTAGGGGATAGTAATTTTAACACGCGGAAATGAGTCTGTAGTACGCAGCCGCTGACACTTCTCTATCTGATGTGAATAATAGCATACATTTGTGAGTCGTTAGACAGTTTACAGGTAATCAGAACATTCTGATAACAATATAGTAGAACCATGACTAACATTGTACCATTATTTAGATTATTTGAGAACAGTTTGTTCTACTTTTTGTAGGGGAACATTCGCAACTTATGCTCTAGATTTTATAGGGGGTATTCAGTTTAATACTTTTTAAAATTTTGAACTCCTCAAAAGTGTAATAATCTACTTAAGCAAAACTTTTCACATTCCATTTCAAACTTAGATTTCTGTAACAACCTTCACTAGGGTTTGATTTCGGTCTTTTATGACTGAACTCCATATACCTTGTAATAGTTGTACTCAAAGAGTGAATTTGGTAAGTGTTGTTTTACTGTTTCACTTGTCAGTGTCTATACCTTTTACAGTTTGGGAACTTAATTTATACCAGATGCACTTGAGCAGGGCCCTCGAAAGTGTTCTCTTTCAAGAGTAAATAAAACAAATTAAGAGTGAGAAATATTTTTATTTTTGCTTTTCAAGTTCGTACGTCATGTTGTGTTGTAGCCTAGAAAATGCATAATTCTTCTCGTGATTCATGTCATGCGCATGTTTTGATGACGTCAAGTATCCCTTATGTGACGCCATTTTAGTGTCTGTTGACTGACTGATAGACAATAGTTCTTTACACTAGTGAGAGTGATGAAAACATATGACCCCTACAGCTAGCCATAGGCCCCTTTCGGGGAAATTCCTCAAGTATCTGAAGAACAAATGACCTTGAAGATGACCTTATTGATACTATCACAGGATGAGCCCACAACACCCAATCCATACATACCACTAACTGTTGTATCTCTACCTCTTCATCTTCATTCGAAATGTACTTTTCATAGTGGTATTCAAATAATATCGTTGACTGAAGAAATTTTAAGGGGGCACTTTATATTTGTGTAGCGTGTTTCATGTATTTTCTTTTTTCATATATCATGGAAGGACACTGTACAACGTATAATTGATACAAATGAGCATTCTGGTATAAAGTATAATTGATACAAATGAGCATTCTGGTATAAAGTATAATTAATACAAATTAGCATTCTGGTACAAAGTATAATTAATACAAATGAGCATTCTGGTACAAAGTATAATTGATACAAATGAGCATTCTGGTACAAAGTATAATTAATACAAATGAGCATTCTGGTATAAAGTATAATTAATACAAATGAGCATTCTGGTATAAAGTATAATTAATACAAATGAGCATTCTGGTACAAAGTATAATTAATACAAATGAGCATTCTGGTATAAAGTATAATTAATACAAATTAGCATTCTGGTATAAAGTATAATTAATACAAATGAGCATTCTGGTATAAAGTATAATTGATACAAATGAGCATTCTGGTACAAAGTATAATTAATACAAATGAGCATTCTGGTATAAAGTATAATTAATACAAATGAGCATTCTGGTATAAAGTATAATTAATACAAATGAGCATTCTGGTACAAAGTATAATTAATACAAATGAGCATTCTGGTACAAAGTATAATTAATACAAATGAGCATTCTGGTATAAAGTATAATTGATACAAATGAGCATTCTGGTACAAAGTATAATTAATACAAATGAGCATTCTGGTATAAAGTATAATTAATACAAATGAGCATTCTGGTATAAAGTATAATTAATACAAATGAGCATTCTGGTACAAAGTATAATTAATACAAATGAGCATTCTGGTATAAAGTATAATTAATACAAATTAGCATTCTGGTATAAAGTATAATTAATACAAATGAGCATTCTGGTACAAAGTATAATTAATACAAATGAGCACTCTGGCTCAAAGTATAACTGTTACAAGTTAGCACTCTGGTACAAAGTATAACGACCGTTACAAGGTTAGCACTGCACTACGTGTAATGACCGTTACAAGGTAACGGTGTAACAGCCGTTACTAGTTTAGCACTGTGAAAAGTATAACAACTTACAAATTAGATAATCTTAGGAAACCGTGGTGAAGCGAAACTGAGTTTTCAAAAAATTCATTACGACACTCGAGGACTAAGCTATTCTTTCTTGTCGAACGTCATAAATTCACAAATGGCCTTCAGTAATTTATTTTTTTCGTTTACACCTATTTCTCTGTGTAGACGACTTAAAAAACATTGTTGACCTATTTTGTTAAGCTGAAGTGCATTTTAAAAATGGGCAAACGTATATCGGCGTTTTTCTTTTAGGTCAGAAGCAAGGACGTGACAGCAATTTTATTTATGTGCCTAAAAAAAAAGGAGTCTGTTCAGAAAAGTCAGATATGGAGGTCAGACATTCACATGTTTATCGATTAAAATATTAATTTGTGAACATTAACTTCTGAGTGTTTGCGACCTTTATTGACAGTTGTGTATATGAATTGTGAATATTTAACCCTAATTGTGTGCAGAGCAGATGTTCTTGTCATTTGGTGATAAAAGTCGCTGGCTTTGAGCACACAGTGGAAAAGAACAAAGGTAATCACAATCAACCATTGTTTTGTCTTTCCAATCTGTATATCGTAATGAAAATATAACATTATAGGCTAAAGTAATGCAAAATAGTAAGTTAGGGTGGAAGCTTAAATAAGTGCAGTGTAACGTCCCTTTATACACAGTAAAGACAAAGTTCGACAGCATTAAACTTTTTATTTTATTTTTTTCTATTATCAAAGTACAATCCATAGCGTTACTTGCGAAATATAATTCTGTGGGAGACACGAGATGCTAAGACTTAAAACATCGCATTGTGTACCCAACTAAAGCTAAAGAAAACAAAACAATCGATTAAATTTAATTTAAGGAGAAGATGTATTTTACTGGTTCAAAACCGGTTACACATTGGTAATCAGAAGATTACTTTCTCAAGCTCAGCTTGAACCCCACGGTTATGACAATATATATATTTCAAACGTCGACTTCTCAAACTACGAACGTGTAATTACACTCATGGAATGAGATATAAAGTTTTAAACGGCCAACCATTTTTTTTTTTTTTTTTTTTTCCGAACAGAGAGGAAACTAGAAGTCTACTTCTTAGAACGATTCAGGGTTTGAAACGAGGAAAGAAGTACCGTAAAGCTGTTTTGTACCATGAAAGAGGTTACGGTACAATTGTGGGAAATGAAGTTTAAAAACCATTTCAAGTTTCCGTTGATTACACTTCTTTCGAGGATGAATGTTTTCCTTAACGTACTTTTAATTTCCAGTGTAAAACATTATTGTCTCAAAATACTCGAGAAAAGCAATTGTAATTATGGTCACATCTTCAGGAAATTTTGGAGAAATGGTTTCGTTTCAGAGATTTATTTGACATATTCGAAGCCCTGTTGTTTGCTAAAGTAAACTACAGCATGGCTGCATGAAATATTGGCCGCGGCATATCGGCTTGTAGAAAGCCTCCGAGTTTTTTGGGTTTTTTTTCACGTATAAACTTTCTGCACATAGCTACGCCATCTCTTGATCGATTTGAGATCTAATTACAATTTTGGACTCAAGTGGTCAAACCCTTTCGATCGATGTGCTTGATCATGCCCAGGGTCTCAGATTAATTTATTCTAAACTTGTCTAAAACAATTTTAATTGGAGGGTAGGCTAGTAGAGCTCCTGATGAAGGATAAAATCAAATTGGATATACGAGCGCCACGCGCTTAGTATTATTGGCGCACATAAATATAGATTATAAAAAAAGAAAAAAAAGGTACATAAATTTAATTTCGCTCAAAAGAATTTCAATTGCCGCAGCTACTGAGGATTCCCTCATTTTTCTGTCCACGAGAATTATATAGAGAGCGAAACACGTGCCAGTTTTCAATATGTTTGCACAGCAATCACCTGTTACGTAGATGCTGGTCGCGTCACGCAGTAATGAATGTCACAATTGCATTGCGCAAATATCGACGATAACTAGACAGTTTGTTTTTCTGTAGGTTATTATAGAAGATGGCCTGTTACGCAAGACTTCATTCATGTCTAAATGTGTTCATTTATTTGTGTATTTTCCTTTTCGAAGTATTTACTTTACGGATTACAAGTGTTTTTTTTACATTTGTAAATATGGGCCACGGACAACGAGATTCTCTATGTATACTTTTTTAACCCTTAGGACTCAGTATTTTTGCTGTAATATGTGGTTACGTAATGCATCAGTAATGTACGGATCTGTGTTTACATTTTCTGTGTCCATATGTCATCTCGAAAAAGGTATTTAGGTTTTAATCGTTTAATAAATACAAAAAAAAACATACAGTAATTACAGATTTTTTATATAACGCATACAGTGATCGTAGAGCGACTAGAGCTTTAAGAAAATGAATACACATTAACTTCTTAAAACTTGAGAGACACCATAGTTACTCGTTTTAAGAAAATGAATACACATTAACTTCTTAAAACTTGAGAGACACCATAGTTACTCGTTTTAAGAAAATGAATACACATTAACTTCTTAAAACTTGACAAACACCATAGTTTCTCGTTTTAAGAAAAAGAATACATATTAACTTCTTAAAACTTGACAAACACCATAGTTGCTCGTTTTAAGAAAAAGAATACACATTAACTTCTTAAAACTTGAGACACCATAGTTACTCGTTTTAAGAAAAAGAATACACATTAACTTCTTAAAACTTGAGAGACACCATAGTTACTCGTTTTAAGAAAAAGAATACACATTAACTTCTTAAAACTTGAGAGACACCATAGTTACTCGTTTTAAGAAAAAGAATACACATTAACTTCTTAAAACTTGAGAGACACCATAGTTACTCGTTTTAAGAAAATGAATACACATTAACTTCTTAAAACTTGAGAGACACCATAGTTGCTCGTTTTAAGAAAAAGAATACACATTAACTTCTTAAAACTTGAGAGACACCATAGTTGCTCGTTTTAAGAAAATGAATACACATTAACTTCTTAAAACTTGAGAGACACCATAGTTGCTCGTTTTAAGAAAAAGAATACACATTAACTTCTTAAAACTTGACAAACACCATAGTTGCTCGTTTTAAGAAAAAGAATACATATTAACTTCTTAAAACTTGACAAACACCATAGTTGCTCGTTTTAAGAAAAATAATACATATTAACTTCTTAAAACTTGAGAGACACCATAGTTGCTCGTTTTAAGAAAATGAATACACATTAACTTCTTAAAACTTGAGAGACACCATAGTTGCTCGTTTTAAGAAAAAGAATACACATTAACTTCTTAAAACTTGACAAACACCATAGTTGCTCGTTTTAAGAAAAAGAATACATATTAACTTCTTAAAACTTGACAAACACCATAGTTGCTCGTTTTAAGAAAAATAATACACATTAACTTCTTAAAACTTGAGAGACACCATAGTTACTCGTTTTAAGAAAATGAGTACACATTAACTTCTTAAAACTTGAGAGACACCATAGTTACTCGTTTTAAGAAAAAGAATACACATTAACTTCTTAAAACTTGAGAGACACCATAGTTACTCGTTTTAAGAAAAAGAATACACATTAACTTCTTAAAACTTGAGAGACACCATAGTTACTCGTTTTAAGAAAATGAATACACATTAACTTCTTAAAACTTGAGAGACACCATAGTTGCTCGTTTTAAGAAAAAGAATACACATTAACTTCTTAAAACTTGAGAGACACCATAGTTGCTCGTTTTAAGAAAATGAATACACATTAACTTCTTAAAACTTGAGAGACACCATAGTTGCTCGTTTTAAGAAAAAGAATACACATTAACTTCTTAAAACTTGACAAACACCATAGTTGCTCGTTTTAAGAAAAAGAATACATATTAACTTCTTAAAACTTGACAAACACCATAGTTGCTCGTTTTAAGAAAAATAATACATATTAACTTCTTAAAACTTGACAAACACCATAGTTGCGGTACGACTAATATATCAACTGTATCAATATATATATTGAATGTAAGACCTGTTTTCTTTGTTCCATTTATTAAACAATTACTATCTCAGTGCTGTTTCTAAATGACTTTGAAATCGACCCCAAGCGACCAAAGTCTTAATGTATAAGTATTACCACGCCCTTTATAGCATAATTTTAAAACGGTATATGGTTATATAGTAAACTCGAGACTATTATCAGAAGGGAAACAACAAAATGATTATTATTGTTTCAATTGACAGCAGAAGTAACTTGTAGTGTTCCCCTTAATAAAATCTGTGAATATCAAACATATTTGAAAAAATGTAACAATACGAAAACAAGGATAAGCCACTTGATGATACAAATACTGCAGAAACATGCAGAAAAACATTCAGAGATTCTGTGTTCTTTATTCCCATGGAAGCTCTACTTCATTCGTTTACGCGTATCTCAAATAGATAATCACATTTTCTCAATCCCAAGAAAAATTTAAAAGAATCCTGATTTATCTAGCCTCAATTGGTTTAGGACCCATTTTCCTGCAAAGTTAAAACGGGAGATTGCGGATATAAGCTTTGAAGCAAGTTTTCCTGAAAACGTTTTAATCCTCGTAAGTTTACGAATCTGTGAAGGACAAAAGAGAATGTCATGTCAACCACAAAAGTACTTGTGAGATTTAACATCGAGAAACTGTTAGACCAAGTAATTCGAAAAACGTGTACGTGTTTATATAGAGATGTTTATACCTCCAGTTTCACATGGCGGAACAAAAACACGTTTATTTTTCCTTGTTTCGTTCTAAACGTTGCGGTAAAGTTTGAGATGCCTGGATGAAGCTGAGCCCATTTAGGTTTCTTCTAAATTCTAATATCGAGTTAAACTTACAACCAGTAGTATGTGACACAAGCCTTGCCCAAAACGTCAGTGTAGTCGCTATAGTTAACCGTATTGGGCTTTAGTATTTCAGAAATATTCAACTGTACGCGTTTTTTTTTTTTTTTTTTTTTCCATAAATACGTTTCTTACTTATTAACGAACTTTCTTTTCCTGGTCAATATTTTAGTGGCGTTATTGACCAACGAACTGAACATATCCGCGATCGATTATCGATACATTCTACTCTTATATATTCTCACAAAACTCCTAAGTAGGAAAAAAAAAAACCAGTTATGTCGACAATGACTGTGTGACTGATACTACAGAACGATCAAAGTACTGAAAGCAATTTTGATCAACCACGACGGAAAAACCGCTTAGTAAATTTAGCCTCTTGAAGGATAGACACGCGAGGTTGTCGTTGTACTTGCATAATACTCTTTTTCTTCTTTGTCCTTTTACTTCGGATCTGTAGGATGACCGTGTAATTTTTTAGAAGAGCACGTACGATTGGATTTGGCTTTTCGTGAAAAATCGAATGTCGCTTGGGGGGAGGGAGTCACCTCATTTAACCACTCCTACCACTATACAGTAGTATGTTTTCTGTCAATCACACTGTTAATGCACACTCAAATGACGTCATATAAGTGACACTTGACTTTGCAGTGTGTACCGTCGTTAAGTGTCCCTAGTTCGTATTTTCTCAAGACGGAATTCGAAATTTTAAGATAATCGATTGATACAACCTATAGAACACTTATGTTTCAAATACTGTAAGAGACTAATGTACGTTATATTAAAACGATTTTAGATTTGTGAATCAAGTCACGTAATAACCGCAGTTAATATAGAGTCGCAATAGAACAACGGGCTGCGTCAGACTACATTATAACATTGTTTGCAATTAGGTTTGTTTGCTTTTTCTTTTTTTTGAATTTCGCGCAAAGCTACACGAGGTCTATCTGCTTTAGCCGTCCCTATCCATTTCTTCCCTTTTAGGGTAACATAGAATTACCTAAGCAAAGCTTATGGTAAGATTTAACTCGTACGGTATATAGTTTTTTCAGATATCCATTAATTAAGATGCATGCACCAACGATAAAATATTTATTTAACCTTAACAATCAAGAGTATGGGCCGAACATGGACTATAAAATGTCTGTCAAAATTCACCAAATACTTCAAAATAATTAAACTAATAATTATATATGAAGTTGACCAATAACCGAATGTTTAAGATAAACAACTAATGCCTGAACACGTTTAGTTAGTCTTAACTAATCGTATATGATTAAACAGCCTGAAATATCCACGGCTCCGTTGCGGGATTTTAAGATCTTCGTGATTCACAGAGGTCTCGGTATACCAGTCAAGCGTCTCCTTTATCTCAGTTAGCAGAAATACCCGCCCTTCAAGCAAGTATAATAGGTAGTTCCTGCGGAAGGGTATTAGGTTTGCGACCTTTTCTGGAATCTAACAGTTCTACCACTATTTACTCATATTTGATATTCAGTTATGTTCGCCATTCATGAGCACAAGGTTTTTATTGAAACTTTAATTTCAAAATGCCCTACCATCACAGCATTACATCACAGAGTACATTTAAGTGAAACCTACCAGGTTCTTTCAGTCTATATTGTCAGGTCTGATCGTTTTCTAACAACCGTGCATACTAACTATAAGCCTGCAGCGTAATATCCATGGTAAATAACTCCATTGTAATACCGCCATATATAAGGCATACCACATAAGGCATAAGTCATCTAGTGTATGAAAACATCGATTTCCCAGCACCCAGCTGAACAGTATGGAAATTCATAAGCGTTCTTTCTGGCGACCTGACCGGTATGTCTCAGTATAGAATAGTATGGATACCCGTTTATTTCTCCAGCTACTTGAAATTATCTCAACAGGTGGAGATCCTTCTTGATTATGATCATACTGTTGTCTGGAGCGTGACGATGGCTTTTACTGCTGATCGTGTTTTAGGTTTGTTTTTTTTAACCTCGGATGAGTACGACTTGTTTCAATTTTCTGTCGAGGTCGTGCTGGTTCAAGGTGGTTCCTTTATTTACGTCATTCACTACAAGAGGTAATCTTGTTTGGAAATTTCCAAATCCTAAAGCTCAATACATTTTTATGATCAGAGTGCATAAATATATTACAATAGAAATGACCGTTAGAAGCCTTTCCCCAAAAGCCATAGTCTACCTAATGACAGGGACCCGTCATGGACAGGTGGGTTAAGGCGTGCTACTTGTAATCTGAGGGTCGCGGGTTTGCATACCCGTCGCAGCAAACATGCTCGCCCCTTTTAGCCGAGGGGGCGTTATAATGTGCGGTCAATCCCACTATTCGTTGGTAAAAGAGTAGCCTAAGAGTTGTCGGTGGGTGGTGATGACTAGCTGCCTTTCCTCTACTCTCACACTGCTAAATTAGGGACGGCTAGCGCAGACAGCCCTCGTGTAGCTTTGCGCAAAATTCAAAAACAAAAAAACAATTTTAATATGTTCATTTAGAATGCTAGAAAATATTTTCACAGACAAGAGAATGCTTATAAATTGTATCAAAAGCTACAGTAATAGAAAATTTAAGTCGCAACTTGGATAAATGTTAATTATTTTTGAACTACAAAAATCTGTATCCGTAACACCTTTACGTGGAAGTTTAGGTTATCAACCTCTTTATTTATTTATTGTTTTAGAAACTTGGTTTTCCTACGCAATACTTAAAACACGATTTCGTCGAAAGTGACAAAATTAAAGCTGATTTTTGTTCCCCTCCCCTGCAAGGCAAGCATGACCGGTCATGACGAACTTGAGATACGTAATCGGGCATACAATTTATATATATATATGTAGACAATGCAAAGTAATGGTCGTTTGAAATGGTATTTATCCTCAGGCTTGATGGAACTAAAATTGTTCGCTGGTGTCCTGCTTCGTTGGTTTGTCGTAGAATAGAAGAGAAATTAACCTTGAAATGTCCTAAAACACCGACACTTGTGACACTTGGCACTGATTCGAAGTCGATTTGTTTTGTCGTCAGTGACATTTCTGTTGTTTTTGTTTTGTTTTTTTGTCTGTTGCTGTTATTTTTGAAAATAATTCTTGTATTTGTTTTCAGTGTTCTTGGAGTGTTATTGAACATTTTTGTTCAGGAGCGGGGACGTCTGTTTATTAAAACAAATTTAATGCTTCTTCAATTTTTGTGAATCGTAATATTAAAATTTTCCCTTTTCTTATTACTCAGAATATTTCATTCGACTTGTAATAATGTTCAGTTCAGTTCCCTCGACTTGTAATAATGTTCAGTTCAGTTCCCTCGACTTGTAATAATGTTCAGTTCCCCCCCTTCTATTCGGATTTTGTTTTGCTTTTATTGTTATATAAACCATACTTTCTTATATGTTTAGTAACATATCTCTATAAATAGTTTCACGTACGATCTAACGTCAGAAAAAAAAAAAAAAACATTAGCCAATCAAATCAATAATAAAGCAATTTTTTTCTGTTTCGGCTTGGTCATGAAACCATAATAAATAAATAAATAAATAAATATGTAACAAGAGAATGAAAATATAATTACCTTTGCGAATTATGCAGTGGTTTTTTTTTTTTCCTTTTAAGTAGGCGCAGTTGGGCAAAATAAACAGAATCCCTTATCTCGAAGTAGGTCCGAGACAGAGGCGGAAGTGCAGTCTATCAGTGAGACAGGATGCGAATCAACCCAGTTGGAATTGAATGGAAATAGTTCGTTTTGTTCCATTTCACGAGGCATTTGTTACAAAACTGTTTGAGGTTACTTACTTTTGTTCTGATATTCCTTTAAACTAATATTTAAAAAAAAAAAACGCTGGCTTGACGAGTTACAAAGCTGAAGTTTTGGTATCGATTTTCGGTGTGGACAGAATAAAGTAATGTCATTGTGGAACAGAACCAATGTGTTTTGGTGTTATATATATATTGTGTATAATGTGGAAATGAAAATAATTATGGACGTTGGCGGAAAATGGGATGGAAAAGTAAATATTGTAGGAATGTCGCTCCTTTGTCACGTGAGAATTAACTTCACTGGATTCCAGTTACGTGTTAATAGCTTAGTTTCATTGGTTTAACAAGCAAGCATTTGGAAAGTACCACTCTAGTATAAAGTGTATGAAAATACAAGTATTACGCTTTCATTAGATCTGTAACGGCAAGTGTGTAAATTAAAACTTTTTGGCTCTCCAAGGATGCATAAACATTTTCATCACTACGAAGCTGTATGAAAAATCGTAAAAGGTAATTGAAACTGGCAGTTATAACAGA
Source organism: Tachypleus tridentatus (assembly GCF_004210375.1). NCBI lineage: Eukaryota > Metazoa > Arthropoda > Merostomata > Xiphosura > Limulidae > Tachypleus > Tachypleus tridentatus. The sequence goes on along the minus strand of NC_134828.1, from coordinate 30,440,192 downwards.
AGCTTTTGTACGAAACCGAAACTCCAAAAGTATGAAGGGATTCTACAGTCGAGCTACACACAGCTCTTGTAAGCAACTTTGTTGTAAACACAGATGTGAATATTAGTCCGAGAACATTAAAGTGCACATTAGCACAGAGGTCTCAATGGATGTGTAAATGCTAGAAAATCGCTGTTTGAATAAGGGTAACTATACCAAAAAGTTGAACCCCTCAGTGTGGATTCCTGTACGTCGTGAGGGGACATCCCATGGAAGGTTCTGTTCTTTCAGTTTACCTCCTCTGGGATTTAAATATCCACCCACGTGTTTGCCGTGCGTGGTGACCTGTGAAGAGGACGAGAGGTTTCTGGTGGTTGAGGGGTCCAACCGTAACTCACCGCTTTGGCCTTGAATTCCTGTAAACGGACGGCTTTGGGGTGGCCCCCTAGGGTCAATCGGCTGGTCTACTTGGGCTAGGGTCAACCAAGTACCAGTGTTGGGTGTTTTTCAACAGGTATTGGGGACATTATATCTGACGCTGGTGTTTGGGTATAGTGCTCACGAAACCCTGGCGTTGCTGCAGTGTCCTTGTTTGGCATTGTAGTGCGTCAATTTGCAGGGCTCTATAGTGGGTGGGTGGGAAGCACCGAAATATTCATTTTTTTTTTATTATGGATCCTCCAAATGAAAACGGCCCGGCATGGCCAAGCGCGTTAAGGCGTGCGACTCGTAATCTGAGGGTCGCGGGTTCACATCCGCGTCGCGCCAAACATGCTCGCCCTCCCAGCCGTGGGGGCATTATAATGTGACGGTCAATCCCACTATTTGTTGGTAAAAGAGTAGCCCAAGAGTTGGCGGTGGGTGGTGATGACTAGCTGCCTTCCCTCTAGTCTTACACTGCTAAATTAGGGACGGCTAGCACAGATAGCCCTCGAGTAGCTTTGTGCGAAATTCCAAAACAAACAAACAAACCAAATGAAAACTTAAATAAAATAGTGAAAAAACAATCCATAGGTAAACGACCACGTCTTGAAGATTGAGCAGCAATCTTCAGCATCTCTAACTCCTGTTGTACCTCGTTTTTTCATTACATTATTTCAGACAACCTTTAAGGCAGATATTCCCCTTTTTCATTCAGAAGGGAGGGACTTGCTGGCTCTCCAAAGTCAGTAAAGAAGCTTCACTCTGGTGACATATTGATGGAAGTATCCACATCTCAACACAGTGAACTCTTGCATTCAAAGGCGATTGGGGATATTCCTATTGAGGTTACACTTCATTCTGCTTTGAATTCATCAAGAAGAGTTATTGTTGAGAAGGATTTGAAGAACATTTCCGAGTCAGAGATTCTCGCTGGTCTCTCTACTCAAGGAGTTTCTGCAGTGAGGCGTATCTCCACTCACAAAGATGGAATTACGATGCCGACCAATATCCTTGTTCTGACATTTACATCACTACGTCCACATGCCACCATTAAGGTAAGTTATCTTAATTGCAGGGTACGGCAATATATTCCAAACCCCCTCGTGTTTCCAGTGTCAGCGGTTCAGTCACTCGAAGACGTCATGTCGTGGTTCCTTGACGTGTGCTCGTTGCGGTGGCAAGGACCACGATGCCTACGAGTGTGAAACGGACCTTCATTGCGTCAGTTGCAATGACACTCACCCGTCCTACTTTCATTCTTGCCCTAAATACTTGGAAGAAAAAGAGGTGCAGCGTTTGAAAATGATTCAAAACATTACTTACCCTGAGGCTCGAAAGTTGCTGTCCACCACTTCACCTCAGACGTGTGCTGCTGCACTTTGTTCCACTACTACAGTGGGAGTGCAGAAAGATCTATCTGTGCCTACAAAAGAACCGTTTTCAAAAAAATCAAAAATCTTTGGACCTTCATGGTTAAAAAAAAGTTGATGAATCAACTTCAACACCCATCTCTATCCCTTATGTACATTCCAGCAAATCCCAAGATCCACTTCCTGGATTCTGGGTTCGAATATTTCTCGAGTACATCTTCTCCCATCCCAAGATGCAAAACGATCATTCTTTTACGTCCTCAGTTGCTGGAATCCTCTTCCAATGACAAAGACCTATGCAATCGACCTAATGGAGGTCGACAGACCTCTCTTGAATAAAGAAAATAAAGACGTGGTCTTAAACAGAAGGGTTCTCCACCCAATTCGCCTACACATAAATAAATATGGCCACTTTGATACATTTGAACTGTCGAGGTTTACCTTCTAATCTGGATGACATCAAAGCATTGATTGTTTCCTACCATCCTGTATGTCTTTCCTTACAGGAAACATTCCTGAAACCTGCTAATATAGTCACCTTTTGGCAGTCTTCTTTGTACAGAAGTGACAAGTTGTGTGATGGACGAGTGCATGGAGGCGAAGCACTATTGGTTGACCAGCATGTGCCCACCCTGTCGTTGCCACTTGACACACCCTTGGAAGCCATAGCCATCCGTGTTTCCTTAGGTTGTACCATCACTGTTTGTTCTCTCTAACTGCTGCCTGGAGAGACCTATGATCAATCAGACTTTGATGCTCGTATTAAACAGTTGCCGTCTCCCTTTTTTAATCCTGGGGACTTTAATGAATATTGTCTCCTCTGGGAAATTGCTGATATTGATGGAAGGGGGTCGCTCTATAGAGCTTATGCTCTCTGATTACAACCTTTCTCTTTTCAATAGCGGTTCTTCTACTTATTTTCACGCACCTAGTCAGTCCTTTACTGCTACTGATCTTTCAATTTGCTCCCCTTCTCTATTCTCTCACTTTTCATGGATGGTTGACAATAATCCACGAGGCAGGGATCATTTTCCTATAATTTTGAGAAAGAATGGCCGTGGTCCGTGCCACCCGACCCGCGTGACCCGGTGGAAGCTGAATCAAGCAAACTAGCCTTCTTTCACTGCTCTCACAGAATTTGATCCTGCCATTGTCTGCAAGCCATCAGTAGACGACTGTATGGCATTAATAACTGACTGTATTATACAGGCAGCTACTCAATGTATTTCTAAAACCTCAACACGTTTTCCACGATATCCTCATCTGTGGTGGAATTCTGCCTGCCATATGGAAGGCTCAAAAACAGGCCTGGGATGCTTTTCATAGGTATCCCACACTCACACTGCATCACTTGCCAGCAGACCCATGCACATGCTCGGTGGGTAAGACGTCAAAACCAGAAGGAATGTTGGATTAAGTTTACAACCAGCATATCTTCTACCACCAATTCCAAAGTCATATGGGACAAGATTCGAAAGGTCAGTGGGCAGTATAATTTTGTCTCCCTCTTGATCCTGCTCTTTGATGGCCAGCAAGTAACTGATACCCAGAACATCGCTGATACTCTAGGTGAAAGCTTTTGCCAGTTATTTAGTACTTCTGCTTCTTCCTCCACTTTCTTAGTCATCAAGACTCGGGCAGAGCCATCACCTCTTTCCTATCAAGCTGATTGTCTCCGTGACTATAATCGTCCCTTTACACTGGTGGAACTCAAACTGGCCCTTCATCAATCTGGCAGTACATAATTCAGACCTGACGATGTTCACTATGAAATGCTGTGCCATCTATCTTTTGCTATTCTTCTGATTGGTTTTAACTGGATCTGGTAGGAGAATGTTTTTCCTGATGCCTGGCACGAGGCTATTGTCCTACCTTTCTCTAAGCCTGGGAAGGATCCCAAGATTCTTTCAAACGACTGTCCAGTTGCTTTGACGAGCTGTCTCTGTAAGATCTTAGAGATGATGGTTAATGCTCGTCTTGTTTGGTTCCTAGAATCAAACAACCTCCTCTCGCCCACCCAGTGTGAGTTCCAACGACAGTGTTTTCCATGGACGACTTGATTTGATTTCAAACATTAATCAGAGTAGCTTTTTTGAAATGACAACATATTGTATGAATATTCTTTGACATTGAGAAAGCTTATGATACAACATGGAGGTATGGCATTTATATATGGGTTTTGTGGTCATTTGCCCATTTTTATTAAAAGTTTTTCAATTGACAGACGATTCCAAGTTTGTGTGGGTTCGACACTTTTCTGTTGTTTTCTGGATGAATTTGGATTCCCTCGGGGCTGTGTTTTGAGTGTCACACTTTTCAGTATAAAGATTAATGCCATCATTGAACAACTCCCTCTTAGCGATGCAAATGGGCTGTATGTCAATGACGTTCACATCTCATGTCAGTCGTCAAACATGAGGTATATTGAGTGGCTTGCCGACTGCTTTTAATCGTTTACTGAGGTGGACCACAGCAAACGGCTTTAACTTCTCTCTCTCTCTCTCTCTCTCTAAAACCGTTTGCATGCACTTTTGCTGCCAATGGGATATCCACCCTGATCCTGAACTCTGTATTGGTGAAGTTGTGCTACCCGTGGTCCCTGAGACAAAGTTCTTGGAGTTTATCTTTGACCGTAAGCTAACATTTATACCACCCATCAAGCAGCTACGAGTCAAATGAACAAGAGCAGTGAAGATCTTCAATGTCCTCTCTTCCACCACTTGGAGAGCGGATCGATGTTCTATGCTAAAGATATATCGTGCTCTTATTCAATCAAAACTAGAATATGGGTCACTGGTCTATGGCTCTGCCAGGACATCGGCCTTGAAGATGCAGGACTCCATTCATCATTAGGGACTTCGGCTCTGCATTGAGGCTTTCTGAAATTCTCCAGTTCAGAGCTTCTACACAGTCTCATGAACCTCCACTACACCTCCATCGTTTACAACTGTCTTTACTGCATGCTTCAAAACTTCTATCTTTGCCACAGCATCCCACCTAGGGTTGTGTTTTCCTTCCTCGGTGGGCCATACGTTTTTAAAACAGACAATCTGCCATTGCTCCTTTTGGCCTTCGTATTCAGGCGCAGTTGGATGAATTGGATCCGTCCTTGGATAACATTGCTGTATCCATTGGTCAACCCATCCCACCATGGCTTCTTACAGTCCCTAGTTCTTTAAGTCATCTGAGAAAAGCAGACACTTCGGATTAGAAATACTGTCTGTTATTTGCTGAACATCTTTCAAACCATCCTTCCATTCCTATTTATACAGATGGTTTGAAATCATCTGACTGTGTGGGCTCTACCACGGTTTGTTGTGGTTCGGTGGCTGCTAACAGACGCCCTTCTACATTTTCTGTGTTTACTACTGAACTGTGCACCATTTCTCTTGCCCTGGATCAGATAGAAGCTAAGCAGTACTCCAACTGCACTATTTATAGTTTTATACTGACTCACTTAGTTCTCTACTGGTCACGTTTGTTCCCACCCTGTTCTCGCTGATATTCAAAACTGACTGGCACATTTCTCTTTAATGTCTACTTCTATCCAGTTTTTCTGGATTCCAGGCCACGTTGGTAATCGCGGGAACTGGCTCATCAACACCGCAGCTAAATCTTTCTGCTCTGGCACTAACACTACTGTGCCTGTTCCATACATAGACTGTGGTTCGGTATTAAAGGCTCGGCTCCGTGCCAGTATGCAGTCGACTTAGAGTGAGCAACGTGAAAACAAGCTTTTCCAAATAAAACCGTCTATTGAACTATGGCTGTCTTGTTTCCTTAAGGATCGGAAAGACGTTATCTGAACTAGACTACGAATTGGTCAGTTTTTAACTCATCGTTTCTTTCATGTGGGACTGATGCACCATTGTGTTGTCTGTGTAACGCTCAGGTCACAATAAGCCACATTTTATAGTCTTGCCGTCGTTACGACTCAACGACAGCACCATTTTAAACAAGTTTTGTCCCACGATTTATCCATAACGTTACAGTTTTATTGGCGATGGTGACACTACCCACCTTGGAAATGGTTTTAGTTTTTTAAAGGCTAAGAACCTTTTTAATGCTATTTAAGTTTTTAATTTATACATTAGACCTTTTTAAATGTGATTTCTTTTTTAAGAATTAAAGTACATCTAGTTTGATTTGAAATTAGAAAATGGCCATAACGTCAAATAATTCAAAACCAGGACTAGAAAGGTCAACTTCAGGTGACTGACGGTGGTTTTTGAACTTATCTATTAATCTTCCTGGTGAGTTATGATAATTACAATTATGCTAGAAAATCCTTTACAACTTGTATCACTGTAGTTCTTCTCTTAACGTTGAAGACTAGATGTAAACATTGGTTTTATGCTATTTATGGTTTGTTTTTTAACTTTGTTTTACCTTCATTTCCTTTTATGAACTTTACTACATTTACTTTACTTTTACCTTTTTACCGGACGTTTGGCGCAGATAGCCTAGCTGCTTTTTGCAATAAAACACTAAATCAACCAACCAACCAACCAACTGACGGTGGTTATTGTACTTACCTGTTAGTCTTCGTGGCGAGTTATGATAATTAATTACAATTACGCTATAGAAAGTCCTTTACAACTTGTATTACTGTAGTTTTTCTCTTGACGTTGTAGACTAGATGTAAACATTGGTTTTATGCTATATATGGTTTGTTTTTTTTTAACTTTGCTTTCTCTTAATTTCGTTTTATAAATTATAATAATTTTACTTGAATTTAGCTTGCTACTGGATGTTTGGCGCAGATAGTCTTGCTTTACGCCATAAAACGCCAAACCAACCAACTGAAAAGTTGAAGTGGACCACAAACAGTTAGATGAGAAAAGATGGAGATATGTGCTCTTTACTGGCGAATTTAAGTTCCAATAGTTCGGCCATTTACAGTGTCATAAATTATACTTTTAGAGAAAAAAAATGCCTTTAAAAACTTTAGTAATAATTGACGAGCCATGGTAATAATTTATTAACTTGGCTAATTATTATCAGATATTTTAGAGGTGTTACCCCCTCAAATAAAACTAATTTATTTTATCAACTTCGCGTTTCTCTACTTATTCATACTGTCAACTGTACTTCAGCCAACAGTGTCGGCAAACTAATCAAAATTGATGGCACCCTGACTGCTGATGAGTACAAACAAGTTTTATCAATTATGCCATTCATTCCTGCAAAAACACGACTCATAGGACGATCATACAACAAAAATCATCTGAAGCAAACGGGGTAGAACATTATGATAGAAGCACGTGGAGAAATGTTTTGGTATTGCATGGTAGTCATGAAATTATTTTACACAGAGTGCTGGTTGGTCATGTTTTAGAGATATGGATTTCTAAGCTAGTGAATTCAAATATCTGTTACCACAAAATATTTCGCGCATATTAAATTGTGTGTGCGCTCTAAAAGTAATAGTCGATCCATTAGTGTGGGTGGTAGGATGCTATTCCTCTGGTCAGAAGCTCAAAATTAGAGACGGGAGGGAAGCTTTAGAAACTTTTCTATAAACACAACTCAGTTCGTAATTTTCATTTTGTAAGTTTATAAATATAATGAATTTATATCTTATTTATTTGTCATAATCATCTATTTCATTAAGGTTAGTACATCTTACACATTTTGTATCATAAAATAAATTAGTAATTGAAAACAGGTACATGAGCTGTTTTATTCGTGTGCGTGTGCAAACCCAATAGACTAAGACTGTAGTGTTTAATTTTTATTATGTAACATTGATTCATGGCACGTGCGAGCGAGACCTTGCGTTTAACTAATTTAAGTGTACGCCTGTAATTAGTATTAAATCCCTAACATAAGTTGCTGAGGTGGGCTAGATAATTAAAAAAACGAGAAATGAGGGAGCTACATCTTATGGGCATGCGTTTAATATTCAGGAAATGAACCACCTTTAATAGAAAGTTTAGTTCGCCGGGTTCGTTCGTGGGTGACAGGGCAGAGGTCGCTAATGCAAATTTTTGAGGCAGTTTCAGCCCTCGCATTTCTTTCTATTTCCATGCGGATAGAGTTCAATAATCAATGTTTATTGAGCTAAAATGTTAATTCTGTCCAGACGTTTAGTACTTGGGCGCGTTAAAGTAAATTGGATCTTAAAAGTGTACAGTCCAACCGATAACTACACCCATGTACTATTTAAGTTAATGTTGATAAGGTAATAAGACGTTGGGTGTCGGAAAAGCAATATAATACTATAGCGAAGAGGCGACAATGTTACTGAATTTATAGAAGTTTAATATGGGCCAGTGGGTTTACAGACCTTACGAGGCCTTTAAAGTCTCTTGTTGCATTTCTTCCGTCACGAAACCCCAACCCATAACCCACCCTTAAAGACTAGAAGACAACGACGAAGTTCTTAACAATATTATTTTGATAAAGCTGGGTATAAATATTCAAAAATATGTTGAATATTAATTGACGGGTGATATTCTCTCGAACAGGTTAACGTTCAATGACTGAAAAACAAAAGTCCTTCATTTTTATCTTTTTGAGCTCAATGAAACAATTTTAAATCGACCGATGTGCATATTGTTTCTACTTACTGTTTAAGAACTGAAATAATGATTTAAGGTTTTTCCACGAAAAGCAAAATTCATATAACGATTATTATTTTCTAACACTACCCGTTTTACCACCTGTTGTTGGATTATTCTTAGCTTTTTATATATTTTTATTATATTCGATAGAGGAAGAACTGATTATCCTAATTCAAGGATCGGAACGGGATATTATACTGAAACGTTGTAGAATGGACGGCAACTGCCTGTTGTGGAGGCACAAGTGAAGAAGACGACGTTTCGAAAGTTTTTCGTCTTCAGGTCAGACATAAGGCTTTCGAAACGTCGTTCTCTACAGTTGTGTCTCCACAGGAGGCAGTTGCCGTCTATTTCACAAAGTTTCATCATGAATACTCTGACCAAACAATCTATCAAAGGATATTGTACTATTGTTTATTTTTTGTGTATCGATATTTGTATTATACCTGTTTTATGACTCTCATAAACACCATAGAACAATTAGATTTCTATGTAAGAAGACAATTTAGTATGTATATTACTTCCAACCTTCACCGGCAACAAGTTAGTGAAATATACTAGACTCAGGTTTATGGAAATCGTTTATATGAATCTGGGTTTCATGTATAATTTCCAAATTGTTAGTGATAGTCCTCGTTTCAAAAGATATTTCCTAGATGGAAAGAATATACGTTAGTGATGTTAAATATCTTCCCTCTGATTATTGTAGATGATTTAGTTTATAACAAACTTTTCCGCGTCCTCTATTAGGAAATTGGTCTTCAAGAAATGAACAATTTTACGTAATGGGAACCAGTTTTATCAGGTTAGATAATGTATATTAGAACCTCATCTGAAATACTCCTATAAATACAACATACTTATTCAATATTATAGATCCCAGCAATTCCTTTTTTAGACGTCTGTTGTCACTGCTTCTTTGCACTTATAATGAAGTAGTAAAAAGCCAGTAACATAATTCCCAATACCAGTCCAAAAGCTCTCAAATGGTCCTAATTGGAGTGTTATATGAAAATAAGTCTTACGTTGTATGTTAATGATCATATCAGAATCGATAAAAAGTAGTAAACTCACATTTCACATGTCCATCTAAAACTAAGTCATTTTGATGGACAATCTCGCCAGTATAACCATTACGAAGAATTTTAGTCAGTGTGCATCGTTATTGTTGGTTGTTGTTTTTTAGAGGCTTCGATATTTCACACCCCTGATAAAGAACCAACGCTGTTTTGTTTACAAAGCACTTGTGGATATGTTGTTTGAGCTGCTCTTGACTCGTCACATTCAACCTATATGAGTGCGTGTTATGAGTTGTCCTTTTCTCACCACAGTCAAATTATATTTCAATAGCTTTACTGAAATAAATACTCACCTCATTCACCATACATAAAATAACCATTACTGCAAAGTCCCGTTCTTATTTCTCCATTTGTCCTGGTCGGATGTCACTAACAAGGAGTTGGATCCTCCGAAACAATTCTCAGTTGAGGTAATCAAGTTCACCTTCGTTTATTTTTATTTTTTACGTTTTGACGATTATAATTTCAGTGATTGCACACTTATCTTGTTAAGAGCTGGTTTTCTTGTCTTTATGACACAAGATTCTTGTATTCTAAGGTAGAGATATTCCCAGGAACAAAGGATAACGTGAGTAAAACTAGTTAAGCACAGCATCATGTTCGTTTAGACAACGGTTAGAAGTAAATAGTGCTGGCGTTCTAGGCTTTAGTACCACAGTGTTCTTTTATTCATAGAAGTTGTTGTTTTTTTTTAATCTTAAGTTATATCTTGTACAATTGCATTCGTAGGTCAGAACGAAAATTGGTTGTTTTATTTAAAGGTTCATTATATTAGTTATGATATTGAGTCAGTGTCTGCCTTCCCTGTCTGCCGTCGGATCGCATCCCTTCTAATTTACATGGACTTGCACGCATTATTTCAAATAGCTTCGACTTTATTTAGAAGTTGAGTCCCATAACCCAGAGGTACCGCTGAGAATAGCGACCCCGACCCTTGCCTCAGTTCTACTTAACAGTACTCAGAATCCCCAGTCGGTGTCTTAAAATTAGATATTGTACTGAAACGCCGAAAATTTCCGCACCTATGGGTTAAAGCCTCGAATAATTTAAACACCTAGCGACGCCTCTGTTTTATTTAACACTCCTACGAAAAGTGGGGCCTAATAGGCCCCAGAGCAACTTGAAAGGTTATTAATATTAGGCTAATAAATTTGTATTTAAATGAAATTGCCATTTCATTTGATTTCATTTAATTTGGTCTTTAAATATTATTTAAAGATCATTAAATATGATCTGATTTCATTTAATCAAATGAAATGGCAATTTCATTTAAATACAAATTTATTAGCCTAATATTAATAACCTTTCAAGTTGCTCTGGGGCCTATTAGGCCCCACTTTTCGTAGGAGTGTTAATTTAGTGATTGTGTTGTTCAAAGCTTTTATGTCATCCTTACATAATGACGAAACGAAATACAAACTGGTCATCATGTTTCTGTACTTCTGATATTCGTAATTTAATGACGAGGTAAAAATGTGTCAGTACATATGATTTGCCATGGTGACCGGCAAATATTTTAAGTTTAAACTTTGTATTTCTGCACGTCAAAGCTTTATGATCCATGTTTAAGGTAATTAAAAGCTTACGTACATAAGAGTGCTATTCTCTGTGTAATAATTGTTTTGAATTTCGCACAAAGCTACTCGAGGGCTATCTGTTCTCTGTGCCATACGTGATTGTGATACAAGCTAGAGTAACTGGGGTGTTTGTTAACAGGGTGATATTTATTTTTCTTCATGTTACCTATTTATCTGGTCATTTTCTGTAACTTTTCGTGAAATCTTGTCTATCTTTTCTATCGGGAAAATTTTTCATTGTTTATTTGATCAATACAACAATTAACCAAAATTAGGTTTATAATGCTTACGTCATTGTTTTCGTTAGTAGTTTCAATGGCAATGTATCACTGAGTTACAGCTTATATAATATTGTTTTCTTAAAACTCGTCTTGAATGGATAACCATGCTTGCTAATTATCCACTTAGATATTTACTTGTTCCATTATTTATCATCTATTGATTGACGTTTATCATGGGAGATGGTTCACACCTCTTTGAATATGATACTATTTAAAAGGCACGTGATTGTAGCTTATCAGTAACTTATTGTGTATAAAATAACCTATTCGTAAATCTGTATTCTCTGAAGAAGTGAAAATAACCACTTGGACCAGCTGTGGCCCATTTGTTGATAATCTCATATAATCTGTTGAAACGCTTCGCATTTTCCTTCTGTAGACAAGTTGTAAAAATGGCAATCTTGATGTTTCACTTGATTAAGAGTAGCTGTGTTTGTCACGTGTTACTAACTGGTTGCTCATTCTCTGGTCAGCATTTCTAAATTAGGAAACGTTACGCCTCTGGCCGAGTTGTTCCACTAAAAATAAGAACTAGTCAAGGCGGACTACTTTTGAATAGTAAATCAGGTAGTCAAGCGGTGCCTCAAAAGTCTCCAAGTTGTCGCTAAAATCGATGACTACCTAATATGACTATTAAATATTAGTCATTTTTACTATTGTTTAGTCGGAAAATAGTCAGGTGATGGTGGCAGGGATACCTGGTAGGTAATAAATTTGACTGCTCTATGATACTCGTTATGACTCGTTTGGTAGTTATTCTGACCAATGCTGACTACTTGACCAGTCTCATTGCCTACCTGCAAACCACTACAGAGTAGTTAAGACATAGTCAGTGTGACTCTATTCTTCCAAGGAGCGGTTGTCATTATGACCATCCATTAATAATGGACTGTTGTCATTATGACTATCCAACGGCCATGGAATATAATTCATGTTGACTCGGTCAGGACCACCTCTGCAATGTCACTGTTAGGCAAAGAGACCATCTTCAGTCAGTTGTGGTCAGCAGAACCATCACTGAGCAGTCAACCCCGCAGCCATCTGATGATTCAACCTAAGTCCCAGTAACCTGCAACCATCCTGAAAAATGTAAAATGCATTTTAGCAGCACCATTTTTATTTCAAACTGAACACAAGTGTACATCAATATACATGTACCAAAATAAAACTCAAAATGCAGCAACAATTTGAAAATAAACAACTGAACTTTACACTTGTTTTTTGAAAATTCACCCTGGATCAAATACACTTGACAAGTTACTATTACCAGATCTAATTTAACCTTACGGCTTTGAACACTTTCTTCTTCCTTTACCTTTTGACGTTTTGACAGATTTCCCGCTGCTATGTTTTTTGACATTCAAGAGATCAAGCAACTGAAGAACACATCTGTCTGCATCTTTATCAGATTCGGTAATTTTCCTGGACTCATCATAGAGCTTCAGAACAACTCTTGAGTTTTGTTGGAAATGCAAAGTTGAAAATACAAAACCTCCCTACACACATAGTGAATGCTTCCACAAAATCTTCAGTGGCACAAATATCAAAACCATCAACATATAGTTTGAATTCCTGATCACAAAACTGAGAAATTGACCAAATTGAATGTATATACCACTCTCAGCAGGTTCCCTAACTTCAGTACCCACCATGATACTTTCACTTTCTTTTAGAAGAAAAGGGATACCAAGAATGGCAATACTATATGTAACATCAGGCATGTGTGAGGACTGTTTCATAAGAATTGCTAGCAATGGATTATTTCCGGGTGATATTTTTCTGTCCTGCAGGTAAGAATTTACTGAGTCCTTGTACTGAGAGAAAAAGTTGGACACCCCTTTTTTTTCATCATTTCCTAGCCGCTTAAATTCATTCAATAGCTGTGCTGGTGATGCCACAAGGAAAGGATAATTCTCTATAAATTCATTGACAGGAGTGTTGACAATGACCAGTTTCCTACGACCATGCAGAGTTTTGTCCATAAGCAAGTCCACTTTACAAAGATCACCCTTTTTTTGCAATGCAGACGAGTTTTCATCCATTCCTTGTGTTTTTTTGGTAGAAGTTTCATTCTCCCCAACTGGCTTTTCACACAAGTATTGCTTTAATCCATATAGCCTCTGTTCTGAGATGTAGTTTGGAGATGGGGTTTCATCTGTTGCAGTTTTCGTCTTTTTTCTTTCTTTCTTGGACTATAGGTAATGATGAATTCTTCCGCTTTCTATTATTCTGGAATCTCTGACGAAGCCTCATCCCTCACAGCTCCTGCAGTTAGACAGAATTAGTTCTATTGAGAATGAATAACAAACCTGCCCTGGTGTAACTATATTTATTTTAAACAGTATTTCTTTTAAACAACTTTTGGCATTTTTTCAGGTTTAATCTGATAAACTGAAAGTCATAAACATACTGGTTAATAAATCAGTTGTACGAGTTCATCTTGACAATGTATTCTCTTTAGCGTCAAATTTGTTGAGTTTCATTAGTTGAGTCATGTTACATCCGTATACAAACAAAACAAGTATTTCATAGTATCATAATGGTATTTTTCACAACCCCTCCTTGGTAGATATATCTACTTGTGTGTACTTTAAAAAATATAACTTCCCACAAAATTTTCACTTGTTTCTTCCCTAATATTATACAACACACGAAAATGCCATTTAATTTATTTTGTAACTAATGAACATATTTATTGCGGAATACATTTACACCCTTACCAAGTGGTCATTCCTGTTGTGCATTTTAGGACGAATGTCATTGGGCTCATGAAGTCAAATGTATAGATAAAAGAATATATTTGTGATGAAAATATATTTCACAACAAACATAATGCACATGTGGATAGTACTTACACGAACACCTTGGGGTGTTAGATTTAGGGCATTTGACAGCTGAGGGTAGCGCTTAAATATGTCATCCACTACTTGGTCATACTGCCTTGAAGTGGGATATCTGGAAAATAGAGGTTGGGCAGGCTATCAAGTACAGATGAAGACATCTAAAGAGATATAATTGCACGCTTGTAATCAGAAATGGTACACATGGTATTCACTGCACAGCACTTACAAGGTATAGTTGGAAACCTCAGTGTAGACTGCATCCAGTAAATGGAAGCGACCTTCTTTCCCAACAGGCTTTCCTTGCGATAACAGAAAAGCAGTAGAGCTAGGCAAACTTGACAAATTTTCCAGCTAAAAGGGTACTGGCCAAGGCTTGAATGCTAAGATGCTGACCAAAGAAAATATCAAATAGTTCAAAACACTTACAAATTGGGGTTGACTGATTGCAATGAAATACTAACTAAGGCCTAATTGTTTCAAGTGAAAGATGAAACTATTTCACCAACAGATTGAAAGATCTGTTTGACATTCATTAGGACATATCTTACCATGATGATATGGACTGAATTTGTTCAGTACTGAGACCGGGTGAAGATGCACTCTGCTTGCTTGAAGGCACTTCAGGGTTCGGTGGATTCTGGTCAAAAATAAATTTTTAATGGGTCTAAATTTGTAATAAAAATTAATAAATTAATTAATGTTGAATAATGTATACTGAACAATTTTACTTCTTTTCTTTGGAATAAAGTTTCCGCAGAGTGATTTCCAATGACTACAAAAACGATTATAATCACTCAAATTTAAATGGGTTGCGCATTCTTACAAATGACTTATCACAATAGCTATCTCTCCGTCAGAGGCCTCAGCATTAGACACCAGTGAAACACGCAACTTTGCTCGTGGTTTTGGAAGGTTAGACCATTGAACATCCACCCAATCCTGCCAGTCTTCCATGTACACTTGAGCTGACAAGTTGGTAGCATCTACATCAATTGTAGGTAATGTGGAAGGATAAAGCCATCTCTCTGGAATCTCAAAGTATGGTACTGACGAAAAATGATTTATATGTATACACATGCAGAACAGTTGTCATTGAAGAACAACTACAAAACACCAAAATGATATATTAAATTTCCATAAATTTAACATCAGCAGTACTGGTAATAAATCAGTTAAATAATTAATTTAGTTTTTTTTCCCTAACAAATAGTAGCCTTTAAAAGGTGAAAGCAAATATAAGTAGTCTGGCCTTAATAGATGGTGATGATAGTGTTGATTTTGGTGTAAATATGCATGATACATATTAATATGACACAAGTTCTCTCTGTTTGAAAATGTTAATGAAATTTGTCACAAAAAGGCAAACAAATTTTCATAAAATATGTCAAGTCTTTTGATAAAATTTGTCACTGGAAGGTACACACCAATTTACATAAAATAGATTAAAATTTATTACTGATTACCGAGTTCTGTTTAAAATTTGTCATTATTCAGTCGCCACGAACGTAGTGATGTAGGATGATCGTATTTTCACCTTTGTTCACATAACAAGGCAATGGGTAATGATCACAAAGATCTGGAATGCTCAGGATTTCATAGCTTCTCATTGGCTGTACAATGTAAACATGAAGATGCCTGTGATAATCAACAGTTTGGTATCTTTGACAATACATAAAAAGTTTCCCCAAAGAACAAAGCAACAGTCACTGAAGAAAATTGAAGACTGTCAAATTCATAGCTACTGACAACCATTGTCCCTGTGTTGTATGTGAGGCAGTTAACTGTACAACCTGATGCTTTACTGACAAAAATCCCCTTCCCCAACAAATGCATTGACAAGGTTTCGTTCTTTTCCGAGTGAATTCACAGGCAATCTGACAGGATTAATCAGGTCAAAGGCATCTATTCCAAGAAATCCATTGCTTTTAAAATGTGAACGGAGTTTATACTGGCGTCTCATTGCCATTGTTTTGGCTAGATTCCTCCTGTTTTTGGTACGTCTTGAAACATCAACGATAAACTATGGCCTCAAATCTCATGGTCCACACTTTTCTCTGTGGCCCAAATCTGTGGGTTATCTCTGGGTAATGCAAAGTAAAATGTCTCTTTGGCTTGAGAGTTTTGTTTGGAAATTATTTTTCATAAAGATAATGGAACTGTTGTATCACATCATTTAAGAATTCAATGCTTGCACATGACATTGATGGACACATTATAAATTCTTCTATATTCAGTAGAGCTAACAGAACTTTCCATTTGTGGTTGCCTTCTGGCACTGCATCACCCACCAGTAATGGATATAACCTTAAGAGACACCAACCTTGCACAGCTTTTTGCTTAATGTGTACAGACCCTCTCAAAATAACAAACTCGGGCCTATTGATTTTATCAGTTCCTTTGTAGTGGAACTCCTTCACCCTGCCTGCAAGGTACTGAAGGCTGAAGTATCCAGACAAGACATACTGATCTATGAGTAAAACTAAACTTTCTGACACCAAGCCAAATTCAAAAAGGTCATATAATATATCAGGCGGTAGAGCATTTGCCACATGAAATTGCTGCAGAACGTTCAGCGGCGATCTTTTTTTTTTAACCCCATATGTACTTGACAAAGTCGGTTCAGTTTCCACCATTGCAACTTGGTAATTATAGGATGCAATAGATTTCTCTGGACATTTTGAAATATCAATCAACTTTTTTAATTCATCCCGAGTTACCGTGCAGAATCTACATGATCTGAGAGCAGAAAATGATTCAAGAAACCCTCCAATGGCATGGCTTTCCAAATTATCGGCAACAACAAGAGGTGCACCTCTGAATTTGAATGTTCCCTTTGGTTTGACAATGTCAATACCAATGTTTTCAAGAACAGATAGTTCTTCAATCAAAGGTCTCATCACTGTATTTAGACCATGTTTTTTTACAATTTTGTTCTTCACCAAGATTGCTAAGAATATACAATGAAACTGAGATCTCAAAGCAGGTTCAATATTGCCTAACTGATAGTAGAAAGCAGCATATTTGTAAGCAGGAGCTCGCATTCCAGCCTGGTTCACAGCTATAAACTCATCAAAATAGAGAATGATTTGAAGGGCAAGGGGAGTTTCTTGCCAGAATGGATGGTTTTTGAAATGTTCACCATCAACGACATCTCTAAGACAATCATCAGCTGAATGGCGAGAATAAACAACCTGGCGAAAAATATCATCATGTTTAAGCAAACACTTCAGAGTATCTAATAAAGAAACATACTGCATTGTATCATGTTTCCCATCACCAGCAATTCCCAGGTCATACTCAACAGGTTTTACAAATGACAAATTATCTTCAGTGTAAGGCTAGAAATTATTGTGGTCAGTGAAATTTTCAATCATGGAATGAAATACTTTCCTTCTTGCAAGCTTCCATCACTGCAACTATACTATTTCTCACAGATCAATGTTCTTTTATGGTTTGGAATAAATGTTCATCTTTGGCAACCATAATAGAACAGGACAAATTTCAAAAATTACTTGTTTTGTAAATATTTTTTTTTTTCCATTTTCACGCAGCTGCAGAATTGTTTTAACTAAGGTTCTTATCTTGTCTGTGACAACCATTTGCTTATTACCATCAACTGCCTCATCACTGTCAGTTTTTATACCTCTGTTACATAAAGTACTCGGCACATTAACCACCAGCTTCATTATCATGCATACTGGTAGTAGCAAACCATCCATGCTTTTTATTTGTCTTTTCAAACATCTGATGCTTTGGGATGGTCTTTCACATCCATTAACCCCACATGGGACAAAAAAATCCAGGCTCGTGCTCATGAACCAAAGACAAATGTGAAAGAAGCTTGCTAAAATCCCTAACCTTATAATTACATTTAATGCAAGGGAAATATTGAAAACGTCTGACTGTTCTGCCATGTTTAACTCCAAAGTTTACCAAACTTCACAGTGTCTATTAATAAATATCACGGGTTTTCATTCTGGAACATAAAATGTATAATTTATTTAACTAAATTTAATGATAAATTTCAACGACAACAACTAGCAAGTGTCGGTCGCCCGCGAACCAACGGTGTATCCTCGGACTTGCCCTCAATCCAGCGAATAGAAACATGCTTCAAACTGCAAGTTCTTGCCACAACCCCCCCCCCCCAGTGGTGGCCAAAAACATTCATTGGTCAGACCTCAATCTAACTAACATATTCACCAAATTGGACAGAATTCCGAAAGGAATTGTGGACTGTAGAGTGAACACAAAGAAATCTCAGCAGACTCGTACGCATGCTGATGCGTGATCCATGGTATCCCCCGATTTTCGTAAGGGTATACAATTTTATTATTTTAACTACACAACTCGGTTGCTCATAACTCGATGCAATATCCTCCGGATCTTACATTTCTCTCACCGGTATGGATGTGGTATGGATTATGGGAGGGACCCAAAGTCTCAAAGTTCCCTAAGAGCAAAGAAGGGAGAGGGGTTGGGGGAATATTTTGCAGGATCACAGGCCTTCTATTCATAGTGTACGGCCTGGCGCTGGCTCCTATCTCGCCCCATTCGATTTCAAAGTATAGAGTTTAAATATTTAAATACATTTTGTACCTAAAGAGACTTTTAGGTAGTTTGTAATATTAAATGAAAGAAACTCACATTAAACACAGTATACGCTTCACTCTTTCGCTGTTTTCATATGATCTGTCTTGCCGCCACCCTTCATTTGTAACTCCATTGTTGACTGTGTTAGTGGATCACGCCATAATACACACGTCTCATAAAGTGTGTACACTTTAGCATTTGTAGCTCTGCTGATTTATTAAAAATAAGGATTTATTATTTACGTATTATCGTATGTCATCTTTCATTATCAATGGTCTATAAAATAATAACAGATGAGGTCCCTTTTAATGAGTATACAACTTTCATCTGTGTAGCGGTGACCGTAACAAATCTTTTTAGCAGCGGTGTAGTTGTCACTAAATTTAACAGAGCAGCAACATGGATCATTGCGGGCTTTTGATTCTACCACAGGAAATGCATTCAAGATCCCAAGTATGTGCATTTGTGATGTTAAGACTAGGGAATGTTTTCGACTTCATACTTGCTTCAAAGCATTACCTAAATATAAATATTCCTACTCTGCTACTACTAGACTACAGTAGTACAGACCTACACAATGTAACGGGCGACCATCCTTGTTTACACATAACGAGTTGTACAAAAAACATACGGATGGATTCACTTCAGCTAATCTAGAAAGTTAAACATTCGTATTCTTGTATTGTTTTATTGAAACATAGTGTAGGAAAATAAGACATAAACGATTAATATTTACCTGGATTTCTTCTTTCCGTCATCTGCGCGGTTGCATGGCAAATGTGCAATGTCAGTACGAGTTTCGGTCATTATAAATTCTGCAAAGTAATTCTACAAAGTGCGACAAAATATTGCTGTGTGTGATTTCTACTTCCCCCTCCCCCGTCCCCTTTGGGTTTATAGTGTCATCCCTACCTTCGGCTGCCGCTGAGGAATGGACCGTACCGTCTTCACTCCCCCCTGTGTATGTGTTCTGTATGTGAGCCCCAAAATCCCCCCCCTCGGCCACCTTGAGGAATGATCAACCTCTCTCCACAAATAACACCTACAGCCCTCCTTGCACAAGGAACTCCCGCCTTCAGATAAACTCGACCTTGTACACCCCTCTGGAAAAGAGAGAGTCTCGCTCGCGCCAAATGTAGCTGATTTTCATTTGTACTCGATTTGCGCTGCGGACCAGTAGACCATTTCCCGCACGTGTAGTGTTAGCGCAAGTGTTAACCACGTGGAGAAAGCTGATTTCAGTCGTAACTTAGATCGTTGTGGATTGTAATAATAAATGTATTGATTATTGGATTTCATATTCGAATATTCCAACACACGCACACAACAAAATAAAAACACAATTGTCAAATAAAACAGTGAAGAAATAGTCGTGATCGATAAATAAGATTTATTTAGGTAGGATTTATTTCGTCTGAAAGAAATTTATTCCCCCCTCCCCAATTAAAAGTAAATAAATAAATTCTTGCAAAGTTTAGCCCTGGTCACGTTTCAGTTGTATTTATGGAACAAAATGCATGTATACAGTCATCTGCTTGAACTGCACCTTAATGCTATAAGAAACATCAAGAGTGCCAGTTCATGAGTTGATGCTGACTATGGGGTTGGTCTTCCTGACCACAAAGTAGTTGTCCTTAAGACTAGCATAGCAGTGCTGCTATGAAGTAGTCAAGGTGACTGGGAAGTAGTCAAACTGACTAGTTACTACTTAATAGTCAATTTCATATCCACGACTACAAAATGATAGTCATCTTGCTTATTGATACATTTTAGATAGTCAATTTGACAGCGACCATGATATCTCTAAAGCAGAACATAAACGTGACTATGCCCTGGTAGTCGTAATGAACAACTTTTATTTTGTCAGCTCATAAATCGCAGATTGAAAATAACAGATGCTGATTATTTGAATTTCGGTGTTCAATTCTATACTGAATTAAGTGTCATTAGAAGCACATGTTTACATAAATAAGAAAAATATATTTTTTCCTATATGTGAAAGTGATTTGTGGTATTTGTTTATAATAGTAGTGAATACTTTAAAATATATACAACTACCAATAATACGTAGATATTTAGAAACCGATAGGCCCCAAAATTTTTAAAGAAAAATCACGCAAAGCAGTTTTTGGAACTCGCAGTTTTTAGTTTTAAAGTATTATACTCATTATATGTATAACGTTTGAGAAAAACTATTGACTCTGCTGGCCAGCCTAACTTTCGAGTTCTGGTATCGTACGAAGGGCCTCCTCGGTAGTTAGAGACAAAAAAGACAAAGTCGATCTGAAATGTTATTTTTGCACGTTTCTGAATTTTAACCCGAAATGGAAATATTTAAAGTAATGTCTGAAAGAAAAACAAAAATTTATATGATGTTAATCCCAAGTTGTAGGCCTTCCAATGATGTGTAGATAAATACCATATTTATAAAACGTTATATTACAGTTTCTCTTCGTTATGACGTCGATAGATGCGTTATTACTAACGAAACGTGTTTGTTAATTGTAACATCTATCAGTATCCTCACGATTTTATGTAAAACCTAGAATAAAGAGTGCATGTATGCACAATATTTCATTCGTTACAAACATCCTGTCTTTGAAACATCCTATCTGTTTACTAGTACACAAGTTGTTCCCTGTTCTCATCAACAGCCGGTGATAAAATAAACATGTGGATTGGAACACAACTAGGGAACATATTGCATCCTGTGATTAATCTCAGACACTGGTTTGTTGGTTTCTCTAATTTACTTGCTGTATTTAATGTGTGTACGCGCGTTGATGTATTTGCAGGGTAGAGATGCACTTGGAAACCCTATAATATATTTAGCAACAGCTCTAGTAGTTGGTTTTTTTCTATCACTTTGTACGTCATTCTTGTGTGTTCTTCGTATATATTCAAACATAAGCCTGGCGCTGATAAAAAAAAAATAGATTGACTAGAAACGTAAAGTAGTTTAAGTTTTTGGAATGCCCAAGTTTTTTAAACGGAGGATTCTTAAATCGTGTAAAAGCAAACCCTTAGGAGAAGGATTCCGAAACCGGGGACCGTATTAAATGCACAATAATGTTAAGGGATCAGACGTTTTGGGGAGTCATCTGCTGGAAAAGTTTGGGGACTCCTGTCTTAGGATGAGTTTTTTTACATATATAATTACTATACAGTGATGGTGGTATACCTCTATGAATCTGTTAATTTATATTATTGTTAATTTTTGATTTTTACCGCTTAACAACATAGATATTACACAACCCTATGAGTTGTGAACTTGTACACGGTTTATTATTTGAGTATCCGAAGTTTCCTCACACAAAGTTGGAGATATGCCAGTTAATATAAAATTACAAATATTTATTTATTTATTTTTTTAAATATTTACTGTTTAACGTGGTGCAAGCTGAAATTCCGACAGGGGGATAATTGATGTACTTCCTTTTCTACCTTTGGGTCTGTTGTCGATCGAACTTGGTATAAAAGGAAACCAAACACTCAGCTACAACAATGTTTCTATGGAAACAAAAACAGGCAATCAAACCACCTGCGTCAATCTACGACGTTAGTTTCGGTTTCCTGAGGAAAGTGGTTTTTAATATTTAATGTTCAAGTATGATTTAGAAAGTAGAAGGTACACGAATTAGAACAACTACGTAACACGCGCGTGCTCCAATGTGTATTTTGCGTGAGTGTAGCGAGAGCCGGTTGGTGAAGCCTACTTTTGATTCGGTCACTTCAGTTTTTATTTATCAGCATCTTTTAAATCTGATAATTGTAAGATTATCAATACTTGTATCACTTCAAAAGAAACGGGCCGTTTAAACTTCGTAAAAATAAACGCAGTGTAATGTTAGTTATTTCTTTGTTTAAATGCGATTGGGTACAAAAGCTCTATGTGACGTTGTTGCTACATACATGTTTTTGCGATACCACGATGTCATGAATACATTTATATAAATAATGAAACTTTGCTACTGGCGGAAATTTTATAGAAATATATAAAAAAAGAACGCCAAATGTAAGCGACTTGTTTGGTAGGTTGTACTGCAAATAAGAGGTGCCTCGAAATATACATTTCGTTGTTCTGTTATGTATTTTTAGCGCTGTTTTAAAAAATGTCTTTTTTTTTTGTGAGCGTATCCTTTCTGTCGCTCAGCGATATTAACCCATGTGAACTTTTATTATAGTGAAATCAGCAATCTCTTATATATCACCTGTTCTAAATTCCAAATTCTTGAAGAACGCATTGTGACAAGTCTCGTGAAACTCAACATGTTCATTTATGTTTTCATTAGGCTATCTCATCGTGGCATATCGACTCGCCATTTAAGGGTTCGAATTCTGCCACCGAACATGCTTGCCCTACTAACCGTAAAGATGTTGTAATGTGATGGTCGGCCTAATTATTTGTAGCTGTAGAGTACTCTAAGAGCTGGTGGTGGATGGTGTTGACTGTTTTCTTTCCCTCTTGTCTACTACTTCTATGTCAGGGACGGCTAGCACAGATAGCCCTCGAGTAGCTTTGCGTGAAATTCACCAAATAAACGAAGCGTGTATTATAAGCGTGTGTTTAAAATAATGTAAACATCAAGTTGTAGGTTGTGTAACACCAAGGCTTGTACGACGATCGATTTTATTAACCGTCATACAAAAAAGACAGATATGGGTTTCCCGTGTGGTAATCGCAATTGCATCGATAACTTTAAGTGTATTACCGAAAGACTTGTGAAATTCCAGGAAATCTATTGGGGCAAAGTTTAAATTCTCCTCCTCAGACTTTGAAAAAAGGGGCCATTCACAAAGTGAAAACAGTTAAACAAAGAGCCATTAACAATAAGCGTCTGTTTTGTTGGAAGATATCTTTATTTTTAAACTGATAGCTTTCACGTAATGACCTTGTTTAAGACCAGGAGATCACAGCACTTGTATACAAAATACTAGTGTCATCCCGTTTTGAGTGCATGCATCGTGGCCCGGCATGGTCAAGCGTGTTAAGGCGTTCGACTCGTAATCCGAGAATCGCGGGTTCGAATCCCGGTCGCACCAAACATGCTCGCCTTTTCAGCCGTGGGGGAGTTATAATGTGACGGTCAATCCCACTATTCGTTGGTAAAAGAGTAGCCCAAGAGTTGGCGGTGGGTGGTGATAACTAGCTGCCTTCCTTCTAGTCTTACACTGCTAAATTTGGGACGGCTAGCGCAGATAGCCCTCGGGTAGCTTTGGGCGAAATTCAAAACAAGCATGCACCGTGCGTTACGTCACTAATGACCATTCCAACAGCATTTTAAGGGAGAATAAAACTTTAAGGTATCACCTGACCTGCCAGTTTAGATTATCACTGCCTTGCTTTACGTGCTGTATTATGCTATACAGTTATATAGGGCGAAAGTGAAGTGGGTTACATTTCTGCACCGACGCTTTATTGTTCTGTTACACCTGATACTCTAGAAAGGCCTAACAAAAGTATTAACAATTCTGATTGATAGATAACTCAAGTCTTGTTTGTTAGCCATTAATGTACCGAATTGTTTCTTTGTTTTAAAAATTTGTACAAGTATTAGGAACAGAAAATGAACAACAGTGTAGTTTTTAAGCCTTATCAGTGCTGAATAAGGAAAGCAATCATGATATACTATTGGTTAAAGTATTACTAAAATATATTAACTTGCACCCTATTTCTACGTAGCAAGCTTTCAAAACAAAATCATATTTTGGCAAATAGAATAAATATAGGTTAAACACATAAATACAATAATAAATTTATGATTACAGAAACCAACCGAAAGAACATTTATTTTATTTTCATTGTTACAGGCCGCCAAGTTTACAAACTTGGCAAATACTAGATAATCACAGAGTACTGTTAAAATATCTGTATAGAGAAACGTGTTCGTGTTCCAGTTCATTTATTAATTTGTTTATCATGCGTGTCCTGTTTATTTTGTGAATTTTTAAATAATCTATATGATTGAAGGCATTCTTTGAATGTTATTTTTCACTCCATTACAGCAACGTTTCGTATTCTTGTGTGTTAGATTAAACACCCTAATTATATCTGTCAAACTTGAAACGTTTAATCTATTTTATTATCCTCGGGACACGCGTAGATCAGCTCGTGTAATCAAAATTTAAAATGAGAAAACCATATATACACTGACATTCCGTTAAACAACCCACTCCTACAGAAGATATTGCTTCGAATAAATATCAGTTTGTTTTGTAGCAACAACGAACTTGAAACGTATGAAATGTTAAGAAATATAAGTCGTGGAATAACAAATGTCGCAATAAATGACACTACGTCATTTTCTGTTAACAGTACCACTGAGACAAAAATTATAATTTAACGCATGTTACGGATAAAAAAAAAAAAAGACAAAAGAAACAAGCTGTATAATTAAACTACACTCCTATTATTATAATTATTATTATTATAACAAAGGTCGTTAATGAGAAGATATACGTAGTTGTACATTTAGTTTCGTGTAACTGTTTTATTTCACAAGTTTTTAATGTATGAACTTACACATATGTTACTGCGGAAAAATATCACCAAATCGGCTTTCTTGTTAATAATAAAATATGTAGTACTGTTTTAGTATTTTTAATAGAATTTATGGTGCATTACTGGAGAGAGTTTGGAGAGATGAAAAAAAACGCACTATATTCCAGACTATATATATATTAGCTAACATTTTGCCATTAGTAATTCTTTTACACGTATCCCTGATGAAGTCAGAATGGCT
This sequence comes from Tachypleus tridentatus, assembly GCF_004210375.1. Lineage (NCBI taxonomy): Eukaryota > Metazoa > Arthropoda > Merostomata > Xiphosura > Limulidae > Tachypleus > Tachypleus tridentatus. The sequence goes on along the minus strand of NC_134828.1, from coordinate 30,414,738 downwards.
AAACGTTGGCTTAAGTAAGTTTCTTATTAAATATCTTGAGTAAATATTTGTCCAGATTTATTTCCAAAATGTACAGTATTTTTTATACTAGCATAGATTTGCAAATCATTTGCGGTCAGATTATCTATTTAGCAACAATGCTTATTTAAATACAGGATTTCTAGAATAGTGCAAAATAATTATGATCTCGGACATCGAAATCTATAAGTTCACGTTAGTTAAGCCTTTTATTAAGCACAGACTTTATTAGATAGGTAAATTAACGCTGTAATTTAGCTTAGCTGGTGCTAAGGACTACTGTACTTAATATTATCAGTAAACAGATTTGTAACGTAATTCTACGATGAACCATCCGAACTTTTTAAAAACGTTCATAAACTTTTAATATGTTGTACAAAATGTCTACTAATGTCTATTTACATCCCTTCAAATTATTTCGCCATGCTCGCCCTTTCAGCCGTGAGGGCGTTTTATGTGACGGTCAATCCCACTATTCGTTGGTAAAAGAGTAGTCCAAGAGTTGTCGATGGATGGTGATGACTAACTGCCTTCCCTCTAGTCTTACACTGCTAAATTAGGGACGGCTAGCGCAGATAGCCCTCGTGCAGCTTTGCGCGAAATTCAAAACCAGCCAAACCAATCAAATGATTGCGCACGAATTTTCAGGACAGACAAAAACTGAGTATTATATCGAGTTCAGCGTGATATACCTCACACTCATATGATTCTGTTCACGTTCACGAAGGATACATAGTAGTGGCATTTTGTTTTTCTGTAATCATAATCAGAAACTTCAATGATGTCAAATTTTGTTTGATCCGTAATCATCGCTGTTCGTGTTTGTATTACGGTACAATAAATATCCTGTGGTATATGAATTCTGTATCGTAAGGTCTTCCAAATTCTACCATCATCTCTGCATTCTAAGAATATTTATTGTACAATAAAATATATTACATAATGTATGTGTGCCTGTGTCATCATTGTCGTAATAAATTAGTCAATACTGTGTTAAGTGTCTTCAAATAAGATTGGGTTGCTTATTTTGTTATATCCGGACATTTTCTATGTTTCTTAAATTGTTGTTTTTTTCATAAACCTAAGCATTTGCTCATAAATTGTTGTCCACTTTAAAAAAAATGTATATAGAAATTCTGTATTATTTCAGTATGAGTAGTGACGTGATATACATATTGACAATAATGACGTTTGACGCTAATTTATGATAAAACAAAAAGGAATTTTTTCCGGTTTTTCACTTTGGTTAAAATTTTTTCTAACGATTGCGTATAGAGAACGGCTTAAATTAATCACGCATTTTTTTGACGAGTGAAGGTCTTTTTTTTGTTTGTTTCTGCTTTCGAATTTTTGCATCAGACATCAGATCTACATCGGACAAACTGTTAAAACTTCTACAGAGTGTGAAATGTAAGGAAAAGGACATTTCTCATGACGTGTATTCAAGCTAAGTCAAAGGAAAAGAAAACGACCACGTGCAAGATCAAAGCTTCGATCATGATCTATTTTCTGTCTATTTTTGTCGTCTCGCCTGTTCGTAGCTTAAAAGCTGTGTTTCGCCCCTTCATATCTATCGATCTTAAAATAATGCCCACAGACTCCCTATGTACTCGTAACAGCGTTTCACTTGTATTCCAACATGGCTTCCAACAAATTGTGAAGCTTGTTAATTAAAAGTAAATTGTTTCACAAAAACAGTCTTCATTTACCTGAAATACATCTCATAAATATCACGCTCTAGTACTAAAATTTTATTGTTGTTTTTTAAGATAATGTAGAAGCTTTATGCTACAATACATTTGGTTTGGTTTGGTTTGAATTGCGCGCAAAGCTACTGAAGGACTATCTGTGCTAGCTGTCCCTAATTTAGTAGTTTAAGACTAGAGGAAAGGCAACTAGTCATCACCACCCACCGCCAACTCTTGGGCTACTCTTTTACCAACGAATAGTGGGATTGACGGTAACATTATAACTCCCCCACGGCTGAAAGGGCGAGCATGTTTGGTGCAACGGAAATTCAAACCCGCGACCTTCAGGGCTACAATGCATACATTTTAAAACTTTTTGTTTGTTGCGTGGTTGTAAAATCGTCCAACAGTTATTAAAATTTCTTATGCTAGACCTCTATTCTTCTAAAAGAATTTCAATATTTTTTTAAGAATGCTGTTCATACTTGGGAAAAACAGAATTGAAATGGAAGAATATATAATTAAACTGTATAAGAATATCTCATTTCGAATGCTTTGTGTGATATTTTATCTAAGACTTGGATTCATTATAATTTTTCTGACGTTCTATCTATGAGGCTCTTCCAAGGAACTACACCAACCTATACTCTAACATGAAGCATAGACGTGATTTAGTGGTTAACATGTCGGGCTTTATATCCGATTGTCCACATGTCGTATCTCAAATTAAATATATAAAAAAAAAACGCCAAATACCAACATTCATTTGGGGTAGCTCAAGAGTTGACGGTGGGTACTGTTTTCTTCCCGGTCTGTTAGTTAAAAAGGAGTAAATATCCTAAAGAAATTGAGATGCATTGTTTGAGCAGAACTTAATGTATTTTGTTGAAATTCCTCTTAGATGAAACGTTAGAAAAAACAGCCCTAACATGTACACACACGTTTGTAGGAGGGTTCGAACTAGAAACACTGTCATGCTATTCTATTTTTTCCTCTCGTTTTATTTCTCCATGGTTTCAAAAGTTCCTCATCAATATATATTTTTACACACAATTTTATTGACCTTTCTCTGATTCTCAGTAAAGGTTTTTACCTTTACGCAATTCCAGCAAACCTTACTCATCTGTAATATTTGATTTTGTTTTGTGAACGGTTTTCCATATTTGACATGTTACCGTTGTATGCGTGCATGTAAATACCTAAGTTTGGATGGCATCTATGCGTAAGCCAACATAAATTTTTGATCGAACGAGGACATTAATCTTTAATCTCATTTATCAAATGCTACGATGTAAAACTGCTACCTCATAATTAACTAATTTATTGTTGTTAGTTTAATAATACGCGACTGTTCAAGTAGTATAGTGGTATAGTTTCACTCAAAATGTTCTGATTTATGTTCAAATTTCGCAGTAGATTACTACAAAACAATGTTGTGATCAGTTTCATCAGCGATTGGTATTAAACTGCTTGTTATATGAATCACGCACATTCTGTACACTTTCTTTTGTCTGGGCACGCATCAAATCACATTTTATGTTTGGGCATTTCACAAACTATCGTATGATGTCATTTCAGAGCTATTAGTAGCCGAATTTGCTCTAAGCTAGTTTATACATGATTAGTACTGTTCGAGGAAACGAGAATCGAGGATTTACCTTGAATTATGAGTGAGTAGAGGTCATTGTTTGAAATAATTTATAGGAGTCCTCAGCGTCGGTCTGACTGCGTATAAGGTTCATTAGTAACGTTTTTATTATTTACTTAAAGGTGTGTGAACACTGTCTTTATTGCAAAAGTGGTAATGAATATCTAAAGCTGGCTAGGCACTTGTGCGTCGTATACCACAACCATAGTGTAATAAGTATTCCCCTCAGCCCCCCGCAGTTGTGGTTTGGGGTGTGAGCCTGAAGGGCTTGACAAGTTGAGAATCCGCCGATAAGTTGAATAAACGTAGGGGCGTAATTTCTTTTTATGTTGAGGGAGCATGTTTAGTAATTAAGCTGCTGTCCACAGCGCTAAGAAAAACGATCGTTGTTGTTAACTGCACGACATAAATCGCGTTAAAAGGACGAAATAATTGCGCATGCGCCCTACGTGTTTCGTTTCTGGATTGCACTGCAGTTGCATAACAGTGTTAACTAGTACACGAGACAGTGAAGTAAGCACTTTGTATTTTTCATGTGACCTTCTATATTTTGTACAATTTATCGACATACGAGCACGTTTTTGCCTCTATTCCTTGTTTAATTCAATGAAAAAAAATTAATAGTATAGTTTACCGAACGAATCAAATCTACGTACACATGATAAGTTGCTTACTGTAATTAAAGAACAGCAAAAAAGTCAGACAACTGTTAAAAAAAACACTGACAATGCGTCGTGTCGTTCGTTACTCGTATCAGTAGGTCGAAAAACAGATAACGCTGGATAAATAACCATTAAAACAACACCCACATACATATATTCTTGAAACACAAAGACGAGGGCTAAGATAAAATTATTGCAATATTATACGTTCTATATCGGTTACTTTTCCACATTTCTGCTAAATTAAACTATACGAGTGTATATGTCAACAGACGAGAGTCCATTCTTTTGTAATCAGAATTTATACAGATCCAGTGGACTTTATTACTTGATGGGTTAAGGATGAAACGAAGTCCGTCGCTACACGGATTATCACGCTTTAAAAATATCGTTTCAACTTGTCGCGGCACTGATAGCGTAGTTACTTGCCGCCAACAAACTAACCAACTTATCGTCAGCTCTGTGATCCTAATTCTCATGAAAGAACAACAAAATGGATTTGTAAACGGGAAGTATCTTATGCTGACAAACAAAACATATGCTGACAAACAAAACATATGCTGACAAACAAAACACACTATTCGTTTATATTTTTGGCCCCATCTATTGACTCCAAGCTATGAAGAAATTCACGTGCACTCCATTGTGTATATTTTAAACGTTGAATTACAAAGAAACGCCTTGGGCTTATGGAGGATAATCTTGTACATTATCCAAACACTGGACTCGTTTTAACATTTGAAACCACCACATTGTGTCGAAGATGTTTACACTTGCCCACTTCCAATAACAAACTTTCGTAGTTTAACTTGCATAGAAGATTAAAACCGAAAAGTGAAGCAGAACGAAGGACTACATTAAAAACGGCAAATCCTGAGATAAACCGTTTTATTAACACTATTTATCCGATAGAATTAGAAATCGAAAATACTTCAATTTCTAATGCACAGGCAATTATTTAATCTTGAAGCGATGAATAATATTAATTTAAATATTTTTTTCTATTCCAGTAGATGATTTACCCTCGTTTAATACTCTTCTGTTATAAGCATTATAACTTCGGTTATTTAGACTGTCAGATTTGTAATAAATTACAATAACTTGTTACAAATTTTGAATTGTTGAGGCAAAAATTAATATTTAATGGACGTAAAGAAGAAACTCCAAATAAAATCATTGAAATAATGTGATAAATATAAGAATGTATTAAATAAATATGAAGTGAAAATTAAGAAAACTTCACTGGAAGTTTCTGACAATTATTTTAATTGTTCAAACGGTCATTTAAACAACGGGACTATTTTTTGCGGATGAACATCTTATCGCATTGATTAGTGGTGGTTTGGAATTATGCTAGTTTAGATAACTGGTTGGGACCCTATATAATGGTGTAATTTGTTTACTGAACTAATAATTAGTGAATTACCACCATAATGGTGGCTGGAATGTCAACTTAAGGAAGTAAGTTTATTTAACTTGCTTATCCCAAATGATAGTACCATACTTTCTTTAATCTCCTTTACTATCTGCATGATATACGTGTGGGATGTTGTGGGCTGATCACCCACATCTCGCTCTCCTAATTTCTGTTTCTTTTGATTGTTTTATTATTATTTTATTTATGAATATATTCATATGAAACTGACGAAAGGAGGTTAAGACTGATAGACGGTGTTTCCGCCACCCTGGTGTGGGTTCTACTTCCGCCATCACACCCAAAACTTAAGGTACATTTTATATTCCACGTTACAGCCTGTACACTGGGGATCCGTTTGATTTGGGCAACGTTTTTTTATTTTTATTTGGGATTTTTTTTTAATTAAGTGTATGCATATATATATATATATATACACACGCACAAAGGCTGGACGAGAAAAAATTCGCTCCCTTGAAAATGTTATTAACTTGTTATAGACCCAGCATGGTCAGGGCGCTTGACTCGTAATCTGAGGGTCGCGAGTTCGAATCCTCGTCACACCAAACATGCTCGCCCTTTCAGCCGTGGGGGGCGTTTTATGTGACGGCCAATCCCACTATTTGTTGGTAAAAGAGTAGTCCAAGAGTTGGCGATGGGAGGTGATGAGTAATTGCCTTCCCTCTAGTCTTACACTGCTAAATTAGGGACGGCTAACACAGATAGCCCTCATGTAGCTTTGCGCGAAATTCAAAACGAACTAAACTTCTTATATTAGATAACAGAAGCATATGTAAAAACTGCTCGTCCTATCAGCCGTGGTGGCAATACAATGTGTGATCAATCCCACTATTCGTTAGTAAAAGAGTAACCTAAAATGGGTGGTAATGTCAAGTTGCATTTTTTCCTAATTTATCAAAGCTAAATTAGGAATTGCTAGCATAAATAGCCCTCGTGTAATCTTGAGTGAAATTCAGAAGAAACCTTTCAAAAATTAATTTTGATTACTAATTGTTTAAGGGTCGTTACAAATAACGTCAATTAATATTAAATATTGTTAAAGCTTCAGTTACAGTTATCAGTATTTTCACAATCGTGAAAACCATGTTCTGGAGAGCAGAAAGAATGGAGTAATGATCCCTAATAATAGTAAATAGAAGCAAACCATGTTGCCCTCGTGTTTTAACTCTAATTCAAATCGACTTTTATTGTACCTAATCCTCGATATATATATTTCTTATACAGCTTCTGGTAGAAATAAAATTCTTGAAGAACCATTGGATATGCCATTTACTGCACAACTTCTTGGTGTAGAAGATGGATGTAAATTTTTAACGATTTCCTTTTTCGTCATCGTAAAATTTTGAGAAGCGATCCGTTGTAATCCAGTAGAGCAACATCCAGAATGTACAGGAGAAATGGGATGAGTTTGCTATGACGCAAACTGTCTAAAACCTTTTCGTAGCGACGAAAAAGAACAAGTTGAGTTCAGCCTAATGCGTTATCTAGAAAACTTCGAAGGTACAAATAAGATTCGGGGGAAATTGACATTCTGAATATCAAATTCACTACAAACTGGAAAACCAACGCGCGTTTTTGGAACGTTGCAGATGGAGATATAGGAAAAAGGAAAAATGATTTTCTTGTCGCTTATCATAATATTAACTATTTTAAAAAACCATCAGCCTACTGCTTTCATTTAATTCCTGTTGCTTTTGCTAATTTAATTATGAAAATAACATCAGTATTGCTGACGTCATACTTTGCCTGACTGACAAGAAAAAATGGAGGGAAACAGGTGAAAATAAACGCGGTAATAAACAGGTGGCAGTGCTAATTTATTCAACGTTTTCGGGCCGTAATCATTAATTCAGGAAGAAACATCAGCTCGTGTCCTCCTTTTTTAAAATAAAATATTCTGTTATTTATTCTTTAATATTTGTGTCAACAGCGAAGCCTAACGTTTGCTCAAACTCAACCAAATTTTGTCTAAGAATTTTGTTTTATACGACTACATACCGTTTTGTTTATAAAGTAAATTCGAATATAACTAACAGTGTAACCCTAGGCTTAATGTTGATTTGAAAGATAATAGAATTTTGGTGACATGTTGGGAATTACTGTAACGTATTACAACGTAAATGTTCTTTGAACGCTATTAAACAATACGTTGCAAGTTTTTAGCGTACACAGTCAGTTATGAGGCTTGTAACTGGCTTGCTTGTCTGGTTTTAAAATATTAGCAACAAAAAGACTGGCTTTTTGGCTTGCCGGTTATTCGAGATATTGATAGTTACCCCAATTATAATAATTAAAATGATGAAGTAAATGATTGGTGTTAAAAATAAGTTAATCCTAACCCTTTAATTCAGGTTTGTAAATGAATTATATGACATTATTAAGATTCACCCACGTTATCTAGTTCACCCAATACCAGTGGTTGTTTCGTGGAAATTGGTGACGTAAACGGCGTTTGGACCACCCACTATTTCGTCCATCGTGTCCCAGCAAGTTTGAACTCTGGAATTTAACGAAAAGGCTTCGTCGAGACTTCATATGATTGACATAATAGTGTTAGATGTGTTTGCTGATCCGCTTTCACTCATACGTTCTCAAAGATTTCAAGAAGTTGAATTTTCGAAGGAGGTATACTGTTTTGTGAATCTAGATTTTATTTGTCTTTCGAAAGTGAAAAGTAAAATCAAGTGGATTATAATTTTGGGCTTGAGACAAACAAATGCTGTCATTTTCACTCTGTTGGTTTAGGACGGAATTTGAAAAGTCGTTTAAGTTGTGCCAATCGACCTGTATAACTCGTTATCTTTACAAGAAGTAAAATCTGAGGGTAACAACATTGGAAGTTGTTATCAAGTGTCTCAACAAACGACACTGAAAATAAATTCTGAACTCCGAAAAACCACAAAAAGAAAAACCACACTGTACAGGGTTTGGTTAGTTCAGCTCAGCGAGTTTAATCTCTACAATATCATATCGTTAGCGAAGTATGAGAAATAGGCTTAGCTTGATGTATTTATGTAGAAACTGTTCACAGTAGTACTAGTGCTATTTACAAATCTTTTATTTTGTAACATATTTTTCCACTATAGCTTCTTACTTTTCAATTAAATTCTTTGTGTGTCAGTCTAAAATATTGGACAGTTTTCCTCTTTATAATAAAACATTTTTAAAAATTTTGTGTCTCGATGAGTAAGTTATTAAATTAAATTTATTCTTAAAACAGATGTCAACAGATGTAAACACGTAAATTATATTTTTAGCTGTTTTTAAGTCTCACCACATCTTTACAGTTCATGCCAACAGATATGGTCAGTCTCCATCTGACTACCACTCAATCTGCAAGTTTCCTTTACAAACAATCTTGTTGTAAGATGTGTAATGTCCAAAGCGCTCCGACCTTCCATTATTGCTTTCCATAAGCTACTTGGTGCGAGGACGACGGTTTACAGCGTTTCAAACTGTTCGATCGCGCAGAAGTCGATAGGCAGTATGATCGGTGACTTGAATGGTATATCTTCTTACGGAGAACTATGGTTTTTTGAATTTCACCCGAAGCTACACGAGGGTTACCTGCGCTAGCCTTCCCTAATTTAGCATCGTAGGACTGAGGGAAGTCAGCTAGACATCATCACCCACCACCAACTCTTGGGCTACTCTTTTACCATTGTATAGTGGAATTGAGCATCTCATGGTTGAGAGGACGAGTATGTTTGATGCGACGGAAATTCTAACTCACGATCCTCTGAATTATGAGTCGACCGCCCTTAACCACTTGACCATGCCGAGTCTCGGAATACTGTGAATACTCGTTTCATTCTTCTACTGCTAGAGAGGTAAGTGAAATTTTAACGGATATGTCATGGAAGAAGTGTGTATTTTTTCCACACAAACTCTTCTTGACAATGTTGCAAGCTGTTGCCTGGGGCACATGGATGCCTTTCACCAGACATTAGTGCTAGTGGACTCTTACTTATCATAAAAAAACACTACACTTTACTTACTACAGTTGGGTGCGATTTAATGCAGGTCTCTTGCCTAGGTGGTCCTTGTATCCTATTTGATCCATATTTCTTTGTTTCCATTGTCATTAAGTACAGAGATATATATTCTCAATTTTATATAGGCTTTATCTGCTGTGTGAATCACTGATTTATAAATTCAAAATCGCCTCACGTACTCAGTTCTCTGTATAAAAGTATCCTAATGAAGATTAAATTCATATTTACGAAACAGCCGTTGACAAAAACGTTTTTATTGATATTCCATAATTTATTTTTGGACTACACGAGTAATGCATCTTAGAGACTTGGTTGAACGCGTAAACAAACACAACATTTACGTAGTTGTTTTGTATACCTCACTCGTCCTTTTCCTTTCACTGTCAGGTGAACAATGTAAAGACACGAGACGTCACAGTTGTATTGTTGTTTTTTTATTAAATCGTAAATATTAATTATACTGTTGTAATAAGAATTTTAAACTGTTGTCCGAAACAATGAGTTTCGTCGGTGTTTCATGTTTTAAGATACCTTACATCTTCAAGACTAGCGTAATTAATTAATCAGTCACTGTTGTTGTTTTGTTTTTAGTTGTGTTTTCGTTCAGATGAAACATATACTTATTTTTCCGTAAGATGCGTAGTGGAAAAAGGAAACTGTTATACTTTCATACAAGAAAACAAAGTTTTCCAATAAAATAGTGAATAATTAGTGGTTATTTCGTTATCAATAATTATATAACTTTTTTTTTAAAGTTATAACTGCGATTTTATATGGCTTTAAAATGATTTCGCTTCGTTTCCAAATGCCTAATCTTTATAAATATTTTGAATGTTTATATCGTAAACAATATACATCCGTTATTAATTTTGCTTAGCTTTTCGCTTTGAAAGGCAGAATTTTAAATCACTTGTACACGTTTCATATCGTGATTGGAGCCTGGCATGGCTAAGCGTGTTAAGGCGTGCGATTCGTAATCCGAGGGTCGCGGTTTCGCATCCCCGTCGCGCCAAACATGCTCGCCCTTTCAGTCGTGGGGGCGTTATAATGTTACGATCAATCCCATTATTCGTTGGTAAAAGAGTAGCTCAAGAGTTGGCGGTGGGTGGTGATGACTAGCTGCTTTTCCTCTAGTCATATACTGCTAAATTAGGGACGGCTAGCACAGATAGCCCTCGAGTAGCTTTGTGCGAAATTCAAAAAACAAACATTGTGATTAATATATCTGTACGTAATATCTTAAAACTGTCTTTTATTACTTGTTTGTTTTCGAATTTCGCCCAAAGCTGGGATAACGCCTACACGACTGAAAGGGCGATTTTTATTACTTATTTATTAGAAAAAGATTCTTTTCACCTTTATATTTCTATCCATACTTATTTATTCCGTAAACTTGGTGCCAGGCCAGGTGGTTAAGGCACTCGACTCGTAATCCGAAGGTCGCGGGTTCGAATACCTGTCACATCAAATATCCTTTCAGCCGTGGGAGCGTTATAATGTGACGGTCAATCCCATTATTCGTTGGTAAAAGAGTAGCCCAAGAGTTGGCGGTGGGTGGAGATGATTAGCTGCCTTTCCTCTAGTCATACACTGCTAAATTAGGGACGGCTAGCGCAGATAGCCCTTGAGTAGCTTTGCGCGAAATTCAAAACAAACGAAACGAAATCCGTAAATTTGAAAGAAATTATCTTGATCCAAAGAAATATTTTTCTTAAAACTTCCCATATTTATAATTCTTTTTTTCGGTACGATTTTATAAAGAGAAATACGGTAAACTTTATAAATCATTATATTAAGCGCAGTTTTAGAGTATGAAATATGATTTTAAATGAGGTGAGGGCAACAAATAATTGTTTACCTAGTTATATGCGAAAAACGCAATAATAGTAATAATTCATATTACTTCAAAAATTCGCGCCGTCACCGAACATGCTCGACTTTTTCAGCTCCAAGGCGTTATAATGTGACGATAAATCGCAATATCCATTAATAAGAGTATCCCAAACGTTGGCGGTGGGTGATGTTGACTGCTTGCCTTCTCTCTAGTGTTACACTGCTAACTAACTTATGGAGGCTTAACCCGGGTAACCCTCGAGTAGTTTTGCGCGAAATTCAATACATATTGAAATGAAATACGTTAACAAAAAAATTAAAAAGTATTATCCCGAAAACACCTAGCGCCCTCTAAACTTTTTACAGCATTTATCATTTATAGCTGAAACTGGAAACGGGGTAGAAAGTTTCGAAATCTTTTATGTTTAGTGTTATGACTGAAAGGGATAAAAGCAGTACAGTAACTTCTTTTGACGTTTGGAAAATATTTGCGTAAATGTTTTTTGTTAACCATTCGTCCGAGTTGGGTGTTGTTCGTTTATCATAAATCAGTTAAACATTTGTATGCAAAACGTCCACATTCGTTTCTTTTTCTAAATAATTTTGTTGCGTTGTTCTTGTTGTGTAGGTGCATGTATTTGATTAACAGTAATAATATGTTAGCGGTAAAAAAAACTGTATAAACAACGCTTTTTTAGTATATTCCAATAAACTGCTACCAGTGGAACAACGTTGGAAGTAGTGGCGTATACTAGAAAATGCAATCGAAATCCCAATGATATATTTATTTATTTAGTCTTACAAAAACAACAAACAAAGTAATTAGCAGGGTTCATTTAATTCAGAAGAGTGAAATGTTCACGTAATAGGATATGTATACAGTTAATGTTTTATGTGGATTGACTCGCCCCCTAAATATCCTTTTTCAGTCATGACCTTTTAACCTTGGCGCCTCTATTTGTCCCCCAATTATTTCAGTCCTCCTTGTGTACCTGTAACATTTTGATGGGAAACGTTTTTTTTTTCTTTTTATACTGTTCATAAACCATGAGATAAATGTACATCCAAACTATTGTTCGATTTATAGCATTATTAACCTGTACTCTTGAATGCGGAAAAAATGTTGTTACGTGTTCTACCGTTAGGTGGGTTCTTTTGGTCGTTCCGTAGAAGTAATGCCAAAACACAGCCCACGTAACGATAAAAAAACTAATTTATATCTTCATTTATTATACATTTGCTACGGTATAAGCTACGTTTACTTGTAGGCCTAACTTTAGAAAAAAGAAGTTTCAACAGAAGTTGTCAGATTAATGATAATGACAACTAACTTAATTATAAACTTGCTTGTAGGATTTCATTGGTAACCGATCGGTAACGAACATGCTGACTCTTGCTGAGAAACAGATGTGTGTCTGTGTGTAACTCTCATTATCAAAATTCAATACTAACATTCAACTGAATATTTCATTTATTTCCTACATCACCTAATAACTAATTCAATAATTGGCACTTATGTCATTACCCATTTCTTCTTAATACGAGAATCTTCTAGCTCGTAGTTAGTAACTAGCTTTTTATGACAAATAAACAACTGGAAACATTCAAAGTATAGCGTAACATTGTATGTTTTCAACCTGTTTAGATTCGCCTCTCCAGCTTTAATATCTACTAATTGAATATTTTTACGAATTAGATTTTTCTTCTGTTATTATTCTGTCAAAATTTTCAATATTTAATTATCTTTACATTTCAAATCAGTACTTTCGATGGTCCTCTTCAGGTCGGGTTTCATTTTCTTTTTTTGCTTCTAATTTCAAACTAAAACTTCTGTCAAAAATAGTCACGTTCACTCACTTCGTAATGACTCGTGTACTAATTTTGTTGAAGAAATTCCACTGTGAACATATTTCTAAACGCCTTAGTTTTAAATATTTTCAATAACATCGTAACTCAATATTGATGTGTGTCTGTGTTCTTTCGGGAACGTGATCCTATAACTTCACATTCACAAGTTACACCGAACTGTTTGAAATCGTATCTGTGGCGTCACTTCTTAAATTACTTTCGTTCTATCAAAAACGTGATTTATAATATTAATTAGGCTTAATATTCTGTTTCATTATTTTTATTAATGTTTGCAATGCAAGATTTTAGTCGTTTTCTAAATATAGAATGTTACGTACGCACCACTTTTCTGTACTAATTCACTGATGTGTAAGGTTTATCATACTTTCTTCTGAATTTACCATGCGTGGAAATGTATACATCTTTGTATATATATAAAACTGAATCCTCGCTTTTACTTGCTAGCTTTTTGGTAATTGGGTGCTAACCAACTGAACGTGCTTAAGAACCTGGAACCTTAAACTCCTGTTGGTTTATCTCAGGAAAATAGCATGATCCTGGAGGTATGCCAGTAAGCCTTCAGAATTTTGTCCATTGTTAAGTGTCAGTTTAAAGGTGCTAGTTTTTATACCTTATTATTAGTCATTCAAAACTACTCTGGTACGTCAACCTTTTCAGGTAATTTGTGAGAGAAAAAGTTTACGTCATACAGAGTGACACAGAAGTTACACACCGTCACAATATCAGCAATTCTCTCCCTTGCTTATGGATTTATAAGCTGCTTTATGTTTCACGAACTGGATTTATTAGCTGCTTTATGTTTCACGAACTGTTAGTCTTTCATCCTAACGGTCGAGATGTGATTGCCCTTGCAAGGACTCGTGAAAGTCAATCTACTATTATTTTGTCAACAGCGAACACCGAGAAAATACCTGTTAATCTCGTCAGGCATGTATGATGAACTCGCACATTATTTGACCTGCTGAGACAACTAATACGTATGATGCATTCAGTTAGCGAAACTGCCGATTGTGTAGAACGTCGTAACAGACAACGTAAATGTGTGAAACTAATGTTTAAGTTGGACCTCATAATACCACTTTAAGCATATGAAACCAGTGCTTGGGTAAAGCGTCCTACACACCATCTTATAAAAACGTTACTTGGGTACTATAACCGATTTACTACTATGTATGTATTTCACTATCTATGTTTTAGTTAAATATTTATTTAGAAATCTGTGTAACTTGTACTGTTAAATGTTCCCGCCTGTTTTCTCTGTAGATTCTCGAGCGTCTGAATCAACAATGTACGCCGTATGTAAAATACTAGCAATTGATTGCCACTTGAACTTCCTAGAACCTCGTCTTAATGTTTATAAATTGCAATACACGAAGAGACAGTTTAATAATATTGTTAGGTAGCTAAAGCCTGTATACTATAAGCCTCGGAAGCTGTAATTTTGATAAACGCTTATTAATAGGAAAACAAGAGATATTTAACCAGGAACATTCCTAGATTTTGAACATTATGAACTGCTCAACCTCGGTGAATTAACTTCGAATATTAACATTTCTAAGACCAGGCAAGAAGAGAGCCAGCTAGCATTCCCGCCAAGAGAAGTATAGCTGTGTATCAACGTAGAATTACTTCACTCTCTGTAAACCATCGATAAAATATTTAGTGACAGACCAGGGATAAGACTCAGTATTTTCTGAAAGTTTGTAAAACTATTGTATATAAATCATTATTTGTAATAAATATTGTAATAACTATTATTTTAAATTATATTGTTATTTGCATATTAAAATATATTGATGTTATAAAGAAAACTGTGTATCATTCTTATTGGCAAATATCACAAATTTGATGCGTACTGATATTGAGTAAGCTTCTAATTCAAATTAAAACGTCCGTTTATTTTAAGTAGCAATGGTAACGTTCGTATCATAATAAATCGGAGAATCGCCCAAAATAAAACTATTATACGTAACAGTGCAGACTCGTAACACCATATAAGTATGAGAAACTGTTGCTTGGTTACAGCTTCCTGCATACACCACGTAAATAATTGAAACTTCGAATTGGGTAGAAGCTCCTACCATCAAATAAACATACGAAATAACTACGTGAGTAGTGCCTTGTAACACACCACGTAAACATGTGACACCCTGCTGGGGCAGAATTTAGTACTATTTTATATCTTCTTCCACATCTATTTCTCGGAAATTAGCGCCTTGAATTGTGACCAGGTCGAGTGGATATCTGAAACGATGCATTTATAATAATACGCCAAGCAGGTCAGCCAAAGATCAGCCATTTCTTACAGTATAACCTTTAAAGCTGTAAATAAACATGTTCTCGTTGATAAGTTGTGAGATATCCATCCAAGAAATTATCCAATGAGAGACCTATAAAGCTGGATTGAGCGTAGCCTTATGGTTAGCGTGCTTGATTTCTGAATGCAAGGATCCGTGGTTCGTGACTAGTTGCGGCAAAATAGTTTCCTCAGTTAGGAACTTAGGTACATTATAATATCTGTTAAATTCGACTCTTCGTTCAGATAAGCTATAGTAGTCCAGGATGGATGGTATTGATTCTACCCTGTCCATCTAAACTGTAACTCAATGTCTATAACGCTGTTTCTGGACTTTTCATGTTCTGTTCAAAGTAGTTATCGAAACAGATTAACTGAATTTTGACTATGGTCTACCACTTCCAAGTTCGTAACGATTATTCGCGAACACCCCTTGGTGTAGCTTTGCACGAAACTTTGGAAACGAACCAAAACCTTAAGTTACTTGATGCACTACATGTAGTTCTTGTTTTGTTTTGTTATTGTTTGTTGAGCTCCACTAAAATGGTTTTCTTCCAATCATGAACAAAAAAAGAACATGCATACTCGTATGTTTGTGTTGTGAAAACCAGTTTGGAATGCATAATAACGCCCAGTTATCCGGAAACCTGTATCAGGTTCAATGCAACGACATACGCTGGGACTCAAAGTGGTTTAAGCCACTTGCAATTTATAAAAATAGTGTCTACCTGTACACCAGTGGAACTTCAAGAAGTTCAAGGACGAGGAATGCACTCCGCCCTAAGTACTAATCCACATGTACTTTCTAGGGTTGATGTTCTTCCAAAGGTTTCAAGGCAATACACAACTTGCTGCACGAGGGCAATGTATGCTGCTGGGCGCAGACGCTGGCGCTTTTACATAGTCAATATATAATTATTTCAGTTTTCTTTATTATGAACTCAAACCTGTAAATATTTTTAGTTGTGTGATTGTGATGTAATTGTTTCTGAGTAGGGTCGTGTATCTTTATTTTAATATGTATGATATTATTGTATTAAGTTTCTTGTGTTGAATAGAACGTTGTAGTTTTCAATTTTCATATTTGCACCACTTTTATTGAACTAGTTTGAATTGGTTTTGGAATCTTTTTATTTTTCTTTACATCGTTTCACTGTACCTCGTACAGAAATGTTTGTCAAATTTAGTTATCCTGCATTGGAAAATACAGGATCCAAAGTCGCTATCGAAAAGACATAGAAGTCTTCAAATTAATTTTCTTTGTTTTGTTTTCCATCTAGTATGAAGGTAAATATTAAAAGCAGTGGGCGTTTATGAACTCGCTGTATAACGAACTTCTTGACAAATGCAAAAAATTGCGCATACTCGCAAGGGACTTTAGGAAGTTTCTTCCACCGGAAATCGTCCTGTGGCGTTGTACGTGCAAGCACAAGATGGAACTAAAATGTTATTCTGTCATTTTACCTAGATGGCTTCAGTTACCCAGCAGTCTGATGGATACCAGCGGGCGGATTGTGGTTAACATGGATGAATTGTTATTAAACCCCATTCGCAAATGTCAAAACACTCCTGTCAGCCTTAAGTGTCTAGTGAATGCACTTGTTTAAATGTCCGTTTGGTCGACCTTACATAATGGCAAATCCAAAATCATAGACAAAACTTGTTTGTTAGGGAGCGTCAATGTAAAATAAGGTTATACAATTATTGTTCTTGTTGGAAATAAACGTGCTTAACTTGAATATTCTATGAATCCAGGTTTGTTAGTGTACCTGAATCGTGAATTATGAGATTGAGGGATAACGTCCACTAAAACTTATATCAGCTCTATAGAGCTATGGGTACACTACAAGAGTGATGATTAGAAAATAAACAACCCAAGGCTGGCGATGAATACTATTGACTAGTTGACTTCCCTCACGATCTGTTTACAGCTGCTCCCCCTAGTGGCACGGTATGACTGATGACTTGCAACGCTAGAAACCGGATTTCGATACCAATAGTTAGCAGAGCAGATAACTCATTGTGTAGCTTTGTGCTTAATTACAAAGCAACTGTTTACAGTTAGGGATAGCTATACACACGCGTAATTTTTCACGAAATCTGGTTCACGATCAGTAACAAAATGGGATTTGTTTCTTCCGCGAATTTGCAGCCTTTTTTTTTTTTTTTTTTGCTTTTGGTGAATTTCTGGAATAATTTTTATAATAATAGGGGGGGATTTTCGCGAGAAAATGTCACGTCCACTTAATCTTTCTATTTGTTTTAATTATTATTTGGCACAGATAACCTAGTTGCATTGCGCCATTAAACGTAAACCAACCAATCAATCAACCAACCAACCAACCAACCAACCAACATTCGACTTGTTACTTGCCGATTTGTTAGATCGTAATTTTAGTGAGAATAGAAAGGAGCATTGTTTCAGAAAATGTCATTCACAAAATAATTTGAATGAATACATTTGTAGTTTCCACGCTATTTAGTATTCGGGAAATAGAAATAAAAATTCTGAGTTCGCTATGGTGTGTAAAGTAAAACCTAAATACCATAACATTACTTTCAAGGTATTTTTTAGCCGCAACATTTCGGCTGATAAGACGGTTCTGAGGTTTTTGTTTTTTTTTCTTTCCACGTCCAAACTTTTAGCTCGTGTTTCCGTCTCTTGACCGATTTGAAATGTAATTATAGTTTCGGATTCGGGAGGTCAAACTCTTATCGATTGATACATTTGACCACACCCAAAGCTTCACAGATTAATTTACACTAATCTTGCCTACAATAATTTCAGTTTGAGAGGGCTGGTAAGGATTCTGACAAGTGATAAAATTTATAGGTTATGCGCGCGTCCCACGCTTGGTATTGCTGACACACAAAAATATAGCTACTAAAAAGGAAAAAAAAAAGGTCTCGTGGGTTAGTTTTCTCTAATTTTAAAAATTTCAAGTGCCGCGGCTGTTGAGGATTACCTTTTGTCTGAAAAGTAGGTTCCATCATAAAATTCGAAATATGTTGTTCCAAATTTAAAGTTTAAGAATGGTGCGTTTTGTTTTCTGGTTAATCCCAGTCTGAGAAGGATGGAAACGAATGCACAACTAATGTTTCGAACTAGAATTATTTCCCAAAACTTAAAAAGAAACTAATTATGTATTTCGTGAACATTTTATCTTTCTGGGCATTCAAAGTAAACTTTTTATCGGGTGGCTTAGAACTAAAACAAAAATTATTTCAAAGTAAACTTTTTATCGGGTGGCTTAGAACTAAAACAAAAATTATTTCAAAGTAAACTTTTTATCGGGTGGCTTAGAACTAAAACAAAAATTATTTCAAAGTAAACCTTTTATCGGGTGGCTTAGAACTAAAACAAAAATTATTTCAAAGTAAACTTTTTATCGGGTGGCTTAGAACTAAAACAAAAATTATTTCAAAGTAAACTTTTTTAAAACAAAATTATTTCAAAGTAAACTTTTTATCGGGTGGCTTAGAACTAAAACAAAAATTATTTCAAAGTAAACTTTTTATCGGTGGCTTAGAACTAAAACAAAAATTATTTCAAAGTAAACTTTGAGAACGTGTGTATTATGAAAAATAGCATAATTGCGTTATTTCTTTGGATAGGTTCTTTGAAATTATTTGTTGAAAATGAGTCGAAATCGAGTCCACATAAATAGGACAAACTGGAATTGGTTTTTATTTCTTCCATAACATTTGCGATAGGCTAAATCAAGTGACACAGTTGTAGACCTGTCTACAGAACACTTTCAGTTTAATAGAAGTGTTTTTGCCATTAGCAATATGACTAATGTACAATTTACAAATAAATTTACTTGCATAATTTATCTTACGCTTATTTGACCGAGTAACTGAATAACTAACACTACACTAACTTCTCGATCACTGAAGGAACTGAAACTGAACTCTGGTCTACTGATCCCCTTGTTCATGATGTATCCTTGTTTCTTTGTTTTCAGCAAAGTCATTAACAGTCACGAACATTTTGGATAGTTTAGAACTACTTTTATAAACTTTCTAAATTCAGCATTATAAAAGCACCAGCTTCCTCCAACAAACAACTAACATTCAAAATTGGGCTTACGACACCAGACGTTGTACAAAAAGTTTTTCTCAGTACATCGATTGAGGGCGTGTGAGCTTCACCACTAATGTATTCTTTCAAGTTACAACTGTATTTACTTTATTTACAAAGGTTATTATTCATTCCTCTAAGTAAGATGATTTGACTGCAAAATAATAATAATCCAGTCGAATTTATTGAGCTTAAAAATATCCTTCCAGAAAAGTTAATTTTCAACTTAAATTTTTTATATATTAATATTAATTACTTTTACGTTTACTTTTCTCGTGCAATTACGCACGCGCAGTTGATCACGCCTGGATAAATAATGCTCTGACTTCATTGTTAATCCATAACTAAATGAATGCATGGGAGATTAGTAATGATTACCTTTAAGTATCAAAAGTTACTTGTATTTAACCGAATAACCAGATTTCATTTAGAATTTCTACGTGTTAATTCATGTTGTACATGAAATTTTGTGGTGAACTTTTCGTGTTTGTCCCGAACGCCTACTACGAGTTTGCAGTAGTAGAATCAAACTTGGCTGGCAGACCACATGTTTCCTTATAGACATGTGGTAGCCTTCTGTTAAGGGGACTTAAAACTCGTCTGGAAGGTCATCTTGTTATGACAGGGTCTAGGAGGAGGGTTTCTGTGTAATTCAAACTCGAATCTGGTATCTAGTTTGTGTTACTGCCCCTTCTTGAGAATCTGGGGGCGCCGTGTTTGAAACTGTGTTCATGACCCCTTCCTTCTTCTCACAAGCAACAGAGTGCCCTAATAGTTTGTTGTTGTTGTTTTTTGCTGGTACATACCCTTCTTGGAGTAGATATAAAAGTACTTAGGGTTAATAAAGGGATAGCGTTGGATTTCTATGAACCACGAGAGGGAGGGGGTTTAGAACCCCGAAGCGAAGTGCAGGTGTTTTATGTTAGTTTATACTCTGAATACAACAAGCCCCCAATATACGTCTTATTCCTTTTCTGAGAGTACTGATGTCTTAGTAAAGTAGTAACTTTCAAGGACATGTTTGTACAGCAAAATATTCTGGCAAACTTACCTTAACCGTCTTTATAGTTTTGACATGGACAACTTTAACATGTTTCCACATATGGGGGAATTCAAGATGTATTTGCACCATAAAAACTGTTCCTTCAGATTTTAAATCTTGCCATAAATGAAAAGAACGTTAACATGTCAAGATCGTAAATTTTAAATCCCCCCTTAGAGAAGTTCCATTATTTTGTATTTATTAAGTCGTCACTGTGTGAATTTGTTATTAATCTAATGCTTTAACGAAAATATATTCCTTAGTTGGGGAACTTTAGATGTGGTTTTATAACACCACGACAATATTCTGTTTAACCGTAGGAAAAAAAATCCAATATTAACAGTATTTTGGTCAATACACGACTGAAAACAATGTTACAAGAGTAGGGAAAAATGATACATAAGTACTCAGGTGTTTGTTTTCAAGTGCAAATCTATACCGTGAGCACGTTCCACGCTGTACTTAACCCTGAATTCAACCACCATAATCTATCCAAGTTTCTTTCTGCCAGTTCGAGATGGAGGACTATAGAATTAATAGCTGGGAAAAGGCTGTGAAACCCCTGCACTGAAACAAGTGTTTTGCAGTACTAGTCCGAGATTTAACCTGACTCCGAGTAAAACATTTAGGAAATATTACCCGTTGGTATCGGTTTGCTGACAGGTTGTCATAGTTACACAATCCAGCTGGAACGGAACACAGCCCTGTGAACTTTCGGATAATGCCAATGGGTGAAATTCTGTCAGCTGCAGTCGCTCTAAGAAATTACCGGATTCTTAGAGGGAGAGAGAAAAAAAAATGTAATTGGAATGTTTATCCCCACCCCTACCCCAGAATTTGTTCACTTTGATCTATACACTTGCATTACAAAAGGCAAATACTTTATTTTTTGTCAATTTTGGTGTGTTTTTCTCACTGCAGCGGTGTTTGTTTTTTATTTCAGCACCTCAAGCGTGGAAGTTTACGATTTCAATAGAAATAGAGAAAACAAAGTATTTTAAACATTTTTGAATGCACAAAATTTTCATTGCTAGTTGTAACTTCGTAAATTTTGGTCAAAATGCGTGGATCTGATAGGTATGGGAACATGAAATCACGTAGTTCGGTAGACAATTTCATTGATGCGCGAGTTAATAAATTATTATTATAAACATTTATAAGCGGTTAACTTGGTTAAATGCTTAACCATTATGCATCACAAATATCAAATCTTGTCAAACTATCACCCAGCTTAAATGTATGTCATGATTATTCAACCCAGATGGCGGTTAAGGCGCTTATCCTGCACTCTGCTAACATGCACGTCCTTTCACCCGTGAGTACGTTATAATATTCAGTTAATACTATTCGTTAGTAGCCTAAGAGTTGATAATGGATGGTATTGATTTAACTACATTCTCTCCAGTCTGTCTTCAAAGATAAGGACAGCTGAGGGCTATTTGCGAAATTCAAAGCAAATAGTTCTTGAATCCAACTAGAATCGGCCCAGCATGGCCAAGCGTGTTAAGGCGTGCGACTCGTAATCTGAGGGTCGCGGGTTCGCATCCCGGTCGCGCCAAACATGCTCGCCCTCCCAGCCGTGGGGGCGTTATAATATAACGGTCAATCCCATTATTCGTTGGTAAAAGAGTAGCCTAAGAGTTGGCGGTGGGTGGTGATGACTAGCTGCCTTCCCTCTAGTCTTACACTGCTAAATTAGGGACGACTAGCACAGATATCCCTCGAGTAGCTTTGTGCGAAATTCAAAAAACAAACAAACAAACAAACAAAACCAACTAGAATCGGATCATTATTATATACTAGGACTAACTGAATGTCCGTCATGTAATGTAAATGGTTATTTTTCCTCTACAAATTATATCTAAATAAACGTTTTGTGAACGATTTCTAAAAATAACTTAGTGACGATGTTTTGTAGTATCTCAGAAAAACATTGTTTACATACGATTTCCTACTCCAAGTGAATTAGATCAGTACCTTGACCTGTATATGGTTGTATTTTGTTCAAATCTTTCTTTGACAATCGCGGGATCGAATCCTCGTTACACCAAACATGCTCGCCCTTTCAGCCGTACGGGCGTTATCTAACGGTCAAACCCACTATTCGTTGGTAAAGGGGTAGCCAAGGAGTTGGCGGTAAGTGGTGACTAGCTTCCTTCCCTCTACGTTTTACATTGCTAAATTAGGAATGTAAGGTGAAAATCATCAGTAATAATGTGTAAGTTTTGACACATGCAGTCAGTGATGTTCTATTTAATATGATATTACCCCTTTATCACTGTGTTCGTATTTTTTAACATTCAAAGTACTTATTGTAACTATTGTAACAAATACATACTTTAACCTCGATTCCATTGGTATATGAACCTGAAACTTCTAAATGGTAGTCGAATGTTTTTTGACACTCATCCAAGATGAGAAATAAACAAAATACACCCCCCCTACACACACGCACACAAACGAGCAATGTGTCGTAAAAACATCACGGTGTAAAACTGCAAATAACCTACACTGAATTAAGGAAGTTTAATGTGGAACTTAACTCCTTACTGTTCAGCCACACCAACCTCAACATACCATTGAGTAATCGTCTGTAATTGGTCTTTACAATTAAATCTCTACCAATCAAAATGAATGTTATTCTTAATGTTAACTCTATAATAGGAAAACGGATTAAGTTTAGATTTAGCATTTTTGATTAATTTTCTGCATGTAGTCGAGTGCTGTAACCACCCAGTCTTTGTGATCGAATGTTTTCCTAATATTTTAATATCATTCTATAAACAGGAGTTCATAATTGCAAATAGGTTACAAAAGATCAGTACACGACTTGCATTTGAACTCTAGACTTCCGTTTGAGATAATCACGAAATGACTTTGAATGTTACCAGCACATCAAACGTCACCGACAACAGAAACATTCTGAACATAGATTGGCTTTTATATAGATAACCTAGCTGGATCATCGTGTTTTATCATCCTAGTAGTGTTTGTAACGGACTTACCGATGTATATATTTAATTTAATATCGATATTTGTCTTAGTTAAATATATATTTAAAAATACATGTAATATGTATTGTTAAATGTGTACTGCGAGATTCTCACCTATTCCCTAAATCTGTGTAAGATTCCCGAGTGATAGATTCAACAATGTACTATTTGGATATGTGATACTAGTGGTTGTCGGCACTGTTGTTAACTGAACTTTCTAGAAACTCTTATCAGTCTTCTAAAAGGTAACCAAAGAGACAGTTTATATTGTTGGTTTGCTCGGAAGCTATAACTATGATAAACGCTTATTAAGCGGGAGACTACAGATTTTACTGACCAGGAACGTTTACAGATTTCGAACATTATAAACCGTTTAACTTCAAAGAATTAACTTCGAACGTTAGTATATCAACGGGGACATTATATATTTTCGTCTGTGAAAAACTTGCGTGTGTTCAGTGAAGTAGCGAGCCGTGAAGTGAACTGTACCGATATGAACTCGAAATTCTTTGGCTCATCGTTATCCGTCGATAAAATGTTCAGTTCCGGGCCAGATAGCATATCCAGTATTGTTTGTACAACTTTTGTATATAAATCATTATTTGTAATAACCATTATTGTAAATTGTGTTGCTGTTTATATATTAAAATATATTTGTGTTAAGAAAGAAAATGGTCTGCCATGGCCAGGTGGTTGAGGCACTCGTATTCCTAGAGTCGCGGGTTCGAATCCCCGTCACACCAAATATGTTCATCCTTTCAGCAGTGGGGGTGTTATAATATGGCCATCAATCCCACTATTCGTTGGTAAAAAAGTAGCCCAAGAGTTGGCGGTGAGTAGTGATGACTAGCTGCCTTCCCTCTAGTCTTACATTGCAAAATTTGGAACCGCTTGCGCAGATAGCCCTCGAGTAGCTTTGCGCGAAATTCAAAAACCGAACCAAACCAAGAAGGAAAACTTATGTATCAATCTTGTTGGCAAAAACCATGAATTTGATACATGTCAATATTCAGCTTCTAAATCCAAATTACAATTTAACTGGGTTTCAGGCTATTTGAAATTGGGGGCTCGTCTGTAAAACACATTAGTGAATATTGCTTCTTACCTGCAAGGTAATTTTTTTGTGCAGTATGACGTTTTTAGTATACCACTGTTAAGTGATACACTTTTTAGCTGCAGCATGGCAGCTCATAGAATAGCTCAGAGTTTATGAATTATAAACAGTTAGCTTGCAACTCCGTAACCTCTTGATAGATTGGAGAGATAATATGTTTTGAATTTAGGAGGTCAGACCTTTTTTATTTGAATTTGATCACACCAAAGGTCTCGGATTAATTTACTCTAATTCAGCCGAACTAATTCCAATTTAAGGGTAGACTGGTAGATGTTTTGATGAGAAAAAATAGAATCGGGTAAGTCCATACGCGCGCCCCACGCTTAGTATCGCTGGCGCGCAAACGTGTACCTAATAAAAACTAAACTAAGAAATCTTGCAGAATAACTTACTCTAATCCACTCTAAAAGAATTTCAGGTGCCGCAAATATTGAGAATTCTTGTTGAATATGCAAATATGTCTTTACGAGTGCTTTTGTAACGAGAGACTGTGGATTGTGTTTGTACACTAATAAATGTTTTCGCTTTCTTTGATGTATTAAACATATTTTTTTCTTTTATAAAAGCGTTTTTAGATTCATAGTATCTCTCTACATGAAGATACCTGATTGCTGGATTCACTTTTTATTGCTTTGAATTAAAAATCTATCACCAAAGTACTACTAGCAACTCACTCGATGGAACCGTGTTCTACCAGCAGTAGATATGCTTTTAAATACATTCGAATAGTATATTAATTCTTGTATCTTTATATATGTATTCAACCATGCGCTGTACATTGTCAGTTTCAATATAAGTTTTTAATAGGTCGCGCATACGGAACCCGTTCCTGTTTCAGCTGTTAGTAATTTAAAGTTATTACGTCGACTCTTGTGAGTGTTCTTACTGAGCTTACAAGAAATGAACATACAAGATCCGAGACCAGCGCTACATATCGTCTAAAATCAGTATCGGTTTTGTTTAATCAACGAATCCAAGTCAAACTTAAACATTTCTTCCCGTGGGAACCTGGTATTAAATAAAATGAGCGGTAAGCAATTTATTAAATATTTTAAGACGGTTTTATATACTCTTAGTGGTTTGTTTGTTCATTTGTAGTATACAGTGACAATAGTAATCTTGTAGTGTATTGGAATTAATCAACTGAACAATTTAATAAGGCAGCAGATATTCAGATAAAGTGAAAATCCGAGAATATAAAGATACGAGTCTGACGTGTATGCAATATCTACTCGTTATGGATATAACCGGAGCCAACCAGTACAATCCTGTTGTAAATCGCGCCCTCTAAACTTGCTGTACGAGTTTACCATTGCAGGTTGTTAGTTCGTCTGTGGCCTCAAAAGTAATATTATTTCTAAATATTATCCCATCTATGCACATTAATCTATAATTCATCGAAAACACGGTTTCACATAAATAGGTTTTAAATATTTATTTGCGTAACAGTATTCTACACCATAGCGTATAGCTGCGTGTTATTAATAAACTGAACGTATATTTTGGAAATATGCAACAACCGACACTTAGTTCTCAAAATAATTTATTTTAGATAAGAACATTGTTTGAAGTGTCTAAAGTTTAGTAGCAATATTTTCACTCTTTTTAACACGTATTTCAACAATATTTTAGCTTGTTTAATGGTTTTCTGTTCATTTGCTTTGTTTTTGTCTTGTTGGCACGCATTGTTCATTGTTATTAGTGTTGATTTTTTGTTCGTAAAATTTTATGAGAGTTTGAAAGATGGTTTTACTGACTGTTTACTATAATATCAAATCAAATGTTTTGATCACTTCAGTGTTTTTTTGTTAGTTTTTCAAAACAGAAGGCTTCAGTTTCTGTTCCTTACCTCGGTTACCGCAGGTAGTCGGATGTTATGTTTCATCTGTATGTTTATCAGCTATACTTCTCGAAAACGGCTGAATGGACTTGGACTGAAGTTGATATAGATTTGTACAACGACTTAACATGGAAGTGATTAGATTTGTTTGGAAGGTCAAGGTCGTTAAAAAATCCCCATCTGTTAACATGATCCCAGTTTTTTTACACTATTTTTCTCTATGGAATGCAGTCAAAAATGGTGGGATTTTCATGAAACTTGATAGGCTTGTTTAGAATATCATTCTTCATTGTCCAGCTGAAAATGGTTCGAGTCCGTTGATAACAGCAGGTACATTTTAGGTTTTGTGAGCCGAATGTGGTCAATGATGCATGGCCAAAGAATGCGCTTTGTTTAGTGCCCTTCCAGTTACTACTATATCATTCCGAATTCTTGAAGTTTTATTGAAGGTTTATGTTTTCAGCTACTATACGTGTCCTCATAGAAATTACTAACTTAATTTACGACAGGAAAAGACAGTTATCATAGAGAATAATTTTAGTTTTACGCATAGATCATACTGGTAGTTATGGGTAGAATGGGTCAAGCGTGGCTCAACTGACACTAATATTTACCAAATTAAATTTGTCATTGGATGTTTCTCACGAATATATTGTGATTCCTCCATTTGTAAAACCAATAATGTCAAAAATGTATTGCAGATTAATTTTAAAAAAATAGTGAATCACTCATCTTACTATAAAGCAGAAATGTGACGTGTAATGTGAAATATTGTTTAGATATTTACAAGTCATTCTACTTTGGTAGTTGTAGTCGAAATGTATTAAAATAACGCACAGCAGACGGTTGGATTCATAACCAACGACAGTATATCATGAACCATTGTCGTGGTCACGTGGAATTATACAAAACTAATTGAAAATCAACACCCGCACCAGATGGCATGTTTATAATTCTTTTATTATATTTATCTGTTGCCAGCATACGACCATAACGGTTTGGTATATTGTACCCAAACTTTTGTTGTTGTTGTTTTTTTGCTGTGTTTTTTTGAAATACTAAATAAAGTACTGGGAAGTGCTTAGGGGTATTTTAAAGTCGAATTGTTTTATCTATATTTTGCATAACCTAAAAAAATATAATTCTTTTCTTCTTATAAACAATATTATCATTGCCCCTTTAAGTTAGTTTTGTTTACAAACATCTGGTGTTCTTTAAAAAAAACAAAAAAACTTGTACAGGATGAAACATGAGTTGCCAGCCAATAATAGATGAACGTTAGATGACTAGCATTTAATACTCAATGCTTTGTACACTATACAATCGGTGTCTTTAAGAAGACAACCTCTATAATTATGTATGAAGTAAAAAAATCAGTACATATAATATTTTTATTAAACACATTCGTAGAATACGTATTTTAAAAGACACTAAGGTTTATTTATAACGATGTTTTAAACGTGTATTTTTTATTTGATAAGGCTGCATTTCTACTGGAAAAAATTTATACGCTGTTAGTGGAGTTGTCTTAGTCTAGGCATGTATTATATATAGAAAATGTAGTTACACAAACTATATATACTCACAATATTCTCAAATAAATCTTTATGACAATTTCTAACTGCATCTTAACATTTTACATCTGACTAATGTAATCAGCTAGACAATAGCTATATTAAATCATCATGAACCGTATCAATTTAGCTACTTCGTATGATTTATTACAAATACAATGCGTAACGTTAGCTACTATATCAAGTAGTCCTTTGCCCATAGTTAAGCATAAAAAAATTAAAAACCAGCAAACAAGATAAATGAAGAAATGGGAAGTTAAAACTTGTAAATATTAATTGTAACAACAAAACGAGCTGGAGAAATTGTAGACATTATTTGCTGTAACTACAAATCCCTATTTTGACTTTACCAAATGTAATTTTAAATAACAGCATGGAGTCAAAATAGGGGTTTTTAGTTTGAGTGAATGTCTACAGTATCTCCATCCTTGTTTTTTACTTTTTACTATCTATTTGCTGGACTTTAAGTTCCTAATTTTTTTATTTTATCTTGTGAAGCACTACAGCAAGCAGTTGCATAATACACCATGGTAAAAAGTCAAATTCTGAACCAGTTACGGTAGCGATTTATAATAGGGATCGCTCAATTGTTTTTCTTTATTATTTAATATTGTTCCGCTAGCCCACAGTAAAAATGGCTTTTTGATTGTAATAGAACCTGGACAGTGTTATTTAAAACACATTATTGCTCATTGTGTAAGGTAATTTTTATTTTATTTTTACAACCTAGCAAATAACACCCAATCGTTTTAAGGTAGATTGTAGTTTATATGGAGCCTCATAATCTACTACATGCGTACGTATATGAGTGTATGTAGGCTGTTGATGAAATTTAACGTTTATATGGCAGTCGTGACATGTGTACGATAGCGATTATTAACTTGCAACTGTATTGATGTTGCGTATTAGTTGTCTATAATATAGGTATCCTGCCTTCTGGGACATGGCGCTGCTGACAGGAGTATAGTCTTGTTATTTTTCTTCCACTGCGTGACTGTCTTCTTTAAGTCGTATTTTATAAAGATTCCACTAAGCTCAGTTTCGAGCGTCAGATTGGCAGTCAGGTTATTATTGATTGTAAATATCCAATTCTAACCAACACTGCATGATTGCGAATTTCACAGATACAGCTGATAGAGAAAGTAGCCATCCTTGAAGGTTACTATAAGGAGCTGCAAGAATCGTGAAAGTAGAAGATAACGAAAATGATGGTGATTCTAGGTGAAAGTGAGGCAGAAATGTGTAGCTTTATATTTTATTTAGAAAATATTTATCATATAACGTATGCAGCACCGATGGTCCACCAAACTTTAGGGTCATCATAGTGGAAGAGTCGTAGAAGTGTCAAGACCCACATTTTTATTTATCAGAAATGAAGGGGAAAAGGATATGTTATAATAAATTCATAATTGTTAATTAACGCGTTTTCAACCTTGTAGTCTGTGCAGACTGTCATTCCAAATGGAAATTGGTCAGTTGCATAAAAACCGTGGCCAGACTTACTGTATGACTAGCAGAGAAGAGGAGGAAGGGGAAATGTAACAAATACCAGAAATGTTAAAAATACTATTTGTATACATATATTGGGACACTGTTTTATTTATGTATTAATACATACGCGTGTATCATTACAGCTTGAGAAATCTATAAAGCCTGCAGCTACAAAGTCCAGTAAATGTATAATTCCGTCTCTTAAAGCTGTAATATTTAGAAGAGTGAACGTAGAGATTTGTAGCTCGAGGAAATATCACTGTCTCAAACCTTGGACCTGTTTGCTTATTTTTGCAATTTTGAACCAGTGAAGGTATGAAGTCCAAATACAGTGCTTATACTATAAGAGCAATTGTTGGATTCAGTGCAAGTGATGGTATGAAATCCAAATACGGTGCAAAATTCAGCACGGCAAAGACTATTTTACTTGTGTTGTCATTACAACCGCACAACATATTTTCTCGATTTTATCAATTTGAACTTTGTTTTAAATGCTTATTAATTTAAAAAATAATAATAAAACATGTATGCATTACATACATGCAAATAAACTGCTGGAATTATTCGTCGTTCTCAAGTAGCCATTCCATTTAAAACAAGTTTGTGTTTTTTTTTTTTGAATTTCGCGCAAAGCTACACGAGGGCTACCTGCGCTTGCTGTCCCTAATTTAACAGTGTAAGACTAGAGGGAAGGCAGCTAGTCATCACCACCCACTGCCAACTATTGGGCTACTGTTTTACCAATGAATAATGGGATTGACCGTGACATTATAACGCCCCCACGGCTGGAAGAGCGAGAATGTTTAGTGTTAACTTGCGACCCTCAGATTTCGAGTCGAGTGCCTTAAACCACATGCCGAGTGTGTGTGGAGAAGTAAACAAAACTACTGTACTCGTTTCTGTTTATATAACTTGTCATTATGAATAGAATAATCATGCTCATTAATTTTCTTCAGAGTTAAAACTTTTTGATGTATCTTGAACATTATGAACCCCCTACATAACAGATCTTCAAAAATTTTATATACCTGTGTTGCTCACGTTTGCTTCTAAGTGATTCGGAACATGACAGTTTTGAGTACCTACAGTCTTTATCCAGCAATAATAAGGTTCAAGTATACTTTCTTCGTGGTATGAATATGAGATGAAAAGTTCAGTGTGCACACTTTTTGTTAGTGTTGGATAAGAAAAATGTAAAATTTGCTTTGAAAGAGTGAATTAGCGAACGATGGGCTAAGCACTTGCAATGCCAGCGCCTAGCGACCACGGCCTACAGATCCATACTTGTTTCTAAGAGCTTTTACGACACATACTAATCCTGGTGCTAGAGGCATGAAGCAATGAACTTAACCTGCATTTATAATAGCTGAGGAAAGCATCTACTTCTTTAGGTGTAGCAGTAGCATGCTTTCATGAATAAATATTTATTTACGCCAGCCGTGAATGAGGAAGAACATTCGATTAATAAAATAAAAATATTTTCCCACTGTTTATCTGAGCACTTGTTCTCTTGGCTTATTTTAAATGACTCAGAAGAACGAATGTCACTACTGCTTGTGAGTCCTCCTCACAAGTCAAACTTCAAGGCAAAACGTTTTCCACTGTTATGTGACCTGCTCGATAACGTGTAATATGAGCAATATCCTAATCTGCATATTTACCTGCCAGTACGAGTTGTTTACTTTTAAAGATCTAGGTAAACAGTAACGTTAAGTGTGTATTATATTGATACCACACAAATCTACAAGAAATACATACAAAAAATATTTTAAAATAAAAAAACAGTCCAAATTTCTGTTTTTTATACCACTAATAAAATACAAGATTTACAGTTGATATTAAAAATTACCATTGCGCACCTACAAAATAAGTTATAACATCGTGATAAATAAATACAAACATGATCTTTATGTTGAGAATAAACAATAAAATATCTAGGAAACGAGACTAATGTTTAACATTAGAAAAAAAAAACTTCGTTTTTGTATTCTTTATTTTCAGTAACATATTTAAATAATATGCGCTAGGAACGTTAAAGTCGTAACATGTATGCCTACATAGTTGTCTTTATTACTGCATTGAAATCCATAGTAAAAACATTTCTATATATTTTTCATGATTATAATTATTTAATATTAACATTCATTTTATTAGAAGATGTGTAGAATAAAAGATGTGAAGAAGCATAACCTGACGGTTCATTAATGTTCGTTTCAACTTGATGGCATTTGCTTCATTTTGGATAACTGTAAGGGAGTCAAAAAATTGAATTGTTAGATCTAAAAGACAATTAAAATATTTCTATGCTTATGTTTAAAAGTAAAGGACTTTAAATCTATTTAACTTACAGAATATTACTCGTGTATGTATGCTTATTTGTATTATTTTGTTTTCTTTTACTTCCAGAAACGTCATTTATTAAAATATCCAACTCCAACATGTTCATGGTTCGTGTCTTGTCATTACGAAACCTGCGACGTCTGGTGTATCTCGGCTGTGTCTGGTTGTGCATCTGCTACTTAGTATTCCGGGTGGCCCACCCTCAAAATGCTGTTTCCTATTTGGCACACATACACAGGGGTTTATTGCAAAAGATCCCCTCTGAAGGACCAACGCAGCCATCTTTAAATGCATTAATCCCCGAAAATTTTCTAGATTTGATGCCTTTGGTTGATAAGTCACCCAGCCTAGGCGAGAAGGAACTGTTATTTTTTCTTTCTAACCGATCTAATTTACCCCTTGCTTATTGGGCTAAAAACCGAAATAAAGCGATTGGTGATAAGACTTGTGCTAAGTTTCCCAGTTTGTTTGATTTAGATTTCAACAATATTTATTGGCAGAGACTTCAAACTACGAACGGGACCTTCTATTTATACGCAGCATATTATGATAATAGAGTTAGAACAGGGAGCACCGCAATAATCAGAATTTTAGCCATGGTGGATAAAATAAAACCTATTTCAACGACGTGCCAGTTATGGTTCGATAAAGGAAAGTCGCCTGTTTTTGCCCAAGCAACATATACGTACGCTTGGTACTCAAAGTGGGGTAACTACAAAGATGGCATCCTCCAACCCTTCATTATTTCTTGTAAACTCCCCAAAAAAGAAACCGAAGGTCGAATACCTGCAAGTGTTTCTCTTGTCCAGAACAAGTGCCAAAATCCAAACAACAATCTCAGGATCGTTAATAATCGCCCTTCAAAAAAATTTGACTTTGCAGTTTGTGTTAAAGGTCTCGATTTTTTGCAAGAGGACTTGAGTGTGCGGCTAGTTGAATGGTTGGAAATAGTGAGCATACTCGGAGCGAAAAAAGTGTTCATGTATGAATTAGAAATTCATCCGAATATTTCCAAAGTCCTCAATTATTACCAAAACAGAGGACTGGTAGAGTTGACACCTATTACCCTACCTGGTAACCAACCAAATATACCAGGCTTTCGCCATCTGTATCTTAAATCCAAACTAACTCACAAACGTCAAAACGAGGTTATTCCGTACAATGACTGTCTCTATCGAAATATCTACAGCTATGATTACTTAGTGTTGCTGGACGTAGACGAGATCATCATGCCTGTCAAACACGTGAACTGGCGGGAATTAATGGCCGAAGTTGTTCCGGCAGCTCTCAAAATTAAGAACTACACCCGAGCCAGCTACAATGTTCGAAATGTTTATTTTCTGGATGATCTTCAGGATGGAGAAGAACTACATCATGAAGCTCACGAACAGGGAATTCCGCCTTACTTACACATGTTACAGCACGTGTATCGCTCCAAGAACTTCACCAAGCCTGGTTCCTACGTCAAATGTTTCCATAACACCGAACGGGCAGTGTCCCTTCACAATCACTTTCCCTTGAATTGCTTCGGTTCCTGTACCACATACTCTGTTCCAACAGAACTCGCCCAGTTGCAGCATTACAGAAAAGATTGTGTTGGCAGTTTGAAGAAAACGTGCAAAAGTGAATTTCGAGCCTACACCGTACGTGACACCACAATTTGGCGGTACAAGAACGAACTCACGCAGCGAGTAACCCAGGTGTTAAATAAATTGGGTTTTTTTCGTAGCTAGGGAAGAAGGTTTTCTTAAAGCAATTCAAGA
Organism: Tachypleus tridentatus; assembly: GCF_004210375.1. NCBI lineage: Eukaryota > Metazoa > Arthropoda > Merostomata > Xiphosura > Limulidae > Tachypleus > Tachypleus tridentatus. Next base: position 30,381,053 of record NC_134828.1, on the reverse strand, counting down.
CTTAGTTTCACTCGTATAAATCAAGCAACGCCATTTGATAAAGGTGGTCAGCAGTTATTGTGATTTTAACAGTCGTTCTATAAAGTATGTATACAAAGGTCCAAGAAGTCCCGTGCACATGAATTCGCATACGAGTCAGCTCGTCGTAAGCTTGACCTGCTGGTTGTCTTGGCTGTTTTTCAGCAAACATTGTAGTGCCTTTTTTTTCCCCCTGTCATGTATATTAGAAACACCCATTTGCCATCAATGAACCATTGTATACAAAACAATATTTTAGAGAAACCTAAGTAATTATCTTAATTTTATAATATTTTGTGGTTGTAAAGAGCAAATATAATTTTGTTTGTGAGATTAGGTGGAAAGTTATAGTTGGATATAGAATACATAAAATGTATATATCAGAAGATTAAGGGTGCATTTGTTCGGTAAAATCGTGGTTCCTATGTTTCGATAGAATTACTTCGGCTTGTTAGTAAATCTGTAGACGTATTTAGTTTTAATGATACTTATTTCTATTCAAATGCTTATTACCAATTAATCAGCCTATAGTATTGGAAAGGAACATCTTAAGGAACGAGCTTTTAGGTCTCAATATTTTACAAAGTTGTTCCAAATAAATTCTTCTAATCGAAAGTTTTAAAATTAACTGGATAACAGTTGTCGTGTGATTAAGGGAAGCTGTAATTTAATTTCATAGTTATAGATCGAAACGACCTCTACATTTCTATATTCTTGTTTCAACTCTTCAAAATAAGTGTGGTTCTTAAAGCCATGTGTACAATTTCTATTAAATAAAGATAAGCTGTTTTTTTTTTTTACTTAAACTGTCTATTTGAAAATATTTGGCAACACGTGTAGTTTAATTGGTTATTTATACAATTGTAATTTTTCATGTTCAAAATTAACTTTATTTGGATCCAAGCATGATAAATATGCATTCACCCGAATGAATCATTTCCTTTTCCTCAAAATAGGATGTTTTAAGATATTTATATTTCATTCGATCCAAAGATCTCAATCCTAGTTTGTGATAATTGTATGAAAATTACAATATATAATTATCATACCTTGAATATGATTAGAAACAAAATTTCACAACTTGGATAACTTAATTACATGATTAATTTTCAGGGAATTTAAATTTTTGCATTAATAATGGCGTTCACAATTTTAAAACAAATATCCTTAACTGACTTAAAATATGAACCGAAAAAACCGTAATTTCGTTACTGTTATGTATAGCGTATACCATTACGAAAATAAATTTCATTGGGTAGTTCAAAACTAATACATACAATTAGTTTTGTTTGATTGATTTTTAGTTGTATACAGTTAGTACAGGATCTACGTTAGAGGCAATTTCTGTGCTCAATTAAAAGCTCTTTCCTCATTTACGTCCGAGTTTAAATGTTTGTTTAACTGGATGGAGATCGGCTTACAAATATTCTTTGTGTGCAAGTTCTAGTTACCTATTATTTTGGTTCACCCAATAGATTTATATTTCGTCTTGACAATATACGTATCAATACTTCAGTTCCAGACGACGATGGAAATACAACTTTGAAATATCAACAAGACATGCTTCTGAATACAGTCAAAACAATTTACTTGTTTTTTTAGCCGATACTTATCCATCCTATTGAAATTTAAAGATATTTGAGATCGATTCCCAGTTCATTTTTTTAATAATAGTAACATGCTTTACGAAGATAATTCGAATTTCTGTCATTTTGTAATTTTTTTGTTTAATTATTGGATTAAATTATTGAACTACGTCAATATTGGTTTCATTGATTTGACGTAAATTCACAGTTATATATATATATATATATAGTATGTACATGTGTGTGTGTGTTTATAACAAGACCTCATTAATGTGTTAATAGGTTAGCAATCAAATAATAACATTGAATTCTAATTTATATTTAGTGTGTAGCTCATTCGTAACTGACAGCAAAACAGTTTTTGAATTTGTTAATTTATCGTTTTTAGTTGTATTTTCTTTCTTTAACTACAACACGTTTTTGGTTTTTAAATTGCCCCAATGAACACTCTTTCACAATAAGCTAATTAATATATTGTTTTTTCTACATAACGAAACATTACAGTAATAGTTATTTGTTATTTTCTACCGGTTCCGTGACTTCAAAAGTCGCTCCTCAGAAGTAATTTTACAGATAATTTTAAAAGCACACGTTTTGCTTTTATATATTTATGTATTTATCTAATTGAGCCGCTGTATTATTGATTTCCAACTCAGAGCTGGTTGTTATTACTCTTAGTGGCAAACGGTGTTGCAGACCATTACTTGTCATGTCTAGTGTGTTTTGAAGTAATAAATTATGATAAAGCAACTGTTCACCGGTTGTTATTGTGAGACACGAGTTTAAATTGTCGTTTAATCACTCGTTTGTCCAGTTTCTTTTAATATAAAAATGCTAGCATAAAAGTTGAATTTCAGAAACATTGGAAATGGTCAAGGTAAGCAAAGGTTGATACTCTCGTTTCATTGTTCTTTCAAATACCGGTTCTGAGGTTACGTCTCGACACGAATTAAGTGTCCAACTATAACAGGAAGAGAAGTGTAAAAATGTTCCATTATGATAGAGTTCGACGATAAAAAAAGCTGATATTCGGTACTTGTTCTTGACCAAATGCAGTAAGTGTTTAATATTATAACTGTTATTCTGAATAGAAGAGTTAAGTCACTCCATCCACCATAGAGTCAATATCGAGATAACCCGTCTCACCCAACTTCAATGTGTTGCCCCTGGAGCCTATAACGAAATTAACCCCACTCACCCACGCACACAGAAAACACTCGATACTTTTCTTCTAGAATCTCTATCGAAATTATCTCTCTAAACTTTAATGTTTCCGTTCTGGAGCATATATCGATACTACCCCCTCCCTCACCTACAAATATTTTATTTGGCTTGCTTCCACCCTCCTCTCGGAACACATCTTGAGACTCCCAGAGCGTGGATGGTGAATAATAGAACTGGGGACGGCGTTAGATGGCCTTAGTAGCTCTGTTATGAACACAAAATACAAAGGCAGAACTTCTATTTCTTCCCTTAAATAACCTGTTTTGTAACAACATATAATATCACAGCATTACAAGCGTTTCAAAAATATGATACAGGCAGTCTTCGCATAGAGATAATCTGAAATCATCGTACATGTATATAGGTCAGGGCTATATATCTCTGAAATAGTTTTTTTTTTTTATCTATTTAAACACAACTTGTAGTCAGACGCAACACTGACAGAAATAAGCATTGTGGAGGTAGGTGAAACCTCGAGTTCAATAACGTCAGTAATGGAAATATGGGTGGGTGGTTGGTTGGGGAGAATATTGCACTCCTTTCTTGGACCGTTCATGTAACTGTGATGTAACATGACGTAGAACTACTGCTTAGCTATTCATTTCACTAATTACAGTAAATATACAATTCACTTAGTAAATGGCTGATTATAATCAAGATTTTGGTTATTTAATCCGACTATTATCACGAGCAAAATTACAAACCTCCTCACCAGGTGGCAGTATATGAAAAATGTATAAATAAGTTGGCAAACTGAGGAATATTATGAATATTTTCTTGAAAATCAGTTCGCATCTATCGTTGTATGACATGCCCAAGGTTCATTCTAGTGTGTGTTAAGCTGTGTAAACCAGCTACGATTTTCAAATGTTAGACTTTGATTCCAAATTCTCCTTTCGAATAGCATTTAATATTGTTGTTTCTGTATAGAAAATCACGGGGTAAATATATGTAGATACAATAAAATTTCAATTATGTCCATTATGAAGAGTTTCCCGCCAAAATCGCCACTCGCTATGTTATCGTTTAGTTTCTTGTGTTTCAAAACGAGACAAATCTGTTCTTTCAGCCAAAACAACGGAATTCAAAATGGTTTAAAACGGTGTTTTTTGCCAATGTCAAACTGCTATGAAGCAGTAATGAATTATGCACAAAACATTAATTTAAAATGTGATGTGCTACTTACTTATTTACTTTCTTTGGTTTTATCTCCCGTAATTATGCTCGGGTAATTTAATAATTAAATATTCTATATAGTTAAGAACACGCAAACTTCGCATATGTTTTGGCATGTTTTATTCTTTATAATTATATTTAATTAGTAAAAAGTTATTACAAATATAATATTATTCAGCATATAATCTTTGTTTCTCCATCTCTTGAATAAACTATGAGTGAGGTTAATCTTGGAAAATAATAGAAGTTTCACATTATTTTACTGTGGATAATAATAATAATAAATTTTTAAACCGACTCAGTTCGTCTGTGTTATTTGGGTTTTAAACGTATATAAAATTACCTTGTAAACGAAGGTAACACAGATCGATTGTTTCAGTAATATTTCTACTAAAGGGTGTGGTTTTAAACACTAAATTCTAGTTTGGAAAAAGACAAACAAAGAATTCCCTGTGAGTGTTCGCACAGTTGAACTTGCAACGGTTACCAGTTGATTGGAGATGATTTTTCCACAGTAAAGATACGTACACAAGTAGCTACGAATAACGTGGCTTTACAAAGTTAATTTTTGTTCTCGATAAAGATAGAGAGAAAACAGAATAGTTTTTGAAGAGTAGGTCACATTTGTATAAAAGTTGGATATTTGTGAGCTGGAAATATATGTTTATTATTACACAGATGTGTGTTAATCTGCTTTAAGTCGAATTACTTTGTTTACATGGTATATTGTAATGTTTCAAAAAAATACGTTTCATTTCAAAATAAAGTTATTGTTAAAACATGCGGAAGTTTTTGTCTTGTTTTTTTTTTATTTTTTAGATATATTATCCCCACCGTTTCGCCAGTAAATGACGGCAACATTAAACATACAGAATAATGACACAAACATTACTGACGTAATAGTAGTGGTTATATTGAACTCGCTGGAGTTACAGATATAAAACATTTTGTAGGCCCGCCATGGCCAGGTGGGTTAAGGCGTTCGACTCGTAATCTGAGGGTCGCGGGTTCGAATCCCCCATCGCACCGACCATGCTCGCCCCTTTCAGCCGTGGGGGCGTTATAATGTTACAGTCAATCCCATTATTCGTTGGTAAAAGAGTTGACGGTGGGTGGTGATGACTAGCTGCCTTTCCTTACACTGCTAAATTAGGGACGGCTAGCGCAGATAGCTCTCGAGGAGCTTTGCGACAAATTCAAAACAAACCAAACATAATTTTGCTCGTGGGACACAAGGTTACCGCTCACAGTGCCGTCGATAGGCATTACGGGCCCCAGAGCAGCAAGCATTAAGGCCCCCCCCCATACGCACACCAAGTGACAAGGCCTTCGGGCCCGGGGGCACTGGCCCTTCTGACCCCCCTCACGTCGGGCCTGACTGCTTAACAAATTCCGGTTTTATATATTCCCTTGAATATTCTATAGTTAAATGAATTTCTTTATCTTTGATTTCTGACTCCTAATGGAGGATTTTTACATCTCGTAATAAATAGCCAAAACTACTGGAACACATGAGAGCATTATTTTAACGGTTATTTACGTGAAGGCTGAAAAAGTAGGTAAAAGGATTCGGAAAACTTTATCGGCCAAACTGTGAGCCCGCCAGTGGCTCAGCGGTAAGTCTGTGGATTTATAAGCTAACAATCGAGTTCAGGTACCTTTTGTTGACGCAGTATACGTAGTCCACTGAATAAATTTGTTCTTCACTGAAAGCAAACCAAGTAAATCCAAGAGATATATTTTGTAAAACTACATGAGGAATTATCATAAGTGTATTTCACTGTTTCTGAAAATGACATAGTTGGCATCCTAATGATAATTCCGTTTTTACTATTATTATTGAGTCCATCCTGATACGGACACCGAAAATTGTAGAACAAAATATCCATCCACGAGTCGTTGGAACATTTGTTGAAATATCATTCTTTAGTTGCGGAATAGTTTCCGGGTTACAACGACAAATAATTCGGTAAGGTCACGTGCCAGCCAAAATACGAAGTGATTGTTCTAGTTGCAGCTTTCTACTAATTAGCTCGTGAGTTAAATGGTTTCAGCGATGCCAGTTACTCGGCTGTTCTTCCTGTCATCACCTTTCACCCCACACATTGAATGTTACTTATTATTTTGAGACTTGCCTGTGTTAACTGATTTTTACTTTACTTACGCCTTGGTCCTCTCGGCTCAGTGCCAAGTTACCAAACCATAGTTTGAAGTTAAGCACAAATTCGCACACTGGGCTATCTGATATCTGTTCACCATAGGTATCGAAACCCGGTTTCTAGCGATGTAAGCCCATAGACGTCCCGCTGGGCCACTGGATGGGTCAAAGTTATGACAGAGATATGAATATTGTTTGACTATCGAAAACAAATCCGATCGTATGTTGCTTAATAAAACTGGGTAAGGGTACAAAAGGTAAGACAGGTAATTTAATAAAAACATAAAATGTAAGCACGCTCTGAGCAAGAGATACTATTTTTTAATATTATTTTCAAGTTTTTTTTTTGCAAAATTACATTATTAGAATTTACAGTGGTAACTAAATCAGTTCCTGGTCTCTTCTCAAATCCTCGAACAACAGTCTAAGTTTATTGTTATTTTGTTTTTGCTTCAGAAACTCCGGCTCATATTTTATTTTGAAAGTTAAATATAACACTTCCCAGGAAAAATAAAACTCAGAAATCTAACAGTTACACATAATATTGATAAATATGCACAGGAATAAAAGTTGGACAAAAAACGTCCAACAAGGAACTCTAATTCAAAGATGAGTATGGCTTAGCGGTTAACGTGTCGCCTACGGATCAAAATAACCAATTTTCGAACATCAATGCTACACTTGACTTGTTCCTTACTTTCGGATGCAGGTGCTTTATAAAAGTGACAGCCAACCTTCTTAATTAACTCAAACAGTCGGAGACTGCCTTTGTTGGATGGTTGCCTTCAATCTAATCATGGACTTGCCTGACTTCTCGAGTACTCTGACCTAGTCGTTTAGTCCACGAACAAATAAAAAGTGTCGTTCAAGTATATATTACACACTGGGAAATAACTAAAATTGACGGTACATGTCTTCAAGCTAGAACTTAAAATCAGGGGTTCGATTCCCTTCGGTGGACTCAGTAGATAGCCCGATGTGTCTTTGCTATAAGAAAACATACACACACACCCTCATGCTAGGACAGCTGAATACAAACAATTTTAACACCTTTGTTGTAGCTTGAGTGTGTGTTTATGTTTTCTTATAGCAAACCCATATCGGGGGCTATTACTAAGTCCACCGAGCACAGATAGCACCACCCACCACAGAAAACCCTTTTTCCAGCGGTGTGAGTCCATAGACATACCGTTGTGCCACTAGGGGGCGACGAAAATGAAGCAACCAGTCAGCAGCATCCTTTCACCCCTCATCTATGCGAAGGGATTAATTGTCCCTTTTATACTGAGGGTTTTCACCGGATTATTTGTTTAAAAGAGATGCGTACACATGTGAGTGATTTATATTTATAATATTTAATATAAAGAACCATATTTATTTATAATATTATTATTATAGGACATATCTGTATGTCTGTTCGTGATTTCTTTGAGAAAACAATATTGTCTAGCCTGAAGCGCTTAATCGGTAAAAAATTGTAACAGATTTTTTATAAAAATGTGACATCAACTATAAATGTGAAATATTTAATGATAAAGTTCTTTGATGATAAATAATTTTAATTTACTGTGCTTTCTTTACAGCCTTCTAATTTTTCTGGTTTGTTTGTTTTTGAATTTCGCGCAAACTACTCGAGGACTATCTACGCTAGCCGTTTCTAATTTAGCAGTGTAAGACTAGAGAGGGAAGGCAGCTAGTCACCACCATCCACCGCCAACTCTTGGGCTACTCGTTTACAACGAATAGTGGGATTGACAGTCCTATTATAACGCCCCCACGGCTGAAAAGGCGAGTATGTTTGGTGCGACGGGGATGCGAACCCGCGACCCCCAGATTACAAGTTGAACGCCTTAACTACCTGGCCAATTTTTCTGAAAAATGAAAAATGTTCAAAATGGTTTTGACTCTTCTGTGCCACACCAGATTCAGAATACTCACACAGATACAATCATCCAGAATATATCAACTTAATATCAAGAGCAAATCCGGGTACTTTCGCTGGCATAACAATAAGATTAAGCAATTAATTAATTATGAGTTATTATAATTTTATACGAGTATGTGTGTGTGTGTGTTTTCGTAAAACAAAGTCACATCGGGTTATCTGCTGTGTTTACAGAGGAAAATATAACTTCTTATTTGAGCAGGGGGTCCTTATACGAGTGAAAATGTAATATAAATTATGTTAAGAAACATTAATTTGCAACAAAACTAAAATAGATATACCAGTTAGTCTTAATAATTGTATTGTAATACGAATACATTTTACTTTCGGTCACATTTATTCACTTTAAGTACATTCAGTTATTTAGTGGATGATGTCTATGGTTATTCAAAAATTATTGGCTGTTTATATTTAGTTTTATCAGACAGCTGAGCAAAGTTTTGATTTCATGTTTTGTTTCTGATGATTCTGTAATTTATTTTTAACTTGCTCAATGTTAGTCACGTTTTCATTGTTATTGGTTAATCCAATAAGATAAAAGTGTTTTTAAAATGTATATTTATTAATCGGTTTCCTCGTCATGTTTATCATTCGGTAGATTGTTTATATATAACGTCTGATACTAATAGTTTCATATTGAGTTTCCTTACTAATTATAATATCACAAGTTACAACTATAACCAATCATTTTAGTCTTATGTCATAGCCAGGTGGTTAAGGCACTTGACTCGTAATTCGAGGATCCTGGGTTCGAGTCTCAATAACATCAAACATGCTCGCCCTTCCAACCGTGGGGGCGTTATATGGTGACGGTCAATTCCACTATTCGTTGGTAAAAGAGTAGCCCAAGATTTGGCGGTGGGTGGTGATGACTAGCTACCTTCACTCTAGTCTTACACTGTTAAATTAGGGATGGCTAGCGCAAGTTACCCTAGTGTAGTTTTGCGCGAAATTCAAGCCAGACTTTGTGTCATAACGTATACAGGCCTAACCTAATTCCTCCTTACCAAGAGAGGTGGTCCGATGCTTATGGGATTTTTCACCAATACATTACCTTACCAAAAAGTAGCACCTCAAATAGAACACTAAATCTATAAGAAGCTATGTGAAATTCGTAAGGAACAAGAAATTATGTGTTTTTAAACTCTTTTAATTAAAGTTACACTTTAACTTCCGTATCGTGAATCCTATAAAATCCAGTTAAGCCTAATGTTACCACTAACCGACATAAGCCTCACCGAAATAATCCGCCAGGGATGAAGAAATGTATTTTATTACAAAAAAAAAAAAAGCACTGAAATGGAAGAATGTGATTTTCTAAAACTTGAAACTTGCACAAAAAGAGAAACATTGACAACAACCTTCCTAAAAATAAAACACATATTAAAATCAAAAGTATCGTAGAAAAAGCTCAAATAAATCTTTTAATATAGACTATAAAGGAAGAAACATAGAGAACTGTCATTTCTAAGCAAAAGTGAACTTAACTTTCATAGCAATCTTTCACGTCTGGGTAACTCTGAAGATAATAAGTTACTTCCATCTTTAATACAAATATCACCTATTTTAAAGTCTTAACTTTCAGAGGAAATTCAGACAGAAAACTAGAAAAATTAATACTTGAGAATGATAGCACCAGTGACCGAAACGTCGTACATATTCTAAAAATAATAGTCCTTAGTGTAAAAGGCCCGGCATGGTCAGGTAGTTAGGACGGTCAACTCATAATCCGAGGGTCGAAGGTTCGAAGCCCTTTCAGTCGTGGATGCGTTATAAAGTTACGATCAATTCCACTGTTCATTGGTAGAAGAGTAACCCACGAATTGGCAGTGGATAGTGTTGCTTAGCTGTCTTCCCTCTGGTCTTACACTGCTAAAAGAGGGACGGCTAGAGCAGATAGGCCTCGTGTACCTTTGCACAAAGTTCAAACCAAACCAAACCACTTGTGTATCTTTACACAGTCTGGCATAACGCATTACGTCATTAGTTAACGGAAATGGATTTACCCCAAGGAATTATTCGCTGGCTATCTAACTTTCTAGCCAATAGAATGTGTAAAGTAGATGTGAAAGGGGCCCACTCAGGGTCTTTTACACCTGAAGCAGGTGTCCCCAAGGAGGAGTAGTTAGCCCTACCTTATTTATCATGTATGTGAGTAATATGCCATTGTTGAACCTAAACTTAGGTTTTGCATCACAGTTTGCTGACGATGTAGCAGTCTGGAAAAGTGCCCCCACTCCTTCAATATCAGCAACAAACCTCCAACCAGTCCTGAACAAATTAGGAGAATACTGCCAGAAATATTGAATAAAAAATAATTATTCTGAAAAATCAAATAATACTATTCACCAGGTTAAATAAACTGAAAAAAGATCCACCAAAGTTATACATGAACGGATCACACAGACGGTTACCTCGGCTAAACCTTTAGAATTAACTTACAATACCAAATTAACGTGGATACAGCACACTAACAACATCCTGACTAGAATCTGGAAAAGAGCAAATTATGCAAGAAGCCTATCGGGTTAAAATCAAGGCACTTCACCTGATAATATAATAAAAATCTACAAAACATACATTAGACCCATTATAGAATACGCATGTCCAGCCTGGATAAACGTAACACAAAAACAGTTACACGAACTACAAAAAATACAAAATTCAATCTTAACCTCAGCTTATAAAGTACCCCGCAGTATTTCATCTATATTTATACACAAGTATACAATCTTAGAGACAGTATCCGATAGACTCTTGCATAATGCACTAAATTATTATAATAGAAATTAACATAAAAATGAATTATTGTGTGATCTCGGCAGATACCACGTACATAATGAAGTACCTCTCTCCAATGAATATATATTTAAGAAATATAAATCAAGCTGGCCATAATGCACTAGACGTTTAGAATTAGTATAATATTCATAAATTTTCTTTTTTAAATATATATATGTATAGATCTTTAACTAATAATAATAAAATAAAATAAAAAATACAGAAATTTAAAATAAAGGAAACTTAATACAATAAACCAGTGGTTCTCAACCTTTTCTGACTTGCGTCACACTACAACACTTTGAAAATTTTCGCGTCACACCTGGGAAACCTTAACGATTTTTTAGGTACACGTTATATGGCAAGCGTTAAAAGCCTTAGAACGAAACTCACGGCCAAAACAAGCGATAATAATGTCATTGTGCATCACGTTTAGATACATGTAACACAGAAGAGTTAACTTAAAAAGCCTTAGAACGAAAATCATGGCCAAAACAAGCAATATTAATGTCATCTGCACATTGACAATACTATTGCTTGCTTTGGCCGTGAGTGTCGTTCTAGGACCTTTTTTGCTGTGAGTATTTTTCTGCTCTACCACAAAATCAAAACTTTTTATTTTTACATATGTTTTCAATGTGACGCTTGTGCCTGCTTCCGAGAGGAAATCGAATTAAAGCGAGTTTCTTACGTAGACAAACAAGCTTCTCTCTCTTTCTGGCTTTAATTTCAGTCAAAGCTGAAAATCCAATTTCGCAAAACCACGAAAATGCAAATGAAAGCAGAACTTCAACTGGTTTTGAACTGATTGCAGGATATGGAGATCCAAAACTCATCCAAGCTCTTTTCGGGAAACAATAACTGATAAAATTTGTCGTTTCGTAAATCAATGAGCTGTTTTTCCTCCTCAGTTACAAGATTTGTTGTCTCGTTAATTCAGAATGGATAGGTCATCCAGTTATATTCGTCGACAGCAAGTGACGGGAAGTAATGTTTTAGTGCGGACTGTAGGTCGCTTAATGTGCTCAACATTCGAGGGACAATTTTCTTCTTTGACGGACATTCGTTAACGGAAGAAAAACGATCAAGGACTTCTTTGGAGATCTTATTCTTCCACATCGTCACCTTATCATTGGAAGCCCTCAGTTTGGACGTTGCAGTAATAATGTTTTCAGATGGTCCTTGGAGACTTACGTTCAGAGAATGTAATTTGTCAAACAAGTCGAAGAGAAATTGAACCTTCAGCCACCAGATTTCATCATGAAAAGAAAATTCAAAACCTGCTTCCTCAACCTCCAAGAAAGAAATTACTTCAGTTTTTAGTTGGACAAGACGCTTTAACACCTGTCCTTTCGAAAGCCATCGAACTTCAGTGTGACACAGTAGCTTTTGTAGTCTGAATCCATCGCCTCACAGAGAAGAGAGAAAAGTCGAGATTGAAGTGGCCGAGACTTGATGAAATTCACCACTTGAATAACTTGATTCATAACAGACTGCAAATCTTTCGGCAAAGATTTGGAGGCGAGCTTCTCTCTTTGAATCATGCAGTGAACAATCCTAATGTTTGGATTTTGTTGGCGCACCAGAGTGACGAATCCCTTCTTTTTTCGCAAACGCAGACACAGTTATTTCAATGTAATTTGAGGAGCAAAATGTTTTCATTCACCAACTCGAAAATGTCTTTGCCTTTCACTGTACTTTTTAAATTTTTGCAAAATAAGTATTCGTTTACGATTTTTCCATCTTTTATGAATCGAACAAAAGCCAGAACATGAGCTTTTCCACTAACGTCAGTAGATTCATCAGCTTAAAGAGACCATAACAGAGACAATTCACTTTCAGGCGCTTCGAAGTGTTTGCGAACTTGATCTTTCAAATCAGACGACAAGTCTACAATTCTGCGCGAAATTGTGTCATTGGACAGTGGAACTTGCTTAACCTTTTTGGCGGCATCCGTTTCAAGCATAGTTTCAACGACGATCGCTAACGCTGGCGCAATGTCTGATTCGGCCTCCGTATGAGCTTTCTTGCGTTTTGCCAACAATTGAGCAACCTTATAACTTGCAATCAATCCTTTTTCGGGCAGCTTCATGTGGTTCACAAGCTTCCTTGATTGTTCGTGTTGTTGAGCCGCGAGATTCTCGAAGCATTCTTTTGGTTTATCCTTCACAGCTGAATATTTTGTTTCCAAGTGTCTCTTTAGTTTACTAGGAACAAGCGCCTCGTTCGATAAAACTGCATTGCAGAGTAGGCAGAATGGTAATTGAGGATGTTCCGATTTCAAAGCGATAAAACCATATTTAATGTATTCGTTTTTGTACTTCCGTTTGATTCCATGCTTTTGATTCAACACATTCTCCTTTGTAGCACCAGACTTACTTAAATATTTTTCCATGGATAAATGATAAAGCTAATTCATGCACGATAAGCACAAAGTTCTGCAGTTGATATAAAATTCCTACCTACAGCAAAGTAGCTGTAGCTTACCCCAGAATGAGAACGTGTTCCAGAAAGCAGTTTGAATGTTTGATGCATCATTTATGACGTACGAAGCGCTTGTTGCGCCACAATTAAACTAACAGTCGAACCATTGCAGTCGAGAATGAAAGTTAAGTATGAACTTCTCAGTGCTCGAGTTCAATGAAAACCATCGAATATTTTGGAAAGTTTCAGAGTGTTTCTATAGTAGTTTTTATTAACTGATGTGTTTGACTTGCTTGTAAAATCCCAAGAAAGTTGAATGTGTTTCAAAACACCGCGGCACACAGGTTGAGAATCACTGCAATAAATGGGCATTGCCCAGAAAAGGGCCCGAGTACTGTGGGTCACTCTGGCCCTAAAGCACTACAACATAGTAGTAGCTGACATGAAAGTTGGATGGAGGAAGAGATCTTTTGTACCTGATCCTCCTGGGTATCTAAAATCTATCCAAATACCCACAAAGAAACAAGCAAGTGTATCATCAGTATTGTTGCGTAAGCTGAAATTTCGAGAAACTTTTCCCATGCCTATAAATATAACCAATAAGACGTGCCAAAACACAGTATATATTATTGGTTTGCTACAATTAATGTGCTATAAACCTCGGAAATTATAATTGTGATAATTATAACGTTTATTAATCAGGAACTTCAAATATTTGACCAGTTTAAAACCATTAACAAACAATTTAACTTTTCATTGGATATTAGTATTTTTATTAAAACAATATTGAACTTCAACGTTAAGTAACTCGGCATGTGAATTGTATCTACATTGACTTGAAATGAACTCACTCGTTGTGAACCACAGATAAGACATCAAGGAATTTCCAGACCAGAAAGAAGAACACTCGATAGCATTTGAAACTTTTGTAAAACTGTTGTACGTAGATCACTATTTGTGATAACCGTTATTGTAAATTGTGTTATTATTTGTATACTAAAATATGTTTGTGTGCATGAATTTCAAATGGATAAAATGGATACATATTTATTTAACTATTAAATATATAAATTACTGTTTAATTCAGTTTCGGCCTATTCGAAATTATAATACGTTACGTAATAAATTGAAAGTTTGTCTGGGATTATTTGTAACGCATATCAAGACATACTACAATATAACAATAAAGGATATGAAAAGTTAGATTATATTGTGAAAAAAAATGGATAAATTATGAGTTGATGTGATTAGCAGAATATTTAATAGAGGATTAGATTTCTTACATTCACGCAAATGTAATACAGTTGACCGGATTTTTTTAAAGTTTTGGTTTAATTAATGTTTTCCATATTTTTATCCAAATAAAAACGAATATACCTGCTGTGACCACAGAGGAAGGATTTTCATAAAGGATAGATTGGATGAGTTTTACGCTAATTTTATTATGTTGACAAGCAGTTTAGGATTCTCTCATATAAATACGCTAATTCCTGGAGATGATATTGTACTATTGGCATACAATTCGTGAAAAGAAAGGTTGTTGTTATTGGCGTTGAAATAATGTATTGTTGGAAAATGTCAGATATGGAATGATATGGATCAAACTGCAACAGGTTTTCAACCAATACAAAAAATATAAAGGAAATAAAAAAATTAAGATGGAAAAAGGCTGTCTCTGTCATCTGTTGCTGGTTGCATCTATCACATCTATGATGAATCTCTGCAAAAACTTACTACATTTGGAGCTAAATACTGTGAATTTCATGAACAGATTCAAAAACTCAAGTAACACCCTATTTTTTCTTTTTTTTTCATAAGTTAGGATAAGTTTTTAATACATGAAATGCTATATATTAAAACTTTGGAAGAATAAAAATTGCAAAGTAATTCTAAAATTTTATATAACATTGTATTCACAAGAAATGGTAAATCAAACTCACGTTTCTTTCTTTGAAGACTTACAAATTTTATCAAAAATCGTGGAATAGTCTGCAAGTGATCCATTAACATTTATATTACCAATAAAATGTTGGCATAAGTTGGTAGTTTGTTATTAAAAGCTGGTCTAGCATGACCAGGTGGTTCAGGCGCTCGACTCGTAATCCGAGGGTCGCGGGTTCGAATCCCCGTTGCACCAAAAATGTTCGCTCTTTCAGCCATGGGGACGTTATAATATGACGGTCAATCCCACTATTCGTTGGTAAAAGAGTAGCCCAAGAGTTGGCGGTGGGTGGTGTTGACTAGCTGACTTCCCTCAAGTCTTACACTGCAAAATTCGGGACGGTTAGCGCAGATAACTCTCGTGCATCTTTGCGCGAAATTCAGTACAAACCAAACCCTACTAAATGTTTTTAACAAATCTCTAGAGACGACTGGGTGTTGTAGGAGTATAATAAAATGCAGCAATTAATTTAACACCTACAAAAGGAGACTTCACAGGAGTTAAACAATAACAATCAGTTACTTATTTTGTTCTGATTATGAAGTATATTTTAACCCCGTGGCGAACATAATAGAATCTGTTGTGAGTCATTTTGATTCATTAAAACTTGACATATTAATTTTCAAATTTATGCATTTGATACACGTGTTATGCGTGGTTTAATAAACTTGCCAATCAAAATAACAAGTGTTTAAGTGTACTAAGTTTGTAAATGTAGATCTTCAAAAAATATCCAAACTCATAAACTATAATTAGCTGTGGAAGATTCTTAAAAAAACGATGATTTTGGCAGGAAACGTATAATAGTAGTAGGCACAATGTATAAAAATTGTATATTTTGGGTAGTTTATGGTACGGTTTCAATTTTAGCTATGGCCTGGCATGGCCAGGTGGGTTAAGGCGTGCGACTCGTAATCTGAAGGTCGCGGGTTCGAATCCCCATCGCACCAAACACGCTTGTTCTTTCAGCCGTGGGGGCGTTATAATGTGACGGTCAATCCCACTATCCGTTGGTAAAAGAGTAACCCAAGGGTTGGTAGTGGGTGGTGATGACTAGCTGCCTTCCCTCTAGTCTTACACTGCTTAATTAGGGACGGCTAGCGCAGATACCCCTCGAGTAGCTTTGAGCGAAATTAAAAAAAACAATCGTCAAAAATACCAACTTTCGGTGGAAATAAAGTCACTGGTTTGATGTCCACACCTGTTTACATTAATTCTATCATCCAAGAACAGTCATGAAAACGAACCAAATACACGTAAGGATGACATCGCCTGTTTTAAATGTACCCGCATCTTTAATAGCCTCAAATGATACAAATTCATCTTATAAGGTGGGTTTCTTTACTAACACGTCACAAATGTAAAGTTACATTTCGATGCGTTTTTATCTTAAATTATCCAACCTCTTGAACACAGTTTAACCCTATAACGGAAGGGTCAGTCATTTTGTCAAACACGTACGAAAATACGTACAAATAATTCTGCAGTTGAAGTAACTTAGAAGCCAAAACCATTACAAAGCTTTAGAATTTTAGTTTGCGTTGAACTTAAACCTTCAAAACAACACTGTTGATAAAATTCAGATTTTTGAAGACCCATTTCACGTAGCTTCCATGTCCTTCCGCCTTGGGTTGTGGGGAATTTAATTATGAACTTTTGATGATCCCTTTTGGTATTAATGACTTCCACTTACCTTACTGGACATGCTGTTTCTTTCTTTTTTAATTAGAATGTAAAGCAATTTAATTTTATATTAATACAAGGTTATTGCAGCAGTGAACAATACATTTTCACATAATTTGAAATATTAAACGCAATGTATGCAAGATTCTTTTTAGAGTATTCTATTTGTTTATATGTCAGTCTAAAAGTTATACATTTCAAAACGTTATCGAAATATTACGTCACTACACTATGGACCAATCTGAAATGCAGTAATGAAAAGGTTTTTGTTTTTTGTTGTATTTTGAATTTCGCGCAAAGCTACACTAGAGCTATCTGCGCGCGCCGTCCCTAATTTAGCAGTTTGTTTTGTTCGTTTGTTTTTTGAATTTCGCACAAAGCTATTCGAGAGCTATCTGTACAGCCGTCCCTAATTTAGAATTTAGCAGAGTAAGACTAGAGGGAAGGCAGCTAGTCATCACCACCCACCGACAACTCTTGGGCTACTCTTTTACCAACGAATAGTGGGATTGATCGTGACATTATAACGCCCCACGGCTGAAAAGGCGAGCATGTTTGGTGCGACGGGGATGCGAACCCGCAACCCTCAGATTACGAGTCGCTCGCCTTAACCCACCTGACTATGTCGGGCCGTAATGAAAAGGAAATAATATGTTTTTCATGACCTCTCCCAAATGGCTTAGTGATAAGTTTGCGAGCTTATAACGTTAAAAAGCAAGTTTCGATAACTATTGTGTGCACAGCACGAATAACACATTTTAAAACTTTGTGTTTAATAAAAACAACAGCAACAAATATTTCCCTCAACGATTTAGCTGTACGTCTAAAGGTTTATAACGCTAAAAACCAGGCTTTAATATCTGTGGTGGACACCGCACAAATAACTCATTGTATAGGTTTGGATTTAACAACGTATAAACAAAAATAAATCGTTATATATATAGGGCAGTGTGAAGTCTATAATGATAAATGGATATGTCTTTGTATATGTATGACCGCCATAGCTCCGAGGGAAAAGAATCTAGAAACCTGAAATTTTGCACTCGTACAAAGTAGACCCCGAGGGTGTGCGCCTAGGTATTAATATTTATCCTACCCACGTGTGAGCGTACATTTTTTAATGAGGCAAACCACATAAAAAGTAGTTCCTTATATAACAATTCTTAGTATATATAAAGAAGCCAGTGCGTTGTGATAATAATTTGTTCTAACAATGGCGTTTATATCACGTTGCTTAACAACAAATTATAAATTAATATTGTTGTTAATCTGTGTACTAAAAATATAACCCCCTTTACGGATCTCTTGCACCAATAAAATCAAATGAACAGATATTAAACGAACTTTTCTGTCTGGATAAATACATTTTGACTTGTATGAGTCCTCTTATTTCGAGAAATCAAGTGTGACGTGGCACACGCTAGCTTTTATTTAGGTCACATAACGTAATGTACAGTGACATCTGTAATTATGTCTAATAATTTTATTGTTTTCGACCTTCGTGACTTTTTATGTTGCGGGGAAATGAAAATATGTCTAAAATATTTTATACTGTTCTTCTATGCCAAAATAGGTTCAGAATACACACACACATTGATGTGGTCATCTAGAATATATCAACCTAGTAACCCGACCGAAGCCGGATACTTTCGCTGGAGCAAGTAATAAAATTGAAATCTTCAATAACTAAGCGAAAGAACAGAGTGAAATACAGCAATAATTAAAGAGGCCAGCACTCGCAGGTAAACGAAACAAGTCTCCGCCACTTAGTCATGATATGGCCATCCCCCAGTGTCACAGCTGTATGTCTACGGACTTACAACACTAGAAACCGGGTTTCTGTACCCCTGGTGAGCAGAATACAGATAGCCCATTGTGTAGCTTTGTGCTTATCTACAAAATAACCTAAAGGCCGAAATTTGACAGCAGAAATATTGTGAAAAACACAAAAAATCGAAAACTCAATATATGTACATCACTGCTTAGAACGTGCAAGAATACATCTTTGTACCAAATCCCATGTCAGCTTATTGACATACATACGAATAATTCATTAAAACTTCAAGATGTGCCTTCCTCGCTGAAAAATTCGGAAACGAAAAACACAAAAATTCCAAAATTATTTCTATTTATATTTGGGACCTGTAAAAATCTAACTTTGTACTAAATCTAATGTGAATTGGCCGTGTAATTGCCATGAAATCATCAAATTATGTTCTTTATATCATTTTTCATTCTCTATAGTTAATAAAAATAGGAAAGTCTACCATTGTTGTTTGTCAGTCAGCGAAACCTATAGAAAAGAGTCTTTGTACCAAATCCTATGCAAAATGGTTTAAAAAATGCCGACTAGAAACCCCAAATTATCCTTTATTGCGAGTTCTAAGCCTTCCTAAAAGACTCATGTTGAAAATACACATTTTTTTTGTATTCCAATATGCTTGGAACATGGGAATTTGTATTTATATTAATTATCTTGTTGATTGCTGTAAATATGACCAAACGAGAGTCCCAAACATACATTTTTAGATATTGTGATCTGTGACCCCCTAAACTCCATAAAAAGACCTTAATAAAATAAATAAAAACGTATCTAGGTATGTTGGAGCAAGGTATAACACTATCAAATTTTAGTTGGCCCGGCATAAGCCAGGTGGACAAGGCACTGGATTTGTAATCTGAGGGTCGCGGGTTCGAATCCCCGTCACACCAAATGCTCGCCCTTTCAGCCATGGGGCGTTATAATGTTACGGTCGATCCCATTATTCGTTGGTTAAAGAGTAGTCCAAGAGTTGGCGGTGGGTGATGATGACTAGCTGCCCTCTCCTCTAGTCTTACACTGGAAAATTAGAGACGGCTAGCGCAGATAGTCCTCGTGTAGCTTTGCACAAAACTCAATAAGAAACAAGTCAAACCAAATTTTAAGTGAATTTGGTGAGAAGTGAAGGAAATGCAGTCGACTGAAAAGTATTTAGCGAAAGACGAAAGTTCGGAGTTGCAGCGCTAAAATCTGGGGGTTCTATCCTCCGCCGTGAACACAGCAGATAACCCAATGTAGCTTTGCTGTTAAAGAACACGCAAACACACACACACAATAAAAAAAGAGAGAAAAGAAAACACAGTAGAAATCTGTCTCTTTGCGGAAAAATAAAAATGAAATACGAGTCATTGTGTAACGACGTAATTTGAAATGTAGTAAAGAAAATCCACACAGCTCAAACAAAGAGACACTGAATAATTCTTCAAATTATAATAAATTAAAATATCTCAGAGACACGTAGGTAGTAGCTAAGTGTGATCGTCTATGTCTTCAGTATGTCTAGCTGATAAAACAAAGGTATGCTGGTTCATTTTCTCAATTATATGATCGACTTCATTGCTTCTCAATAGCAACTTTCTTTACCACCAGTAACAACTGTTTCGTTTCTTTGACTGAGTTGGAGAAGCGTAAGTCATTAGATCAAATGAGGCTCCTGACACGTAAGCATGCGGCCTGAAAAAAAAAAAAAAAAAAGGTCTAGACTGCTGACGTTAATGGTTGTCTTAACGAGCAGATAAAGAAAATGTTACAGAAAACTTTTACAAGTCAAGGCTGATAAATCTTACGTAAGAGTGAGATCGCACTATAATTTTTAGAAGGCTGGACTTGAAACTCAGAAATAACAGTGTTATAGGCTTAATACATTGATGTATGCACACACACGTAACCCAATTGAAACCACAATACTCAGAACAATTATTTGTTTTTCTATTTTTCAAACAATTAATACTTCTACTGCAATAACATATTACAGGTAAAACTGTTAATTTTCAAGCTACGTTACACAGTAGACCTTTTCGGAGCGGATGTCAACGTGGTGGCGTGAACAGCACGCCAGATTGAGGTTTTAAAGATTCCTGGTTTGTGTCCCGTTTCTACGAGGTTGCACTCTGCATTTTAGGGCCATGAGTGCATTGTAAAAGTAACAATCAGATCGTATTTTTCGTTTAGAATGGCCCAAGATTTAGCATTGGGTAATGTTGACTAGCGTTCTTATTTCTAGGATATTAGCTCAGAATTAAAGACGGCTAACTCGGATATCACTTTTTAAAGAAACAAACGCTATACATATCACAAAACACAATTTTAGCTATATTCTGCTCCAACTTCTATGCTAAGCGTGTTTGTGACTTGGTTTGTTAAGTTCTGGCACGGCTTGCTGAGTATGGGGCATTACTCGTAACTCGTTGGTCGAAGGTTAAATCCCCACAAATAATAACAAGGAATAAGTTTCACCAAAGTCTAGAGAATATAATCTCAAGTATATAAATTACAACACCCAACAAACTTAGTAAAAGTAAACACAGATAAAACTTAAATTTAATAAACACTGATATCATTATGTGGTACCTACGTTACAGGGGCGTATCTGGGCGAATTGCCAGGCAACCCCAATATACATTTGTTTATCGATTCTACTGCTTTACTAGTTTACCGAATCCCGGTCGCACCAAACATGCCCACCCTTTCAGCCGTGGGGGCGTTATAATGTTACGATCAATCCCACTATTCGTTAGTAAAAGAGTAGCCCAAGAGTTGGCGGTGGGTGGTGATGACTAGCTGCTAAATTAGGAACGGATAGCGCAGATATCCCTCGAGTAGCTTTGCGCGAAATTAAAAAAACAAACAAACATGATGATTATTAGGCAGTACCAGTCAAAACATATAGATTATATGTTTCATTGTATTCTAAAGACGGCTGGTATGGATGTGACTTTTATTGATTTATAAATATATTTATTATTATAATGTCATAAGTATGTGTAAATTTTTATATATTTAGCCTAAAATTCTTTTCAATTCATATTATTAGATATTTTACTTTGTCACTTCCCATAATATGCTACTCTTATCATACATAATCTGATAAACTATTACTTTTATGTACGGTAATAACTATTTACTATAATAACTATTGTCCTTTTCAAATTCACACGTTAGAACTTAATTTGATTTTAAAAAGATATAGAGCATGTAGTTAAATAAAAACATAAGCTCGTGAAGTAAGTTCAAAATAAGCGTAAATTCTCAGCACTAATGCGTTGAGTTGCTTTTTGTAGCCAAGCACAAAGCTACATAATGATCTATCTGTGCTCTGCCCACTGAGGGTGATCAAACTTGGTTTTTGGTGTTGTAAGCTTTCAGACTTACTGCTGAGCCAACGATTCGAACCTTAATATTCACAAGTACAGGTTAATGTTGTGCTTCCTCGTGACTTTCAACGTAAAAGATAAAATGCTGAAGGAATAATTATGTACTATTTTAATATTGGTGTGGATTGGGTGTCAGTTGACACCAAGTGTTTCCTTACTCTTCTAAGATGGCTAAAAGTAATGTTATGATGAGATAGTTACTCTCTACTGGTGTAAAATACTCAAGAAATAACGATTACCAACCTCCATCTATAAAAGTTCAACCATCTTATACTCTTACGTTCCTTCAATATTAAAATATAATAACAATACGTTATGTACCTTCTTTAGACTAATGGACGATCGGTTAATAGGTCAGCGTAAAGTTTAGGGATTTGCAAAATTAGAATCCGAGGTTCGATTGTCCTGTGATGAAGATAGTAAATAACCTATTGTGACCTTTCTTAAAAACGCAAACAAACTAATTAGTTATTACAAATGAGATTACACAAGTTAAGACTAACATATTATTAAAAGTGTGATTATACGTGATAAGATTAGTATACTATCAGAATTTAAGTTATACTGTCTTGAGAGTATCGAATTATCAAACGTTAGATTACAGCAAGATAAGACTAATGGATTACCACTGGTAGTATTATAACAAAATTTGACTAACAGATTATCAGAAGTGGAATTTGTAACGGAGATACCGTTATACGTTTATTTTAATATGTATGTGTGTTTCAGTATAGTGTTTTTTAAATGTATGTGACGTTTATTTTTGGATATGTATGGCATAAGTCCTACTGTAGAAGATTCTCGCAATTAAGAATCAACAATATTTGTTTTACAAAAATGCCAAAGTGTTCTCGAATATTGTTGAAAGTTCGAGAATTTCACGTAATTGGTGTATAAAACCGACGTGCCGAGAGACAACTGTTATTGGTCAGCTGCAGTCAGCGTGTGGTAGGCCTCGGAAGCTATAATTGCGATTAATGCTTATTAATCGGAAAACTACAGAATTTGGCCAGGAACGTTTTTTTTATTTCGAACATTATAAACCGCTCAATTTCAGTTACTTCCGAATTACTTCGGACTTTATTATTTCTACGAGAACATCAAATATCTTCGCCGTAAAAAGTCAGCTTGTAAGTGGTTTGAGGCAAGTCAAAGAAAAATAGCGCGAGCTTAAACGAGGTGTAACAATATCAACTGAAAATTAATTTGCTCGCCATGAACCTGGATATTCGATAAATTATTCAGTTCTATACCGGATATAAGACTCAGTATTGTCTGCAAGTTTGTAAAACTGTTATATATAAATCATTATTTGTAATAACAATGATGATAGAAAAACACATAAGTTATTATAAAACGTATTGTTATTTGTGTATTAAAATATATTTCTGTATATAGAAAATAGACTGCATATTTCTGTATAAAGAAAATAGACTGTATCAAACTTGTTGCCAAATATCATAAGTTTGATAAATATTAATATTTAATTAACTTCTAAATTAAAATTGTAATTGCCGGCCCGACATGGCCAGGTGGGTTAAGGCGCTCGGCTCGTAATCTGAGGGTCGCGAGTTCGAATCCTCGTCACACTAAACATGTTCACTCTTTCAGCTGTGGGGGCGTTATAATGTGACAGTCAATCTTACTATTCATTAGTAAAAGAGTAACCCAAGAGTGGGTAGTGGTGACTAGCTGCATTCTCTCTAGTCTTTATAATTACAGTTTCCAGTTGTTTGAAATTATAATACGTAACAGATTATACACCGACTTGACTGACGGATTATCAGAAGTGGAATTATATCATGAAGAGTGTGTGTGTGTGTGCTTTCTCATAGTTACATCGGGCTATCTACTGAGTCCACCGACGGGAACTGAGCCCCTGATTTTAGTGCTGCAAATCCATAGATTTACCGCTGTACTAGTGGGGGCCATTATGAAGAGACAAACGGATACATACAATAAGCATCTCGGGGTTGTTCTTTAAATTGTCAAAACTGCTTAGGCAAACATCATAAGACTGAATATTCCATTAAACCTAGTATTTTAACACGATGTCCAGAGTCGTAGTTATCAGTGTTTACATAATTTGCTGATCTGATGGATAAACACTTCTAAATATATTTCACTCCTTTACGTGTACTTACTTTTGTAAACTACATTAGCACTTTTACGATCTTTCGTTTTTGTATTCTCCATAGAAACGGTTTTGTGATGACGTTTTATAGGTAAAAGCTTCATAAGAATATTATGAAACATTAAGTTGTCCCCAGTGGATCAGTGACACCTGTGGTGAGCAGAGCACAGATAGTTCATTGTGTAGCTTTGCGCTTAACAACAAACGTAATATCTAACAGCATACTTACTGCCATAAAATGGACCAGTAAGATAGTAATACATTAATAGTAAATTCAAATGAATTAACTTTGTGCAATATTTAGAAATTATAAGTTTATTTGTTTCAATAAATAATGTACAGAATGTTATTTTGCTCAAAGCCTTTTAAGCATTTAGGTACAGTTTCTCTGAAATACTTTTGTTTGAGATACACTTTGTTTTTAAGCAACATAGAATGGGTGTGTGTGTGTTTCGCAATATAGATTTTAGCTTGATAGAATTGTATTGTTTGAAGTTAAGCACAAAGCTAAACAATGGGCTGGCTATCTGTGCTCTGCCTGTCACGAGTTGTAAGTCCGCAGACGTATCGTTGTAGAACTTGGGGTGGAGCTAGCTTGAAAGAGTTGGAGGTGCATTTAGAACCGCAGAAAGTTGTAAGGTCAGTCACACCAAACACGTTCGTCCTTTCAGCCGTTGGAGCGTTATAATGTGACGGTCAATCTCACTATTCATTAGTAAAAGAGTAGCTCAAGAGCTAGCAGTGGGTAGTGGTGACTAGCTGTCGTCCCTCTAGTCTTACGCTGCAAAATTAGGGACGGTTGGCGCAGATAGCCCTTGTGTATATTTGCACAAAATTAAAAAACAAACAAACAAAATTATAATATTTCGAATCCCCGTCACACCAAACATGTTCGTCCTTTTAGTCGTGGGGGCGTTATAATGTGATAGTCAATCCCATTATTCGTTGGTAAAAAAGTAGCCCAAGAGTTGGCGGTGGGTAGTGATGACTAACTGCCTTCCCTCTAGCTTCACACTGCTAAATTAGGGACGGCTAGCGCCGATAGCCCTCGTGTAACTTTGCGCGAAATTCGAAATAAAACAAACCTATAAATGATATTAAACATTTCGTGAATATTATATCCTACCAGCTCATTTACATCTTTGGGGGAAAAGTCTTTAACGCAAATTTGTAGCTGATCTTAAATTTAACTCTGCCTACAGAGTCTCTGAAAAATTCATTATGTGACGGCCCCTCACCTTAGGACCAAGTTATTTTTTTTCTTTTGTTTTACTATGAGTTTCTACAGGCAACATCAACAGACTACTAGTGATGAACATATCAATCAGTGTACGTCTTGTTTATGAAGACGTGTTCCTTGTTCTTAGTTATATTACTGTTTCTAATGTCTTTAACAGCCCTCCTCCTACCCAGTGGCTCAGCGACATATCAGCAGGTTTACAGCACATTTCGACACCCGTGGTGGGTTGAGCACAGATAGCCCATCGTTTACCTTTGTGCTCAACTTCAAACAATCGTTAACGTCTTTAACTAAACCGCGGATCAAAAAGAGTTTTGTGTAAGTAAGATAACTGGTTTGATTTGACCATATATATACCAAATATTACTGGAAATGCTTTATGAATAATGATAGAAAGGCTATGTAGGAAGTGTGGGTGGGGGTGATGCAGACTGTTGACCAACATACTTGAAATTCAGATAAGCAATAGCAGAGAAAAGGAGGGATTAGTATAGGTAGATACCAATCGATTAGTACGTGTGTAAATGTATGTTCAGTATAGCTGTAACGAAGAATATATGTGTGCATAATGTACAGTGTCCCTAACATAATATAACTACAGCTTATGGACAAGTAGTTACCGCTTGACGACAGCGCATATGTTTGTTTGTTTTGAATTAAGCACAAAGCTACACAATGGGGTATCTATGCTCTGCCCAGCAGGGGTATCGAAACCCGGTTTTTAGTGTGTTTGCCCGCAGACATACCGCTGAGCCACTGTGGGAGCAACGACAGTGCATATGTCAATAATATGTCAGTGGAAACATAAGCCAGAATGGAAGAGATGTATTTCGACAAGGAAATTGGTTTCATGATTATTTCTGTGCTGGATAAAAATAATAAAAGAAGGATCATCAGTCCTCCATTACTTTCCTGGTCCGGCATGGCCAAGCGTGTTAAGGCGTTCGACTCGTAATCCGAGGGTCGCGGATTCGAATCGCCGTCGCACCAAACATGCTCGTCTCTTTAGACGTGGGACGTTATAATGTGACGGTCAATCCCACTATCCGTTGGACTAAAAGAGTAGCCCAAGAGTTGGCGGTGGGTGGTAAATACTAACTACCTTTCCTCTAGTCTTACACTGCTAAATTAGGGACGGCTAGCACAGATAACCCTCGAGTAGCTTTGCGCGAAATTCAAAACAAACAAAAACAAACCTTTACTTTCCAGACACCATGTGTATTTAACACTCCTACGAAAAGTGAGGCCCCAGAGCAACTTGAAAGGTTATTAATATTAGGCTAATAAATTTGTATTTAAATGAAATTGCCATTTCATTTGATTCAATTAGGCCCCACTTTTCGTAGGAGTGTTAAAACTATGGGATGATTCAGAGATCTTTACAGTTATTTTTTGGACCGTTATAGCCAGAAGATGGCGTCACTTTCAATCGCCTGTTTGTCATGCGTCACAGACATTACACACGCTAATTGTGTGTGGAATGGACGCTGTCTCGGTTTTGAATATAACATATTCAACGGAATGGCTTTACATCTACCAGATAGAGAATCTCGGTTTAATGTCTGGTTTCATTCGCAGAAATGTTGGTTGAAAATGTTGAAAAGACATGGAAGCTGAATTAGACAACTTACCCTCCTTAAAGACTTGGAAGCTGAATTAGACAACTTACCCTCCTTAAAGACGTGGAAGCTGAATTAGACAACTTACCTTCCTTAAAGACGTGGAAGCTGAATTAGACAACTTACCCTCCTTAAAGACGTGGAAGCTGAATTAGCCAACTTACCCTCCTTAAAGACGTGGAAGCTGAATTAGACAACTTACCCTCCTTAAAGACGTGGAAGCTGAATTAGACAACTTACCCTCCTTAAAGACGTGGAAGCTGAATTAGACAACTTACCCTCCTTAAAGATGTGGAAGCTGAATTAGACAACTTACCCTCCTTAAAGACGTGGAAGCTGAATTAGACAACTTACCCTCCTTAAAGACGTGGAAGCTGAACTAGACAACTTACCCTCCTTAAAGACGTGGAAGTTGAATTAGACAACTTACCCTCCTTAAAGACGTGGAAGCTGAATTAGACAACTTACCTTCCTTAAGATGTACTATACATTAATTTACCAAGATTGTTATAAAGTTAAGAGTGAATAATTGAATTATTCTAAGCAATTATAACGCAATTAATAATTTGTCGGACAATTTAAAGGACAAAACAACAACAAAGAAAAGAATTCATGATGACGAGAAACCCACTTGAAGTAAAAATGTATCTCAAAACGGCTGGTATGGGTGTTAACACTTAAATTAAAATAAAGTAGAGAACAACGTTTTGACCTTATTAGGTCATCTTCAGGTTAACAAAGAGAGTTTGCAAGTGACCGTTGCTGGGCCTATGTCTTAAACGGGTACGAGATTGTAGGAGACACTGTAGTTAGATGTTAGGTTATATTAATTAGTATAGGTACAAAGGTGTTCCTATACATTGATTTAATTTTGGTTTGAGTTTTAGTATAAGTAGGGTTTCTTTGATTTTGTGTTTGTTTATATTTGTTTTTTTTTCTTGGTGTCTGGGTGTTTTCTCTGTTTATCAGTAAAAGTGTTAATACCCATACCAGCTGTCTTGAGATACATTTTTACAACAAAAAAAAAAAGAGTCTGGTGAAACTAGATTATCAAACTCTATAAGAATAAGCAAGCTAGACTTAAACTTCCACTTTTATTTTTAAATTCTACAATCAAAACTGAGTCTAAGCTAAAGAGTTCCATCGATTTTGCTCAGATTTAAAATCAGGAGTTCGATTCCTCTTGGTAGACTCAGCAGATAGCCCGATGTGGCTTTGCTATAAGAAAAACACATGCTCGTTCAGATCAACACAGCAATTTAGGCCCGCCCACTGACATAGTGGTAGGTCAATAGGCTTATAGTGCTAAGTACCAGGTTTCGATTCTCGTGGTGGACAAATTGTAGGTTTATATTTAACTGCAGAGGATTAGTTCTGTTTGTGAATTATTCAACAACAGATCAACATGTTATGTTTTACGATCCATCAAGAAACCACAAACCTGTTTACCACTTCAGCGTCTTGGATCTGTTCTAGCTTCACTGACACAGAAATCTTATGAAGATAAGAAGGCACGTTATTTGTGACTCTTTATTAGTTACACTCATATTACACTTGTAAGTCACTGGAAGTTACATTGACTAGTATTCGAATGTTGTTTTGTGTACATTTTTCTGAATATTAAGTCAGCGTGTTCTTTGTTGATTATCTTTTGAAATGTGTAGAAAATGTGCCTTTTCATAAAGAACTGTTTGTTTCTTTTGTTTTTTTGAATTTCGCGCAAAGCTACTCGAGGGCTATCTGCGCTAGTCGTCCCTAATTTAGCAGTGGAAGACTAGAGAGAAGGTAGCTAGTCATCACCACCCACCGCCAACTGTTGAGCTACTCTTTTACCAACGAATAGTGGGATTGACCTTTACATTATAACGCTCACACGGCTGAAAAGGCGAGCATGTTTGGTGCGAGGGGTATACGAACCCGCGACCCTCGGATTACGAGTCGCACGCCTTAACCCACCTGGCCATGCCGGGTCCGTAAAGAACTGATTTTGATAGAAATTTACTTTAATACAAGTTGAAAAAAATCTTAGAATAAAATAACTTATTTCGCGCAATGCAAAACGCACTAAACCTAAAAACATCCATTATGTCACGTACAAAGAAATGAACCAAGTTAAAAATGAAACACTAAAATAAGCTAGATTCATCACGTGCAATATAAGATACATTAAATCTGGAAACGTCCATTATGTGAGAAAAAAAATCGATTTGAAAAAAAATCTTATACAGATAACTTAATTTCATTTCGTGCAGTGTAAGGTATACTAGATGTACTTACGCGGGATCCCTGAAAGTGTTCTATTTCTAAAGTAAATGAAAGCAAAATTAGGAAGAACAAATATTTTTACTTCTTCATTTTTAAGTTCGTATCTCATGCTGTGTTGTAGCCTACATAGAGCATGATTCCTCTCGTGTTTTATGATATGTAGACATTTTATTGACGTCACGACAATACAAATTGCAACATTAAGCGTCCCTTGTGTAACGTCGTTTTAATGTTTACTGACTGACTGAAAGACAACACACTACAGGTGATATTGAAAGGCGACCTTTGACCTTCTTTCGGAAAAATTATCTAGAAAGACCTTTATGATCTTGTAAACAGTAAAATGAAAATTGAGATCACCTACTGTAAGACTCACTTTTCTCTTTGAAAAATACCTTGAAAATTCCCATGGGTCTTTCAAGACAAAAGTGATGGGTTAAGGCAAGAGGTTAGCTAAGGGACTACTGAAAACAGCCTCTCATACGGATCATAATCTCATTACTTGTCAGTTACGTGTATTTTCAACAGCATAAAACATTCAATTTAACTAATGTTGTTGACATATTGTGAATAATATAATGCGTTTGACTGTACTTACTCAGTAGGTTGAAAAAGTCAAGGTTACATCAAGGTGTTGGTTGATGAGTCAAAATATTTTTTTCTTAGAATTGTCCTTCCAAAATTTTGCTGCGTATAACGTAACATCTCACAAGACATAAAATACGGTAATTACATTGTCTGAGATGCAAGAATTAATTAACTTTTAATAAATCAACACACTGAAAGCTTCACTTGGTAAATTCATTAAAAATGTTCGGATTGCAACATTCAGTTTTGTTTTTATGATCCAAATGAACAAATCTAGTTTCCTTCGGCTCATGGAAGCAGTGACTAGATCCTATTCCAGATTTAATTAACAATGCAAAGATGTGATGCATACGAAAGAAACTCCATCGATGGTTGTTTCAGACACATCGGTCTAAGGCGATTTTCTAGTTTTAGCAGTTGTTCATTTCGTAACGCAAAAACTATGTTTTTCCATGATGGTGTACATCAACTTTTGTTATTCAAAAAATAACAAATTTCAATGAAGGTTTTTGTCTTTTTACAGTAACAATGTCGCAGTGCTTAACTTCAATCAAATACACGTAATTTGTATCTTTCCCATATTACAGTAAGAATGTCACAGTATTAACAAGCAAAACAACTCGGTTTCACTTTAAGCTTGATTGTTTTGTTTAGAATTTCGCGCAAAGCTACATAATGGCTATCTTCACTAGCCCTCCCTAATTTAGCAGTGTAAAACTAAAGGGAAGGCAGCTTAGTCATCACCACCCACCGTCAAATCTTGGGCTACGCTTTTATTAACGAATAGTGGAATTGATCGTAACATTATAACGCCTCCACGGCTAAAAGGGTGAGCATGTTTGGTGCGACCGGGATTCGAATCCACGACCCTCAGATGACGAGTCGAACGCCTTAACCCACCTTGCCATGCCGGACCAGCGCAGGGCAAAACAGAACCATCTTATTCTGACACTATTAGCATTCATAAAAGCATAATAATAGTGCTGGTTCACTTTACATTAAAATAAGTACGTTTAAAAGTGGCTGGTAGAGTTAGATATCGTAAAAAAAATTCATCCAATACTCGAAGTGTAAACTAACGTGTACGGTTTATAGACGAAATGGGTATTTACTGATACATACATACTCGACAAATCTCACGGTGAAGATTGAAGAGGGACCGTTCACGTCTTGCCATCTAGTGGGAGTTTGTAAAATTACTAATTAATTTATTTTTCTAAAATTATTGTTTCCTTTCGTTTGTGTCTTTAAATACCGTCACGTGGCCTGGCATAGCCAGGTGGTCAATGCACTTGACTCGTAATTTGAGGGTCGCGAGTTCGAATCTTCGTCATATCAAACATGCTTGCCGTTTCAGCCGTGGGAGCGTTTTAATGTGACGGCCAATCCCATTATTCATTGGTAAAAGAGTGGCCCAAGAGTAGGCTGTGGGTGGTAATTACTAGCTGCTTTCCCTCTAGTCTTATCCTAAAATTAGGAACGGCTAGTGCAAATAGCCCTCGTGTAGCTTTGCGCAAAATTCAAAACAAACAAACAAATACCGTCACTGATAAAAAAAAGGTATGTAATTTAGGTCTTGCTTTTCTTAAGATCTTAAGAAACTACTTAGTAGTTTAATATTGAATGATTAAGTTTCTATTTTCTGGCTATCCTAAGGTCTTGGAAATTTATATTAAAAATGTAATTCCTCTTATGAAAATATTGAACAGATTTCACTCTTATCATAAGACATTGTCGTTAAAATCTAAAAGTATTAGTTCATATAAGACTCTGAGAAAATCGTCTCTTTGTTCGACAAACGTGACCATAGAATTACAAATTACAGAGAACATTTGCCACCATGGCCAGGTACTTAAGGTGCTCGACTCGCAATCTGAGGATTGTGTGTTGGAATCCCCGTCCTAACAAACATTCTCGCCCTTTCAGCTGTGGGAGTGTTATAATGTGACGACCACTCCCATTATTTATTAATAAAAGAGTAGCCCAAGAGTTGGCGGTGGATTGTGATGACCAGCTGCCATCCCGTTAGTCTTTCACTGCTAAACTAGGGACGGCTAGCGCAGATAGTCCTTCTGTAACTTTGTGCGAAACTCAGAGAATAAATATTTGCCACACAATGTCTTCAATTTAAAATGTGGTTTTCGCTCCATAACAGTTGTTAAAAACTTACCTCTAAAATCAAATAAGAGCTTTAGAATTATTCTCGTGTAAAATGTTATTAAGTTTATTTTCATTGTTGGTTTAACATTATGTGAATACAGCGCACATGAGTTATTGATGCCAGTCTAAGCGACTAAGCTCTCAGCTATATATTAAACAGCTGAATAGACTGGGACAATTGGGACTTAAACGTCTTATTGGAGAGCACATCAATACGTCACATTAATGCTATATATCCCTCCTTTACGCTTCTCTCCAGTAGCTCAGCAATAAGTGTCAAGGCTTATAACGTTAAAAATAGGGTTTCGATACTCGTAGTAGGGCCAGCTCACATTGTGTAAGTTTGTGCTTAACAAACAAACAAAGCCTTTTTTTTTTTCTCCTCTACTCAGTGGCACAGAGGTAAGTTTCAATATTATTAAAGCTAAAATTTGAGTTTCGATTCCTTCATTGGGCACAGTACAGGTGGGAAAGCTTAATGACAAATAATTCATTCTCCCGCTAGACCAGTGGTTCCCAACCTTTTTTATGCCCCGCAACCCTAAAAAAAATTAATATGTTCTCGCACCCTTCACAGTAATTATTTATTTAAGAATAAAGGTGAAGGTGGCTAAAACAAATGTTATCTCCCACCCACCCTGGAACGCTATTGGGGGTGCGAGCACTCCTGGTTGGGAATCACTGGAGGTTCCAGTATGGAAGTTTGTTTGTTCCCTTCATTGACAGAACACTTCTATTGCACTTAGTTTACTGTTTCCTCTTGTGATACCCAATGATCTTGCTCTTTGTCCTTAATAATTTTTTTCTTTCTTTCTAGTAACTTACGTATTTTCGTTTTCGGCTTGCCTCTTGTCACCAGGGGGAAATTTTTTCTTCTTTTGTTTTTATTCCTTAGAAGTCATTCATTCATCTACTAGTGTAGTAAGTTCTCTGTAGTCAATAGTTCTATTTGCAATTTTTTGGTCTCTGATGATTTTTTGTCATCAGCTGCCCTTGCCAAGTTACGTGGTAAAGAACAGGAATTTCTTCATATTTAGGTTATGCTTGTAAGGCATTGCTGATGGACTTTATCTTTCTAGGAATTTATTGGACGACGTTACGAACTGTTAACGCAGATTACAAAGATTTGCTCTAATACTTCGACACGTCGTCTGAGCAACTTCCCTAAACATACATACGAGGGCTGTTCAAAAAATACGCGGACTGTTTGAATTGCGCGGCTCCAGTTGGTTCCAGGGGAATCCGCTTGGTGTCGCTAGGTTCGCACAGATCAGCTGATTACGACGCCATTTCCCGATTGCAGATACCTTCATTTGTGTATTAGCTACGCGGTTTTAAGTGAAGTGCGATTTTTTCGTTTGGCGGATTTCAGAATGAATGACCTGAAGGAACAACAACTTGCTGTGAAATTTTGTGTTAAACTTGAAAAATCTGCGACTGAAACTTCTGCTATGCTTAACACGGCTTACGGTGATGTTGCTATGAAGCGTACGGCATGTTTCAAGTGGCATGAACGTTTTAAGGATAGTCGACAGTCCATTGAAGATGATGAGCGTCCTGGACGTCCTTCCACGTCAACTGACGACCCACACGTCGACAAAATCAACACCCTGGTGCGGGCAAATCGACGTCTGACTGTCAGGGAGCTTGCTGAAAAGTGTGGGATATCAGTTGGATTTTGTTACGAGATTTTGACCGAAGAAGTGAAGATGCACCGCGTTGCTGCGAAATTCAGCTCTCAGAACTCGTGAGTTTTTGGCCAAACACTCGATCACTGTTCTTCCCCCCCCCCTACTCACCTAACCTTGCTCCTTGCGATTTTTTCTTGTTCCCCAAACTCAAAAGACCCTTGAAAGGAAGAAAATTTGAGACGATTCCCGAGATTAAGGCAAATGCGACGAAGGAGCTGGAGGACATTACAAAAGAAGCGTACCAGGACTGTTTCAACAAGTGGAAACACCGTTGGGACAAGTGTGTGCGTTGGGGAGGAGAGTACTTTGAAGGGGTCCCAGACCTGTAACTTCAAAATAAAGTACATTTTGTTTTATGACGTCAGACCGCGTATTTTTTTAACAGACCTCGTAGTTCATTGATAACGCCTTTCAAGTACACTCGCTTCTATTTAAACCTCCTCTCAAAGCCACTTCTATTTTTGTAACAAAGCTCTTCACTAAAACAATTACCACCAATTTTAAGTGTTTTTGATTTCCATGGATGGGCGTGCACATGAACTTTTGACCTTTAGGCATTTTTATGGAATTTGAGATCTGTTTTCTTTTTCACACTTTTGGCTGCATCTATCTAATCGTTTAATGCTTAGGATAGTTTGACCAAAGTTCTATTCCTTTTCACCTTTTGTTCTTTCGGCATTCACACATATCGAATTCACAGCATTGCATTTTTCGAAACCAATGTGGGAAAAATCCTTTCTCTGATCAACAAAGTTTTCACAGAGTAGATTTTTTAACCCTAAAATTGAGCGTCAGAAATCCCATTATGAACAACTTTGTTGAGAATGTACTTTTCCAAGGACAATGTTGTTCTTTAAAGCTTCTACAACCTTGGCTGTTGATTTTTATTCTAAGAAATTACCAGTCTTTCCTTAACGTATAATGGACTTCTGCTCCTTAATCTATTTGATTAAGTTTCGCATCGGGTGATACATGTTTTTTTTAATATTGCACTTTAGTGCTCAATAAAACTTGTTTATGAAGTCATAATTAAACACCATTAAAAATGAGGATTAAGAACGTTAGTAGCTAGAAATATCTCTAAACATTTACTAAAACGTTTTTAGAATGTTTTCATTTACACCATTAAAAATTATACTGAAGAACGTCAATAGGTAGAAAGATACTTTTAAGATGAATAGCACGTCGTATAAAAATTTAATTAAAAAGAATTCCCATTTAGATATTTTACAATGGCAGTTACCATTTCTGGATAGCATGTTCCTTGTGTTCCCATTTTATGACATAAGAAACTTTGGAATTTTCCAGTTACTGGATGGAATAATGCCATTTTTGATGGCATTCATAGAAGGCACCTAGTGCCTTCAGACTATCGTGACTGGTGTAATTTGAGTTATCACAATTCCATGTTTTGTTGTTGTTTTTCTCTGTATTCCGGTTACTGGAATAATGCCATTTTTGAAAGTTAATAACGCCGTATGAAACTTTTAATAAATTAAAACAGTATTCTCATTTAGGTATTTTGTAATGACAACTAATTTTCACAAACAGTGTTAAAGAACAAACTACCAACAAGTATATAGAAAGTATTTTAGTGTTATTTCCTGCATACGAATGCTTTTGTATTAGTTGATAAGAAACTTTGTTCTTTTCCAGGGATGCGATTTTAACAAAATTGAAACAATCTGTTATACTGCGTAAAAGCTTATTTTAATTATTTGGTTTGGTTTAGACCATAACCACATTGGTGTATTTTCTATGTTGACCGCTGGGAATTAAACCGCGAATTTTAGCGTTGTAAGTCCATAAACTTACCGATGACCCACCAGAAAACTTGTTAATAGTTAGTTTACTTGATAACAGATGGCACTGTCGAACTTAAATACTATCTTTCTTGTTATTTGGCTCACGAATTTGAATCTGGGGGCTTTCAAGATAAAATATGACAGTACCTTATCATTAATTCTGATCCCCGTGTGATCGTTGGTGAGCATCAGGGCTAAATGTAAAAATTTGGCTTTGATTTCTGCTGTGAGCCTAGCGCATATATACATAATAATAAACAAAACTATCACTGGGAAAAAATACTAAATTAACAGTGTACTGGTGTTTTTCACTTTTATGGATTTTCATTTATATGTTATTATAGTTCTATGATTATTAATATATATATATATATATATACAACATCTTATTACTTTTTATTTTGCTCACAAACAAATAATTTGAATGGACAAATAGAGCAAAGCAATTTGATAATACAAATAGCATCTTTACCACTAGCCCCTACATGACAGGTCTTCTATGATAAGGGGTTAGAAAGAACATGTCATTAAGTTTGTAAACATTTTTTAAATATTATCAAACTACTATTTTATAATATCTGTCAATACGTTTGGTATCAAATGTACACTGTAATTCAACATATAGTATTATACATTAATTAATTTCGTAATATAAAAGTGAATATATTTTTTTAAAATCTTAAATATCGATGTTGTGTGTCACATGGTTCGTCGAATATAGCTTTGTCTCATATTAAATGTTTGTGATATTCAAATAGAAAGTGTGTAAATTTTTCCGAATTAGAAACTCATGTTACAAATACTGATAAGCTAGAATTTAAAACACGTAACTCTTATATTTTTATTTTCTGATATAGTATTATATTTAGTGAATCATACAAGGTGGCCGCCGCCCATCTCTTCCATTTTGGAAATACTTGCCTATGTAGCCCTACTTCTATTTATAACACCTGAGTAACCATTCAAAACCTCAGAAGTTCCCTATGCTGTTCCCTAAGTCTCTGCAAAGTATTTATATGGAAAACCATTTCTTTTTGTGATAAATTCCAAGAGGTTAAAACATTTTAGATCTCAAAATGTCACACTTTTTTTTTAACCCGAGCTCAAAATATCATCCTTTTTTAACCCAAACACAGCCTAGCTAGTAAGTCTGATAAATTATAGTAGTACTTATATTGCAATTTGTGATTCTTAGATATTTCGAAATGCATATATAAAGCTTAAAAAATTTATTTTGTTATATATCATCCCTGTGCGAAATTTAACAAGGTTTAGAAAACTACAGCATGTAGCAAACGAGTACAGTGATCATTATTTTTATACTGCTTTGTTTCCTGCTAAGACAGAAGTGAGTCTACGGATTTACAACGCTAAAATCAAGGTTCGATTACCCTAGACTGGTTGTGTCTTCCTGTAAGAAAAACACATACATATACTTCTTTGTTTTAAGAAAAGTGACTAAAATTTTGAACTCATTTGCACATAGGAAGAGTATATATACATATGCAGTGTATTATAATCAAAATGTTACTCTATTTTACAAATTACTGGTCCAATAGAACAAAGTCACTTTGTAAAGGCCAGTGTTATATAATTGGGTATGGTAGCATAGTGCGCGTGCGCTGCGTCATTGCATTACATCTGTAATGTTAGTCAAACACGGCTGAAAGGCCAATAAAATAAAAATATTGAATATATATATAGGTTTAAAATGTTATAAGGTTTAAGCTATTTAGATTAAGCATTTGTGGTTTTGTTTATAATTTCTACAACGAAAAAAGCGTAATTTATATCTTGTTCTCGATTTTCATTTGTTTATAATTAAGCAAAAAGTTACAAAATGGACTATCTGTGCTCTGCCGAGCATAGATATCGAAACCCGGTTTTTAGCGGTGTGAGTTCACAGGCATATCGCTGAACCACTGAACAGCTCCTAATTTTTTAGGGTGGTTACAAAGTTGGTCAAATCGATCAAACCAATACACAGAAAAAATAGTGAAAATATCTCATAAAATATAAAGCTTTTTTTCTTAGAAACACGTTTGGTGATTATCTGGAGGTTATTCCAACTTCAAAATAGAAATTTGATAAATTTCTAATGCATAAAGGTATTTTAAATTTTAAAATCAAAATAACTTCGCATATTGGATAGTCAACATTTGAAAAGCAAAAATGCATTATTTGAAAATATTAGAACTCAGTTTTAAATTTTTGATATTTGTTTTACAAAAAATTATAATGTTTACTGCTAATTTACAAAATTACATTAATATAAGTGTACATTTTAAAAAGTTACGGTGTAAATGTTTTACGATTACTTTGAGGATACGGGCTGTGTGGAATTCACCCAACTTTAGAAAAAGGACTAAATGTGTTGTGTTTATCATAAGCCAGATGGTCCGATGAATCTTGGTATTGAGCGAAAAGCCTTTTCGACACTAGACGTAGCAGATATAATGTGGTTGTCATATTGTTAAATATTGTTCTATACTTTCTCTAATAAATTCTTAGAATTGCTAATATAGCCTTATCCTTTGAGGTTGTGGTTCTTTGTTCCTCCAAAAGAAGATGAAGGCTAGCTTGCTGGTTCACCAGTTCTTCTGAATGATGGGTAAAATTCATTCAAGTAATAATAATAATAAATATTTCGTGTTCATACAAGTAAATAATCCTGTGTTATTATTTCTTACCCTAATTTGGATTTATAAAGAATTCATACAACACTTATAAAAATTACACTTACCCAGTTTGAAAATATAAATAGAATCTCAACCACTACTGCTTGTGACGTATCGTATCCTAGCGGGCATGATAAACACTGGTACTGAGCCTCTTCAGGACTAGATATAACAGATATGGTGTGTATATTGTCAATAACAAGGCACGCACTACTGAACCTCAGATCCTCAGTCCACCATATACTGTACTGTACTGCACTCGGCCTTAGGTACGAAGACGTTGTACATAAATACAATTTGACCTTAAACTACTTTATAAGCGACACCTCAGGAATAAGTATAAGGGTATATAACGCTAAACACCAGGTACACAAAGCCCCAACAACCCATTGTATCGCTTTGTGATAAACAGCAGATAAACTTTACACATTATTTTTCCTTTTTTCTATTAAATTTTACAGACAGATAATGTTAAAAGCATAATTTCATAATTAGAAATAAAACATTAACATATCTTAGCCTAAAAAAGACAAAATCTCTAATCCAAAAATAATCATTAATTAACTGGAAAATACAAGAATTGTTTAAAGGTGTAAAACAAAGCCAGTCGATTGGACCGTGTATTCATACTAAAAACCTATAATACTGTTGAAGCATTTACAAAACTTATAATACACAACAATTTCCTTTGTACAGAGTGGGAACAACGGAAGTTGTATAAAACGAGCATGTGTTACAGAGTGGGAACAGCGGAAGTTGTATAAAACGAGCATGTGTTACAGAGTGGGAACAGCGGAAGTTGTATAAAACGAGCATGTGTTACAGAGTGGGAACAGCGGAAGTTGTATAAAACGAGCATGTGTTACAGAGTGGGAATAGCGGAAGTTGTATAAAACGAGCATGTGTTATTTGTATTCACGAACGAGTGATTGACGTCTCTAAGCTACAAACAGTAGAAGTAAGAACAGGTGTTGTTTTCGAATTTTCGCGCAGAGCTTCTCAAAGGGCTGTCTGCGTTTAGCCATCCTTAGCCAAACCTGGCTTTTCGAAAGCTCAAATACGTCTGAACTCTGTTAGTCATTCACACACACACAGAGAGAGAGAAGAAAAACGTGCTAAGTAAGTAATAACATCTTCACAGATGATCACATCGTGTGTCCTACCTCGTTGTTCATTTATATTTGCCTACCATTTGCTTTTATTAGTGTTACTATTACTGGAATAGTTTGTCTCGTTGAAATACCGCATTATAACTATAATATCCATTCACATTTATAGGATTTCTTTTTTACGTTGTACTTTAAAATACATAAATCATATCGTTTGATTTTCTATAACAATTGGGTTTCTGTAAAATACCTGATCTAAACTTCCACTTAGTTTGGTTCTCTTGAACAAAATGGTTACAGACTTCTGAACTCGGTGTAAAGCAGCTGGTGGCCATCACCCACTGCTGAACTCTTGCATGACAGAATGGTGGGATTGGATTGTCATTCTGGAGTAGCTTTAACTGTATTAAAATATCAAATGAATTAGGATAAACAATATTCTATATTTATAACAGATAAATGTTTAGGAATTCCACAGATTCCATCTTCAGTATGTAAAGCAAAACAAAAGGATCGCATCGTAATAACTAAAATGCTAAAGATAGTGAAGAAACAATACAGCATGCTCAACAAGTACCTAGCTAGCTCTATTTTCGACTAGTCTCACGCTGTTTACAAGTTGACTTTTCACCGACGAAGATTTCTAATGTCTTCTTAGAAATACTAACGTCCGAAGTTAATTCTCCGAATTTAAATGGTATATAATTTTCGAAACCTATAAACGTCCCTGGTCAAATATCTGTAGTTTCCCGATTGATAGGCGTTTATCACGGTTATAGCTTCCGAGGTTTATAGTATACTAACTGTAGCAAACCAACAATATAAAACTGTTTTTCGCGTTATTTTGGTTTCTTTTATAAGATTGAGCGGAAACTTCCTAGAAATTTTAGCTAAGGCAACAGTTCTGACATTTACATACAGACATTGCACATTGTTGATTCTTACGCTCGATAGTCTTCTACAAATTTAGAGAATAGGCTAGAATTTTGAAATATATGATTAACAATAAAATTTATATTCAAGTCCAAATATGTATTTAACTAAAATAAGCATCGATATTAAAATAAATATATATTAATAAATTTCGTTATATTGTGATGTAATTATTTTATTTTGCTTTAGATATTGAAAATGGAATCTGTATAATTCCGAAACGTTTATGTATGTCTCCTTGTATTATAAATAAGTATTGTTGTTCATCTTAAGTATCGTTATCCTGCTTATTGCGAAACTTCATTTCCTTCCAAACGCATCGATTGCAGATGAATTAAATCTCGAATTACTTGTAATAAGATAAGCATTTTGTTTCAGATAATCAGGTGGCGTTTGATTTTTATTTTTTTTTCGTGATCTACTAGGAACAATTTAATTTTATCTGATCCAGTATTAGTTTCGAATACGCTGCACGGCAGTGGTTTCAGCCATTTTTCTTGGTCAGCTCAATTACTAGGTGTCGACTAATCTTTGGAATGACCTTGAACGTTGCATTCCCCACTGATACCTGTCAACCTTTTGTAGACCAAAGCCCTTGACGACTAGACTACAGTCAAACAAAACGCCTTGTGGCATCTTGTGGAGTCTATAGCACAATGAGCTTAGAATGTTATCGCGGGAAGAAGTGGTACAACCTATTAAAGTGGCCAATCAGAGGAATTCGTTCTAATACCTATAGACGCAGCATAAGAATAGCTCGGCAAGATTGAAACGAAAATATATTCTTGGAATGTAGCGGTGAATAATGTAAGACTAGAAGATTAGTTTGAATATTCTATAAACTCGAATGGCCACAATTTTATCTTACTTTTTGAGTCAATTAACGACTTGAGAATCAGCCACTGTATGAAATTACTGTAAATAATTATCATTTGTGTAAATGAATTTAGGTAATAATTCGTTTTTTGTTTACAGGCATTGTGCTACAGTTAGCAATTCACGCGTGTTTGTCAGCAAGAACGTTGTGTAGATATTGTTTGCCATGTGGTCGATCAGCTCTAGTACTTTCAATACAACAACAACTGTATCTTTAGGATAACCTTCGAGTGTCTGTTGAAAGCTACGAGTACATGTAAAGTAAAGTCTGCTAAAAGTAGAAAGTTCTAGAAAGATATTGGAACCAAGGCGTCGCAGATTCAGACTGTTGTAACGTCCTTAGACTACACAATAGGCTATTTGCCCTCCACGGGAAATCGAACCCCGAAGTTTAGAGCTTTAAGTCAGTAAGCATTCTGCTGACCCATCAGGGAGCTTGTAAAAGTAAAAAAAAAAAAAAAACTGTTAGCTCTGCCGAGAGGTTGACCACATCTGCTGAAGAAATGTGTGTGTGTGTTTTCTTATAGCAAAGCTACATCAGACTATCTGCTGAGCCCACCGAGAGGAATCGAATCCCTGATTTTAGCGTTGTAAATTCGTTGACATACCGCTGTACTAGGGGGGATGCGCTGAAGAAAGTTTAGGGACATTCTTATGCTAAAGGGACATAACAATAGATAAAGAGTTTCATTGAAAAATAGCAGTTCTTTTTGACAGCAAAATATAATTATAAGGTTTAATAAAAGAGCCAAATATAATAGTGAATCATATATGTTCATGTATAAGGTTTTCTGCTCTAGTGGTATGCTGCTTAAGAATCTATAAAGTTGAATACGTTCCTCACAGCTAATTGTAATATTTAATATTGCGTATAAAAACACTTGTTAAGAAAGCAATATTAGTTTAGCACTTGTGGTAAAAATCTTATAAGTAAGAATGTCATACATCTCAAATTATAAATTATAAACAATGACATATATAAGCATAATACAGAAGGTTGAATACGTTATATTAAAACTATTTTGAATATTCGAATGAGCAAGCAACATGACAAACATAGCTATTATAAAATCGCGGTAGAACGGAATGTATCACACCGTATTTTGACATTGTTTGACATTTCATAGGTAATATGATACCATTATAAGTTGGAAGGTATTTAACAACCATTTCCGACGCAAAATATTCGTACACATTTTTATATGATGAAGATACGTTCAGGTCGGGGAATAAGAGTTTCAAATATAAGCATATCCTTTATTATCAATGGCGTTGAAAAACAAAGGAATTTGAATCAACGTAGGGTACTAGGACCATCTTGAAATATATCTGTAACAAGTCGTACCCTAACAATTGCAAGTAAAGTGCGGTCTTGTAGCAGGTGAGAATTCATGAACACGTTGGTCAGTGGTAAAAGCCGTCCGCGTACCCTAGACAACAGTACACAAAATAATCAATAATGATCTCAGTCAATAAAAGTGGCAAAAGTCACGTACACACGAGCTATATCTACCACATGTCCAGGAAAGGACGATCAACTGCACAAAATTATGTGAATGGTTCAAGCCGGAACTATATGACAGTATGCTGAGACGCCCAGCGAAGCTAATGTACATATATTGATAACGGTAACAAGTATCATATCATTTGCTACTCGTAAGTGTGTGGATATATTTTCAAAAATGGTACGCGAGATGTCGCAAAACTTTTTCGAAGTAACTCGTGACCACCTCTGAATATTGCACCAGGGATAAGGTAAGAAACAGGAGGATCGATACCAAGGCCAAGATGAATTCTGCTTACCACCAGACCAATGTTTTGGACCTTTTATACCTAACAGAAATACAAATTTGAACTGAAATGAGACCAAAAGGGTTTTGATACATCAAGAAAGGGCGTTCACTATTACCTACTGCTTAATCATTTTATACCTGAAGATCCGACATGGCCAGGAGGTTAGGGCGCAAGACTTGTAATCTGAGGGTGGTGAGATAGAATCCCTGTCACACCAAAACATGCTCGCCCTTTCAACAGTGGGGACGTTATAACGTTACAGTCAATCTCACTATTCATTGGTAAAAGAATAGCCCTGGCCCGGTATGGTCAGATGAGTTAAGGCGTTTGACTCATAATCTGAGGGTCGCGGGTTCGAATCCCGGTCGCACCAAACATGCTCGCCCTTTCAGCCGTGGGAGCACTATAATGTGACGTTCAATCCCACTATTCGTTGGTAAAAGAGTAGCTCAAGAGTTGGCGGTGGGTGGTGATGACTAGCTGCCTTCCCTCTAATCTTACACTGCAAAATTAGGGACGGCTAGCACAGATAGCCCTCGTGTAGCTTTGCTCGAAATTCAAAGCAAACAAAACCCTAGGCAGGTACGAGAGCGAAGCCACATCGAGCCCTATACTTTTAGAGCCCCAGCAATTGAACAAGGGATTTTTTAAATTTAAATTCAATTTACTGTTTTCACATTTGCTTAGCATTTTAATTCCAGACCGTTTCTTCTGGTTGATAATACCATTGTGTAAAGAATCAAGCTTGATACTGCACTGATCAAGTTTAAGGCAGTAGTGACGTTTTTCCCATCCGACATATTCTTTGTTTCAGTGAACGTTTACTGCATTGATCCAAAGTTTATTTTGCGATCCTAAAGTGGGACCACAGAAGTGTTGTGACTGAAGCTGAGCCACTCATAAAATATTCAACCAGTGTTATTGTTGATTTATCATAATTCTCACCGAACTTATATTAAGC
This sequence comes from Tachypleus tridentatus, assembly GCF_004210375.1. Taxonomy (NCBI): domain Eukaryota; kingdom Metazoa; phylum Arthropoda; class Merostomata; order Xiphosura; family Limulidae; genus Tachypleus; species Tachypleus tridentatus. Next base: position 30,337,070 of record NC_134828.1, on the reverse strand, counting down.
TTTATGCTCATTTGTTGTTAATCGCAAAGCTACACGATAGGCTATCTATGTCGTGCCAATCATGGTGGTCAAAACCTCGGTTTTTAACTTTATAAATTTTCAGACTTGCTGCTGAGCATTGAGGGGCCAACACCATTTGGAAATATACAGAATTACATTTTCAAATATTTTGTTTTATTTTTCACTTAAAATTTACTGTATCAGATTCATAACCAAGTGGGCATGTTAATCAGGACCACAGAAATAGTCCACTGATTTCGCTATTTTCATTCATGCGTTCTTTAACAATTGCGCAGGACTCTAAGTTACGTTTAACAAATCTCTTGTTTGTGAAAGTTTACTAAAAATAATTATAAAACTTATGACACACTATTCATACAGTCAGTTAATACATTATTTTAAAACGATATTGGAGTATCGCCCGTCGTCACAGTCTCTGTGTCGCCACATGTTTGTATTCCAAAAGTCTCCGTCCAAAGAACGCCACTTCTTTCCATAATCCCTTCAGTTTACGAGAACTAGTGTGTGTGTGTGTGTGTATGTTTTATAGCAAAGCCACAGCGGGCTATCTGTTGAGCCCACCGAGGGGAATCGAACCGCTAATTTTAGCGTTATAAATCCATGGATATACCACTGTACTAGCGGGGGGCACGAAGACAAGTGTTTTACATTGTCATTTCAACAGTTCGCGGCCGCACAAAACTACATATGTGCTATGTCAGACGACTTAGCCGACATGTCTAAATGAGGAATAGCGTGAATATCAGTTTCACATCCCTACTGCTTCAGATATGCTTTTTTTGTTTGTTTTGAATTTCGCCATGAGGACGTTATAATGTTACAGTCAATCCCACTATTCGTTCGTAAAAGAGCAGCCCAAAAGTTGGTGGTGGGGTGCCTTCCCTCTAGTCTTACACTGCTTAATTAGTGAAGGCTGGCGAAAATAGCCCTCACGTAGCTTTGCATGAAATTAAAAAAACACACACACAAACAAACAAAGACTTTCTATTGGTGTGTATTAACAAAAAGTCGTGATGTATGATCAGAAATACTGGTGGATGAAATGAAATACGCGACACAGTTAACTAATGAATGAATATTTTCTGTAAAATTATTATAAATTGTATAGGTGTCGCTACCGGACGTACACTGAATCCTTTTCTTGCCGCACGATTTTGTTTTTTCTCAGATCTGAAGTGTTTTTGATTAGATTATATATGTATGTACTATGAGATATATAAAATAGAGGTTTGTATACGCATGATATTTTGTATACTTTATGTACGTTTGAATTTATTATGTATCATACCACGTGTATCTTGAAAAGAAAAAAAAACGTGTATTTGTATGGAGATATACGAAATTATCTTGAATAATATATTTTTTTTAATTTCGCGAGGGCTATCTGCGCTAGCCGTCCCTAATTTAGCAGTATAAGACTAAAGGGAAGGCAGCTAGTCATCACTACCCACCGCCAACTCTTGGGCGACTTTTTTACCAACGAATTGATTGACCGCCACATATATAACGCCCCACTGACTGAAAGGGCGAGCATGTTTGGTGCGACGGGGATTCGAACCCGTGACCCTCAGATTACGAATCGAACGCCTTAATCCACCTGGCCATACTAGGCCTTTGAATAACACGTTGTGACTTCAAATATTTGTAGTGCATACTGGAGGGATTTATACGTTTTGATAAAAGTTAAGAATAAAAACAACCTTTACACTGGAGATAAATATAAAATAATATATTTTTATTTAAACCAACGTTTTGTCTTTGCAACTAGTTGATGTACATAACCTCATGTGTATGTTGTGACTTCCGGAAAACACATTCTCGAACACTTGTATCTCAGTGGTAAGACCGAATGCTTACTATGCTGAAGACCAAGTTCCTATATAATAATAATGGACACGGCACAGATAGCTTATTGTGTATATTTGTGCTCAACTGGAAACAAACAATGTATTGGTAAGAACGGGAACAAAATGAGTAGCAATGACTTTACTTTAAGTGTATCTACAATTGCAAAGAGTTCAAGGTTTGCACTAGTATTCGGTGCCGTAACCACGCATTGAAAACAACAAAAGAAACCGACGAGCCATGTAAGTAAAATAGCAGAATATTCCAGGGATACAGTGACCGTTTAGAAAACATGGCCATCCGTGAAAATCCCACAGTCTTTCACATTAATGGCCAAAATCATCGAGTTTGAAGCGTGCCCGCTATGCATGAGCTCGAAAAGGTTGACAAGATGGTTGTCTTGTCTGTCTCGATGTAGCTGGAATAAAAGTATTAAATTTTAATATAAAAAATTTCAAATTTTAAATCGGAATTAGTTTAGTTAACTCTTATCCTTGAAGACCTCACAGATGAATTTCATTTTGAAAATTGAACTATTTGCAATGTACTGCATTGTCTTGACCTCCTTTCATGGTGTGTCCATTTTCAATTGAATCTGTGGCTTAAATGTGAATAAACAAAGATATTAATTTGCTGTAAATGATTCCAAGTAATTTCTTCAGCTTTGCCTCACACATTAATGTTTACTATGATTCTCGTCCTCTGCTTTCTTGGGATATTTTGCGTGATGTTTTTTACCCCAACGTGAGTCACGAAAATTAAGTGAAAATACTAAGGATACAGTTAGTTTTGATCTTCATCGATGTTGCATGTTTGTTGTAATGGCATGTAAGCGAAACCAGTTTATCTTAAACTTTAGCAAACATGATCGCCCTTTCAGCCGTGGGGTGTATAATGTGACGGTCAATCCCACTATTCGTTGGTAAAAGAGTAGCCCAAGAGTTGGCGCAGATAGCCCTCAAGTAGCTTTGAGCGAAATTCATAAACAAACAAACTGCAGAACATAAAGATAATTATTCTGAAAATTTGAACAAAATTAACAGTCTCAATTTGTTTTTTAGCAAATGGAAGCTTATTATTGTGGGAAAAGTAAGAAAATCTTATAAAAGTCAATTAATGAATGATGTAAGTGTTTACCTTAGTATTTAACGTGCGTGAAACGTCTGGAGCAATTACACTGCACAACAATTTTTGTGAAAAGTTTTGCTTCCTGAAAAGTTTTGCCGATTGTGTCAGGTACCTGGTGGGTATGCACAAATATAGTTTTGGTTTTGCTTCATCACATTGGAACTCTGAGAAATAGACGGTTAACTGTTTACTGGCAATAACGTATTTAATTGCGTTTATGTTTCTAATACGCTATTAAGTTCAACAAAATTAAAAATGTTTTGCTCCTGATTTTCGTTTATATTCAATGTCCGGTGCATCACGTTGCAGTGTCCAACAGTAGTCAGTAAGCATTGACGGATTCCAGTTGCCCTGATATCGTTTTTCCATCGTAGCAATGTCCTGGTAAAACTGAACATTTCGATGAAACGGTACGTGATGGGCAAATTTGGTTGTGATTTTTGTGATCAGCAGCCAAAAATCTATAATAAACACCCAACAGTGTTTAAGAAACAAAATCTTTGTTGTGTAGTGTTATCTTTCACTTTAAATAATTGCGTTTTGAAAGACCAAGGGGAAAAAAACTGTCAGAAGAGAAACGTTTGTGTAACGTTATGAAAAAATACCTTTATATTCACCAAGCATTTCGAGTGCGTAAATATAAAAATGCTATTATTCGCTCGTTGCAGAATATTGATAATAGTAGAACTAATATTCCTCGCTCCTACACCCCCCCAAAAAAAAAATTCATTTACCGTTTGTTAAACATATTCTAGAACTATACATCATCAGATAAAAACAAATAAATTAATTGGTGGTGTTGACGAAATTTGATCTTGTGTTTTTAAAAAGTGTTTTCATATTAGATGTTACCCCCACCCCACCCCCGTGAGAAACCGATAAGTTTATGGACATACAACGCTAGAACCCGGATCTCCATTTTTTTATAGTGGACACAGCAGATAGCCCAATGTGGCTTTGCCCTATAAATAAAAACAAACAAAAATCATAATAGATTGTTTGTTGGTTGGAATTAAGCACAAAGCGACACAATGGGCTATCTGTGCTCTGCCCACCACGAGTATCGAAACCCGGTTTTTAGCGTTGTAAGTCCGCAGACATACCGCTTGAACCACTGGGGGGCGTCATATTAGATATAGAAGGATTTATGAGAATGCAATAATGGGAACTCCGAATGGTTAGCGACAAACATACGTGTGAATACTCGAAGTACTGCGCATGCGTATGGTTCTCGTGCTTGGAAAAATATCTAACTGAATCGATTTCACATAAGCAAAGACATTCTCATGTTTGCCCTTCACTATGTGAAACTACCTACAAATTTATACGACATATTCTTTTTCACGCGAACGAGTTTTACCAATCAGGACAATTTCCATTTGGTTCGATATTTTCGCGTTGAAGTGACCTGTCTTTAGCTTTTAGAGACACTTGCAAGGCAACTGGTTGTGTTAAATCAAGCTGTTATTGATTTTAAACCATACATTTGATATTTGTGTTATTTAGGCTGTATAAGACAGTGCACTGGTGACGTTTGAAATAAAGAATAGCATGAAAACTGATGTCTCAGTTGTGACAATATAAAGGAACTACAGACATTTTTGCCCCTCATTTAGTCCAGGTTTAAATATAAAATTCACTAGAAATAGAGACACACTAAGCGTCATAACTAATATCTAAAGTTTGGATGGAATCTACATTATATTTTTTATACATAAACCACTTATTATTTTCTATTCACTTTGAGGCTCGGGATGACCAAGTGGCTACGGCACTCGACTCCTAATCCGATGGGCGCGGGTTCGAATACCTGCCACTCCAAACATGCTCGCTCTTTTAGCCGTGGGGGCATTATAACGTGACGCTCAATCCCACTATTCGTTGGTAAAAGAGTAGCCCAAGAGTTGGCGGTGGGTGGTGATGACTAGCTGCCTTCCCTTTAGTCTAACGCTGTTAAATTAGGGACGGCTTGTGCAGAAAGCTCTCGTGTAGCTTTGCGCGAAATTCAAAACAACCAAGCCAAACTCTTCACTTGTAATAGGTTAATACTACAAAATCGTGAGTTTTAAATAGTATTTCGAGTAAGTACTTAACAAAGAACAATATGTTATTTTAGACCACCGTAGATCAAATAATATTCAGATTTCATCTATAAGTTAACATTCCAAAACGGACAACGCTATTATCGAGTTAGGGAATTTGAAACATCAATTTTAAGCTTGCTTATCGAACGAATTTAAAACTACTGATGGTGTTCGGAAAAAATTAATATAATTTTCTATCACCACAGAGGGTAGTTAATGTAGTCTGTTATTGAGTTTCTTCTTTTTTTATTGCGCAGATATCCAAGTTGCTTTGCGCCATAAAACGCCAAATCAACCAATCAACTTTTTTTAAACCGAGAATATTTCCTGATTTGTTTAACTACTAAGTCACACACTGGTCTGTGTCTCCCCCCCCCCACTAGGGTGTGTAGAATCACTAATTTCATTGTTATAATTTGTTTGTTTGTTTTTGAATTTCGCACACAGCTACTCGAGGGCTATCTGTGCTAGCCGTCCCTAATTTAGCAGTGTAAGACTAGAGGGAAGGCAGCTAGTCATCACCACCCACCGCCAACTCTTGGGCTAAACTTTTACCAACGAATAGAGGGATTGACCGTAACATTATAACGCCCCCACGGCTGAAAGGGCGAGCATGTTTGGCGCGACAGGGATCATTGTTATAAGCTCTCAAACTTACCAATGAGCCTCAGGTGAGGGAGCGAGTACTTCCTGTGGGTATAAAACCCTGAATTTTAGGTTTATAAGCCACGAAACTTACTATTGCGCCAATTTGTGTGTATGGAGAGGTGGATTCTTTCCAAAGACACGCGTATCAAAGCGTTACTAACTCTTTAAATTTGCGTATAATTTCTGTATATTTTGAGCTAAATGTTGTATAAAAGTATTCTACAGTTTTTACATTTGAAATTTACAGCAACTGCCCCTTATGGAACCCATACCGAAATATGCACTTAGCTAAACATTCATGTTCCTTTACCCTGAACTGATCTTCCTACTGCATCTCATTCTAATATTTAGTTCTAGATACATGAACATATTTAAAGCAAATGGAGAATTGATATCTTACTGAACCCTGAATTTAAATGGCTAGAAATAATATAACAGTCGCAAATTGTGTAATATAGGCATAATGGGATTACCACTTTTTGCATAATTATCTTATCTCTATTTTAATATTTAAACGTTCAGAAACTAATTATATTGCTATCCATGTTACTAGATTTTAGATTTATCTGGGGTTAGATTTTTCCTCCCTTCTTTGCAATGGTTGGCCAGGTGAAATTATAGATCCAACTCGTAGGAAAGTAAAGTTGTTTATTTGACGCGAAGCCACACATTAAGCTGTACGTAGCCTTGTCCATTAAGGACTATTGATTCCTAGATTTTAGTCGGTTACCTCTGACTCACCAGCGGACAGAAGTAGAGAACCGTTAATCTAGAAAGTGCATACTTTTCACGCATCTTTTGTCTTTGTTTTAATGTATTTCGGTCTCTCAAGTTCGAACTCGCACCTTTCTTAAAAATCAAAATGTACTCAGTTGAACTGTATCTTGCATCACTGAACCAAATTCCATATTATTCGCATTGCCCATTTAATTTGCATATAAATATCTATCATTTTGTTTGTTTTTGAATTTCGCGCAAAGCTACACAAAGGCTATGTGCGCTAGCCGTCCTTAATTTCACCAACGAATAGTGGGATTGATCGTCACAATGTAACGCTCCCATAGCTGAAAGGGCGAGCATGTTTGGTGTGACGAGGATTCGAACCCCTGACCCTCAGTATACGAGTCGAACGGCCTAACCTCCTGGCCATGCCGGGCCTATCTACTAGTAATTGTGCATTTACATACAGTAAATATATTCTATTTGTTTCTTTGTTTGTTTTGCATTTCGCGCAAAGCTACTCGAGGGCTATCTGCGCTGAATATATTCTGTTTAAAAAATTTGTATTTGACCATGCTACGCTTCCTCAGTCTTATATGTTTACATGTACACAGGTGTAATCAGGAAGAGTGGCTGGTTTCTTACTTCAGGCTGAAAGACCCCTGAGATCCATTAAAAAAAACATCAGCATTTTCAATTACAAGGTCGTTTGTTTCTAGTATCACTATGTCTCCTATACACAAGTATGTTGGAGTCACTGATCAGAAGCGTAGCCTGCACTTCACAGTTATTGTCACGGGATGACAAACACTTCTTTGTTATTATTCCTCTCCACCAAGCTACTATTATTCTCAGTTAGCCTAATATTAAGCGTTGTCTTGGTTCCTTGGTTACCCTTCCTAAACTTCCGCCTTCCTCTAAAGCGTCACTTTCTAGTTCCTGGTCTGAAACAATATCAGAACGTACACACCTGTGCCATTAAAGGATCTCTTATTTCCTTCTGCTAGTTTGAGTCTTATTTCAACTGTCAGCTGATCACTGAACGGCAGTCTTGTTCTAATTTCTATCCACTACATCTTTATATTTACTCACAATTCGTGGCATAAACCCGTTAAAGTAACTTTATTTGAACTTTACTTAAACTAGAACGGTAATCACGCCTTGTTCTACGGGCTTACTTATATATGATGTACTAATAATAAATGTATGAAACAAAGTCTTAAATAAATTCACGAAATGTTTGCTTAACCATCTGTTTGATTTACGAAATCTTTATTTAAATAACTGTAGTTTGCTTTTTTTTCTCCGAGAAAGTGAATGGATAATTTTGTAGATTGTTTTGTTCGAGAATATTCGGATATTCCTATTTGATCTACGAATGTAATGGTTCTTTTTCTGAAAATGGATTATTTATTTTTTCGCGAATGCTTGTTTTATTTAAACATATTCTTTTCAAAGTGTCACAAACGACTCTACAATGTCAAAGTAGAAAAATATCGTCTTCTAATCTTCCATAATTTTTGTAAAACAAAATGCGTTTGACGTTTCTTTAAAGAAAAAGCGAAATTCGGAATAATTTTTGTTTCAAACAAGTAAACCACCAGTATTTTGTATATTTCCAACAAGTAAACCACCAGTATTTTGTATATTTCCAACAAATAGGATTCGTTACAAATTTTGATACTTTATCGACACATCAAAAGATGATTAAAAATTATTTTATTTAAAAAAATTGGCTTTTTTGTTGTCCGTGTTATTTTGACTGAAAACCAAGAACAAAGATGAACAGTTTGGTGGGTTGGTCACTTTCTGGTTTAGTATCGTAGTGATGGTCTCTTGCCTAGATTTTAAAATTGTTGGTTACAGAAACAAATGAAAGTGAGTGGCAATCATCTTTTAAGATACAACTCTCTATTAGTGTTGTCTTTTAGCGTGTGTGTTTCTTTATTGTACCTGCTGAGTACATTGACTATCCTTACGTATATATATAGTCTACCGACTCTGTGATAAAGTAAAAGAATACTGCCATTAATCAACCTTAGTATGTTATTCATGTATGAAATATATTTTTCGTACATTTTTGGACAAAAATACCCTAACATGTACATTTTAAACATTGTACTATGTTCGTGTAACCTATTTCTGATCAAAATTAACAATTTTAAGCCTCAAACGACCAAAGTATTTATATCTAAACCGTTCCTAATCAATGGAGTCCTAACACAAAAATGAAATCACACGTTTTCTTTGTAAAATAAAACAAATAAAAGGTTATAGCAGTAATTAACGTTATTAATTACAACGTTTTTTTTCTCTGAATAATATAACCCTATAGCCAAGAAAAAAACACATGAACCAACAAGCAATATGTGACAAATAGTTTAGGAAAACAACAAATGTTTATAGAAAATGAAATATTCTGAGATTTCGTTTTTCCACTCCTTCACTAATCGTAAAGGATAATCAATGGTGAATTAATAGTAATCGTAGGTTCGTATGTAAGTACATTAAGAGCCCGAATAATAGTATGTTTCAAGGAAATGTATAACTAGTTTGAATACGTGAAACTCTAATAAAAGAAAATAACACATCTTTGATTTTGAAATTAAAAAAAAATGTTTTTGAGAAATACAAAAATGTTATTTGAACTGAGTGATCCTTTTAATGTCTGGCTTTTTATATATGTAGGAATTAACTTATAACAGAAGACGAAGAATCTGATGTAACGACTGGTTTTTTTTCTGTTTATAATTAAGCTCAAAGCTACACAAGTTGATATTTGTGCTCTGTTTACCACGGGTATCGAAATCCGGTTTCTTGTGTTGTAAGTCTGCAGACAAACTGCTGTGTCACTGAAGGCTGATGTAACGAACTAGGACAAATCTGAGTATAGGAATTAGTTGGATCCCTATTCAAGTTCAAATACTATTAGGGCTACTCAGGAGATTAGAGTAATTTATTCTGAAAGAGAAACAAAGTTTTTTGTTTGTGTATTTATGTTGAAGGATCTTGCAATTGCGTCAAAAATTACATAATACGCAGTATACTCTGTCATATTGGACGTAAAGTGCTTAAGTTCGTCTTAGGTGGAAATGGCGTATGTCTTCTAATGTCGTGTTATTTAACTCTGAAAAATCATCTTACCGATTGCTTAAAGATATAGTTATATCGAGAGACTGAACAGCAGTAGAAATTTAGATTCAATTTTAACACCATGGACGTTATTGAATCTTTTCTTGATGCTGTTTATTAACAAAAGAGGGTGCTTCAGGTCCAATATGGCGGTGCTTCGTTTTTTCTTATTGGGTATTTGGGTATGTTGGGAATTTTGATACCCAGGAAGGTCAAATGTAAAAGACCTCTTCTTCCATCCAGTATGGCAGCGTTGAATGACTTGTTCATTTTTTTAACTTTCGCGCAAAGTTACTTGAGGGCTCTTTACGCAAGCTATTACTAATTTAGAAGTTATAGTGTGGAGAAAAGGCAGCTAGCCAACATCACCCACTGTCAACTCTTGGGCTAGTATTTCGCCAACGAAAATTGGGATTGATCGTCACATTATAACGCCCCCACAGCTGAAAGGGGAAGCATGTTTGGTGTGATAGGGATTTAAACCCGCGACCCTCAGATTACGAGTCGAACGCCTTAACCCACCTGGCCATGCCGACCCCTACAAAATAGAGACATCTCTCTTTCCCTCCCAGAGGGTCAGCTGTGACTTTGTGGATTTACAACGTCAAAATCCGGGGTTTAATTCTTACGTAATTTTGCGATAAAATAAGCAACCTGTTATTTTTTACATAAGCAACTTCTTGTTATCAGGTTTTATTTCCATTTAATTACTTCATGTTCCACAAGTTAAGGAATAAACGTTTATTTTGGGTTTCTTTTGAAGTTAAGCACAAAGCTACACAGTGGGTTCTCTATGCTCTCCCCCCACGAGTATCGAAACCCGGTTTCCAGCATTGAAAATCCGCAGACATACCGCTGTGCCACTCGCGGTCTTGCTTTGTAAGTGATTATTTATTTATTTGTTTTGAATTTCGCACAGAGCTGCTCGAGGGCTATTTGCGCTAGCCGTACTTAATTTTGCAGTGGAAGGAAAGTTGCTACTTATCACCATCCACCGCCAACTATTGGGCTACTCTTTTACCAACGAATAGTGGGATTGACCGTAACATTATAACGCCCCCAGGGCTGAAGTGGCGTTTGGTGTGACGGGGATTCGAACCCGCGACCCTGAGATTGCGAGTCGAGTGCTATAACCACCTAGCCATATCGAACCAAAATAAAGCACTTTAAAATTTTAAATATTACTGTGACAAACTTTAATGTAAAGAAGTTTTGTACAAACGTTTGAACTAATTCGAATGTATTGTTTGAAAGCAAGTGGATTGTGTGTTATCCGTTTATTCGTGACATTTATCGCCAACAAGTCAGAGACACCTAGTGTCAGGAATCTCGGCCCATAAACAAAACCTTGACACTCATTTAGGAATTTATTTGAAAAAAAGAAAAATATGAGCATATTTATGAAGTTATTCTCTGTTGTTTAAACGACAATATTAACTCGAATTGTTTATATATCTATATACTTGTTCATTAAGTTTATGATAGTCGCTCTCATTGTCTAGGATTCCAGAGCCTCTAGGCTTGTTATAGTAGGCATGCGTACAAGAAACCAATAGTTCGGGCGCCAGTAAACGCGAGGAGACGTTGAGTAAAAGAGCTCTTTAGTTGCTGTTTGATGCATGTACCCATGGTGTACTGATAAGAGAGCGTGTTGCCTTCTGAAATTCACTTGTTGAAGACTGATGCCGCCCTCTCGAATTGTTAAAATAAAACACAAGATTGCAGAGTTGTGTTTGCTTCTTGTGAATTACTGTGTAACTTGTTAACTGTTAAGCCTCTAAGGTGTCTTCCCTTCGTTAACGCGAAACGTGTGCTGCTAACCGCTGGACAAGTTATCGTTGACTTGTTTGCACTGCTTTTTGCTTTCAACTTCCGAGTCTTCGAGATTATTAAATAAGTTTGTGAATGGAAATATATTAACGTCCGATAACAAGGGGTTTCTGAGACAAAAGGCTACAAGGAAACCAGTTTGTTTTGGGTCGTTGTTTTAGAAGCTCTCATAAATACTCTTAAGTTTATAATAACCTTGTTTCGGCTCAGTTTTATCAGTGGAGCACTCTTTGGGAACTACTAACAATTAACTGTGAAAATCTCACTTGCTTAAACAGCGACATAAGGAGTTCGCCTGTTTAACAGACAAGCAAGAAACACACTACTTAGAGAAGAGGTGGGTTTATTAAGAAGAGACAAAAACGAGCAGTTTGCTGATATAGTAAAAAAAACCGGCTGAACCGGTATGCTCAATGTACGTGTGGTTTGGTTTCCAAGTCATGTTGTCACCTTCCTCAGCACGATCTCTTTGAATGGCCGGTCACTCACCTCAGACTCGTCTTGCCTCTGCAGAATCTACCTGTTGGCTACATTAACCTGTGTGTTTGGAGTCGCTGATTAATTTTGAACATCGGTATTTCTTTTTTTAATTAATCTCAGTAGTCAGTCGATGATCATTTCTGGTTGACTGTAACGTCCCAATTTTTTATTTTTTTTATTTTTTAATAGTGATATCAAACCGCAACAATCGAACTTAATATTTGGAAAGCATTACGAAAACTTTATCATGGCTGGTGAGTATTGTCTTGTTATTTATTACACGTTTTCTTCTAAGTGTTTCTTAAGTCCATTTATATGCCTAATTTGAGAGTGACGCATACTAAGTACATATGTAATAAGGAGTAACAAATTTACAATACACATACGTAAGATATATAAACATGTTGGTGTTTTAATATAAATGTGATTGGTTTAGACCAATGCTTTATGGAGTACCATTAGGATAGGGAGTGAATCGTGTTTACAATTATACTTCAGTAAAATATGGGGTGTCTATGAGGTATCACTAGTACTAGCGTAGGGAGTGAATCATGTTGACAGCTACAGTCCAGTAAAACATGTCGTGTTTATGAAGTACCACTAGCGAAGGGAGTGAATCATGTTGACAGCTACAGTCCAGTAAAACGTGTCGTTTTCATGGAGAACCACTAGCCTAGGGAGTGAATCATGTTGACAGCTACAGTCCAGTAAAACATGTTTTTATGGAGAACCACTAGCCTAGGGATTGAATCATGTTGACAGCTACAGTCCAGTAAAACGTGTCGTGTTTATGAAGTACCACTAGCTTAGGGAGTGAATCATGTTGACAGCTACAGTCCAGTAAAACGTGTCGTGTTTATGAAGTACCACAAGCGTAGGGAGTGAATCATGTTGACAGCTACAGTCCAGTAAAACATGTCTTTTTTATGGAGTACCACTAGCGTAGGGAGTGAATCATGTTGACAGCTACAGTCCAGTAAAACGTGTCGTGTTTATGAAGTACCACTAGCGAAGGGAGTGAATCATGTTGACAGCTACAGTCCAGTAAAACATGTCGTTTTTATGGAGTACCACTAGCGTAGGGAGTGAATCATGTTGACAGCTACAGTCCAGTAAAACATGTCGTTTTTATGGAGTACCACTAGCGTAGGGAGTGAATCATGTTAACAGCTATAGTCCAGTAAAACATAACGTGTTTATGGAGAACCACTAGCCTAGGGAGTGAATCATGTTGACAGCTAGTCTAAAACATGTCGTTTTATGTCCAGCGTAGGGAAATCATGTTGACAGCTACAGTCCAGTTGTCGTTTTATGGAGAACCACTAGCCTAGGGAGTGAATCATGTTAACAGCTATAGTCCAGTAAAACATAACGTGTTTATGGAGAACCACTAGCCTAGGGAGTGAATCATGTTGACAGCTATAGTCCAGTAAAACATAACGTGTTTATGGAGAACCACTAGCCTAGGGAGTGAATCATGTTGACAGCTATAATCCAGTGAAACATAACGTGTTTATACGTATTTCTAAAGCAGTAAGTAATGGCAGTTCAAGTTGATAAAGTGAAAATGGTGTTTACTTGAATTCTATAAGAAGAAAAAAGTCGTTATATGTTGTTTAACTGTTATAAACACAAAATATTCATGCTTTTGAATTACAAACACATAACAAATATTGTTATGAATGTGTGAATAGCTATTAACTTATCTAATAACTCAGAGTATTTGATTTTTTAATTGTGTATAACACGTATTCATACGGTACATTAGAAAACCTCACGCGCCAATACGTACTTGAATACACCCACCGTCAAATTACCGACGTGGTTTTATACTGTCCGTTATTGATTTAACATGTTTTACCCTATTCCAACATTCAGTGTTGTTTAACCGTCAAATTACCGACTTGTCTTTGTACTGTCCGTTATTGATTTAACATGTTTTACCCTGTTCCAACATTCAGACTTTGTGTGAAATCATTCATTTCCCTCGTAAATTTCGTACGAATCTCCCAGCAACGATCAGTGGAATTAATCAATTAATCACAATATTGATTACTTTCCATTGATAACTCGTGCGTTAGGAATTTTGTAGCCAACAAAGTCATGGATTCATATGGTTGTTTTATGCATAAGAAACTTGGAAAAGTGTGTGTTTTAAATCGATGAGGTCTATAAGTGACTCCCATTTATGTAATTTTGGGATTAAAAATTATATCCGTATTTCAGGAAAATATCCAAAGCGCAAGTATATTGAAAGCATATAAAAACACACAACAAAGAAAGTAAACGTCTGTCCTGTTAATAACTTAACTTAGCTTCTACCATAACTGTATATCAGGTCTTAAACATTAAAGAAGCTAGTATTATCTACTAAGAGAGACAGTTTTGTTTGTTTTGAATTTCGCGCAAAGCTACTCGAGGGCTATCTGCGCTAGCCGTCCCTAATTTAGCAGTGTAAGACTAGAGGAAAGGCAGCTAGTCATCACCATCCACCGCAAACTATTGGGCTACTCTTTTACTAACGAATAGTGGAATTCACCGTCCAATTATAACGCCCTACGGCTGAAAGGGCTAGCATGCTTGGTGTGACAAGAGAGACAGACTGGTATGCCCTGAATTAACATCTGGTTGTGCAAAGTACTGGTAACGTAAATTTACTCACTTGGACCAAATGTGTTTGTCTTCGTGTGTCTGTTCTCACATAAACTGCTGGCCAAAATCTTAAGGCCAATGAACATAAAGAAAAAATTGCATTTTGCATTGTTAGACACTTATTGGAGTAGTGTTTCAAGAGATGAAAAAAAGAAAAGGAAAAATAAAAATTAAAACTTTTTATAGCATTTAATAGGGAAAATGTGAAAACTATGAAATTAGACTAAATACTAGCTGGTCAAAAGTTTAATACCATACCAGAAAGAAGTCCTAAACAGGGTAGGAAATGCCCATAAAGAGGTCTCAGTAGTGAGTTGCACAGCTGTCAGTGATAATAACTTCAAACATTTGCTTTGGCATGGTCAATATAAGCGTTTGCAGAAGTCTGGCTGGAATGTTATTCCAAGTGGTGAAGATGGCTTCATGAAGATCATGCACTGTTTGGAATTGATGTCCATTTCTACAGACTTCCCTTGCCATCCACCCCCAAACATTTATGGTTTAGTTCGGGCGAACACGCTGGATGGTCCAAAAGAATCACGTTATTCGCCATGAAAAAGTCCTTTGTCCTGCGGGCATTGTGGATTGCAGCGTTGTCCTGCTGAAAGATCCAGTCATTTCAACACAAGCGAGGGCCTTCAGTCAATAAGGATGCTCTCTCCAACATGCTAATGTAGCCAGCTGCTGTTTGACGCCCTTGTATAACCTGAAACTCCATTGTTCCATGGAAGGAGAAAGCACCTCAGATCATGATGGAACCTCCTCCACTGTGTCATGTAGAAAATGTCTCCGGTGGGATATCCTTATCGTGCCAGTAACGTTGGAAGCCATCTGGACCATTCAGGCTAATTTTTTCTCATCAGAGAACAAAATCTTCGTCCACTTTTATATCTCCCATGTTTGGTGCTTCTCAGCAAAGTTTAACCAAGCTGTTTCGTGGTGTGGAAGGAGGCGTGGCCTTTGAAGACGTTTACGGTTTTTAAAGCCTTTCTCTCGTAGATGCCGTCTTATTGTTCTCAAGCTGCATTCTGCGTCCGTAAGGGCCTTAGTCTGGTTCGACGATCGGCTGGTGTCTTGCCGGACAACCCGTCGAATCCTCCTGCTCAACGCCGAAATTTTCTTGGGCCGACTACTGGAAATTTTCCGTATCCCTCAGGGTCTTTTTCAAAACATTTGCAACAGCAGTTTTACTACGCACAATCTTGCACGTTGAGAGAGACCTTGCTTTTGCAGCTCGACAATTCTGCCACGTTCAAACTCTGTCAACTTTTTAGCCTTTGCCATGTTTTTACCCAATGTAACACAGGAGATGTCAGTGGGAGATGTTGAGAACACTAATGCTTGAACACAAATGACTAAATGTCGTTACGTGTTTACCGATGAACGCTTCGTTTCAGTATGGTCTTAAACTTTTGACCAGCTAGTATTTAGGTTAGTTTCATAGTGTTCACATTTTCTCTATTAAATGATAAAAAATGTTTCTTTTATTTTCCATTTTCTTATTTTCATGTTTCGAAGCTCTACTCAAATAAGTGGTTGAGTCTAACAACGCAAAATACATATTTTTTCTCTATGTTCATATACCTTAAGATTTTGGCTAGCAATGTATATATACTTTCTCGCCTAAACTTCATTTATTGTTGTTGTTTGATCGCGTGTTTTTTGTAGGCACACAAACTCTTATTTAAATTATTTTTTGATCTAAATACGTCTAAGTCTAGATAGCGAATTTTAAACCGAAACATAAAATTTGACCATCATTAGTCATAATACTAGCTTTAAAGTTACATCTTTACTTATATTTTTGTAGCTTGCACATGTAGTTGTATACGCCTTTGAAGTTTTTATATGTGTATACCTATTACACATAACGTATTTTGTGTGAGAAACGTTGGATCACCTTGGTAGGAATACGTAATGATTTGCAGCTAGAAGTAAGTTTGGTAACCCTGTACAGCATATACGTCATCACTCAATAATATTGATTAACCAATGAATTTGGACAGCGCTTGTGTATTTGTCTTTATATTACTTGCACTGAGGAAAATAGAAGTTTTGACTGTTGGATGTAACACCAGAATGTGGTAAACGCACTAGTTTGAAAACTGTGAAAATTAAAACTGTGCGTGTACTATTACATGCATGTGTGCACCATCATTTATAATAGATGAAATCCATGTACACTTACCATTGTTTCAGGCAAGGAATGAAACTTGACGTTGAACTTTGCGTTTAGCACGTACCTAAGGTTGCATCTGCAGTTTTGTATCTGCGCAAGGAGGTTGCGCCAGAAATTAAAGAGAACAAACGAGTTGGTTTGTAAAACAGATACAAGGGCTGTTGCAGTTCTCTGTGTACTTTTGCTTTTAAAAAATATTGTTTACCTATGCGTTTACCTCGTATTAAAATAGTAAGTTAATTATAATATACATGATTCTCGAGACAATTGAAAGACGTTATTTTCTTTTATTTTGGCGTTTGAATACATTTACTTAAAATAATGAATCTGAGAATTAATCAAATTAAATATATATAACGGCTTAAGATAGTTTCATAAATAATTCGAAAACTACATTTAAAAGTTATGAACTTGAGAAAATACGTACGTATTTTTCTCAGTGAGAAATGGATAATAAATCAGTTTTCAGATTTTTTTTTTCATTTTTAACTGAAATTGATCATTTTCTTAAAGAATGTGATAGAAGAAACATTATGAAGGGAGTGAAAAGTTAACAAAATCGTGAATTCTTTCCTAATGAATAAAGATAAGTGCTAGCTGAGAAAATAGTACTGGCGTTAGTACTATTAGCATTATGTCCACGAATATATTTTCGATAAGTTCTTTGGACGTGATAGTCAATAGTGGGTTTGACCGTAACATTATAACATCCCCACCACTAAAATGGCAAGCATGTTTGGTGTGGAGTAGCGGGGACTCGCACCCCAGACCCTCAGATTATGAGTCGAGTGCCTTATCCACCTGGCCATGCCATGCCTGTCTTTCTTTTTAACATTTATTAACCTAACAAACTTTTATTAGGATCAGCACGTTGAAACTAGAAACTCAATGGTTTATGCAGAATGACGTCACAGTTGAACGCATCACACCGCCGAATACTTAAAAAACAACAAACAAATCAAAAACTCGCAGAAGCAATAGTAAAATTGAGTACGGGCGGATGAATACCGTGCAGTGATTCTAAAGTCCACTTCCGAAGGTCTTCACGCCGAATTCACAAGTGTTGAAATAACTACAATACGTAACTTGGCACCATCGCAATAAATTAGTCAATGTTTATCGTCAAGGTCTTTTGGCATCGAAATAATTCGCAAAGACGAGCACGTTACTCTGGGTTTTACAAATTTAATAATTTTTGTCAAGAGTTAGTTATTAACAGATCTGTGGGACTGTGATAATTTCACTGGAAACTTCATTATGGAAGACCCACTAAGCAGCATTAATTTCACCCAAACTCGGATAAGATAGAGATGTGTAGTGAAACGTTAAGTTCCTGTATCAATTTAATATTTATCTGTATGGCCAGTTAAAGGCGGTTAAAATATCAGTTATCATCATTAATCACGTGACGACCTATTCTCGTCAGCAGCGAACATCGGCCTGGCATGGCCAAGCGCGTAAGGCGTGCGACTCGTAATCCGAGGGTCGCGGGTTCGCGCCCGCGTCGCGCTAAACATGCTCGCCCTTCTAGCCGTGGGGACGTATAATGTGACGGTCAATCCCACTATTCGTTGGTAAAAGAGTAGCCCAAGAGTTGGCGATGGGTGGTGATGACTAGCTGCCTTCCCTCTAGTCTTACACTGCTAAATTAGGGACGGCTAGCACAGATAGCCCTCGAGTAGCTTTGTGCGAAATTCAAAAACAAACAAACAAACAGCAGCGAACATAACACTTGAGATGTTACAAAGCAATATTTAGCAAGTTTGAAAGATATGATGTGTTTAATATGGTTATTCTATCTTGCTAATGACTAGAATGTTCTAGGTCTAATTATTATCTTATACAAACGGGTTCGTATCCCCGTCACACCAAACATGCTCGCTTCTTTAGCCGTAGGGACGTTATAACGTGACGATCAATCCCACTATTCGTTGGTAAATGAGTAGCCCAAGAGTTGGCGGTGGGTAGTGATGATGACTAGTTGTCTTCCCTCTAGTCTTACACTGCTAAATTAGGGACGGCTAATTCGAGTAGCTTTGCGCGAAATTCAAAAACAAACTTATATAAACATGATTTAGAGGCTTTTAACAGTATTCCATGTTTGACTTAATTTTAACATGCCTCTACAGTACTTTAACAGTATGAGTTATTTGCCTTCAGAGAAAATTTGGGTGTGTGTTTTGGCGCTAATATATGTTAAGTCAGGAGGTTTTATGATACTGTGCTAGATGCTCTCCAACCCGTTGTTCTTTGTGGTTTTTGGAACAATGAGTTGTTTTGTACACGTACGTATAGGGCGTGAAATGTACAGTTTGAATTACAATGGAATGTGTGGCAACACTCGTGCCTTGGTGGTACGTTAAGAATGCAACGAATATGTAGTCTTAACTTACACTCCTTGTTGCTAACAGCTTTCAGATCTCGAATGGCAACGCCACGTAACAAACATGTTAGTTACGTGTCGTGTACTAACAAAACTGGGATTTCGAGTTCCTTCTGTGTTTGAATTGTGCCCGAATAATTGACAGTAGAGAGAAGGACGTATTATAAACATCAGAGTTACAACTAATACTGGCAGGCCCAATAATACCGACATTATCATGTATTATCGCCGCACGTCCATCCACCTTATTCTTGTCTCTGTTTTCACATTTTGTTTTCATTATGACAGGTCCTGCATGGCCACGTGGTTAAGGCACTCGAGTCGTAATCGGAGGGTCGTGAGCTCGAATCCCCGTCGCACCAAACATGCTCGCTCTTTCAGCCGTCGGGGCATTATAACGTGACGGTCAATCCCACTATTCGTTGGTAAAAGAGTAGCTCAAGAGTTGGCAGTGGGTGGTGATGACTAGCTGCCTTCCCTCTTGTCTTACACTGCTAAATTATGGACGGCTAACGCAGATAGCCTTCGTGTAGCTTTGCGCGAAGTTCAAAAGAAAACAATTCATTATGAACGAATCCATCATGAAAATTTTGAAACAGCAAAAATCACAATCAAAAAAGCAGAATGAAACTGTAAGGTCCAAAAGTCTCGGATCGTAGCTGACGAAAGAATTTAAAGCGACCAATCGTAGAGGCTGACAACGTCGTCATCTGAGCTTCTTTCTTTTACCGCTAGGAAACTTTTATTCGCATTCAATTGCTTAATTACCTCTTACAAAGCATTTTTTTAACCTCATTATTATAAGCAATAGCTATAATATAATTTCTAAGAAGTTTGGATCCCTTGGGGTATACGTAGTAACGGCTGGGAATGAATGTCCAACTAATGATCTGAAAACTAACGTATATATTATTACCCTATTTCAATGGACGAAAATACACCGTATGAATAAATACTGTGATGTAACTACAATAGGGGATACATTTAACGACGTAGATTAGGAATATGTTTGTTCCTATGATAACCACCAGGGGTCAAACTTTTAAAATGTTAACTGGTTCGGTTTCAGTCCGCCATATTACATATAGACCTTGTATTCCCATTAATGGGAGTGTAGATTGAGGGTAATTCAGCGTAATGATGACAGCTACGCTTTTTACAAAGATTATAATTGCAGTTTTCTTCACTAACTGTTGCGTCATTCAACAAGAAACGTTCCTCATCCTTTATAAACTATCACCCTTTAACATTGGTTATATATATATATGTATATGTACAAACAAATTGTCAGTTTCATCTACATCATTGGTTCTGAGACACTTTTCTCTTGTTGCTCTGGATTCCTTTACGAACCCGATATAGTTTCACAGGTTTCCCCATACACAGATACGTCTGTTGGGAAAAACCGTTCTTCAGTGTATAAAAGAGACCCTGGCGCACGTGTGTAGATTAATACAATTTTCAAGCAAAACGTGCTTTTCACGAACATACAGTTTATTTCTTCGAACTGTTTCTTCGTAATTAAGGTACAAAACTAAACGAAGGGCTATTTGTGCTTCGGCCATCACGAGTATCAAAACCCGGTTTTAAGCTTTCTGAATCCGCTTACGTGCCGCCGAGCCACTAGGGGGCACTTTGGTTTAATATGAAAGAACAAGGTTTATCATTCCTAGCTCCCTTGGAATGGCCAGACAGTAGGTTGAGAACCTCTGACCTACAGTGTTAAAAAATTACATCAAAGTTTAAACATAATCTGAATTTACAGTGCAATTTTTTTTAGATGTTTAAATGCAGCCGAGCTAAAATAGTGATAGGTTAATAGAAAAGCTGGTTTACTTATTTTTCTCTGTTTTGTTCGTAGATGACACAAACACAGCGCGTAAGAAAATTTTAGACGCTGCTTAACGCGTTCCCGTGTACACGCGATGTTACAGCCTTGAACCGTCTCTACGAAAAACAAAACAAAAAAACCCAACTTATTGAACAACAGGAGATAAATACCTACGTTTCGAATTAACTGTTGCGTCATGACGACCAATTCTCATGTTAATTATGCGCAGTGCACAGTAGCACGGCCATGAAATAATAGACTGTTATCATGACCACCAGTAATTACATTCGTCTTCGAAAATACACACGTTACATAACACGTACATGCGTAATGTGTTTGAATTATTCGTTGTTGAAGAATCAGAAAAACGCGCACGTGTAAGGCGATAGTCTGAAGTCGTGCGTCCTAATGATGACAGCAGTTCTTTGTGGATATTACATAAAGTAATTTTAAAGTTATAAGTTCAAACTGTGAAACATTTTTATTTATGCCTTTTGAGATATTTTGTTAATGCATATCTATTATTATTTTCGTGTTTGTGCACGTGCAGTGCTTTAACTTTTTGTGGTAATACTCCCATCAAATTATTATTCATCACCGTAACCCTAATTTTTTTTTTACATTTCTGTTCATGTTTGAATATCACAGTTTGGAAATCGCACGGTTAACGTTCTGGTGGGCGGTTTTCAGTTATTGCAGGCTACGTGTTTGCCCCGATGACTACAGTCGGTATTGGATGGGTGTTTTAGTGGTGAGAACAAAGGGAGACTGACTTCGCGTTGTGCATCACCGTTGCGTTTGAAGGGAGCAACTTCGAAGAGACCGTATAAAATGAATAAGAATTGCTTGTCAGAAACAATAGTGCGTACCATGGTCGTTAGTGTAATCTATAGCAAGGAACTTACCATGACTCTTGCAATGTATTCACTAAGTCGGTGATATATTGAGGGGAGATTTCGCTTTACTGTGTCGTGTGGATCTGTATATGTGTATAACTAGTTTTTTACATGTTCAGTGGAGCATGCGTGATAATCAAGTGCACCTTTATTTACCAGTCTGAAGGCCATGTAACGAATATTGCTGTGCTACAAAAATAGTTGTGCATTATACACCAATCAGAATCTTTTGTTTTCTAAACACAGAGAGAGTAAAATTGTTATTAAATAAGCTATGAACGTTGGTCAGAAGTCCGCGAATTCCGTATTTTTGTTGACTCAATTTTGTAGAAATTTGAAATATTGAAGAAAAGCAAGTTTTATTGACTGTTTATAAGAAAGGCTCATAGCGAAATCCAGAATATATTATAGTTTATTGTATCTACTGCTACAACGTAATAATATTTATCTTATTCAGAGAACTAGTGGGAATTTGATATCGTTATTTATATCACCATATTACAACGGCTTATGCTTTAAAATTGAATCAAAGATGAAATACTGTCCTAAGCCTTACAGTGCAAAACAAAACAAAACACGCTAAATCACAGTATGTGATGTTCTAATGCATGTGAAACTTCTGCGCTAGCCGTCCCTAATGTAGCATTGAAAGACGAGAGGGTAGGCAGCTAGTCATCACTACCCACCGCCAACTCTTGGACTACTCTTTTTACCAACGAATAGTGGGATTGACCGTAACATTATAACGCCCCCACGGCTGAAAGAACGAGCATATTTAGTGCGACGGGGATTCCAACCCGCGACCCTCAGATTACGAGTCGAACGTTTTAACCCACCTGGCCATGTCGGGCCGTAAAGTGGATTGATGAGAGACACGAGGAGAGGATGACCATGACGACCCAATCGCTCCGGGATGCATAACACATATTTTGCTCCTGGATAGTATGTGTTATTTCTTAATTGCTTATGTTGTAAAAGTACAGAATATGGCCATTATTACCTTCAAACTTTGCTTTTGTGACCTTGATAATGAAATTTAGAAATTAACCTATTTTCTGCGTAAAAACAGGCAAATTTGCACATTTTCATTTACGTAAGATCTGAATAAAACAGCATATGAATCAAGATTTACATGTATTTATACTAAAGTTATACAAAAATGTTTAGAAGTGAGTAGCTTTTCGCGATTTGCGACTGTCGTCTATATCATTTTCACGTATCATTCCCCAAATATGGTCTCCCATCATGTTTTTGTTATACGCTCCCAGGTCACAAAAGCAAAGTTTGAAGAGAAAAATAGGTCTTCTCCATTCAATTTAGGCATAAGCAACTGGAATATAACACTTTCTGCCCAGGAACAAGAAAAAGTAAAAATTTGTTACGTAGTGTAATCTTTGAACAAGTGAAATTCGACTCAAATTCCTGTAGGCGGCCCGGCATGGCCAGGGGGGTTAAAGCGTTAGACTCATAATCTGAGGATTGCGGGTTCGAATCCTCGTTGCACCAAACATGCTCGCTCTTTCAGCTGTGGGGATGTTATAATGTGACGGTTAATCTCACTATTCGTTGGTAAAAGAGTAGTCCAAGAGTTGGCGGTGGGTGGTGATGACTAGCTGCCTTCCCTCTAGTCTTACACTACTAAATTAGGGACGGCTGGCGCAGATAGCCCTCGTGTAGCTTTGCGCGAAATTCCAAAACAAACAAACAAACAATCCTGTAAGTACAACTGAAACGCGTTAACTCAGTATGTTTATATTTCTACATGATTTGGAGTTGTATTTTACATTTGGTCTTCATTTGTATGACATAAAATAAAATCTAGAAACATATACCTTTTGGTCGCTGTGACCACAGTTGTGGTTCGTTGTCAAAACAGTCAAGTAGTCCATGAACTAATTTTCAAAACAGGAAATTTAGAAATCGTGGCTAATTAGTTCACCTCCTGGCTAAGGTTTGTCTGTTTCATGTGATTGCCTTTGGGAGTTACCACCCAGGTGGCAGTGCAGGCGTTGAGATGTGTACGAGGTAGGAGCCGTTCTTTTTGTAACAGATGTCAGGATACTTGACTAGACCAGTGTTTTTACATATACGACACAACAAACAGAAAACTGGTATCTACTGATCATTAACTTTACATTTTTTGGTACCTGCTGTCTCTGTCGTGACTTAGCCAAATGATGAGTCCTGGCAGTAGGAAAAAGGCCTCGTGGGCACTAAATATACCCAGAGTTCAAATATCATTACACTTTACTTTCACTCATAAGTTCTTACGGTTTTTACTTTCGGTGTGGCTGTGGGTGGTGATGACTAAGCTGCTTTCCTTCTAGTCTTACACTGCTAAATTGGGGACAGCTAGCGCAGATAGCCCTCATGTAGCTTTGTACAAAATTAAAGAACAAACAAAATTATAATTTTTGGATCTCCGTCACGCCAAACATGCTCGCCCTTTCAGCCGTGGAGGCGTTATAATGTTTCGGTCAATCCCACTATTCGTTGGCAAAAAAAGTAGCCCAAGAGTTGGCGGTGGATGGTGATGATTAGCTGCCTTCCCTGTAGCCTTACACTGCTAAATTAGAAACGGCTAGCGCAGATAGCTCTCGTATAGCTTTGCGCGAAATTCGAAACAAGCCGAGTTTTTGCACCATAGACTGTTTATGGAATCCCTCCTAGAAGGTGCCAGTAGGATCATAAAAAAATTGTACGTGTAACTAAGGTTTGCCAATATGCTGTGTACAGGAATGAACTGTTTTTAGCATCATACACGGTAAAATCTATGTTCAAGGCAACATTGTAGCAACAGCATAATACTGTAACAGCTGTGTCTGTAGAAAAGGGTATCAGATATTTGTTTGTAATGATAGGTTGGGCAAAATGTTCACAGTGGATTGAGAGATTCCTCTCTTTGTTTCTTCATGATCACGTTGAAGTGATGGAACCCTCTTGTCACTTGCATGTTAAATTTTAATGGTATTTCAGCCAGAAGTACCAAGATGCATTACCTGTACACTGAGAAAGTTGGTCGTACTAACGTTGCTTGAGGAAAAACGCTTAAGACTATCTGTTAATAGTGTAACTCTTTCTTTTACCTGATTCGCCACAGACTTTGACCTTTTCTCCAGCTTTCATTAACTCATTAATATCATAACTCTTAGGTAAAACATGACCTTATCTTTATACTGATACCTAAAGGACGTTTTTTGTGGAAGTGAATCACAGAGATTACCAGATGTTACCCGAGATTCCTTGAGTGCCAACAAAAAATTATGTGTCTATCTGTCTTTTCCTTTTTCTGTGTTTGGAAGTGCATTCATCGACTGACATCCAATGTCAAGCTCTTCAAAGAGACCACGCATTGTGGCTTCCACCACGTACTGTTTGTTAATAAAAGAAATTGATATAAAGTATTATCTAGCTGTAGATTTATCGGTGTTGTCTCCAAAGAAGATTTTGAGGAAACGTAGGGAAAAACACATGTGTTGATATTGGAGAAATTTGGGGAAGAAAACACACATCACTGATGGCACTTATAATGGAGAAGCAAAGAACACGGATTATAAGATATGTTCTAAACATTTATTCCCATATTTACTTTCATTATATTTGCCAAACAACAAGTAGTTGATGTAAATAGTTGTATGTTTTTATTTATGTGATATCTGTGGAGTTTCAAACTTTAGAGTATTAGGGCTTGGATCGCAAGTTCGAACCCCGTGACCGAACTAGCTCTTCCCGTCGTCGCAGGTGCTTATAATCCCACTTTTCGTCTAATGTTGGCGGTGGGTGGTGATGACTAGCTGCCTTCCCTCTATTCTATCACTTCTAAATTAATGACGTCTATCTCGGGTAGTTCTCGAGTAGCTTCGCGCGAAATTCCCCAAACGAACACTGTATTAGTCCTTTTGATATGTATATTTGGATTTATTTTACCTAAAACATTCCTGTGGGCTCATTAATATTATCAAAGTAAAACGTTCGATTTCTCTGTGTTAAAAAGACACAAATGAAAAATGCTCTTCGTGCATTTCACGTTTTAGTGATCACGTTGAGACCGTCATTCAATATGGCACCTGTTTGTCTCGTGCCCACCTAGGAAATTGCTTTCATCTGCGCAATGAGCCACCATAAGTGACTTTCGTCAGTCGGTCA
The DNA here is from genome assembly GCF_004210375.1 of Tachypleus tridentatus. Lineage (NCBI taxonomy): Eukaryota > Metazoa > Arthropoda > Merostomata > Xiphosura > Limulidae > Tachypleus > Tachypleus tridentatus. The sequence continues at coordinate 30,311,095 of NC_134828.1, read as the reverse complement.
CTACTGGACTTCACTCTTACTTCACAGTCTGTACAATCAGTAACACTGGAAATAATAACACGTACAAATAAAAAGCTGTTTTTTTTTATTGTGTAAACACTGGTTTGAGGCTAATCGGAATATTTATGTTGGTCTTGTCACCACAGCAACCAGCCAGAACATGAAGCATTATAAGCCATGCACATGACAACTATATCATCTATTAGTTGGTTTTAAAAAGTACCAATAATATTACAAAGAATGCTTTTGTTTGTTTATTTGATCTACTAAGATGAGTGACTGAAGGAGATGTCAGTAACAACCGATGGAAATACAAACAATTCTAAAAAGAACTGAGAAGTTGTTGTTTTTTCTATAATTTCAGTTATGCAATTTATAGAGCACCTTGTTGTTATAGAGGCCTGTAGTTTCGTACGTAAGCGCGTAAGTCACTAAAGTAAAACTTAAGACTTATTGTCTAGCAATTTGCAAGACTCACATGAAGTTGAATATGCTTATTTGTTTTGATATGAAATACGGTTCGCAGCCTGTCGATGCAAAAACCTTTTACGCACTCTGGGGCTGTGGGCGCGTTATAAAAGTGACAATTAAATTTCTCTATTTGATCAAATAAGAGTATCTCAACAGCTGGCAGTGGGTACTGTTAAATAGCTAATTGTCTTACTTCTAACCTGTCACTTTCAAAAATACGGACGGCTTTGAAGAAGTAGGTATCCATTGTGTAGTTTCACGAGATTATCGAAAGAAACAAATAAGTAAAAAATAATCTATGCACTGACATAATAGATTAATTAATGTTGCAAGTGATAAATGTCTAGATCTGTACGATCGTTCGCTGAAACCTGTTAAATTTACCTCTCGCATCAGCTCGAAGTATGAAAGTAATTGAAGTATGACATTCGTGTTAACGCTGAAACATTGTAAGCCAGATTCAGGTTAATGACGTCTTTGTTTTTGAGCAAAAGATGGAAACCGACTCAGGTCAAGATACTCACGCTTGTAATCATTCCGTGAGATCGGTATTCTGTAACAAACCATGTGTATCCATAGTTACTACTACTGGACGTGTAATAAAGTCGTATCATAGAAACAAACTTTAAGCGAGACCATTAAATCACTAGGAAACACAGCCATTATACTGCGTTAGATCTGAGTGTGAAGTGATGTAGTTTTGAATGACGTAATACACACACATTACGTAACAAGATTGTTTGTTTCTGAATTTGGCACGGTTCTACATAACAGCTGTCTGCGCACACCCTTCTCTGATTTTGAACTGATAGACTAGAGGGCGCAAGAGCACCTAATGAACAGCACATACCGCCAGCTGTTAGGCAACTCTTGTATAACTAAGTAGCAAGATTTGGTTATTTGTGTTATAGCGAACGCATGAGCCCCAATATCGAACCACGAATCCTTCAGTCCATTGTCCGGGTACACTAAACATTCTACCACATCCAGTTTTTTTTTTTCATATACAAGAGGAAAAAAAACAGTTTTCAAGTAAAGGTACCATTTTTTTGTCAATTTTATAGACTTACAACAACAAAATTGGTGCGAGTTCCAGAAACGTACAAGTCGTCATACGCTTAACTTATCTGTTATAATTCTTTTGTATTTTTGTTTTGAAAGATGTTCCAGGGGAAATAGACCACGGAAAATTTCAATACTATGTTCGTTAGAAACATGACACCGCAAATTACGCATGACTGTCCTTTTTCTCTTTACGTAATAAGTTGGATTACTACCAGAACAAAGTCCTCGTGTCTACATATGCTTTCATCGTATCCAAGATGATAGGTTTTGCTGGCTTAACAAGAACGCGAAACATATACATTCTCTTTGGACGTAATTTACGTCCGTGAATGCGATTATCAGGCAGAATTGATTACTTTTTCAAACAAGGTTCAGAGGTTTAAAGCTAATTACCCAGTCTCAAAATAAAGCCCATCACAAGCAAGGGAAGATCATAGATGAGTGGTCTGGTCGTATCTTTTGATTATGTTGGTGTTTGTCGGCCATGTTGAAATGGGAGCATAATTAACACGATACTAGGAATATTACTGCTCGGTATTTTAAGTTAATGATTTTGTTACACTTCAGAAACGAACACCAACAACTATCTAATGTTTTGTGTCTGGAGTTTCGTTCTTGATTTCTAAGAACTTAATATACGACATATTTTTAATAATTAGTTTGGAAAATATCTAGTCCGTGCCTACTACTGTTTGTCATTTGTTTGTTTATTAAAGCACACACCTGCGCTGTGGATTACCCGCGTTTTACCCAACTCAGACTTGTAATCCACGACACTAGTAATAAAACACTGTGTGTGCTTTCATAAACCATAGCCACATCAGACTACCTGCTGAGTCCACCGAGGGGAATCGAACCCCTGATTTTAGCGTTGCAAGTGACATTATAATACAGAGGGGGGAAGAATGACGTAAACGTAAATCTGTGCTGTCATTCCCCACTTCGGTGAGAACTACCGTAAAGCGCGGCTCGCCCGACAGTAGCACGGTATTTATGTAAACTTAAAACGTTAGAAACTGGGTTCCGATACCCGTGGTGGGCAGTGCACAGATAGCCCATTGTGTAGCTTTATGTTTAGCTTCAAACAAATGAGCGTGGTCATTAATTAGAGTATTCAATCTGTGAATCAAGAGGTTTATGGTTCGTGTTCCATTATCGCCAAATTGCGCACTTTGGAACCATGGCTGAGGTATAAGGGTTACGGTCAAATATCATCATTCGATAATACTTAAGAGTGGCCCAAGAGTTAGTTTTCTGGGGGCGCTGTTAAAGATCTCTCACTCTCCCTAGTATATTGATTCAAAAATTTCGGATGGCTCTGCTTAAGATAGCCCTTGTGTGAGACAGTTTTTCTAGAGTTAGTTGTTCTTCACAATAGAACTTTCTATTTAAATACGTTTTACTTGGTAGTTTTACAGATTGTTAAGATTGTTAGACAGGTAACCTGAAAACTTTCCTTCATCCCAACGTGGGTATATTTAATCCTGTTTAAATTGGTTTAGTTTGTTTTGAATTTCACGCAAAGCTACAAAAGGGCTATCTGCGCTAGCCATCCCTAATTTAGCAGTGTAAGACTAGTGGGAAGACAGCTAGTCGTCACCACCCACCACCAAATCTTGGGCTACTCTTTTACCAACGGATAGCGGGATTGACCGTCACATTATAACGCCCCCACGGCTGAAAGGGGGAGCATGTTTGGTGTGACGAGGATTCGAACCCACGACCCTCAGTGCCTTAACCATCTGGCCATGCCGGGCCTTCCTGTTTAGGTATAACAGATTAAGTGTTTCTTCAATGTGGTTTATATTTAATATGTTATGGTTTTGGTGCTTAATGCCCTACAAAAGCTATCCTACGCGTGCTTTATCAAGTGTTGCCATTTCAGTACGTGGTAGTTTTAAAGAAAAGGCCGGACGTTGTCCAGGGGTTAGTGTGGCCCGACTGTAAATCCGGATGTCCTTAGTTCGTGTTCCGTTGCCGCAAGAAAAAATTTCGCACTTGGTGTTTTGAGGCTGATGGTGCGTTATAAGAATGAAAGTCACATTTCATTATTAGATATCCTCTGTTTAGTTTTAGGCAAATAACAGTAATAAACAGAAACCTCTAAAATGGTGGGGTCAGAAAAGATGATTTGGTTGTAATAATGAAAAATATTGGATAGCGAAAGTTGCTGATAATGGAAAACATTCCTCTCCATAAAAATGTTTATTTACACTCAGACGTTTCGATTTTTACACTATAAAAATGTTTATTTACATTCAGACGTTTCGATTTTTACACTATAAAAATGTTTATTTACATTCAGACGTTTCGATTTTTACACTATAAAAATTTTTATTTACTTTCAGACGTTTCGATTTTTACACTATAAAAATGTTTATTTACATTCAGACGTTTCGATTTTTACACTATAAAAATGTTTATTTACATTCAGACGTTTCGATTTTTACACTATAAAAATGTTTATTTACATTCAGACGTTTCGATTTTTACACTATAAAAATGTTTATTTACATTCAGACGTTTCGATTTTTACACTTTTATCAAGAGTTATAATCGCTGACAAGGCTGTAACTAGAAAACATACTTGAGAAACTTTGGTTAAATTGTTGTTTTTTTTTTATTTTTGAATTTCGCGCAAAGCTACACGAGGGCTAGCTGAGTTAGTTGTCCCTAATTTATGAGTGTAAAACTAGATGGAAGGCAGCTAGTCATCACCACCCACCGCCGACTCTTGGGCTACTCCTTTACCAAAGAGTAGTGGGATTGACCTTAACATTATAACGTCCACACGGTTGAAAGGGCGAGCATTTTTGATGCGACGGGGATTTGAACCCGCGACCCTCAGATTACGAGTCGAACGCCTGAACCACCTTTCCATGATGAGCCAATGTGTGTTTAAATAGAACTGAAAATGAAAGAAATATCGAGAACCGTTTTTGTGATCAGTAAAGATGGCCCAGTTATTAGTGCGCTCTACTTGCGATCATCGGGTCGTTTCAGCCCTAAAGGTTTTATAATATGACAGTCAATTCAACTTTTCGTTGGTAAAAGAGTAGCTCAACAGTTGGCGGTGGGTGGTGTTTACTGGCTGCCTTGTTTCTAACTTAGAAATGGATATCGAAGAGAGCACTGAATAGATTTGCGCGAAATTCAACGAACCAACAAATAAATAAATATATATGTACAAATATCCATTAAACATTACATGAATGATACTCTATTTGACCCTATTATTGGCAGCACTGCTTCTGTAGAGACGGCTCCGATTTTACTTCAAGACGCTATTTTAAACTTCTCTTTAATAGGTCATCAGAACCCTAAAATACCATACAGTGTTTCCTTTTATAACAATATATTTATATAATAGCTGAGTCACGTGTTCTGGTAATGTTTGTAAATATCATAACATAAAGTTTGAATTTCTTGTTTTTCTTTCTTATGTTTCTTTTTTATTACATGATAACTAAACAACTAAAACAATGATGTCCACCAATTTAACTGAGATGACATAATTTCAAATTGAATATCCGCTTTTATAATTATTATTAATAACAAGGAGCAATTTAAAAATTTATAATTCTAGTGTAGATAATGTTATCATTACCTCTTAAAGTTGGCTCTTTTACAAAAATTTGGTGTTCCTTTAAACAGTGGTATGTCTGCGGACGTAAACACTACAAACCGTGTTTCGATATCCGTGGTGGGCAGAGCACAAATAGCCCATTGTGTAGCTTTGTGCTTAATTCAAAAACAAACAAACAATACTTAAGCAGAGAGTGGAACAAAAATTACTATCTGGTAATAGATAAGCAATAAATATCAGAGTTGGAAGCTCACTGTATTTAGAACTTGGTTATAAATACATGTTTATACCAACTAAAACATTGCATTACAAACATGCAAAGAAATATATACTAAAACATTGCATTACAAACATGCAAAGAAATATATACTGAAACATTGCATTACAAACATGCAAAGAAATATATACTGAAACATTGCATTACAAACATGTAAAGAAATATATTTTCAAAAAGAAAGTAAATGTAGTGGTGGTTGATATTAACCCTTTAAAAATAATACAAACAAGACATTAAGAATGACATTTGTATAAACCCTACATAATAACACAGGTAATTAATAGTAATATTTATAACGTTTTGCATCAAGTTTTAATTTATCCTGTTTTTGTCTGGTAACATTCTACTACACTGAGTGCCTATGTTGTTATGTAGGAACGATGCTAGTGCAATCCCTACTATCTTGTTTGCATTCTTTTTGAAAGATTAATATTAACCATCCATTTACTTCCTGTTTTGAAAAGGTTTTCCTACATGTATACCTACATATATATATATGTATGCATATATATTGTCTGTTGTTTTTGGAACTTCGTGCAAAGCTACACGAGAGCTATCTGCGCTAGCCATCCCTAATTTGATAGTGTAAGGCTAAAGGGAAGGAAGCTAGTCATTAACACCCATCGTCAACTCATTGGTTACTCTTTTACCAACAATTAGTAGGATTGGCCGTCACATTATAATGCCCCCCACTGTTGAAAAGACGGTGTATGAAAAATATATGTACATATATATGTTTGTATAGAAGTTTCAAAAGGCTGAAAAGTTTTGGTAAGAATGTTGTGCATGGCTGGATACGGAAATGAATTTAATTTTTCGAGTTCATTTGGAATTTCAAAAAAAAAAGTGAGCTTATACGAAACACGTTGGTTACGCTTCAAAAGAATCGTTTAATAATGAAACACAATGTTCTTCCTGACTTTTATATACCAGCTTCGTAGCTTTTCTCTTTAGAGATAAAGTACAGGGTGTTCGAAAGTCACTGTGCAGTTTTGTATAACAGCATTCATTCAGGCTATTTCAAGCCAGCAACTGATAGCGGTGTTTAGAAACAAAATAAGAAGGATCCAAGCCTGTATTGATGCCAAACTTTCAACATTGTTTATAATTGTCATTCATATTTACCTCCTGTATTCTATATTGAAACATGTCTGTTTATAAATATATAAGTGCACAGTGACTTTCCGAAGACCCTGTATATAATAAAACTTTTTATCTCCGCAGTGAAGACAGTACCTGTACATTAAAGTGCAGTGTTAACTGTGCTCACTTCATAGTTGTATTTTCGTGTTTGTTTTTCTTAGTAATCAGATATGAATGTTATACGATTTTACTCTTATTAGATAATAAAAGATTAAGCAGAAAATTAATTTAGTAAAATCTAAATGAAAGTTATGAAGTGTTATGGATATATATGTATACTTTATTTAGTTTTTACAGGACATGCTGGTTTTTAAAATTATAAACACAATTGGTATTAAGTACATTTTTAGCGTACATTTATGTACAGTGTAAAACTTCAGTTGTTGTACGGGTGGATGTTGGCATATATTTATATAAGTTGTGGAACCTGTCGTGTTGTTGTTCCACAAGTAAATGCTGGTATACTCGTAATATGAGGGTCGCGGGTTCGAATCCCCTTCGCTCCACCAAACATGTTCATACTTTCAGCCATGTGAGAGGATAAAACGTGACGGTCAATCCCACTATTTGTTGGTAAGAGTAGCTCAAGAGTTGGCTGTGGATGGTGATAACTAGCTTATTTCCCTCTAGTCTTACATTGCTAAATTAGGGACAGCTAATGCAGATAGCCCTCGTGTAGCTTTGCGCGAAATTAAAAAAAAAAAACTACATTTATAAATTACACCAGTAAAAGACATAATCAAATACTGACGTACACCTCTTGTGAAAGTCGTGTCCTTGTTGTGAGAAGGGTGATTTTATTTAAAACTGTGTTCTGTTATAAAGAAGTGGTTGTTGCATGTGCCACAGTTATTTTTCTAGTTGTCTGAATCTTGAATACTGGAAATGTTTCCACTGTTTTCATTTATGTTGCCATTCAATAGATAGCGCAGTAGATTTGGTTACATACATAGATAGTGACTGACATACACACTACATTCATTATAGTAAGACTGTAACAAGTGTTTTGTGATAACGTTAGAGATTACGTAATAATAGTATATTTACAAGAAGAAAAAGCCAATTACGTATGCTGTATATTTCTCTAAAGATTTTGTTTCTTTGTTTTTGGAATCTGCAAAGCTACATGATGGTTATCTGCGCTAGCTAATTTAGCAGTGTAAGACTCGAGCGAAGGCAGCTAGTCATCACCACCCACCGCCAACTCTTGAGCTACTCTTTTACCAACGAATAGTAGGATTGATCGTGACATTATAACGCCCCCACATATAAAAGGGCGAGCATGTTTGGTGCGACGGGGATTCGAACCCGCGACCCTCAGATTACAAGTCGAGTGCCTTAAGCACTTGGCCATACCGTGCCAGGTATAGACAGAAGGCACCTAGTCAACAGCAGAACATCGCCAATTGTTGGTCTACTCTCGTCTGACCGCATAGTGATATTTGACTGTTAATCTTACAGTGTATCTCACCTCTGGTTCCAAAGTGCGAAAGGAGTTTTTTGGGAAAGGGGACGTAAATCAGTAATCCTCGGATATGCACTCCATGCATAATACAAGAATTTCTGTGTTTTCTTTTAGCAAAGCCACATCGGGCTATCGGCTGTGTCCACCGAAGGGAATCGAACCATTAATTTTAACGTTGTAAGCCCCAAGACTTACCGCTGTTCCACCGAGGGACAGTATAAAGGTATAATCATCAATTTATAATACTGGTGTTTATTTTGGTTAATCAACATTATTGTACTGCGACCTACTCATTGGATAGTAAAGCGGAACTTAACGCACGTGCATGAAGCTATAAATATGTTCACTTAACACGAATAAATAAGAAAAATTAATTGTAAGCTATAGAAATTACTGTTCCATTAACTCAGATGATGTGGATGGTAGTTTTGATATCACTGAAATGGTATATGTGTTAATTGAATATGAAAATCTTCCATCGTAATGTGTCTATAATAACAAACTCTCTTGTGAACAGACAATTCATATTATTAAATAGTAAAATTATCGAAGGTGTCATAACTTTCAGTGACGAATGATACTGACGTGATAACGAGAGTACATTCACGTGTTAAATATATACATAGACGTATAAACAAAACAAATTATTTGGCTATTTGTTTCTAAATTCAAATTGGGCTAGTAAAATGATTTATTCAAATTATTGTGTTTTAAATTGAATTGGACAAATATATATATTTTATATCTTATGATACCTTTTTTCTAATAATTTGGTTTTTGGTTTATGGGTTTTATATTTCGATATCTTTGATATCTTCTACTGGGTTGGACGTAATTTCGTGGTTAGCGTGCCTTGGATCCATGGCTCGAATCCAGATGACGCAAAAACTGCGACGATCGATAGTTTGAGTTCATTGGTACGACTAAGATAACACAAATGTTAGAGGTGGATTATGCCACCTCAAGTCGTCAACTACAAATTATGGTAACACAAGTGTTAGAGGTGGATTATGCCACCTCTTGTCGTCAACTACAAATTATAGTAACACAAGTGTTAGAGGTGGATTATGCCACCTCTAGTCGTCAACTACAACTTATGGTAACACAAGTGTTAGAGGTGGATTATGCCACCTCTAGTCGTCAACTACAAATTATGGTAACACAAGTGTTAGAGGTGGATTATGCCACCTCTTGTCGTCAACTACAAATTATAGTAACACAAGTGTTAGAGGTGGATTATGCCACCTCTAGTCGTCAACTACAAATTATGGTAACACAAGTGTTAGAGGTGGATTATGCCACCTCTAGTCGTCAACTACAAATTATGGTAACACACGTGTTAGAGGTGAATTATGCCACCTCTTGTCGTCAACTACAAATTATGGTAACACAAGTGTTAGAGGTGGATTATGCCACCTCTAGTCGTCAACTACAAATTATGGTAACACAAGTGTTAGAGGTGGATTATGCCACCTTTTGTCGTCAACTACAAATTATAATAACACAAGTGTTAGAGGTGGATTATGCCACCTCTAGTCGTCAACTACAAATTATGGTAACACAAGTGTTAGAGGTGGATTATGCCACCTCTAGTCGTCAACTACAAATTATAGTAACACACGTGTTACGGCTGGATGCTATGATCTCTAGTCTATTAATTCGAAATTACAGGCGGCTATCTTTATGTAAATATATAAAACAAAACCAAAACTAATTTTTCGGAAGCTGACCGAGAAGCAGATTCTGTGTTGAAAAAGAGCTAACAACTAACCAGTTATGTTCAAGAGTGGTTGAAATTAATTAACTAGTCAATAAATTACAAGTTGGTTCTAGCACTATAGGAAATTAGTTTTGGTGTACCAATCAAAAATATATACACAGTACTAAATATAACTTAAACCAACCTATCTATTTGTTTGTTTTTGAATTTCGCACAAACCTACTCGAGGGCTATCTGTCCTAGCCGCCCCTAATTTAGCAGGGTAAGACTAGAGGGAAGGCAACTAGTCATCACCACCCACCGCCAACTCTTGGGTTACTCTTTTACTATCGAATAGTGGGATTGACCGTCACATTATAACGCCCCCACGGCTGAAAGGACGATCATGTTTGGCGCGACGGGGATGAGAACCCGCGACCCGTAGATTACGAGTCGCACGCATTAACACGCTTGGCCATGCCGGGCCTCAGTGCCGCTGGAAACATCTAAGCAAATGAATGAATTCGGTGTTCTATAGTGACTAATTTTAATATGGGAAATAACTTTAAATTACTTTTGTAACTTCTCCCTTAAGAATTCCTCAATCCGCTATTCAAATTTTATTCATAGTTACATAAATCTGTCTCATCTGAAAGAATTTTGTTATATTTTATTTGACATTTTAAAGCGCACTCTCCAGATCTTATTTAAACCATATTATCGTCATTATTATTTCAAAACATAAAACTTTTCCAACCATATCTGTTCGTAGAAACAATATACAATAAGTTGTTATTAATTCATAAACCTTATCGACTGCCAAGGTACGACATCGACTTAAATATTGATGGACTTTTTTTTGTATCGCACGAATATATATGTGTTGTGCAAGTATTAGGAGTTCAGCCTCCAGTTCTGCTTATCGATTTCTATGAACAGTAGCGCATAAGAATTGTGCGTGTTTTATGTTAACAAAAACTGGCTGGTGTATATTTCGATGTAAGCACTAATAGTATAAAATTCCATAAGATTTGTTTTTCCGAAACCTTCTGAAGATATTTTTCTTCAAACGTTTGAATAAACGTCGTCAGAATCAGATCGACCGAAACAAGATGGTGGCTCTGTAGTGATATCACCATGGAGACTGGTAAACACTGCTAAAACGGAAGATGTGTTGAAAAAGAGAAGTGCTACACGATTCTGGTTTGTCACCCACTGAATGATGGTTAACTGGCTCTCGCTTTGAATTTAACAACAGTAATGATCTACAACAGGGACTCCAAGGCTGAGGAACGCAGAAATGTGTCAAAATGGCTCTAAAAAACGTATAAAAACAAACATTCAGTACCTCATGGTTGGGGCATCGATCAGGATGTGGATTGCTTTAATGAGAGAAAATAAATGGACGGTTTTAGACTTAAAACATGGCCAGTGCAGACCCTCATTGGTAATCGAATACTTCTGACATCAGTTAGAAAGTAGCTTTAGTGAAAACAAACAAAAACTTAGCTGATTTACAACAAAATTCGGAGATTGTAAAGTAACAATGAAAGAACTATTAGAATACGTTTTTGGTCGTTGCTATCATACATTTAAAGGTTGAGGAAGATTTAGAAATTATTGGTTATGTTCTGAAATGAATTCTGGATGACCAGTATTGCAACACCAAAACAAAACATTTCTTCTTCAAAATTTCACGAACTTTGTGTTGGTATACACACAGAAACTAAAAATATAAACTTGAAGCAAATAACTCAAACTCACAGAGTATATTGATTGCTACCACTCTTGAAGGAACCGGGTCATCAAAGGAGTATTTCTTTTGAAGTTTAGTAAGTGTGTTTATGTGTAACAAACGTCTTTCCTTTTTTTATTTTCTCGGCATAGTGTACTAAATCTAAACTTTTCTCGAAAAACAAAACCTTGATATTACGATTGGTGAAACACATCACGTAAAAGAACAAGGAGCTGACACCTAAAATAAATTGTCATATACTTTTTCAGTACAATAGAACTCCATTTATTGTCAATGTAAAATTAATTCAAAGTATTTGTCGACTTCTGATTATTATTGAAACAAAATTGTTTATAATAAAGAGTTGTGGTTCTCGTATGAATCATTTAATTTTTTGTCTAAGGATTTTGTTTTATCATTATTATTACTTTGTAAACCTGACGATGACCGAAGAAGGTCGAAACGTTGTTCGTTCTTCCATGTAAAATATTTTCTCAACCCAAACGAGCCGTTTTTGCATATAAATTTCTCAACAAGTGGGTTTCTCGACATCACTGATTACTATTATGATACACAAACCTACACAAAAGGCTATCCGTGCTCTGCCCGCCACGGGTATCGAAACCCGGATTTACTGATTTTTGGGGCTTTACACCAAGGCCCAACTGAAAAGATTTTCAGTTTAGATATATGTTAAAATAATAAACTTAGCACCGGTGATTGTTTGTCATACTTTAGCTGTAAGCACTGAATATTAGTTTTATTAAGGTTTATTTAAATCGTGTTTTTTTTTTTAATTGTATACTATATTTATCCTTTACTCTGTTAAACTGTAAGGGCTACCAAAACTGAATTTCTTTTTAGTTACTCTGTTAAACTGTAAGGGCTACCAAAACTGAATTTCTTTTCAGTTACTCTGTTAAACTGTAAGGGCTACCAAACCTAAATTTCTTTTTAGTCATGGCGTCTTCAGAGTCGTTGCACTTGCTACACAATGCTCTCTCGAACGAGGATTTTATGTAGTAACAAACAGAAATAACTAGGACGTTCGCATGTGCTAACGACAACATACCAGTAGTTTGCCTTGAACCAGTAAAATCACTTGGCGATTATTAAATTACAATTTTTTTGTCGTCTTATGCATTCAGTTACAAAAGTTTCGACTTTCAATGACACGCGCCCTCAAGACCTAAATTATTTGTCAGAAACCCAGCGAAAATTCTTTGGGCTTATGATACTAAACATCAAGTTCCAATATCCGTGATGGGAACAGCATCAGAAATAGTCTATTGTGTAGTTGTGTGCTTAAAAACACACAAATAAACATGCACTGACCTGGCCCAATGTGTTCAGACTGTGAATGCGAGGTTTATTGTTTTTATTTTGGTCAGCGAAACGTTGCTTAACAAAACACGCGATTTTCACTTTGGTGAAAAAAAATAAAAGTGACAGTAAGGTTCCACTATTCGTTAGCCAATAGGTGGCAACAGCTACTGCTGATTAGCCGTATTTCCTCCAGAACGTTGAGTATTTGTCGTCAGTTGGCAGAAGCTTTGTGAATAATGTATCTTGAACCCTTACTGTCAGATTACTTCCATCGATTATGGAAATAAATGAGTTTCGTATGCTGTTTGTTTTATACCTGTCCGATGCTCAGTGACACATACAACTTGCGAGATCAGCATAATTAATCTTGTTTTATGTTTTTGATGGTTTTCAAGCACACTGAATCACTGACTGACACTGATTATTGAACTGATTCATTCATTAATGATTACTGATATTCATATCCTACTCTTTTATTTCTCTAATTATTACAGAAAGCTTCTCCTTTCTTGACGTTAACGAAATTTTTATATCTTAATGTCACGCGCCCTCAAGCAAACATTGATATTAAAGCTTACAGCAGTGTATATTCGCGTGTTAGAGCAAATGAATATTTTATTTTACTTATGAGTTGGGGATTGCCATGGAATAACCCAGCGTTTTTTGTTGTTGGTTTCCTCTGGCTTGTTAACATATTAATCTCTTACACAGGTCTGCGAATTTAAACGTCATAGAAGCTGTTTTGGTTTTATTAACTGACTTTCCATAATTCAGTTAAGAAGAATTCGAAAATACTATTCTTATTTTTATCTTTCTATCGTTTAAAGAATTTGTACGAATATGGAAGAGAGAAACTCTTACTTAAGTCAAATATACAAGAAATGTAACAAAAATATAACAGAATATGTTTGGGTAATTTCATAACCTCTTGTTTTAGTGAAGAATAAACAATATTGAAAAGAAAATATAAATGTCAAAGTTCAGCATAAACAAAAACTATCCAGAAATGATACGCCATGCGCCTGTTAACCGTTTGTATACTAGAGGTATGTTTCTCGTGGGCCCTAAAACGATCAATAAGACACTCACGTCGTGGTTGACTAGAGAAATCTATAGCCCGCAGTTGTCAGCATTTTAAGCATTTATTGACGCGATTTCAATTTAAACAATTCACTTGTATAAAAGTATATATATATATATATGACGTTTGTGAACATTCTGTATGTATTGAGAGATTTGTAGATTCAGTATACATGGATTACTATTGAAGATACAAAACTCTCAAGGCAATAAAACCGTCGCAGGTCTGTGTGTGTGTATAAGTGTATAATTATGGAATTACAACACTAGAAACAGGGTTTCGATACCCATCGTGGGCAGAGCACAGATAGATCTTACGTAGTTTTGTGCTTAATTACAAACAAATATATATATATAATTAGTTTAATTTTGTAGACAATGAAAAATTATTACATGTAGAAATTAAAAGCACAGCTACTAAACAAATATCCAACACCAGAGCACAAAACATAGAGTAGGTCGTTATGTAATGCGCCCCCTGGTATTTTTATCAACTCACAGTCTAAATTGAGTGTTTCCACGCTGCTAAATTGTCACTAAATGTGTTATAATGTAATAAATTGATACCTATTATCGTACCATTTTCTTTTCTCAAATGATTAACCCCTTGAAACATTATTTTAAAATAACTCGCTCACTTTGGGATCGAATCCTGCAATTCGTATCGAGTATTAAGAGACAGTAGGAGAAAAGCATCTTGTTCCCCGCTGGTACAACGCTAAAATCAGAGGTTCGATTTCCCTCGGTGGACTTAGTAGATATCCCGATGTGGCTTTGTTATAAGAAACCACACACACAGAAAAAACATTTATAATTATACGTACAATTTTTGTATTGTAAAATGACACAAATATAGAACACCGAGTTTATGTGTCTTGTCGTTATTAAAAGTGCAATGGCGGAACACAACTTTTATGTTTTCTCTGATATTAAACAGTTACAAATCATTGAAAGAAGTACAACCCACCTTTCTCTTCTCAGAAAGAAAAATATAATCCATAAAGTTTTATAAATTGAAAAATTTATAAGTTCAGATTTATTTCTTTTCTTTAAGCCACATAGCAATCAGAACTTACATAGTTCGTTTCTTCTAGTTATCGATCTAATCACAAGTAAACTGAATTTCCTGTCTTTCGTATAGTCTTAACGAAATTTTTTGCGACAGATTTTAGGGTAAAAAGTCATTTCGTAAACGTAATTCCGTGGTTTGAGTTTGTGGGAGAGCATGCGTTACTTTGATCTGATTGGTCTTTGTGAAAGCTTATGTGGAGTTACGTTTTGAAAGTGGTCACTAACCCTTAAACGGCGGCCGTCATCAATTGTTGCTGCTACCTGCATCATTTCCATTGTTTAAGGGTTAAAGAGACACAAGTATCACAGGTAACCTTACACACACTATCAGGCATGGTCTGGTGATCAGGCATCTCGACTGTCAACCTGTAATTTACAGGTTTGAATCCCATCAACAAACATGTTAACCATTTCAATTGTAGGGGTGTTGTAATGAGATGGTCAGTCCCACTAATCGACGGTGAAGATAGCCCAAAAGTTGGCGGTGGGTGGTATTGACGAGCTGCCTTTCTTCTAGTCTATCACTGCTAAATTAGCAAAGATAGTTTTCGTGTAGCTTCGTGTGGTTTCGTAATTGTTTACTCTAGCGCGTGCTAATTGAAAGTGTAACCTCTAGTTTAGTTTTATACTGTATTTACGTGGAAGCGTTTAAAAAGCATTCACAATTATAATTTTAAGAAATATTCGTGTTATATCCGAACTTGGTATCATTATAATACGACCCCGCATGGCATGGTGATTAGGGGCGCCCGACTCGCAATCTAAGAATCATGGATTCGAATCCCCGTCACACCAAACACGCTTGCCCTTTCAGCCGTGGAAGCCATTATAAAGTGATGGCCATTCCTTTGGTAAAAAGGTAGCCCAAGAGTTGGCGGGATGTAGTGATGACTATCTGCCTTCCCTCTAGCCTTACACTGCTAAATTAAGGACGGTTAGAGCAGACAGTCCTCGTGTAGCTTTGCGCGAAATTCAAAATATTTGTAATACAGCTTTGCTAAAATGTGTGTGGAACGTGTCTCCACAAGCTTTGCAATTTATCAAACACAACCTCTCACAAGACAAGACCAAATCTCATTATCCAAACTAGCTGTCATCTTTATTTATGTGCGTTTAATCTTAAGACTTCATTAACTCTTTTTTAGTAAAGTTCTAATGTTATCTTCAACGTTCATCATGTTGGTGTTACATTACAACGTTATCTGTGTAATGCGAAGAAAAAACTTTTGTATGGCTAAAAGTGGTTGTACAATTGAAAACAAATTACATTTAACATCCTTTAGGTGTATAACTCGATTATCACAATAAGCTTAGAAAACCTGGAAGAAGTCTTTAATGATAGATCTTAATTCGCATGAAATCTTCAAATATTTCTTGGAATTATTGTTAATGTCTAAGTCACTCTAACGAGACACTTTAGTTTATGGCGTTGACATTATGAACATTAAAAAAGCCGCTTTTTACATAATATATCGAAGCTGGTTTACTATGTATTGTTTGAGAGATTTGTTTCTGTATAGAATCTACTCGGTGTCCCCTGATAGTACAGCGGTATATCTCCGGATTTACAACGCTAAAATCAGAGGTTCGATTTCCATCGGCGGGCTCAGCAGATAGCCTGATGTGGCTTTGCTCTAAGAAGACACATACACTGAAACTACTCGAAAATGAACCCTTGAAGGCAGTTTGCTTTTATAAGGAAACCAACACTGCAAGAAGAGACATTGAGTGTTGCTGTGTATATTATTTTAAAATAAAAAGGAAAAAAATATTTAAAGGAAAACATTTGTTAGCTGCTATTTCAGCTATTTTGGTTTTGTAAGGAACAAAATATGTTGAAAATACTTTATTGAATATATATATATATATATACGTGAACACCAACTACTGATGCATGTATGTGGCAGCTAATGTCGTATTTGACTTTTGTTACTGTGTTGTTGGCAAGGTAAGAACATTTTAACAGTGTCCTACTTTTTAATTTATTGAATGGTAAAAAATTGCTTTCAATAAAAAGACACAGAGGACGCTTTAATATTCACAGAATAAAAATGATTGAATCACTTGGTTTAGGATATTAAAATTTAACTGGCATCTGTAATTCTGGTTTATTTCACGACACAAAAATACGTTTAGACTGGCTTTTACTTACTAATCTTATTTAGTTTTTTGGAAAATAAATGAGTGCTCATTGTTTCCTATTGTATTTTTTTGGAAACAAAAAGTGTTCAATGACTTAGAATGTAATTTAGCTATTACTTTCGTTCATTTTCATAGAAGAAAAGAACGTCACTGGACCTAGATTAATTTAATTTACATTATGAAAGGCCTGGCATGGCCTAGCGGCTCTTAATCCGAGGGTCGTGGGTTCGCGCCCGCGTCGCGCCAAACATGCTTGCCCTTTCAGTCGTGGAGGCGTTATAATGTGACGGTCAATCCCATTAATCGTTGGTAAAAGAGTAGCCCAAGAGTTGGCGGTGGGTGGTGATGACTAGCTGCCTTCACTCTAGTCTTACACTGCTAAATTAGGGACGGCTCGGTGCAGTGGGCTAACAACCTACTCATTTAAATGGTGATAACTAACTAACTAATATTATGAAAAAATAATGTTTTTGAGTTTGTTTTGGCTTCCATTTTTTAATGTCGTTAATTTTATTTTTATAAATGTTCCTTTGGTATAAATACACTGGTTTTTATTTACTATAGCCGATTACGTAAAACAAAGACCCTGGTTGGTTTATATTGGTTTCTGTATGATGTTTTATTTTATTTTACGGAAAACAAAATTATATTCCAGAGTGTTAACTTATCTCTATTTGTTGTCCTCCGATGGGACAGCGTTAAGTATTCGGATTTACAATGCTGAAATTAGCGGTTCGATTCCTCTCGGTGGACACAGCAGATAACTGGATATGGCTTTGTTATAAGAAAAAACACACATACACCCTTTGTTTTTCTGGTATATTTTATGGATATCAAAGAGAACATATTTTTTTGATGAAACTAATGCTGGATTTCGATTAGTTTTCACTTGTTATTTTTGTTTCTTTTATGGAAAGAAAATGTTACTGGATTTAGACTAACTTCTATTTATTATTCGAGTGTATTTTATTCAAAGAAAATAAAGTTTCTTGGCTTAGTTAGACTGGCTTCTATGCACTAATCCCATTAACATTCTGGGAAAATGAATGTTCATTGGTCTAGAGCTGCTTTTGTTTATTTATTATTATTCTATTTGATGGAAAGCAAAGAATGTTACTGGATGTAGACTGGCTTCTTTTTACTATTATTGTTTACCTTCTGTGAGACACTAAAGTTATTGGATTTATAGTTTTGGTTTGGTGTTATTGTTTATTTGATGGAAGTAAAGGGTTGTTACTTGGTTTATGATACTTTCTATCTATTGTTCCGATACATTTTGTGGAGACAAAAAGAGTGTTTAGGTGGTCTACGATGTCATTTAATGACATTCTTGCCCATAGGCAGCTGACGTTGCGTAACATCTTTCTGATGATTAATGAACGTTGATTTTATGAATTTAATTACAGTAATAATTTCGCTGATGTACTGAAACAGTAGTGTGCTATTGGATTTGTGTTGAAAACAATGCGAACTATCGATTGTATTATTTCAGAATGTTTCATATTAGAAACAATATTGTTTATTTGTTTGTTTTCGAATTTCGCGCAAAGCTACACAAAGGCTATCTGCGCTAGCCGTCCCTAATTTAGCAGTGTAAGGCTAAAGGGAAGGCAGCTAGCCATCACCACACACCGCCAACTCTTCGGCTACTCTTTTACCAACGAATGGTGGGAATTACCGTCACATTATAACGCTCACACTGCTGAAAGAGCAAGCATGTTTGATGTGACGGGGATTCGAACCCGCGACCCTCGGATTACGAGTCGAACGCCTTAAACTCACCTGACCATGCCGTACCAACAACATTGTTTGTAATGAAAAGCATAACATGATGTTATGATGCATAACTCGTGTCTGATTCCTCTCGCTTCCTTTTGCAGCTTCCGTTATCTAGGATTTCGCATAGGGGATTTGTCATCCACAAAACTCTGTAGTGTAACTCTCTTTATGTATATTACTACACACGCCCTTTTGGAATATTCCAGTTTCGTACACAAAGGCATCACCTCCTAGTGGTTGATGTTTGTTCTGTATTACACGCCATAATAGAAGTGACTGTTATTAGTCGCTCAGCTGTACATGTTTCATAATGAAATTTTTTTTTTATAAAAGAGGATTAACGTGAGAAAATCTCATCAGCGTGTATCCTGATCTAACCAGAAACGTTTGTGTCCAATCGAAGCGTTACTTCCTCTTTACAGATATAACCAACTCCACACCTATCCTGAGGAAGTTTGTTACATACCCGAGTTTTCTTTCTTTCTTTAACTCAGTTTATAATATTGTTACTGTTGAGTAATTCAGTTATATATTTAGTCGGAGGTTCTTTCTGCATCAGATATCCATTTCTCACTCGCTTTTATGGATGTTTATCAATAATCGCATCTTGTAATGATCTTCACGAATTTCACGATGATGTGTGTTAGTAACTGACTTTGTGCAACAATTTGTTTGTTTTGGATTTCGCGCAAAGCTACCCGAAGTTTATCTGCGCTAGCCGTCCCTAATTTAGCAGTGTAAGACTAGAGGGAAAGCAGCTAGTCACCACCATCTACTACCAACTCTTGGACTACTCTTTTACCAACGAATAGTGGGATTGACCGTCACATTATAAAGCTCCCACGACTGAAAGGGCAGCATGTTTGGTGCGACGGGGATTCGAAGCTGCGACCCTCAGATTACTAGTCGAGCGCCTTAACAACCTGGCCATGCGGGTCCTTGTGCAATGGTTCTTAGCCATAATTCATTTTAAAACTGCGTCATTTAAGGATATCCCAGAGTAGGTTTATTTTTATTAAAGCACTTGTGCGACACACCTATGTATAAGTGCTTACTCCTTGTATAGAATTTCGAACATATTTATATGTCAAAAATAGCCTATAGCTCTTGTAGTTTTTTGTTGTTTTTGTATTATAATGGACTGTGCAGTTAACTAGAGTATAAATGTGGGTTTTGATATAAACCTCAATAAAGAAATTTAGACTATAGATTTGTTAGTAATCGAATCATTATCCGAAAAAAACGAAGTCTTATCACAAAATAAAATAACGTTAAGGTAAAAAGCATGTCCATAGAACGTTTCGGGATAACAAGGATTCTATAATTAGTATAAAAATCAAGTCTGTTGAACGTTTCGGGATGATAAGTATTCCATAATTAGTATGAAAAAACACGTCTATTGAGCATTTCGGGATGATAAGTATTCCATAATTAGTATAAAAAACACGTCGATTGAGCATTTCGGGATGATAAGGATTCCATAATTAGTACGAAAAAACACGTCGATTGAACGTTTCGGGACGACAAGGGTTCCATAATTAGTATAAAAAACACGTCGATTGAGCATTTCGGGATGATAAGTATTCCATAATTAGTATAAAAACACGTCGATTGAGCATTTCGGGATGATAAGGATTCCATAATTAGTACGAAAAAACACGTCGATTGAA
Organism: Tachypleus tridentatus; assembly: GCF_004210375.1. Taxonomy (NCBI): domain Eukaryota; kingdom Metazoa; phylum Arthropoda; class Merostomata; order Xiphosura; family Limulidae; genus Tachypleus; species Tachypleus tridentatus. Next base: position 30,290,586 of record NC_134828.1, on the reverse strand, counting down.
CGTTTCGGGACGACAAGGGTTCCATAATTAGTATAAAAAACGTGTTTATTGAACGTTACGGAATGAGAAGGATTCCATAATTAGTAGTATGCTGGAACGAAAACAAATACAACTTCAGTAAGAAAGCTTTGCTTTTGCGTGTTTGTTTTCATAAACAACCGTCATGAAATATTGACCGATACAGAGATACTCCATTGTTTTGTTTGTTGTTCTACGGATGCAAAAGCGCCATCTGCTCTATTCGTCAGTTTTGAGAATAATCACTCGTATAACGAAACAACAGCTGTAAAGTGCGTTGTGTGATTTTATGACAACGGGTGCGAACCATAAACCTTCGGATAACATTTCAACACTTTAAAAACATTTGAAATGAAATATATTTGAATGACGAATATTAATCATTTATCTCTAAAGGGAGAGGGGGAGAATAATACAAAAAGTAGAAGAAACTTTGTTTGTTTTTGAATTTCGTGCAAAGCTACACGAGGACTTTTGCGCTAGCCGTCCCTAATTTAGCAGTGTAAGACTAGAGGGAAGGTAGCTAGTTATCATCACCCACCGCAAACTGTTGGGCTACTCTTTTACCAACGAATAGTGGGATTGATCGTCACATTATAACGCCCCCACAGCTGAAAGGACTAATATATTTGGTGTGGCGGGGATACGAACCCGCGACCCTCAGAATTACGAGTCAACTGCCTTACCCACCTAGCTATGCCGGATCTCCACTAGGTGCGATTTGCATTATGATACAATGAAGCGTGTGCGGTTTGGTGCGCTCAGATTGAGTAAAATCAGACTTGTGAAACATTGTTCGTAAAGCAGACCGATTCTCAATTATTCAGTCAAGCGGAAGAAGAAGACATGCTCTTTATTTATAAGGTTTACTTACATATCGGTGTTCGATACGTATATGTGATCTGTTTATATACGTATACATTCTTCTTTAATTTTCGTACACTAGTTACGTCAATGAAATAATTATTTATTTTATAAGTTCGTCAATAGTATTATTTCTCCTGGAGAAACTTCAGTTGATATTTTTAACCATTAAGATGTCTGAAAGTAACCTGTAGTTTCATTATTTTACAGTATATATTTTAACTGTACTTGTATTTTACACTTTTGGTAAAACTGCTAAAGCTGTATATCTCCGTCCATAATTTGGAATTTTTGGCCGGAGAAGTATGTGTGTGTGTTTTATTATAGCAAAACCACATTGGGCTATCTGCTGAGTCCACCGAAAGGAATCGAATCCCTGATTTTAGCGTCGTAAATCCGAAGACTTACAGCTGTACCAGGCTGATGAATTGACTGTTATTCTTATCACACCGTCCGGCGTGTCCAGGTGGTTAGGAAGGTTGATTCGTAATCCGAAAGTTGGGGGTTCGAATCCCATCACACCAAACATCCGTGGGGGCGTTATAATATTACGGTCAATCACACTATTCGTTGGTTAAATAGTTTCTCAAAAGTTGTTGGTGATGACTCGCTGTCTTCTCTCTGGTCTTACACTGCTTAATTAGAGACGGCTGGCGCAAATAGCCCTCTTGTATCTTTGCGCAAAATTCCAACCAAACCTTTAGTTTTTTTTTCTAAAGGTGATCTAATTAGAATAACTAAAACTCTTAAGCAGGTTTATTTACAAATATCAAATAGATAACTGAACAGAAATGCATAAATTATAGTCACTGCTTACTAACAGTTATACATACAGTAACCGAGCGGGTATTGAAAAAACAAAACGAAAACAGGAAAGTAATTTATGGTGTTAATAATCTATTAAAGTAACTTAGGGTGTTAATAATCTATTAAAGTAACTTAGGGTGTTAATAATCTATTAAAGTAACATGGGTGTTAATAATCTATTAAAGTAATTTATGGTGTTAATAATCTATTAAAGTAATTTATTGTGTTAATAATCTATTAAAGCAACTTAGGGTGTTAATAATCTGTTAAAGTAATTTATGGTGTTAATAATCTATTAAAGTAATTTATTGTGTTAATAATCTATTAAAGTAATTTATGGTGTTAATAATCTATTAAAGCAATTTATTGTGTTAATAATCTATTAAAGTAATTTATGGTGTTAATAATCTATTAAAGTAATTTATTGTGTTAATAATCTATTAAAGTAACTTAGGGTGTTAATAATCTATTAAAGTAACTTAGGGTGTTAATAATCTATTAAAGTAATTTATGGTGTTAATAATCTATTAAAGTAATTTATTGTGTTAATAATCTATTAAAGTAATTTATGGTGTTAATAATGTATTAAAGTAATTTATGGTGTTACTAATCTATTAAAGTAACTTAGGGTGTTAATAATTTATTAAAGTAACTTAGGGTGTTAATAATCTATTAAAGTAATTTATGGTGTTAATAATCTATTAAAGTAATTTATTGTGTTGATAATCTATTAAAGTAATTTATTGTGTTAATAATCTATTACAGTAATTTATGGTGTTAATAATTTATTAAAGTAACTTAGGGTGTTAATAATCTATTAAAGCAACTTAGGGTGTTAATAATCTATTAAAGTAACTTAGGGTGTTAATAATCTATTAAAGTAACTTAGGGTGTTAATAATCTTACTAAAGCAACTTAGGGTGTTAATAATCTTACTAAAGCAACTTAGGGTGTTAATAATTTACTAAAGCAACTTAGGGTGTTAATAATCTACTAAAGCAACTTAGGGTGTTAATAATCTATTAAAGTAATTTATGGTGTTAATAATCTATTAAAGTAATTTATGGTGTTAATAATCTATTAAAGTAATTTATTGTGTTGATAATCTATTAAAGTAATTTATTGTGTTAATAATCTATTACAGTAATTTATGGTGTTAATAATCTATTAAAGTAATTTATTGTGTTGATAATCTATTAAAGTAATTTATTGTGTTAATAATCTATTACAGTAATTCATGGTGTTAATAATTTATTAAAGTAACTTAGGGTGTTAATAATCTATTAAAGCAACTTAGGGTGTTAATAATCTATTAAAGTAACTTAGGGTGTTAATAATCTATTAAAGTAACTCAGGGTGTTAATAATCTTACTAAAGCAACTTAGGGTGTTAATAATCTACTAAAGCAACTTAGGGTGTTAATAATCTACTAAAGCAACTTAGGGTGTTAATAATCTATTAAAGTAATTTATGGTGTTAATAATCTATTAAAGTAATTTATTGTGTTAATAATCTATTAAAGTAATTTATGGTGTTAATAATCTATTAAAGTAACTTAGGGTGTTAATAATCTATTAAAGCAACTTAGGGTGTTAATAATCTATTAAAGTAATTTATGGTGTTAATAATCTATTAAAGTAACTTGGGTGTTAATAATCTATTAAAGTAATTTATGTTGTTAATAATCTATTAAAGTAACATAGGTGTTAATTAGCTATTAAAGTAACTTAGGGTGTTAATAATCTATTAAAGTAATTTATGGTGTTAATAATCTATTAAAGTAACTTAGGGTGTTAATAATCTATTAAAGCAACTTAGGGTGTTAATAATCTATTAAAGTAATTTATGGTGTTAATAATCTATTAAAGTAATTTTTGTTGTTAATAATCTATTAAAGTAAACACGTCTGTGAATATAAAACAAGCTCATTGATATTCAAACAATTGCATAATATATTCAAACAGAGTCTTAAATACAAAGTAAAAACTTTACTCAATCTAATTAAATGTACCAAAGACTACAGTTAGTTAAATTCTTGATGACGAGAAACCCACTTGGAATAAAAACGTATCTCAGAATGGCTGGTATGGGTATTAACACACATGTGTTCTGAAATATGTTACTTTAATATGTTCTGAGATACAGTTAGTTAAATTGTTAAGAATATGACATATCAAAAAGTCTTAATGTGTGTAGAGAATCGATTAATGTTTTTAAGAGATATTGTGCAACTTGTTTCTTTGGTAATATGCTACAGAAGCAAAATAAACAAATCTTGGGGAATTTTTTCGTCATTAAAGTTGTTTGGGGTAACCTAAACATGATACAAAGTGTTCAGTTAACAACTCAGGCGATACGAGACCGAGTTGATATCGACGTTATACGTAAAGCAGTTATAAGTATTAATAAATAATAACAATGAGAATAGCTGTTTTCAACAATGTTGAACGTATTTTGTTTTTGACGTTTCAGGTACCAAAATATTTCCACACAATAACACATACACACGTGACATGAATGTTCATCAAGAGATCTAAAATAGGTCAATTTCATTACTAAAACCTTTAATAGAGAACTATAATATTTTAAAGGAAACGAATAGACGACACGATTCTAACATTAAACACTGGATAGGATTATTTAGGTTAAAACTAAAAATAAAAAGAAGTACCTCAAACTAACGTAGCTTCATGTGCATCAATAACGAATAATTCATTTTGGCTAAAACCGAACTAACTTGAAACTGATGCATGCATATTCGTGTGTTTTAACATATAATTAAGAGAATTATTTTGGCTAGAAAGGGAAGTAAGTTAAACAAATGCATCAATAACGGAGAGAGTTATTTTGGCTGGAAAAAAAGCGAAATAAGTGTCCGAAGAGTTGAAAGAATTATTTTGGACAAAAGAAAGAGGCCTGAGTTTCATCATGTTTTCTCGTCACACAAAGAATTGTCTAGATTAACTTGTACTTGCAACAGAATACCTAAGCCCTAAAGGCCGTAAAACTTTATGAACGTCTATTTCGTTTTTCGTTTACATTAACCAACGATTTTTAGAATACACAATAACGTAGTGTGTGTGTATGTTTGGTTTGTTTTGAATATCGCGCAAAGCTACTCGATGGCTATCTGCGCTGGCCATCCCTAATTTAACAGTGTAAGATTAGAGGGAAGGCAACTGGTCATCACCACCGACCGCCAAATCTTGGGCTACTCTTTTTACGAACTAATAGTGGGATTGATTGTCACATTATAACGTCCCCATGGCTCATTGGTTTGGTTTGTTTTGAATTTTGCGCAAAGCTACACGAGGGCTATCTGCGCTAGCCGTCCCTAATTTAGCAGTGTAAGACTTACCGCAAACTCTTGGGCTACTCTTTTACCAACAAATAGTGGAATTGACCATAATATTATAACGCTTCCACGGCTGAAAGGGCGAGCACGTTTGGTGCGACGGGGATTCAAAGCTGCGCCTCTCAGATTACGAATCGAGTGTCTTAACCACCTGGCCATTCCGTGCCTAGTATTTGTGTACATATCTTCATGTTTATCAATGTAATTGTAAAACAACGCATGAAAGTTGGTCGTTTTGCGAAGGATCAAAAGTTTGTGACATCTACGACAGCTCATTGTGTATTGTTGTGCTAAAACAAATTGTTTTGTTTTTTTTTGTTTTTTGGAATTTCGCACAAAGCTACTCGAGGGCTATCTGTGCTAGCCGTCCCTAATTTAGCAGTGTAAGACTAGAGGGAAGGCAGCTAGTCATCACCACCCACCGCCAACTCTTGAACTACTCTTTTACCAACGAATAGTGGGATTGATCGTCACATTATACACCCCCACGGCTGGGAGGGCGAGCATGTTTAGCGCGACGCGGGCGCTCCTAAAACAAATAACCAAGTTAGTAAAATACTAACTAAGTTTGGTAGTTAACAACTACTTGCGTGTCTTTTTTAAATAGTTCATAGAAAAACATTATTAATTACTAGGTAATCGAATGACAAGTCTATATTGTTCGAGGTTTAGCCCTATTGTGGAAATCTGGAATTCAGAGGTGGTTCGAATCCTTGATATAACACAAAATATTCCGAGCATTTTAAGCTGTGGGTGCGTTATAAATTTGTTTAGGTTTTGTTTTTCCATACACTAGGTGTAATATACCATTTTCAAATTTTGGTTATCACATTCCATGGGATCTCGAGTTACCTTATCTCATACTTATTTCCGGAACATGCGTTTTACGAATATTTTTGAATTTGCCCTGTGGCAGGCGTCAGTTTACTTGAATACCACACAGTAACAGCGTAGCACAACAGCTATAACCTTGACGAAGTATTGGTTAGCATGTTAAGGTTATTGTGCATTTATTTAGTGAATAATAAGTGAGGTTCAGATGCTTGAAGATTTTTTTCTATCTGTTTTTCGTGGAGTTTTATCAGTAAAGATTTGTCACAGTGAACTGAACAGTAAAACTTTGTTTCAAGTATTAAATTTTCATGTATCGTTGAAGTACAGAATGTTCACCGAAAATACATGTATACCATTTTGCTTTAACTCCTGTATTTCTCTGTTCTTGTTTTTTTCTGTTTTACTTACGTATTGATGGCCACATATACCAGCTGATCAAAGTATTGGACAATTTGCAAGGTTGTTTTTACTTTTTTCTTGTAATCTGCCTCCTCAATTAGATTATCGAGCATTCCCTAAGTATCTGCAAATGGAATAGTCCTAGCTTTGCCAGAGTTCACACTCGCCCAAGGCAGTAGACTATAGTAGTCTTTCCTCCCCAACCCCCATATAGTTTAAGCGTGACTGGGACTGTAACCTTGGCCGGGATAATATGCTGTGGCCATTGTACCGTTCGAGCTAACAGACTGAGTAACTTTAGTGTTCATGGTGAAGAACAGTGTTTTGTAGTTGAAGCATATATTGTAGGTCTAGTTTTAAGGCCTGAAAGGTCGTCAGTTTCATCCGTGGCTGACTTGAGAGTTTGGAGTTCAAATATTTCTCATTGTAAGGTATTTCACCTTATTATTATATCCCAAATTAATGGTTAATGTTATGTGTATTCATATTGTTCGATGTCAATATGAAGTAAAAGTAGTTTCATTGTGAATGGTGGAAAATGTACACAAAGAAAATGGATGTAATCTGAATAGCTTGATTAGAACTTTATCCAAGCTCGAAAAATTCCGAAGTTATTAAATTTCGTTTACTTGTTCCATGTTTAAACTTGAAAGGAAAATAAATATCCATTTGATGTAAAAATAATGTATCTATATGGAATATTAATAATAAAGTCCTTAAACAGTGTTTTACCGTGGCACTTGGGTAAACTCTGATATCTATGGCTTTAACTCCATATAGTAACAGTTAAAAAAAAACATTCTGGCATGTTGTTAGATATTACAGGAGGTGCACGCGAATTGTGAGTGATGTTATAAACATTAATTTATTGCTAGTAATAAGTAAGACTGCTTTAAGTTGTTTTAATAATAGGGGTTTCCGATAAATTATGATTTCAATATTAATATATAACGAAGAAATATTACTGTTATAAAACCTCATAACTTTTTACCCTATAGTTTTCTATCTGGGGGAGAAACTTTCCCCACTCGACATTTGTAACTGGGGCCATTTTTACCAGCGTTCCTTTGATAGCGTATTTCAAGTATTTGTTCTATGCTTAATTGACAGTACTGTATTCAGCTGTTTCAGGGAAGAATTTTCTCACACTGAATGCAAAGTATACCAGCAACTTGGATCGAAAATAATATTTAACACAACATTGTTTTTATGTCATGTAGAAGATTGATGTTTTGTATTTTTTTTCTAAATGTTCGATAAGTTTCTCATTTTAACGAATAGAAAAGAAAAACAAAGCGAGGGATGGATAAATATAAACAACATCCTTTGTTCTCTTTCTATTGTGGTCTGTTATCAGCCTTTTTTTTTTTTGTTCTTCTCAGGACCTGGTATGTACAGGTGGTTAAGGCACTCGGCTCGTAATCCGAGGGTCGCGGGTTCGAATGCCCGTCACACCAAACATGATCGCCCTTTCAGCCGTGGGGGCGTTATAATGTTATGGTCAATCCCACTATTCGTTTGTAAAATGGTAGCCCAAGAGTTGGCGGTGGGTGGTGATGCCTAGCTGTCTTCCCTTACAGTTTTACACTGCAAAATTTGGGACGGCTAGTGCAGATAGCCCTCGTGTAGCTTGGCACGAAACTCAAAAACAAACTTTCTTCTACTTTTTGTGTCAATTCTACCCCCTCTCCCTTTAAACATAAAATGTTTAATATTCGTCATTCAAATATATTTCATTTTAAGTGTTTTTAAACTTGTTTTTATAGCAGCTTGTGAAAACTACTTTTCAAGTTTTAAAAATGAACGGAATCGTTCTCTCGGATAGCAACCACAATCATAGGCAAATAATCAAAGCGAGGGAATTTACGATCGCTGTGTCATGAGGTTTGTGTGTGTGTGTGTGTGTGTGTGTGAACCGTGACATAGCAGCTCGTTTGTACAATTATGATTTAAAACACGTGTGATTTGGTAAAGAAGTTTCTTACTTACAAAACGCACGTGAATTTCATACGTTTTTTTTTTTTAAAGCTCTGTATTCCCGAAAACTCGCATTTCTTTAGGTAAGGACTAGCACTATTTTGTTTCTAGTTTTTTACGTAACATTTCGCATTTTCAAATATTATCTGTTACTCGTATAGCCAGTGTGTTTCTGTGAAATATAAGAAAGATATTGATTATTAAAAAAACGTGTGTCAAGAAGTCGCTGATGAAGGTTTGTAAGAACCTCTTTACGTCACACGTTATAGCTTGTATCCTGGGATCCTTTCAAATAGATCAGCATGTTTTCATTGTTTTAATTTATTTGTTAAGCATTTTTCGTTTATTCCGAATAATATATTTTATTTTGAATTTTTTTTATACTGAAATGTGTGTTGTAAAATAAGTTACTGATTTTCGATCGGATAACCAACATCTCAGTGTGTTCCTAAATCCCGTCTTGTCAACATTCTGTGCCCCAGTGCGCATGCGTATGACGTAAAACAGGCTGTATTTTTTTGTGCTCTGAAAGATTAGTATTAGCGTGAGATAATTATCATAAATTACGTAATCGTTCTTCCATTTCCTCTCGAGTAATTTAATTGGTCAAGTTAATGGACTTGCTCATCTTTGTCTTTTTTTTCTTTTTTAAAAAAATACACAAATAACAGGAATATATGAACATTTTGGGCGAAACACAGCTGGTTTTTCCATCGCTATTTTAAAAATTTCAGAGAAGGTACGAAGTAAAATTGAGCAGATATACGAAACTTTATACTTTTCTAGCTTTACCCAACTAACGAAGAGTTATATTACAGTTAACAATATATATTTACACACACACACACACACACACACACACACACACACACACATGGACGTTTTATAACCAAACTTTTCCAGTGTGAATTTGATAGCCTTTAGTTTCAGACCCTGGCTTTAAATACCACAACTGTATATATTTTGTCGAATTTCGAAACTGTCTACTCTAATGCAACTGTGGATAAAACTGATGGTTGGATAAGATTGAAATTTAAAAACACTGAAACCTAGTTTTTTTTCATTTAACCATTTACCTTGAGCTACTTAGGTATTATAACTGTTCAGGACAACTGTTGTGAAGTATCTTTCATTGTACAATCGGCATTTAGATAGAGGTTCTAACGAAGAGACCCGAGATACTGTAGTTAAACACCGCCTCGTTCATTTGTTTAATACAGTGATGTTAAACTTAAAAAAAAAAAATTATGAAAGCTTTACTGTAGTTAAATGATTTTATAAATTACTGCAATCGATTTTTCATCAACGACGAGAGATACTAAGCGATTTCTAATTGTTTTGAAAGTAGCCGTACTCGGATAGATTGGTTTAAAAATGTAGGAATAACCATTTTGTTTCTACAATCGAATTTCTTTTTTAGGAGGCCGCTTTCACAAAGACCCTGCAGCATCGGAAACTAATTTAAAACACTTTAACTGACAAATCGATACGGTACCTAATCAGGCAAAACAAGTTTACTTAGGTTTACAACGTACGTGCATTTGTTTCGTTAATGTTAAGATTATAATATACTCATAACATTAGGCTTAACTAGAAAAATGATTTTTGTATTTGTTGTTTTGTTTTTTTTTTAACTGACAAACAGAATACACTTCTTAGAATTTTGATAAACGTCATAGTATTTAACACTCCTACGAAAAGACGTTTCTAGTCCTGATTTCTCCAAGCCCGTTCCCCTGGCTGTGGTTTTGCTAGATAGTAGATAGGGACAGTGGGAATCTCGTTAATCCATTCATTAATGGATTTAAATGGCAATTTCAGTTAAATACAAAATTATTAGCCTAATATTAATAACCTTTCAAGTTGCTCTGGGGCCTATTAGGCCCCACTTTTCGTAGGAGTGTTAACATACATTTCACTTTAATTTAGCGCCAAAAGTACCGAAGGTTGAAAAAGACACACACAAAATTTATAAAAGCATGTTTAGAAATTGGTGCTGAATTTGCTCTAAAATTAGAATATTGCGAAAAAAGTATTGGGCAAGCATTGACTTTTGTATTATAGTAAAAAGCCTTGTGAAAATAAAATTATCAAAGTTCAAATAAAGATATCGATAATCGTGACACCTATTATCTTATTCAAGTTGCTATTGCATAAAAAATAAGTTAAAATAGTAATAGTCGTAACTTGTAATTCTGACGCTCGCGTGTAAAACTTAAGTATATTGGCTAATGATTAAAAAACATTAAATTTCTATTTTCCAAACTGTAAACACGTTAGGTAGTTGACAAAAATTCATTTTGAGAAGATGTCCATTCTTGCATTTATAAATTGGAAGAACTTTCTAAGGAAAGGAGTAATGGGTTATGGATCTTGAAGTTAATCTGTATTTAGAAGCATGCAAATACGATATTCTGAATTGTAGAATGTCAGTATGATATAAATGTACTCGAATGTGCTGTGTGGTACTGAAGGTTTATTTAATTTGGTTAGGAAAACAAACACTAGACGGGAGTTGGTCAACCCCCGGCACGCGCGTCTTCGAATGGCACGCAAGACGGAAATTTACTGTGGCACAGTAAATTTTGTAACATCCACAAATGCATTAACTGTTACTAAAGCGTGTTTATCTTATATTCGTAATGTTGGTTTAACTTGTTTGAATTTTCCGTTCTAGGAATTTTGGTATGAATACGTTTTTCGGATCAGGGATTGGCACTTGTTGAAAATAAGAACTTGAAAATTACCACACCTTTATTTACATAGTTGCTTCTATTTTTTTGTTACTGCTCTTGACGGAGGGCTTTTATGTCTAGTTCTCAGAGGTAAAACTTCTGGGTACATACCTGGAAGACAAAAAAAAAGTGTAAAATACGTAGAAAAGCATTTTTCATAATTCGTAAACTGTATCTTTACTGATATAAATACGTTATTGGTATGTAGTGAGCTTCTAGTAAATGTTGATTATTTCTTAAAGAAAATAAAAGGCTTTCGGATGTTATTTTCATTTAAGCTTAGCCTGTGAGGCCTGCTGCTACAGCGAAGCATAGCATGAATGTGACACGGAAATATCTGCATGATTACAATCCACTCTTTTTTTCCATATCGATTTGTACAGCAGATGTCTGGCATCTGGCAACGAGGGTGTTTTTCCACCCTTTGCTACATGTGGTGTACGTGTGACCTGTATCACTGGGTTGGCTCGAATTTGTTCAAGTATTTGACAGATTCGAGCCTTTGTACTTTGCAAATATTTCGACTAAAGATTAGTTAAACATTCTTGGGTGAAAAACAGCAGAGGTGGTTGACCTTCATTGTCGTGGTGGATACGAACTCTGAACTTTCTGCATTCCGCTGAAATTAAGCAACGTTGAAGCAGATTGGAGTTTTGCATCGTGCCCTATTTTGTAATGCAGTATGTTGATACTTTTTGTACAGTAAAGAAAGAACGTTTTAAAAAAGGAAGTAAATGGAGCGATGGCTGGTATCAGTCCTTGAAAAACAACAGACAGTGTATTAGAATGTTAACGAATAGAACAAGATAAACCCAGTTGTGGTTGAATTAACATTTAACAATATTTTTGATTGGGATAAACAAATGCCATTCCCACTATCTTGTTTGTATTGTTTTTGAAGGATTGAAATAAACCATCCTTTCACTTCCCTTTTTTTAAATTATTTTTTCTTGTTTGCTTGTTGTATTTAGACACAGGAAGGTTGTATTTATAACTAAGTTCTAAATACAATGAGTCTTCAACCGATATTTATTGTTTATATGTTATTGGCTGGTAGTTCTTGTTTCACCCTGTATTTAAGCTGTTTAAAGGAACACTATATTACTGTAAAAACAAAGCAAAAAACAAACAAACTTCAAGGGTTAATGATAACATTGTTCAGACTAGAATTATGATTATTTTTCAGTTACTACTATTTATTAATAGTACTTATAAAAGCGGATACTCCATTTAAAATGTCACTTCGGTGAAATTGGTTGACACCATTGTTTTGGTTGTTTAGTTATCATGTAATAAAAAAGAAACACAAGAAAGATAAACAAGAAATTCAAACTTTATGTTGTGATATTTACAAACATTACCAGAACATGTGACTCGGTCATTATATAGATACTGTGATAAAACGAAACTGTATATAATATTGTAAAGTTCTGATAACCTATTGGGGAAATATTTAAAGTACCACTTCAGTGAACAATCCGAGCCATCCCTACTTAGACAGTGCTGCCACCTGCCTGATCCAACTTTTCATAGCAATGGTGCTTACAACATGTCCTTATAGTAGTAACCAGGCAATATGTTTGTTACTCTGTTTGAACATTTTCGAAATTACTTTCAGGATTGAAAATAAGTTATTTATTGGCATACATTTTTTATCTAAAGACTTAGCTGTTAAATATTTTTTCTACAGGAATCATTTTGTCAAATAAATCGTGTGAAGGCCCTTAACTTTTAAAGCTTCCTTTGAAAACTAACCACAGGTATCTGAAGAAATGTTTTAAGTTATTAACGTTCATTTTCTGCTATATTGCAATGTTTATTAAAAATTTCACACGATCATACCTGTATTAGTAGTAGCTATCCTTACAGTGTCAGATCCAAACTAGTTTGGGACTAAATTGTACGTGATTTTAAACATGAGGGTTTATGGTTCTCATAAACACACTCCACTCTTTGGGATTGTTGGTGCGCTATTATAGTAACGCTTGAATCCCACGGTTTAGTCGGATAAGTGCAATCTGGAGTTCACGGGTTCATCAGCCGTGGCGGCGTTATAATGTTACGGTGAATCCCATTGTTCGTTGTAAAAGAGTTGCCCAAAAGTTGGCGGTGAGTGGTGTTAAATAACTTCTTTCCTTCAGATTTATCACTGCTAACTTATGGAGGGTTATTGCACATATCGTTTAAGTAACTTTGCTCGAAATTCAAATCAAACTAATCAGAGAAGATTAACCCAAGAACTTGAAACGAATGCTATTGATAAGCTGTTCTTCCTTCTAATCTATTAGTTCAAAATTAGGAACTATGGGCGGAAAAGCCCTTGTGTAGTTTTGCGCGAAAATTCTAAAACGAATAAACAATCCAAACCAACATGTTGGTGTCTAAGATCTGTAATATTACTCTGGCAAATCCTTAACAGCGTTAGTTTAGAACGTGTGATGATCACATAGGATTTAACTGGTTGAAGATTGCCAACTTTCCACTTCAACAGATACATTATTTGTGGATTTTCATTTCTCTTGTTTCCAGTGTCCTACAACTTCTATTCATGCATGTAAAACACGAACAATGCATTTCCAGATATACACCCTTTAATCTGTCTCGTTTGTCATTTTCCCAGAGACTTAAAACAAACTCACTCAGGTGAAAGTAACATTGATGAATCACTAATGAGTAATTTGTTTATTGACTGATTCTTAAGATGGCACTAGTGGTTGAAGTCGTGCGATACATTCGATTGGCGACATCGTAATTAAACTATATCATGCAGTTTGAGCTGACAGTGTGATTACTAAAATAAAAAGGAAGCTGTTCCAGTGAATAATAAGGCCGCGTGGGGAAGTTTGGAAAATTATCAGTTGTTACATTGTTCGGTTCAAAGTAAGGTTAAACTATTTTCAAATTAAATTCGCCCATTTTTGTTGCTACAATACTGAAGTTTTATTATTGGGAATTGTCAAATTTATGTTTAAAACTTTCTATATTATCGTTAGGTATGGTAGTGTTTAATAATAAAGAATATCATAAAACAAAATGGCGGCCATAAAAAGGTGCCCGTTTAAAACCACCTGGCTCGACATGGCCAAGCGTATTAAGGCGTGCGACTCGTAATCTGAGGGTCGCGGATTCGCATCCCTGTCGCGCCAAACATGCTCGCCCTTTCAGTCGTGGGGGCGTTATAATGTTACGGTCCATTAAAAATGGAATTACCACTATTCGTTGGTAAAAGAGTAGCCCAAGAGTTGGCGGTTGGTGATGATGACTAGCTGCCTTCCCTCTAGTCTTACACTGCGAAATTAAGGACGACTAGCACAGATAGCCCTCGAGTAGCTTTGTGCGAAATTCAAAAATAAAGAAACAATTAAAACCACCTTCACAACACCTGAATACTAACAATTACTATTCCACAGTATTAGTTGAACAACACTAAAGCTTACTGTACTATAAAGTCACCTAAATCGCTATATGGGTGTTTATGGAATGAATCAAAATTTCGCTATTTCAACGAATTTTCATCTAAGTTAGAATACGACCTTCCCAGACAAGTGCGCAGAAAAAATAAACATTATAGTTATATTTCTTTCACAGGACTCTTCCATCTGGTTTCCCAATTATTTCTTTCTTGTACCGAAAAGGTTACTAAGATATAAAATGGACGTTGCGTTACTTTGGGTGAATATAATTAGATTGGAGGGTAGGTTCGTAAAGATATCCTGATGAGTAAAACCGAATCTGAGTGTACGCACGTCCCACTTTGGTATCGCTGGCGCACAAAAATATAGGTAATAAAAAGGAAAGAAACGTGTGTAATAACAAAATCTCTAATTTTATGAAGCTAAGTAGAGAACAATACGCAGTTTAACCTAGCTAGCCTTAGTTATATAGAAAGTTTTAATACTACAGAACGTATTGAAAGAATAAAGACAAAAACTGTGTTAGTTAAAACGTAAAAAATAAAATAATCCTTATGTTAGCTAAGACTAGCACGCATATTGAGCTGAAGGAAGCTATAAAAAAATCATTACGTCTTTTTTTGCGGCAGATATTTTGAAGTGTTCAATCAAATGGAATGTTTTTAGACGCGGCATACATGCTTGAACAATTGATTTTTTTTTTTAAGTACACTCTTTCATCTCGAAGCTCCGTCATCTCTTGACCGATTTGAGATCTGATTACAGTTTTTGACTCGGGAGGTCAGACCTTTTGATGTATTTGACCGTTCCCGAGGTCTCCGAGATTAATTTTCGTTAATCCTGTTTAAAAGAAGTTCGATTTGAAGGTACGATGCTACTCTTACCTGTATAATAGATTATCTATTCGTTATCTATATAATCTATTATCTCGTAGCTCCGTCATCTTTTGAGCGATTTGAGATCTAATTACAGTTTTTGACTCGGGAGGTCAGACCTTTTGACGTATTTAACGATTCCCGAGGCCTTTGAGATTTATTTACTATAATTTTGCTTTAACGAATTTCAATTGCCACGGATATTGACGATTCCCACCTCTTTTCTTACGTATGTACAATTGTGGCCTTGGATTGGTTTGTTGGTTTGGTGTTTTATGGCGCAGAGTAACTGGGATATCTGCGCCATTGTCTTGAAAATGATTCCGAAGTATTTTCTACCGTTGATGTAACGAAAGAACATGACCAACTTGAGGACTTGTAATTTGAACATTCAAAGTACTGTGTTTGCCTTCAAAAAAAAAGAGAGAAAATCTCATCCAATTAAGTTCGTAGCTTTTCATTGCGTCACAGATATAATCTGTTGTGTAGAGCGCCACCTTTTAGTGCAAAATTAGCGGGGGTGTACGTTCCTTTTTATTTTTTTGTACGCAGTAGTACGTATAAAGAAACTGTGCACACATTTGTGAAAGACCATGTATTTTATGATTCATATGTTTAACTTTTGCTGCCATTTTTATAAACAATTCCCACGATGTCAAGTATACAGGCATTCTTTTGGATGCGCGATAACCTCATATACGCTTTTCTTCACGACCTATATGAATTTTGAAACTGGTAAAATTGGGAAGATTAAAACGGAATAAATATTCTTCTCTAATTGTTGACGTAGAATTCAGGTCTCGCGTGTAACGTTAGAGAGAGACGCACTTTGACGTTCATATGGTAGTGAAAGAACTGTTGAAATATGTACCAAAGTGTCTGATATGTACCTCCGTTGGATTTAGTAGTCGAATTATAATTGTATTCGCAGCAGAAATTCAAAGATTCTAGTGTTCTAAGATTATTTCTGAATTTGGCGCACAGCTACACGAGTGCCATCCGCGCTAGCCTTCCCGAACTTAGTAGTATAAGACTAGAGGGAAGGCAGCTAGTCATCACCACCCACCGCCAACGCTTGGGCTATTCTTTTACCAACGAATAGTGTGATTTGCCGTCACATTATAACGTCCCCACGGCTGAAAGGGGGAGAATGTTTGGTGTAATGGGGATTCGAACCCACGACCCTCAGATTACGAGTCGAGCGCCTTAACCCACCTGATCATGCCGGGCCGTGTTCTAAGATACCAGTTTACTTTTATTGTTGCTAATATAATTTCCGGGTACTTTATTACCATATCTGTGATAAGGGTGAATTTAGAAACGAAGTTGATCAAGATAGCCAACCAACTAGAAAGTATGGGGTATGTAATGACTTCAAAACTCGATAAAAAATGTGGTGATTTTTATATTGAAATAGAATCAATAGAAATATCGAACAGTAGCATCTTTGCATCATTTCGTACTGTAATCGGTTCAGCGGTTTTCTGTGAATATTGGAGTTTCCAACGAGCGTGTGTTTATTGTTTTGATTTGCATCATTTCGTACTGTAATCAGTTCAGCGGTTTTCTGTGAATATTGGAGTTTCCAACGAGCGTGTGTTTATTGTTTTGATTTGCATCATTTCGTACTATAATCGGTTCAGCGGTTTTCTGTGAATATTGGAGTTTCCAACGAGCGTGTGTTTATTGTTTTGATTTGCATCATTTCGTAGTGTAATCGGTTCAGCGGTTTTCTGTGAATATTGGAGTTTCCAACGAGCGTGTGTTTATTGTTTGCATCATTTCGTACTGTAATCGGTTCAGCGGTTTTCTGTGAATATTGGAGTTTCCAACGAGCGTGTATTTATTGTTTTGATTTGCATCATCTCGTACTGTAATCGGTTCAGCGGTTTTCTGTGAATATTAGTTTCCAACGAGCGTGTATTGATTGTTTTGAGTGATATGATTATAATTACTATGTAATTAATCGAGCTCAAATAAATTATGTTAAGAGATAAATTGTGTTGCAATTATGGAATATGTTTATAATGATGTATAAATGAAAATCTGTACTTCGAGAGTCCAATATTTCGTTTTATAATAAAGTGTATTTGGTATAATGACGCAACGAGACAGCTGGAAGCAAGTGTTGCAATTACGACACGTCGTAATTTGTTATTAATCGCGTTGTAAATTTAAGGATTACCACTGAAATTCAAGTCCCAGGAAAAAATGTTAAAATCTCATATAAACTTTGCAGTTAATGATATAAGATTACTTTTATGACGAAACAAATCTAAGAGAAAGCTTGAATTATAAGGAATAGACTGCTGTCTCGATACTTGAATATTTTATTTTTCCAACATTTAAACACAGAAATTCGGACACGCCACGCTAACAGAAATACAACTTTCGTGTAATGAAAAAATGCAGCTTAATAACAGCTGTGTTGAAGCTAATTTTCCGGCTTTAAGGCTGTGTTACAGTTTTTACTGTAGACTGAATATCTTCACTTATCAACACTTGGATATCTAATTAGAAATACGATAAATGACATGCCCTTGATACGTATATAAGGGAGTTCTTTTATTGTTTATGTATCTGTAAGCCGGATTCTTCCATATTAGCCTTTGTGTGTGTGTGTGTGTGTGTGTGTGTGTGTGTGTGTAAAACATGAAAAACAACTAGCAAACCTCGACGGATTTGTGCGTTTTTCTTGTAGCAAAGCCACACCGGGCTATCTTCTGAGCCCACCGAGGGGAATCGAACCTCTGATTGTAACGTTGTAAATCCGGAGACTTACCGCTGTACTAGCGGGGGACACGACAAAGTTGTATATACTATCAGTAGTCCAAATGCTTGCTTTTAAAACCATAATCTGTTCATTTATTGGAAACTGTATCGAGTATGTGATATGAGCAGCCAATTAAAAAACCAAGAACAAAAAACTCGAAACTTTGAATTTTGTTGTTGGCATTTAGTCAGAATCGTGTTTAAAACAAACAAAAAAAAAACTGACGTATTGATGGGAGTTTTTGTGTCAATTGAGTTAATTTGGCTCACTGGCAACAGCTGCTTACTTGGTTATGGGCCATTGTACATAACTTACTAAATATACCTTATCATACCTGTACATGCACAAATGAAGCCCATCAATATGCCAGAAATTATTTCCAATATATTCAAATTATTTAAAGTACTCTTATTTGTTAGTATACAAAGTATATTACACCGAAAATGATTGTAATTAAATAATAATTTATATTACTAACAAACGTAAATACCTCGTGGTAATCTTCATCTTAAAAGAAAAAAATTCGGTCAATTATGAAATCATCACGAACTATTTAAAAATTTGAGCAGTGTGTGCTCAAAGGATGACCGACCCAATTAATCACCAGTTTCTGACGTCAGTCTTTCTGGAAACTTCGCTTTTGCTAGTTTACACTGTTCGTTAGTTGACCTTTGAATATGTCAGAAAAGAGAAAAGATTGGAGGTTCGTATTTTATATTCTAGCTTGTCAATTTGAGTATCTAAATCGTAAGAAGCTATATATATATATATATATATATATATTTTTTGTATTTCAGCATCATAAGCATCTGTTTTGGACAAATGTTGCATTCAACACACCACGTGACACGTACAAATCAACATATATATATATATATAAATTTTAAATTTACTTTTAAGAACTTAATTGAAGTATAATACTAAAATTTGAATTGTAATCTATAATTTGATACCAAACTTATTGACGTAGATTTAAAAAATAGTTCAATAAAATTGTTTATGCCAGTCTATCAATGCGATATGACTTTTGCCTCGTGGCCATGGGAAGAACGGTCTCGGTAGGGTTAAGGTAATTGCATTAGTGCTTTGCGAGTTCTTGTGTTCTGCGCATCCTATATGACCTCCACTTCTCTTTGGTTTGTGATGTGAAGGTTAACTTGGTTCTCTGGTTGCTGATGTGGATGCTAAGAAGTACATCCAATATGACTAATGAGTTTCGTTATAACAGGGCTGTAGAGCACATTTTCTCTTCCAGAAAATGGACCACTGCTCTTTGGTAAACTTGGAAGCCATAGGCAACTTCTAAGTTTTTCTGGACAAGATCTGGTTTGATGTAACGTTACTTAATTGTAAGTACGGTACTACTTAATAGTAGAGATCGAAAAGGATTCTAAATAATTCACGCGTCGAAAAACACCCTATCAAATTTCTAAACGAACAACCGACCATTCAGAGTATTGGAGCACATGTATGTTACACGCTGAAACGGTCACTAACATCCCTGACATAAAAATTCCTAAAACAGCAATTTTCTTATACTACCAATTTAGCAGAGTCAGGTGGTTAAGGCACATGACTCGTAATCTGAGGGTCGCGGGTTCGAATCCCCTTCACACCAAACGTGCTCACCCTTTCAGTGGTGGGGGCGTTATAATACGATGGTCAATCCAACTATTCCCTTTGCCTTACCTCTGGTCTTACACTGCAAAATTAGGGACGACTAGCGCAGATAACCCTCGTGCAGCTTTGCGCGAAATTCGAAACAGAAGTAAACCTTTACAGTTTTATACACTTACCTGTAGGCTAAAGTAAGAATATAGTTTGAGAAATTTGTGATTTTAAATTTTTATTCCATTAGTTTGTTTTGTTTTTTTTTTACAGAAGGAAATTAATAATTAATAATTTCTCATTTATTTTGCAGTTATTTTCTTTTTTCTTCAATCTCAATAGATTTCTAGCAAATCAGATGAGCTATTTCAGTAAAGCTCCATTTTTCTGTCGTAAGAAACTCCTTTTGAAGATATTTTCCTATGCATAAATAGGTTCTCGGAAGTTGTGCGCAAAAATACAGTAAAATTAATATATTTATAGACTAGACAATAGGACGTGTAGGGTTTTAAGATCTCGATGATGCAAAACTTAGCGTCAGCTGTCTTAGCCGCGTTTGATGGAGTGTTCTTATTTAACATATTTATTATACACTAGCTGGAGTACCCGTATCTTGGACGGAAGTTATGTAAATTCATGATTAATGAAAGGTTATCTTAAGACATGAAAAGTTGTTCCCTTTATATGTAATGTTTTTCTTTAAAAAACAACCAAAAAATAGCAAAACACACAATGTGAAACCTTAAATTTGAATCTACGAGTATCTCTCATGGACTCAACAAACCTTCGTATCAAATTTGGTGAAGATCCATCAACAGGGGCGAAAAAACGCACCGCAGAACACGTGTAAAAACCGTAAAATGCAACATTGAAAATTTGTTTATATTTTCCGATGGACCTAATGAACCTCCATACCAATTTTGGTGAAGACCACCCTACGAAGTATTTACATGGACGTAAAACAGACAGTACTATTACTATGGGGCCAGTGCATTAGATCTGCGTGTGATGTTTCATGACGTCATACCTGCACACTGAGAATGGAGAAAAATTTCTTCATGACAGGAAACGGAGGCGAAACAGGAATAATGGTAGCCTTTATTGCAAATTTACATGCACGCATGATAAAAATTCCGCGAAGTTGGGAGTTGCACATCGCGAAATAAAAGGTTTATTTCAGTATCATTCAAGCAAGAGTTCAATTACAGTATAATAATACGTTTGCAAGTATAAATAAAAACTATGCTACAGTAAAAGGAACAACTAAACAAATGTTTTTAACACTAGATTTTCGAATTGAATAAAGTAAAATGTAATTTCATCCTGTTACCTTCGTGCACGTGTATTTTGTGTACTCAAAATAAAGCAGGACCGGGTGTGATCTTGTATTTTTATGTGTTGGACTTTAGATTCGAGGGCTCATGGTGCGAGCCCTTTAAGTACAAAATATGCCCACGCGCATACATATTGCCATCCTCATATTGGTGTATTCTATTGGGTACGTTATAAGAGTAACGGTGAAACTCCAATATTTGGTAGTGTGTTCCAATATTAAGTATAAATGTCTTTGGACTAGCTGCTATATTTTTAGCTTACCAGTTAAAAATTAATGCTTAGCTATTGGCAGATAGCCTTTGTGAAACTTTGGACGAAAGTTTTAAATATGCAAACGTATATAGCAAATGTACGAATCACGTTTTTGAGGCACGGATTCATTACTTTGTAATGTATTTATTTGGACCAAATTTTGAACTAATGTACAACTAAACTAGTGTCACCCATTTTAGCCACGACATCTATGTTCCTCAAATATCTTGATCGTAAGAGCCTTTGGTACTTATGAAGTGAGACAACTAAATTATCAGTTAGCGATTTGCTACGTAATGGGCTATCTGTGATTTGTCCACCACGAGAAATTCGAACCCCGTATCTTAACAGTGTTTAAATAGAATATGAGATAACAGATCTATCCAAATTTTTGTGGGGACCTACAGTATTACATTTTAGGGCAAAGGGGGACAAGTTTATCCCCCGAACACTCCAGTTTCGGAAAATGAAAAAAATTTCTTCCAAAACTAAATATCTCTCACGTAATTTTGTCTGTTTTTGTTTGATTTATCCAATAAGAGCTTTTATATGAAGGATTTGTATATCTAAGATCCCATGCATATACTTCCATAGATATGTACATTGGATAAATTGTTTCGTAATAAATAGAGTTATGTAAGCATGAAGACGAAGATTCCTACTAATAGTAAAGTTTGGAAACAGCCTGAATAAGTAATGATGTACCCGATGAAGATGACCCTGTCGAAATGTTGTACATTTGTTACATTTATAATAAACCTTTGTTGTAATTGTCCATTCAAGCAACCTTCAAACTTTGTTTGAGCACTTTAAAACTTTGCGTGTTTCTGTACTAGGCTACTGAGGATAGACTATTTTGAATTATATCGAACATATAACGTGTTTTGTTTTTTTTCGTGAAAGAGGGTAAGTACAGGTCTGTGTTTATTTTTCGTAGGCTTACGTCTGTACCTTGCGCTTCCTTTCGATCGCTTGCTATGTATTGTACTTGAAGAATATCAGAAAGGGAGTAATTTGATTACCAGACGCGACCAATGGCAGGTGTGGATTTGTCATTTCCTGGTCCAATTAACGGTACCTAAGGAGCTCTCTTATTGCAGTATGCGTCGTTTCCAAAAGAAGCAGTAACTAGATTTCAAAGAGTGTAATGCAATTAGTGTACTCATTAAAGAGTGTATGCTCCTCATTTAATAAGCTTTTTTATTTTATTTTATTTTGTGCCATTTTACAATGGTATTTGAGAGACTATAGAGTTAGGCGTCATGCCAGTAATATAGAATATTAAGCATTGTGGTAAACCGGTCATTAAAAAGAATAATAAAAAAAGGATAATTTTTGAGGTATTGTTAGTTTGGCTATCAACCGCTGAAAAAACGTCAGTTAATATAATAGTTTACAGATATTACACTTGGTAAGTTAGGGCTGCATCAGACTTCTGTACAAAATATCGATGGTTAAATAACATAATTTGAAACTGTGTACGATACCAATGTGTGCTTATATACCGAGTTGTTTCTGATCGTCCAAAACACTTTAATAAAGTGCCCAGAACTTTCGGAAATGGAATTTGAGTCGATAATTTTAGAACAATCATCTGTCATTTTACAAAACTCGTTTGGACAACATTACATAAAATTGTCTAACTGAAAATGAAACCGTAAACGTCAACTTGTAACAACGATTAGTAAGTTTATGTGATAATTCCATATAAGAAATGCTTGCTATTTCTCAAAGGAAAATCTGTTTATAAATTTCTTTCACAGTGGTGATGTTTGGAAATAATTACATCCAAGTAACTGAAATCGTTTCTTATGGGAAAAGTAATATGTATGTAATACATCAATCATTTAAAAACCTATTTGTCTAGTTTTGAAGCCATTACGTTCGTTATGCTACTGAACACATAAAGACCCAGATATTTGTGAGATACACTGACACTTCTTTATAAACTTAAAATCTAACGTAAGAAGCTAGATATTATTATAGAACTTAAATATGTGCATCATGAACAGTAATAAGGGTGCACTAACTATGAATTAATATTCGGTTTGCTAAAATATAGAACTTTATATTATAGATATCTTTTAGTATTAATAACTTCCAATAAACATTAAACTATTCTAGAAACATACTAATGAAGTATTACCAACTGATTAATAATGCATAACGTCATAAATACACGTATAAGTAAACAGTAATTAGAATGCATCGACTCGTCAATTAGATCCATTTGCTGTTAATGTTTTCGGCCTTAATCCCAACATCACGAGAGATTTGATTAGTTCCAGAGGTTTAGTCTGAAATCCACGTACGAATGCACATTAATCTTAATAAATGTGAAATGATAATATTTAATTTTACTCCAAACATTATAACCAAATGTTTAAGAGTCAAACTTTAAAAGGAAGGTAGAGGCCGATACTATTCAAAAGATAGAAGCCTGACATGGCCCGGTAATTATGGTATTCGACTCGCACCTGGGAGCGTTATAATTTGACGGTTAATCCTAGCATTCATTGGTAAAGAGTTTGCGATAAGTGGTATTGGATCGCTGCTTTCCCTCTAGTCTATCACGTCTAAATTAGTAACTGCTAACGCGAATATTCTTAGAGAAGCTTTATGCAAACTTCAGTAGAATGACACTCAACAACAACAAACTTTGTCCGCTGTGAAGATTCATAAAGGTTACTACTGCACCAGTCAGCAGTGTTTAGAAATAATGCTAATATATTTCATTTTAAAGGTTCGGCGATGTTTTGAAGTCTTATTAAAAATTGGGTTCTGATATAGGAATTTTGGCATAACACAGATAACAAAATTAAAATACAGTTGGGTGTTGTAAATTCCCCAACTGGTTTATGTACACGTGTGTGGATGTATGGAATGCATTTTTTATGTTTTTGATGTTGCAATAAACATTTTATAAACAGTAAATACGAATTGTCTTCTGCCGGAGACCTATGTGTGTGTGTGTGTGTGTGTATATATATATATATATATATATATATATAATATCAACATAATCAACAAGTGCTTTAAAGCTGCCCACTAATAACCACTGATTATTCAACCAACCAAAAAGGGTTATGGTATGCGCGTTAAGATCGCTAGGCGCTCTTAAACTACCTGCTAATAACCACTGGTCATTGAACCAATTCAACCACCGTAAAAGGGGTTGTGTGTGTCAAGACCTCCATTAAATGCTCTCAAGCCGCCAGCTAAGAAACGCTGATCATCCGACCACCATAAAAGCAGCCGTTATAAGTCCAGTGTGCCCATAACAGCATGGAACTACTTGGGCCGTCCCGTACTCTAAACAAGCCCATAAACGAGCGGTAATCTTTCAATAGGAAAATTTTTTGCTTGTAAATAATGTCTAGTCTCCCACACTTTAAACACAGCCCGTCATTTATTGACCTAACGTGCACTACAATCAGTGTCTTCGTATGCATCCATTTTGTAGGTTTTATCGTTCGTTTGAACAGCGTAGATAGATGGCCCATTGTATAGTTCTGAGATTTAAGCAAATAGGAAATCATTTGTTCGTTCGCAGTTTTGTCGTTGAGGGCTTAGCGATGCTAGTTTTGATGGCTTAACATATATACATGTACCTGAGTATGCTTTTATCGCTAACTTTAAATATGCCTAACTGGGTTTCTTTGTTAACCCTAAAATTGTCGAAGGGTCTAAGCCTCGCCGACTGTTTAAAACACGTTTATTCAGGCTATTTATGCACCAAATTACTTTACTTGTGAGTTAGTCACTTTGTTGGCTCTGGGGTCCCTCTAGGGTCAATGAGTGATGTAACAGCATCAGGTTACTTAATATTGTGGAGTAAATACAAAATATTTAGTGCTTTACAGAGTATTAAGTACTGATTGTAATCGTAAGAGGGACCATCTGTTAAAAACAGAAATTGATGTTCGTTCACAATTTTGCCTATTCGTAAAAAAACCAAACAACTTTACGTCTGAGTGTGTGTGTGTGTGATCTCTTTCTATTTCACCAAATATTCGATGCTAGATTCAACTTGCCCATGCATGTATTTATCTATCTGTCAGAAATTCGATTTATTTTGTTGTAATCTCTACATACTCTTCAATTCATTAATGGTTAAAAGTAGTTACTTCATTCAACGAACGTTTTGAAGCATTAATCAACTGCTGTAGTAACTAAATATTTTTGCAAACGAAAGATAAAGTCCTGACACGTTACTGTATATAATAACTAAAGAGTCAATATAAGTCAGCCCCTAACTTGACGCACGACACGAATTGTTCACGGTATACTTTTGAATTACCTTGTTACTTTCTTATTTTGTTCTATCAGTCACACAAGTCTAAATAAAAATAAGAAAACATATCTAATAAATACCTCTCTGTTCCAATTTATTGTTGATTTTCGAGTATACGTAATAATGCATCGTTTTGGTAATTGCCAATGGTTTTACAATTTTCTGGACATCCGATGATTCTTGAAACTCGATATAATACATTTCATCTTAGATTTCGTATGGAGGAAATGGATTTTGCTCACGATGCTCGTTCTGAGCAGAAAGCAAGTTTACTCACAGAAAGTTTTTTTAAACTATTTACTGTATACATGTACTTTTTCCTGCCAAAGCTCTAACAGTTGAACAAAACTTGGCTGTCTTTCATCTTCGTTTCTACAAGTCAATAGGATTTAACCCCAAGAAATCTGCTCGCAGATTCATAGTTTTCGTATGTAACATGGCCTATATAACTTCTATATGTGTATACTTGTAGAAGTAACTTTACTTTTTACTAGTGTTTTACATTATCATAGGGTATCGCACCAAATTGAACTGGTGTTTTACAATGTGATTATTGTCATTTAATAAAACGAGTTTAGTATATCGGTTTCATTAGAAATCATATTTTTCACAACACAAACGTACGTGCGCAGGCGCACTCGAACGTCTATCACAGTAAAATAACTATTTTGTGTGGTGTATGACAAACCTACCAAGGCCACAAGACTCTGTCCCTGATTTTGAACTACTAAGCAAAGAGTGAGTGGTTAACAGTGCCCCTCCACCCATTATCCAAGTCAAGGTGTTAACTTTTATTACACACCCACAGCTTAAAGTCCAAAGAATGTTTACAGATATCATCAGTTCTAAAATAAAAAACTTCCACAGGGCTGACCTGCACCCCTGTAAACAATTGTATGAATCAGAATAATTGATAATTACGTTAATTATTATTTATATTACTTATTTCAATGTCCAAGGACGTATACTTGTAAACTCGTTGATGTATTTTCTGTCTGATATTAAATCTGTAACACTAAGCCAAAACGAAACGAGTGTTTGTCTTGTTCATATTTCTAAACACGTTTAAACGTGTGTGAATATAATAAGAGTTTTAATATATACGTTCGTTACTTGGAAATGGGTACAAGTAGCATCACACGAGACTACATGGGTTGATTCGCGAATGCGTGTAGTTTACGGCGAACAGATGTTTGTTTTATATTTTCAGTATATTATTTTATCTGAAGTAAGCAACTGGTCTTAGTTTGTAAAGACTTGAATCGTGACAGTTTATTCATTTCTGCGTAATTGCTACAAGCAACTAGACGTTTGTAGATTTATTTATGCAAACTAATGTTCACCTGAGGATTCTTTGTTCATCTGGTTCTACCATCCAGGCAGGTTAGTTCACAGTGACTCTGACTTGTCACTTTTCCATTGACTGAACAAAGCCACTACGGGTATCGAAACCCAATTTCTAGCGTTGTAAATTCACAGACATTTCGCTGTGCCACTGGGCGGTGGGAGGTTTTTCTCGATAAACGTTTTTAAAATTATATTTCGATTTAATGTGGATGACGAGAGAGAGAGAGAGAGACCTTGTCTCAAAATCACTGTTTCTTAACTCGTATGAAACGAGTTTTCCAATACGAAAGTTTTGTTAAATCAGAGGCCATCCTGCATGCTCCGAATCGAGAATGCATAATAATTTGTGATTCGGAATTGCCAAACTTGAACGCAAGTGTTAGGATACACAATAGAACTATTGAATCGTAAATATTTACCATTTTCAGTTATTGAAATCTATGTTTGTACTTTAATACTGTCGAGTGAAGTGTAGCGTAATAAATTTAGCAATAATATATAATATAAAATAATGCATGTTAAATTGCAACACCAAACTGTGTAATATACAACGTAAGTGCTTTCTAGAAGTGTGAAGCTTCAAACATACCCTGAATGTTGGAGAACTGAACCTTTCGCATGAGTGAAGTGACTGACACTCCACGAAACGTTTGTTATTAGTATAATATTTAATTAAGATACTTCGAATAAATCTGGAGCTCTCTTGCAAGAACTTCTTGTTTTAATTACGTATGAACATAATAACGATGGAAAACTTGTATCTTCTGTTAATTTTGTATCTCCGCAGCTGTAAAGCCAGTGGATGAGACGTGGCTGATAGTGGTCCGGGAATGCCTTCGGGAGATTCTTCGACTCGCAACCGTCCACTAGTCTCCTGTGATTATCAAGCAGTTCCCGCCGTTTCGCCCTTTGACGTTATCGAATCCGTGAAACAAGAGGTAAATGTATAGTACATCTTTCGTGGAAAATGTATCTCAGAATGGCTGGTATGGGTATTAACACTTTTATTGATAAGCAGAAAACAACGTTTCGACCTTCCTAGGTCATCTTCAGGTTAACAAAGGACTCTCTGTCTATTTGCATACGAATGTTCTAAAAGCATAGTAATATAAACTGTTTATTGTATTTCGTGAAGTCTATTTAGTCGCAGTTTGTGTCAGTTGTTTGATAAATTTGACATACTGGACTTCAAATCCGGTGGATATAAAATACCTATGGGTTGTAAATACTTTATTTCGTTACAAGCGTTAATAAAATAAATCAACCCATACATTTTTAAAAGGAAAAACAAACAACCCCACAAGCACGCATTATAGACATACAAGTTTTGCTTTCTTTTACATTCAGTTTGTTTCCGATCAAAGTTCTATTGCGCCATTTTTGAACCACAACGCATAGTTAAGAAGAGGTCGTTATTTGTAAGTTACAATTCACTTCATGTTTTGTCTATCTGCATAACAAATCCCGCCCATGAACTCGTGCTTGGATTTTGTGACTGGTCAGCTCTTTCATTTTACTCTTCATTTGAACACACACACACACACGCACGCACACACGTGCTTTCCGAGGGCTCGTGAAACTAGTGCGTGAAAACGTAGAGCTGATTTTATCTTTTGGCCCCCAGTTTTATTGATTTTTAGCACCTCTCTGTATTTCAAATGAATAACGATTAGCGCAAGATTACTTTTAGAAACTTTGTTATTTGCACGTGAAAGTATGTGCAAAAATTATTGAACTAGAAACGCTCGAGGAGAGAAAAGCCCTCCACCTCCCCGCAGAGTTGGCATCAACTATCAACGACCAGATGCGACAGCCTACGAATGGCTGCCACGTTTCAAGTTATGGCGCACAAGAAAAATTGTTCAGTTCCGAAATATATTTCCAAATTGTGTTCTTTCCGAAGATTATGGGGTGGTTAAGGCACTCGACTCGTAATCTGAGGGTCCCGGGTTCAAATCCCCGTCACACCAAACATGCTCGCAATTTCAGCCGTGGAGACGTTATAATGTTGCGGTCAATCCCACTGTTCATTGGTAAAAGAGTAGCTTAAGAGTTGGCGGTGGGTGGTGGTGACTAGCTGCCTTCTCTCTAGTCTTACACTTCTAAATTAGGAACGGCTAGCGCAGATAGCCCTCGTGTAGCGTTGCGCGAAATTCAAAACAAACCAAACCGAAGAATATGCTGACGAGTATGTTTTTACATACACAAGGAAAGGTTATCGCTTCAGAGCTTTTGTAGTTTATCTTTTTCTGGTATTCTACGAAATAATAGATCAGAAATAAAAGAACCTACCCTGTGGTCAGTATTGTCGTTTTGTGTAATGGCGGAGTATTACTTGTAATTATTTTGACCGGTATTGAATTAAAATCTATCCAGGCAATTGTAAACCAGATTTTTCTGATTCGGAGTTAACCAGCTGGCGAGTTTCTGTCATTATTCTTAACATAATTAATATAAAAAAAACTATATAATTTCAAACTTTAGCATAGGTTATTTTTCCTGTTTAACCTTTGTGCTGTTTTTATTAAAAGTAATTTGAATTAATAACTTCGGCAAATATATATTCGTTGAGGAAAAATACAAAGTTAACAGTGTGAAAGTCCGTGTGAAAATAGAAATGTTTTATAAATGTCTTATCAGCAGGAGTACGTTATCTAGTCATTTCACTTTCTTTTAATATTTTGATACAAAACGTTTATTTTATACAGTTATCGATGAAAAGCTATTCGCAATATGTACGTTCAATATAAAAGCGTCATCTGGGTGGATAATGCAAAGAACGTGCAGCTTGACGCGGCGTAAGACGACATTCTTCATGCGACAGCAGTGTAAAATACTGACTTTGTAAAAGTGAGCGAAATAAACGACGCTGCTTGCAATATTTAATAGTGTGGCGCCTGTGTAGGACTAGTTTCAAAACTTATCTTGTTTCTCCATCTTGCGAAAGCGTTGCGAGGCTGTTTTGTTTGTATGGGATATGGAACTTTGAACTTGAACAATACCTTGGCTTCATGTGCGTGTGCTTAAATGACCGGGTCGGATAACTCCCAAGTTTAGGCCTAGCTCGCTACATCTGATTCTAAATTGTTGACCAGAAGAAAGTGTTGCTCGTGTAGGCCTAATGCGTAAAGAGGAATGACAGTTTATAAACATTACGCATTTAGGCTGTTTCTGTGTATCGTGCATTCAGAACCTGACGACAATAAGTTTTTAAATCGTGGTAGAAGAATGCAATTTAAGCACCAGCGGAGTAAAAAAGAATATCTTCATATTAGTCGTTGTTGGTGTACAGGTGTTATAAATCGCCTCATCAAAGCGTAGATCTTATTTGGTCACAAGATTCTTTAAGAAGCGATATGATTATGCACGCTTTTTACGTCTGTTTGTTTCATGAACAGTAACAAT
The DNA here is from genome assembly GCF_004210375.1 of Tachypleus tridentatus. Taxonomy (NCBI): domain Eukaryota; kingdom Metazoa; phylum Arthropoda; class Merostomata; order Xiphosura; family Limulidae; genus Tachypleus; species Tachypleus tridentatus. The sequence continues at coordinate 30,260,295 of NC_134828.1, read as the reverse complement.
TATATTAAGTTAGCTGTTATATAAAAATTCTTTGATGTTCGTGTTTATTGTGTGCGGTTGAGCAACAGTTTATATACACTGAATTGAAATACGTTTTATAATACAATTCTAACTGAATATGTTCGTTCTTTTAACTAAGATGTTGTTGTGCGTGTTTTGTTTTTTGTAACGTTATATTATATTTTGTTAAGTAAAATATGAGTTCAAAAAAGACAAACTCCCAGTTTCTGCATTTTTACGTCACAGGAGATCGAAAATATGAAACACGTTCAAGTGAAACACTGAAGTTTATTGCTGAGATATAGCATGATCTGCGCCAAAAATAATCCCTCCTATAAAGTAAACTAAAATAAATAAAATTCCTAAACATCAGCCCTTGTCACTAATATATTTATCAAGGTTTTTCTTAAGCTCATTTAAATTGACTATTTCTACGATATCCGAAGGCAATTCATTTCTAAAACCAACCAACCACCCTGTTAGAAAAATGAAACTGTTTCAGCTGAAGATGACTCTTACTGTGCCAAAATGTATATCTGTGTCCTCTAGTCCTACTATTCACTGTTTAAATATGAAAAAAATGATGCATCAACATTGTTAATTCCCTTTACAATATTACACCCCTCAGTCCAGACCCCATGAACTCGTATTTTCAACAATAGCAACAAAAACAATATGAGATTTCAGCCTTTGCTCGTATGACAACTCCATCCCAGGCACCATTCCAATTACCCGTCTCTGAACCCTTTCCAACTTTGATGAAGTCTTTTTGTTTCAAAGCTGGATAGTTAAAAAAAAAATTTGACCTGTTAAAATTCAATAGCACCCTGATAAAATTCAATAGCACCCTGATAAATAGTGACCCAAATAACTATACTTTACTGCTCGAAACGTCAAGTCTTCCAGTTGACTAGATGAATAAAGATCGTAAATGTGCTTAGGTAGTAACATTAAATCAAATAAGGAATGAATGCATCGACCATTCACAGTAAAATAATAGAGCTGATCGAGTCTGCAAAGCTCTTGTCAGGAAGATTTATGTAAGTTGTTCATCTTCGATTTGAGTTCTTTTCTGTGTCAGTTGATTTCAGTTGTTTCTCCTATGTGAAGCGTGTATGTTAAGCAGACAAATCACGCTTATCATATAGTGTACTTCTCGGAAGATAAACAGTTCTCAGTTTTTATTTTTTCTTGTATTCTTATAGATGTGATTATACGTATGTATGTAGCCCGCGTTCGTATTGTTTTTTATCTATTCGAACCTCATCTTTCTTCATTGTACTAGTGCCTCATATCGGCTTGATTACGCCTCTTTCTTCAACGGTCTCTCGCTGTAATACGAATAATGCCCATAGCGGTGCTAATGCCAGACTTCTATTGTACGTGCGTGTGCATTGACATCAACACTAGGGGTTTGTGTTCTTTAGATCGTTTGCTTGTTTGTTTTGTTTTTTGAATCTCGCGCAAAGTTACACGAGTGCTATCTGCGCTAGCCGTCCTTAATTTAGTAGTGTAAGACTAGAGGGAAGGCATCACCATCCACCGCCAACTCTTGGGCTACTCTTTTACCAACGAATAGTGGTATTGACTAAAACATTATAACGCTCCCACGATTGAAAGAGCGTGCATGTTTGGTGTGGCAGGGATTCGAACCCGCGACCCTCGGATTACGAGTAGAGTGCCTTATCTATTTGGCCAGGCCGGCCCATTTCAATTTAAAAATTATTACGTGCACTACATGGACGGGTTTGTTTTGAATTTCGCGTACAACTACACGAGGGCTATCTGCGCTAGCCGTCCCTAATTTAGAAGTGTAAGACTAGAGAAAAGACAGCTAGTTATCACCACCCACCGCCAATTTTTGGGCTACTCTTTTAACAACGAATAGTAAGATTGACCGTCACATTATAACGCCCCCACGGCTGAAAGGGCGAGCATGTTTGGTGTGACGGGAATTCGAACCCGCGACCGTCTGATTACGAGTCGCACGCCTTAACACGCTTGGCCGTGCCGGGCTGTTAGATCGTTTGCATGAGTAAATGTGTGTCGAAAGTAAGGTTTAAGTTTCATGAAAATATATTATAGGTTTCATAGTTCATTCTCTGATTTGTGTGTGTTGAAAGTGGAGTTTGATACCTGCCTCTAATCGCTACTTGCCACTTGTACTTCACTGCTTAAAGTTTATTGGTAGTATGTTTCGTAGACTGTAGAAATTCGAATCGCATGTAGTCCCTATGTGCTTCATAGTTTGTTTTCGTTTTCCATTTTTTTTTATATTTCTCTCGCTAAATATTACTGCTACTTTTGTTTGTAGGCTTTAAAAAATGTCGATTATTTTGCATCACAGTGGTCCATGCCTTATTTAGGACTAAAATTTTATTGTTGAAAAAATAAGTATTTAAATCATATATTGTCGTAACTGTTTAAGTTACATCAATTAATAGCTAGTTTGGTCATGTGACTTTTATTAAAATAAACTGTTTTTTAACCCTAATTTGGGTAGATGTATAGTTTCTATAACTTCAAAAAATTTTAACCTGTAAACCGATATCTGAAATGAGCATTCATAGTAGACGAGTCATGACTGTCCACTTCATTTGTAAACTAATACTTTTCATTGGCACGTGATTTGAAGAATATGTTTTGCGTATGGCGCTTTTTGTGTTTCATAAGTTACCATGTAAAATGCTAAAGGCGTGTTGTGTGTTTGTTTACAACTTGTAACACCAAAAAGACTACATCAAAGCGTACAAGTAGGTCTAAGACTTGTCTTGTATTTCCATACCCAAACCAGACCAACGTCTCTCTTCCCCTCGCCATTAAGAGGCGACGTTAGTAAACGCACAACACGAGATACACTGAACATCCTTATTCTATTCATCGATATTCGGCCAGTGGGATCGTAAAACTCTGACGTGGACACCCTTGAAACCAGACTAAACAGAAAGAACAGACTGTTTGGGAGGTATTTAAACTACAGACTCTCTTTCAAGCCTTGTTTGTTTTAGAATTTTGCGCAAAGCTACACGAGGGCTATCTGCGCTAGCCGTTTCTAATTAAGCAGTGCAAGACTAAAAGAAAGGCAGACAGTCATCACCACCCAGCGCCAACTCTTGGGCCATTCTTTTACCAACGAATAGTGGGATTGATAGTCACATTATAACGCCCCTACGGCTGATAGGGCGAGCATGTTTGGTGTGACGGGGATTCGAATCCGCGATCCTCAGATTACGAGTCGAATGCCTTATCCACCTGGCCATGCCGGGCCAACCAACAACAAATTACGTGTTGCGTAATCCTTAAATGGCCAATTTTCACAGCAGAAAAGTCCTCAAAATACATTGAAATATAAAAAAACTGTCTATATCACTTCTTGGTACAAAAATACTATATAGCTGTTCGAAACAGAGATATAGACAATATTAACCAGCCCACATAAAATTTGGTACAAAGATACCTTTTTGCATGTCTCAACAAGTGATATAGAAAGTGTTTTTTTACAATATGTTAATGTATTTTGGGGACTTTTCTGCTGTCAAAATTGGCCCTTTTAGGATTACGCAACACGTAATTTGTTGTTGGTTGGCCCGGCATGGCCAGGTGGATAAGGCACTGGACTCGTAATCTGAGGGTCGCAGGTTCGAATCCCCGTCACACCAAACATGCTCGCCCTATCAGCCGTGGGGGCGTTATAATGTGACGATTAATCCCACTTCGTTGGTAAAAGAGTAGCCCAAGATTTGGCGGTGGGTGGTGACGACTAGCTGACTTCTTTCTAGTCTTACACTGCTAAATTAGAAACGGTTAGCGCAGGTAGCCCTCGTGTAGCTTTGCGCGAAAGTTAAAACAAAACAAACCATTGTTATTGGTCTTTTTACTTATTACCAATTTTATTTAAATTGTTCACAGATCATATCATTAACATTAATTATTTATTCATTTCGTTGTTGTTGTATTCGAATTTAACTTATCTTAATCTTTAGTGACGACATAAAACGCAAGGTGGTGTTAAATTTGAGTGAATACAGGGCTCTCACAAAGTTTGTGTAAGAATTTTGCAATCACTGCCCCTTGTAGTGTTTTTAACTTCTGTCTAGAACTCTGTGTGTGAGTGAGTGAATAAAAGAAGCCGAAACCGTACGATGCTGCGTAAATTAAAAGCATTCCAAAGGTACAAGCCATAATGTGGGATATAACATGTATCCTACGGTTTGGAAGTGGCTATGGAAATAGGACTCACATTGCGGTGGGGATACACCGTCTATCAGTCTTAACCTCCGTTTGACAGTCTCACATGAAGAAATTCAAAAATAAAAAGAAATACAAGTTAGGAGAGAGAGAGAGAGAGACGTGGGTACTCAAGCCCACAACGTCCCATGTCTATATCACCCTTCACTGGCGGCTGCAGACAGTTGTGAGAAGGTGACTGCTCTCCAAAGTAGTAGGTCCGACATGGCTAAGCGTGTTAAGGCGTTCGACTCGTAATCCTAGGATCGCGGGTTCGAATCCTGGTCGCTCTAAACATGCTCGCCCTCCCAGTCATGGGGGCGTTATAATGTTACGGTCAATCCCACTATTCGTTGGTAAAAGAGTAGCCCAAGAGTTGGCGGTGGGTGGTGATGACTAGCTGCCTTCCCTCTAGTCTTATACTGCTAAATTAGGGACGGCTAGCGCAGATAGCCCTCGTGTAGCTTTGCGCGAAATTCAAAAAACCATCTCCAAAGTAAAAGAAAATAATATCTCGGTACTACCGTTTGAAGATAAGAAAGATAAAATTATCTCCTGAAATTAGCATTCCGACTCCATTGGTATAGAGTTGTAAAGACCAACGAAGTTATTTAAACTAACTATACTATTAAAAACTAGTTATAATGTTATCCGTAGACCGAAATAACGTTATATTTAAAAACATATCTCCAAAGTAACCATTATATTTTAATGATTTGTTTATGTAATCCTATTTGTTGTTTGTTTGTTTTTTTTCAACTTTCTCCTTGTGTAATAGTTTTTACCGGTACGCTTTGTTTTGTTTCAGATTTGTTTCGTGAACTATAATAGTAGAAACGCATGACATTCCATAATGATGTAATGCTACACGTTGTTTATTTGAAAGTTTAAGTTGTATTATCACATGAAAGTATATAGTTCCCGAAACGATTTGGTTTCTGTATCTCTTCGTCTGGTGAAAAACATTGATACATAACATTATTCTTAATATTACTACTAGCCACAGAATGCTCTGGTGGTGAGATTTGTAAACATTTATCTGTTTATGAAAAACGAGGGGCAGTATCGTCTACCCTAACGTTCCGAACGAAATAAAATTTGTGTGTTTAAAGACGAAACTTAATTTTTCACTGGTCGATAATTCACGACCCAGCACAGTCGACCTGGAAAATTGGGTGATATTTTGTTTAATAAACCCAAATATTTCCCCCACCCCTCCACCTCCATTTCGGACTTCTTATTTTCTTTCCGAACCCCCACCCAGAACTGCATTTATTCCGTTAATTATGCCCAGATCAAGAAGCATCCGTCCCTGTTTGTATCTAATGGCTGTCGATACTTTGGGATACAGGAAGAAGTAGCTACTATTGCACTACAGGATCTGGACTTAATATTACGAATAGATTATGTGCATGTAAATTATTATATTGCGATGCAGTAAACAGATTTGTTCGTGTGCAGTGTTGTAAGAAAGTAATTATTCTAAACATTTGAACTGGAATGTAAACATTAAAATGAGTGTGCCAACGTAATAATGTCATTCTGTTGAGACATACGTATATATATGATATACACTGGGATTGTCGGCGCAGCTGTCCATTAACACAGTGTGATTAACGTGTTATGTAACTACATAACGGAGATTGTTAGAGGAACGTGATAGTTTTAACCGTGGTCGATTTCCAGAAATCTATGTAGTAGTCACTTTTATTGCACTTAAATCTGTAACCGAGTGTTTTTAATATTTAAACGAACTATGGATTATGGAATCCTAGATTATGCCCTTAGAACTTGGAAGATGTTCTCGCCAGTTTGTAACTATCAATTGGTAATCGTTGATTCTTTTCTCATCTTATAGAAAGCTCATTGCGAACAGCTGAGCCGGGAAAGACAAAGCGTGGCAAACCAACTCGAACGAGTAAGAACTGACACGAGTGTTTGTGGCGCTCCATTAGTTGTTGTTGTTTTCTAGTAGAGTGAATAGGATAAGCCGTGCCGGTCCAAACAGGAAACTCGTGTTTGAAGATCATTCGTGGAGTGCGTAAAGAAACCTTTTCGTCCGTGAATGGGATTCTATTGCCCTTCTGAATTTTTTAAATTTTGCTACATGAAGGAATGTTTTTTTTTTATTAGTGTCGTTCACATTGACAGACAGCTTTTTTTTTGTTTAAGAGAAAACCTATACAATGAGCTATTTGTGTCATGTCCAACACAACAAATCACTGGGGGGGGGGGGTTAAGTTGAGGGTGAACTTTCGCACAGAGGAAAATAATTATTCTAATGTGTTCATAGAATAATAAACCATAATGTTCTTTAAAATCAATTCAAGTAACCACCATAATCATAAATTTAAATTGATCACATAGCTAACGTTAGCTCCTTTTAGTATTAACGTTGTAATCATTCTTGTGTATTCAGTGACCTCTTCGATACCCTTTTTCTTGTGATTTGGGAAACAAATTTCTCCCGTACATGATTTCCCGAAAGTGATTGGCTTAACATTAACACGTTCTCGTCGACTGACATTTATTTATATTGTTCATAAAGCTTGTGTCTATATAATTGTCTCGTTTCAAATAATATTCATATCATTCATTTGCTAACTAATACCTGCATTGTTCTGCTTTGAAAAGTCGTTGTTGAACGCGCTTTGAAATTGGCATTGCCTGAACCAGAGGAAGTGAGCAGATTTAAAACCAACCATAATAACCATATTTCACAAACTGTTGAGTGAATAGTTGGTTGGCAGGTTACCATTTTTATACAATGAGTTTTTTCACACATGTTGGAGGGGTTAAAAAAATACCAAAAAAAACCCTGATGTTCAATATAAGTTTCTTTTGAGAAAATGACCGAACTTGCGCATTAAAATTATTACTTTCAGTACCTGGAAGCATACAGGGGTCGGCGCTTAACTGCAGTTGAACGAACTGGTGATAATCGTTAGACTTTTACCACACTGAGATGCTAGTTCATCGAAGGTTAACCTCCAGCTGTTAGCTAGTTCCCAGTATAAAGCTGGGTAGAGAGAAACACACCTGGGGTTAGTATCTTACTCGAGGACAAAACACGTTCCTAGATAGATAAAGGAGTGATAATCAGCATCCAATGAAAAAAGGTTATTCCACCCCTCGTTCAGTGTTGCGTATTTCGGACCTCTTGTGACCGCTTATCAAATGATTTGAAATGTAAGTAAATGGCCATTGAGAGTATGCCTGTACATCGATGTTTATTTGTTTTTGCGCAAAGCCACACGAGTGCTATCTGCACTAGCCGTCCCTAATTTAGTTGTGTAAGACTAGAGGGAAGGGAGATAGCCATCATCACCCACCGCCAACTCTTGGGCTACTCTTTTACCAACGAATAATGCGATTGACTAAAACATTATAACGCCCCCACGGTTGAAAGGGCGAGCATGTTTGGTGTGACAGGGATTCGAACCAGCGATCCTCGGATTGTCGGCGTCTCCGACAAACGGGCTTAAAGTAAATTTTAAGTTATTCACGGGATCAAAAGCACCTCTAAGTAGTCGTGGACCAGAGTTAGGCTGCAGAAAATCTGTCTGGATGTTCCAATCGTGGAGATCCACTTGACGAACGTAAAATGACAAATACAGCAGACTTAATTGGTTTCAAGTACCCAAAAATATTGTTACGAGAATGTGGGACAGCTTCCAGTCTAACGACACAATTTCTCGTATATTTGGAAGAGGCAGATTGTCACTCTTAACTCAAACAAGTAAACGTTCCCTGTTGGCTCTGGTTTTCAAGAGTTCTAAAGTACTAGACTGAAACATTTATGTGCACAACTGCAAATGAATGACTTTTGGCGCCCAGAAGGTTAGAAACAGACTTAACAATGAGGAAATTTCGCTCATTATAGGACGTACGAAAAATCATTTGCAACGATGGTAAGATCATGTCTAATCGGCCATAGACGATCAGATGACAGGATTAAACTCGTTTAGAGATGCATCCAAGCATCATCCAACACCATTTTTATATAGGGATGTGATGCATACTATGGTGGTGGTAAAAGTACTGTGAGAAGCTGCGCACACATTACCTGACCTCAGCATCATTAAGCATCATGCCTTTCATTACCGGATCAAATCGGAGTTGGATTCCTTCACCATAATTTTTTTGTTTTGTTTTTCAGAAGTAATACATCTGCAAGCCCAAATTTAAATAAAAAAACAACAAAAAAAACTTGTCATCTCATGCATACCAGAAAGCTGGAAATGGGGACAGCATCCAGTTCGTGATTTTCAACAAATCCGTTACCAGAGACTGTATGTTCAGAATATGGGCATGACAGAAGATGACATTTATAAAAGCTAATCTATCCAGGTGGATAAGGCACTCAGCTCGTAATCCTAGGGTCGCGGGTTCGAATCCCGGTCGACTAAAATGCTCGCCCTTTCAGCCGTGGGGGCACTATAATGTGACGGTCAATCCCACTATTCATTGGTAAAAGAGTAGCCCAAGAGTTAGCGGTGGGTGGTGATGACTAGCTGCCTTCCCTCTAGTCTTACGATGCAAAAATAGGGACGGCTAGCGCAGATAATCCTCGTGTAGCTTTCCGCAAAATTCAAAACAAACCAAACTTGTCACGAGAAATCGATAACGGTTGTATGGTACTATTAAGGCACGTTTGTTCACGTTATTGTGGTATAATATCTCGTGACCATAATTAAGAGAATTCACTGAATATTAACAGGTTGTTGACCTGAACCTGTCTAAAGTATTTTTTATTATTATTCGCCCACTTGAGATACTCGACTTAAATAGGCCAATTTCCTTGCAGCGAAATTCATTCACTTTGTATATCAAAAGAAAGAGATATATATTATATACGAAGCAGGTAAGGAGAAAATCGATAATGAAAGATAAGAAAACAAATAAGGGTTTTTCGATACATAGATCGAGAGTTACGTCTCAGATACCCCAACTGATGAATAGCAGAATTGCTCTGTCGCATTTTTTGCTCTTTAGCGGAAAAAGATTTTTTTTTGTATTTGTGCCTAAATGTCACCGCCCATTACAATGAAACTATTTGCATGCATTGAGATTGGATCATTTTGCACACACATCATAGTGATATAAAACTCGCACATTAAGTCTTGCATACCAACAATGAATGCAAACATGGATATATATATATATATATATATATATATAGCGAAACGCGCACGTATTTACCATAGAAGTTTATTCATGTATAGGTGTAATACCATGAATAATTATATCTTGAAATATGCGTTGCTAAACTCAATAGTTTTACGTACGTTTCCAAATTTATCGCCAGCGGTAGAAATCTAACTGGTCTCCATGTTATCATTATTTTTATGTCTGATGCATCTCTCGGGGTTCGATTATCTGTTCAATGAGAAAAGCGCTTCCACTAGAAACTTCAACAGAAATTAGTTCATTAATCAGTGCCTATAATTACAAAGAACTGACTACTTAATTAGGCATAAAGCAATAAATGAATATAGTTAAAATGAACTTGCTTCCTCGGGTAGGCTTAACAGATCGAGTATAATTACAATGTACTAGTTGTTTAAATAGGCTTAACATAGTGCCGAAATATGGTTCAGTTATTCTTCCAGACAAACCTTCCTTTCAAAAGCGGCCCGGCATGGTCAGGTGGTTAAGGCACTCGATTTGTAATTTGAGGGTCGCGGGTAAGAATCCCTGTTGTACCAAACATGCTCGTCCTTCCAGCCGTTGGGACGTTATAACCTAACTGTCAATCCCACTATTCGTTGGTAAAAGAGTAGCCCAAGAGTTGGCGGTGGGTGCTGATGACTAGCTGCTTTCCCTCTAGTCTTACACTGCTAAATTAGGGACAGTTATCGCAGATAGCTCTTGAGCAGCTTTGCTCGAAATTCAAAACAAAACAAAGCATTCAAAAGTACACATTGAAAAATCTGTTTGTAACAGCCTAAGAGGAAGTTATGGGAAATTTTTGCAAGCAGAGATAACGTGCACCATCGGAAGACCTCAATAGTAAACACTTCTTTTTCACGTTTACAAAAATACTTTGATATTCAAAATACAGACCGCTGCACACAAATTTAAACCTTGTGAGTTTACCAAATTGCAATCGAAAGTATCGTACAAAACTGGTGTTTCATCGCTAAGTATTTCGGCTCAAGAATCGGGTATTATGGGGTTTGTAGGGATGGAGAATAGTTTATGATCTGGTAATTTAGTGTTTTCAATCCCCCCCCCCCCACAAAACTAATTTGTCAGTAGAAACTTGTGATGCGTGTACTTTCCATTTAAGCTTGCTATCTGGAAGATGCTAGTTAAGTTTGGCCTGTCTTTTCATTCGCTGTCGGTCTGCCTAAAGACTTCGAATCCTAAGAATCTGTTAATCTATGGGCCAGGTGTGAATCTGGGGATTCATAGTTGGTGACCCGTTCCTATAAAATTGTGCATTACACTTTAGGTGTGTTATAACATTAGTGACGGTCAAATCGAACCATTCAATAAGAACGGTAGCCCAATATTTGACCGTAATTGTGTTGACTAGCAGCCTTCCCTCTTATCTGTCAGCTCAAAATAGGAACCGATATGTTTACTTATGGATAGCCACGTGTGGTCTTATGCAAAGCATCTGAAAGAAACTGTTAATTCATATTAGAATGCCTGTTTCTAGAAAAATAGCTACCTAACTGTTGTTCTCATTTAAACTTGTAAAAAAAAACACTTGGATAATGATTATAAGTGAAACTCCAAGAATGTTATAACATTTTTAATCTAAATAATTAACATGTTCAAGAATTTGAATTAATGAAGATAATTATAAACAACAGGCATGTGTGTTTTTTATTCTACCCACCCACACCTCGAGATTCTTTTGAGCTTTTGGTGAAAAAAAAACGCTGTTATTTGCATCAACTTTCAGTGCTTTATTCTGTTTGCACGTGGTTCTTTTAAATGTGGGCAGGAAAAAAAATCTTGGCTACCTTGTGCAACAGTTAGTTTCAGTTTTGTTTTTAACTTAACCAATGTAACATTAGGACTTAATAGAGACGATGGAAACCAGTGTCCATGGTTGCTCTGTACTTACCACGTTTAATTAGTTCATTATTGTGCCAGTTACTCTTATTCTAGTTTATATCTTAAGGCTATATTTTATATAAGATACCGGTTAGTTAACCTCCATAGTTGAATGGGGGGGAAAAGACATCTAGCACAGTTGTTCGTGATTTCTTGCAACGACGCCATTTTGTTTATGGCACAACGCAAGTACAGAAGAGTTGGAAGCAAATGTGTCGGCTGGGACAGCGAGAGAAAGAAACGTGTATACTACCAGTCTTTAGAATTGATGTCTCGAGAGATTTATTTCACGAGCTATTTAACTACAGTTTGTATGTAATGATCGAAAGCGCGAGAGAAAGTTAATCAATTGGCCTTTGCTTTGGTAAGAAAAGTCTTTAAAATGAAAACAAAATAGTCTTTGAAAAAAAGAAAAACAGAAAAATGTACTGAGGGCGTGGGTTGTTTCTGATCAATCCGTACGATGTGAAGAAAAAATAGTGGTTAATATTAATATTATGTAGATTGCTAGTATACGATATGTCGACGAAACTCCGTTCCGAGAGATCTGATTTGTTTTGTTTTAAATTTCTCGCAAACCTATACGAGATCTGTGACAAAGGAAACAAACAATAAAACTACCTCTATCGAACAGTTGTTTGTGTTCATCCGCGCACTGGATGTGTGTAAGTGCTGTTGTACAGCGGTTATCCCTGATATTATGAGCAAAACCAGTCATGACTATGTTTGAAAGATAAAAGGAGTACAGGTCGTGTATGTGCAAGCCATGAAGTTACTTAAAACAATCTGTACGTACCAGGCGTTTTAATGTGACGGTCAATCCCACTATTCGTTGGTAAAAGAGTAGCCCAAGAGTTGGCGGTGGGTGGTGATGACTATCTGCCTTCCCTCCAGTCTTACTCTGCACAATTAGGGACAGCTAGCGCAAAGAGCCCTCGTGTAGCTTTGCAAGAAGTTCGAACACAAACAAACAAACTAGTTATAAAAGATGGAATCTGTCGTGTTACAGAAGCACTTTCTGTTAACGTTGGTTAAACAGAACACAACCTGTTCAGCGTTCGCGCGCGTGCGTATGTCAGTGTGTGAGTGGGAGGGGGGGAAGTTTACTGATGAGAGAGTGTCTGCCGCCCGTTTAGACAGCAATAAATAGTACTGGAGATTCGTGAGGTGTGTACCAGTACACCCCACAGTAATTACCTGTCTTTCCTTTTGCAAACTAAAGTTACGCCCCTATCTTTTAGTATTACAGAATGAATTTAAATAATCACATCTAATGTCTCACGTTTTTAATATATTTGGATGTAGAAAAAAAAAAAACGTAGTATACATGATGAACGAATTGGGAATCGTAAATCCCAAATCCGAAACACGAGATTATTATAAAAATTAAAAACTATTTAATGCATTATTATTAAATAATTCTGTTCACTTTACACATCTCGACGATTCATTGCACCGTAGATGTTATTACTAAAACGAGGTTTTAAGTCGTCCGAAAACCACATAAATGGAGTTCAAGTTTCTTTAAAAGAAAGAAAAAAAAAAATGGGAATCTCTCTTCCATGTTTATGTGTTGCCCACCAGTGGCTCAGCGGTATGACTGCGGACTTACAACGCTAAAAATCTGGTTTCGATACTCGTGGTGGGCAGATCACAGATAGCCCATTGTGTTGGTTTGTGCTTAATTTAAAACAAAGATGTTCGTTGTTTTATTCCATTTATGTTTTGCTTTATTGGTATATAATTTTATCAAGTACATTTCTATTTTTTTTTTGTCCATTTCAATGTACTTCTGTAACAGTGGGCCGATCGTGGACTAGTGGTTAACATTTCTAGATTGTGAATCCGAAAAGTCATGGCTCGCAACCCGTGCTCCCTACTTTAATAAGAGGCTGAGTGCATTGTGAGTGTAACAGTCAAGATTCACTATTTTAATAAGCAAGAGCAGCCCAAGAATTAGTAGTGGGAGTTAGGGACCAGCTATTCTCTGTGGTCGATCGGTTCAAACATAGGGAAATATATGAGCTGACAGCCGTATTTCAAATTTTGAAATAAACCTTTTAGTGACTTACATTACGCCTGGAAAGACTGTTTAATACATAACTGTAAATTTCTATTATAAAATTTCTGTTTAATTCGCGGATAAGTCGTTCGTTTCAATAAATGTAACCGTTTGCTAATGGATGTAAAATAGCATCGAACGTACGATTTGGAAAATTTGATTACACTGTATAAAGAGCCTTCACGTACCTCAACTTTCTAGTTTCATAAATATCTTTCTCGGTATTCGTATTGTATATCAAAACATTTCTCAAGTCTAAAAGGTCACAAACAAACAACCACTAACATTTTCGTGTTGGTTCGTCGTTAATTATACAACACAATTTGTGTCAGTGTTGTTTCGTATGCAGATCATTTTATAGCAGAAACTATTCGAAAGTTTTATAGCACCCACAGATGTTTATTTAACGGATTTTTTTTTTCTGTTTAATGATAAACTCGTAAACAATGTAAACTATAAATCGTTCTTTATTCGCTTCGTACACGTACAGTCTCGTATCTTGCGGCTTCATAGATAGCGTAGACTGTCTGTATCAGATTTGTTATTGTCTAGGCTGCAGCCAGCTCCATCCACGCGACAAGAGCAATAAACGTTATATGAAAAGATTAGGGGGGAGGGGGAGTGAAAATACAGGATGAAAAGCTGACATCAGCAAAATAGTTGTCTACGTAATGGATTTAGTCACTATGATCTTACGCTACATGAAACACAAAATAAGGAATATTGTGACACTGTGAAATGGGTCACTAGTAGTCAGTTCTGTAGGAAAACTCAGGTGAAGAAGGATTATAGTACCGACAAATGTTACTATATACATTTTTAAATTCATAATGTTTTGTAGCGTTTATTGCGTGACGTACTGAATTATTAAATAATTATTTTAATAATTTTCCTCCTTGCTGGTTCTGAGCGGATTTTCAGTTAGTTGCTTTTGAACAACTATTTACCAGTTTTACACGGCTGGCGATGAGACCTTTCGCAAACTTTTCAGAACCCGTTGTTTCAGTCGTTTCTGAAACGCGGCTTATAATGTACAACGACTTAGGTTGAAGATGTTCTATATGTTTAAACGACTTTAAATTTGTTTCGTTTAATGAAAGAGAGGACTTTTGTAAGCTGGAGTGCTATAGAAAACAAGTGAAGGTTTTGCAGTCCGTAATAAATGTTTGTTCGTTTCTGTTGTTGTTGTTTCTTTAATTTTACGCAAAGTTACGCGAGGTCTATCCGCGCTAGTGTTCCTAATTTGGCAGTGTAAGACTAGAGGGAAGGTAGCTCATCACCACCCACCGTCAACTTTTGGGCTACTCCTTTATTAACGAATAGTGGGATTGACCGTAATTGTATAACGCCCCCACGACTGAAAGGGTAAGCATGTTTTGTGCGACGGGGATTCTTATCTGCGACCCTCGGATTACGAGTCGAACGCCTTAACCCACCTGGCCATGCTGGGCCGCTTTTGAAAGGAAAGTTTGTCTAGAAGGATAACTGAACCATATTTAGGCACTGTGTTAAGCCTATTTAAACACCTACTTTTTATTGTAATTACAGTCAATCTGTTAAGCCTATTTAAGCAGCTAGTACACTGTAATTATACTCGATATGTTAAGCCTAACTAGGCAGCAAGTTCATTTTAATTATATTCATTTATTGCGTTATGCCTAATTAGAATTAGGTAGTCAATTCTTTGTAATTATAGGTACTGATTAATAAACTAATTTCTGTTGAAGTTTTAAAACGCTTGTTCTCTACTTATACAATCTCATTTTGTGTGTGTATTAAAATAAAATAAAAATATATAAATTAGAAATGGTTAGTTCATACCTCTGCAGTATTATAGTAATTGATTACTTGTTATTAATTTACAGAAATACGTGTGGAAGGCAGAATTTCAATATGTGGAATATGGATGTAATTAAGCACTACATGATGTGGTGTTGGTGATCCATATGTAGCAAACCATCATTTAAGTCGCTCTATGAATTCGTGTATCGACACCTCTTCATTTATCAAATAGAAACATTTAATCTGTTTATTTCTTGTCCGTAAGTACCGTATCCATTCAACATGATTACCAAGGTATTAGGAATCAAGGTATTTTGCAGAAAATACCCGATTTTGCGTTATATACACTCAACCGGTGAAGTGAATGAAGAGATTTTTTAAGCCTTGTTTATCTTGTGTGTATAAGGAGTGTTTTTAAAACAGGGCTTTTGCGAGTCGTTTATTTTCAAAAATATGGATTTTGTGAACAGTGAAGATACTACCATCTATAGTTATAACATTGTTATTAACGGACCAGTCGTCGTGTACGGCCTATGATTATCATCATTAGTGTTAGTAAGGGACAAGTGGAAAAAAAAATTTGTTTTGTATATGTTTCATTAAGATATAACGTATAGGACTTCTAGGTTTCAAGTTCTATACGAAAACAATTGAGTTAGCACTCACAGGCTATCATGAGTCTCATGATTAACATTTTAAAATCAAGTATTGAAAGCTTCAATTCTGGTTTTTACAGCAGTACCCCAATCACATATTTGTTTAAATATTATTTTAACAGAACATGTGTATATATCACTATATATATTTTTTTAGTTATGATTTTTCTTTCTCTAATATATTAGAAAGGTTAGGATTTTTTTACGATTACATATTTATATTAATTTGCGTATCCCATTTAGCTTTATGCGCTAAGTGTAGAAGATAGTAAAATTCGGAACAGTAATATCACGCTAACTTTTAATTTCTTGAAACTTGTATCAAATTTAATGGAGCTTTACATTCTTACATCTTTGCTATTGTAGGTAGGGGGAAAATACGTTACTGTTTTGGTTTCATCACCGGAAGTAAAGTTTGGTAAACGCAAACGACTATAACAATATATATATATATATATATGATAATTTAAAAATAATACACGTACGCATATATCAAATTGTATATTTTTTTCGTTTTTAAATTTCGTTAGCAAAAACAGATATTTTATCCCGAAATATTTCTAAAACTGAATATGTGAACGAGAATAGAAAATTAACTTTAACCTTTTAAAAGAATTATTATTATTATTAAAAGGCGTTAATTAAACTTTAAGTCTAATAGCGTAATTTACTTGCAAAATGACTTACGGTTAACAAAAAAATAACTTTATGTTCGAAATGCCAACAGATGGATCGAGGATGCAGAAACGTTTATACGACTTTACCGATTTTCGTCTTCATCCATTTGTTCCATTTCCGCCATCCGCTAGGTAAATAAAGATTGAGAGACACTGAAAGGAGGCGCTTATATTTATTTTGCAGCTCGTGCTGAACGTGTGTCTTTCTTTCTTCATATCTAGTACAGACGCCGAGACCGTGAGCACGAGGAGGGAGGCAGCATATCCAGTTACGTGTCAGCTGAGGGCCCCTACAACTGGCGGCCATCACTTCTAGAACCTGCCATTTCAGAAAACCCCAAACCAGATCCGAAGATGACAGACTCCCATCTGTAAGCTTGACATTTAAATCTGTTTTCTGAGACTAAAATATTATTATTTCCCACAATATTCATACAGCCGTTAGGCCTAAAGAAATATAGCATATCAGTTAATACAGTTTGTGAAGTGTCTGTATTCATTATTTCACATGATGGAAAGTAATTAAATGACTTAATTATTCAATTATATCTCTTCTTTCAAGTAGAAAAAAAATCGTGAAATATTTTACAAATTCCTGGCCTTAAGTAGTGTGTTTCAAATGGTCTGCGTATTTTCAATATATGTTGATGTTGCTATAGGTATTTCCTCTTACCAATATTATACAGATAGTGAAACTATTGTCTTGCCAAGTTTCAAATGAACCTCTGTCGTATCGTAGTGTGTCAAGAGACGTGGTCTTTTATTTGAGATTGCTGTTCATAAAATTCAGATAAAATGTTGAAATGGGTGATAGTGTTTTTATGTTTGAGTATTTTGGAAACAAAATTTAAAAAAAATTATTCTAGGGATGTTTCTCCCAACTTTTGAACTTGTTGACAAGTTGCCTTTCCTCTTTTTATCTACAGCACCCTCTAGTGGTACTATTTTCTGGTAGAAAAGTGTAATTTAAGAATTTAAACATAATCTTTATGTTGTAGGCCACACAGTTCCAAAGTAAGAAGCCCTGTTTTTTGTTTTTTTTCGTTTTTATTTCTGTGTTACGATCAGGAATCCTCGGGTTCATAGCTAGGGCATGCTAATTATTAAGCCATTAATATAATAATAACCCATGAGCCATGATTATATATTTTGCCCTATCTCCAGAAGAAGGGAGCTGAAACAAAAGGTAAACTAGATTGCAACGTATTTTCACTCTTCAAATCGCAAATTAAAATGTAATCAAGATGTGAGATTTCTTTGTGTTTCAACTTTGCTAAATAGCAAAACGCCTGATCTGAAACATAGTTAATACCTGTCTACATAAACGTTTACCTCGCATCTTTTAATAAATATCGCTCTTGAAATGAAAACGTTTATAACGGAATACTAAAACAAGTTTATATCGTTAAAAAACATTTCTTGTAATGCCTTTAGATACTTGAATACGGCAGTGAGGTTGTAACAGTTATCTCTTCGTGATTCTGACAGACCAGTTGTATGTCTGTATCAGATTAGTCTCTTGTTGGCGTAGTGGTTAAGGTCCATCTGGAACATTTTAAGCATGTGGATGGTTAGGTCTTCCTCTTCAGTAGAAATCATCCAGTGTTTGACCTTCGTGTCATAGTCAATTGCTTACTGCTAGTTGACTAGAAATAATTTCACAACATACGAGGTTACAAATTCGATTCAAACATATGCAAAGTGCTTAGTGTAAGTTAAGGAGCGTCAGCTTGCTTCTTGGCCGCTAAAGCCGTGGTAATTTATTAAAAGTAATTAGAATCGTGTGATAAAATCCCATCTACGAGGAAGGCTTTACTGTATATATTGCTAAAGGTTTTATATTACACTGGTAAAGCAAATAATAGAAGTATCTGTGTAGATGTCGCTTGTGGCAAGATTTTGTTGTTGAACAACAGTTTAGGCCAATAAGCTTAATTAATAGGTACGATTAAAACATGATATGATTAAAAGGAAAATCGTATCAACACAGAAAATTGTTTTCATTTCGGTGTAGTTTGTGACGTATTTTAAAACAGAATTGACGGTTTAACTTGTGTAAAATTTATATTTTATTAGGGAATAATTTTTTTTTTTTTTTTTTAATGGTAGCGAGATTCAAGTAACATAAAGAACGTAACAGTTTCCTTGCTGTTTATTGATGCAATTCGATATAGGAAAGACTTGGTAGTTTACAATAGAGAGTGAATTAATAGTGTTCTGTCTCGGAGAATCGTAAAATGTATGTAGATCATAAAACTAACTGTAACCAGAACGTTCTCGGAAGGTAGATTTCCCCCTTCTAATTATCTTTCTTATTGGATGTGTTTGGAAAGTATTTTACATTACGTAGATTGACAAGTTTGTGTACTTCGATTGAATTAAACATATAACACGGTTCGGACTGCGTGTCGAAGGTTCGAGATATGATGCTGCTGAACACATACGCACATTATACTTTCAGCTGTGGACGCGTTGAAGCAAGAATAGTCAGTTCCATTATTAGGTTCAAAGAACTGGACAAAACCTTTGTGACGGCGGATATTCTTGGCTGGCTACCCTTCATTTGCTCAGTTGTTTAAAACTAGAGACGGTTATACCTGAATCGTTTGGGTTTTTGACGTGACTTGTCATACGTGTAAGTTAAAAACCCATTTCTAGTACTGTAAAAGAAGGAACATTAGTTTTAAAACATGTCTATGTTTTTCCAACAACTTCCTACCATTTGTTCTGCAAATTAACTCAACTTTCCAGTCACTGCAAGACAAATTGTTATCTGTTATCCAAAAACACTGTTCAGTGACCTAGTGCTTAGCGTTCCGAACTATGAATCGTAAGGTCCAATGTTTACGGAGAGAGATTTTGCACTTTGGCATTGTGGGTGCGTTATAAAATTGGCAGTCAAACTTCACTATTCAACCAGTAGTATCCCAAGGGGTGTCAACAGTGTTGGTGAGCAGTTTCATTTCTTTATAATCTATCAGTTCGAAATTAAGAACAGTTGGTGCAGATAACTGGGTGACATTTGCAACTGACATTACCGGTTTTGTTATCTTAATCATATTTCTTAACCTTTGGAACAAAAATCAGAGCAAATGCATAAGTAACGTACTTAATATACAAGAATTTCAATCTGAAACAATTACCTATCATAAAACGCTGGCAGTTAAAGGAGATAAATTTAGGGTGCAATGAATATTGAGTGCTTATGATTTTAATATTCAATTTTTGAGTACTTGATTTATGCCTGTTCCCAACTAGATAATTTGGCCAATACGAAACATGTCTTTCTGGTTGTTATAAACAACTTGATATTTTTATTTTAGGAAAACAAATGAATTTAACAGAATATATAATACCAGTATTTAGATAGTTTGGGCTTGACATCTAACAAAGGTGTGAGTGTAATGTAACTTGGGCAAAAACATGATACGAATGTTGATTCCAAATGTAAGGTGTAACAAGAACACTACATAAACAACACACGTTGAATTGTAAAACCCTGAAACCAAATGTAGCTATAGTCATAGTGTGTATGTACCTTAAATTGGTAAAACTTGTCAAGCATGATAAACGGTAGTTATTCGAAATATCGCTTGAATATAACATTTTTAATATATTTTTTACTTCTAATTTGATGTTGTGCTGTTATTACTATTTTGTGAATGTCTACCTATATATTTCTTGTCAATTTTTGTTTGCAGTAAAAGCTAATTTGAAAAAGAATTGTTAATTTGTAAGATTGGATGGTGAATTATTGTCTGATTATGTCAATGTAATTTTGTTTCTGCGTAAGCAACAATTCTTGCTTGCCAAATTTGGTACTTCAAACATCATAATTTATACAAGTAAATTATAATATATGTAGCTGTAATTATATAGAGAGATTGCCATCTAAAATTTAAGTTAAGAACTTAGTTGTATTGGCTATAGGAAATTCCACTTAGCTTTTTTTTTTTTTTTCTTGGACAGCCATTAGCAACTAGCTCGTTCTGAATTTCTAACTATAGCTTAAAACACACAGACGTTTGAAATATATGTGTGCAGTGCATATAAATTCATTTCCAAGTTAAAAAACTGACTGGGTTTTATTGATAAAATTGTGAGTCATCCCTAAGTCATGGATGTTTAGTCTCGACTACAGAGTTTGGACGTAGGTTACGTCTGTGTAGTGAGGGTCGACATTAGTTGCACTGTATAGCTAGCTAGTTTATCTTGCTAACTGTACAGAAATGACAGACAAGAGAGGGGGGAGCACTTGGAAAATACTTAATGGAGTCCTCCTTTAAGTTCCTCCCTTCCATTTCGCCCTCACAATAGAGCTGTAATCCCTAATGCTTCAATGCCCAATCACTTCAGCCCTAGAGATAACAGTGTAGAAAAAGAACACACATACAATTATGGTCTGGAAACTCGAAAGATATGTATGTCTGTTGTCCAGACTGGCGCTTAGGGGGGACAGAATTGACGCTAGTTGTCATTTCGCAGACAGAGGCACTATTATCTGGTATCTGGAAAAAGTTGAGTTGTAATTTCAAGACGCTCATTTCATCATCAGTATAATGTAATGATACTTCTTTTAATGAAGATATTATTTTAGTAAGCTCACTCTTAGAACTTAAAACACAGAGAAACAGCTTAAAAAAGAGTTAATAAAAGTTTAAAAAATGACGAAAATTTAGTGCTTAAAAAATTGTGATCACTATTTTACTTTTACGTTTACTATAAAAATACTTGTTGAGCCATGTCAGAATGAATATACGCGTAAAGAAAATATTAATCGATTAGCGTTATAAACTAGCTGGGAAAGAAATGCTTGGATAAACCGGGAGCTGGTCTCGAACGGTGAAAATATTCTCTCTTCTCCTTCCCTGCCACAGTTTTTCATTTCCTGTCAAACTTGTTATAAAAGGTTCTGACCTATCTACCCAAACATGTATAACATGTTTCAAAAAATAAAAATAAAGCGGGACTGAGCAACTAGTTTTTTTTATTATAAAAGACGATTTTCCTTCAGAAGAAATTAATCACTTTTAGAATAAAATATGGAGATTATAGTAAAGTAGGCGTATAGATCAACTTTATCGTATTTTGTTTCAGCGGCTTACTCTTTTCACTTATATGTACCCATTTTATAAATTAAAGGTGAGGTTGTTAAAAAATTTAGGCTATCGCTGCAACCATCCCCTCATTAGCTTCACTATTTTGTTAGTTTCCTGGAAAATAAGTTCTTTTCCAATTACATTTACTGAACGTTCTACGCTGTACTTTTGACTCATTTTTATTTTAATCCTGACGTACGGAAGACAGAAGTTACAAAGGGTTTTATTTATTAGATGGTCGTTTGTTTCTCGGAAAAACCATGTTCATAATTTATCCACACTTCCCACCACAAATTGTCGTGGTTTCTCCGCACAATGATGAGTCATTGTGCATTCCGAATTTCCATGTTTCTGTTGAAAATAGTCTCTGTGGGCTGTAATCACACAAGCTAGCTTCACTTTCGGTTCCAACAGCATCTCATATTTATAACGTAGTGATTTTCTTATACCGTCATGTGAGACGTTATAATACTCTCATGTGCATGTTAGTGTTGATTGTTCTTACTTACGAGTACTTTGTATGCATTTCGAATCGTTAATTCTTTTGGGTCGTGGGTATTTGTTGTAAAATTCGGTGCGTTAGATTTTGATCATTCAGAATAATAAATGGCGAATGTACTTCATCTTAATCGAAATTCATTTTAAATTTATAGGAAACCTTTATGTCGTTAGCTTACTAAGTGTGTGTGTGTGTATATATATTCTGATGAAGCGATTTCTTCAAGATATTTGAATATAATAACCATGAAGAAATTAATATGTTCTAAAAAAACAGTTTGTTTTGTTGTTTTTGAATTTCGCACAAAGCTACTCGAGGGCTATCTGTGCTAGCCGTCCCTAATTTAGCAGTGTAAGACTAGAGGAAGGCAGCTAGTCATCACCACCCACCGCCAACTCTTGGGCTACTCTTTTACCAACGAATAGTGGGATTGACCGTAACATTATAATGCCCCCACAGCTGAAAGGGCGAGTATGTTTGGCGCGACGGGGATGCGAACCCGCGACCCTCGGATTACGAGTCGTACGCCTTAACACGCTTGCCCATGCCGGGCCTTCTAAAAAGACAGAGTACTGACAATAACGAATATTTCAGAGCCAGCTGCACATGTTAATAACCAATTGTTTCGTTGGCAATAATTTGACTAAATGTGTTGTAAATATTATTTGTGTAAAATGAGCGAATAATGTAGTGCAGACAAGAAAAGATGATTACATAAGATTTTCAATAGTACAATAGTTCTCATGTTTTTCTTTTTTTTAACATATTTCTTTTTATATGATGACATCCCCTCATATCCTTTGCAACTACGAAATAACAACGAAAATGACCGGATTAATTTCAGTACTCTTGCATCTGCTGTTGAGGATGCTGTTTTTTGACATCATCAGAATAATAAGTCACAATAATCTTGTAGAATTTATATTTTACGTTTTAGCTCTGTGAGTCGGACATTTCATTACTACTTTTTATCTAGTTATTTAGTGTCCTTCTGAATGAAACTTTAAAAAATAAAATTGTATTTAAATCTTAGCTTTGAAGTTCCGATATTTCATAAATTGTAAATTATTTTATCCCCAGACAAAACAGTTTGTTTCTGATTTTGATCTATAAAATTTACACTTTAGGATAGTACCATAACCCCAAGATAGTTTGAGATAACGTCCTAAATTTAAAAAAAAAATTGTTTGGAAGCTTTTGTTTTGTAAATTTTAGTTTTATTTTGTGACAATAGGGAGGAAAAAAAGGTTCGTTTTAAAATTATAACGTTCATCTATATTTGTAAAAATAAAAAATACACACGCCGTACCTTTGTATGTTTGAGCTTTTTTTTTCTCCTAAGACATATTTAAAGTTTCTTGTGCGTAAGAAAGCTTAATTTCAACAGAAGTTTAAGGTTGCTATATCTTCTTGTTTTTCCTGTGTTGTTTGATATGTATTTTTTTTAGAACTATAAGAAATATTTCAGAGTTTTGTATTAAATTGTTTGCTAGTGTGGTATTCTATCTTAGCATGTATGGGTGAATAATTAGATATGTTAAGAATAACTTAAATTTCCAGTTAATTTATTGTTATAAGAAACAGATACATTTAAATAAGTTCGTTTTGTTCATATTTCTTTCTACTAAGGAATTTGAAAGCTCCACGATATATTAAAGAGTTTACATTTTATACTTATACTACATGAATTTTTGTTAAGGTTTCTGAAGGATTTCTTATCTATTTCTATTTTTATAATTATTAACGTACACTACATGGCCAAAAGTATGTGGACATCCCCTTTTAATTAGTGGGTTTGACTATTTCAGCCACACCCATTGCTAACACGTGCATAAAATCAACCATACAGCAATGCAATCTCCGTAAACAAACACTGGTGGTAGCTGGGTTGTATTGAAGAGCTCAGTGACGTTCAACGTGGCACCGTGTCATAAGATGCCACCTTTCCAACAAGTCAGTTCTTCGAATATCTTCCCTGCCAGAGCTACCACGATCAACTGTAAGTGCTGTTATTTAGAAGCAGAAACGTTTAGGAGCAACAACAGCACAGCCACGAAGCGGTAGGCCACACAAGCTCACAGAATGAGACCGCCGAGTTCTGAAGCTCGTAGCGCGTAAAAATCATCTGTCCACAGTTGTAACGCTCGCTACCGGGTTCCAAACTGCCTCTGGAAGCAGCGTCAGAACAATAACTGTTCGACGAGAGTTTCATGAAATGGGTTTCCATGGACGAGCAGCCGCACACAAGCCTAAGATCACCATGAGCAATGTCAAGCAAGCGTCGACTGGAGTGGTGTAAAGCACATTGTCATTGGATTCTGGAGCAGTGGAAACGCGTTATCTGAAGTGATGAATCACGCTTCACTATCTGGCAGTCTGACGAACGAATCTAGGTTTGGTGTATGCCAGGAGAACGTTACTTGTCTGAATGCATAATGCCAGATGTAAAGTTTTGTGGAGGAAAAATAATGGTTTGGAGCTGTTTTCATGGTTTAGGCTAGGCTAAATGAATGCATAATGCCAGATGTAAAGTTTTGTGGAGGAAAAATAATGGTTTGGAGCTGTTTTCATGGTTTAGGCTAGGCTCTTTAGTTCCCGTGAAGGGAAATCTTAATGATACAGCACACAATGACATTATAGAGAATTGTGTTTCCTACTTTGTGGTAACAGGTTGGGGAAGGAGCTTTTTATGTTTCAGCACGACAATGCCCCATACACAAAGCGAGGTTCATAAAGATATGATTTGCCCAGGTTGGTGTGGAATAACTTTACTGGTCTGCACAGAGCCCTGACCTCAACCCCATCAAACATCTTTGGGATGAATTGGAATGCCCACTGCGAGCCAGGCGAAAAGCAGGCTTTTTTGCCAGGCATCAATGCCTAACCTCACTGATGCTCTTGTGGCTGAATAGGAGCAAATCACTGCAGTCATGTTTCAAAATATAGTGAAAAGCCTTCCCAGTAGAGTGGAGGCTGTTATAGCAGCAAAGGTGGGGTTGGGGGGGGAAACAACTCCATATTAATACCCATGTTTTTGGAATGAAATGTTCAAGAAGCACATATAAGTGTGGTGGTCGGGTGTCCACATACTTTTGGCCATGTAGCATACTTTATTTACAATAACTATTGAAAGAAAAATTATATAAATACAACTTAAAGATGTGATTTATAGTATAGATATGGCATCTTAAGCTTGTTAAACACTAGACATTCTTATAATGACCTGATTTGAACAGTTTAAGGTGCATGCACCAAGAACATATCAAACACACGTTCTTATAGGGTTGGATTAAGAGATTAAGAGCACATTGAGCCCATAGGCAATCTTGCCCCCCTCAACTTATCTTTTTATATTGCAATTTAATTCATTTAAATAAGCTTTTACCAAGTATGATACTTTTAAAATTACTATTGTTTTCTGGTTAAGAATGATCTAAAATGAAATGTGTAAAAACATAACCACTGTGGGCCTTTTCATACCATGGGCTCATGGACAACTTTCTTTAGTTGCCAGTTTGTTAATCCAGCCCTGTGTTCATATTCTATCAAAGAACAGTTTTGTAATATATATAAAAGTCTTAATCACTAATGCCTGGCCACTGTAATAGTTATCATTTAACTGGAGTCTATCAGTCCTAGCTTTAGCTGTCTTCCTGGCACAGCAGCTTTTGCCTCTCCTAACACTTACCATCCCTCATTAACCCTTGCACTGCAACCTTTCTTCCCTCCCAGTGTGATAAACAGAAAAATTGAATCCACAGTGGAAGAGCAGCGGGTGTGCACAGAAAGAGTGGAAGAAATTCAAAGGTTAGTAAGAAACTGGTGTACTTCCTTTCACTGATATTCTGCTTCCCAACCTATTAATTAATCCTTCTAATTTACTTTATTTTGTCTCTGCTCCTGAGGCTGGTATAACATTCACCATAACTACTCTGAACATTAATATAGAAACTCTTGATTATTTTAGTGACACAATTTTGAAAAAAACCCTAAAAAAACTGTTAATTACTGTTGCTTTCAAGTCTTATAAGAATTTATCTCAAACAAGAACGTTTTTTGTATATATATTAGCACTTAACATCGTTATACTAGTGTCAAATATTTGAATTGGAAACTTTCAATTTTGAGAAAGCATTTGACAAGGTGATATTTAAAAAGCTGGTAAAAATTCTCTTTTAGGTGTAGAGGATAAATTAACTAGATGGATAGAAAAGTGATTGGATGGAAGAAAGCAGAGAGTTGTTTGAAATAGAGTTCAATCAAAGTGGATTAATGTTACAAGTGAGGTACCTTAGGGTGCAGTATTAGGACTTTTGCTCTTTTTACTTCATACCTGTGACACATATGAAGAAATGGTCAATAAATTACATAAACTTACAGATAATATTAAGACCTTGGATATTGCCATCTGTGAAGAGAATGCTGTTTGTTTACGAAAAGAATTTAGATTGTTTAGTGAGTTAGGCAAATAAATGTGTTTTCATTATAATAAATGCAAAATAATGCATGTGGGTTATCATAATTAAAATTACAAGTATAATTTGAATGGGAATAACCTTAACAGTGTCAAGAAAAAAAAGGATCTTGGCCTAATAGTTGATCAGTCTATTAAGCCATCCAAGCTGTTACCAGTGGCATGGCAAGCAGGATTTTAAGTTGTATCTACAGAAATATTGAATAAAAGTCTAAAGAGCTTATTTCATTGTATGGGCCACTTGAGAGACCATATTTTGAGCATTGTGTTCACTCTTAGGGTCTTTTGATAAAGAAGTTGAATTATTTGAAAGGGTTTAGAAGAGGGTTACTGGGATGGAGGGTTGTCATAAGAGGGAGGAATTAAAATCTTTCAAATTGTTCTTTTTTCTTGAAAAAGAAGAGTGGAGGGGAGATCTGATTGAGATGTTTAATGTTTAAGATTGCAAATGGAATTGATAGTGATGAGATATCATGTCATTTTTCTTCATACTTAACAGTGAGAACAGTAAGACCAAGTGATACAGATAGAAATATTGGTGGGGTAAGAGCCATTTTTAACTAAAACAGTTTTGTTCAACAGGGTGGCTGGTTTTTGGATGTTGTGAAAGGCAGTAATTTAGGTGCATCTAAGAAAAAACTTTCCAAGTATATGAACTATAATGGGTTGGCTTTGAGGTTTTAAAATTATTTTTATTTACTTCTTAAAAGTTTTGCTTTAGTTCAGAAGATGGTACAGCTGAGATTGACCAATAGATCCCATGTTACCCTAAAACATTGTTATTAGCTGAAGGGGAGTACCTTTGGTTAATGAGCCAGTCATCTTGCAGAGCATCAGGTTTTGTATTGTACTTTCTGGGATTTGATTGTAATATAACTTAATTGGTTCTCAATTAAAAATTTTTTAAATTTTCTGCAAACTGTATAGATTGCATGTAAATTATTTGACTGCTATATTTGCTGTTTTTTTTTTCCATTGCTCAAATTATGACCATTATTTCTTACTATCTTTTGTGCAAGTGCATAACTACATTTTGACTCGAATTTTGAGAAAATATTGTAGCTTTTGTTTCTTAAAATAAGATAATTCACCAAAAGTACATTCCACTGTTAGAGACAGTGACTGAAGTTTTATTATTCCATATTTACTCATTTTCATTTTTACAGTTTGAATTTTTTTATTACAAATCATATGCTTGTCAATGTAATGCTTCCTCCTTCCCCACACAATGAAGCAAGACCTTCATAATTTTTTTTTATTTATCAGTTTCATAACTTTTCTTATTACTTCTCATAATACTGAATAAAAAAAAAAGCCACATTTTGCTGAAACTACTAAAAATATAGAAGAAATTAAAATAAGTGGTTGAGTCTAACAATGCAAAATGCATATTTTTTCTTTATGTTCATTGGCCTTAAGTTTTTGGCTAGCAATGTATATCATACAGTTATAGGAAGATATTTATATAAACTGATTCTTAATTATACGTTTTTAAATTAAACCTATATATATTTAAACCAAATGACTTTTACAGATTAATTTAGAATTAACACAAAATTATTTTCTCCTAGAAATTAAAAAATAAATTTATCACACTAAATTTAAAATATTTTATTAAAAATTATTTTTATATTAAAACACCTTTGTTTTCAATCTCCATACACTTTGTATTCAGTGTACAACTTTTTAGTTGTTTTTTGTAAGTATTATTTAATTATCTGTGAAGAAAAGTTTGTATTCAATCAGAAATTTTCTGGAATACATTGACACTGATTTTAACAACAGGTTTATGAGTAATAATAGCCAAGGGAATACTTTTATTTATCACAGCTACTATAAATATAGTTTTCAAATATTTAAAATACAATCCTGTTATGTAAAACTTAAAGCTTCTTTATTGTTAGGATATATAGTGTGGAATATGTGGTTACAATGTTTCATCAGGTTACCCTGATTTAATGTTTAGAACTCTAAATAATATAGTCTGTATATCCCAACAATTATCAAATTTTAAATGTGGGTATTAATTTTAGTTCTAACCAAATTTAAAACTATTGTATTACCAGGACAATGTAAATATTGCTAAATATCTAAATGATATAAATGTGTTTTAAGATTTTAGACTTAACAAAACAACTATTAATGCACAGATGTGCAACATTTTGTTTAATAAAGGTTGATAATATCACATTGAAAAATATTATTTTGGATCCAGAAATGAAACTGATTTAATGAAACACAAACCCTGAGATTATTAAAGTGTTACACCAAAACTGTTGCTCTGTTTTATATAAGACTTTTTATATTTTTTTCGTTTTTTAATGAACACGCACTAGATTTTTAATTTTGATTTTCTATTTAAATGTCAATGAAACTAATTTACTTTTCTGCAAAGTTAATTAAGAGATTATAATTTATAATAATGATGGAAATGTTTAAGACTGGAGTATGATATAATTGTTTTTATTAATTTAGCTGAATTGTCAGATATAATTTTATGTTGACCTAGAGTTTCAACAGGCAAAAATTATAACTGAATACAAAGGACTAGTAGATTGTTTTTAGAATCTACTTGTCCAGGACTCAATATAAAACAAATAAATAAATGAAAGCTCTCTTTAAATATTTTCCTTGTTGTTCTTAATTAATATATAACAAATACATTTTAATCAGAGTAATGTTATAAGTTTATATTTTTATTACAGTTTTATGTTTCATGTGAATTATTTTTGTTTTGGGATTACAGAAATCATTATTAAACCTAATTATTTATTGTTGAGTATATTACTTATGTGGTAAATTGGCATATTCAATCTTCAGGTACAAAAATTTCAAATAGGCTTTATACCAGTTTTGTAACTTTTGGTTGTGGAGAGACATTAGAATATTGTAAATCTGAGATAGCAGCATTATCCTCTACTTCTATGTATCTAAGAGCTTTTGAACATTTTTATATATAAAAAAGAAAGTACAAAATGAAGGTTTGATTATACAATAACTTTATTGTATATGTGCATATTAAAATAAAGTGAGGTGCAACTGTTCATGAGATCACACACACACACACACACACAAAATAAATTATTTTTTGTTGAAGCATAGAGATAATCAAGGGAAAGAATTTTTCCTAAAACTGGATAAAGATCAGAAGCTGTTTGTTCTATCCATATAACCATTTTAGTACTCATAAATAATTTTCACTTCGAGCTGACAAGGCAAATACTTGCAGAAGTTCAGACTAATGCAGGAAAAAAAAATTTTGATCAGGTATTCATCATTTAAGTTTTAGATAGATCCAAGTAAAAGTGGAGTGATTCATTATGAAGTGTGGGTTTTCTTAATTTTGTATGTGATATTTAGAACAGTGCATAATTATAATGTAAATGGAATCAAGTTGTATGTTAATGTATGTACATATACTAGTTCCTTCAAGGGGCTTTTTTACCCTGTAGGCGTTACTACCACAACAACAATGCTGACTATCGCCATTTCATGTAAGTTTCTTGGTGTTGAGATCAGAGTATTGATGTATAATCTTTTTGCATGCATAATAACCAAGAGCATTAAATATTTTTCTCATGTAGTATGTACATGTTCTGCATTACAAGTGACATTAGTAAGTGTCATGTTTGGCATGGCAAAGAAATTATCTTAATAATTAAATGTAAGTGAATGAAACATTATGCTGTTTGGATCATTTAATGAAAATGAAATTGTGTTTTCTCTTATATTGATATCCTAGAAATAATGTATTTTATTACTGCATGTACAATATACAAAAAAATATAAATAATTCAAATTAAGTTACTTATATGGTGTTCTATACTTGTTATTATGTAATGCAGAAGAAAGTTATCTCTATGGAGAGTTTTGTTATAACTTTTATGAATCATCAAGTTAATTTTCTTATCCAAATTAACTGCTGGTTTGTTTACAAAGTTTTTCTAACACAGGAAAGCAAAGGACAACTGAACAACTGTCAAGACCAGAAAAGAATATATATATATATATATATTTTTTTTTTTTTTTTTTTTTCTTCTTTTACTTGCATGACGTTCTGAAGTTTGTGTTTTAGGTTAAAGTGATCGTTTCTGACTTAATTTGATTATTCTTTCATAAAACTGATCAGAGTTGGCAATTGTTTTACTTCACAGTCAGGAAGGCCCTCCTCAAGTTGACTCTTATAGTGTCAGCTACCAAACATCATCTACAAATGGCCCACAAGGTGATGACGGATCTCTCAACTCTTCCCAGATGTCTGCTCCTGGTGAAAATGCTACTCTTGTAAGCCGAAGTATGTCCCAGACAAAAACTCAACAAGTTAGTATAACTAATGTCCTGATAAAGAATGATATATGGGGTTAAAAATGGGGAATTAAAACGTATTTTTTAATGAAAAAAGTGGGAAGGAAAGATTGATCTTTTGACCTTTTCTCTTACATTCATTGTTTTACAAAAAATGAGAAATTATTTGTTTGAAAGCTTTACCATTGTTTTCTTTTTTATATACAATAATTTCCTTCTTTGTTTATTTGCAGGTTTTATCATTTTACTACTGTGTATTTGTGTGCTTGTTAGTTATTTGTAAAGATTTGGTGCCTTTTTTCCAATTAATTATCAGGAAACATATTGGTTTATCAAATCTTTTGATTTGTTTTGTTACATTATTTAATATATACAAAAATATATTGACTAGATGTATGCTAATATCATGCAATTCTAGATGTATAGGTATAAGTCATGATCCTTGAGGATTGTTATTGGAGGTGTATATATATAGTTGAGATGACTGATATGGTATTAATATTAAAAATTTAATTAAAGATGCAAAACTTTGTTATTTGTTTTATGTTTTTAAATAAAGTTTTTGGTTTCCATGTCAGCTATTTTTACTACATATTTACTTGAAGTGGGTTCCTCATCATTGTAACTTATTGGAGGTATTTTACCTGTTACATTGTAAGACTGTGGTGAATGACATATTAAGAACTCCATAAACAACAGTTTCAAAAAGTTAAAAGTTATTCACCAATCATAAGCATATATCAAACACTAACAAGCCCTAACCATGTCTGCTGTTACTGCCAAGCAAGATCCATAAATTTGAAATGTGTTTTGATAGATATGCTTGTTTGTCAGACTACTTAAATCTTTGTAGTTTGTTTGTGTGTGGTTATATATGGTTCAAGTTATTTATACAAGTTGTTGGAAACTAAAATTGTTTAAATAGATCAGAAAATTTTAGTTCAAAATACTTTCTTTGAAGGTAAAGACTGTCACAAAAGTTATAGCAACACGAGAAGTCAGACATATAGGTCCTGATGGTCGGCCTATAGAGTACCCTCCTCCAGGAACTGAGTATGTTCCTTATCACTATGGTAATCCAGCAGATAGCAGTCACGATTATGGAACTTATGATTCAGGTTTGTTATTCTTCATTCATTTCAAATTTATTAAGAATCTAAACTAAGAGATAAATAATTTAAGCTAGATAGCCAAATATTTTTACCATTATCTTTACATTTCTAGAATAGTATGATAAGCTTGTTAATATATCAAGAAAACGTGATTTACTAAATAAAATTGTACTTGTAGCATCATGATCTTATAACTGTGTGTAAAAAGAGTGCACTAGAATTCAAACCAGCTGTATACATTTTTCAATATAATGTGGAAATAAAACGTTCAGTGTTTAGTCTTTCACGAAATAGCTGAAAAATAAAATTCTTTTCTTCTCTCAGGTCGTCCACCCAGTCCTGCAGGACAAGCACCAACACATACTGCCTATTCTGGGGACTATGCTATGTATGGTAGAGCACCTTCTTTGGATTCAGGCAGAGTATATGAGCGCTGTCCTCCAGGAGATGGTCAGAGTTATCAAGAGTATGACTATCGTGACTACCCTCCACAGCCACCTTCTCCACCATCAGCTGCATCTGAGTCACCTCCACCTCAGAGAGCAATGCCACAGGCTCCACACAGTGGGCCCATTGATTTTAATCACCACCCCTCAAGATATGAAGAACTTGACACTACAGTGGGTCTGCCTAGGCCTAATTTTCAAGATCGTTATGGAAATACTCCATCACCAGCTCCTCCTGGAGACAGATATGGTATATACGCTTTTCTGGAATTTTATATATATAAAACCATAAATACAAAATCAAAACTTTTAAAAAAAAAAAAAAAAAAGAGAGAGAGAGAGAGAGAGAGAAGTATCAAATACTCCATCACCAACTTCTGCTTGCAGGCAACATACAGTTTCCTGTAGTTTATATATTCTTTCAAGAATCACATTAAAACATTTAATAAAAATTATTTAATTACAATAATACAAAATACACAGCCATGAGTAGTTACTTTTTATTTAAATTTAGCAAGCTTTTAATTGGGAAAGAAACTGCATTAGTTTTCTTTATTCATGTGTTTTGAATCATTATGGGCAACATTAACATTTAACATAATTTAATTGTTAAGCAAACTCCTGCTACTCATTTTTGATATTCATTTGCTATTTCTAGGCCCATATGGGTACCCAGGACCACAGATACCTATTACTTCACCAGGTTACAATCCTTATGAACTTGGTCCTCCACCTCAAGGGTACTTAGACAAAAGACCGAGCTATGACGATCATCCCCAGGGCCATCCTTCTCCTTTCTACCCTGCTCCCACAGCAGTGTTAGAAGATGATGTAAGATTGGAAACCCTTCCAGAAGGCCAACTTCTCCCACCTCCACGACACCCTCATCTTGACTATGACCCTGTTGAATCTGAAGGGAGAGGTCAGTTTTAAATTTTGATCAGATTAATTGTTGTTAAAACAATACATAGAAACCAATGTTTGCTGGAATGGATTTTTTTGAAAGTTGAGTGGTTGTGCAACTTATTAAAATTATTGTTCTTCTAGTTTTGTGAAAGTAGAAACTTGCAGATTATTATTATTATTTAATTCTCTTTTGGATGTAACCCTTATGAAATTTACCATGCAGTAATCCTATTAACATTTCATTCTCATTTGTTCTTATTAAAAAAGAAAAAAGGGGGTATAGATTTGTTGTCTTCTTGCAAATATATTGAGACAATGCAAGTCAAGACTGCAATGTTCATCATCAAACTTATTACTTACAAAAATCAACTTTCCATTTATTATAAATTGTGCTGTTTATTCAAATGTGGATTATTTAGCAGATAATAAAGACACTTATTTTTATTTGTTCTGTTTATGTAGTGTCTTAAATAAAAAATTAAAAAATGGTTTTGCAATTTGCAAATATGTAGTAAAACTGTGTGTAATGTTTATATAGAAGACATTAGATACAGATTACCAAAACACTGAAGCTAGAACAGGCTATGCACTTTATTAATAGTTCAGCTCTAATTTTTAAGATGTGTGTGTGTGTGTATATATATATATATATATATATATATATATATATATAGTTTCCAATATGATATCTTGCTTCTACTCACCAAAAACTTTGTTGATTAGTACTGTTCTTTATTAGCTCAATATTTTCACTTGGGATTGTCATTGCAATACCATTTTGTTCTTCTTTGATATATTTTTAGGAAGAGTATTTATGATGAAACTTTGCAGAATGGACAGCAACTGCCTGTTGTGGAGATGCAAGTGTAGAGGACAACATTTTGAAAGTCTTCTGCCTTTTGCCTTCAGGTTGGTGATGAAGACATTTGAGACATCGTCCTCTACACTTATCTCCACAACATGCAGTTGCTGTCCATTCTGCAAAGTTTAATCACTTTGTCATTTTTATGTAAATACTGTAAACTATGTAGTGATACATGTTTAAGTCAAATTTAATAGTATATATGAACCAATTAAAATTTATAATTGCTGCATGTGATTGTGAAACATGTTTCCCCTTAAATGTCATTGATTTCATTATGGATAAATGTTAACAGTGAAAATGCAAGACTTAAACATTAAGTGTTGTATTCAGAACATGTTGCACAGCAAGATAGACAACAGAGGGTTGATAGTGTTGGGTTTGTATAGTTTTTCAGGTTTAATGAAAATTCTTACCACTTGTAATGAAAGACAAAAACTACACTTATGCTTATGAGAAAAGTGCTTAGCTTTGCAGAATTACAAGATTAATTTGGTTTGTGCAAAAGAATGATAGTTGTATATTTCAATGCTACTCCTGAAAGATATGGCACAGATGTTTTGCATGGGTATTTGAGAATGTATGAAGAAAAACTGTAGCTTGTCACTGCAAGATATTAATTCTTTTTAACTTTTCTTTAGTATTCCAGTGAGTTGGAAACAAACTGAAGATAAATTGTTTGAATGTGGAAACTTAATTTGCTTTTAGTAATAATAATTTGTCATTGGTAAAAAAAGTTAAAAAAACAAACCAGAATCAACATAGTCACTGGAACTTGTGACAAAGTAATTTTGAAGAAATGTCATTGATAATTTTGGTTTAAACTTACCGATTAGCAGTTGTTCTTTATCTATCTTGAACTCCTTGCTTGCTGTAGCAGAAAGTTTTTGATAACTCATCTAAGAATCATGCCAATTGTACAAGTTATGTAAGCTTTTTGTTTTAACATCTATAACATCAAAGAAAAATGATAGCCAGAATGTGTATAAGAATAAAGTAGGCATCAAATGGATATCATGTTATATTTAAGAGTGACTTTCAATCTTAAATGTTTTGGGACTAAACCAATTACTTACTAAGTTTTTCATCAGTGACAAACTTCCTAGTGAACATATGAAACTTGCAGGATCACTTTCCATGTATAAACTTTGTGGTTCAGGATGGCTCAAAAAACATTAATCATATTTATATTTTAAGTGTCATTAAATCATGTTACAAAGAGGGCTCTGGAGAAAAGGATAAAATTTGTTACTGTAATTGTAAACAGAATTTACAATAAAAGTGCCATAAATTGGCAATTATTCTTTGATAAAACATAGTAAACCTATATTGGTCTCAATAATAATGCGATTTTCATGAGTGGTTGAGGTTTGAAAATTGTTTGTTTTGACCAGGAAAATGAGGTAGAAAAGCTGTAAAAAAACTATTTTTCTGTCCAATGTATTATCTATAACGAAAATCTGTATTTTAATCTTACAGCTATTCTTTCTTAAACATAAACTGGGAAGTCTGCAAGTTGCTAACCATACCAAACAAGTAGTCATCTTATTCTAAACAAAAGATATTAGAGAAATGAAATGTCTAAAACTAACTAGTGTAATTTCATCAGATATCAATGAAGACGTAATCAGAATTGCATGAATATTCTCCTTCTATTTTATTTTAACAAAAGTAGAATTGGAACTGAAATGTGAACCTTACTTTAGATGTACGATGGAGAGACCCTGACCTTCATGAAGTAATTGATTTTCTTGGTCATCCTAATAACGTTGTGCGTGTGAACGCAGCAGCTTATCTTCAGCATCTGTGTTACATGGATGACAACATGAAACAGAAGACAAGGTAAATAAATGTGCTTAAAAATGTGCAATTCCAACTTTTAATCTATCTTCTGATCTACCACATCAGTTACAAAATATTAAGTCAGCCTTGTATTTGTTAAATGAAAGGAAAAATAAAACTGTGCTGTTAATCTAACTTTGCGGATGTTAATCAATTATGATTTTAAAACATTTTATTTAAAAATATGCATGTATTATTTTTTGACTTATTTCAATAATTCATAGTTGATTATAGACTTTTTTCCATCTGTGAATAAGTAAGTCATGTTTTACTATTCATAAACTTTATATCCCAATAGTAATTTTCAACAGCTGAGTTTTTTTTTTGTATAATGTAAAACTTGTACATGAAAATTCACCTTTAGAAAAACATTACAAACTTTACAAATGTTCTATGTGTGTTTGATAAAAATTTTATTTCGTATTGTGAGTCTTGAGGATTATCAAGTATCACTCCCCAGTGGCACAACACTAGAAACTAAGCTTTAATACCTGTGGTGGGCAGCACACAAAGTCCTTTGTGTATATTTGTGTTAAAATATAAAGAAACAAATGTACATTTCACGAAGACTGGTATCTTACATAATTGTATATTATTAACTAATACAGTTTTAATCAGAATTATATTGTTAGAATGGATGTTTAAAGTAGTATAAATGTTTTTCCTTTGGTTTTGATTGGTTCAAAGTAAGGAAGTCCCGAGTAATGACAGTTTGTGGTTGTCAAAATGGTAATCTGTGTATCTGTGTTTTTATTTCAAAGGAATGGCATCCTTTAAAAAATGTTTCAAAAGTTTTGCCAAGTGGTTAGTTTTGAAGTGTTCGTAAATAATCTATTCATTACTGTAGAATGTGTGTAGGTTGAGTCGCATTTTAACCACTGGTTAAGACTTCTGTTTCATAAGAATTAATAATTATTTTAGTAAACTAATCTATGCAGGATGACCCATCTGTATTAGGAAAATTTCCTACTGTTAAACTCCTACCTCTCATGTTACTATGAACTTGTTTTTATTAATATGGCCAGAATGTTTACCTGTGGAGATGAGTTTTTGTACACTTGTGGTTTTAGTAATTATTCACTGTACTGAATTGCATTCTTATGTGGAGCTTTTGACCATCATAAGTTATTAGTCTAATTGGTTTGATTCTTATGAAGTTAAAAATCTTTTAAAGGGCTTTAGGAGGAATCCCGCCATTGATAGAGTTACTGAATCAAGAAATCCCTGAAATCCAAAGGAATGCTTGTGGGGCTCTCAGAAATCTTTCGTATGGAAGACAAAATGACGAAAATAAGGTGAGGTTGTGATTCTAGTTTTTTATAATACAAGAATAAATTGAGAAGCTATATTTTATATTGTTTTTATGTTAAGAATTTGAAAATCAATTTTAAAATTTCTGGAAAAGTGGGTTTAGATTTTTTTAAAGTAATGTTATAATAGTTTGTTGTTTTATGGGTTCTTTTTAATTGGTCAGTAAAAATAAAAACTCCAGTCTATTTAAGAAGAAGAAATGTGTTTTACTTCTTCTAGAGGCTATACAGCTCAAGAGATATATACCAAACTCGCATATGAAAAGAAGTAATCGCTTAGTTAAATTTTATCTTATTAATGGAATCACTAACTCCCTAACTCTCTGGTATTGTTTCATATTATTACAAGTCCAGAAAATGCAAAATTTTATTTGGTTACAAGGAAGATTATAGGCAAAACTACCCATATCAAACAAAACAAAATGTCAAAATACAATTTTATGACATAATTTACTATAAACAGCTTTGTTTAGTGTTTATATTGTTGTAAGTTGTATTTTTAGAGGGCTTATGAGGTTAAGATTTACTAAATTCATCTAAGATCTAGAGAGTACATTAGTTATAAATACCAGTAAACAATTCATTCATTGATTCTGAGTTCAATGAACTATTCATTTGACTAATGAACAAAAAATCAGTGAAGTTAATGAGTTAAGACAGATATTTGGTGTTAATTGCTTTAAGGTTAGCAAAGACTTTGTTAAAAGTGAAAACATTATTTGTAAACTTGGCCTACAACTGTATATAAGTGAAAATAGCCTGCAGCAAATATTAAAGGAGAATTAAACTAATTTCTTGCTGTTATATGAGCTGAACTTTACATTATTTTCATCAAGTTATCTAAAAGAGCCCACCAAATAGTAAAAGTGATACAATGTTATAACAGTATAAAAGACATGATGCATACTTCCTGATTGAAAGTCACATGCTTGTGTTGTTACACAAGTGTGTAATCATGTTGTTTTATTAACAGAATCTACATATAAATCTATTTCAAATGAAAACCAGGGGAACATTCAAGAAAGTAAAATTATACATGACAAATATGTCTGAGAAGAATAATATGGTAGAAATGAGGTGAAAAGCCTCCAAATTGTTTTTTTTATTTTTACTTGCATAGAATATTCATATTTTATCTCTTATAAATTAAAATATTAACCAGTCTAATAAGTTTCCTTTGCTAAAAATACCACTGAAATCTTTGGAGATAACTCATTAAGAAAATCAAAATATGGTTGTGGTAAACCTTTTACAGATTTTTAACAACATTGTGTTTCATGCTGTATGCAATGTGAGGGGGAAAAAAACTGTATTGTAGATGGTGTGATTGCAAACAGATTCATTCTTTTATGAGAGAATCATTAAAGAAATCAAAGCTGTTTTTCTTTCTTTCTTTTTTTTAAATAGAGGGCTATACGTAATGCAGGAGGAATCCCTGCATTAGTAAGACTTCTTAGAAAAACACCTGATAATGAAATCAGAGAACTTGTAACAGGAATTTTGTGGAACCTGTCATCGTGTGAGGTAAGTTCACCAGTACTTATACCTTTTATATTTTCTCCTTGAAATTTAAATCAATAGTTTTATTAATAATATAATAAAAACAACTTAATTTTTTTTGTCTCGTATCAATTTTTTTTTACAAGAGAAGCTGAATTAGTTTTCAAGAATTTTTGAACAAATAATTGAAACTCAAATTATGATCTTAAAAAAAGTAAATGATTGATTGTTATTAGAAATACCTAAATCTCAATGTTTTATTTGCTGAAAGTGCAAACAAGTGGTTTATATTTCCAGTAACTATATAGGACTATATACATAATATGTCATTTAGTTGGCTTTATCTTGCATACTGTCTTTTGTACTATGTTCTAAGTAAGAATATGATGAACAATTCTTATATTTTTGTTGTATCTTTAGTTGAAGAGGATGACGTTTCAAGCCAGCATTCTTCATGAGATCATGCAGATTTTGATATTTTGTTACCTATGTGGTTTTAATTATTTCTTATCAGACTATGTTCTGCCACAAACAACTCAAAGTATGAATGAATAGATGGATCTGAAATGATGTTTGAATGGTGTCCTCTTTTTTTCAGAATTTGTTTAGGAAAAATGATCAGTGATGGCACTTAATTTCATATAAAGAACATTGCCTTGCCCTCCAACTTGTCATAGTTTGAATCATACAAATAACTTTGTACACACCTGATGTTTGTTACACAACAACTTTGTACATATTATCAAAAACTGGCCACACTTAGTAAATTTTGAATTGCAGTCAGTATGAGGTTGGTCCAATGGATCAAGCCCATGTGTATTTGGTTAATGTAGTACCTGGATCTTTTGAATTGCACATAGTAATGAGTTGTTAAAGATTATTACAATATAGTATGTTATATCTATGACATCAAGCATCAAGCTATGGATTTATATTATTTATGATATATGATGCATTTAATTAGCTATGGTGTCTGTCATCAATCTCTTTTTGTATAGGATTTGAAACGTCCAATTATAGATGATGCATTAGGTGTCCTGTTGAGCCATGTGATCTTTCCTCATGTTGGGTGGGATCGTAACAGAGATAACTCGGAATCTGTACGGCCTCAAGAAGTGTATTGGTCAACTGTGTTTCGCAATGCTAGTGGTATTTTGAGGTAAGTGACTCAACAGTAATAAAGGAGTGAGGTAAAATTCATAATTAATGATGCCCATGTATCAAGGAAAGTGAAAAATTAATGAATTTTATATTTTACAAAAACCATACGAGAATTTAATTTTGCATAAAAAGAAAAGAAAAATCTGGTAAAAGTGAAGGAATTTTGAGTAACTCAGTTATCCTTCTAGGACACAGATGGTGATAAAAGTCAGTAGTGCTAAAATATCACATACAGGTTAATTCTGCATAAACATTGTTTAACTTACATCACTCTTTTTGTCTACTGTTAATCTTCATAGAGTTTGAAAGCATTATACAAACATTACCTAGCTTCCTGCCTAAACAAGGCTTTGTCTTGTGTTCCTAAGACTAGGTCATGGAGGATATCATTACTGGACTAAAAGTGCTTAAATTAATGTTTATGCTGCTTCCATTAAGTAAGTTATTTTTATTTTACAAATTTTAGTGTATAAATAAACCAGTTTCCAGGTCTGTATTCATTAGAAAGAACATGTAATTACCTGGATATATTACATCATTTGAAGTATTTGTGAAGGATTGGTTTGAAATGCATCAAAATGCATTTAATGATACAATAAATCTGCAGTTTTGAGGAGTTTTTATTTCATATCTTTACTTATATTTATTCAATTAATTATCAAAAATAGCTAAAATAATTACATAAATTGGTTTGTAGTTAATTTTCTTTGTTAATTTATAGTTTACTATATCATGAATTAAAACCTTGCCTATAACATGTGAGATGGTGTATATTGTAGTTTTGATAGGGCTCGTATCTTTAAAATACAAGTAGAATGGTTAACTTCTACTAGTTTTCACCATCCATATTGCAATAAAAATAATTTACATTCTTTTAATACTAAATCTGCTTGGTAGTAATTTTTTATTTAATGTAATAGTGTGTGTTTTCTTATAGCAAAGCCATGTTGGGCTATCTGCTGAGCCCACTGAGGGTATTTAATGTAATAAACATAGTTAACATTTTGCTTAGTAGCAACTTTTAGTCTATAGAAATTAACAACATGATGAAAGAACACAATTAAAACTTCAATACTTGAGTCCGTTAAATTCTGTAAAAACTATTACACGATATCACTATCAGTGATGAATGTCTTTTTGTCCAGTAACATTAGTGTCTGTGTCAGTTACTGTATCTTATACCAGCATAATAACTGTATAAGAATAAGACAAGTGAATGTTCTATTAACATTCTACATTCTGATTCTACATATGAAGTTTCTTATAGTTAGTCTTTACAACTTTGGTATTTCTAAGCTTGTATAATCTGGTGATCTTAAACAAGCAAAAAACGTAAACCTAAACATGATTTACCCATAACACTTTTCATATCCTTTTTTATTATGCAATTCCTTTAGGTATTGTAAATATGAGTACTGTAGTGTAGTGCATAGCTAGAAAATGAAAATTTTGTACATTTTTGTGCAAATTCATCAGGAAATGTTGACTTAATAAACAATTGACATATAAAAAGTTTTCTTGTTAAAGAATATTCCATTTTTCAACAGCCAGTATCCATGTGTTCCTTCCGTGTACTAAAAGTCAAACATAGTTGTCGCACTTGGTAAAATTTTTAGTGTTGTTTATAATGTAATAACATTTATACAATTTAAATTAAGATTAAAAATTGATAGATATGCACTATTAAAAGAAATGAATGAACTGCCTTTGTTGTGTATATTCTAAAAAAAAAAAGTACCAATAATGATGTGATGGACCCTACTGAAACTTTGCAACATAAAATGTAAGCAGACCATAACACCATATAATCTGTTTTGTCTTTTTATTAAAAATTGCAACAATATAATTTTGCACTTTCATATCTTATCAAACTTCATGATATATACTGAGAAAGAAGTCTTGGAATTTCACTCTTCTTAAGATGCAATAACCATAGTTCCACTTAAATTAAACAGTTAAAAAAAAAAAAAAAGAGCAAGGGAAAAATTTGTGAATACACTTTAAATTTTCATCTTTATGAACAAGTAAATGTGACTCTCTTACATTTTGCATAAAATTTTTGATAGAAATGTGAGTTCTGCTGGAGAATATGCAAGGAAAAAACTTCGAGAGTGTGAAGGGCTCGTAGACTCTTTATTGCATCTCGTCAAAGCAGCAATTGGAAAGAATGACATGGATAACAAAAGTGTTGAAAACTGTGTTTGCATATTTCGAAACTTGTCTTATCGCTGCCAGGAAGTAGAAGACCCTGACTATGACAAACACGTGTTTCAACCATCTCAGCCCAAAGGTAGTCCAATGAAAGGTAGGCTTGTTTTTCATGCTCATTTTTAATATTATTTTAAATTAAAAACTTTTGAATTTGCACATGTATGATTTTACTTTAATTTTATGTTTGTTATGATTATGTGATCTTTCTTAAGTCCAGAGAGAATACATTGGCTCTAAACAGTATTTACAACATTACCTTTGACAGGATTAGGTAGGCTTGTCTGTGCGTATTGTGACTTTTTACAACTCTATAGGGTAGATGCATGGATTAAATGAGAAAATGCATCTTTACGTGGGATG
Source organism: Tachypleus tridentatus (assembly GCF_004210375.1). Taxonomy (NCBI): domain Eukaryota; kingdom Metazoa; phylum Arthropoda; class Merostomata; order Xiphosura; family Limulidae; genus Tachypleus; species Tachypleus tridentatus. The sequence continues at coordinate 30,217,733 of NC_134828.1, read as the reverse complement.
ATGTAATCTTTCTGATAGCTTATCCTCAAATGAATGTGATTTTAATTCAGTGTTTCTATTTCTGTCGTATTTTTATATTTTCTGTATTTTATTTTGTAGTTGTCAAGACATAAAACGTTTATACATGTTTATGAGACAAATATGTCTTGTCCATTGCTGTAGATGGTCATTTGGTTCACTTGTCTGCCTTTTCCTTTATTTAGATGCTTTTCTCAGTTACCTAACTATCCCCAAATGCATTAATTTTACTTCTAGAAACTTTAATTTAAAGTTGTTCGCTGTAGGATTTTATTTATTCGTAAAAAACATTACATATTTCTCATAGATTTGACTGATAACATTTAAATGTATGCAGGACTCATTCAGCTTTGAGAAAGCTTGTCAAAGTGAAATGAATTCTCATGTTTCTGAGTTGTGTTCAGAGGTTTCATAGTGTGGCAAGTGGATGTTGAACATTCATACTTGAATACAGTCAGCTTTGGGAGAATTTGTACTTGTATTTGAATAATTTGGTAGGGAAAATTTAAGTATTCGTATTCAAATACAATGGTATAGTGTTTGCATTCCCTCAGTGATTTAGTAAATACTTAATATTGTAAGAGTAAATGTCAACTTTTGTACTTATCAAATTTCTAAACTGTTGTTATTACATCCACAGCATGTTAAATCAGGTGAATTTTCTCCATTCACCTTAAGTTATTCTATTACATAGTCTGTGATCCAATCATGCTACTTTAGAGAATTTGAGGTGGCTACTAAACTTCCTTCAGGCCCTCCTAGTGGCATAATGGTATGTATGTCTGCAGATTTGCAATACTAGAAACTGGATTTCAGTGCTCATGGTGGGCATAATACAGATAACCCATTATGTAGCTGTATGCTTAATTGCAAACAAACTGCACTGTTACCTTTAGTTATGTTGTGCCATGTGTTTATGGGTCGGTAACTGAGACTGACAGAATGCAGTCAAGATATAATTTCATTCTTGTCTCTACAGTGAAGACATCTACACATGCCTGGCTTACTTGGTATGAGCCACAAAGTGTCTTCTCCTAGGCTGTGGCATTGGATCCCAGATCCAAATTCGACAGATGTTTCACTAGAACTATGGTCTACAAATCCAATCAAATATTCCTGCAACAAAAATTGTTGGAAGATCCATGGAAAAACTTTCCTACCGTTCTTTACTAGCCAAGTGCGACCCGAGTTTTCTACCATTCTCTGCACCCGTTGAGTAGTTGTTTTTTTTAATGATTAGTGGCAGCATCATTACTTCCTTATTGAAAAAACATTTTAGAGTAATGTTCATAAAAAAACAATGGACAGTTATCTTTCTAAATCTACTTTAAAAACAAATTTTGTCTTCTCAACTTTGCTATTGCATTTTGTAAAATGAAAGTATAGAAGTGTTTTCATTTGTTCAAATTTTCTTTCAGTTTCTAAAATTTGTTTTAATAAAATAAAAATAACGAAATCTTATCTGCTATTTTATCATTTATTACATATTACCTGACAAAACTATTCAAAGATATATTCCTGTATATCCATATTTGTTTGATTACTGATCTCTAGTACTGACTGATGGCAAGACCATAACACAGTTTCATTTTTATTAGTTGTTCTTGGTTTTTGATTTGCTATGTATGTTCTGAAGATTTAAGTAAGATTTATTGATATCAAATTATCATTTTTGTTGCTGGAGCTGAAAGTTATTTGTCGACAAAATGAAACTCAATTTGCTACAACAAAAGAACATACCAAAAATAGTAAGTTGTTCTTAAAATGAACAGTTTTCTATCATATAACGTAATATTTATTGACCACATTTCCATTATCAACAGCATTTATAAGGTTTGTTTCATGTATCTCTCTATATTAATGTGTTTAGGTTAAAATTTTCCAAACATGATTATTTGTTAATTACTTAAAATTCTTTAGTTTTTTAGAGTGAAAAGATTATAGTTTAAAAAAAAAGAAATGCAAGTTGTTGCATCTGTTTAGTTTGAAGCTGAAACTGAGGAAAGTAGTATTTAATCAGCAGTCACTATTTGTTATTTTACATAAAAATGTACTTAAACTAAAACTCATGGTTTCAAATAAGGTTTGATACATTTAGGAAGTTTAAAACAAGTCTGATCTTTTGTTTGGTCAGACATGGTTTTATATCAGAGTTTAGATAATTTGCTATTTGTTTTAACTTAAAGAAGAACACAACTAGTTGCAATGAAATTATTTTTTATGTTACCTTTCAAATGTTAGTTAAATTACCACATGAAGAAAACTTGTACATCAGTCACTGTGGAGGAGTCTCAAATTTAATTTGTGACAATAAGATTCAGAATTTATTCTTTAAAAGTTTTTTATACAAACCTGGTATTTTTTATTCTTAGTTCAAGACTGTAGTCCTAATTAATTTTTAAAATATGACCACACAAATTTTCACTTAAACAAGTTTTAAGTTAATAACTAGCAAACTGTATTTGTTTTCAGCAACTGCATAAATTATATTTAATCTCAAACAACAACTAAATTTCCCTTTTCTTGTGATAACATTATCAAATTCTCTGTCTTATTAATAGATAACCTTTTGTGTGTAATACAACATTCTCAAACCCTCATAATCTTGTCTTCCAGGGTGAATATTTTCTCTTACTTCAGTGCACTTCAAATAAAAAATAATGTTTTGACTTAGAGGATGAAATATCAAGCAAATGGTAATGATAATTGTTTCAGCAGCTGTAATGTAAATTGTATAGGAAAGATTTTTAACATATAATCAAAACAACTGGAGTATGTATTATAGGTGTGTCAAGAAGTAAAGTATTATTTCTTTTTATCTTTGTTTTCCAAAAATGTACATTGAAATTTTCCTAAGTGATCATGTCAGTAGTTCATTTATGAGAGACAAAGGCAGAATTTGAACCTTTTTGTTAGAACCTTCTATACCCAATGTGTACAGAGGATTGTATATAGGTAAGATGTCCATTAAGTGTATAAATGATATAAATGGCTTTTCTTGTGAATTTTATGTCATCTGTTTTTATCTCCTCATAAAAATCACAAGGCTCCTCCCAGTGTATGACAGTTTTATTAAGTGCTATGCTAATCATATGTACATTTGCAGTATACACACAAGCACAAACATAGGAAAACGTATGTCCAGTTGTTTTCAGATGGTTAGCAGGTGTATATATGGTGTACATTACACCAATGTATACCATGTGGCATCTTCAGTCACTCAGTCATAAAGGTACTGACTGTAGCACTTGCTTTTAAAACGTTCTCAATGTGCAGGATGTGGTTGGTTGTTCTCACTATACGACAAAGACATGCAGGTGTAATTATCTATACAAAATGTAGTGGATGTTACAGGAGATAATGAAATAAAAAAACAAAATCTTCATAACGTTTATCTTTTAATTTGTGAAATGTTATTTTGTTAAATCTTTAACTGTGGACTAGGTAACTTTGAATCAGTGATATGTGGTATCAAATGTTGCTCAAAATAATTTGGACAATTCACATAATATTTTCTATTACCTTGTCAGAACAATTTCTGAGAAGTGTTTAATAATTTTATACCAACATCTCATGGTTAAATTATCTTATTTCCACTTTATTTTTATATTTTTAGTTGGTGACAACCTTGGATGTTTTGGTGCTAGTAAGAAGAAGAAAGAAGCTCAAAACCTAGAAAAACAAAAGAAGGAATTAATGGCTACAAACATGCCAAGACCCACTTCTCAGCCTGCACGAGGAATGGAGCTGCTTTGGCAACCAGAAATAGTTCATTCCTACCTGTCCTTGCTGTCTGAATGTTCAAATCCTGAAACTTTAGAAGCAGCAGCTGGAAGTATCCAGAACTTAGCAGCTTGTTATTGGCAGGTATGGTTCTTGGTATCCATGTCTATTCAGAAACCGAACATTCTAATAATCTGTTTCTTTCAAATGTTTTATCTAAGTAGCGAGTTTGCTCTAATCAGAAGTTAATATTGCTTCATAAAAGAAGAGAACTTGCGTACGTCCTTGAGTATGCAAGTGTGATTATGAAATTTCGTAATGAATACAGTAAGTATCTGCTACTGTTCAAGAAACATTTTTGTGTCTTTATAATATTGTTTTTACATGAATAGTTAGTTTGTTAGTAGTTGGCACTAGTGAGGGGCGTCTCACACTCACACACACTCTCTCTCTCTCTCTTTGATGTATCTGTACATTTATCAAAAGAGATACAAAATATTTAAATGAATGGTATAATAAATTTCAACAAGAGAGGAGTAGAAATAACATTCCCCAGCAAACTTCCTTGTATAAGTTTTTTTTTTTGTACTTGTGAAAGTGGATAATGTTTTAAATTCAAAATAAGAGCAATTATTGAAATGTAAACCCATATAAGGGTCAGAGACTAACCATTGTTTGTTAGATGAACAAATGTTTACTTCAACTACAGGATTCGAAATTAGCTTGAGTGTGAAACTAGAATTATACTTGTTTATCTTCTACTAACAACTAAAATCTTCTTATAAAATAAAAAAATTGTGATGACTTTACCTGTTTTCTTTTTATATTCTCAACACACAGCCAAGCATAGACATTAGAGCAGCTGTGAGGAAGGAAAAAGGGTTACCAATTCTAGTGGAGCTCTTACGAATGGAAGTTGATAGGGTTGTATGTGCAGTTGCTACTGCTTTACGAAACCTTGCTATGGACCAAAGGAACAAAGAACTTATAGGTAAGATTCTTACAATAATTTTTTTTTTTTTAAATATTTGGCTACATCTTTTTACTTCGGTTGAGTTTTGATCAGAAATTATCAGTAATTAGAAAGCAAAAAACTATTTACTCTGAAATATAAAAACTCTTAAGGAAGGTTCAATAGTTACATAAATATACAAACTGTTTTATTTGTTTCAACAGAATACGTTTTTTGTGTCCTTACAAAGGTAACTATAATTAACTTTATCATATAGGATATTCTGCTTAAACTTCGGTAGATTGTTTATTTAAAACTTCTTTGCTATATGCTATCTTTGGCTAAGTGTAATAATTTGGAATATTGTATAAAGAAACAAGTTGCTATTTTCTATATTATATCCTGGTTGATGAGAAAAGAACTGGAAAGGGTTTTGATTTTTATCAATCTTATGAAAAATAACCTTTTATTTATTTTTTTAACATTTTAACAATGCAATCAACTAGTGTCCAATAAAACAACAAGAAAAAAGACCAATTAACTCAAAATATCACAATATCTTTTTAGGGAAATATGCTATGCGAGATTTGGTTCAGAAACTTCCAAATAGTGGCTCTGCCCATGATGTTGGAACATCAAATGAAACCATTGCTGCTGTGCTTGCAACACTCAATGAAGTAATTGTTAAAAACAGTGATTTTGCTCGGTCACTGTTGGAAGCAGGAGGGGTGGAGAGATTAACTTACATAGCAAAACAACGAGGGAAATTTTCCCCTCGGGTAGTCAAGTTTACTGCTCAAGTACGTGTATGCATTTCTTGTTAAAATAATAGTTCTGCTCTAATATACTACTAAAATATGTTCTGTTGTGTTTTTTTTATTTAATTTGTGATTACACTGTCTTAAAATTAATCTGATTGGTGTTCAGAATTTTAATTTTTCCTGATTTTGATTTTGTGAGAAAAGAAAACCACCTTAACACACTTTTTATAGTAAGGGCAAACAGTAATCTTCCAAGTTATAAATTCCATCCATAGTTGAATCTTTAATGATGCACTATTAACAGTATAAAATATTCTGAATAAACGTTTTTTATGAGTTGTTTTTTCTCTAAAAGTTAGAATGTGTAATATTTGTGTGTACATATTTTTTTTGTCTGAGATTTTCATTAGCTATAAAATAATTTTTACAAGTAATCCATTTTCCACTCCACTTTCAATTTGTAATTTATTCCAATACCCTTTTATGTATGTAAAACAACTTTTTCATTTTACAAATTGAATTTTTCTGTTGTTGACATTTTTATTTATCAAATTTAAATTATACTAATGTTTTTTTTCCTATCTGCTATTAATCTATCAGAATTAGTGTCACTTTTTTATACTTATGTGATCTTATGATGATTAATTTGATTATATTTTTTAGTTGCTTTACAACATGTGGCAACATCAAGAGCTGCGAGAAGTGTACAGAAGATCAGGTTGGAAAGAAACTCATTTTATTACACGCACTATGGTTGCTCGTAGTTCTGCCTCTCCTACTGGAAGTGTTAATAGCACCCTTAGTCGACCAATTAGCACACAAGGTGGAACCAAATATGAAGATAGGACACTTCCACGTGGAGGACAAGGTAAACAAGAAATGTTTGGTTTTATAGTGCATTTGGATGTACTGCAAAAACGTAAAGGGTTGTTATATTAAAGAAAGTCACTTCATTTTTTTTTAAGTTGGATATTGTAAAATATACAACCATTAGTTTAAAAATAGTGTAAAAACAATAAACAATTATGTATATAATATTTTAGGCTTAATGGTTAGGGCATCTTATTATCTACTGATTATAGGATCGAAATCCATTACTCAGTATGCCCACTCTTTTCAGTTGTAAAGGACATTATGATGTGATAGTCAATACCTCTATTTGCTGGTAAAACGTAACCTAATAAGTGGTGGTGAATGGTATTGACTGACTGTTCTTACCATCACTTTCAAATTGAGAACAGTTAGTGGCAACTTAGTGCAGAGAGCCCTCTAGTAGCTTTGCATGAAATTCTACAAACAATAATACTTTAACTAAGGACTGGAGTGTTGAAACCACTTATCTATAAGTTATTAATAGATCAATGGTTAGAACAAATAACTGAGCACAAACTTTGTTGACAAGAGCTGCTATGAAATAGAAGAAAGTTTCAATCGTAATCATACTTTTTAACTATAACTTTGATTTAATATGAAACATTTAAGTATCAAATTTATACAATAACCTTCCATTATGTGTTTCTGTTTATTTTTTACCTAATTTATCAGCATCATACATATTAGAATTGAAATTTGGATGTGCTCTGAGCTCATGCATTAAATGTTAAAATAATTTAAATATTTATTTTTACAAAAAAAATACTTTTATTGTGAAGTATCAGGTGCAAGATTGAAATGTATATATATTATTTTTTTATTTTCTACAATTTATAGTTAAAAATAATTACTACAGTAAAACTGGAATTAGGCCAAATCATTATATTGGTATAAAGACATATTTTGCATTTAGAATCTATTGGTAATGAGCAGTAATTAAATAAAGTAAGATTTTTAAGAATTCAAATTATGAAATTAGAAGACAGAATTCTTCAGGAACAGATGTTAGTGCTTTGATATTATAGGTTATTAACAATGACTTTGAAAGATTTTCATTAAATTGTTAATTTTTGGTTGATATGAAACTCTGTTTTATTGGTAACTAAGACTGAAGAAAGAAAATCCATGTTCTTTGTGAGGTTTTTCTTTATTGACCTAAATTTGTGTAATTTTGTACGAGTAGAGTTAAAGCATAATGTAAAAATTTGTTTTTTATCTTTTTCAGTGGGTGTGTACAATCAGGTGAGTAAAATGTTTGTACCTTGTTACAAAATTATATTATAACCTATTTACACTGTCAGAATCTTTATTAATTACTGTTCACTCATTTTATTAATGTCAGTAAAAAGCATCCTTATCAGTTGACTATTTAAACTATTGCCAGCTAAAAATGAAAATTTTCTGGTGCCATATAATTTACAAATCATGGGTAAAATAAGAAACTATGCTAAAGTGGAACCATCAGTTAAAGTTAATGAGCATGTATGTATGTAGTTTAGTGTAAAATATTAAAGTTAAACTTGTGTGTGTGTGTGTGTGTACATAAGAATACTTTGTGTGTTTTATTTAGGCCGAAGAATATCCAATGAATGACCTAGCCCATCCTGTCGAACTTCCGCACCATCGGCCCCCTGTTGGAGGAGTGCCTATTTATCCACCTGCTCCAGTGAGTTCCTGACTCATTCATATGTACATGTTTACTAAACTGCTTGAAGTCTCTTACTCTTACACATTGAGATGCTATAACCTTAAATAGATTATTTTCATTGTTTAAACTGTATAATTAAAGGTGTGTGTGTGTGTGTGGAATAAACCAAGTGTATGGTGAAACCTCAGTTATACGCTAACCAGTCTAGGCTTACTTCACTTGCAGTAAAATTGTAAATGATAAAGATGATTAAGGATATTATAACTGTAGTTACTAAGATATTCACTAAACTAAGTACATCTGCTTTAAAATTATCAAGCAGTTTTGTAGTATTTTAGATATGCCTAGAGGTGCAGTAATTCTCAGTATATCATAAATGTAAATTATAAAAATTGTTGTCTAATTAGGACCATATTTTAATTTAAAGAAAATAATAGGATACAAAATGACCTAACCATTAGAGAAAACGTAAATAAGTAATTAAAAGGAATCTCATATCAATGTCTGTTTAGTTTTGTAAAATATTAAACTAGATTTATACTGATAATAAAAGCAACTAGATTTCAAGTGTTTCCTCTCTTAATCTATCATTATTATGCCTTTCTCACCTCACTCTTAACTTAGTACTATGCACTGTTCTCATATCTAACATATTTTTTGTCTTAGCCTCCACCTCATGGCTTCTAGTCTTGCTCCCAAGTCACTTTTAAAATACTCATTTTGGTGGGTGGTTTTTCCTCTTCATGTTTTGTCTGTTTGTTGCATGACTTGTAATAACAAATAACTATCAATAGGAAAGGGTTACCCCAGCCTGTAATAGTTTCTCAAGAATTCATTAGCAGTACACCAGTCTCAATTATTTACTTGTCTTGTGATTTATTTCATTACTTCATTTCTAGTTTATATTATTTTTATGAGAGGTCAAACATATGTTTTTGTTCCCATAATTTTAAGGATCATCTTTAAACATTTTTGAACTGTATTTCTTTTTAAATATTATGGTTGTCAGTTATAATTTCTCCAAAACATTTATTAATAGCATATTTTCTATAAATTAAATAGTGAGCAAGAAAGTGGCTTTATTATTTAATAAAAAATATATATATGTATATTGTAGAAAAAATATTCATAACTTGTACAGGTGTTTTAATATATAAAAAATAATATATTAAATCATTCAGTAAAACAACTAAAAACTGTAGTTTTTAGATTAACAGTAAGTAAATATTGGTGATAAATATTAAGCCTAATAATTCTACTTCTATGCCAGCTTTTAGCATTTAATACTGTAACTGAAGAAGTAATGCTAACAGAGGTATTTTTAATGCTACAATACTCTTTTCTCTCTCTCTATCTACACTAAATTTATTTTAAATTATGGAGTTTCCAGCTAAATCTACATAAATCTATGTTAAAGGAATAATGTATTGAAAATGTTAATGGAATCCATTTACCAAACAACAATTAGATTAAGAATTTTCTCAATATAGAATTTGTCAAATAAATAGGTCTAACTCGCTCAAAATTCTTGACAACATTGTTATATTAGAATCAGTATAGGATAAATTAGGCCTGCTAATAAATGTTAACATACTTTTTGTTTTAGCATGCAGATGTGACAAAATCAAATTAGTTTTGTGACAAGAAACATTCAGTTTTGTTTTATTTTTTATATATACATATAGATTTGTATAAAAATAAATTAAGAAATTGGCTTAGTTTGAACTCAGAGTTATTATTTGAAAAACAGTCCTTAATATTTGATCATGTTTTGGTAAGTGTACATTATAATTATTGATATTCATGATATGTTTCTAAGATACACCTGAATGGAAACTTCTTTGTCTCATACAGTTTTTACACACATCCTACAACTTTTTTTAATTATTTCACTTTGGCAAAGACCATATAAGAAAAAAATGTTTATTTAAATTGTAGTGGCTTGTTCATCTGTAAATAAATCAGCATTAGTGAATGTTGTGTTCTTAAGTCAGTGTTTAGCTAATTATCAAGCAAATGAACCTGTAAAATGTTGGTTGCAACTAATGTGATTATTGAAACAAAAACAAACGTCTTCCTAAGAGAGTGCTGTGGTAATCTCTGTGACTGAGTTTTAAACTAATATTGAATTTTGGTCACATAGCTGATTTCTTAATTTTGTTTGTACTATTTGAATTAATTAAAAGAAGAAAAAAATAATTGATGATGTTTCACTTTTACCATTTGAAATATATTCTGAAAAATTTCATTTTCTACAATGTTTCAAACTTAGATGAGATCCCCTGTAGAGCCACTTTATGCCCAAGTTAATCGTGACAAGAAGAAGAACCGCCATCCTGACTCGTCTTCCCAGTCCATGTTACTTGACCACCAGGGGGCGCCAGCAGGAGACTCCTGGGTGTGACCATATGATTGTCAGTTTGATAACTGGTGTTATGTGGACTTCCTTTAATTTTTCTAAACTGTGGCAGCTACTCTAAATGTCATCTCTTCTTCCTAATGGGCCATTGCATAATTCTTCAGGGTATGTGGAGGTTAAACTGTTGGAGCTCTAATGCCCTGAATTGAAAATGAGAGAGAGAGAGAGAGAAAAAAGTATTTTTTGTTTTTGTTTTAATGTCAATAAGATGTGAAGAATACAGATTCACACAGCTTAATGTGTTTTTAATGTAGATATTAATTGCATCAGTTTCAGAAATTGACATATAATTTTGATTCTTGGAAAATATTAGCCAGATATAGTTTTTTTAAATTCTTCTTTTTAGAAACTGTGACATTTAATTTTCTTTTAAAAAATAACATTGCTTACAAAAGTTAAAAAATATAGAAAAGGCCCAGTAGCAGTTTAAAGAATGACAAGGTTAAACAGGTTAATTTATGGAATTTGGGATCTTTTTACCCATGAGTAGCTTGAAAAGTACACCAGTAGCTAAAGACTCGATGACAATGATGTTTTAATTAAATTCTTACTTAACCTGCAGCTATTTGGTTTTTGAACCAGAGGTGTTTGTTTCTATTAGGCTTTTACCAAAGATGTAGCCCCTCAAGGTTGAACACTGTATGATGTGGTCCATCAGTATGTTTTGTTTTTTTTTAAACCTGTGACGTAAAATAGCTTTTAAGAATTTGTCAACATATTGGTTAGAGGATGTTTTATAGTTTAAAAAGGTCTTTGTCACTGCATCATGTATTCCACTTGAGTTTAATTCTTAAGCCTAATGTACACTTGCAGACTAATGAGGGGAGAGAAGGGGGCTAATCTTGGGCAAATTGCTCAAGCCCTGTTTCTCTTTGTGTAGATCTTGTGTTTATTTTTTATCATCCAGTATGAGCCTTCACAAATTTATGAATTTCTTAATACAAGCATGCTATAAACTTTTAATATTTCATTTTGGAAAAGTATCTCAGATGATAAGTTTTGTCTGGGTAGCTTTGGAGTGTGCTTCTAGAAATGTTTGAGCCTAGTCATACAGCAAATAAAAACTAATTTAAACTGCTGTAAGATCAAATTGGAAATTGTTTGTAACAACACAATGCTACTGGTATTTTATGTCCATACGTTTTTATGTGTGTTCAAACAGATTAATCGAAACCTTGTAAAGCATGTGAAAATGTAAGTTTTTTCATAATCATTTCGAATTTATATTTTGGTAATTATATTAGATTGTTTTAAAGTCAAACATGCCAACACAATGGCCTAAACATCACCTTTTAGTTTTATTTTTAAGAGAAGTTTGTTAATATTTATAATTCATTACACATTCCAACATTTTTTTTGTAATGCATATTTTTTAAAACTCGTAATGGAAAATAGGATCTTTTGGAATAAGAATTGATGGGTAAAACATTTAACTTTTCTTGGCTAATTTGAGTCCTTTGTGAACTGTACTCAATTACTAATTCACAGGTGAGGTTTCCTATTCTCAGATTAGAATACTGATAGAAACATTAAAAAAAACAAAAACAAAATAAGATGAGGCTTACTGGTTAATTTGAGCTGTTTATGCAACAGATAATTTAAACTTGTGTACCCAAAGATTCAGGTGTAGTAAAATGAATTAAAGGTGTTTTGTTACTTCCATAAAAGTGTTTGGAAAGTTAAAACTACTGTATTGTACCAAGAAAAGTAATTTTTTGAAAGTGATGACTAACCGAACCTAAAACATTTGTCTGAATGAATAGAGTAAACAAAAAGTTAAGAAGGAGAGATGAGGAAACAAAGTATTGTATATTTGGAGTGTCTGTTTAGAAAAAAATAATATTTTACAGTGCTGTTACTTTTCACATTGGATGTATTGTTATTGGTTTTTGTGTAACTTTTTGTATTCACCATCACATATAAATGGCAGATTTTAGTGTATAATGTACCAATAAAAAATCCTTACTCAAAGCTTGTTGAGGATTCTAAAAGAAACACACCAAACTGAGAACAAGTAGAAATATACACAACTTTAATTTCTCTGTTTAAGTAATAAAGTAAATGTGACGACCAGCTCAATTTTCATTCAATCTGTTTAACAGATATTAATGTTTGAAAAACATACATTGTCAATAATTATATACAACACAAAGTACAAGTATCAGACCGCAGTGGCTCGAGTCTCTTCCCCCCCCCCAGATGTTTTGAATATAGAAAGGTATTCCCATATGAAATCCCGGAACAGCACTGTTTAATTAAGGTTGCTAGTTCATGGTAATTCGACAAAGGAATACGCTTGTAAAAGGTTTCAGTATCAAGCAACACAGACCTAATTTTCTAACTTTAAAACAAAAAACGACAGATAAACCAGAACAAACCAAATTCATCTAAATAAAATATTTCGGTGAGAGCGACATTAATGTTATTCAGCTAGAAAAGTATAGTACATGCTTCTCTTGGTGCGATACCTGACACAAACATAAACTATGCATTCAAATCTGACATGTACACAAGCAATTCAGTTTTGAAACCTCATGAAGTAAGGACCGAAAGAAGCCTTTAGGTTAAAGTATTTTACTAAAACTTTCAAAGCAGTATGCCTGTAATAGTTCTTGATACTAACTAGTGCAATGGTCATACCAAATTATTTATTGTAATTTACTGGAATAGACGCGTCTACTCATGAAAGCCTCTGTTTGTTTACATGAAAAATTCAAGTTACGTACCTCTTTGCCAGATTGAAAAGTATTAATTAAACATACTTTTGTTTCACCAGACACCCTTCTCTTAACACGAATGTGTAGTAAGTGTAATTATTAAGGAAGAAAACTTATCTTAGGGCAATTAAAAAAAGAAAATGTTTAGCGTCAAAAGTTTTGGAAAATAAAGGAAACGTCATCTTTTTAATGACATCTTTTAACTAGTTTTCACCCCTTTTTTCATGATTGTTGCTCGTTTTCAAAGGGTTTCATTTTTCATCGAAACGATACAGAATTTATGACAAAGAAAAAGGGCAAAGTAAATCAACCATGTTCATCTCTCCTTTTTCTTTTCTTTCTTTCTTTCCTTGTATAATAATCAAAAAAAGAGAAAAATTGTGGTGGGAGGATACAAAAAAGAAAGTGGACGGGTCACTTTTTTTTTTAATCTGACCGTACATAAAATTACTATATCATCACTCAATTATCTTTACGTACTGGGAGAGCTTATGAGGTTTATTTAAGCAACCTAAATATAAAGAGTATTTTCGAAATATAAATTTATGAGTGTGCATCATACGGTATTGTATCTCGTAACAGGTTTTGCATATAGCTGATTCCAAAGAGTTTCCCTTGGGTACGTTCCTGGCACCGAATTTTTTATGCAGATAAAATCGTGTAAAGATGAATAATCTTGGTCTTATGCTTCCACTTTAATACGGAATATACACACCCACGCATGTCTCGGGGGAGGGGTTAGGTCAAGAAATCGACCCCTATCTCATTTCATGGGAGCATATGAGAGGTATGAGACAATCGGTTCAAACATTCGTAAATTATTAACGGACACTGACAGACATATAGGTTTCCAACAAACTCGCCAGTACGCAAGTAGTGCTGTCGTTTGAGCTAATGGGGGGTGGCGGCAAAGTTGGTCCCTAATTTCCATAAAATTCACGAACTGTCGATGATGTAGCATTTTTCTGTGCTCGTGCATCAATTGTAATAACTACGTAAAAGCAAGGAGAAGGAGTAGGAATAGTAAAAAAAAAAAAAAAAAAAGGCATATAGAAACTTCAATTTTGTATTATTAGTGTAAGTAATATCCCCTAAACCATACATTTTATATTTCTCAAAAACAAGTTTTTGAGATTAACGAGATTCCCACTGTCCCTATCTACTATCTAGCGAAACCACAGCCAAGGGAACGGGCTTGGAGAAATCAGCGGATTTCTGTAAGGAGAACTGAGTTACGTTGTGTTGTATTTCATTACATCTACCAATTTACTTTTGTAGTTGTTAACACAGTCCACGTGAAAGTAGGAACGTAAGACCAAGAAAGTGTTCTATACAAAATTCCATCTTTGTATAAAGTTCTGTTGTTTAGAAAATTAAGCTATAATCTGAGATTATGTTCAGCGAGATAACCATTAGACGTTTTTTGAATTCCATACCGCTATACACACACGGTTAGCTAACTTAATCTGACGCTGTTGTTACCTCTAACAAACGTGACCACTTGCTTCAGAACTTTGAACTTAACGCCATCTTCTCATGCTATAAAGATAAATGGTGGCATGGAATAAAGTGTAACGAAAATGGAGTAAAAAATGTAACTGGTCAAATATTCATTCGCATGATTCCACACAGCGTAGGCACATTTAAGAACTTACCTTTGTTTTTTGTAATGTTTTGCTTCCTGTGAATTAGCGTTTTTGATAAATGCGTTCTGTACATTTCCAGGCTTGAGTACAGCTTCCATGTTGGTTCCACACTTTTAAAACTAAAGTATTGGACTTGACGCTAAGAGTTTTGAAGAATTCAATTTGTTGCTATCGTGTTTCCGCTTTTGCTATACACTGTTGTTAAGTGTCTCTAAAGGCACAGGAAATCTTGGCCGCTTCCTATACATATACAGACCACGTAAACTATGAACTTGTCGTTTTAGAATGCAGTCTGTTTGTTCAATCAGTTGTAGAAAACGTCAAGCTTCATAAACCGAAACGAATTTGTCAGAATTATTCGCACATGGTAAGGTAGGGGCTCGCGAAAATTCATTCAATTATGAACTTCCCCCTTCTTGCTCGATATGATTTCTTTTCAGTTGCATTTTGTTCTCGTGAGCTCTCCTTCCCCGCGTTAAAACATGTGACGAGCAAGCAGTGTACAACAATACCAAGACAAAGCAGCGACATAATGGTGCTGTCGGTTGATTATACGTGAATTAGTTCAATGCAGATATATATCATGATCGTTTCTGTATGGATTCACTTTGCTGTTGATGGCCGATGAAGATGGTTATTCACTCGTGTAATGTTTTCACTGTGCACAGTTGTCACGTGTTGCGTGGTTTTTGTTTACTATATGTACCGTGTTTACTCGCTTATAAGACGGGATTTTTCCTCGAGATTTCGGGCTCAAATTGGGAGGGCCCGTCTTATAGGCGAGGTCTACAGACATAGAAAATAAATTTAGTTCACTCAGTTTATCAGATCGTTCCTCAAATGCGGAATTTCGAATTCCATTGACGGCAGTGAGGATGATGAACTTTTCAGTGAGTTTATCGGCGGCAGAGATGACGTAGAGCAGGAGGAGAACACGGAGGAATGTGACCTCTACGATGATGGATTGTCCGAGGAGCAGTTTTATGAACTGTTTGGAGATAGCGACAACGAATAATTTGAAGGCTTTTGAATTTCATAACTTGCATACTGATTTGCTGTGTTCTATTAAAGTGCAGTTTACGTAAACTCTTTTAATACTTTGAAGAAATGTGGTTTAAAAGTTAGCATAAACGTACTTTGATACTGAAATATGTTGTGATAAGTTTTGTGCGTTAGATTGTTCTTTGTTATGTGTTTTAAATATGAATATTTATCATACAGTAAATAAAATAGTTGATGAAATTCCATTAAACGCTTGAACACCGAGTTTGGATTTATTCATTTATTTTCACTTGTCTATCTCTTCTATTTTTCTCCTTCTAATCTGAAATCGAAATATCGTATACGAAACCCAAAATTAGGTTTCTATTAATTTCCATTTTTTTCACTTTTCTCTCGTTACCTGCTTTCCTTCCTTCGTCTTATAAACGAGTCTAAACAGAATATCGACAATCTCTCAGGTGAAGTTGGGACCCGTCTTATAAGCGAATCGTCTTATAAACGAATAAAAACGGTACACATTGTATGCATTGTTCTGTGTAATCTAGGAAATACGTGTACAAACAGCAGAGAATAAATGTGAGTAATAAACACCATTGTCGTTTAATGTCACTAATGACACACGTGAAAATATGTACTAGATGTTTAAAGATGATTGAAATTCCTGTTAAAAGTTCAGATGTGAATTTAGTCTGTACAGAACGTATATGGTATTTTGAAAGTTCACGAGGAAAAATTTTAACCAATTGCATCGTCCTCATCCACGTGCTTTGTACGTAGTAGCAGACGTATCCATGCCATGTTTGGTGAGAGGTTTATGAAACCGTCAAATCATTTATAATATTATTTTATTGATTTTAAAGAGAGGGCTGCAAGTGGTTTATATGCAGAAACTTGCCTTAATTATTTAGATAATATTATTTTTTATTTTAATTTTTTATTATGTGAGAGTAATGTGTAAAATGTGACGTAAACATTTCATTTAATATAAGTGGTTCTATCTTGAAAGTATGTATGGACTAGGTGTCTAAAAGTAATTACTCAAATGAGTGATGAGATTTGCAAATGAAATTATATTGTAGAATTAATGTTTTTCAGTTATGAATGTGACAAGTGTTTCTGTCTCAAATATACTAGTAATGATTCAAATACATAACCTTTATGTATATCGCAAGTAATTGGAGAGAAAATTGGATAAATCTTATTATTAGCCCTAGTTTTCACCCCTACCGATTGACCACGATTTAACGATAACTGTAGCTATGTAGTTTATGCAGCTTAAAATAAAAATAACTTCTTGACTCATACTCAATGATTCCTACTTCATTAAACAATTTTAACAGGTTAAAATGTAAAAGTTCAGAAATTGGAAGATAAATATCTGTTAAATTATGGTAGGATTATTTATTGTGATCACAGAGTAAAATAATTTTGGCGTGAAAACGAAGTAAATCTCAAATATAACGAGTTTAAAATTAATTTATATTTTTCGTAAGACAGTATATCAGGCCTATTATATATTTTAATACATATAATATTGTTAATGCACCCGTTTTACGATTTTCAAGAATTAGAAGAGTATCTACATAAACATAATACTACTGCCTGTTTGATGTCCAAGCAGCCCCCTAGGCCCGATATGGCCAGGTGATTAAGGCACTCGACTCGTAATCCGAGGGTCGTGGGTTCGAATCCCCGTCCCCTCGGTATGGATTCCTGTACGTGGTGAGGGGACCTCTCAGGAAAGGTTCTGTTCTTTCAGTTTACTTCCTCTGGGATTTAAACATTCACCCACGTGTTTTCTGTGTGTGGTGACTCGTGAAGGGGAGGAGAGGATCCTGGTGGTTGAGGGGTCCAACCCTAACATACCACTTTGGCCTTGAATTCCTGTAGACGGGTGGCCCCCTCGGCTGGTCTACTTGGGCCAGGGTCAACCCAAGTACTAATGTTGGATGTTCTCAACAAGTGTTGTGGACATTGTATCTGATGCTAGTGTATGGGTATAGAGCTCACGAAACCCTGGCGTTGCTGCAATTCTTGTTTGGCATTGTAATGCATACCCTCGTAGGGCTCCATGGTGGATGGGGGTCAGTGGGCACCGATATATTCCTTTTTTATTATGATCCTCCAAATGAAAACTTAAAATAGGGAAAAACAGTCCATAGGTAAACAACCACGTCTTGGAGATTCTGAGCAGCAATCTTCAACACTTATAACACCTGTTGTGCGTCATTTTCTTATACTACATCCTCTTTCATACAAACCTTTGAGATAGATGTCTCCCTTTTCATTAGGAAGGGACTAGAGGGACATGCTGGCTCTCCAAAGTCAGTAACGAAGCTTTGCTCTGGTGACATATTGGTGGAAACATCCACATCTCAACACAGTGAACTCCTCTTGCATTCAAAGGCGATTAGGGATATGTACCTATTGAGGTTACACCTAATGCTACTTTGAATTCATCACGAGGAGTTATTGTTGAGAGGGATTTGTAAAACATCCCCGAGTCAGAGATTCTCGCTGGTTTCTCCACCCAAGGAGTTTCTGTAGTGAGGCATATCTCCACTCGCAAAGATGGAATTATGATGCTGACCAGTGTCCTCATTCTGGCATTTTATCACTACGTTCACCTTCCACCATCAAGACAGGTTATCTTAATTGCAAGATACTGCTCCAAACTCTCTCGGATGTTTCCAATGTCAGTGGTCTAGTTATTTGAAGAATATCTTGTCGTGGTTCCTTGATGTGTGCTCGTTGCAGTGGCAAGGACCACGATGCCTATGAGTGTGAAACAGATCCTCATTGCATCAATTGCAATGACTCTCACCTGTCATAATTTCGTTCTTATTTACCCTGAGGCTCGAAAGTTGCTGCCCACCACTTTATTTCGGGTGTATTCTACTGATCTTCATTCCACTACTACAGTGGGAGTGCAGATAGATCTCTCTGTCCCTCCAAAAGAATGGTTCTCAAACCAAATGAAAAGTCTTTTGACCTCCATGGTTAAAAATGTTGATGAATCAAATTCAACACCCATTTCTGTCCCTAACATACATTCCAGCAAATCCCAAGATTCACTTCATTTGGTTCTAGGTACGGGCATTTCCTTGGGTACATCTTCTCTCACCCCAAGATGCAAAACAATCATTCGTTTACGTCTTCAGTCGCTAGAATCCTCCTTCAATAGCAAAGACCTGCCCAATTGACCCAGGACAGGATCCATGGAGGTCTATAGATCTCCCTTGAATAAAGATAGTAAAGAAAAAAAGACATGGTCTTAAATAGAAGGGTTCTCAATCCAGTTTCCTACACATAAATAAAAATGACCACCTGGATACAATGGAACTGTCGAGGTTTACGTACTAATCTGGATGACATCAAAACATTGATTTCTTTCTGCAATCCTGTATGTCTTTCCTTACAGTCACCTTTTGGCAGTTTTCTTTGTACAGAAGTGGCAGGTTGTGTGATGGATGAGTGCATAGAGGCGAAGCACTATTGGTTGACCAGCATGTGCCCACCCTGTCGTTGCCACTCGACACACCCTTGGAGGCCATAGCCATCTGTGCTTCTTTGGGTCATACCATCACTGTTTGTTCTCTCTCTACCTGTCACTTGGAGAAACGTATGATCAATCAGACCTTGATGCTCTCAGTGAACAGTAGCTGTCTCCCTTTTTAATCCCGGGGACTTTAATGGAGATCATTTCCTCTGGGAAAGTGCTGATATTGATGGGAGAGGTCGGTCTGTAGAGCTTATGCTCTCTGATTACAACCTTTCTCTTTTTAATAGCGGTTCTTCTACTTATTTACACGCATCTAGTCAGTTCTTTACTGCTTCAGATCTTTCAATTTGCTCCCCTTCTATATTCTCTCACCTTTCCTTGGATGGTTAACAATAATCCACGAGGCCGTGGTTGAAGCCACCCGACCCGCGTAGCCCGGTGGAATCTGGATCAAGGAAACTGGCCCTCTTTCACTGCTCTCGCAGAACTTGATCCTGCCATTGTCTGTAAGCCATCAGTAGACGACTGTGTAGCATTAATAACTGACTGTATTATACAGGCAGCTGCTCAATGTAATCCTAAAACCTCAACACGTTTTCCACGATATCCTGGGATGCTTTTCATAGGTATTCCACACTCTCACACTGCATCACTTTCCAGCAGGTCCAAGCGGTGGGTAAGGCGTCAAAGCCGGAAGGAATGTTGGATTAAGTTTACAACCAGCATATCTTCTACCATCAGTTCCAAAGTCATATGGGTCAAGATTCGAAAGGTCAGTGGGCAATATAATTTTGTTCCCCTCTTGATCCTGCTCTCTGATGGCCAGCAAATAGCTGATACCCAGAGCATCACCGATACCCTAGGTATCCTTTTGCCGGGTATCTAGCACTTCTGCTTCTTCCTCCACCTTCTTAGCCATCAAGACTCAGGCAGAGCCATCACCTCTGTCCTATCGAGCTGATTGTCTCTATGACTATAATAGTCCCTTTACACTGGTGTAACTCAAACTGGCTCTTCATCAATCTGGCAGTACACAATTCAGACCTGATGATGTTTACTATGAAATGCTGTGCCATCTATCTTTTGCTATTCTTCTGGTTGGTTTTAACTGGATCTGGTAGGAGAATGTTTTTCCTGATGCCTGGCACGAGGCTATTGTCCTACCTTTCTCTAAGCCTGGGAAGGATCCTAAGGTTCTTTCAAACCACTGTCCAGTTGCTTTGACGAGCTGTCTCTGTAAGATCTTAGAGATGATGGTTAATGCTCGTCATGTTTGGTTCCTAGAATCAAACAACCTCCTCTCGCTCACCCAGTGTGAGTTCCAACGACAGTGATTCTCCATGGACAACTTGATTTGATTTCAAACATCAATCAGAGAAGCCTTTTTGAAATGACAACATCTTGTATGAATATTCTTTGACATTGAGAAGACTTATGATACAACATGGAGGTTTGGCATTTTGCGAGTCAGTCGTCAAACAAGAGGTATATTGAGTGGCAGCTACAGACTGCTTTTAATCGTTTATTGAGGTGGACCACAGCAAACGGCTTTAACTTCTGTCTCTAAAACCGTTTGCATGCTGTTTTGCCATCAGTGGTGTATTCACCCTGATCTTGGACTCTGTATGGGTGAAGTTGTGCTGCCTGTGGTCCCTGAGACAAAGTACTTGGGGCTAATCTTTGACCATAAGCTCACGTTTATACCACACATCAAGCAGTGGGTAAAATGTACAAGAGCACTGAACATCCTCTGTGCCATTTCTTTCACCACTTGGGAAACAGATCGATGTTCTATGCTACATATATATTGTGTTATTATTCGATTGATCATCATCAAGGACTTTGGTTCTGCACTGGGGCTTTTTGCACTTCCCAGTTCACTGCTTATACATAGAGTCTCATGAACCTCCTTTGCAACTTTCTTTATTATGTGCTTTGAAACGTCATTCCTTACTAAAGCATCCCACCTGGGGATGTGTTTTCCTTCCTTGGTGGACCATACTTTTCCTGAACAGATGATCTGCCATTGCTCCTTTTGGCCTTCGCATCCAGGTGCAATTGGATGAATTGGGTCTGTCTTTGGATAACATTGCAAAATCCACTGGTCAGCCCATCCAACCATGGCTTATTACAGCCCCTTTCTTTAAGTCATCTGAAAAAGGCAGATACTCCCGATTGTAAGTACCGTCTTTTATTTACTGAACAACTTTCGAGCAATCATTCCATTCCAATTTATACAGATGGTTCGAAATCAGATGACTTTGTGGGCTCTGCCATGGTTTGTTGTAGTTCAACGGTTTTGCAGCTTCTGTGTTCACTGCTTGATTGTATGCCATTTCTCTTGCCCTGAATTATATAGATGCTAAGCAATACTCAAATTGCACTATTTATACCAATTCGATTAGTTTTCTACTGGCCCTGGAATCGCTTCAAGTTAGTTCACACCCTATTCTCGCCAATATTCAAAACCAGCTCGCTCATTTCTCTTGATCATCTACTTCTACCCAGTTTTTCTGGGTACTGGACGACGTTGGTATTCGCGGGAAAGAGCTCACCGACACCCCAGCTAAATCTATCTGTTCTGGAACTATCACCACTGTGCCTGTTCCATACATAGATTATGGTCCTGTAATCAAGGCTTGGCTCTGTGCCAGTTGACAGTCGACTTGGAGTGAGCAACGTGAAAACAAGCTTTTCCAAATAAAGCTCTATATTGGACTTTGGCTGTCTTGCTACCGTAAGGATCGGAAAGAGGAAGTTGTTTTAACTAGACTACACATTGGTCACAGTTTTTTAACTCGTCGTTTTCTTTTATCTGGAAGTGGTGCATCAGTGTGTAGTCTGTGTAACACTCAGGTCACACACAATAAGCCACATTTTACTGTCTTGCTGTCGTTATGACACTCAATGACGGCACCATTTTAAACAAGTTCTTTCCCAAGGTTTGTCCGTGACGTGAGACAGTGTTATTGGTGATGGTGACACTGTTCACCTTGGAAATGTTTTTTTAATTTTTGAAAGCCATTAATCTTTTTAATGCTATTTAATTTTTTAGTTTATGCATTAAACCTTTTTAATGTGATTCCCTTTTAAGAATCAAAGAATATCTAGTTCTATTTGAAATAAGAAAATGGCCGTAACGTCAAATAACTCGGAACAAGGACTAGAAAGCCCAACTTCAGGTGACTAACACTGCTGTTTGAGCTACCCGTTAGTCATCCTGGTGAAGTTATGATAATTACAATTATGCTACAGAAAGTCCTGTACAACTTATAGTACTGTAGTTTTTTTCTTACCGTTATGTACTAGATGTAAAAATTGGTTTTAATGCTATTTATATTTTTTAAAACTTTGTTTTACCTTAATTTAATTTTATAAGTTTTACTAGTTTTAATCTAATTTTAATTTTTTACCGGATGTTTGGCACAGAAAACCAAGTTGTTTTTTGCCATAAAACACCAAACCAACCAACCAACAAATCCCCGTCACACCAAACATGCTCGCCCTATCAGCCGTGGGGGCGTTATAATGTGACGGTCAATCTTACTATTCGTTGGTAAAAGAGTAAACCAATAGTTGGCGGTGGGTGGTGGTGACTAACTGCCTTCCGTCTAGTCTTACACTGCTAAACTAGGAACGGCTAGTTTGGATAGCCCTCTTGTAGTTTTGCGCGAAATTCAAACCAATCCAAGTAGCCCCCCCCCCCCAGTGACACAACTATAAACCGGGTTTCGATACCCGTGGTGGGCAGAACACAAATAGCCCATTATTTCCAAGTAAATACTTCAGGGTGTCGAAGGACTTCACTATAATTTGTGTGGAAGCTCATTAGGTCCATACGGATGTAAAAACAAATTTTTAGTTTTGCATTTTGAACTTTTCTGGTTTTCTTACCATTACTTCGTCCCTTTTCGATAGATCTTTACTAAATTTGGTATGAAAGTTTACTGGATCCGTGCAGGATAATACATGAAATTATACAATTTTTATACAATTGCATGTAAGGGGAGTAGCTTTTCATGTTCTAAGATGATATTTCACTAATCGCCAATTTGCATAACTTCCCGATACTTGGACGAGTATTCCAGCGATGTAATAATAGTATTTCAATCACACTGTGTTCATCACATCCGTTCCCAAGTACGCGATTCTCTGAAATCATGGCTCTTTAGGCCGTTAGGAATATAATGAACTTCATAGCAGTCGAAACACTATTTGTATATTCCATTTGTTACCGCGAAGCTGGCCAAGCATGATCGTAATTATACTCGTTACAATAAATTATGTTAGGACTATTATGTAAGCGAGCAGATCAGGCCTGCTATTTGGGTTTAGGTGTTAAGTCAAGTACTACAATATAATTTTGTTTTCTAGAAAATTACAAACCAAAATTATCTGAACTTCTTTTGATGAAACATGTAAAAATGACGTCATAAAATGGTCAACATTGTTTTTTGTGTTTTGTATTTAGTTTTAATGGTAAGTGTTTATCAAATAATACTTAAATACCGCAACCACCCAACTAAATACACTATGGTTGTATGATAGAGGTACCTATGGGATATCTGTGGATGGCGGAGTTATATATGAGACTTCAAAGGTATTCTAAATTATTTAAAATGTTTAATTTGACTTCGGCTGTTAAGTAAGAAACTTAACTGTGTGTGAAATGAGAGATTTATTTTTTGAAATTTCTCAAATGATAACAAGACAAGCGTGACCTTTCTTTCATATAAGGCTTAAAATTATCTATTTAATTTATAACAAGGCCAGATAGAATTCTAGTTTGATTTCTGTAACAATAAATTAGCTTCTTAACCCCTAATAAAGCTAAATTAAGTTGTAAAACTAATAAACTTAATTCATGTATCTAAAGCTGAAAAGTATGTAAACGTTATGGATTTTCTTATAATTAGTTTAAATGTCAACTTTATCAAAACTAACATTAATGCTCTTCGGTTTTTATGTTGAGTTCAAATAACAGAAGTTCGGTTCATCTGAAATGTAATTACTCATTAATGTTCGTAACGTTATTTTTATCTTGAAGGGACGCATAAATTATTGATAAACTGAGTTGAAATGAATCACTGAAAACCATCGTTGAATCGAAAAGTCACACGGACCTTGGCATGTAGTACAATTATAAACTGATCTATAAACTTAAGTAGTGTTATCTTAAGCAGCTCACATTATTAGTAATGCTATTATGCAGTGAAATTATAAGGGGAAAGTAAGGTATTCTTTGTACTTAAAATGCATGAACCTTATTTATAAGCTTTCTATGTGTTGTTGTTTCGAATTAAGCACAAAGCTACTTAATGGGCTATCTGTGCTCTGCCCACCACGGGTATCGAAACCCGGTTTTTAGCGTTGTAAGTCCACAGACATAACGCTGAGCCACTGGGGGCATTCTGTATGTGAAGAACGTCTTTGGAAATAACAAAAGTTCACTCCATTAAAGTCTGGACATTTTATTAATACAAGACACCGTTAAGACGACTGTAAACTCTATATAAGGATGGTGACAAAGTTTTGAAAATGCTTTTAACCAAAGCATTTTTTCTTATTATTTTCGGCAAAATTAATATCGAACATTTTTGCGAACCCTATAATTATCATTCGTTTGTTTCAGATATTTGCGCAAAGCTACACAATGGATAACTGTGCTAACTAACCCTAACTTTAAACTGATAGACTATTCAGGCTAGACCAAAAAAAAACAAACTTGAATTTAACCGTTACTCTTATAATGCACACTGGATTGTTTTCTGCAAAACATACGGAGCTCTACATGCAAATAACATAAACCTGAACAAACAGTGAAGCGATAAACAAAAGGCTGTGGTGATTCATCAGTTATGCTGTTTGAAGACAACGTTCCATCAGAAACACTAGAATAAAGAGTTCCTTGGTACTAGATCAACATGCTAAGGAAACTTCTTACTGTAATGTACGAGTCAAAATCTTTTTTCTTTTCCTTCTATTGTTAAGATTTGTATAAAAACGCAACAATTTCACCAAAATATTATCATCCGTCTGACTCAGAACATCAGCTGACAGTTTGAACACTGTAGACTTGTTCTTCTAAAACCATCAGAAATGAAGAGTCTCGCGGTATTGCTTCTGGTTACTGTTTTTATTGCGGTCGCTTGGGGCAAAGGAAAAGGACATGGAAAATTACACAAGTTAATGTGCAGTAAGTGACTTTATAATATAATTCATGTAACAGGTTATAGGATATTATAGAATAATATCATTCACACTAGTTCTGGCTAGTTTCACGAACTTCCTTGATATAACGTAATAATGAATAAAGATGAAAGGTCAATGTAAGTGTTTGTATTTTATCGTATTTATATTTACAATAAGTAACACGTTAATTGCATGTTGTTGGTTGCAAAGCCACACAATGGATTATTGGTTCTGGGTCCTCAGCGGAAATTTAGGCCAGAATATGTTATACGCTTACAAAAGAGTGACTGGTGAATAGGAATAGTAACCACAAGAAAATTTAATCACCCCATGATTTTTTTTGAGGGAATGAGGGTAGAGTTGAGGAGTGGTTTTGCTTGGGCCACGAAAGGAACGAATATATTCATTTGGAAATTTTTTATTTGTTTCAATTTTCGATGATTTTTTTCTCTTTCAAATAGCCTATAACAGAAAGAAAGAATTAATAACAGAGCTTTAGCATGTTTGTTCATTAACTTTTAATTATTACAGGCGATAATATAGAAGACAATAAAGAAGCAATGGCCATTATTGAAAGTTTCCCACAGGAGGTAAGTACTGTCGATAATAGTTATTTAAATGTGAACTAATGAGGATCATTAAATAACAATATTTTATTATTTGTGTTCACGATTATCATTATTATTATAGAAAATTATTTATATGGTTGTTTTATTTAAATATTTCATGACATGTTCTGAACAACTCGGTCTAGGAAGTTGTATATTCGTTTGTTCACTCATACAAATGACATGTTCTGCACAGAATTACCTGAGTAGACAAGTAAGAAACTTATTACAGACAGGCATAGCTGTTCCTAACTTTAAAGTGGGATCAGCAGATAATTAACCAGTCACTAAAATCCTGTACGTTGGTTAATTTTAACTGAATAACAGGATTTACTGTCACGTTTAAAAATTACCCACAGATGGAGGTGAGAAGGTTATTTAGTAGTACCGCGTCTCGAACTCCAAATTCTAGGGTTCCCAATTCCAAAAATTAACCACTGGGCCACATTCTAGTATAAACATACATCCATAAGAATAGCATGTTTCAATAAATTTGTTTCTAAGCGTAGAGCTACACGGTTGGTTGACTGTGGTGTGCTTGCCACGAGTATCTAAACCCAGTTTTTAGAGCCATCGTAGTTACTGCTGAATCACTAGAAAATTATGTCTATTTGTACTACACAAGGGGACATCTTTACTGCGCCTATTACGGTATCTAAACTTAGTTTGGTTATAAACCTTTAACCTTTCTCTTCAACTTCTAGGGGGCTTTGTATTAGTGAGCTATATTAACGTTCCATCGCAGAGCAGTAGCAGATCTCTTATATCTCTGTATACTAAATAACTTAAAAATTGAGGGCTATCTGCCCTAACCGTTCCCAGTTTGCTGGTTATTGATTAGAGTGAAGGTAGCTAGTAAACATCAAACACCCACAACTCTCGAGCCACTTTTTTACCAAGGAAAAGTAGGATTGATCGCAATTTATAATGCCCCCAGAGTTGAAAGAACGAGCATGCTCAGTTAAACTCACAACCAACAGCACATGGCCAGTCGAGTACCCTAACCATCATGCCATGACAGACCATTTTCTTCAGTCAAATAATGCATTAATATAAATAAAACAACTAAACATTAGTGCCATGGTTTGATTTTACAAATGCGTTAGATTTTACGTCCAAACATTGAGCCGAAATACAATGAACAATATGCCACACCTTGTAATAAAAATAATTGGACTCAACTCTTACAATTGTAACAGAAAAAAATCATTTTGTTTGTTACGATACATTATTGAAGTACTACTTTTATTGTAAAATAGTCTAGTAAACCATAATAACACGATGTTTCAGATTCTTCAGTGTCAACATTTGAACTAAATTCTTGAATTATATTAGAAATTCACTCCTTCTTTTTTACTTGCTTTCATATAGGTCTTTCAATAATCAGTGTTTTTGAAATTAACTATGGAGTTACTGTCGAAGTAGTAATTTACTACTTTGGCCCGGCATGGCCAGGTAGGTAAGGCACTTGACTCGTAATCTGAGGGTCAGGGGTTCGAATCCCCGTAACACCAAATATGCTCGCCCTTTCAGCCGTAGGGGCGTTATTATTGTACGGTCAATCCCACTATTCGTTGGTAAAAGAGTAGTCCAAGAGTTGGCGGTGGGTGGTGATCACTAGCTGCCTTCCCTCTAGTCTTACACTCTAAATTATTGACAGCTAGCGCAGATAACCCTCGTGTAGCTTTGCGCGAAATTCAAAAAACAAACAAACAATTTAATATTTTTGCTTTTGTTTGAAGTTAAACACAAAGCTACAAAATTGACTATTCTCGTATTGTAAGTCCGCAGATAAACCGATTTGCCACTGGGAGGCAAGTTATCTTGTCAAGTTAAGATAAAAACTTCCTGGTATTAATAAATCACACTGCTAGTGAAATATTTAAAAACGTAATAACGTTGTTTGAGCAGACAGCAACAACCTGAATCAGATGTGAATTCAGTTACTTTAATCACTTGTGGTGGGTAGTAATAAATTATGTTTCAAGTGGAAATCTATAAAACGTAAATAATCCATTGTTTTTATACCATCAGAGTATTCACGATACTTCTCGTCTTTCAGAAAAAAGATGCCTTTGAACAGTGCATAAACGAAAATAATCCAGACTCTCTGAGCGGCGAGGAGATCAGGCAGAAGATGTGTGACGACACAGAATTTGCAGAAACGGTAAGCTGTTTATAAATCAACCAATTCCTCCGAATTAGAGACGCTTTATGAAGATACCAGTCTACTGCCACACTTCAGAAACAATTCATCGACTGAACATTGTCATTGTGACATATGTTCGTGCAATAATCTAAGATTGTGTTACATTTTGAAATATTTAGTAGTATTGTCAGGATGAACATTGTACTTCAAAAACAGTTACTATGAATAGGAACTAAAATGGCGCCGTGTATTACGTACTACATATATTAGAAATAGGTACTAGTTATAGTAACTTGTGTATGTAGGTTAAATACACCGTCTCTACGCTACATAGTTCACCCCACAGTCTTTCTCTGTTACCATCTTTTATTTAAATCTGAAGATGTTTGTATATGTGTGCATGGCCAGGTGGTTAAGGCTCTAGACTCCTAGTTTCAGGGTTCAAATGCTAATCACACCAAACATGCCCGTCCTTTCAGATGTGGAGACGTTATAATTATAGGTCAATCCCACTATGCGTTAATGAGAGAATAACACAAGAGTTGCAGGAAGTGGTGATGACGACTAGCTGCCTTCCCTCTAGTGCTGCATCGTTAAGTTACGGACGGCTACCCCTCGTAAACCTTTGCGGGAAATTCAGAACTCACAAACAAACTTTACTAGTGCCACCTTTGATGCCTTTAATTATTAAATAAATAACATTTTTATTTACTTAGTTATTAGAATTCTCTTTTTGTCTTTAGTAACGTGTGTCTAAAAAGAATGAATGGTTGTGTTTACAGTATCGTATTTACAACATCTATTCATTATTCAGATCATTGTTATCGAATATAGTTCTATATAAATTGTTTATTTTCTTTCACTGTCATATTTATAATCTTTCCGCTGTTCCTTCAAAGACACTAATGTTGTACTTCATAATTAATTACATGCCACTTGTTACATCAACCTGAATTTGTTTTAGACAATATTATATAATTTTAATTGTAAGAAGTTTAAAGTTAACTAAAATTCGGTTGAAATATTTTCAAATTAATATTCAAAATTTAAGATGTTTTATATTAATAATAAACATATTGATTTTATTACATACCTATATCTCAAATAAATTACTTAATATACCACTTTTCAAGACTGAAACAGGTTATACACTGTGTCCTACATATGCGTCAATAGCAATGAAAGAGTTAATGTGGACAGTTAATTTGAACTCCAACATGGTTGTGGGATTGGGATGGATTTGGTTTTATTATCTAACTTCTCTATATTTATGTCTTCATTAATTCTATAAAGCTTCTCTGATGACAACAGTAAAAATATAGTTGTGTTTGCCTAGAATAAAAAGTTAAATGCGTTGTTACATAATTTCGTTTCTTTTAATAAGAAATTCTATAAGTAAAATATTATTTTATTTATTTCTTCCTTTTCATCATATGTTTTTTCTATATAAAAACTGTATGTATGTAATTAATTATAGTCTAACTATTACATCACATCAATATGTTAGTTCCTGTTCACACACTTTACTTTAAATGCTCATTTCATATGCACGATCCTTGGAAGAGATTTTACGGTCTGCACTTTATCCATGTAAATTATAAACATAATTCTGATATTCTATAAACCTTTTATCAGTAAAAGTAAAATAAAGGAGCAGACTAGTTAAATTCATTGTGTTTATATATGTTACCGTGGTGGTAACATATTTATTGGAACATATTCATACTTTGTGAATGTTATAAACATTGTTATAACTTTCCTAACTTTTGAAGTCTGTATTATTAATTATTATATTTTCACACTAAGTTTCTTCGAGTTTAAGATCAAAGCTACATGATGAACTGTCTTCGCTATGCAAATTACGGGTATCGTACCCTAATTTGTGACGATGTAAGTATATAAGGTCACCTTTCAGTCATAGTGGGAGTAACTGACCTCAGACACAGCGACACTAATATTGTTTATCTATATAAAGTTACAGATGTTTTCGTTCTCAATCTTTAGAACACTTAAATATTATGATAGATTTTATGTTAAGCTACAATATAAAATATTTCCTGATGAGCAGACTAAGAACAACATTGTTACTGAATGTTACATTATATACAATATGTTATTAAATATCTTTGAGTTTTTACTATTATCAAAATATAAATTCCAAAGAATTCTATAAGATTAAAATAGAAACAATTTTTTATTGTAACACCTTCCTAATAGACTGATTTACGATAAAATCTGTTTACTTGGCTTTCATAATATATATATATAATTTTCTTTTTACTTGTAGATTAAAAAGTGCGCGATGGGCAAGATGGGAAGAAACTGACGGATTTGTAGAAAACCTACATTTATCTAGTAAGTGTTAGACATGTCTTGGAAGATAATATGACATGTTTTATTTAATATAAGTTTATAATGTAAACTCTATTCACTTTAATCTATTGGAGCAACTTTTTTTTGTTTTCTTAATATTGTATTTAACCAATGTTTGAATAACTCAAATTCAAATTATATTTTCTAAGAAATTTGATCTAGAAGTTTCTCTACTTTTACCAACGTCTAATAGAATTGTTTTGTAGCTCTAATTGTAAATTTGGTTGTAATAATTCCCTAGATTTTCCAAACTTCTTACAATATATTACAGTAACTCAAGAACTGGTTACTCCGACGACAAGTAGGAGTTGAATTCGTTTAATTAAAGTATGAATCTCCAAATGTTAGAAGTTTTTAACATTCATACCATTAATACTGAATTATTTATGGAATGTTTATGTAACACTATTAATGCTGCAATAGCTTTAAAAACAAACTTTTTTATTTCAGAAATGA
Organism: Tachypleus tridentatus; assembly: GCF_004210375.1. Classification (NCBI taxonomy): domain Eukaryota; kingdom Metazoa; phylum Arthropoda; class Merostomata; order Xiphosura; family Limulidae; genus Tachypleus; species Tachypleus tridentatus. Next base: position 30,186,694 of record NC_134828.1, on the reverse strand, counting down.
CTTAACATCCAATGAGGAAGTCTTCACTTGATTTACGAAAATCTGACTATACAGTTGTTCTGTCTTTATTCTTCTACGTGTTATTATAAATAGTTTAATTGTTTCTAGTGTACTGGTCTTCATTCAATTTGTTTTTATCTTTCAGTGAAATAAATTCATGGATAAAAATGATTGTTATAAATTGTGTTTAATAAACATTTTGTTTGAAATGACGAATGAAGAGAAAAATTAAAACCAGGAAAAACTAATAGAAATAAATTTCGATTAATTAATCCATAAATCATACAATAAAATTAATATTTATTAATCTAATTGTGGCCAAGAACGTCTTTGCTGTAACTTAGAACTTTAGCGTCACTCAGTTTGTAATAAAACAGTTAAAATTAATCTATATCGTTTCAAAACAAGTTAAAATTATAACTGCAGTAAAACGTTCAAGTAAACTATTAAATAAAACTAAAAGAATGAATTTTCTAGAACCAGTTAAAATTTTCACTTATTATTGAAGAAGCAAAGAAATGAAATGTTTTATTTCTCATATTTTCTCTTTCTCTAAGTTTTTGAAGATATGTCGATGGCACAAAAAATACACAAAAAAAAAGTTTGGTAAAATTTTCCTAATTATTAAAGATAGAAAGAAAAGAAATGTCTTATTTCATGTATTTTTCATTTTCTAGCTTTTGAGAATATGCTGTTAGGCACTGTCTCTCTGTTTAATATTTTTAATGTTAGATTAGTCCACACTACAGACTTTAACATATATATATAAGCCCACCACAATAATCTGTGTCTGACCGTTTTTCTATTGCATAAGTACTTCCAGATCTCTGAGACAATCTCAAACAAACCAATATTTTGGCATTTTCATTGGGGATTCACAACCCTATCCATTTGTTTATTACTATTATTGAATAATTATTATTTTAAACGTCAACTACTTTCGGATATAGCGCCACCTTCCTACAAAAAACTTAAAAACATCTATTAAATTTTCTATAACACAACATACATTCTGTGCAACACAAACAGTGTGCCACCATTCTCCAGGAGGATTACAATGACAATACAATGGCCGCCACTTTTGTAATAATGCACAGATGCACATGAAGTTTCTACTACAACAGCCATCATGACACTGACATGACTGACACTTCCAACTTTACCTTGCAGCGTCATCACATGATTATTAACTTACTGATTAACTAGTACAAGGTGGAAGGACATCAAAAGGTCGGTGTTAAAAGTGGGTAACAGAAAGCACCACTACCACCAGTAGTTTTGTCTCTGTCTCTTAGTAGAAAATCGTCCTAACTTTCACACATTGTTTTAAATTTATACAAATTGACTGATTATAGGTCAAACAAACTTTTCGATGAGGTAATAAAGGATACTATAATAATTCTTTATAAACAAGTTCCATGAAACATAGGCTTTTCACTGTAAACTCCACATTGAAAAAGGCTTCTGTAAACATCTCGGACAGTGAGATAAGTATTACAAGAGCATACAATGTCTCTCACACATTGGGCATCGTTCAACCAATTTATCACTAGAAAATTATTGCACTATTTTGACATTAGTGCAAAGATAAAGCTACAGTTCTTATCCCTTTTAGCCTTGGAAAATACGGATTTTTTTTGCCTTCACAACGCTGTCCCAGATGTGATGAATGATAGCCATTCTCTGAAATTTTTTATGTACATCGCAATAAATACTAACAAAATCATTCAACGAATCGTTCAGATGATGTTTATATTACAACTGTTTCGTAAAGTCAGTACCGAAGATCGTTAAATCCCATGCAAGTCTTCTTGTGGTTTGATGAAATTATGTTCCTGGCAGCATACTCTCAATTGTTTCAGGAACACCCAAACAGATTGGTATCTCGATACCTAGCAACTTCAATGAACAACTTAGAAGGTATTCATATGCAAGAATAGTTGATTTCTGAAGATCTTGACATATAAAAAGCCGAAACTTCATCAAGAGAGAAGAGATATCTGATACACTTGAGGCTCTAATCGAGTATGTTGACAATTTTACTTTGTAAAATACCTTTCTTTAGCGTTGTTCTGTTACGTACGAGTAGTTTCAGAAAGAGTGCAGCACTATACACTTAATCAAATAGTTCCCGTTCTGGTCACTTCAATGTCAACATGGCTTCATGGAATGCCTTGACAATCACCACATTCCCTCCTAAAATAGAGACATTAACATTTATTTTGTGTGCTGTGTATATGACACTGAAATCATGTAAATATTTATTTTACAAATGTGTTCTCGACTGCCATGTTTATATATTTAATCAATAATTATATGCAGTAACTCACTTGGTAAAATGGAGAAGTTTAGAAAATTTTCCTCCTCTTGTGATAAACTTTGGTGAATTTCATACCCAGTCACCTTTCACTGGAAGCATTGAAGACATCTAAGGTGACGCCATATTGAAAAGTTTCTGAACCTGATAACATATCTATCAGGCTGGTATCCCTTTCTAATATCTCTTGTTCATCTATAATCAGGGTTTGCTGAATCAAAGGCTCCTTTGTCAAAAAGCCTTTCAAGGGCTATTTGAATTGAGTATGATACAATATTAGTTGATACATTGACATAACTTACTTAATCATTTGAGTACTTAGTTGTTACTTTTATGTATGAATGTGTGGTATTTATTTATGTTTAATACATTCTTAACATACAACAGTTGCTGTCGTCCTAAAGTGTATTCACATGAAAATTCGATTTGAGACTTTTAAATATAATAAATTAATTCTCTTTTTAATACATTAAGCTATTAACAAGAAGGCATTCCAGGTTTGTAATAATACTATTTCAACCACACTATGTTCGTCACATTCATTGCTCAGGACGCGATTGTCTGAAACCATGGATCTTTAGGCTGGGATACAATAATCTTCATAGCAGTCGAAACACTATTTATATAACCCATTTGTTACCGCGAAGCTGGTCAAGCATGATCATAATTATACTTGTTACAATGAATTACGTTAGGGCTATCGTATAAGCGAGCAGATCAGGCCTGCTCTTTAGGTTTAGTTCTTAGGTCAAGTACGACAATATAATTTTGCGGTCTGAAAAATTACAAACTAAAATTGTCTGAAATTTCTTTGATGGATCATGTTGAAATGACATCATTAAACGGCCGACATTGTCTGTTTGTTTGTTTTTGTATTTAGTTTTGATAGTAAGTGTTTATAAAATCATATCTAAATTTACTCCCCAAAAAACTAAATACACTATGGTAGTATGATAGAGGTACCATTGAACACTTAGAATTATGTGTTCGGCCTAATTTGTATATAATCTTATGACTATCGTGAAATCATAAACTCTGTGAACTATATAGAAAGTCTGTTAAAGTTAGGTTTCAGCAATTAACAGATGCTGATTTGGAAATAGATTAACCTCATTCTTTATTTAAAATTACGATTGCTTGATAGAGGACACTTTTCAAAATTGCATCTATAATAGCTTAAAATAACCAATTTTTAAAGTGTATAGCTCAATTAAATTTTCTTTCTTCATCTGGTGTGTATATATATTGTCCAAAAACTCCATTTCAATACATTTGTTAAACTATATTGTATTTGTATTCGCAAAATTACGCAAATATACACACTTTAATTATCTTACTGCTGTTCAGACTACCAGAAGTACTTTGTGCAATTTCTTCATAGTTTTTTGAATATCCACATTGTCCATCACCTTCCCAGCAGCACTCCTTCAAACAGAATAGTCCATTTTCACAGCAAAGGCAATTCTCTTTGATCGAGCATTTAGTGATACCAATGTAACCACAGTAGAAGTTCAGCATCTTGTTTAAAGCTTTTGGTTCATCAAAAGAGACAGGAACCGTGATGTTAATCCTTAATGTCGAACTGGTCTGGAAACTTGTGATTTCTCGAGATCAACTAATGTCAACGTCTTTGCTTCCATGATCTATGTTTAACGTGCTGTACAAATGAGGCTGTACAACTTTGTTATAGGTACAGTCTGCGTTGCGGCCAGGCGAACATGGAGGTCGTTAAGAGATGATTTTTTTTCTTCTAAATGTGAGTGCTTGAAGACAAATTTTGTGCCAGGTATTGTCTGTATTAGCTGCAGCACTGTCTCCTTGCCAGCATAGAATGAAATCTTAACCAATGAGAGCATGAACTACTGGCAATACAATATATACTTTTGTTGGTCTGATAGTCTGTGCAACGTCATAATGTGATGAAAACGATTCATTCGACGCATATCAAGGGTCTATTAATCCTACCACATGTGGAACACAGTGTGCTAAGAGAACCACAATCTATGTGCCTGATGACTTTACAGTTAGCTGAGGTGTTGAATTCTTGGTCAGGTTTAATGGATTTAATATTTGTAAGATTAATTTAAGTCATACTTCAAACTTGTATATATATTATATATAAACCATCTGGATATTTAAATTTTTCACTCCCAGAAACCTACACACTACCGTTGTTTAACATCTCAGATATATTGGTATGTTTAAAAATGCTCAGAAAATTTTCTATAAAGCAATTCAAGGTTTGGAAATTCAATCAATTTCTGAACAGTGGCACAAAGACTATATAACAAAAATACCTTAACAAGAGAGAATTTAAGTTATTGAAGACTGTACAAAAGTGAGAAAAACTTGAAATAATTATTATCAGAACTTTAGGTTTATTAAAATTGGAGCCTTTAAGAATGTTCATACTGAGCCATAACCATGAATTTGATGACGTGCATTTTAGGGTTTCAACGCTATTATTTTATTAAATTTCGTAATTGAAGTGTCATCAAAATATATATCAATTCTTACGTCTGATAAAAAGACATCTGAAACCATATCTATCATTCGATTCGCCACTTTCACTGAAGTGTAACCCTAACACCAGACTGCACCAGACTCGAGAAAAGAAAATGTAGTTGTAATCTGAAGTAAAACTTATTTCTTGTGTTAATTTTCTCCAAAACAGTTTCAGAAACATCATATTGTGATATTTTTCTTCGAATATTTTCCCTCAACAACTTCAGTAAGAGAAAACTATTTATGTTGCAATCTATTTTACCTTAGATTTCACAATCTAATACAAATACACATCCATATGAAAAGTATGTTTCAGGAAATTTGTTGCTAAACATAAAATTACACAATGAGCTAACTGTGCTATTGCTTGCCACGAGTATCGAAACCCAATTTTTGGCGTTATAGACAATAGTACTTACTGTTGAATTACTGGAAGGTTATGTATATTTTGCTATGTAACTGGATATATTTACTCTGCTCATTACGGGTATTCAAACCTAGTTTGGATATAAACCTTCAACCCATCGCTTTAGCGTCTATGGGACTTGATATTATTAGATTATGTTAACGTTTCACCACATAGAAGAAGAGATCTCTAATCTATTCATACGTTTATACCAAAATAACTTAAAAACTGAGTTCTATTGCACTAACCGTTCCCTGATTAGTGGTGATAAGTTACATGAAAGGCAGCTAGTAAACATCAAACACCATCAACACTTGACCTCCCTTTTTTACCAACTACATTATTATGACCCTCTCAAACTCGCACCCAGCCAGATGGCCAGTCGAGTACCCTAACCATCATGCTTTGCGAACCATTATTTTCACTAAATAATATATTAATATAAATAAATCGCATAAACATTTTTGCTATGTGTCTTTCAGAAAAAGATGCATTTGAACAGTGCAAAAACGAAAACAATCCAGACTCTGAGGTGACGATGAATTCAGGCAGAAGATGTGTGACGACAAAGAATTTTAAAAAACAGTAAGTTACTATTAACCAGTTATTAGAATTCTGTTTTTTTAAGCCTTTAGTAACGTCTGCTTAAAGTAAATAAATAGTTATGTTCACAGTATCGTATTTACAACATCTATTCATTATTCAGATCATTGTTATCGAATATAGTTCTATATAAATTGTTTTATTTTATTTTACTATCATATTTATATATAATCTTTCCGTTGTTCCTTCAAAGACACTCATGTTTGTACTTTATAATTAATTACATGCCACTTTTAATATCAACCTGAAGTGGTTTTAGACAATAATAGTATATAATTTAAATTGTAAGAAGTTTTAAGTTAACTAAAATTCCGTTCAAATATTTTCAGATTAATACTGAAAATTTAAGATGTTTTATATTAATAATAAACATATTGATTTTATTACATACCTATATCTCAAATAAATTACTTAATATACCACTTTTCAAGACTGAAACAGGTTATACTCTGTGTCCTACATATGCGTCAATAGCAATGAAAGAGTTAATGTGGATGGTTAATTTGAACTCCAACATGGTTGTGGGATTGGGATGGATTTGGTTTTATATTCTAACTTCTCTATATTTATGTCTTCATTAATTCTATAAAGCTTCTCTGATGACAACAGTAAAAATATAGTTGTGTTTGCCTAGAATAAAAAGTTAAATGCGCTGTTACATAATTTCGTTTCTTTTAATAAGAAATTCCTATAAGTAAAATATTATTTTATTTCTTTCTTCCTTTCTCGTCATATGTTTTTTCTATATAAAAACTGTATGTATGTAATTAATTGTAGTCTAACTATTACATCACATTAATATGTTAGTTCCTATTCACAAACTTTACTTTAAATGCTCATTTCATATGCACGATCCTTGGAACAGATTTTACGGTCTGCACTTTATCCATGTAAATTATAAACATAATTCTGATATTCTATAAACCTTTTATCAGTAAAAGTAAAATAAAGGAGCAGACTAGTTAAATTCATTGTGTTTATATATTTTACCGTGGTGGTAACATATTTATTGGAACATATTCATACTTTGTGAATGTTATAAACATTGTTATAACTTTCCTAACTTTTGAAGTCTGTATTATTAATTATTATTTTTCACACTGAGTTTCTTCGAGTTTAAGATCAAAGCTACGTGATGAACTGTCTTCGCTATGCAAATTACGGGTATCGTACCCTAATTTGTAACGATGTAAGTATATAAGGTCACCTTTCAGTCATAGCGGGAGTAACTGACCACAGACACAGCGACACTAATGTTGTTTATCTATATAAAGTTACAGATGTTTTAGTTCTCAATCTTTAGAACACTTAAATATTATGATAGATTTTATGTTAAGCTACAATATAAAATAGTTCCTGATGAGCAGACTAAGAACAACATTGTTACTGAATATTACATTATATACAATATGTTATTAACTATCTCTGAATTTTTACTATTGTCAAAATATAAATTCCAAAGTAATTCTATAAGATTAAAATAGAAACAATTTTTTATTGTAACACCATCCTAATAGACAGATTTACGATAAAATTTGTTTACTTGGCTTTCATAATATATATATAATTTTCTTTTTACTTGTAGATTAAAAAGTGCGCGATGGGCAAGATGGGAAGAAACTGACGGATTTGTAGAAAACCTACATTTATCTAGTAAGTGTTAAACATGTCTTGGAAGATAATATGACATGTTTTATTTAATATAAGTTTATAATGTAAAGTCTATTCACTTTAATCTATTGAAGCAACTTTCTTTTGTTTTCTTAATATTGTATTTAACCAATGTTTGAATAACTCAAATTCAAATTATATTTTCTAAGAAATATGATCTAGAAGTTTCTCTACTTTTACCAACGTCTAATAGAACTGTTTTGTAGCTCTAATTGTAAATTTGGTTGTAATAATTCCATAGATTTTCCAAACTTCTTACAATATATTATAGTAACTCAAGAACTGGTTACTCCGACGACAAGTAGGAGATGAATTCGATTAATTAAAGTATGAATCTCCAAATGTTAGAAGTTTTAACATTCATACCATTAATACTGAATTATTTATGGAATGTTTATGTAACACTATTAATGCTGCAATAGCTTTAAAAACAAACTTTTTTATTTCAGAAATGACTTAACATCAATGAGGAAGTCTTCACTTGATTTACGAAAATCTGACTATACAGTTGTTCTGTCTTTATTCTTCAGCGTGTTATTATAAATAGTTTAATTGTTTCTAGTGTACTGGTCTTCATTCAATTTGTTTTTATCTTTCAGTGAAATAAATTCATGGATAAAAATGATTGTTATAAATTGTGTTTAATAAACATTTTGTTTGAAATGACGAATGAAGAGAAAAATTAAAACCAGGAAAAACTAATACAAATAAATTTCGATTAATTAATCCATAAATCATACAATAAAATTAATATTTATTAATCTAATTGTGGCCAAGAACGTCTTTGCTGTAACTTAGAACTTTAGCGTCACTCAGTTTGTAATAAAACAGTTAAAATTAATCTATATCGTTTCAAAACAAGTTAAAATTATAACTGCAGTAAAACGTTCAAGTAAACTATTAAATAAAACTAAAAGAATGAATTTTCTAAAACCAGTTAAAATTTTCACTTATTATTGAAAAAGCAAAGAAATGAAATGTTTTATTTCTCATATTTTCTCTTTCTCTAAGTTTTTTGAAGATATGTGGATGGCACAAAAATACACAAAAAAAGTTTGGTAAAATTTTCCCTAATTATTAAAGATGGATTAATTATTAATTATTATTTCATGTATTTTTCATTTTCTAGCTTTTGAGAATATGCTGTTAGGCACTGTCTCTCTCTTTAATATTTTTAATGTTAGATTAGACCACACTACAGACTTAAACCTATATATATAAGCAGACCACAATAATCTGTGTGTCCGTTTTTCTATTGCATAAGTACTTCCAGATCTCTGAGACAATCTCAAACAAACCAATATTTTCGCATTTTCACTGGGGGTTCACAACCCTATCCATTTGTTTATTACTATTATTGAATAATTATTATCTTACACGTCAAATACTTTCGGATATAGCGCCACCTTCTTACAAAAAACATCCAACACAGGCTTTTCACTGTAAACTCCACATTGAAAAAGACTTCTGTAAACATCTCGGACAGTGAGATAAGTATTACAAGAACATACAATGTCTCTCACACATTGGGCATCGTTCAACCAATTTATCACTAGAAAATTATTGCACTATTTTGACATTAGTGCAAAGATAAAGCTGCAGTTCTTATCTCTTTTAGTCTTGGAAAATACTGATTTTTAACCTTCAGAACGCTGTCCCAGTTGTGATGAATGATAGCCATTCTCTGAAATTTTTTATGTACATCGCAATAAATACTAACTAAATCATTCAACGTATCGTTCAGATGATGTTTATGTTACAACTGTTTAGAAAAGTCAGTACCGAAGATCGTTAAATACCATGCAAGTCTTCTTGTGGTTTGATGAAATTATGTTCCTGGCAGCATACTCTCAATTGTTTCAGGAACACCCAAACAGATTGGTATCTCGATACCTAACAACTTCAATGAACAACGTAGAAGGTATTCATAAGCAAGAATAGTTGATTTCTGAAGACTTTACCATATAAAAAGCCGAAACTTCATCAAAAGAGAAGAGAATATCTGATACACTTGAGGCTCTAATCGAGTATGTTGACAAATTTCACATTGTAAAATACCTTTCTTTAGCGTTGTTCTGTTACGTACGAGTAGTTTCAGAAAGAGTGCAGCACTATACACTTAATCAAATAGTTCCCGTTCTGGTCACTTCAATATCAACATGGCTTCATGGAATGCCGTGACAATCACCACATTCCCTCCTAAGATAGAGACATTAACATTTATTTTGTGTGCTGTGTATATCACACTGAAATCATGTAAATATTTACATTAGAAATGTGCTCTCGACTGCCATGTTTATATGTTTAACCAATAATTATATGCAGTAACTCACTTGGTAAAATGGAGAAGTGTAGAAAACTTTCCTCCTCTTGTGATACACTTTGGTGAATTTCATACCCAGTCACCTTTCACTGGAAGCATTGAAGACATCTGAGGTGATGACATATTGAAAAGTTTCAGAACCTGATAACATATCTATCAGGCTGGTATCACTTTCTAATATCTCTTGTTCACCTATAATCAGGGTTTGCTGAACCAATGGTTTTCTTGTCAAAAAGCCTTTCAAAGGGCTATTTGAAATGAGTCTGAGACAATGTTAGTTGATACATTGACATATCTTACTTAATCATTTGTGTACTCAGTTGTTACTTTTATGTGTTCTACATTTCTCTTGAATATGTTGACAACTTTATGAAGTAATTGTTTCTCATTCTGAAGTATATGTGGGTCAATATCGGATACTAATAATTCCCTATTTTTTTTAGCAAATACCTTACTGAAATTGAGTTTCAATAGACTATATCTGCCATTTCTTCCTGAACGTAAAACGATAACACTGTCAAATGAACAAGTTCTAAGTAACTTATTATTTAACATGATACTGGAGGTGCTTGAGAAAGTATAATGTAGTATGATATCAACTGTGCGATACAAGAAAGTCAGTAGTTACTGCTTTTAGGTTTTCGTAAAAATTCATCACAACCAGAAACAGTGCAACGTAATTTGTTTACACCTACAACTATAATTCACGTTGTCGATTCCGAAATGTATGAATGTGTGGTATTTATTTATATTTAATACATTCTTAACATACAACAGTTGCTGTCGTCTTAAAGTGTATTTACATGAAAATTCGATTTGAGACTTTTAAATATAATAAAGTAATTCTCTTTTTAATACATTAGGCTATTAAGAAGAAGGCATTCCAGGTTTGTAATAATACTATTTCAACCACACTATGTTCGTCACATTCATTGCCCAGGACGCGATTGTCTGAAACCATGTATCTTTAGGCTGAAATACAATGATCTTCATAGCAATCGAAACACTATTTATATAACCCATTTGTTACCGCGAAGCAGGTCAAGCATGATCATAATTATACTTGTTACAATGAATTACGTTAGGGCTATTGTATAAGCGAGCAGATCAGGCCTGCTCTTTAGGTTTAATTCTTAGGTCAAGTACGACAATATAATTTTGCGGTCTGAAAAATTACAAACTAAAATTGTTTGAAATTCTTTCGATGGATCATGTTGAAATGACGTCATAAAACGGCCGACATTGCCTGTTTGTTTGTTTTTGTATTTAGTTTTGATAGTAAGTGTTTATAAAATCATATCTAAATTTACTCCTCAAAAACTAAATACACTATGGTAGTATGATAGAGGTACCATTGAACACTTAGAATTAAGTGTTCGGCCTAATTTGTATATAATTTTATGACTATCGTGAAATCATAAACTCTGTGAACTATAAAGAAAGTCAGTTAAAGTTAGGTTTCAGCAATTAACAGATGCTGATTTAGAAATAGATTAACCTCATTCTTTATTTAAAAATACGATTGCTTGATAGAGGACACTTTTCAAAATTGCATCTATAATAGCTTAAAATAACAAATTTTTTAAGTGTATAGCTGAATTAAATTTTCTTTTTTCATCTGGTGTGTATATATATTGTCCAAAAACTCCATTTCAATACATTTGTTAAACTATATTGCATTTGTATTCGCAAAATTACGCAAATATACACACTTTAATTATCTTACTGCTGTTCAGACTACAAGAAGCATTTTGTGCAATTTCTTCATAGTTTTTTGAATATCCACATTGTTCATCACCTTCCCAGCAGCACTCCTTGAAACAGGAGGGTCCATTTTGATAGCAAAGGCAATTCTCTTTGATCGAGCAATTATTGATACCAATGTAACCACAGTAGAAGTTCAGCATCTTGTTTAAAGCTTTTGGTTCATCAAAAGAGACAGGAACCGTGATGTTAATCTTTAATGTCAAACAGGTCTGGAAACTTGTATTTCTCGAGATGAACTAATGTCAACGTCTTTGCTTCCATGATCTATGTTTAACGTGCTGTACAAATGAGGCTGTACAACTTTGTTATAGGTACAGTCTGCGTCGCAGCCAGGCGAACATGGAGCTCGTTAAGAGATGATTTTTTTCCCTCTTAATGTGAGTGCTTGAAGACAAATTTTGTGCCAGGTATTGTCTGTATTAGCTGCAGCACTGTTTCCTTGCCAACATAGGATGAAATCTTAACCAATGAGAGCATGAACTACTGGCAATACAATATAAACTTTTGGTGGTCTGATAGTCTGTGCAACGTCACAATGTGATGAAAACGATTCATTCGACGCATATCAAGGGTCTATTAATCCTACCACATGTGGAATATAGTGTGCTAAGAGAACCACAATCTATGTGTCTGATGACTTTAAAGTAAGCTGAGGTGTTGCATTCTTGGTCAGGTTTAATGGATTTAATATTTGTAAGATTAATTTAAGTCATACTTCAAACTTGTATATATATTATATATAAACCATCTGGATATTTAAAATTTTCACTCTCAGAAACCTACACACTACCGTTGTTTAACATCTCAGATATATTGGTATGTTTAAGAATGCTCAGAAAGTTTCCTAAACAGCAGTTCAAGGTTTGGAAATTCAATCAATTTCTGAACAGTGGCATAAAGATTATATAATAAAAATACCTTAACAAGAGAGAATTTGTAGTTATTGAAGACTGTACAAAAGTGAGAAAAACTTGAAATAATTATTATCAGAACTTTAGGTTTATTAAAATTGGAGCCTTTAAGAATGTTCACACTGAGCCATAACCACGAATTTGATGACGTGCATTTAAGGGTTTCAACGCTATTATATTATTAAATTTCGTTACTGAAGTGTCATCAAAATATATATCAATTCTTACATCTGATAAAAAGACATCTGAAACACAATCTATCATTCAATTCGCCACTTTCATTGAAGTGTAACCCTAACACCAGACTGCACCAGACTCGAGAAAAGAAAATTTATGTTGCCTTTAGGAAATCTTCCTTGTTCTGTTACTAAACTCGAATTTTCTCAAATATATGACTATTTTTTATCTTTTGGACTTCGTATCTTAGACACACCCTGAGTTAGATTGGCATTTAATGACCCCGTTATAGTAATTTTAATATCATAATCAGCGTACCAATTGAATAAATTAGAACTATAAATATGTTTCTCAACTTTAATGGACCGCAACTTCCTGTTAAACGAAAAAAACCGTTTCGTTTTTTGTACTGAGGTCTTCTTTATGAGTACTACGCACCTTTCAAAACCTATACGTGTACAAGGACATCGTTGAAATGTCATATTCAATACAAACTGTACATTGCTTTAAATATTTAGATTGTCATAACACGCACTCGTAAAAAACAAACAAACAAAAACATGCAGTTCTTAATTGTTTGTGCACAGCTTTCGTTAAATTAACGAACTCGAGCGAGACTCACGCATATTTGTGAAAGTACCAGTCCACAGATCAAAGTATACACAGCCACATGGCCGTAATTTTACAAGCGACATTGTATTTTATCTATAAAATCTGATACGGAAAACTTGAATGGATGCAGTTTTCAATTTGTAACAGACTTTTTAAAAGTTTTTATAAAGCCTCTACAAGGCACAGCTAATTTGAACGTCCACTTTCAGGTTCTTGTTTCCTTTGTTATAAAGCAGATAATTACACTATGGGTTAATGTTATTCTCCTCACCGCAGTAGCCGAAACCAGATATCTTTTAGTGTAAGAAGCTACCACCCAGCTACAGAAGTAGACACCACATTATATCCGCTGTTCTTTTAAGGTTTTGATTAATATGAAACTGGTAGAACGAGACAGTGCTTTAAAAAGACAGTGCACCAATGTTGAAATGGTATTTCTAGACCGTGCCCTGAAAGTTAATACACCAGTTGTAACTGTTTAGAGTATCCCGAAAGCTAAAAATTAATCTGTCCTAATGAATAGTGCTCCAACTATAAACGGTGTCCTAAAGATTAATGTATTTTACGGAATATAAAATTTATTTTAATAACTGATATAAACACATTCTGTATCGAAATAAATATTATGATTTAAAGACTTGTATCGCAACCTGTCTCAAATTATACCATATGAAACAAAACAGACGTAATAGAGTCCTGAGTTACGTCATCGTAATTAAAACAAACGATTCTTTATTGAGTTTTAAGGCTGTCATACAATAAGCAACAAAGAGAACAATTTCTCTTACGGGTTCTTCGCAAACGAAACAACGATTTAATTGATTTGAAAAATATACTCAGCTTCGTGAAACAAATTTTTATTGTGGATCAAATGGAAGATTATTTGTTTGAAGATCTTCTAATAAAGACAATCGATACAAACATGACATTTTCTTATAAGGCTTAAAATGATCTATTTCTGTTATAGTAAGACCAGGTAGAACTCTCTTTTGATTTTTGTATCAGTGAATTGGCGTTTCAACCCCAAAAATGCTGAATCAAGTTGTAAAACTAATAATCTCAATTAGTGTATTCAAAGTTGAAAATTGTGTGAACTTTATGGATTTCTTTATAAGTTGTTTTAATGGCAACTTCTTCTGTTGATTTATCTGTGACGAGATACAGACATACATGATGCCAGTAAGTCATTGTAGGAAATTATATAGCAGGAAAACTCATTAATGTATAGAAAATATATATAGAACTCAAATTCATCATTTTTCTCATCACTTATTCTTTTACATATCAAGGCCTTTTAAATCTGGGAGAAAAAGGTTCTATATTGAACTCTTCTTACAATTCATCACTGGTCACTTTATACTGTTTTTTTTTCTTTTAATTTCTCGAAAACTTAATTAAAAATACCAAGTTAGTAGTTGCGAAATTTGTAGTGATTGACTAGACATAAGGCAGCTTGTTAACACTACCAACAGTTTCTAATTATGATGTGTTAGAATAAACGCAAAATAGCTACTTAGCTCCACCTATCATCCGTTATCGAATACTCTTTACCAACCAATAATTGAATTGAACATCACTTAACAACGCCCTCGTGGCTGAAAGGACGAGCATATCCCACGAAGATATTCAATACCGCGACCCTTAGATTGCGAGTGGAGTGTTATCAACGCCATGTTTGTCAAGCTTACTGAAAACTGGTTTCTGAAAACTTCCCGCACCATTATCCCTGAACAAAGGCTACTCGAGAGAACAAACCTTAGCTTCATAACTCGAAATACCATAGAAACAATTCATATTACATTACCATACGAAACCTACCTATGTTATTATTTGAGTTTTTTCAGAGTTACTGGTGAGGGATGGAATTTCTCGAAACCAGTATAAATTAATGACAGCTTGAGGTTTATTTGAAATTCTCGATGTTTGGTTCAGATTTTTCCAGAATTTTGTCTTCTCGTTCGTTCTAGACACCTTTTACTTTTTTGTTTTGAAGAGAAGTGTATTCAAATACACCTATTTTGGATTGTTTTCTGTACAGCCAAACGGAGTACTACATGTTAATAACGTTCTCTAATTCCAATTAGAAGTAATCAATTTTCATCACAAACTCATGACTGACGGAACAATGAGATTTCACCATTCTTGGAAAGAGCTACAAACAATGAATGTTTCGATTACTAATACCCCACGTTCCGGTCCTGAAAAAAATAGAAGAATAAAAAATTAACATTTTCTTAACGAGCAGTTCTTCAGTTAACTGTGTGTATTCGTCCTATTTTGACTTTGTGTGACTAAACGAGTATGTAACAACAACACACCGAATTTCAGAAGCTTTGGGTGCATGCGTTAAAAATCACGTGACAGTTTTTGTTAGTATAAATACAGAAAAAACAAACAAATATTCTTCTGTAAACATCAGTTTGGTATAAAAGAATGATCTAGCAGCTTAACATAGTTTGGTTTGTTCAAACACGCAATGTTTTACTTCATAATTTTAAAAACAGCGTTTCTTAACAGTGAGTAGTATATGAGTGATTCTGTGCATAAACCTGAACAAACAAAAAAGAGATAACACAAAAGGCAAAAATGATCCGTCAAATATATTGTTTAAAGGCAATGTTTCATCAGAGATACTAGAATAAATAGTTTTCTAACAGTAGATCAACATGGACATTTCTTACTGTAATGTACGAGTGAAAACCTTTTTTCTTTTCCCTCTATTGTTGAGATTTGTATAAAAACGCAATAATTTCACCAAAATATTATCATCCGTCTGACTCAGAACATCAGCTGACAGTTTGAACTCTGTAGACTTGTTCTTCTAAAACCATCAGAAATGAAGAGTCTAGCGGTATTGCTTCTGGTTACTATTTTCGTTGCGATTGCCTGGGGCAAAGGAAAAAAACATGGAAAATTACACAAGTTAATGTGCAGTAAGTGACTTTTATGAAATAGTTCGTGTAGCAGATTATTCTATAACATCATTGACACCGGTTCTGGCTAGTTTCACGTGCTTCAATGATATAACGTAATAATAATTAAAGATGAAAGGTCAGTGTAAATGTTTGTATTTTCACAAATTTATATTTACAATAAGTAAAATTTTATTTGTGTGTATTTGTGAGCAAAGCCAACACAATGGGTCATTAATTCAATGTTTTCAGTGTTGAGTTAGAATATGTTATAAACTTACAGCTAAGATAGTGGAGAACGGGAATTGTTCATGTTTTTCTTGTTAAAAACTTGCTTTCCAAGTAGTTATTAGGGGATTTAACGGTTTTCCTCTCTTCTTTTTTTATAACCTATAATATTATATATTAACAAAGATAAACAAATAATAACAGAGCTTTAGAACGTTTCTTCTTTCATAAACTTTTCATTGTTACAGGCGATAATGAAGAAGACGTAAAAAAAGCAATGGCTATTGTTGAAAGTTTCCCACAGGAGGTAAGTACTGTTGATAATAGTTCTTTAAATGTGAACCACTGAAAAACATTAAATAACAATAGTTTATTCTTTGTGTTCACGATTATTATTATTATTATAAAAATTATTTATATGGTTCTTTTATTTGAATATTTCATGGCATGTTCTGAACAACTCGGTCGTTACTCTCAGAGTTTGTTTGTTCACTCATACAAATGACATGTTCTGCATAGAATTACCTGAGTAGACAAGTAAGAAATTTATTATAGACAGGCATAGCTGTTCCTATCTTTAAACTAGGATCAGCAGATAATTAACTAGTCACTAAAATCCTGTTAGTTGGTTAATTTTAAATGAATAACAGGATTTATAAATTACCCACATCTGGAGATAAGAATATTGTTTAGTGGTACCATATCAAGAACTCCAAATCCTTTGGTTCCAGCTTCGATGCACTAACCATTAGGTCACAATCTAATACAAATACACATCCATATGAAGAGTATGTTTCAGGAAATTTGTTGCTAAACATAAAATTACACAATGAGCTAACTGTGCTGTGCTTGCCACGAGTATCGAAACCCAATTTTTGGCGTTATAGACAATAGTACTTACTGTTGAATTACTGGAAGGTTATGTATATTTTTGCTATGTAACTGGATATATTTACTCTGCTCATTACGGGTATTCAAACCTAGTTTGGATATAAACCTTCAACCTTATCGCATAGCGTCTATGGGACTTGATATTATTAGATTATGTTAACGTTTTACCACATAGAAGAAGAGATCTCTCTAATCTATTCATACGTTTATATCAAAATAACTTAAAAACTGAGTTCTATTGCACTAACCGTTCCCTGATTAGTGGTGATAAGTTACATGAAAGGCAGCTAGTAAACATCAAACACCATCAACACTTGAGCTCCTCTTTTACCAACTACATTATTATGACCCACTCAAACTCGCACCCAGCCAGATGGCCAGTCGAGTACCCTAACCATCATGCTATGCCAGACCATTATTTTCACTAAATAATATATTAATATAAATAAATCCCATAAACATTTTTTGCTATGTCTTTCAGAAAAAGATGCATTTGAACAGTGCAAAACGAAAACAATCCAGACTCTCTGAGTGACGATGAATTCAGGCAGAAGATGTGTGACGACAAAGAATTTGCAAAAACAGTAAGTTACTATTAACCAGTTATTAGAATTCTGTTTTTAAGCCTTTAGTAACGTCTGCTTAAAGTAAATAAATAGTTATGTTCACAGTATCGTATTTACAACATCTATTCATTATTCAGATCATTGTTATCGAATATAGCTCTATATAAATTGTTTTATTTTATTTTACTATCATATTTATATATAATCTTTCCGTTGTTCCTTCAAAGACACTCATGTTGTACTTTATAATTAATTACATGCCACTTTTAATATCAACCTGAAGTGGTTTTAGAAAATAGTATATAATTTAAATTGTAAGAAGTTTTAAGTTAACTAAAATTCCGTTCAAATATTTTCAGATTAATACTGAAAATTTAAGATGTTTTATATTAATAATAAACATATTGATTTTATTACATACCTATATCTCAGATAAATTACTTAATATACCACTTTTCAAGACTGAAACAGGTTATACACTGTGTCCTACATATGCGTCAATAGCAATGAAAGAGTTAATGTGGATGGTTAATTTGAACTCCAACATGGTTGTGGGATTGGGATGGATTTGGTTTTATATTCTAACTTCTCTATATTTATGTCTTCATTAATTCTATAAAGCTTCTCTGATGACAACAGTAAAAATATAGTTGTGTTTGCCCAGAAGAAAAAGTTAAATGCGCTGTTACATAATTTCGTTTCTTTTAATAAGAAATTCCTATAAGTAAAATATTATTTTATTTATTTCTTCCTTTCTCGTCATATGTTTTTCTATATAAAAACTGTATGTATGTAATTAATTATAGTCTAACTATTACATCACATCAATATGTTAGTTCCTATTCACAAACTTTACTTTAAATGCTCATTTCATATGCACGATTCTTGGAACAGATTTTTACGGTCTGGACTTTATCCATGTAAATTATAAACATAATTCTGATATTCAAGAAATCTTTTTATCAGTAAAAAGTAAAATAAAGGAGCAGACTAGTTAAATTCATTGTGTTTATATATGTTACCGTGGTGGTAACATATTTAATGGAACATATTCATACTTTGTGAATGTTATAAACATTGTTATAACTTTCCTAACTTTTGAAGTCTGTATTATTAATTATCATATTTTCACACTGAGTTTCTTCGAGTTTAAGATCAAAGCTACATAATGAACTGTCTTCGCTATGCAAAATACGGGTATCGTACCCTAATTTGTGACGATGTAAGTATATAAGGTCACCTTTCAGTCATAGCGGGAGTAACTGACCTCAGACACAGCGACACTAATGTTGTTTATCTATATAAAGTTACAGATGTTTTCGTTCTCAATCTTTAGAACACTTAAATATTATGATAAATTTTATGTTAAGCTACAATATAAAATATTTCCTGATGAGCAGACTAAGAACAACATTGTTACTGAATATTACATTATATACAATATGTTATTAAATATCTTTAAGTTTTTACTATTATCAAAATATAAATTCCAAAGTAATTCTATAAGATTAAAATAGAAACAATTTTTTATTGTAACACCATCCTAACAGACTGATTTACAATAAAATCAATAGTTTTGTTTACTTGGCTTTCATAATATATATATATAATTTTCTTTTTACTTCTAGATTAAAAAGTGTGCGATGGGCAAGATGGGAAGAAACTGACGGATTTGTAGAAAACCTACATTTATCTAGTAAGTGTTAGACATGTCTTGGAAGATAATATGACATGTTTTATTTAATATAAGTTTATAATGTAAAGTCTATTCACTTTAATCTATTGGAGCAACTTTCTTTTGTTTTCTTAATATTGTATTTAACCAATGTTTGAATAACTCAAATTCAAATTATATTTTCTAAGAAATATGATCTAGAAGTTTCTCTACTTTTACCAACGTCTAATAGAATTGTTTTGTAGCTCTAATTGTAAATTTGGTTGTAATAATTCCCTAGATTTTCCAAACTTCATACAATATATTACAGTAACTGAAGAACTGGTTAATCCAAACTTCTTACAATATATTACAGTAACTCAAGAACTGGTTAATCCGACGACAAGTAGGATTTGAAATCATTTAATTAAAGTATGAATATCCAAATATAAGAAGTTTTTAACATTCATACCATTGATACTGAATTATTTACAGAATGTTTATGTAACACTATTAATGTTGCAGTAGCTTTTTAAAACAAACTTTTCCATTTCAGGTATGACCACACATCCAATAAGGAAGTCCTCACTTGACCTACGAAAATCTGACTATACAGTTGTTCTGTCTTTATTCTTCTGCGTATTATTATAAATATTTTAATTGTTTCTAGTGTACTGGTTTTCATTCAATTTGTTTTTATCTTTCAGTGAAATAAATTCATCGATAAAAATGATTGTTATAAATAGTGTTTAATAAACATTTTGTTTGAAATGACGAATGAAGAGAAAAATGAAAACCAGAAAAAAACTAATACAAATAAATTTCGATTAATTAATTCATAAATATTATAATAAAATTAATATTTATTTATATAATCGTGGCCAAGAACGTCTTTGCTGTAAACTAAAAGAATGAACTTTCTAAAACCAGTAAAATAGTTTGGTAAAATTTTCCCTAATTATTAAAGATGGAAAAAAAAGAAATGTGTTATTTCATGTATTTTTCATTTTCTAGCTTTTGAGAACATGATGTTAGGCACTGTCTCTCTCTTTAATATTTTTAATGTTAGATTAGTCCACACTACAGTCTTTAACCTATATATATAAACACACCACAATAATCTCTGTCTGTCCGTTTTTCTATTGCATAAGTACTTCCAGATCTCTGAGCCAATCTCAAACAAACCAATATTTTGGCATTTTCATTGGGGGGTTCACAACCCTATCCATTTGTTTATTACTATTATTGAATAAGTATTATCTTAAACATTAACTACTTTCGGATATAGCGCCACATTCTTACAAAAAACTTAAAAATTCTATTAAATATTCTATAACACAACATACATTCAGTGCAACTCAAACAGTGCGCCACCATTCTCCAGAAGGATTACAATGGCCGCCACTTTTGTAATAATGCACAGATGCACATGAAGTTTCTACTACAACAGCCATCATGACACAGACATGAGTGCCACTTCCAACTTTACCTTGCAACATCATCACAATGATTATTAACTTACTTATCAACTAATACAAGGTGGAAGGACATCAAAAGGTGGGTGTTGAAAGTGGGTTACAGAAAGCACCACTATCACCAGTAGTTTTGTCTATGTCTTTTCGTAGAAAATCGTCCTAACAATCACACATTATATGACCGGTTCTAAGTGCATACAAATTGACTAATTATAGGTCAACCAAGCTTTTCGGTGAGGTAATAAAGGATACTATAATAATTCTTTATAAACAGATTCCATGAAACATATGCTTTTCACTGTAAACTCCACATTGAAAAAGGCTTCTGTAAACATCTCGGACAGTGAGACAAGCATCACAAGAGCATACAATGTCTGTCACACATTGGGTAATCAATTTATCACGAGAAAATTATTGCACGATTTTGACATTAGTGCAAAGATAAAGCTGTTGTTCTTATCACTTTTATCTTTGGAAAATACGATTTTTTTCCCTTCAGAACGCTGTCCCAGTTGTGATGAATGATAGCCATTCTCTGAAATTTTTTATGTACATCGCAATAAATACTGACAAAATTATTCAACCTATCGTTCAGATGATGTTTATGTTACAACTAGTTCGATAAGTCAGTACCGACGATCTGCACGTGATCGTCAAAATGGAGAAGTTTAGAAAACTTTCCTCCTCTTGTGATACACTTTGGTGAATTTCATACCCAGTCACCTTTCACTGGAAGAATTGAAGACATCTGAGGTGACGCCATATTGAAAAGTTTGTGAACCTGATAACATATCTATCAGGCTGGTATCACTTTCTAATATCCCTTGTTGACCTAGAGTTACGGTTTGCTGAATCAATGGTTTCTTTGTCAAAAGCCTTTCAAGGGCTATTTGAAATGAGTCTGAGACAATGTTAGTTGATACATTGACATAACTTACTTAATCATTTGAGTACTTAGTTGTTACTTTTATCTGCTCTACATTTCTCTTGAATATGTTGACTACTTTTGTTTCTATTTCTGAAGTGTATGTGGGTCAATATCGGATACTAATAATTACCTATTTTTTCGAGCAAATGCCTTACGGAAGTTGTGTTTGAACAAACTATATCTGCCATTTTTTCCTGATCGTAAAACGATAGCACTGTTAAATGTACAGGTTCTATGTAATCTATCATTTAACATGAAACCCTGAGGTGCTTGAGAAAGTATAATGTGGATTCTTACCAAAGGTGCGATACGAGAAAGTCACTAGTTACTGCTTTTAGATTTTTTTCTGATTGAATTAAATCTATGTCAATGTATTATTCTAATACTGGGTAATCACTGAAATAATTCCTCAAGCATATAACTATACACCAAAATGTTTGGGTAAAAATTCATCACAACCAGAAACAGTGCAACGTAATTTGTTTACACCTACAACTATATTTCACGTTGTCGATTCCGAAATGTATGAATGTGTGGTATTTATTTATGTTTAATACATTCTTAACATACAACCCGCGACCCTCGGATTATGAGTCGCACGCCTTACGGGCTTGCCGGGCCCTTACGCATTTGTTACCGCGAAGCTGGTCAAGCATGATCATAATTATTATTGTTACGATGAATTACGTTAGGGCTATTGTATAAGCAATCAGGTTAGGCCTGCTCTTTAGGTTTAGTTGTTAGGTCAAGTACGACAATATAATTTTGTGGTCTGAAAAATTACAAACTAAAATTGTCTGAATTTCCTTTGATGGATCATGTTGAAATGACGTCATAAAATGGCCGACATTGTCTTTTTGGTTTTTGTACTTAATTTTGATAGTAAGTGTTTATAAAATCATATATAAATATACCCGTCTTCCTCAAACTAATTACACTATGGTAGTATGATACAGGTACCATTGAACACTGAGAATTAAGTGTTTGGCCTAATTTGTGTATAATCTTGTGACTATCGTAATATCTTAAATTCTGTGAACTATAAAGAGAGTCTGTGAAAGTTAGGTTTCAGCAATAAACAGATGCTGATTTGGAAATAGATTACCCTCATTCTTTATTTAAAATAAGATTGCTTGATAGAGGACACTTTTCAAAATTGCATCCATAATGGTTTAAAATAACCAATTTGTAAAGTGTTAGCTGAATTAAATTTTTTTTTTCATCTGGTGTGTATATATATTGTCCAAAAACTCCATTTCAATACATTTGTTAAACTATATTGTATTTGTGTTCGCAAAATTACGCAAGTATACACACTTTAATTATCTTGCTGCAGTTCTGACCACCAGAAGCATTTTGTGCAATTTCTTCATAGTTTTTTGAATATCCACATTGTTCATTACCTTCCCAGCAGCACTCCTTCAAACAGGAGGGTCCATATTGACAGCAAAGGCAATTCTCTTTGGTCGAGCATTTAGTGATAGCAATGTAACCACAGTAGAAGTTCAGCATCTTGTTTAAAACTTTTGGTTCATCAAATGAGACAGGAACCATGATCTTTAATGTCGAACTGGTCTGGAAACTTATAGTTTCTCGAAATGAGCTAATGTCAACGTCTTTGCTTGCCATGATCTGTGTTTAACGTGCTGTACAAATGAGGCTGTACAGCTTTGTTATACGTAGAGTCTGCGTTGCAGCCAGGCGAATATGGAGCTCGATGAGAGATGATTTTTTTCCTCTAAATGTGAATGCCTGAAGACAAATTTTGTGCCAGGTATTGTCTGTATTAGCTGCAGCACTGTCACCTTGCCAACATAGGACGAAATCTTAACCAATGAGAGCATGAATTACTGGCAATAAAATATATACTTTTGGTGGTCTGATAGTCTGTGCAACGTCACAATGTGATGAAAACGATTCATTCGACGCATATCAAGGGTCTATTAATCCTACCACATGTGGAATATAGTGTGCTAAGAGAACCACAATCCATGTGTCTGATGACTTTAAAGTAAGCTGAGGTGTTGCATTCTTGGTCAGGTTTAATGGATTTAATATTTGTAAGATTAATTTAAGTCATACTTCAAACTTGTATATATATTATATATAAACCACAAAAAATCTGATCTTTGGACAGTATTATTAATCACCGCCATCTGGATATTTAAATTTTTCACTCCCAGAAACCTACACACTACCGTTGCTTGACATCTCAGGTATATTGGTATGTTTAAAAATGCTCAGAAAATTTTCTATAAAGCAATTCAAGGTTTGGAAATTAAATCAATTTCTGAACAGTGGCACAAAGACTATATAACAAAAATACCTTAACAAGAGAGAAATTTAAGTTATTGAAGACTGTACAAAAGTGAGAAAAACTTGAAATAATTATTATCAGAACTTTAGGTTTATTAAAACTGGAGCCTTTAAGAATGTTCACACTGAGCCATAACCACGAATTTGATGACGTGCATTTTAGGGTTTCAACGCTATTATATTATTAAATTTCGTAATTGAAGTGTCATCAACATATATATCAATTCTTACGTCTGATAAAAAAGACATCTGAAACCCAATCTATCATTCAATTCGCCACTTTCACTGAAGTGTAACCCTAACACCAGACTGCACCAGACTCGAGAAAAGAAAATGTAGTTGTAATCTGAAGTAAAACTTCTTTCTTGTGTTAATATTCTCCAAAACAGTTTCAGAAACATCATGTTGTGATATTTTTATTCGAATATTTTCCCTCGACAACTTCGGTAAGAGAAAAACTATTTATGTTGCAATCTATTTTACCTTAGGATTTCATAAGAATCTAAAACACGAAATATCCTTAAAACACACGTTATGTGTAATCGTATATGTATTTATGCTGTCTTTAGGAAATCTTCCTTGTTCTGTTACTAAACTCGAAATTTCTCAAATATATGACTATTTTTTATCTTTTGGACTTCGTATCTTAGACACGTTCTGAGTTTGATTGGCATTTAATGACCCCGTTATAGTAATTTTAATATCATAATCAACGTACCAATTGAATAAATTACAACCATAAATATGTTTCTCAACTTTAATGGACCGCAACTTCCTGTTAAACGAAAAAACCGTTTCGTTGTTTGTACTGAGGTCTTCTTCATGAGTACTACGCACCTTTCAAAACCTATACGTGTACAAGGACATCGATGAAATGTCATATTCAGTACAAACTGTACATTGCTTTAAATATTTATATTGTCATAACACGCACTCGTAAAAAACAAACAAACAAAAATATGCAGTTCTTAATTGTTTGTGCACAGCTTTCGTTAAATTAACGAACTCGAGCGAGACTCACGCATATTTGTGAAAGTACCAGTCCACAGATCAAAGTATACACAGCCACATGGCCGTAATATTACAAGCGATATTGTATTTTATCTATAAACTCTGATACGGAAAACATGGAATGGATGCAGTTTTCAATTTGTAACAGAGTTTTAAAAGTTTTTATAAAGCCTCTACAAGGCTCAGCTAATTTGAACGTCCACTTTCAGAATTTTGTTTCCTTTGTTATAAAGCAGATAATTACACTATGGGTTAATGTTGTTCTCCTCACCGCAGTTGCCGAAACCAGATATCTTTTAGTGTAAGAAGCTACCACCCAACTACAGAAGTAGACACCACATTATATCTGCTGTTCTTTTAAGGTTTTGATTAATATGAAACTGGTAGAACAAGACTGAGCACCAATATTGAAATGGTATTTCTAGACCGCACCCTGAAAGTTAATACACCAGTTGTAACTGTTTAGAGTATCCCGAAAGCTAAAAATTAATCTGTCCTAATGAACAGTGCTCCAACTGAAAACCGTGTCCTAAAGATTAATGTATTTTACAATATATAAAATTTATTTTAATAACTGATATAAACATATTCCGTGTCGAAATAGATATTATGATTTAAAGACATGTATAGAAACCTTTCTCAAATTCACCATATGAAACTAAACAGACATAATAGAGTCCTGAATTAAGTCATCGTAATTAAAACAAACGATTCTTTACTGAGTTTTAAGGCTGTCATACAATAAGCAACAAAAAGAACAATTTCACTAACGGGTTCTTCACAAACGAAACAACGATTTAATTGATTTGAAAAATATACTCAACTTCGTGAAACAAATTTTTATTGTTGGTCAAATGGAAGATTTTTTGTTTGAAGATCCTCTAATAAAGACAATCGAGACAAACATGACATTTTCTTAACATAAGGCTTAAAATGATCTATTTCTATTATAGTAAGACCAGGTAGAACTCTCTTTTGATTTCTGTATCAGTGAATTGGCGTTTCAATCCCAAAAAATGCTGAATCAAGTTGTAAAACTAATAATCTCAATTAGTGTATTCAAAGTTGAAAATTGTGTGAACTTTATGGATTTCTTTAAAGTTGATTTAATGGCAACTTCTTCTGTTGATTTATCTGTGACGAGATATAGACATACATGATGCCAGTAAGTCATTGTAGGAAATTATTTAGCAGGAAAACTCATTAATGCGTAGAAAATATATATATAAATCAAATTCATCATTTTTCTCATCACTTATTCTTTTACACATCCAGGCCTTTTAAATCTGGGAGAATAAGGTTCTATATTTAACTCTTCTTACAATTCATCACTGGTCACTTTATACTGTTTTTTTTTTTTCTTTTAATTTCTCGAAAACTTAATTAAAAATACCAAGTTAGTAGTTGCGAAATTTGTAGTGATTGCCTAGACATAAGGCAGCTTGTTAACACTACTAACAGTTTCTAATTATGATGTGTTAGAATAAAGGCAAAATAGCTACTTAGCTCCACCTATCATCCATTATCGAATACTCTTTACCAACCAATAATGGAATTGAACATCACTTAAAAACGCCCTCGTGGCTGAAAGGACGAGCATATCCCACGAAGATATTCAATACCGTGACCCTTAGATTGCGAGTGGAGTGTTATCAACGCCATGTTTCTCAAGCTTACTGAAAACTGGTTTCTGAAAACTTCCCGCACCATTATTCCTGAACAAAGGCTACTCGAGTGAACAAACCTTAGCTTCATAACTCGAAATACCATAGAAACAATTCATATTACACTACCATACGAAACCTACCTATGTCATTATTTGAGTTTTCTCAGAGTTACTGGTGAGGAATGGAATTTCTTGAAACCAGTATAAATCAATGACAGCTTGTGGTTTATTTGAAATTCTCGATGTTTGGTTCAGATATTTCCAGAATTTTGTCTTCTCATTCACTCAAAATACCTTTTACAATGACTTTTATTTTCAAGAGAAGTGTATTCAAATACACCTATTTTAGATTGTTTTCTGTACAGCCAAACGGAGCACTACATGTTAACATTCTCTAATTCCAGTTACTAGTAAACAATATTCATCACAAACTCTTGACTGATGGAACAATGAGATTTCACCATTCTTGGAAAGAGCTACAAACAATGAATGTTTCGATTACTACTAACTCACGTTCCGGTCCTGAACAAAATAGAAGGATAAAAAATTAACATTTACTTAACGAGCAGTTCTTCAGTTAACTGTGTGTATTCGTCTTATTGTGACTTTGTGTGACTAACCGAGTATGTAACAACAACACACCAAATTCCAGAAGCTTAGGGTGCATACGTTAAAAATCACGTGACAGTTTCTGTGAGTATAAATACAAAACAAACAAATATTCTTCTGTAAACATCAGTTTGGTATAAAAAAATGATCTAGCAGCTTAACATAGTTTGGTTTGTTCAAACACGCAATGTTTTACTTCATAATTTTAAAAACAGCGTTTCTTAACAGTGAGTAGCATGTGAGCGATTCTGTGTATAAACCTGAACCAACAAAGATTTGTATAAAAACGCAATAATTTCACCAAAATATTATCATCCGTCGCACTCAGAACATCAGCTGACAGTTTGGACACTGTAGACTTGTTCTCCTAAAACCATCAGAAATGAAGAGTCCAGCGGTATTGCTTCTGGTGACTATTTTCGTTGCGGTTGCTTTGGGCAAAAGAAAAGACATGGAAAATTACACAAATTATTGTGCAGTAAGTGACTTTTATGAAATAGTTCGTGTAGCAGATTATTCTATAACATCATTTAAACCGGTTCTGGCTAGTTTCACGTGCTTTAATGATATAACGTAATAATAACTAAAGATGAAAGGTCAGTGTAAATGTTTGTATATTCACAAATTTATATTTACAATAAGTAAAATGTTATTTGTGTGTAGTTGAGAGTAAAGCCAACACAATGGATCATTACTTCAATGTTTTCAGTGTTGAGCAAGAATATGTTATAAACTTACAGCTAAGATAGTGGAGAATGGGAATTGTTTATGTTTTTCTTGTTAAGAACTTGCTTTCCAAGTAGTTATTAGGGGATTTAACGGTTTTCCTCTCTTCTTTTTTTATAACCTATAATATTATATATTAACAAAGATAAACAAATAATAACAAAGCTTTAGAACGTTTCTTCATTCATAAACTTTTCATTGTTACAGGCGATAATGAAGAAGACGTAAAAAAAGCAATGGCTATTGTTGAAAGTTTCCCACAGGAGGTAAGTACTATTGATAATAGTTCTTTAAATGTGAACTACTGAAAAACATTAAATAACAATAGTTTATTATTTGTGTTCATGGTTATCGTTATTATTATAGAAAATTATTTATATGGTTATTTTTATTTGAATATTTCATGGCATGTTCTGAACAACTCGGTCGTTACTCTTAGAGTTCGTTTGTTCACTCATACAAATGACATGTTCTGCATAGAATTACCTGAGTAGACAAGTAAGAAACTTATTATAGACAGGCATAGCTGTTCCTAACTTTAAACTGGGATCAGCAGATAATTAACCAGTCACTAAAATCCTGTACGTTGGTTAATTTTAAATGAATAACAGAATTTATAAATTACCCACATCTGGAGATAAGAAGATTGTTTAGTGGTACCATATCAAGAACTCCAAATCCTTGGGTTCCAGCTTCGATGCACTAACCATTAGGTCACAATCTAATACAAATACACATCCATATAAAGAGTATGTTTCAGGAAATTTGTTACTAAACATAAAATTACACAATGGGCTAACTGTGCTGTGCTTGCCACGAGTATCGAAACCCAATTTTAGGCGTTATAGACAATAGTACTTACTGCTGAATTACTGGAAGGTTATGTATATTTTTGCCATGTAACTGGATATATTTACTCTGCTCATTACGGGTATTCAAACCTAGTTTGGATATAAACCTTCAATCTTGTCGTTTAGCGTCTATGGGACTTGATATTATTAGATTATGTTAACGTTTCACCACATAGAAGAAGAGATCTCTCTAATCTGTTCATACGTTTATACCAAAATAATTTAAAAACTGAGTCCTATTGCACTAACCGTTCCCTGATTAGTGGTGATAAGTTACATGAAAGGCAGCTAGTAAACATGAAACACCATCAACACTTGAGCTCCTCTTTTACCAACTACATTATTATGACCAACATTTAAAAGTGCAAGAGTGTCCAATTCAGGGATTACAGGATTCAAACTCGCACCCAGCCAGAGGGCCAGTCGAGTACCCTAACCATCATGCTATCCGAAACCATTATTTTCACTAAATAACATATTAATATAAATAAATCGCATAAACATTTTTGCTATGTCTTTTAGAAAAAAGATGCATTTGAACAGTGCAAAAACGAAAACAATCCAGACTCTCTGAGTGACGATGAATTCAGGCAGAAGATGTGTGACGACAAAGAATTTGCAAAAACAGTAAGTTACTATTAACCAGTTATTAGAATTCTGTTTTTAAGCCTTTAGTAACGTCTGCTTAAAGTAAATAAATAGTTATGTTCACAGTATCGTATTTACAACATCTATTCATTATTCAGATCATTGTTATCGAATATAGTTCTATATAAATTGTTTTATTTTATTTTAATATCATATTTATACATAATCCTTCCGTTTTTCCTTCAAAGACACTCATGTTGTACTTTATAATTAATCACATGCCACTTTTAATATCAACCTGAAGTGGTTTTAGAAAATAGTATATAATTTAAATTGTAAGAAGTTTTAAGTTAACTAAAATTCCGTTCAAATATTTTCAGATTAATACTGAAAATTTAAGATGTTTTATATTAATAATAAACATATTGATTTTATTACATACATATATCTCAGATAAATTACTTAATATACCACTTTTCAAGACTGAAACAGGTTATGCACTGTGTCCTACATATGCGTCAATAGCAATGAAAGAGTTAATGTGGATGGTTAATTTGAACTCCAACATGGTTGTGGGATTGGGATGGATTTGGTTTTATATTCTAATTTCTCTATATTTATGTTTTCATTAATTCTATAAAGCTTCTCTGATGACAACAGTAAAAATATAGTTGTGTTTGCCCAGAAAAAAAAAGTTAAATGCGCTGTTACATAATTTCGTTTCTTTTAATAAGAAATTCCTATGAGTAAAATATTATTTTATTTATTTCTTCCTTTCTCGTCATATGTTTTTTCTATATAAAAACTGTATGTATGTAATTAATTATAGTCTAACTATTACATCACATCAATATGTTAGTTCCTGTTCACAAACTTTACTTTAAATGCTCATTTCATATGCACGATCCTTGGAACAGATTTTTACGGTCTGCACTTTATTCATGTAATTTATAAACATAATTCTGATATTCAAGAAACCTTTTTATCAGTAAAAAGTAAAATAAAGGAGCAGACTAGTTAAATTCATTGTGTTTATATATTTTACCGTGGTGGTAACATATTTTATGGAACATATTCATACTTTGTGAATGTTATAAACATTGTTATAACTTTCCTAACTTTTGAAGTCTGTATTATTAATTATTATATTTGCACACTAAGTTTCTTCGAGTTTAAGATCAAAGCTACATGATGAACTGTCTTTGCTATGCAAAATACGGGTATCGTACCCAAATTTGTGACGATGTAAGTATATAAGGTCTCCTTTCAGTCATAGCTGAAGTAACTGACCTCAGACACAGCGACACTAATGTTGTTTATCTATATAAAGTTACAGATGTTTTCGTTCTCAATCTTTAGAACACTTAAATATTATGATAGATTTTATGTTAAGCTACAATATAAAATATTTCCTGATGAGCAGAATAAGAACAACATTGTTACTGAATATTACATTATATACAATATGTTATTAAATATTTTTGAGTTTTTACTATTATCAAAATATAAATTCAAAAGTAATTCTATAAGATTAAAATAGAAACAATTTTTTATTGTAAAACCATCCTAACAGACTAATTTACAATAAAATCAATAGTTTTGTTTACTTGGCTTTTATAATATATATATATAATTTTCTTTTTACTTCTAGATTAAAAAGTGCGCGATGGGCAAGATGGGAAGTAACTGACGGATTTGTAGAAAACCTACATTTATCTAGTAAGTGTTAGACATGTCTTGGAAGATAATATGACATGTTTCATTTAATATCAGTTTATAATGTAAAGTCTATTCACTTTAATCTATTGGAGCAACTTTCTTTTGTTTTCTTAATATTGTATTTAACCAATGTTTGAATAACTCAAATTCAAATTATATTTTCTAAGAAATATGATCTAGAAGTTTCTCTACTTTTACCAACGTCTAATAGAACTTTTTTGTAGCTCTAATTGTAAATTTGGTTGTAATAATTCCATAGATTTTCCAAACTTCTTACAATATATTATAGTAACTAAAGAACTGGTTACTCCGACGACAAGTAGGAGTTGAATTCGTTTAATTAAAGTATGAATCTCCAAATGTTAGAAGATTTTAACATTCATACCATTAATACTGAATTATTTATGGAAAGTTTATCTAACACTATTAATGCTGCAGTAGCTTTAAAAACAAACTTTTTCATTTCAGAAATGACTTAACATCTAATAAGAAAGTCTTCACTTGACCTACAAAAATCTCACTATAAAGTTGTTCTGTTTTTTTTTCTACGTATTATTATAAACATTTTAATTGTTTCTAGTGTGCTGGTCTTCATTCAATTTGTTTTTATTTTTCAGTGAAATAAATTCATGGATAAAAATGTTGTTATAAATAGTGTTTAATAAACATTTTGTTTGAAATGATAAATGAAGAGCCACTTGGGCTACTCTTTTACCAACGAATAGTGGGATTGACCGTCGTGAGAGGGTAAATAGTTGTAACTAATTTGTATAAAAAAATTACACCACAGGCGAAAGAGTCTAAATCCATTCCATCATCATCCCATCGTTAAGTGAGTGAATGAATATAGAACAGAGATAAGTTTTATTAAGAATATTTACGAGAAAGACATGTTAAAGAGATTACATATCATTAACAGTGTATTTTTAATGAAGTCCATGCACGCTAACAAAATTATCCCACTCGATTCATTGTTGTGAGAAGGCCAAGCAAAATACATTGTAAAGTTTTGTGTACAGGCCTGTTTCTTTATAATGGGTGTCTGTGGTTAGTTGGTGGCAAGTTTCAGCAATAAAGGAAGAAGAAACAGTCTACTTGGTTTAAAATAATATATTTAAACAAGTCGAACACATATACCAACATTCGTTACACAGTTATATCCAGAGCTGGAAAACTTTAATTCTTCTTCTTTACCTCTGTTATTACAATACGATCTAATATAATTTCATTTTAAAAATCGCCATTATACATCCTTTATTGTTCGGCTCACAATCATGCATTTTATATATAACTATTTTTCCAACTAAATTTTCAACGTGTTACTATACTCCGACAGATGTCTAGAAAATTTCACAAACTACTATGTATTATAATACAATAATACTGAATTGAAACAACGAAAAAAACACAATAGCTTTTAGTAACACAACGCAAGCCCCCCAGTGGCTCAGCGGTATGTCTATGGACTTAAAACGGTAAAAACTGGGTTTCGATACCCGTGATGGGCAGAGCACAGATAGCCCATTGTGTAGCTTTGTGCTTCATTCAAAACAACAACAACAACAACACAACACAATGACATAATAATCCCAAATTCGCAGCTATTGAGCTATATAACGTATGTTTCGTAAATAGTTCCGTAAAGAAGCCAACGATAAAGTATCACTTCTAAAAATAATAACTAAATTTAACACTCGCGTTTTATGAACTTTTTAAACCATACCACACGCATTAAACTTATGATGAAACAGTCGTGTTTTTTTTCAAAATGCAGAACGAGCAGAAACAAAATGTACTTAAAAATTATTTATGGTAATTATGCAACTACTTTCATTAAACTTAATACTACAACGCAAGGAAGTTCGTAAGTTGGACTGATGTTGCCATATAATTACTGTTTTGTACCTTACGATTTTTCATATCGTTTTTCCTTAAAAGTTTCAACGACAAAGCAGCAAAAAGAATGTCACGTAAGCCGATGTATTTTTATTTGTTTAAGCTAAATATTTAATAAAGCATTAACCAGAAGAAGAGATTACTAAATTTTACTCAGAATAATGCATGTTAATAACTCTTTGGATAACATGATAATTATCGTGTTTTATATAAAACATTTAACGTCTTATGTTTATTCACCTCTCTGCATATTTGTCTACTACTTTTTCTAAACTTAGTAGAGCCTATCTATGTCACGAAGGAACCGATGCTATTTTTATTCGGTAACTTTTAAATACTTTTGAGATGTTTCACTTTCGTGTGATTAACAAAATAGGGGGTTTCACGTTTTTAAGTTTAACGCAATCTATGACAACCAATCTTTTGCCTTCAGTTGAACTAAATTTCGTGTGAATGTGCGAGACTTGTAACAAACACACTATTGTTTGATTGTTTTTTGTTTTTGAATCTCGCGCAAAGCTACACGAGGGCTATCTGCGCGACACACTATATCACACTTTTTTCTTGAACTATCTTTTTGTTTTCTTACCAACCGAGGAAGTTTGGCTGAAGCAGTGAATGGCTTGTCATGGTCAGGTAGTTAAGGCACTCGAATCGTAATATGCTTGCCCTTTCAGCCGTGGTGGCGTTATAATGTTACCGTCAATCCCAATATTCGTTGGTAAAAGAGTAGCCCAAAAGTTGTTTGTGAGTGATGATGACTTGCTGCTTTCTCTCTAGCCTTACACTGCTAAATCAGGGATGACCAGCGAAGATAGCCCTCGAGTAGCTTTGCATAAAATACTGAAGCAATGAAGCGTCTTGGTTCTGGTTTTCCTTTCAGTTCCCCGAATCAATGTTTTTATACTGCGTTAAAACAACCTTTAGTGGGGAAATTCCTATTCGTTCGCACACAATTAAAAATTACGATATTAATATGATCACTGACAGATTTTTGCATAACTCTGCAGTGAATGGTTATCTGTGAACTAAATCTCTGTTTCGTGAAAAATACAGATGTACGTTGTTACGAGTACAAGCTCAACGCACCAAGTTGCCATAAAAATACAGATGTACGTTGTTACGAGTACAAGACCAAGCTGCCTTTTTTTTTTCTTAATTCAGAGAACAGAAACAAGGAAGAGACTCGTAAACACGTTCAGTAATACTAATTTTTGTAGCCTTTCTAGAGGTTTCTTTTCAATATGGCATCACCTTAGACGTTTTCAATGCTTCCAGTGAAAGGTGACTGGGTATGAAATTCACCAAAGTGAATCACAAGAGGAGGAAAATTTTCTACACTTCTACATTTTACCAAGTGAGTTACTGCATATAATTATTGGTTAAATATATAAACATGGCAGGCGATAGCACATTTCTAAAGTAAATATTTACATGATTTCAGTGTGATATACACAACACACAAAATAAATGTTAATGTCTCTATCTTAGGAGGGAATGTGGTGATTGTCACGGCATTCCATGAAGCCATGTTGACATTGAAGTGACCAGAACGGGAACTATTTGATTAAGTGTATAGTGCTGCACTCTTTCTGAAACTACTCGTACGTAACAGAACAACGCTAAAGAAAGGTATTTCAGAAAGTGAAATTGTCAACATACTCGGTTAGAGCCTCAAGTGTATCAGATATTCTCTTCTCTTATGATGAAGTTTCGGCTTTTTATATGTTAAGGTCTTCAAAAATCAACTATCCTTGCTCATGAGGACCTTCTACGTTGTTCATTGCAGTTTTTTAGGTATCGAGCTACCAATCTGTTAGGGTGTTCCTGAAACAGTTGAAAGTATGCTGCCAGGAACATAATTTCATCAAACCACAAGAAGACTTGCATGGGATTTAACGATCTTCGGTACTGACTTCTCGAAATAGTTGTAACATAAACATCATCTGAACGATACGTTGAATGAGTTTGTTAGTATTTATTGCTATGTACATAAAAAATTTCAGAGAATGGCTATCATTCATCACAACTGGGACAGCGTTCTGAAGGGAAAAAAATCAGTATTTTCCAAGGCTAAAAGGGATAATAACGACAGCTTTATCCCTGCACTAATATCAAAATGGTGCAATAATTTTCTCGTGATAAATTGGTTGAACGATGCCCAATGTGTGAGAAACATTGTATGCTCTTGTAATACTTATCTCACTGTCCGAGATGTTTAGAGAAGCCTTTTTTCAAGGTGGAGTTTACAGTGAAAAGCATATGTCTCATGGAATCTATTTATAATAAATTATTATAGTATTCTTTATTACCTCACCGAAAAGCTTCTTTAACCTATAATAACTCAATTTGTATTTACTTAGAACTGGTCATATAATGTGTGATGGTTAGGACGATTTTCTACGAAGAAACAGAGTCAAAACTACTGATGATAGTGGTGCTTTCTGTAACCCACATTCAACAACCAGCTCTTAATGTCCTTCTACTTTGTATTAGTTGATCAGTAGGTTAATAATCATTGAGATGATGTTGCAAGTTAAAGTGCTAAAGTTGGAAGTGGCTCGTATGTCAGTGTCATGATGGTTGTTGTTGTAGAAACTTCATCTGCATTTGTGCATTATTACAAAAGTGGCAGCCATTGTATTGTCATTGTAATCCTTCTCGAGAATGCTGGCACACTGTTTGAGATACACTGAATGTATGTTGTGTTATCGAAAATTTTAAGTTTTTTTGTAAGAAGGTGGCGCTATATCCGAAAGTAGTTAACATTTAAGATAATAATTATTCAATACAGTAATAAAGAAATAGATAGGGTTGGGAACACCCAATGAAAATGCCAAAATATCATCCTACATGGTTTCTTTGAGATTTGCTCAGAGATCTGAAAGTACTTATGCAATAGACAAACGGACAGACACAGTTTATTCTTGTGTGTTTCTATATATAGGTTCAAGTCTGTAGTGTGGTTTAACCTTACCTTACAAATATTAAACAGAGAGACAGTGCCCAACAGCATATTTTTCAATGCTTAGAAAAAGAGAGAGTACGTGAAATAAAACATTTAATGAAAATTTTACAAACATATTTTAATTGGTTTTTGAAAGTTCAATTTTTTAGTTTTATTTAATAGTCTACTTGAACATTTTGCAGCAGTTAAAATCTCAACGTACCTTAGAAAGATGTAGAATAATTCTTTAACTTTTTCATTAAAATTGTGTGATACTAAAGTTATAAGTTACAGCTGATGTTCTCGACCACGATTATGCTATTACATATTAATTTTATTATAATATTTATGGATTAATTAATCGAAATATAATTGTATTAGTTTTTTTCTGGTTTTAATTTTTCTCTTAATTCGTCATTTCAAACAAAATGTTTATTAAACACTATTTATAACAATCATTTTTTATCATTAATTTATTTCACTGAAAGATAAAAACAAATTAAATGAAGATCACTACACTAGAAATAATTAAAATGTTTATAATAATACGCAGCAGAATAAAGACAGAATAACTGTATAGTGAGATTTCGTAGGACAAGTGAGGACTTCCTTATTGGATGTGTGGTCATTCCTGAAATGGAAAAGTTTGTTTTAAAAGCTACTGCAACATTAATAATATTACATAAATATTCTGTAAATAATTCAGTATTAATGGTATGAATTTTTAAATATTTGTGACGTTTTATATATTTAGAACAAAGTAAGATCTCACAGAAAATATGAAATATTACTTTGAGGTCATGATTACGTCGAACAAATACGTATTTTTCATTATGTTGGCTTACGTATCGATTCACATACTGATATTTGAGTTGCTGTAATGTACAGTGAGAAGTTTGGAAAATGTAAGTAAATATTTGTAAAACATTCAATTGTATTTTCCAGGACATGCCTTACACTTACTAGAGAAATGTAGGTTTTCTCTAGGTCCGTCAATTACCTCCCATCTTGCTTTTTG
The DNA here is from genome assembly GCF_004210375.1 of Tachypleus tridentatus. NCBI lineage: Eukaryota > Metazoa > Arthropoda > Merostomata > Xiphosura > Limulidae > Tachypleus > Tachypleus tridentatus. The sequence goes on along the minus strand of NC_134828.1, from coordinate 30,149,401 downwards.
CGCATTTGAAAATCTGCAAGTAAAATGAAAATTATATATGTCACAAAGGTGAAGTAAACACAATTATTCATTTTATGTTAAATAGATTTGCAAAGAAAGTGCAAAAATAAGAATTTTGTTTTTTAATATTATAGAATTACTTTGGAATTTATATTTTGACAATAATAAAAATTCAGAGACAGTTAATAACATATTGTATATAACGTAATATTCAGTAATAATGTTGTTCTTAGTCTGCTCACCAGAATATATTTTATATTGTAGCTTAACATAATAATTATCTTAATATTTAAGTGTTCTAAGAATTAAGAACAAAAACATCTGTTACTTTATATGTGTCTAAGTTCAGTTACTCCCACTATGACTGAGAGGTGACTTTAAGTTCTCACATCGCTACAAATCAGGATACCATACTCGTAATTTGCATAACGTACACAGTTCGTTATGTAGCTCTTATATTAAACTCGAAGAAACTCGATGTGAAAATATGATAATTAATAATACAAACTTCAAAAGTTAGCTTAGTTATAACAGCGTTTATAATATTCACAAAGTTTGAATATATTCCAATAAATATGTGACCACAGTGTAAAATATATAAACCCAATGAATTTAACTAGTCCACTCCTTTATAAAAGTTTTATAGAACTAATGAAGACTCAAATATAGAGTAGTTATAAAACGAAATCTGTCCCAATCCCACAGCCATGTTGTAGTTCAAACCCGCATTAACTCTCTCATGGACCTTGACGCATATGTAGGATGCAATTTATAGTTTTTTGTTGTGTTGTATTGAGCTATAAGTATAGAATAATATCAATAGTTTTATTATTAATATAAAAAATCTTAAATTTTGGGTATTAATTTGAAAATATTTGCACCGAATTTCAGTAAAGTTAAAACCACTTACAATTAAAATTATATAATATTGTCTAAAACAAATTCAGGTTGATATAACAAGTGGCAAGTAATTAATTATAAAGTACAACATTAGTGTCTTTGAAGGAACAACGGAAAGATTATATATAAATATGACAGTGAAAGAAAATAAAACAATTTATATAGAACTATCTTCGATAACAATTATCTGAATAATGAATCGATGTTGTAAATACGATACTGTGAACATAACTATTTATTCTTTTTAGTAACTAAAGGTATAAAAACAGAATTTTAATAACTGGTTAATAGTAACTTACTGTTTTTGCAAATTCTTTGTCGTCACACATCTTCTGCCTGAATTCATCGTCACTCAGAGAGTCTGGATTGTTTTTGTTTTTGCACTGTTCAAAGGCATCTTTTTTCTGAAAGACGAGAAGTATCGTGATGGTAAAGAAACGATGGATTATTTACGTTTTATAGATTTCAACTTACAACATAATGAATTATTACCAACCACAAGTGATTAAAGTAACTGAATTTACATCTAATTCATTGTTTCGCTGGCTACCCCAACAACGTTTTCACTTTTTTCAAATAGTTTATTGGAGTGTCACATGTCACTAGCAGGGTACTTTTGATGTCAATTTCAAAAAATACTTTTCTGAAAGTGAATCCAAAGTTAATTTGGGATTTTATTTCCAGAAACGCTTTTATTATTAACCGACATCTTCGATATCAAACACACAAAAATGAAAAGGGGTAATTTCTAACTTAAATCACGAATTTAACAAAAGTAACACATGGTGTTGTTGTGGTTTGCTGTACTATTTTATGATAAAAGTAGTACTACAATAAAGTATCGAAACACAGTTAGCCCATTGAGTAGCTTTATGTTTAGCAGCAAATTTTAAAACGTGCTACTTCTATTGATGAACACTTTTAGTAGATTGTGACCTAGTTTGTGGTGAGTGTATCGAATATAGAACACGAGGTTCTCAACGTGATACACCTAAACAATCGTCTCACTTCCAGCTGTGAGTAATTTATAAACGTGACAGAATATTTAGTTATTCGGTTAAAATTTACAGCCTCAGATGATGGGCAGGTTTTAAAAACTGGATGCTATTCCGTTGATCCTCAATTTAAAATTAGGAACAACTAGCTACACCTGATCCAGGACGGTTTCTAACTGTATGCTCAGGTCCCTCCATCGTTTATATGAAAACAAACAAACTCTGAGAATCACAACTTCCTAGACCAAGTTTTATGTTCTATGCAGAACATGTCATCTGTATAAGTGAACAAACGAACTCTGAGAGTAACGACCGAGTTGTTCAGAACATGCCATGAAATATTCAAATGAAAATAACCATATAAATAATTTTCTATACTAATTATGATAATCATGAACACAAATAATAAACTATTGTTATTTAATGTTGTTCAGTAGTTCATGTTTAAAGAACTATTATCAACAGTTCTTACCTCCTGTGGGAAACTTTCATAAATAGCTATGGCTTCTTTTATGTCTTCTTCATTATCGCCTAAAACAGTAAAAAAGTTAATTAATGAAGAAACGTTCTAAAGCTCTGTTATTATTTGTTTCGCTATGTTATTACATAGTGTTATTAACCCTAGTTAGTGTCATTGGTTGTTCAAAAAAAAGAAACAAAGAATAGAAGAAAATAGTTCATCCTAACAATTGATTTTTTAAACAAGACAAACATAAACCATTCCTATTCACCACTGGTTCAACTGTAAGCTTGCAACACACGGTGGTTCAATTTCCGCAAAAAACACAGAACCAATAACCCATTGTGTGGCTTTTGTGTTCAACAACATACAATTAACGTGTTACTTTTTGTAAATATAAGTGTGATAAAATACGAACAGTTACACTGACCTTTCATCTTTATTCATTATTACGTTATATCAAGGAAGTTCGTGAATCTAGTTACAACTATTGTCAATGATATTATAGTATAGTCTGTTACATGAACTATTTCATAAAAATCACTTACTGCACATTAACTTGTGTAATTTTCCATGTCCTTTTCCTTTGCCCAAAGCAACCGCAACGAAAATAGTAACCAGAAGCAATACCGCTAGACTCTTCATTTCTGATGGTTTTAGAAGAACAAGTCTACAGTGTCCAAACTGTCAGCTGATGTTCTGAGTCAGACGGATGTTAATATTTTGGTGAAATTATTTGTGTTTTTATACAATTTTTAACAATAGAGAGAAAAGAAAAAAATCTGACTCGTACATTACTGTAAAAATGTCCTTGACATGTTGATCTACAACCAGGGAACTATTTATTCTGATGTTTGTGATGAAACATTGTCTTTAAACAACGTAACTTGCGAATCATCACAACCTTGTGGTTTATCGCTTCACTGTTTTTTTTCAGGTTTATACACAGAATTACTCATACGCTACTCACCGTTAAGAAAAGCTGCGTTTGTTGGTATGAGATAAAAGATTGTGTGTTTAAACAAAACCAAAGTACGTAAAGCTGTAAAACTATGACTTTCTTTCAAATTGATATTGACAGCAGAACAGGTGTGGTATTTTTTGTCGTTACATTGATACTAACAAAAAATGTCGCGCGGTTTTTAGCGCATGCACTCTAAGCTTCTGGAATTCGCTGTGTTGATGTACATGCTTGGCTAGTCACACAAAGTCACAATAAGACCAATGTACACAGTTATATGAAAAACTGTAAAGAACTGTTCGTTAAGAAAAATGTTAATTTTTTAGCCATCTATTTTATTCAGGACCGGAACATGAGTTAGTAGTAATCGAAAAATTTATTGTTTGTAGCTCTTCAGAAGAATAGTGAAATCTCATTTTTCCATCAGTCAAGAGTTTGTGATGAATGTTGTTTACTAGTAACTGCAATTAGTGAATGTTATTAACACGTAGTATTCCGTTTTGCTGTGCAGAAAGTAATCTAAAATAGGCGTATTTACAATACACTTCTCTTAAAAACAAAAAAGTTATTGCCAAAGGTGTCTGGAACGAACGAGATTAAAACATTTTGAAAAAACTCTGAATCAAACAAAGAGAAATATATATAAATCTCAAGCTGTCATTGATTCATACTGGTTTCGAGAAATTCTACCCATCACCAGTAACTGAATAAACGCAAATTATAACATTGGTAGGTTTCGTATAGTAATGTAATCTATATTGTTTCTATGATAATTTGAGTTTGAAGCTTATGTTTGTTCTTTCGAATAACCTTTATCCAGGGCTAATGGGGCACGGCATGGCTAGGTGGTGAAGGCACTCGACTCGTAATTCCAAATATGCTTGCCCTTTCGTCCGTGAGGGCGTTATAATTTAACGGTCAATCCCACTATTCCTTGGTAAAAGAGTAGCCCAAAAGTTGATTGTGGGTAGTGATGACTATCTTTTTCCCTTTTTCTCTTACAAATGGTAAATAAGGGATGGCTAGAGCAGATAGCCCTCGAGTAACACTGCGCAAAATCCCAAAACAAACCAAACATACCATGAGGGTGTTGCTATGTGATGGTCAGTTCCATTAATTGTTAGTAAAATATATTCCAATAGTTAGAGGTAGGTGGTATGAACTAGCTGTTTCCCATTTATTGTAGCACTTCATAATTAGGAATTGTGGGTGGTGTTGACTGTCTGATGTCTAGTCATTCACTTCAAAAGTAGCAACGGCTAACTTGATAACTTGTAATAACGTTTCAAGAAATTAAAACAAAACAAAACAGTATGGCATGACAAGTACTGAATTGTAGGAAGAGAACCTTATCCTCCCAGATCTAGAAGGTTTTGATCTGTTAAAGAAGAAGTGATGAAAGAAATGATGGATTTGGTTTTATATTTGTTTTGAGTGTTTTAAACAGTTTTCCTGCTAAATAGTTCATCGTAATGACTTACTGACCTCACGTTTATTTGTGTCTTGTCAAAGATAAAGTGAAGGAAAATGAGCTATTTGTTCAGTGCCTATTGCGAGTATCCAAATCTGAATTTCAACATGATATATCCTCAAACTTATCTCTGAATCATCCAGCGAGAGGAAGGGTATTAAGATCAATATTACATCCTCTTCAAATAGAATATAAACATAGGTTACTGATGTGAATAAAAAAACTACTAATGTATTTAAATAGCGTATAGTGAAATCTTTTGTAGCTAAATATCAAAACACTTCATATATATGTTGGGTAAAGTTGAATATTGTAGAAGTAAGGAGTAGCAGATGAATGACAATATAAAAAAACTTTATTGAAGAAGTGAGAAGATGACTTGGTTAGATTATAGTTTATCACCGTAAAATGTCTATCTTTAATGTAACATACACTATTAGAGGAGCACTATCTTTATCCAAATGTCCTGTTGATATAACGAAATAATGTCATTAACACTAATTAGTAATTAGGTTTCAAATGAACCGAACTTCTCTTATTTGAACTTGAGATAAGAAGTCGAGGACCCTAACGTCAGTTTTTATAAGGTGGCTATTGAAACTTGGCCAGGTGGTTCAGGCACTCGACTCGTAATCTGAGGGTCACGGGTTCGGATCCCCGTCACACCAAACATGCTCGCGCTTCCAGCCCTGGGGGCGTTATAATGTGACGGTGAATCCTCCTATTCGTTGATAAAAAAGTAGCCCAAAAGTTGTTGGTATGTGGTGATGATTACTTGCCTTCCCTCTGGTCTTAAACTGCTAAATTAGGGACGGCTAGCGCAGATAGCACTCATGTAGCTTTGCGCGAAATTCAAAACAAACCAAACCTCAGTAAAAGTAGTGAATCGAATGATAGGTTGGGTTTCAAATGCCTTCTTAGTACAAATACGAATTTCTCTTTGTTATCACGATTCTGTAACTACGAAATTTGAACATATAATAGCAACAGGTGTGTCATCAAACAGGTGGCTATGGTTGAGTGTAAACTTTGTCGAAGGTTCCAGTTTTAAGTGACTTACAGTCTAGATACTAAAGAAATAAAAATGAAACTCATAATTCTGAAATATTACTAAATTAATAATTGTTTTGAGTTTTTCTTAGTTTTGTACAATTTTCAAGAATTACAAACTCTCTGTTTTTTACGTATTTTTGTTATACAGACTTGTGTGAGTGTAAAACTAAATATTCAGGGGATGATGGTAAGTAATTTAGTAATACTGTTCAAAGGAAAATTATATATAAAGTTAAAGATCTATCGAGGACTTATGTTACATATAATGTATCATGTTATCAGAGTTAAAATTCACTTTAAATACTTACTTTTGACTGTAGAATTTTTATTTATAGTAGAAAACTTGGAACAAAAACATAAGAAAATGAGACTAGTATTTGCATCACACTAGAGGGAAGGCTTGATTGTTTGTTTGTTTTGGAATTTCACACAAAGCTACTCAAGGGCTATCTGTGTTAGCCGTCCCTAATATAGCAGTGTAAGACTAGAGGGAAGTCAGCTAGTCATCACCACCCACCAACTTTTATTGGGCTACTCTTTTACCAACGAATTGCGGGGTTCATTACAATTCTGTAACGCTCTTACGGCTGAACTGACCAGCAAGTTTAATGTTATAGAGATTCGAACCAGCGACCAGGCAATTGCGACTCGAGTCATTGAACTGTCAGGTCAACAAACAAAATCACTTTACTGAGTCAATTTCTATGATCATAGTCTTCTGTAGGTTTAAAACAGCCTCTATTCTGCTATTGAAACCTTATTACCCGATTGTTTTTAACAGTCTGATATTGTTTTCTCAAATGAATACTGTTTAAGACGACAGTAACTTAATGTATTAAATGATAAATAAATACCATAACTTCTGACATTTTGTGACATACAAAATGAATTATACTTTTAGGTTTAGACATGTCATTTCTCTTCTGTTTCATTTATAGAAAACCAGAAAATAAAAAAAGCATAACCCTTTTATTGGTGAACATGAAGCCGATAGGTGGTCATGAAAAAGTCTTGAATGTTGGAAGCACTATGATGAAAGTATTGTCCAAAGGTTCACTTATGGAAAGGATATTCTTGCAAAGAATATAGAATTTACACATATTTTGTTACCAAACCAACATATCTCAGAGAAACATTGACACAATGGAAAATATAGGTGAATCTACTTCCGAAACGTAGCAAGAACTGTTTACTGAGAGTTGAGGACGAAACTGGAAGCTGGAATAGCGACTGTTCTTGAAATGATAGTACTAAGAGGCATACATGGCTAATAGGGTTGTGAATCCTTTTACTGTCAAGCTAGCCAGATCATTATTTGTAGAGGAAACGTTGAACAAAATATTTGCTGATAATATATTGTTCTCCAGTCAGGAAGGACTGGAAGATATAGTTTGTTCAAGCACAATTTCTGTAAGACATTTCCTAAAAGAAATACAGTGGTTATTAAAATTTGATAACGACCCACAAATGCTAGAGAATAAAAATGAATTACTTTACAAAACTGTCATCATATTCAACAGAAACGTAGAGCAGGTTAAAGAAACGACTGAATACCTAAATTATCAACTAATTTATCTCAATGCATCAAATATTTTTGTTTCAGACTAATTTCAAAAAGCCCTTGAAAGGCTTTCTGACAAACGAAACCCTATTAGAGATCAACATAGGATACTAGGAAGTAAAGCCAGCCTGAGAGATATGTTAGTGGGTACAGAATCCTTTCAATCCGGTATTATCACAGATCAATTCAATGCTGACACGGTATGAAATTCACAAGAGAAGAAAATTCCTTTGCGTGGCTTCATTTTACCAAGTGAGCTACAAAGTTAAATACTCTATATAGTTGATTGTCTAATTTATGGATACGGAAGTCCAGGGCACATATTTCCAGCAAATATTTATATCATTTTACTGTGATATACACAACACACAAATTAGATGGCTATATATTTATGATATGAGGGCATGTGGTGACTGTTACTGCTTTATCTGAAGCAACCTTGGCATTGAAGTGACCAGAAGAGGACTATTTGATTAAGTGTATAGTGCACTCTTTCTGAAGTTAATGGTATTTCTATTCGTACCAAAGAGAACAAAACCCAACTAAGGTTTTTCACAAAGTAAAATTTGTCAACATATTCAATTAGAACCTTATGTGCATCAGATATTCTCTTTTGTTATGATGACGTTTCTACTTTTCATATGGTAAAGTCTTCCAAAATCAACTATTCTTAGATATGAGGACCTTCTACGATGTTCATTGCAGTTTTATGGTATTGAGCTACCAATTTGCTGGGTTGATCCTGAAACAGTTGAGAGTATGCTGTCAATAAAGTAATTTTACCAAATTAGAAGAGGACTTACAATGGTATTTGAGGATCTAATGCAGATCTTCGTTACTGACTTCTTGTAATTGTTGTAACATAAACATTATTTGAGTGGCAAGTTAACAGATGTTAACTGTCATCTTTGTGAGGTACAGGAGACATTCTCAGAGAATGACTATCTCTCTTCACAGATTGCTGCTTCTGATACAACTATGACAGAACCGAAGCTACTCACACAGTAGGATTGTCAACAGTTAGCTCTTTTTGAATTCTGGGACAACTTCCTGAAGAATACGGAAATGTTACTTGCCAAGGCTAGACGTATCCTAACATTCTCACTATTTGTTTATAACACATAGTTAAAATATTTTTTTATTATCTCACACTCAATTTGTGTGTAGTTAAAACATGCTATACACAATGTAATGGTCAAGATTATTTTCTACAAACTGGTAGAAGCCAAACTACTGGTGGTAGAGGTTACTCATTTTTAACACTTACTTCCTAATGTCCTTCCACAATTTTTCATGTAATTAATAAATTGATGGTCATTGAGATGAAGTTGTAAGGTCAAGGGTAAACATAATAAGAGGGTATGACTCAAGAAATAGCTTTCGTGTAGTATTATGATGACTATTGTAATAAGAACTTCGTTTGTGTTTATACATTATTACAATAGTGGCGGCCATTTTATTTTCACTGCAAGTTCCGAGATATATAAGACGTTTGTGTGCCCTCCTTCCACACTGTATATATATATATATACGTTATAAAAACTGTTATATATATTTTTTGTTTTATGCAAGGACGTAGTTGAGTCTTTAAAACGAGTTGGTGTTTAAGATAATGAATGTTCAAGAAGACTTAGGAAGGGGTAGATAGAGTTCGAATCCCACTGAAAGTGATTAATTTTTTCCAAATTATCATTCTACATTGTTTGTGTGAGATTGGCTCTACGACTCAGAAGTACTTTGGTCATGGAAAAACGTTAATCAATTTTGACATAGATATTTGTGATGTATGTATATATTTCTACAGGTTTAAATTGTAAACACGCAGCATTTTCTCCAAAACTCAGAAAGAGAGAGCATATGAGATATAAAGCTTTTGATTTTTCTACTCATCAATAATTGGTGAAAATTTTATCAAAATATTTTAATTGGTTTTGGAATGTTCAATCTTTTAGTTTTATTTAACAGTTTACTTGAACATTTTACAATAGTTAGAATCTTAACGTACCTTAGAACGATATAGATTAATTCTTTAATTCTTTTTTAAAAACTGTGTGATACTAAAGTTTTAAGTTACAGCTAACGTTCTCGACCACAATTAGTGTATTAAATATTAATTTTATTATAATATTTATGAATTAATTAATCGAGCTTTAATTGTATTAGTTTTTTCCTGGTTTTTATTTTTCTCTTCATTCGTCATTTCAAACAAAATGTTTATTAAACACTATTTATAACAATCATTTTTTATCCATGAATTTATTTAACTGAAAGATAAAAACAAATTGAATGAAGATCAGTACACTAGAAACAATTAAAATATTTATAATAATACGCAGCAGAATAAAGACAGAACAACTGTATAGTCAGATTTTCGAAGCTCAAGTGAGGACTTCCTTATTAGATGTTTGGTCATACCTGAAATGGAAAAGTTTGTTTTAAAAGTTACTGCAACATTAATAATGTCACATAAACATTCTGTATATAATTCAGTATTAATGGTATGAATTTTTAAATATTTGTGACGTTTTATATATTTAGAATTTCATACTTTGCACGAACAAAGTAAGATCTCACAGAAAATATGAAATATTACTTTGATGTCATGATTACGTCGAACAAATACGCATTTTTCATTATGTTGGCTAACGTATCGATTCACATACTGATTCTTGAGTTTTTGTAACATATTGTAAGCAGTTAGGAAAATGTAGGGAATTGTTGTAACCAAATTTATAATTATAGTTACGAAACAATTCTATGATTCACTGATTACAGTATAAACTTTGTAGATCATGTTTCTTAGAAAATATAAACTGAATCTGAGTTATTCAAACATTGGTTTAAAAATATTTAAAAAAGAGAAACAAACGATTTGAATTTCGCACCAAACTACTCGAGATCTATTCGCGCTAGCTGTCCCTCATTTTGGCTACTCTTTTACCCCGTAACACTCAGATTACGAGTCGAGTGCCTTATTCAAGTTTCTTCAATACATTTAGGTGAATAATTTTAACATGTTAACATAATTTTAACCTATGTCAAATAAAACGTTCAATTATGTTTTCCAGGTAATGTCTAACACTTACTAGATAAATGTAGGTTTTCTACAAATCCGTCAGTTACTTCCCATCTTGCCCATCGCGCATTTGAAAATCTGCAAGAAGAATGAAAATTATTTTCGTCACAAAGGTGAAGTAAACACAATTATTGAGTTTATGTTAAATAGGTTTACAAAGAAAGTGCAAAAATAAGAATTTTGTTTTTTTTTTAATATTATAGAATTACTTTGGAATTTATATTCTGAGAATAGTAAAAATTCAGTGATAGTTAATAATATTTTGTATATTGGGCTCGTCAATAGTATTAAATATTACAATATGTAACATAACCTTAGATTACACTGTGTAACACAAATTTTGTTCCTGGATAGTTTGTGTTATTTCTTAATTATTTATGTTGTAAAAGTACAGAAAATGGCCATTATTCCCTTCAAAACAGTTTACCGTTTTTGCAAATTCTTTGTCGTCACACATCTTCTGCCTGAATGCATCGTCACTCAGAGAGTCTGGATTGTTTTTGTTTTTGCACTGTTCAAAGGCATCTTTTTTCTGAAAGACGAGAAGTATCGTGAATTCTCTGATGGTAAAGAAACGATGGATTATTTACGTTTTATAGATTTCGAATTACAAAAATAAATATTACCACTGGAGATTAAGGTAACTGAATTCACAACTGAGTCAGATTCTTCCTGGTTGTTGCAACAACATAACCACCCTTTAAATAGTTTATGGTAGTGTCACATGTCACTACCAAGGTAATTTTTATGTTAATCAAAAAAATAACCACAATTCCCAATAGCAAAGCAATTTATCTGTAGTTGTCTGTAGTTTGTGCTTAACTTAAAACAAGATAAAATATTAAATCACTATGTGAAAAGTAAATGAAAAAAATGTGAATTTCTAATACAGCTGGAATAGTTGAATCCAGTTTTTTCTCTTACCGAATACGACATATTTTTCATTGTCTTTCAGCACAATGTTTGGAAGAAAAATCTGACGCAACTGTAAAGACAAAGCATAACAAAAACATTTAGGTGTTTCACTTATATTAGTACATTATTTCAGTGAAAGTAATGGTCTTGCACGGCATGATGTTTACAGTACTCATATGGCGATCTGCTGCTGGTTGCGAGTTACAATCCATTAATCGGACACATCCTTTCAACTGTGGGGGCATTATAATGTAGTTAGTAAAAGACTGGCTCAAGCGTTTACAGTGTTTGGTAGTTATCAACTGCCTTCAATCTAATCAATAACCAGCAAACTGGGAACGGTTGTTGCAGATAACCCTCAATTTTAAAGTTATTTTGGTTTATACAGATAAGAGTGAGTTGCTACTGGTCTGTGGTGGAACGTTAATACCGCTCAATAATACAAAGCCCCCTAAACGCTTAGCGATAAGGTTGAAGGTTTATATCAAAACTAAGTTTTGATACCCGTAATAGGCAGAGTTAAGATAGCCCGCTGTGTGGCAAGAATATACACAACCTTCTAGTGATTCAGCAGTAAGTTTGTTTTTGAATTTCGCACAAAGCTACTCGAGGGCTATCTGTGATAGCTGTCCCTAATTTAGTGGTGTAAGACTAGAGAGAAGGCAGCTAGTCATCACCACCCACCGCTAACTCTTGGGCTACTCTTTTACCAACGAATAGTGGGATTGACCGTCATATTATAACGCCCTTACAGCTGAAAGGGCGAGCAATTTTGGCTCGACGAGGATGCGAACTTGCGACCCTCAGATTACGAGTCGCACGCTTTAACACGCTTGGCCATGCCGGGCCTCAGCAGTAGGTACGATGGCTTATAACGCTAAAATCAGGGTTTCTATACTTGCGGAGTACACAGCACAGTTAGCCAATTGTGTAGCTTTACGTTTAGTAACAAATTTTTTATGTATGTATATTTGTACTAGAATGTAACCTAGTGGTTAGTGTATCGAAACCATAGGATCTGGAGTTGGAGTAGTGGTATGACTAAAAGATCATCACACCTCCAACAACGGATAATTTACAAACGAAACAGAAAATCCTGTTATTCAGTTAAAAGTAACCAACTTATGTTTTTCCCGATCACAGTTTAAAAGTAGGAGGAGCTATGCCTGATCCATATAGATCTCCTACCTGTCTGCTCAGATCTCTCTGTCGTTTATATGAAAACTAACTCTGAGATATACAACTTCCTAGACCAAGTTGTTCAGTACATGCCATGAAATATTCAAATAAAAATAATCATATAAATAATTATCTATAATAATAATGATAATCATGAACACAAATAATAAACTATTGTTATTTAATGTTGTTCAGTAGTTCATATTTAAAGAACTATTATCAACAGTTCTTACCTCCTGTGGGAAACTTTCATAAATAGCTATGGCTTCTTTTACGTCTTCTTCATTATCGCCTAAAACAGTAAAAAGTTAATGAATGAAGAAACATTCTAATGCTCTTTTATTATTTGTTTCTGTCTGTTAATACATGATGTTAAAGTTTACTGAAAAGAAAGAGAATTTACGTAATGTTAAAAAACAAAGGAAACTTGTTATAAAAAGAGATAGAACCCGTATTTTAATAAATGGTGATCTACCACATCACGAACCCTTATCTCAACCATTAACAACTCATATAACTATATTAGTCCCTTTCGTGACATACGGAAAACCATTCCTCCTCACCCCGAAGAGAACAAGATTGTGGGGTGACGAGCATTTCTTGTGATTACTCTGGTCTTGTGTGGCCTAGGTTCGAGCATTTCTTGTGATTACTCTGGTCTCGTGTGGCCTAGGTTAGAGCATTTCTTGTGATTACTCTGGTCCTGTGTGGCCCAGGTTCGAGCATTTTTTGTGATTACTCTGGTCTTGTGTGGCCTAGGTTCGAGCATTTCTTGTGATTACTCTGGTATTGTGTGGCCTAGGTTCGAGCATTTCTTGTGATTACTTTGGTCTTGTGTGGCCTAGGTTCGAGCATTTCTTGTGATTACTGTGGTCTCGTGTGGCCTAGGTTTGAGCATTTCTTGTGATTACTCTGGTCCTGTGTGGCCCAGGTTCGAGCATTTCTTGTGATTACTCTGTTCTTGTGTGGCCTAGGTTTGAGCATTTTTGTGATTACTCTGGTCTTGTGTGGCCTAGGTTCGAGCATTTCTTGTGATTACTCTGGTCTTGTGTGGCCCAGGTTCGAGCTTGAGCTATGGTCTCGTTCTATTAAGAGAGGAAAATAGTTCAATCTCCTAACAGCTGCTTGGAAGGCATTGTATTTTTACAAGATAAACATAAACCATTCCCATTCAATAAACTGTGGTTCAATGTCCACGGAGTATCCAGAATCAATAACCCATTGTTTTGGTTATGCGTTCACCAACATACAGTTAACGTGTTACTTATCGTAAATATAAGTGTAATGAAATAAAAACATTTACACTGACTTTTTATCTATATTCATTATTACGCTATGTCACTGAAGTTCGTGAAACTAGCTAGAACCAGTATCAAGATATTATAGAATAATCTGCCACAAGCACTATATCGTAAAAATTACTTACTGCACATTAACTTATGTAAGTTTCCATGTCCTTTTCCTTTGCCCCAAGCCACCGCAACGAAAACAGTAACCAGAAGAAATACCGCTAGACTCTTCATTTTGGATGATTTTGGAAGAACAAGTCTTCAGTGTTCAAACTGTCAACTGATGTTCTGAGTCAGACGGATATCATTTTGGTAAAATTATTTGCGCTTTTATACAATTCTCAACAATAGTGGGAAAAGAAAAAAATCTGACTCGTACATTACTGTAAAAATGTCCTTGACATGTTGATCTACTGTTAGAAAACTATTTATTCTAGTATCTCTGATGAAACATTGTCTTCAAACAACTTAACTGATGAACCACCACATCCGTCTGGTTTATCGCTTCACTGATTGTTCAGGTTTTATACACAGAATTATTCATATGCTAGTTACTGTCAAGAAAAGCTGTCTTTGTAAACCTGAAGTAAAAGATCGCGTGTTTGAACAAACCAAAGTTTGTTAAGCTGTAAGGATATCATTTTATTTCAAACTAATGTTTACATGAGAACAGGTGTGATAGTGTTTCTCGTTGCGTTTGTCCCGAGAATAAAATGTCACGTGATTTTTAACGCATGCACTCTAAGCTTCTGGAATTCGGTTTGTTGTTGTACATGCTTGGTTAGTCACACAAACTCACAACAACACGAATATACGCAGTTAACTGAATAGCTGTAAAGAACTGTTGTTACGAAAGTGTTAATTTCTTATTCTTCTATTTTGTTCAGGACCGGAACGTGGGTTAGTAGTAATCGAAACATTCATTGTTTGTAGCTCTTTCAAAGAATGGTGAAATCTCATTGTTCCGTCAGTCAAGAGTTTGTAATGAATATTGTTTACTAGTAACTGGAATTAGAGAACGTTATTAACATGTAGTACTCCGTTTTGTTTAACATAAAACAATCTAAAATAGGTGTATTTGCAATGCAATTCTCTTAAAAACAAAAAAGTCATTGTAAAAGTCGTCTAGAACGAACGAGAAGAGAGAATTCTGAAAGAACTCTGAATCGAACCACGAGAAATTCAAGTAAACCTCAATCTCTCATTCGATTTACCACTTGTTATTGATTTATGCTGGCTTCGAGAAATTCCAAATGCAACTAACAACATAAATATCTTTCTATAGTTATGGAATGTATATGGTTTTACGAAGCTTGCGGTTGTTCTATCGAGTAGCACTTGTTCAGGGTTTATGGTAAGGGAAATTTTCCGAAACCATGTTAAGGTACTCGACTCGCAATCTGAAGGTCGCTGGTTCGAATTCCGTTATTCACAACATGTTCGCTCTTTGAGCCTTGGAAGGGGGGGAGGGTACAAAGTTACGGTGAATTCCAAAATTCGTTCGAAAAAGAGTAGCCCAAAAGTTGGCTGTGGGTCGTGTGTGGGTTGCCTTTAATCTTATCTCATACTGCTAATTTAGGACTCAGATAGCCCTTGTGTAGCTTTGCGCGAAATTCACAAAAGAAAACAAACAAATCATATTATATGTTCTTCGAATACGTTATAAATATAGATCACTGCTGTAAGTAAGACACGTGAAGAAAGTACGTTAATGATGTATAGTGAAAAGTTGTAAAATTAAGCATCACAATGTTTCATATATTAATATATTGAATATTATGGCAGAAATGAATCTCTGACGAATCATTATATAAAAATAAATCTTTTTTGAAAATTGAGGAATTTTAGCTTGTTTAGCTCATATTTCTTGACCATCAAATGCTAATCTCTATTATCATAAACAGACTTCAGTTATCATAAAAAATAAACATTGCACTCCTTACTTGGCGTCTTAACTCTTTGTTTATCTACATATTATCCTGGTTACTTTATGTCCCTGTAGTGCTGAACGCGTAGGCGTGCGACTCCTAAGGTTCGCGCCCGCGTCGCGAGACTGCAGTTAGTCAATCCAAAGTTCGTTAATAAAACAGCACCCAAGAGTTGGCGGTGGGTTTAACTCTTTGTTTAGTCTTAAACTGCCATATTATCCTGGTTAGCCCTATGTCCCTTAATGAGTAAAAACAGGCAAAAAACAAACTGAATAAGTAATTGTTATGAGCCGAGCTTTTGTTATTTGAACTCAAGATGAAAATTGATAAACACTTAGTTTTGACAAAGTTACCTCTGAAACCAATTATAAGAAAATCCATAAAGTTAATTACTTCTCAGCTTTGAATACATTAATTGAAATTATTAGTTTTATAACTTGATTCAGTATTTTCGGGGTTGAAAAGCCAATTCATTCGTACAAAAATCAAAAGAGAGTTCTATCTGGCTTTGCTGTAATTAAAATAGATCGTCGTAAGCCTCATGTGGGAATTGTTTATTTTTTTAATTTCGCGCAAAGCTACAGGAGGACTATCTGCGCTAGCCATCCCTAATTTGGCAGTTTAAGACTAGCGGGAAGGTAGCTAGTCATCACTGCCCACCGCCAACTCTTGGGCTACTGTTTTACCAACGAACTCTGGGATTGACTGTCACATTATAACATCCCCACTGCTGAAAGGGAAAGCATGTTTTGTACGAAGGGCATTCGAACCTGCGACCCTAGAAGCACTAGTCAAGCACTTTAATTTACCTGGCCATGTCGGGCCCTGATGTGGGCAAAATGCCATGTTTGTTTCGATTGTTATCATTTGAGGAACTTCAAACAATAAATCTTCCATTTCACCTACAGTAAAAATTTGTTTAACTTACGTTAAAGTAAGTTGAAGTAGCTTTTAAAATCAATTAAATCTTTGTTTTGTTTACTATGACAATGTTAAAAAATTGTTCTTTTTGTTTCGTATGGTATGACAAGGTTTTAAACTTAGAAAGAAACGTTTGTTTTAATTAAAATGGCATAATTCAGGACGCTGTTACACCTTTTTAGTTTCATATGGTACGCTTTAAGAAAGGTCTTCCGTTCAAATCTTTAAGACATGACATTTGTAAAACACAGAATGTGTTTATGTCAATTACTAAAGTACAGTATATATTATAAATAACATTATCCGTCAGGACCTAACTAGTTTTCAGTTGGAGTAGCAATCGTTAGTATACATCAAATTTTAGTTTCCGGTTATGTGTTCGTCTTCAGGGTACAGTTTTACCAGTTGAATAATGGTGTAGCATCTTTCAGGGTACGGTCTAGTGTTACCACTTCAATAATTTTGTACCATTCTTTAGCGCTACCACTTCGGTTTTGTTAATTACTGAAATGTCTCGGTTTGTAAGATTAATTTTTACACTTCTTTCAGTTGGTATAAATCATTGTAGTATTCTTGTGGGAAGAAGAATTTTCAATAACACCAATCATTTCTTAAAAGGACAGCAGATGAAATTTCGATTCTTCTTTCGTGGCTCAGCAGTAATTTCTTACACTAAAAACATCAGGTCTGGACAATTACAGTGGACACAACAAAGATAAGCAATAGCATAACTTAGCACTTAACGAGAAATGAAAGACAAAGGAAGAAAATTCTACAAGTGGGTGTTCAAACTGAAGCTTTGTGGAAGCTTTACAAAAACTTTCAAAACTTCTCATACAAAACTTGATTCATATTTGTTTTTCATATCACATTTAACACATGAAATCGAACGTTACTAGTATTATTCCGGCCAAGTAGCTGTGTACACTTTGTTTTTCGAACTGCTATTTTTCCAAATACTGGTGAGACTCACAGGAATTTATTATTTTTAGCGAAAGATGTACACACCTGCATCAAATAGTGATAAGTGTGTGTTAGGTTTGAGAGTGCGTGTTGTGGCAATCGAAACAGTTAAATGTATATATAATCTGTAATGTATATAAGATTTTGTTTGACTCTTTTCCTCTTACTTCATTGAACCTATAGGTTTGGAAAGAAGTTCTCAGTAGAGAAACCGAAATGTCTTCCCATTCAACAGGTAGTTGTTATCCATTAATCTTGGGAAACACTCTGCAGTTACCAATTCAATAATTTATTCAGTAGAGGTGTTATTTATGATATTAAAATGGTTTCAGATGAGAAGAGAGGGTTTTCTTTTCAAAACCAGTAAAACTCAGAGACAACATCATATTTTTGAAGTACTTTTTAAGAATATTGATATAAAAAGTTTCATCAGATTACAACATTTTTTTTCTCTAGTTAGGTGCAGATCTTAGGGACATCACTCTGTAAAAGTATGGAATCGAATGATAGATTGGGTTTCAAATGTCTTCTTAGCACAACTAAGAATTTCTCTATATTATCATGATACTTTAACTACGAAATTTGAGAATATGATAGCGCTAGGCACGTCATCAAACAGATGATTATGAATCAGTGCAAACTTTGTCAAAGGTTCCAGTTTTAACTGGCTTACAGAGTAGAAACTAAAGCAATATAAATAATTTATGAGATTTAATTGTGACGTAATACTAAATTAATAATTATTTTGAGTTTTTCTTAATTTTGTACAATTTTCAACAATTACAAACTCTCTGTTTTTCACGTATTTTTGTTATATAGTCTTAGTGCCACTGTTCAGTAATTGTTTTAAATCTCAAATTTTCATTCACTTTTGAGAAAATATTTTGACTCTACTAATATCAGTGAAGTTTAAGAAACAAAATACTTTGAGAGTAAACTTGTGTGAGTGTAGAAATATATATTTAGGGGATGGTGGTTAATAATTAAATAACATTGTTCAAAGAAAAATTATATATAGAATTAAATATCTTTCGAGGATTTATGTTATATAGAATGTGTCATGTTATCAGAGTTAAAATTCACTTAAAATACTTGTTTTTTACAGTAGAATTTTTATTTAAAATACAAAACTTGGAACACAAACATAAGATAATTAGATAATATTTGCATCACACGGGAGGAAAGGCAGTTAGGCATCACCATTCACCACCTTTTATTGGGCTATTCTTTCACTAACGAATTGTGGGATTCATTACAATACTGTAACGCTCCTACGGCTGAACTGGCGAGCATGTGTAATGGTACAGAAACTCGAACCAGTGACCATCAGATTTCGATTCAAGTCCCTTAACCGTCTGGTCAAAAATCTAGATCACCTTTCTGCCTCAATTTCTATGATCAGAGTCTTCTGTTGGTTTAAAACAGCCTATATTCTGCTCTTGAAACCTTATTACCCGATTCTTTTTAACAGACTGACATTGTTTTCTCGAATGAATACTCTTTAAGACAACAATAACTTTTGTATGTTAAAAGTGTATTAAATGATAAATAAATACCATAACTTCAGACATTTTGTGACATTCAAAATGAATTATACTTTAGGTTTAGACATGTCATCTCTCGTCTGTTTCACTTGTGGAAAACTAGAAAATAAAAAAAAAGACATAACCCTCTCATAGTTGAACATGAAGCCGCCAGGTGGTCGTGAAAAAGTGTTGAATGCTGCAACTACTATGATGAAATTGTTGTTCAAAGGCTCACAGAGTAGAATCTAAAGAAATAAAAATGAAACTCGAAACATAATTCTGAAATATTACTAAATTAATAATTATTTTGAGTTTTTCTTAGTTTTGTACAATTTTCAACAATTACAAACTCTCTGTTTTTCACGTATTTTTGTTATATAGTCTAAGTGCCACTGTTCAGAAATTGTTTTAAATCTCAAATTTTCAGTTACCCTTGAGAAAATATTCGTACTATAATATTGCTTTAGTTTCTGGTCTGTAAGTCAATTAAAACTGGAACCTTCGACAAAGTTTACACTTAACCATTGCCAGGAGTCGAGTGCCTCAACCACCTGGTCAAGTTTCAATAGCAACCTTATAGAAACTACGGTTCGGGTCCTTGACTCTTTATCTCGAGTTCAAATAAGAGAAGTTCGGTTCATTTGAAACCTAATTACTAATTAGTGTTAATGACATTATTTCGTTATATCAACAGGACATTTGGACAAAGATAGTGCTCCTCTAATAGTGTATGTTACATTAAAGATAAACATTTTACGGTGATAAACTATAATCTAACCAAGTCATCTTCTCACTTCTTCAATAAAGTTTTTTTATTTTATTTTCATTCATCTGCTACTCCTTACTTCTACAATATTCAACTTTACCCAACATATATATGAAGTGTTTTGATATTTAGCTACAAAAGATTTCACTATACGCCATTTAAATACATTAGTAGTTTTTTATTCACATCAGTAACCTATATTTATATTCTATTTGAAGAGGATGTAATATTGATCTTAATACCCTTCCTCTCGCTGGATGATTCAGAGATAAGTTTGAGGATATATCATGTTGAAATTCAGATTTGGATACTCGCAATAGGCACTGAACAAATAGCTCATTTTCCTTCACTTTATCTTTGACAAGACACAAATAAACGTGAGGTCAGTAAGTCATTACGATGAACTATTTAGCAGGAAAACTGTTTAAAACACTCAAAACAAATATAAAACGAAATCCATCATTTCTTTCATCACTTCTTCTTTGACAGATCAAAGCCTTCTAGATCTGGGAGGATAAGTTTCTCTTGGGACCTTGGTTTGGTATGTTACACGAGGGCTATCTGCTCTAGCCGTCCCTAATTCACCATTTGTAAAACAAAAAGAAGATAGTCATCACTACACACAATCAACTTTTGGGCTAATCTTTTACCAAGGAAAAGTGGGATTAACCGTTAAATTATAACGCCCTAACGATTGAAAGGGCGAGCATGTTTAGGATTACGAGTCGAGTGCCTTCACCACCTAGCCATGCCGTGCCCCATTAGCCCTGGATAAAGGTTATTCGAAAGAACAAACATAAGCTTCAAACTCAAATTATCATAGAAACAATATAGATTACATTACTATACGAAACCTACCAATGTTATAATTTGCGTTTATTCAGTTACTGGTGATGGGTAGAATTTCTCGAAACCAGTATGAATCAATGACAGTTTGAGATTTATATATATTTCTCTTTGTTTGATTCAGAGTTTTTCCAAAATGTTTTAGTCTCGTTCGTTCCAAACACCTTTGGCAATAACTTTTTTTGTTTTTAAGAGAAGTGTATTGTAAATACGCCTATTTTAGATTATTTTCTGCACAGCAAAACGGAATACTACATGTTAATAACACTTCCAGTTCCAATGACCAGTAAACAATATTCATCACAAACATTTGATTGACAGAAAATTAATGAGATTTCACTATTCTTCTGAAGAGCTACAAACAATAAATTTTTCGATTACTACTAACTCATGTTCCGGTCCTGAATAAAATAGATGGCTAAAAAATTAACATTTTTCTTAACGAGCAGTTCTTTACAGTTTTTCATATAACTGTGTACATTCGTCTTATTGTGACTGTGTGACTAGCCAAGCATGTACATCAACACATCGAATTCCAGAAGCTTAGAGTGCATGCGCTAAAAACCGCGCGACATTCTTTTGTTAGTATAAATGCAACGACAAAAAATACCACACCTGATCTGCTGTAAACATCACTTTGAAAGAAAGTCATAGTTTTACAGCTTTACATAATTTGTTTTCTTTAAACACACAATCTTTTATCTCATACCAACAAACGCAGCTTTTCTTAACGGTGAGTAGCGTATGAGTAATTCTGTGTATAAACCTGAAAAAACAGTGAAGCGATAAACCACAAGGTTGTGGTGATTCGCAAGTTACGTTGTTTGAAGACAATGTTTCATCACAAACATCAGAATAAATAGTTCTTTGGTTGTAGATCAACATGTCAAGGACATTTTTACAGTAATGTATGAGTCAGATTTTTTCTTTTCTCTTTATTGTTAAAAATTGTATAAAAACACAAATAATTTCACCAAAATATTATCTTCCGTCTGACTCAGAACATCAGCTGACAGTTTGGACACTGTAGACTTGTTCTTCTAAAACCATCAGAAATGAAGAGTCTAGCGGTATTGCTTCTGGTCACTGTTTTCGTTGTGGTTGCTTTGGGCAAAGGAAAAGAGCATGGAAGAATATACAAGTTAATGTGCAGTAAGTGATTTTTATGAAATAGTTCATGTAACAGACTATTCTATAATATCATTGACAATAGTTGTAACTAGATTCACGAACTTCCTTGATATAACGTAATAATGAATAAAGATGAAAGGTCAGTGTAACTGTTCGTATTTTATCACACTTATATTTACAAAAAGTAACACGTTAATTGTATGTTGTTGAACACAAAGCCACACAATGGGTTATTGGTTCTGTGTTTTCTGCGGAAATTGAACCACCGTGTGTTGCAAGCTCACAGTTGAACCAGTGGTGAATAGAAATGGTTTATGTCTGTCTTGTTTAAAAAATCAATTGTTAGGATGAACTATTTTCTTTTATTCTTTGTTTCTTTCTTTTGAAAAACGCAATAACACTAACTAGGGTTAATAACACTATGTAATAACATAGCGAAACAAATAATAACAGAGCATTAGAATGTTTCTTCATTCATTAACTTTTTACTGTTTTAGGCGATAATGAAGAAGACGTAAAAGAAGCCATAGCTATTTATGAAAGTTTCCCACAGGAGGTAAGAACTGTTGATAATAGTTCTTAAACATGAACTACTGAACAACATTAAATAACAATAGTTTATTATTTGTGTTCATGAAGAGCATCCAATTGTTAAAACCTGCCCATCATCTGAGGCTGTTAATTTTAACCAAATAACTAAATATTCAGCACATTTATAAATTACCCACAGCTGGAGGTGAGACGATTGTTTAGGTGTACCACGTCGAGAACCTCGTGTTCCATATTCGATACACTCACCACAAACTAGGTCACAATGTACTAAAAATGTTCATCAATAGAAGTAGCACGTTTTAAAATTTGCTGCTAAACATAAAGCTACTCAATGGGCTAACTGTGTTTCGATACTTTATTGTAGTACTACTTTTATCATAAAATAGTACAGCAAACCACAACAACACCATGTGTTACTTTTGTTAAATTCGTGATTTAAGTTAGAAATTACCCCCTTTATTTTCGTTTGTTTGATTTCCAAGTGGTCGGTTAATAATAAAAGCGTTTCTGGAAATGAAATCCCAAATTAACTTTGGATTCACCTTCAGAAAAGTATTTTTTGAAATTGACATCAAAAGTACCCTGCTAGTGACATGTGACACTCCTATAAACTATTTGAAAAAGTAAAAACGTTGTTGGAGTAGCCAGCGAAACAATGAATTAGATGTGAATTTAGTTACTTTAATCACTTGTGGTTGGTAATAATTAATTATGTTGTAAGTTGAAATCTATAAAACGTAAATAATCCATCGTTTCTTTACCATCACGATACTTCTCGTCTTTCAGAAAAAAGATGCCTTTGAACAGTGCAAAAACGAAAACAATCCAGACTCTCTGATTGACGATGAATTCAGGCAGAAGATGTGTGACGACAAACAACTTGCAAAAACAGTAAGTTACTATTAACCAGTTATTAGAATTCTATTTTTATACCTTTAGTTACTAAAAAAGAATAAATAGTTATGCTCACAGTATTGTATTTACAACATATATTCATTATTCAGATCATTGTTATCGAATATAGTTCTATATAAATTGTTTTATTTTCTTTCACTGTCATATTTATATATAATCTTTCCGTTGTTCCTTCAAAGACACTAATGTTGTACTTTATAATTAATTACTTGCCACTTGTTATATCAACCTGAATTTGTTTTAGACAATATTATATAATTTTAATTGTAAGAAGTTTTAACTTTACTGAAATTCGGTGCAAATATTTCCAAATTAATACCCAAAATTTAAGATTTTTTTATATTAATAATAAAACTATTGATATTATTCTATACTTATATCTCAATACAACACAACAAAAACTATAAACTGCATCCTACATATGCGTCAAGGTTTATGGGAGAGTTAATGCGCACAGTTGGTTTGAACTACAACATGGCTGTGGGATTGGGACAGATTTCGTTTTATAACTACTCTATATTTGAGTCTTCATTAGTTCTATAAAACTTTTATAAAGGAGTGGACTAGTTAAATTCATTGGGTTTCTATATTTTACACTGTGGTCACATATTTATTGGAATATATTCAAACTTTGTGAATATTATAAACGCTGTTATAACAAAGCTAACTTTTGAAGTTTCTATTATTAATTATCATATTTTCACATTTAGTTTCTTTGAATTTAAGATCAAAGCTACATAACAAACTGTGTACGTTATGCAAATTACGAGTATGGTATCCTGATTTGTAGCGATGTGAGAACTTAAGGTCACCTCTCAGTCATAGTGGAAGTAACTGAACTTAGACATATATAAAATAACAAATGTTTTTGTTATCAATCTTTAGAACACTTAAATATTAAGATAGTTTTTATGTTAAGCTACAATATAAAATATTTTCTGATGAGCAGACTAAGAGCAACATTGTTACTGAATATTACATTATATACAATATGTTATATTGTATATCTCTGAATTTTTATTATTGTCAAAATATAAATTCCAAAGTAATTCTATAATATCAAAAAAAAAAAATTCTTATTTTTGCACTTTCTTTGTAAACCTATTTAACATAAAATGAATAATTGTGTTTACTTCACCTTTGTGACATATATAATTTTCATTTTACTTGCAGATTTTCAAATGCACAAAAAGCAAGATGGGAGGTAATTGACGGACTTAGAGAAAACCTACATTTCTCTAGTAAGTGTTAGACATGTCCTGGAAAAACAATTGAATGTTTTATTTAATATAAGTTTATAATGTTAAAATTATTCACCTAAATGTATTGAAGCAGCTTTCGGTTGTTTCCAGGGCCAGGCCTGGCCAAATGAATAAGGCACTCGACTCGTAATCTCAGTGTTAGGGGGTCGAATCCCCGTTATACTAAACATCCTAGCCTTCTTAGCCATGGGGGTTTTATAATGTAATGATTAATCACACTGTTCTTTAGTAAAAGAGTAGCCCAAATAAGGAACAGGTAGCGCAAATAGATCTCGAGTAGTTTCGCGCGAAATAAAAATCGTTTGTTTATTTTTTAAACCAATGTTTGAATAACTCAAATTCAGTTTATATTTTCTAAGAAACATGATCTACAAAGTTTGTACTGTAATCAGTGAATCATAGAATTGTTTCGTAACTATAATTATAAATTTGGTTACAACAATTCCCTACATTTTCCTAACTGCTTACAATATGTTACAAAACTCAAGAATCAGTATGTGAATCTATACGTTAGCCAACATAATGAAAAATACGTATTTGTTCGACGTAATCATGACATCAAAGTAATATTTCATATTTTCTGTGAGATCTTACTTTGTTCGTGCAAAGTATGAAATTCTAAATATATAAAACGTCACAAATATTTAAAAATTCATACCATTAATACTGAATTATTTACAGAATGTTTATGTGACATTATTAATGTTGCAGTAACTTTTAAAACAAACTTTTCCATTTCAGGTATGACCACACATCCAATAAGGAAGTCCTCACTTGACCTACGAAAATCTGACTATACAGTTGTTCTGTCTTTATTCTGCTGCGTATTATTATAAATATTTTAATTGTTTCTAGTGTACTGGTCTTCATTCAATTTGTTTTTATCTTTCAGTGAAATAAATTCCATGATAAAAAATGATTGTTATAAATAGTGTTTAATAAACATTTTGTTTGAAATGACGAATGAAGAGAAAAATAAAACCAGGAAAAACTAATACAAATAAATTTCGATTAATTAATCCATAAACCTCATAAGAAAATTAATATTTAATACACTAATCGTGGTCGAGAACGCTAGCTGTAACTAAGAACTTTAGTATCACATAGTGTTTAATGAAAAAGTTAAAGAATTATTCTACATCTTTCTAAGGTACGTTAAGATTTTAACTATTGTAAAATGTTCAAATAGACTATTAAATGAAACTAAAAATTGAACTTTCCAAAACATTTAAAATATGTTTGTTAAATTTTCATTAAATATTGAAGAGAGGAAGAAATGAAATGTTTTATTTCACGTACTCTCTCTTTTTCTAAGCATTGAAAAATATGCTGTTAGGCACTGTCACTCTGTTTAATATTTGTAAGGCAAGGTTAAACCACACTACAGACTTGAACCTATATACTGATTTTTTCCATCACAACGCTGTCCCAGTTGTGATGAATGATATCCATTCTCTGAAATTTTTTATGTACATCGCAATAAATACTAACTAAATCATTCAACGTATCGTTCAGATGATGTTTATGTTACAACTGTTTCGTAAAGTCAGTACCGAAGATTGTTAAATCCCATGCAAGTCTTCTTGTGGTTTGATGAAATTATGTTCCTGGCAGCATACTTTCAACTGTTTCAGGAACACCCTAACAGTTTGGTAGCTCGATACCTAACAACTGCAATGAACAACGTAGAAGGTCCTCATAATCAAGGATAGTTGATTTCTGAAGACCTTAACATATAAAAAGCCGAAACTTCATCATAAGAGAAGAGAATATCTGATACACTTGAGGCTCTAACCGAGTATGTTGACAAATTTCACATTGTAAAATACCTTTCTTTAGCGTTGTTCTGTTACGTACGAGTAGTTTCAGAAAGAGTGCAGCACTATACACTTAATCAAATAGTTCCCCTTCTGGTCACTTCAATGTCAACATGGCTTCATGGAATGTTGTGACAATCACCACATTCCCTCCTAAGATAGAGACATTAACATTTATTTTGTGTGCTGTGTATATCACACTATAATCATACTGAAATATTTACATTAGAAATGTGCTCTCGACTGCCATGTTTATATGTTTAACCAATAATTATATGCAGTAACTCACTTGGTAAAGTGGAGAAGTTTAGAAAATTTTCCTCCTCTTGTGAATTTCATACCCAGTCACCTTTCACTGGAAGCATTGAAGACATCTGAGGTGACGCCATATTGAAAAGTTTCTGAACATGCTAGCATATCTATCAGGATGACATCACTATCCCTTGTTGACCTAGAGTTACGGTTTGCTGAATCAATGGTTTCTTTGCCAAAAAGCCTTTCAAGGGCTATTTGAAATGAGTCTGAGACAATGTTAGTTGATACATTGACATAACTTACTTAATCATTTGGGTACTCAGTTGTTACTTTTATCTGCTCCACATTTCTCTTGAATATGTTGACAACTTTATGAAGTAATTGTTTCTCATTCTGAAATATATGTGGGTTAATATCGGATACTAATAATTCCGTATTTTTTTAGCGAATACCTTACTGAAATTGTGTTACAATAGACTATATCTGCCATTTCTTCCTGAATGTAAAACGATAACACTGTCAAATGAACAAGTTCTAAGTAATCTATCATTTAACATGATACTGGAGGTGCTTGAGAAAGTATGATGTAGTATGATATCAACGGTGCGATACAAGAAAGTCAGTAGTTACTGCTTTTAGATTTTTTTTCTGATTGAATTAAATCTATGTCAATGTATTATTCTAATACTGGGTAATCACTGAAATAATTCCTCAAGCATATAACTATACACCAAAATGTTTGGGTAAAAATTCATCACAACCAGAAACAGTGCAACGTAATTTCTTTACACCTACAACTATAATTCACGTTGTCGATTCCGAAAAATGAATGTGTGGTATTTATTCATGTTAAATACATTCTTAACACACAACAGTTGCTGTCGTCCTAAAGTGTATTCACATGAAAATTCGATTTGAGACTTTTAAATATAATAAATTAATTCTCTTTTTAATACATTAAGCTATTAACAAAGGTTTGAAACACACAAGTATGACTGTTTTAAACTAATAATTCATTTATAATCTCATTATACTCTAAAAATAGGGATTTAAGCAAGATTATCCAGACTAGTTTAGATGGTTACGGTACTCAAATCGCAATCAGCGAGTCTCTGGTTTGAATCTCCCTCCTACCAAACACGCTTAATAATTCAGCTATGGTGTATTATAATATGACGATTAATCCCATATTCGTTGATTGAAGATAGATTGATCGATTGAGGATTGAAGATTCTACAAAATTAGAAAAGAACACAAAATAATTATAAATTTAAAAACATGTCATAATTAAATTTATTATTTTATTTCTATTGGTTTACTTTCAAGACTTTAGAACTATTAAAATTGAAACCTTTGACATTGTTTATACTGAGTACAACCACAAATTTGATAATTTGCCTTTTAGGGTTTGTTCTTCATTCACAAATTTCGAAGTTAAAGTGTCGTGAAAGCATACATAAATTTTTACTTCTGCTAAGAAGGCATTCCAGGTTTGTAATAATACTATTTCAACCACACTATGTTCGTCACATCCATTGCTCAGGACGCGATTGTCTGAAACCATGGATCTTTAGGCTGGGATACAATGATCTTCATAGCAGTCGAAACACTATTTATGTAACCCATTTGTTACCGCAAAGCTGGTTAAGCATGATCATAATTATACTTGTTACAATAAATTATATAAGTTATTATATAAGCGAGCAGATCAGGCCTGCTCTTTAGTTATCAGGTCAAGTACGACAATATAATTTTGTGGTCTGAATAATTACAAACTAAAATTGTCTGAAATTCCTTTGATGGATCATGCTGAAATGACGTCATAAAACGGCCGACATTGTCTGTTTGTTTGTTTTTGTACTTAGTTTTGATAGTAAGTGTTTATAAAATCATATCTAAATTTACTCCCCAAAAACTAAATACACTATAGTGGTATGATAGAGGTACCATTGAACACTTAGAATTAAGTGTTCGGCCTAATTTGTATATAATCTTATGACTATCGTGAAATCATAAACTCTGTGAACTATAAAGAAAGTCTGTTAAAGTTAGGTTTCAGCAATTAACAGATACTGATTTGGAAATAGATTAACCTCATTCTTTAATTAAAAATACGATTGCTTGATAGAGGGCACTTTTCAAAATTGCATCAATAATAGCTTAAAATAACCAATTTTTAAAGTGTATAGCTAAATTAAATTTTCTTTTTTTCATCTGGTGTGTATATATATTGTCCAAAAACTCCATTTCAATACATTTGTTAAACTATATTGTATTTGTGGTTGCAAAATTATGCAACTATACACACTTTAATTATCTTGCTGCAGTTCAGACTACCAGAAGTATTTTGTGCAATTTCTTCATAGTTTTTTGAATATCCACATTGTTCATCACCTTCCCAGCAGCACTCCTTCAAACAGGAGAGTCCATATTGATAGCAAAGGCAATTATCTTTGATAGATCATTTAGTGATACCAATGTAACCACAGTAGAAGTTCTGCATCTTGTTTAAAGCTTTTGGCTCATCAAAAAGAGACAGGAACCATGATCTTTAATGTCGAACTGGTCTGGAAACTTATAGCTAATGTCAACGTCTTTGCTTGTCATGATATGTGTTTAACGTGCTGTACAAATGATGCTGCACAACTTTATTATAGGTACAGCCTGCGTTTTAGTCAGGCGAAATTTGTATACCTGAAGACAAATTTTGTGCCAGGTATTGTATGTATTAGCTGCGGTACTGTCTCCTTGCCAACATACGATGAAATCTTAACCAATGAGAGCATGAACTACTGGCAATACAATGTGTACATTTGGTGGCCTGATAGTCTTTGCAACGTCACAATGTGATGAAAACGATTCATTCGACGCAAATCAAGGTTCTATTAATCCTACCACATGTGGAATATAGTGTGCCTAGAGACCCACAATCTATGTGTCTGATGACTTTACGGTTAGCTGAGGTGTTGCATGTTTAAAAATGCTCAGAAAATTTTCTATAAAGCAATTCAAGGTTTGGAATATCAATCAATTTCTGAACAGTGGCACAAAGACCATATAACAAAAATACCTTAACAAGAGAGAATTTTTAGTTATTGAAGGCTGTACAAAAGTGAGAAAAACTTGAAATAATTATTATCAGTACTTTAGGTTTATTAAAATTGGAGCCTTTAAGAATGTTCACACTGAGCCATAACCACAAATTTGATAACGTGCATTTTAGGGTTTCAACGCTATTATATTATTAAATTTCGTAATTGAAGCGTCATCAAAATATATATCAATTCTTACGTCTGATAAAAAGACATCTGAAACCCAATCTATCATTCAATTCGCCACTTTCACTGAAGTGTAACCCTAACACTAGACTGCACCAGACTTGAGAAAAGAAAATGTAGTTGTAATCTGAAGTAAAACTTCTTTCTTATGTTAATATTTTCCAAAACAGTTTCAGAAACATCATGTTGTGATATTTTTCTTCGAATATTTTCCCTCAACAACTTCAGTGAGAAAAACTATTTATGTTGCAATCTATTTTACCTTACGATTTCATAAGGATCTTACGATTAATTTGACAGAGTACTACAGTTTGTATACTGGAGATATTAAAAATACGATTCATATTGTAATTATTTCATGTTCTTATGAATGGAGGAGTTATAGATGGGACTTCGAAGGTATTCTTAATTATTACAAATGTGTTGATTTGACATCGGTTATTAAGCAAGAAGCAACACAACGAGTGACTTGCGCAAAGCAACTCGAGGACTATCTGTGCTTTGCCCACTAGAGATATCATAACCCGGTTTCTAGCGGTGTGAGTCCGTAGACATACCAGAGTGGGGTCACATGTCAGTGGGTAACTGAGTAAGTAATTTTATTTCAGATAAAACACGAAATATCCTTACAACACACGTTATACGTAATCATATATGTATTTATGCTGCCTTTAGGAAATCTTCCTTGTTCTGTTACTAAACTCGAAATTTCTCAAATATATGACTATTTTTTATCTTTTGGACTTCGTATCTTAGACACGTTCTGAGTTAGATTGGCATTTAATGACCCCATTATAGTAATTTTAATATCATAATCAGCGTACCAATTGAATAAATTACAACCACAAATATGTTTCTCAACTTTAATGGACCGCAACTTCCTGTTGAATGAGAAACCGTTTCGTTTTCTGTACTGAGGTCTTCTTCATAAGTACTACGCACCTTTCAAAACTTATGCGTGTACAAGCACATCGAAGAAATGTGATATTCAATACAAACTGTATATTGCTTTAAATATTTAGATTGTCATAACACGCTCTCGTAAAAAACAAACAAACAAAAATATGCAGTTCTTAATTGTTTGTACACACCTTTCATTAAACAAACGAACTCGAGCGAGATGCATATTTGTGAAAGTACCAGTCCACAGAAAAAAGTGTACACATCCACATGGCCGTAATATTACAAGCGACATTGGATTTATCTATTAGGTTGAGGAATAATTCGTGAGCGTTTTTAAATAATTTCATTCAAGCATTACATGCAAGACTATACAATACTTCAATGCATGAACACATTACACCCAAAACATTTATTATGATACTTTATTTCATGTAATACCTAGGTATATAGTATGCATTGTTGTAAACGAAATTGCAAGAAATTAAATGCTTGTTTGTTTGTTTTGGAATTTCGCACAAAGCTACTCGAGGGTTATCTGCGCTAGCCATCCCTAATTTAGCAGTGTAAGACTAGAGAGAAGGCAGCTAGTCATCACCACCCACCGCCAACTCTTGGGCTACTCTTTTACCAACGAAAAGTGGGATTGACCGTCACATTATAACGCCCCCACGACTGGGAGGGCGAGCATGTTTGGCGCGACTGGGGCGCGAACACGCGACCCTCAGATTACGAAGCGCACGCTTTAACGCGCTAGGCCATGCCAGGCTTCCGAAATTAAATGCGAAAAGCAGATGGTGTCGAAAATGCTCGATTTTGTCCACTTAACAGTCCATTTAATGAGCTGAAAATGAAAGCAAAAATTAAAGACATGAAAATCAAACACACCATCTATTAGAGCAAAAAAATTATCTACCAAATGACATGAAATATTTTGCGAAAGCGTTTCATTTATGAATATATTTGTTTAACTTGAAAAAACGCTCACGAATTTTTCCTCAACCCAATATAAAATCTGATACGGAAAACTTGAATGGATGCAGTTTTCAATTTGTACCAGACGTTTTAAAAGTTTTTATAAAGCCTCTACAAGGCTCAGCTAATTTGAACGTCCACTTTCAGGTTCTTGTTTCCTTTGTTATAAAGCAGATAATTTTACTATGGGTTAATGTCGTTCTCCTCACCGCAGTAGCCGAAACCAGATATCTTTTAGTGTAAGAAGCTACCACCCAACTACACAAGTGAACCCCACAGTATATCTTCTGTCCTTTTAAGGTATTGATTGGTGTTACACAGTGTTTGCCGTCACAAACCATTCTTTCACATTTATATTTTTATTACATTTACCTTTTATTAACCCAAATCTACGTAATGAGTTATATGGGCTTTGTCACCGAACGGAGTAGAAGCCCTGGTTTTAACGTTACAATTTCCTAAACTCACTGGTTTCTCACAGAGTTGCTATTCTTAATAAGAAATGTTAGTCGGATTTCCCGAAAGCACTGGATTGTACCCTGAAAGATGCTATACCAATATTAAACTGGTTGCACTAGACTGTGCCCAAAAAGGCACTGCACCAATATTGAACTGGTACTTCTAGACCATAACCTGAAAGTTAATACACCAATTGTAACTGTTAAGAGTATCCTGAAAGCTAATATTTGATCCGTCCTAATAACTGTTACTCAAACTGCAAACTGGTTAGGTTTCACTGTGTCCAAAAGATTAATATATTTTATAGTATATATAATTTATTTTAATAGCTGATATAAACACATTCTGTATCGTGAAAGATATTATGATTTAAAGACATGTATAGAAACCTTTCTCAAATTTTACCATATGAAACTAAACAGACGTCACAGTGTCCTGAATTACGTCATCGCAATTAAAACAAACGATTCTTTACTAAAATTTAAGGCTGCCATACAATACAAAACAAAGAGAAGCATTTCCCTAACGTTGCCTTTATAAACGAAACAATGATTACATTGATTTTACAAAATCTACTCAACTACGTGAATCAAATTTTTACTGGTGGGTGAAATGGAAGATTTATTGTTTGAAGTTCCTCTAATAATAACCATCTAGAAAAACATGACATTTTTCCCATATTAGGTTTATCACGATATATTTCAATTACAGCATAACCAGGCAGAACTCTCTTTTGAGTCTTCCTGCAATGAACTGGCTTTTCAACTCCACAAATATTGAATCATGTTGTAAAACTAATAATTTCAGTTAATGTATTCAAAAATGAAAAAAGTGTGAACTTTATGGATTTGTTTAAAATTGGTTTCAGTTGCAACTTTTTTGTTGATTTATCTGTGACAAGACACAAACTTTTATAATTCTAGTCATTATAGAAAATTATTCAGCAGGAAAACTCTTTAGTTGTTTCTTTGTTTTGTTTGTTTGTTTTGAATTTCACCCAAAGCTACACGATGGCTGTCTGCGCTAGCCGTCTCTAATATAGCAGTGTAATTAATACTAGAGGGAAGGCAGTTAGTTATCACCATCCCCCGCTAACTCTTGGGCTGCTGTTTTACAAACGAATAGTGGGATTGACTATAACATTATAACGCTTCCACGTTCAAAAGGCGAGCATATGTGGTTTAATGGAATTCGAACCTGCGACCCAAAGATTAAGAGTCGAACACCTTAACCCACCTGGCCATGCCGGGCCATTACATAAGTACTTTTAGAACTATGAGCCAGTCTCAAACAAATCACGGGAGATGATATTTTGGCATTTTCATTGGGAGTTCACAATCCTATTCATCCCGTTATTACTGTTATTGAATATTTATTATCTTAAAAGTTAACTACTTTCAGAGATAGTGCTACGTCATTACATAAAATAAAAGAAATCTATTGAATTTTTTATGACACAAAATACATTCCGCGTGGCAAGAGAGCACACAACATCTTTTTTAGCTCGGACTATCTGGATGATTGCAATGTTCATAACCAAGACAAAGAATGGTTTCTTCAGCTTCAAGTAAGTAAATTTTAATTTGTTGTCCTATCCAATATGTAAGAAATCATTGTGGTAGCGACGTTATTTAACATTTAACAGAGTAAGAATCTATATATTATAAGTAGAGTCGGTTACAAACCTGGTGACTTTTATGAGAATCGAAAAGTCATTACAGTAAGTAGTTGAATTTCTAAAGTAAATAAAAACATAAGATAAATGAAGAAGAAATGACGTTTCATTTTTCCAGAGGGTAACTGTCTAAAACTCTGTTGTGGTAACACCCAAATCACTCCATATTCCCTTCAACTTTCCAAATGTTGACTGAAAACTATCCTATAGAAAATGTATTTGTGACCGTCTCAGACGGTAAAATAAGCATACACAATAGCATATAGTATCTTCCATTTGTCATTGTTCTACCGATTTACCACAAAGAAAGTAATGCAACATTTTGACATCAGTGCAGAGATGATTATGCCAGTTCTTCTCCCTTTTAGCCTTGGCAAGTAATATTTCCATATTCTTCAGGAAGTTGTCCCAGAATTCAAAATTAGCTAACTGTTGTTTATCCCACTGTGCGAGTAGTTTCGGTTCTGTCATAGTTGTATCAGAAGCAGCAATCTGTGAAGAGAGATAGTCATTCTCTGAGAAAGTCTCCTGTACCTCACAAAGATGACAGTTAACATCTGTTAACTTGCCACTCAAATAATGTTTATGTTACAACAATTACAAGAAGTCAGTAACGAAGATCTGCATTAGATCCTCAAATACCATTGTAAGTCCTCTTCTAGTTTGGTGAAATTTCTTTACCGACAGCATACTCTCAACTGTTTCAGGATCAACCCAGCAAATTGGTAGCTCAATACCACAAAACTGCAATGAACATCGTAGAAGGTTCTCATATCTAAGAATAGTTGATTTCGGAAGACTTTACCATATGAAAAGTAGAAACGTCATCATAACAAAAGAGAATATCTGATGCACATAAGGTTCTAATTGAATATGTTGACAAATTTTACTTTATGAAAGACCTTAGTTGGGTTTTGTTCTCTTTGGTACGAATAGAAATACCATTAACTTCAGAAACAGTTCACTATACACTTAATCAAATAGTCTTCTTCTGGTCACTTCAATACCAAGGTTGCTTCAGATAAAGCAGTAACAGTCACCACATGCCCTCATATCATAAATATATAGCCATCTAATTTGTGTATTGTGTATATCACAGTGAAATGATATAAATATTTGCTGGAAATATGTGCCCTGGACTTCCGTATCCATAAATTAGACAATCAACTATATACAGTATTTAACTTTGTAGCTCACTTGGTAGAGGAATTTTCTTCTCTTGTTACACACCTCAGTGAATTTCATACTCTGTCAACGTGTATTGTCAGAAATTGAATGGATCTGTGATAATACCGGATTGAAAGGATTCTGTACTCACAAATATATCTCTCAAGCTGGCATTGCTCCGTAGTATCTTATTTTGATCTCTAATCAGGATTTTGTTTGTCAAAAAGCCCTTCAACAGTTTGAAAGCAAATATTTTATTCAACTTTTCCTTTACAGATAATGATCTGGTTAGCTAGACAGTACCAGGATTTACGGCCCTATTAACCAGATATACCTTTTAGTACTAGCATTTAAAGAAGAATCGCTATTCCAGCTTCCAGTTTCGTCCTTAACTCTCAGTAACAGTTCTTTCTACATTTTGTATCTCCGAGATGTGTGGGTTTGGTAACAAAATATATGAAATTCTAGATTCTTTGCAAGTATATTTTTTCCATAAGTGAGCATTTGAACAAAAATTTCATCATAGTAGTTGCAGCATTCAACACTTATTCATCACCACCTGGCGGCTTCATGTTCAACTATGAGAGGGTTATGCCTTTTTTTTATTTTCTAGTTTTCCACAAGTGAAACAGACGAGAGATAACATGTCTAAACCTACAAGTATAATTCATGTTATATGCCACAAAATGTCTGAAGTTATGGTATTTATTTATCATATAATACATTTTTAACATACAAAAGTTACTGTCGTCTTAAAGAGTATTCATTCGAGAAAACAATCTCAGACTGTTAAAAAGAATCGGGTAATAAGGTTTCAAGAGCAGAATATAGGCTGTTTTAAACCAACAGAAGACTCTGATCATAGAAATTGAGGCAGTAAGGTGATCTAGATTTTTGACCAGAGGGTTAAGGAACTCGAATCGAAATCTGATGGTCACTGGTTCAAGTCTCTGTACCATTACACATGCTCGCCAGTTCAGCCGTAGGAGCGTTACAGTATTGTAATGAATCCCACAATTCGTTAGTGAAAGAATAGCCCAATTAAAGGTGGTGAATGGTGATGCCTAACTGCCTTTCCTCCCGTGTGATGCAAATATTATCTAATTATCTTATGTTTGTGTTCCAAGTTTTGTATTTTAAATAAAAATTCTACTGTAAAAAACAAGTATTTTAAGTGAATTTTAACTCTGATAACATGACACATTCTATATAACATAAATCCTCGAAATATATTTAAATCTATATATAATTTTTCTTTGAACAATGTTATTTAATTATTAACCACCATCCCCTAAATATATATTTCTACACTCACACAAGTTTACTCTCAAAGTATTTTGTTTCTTAAACTTCACTGATATTAGTAGAGTCAGAATATTTTCTCAAGGGTAAATGAAAATTTGAGATTTAAAACAATTTCTGAACAGTGGCACTAAGACTATATAACAAAAATACGTGAAAAACAGAGAGTTTGTAATTGTTGAAAATTGTACAAAATTAAGAAAAACTCAAAATAATTATTAATTTACTATTACGTCACAATTAAATCTCATAAATTATTTCTATTGCTTTAGTTTCTACTCTGTAAGCCAGTTAAAACTGAAACCTTTGACAAAGTTTGCACTGATTCATAATCATCTGTTTGATGACGTGCCTAGTGCTATCATATTCTTAAATTTCGTAGTTAAAGTATGGTGGAAACATAGAGAAATTCTTAATTGTGCTAAGAAGGCATTTGAAGCCCAATCTATCATTCGATTCACTACTTTTACAGAGTGATGTCCCTAATATCTGCACCTAACTAGAGAAAAAAAATGTTGTAATCTGATGAAACTTTTTATATCAATATTTAATGAAGGAGAGTGAAAATTAATCTTACAAACCGAGACATTTCAGTAATTAACAAAACCGAAGTGGTAGCGCTAAAGAATGGTACAAAATTATTGAAGTGGTAACACTAGACCGTACCCTGAAAGATGCTACACCATTATTCAACTGGTAAAACTAGACTGTTCTCTAAAAGACACTGAATCAATATTGAATTGGTAGTACTAGACTATACTTTGAAAGTTAATACACTAATTGTAACTCTGAAGACTAACACATAACATGAAACTAAGATTTGACCTATCCTAACGACTGCTACTCTAACTCAAAACTAGTTAGGTTTCACCGTGTTCTGAAGGTTACTCTTTTTATAATACATACAGTGCTTTAGTAATTGACATAAACACATTTTGTGTCTTACAAAATAATACATCTTAAAGACTTGTATAGAACACAATTCTTGAAGCCTATCATATGAAACTTAAAAGACATAACAGCGTCCTGAATTCTGTCGTCGCAATTAAAACAAACGTTATAATGTTACGGTCAATCCCACTATACGTTGGTTAAAGAGTAGCTCAAGAGTTGGCGGTGGATAACGATGACTAGCTGCTTTCTCGCTTGTCTTACATTGCTAAATTAGAGACGGCTAGCGCAGATAGCCTCATATCGCTTTGCAGATAATTTAAAACAAACAAACAAATTTCACTCGATAACATTAACCCTTTCTTTAAATACTAATTCAATAGTAAAATATTTTACCGAAAAAATGTTCGTACAAATATAAATTTTGGTTCGATTTTTATCGCTTTTAAAATAAACAATAGTTATAAGATAAAAGCGACGTTAAGAAATAAAATAATCTTCGTTTTCTTTGTCTTTTCCAGAAACTTGACAGGAAACCACATCCTACTTACCAAGCGAAATGAAACAACGCGAAATAATTCCGTTTCAAGAGGTTTACTTTTTTTTGCGCACTAATACCAAGAACATTAATGATTGGTTGAAACTAACTGCTAAATAATTCCTTACATGCATTTTATTAAATGTAAGAAAGATATATTTAATAACAATAACTTACATTGTGCGCCCTGGTAAATACGTTACTTATCCACGTTAGAATTTGACTGTTTATTTTTTGTTACGATTTAGAGAAAAAAAAAACTCTTCGTAAAGTATATTTTAAAAGTATACCAAATTATTTCTCACTCAATCGACTGGGACTTCATTTTCTAATCCTCAGAAGTTTCTCCTTGTCCTGAAGTGGAGCCGAAGCAACTTACAATCGATAAGGACCTGCATATTTTGAATCCTACAGATTCCTTTCGGTTGCATATTAAATTGATTTATATCATTCTGTAAAAAGAGCTACGCGTATCCCATGTATAGGAAGTCTGGCTTTTCCAAAAGCGCACAGTTACATAACTTTAGCATGATGCTGTTATCGTGAAGTTTAACTCACGATTGCCAAATAAAATTATTTACAAAGTAGTTAAGCAGTTGGTAAAACGAGATATTTTTAAGTCATGTTTGTGTTACGCTAACTGCCTCTTATATCTTCTTGTTTCACTAATTCATATAGATTTCAGTAACCCTGAAGGACTGTAGGGAAGTATCGTGGTATCATCAGGTACGTTTCGAATCATCATGTATGAACAGAACTTTAACCTCACCTTGCCGAAACGTAGCGATTCGTCACATCCACTGAAGCAAAAACTGCTAGTACACGTTTCTAAGCCAATGCAACAGTTAGATTATGTTTTAAAAATCCATTATTAAGAAGCACGTTTGTTTGCTTTGTTTTGAATTTCGCGCAAAGTTACACGAGGACTATCTGCGCTAGCTGTCCCTAATTTAGCAGTGTTAGACTAGAGGGAAGATAGCTAGTCATCATCACCCACCGTCAACTCGTGGGCTATTCTTTTATCAACGAATAGTGAGATTGTCCGTCACATTATAACGCTCCCACGGCTGAAAGGACGAGCATGTTTGGTGCGATAGGGATTCGAACCCGCGACCCTCAGATTACTAGTCGAACGCCCTAACCCACCTGGTCATGCCGGGTCTAAGAAGCATTGAGAAGACGGAATCCTTTTGCAAATCCGGCGTGGCTTTAGTTTGTGTGGAGAGTCTGTTTCAGCTGAGATCGTTTCTACCTCTAGATTTAAACGTAACACCTAACACATAGTTTCTGCTTAAGCGTGTACTGTAACATGCTAAAATACTTCTTTAAGAGCATTATACAAAAAGAGAAAAAGGAATGCACCGTTTCTTTATGTTGTACGTATTAGCAGAGACGGAAAACAGTGGCACAGTATGGTCAAGTGGTTAGAGCGCTCGACTCGCAATCTTAAGGTCGCGGATTCGAATTCTCATCACACCAAACCTGCTCGCCCTCTCAGCCGTAGAGGCGTTATAGTGTTACAGTCATCCCACTATTCGTTGGTAAAAGAGTAGCCCAAGAGTTGGCGGTGAGTGGTGATGACTAACTGTTTTCTTTATAGTCTTACACTACTAAATTACGGACGGCTAACGCAGAAAGCCCTCGTGTAGCTTTGCGCGAAATTAAAAACAAACATTAATGAAAGACAGCTGGGTCAGCACTTGATGGGTTTACTAAGTGTCGTAACAGAAGATTCTGTAAAACAATAATACAATGAGTAGGCGTACACTACGACATATTCATTTTTTACACCGTAAGTACTGTTAAGTATTCCTAGTTAAAGGATCAATGCACTATTGTCATTACAGGAGTTAATTTTCTTGTGTTTATGTTTGTTATATTGTTTTCTTTATGATGTATATTATTTTAAATTAGATGTAATCCGTATTGCCTTATAAGTTTTATTTTGGCTGCTCTTTTCTCATCGTAAATCTTCAACCATTAAAATACATAATTCTTAAATACTTTTATTGAAATAAAAGTAAGAAACAGAATAATTTTCAGTTTCTCCGAATTAAAAGAGTGTAGCGAAAATAAAATAGGTTGAGATGAACATAAAATAGTTTAGTAAGACAAGAATTTAATATTGATTAGAACTTAAGTTTTCTTTGACAGGATTGGTCGATATGTTGTCTGATGTATTTGTCACGTTCCGTGTTAGCCGGTGTTCCGCAAACGAAGGTACGTTCGTTTTCTTTGTCGTGTTTCAACAATCATAAACTTTCCGTATGTACTGACTGATCTCGTGCGTTTTGTTCTCCGTCTTTGCTTTTCTGTTTTATCTGCAACCGACGCAAAACATTTGCTAAATTACTTTAAGAGCACAGTCTCGTTATAAAGTAAACTTATGCTTTGTTTTGCGAGCTTTCCTTCACTGACATGCTTCGGTTCTCTATAACCTCGCTCGATTTTCTATTTCTAAAAAAGAAACCTCTAGAAAGGCTACAAAAATTAGCATTACTGAACGTGTTTACGAGTCTCTTCCTTGTTTCTGTTCTCTGAATTAAGAAAAAAAAAAGGCAACTTGGTCTTGTACTCGTAACAACGTACATCTGTATTTTACGGCAGTTTGGTGGGTTGTGCTTGTACTCGTAACAACGTACATCTGTATTTTACGGCAGTTTGGTGCGTTGGGCTTGTACTCGTAACAACGTACATTTGTATTTTTATGGCAACTTGGTGCGTTGAGCTTGAATTCGTAACAACGTACAACTGTATTTTTATGGCAACTTGGTGCGTTGAGCATGAATTCGTAACAACGTAAAACTGTATTTTTATGGCAACTTGGTGCGTTGGGCTTGTACTCGTAACAACGTACATCTGTATTTTTCACGAAACTGAGATTTAGTTCACAGATAACCATTCACTGCAGAGTTATGCAAAAATCTGTCAGTGATCCTATTAATATCGTAATTTTTAATTGTGTGCAAACGAATAGGAATTTCCCCACTAAAGGTTGTTTTAACGCAGTATAAAAACATTAATTCCGTGAACTGAAAAAAAAACCAGAACCAAGACGCTTCATTGCTTCAGTATTTTGTGCAAAGCTACTCGAGGGCTATCTTCGCTGGTCATCCCTGATTTAGCAGTGTAAGGCTAGAGGGAAAGCAGCTAGTCATCACCACCCACAACCAACTTTTGGGCTACTCTTTTACCATCGAATATTTGGATTGACGGTAACATTATAACGCCACCACGGCTGAAAGGGCAAGCATATTACGATTCGAGTGCCTTAACTACCTGGCCGTGATGGGCCATTCACTGCTTCAGCCAAACTTCCTCGGTTAGTAAGAAAACAAAAAGATAGTTCAAGAAGAAAGTAGGACATAGTGTGTCGCGCAGATAGCCCTCGTGTAGCTTTGCGCGAGATTCAAAAACAAAAAACAATCAAACAATAGTGTGTCTGTTACAGTGTCGCACATTCACACGAAATTTAGTTCAACTGAAGGCAAAAGATTGGTTGTCATAGATTGCGTTAAACTTAAAAACGTGAAACCCCCCTATTTTGTTAATCACACGAAAGTGAAACATCTCAAAAGTATTTAAATGTTACCGGAATAAAAATAGCATCGATTCCCTCGTGACATAGATAGGCTCTACTGAGTTCAGAGAAAGTAGTAGACAAATATGCAGAGAGGTGAATAAATATAAGACGTTAAATGTTTTATATAAAAACACGATAATTATCATGTTATCCAAAGAGTTATTGACATGCATAATTCTGAGTAAAATTTAGTAATCTCTTCTTCTGATTAATGCTTTATTAAATATTTAGCTTAAACAAATAAAAGACATCGGCTTACGTGATATTCTTTTTCCTGCTTTGTTGTTGAAACTTTTAAGAAAAAACGATAAGAAAAATCGTAAGGTACAAAACAGTAATTATATGGCAACATCAGTCCAACTTACGAACTTCATTGCGTTGTAGTATTAATTTTAATGAAAGTAGTTGCATAATTACCATAAATAATTTTTAAGTACATTTTGTTTCTGCTCGTTCTGCATTTTGAAAAAAAACACGACTGTTTCATCATAAGTTTAATGCGTGTGGTATGGTTTAAAAAGTTCATAAAACGCGAGTGTTAAATTTAGTTATTATTTTTAGAAGTGATAGTTTATCGTTGGCTTCTTTACGTAACTATATACGAAACATACGTTATATAGCTCAATAGCTGCGAATTTGGGATTATTATGTCATTGTGTTGTGTTGTTGTTGTTGTTGTTGTTTTGAATGAAGCACAAAGCTACACAATGGGCTATCTGCGCACTGCCCATCACGGGTATCGAAACCCAGTTTTTACCGTTGTAAGTCCACAGACATACCGCTGAGCCACTGGGGCTTGCGTTGTGTTACTAAAAGCTGTTATGTTTTTCTCAATGTTTCAATTCAGTATTATTGTATTATAATATATAGTAGTTTGTGAAACTTTCTAGAACTCTGTTGGAGTATAGTCACACGTTGAAAATTTAGTTGGTAAAATAGTTATATATAAAATGCGTGATTGTGAGCCGAACCATAAAGGATGTATAATGGCGATTTTAAAATGGAATTATATTAAATCGTATTGTAATAACAGAGTAAAGAAGAAGAATTAAAGTTTTCCAGCTCTGGATATAACTGTGTAACGAATGTTGGTATATGTGTTCGACTTGTTTAAATATATTATTTTAAACCAAGTAGACTGTTTGTTCTTCCTTTATTGCTGAAACTTGTCACCAACTAACCATAGACACCTATTGTAAAGAACCAGGCCTGTACACAAAACTTTACAATGTATTTTGTTTGGCCTTCTCAAAACAATGAATCGAGTAGGATATTTTGTTAGCGTGCATGGACTTCATTAAAAATACACTGTTAATGAAGATGTAATCTCTTTAACACGTCTTTCTCGCAAATATTCTTAATAATACTTATCTCTGTTCTATATTCATTCACTCACTTAATGATAAAGATGATGGAATGGATTTAGTCTCTTTCGCCTATGGTGTAGTTTCTTATACAAATTAGTTACAACTATTTATCCTCTCACAGTTGCGACTAAAGGTGTGAGAGAATTGTGTTCAAAACTGAAATACGCGTCCCATGAAAAGTAAAACTTTGATGTTTTACTACACGAGGGCTATCTGCGCTAGCCGTCCCTAATTTTGCAGTGTAAGACAACAGGGAAAGCAGCTAGTCATCACCACCCACCGCCA
Source organism: Tachypleus tridentatus (assembly GCF_004210375.1). Classification (NCBI taxonomy): domain Eukaryota; kingdom Metazoa; phylum Arthropoda; class Merostomata; order Xiphosura; family Limulidae; genus Tachypleus; species Tachypleus tridentatus. The sequence goes on along the minus strand of NC_134828.1, from coordinate 30,106,239 downwards.
ACTCTTGGGCTACTCTTTTACCAACGAATAATGGGATTGACCGTCGTATTATAACGCCCCCACGGCTGATAGGGCGAGCATGTTTGGTGCGACGGGAATTAATAAAACCCCGTTTAAGATAATTCAGCAAATATATTAAATTGAAAAAAAAAACATTTTTTTTTTACTTAATAAGCTCTGATAAATTACAGTTAGTATATAAAATGTCATATTTTTTAAAAACATATTTTTATTTTCGTAGCTAAACACTACAGGCGGCGCTATCGTAAAGTTTTAAATTGTTAAAGAGTGATGAGTGGTTAAATAATCGATGACAGTTTGAAAAACTGACCCTAAACTGAAGGACACCTGTACTAACCAATCGATATCAATGTGCTAACACGTTAGTTGCATAAACACGACTGCCTCTTTGACGATATTCTTTACATTTATATTTTTCTTTTGGCAAGTGTTGTAAAAGTGTAATTATAGTTAAAGGTAAATTGTAACGATGGGGTAAAATACAGATGGCGCTGCAATGAGTATTTTTGTAGTGCAATTTTGTCGTGCAAAGTAGTGCAATAAAGGTGCACTCGTTTAAATAACTCACGTAAATTTGAAATGTTAACATTGAAGAACTATTAGAAACAGTATTAATCGCAACGTTGTAAATGAGATCACATACGCGTAATACGTAATAATCTCTGTTTCTTTTAACCTCCACTTTGTTTCAGCTAACACAAAACATGTGAAATGAGACAGCAATAAAAACATTGGTAAAAATGTATGTGGATTTCATTAATGCCACTATGCGATAGAATAACATAATAAGTAGGTGATAACATGTTTGATATAGTTATCGGTTTTGCATATTGTGATAGGAAATGTTAAGTTTGCAGATAGGTGGCGTGTGTATACGTTTTATAGCACAGGTTATCAGTTCTGTCCATCGAGTGGACCTGGAAGGACCAGTTGGTTAAAGCGCTCAACTCGTAATCTGAGGGTCGCGGGTTTGAATCCTCGTCACACCAAACATGCTTACTCTCTCAGCCATGGAGGCGTTATAATGGACGGTCAATCCCACTACTCGTTGGTGAAAATGTATCCCAAGAGTTGGCGGTGGGTGGTGATGACTAGCTGCCTTCCCTGTAAATTAGGCACGGCTAGCGCAGATAGCCCTCGAGTAGCTTTGAGCGAAATTCAAAAAAACAAACCAAACAAACAACTGTCCATCGAGGGGAATTAGGCCCTTAATTTCAGCATCTTAAATCCACAGGCTTACTGTGTCTCAAAGACCATATAGGTGGCACGCATAAGGTGGTTTACATGTTCACAATAAATTTGAATGTTACATATTGCTTTGGAATAAGCTGGAAATGGGGGAAGTAAATACCAAAAGAATGTTTAAAACAATTCATATTTACACAATATGCAACAAAGAATGTTATATGATCAATAAACATCCGGTTTCATTTGAAACGAAATATTCTGGAAGATGTTTGTGTTTAGGTAACTTTCGTTTTATTATTTGTTTTATTTTCGTATATTTCATTTAAGGAAATCTTTGTACAATTTGGCGGAAGGTATTTTGTTTGCTTGTTTATTTTATAATTTAAGCATTTAATTAGTGTAATAGAAAACTTCTGGAAATGCAAAATAAAATATGCTGCAAAAAATTCGATTATTTTTAATATTTGCTTCTCGTGCTACTGAATAAATTTTTTTTTTTTCAGACGAGCGATATCTCGCACATTAACCAAAATATGCTATATATATACATATATTTGTTTCACTAAAATATTCGTGACTTTTATTATTTTAGTGTTTAGAAAATGTGTTTTTTTTATTAAGTTTGCGGAAAACTACACGAGAAATATCTGCACTCGCTGTCCCGATTTTGCAGTGTTAGACTAGAGGGAAGGCAGCTAGTTTGTTTTTGAATTTCGCGCAAAGTTACTCGAGGGCTATCTGCGCTAGCCGTCCCTAATTTAGCAGTAAGACTAGAGGGAAGGCAGCTAGTTATCACCACCCACCGCTAGCTCTTGGGCTACTCTTTTACCAACGAATAGAGGGATTGACCGTAACATTATAATGCACCTCCGGCTGAAAGGGCGAGCATGTTTGTTGCGACCTGGATTTGAACCCGCGCCCCTCGGATTAGGAGTCGAACGCCTTAACACACTTGGTCATGCCGGGCCGGAGTTGCATCAGGAAAACAATAATATTTTGTTAACATATAACAGCCAATCACTTTTGCTTTTCTTTACACGAGATTTATCTAAAGTAATTCTCAAACGTACATTTTTTTGCTTATTCAACATGTATATATTTATAAGACATACAAAATAATACATAAATAACATTACACAAATCTCAAATGAGTCTAGAGTTAATGAAACCGTTATTTCCTATTGGGTCTATAATATATTTACTTCACTTGTATAGCCTTTTCTCCTAAAAAAATAGCAGTATATTACATAGAAAGATATTTTCTCCAAGTCTCTTTCTGTCCAGGTACCCCAGTGGCACAGCGGTATGTCTGCGGACTTCTACTGCTATAAAACTGGTTTTGATCTTTGAACACAGATGTATCTTTGTGTTTGAACTTTGTTTGCTATATTCAGTTAATAAGGGTATTAGGGACAGTACTTATAATTTACAACAAACTTATTTTAATGTTGGTGTTTTTTTTGTGAGAAAATAAGAAATTATTTTATGAATAACTTTGCAACTACATTAAGTGTTATATAACCTAATACGTAGACGCTATTTAAAACGTATATAAAGCTAATGGAACTGTCTATTTACGACTTAATACTTCCAGAAATCCAGAAGAAAGCTTGCTCTATGTCTTCCAGTCTAACCTTGTGCTACTCGTGAAAAGCTTGGTTCGTCACAGCCTTGTGCAGAATGGTGTTACTCTTCAATACGATGAATCTCCAACCAGATCTCTCGACATCTTTAGTTTAGGAACAGTCTGTAGTCATGACAACAGGAAGTGTTCACATTTTATTCCTTAACCTTGTGTACAGTCTCGCCTAATTTTTCACAGACCCGGGTATTGCCAGTTGTTTCTTTCACATCGAGATGAGCTCTGGTGGTGACCACGTACTTCAGTGATAGCTTTATGGCTCCTGTATCATCAATAACCGTCTGTTAAAGATGCATTCGCCTGCTTGATTGATTTCTGCAAGATCGCTGAGTAGCTAGAACGTATCAATTGCTGATGGAATCCATGGTCTATACTCTTCAAAACACAAATGAACAATTGTGCCTGTAAGTGCTTTCAGTGCTCTCCATTGCTACTGAGGTTAATGTAATATATCCAACAAAAAGTAGGTGCATTCTTTGCCCAATATTTAATAGGTATTTTTATATTTCCAATCATATTTAGCTGTATAATAGTACATTACTCAGGATGTACTGGACAAGACCAAAGTATCATATGTAAGTCACCTTCTTCAGGTCTATATTCTGCTACAAATTTCGATGCATTGTTACCACTAATAGCTCTGGTTATCATGTTGTTATAGTGTAGCTGGTGTAAATGAGTTGTCGATCAGAGTCTACGTCTGTTGCTCAGTGTGCAAAGCAAAGTTCTTACTATGTATTAATGACCATGCTAGTGAAATTGCAGAATTTGCTTGCTACTGAGGAATAGTCGCATCTTATTTTGAATTTTCGTTTGGCAGGAGCTTTTTCTTTGCCCCAGAATATTCTGAATAAACATTATCACAGAGAATCTCACACAGTGTTTGCTTTGGTTGCCAAGACAGGACAGATCCTTAGTGTAGATCTTGAAGAATGATGGTACTGATGGTGATCTCATATGACGATCGGTTTTTGTGCTTCATGATGCTTCTTCTGCTAGTTAGTGCAACTATAAATCATTTTAAACGTTTTACACTGATACCTATTCTGAGTATTTTGTCAGCTGAATTGGAAACATACTTCCTATTGGTAGGAATCTTCCAGATTTAAAACTACTCCAAAGATGCTCTGACTAGCTTCAGAATCTTTCCATGTATTATCTATGAATTCAATAACATCAATCCAGGCTTTTCTTCCACCACGACAACCAATTAAAGCAAGATAAATCCTTCATAGGTTTTTAGTAAGGATTTGTTAAAGACATTGGTCTATGTCTCACGGATGCTACCTGTTGTCTAGTCAAAATAATACTCTATTTTTGCCTCTGAAAGTTTCGTAAAGATAAATATTATTACATCATCTGATCCAGGTACTACATCTTATGAAATATTGACAGCTATGTGTATCTCGGATAAAATAGGTACTGCTGTAGCTCAAGCATCTCTTGCAAACATTGTTGCCTTGACTTTACTGGAGGATGCTTGAATATAAAAACACTTTTATATAGCTTGCCATCTTGGTATTGATTTCTAGTTTACTTTATAATACTTTATCTTTCAGTGTTCGCTCGGATGTTTACTGCTGACAACATATCAGCTATGTCAGGAGGAGGCAAAAGATCAGTGTTTCCTATTGGTTCAACTCAGTTAATCTGTGGATGTCCTGTGCAGAGAAGAGTGTGAACATATTGTTGCCAAATATATTTTCACCTGCATCCCTTATGGTATTGTTTGACATTGATGTCTCCTTCTGCTAGATTCATAGGAGTAATAAGGGTATTGTTAGATAGGTCATGCAAGATCCTGCACATGTTGCACTGTAGAAACTTTGTTCGAATTCATGATCTGGATTTTTTTTCATAATTTTAGGTTAGTTATCTGAATGGTTTGTATCCTGCGATGGCTGTTGTTCCACTAAGAGCTGCCATAAAGTTAATAGTAAATTTTATTGTTGTACTCAATTACAATTGTCATCCAAGACTCTGGTTCAGCATGCTTAATTATTGTCATCCAAGACTCTGGGTCAGCATTTAGTTAACGTAAAGTCATCAGGATCTAACAATATAATTTCTCGAAAGTCTATTGTGTCGTACAATTCAGAAACCTTCTCAAGGCAACATTTGTTTCCCCTGGTGTCCCTGGCATTACAATAATATATCATAATGTCAAAATCTTGTGCATCTATTGTGTACATGTTATTTATCACTTCGTCTTTGACCTAACCTCCCAGTTCTTCTTCTCTGGCTGGTCACTCACTCTTGCTCAGTGCAGAACGTCATTGCTTATGAGGGCACCCATCTGAGCATTTTTTAAAATATTTCATTGTTTTTAGACAAGATTTTAATCGAACCTCTTTACCTCACTCTATCTGCAACTGACGTCTGGTTTCAGGTAGCCTATAAAAATTGGACTTCCATTGGTGATGTAAGTGCACTTTGACTCACATGGTACAAAAACACCTTCCAACCATCGAAAAGCCTTGCTGGTACAAATTCTCACTCTGACCCATCTCGGTTTATAAGTAGTTACTAGTAGGTATCTCTCAAAAGAAGAGGTATATTTTTATTTAACCACTACCATACTACATTACAACTTAGCTATCTTATAAGTTACACGTTGCTTAATACCATAACTATTTCCCCTTCCGTAGCTACTTCCCTACCATAGTTAGTTCCTGTACTGTAGCTACTTCTCTACCCTAGTTAGTTCCTCTACTGTAGTTAGTTCCTCTACTGTAGCTACTTCCCTACCCTGGTTAGTTCCTCTACTGTAGCTACTTCCCTACTATAGTTAGTTCCTCTACTGTTTCTCTCCCTAGTTGGTTCTCTGTGTAGCTACTTCCCTACCCTAGTTGGTTCCATGTAGCTACTTCCCTACCCTGGTTGGTTCCTCTGCTGTAGCTACTTCCCTATATCCTCTGCTGTACCTTCTCTATAGTTAGTTCCTCTACTGTAGCTACTTCCCTATCATAGTTAGTTCCTCTACTGTAGCTAATTCCCTACCATAGTTAGTTCCTCTACTGTAGCTACTTCCCTACCATTGTTAGTTCCTCTACTGTAGCTACTTCCCTACCATTGTTAGTTCCTCTACTGTAGCTGCTTACCTACCATTGTTAGTTCCTCTACTGTAGCGACTTCCCTACCCAAGTTAGTTCCTCTGCTGTAGCTACTTCCCTAAGCTGTATTTTGCTTCTGTAGTGGTTAATGTGTGTGTATTTTGCTTCTGTAGTGGTTAATGTGTGTGTATTTTGCTTCTGTAGTGGTAAATGTGTGTGTATTTTACTTCTGTAGTGGTTAATGTGTGTGTATTTTACTTCTGTAGTGGTTAATGTGTTTGTATTTTACTTCTGTAGTGGTTAATGTGTGTGTATTTTACTTCTGTAGTGATTAATGTGTGTGTATTTTACTTCTGTAGTGGCTAATGTGTGTGTATGTTGCTTCTGTAGTGGTTAATGTGTGTGTATTTTACTTCTGTAGTGGTTAATGTGTGTATTTTACTTCTGTAGTGGCTAATGTGTGTGTATGTTGCTTCTGTAGTGGTTAATGTGTGTGTATGTTGCTTCTGTAGTGGTAAATGTGTGTGTATTTTGCTTCTGTAGTGGTAAATGTGTGTGTATTTTACTTCTGTAGTGGTTAATGTGTGTGTATTTTACTTCTGTAGTGGTTAATGTGTTTGTATTTTACTTCTGTAGTGGTTAATGTGTGTGTATTTTACTTCTGTAGTGATTAATGTGTGTGTATTTTACTTCTGTAGTGGCTAATGTGTGTGTATGTTGCTTCTGTAGTGGTTAATGTGTGTGTATTTTACTTCTGTAGTGGTTAATGTGTGTATTTTACTTCTGTAGTGGCTAATGTGTGTGTATGTTGCTTCTGTAGTGGTTAATGTGTGTGTATTTTACTTCTGTAGTGGTTAATGTGTGTGTATTTTACTTCTGTAGTGGTTAATGTGTGTGTATTTTGCTTCTGTAGTGGTTAATGTGTGTGTATTTTACTTCTGTAGTGGTTAATGTGTGTGTATTTTACTTCTGTAGTGGTTAATGTGTGTGTATTTTACTTCTGTAGTGGCTAATGTGTGTGTATTTTACTTCTGTAGTGGTTAATGTGTGTTGTTTTTACTTCTGTAGTGGTTAATGTGTGTGTATTTTACTTCTGTAGTGGTTAATGTGTGTGTATTTTACTTCTGTAGTGGCTAATGTGTGTGTATTTTACTTCTGTAGTGGTTAATGTGTGTGTATTTTACTTCTGTAGTGGTTAATGTGTGTGTATTTTACTTCTGTAGTGGTTAATGTGTGTGTATTTTACTTCTGTAGTGGCTAATGTGTGTGTATTTTACTTCTGTAGTGGCTAATGTGTGTGTATTCATTTATTAACAAAAATAGCTTTTCTTCTTCGTTTAAACCATTCGGTTATAACCGTAATGTAGATGATATAATTTTTGCTGTTTAAAATAAAAAACAGCTGATAAAGTTTGTCAAACATATGAACGGTTAAAGTCCTAACACAAAATATATTTATTAATTACAGTAGTAGTCTGTTTTAAGTCTTTCTTGACTTTAATTCTCGTGTAAATCAGACATGCAAAGATTGACATTAGATAAACCAACATACATTAAACTTTATTTCTGTTGGCAACTTTTGCCTTAACATATCGTTTTGGGACAGCACGGAACCTATTGATACACATCGGCTGTTCCACACTGTAAACTAAATTAACTTAAAAAAATTAAAGCCAGCTCTTATCATTCACATAATTATTAAGCTCTTTCTTAAACTTATGTAAATTTACTGCCTATACAACATCAGAAGACAATTTATTCCAAAGGCCAACCAACCTCTTAGAAAAATAAAACTCTCTAAGTTGAAGATGACTCCTATCCTATCAAAATTTATATTTGTGTCCCTTAGCGCTACTATCCTCCCTGTTAACTATGAATAAAATGATGCATCAACACTATCAATTACCTTTACAATCTTAAACACCTCAGTCATATTGCTCCTAACTCTTCTTTTCTCAAGAGAAACAAATTGAGAGATTTCAGCTTTTCATATAACATCTCCATCCTAGGCACTATTCTAGTAACCCTTGTATGAACCATTTGCAACAATTCAATGCCGTTTCTAACGCAAGGACCCCAAGACTGAACACAATATAAATGTGGTGTAACCAGTGACCTGTGCAATGAAATTGTAACATTTTTAGACTTATATTCTACATTTGTGTAGAAACAACCAAAAATTCTATTTGCCTTACCACTAGCAATAGCAAACTGCTTTAATGGCTTTACTGATTAATCAAGTATTACAGAAAGATCTATTTCTTACATGAGACTGTTAAAATTATTTTCAACTAAATAATAATTATAATTCAAATTATGATAATCCTCATGCATTAGCTTGCATTTATTATAATCAAAACCCATCTGCCATTTATTTGTCCAATTCAGTGAAAGATCTAAATACTTTTGTAAAGCAGTAGCAATTTCTTCACAGCTAGCAACACCCAAGATGTTAACACCATCAACAAATTTAAGAAATATATTGACCATTCTTTCATCCATATCATTAATGTAAATCAGGAAGAGCAATGGTGGTAAAACTAAGCCCTGAGATTCACCACTTGCAACATTAATAACCAACTTACAACCAATTATCTACAAATGGACAGTGAAGTTACGCTTAAAAAGTTCCTAAGTTTGCACTTTGAGGTACCCCAATTGTGACACTAATCCAGTTTTATTGAACACTGTTTGTAACAACTCTCCGCTTTCTTTCCTTCAGCCACTCTTCTATTCAGTTTGTAACTTATCCCCCACATATATAGGAACAATTTTTATAGGCATTTTATGTGGCTCCCTGTCAAATGTTTTCTGAAAATCCAAATAGACCAAACCTACACCCTTAGCCTCATTTATATTAGTAGCATTCAAAGAATGTCAAAAGATTTGAAAGGTAAGATATTCCCTCAGGGACAACCATGTTGACTATCCAATATTATACTAAATTTTGTTAAATTACTGTAAAAAGCATCTTTAAAGGCACTTTCTAAACCTTTCTCCACACATAATGGTAACATTAATAGGCCTGTAATTACTGGGACCATTGTTATTATCTTTCACAACATGATAAACACGATTTAATCAAATGTCTTGTATACGGAGCTTATATTACTGTCAAAATTTTGGAGCTTTCTTAACGAGAACTGGATAACATGGGAACTGTTTTGAAAGCTGAGTGTTTTCAAAAACGCTTTTAGCCTTGTGATGAGGGCGTTCGATTCGCAAGCTATGGGTCGCAAGTTCGAACCGCTATCGTCGTACGTGTTCGTCCTTTTAGTTAAGGGGTGTGATAACGGATGTTCAATCTTTCTGTCCGTTTGTTAAAACAAAAAGTCCAAGAGTTAGCGTGGTTGGTGTTGGCCAATTGCTATTTTCTAGTCAACCTCGTTTTGTCAGTTGAAATATCGAGAAAATGGTGAAAAAAAAGCCAACAACTTTCTACTCCTTCGTAATTAATTTTTGTTGTATATCGGAACTTTCAGTACTCATTACTCTATCATATACTGGTGACCTCTACAGTCAAATAAAAAAAACACTAAAAATTGATGGTCAGTAAAAAAAAAAAAAATGTTTATACGTAAATCGTGCTACAAGTTTGTGTTAATATCTTTCATTGGGATTTCTTAAACAAGTTATCATAAAAGAATATAACTGTATTGTTTGTGATATTTTTTGAGTAATAAATTCCATGGTCCAACTTCCGAGAATGTCTGTACCAGTTCCACAATAATATAAAAACTAAGGGAATATGTAAAAGAACGTATAAATGCTTACTGTGATGTGGCGGCGTTTCAAAACATCTTGAAAGTTGCTGCAAACGTGGAGAATAAGACACTGAGGACAAAAGAGGGACTTTTGATTCGGTACAAAAAGTCAGTTTTAAATAACCTTAAAAATGTAATTAGTAATATAAGAGGATATATACATCCAGATTGAATTTCTTCTTCTGAACAGTTTATAAATGGACTTGCATTCAGTATTTACACCTTAAATAAGCTCAGAACGTTATTTAATAAAGTCTTTTATTTCTCACAATTACAAATTGATTCTTAAAAGTTGAGCCTGGAATGGCGAAGTGGTTAGAGAGGTCGACTCGTAACCTATGAATCGTAGGTTCGAATCCCCATCCCCTTAAATATTTTCGTTCTTTCACCCGTGAAGGCGTTATAATTAAACTGTCAATCCCACTATAAAATGGTAAAAGAGTAGTGCAAGACTTACTGGTGGGTTGTGATGACTAGCTGTCTTCCCCTAGTCTTGTATTATAGAATTAGATGTTCGAATCCCGGTCGCACCAAACATGCTCGCCCTTTCAGTCGTGGGGGCGTTATATGTGGCGGTCAATCCCACTATTCGTTGGTAAAAGAGTAGCCCAAGAGTTGTCCGTGGGTGATGATGACTAGTCTTACACTGCTGAATTACGGACGGCTAGCACAGAAAGCCCTCGAGTAGCTTTGTGCGAAATTCAAAAACAGAACAAAATTAGGGATGGCAAGAGTAGATAGTCCCTGTGCATCTTTGCGCAAAAGAAAACTAAATAAACCAGTCTTAAAACGAAATTTTCTCTTGTTCTCATTTGACCTGTCTCTCAACTTCTCGAGTAGAATCTAATCGTGTTAGTTTTGAAGTTTCGTGGGCGACGTCCAAATTGTATACTGAAATTTTATGGTACTCTGCAGTTACCTTCATCAGTTTTTAAAGATACATGACACGATTTTCCCGTTTCTTTCTTGAAGATTGTCATATTCGAAAAATAAACAAATAAACCAACGTTTAGAAACCTGTCTTTTGTTGTCGTTACCAATTACATCAGTAGTATCAAATAATGCTGTTCGCAACGTTTCAGCTTAAAACAATATACCACTGTTGTTTCCGTATGTCGACATAAATATTTTATTTCTATCTATTGACTGTGATTATAAAACTAGTTATAACTTCCGGTGAAGGTATTTGGAATTTAACTGGGGGTGAACAAAAGTTTTCGTATGTCATAATTTGGCCCGGCATCGCCAGGTGGTTAAGGCACTTGACTCGTAATCTGAGGGTCGCAGGTTTGAATCCCCATCACACCAAACATGCTCGCCCTCTCAGCCGTAGGGGCATTATAATGTAACGGTCAATCCCACTATTCGTTGGCAAAAGATTAGCCCAAGAGTTGGCGGTGGGTAGTGATGACTAGCTGCCTTCTCTCTAGCCTTACACTGCAAAATCAGGGACGGCTAGCGCAGATAGCCCTCGTGTAGCTTTGCGCGAAATTAAAAACAAACAAACAAATATATCATAATTTAAAAAAATATATATTTTCATTATAATGGAAGAAACAACAACAACCTTTTTTTAATTTCTACCCAGTTCATTACCCTTAAGTTACATACTTTGTATTTCTGGCGTTTTAAGCCTATTGTAACAAATATATTAACGATTTTCCTCTGCAACGTTCTCAGTTATCTAAGCATTAGACAAATCAGTAGGCGGAAGTGATATGGTAACATTTCTCCTTTTGTGATAAACATTTAGTATAATGGATTATTTTACTCAAGAACGTCGGTCTGAAGGCAGCTGTTTAGTATGAACAATAAACTCACCCTAATCCTATTTAACACTTATACTGAAGATCAAATGGATAGTACTTGTATAATAGACTCATTTCCAATACATTAAACAACGTTTCGCTTTAACCACAGATTAAGTCCCTCAGTGAGCCAGTTTATTGATTTACAATGCTAAAATAAGGGGCTCTAGTTTCTCGCACAGAAAGCCTACTGTGCAGCTTTGCAACAAGAGAACAACAGAATTAATCTAAAATTGAAATACCTTTATTACGTAGACTTATTTTGGAGCTCCTTATGTTAATTAGACATTAAAAAAGGGTTGTACAAACAATTAAATATAATGTAAGTTTGGGATTATTTGTGACGTTCTTTGAGCTTACACAACTGTGGGGAGTAGGTTAGGCTTCCCAATCTTTCTTCATCCTCGCTTCTCTTTAAAAAATAGGGTTTGAGACCTCACTTTTTTAATTAATAAAAAGTGAGTTAAGTGATAAGAGCTAACAGACGGATACACATTAAAATACAGTACGTGTTATAGTAATTACTTATTATTTTCGTTAATAAAAATATATTAAAACGTTTGATTTTGCGTTATTGCATTATTGACTCTACCCTAATCGCTTATATCTCCCTGGGAGAGCTCTCCACTCTTTGGGAAACAATGGATTATACTAAGGACAAAGAAAAACAAACAAAAAAACCGAATAGTCAAATTATTTAAACTGGTATCGTATTATAAGCATAACCACCTGACAGATGAAAGTAAACATTCATAACTGCTTTAGAAAGTATAATACACTTCACTAGACTTTCGATAAATGACTTGAACTGACCAAGGTTCGAACCTATAACCAACAAAATAGATTTGTCTTACCTGACTTTATTACTTGCCTGATGAAATAAGGATTTTAAATAATTGAAAAGTCCAACTCCCAATAAGGGCTTTTTTTTTCCTCTAGAGAGCAAATGGTTTCTCTAAGCTAACAGAGCCTCCTATGCTCGGAAAGAGATAATAATTTCATGCTTCAATAAATGTTCCAGTACTGATCTGTCTAAAGTCAAGCATAACAAAGAACACGATAAAAAGTACTTGAAGCACAGAATAAATTATTGCTGTGTAAATTATTCTGTTCAAATGTAAAAAGAAACGCGATTAAAACGTATTTCTATCCAATCATTTTACAGAACGTGACTTCTTAAAAATCGTTTGTAATAAAAATGCTTTATGTTAATTAGATTAATTATACCTTTTATAAATGACAGCTGCTCTAGTACTCTAACATAAAACTAATTCATGATTTAAATTTCGTGCTAAAACTGTACGAACCATCATCAAAGGATAACCTTTACTGATTTGTGCTCACACACACGCGTTACATTACTAAGAGTATGGTTAGTGTGCTAAAGTATATGAACCTGAGGATTTATGGTTCTCATCCCAATATTTTAAAAATATGCTATATGTTTCGGGTTCGTGAATGCGCTATAAGAGTGATGCTCAAATCCAGTTATTCAGTTAGACAATGAAAACCTAAAATGTGGCGGTGTGTGCTTCTAACTGTTCTCCTTCTAGTCTGTCATTTCAATGTTAGGAACGGCTATAAGAATATATCTCTTCGTGCAACCATGCACTAAAATCATTTTAAAAAATTGTAATTTAATCATTATTACGTATTTTAAAACCATATCCATATAGTTAAAAATTTAGTGTCTGTGCGTGCGTGGAAAGTTTTTAAAATTCACTAAACTATGTGGCTCAGCATGGCCAGGTGGTTAGGGCGCTCCCGTCGCAACCTAAGGATCGCGGGTTTAAAGCCCTGTCACACCAAACATGCTTACCCTTTCAGCCGTGGAGGCGTTAAAACGTCTCGGTGAATCCCACTATTTGTTGGTAAAAGAGTAGCCTAAGAGATGGCGGCGGATGGTGATGACTACCTACCTTTAGTCAATGCCAATATATAGCGCATATAACTCTAGTATAGTTTTGTGTGAAATTAAAGGATGTAGTTAGTACTAAGTATTGAAAAAAATTTATTTGAGGAATGTGTATATATATATATATCTCACAGTCCCATTTCAGACAGCAGTGTTTATGTGTTAAAAATTTCTGGTAACTTTCCTTACTTGTTTATGAACCCTTAGATTACCAGAATTTGTTTAGTTTTAAAACCTACCATCGACACCCAGATTTTGAAAGCGTTACTAACTCCGCCAGGTAGGTAGATCGGTTTGGCATTTTTGAAAATCTTTCGTTTGATATGCATGTCCTGTTGTAAAATAGGTCCAGCCCAATAGAGTTTAACCTCGCAGTCATTGAGAAGTCCCGCACGGCCATCGGATTTGGTTACAAATTCGACGTTTCTAACTTCATACGTAACTGTTTTAATTAAGTTAAATACACAACAACGTCTGACATTTTGTAAACCTTGTGAGTTCAGTTAGAAAATAGCACAACCACAAACAATAAAAGTTTCGAAGGCAAAGCACAAGTCCTCTATCTAGTATGTATGTATGTTTAATGCTGAATAATCTTGTGGATACTGAATCATTAGTCTTTTAAACGTATGTGAATTACATACTACCGATAAGTTGCACATGAACAGAGCTGCAAAGTTAAAAAGAAAACGTAAATGATAGGAATATTTTTAGTTGTTCTTCTCATAACAAAACTTGATGAAACCGAAACTGATATTTTAAAGTATTGTACATTACAAACGTGATAATAAAGCTACAACTAATGTATCGAAATGGACGCTTCTTTTCGGATATCCGCGGAAAACCACAGAAGAACTTTATTCAAGTAATACATTCATACTCCAACGTGGGGGCGTTGTAACACGAGGGTCAATCCCATTGTTCTGTGGTAAAGAATAGCTCAAGAGTTGGTGATGTGTGGTGTAGACTAGCTGTCTTTTCTCCAGTTCTCTTCGTAATTACGGACGACTATCAGAGCTAGTAACTCTCGAGTAACTTACTATCAGAGCTAGCCCTCGAGTAACTTACTATCAGAGCTAGCCCTCGTGTAACTTACTATCAGAGCTAGCCCTCGAGTAACTTACTATCAGAGCTAGCCCTCGTGTAACTTACTATCAGAGCTAGCCCTCCAGTAACTTACTATCAGAGCTAGCCCTCGAGTAACTTACTATCAGAGCTAGCCCTCGAGTAACTTACTATCAGAGCTAGCCCTCGAGTAACTTACTATCAGAGCTAGCCCTCGAGTAACTTACTATCAGAGCCCTCGAGCCCTCGTAACTTACTATCAGTAACTTACTATCAGAGCTAGCCCTCGTGTAACTTACTATCAGAGCTAGCCCTCGAGTAACTTACTATCAGAGCTAGCCCTCGAGTAACTTACTATCAGAGCTAGCCCTCGAGTAACTTACTATCAGAGCTAGCCCTCGAGTAACTTACTATCAGAGCTCAGCCCTAGCCCTCGAGTAACTTACTATCAGAGCTAGCCCTCGAGTAACTTACTATCAGAGCTAGCCCTCGAGTAACTTACTATCAGAGCTAGCCCTCGAGTAACTTACTATCAGAGCTAACCCTCGAGTAACTTTGTATGAAATTATAAACAAACAAAGCAACAGACGTCATATTTTATTTTTTCATATATTTGTCCCACATTCAGTTGCCTCAGTGATACGTTTTAAGGCCTATGACGCTAGAAACCGCGTTTTATTACCTGTTATGGGCACATCAGTTAGTCCATTGTGTAACTTTGAACTTAACCACAAGCAACCCGTTTGTGTATTTAGTTACATATTAAATATATGATTAAAAGAGGGTCCAGTATACACTTACTGCCCTTAGACGTCGTTATTATTGCTAAAGCCTAGAGAGTTGTAACCCATCTAATACCAATTAGTATCTTACATACTTCATATGCCGGACTGTGTAATAGGGTTTCACGGTTCGTACTCTATTACCGCCAAAAAAATAGTTGCCTTTTGAACTTGCCGGTCATGAGTGGGTCAAATCCTACATTTTGATCAGAGTAGCTACAAATTGGCGATGGATAGTGTTGACCCGTGTTTAGTATCTTACTCACAACTGAAGACACGTAGCGGAGATCGATTTCGAACGGCTTTATGTAAAATTTAATTCAACCACGTTATGAAAAGTAAAGTTGAGGTTTTTTAATAACTTATATGCGCATGGCAGTCTATGATTTTTAAATGGTTTATTAGAAGCGTAATGAACAATACCCACTCCCAGCTGTTGGTCTGTTTTTATCTGAATGATGAGTGGGATGTGACCGTAACCTATATAATGTAACCATGGTTTCACAGAGCGAATTGTATTTTTGCAAAAGAACAGTCAAGTTAGATTATTAGATAAACTACGCCCTACCGTCTCCGCCCCCCAAAGAAAAAATTCTTAGTGTTTTTTTTACCACCAATACCGTTTCAAAGACAGTGTTTTAAAAGTAACTGAAAAAAGAAGGACATGCTGCAAGAGTCCCTCTAACTTACAACGATAGAAATAGAGCTTCGATACTTGCAGTGAGTACAATACAAATGTTTTATTTTGTAGCTTTGTGCCTATCAAAAACAAACAAAAACTCCATAAAAGTCACTTGTTACCTCATCAGTAAGTCCATGAGCTTATCTCACAAAATTCACTCTTCGATACCCCAGAAGCGATGGAACAAACATCGATTGTGTATTTTTTGTGCCATCCACATATGCTCAAAAACTTGGAGAAAGAGAAAATATGAGAAATAAAACATCTCATTTCTTTGCTTCTTCAATAATAAGTGAAAATTTTAACTGGTTTCAGAAAATTCATTTTTTTAGGTTTATTTAATAGTTTTTTTAAACGTTTTACAATAGTTACAATCTTCACGTGTTTTGGAACGATATAGATTAATTATTTATCTGTTTAAGTAAAACCTGAGTGATACCAAAGTTCTAAATTATAGACAAAGACGTTCCCGACCACGATTAGATTATTATATTTTAATTTTATTATAATATTTATGGATTAATTAGTTAAAATTTATTTGTATTACTTTTTTCCTGGTTTTATTTTTTTCTCTTCATTCGTTATTTCAAACAAAATGTTTATTAAACACTATTTATAACAATCATTTTTTTATCAATGAAGTTATTTCACTGAAAGACAAAACAAATTGAATGAAGACCAGTACACTAGAAGCAATAAAATATGTCTATAATAATACGTAGAAGAATAAAGACAGAACAAATGTATAGTCAGATTTTCGCAGGTCAAGTGAGGACTTCCTTATTGGATGTGTGGTCATACCTAAAATGGAAAAGGTTTTTTAAAAGTTACTGCAACATTAATAATGTTACATAAACATTCTGTAAATAATTCAATATTAATGGTATGAATGTTAAAAACTTCTAATATTTGGAGATTCATACTTTATTTAAACGAATTCAAATCCTACTTGTTGCCGGATTAACCAGTTCTTGAGTTACTGTAATATATTGTAAGAAGTTTGGATTAACCAGTTCTTCAGTTACTGTAATATATTGTATGAAGTTTGGAAAATCTAGGGAATTATTACAACCAAATTTACAATTAGAGCTACAAAACAATTCTATTAGACGTTGGTAAAAGTAGAGAAACTTCTAGATCATATTTCTTAGAAAATATAATTTGAATTTAAGTTATTCAAACATTGTTAAATACAATATTAAGAAAACAAAAGAAAGTTGCTCCAATAGATTAAAGTGAATAGACTTTACATTATAAACTTATAGTAAATAAAACATGTCATATTATCTTCCAAGAGATGTCTAACACTTACTAGATAAATGTAGGTTTTCTACAAATCCGTCAGTTTCTTCCCATCTTGCCCATCGCGCACTTTTTAATCTACAAGTAAAAAAGAAAATTATATATATATTATGAAAGCCAAGTAAACAGATTTTATCGTAAATCAGTCTATTAGGAAGGTGTTACAATAAAAAATTGTTTCTATTTTAATCGTATAGAATTACTTTGGAATTTATATTTTGACAATAGTAAAAATTCAAAGATAGTTAGTAACATATTGTATATAAAGTAATATTCAGTGACAATGTTGTTTTTAGTCTGCTCATCAGGAAATATTTTTTTATTGTAGCTTAACATAAAAACTATCATAATATTTAAGTGTTCTAAAGATTGAGAACAAAAACATCTGTAACTTTATATAGATAAACATCATTAGTGTCGCTGTGTCTAAGTTCAGTTACTCCCGCTATGTTCCAAGGATCGTGCATATGAAATGAGCATTTAAAGTAAAGTTTGTGAACAGGAATTAACATATTGATGTGATGTAATAATTAGACTATAATTAATTATATACATACAATTTTTACATAAAAAACATATGATGAAAAAAGAAGAAATAAATAAATTAATATTTTACTTATAGGAATTTCTTATTAAAAGAAACGAAATTATGTAACAGCGCATTTAACTTTTTTTTTCTAGGCAAACACAACTATATTTTTACTGTTGTCATCAGAGAAGCTTTGTAGAATTCATGAAGACATAAATATAGAAAAGTTAGAATATAAAACCAAGTCCATCCCACAACCATGTTGGAGTTCAAATTAACTGTCCACATAAACTCTTTCATTGCTATTGACGCATATGTAGGACACAGTATATAACCTGTTTCAGTCTTGAAAAGTGTTATATTAAGTAATTTATCTGAGATATAGGTATGTAATAAAATCAATAGTTTTATTATTAATATAGAAAATCTTAAATTTTGGGTATTAATTTGGAAATATTTGAACCCAATTTTAGTTTACTTAAAACTTCTTAGAAAGAAAATTATATAATATTGTCTAAAATCAATTCAGGTTGATATAACAAGTGGCATGTAATTAATTAGAAAGTACAACATGAGTGTCTTTGAAGGAACAACGGAAACATTATATATAAGTATGACTGAAATAAAATAAAATTTATACAGAACTATCTTCGATAGCAATGATCTGAATAATGAATAGATGTTGTAAATACGATACTGTGAACATAACTATTTATTTACTTTAAGCAGACGTTACTAAAGGCTTAAAAACTGAATTCTAATAACTGGTTAATAGTAACTTACTGTTTTTGCAAATTCTTTGTCGTCACACATCTTCTGCCTGAATTCATCGTCAGTCAGAGAGTCTGGATTGTTTTCGTTTTTGCACTGTTCAAATGCATCTTTTTTCTGAAAGACACAGCAAAAATGTTTATGCGATTTATTTATATTAATATATTATTTAGTGAAAATAATGGTCTGGCATAGCATGATGGTTAGGGTACTCGACTGGCCATCTGGCTGGGTGCGAGTTTGAGAGGTTCATAATAAAGTAGTTGGTAAAAGAGGAGGTCAAGTGTTGATGGTGTTTGATGTTTACTAGCTGCCTTTCATGTAACTTATCACCACTAATCAGGGAACGGTTAGTGCAATAGAACTCAGTTTTTAAGTTATTTTGGTATAAACGTATGAATAGATTAGAGAGATCTCTTCTTCTATGTGGTGAAATGTTAACATAATCTAATAATATCAAGTCCCATAGACGCTAAGCGATAAGGTTGAAGGTTTATATCCAAACTAGGTTTGAATACCCGTAATGAGCAGAGTAAATATATCCAGTTACACAGCAAAAATATACATAACCTTCCAGTAATTCAACAGTAATTACTATTCTCTATAACGCCAAAAATGGGGTTTCGATACTCGTGGCAAGCACAGCACAGTTAGCTCATTGTGTAATTTTATGTTTAGCAACAAATTTCCTGAAACATACTCTTTATATAAATGTGTATTTGTATTAGATTGTGACCTAATGGTTAGTGCATCGAATATGGTACCCAAGAATTTGGAGTTCTTGATATGGTACCACTAAACAATCTTCTTATCTCCGGATGTGGGTAATTTATAAATCCTGTTATTCATTTAAAATTAACCAACTAACAGGCTCTTAGTGACTGGTTAATTATCTGCTGATCCCAGTTTAAAGTTAGGAACAGCTATGCCTGTCCATAATAAGTTTCTTACTTGTCTACTCAGGTAATTCTATGCAGAACATGTCATTTGTATGAGTGAACAAACGAACTCTGAGAGTAACGACCGAGTTGTTCAGAACATGCCATGAAATATTCAAATAAAAACAACCATATAAATAATTTTCTATAATAATAATGATAATCGTGAACACAAATAATAAAATATTGTTATTAATGTTTTTCAGTAGTTCACATTTAAAGAACTATTATCAACAGTACTTACCTCCTGTGGGAAACTTTCAACAATAGCCATTGCTTTTTTTACGTCTTCTTCATTATCGCCTGTAACAATGAAAAGTTTATGAATGAAGAAACGTTCTAAAGCTCTGATATTATTTGTTTATCTTTGTTAATATATAATATTATAGGTTATAAACAGAGAAGAGAGGAAAACCGTTAAATACCCTAACAACTACTTGGAAAGCAAGTTTTTAACAAGAGAAACATAAACAATTTCCGTTCTCCACTATCTTAGTTGTAAGTTTATAACATATTCTGGCTCAACACTGAAAACACTGAAGTAATGACCCATTGTGTTGGCTTTGCTCACAACTACACACAAATAACATTTTACTTATTGTAAATATAAATTTGTGAATATACAAACATTTACAGTGACCTTTCATCTTTAGTTATTATTACGTTATATCATTGAAGTACGTGAAACTAGCCAGAACCGGTGTCAATGACGTTATAGAATAATCTGCTACACGAACTATTTCATAAAAGTCACTTACTGCACATTAACTTGTGTAATTTTCCATGTCCTTTTCCTTTGCCCAAAGCAACCGCAACGAAAATAGTCACCAGAAGCAATATTGCTAGACTCTTCATTTCTGATGGTTTTAGAAGAACAAGTCTACAGTGTTCAAACTGTCAGCTGATGTTCTGAGTCAGACGGATAATAATATTTTGGTGAAAGTATCGCGTTTTTATACAAATCTCAACAATAGAGGGAAAAGGAAAAAGGTTTTCACTCGTACATTACAGTAAGAAATGTCCATGTTGATCTACTGTTAGAAAACTATTTATTCTAGTATCTCTGATGAAACATTGCCTTTAAACAATATATTTGTCGAATCATTCTTGCTTTTTGTGTTATCGCTTCTTTGTTTGTTCAGGTTTATGCACAGAATCACTCATATGCTACTCACTGTTAAGAAACGCTGTTTTTAAAATTATGAAGTAAAACATTGCGTGTTTGAACAAACCAAACTATGTTAAGCTGCTAGATCATTCTTTTATACCAAACTGATGTTTACAGAAGAATATTTGTTTGTTTTTTCTGTATTTATAATAACAAAAACTGTCACGTGATTTTTAACGCATGCACCCAAAGCTTCTGGAATTCGGTGTGTTGTTGTTATATACTCGGTTAGTCACACAAAGTCACAATAAGATACACACAGTTAACTGAAGAACTGCTCGTTAAGAAAATGTTAATTTTTTTATCCTTCTATTTTGTTCAGGACCGGAACGTGGGTTAGTAGTAATCGAAACATTCATTGTTTGTAGCTCTTTTCAAGAATGGTGAAATCTCATTGTTTCATCAGTCAAGAGTTTGTGATGAATGTTGTTTACTAGTAACTGGAATTAGTGAATGTTATTAACATGTAGTGCTCCGTTTGGCTGTACAGAAAACAATCTAAAATAGGTATATTTGGATACACTTCTCTTCAAAACAAAAAAAGTCATTGTAAAAGGTGTATAGAGCGAACGAGAAGACAAAATTCTGGAAAAATCTAAATCAAACATCGAGAATTTCAAATAAACCTCAAACTGTCATTGATTTATACTGGTTTCGAGAAATTCCATCCCTCACCAGTAACTCTGAGAAAACTCAAATAATAACATAGGTAGGTTTCGTATGGTAGTGCAATAAGAATTGTTTCTATGGTATTTCGAGTTATGAAGCTAAGGTTTGTTCTCTCGAGTAGCCTTTGTTCAGGGATAATGGTGCGGGAAGTTTTCAGAAACCAGTTTTCAGTAAGCTTGACAAACATGGCGTTGATAACACTCCACTCGCAATCTAAGGGTCGCGGTATTGAATATCCTCGTGGGATATGCTCGTCCTTTCAGCAACGAGGGCGTTGTTATGTGATAGTCAATTCCATTATTGGTTGGTAATGAGTATTCCGATAGTTGGTGATAGGTGGAGCTAAGTAGCTATTTTGCCTTTATTCTAACACATCATAATTAGAAACTGTTGGTAGTGTTAACAAGCTGCCTTATGTCTAGTCAATCACTACAAATTTCGCAACTACTAACTTGGTATTTTTAATTACGTTTTCGAGAAATTAAAAGAAAAAAAAACAGTATAAAGTGACCAGTGATGAATTGTAAGAAGAGTTCAATATAGAACCTCATTCTCCCAGATTTAAAAGGCCTTGATCTGTAAAAGAATAAGTGATGAGAAAAATGATGAATTTGATTTATATGTATATTTTCTATGTATTAATGAGTTTTCTGCTAAATAATTTCCTACAATGACTTACTGGCATCATGTATGTCTGTATCTCGTCACAGATAAATCAACAGAAGAAGTTGCCATTAAAACAACTTATAAAGAAATCCATAAAGTTTACACAATTTTCAACTTTGAATACACTAATTGAGATTATTAGTTTTACAACTTGATTCAGCATTTTTGGGATTGAAACGCCAATTCACTGGTACAGAAATCAAAAGAGAGTTCTACCTGGTCTTACTATAATAGAAATAATCATTTTAAGACTTATGTTGGGAAAATGTCATGTTTGTATCGATTGTCATTATTAGAAGATCTTCAAACAAATAATCTTCCATTTCACCCACAATAAATATTTGTTTCACGAAGCTGAGTATATTTTTCAAATCAATTAAATCGTTGTTTCGTTTGCGAAGAACCCGTTAGAGAAATGGTTCTCTTTGTTGCTTATTGTATGACAGCCTTAAAACTCAGTAAAGAATCGTTTGTTTTAATTAAGATGACGTAACTCAGGACTCTATTACGTCTGTTTAGATTCATATGGTAGAATTTGAGACAGGTTGCGATACAAGTCTTTAAATCATAATATTTATTTCGACACGGAATGTATTTATATCAGTTATTAAAATAAATTTTATATACTATAAAATACATTAATATTTAGGACACGTTTTCAGTTGGAGCACCATTCATTAGGACTGATTAATTTTTAGCTTTCGGGATACTCTAAACAGTTACAACTGGTGTATTAACTTTCAGGGTGCGGTCTAGAAATACCATTTCAACATTGGTGCAGTGTCTTTTAAAGCACAGTCTCGTTCTACCAGTTTCATATTAATCAAAACCTTAAAAGAACAGCAGATATAATGTGGCGTCTACTTCTGTAGCTGGGTGGTAGCTTCTTACACTAAAAGATATCTGGTTTCGGCTATTGCGGTGAGGAGAACAACATTAACCCATAGTGTAATTATCTGCTTTATAACAAAGGAAACAAAAACCTGAAAGTGGACGTTCAAATTAGCTGTGCCTTGTAGAGGCTTTATAAAAACTTTTAAAAAGTCTGTTACAAATTGAAAACTGCATCCATTCAAGTTTTCCGTGTCAGATTTTATAGATAAAATACAATGTCGCTTGTAATATTACGGCCATGTGGACTGGTACTTTCACAAATATGCGTAAGTCTCGCTCGAGTTCGTTAGTTTAATGAAAGCTGTGCACAAACAATTAAGAACTGCATATTTTTGTTTGTTTGTTTTTACGAGTGCGTGTTATGACAATCTAAATATTTAAAGCAATGTACAGTTTGTATTGAATATGACATTTCATCGATGTCCTTGTACACGTATAAGTTTTGAAAGGTGCGTAGTACTTATGAAGAAGACCTCAGTGCAGAAAACGAAACGGTTTCTCATTCAACAGGAAGTTGCGGTCCATTAAAGTTGAGAAACATATTTATGGTTGTAATTTATTCAATAGGTACGCTGATTATGATATTAAAATATCTATAATGGGGCCAATCTAACTCAGAGCGTGTTTAAGATACGAAGTCCAAAAGATAAAAAATAGTCATATATTTGAGAAATTTCGAGTTTAGTAACAGAACAAGGAAGATTTCCTAAAGGCAGCATAAATACATATATGATTACGTATAACGTGTGCTGTAAGGATATTTCGTGTTTTATCTGAAATAAAATTACTTACTCAGTTCTTCACTGACATGTGACCCCACTCTGGTATGTCTACGGACTCACACCGCGAGAAACCGGGTTATGATACCCCAAGTGGGCAAAGCACAGATTGCCCTCGAGTTGCTTTGCGCAAGTCACTCGTTGTGTTGCTTCTTGCTTGATAACCGATGTCAAATCAACACATTTGTAATAATTAAGAATATCTTCGAAGTCCCATCTATAACTTCTTCATCCATAAGAACATGAAATAATCACCATATGATTCGTATTTTTAATATCTTCAATATAGAAACTATAGTACTCTGTCAAATTAATCATAAGATGCTTATGAAATCGTAAGGTAAAATAGATTGCAACATAAATAGTTTTTCTCTTACTGAAGTTGTTGAGGGAAAATATTCGAAGAAAAATATCACAATATGATGTTTCTGAAACTCTTTTGGAGAATATTAACACAAGAAAGAAGTTTTGCTTCAGATTACAACTACATTTTCTTTTATCGAGTCTGGTGCAGTCTGGTGTTAGGGTTACACTTCAGTGAAAGTGGCGAATTGAATGATAGATTGGGTTTCAGATGTCTTCTTAACAGACGTAAGAATTGATATATATTTTGATGACACTTCAATTACGAAATTTAATAATATAATAGCGTTGAAACCCTAAAATGCACGTCATCAAATTCGTGGTTATGGCTCAGTGTGAACATTCTTAAAGGCTCCAATTTTAATAAACCTAAAATACTGATAATAATTATTTCAAGTTTTTCTCACTTTTGTACCGCCTTCAATAACTAAAAATTCTCTCTTGTTAAGGTATTTTTGTTATATAGTCTTTGTGCCACTGTTCAGAAATTGATTGATATTCCAAACCTTGAATTGCTTTATAGAAAATTTTCTGAGCATTTTTAAACATACCAATATAACTGAGATGTCAAGCAACGGTAGTGTGTAGGTTTCTGGGAGTGAAAAATTTAAATATCCAGATGGCGGTGATTAATAATACTGTCCAAAGATAAGATTTTTGTGGTTTATATATAATATATATACAAGTTTGAAGTATGACTTAAATTAATCTTACGAATATTAAATCCATTAAACCTAACCAAGAATGCAACATCTCAGCTAACTGTAAAGTCATCAGACACATAGATTGTGGGTCTCTTAGCACACTATATTCCACATGTGGTAGGATTAATAGACCCTTGATCTGCGTCGAATGAATCGTTTTCATCACATTGTGACGTTGCAAAGGGAATCAGGCCACCAAATGTACACATTGTATTGCCAGTAGTTCATGCTCTCATTGGTTAAGATTTCATCCTATGTTGGTAAGGAGAAAGTGCTGCAGCTAATACAGACAATACCTGGCACAAAAGTTGTCTTCAGGTATTCAAATTTAGAGGAAAACAAATTCATCTCTTAACGAGCTCCGTGTTCGCCTGACTAAAACGCGAATAAATAATAAAGTTGTACAGCCTCATTTATACAGCACGTTAAACACAGATCATGGCAAGCAAAGACGTTTACATTAGCTCATTTCGAGAAACTATAAGTTTCCAGACCAGTTCGACATTAAAGATCATGGTTCCTGTCTCTTTTGATGAACCAAAAGCTTTAAACAAGATGCAGAACTTCTACTGTGGTTACATTGGTATCACTAAATGCTCGATCAAAGAGAATTGCCTTTGCTGTCAAAATGGACTATTCTCTTTGAAGGAGTGCTGCTGGGAAGGTGATGAACAATGTGGATATTCAAAAATCTATGAAGAAATTGCACAAAATGCTTCTGTTAGTCTGAACTGCAGCAAGATAATTAAAGTGTGTATATTTGCGTAATTTTGCGAATACAAATACAATATAGTTTTAAAAATGTATTGAAATGGAGTTTTTGGACAATATATATACACACCAGATGAAAAAGAAAATTTAATTCAGCTAACACTTTACAAATTGGTTATTTTAAGCTATTATAGATGCAATTTTGAAAAGTGTCCTCTATCAAGCAATCGTAATTTTAAATAAAGAATGAGGTTAATCTATTTCCAAATCAGCATCTGTTAATTGCTGAAACCTAACTTTAACAGACATTCTTTATAGTTCACAGAGTTTATGATTTCACGATAGTCATAAGATTATATACGAATTAGGCCGAACACTTAATTCTAAGTGTTCAATGGTACCTCTATCATACTACCATAGTGTATTTAGTTTTTGTGGAGTAAATTTAGATATGATTTTATAAACACTTACTTTCAAAACTAAGTACAAAAACAAACAAACAGACAATGTCGGCCGTTTAATGACGTCATTTCAACATGATCCATCAAAGGAATTTCAGACAATTTTAGTTTGTAATTGTTCAGACCACAAAATTATATTGTCGTACTTGACCTAACAACTAAAGAGCAGGCGTGATCTGCTCGCTTATATAATAGCCCTAACGTAATTTATTGTAACAAGTATAATTATGATCATGCTTAACCAGCTTTGCGGTAACAAATGGGTTATATAAATAGTGTTTCGACTGCTATGAAGATTATTGTATCCCAGTCTAAAGATCCATGGTTTTAGACGATCGCGTCCTGAGCAATGGATGTGACGAACATAGTGTGGTTGAAATAGTATTATTACAAACCTGGAATGCCTTCTTAGCAGAAGTAAGAATATATGTATGCTTTCACGACACTTTCACTTCGAAATTTGTGAATGAAGTCCAAACCCTAAAAGGCAAATTATCAAATTCGTGGTTGTACTCAGTATAAACAATGTCAAAGGTTTCAATTTTAATAGTCCTAAAGTCTTGAAACTAAATCAATAGAAATAAAATAATAAATTTAATTATGACATGTTTTTAAATTTATAATTATTTTGTGTTCTTTCCTAATTTTGTAGAATCTTCAATCCTCAATCGATCAATCTATCTTCAATCAACGAATATGGGATTAATCGTCATATTATAATACTCCATGGTTGAATTATTGAGCGTGTTTGGTAGGAGGGAGATTCAAACCAGAGACTCGCAGATTGCGACTTGAGTACCGTTACCATCTGAACTAGTCTGGATAATCTTGCTTAAATCCCTATTTTCATAGCAATATGAGATTATGGATGCATTATTAGTTTAAAACAGTCATACTTGTGTGTTTCAAACCTTTGTTAAGAGCTTAATGTATTAAAAAGAGAATTAATTTATCATATTTAAAAGTCTCAAATCGAATTTAAGACGACAGCAACTGTTGTATGTTAAGAATGTATTAAACATGAATATATACCACACATTCATACATTTCGGAATCGCCAACATGAATTATAGCTGTAGGTGTAAACAAACCACGTTGCACTGTTTCTGGTTGTGATGAATTTTTACCCAAACATTTTGGTGTATAGTTATATGTTTGAGGAATTATTTCAGTGATTACCCAGTATTACAATAATATTATGACATAGATTTAATTCAATCAGAAAAAAATCTAAAAGCAGTAACTACTGATTTTCTCATATCGCACCTTTGGTAAGAATCCACATTATACTTTCTCAAGCACCTCAGGGTTTCATGTTAAATGATAGGTTACATAGAACCTGTCCATTGAACAGTGCTATCATTTTACGATCAGGAAAAAATGGCAGATATAGTTTGTTCAAACACAATTTCAGTGAGGCATTTACTCGAAAAAATAGGGAATTATTAGTAACCGATATTGACTCATATACACTTCAGAATGAGAAACAATTACTTCATAAAGTTGTCAACATATTCAAGAGAAATGTAGAACACATAAAAGTAACAACTAAGTACCCAAATGATTAAGTAAGTTATGTCAATGTATCAACTAACATTGTCTCAGACTCATTTCAAATAGCCCTTGAAAGGCTTTTTGGCAAAGAAGCCTTTGATTCAGCAAACCCTGATTATAGGTGAACAAGAGATATTAGAAAGTGATACAGCCTGATAGATATGCTATCAGGTTTAGAAACCTTTCAATATGGCGTCACTTCAGATGTCTTCAATGCTTCCAGTGTAAGGTGACTGGGTATGAAATTCATCAAAGTGAATCACAAGAGAAGGAAAATTTTCTACACTTCTACATTTTACCAAGTGAGTTACTGCATATAATTATTGGTTAAATATATAAACATGGCAGTCGAGAGCACATTTCTAATGTAAATATTTACATGATTTCAGTGTGATATACATAGCACACAAAATAAATGTTAATGTCTCTTTCTTAGGAGGGAATGTGGTGATTGTCACGGCATTCCATGCAGCCATGTTTACATTGAAGTGACCAGAACGGGAACTATTTGATTAAGTGTATAGTGCACTCTTCCTGAAACTACTCGTACGTAACAGAGCAACGCTAAAGAAAGGTATTTTACAAAGTGAATTTGTCAACATACTCGGTTAGAGCCTCAAGTGTATTAGATATTCTCTTCTCTTATAATAAAGTTTCGGCTTTATATATGTAAGATCTTCAGAAATCAACTATATTTGCATATGAGGACCTTCTACGTTGTTCATTGCAGTTTTTAGGTATCGAGCTACCAATCTGTTAGGGTGTTCCTGAAACAGTTGAGAGTATGCTGCCAGGAACGTAATTTCATCAAATCACAAGAAGACTTGCATGGGATTTAACGATCACGTGCAGATCGTCGGTACTGACTTCTCGAACTAGTTGTAACATAAACATCATCTGAACGATAGGTTCTGAACGATCAAAATGGTGCAATAATTGTCTCGTGATAAACTGGTTGAACGATGCCCAATGTGTGACAGACATTGTATGTTCTTGTAATACTTATCTCACTGTCCGAGATGTTTACAGAAGCCTTTTCAATGTGGAGTTTACAGTAAAAAGCCTATGTTTCATGGAATCTGTTTATAAAGAATTATTATAGTATCCTTTATTACCTCACCGAAAAGCTTGTTTGACCGATAATTGGTCAATTTGTATATACTCAGAACCGGTCATAAAAGAGACAGAGTCAAAACTACTGGTGAAAGTGGTGCTTTCTTATACCCACTTTCAACACCCACCTCTTGATGTCCTTCCACCTTGTACTAGTTAATCAGTAAGTTAATAATCATGTGATGACGCTGCAAGGTAAAGTTGGAAGTGGTAGTCAGGTCAGTGTCATGATGGCTGTTGTTATATAAACTTCATGTGCATCTGTGCATTGTATTGCCATTGTAATCCTCCTGGAGAATGGTGGCACACTGTTTGAGTTGCACTGAATGTATGTTGTGTTACAGAAAATTTAATAGATGTTTTTAAGTTTTTTGTAAGAAGATGGCGAAAGTATATCCGAAAGTAGTTAACGTTTAAGATCATAATTATTCAATAATAGTAATAAACAAATGGATAGGGTTGTGAATCCCCAATGAAAATGCCAAAATATTGGTTTGTTTGAGATTGGCTCAGACATCTAGAAGTACTTATGCAATAGAAAAACGGTCAGACACCGATTATTGTGGTGTGTTTATATATATAGGTTAAAGTCTGTAGTGTGGTCTAATCTAACCTTAAAAATATTAAACAGAGAGACAGTGCCTAACATCATGTTCTCAAAAGCTACAAACTGAAAAATACATTAAATAAAATATTTCTTTTCTTTCCATCTTTAATAATTAGTGAAAATTTTACCAAACGTTTTTACTGGTTTTAGAAAGTTGATTCTTTTAGTTTTATTTAATAGTTTACTTGAACGTTTTACTGTAGTTACAATCTCAACTTGTTTTGAAACGATATAGATTAATTTTTAACTGATTTATTACAAACTGTGTGACGTTAAAGTTCTAAGTTACAGCAAAGACGTTCTTGGCCACGATTAGATTAATAAATATTAATTTTACTATAATATTTATGAATTAATTAATCGAAATTTATTTGTATTACTTTTTTCCTGGTTTTATTTTTTCTTTTCATTCGTCATTTCAAACAAAATGTTTATTAAACACTATTTATAACAATCATTTTTTATCAATGAATTTATTTCACTGAAAGACAAAACAAATTGAATGAAGACCAGTACACTAGAAGCAATAAAAAATGTTTATAATAATACGTAGAAGAATAAACACAGAACAAATGTATAATCAGATTTTCGTAGGTCAAGTGAGGACTTCCTTATTGGTTGTGTGGTCATACCTGAAATGGAAAAGGTTTTTTTTAAAAATACTGCAGCATTAATAATGTCACATGAACATTCTATAAATAATTCAGTATTAATGGTATGAATGTTAAAAACTTCTGACAATTGGAGATTTAACTTTATTTAAACGAATTCAAATCCTACTTGTTGCCGGATTAACCAGTTCTTGAGTTACTGTAATATATTGTAAAAAGTTTGGATTAACCAGTTCTTCAGTTACTGTAATATATTGTAAGAAGTTTGGAAAATCTAGGGAATTATTACAACCAAGTTTACAATTAGAGCTACAAAACAATTCTATTAGACGTTGGTAAAAGTAGAGAAACTTCTAGATCATATTTCTTAGAAAATATAATTTGAATTTGAGTTATTCAAACATTGTTAAATACAATATTAAGAAAACAATAGAAAGTTGCTCCAATAGATTAAAGTGAATAGACTTTACATTATAAACTTATATTAAATAAAACATGTCATATTATCTTCCAAGACATGTCTAACACTTACTAGATAAATGTAGGTTTTCTACAAATCCGTCAGTTTCTTCCCATCTTGCCCATCGCGCACTTTTTAATCTACAAGTAAAAAGAAAATTATATATATATTATGAAAGCCAACTAAACAAAACTATTAATTTTATCGTAAATCCGTCTATTTGGATGGTGTCACAATAAAAAATTGTTTCTATTTTAATCTTATAGAATTACTTTGGAATTTATATTTTGACAATAGTAAAAATTCAAAGATAGTTAATAACATATTGTATATAATGTAATATTCAGTAACAATGTTGTTCTTAGTCTGCTCATCAGGAAATATTTTATATTGTAGCTTAACATAAAATCTATCATAATATTTAAGTGTTCTAAAGATTTAGAACGAAAACATCTGTAACTTTATATAGATAAACAACATTAGTGTCGCTGTGTCTAAGTTCAGTTACTCCCGCTATGACTGAAAGGTGACCTTATATACTTACATCGTTACAAATCAAGGTACGATACCCGTAATTTGCATAGTGAAGACAGTTCATTATGTAGCTTTGATCTTAAACTCGAAGAAACTCAGTGTGAAAATATGATAATTAATAATACAGACTTCAAAAGTTAGGAAAGTTATAACAGTGTTTATAACATTCACAAAGTATGAATATGTTCCAATAAATATGTTACCACCACGGTAAAATATATAAACACAATGAATTTAACTAGTCTGCTCCTTTATTTTACTTTTTACTGATAAAAAGGTTTCTTGAATATCAGAATAATGTTTATAAATTACATGGATAAAGTGCAGACCGTAAAAATCTGTTCCAAGGATCGTACATATAAAATGAACATTCAAAATTCAAAATAAAGTTTGTGAATAGGAACTGACATATTGATGTGATGTAATAGTTAGACTATAATTAGTTACATACATACAGTTTTTATATAGAAAAAACATATGACGAGAAAGGAAGAAATAAATATATTAATATTTTACTTATAGGAATTTCTTATTAAAAGAAAAGCAATTATGTAACAACGCATTTAACTTTTTATTCTAGGCAAACATAACTATATTTTTACTGTTGTCATCAGAGAAGCTTTATAGAATTAATAAACACATAAATATAGAGAAGTTAGAATATAAAACCAAGTCCATCCCAATCCCACAACCATTTTGGAGTTCAAATTAACTGTTCTCGTTGTCTCTTTCATTGCTATCGACGCATGTGTAGGACACAGTGTATAACCTTTTTGTTTCAGCCTTGAAAAGTGTTATATTAAGTAATTTATCTGAGATATAAATATGTAATAAAATCAATATGTTTATTATTAATATAAAACATCTTAAATTTTCAGTATTAATCTTAAAATA
The DNA here is from genome assembly GCF_004210375.1 of Tachypleus tridentatus. NCBI lineage: Eukaryota > Metazoa > Arthropoda > Merostomata > Xiphosura > Limulidae > Tachypleus > Tachypleus tridentatus. The sequence goes on along the minus strand of NC_134828.1, from coordinate 30,074,591 downwards.
TTTGAACCGAATTGTAGTTAACTTAAAACTTCTTACAATTTAAATTATATAATATTATCTAAAACCACTTCAGGTTGATATTAAAAGTGGCATGTAATTAATTATAAAGTAAAATATGAGTGTCTTTGAAGGAACAACGGAAGGATTATATATAAATGTGACAGTAAAAGAAAATAACACAATTTATATAGAACTATCTTCGATAACAATCATCTGAATAATGAATAGATGTTGTAAATACGATACTGTGAACATAACTATTTATTTACTTTAAGCAGACGTTACTAAAGGCTTAAAAACAGAATTCTAATAACTAGTTAATAGTAACTTACTGTTTTTGCAAATTCTTTGTCGTCACACATCTTCTGCCTGAATGCATCGTCACTCAGAGATTCTGGATTGTTTTCGTTTTTGCACTGTTCAAATGCATCTTTTTTCTGAAAGACATAGCAAAAATGTTTATGCGATTTATTTATATTAATATATTATTTAGTGAAAATAATGGTCTGGCATAGCATGATGGTTAGGGTACTCGACTGCCCATCTGGCTGGGTGCGAATCCTGTTTGAATTGGGTCATAATAATGTAGTTGGTAAAAGAGGAGGTCAAGTGTTGATGGTGTTTGATGTTTACTAGCTGCCTTTCATGTAACTTATTACCACTAATCAGGGAACGGTTAGTGCAATAGAACTCAGTTTTTAAATTATTTTGATATAATCGTATGAATAGATTAGAGAGATCTCTTCTTCTATGTGGTGAAACGTTAACATAATCTAATAATATCAAGTTCCACAGACGCTAAGCGACAAGATTGAAGGTTTATATCCAAACTAGGTTTGAATACCCGTAATGAGCAGAGTAAATATATCCAGTTACATGGCAAAAATATACATAACCTTCCAGTAATTCAGCAGTAAGTACTATTGTCTATAACGCCAAAAATTGGGTTTTGATACTCGTGACAAGCACAGCACAGTTAGCTCATTGTGTAATTTTATGTTTAGCAACAAATTTCCTGAAACATACTCTTCATATAAATGTGTATTTGTATTAGATTGTGACCTAATGGCTAGTGCATTTGGAGTTATTGATATGGTACCACTAAACAATCTTCTTATCTCCAGATGTGGGTAATTTATAAATCCTGTTATTCATTTAAAATTAACCAACTAACAGGCTTTTAGTGACTGGTTAATTATCTACTGATCCCAGTTTAAAGTTAGGAACAGCTATGCCTGTCTATAATAAGTTTCTTACTTGTCTACTCAGGTAATTCTATGCAGAACATGTCATTTGTATGAGTGAAAAACGAACTCTGGGAGTAACGACCGAGTTGTTCAGAACATGCCATGAAATATTCAAATAAAAATAACCATATAAATAATTTTCTATAATAATAACGATAATCATGAACACAAATAATAAAATATTGTTATTTAATGTTTTTCAGTAGTTCACATTTAAAGAACTATTATCAACAGTACTTACCTCCTGTGGGAAACTTTCAACAATAGCCATTGCTTCTTTCACGTCTTCTTCATTATCGCCTGTAACAATGAAAAGTTTATGAATGAAGAAGCGTTCTAAAACTCTGATATTATTTGTTTATCTTTGTTAATATATAATATTATAGGTTATAAACAGAGAAGAGAGGAAAACCGTTAAATACCCTAACAACTACTTGGAAAGCAAGTTTTTAACAAGAGAAACATAAACAATTTTCATTCCCCATTGTCGTAGCTGTAAGTTTATAACATATTCTGGCTCAGTTTTTGCGGAAAACACTGAAGTAATGACCCATTGTGTTGGCTTTACTCACAATTACACACAAATAACATTTTACTTATTGTAAATATAAATTTGTGAATATACAAACATTTACACTGACCTTTCATTATTAATTATTATTACGCTATATCATTGAAGCACGTGAAACTAGCCAGAACCGGTGTCAATGATGTTATAGAATAATCTGCTACACGAACTATTTCATAAAAGTCACTTACTGCACATCAACTTGTGTAATTTTCCATGTCCTTTTCCTTTGCCCCAGGCAACCGCAACGAAAATAGTAACCAGAAGCAATACCGCTAGATTCTTCATTTCTGATGGTTTTAGAAGAACAAGTCTACAGTGTCCAAACTGTCAGCTGATGTTCTGAGTCAGACGGAAGATAATATTTTGGTGAAATTATTTGTGTTTTTATACAATTTTTAACAATAGAGAGAAAAGAAAAAAATCTGACTCGTACATTACTGTAAAAATGTCCTTGACATGTTGATCTACTACCAGGGAACTATTTATTCTGATGTTTGTGATGAAACATTGTCTTCAAACAAGGTAACTTGCGAATCACCACAACCTTGTGGTTTATCGCTTCACTGTTTTTTCAGGTTTATGTACAGAATTACTCATACGCTACTTACCGTTAAGGAAAGCTGCGTTTGTTGGTATGAGGTAAAAGATTGTGTGTTTAAACAAAACCAAAGTACGTAAAGCTGCAAAACTATGACTTTCTTTCAAATTGATATTGACAGCAGAACAGGTGTGGTATTTTTTGTCGTTGCATTTATACTAACAAAAGAATGTCGCGCGATTTTTAGCGCATGCACTCTGAGCTTGTGGAATTCGGTATGTTGTTGTACATGCTTGGTTAGTCACAAAAAGTCACAATAAGACGAATATACACAGTTAACTGAATAGCTATAAAGAACTGTTCGTTAAGAAAATATTTATATTTTATTCTTCTATTTTGTTCAGGACCGGAACGTGGGTTAGTAGTAATCGAAACATTCATTGTTTGTAGCTCTTTCCTAGAATGGTGAAATCTCATTGTTCCATCAGTCACGAGTTTGTGATGAATATTGTTTACTTGTAACTGGAATTAGTGAATGTTATTAACATGTAGTACTCCGTTTAGCTGTACAGAAAACAATCTAAAATAGGTGTATTTGAATACACTTTTCTCGAAAACAAAAAGTCATTGCAAAAGGCGTCTAGAGCGAACGAGAAGACAACATTTTAGAGAAACGCTGAATCAAACAACGAGAAATAAATATAATCCTCAAGCTGTCATTGATTTATACTGGTTTCCAGAAATTCCACATCTCACCAGTAAATGTGTACAAATGCAAATAATAACATTGGTAGGTTTCGGATAGTAATGCAATGTATATTGTTTCTATGGTATTTTGAGCTATGAAGCTTACGTTTGTTTTTTCGAATAGCTCTTGTCCGAGGTTAATGGGACCCAGCATTGCCAGGTGGTTGAAGCACTCAACTCGTAATCCTATGATTAAACAAGCTAGTTCTTTCAACTGTGGGGGCGTTAAAATTTTACGATCAATCCCATTATTTGTTGGTAAAAGAGTAGTCCAGGAGTTAGCGGTGAGTGATGATAACTAGCTGCCTTCCTTCTTGTCTTACACTACTAAGTTAGGGGTGGCTAGATCAGATAGCCCTCGTGTAGTTTTGCGCGAAATTCAAAACAAACTAACATACCAAACCAGGGTCCTCAGTTGGTACAGCGGGAAAATCTGCAGATTTACAACGCTATAATCAGAGGTTCGATTCCTCTCGGTGTACTCAGCAGATAGCCCAATGTGGCTTTTCCGAAACCGATATAACTAAGCTTTAAGCGCATGGTGTTTAGAACTCTCGACTCGCAACCTCAGTGTTGCAGTATCGAAATTCTGTCGCCGAATGTGCTCGCCTATTGAGCCAGATAGCGTTATTATTTGATGGTCAGTTCCATTAATTGTTAGTTAAGTGTATTCCAATAGTTGGAGATAGGCGGTATGAACGAGCTGTTTCCCATTTTTTCTTGCACTTCATAATTAGAAATTGTGGGTGGGGCTAACTAACTGTCTGATGTCCAGTCAATCACTTCAAAATTAGCAATGGCTAACTTGATAACTTCTATTAACGTTTCAAGAAATTAAAACAAAACAAAATAGGATGACATGACAAGTAATGAATTGTAGGAAGAGAACCTTATCTAGAAGGCTTTGATCTGTCAAAGAAGAAGTGATGAAAGAAATGATGGATTTCGTTTTATATTTGTTTTGAGTGTTATAAACAGTTTTCCTGCTGAACAGTTTACCATAATGACTTACTGACCTCACGTATATTTGTGTCTAGTCAAAGATAAAGTTACAGAAAATGGGCAACTTATACAGTTGCCATTGCGAGTATCCAAACCTGAATCCCCGTCACATTAAACATGCTCGCCTTTTCAACCGTGGGGGCGTTCTAATGTTACGATCAATTCCACTATTCGTTGGTAAAAGAGTGGCCCAAGAGTTGGCGTTGGATGTTGATGAAATTAGGTGCTAAATTAAGAACGGCTAGCGCAGATAGCCATCGAGAAGCTTCACGCGAAATTCCAAAACAAACAAACTTTTAATTACGATGACATAATTGAGGACTCTGTTAATTATTTTTGTTTAGTTTCGTATTTTAAGCTATAAGAAAGATGCTCTATACAAGTCTTTAAATCGTAATATCTTTCAAGATACACAGTATGTTTATGTTAATTACTGAAACACAGTATATATTATAAAATACATTAATTTTAAAGACACCTCGAAATCTAACCAGTTTCTGTTGAAATACTAGTCGCTGGGACACATTAAATCTTAGCTTGAGGTTATGTGTTAGTCTTCAGCATATGGGATAATCTTAACAGTTACAAGTGGTGTATTAACTTTCAGGGTACGATCTAGTAGTACCTGTTCAATATTGGTGCAGTGTCCTTTAAGGCACAGTCTATTTTTACCAGTTGAATATTGGTGTAGTATCCTACAGGTTAGGGTCTAGTGCCACCAGTTCAATATTTTTTAGTATTCTGTCTTGTTAAATAATAAGACGTTTTCGTTGGTATGATACACTTTTACATTTAAGCTATTTTTATCTATTAGTTTGTTTGTTTGAAGTTAAGCACAAAGCTACGTTCTGCCCACCACGGGTTTCGAAACTCCGGAGACATACCGCTGTGCCTCTGGGGGTGCTCATCAATTGGTATAAATTCAATAAACTAGTGTCAAGACTTACAACTTAAATCCAGAGGTTCGATTCCCGCTGTGGACAGAGCGCATATAGCTCATTACGTAGATTTGGGCTCAAAAAGGTAAATTTAATAAAAATATAAAGTTGAAAGAATGGTTTGTGACGACAAATACTGTGTAACACTAATCAATATCTTAAAAGGACAGCAGATGAAATGTGGTGTCCCCTTCCATGGCTAAGACTTAAATTCTTTTTCCAAAAACATCAGCGGTGAACAGAACACAGATAACCAGTTAATAGTGAAATTTAGCACTGAACAAGAAATGAAAGACAAAGAAAGAAAATTCTACAAGTGGATGTTCAAACTAGCTGAATCCTTGTAGAAGCTTTACAAAAACTTTCAAAGCTTTTGGAAAAAACTGAAAGCTGGATCCATTCACGTTTTTCGTAGCACATTTAACACATGAAATCGAACGTCACTAGTATTATTCCGGCCAAGTAGCTGTGTACACTTTGTTTTTCGAACTGCTATTTTTCCAAATACTGGTGAGACTCATAGGAATTTATTATTTTTAGCGAAAGATGTACACACCTGCATCAAATAGTGATAAGTGTGTGTTAGGTTTGAGAGTGCGTGTTGTGGCAATCGAAACTATTTAAAGCAATACACAGACTGTAACGTATATAACTTTTATCGTTTCTTTACTCATTTCACTAAACATAAACATGTATAGGTTTTAAACATGTATGGGTTTGTTTGTTTTGTTTTTGGAATTTCGCACAAAGCTACACGAGGTCTATCTGTATTAGCCGTCCCTAATTTAGCAGTATAAGACTAGACGAAAGGCAGCTAGTCATCACCAACCACCGTCAACTCTTGGGCTACTCTTTTATCAACGAATAGTGGGATTGATAATAATATTATAACGCCTCTATGGCTGAAAGGGCGAGCATGTTTGGTGCGACGGGAATTGGAACCCGCGACCCTCGGATAACGAATCGAACGCCTTAACCTTCCTGGTTATACCGGACCAATACTGAAGAAGACGACCAGGAAACAAAACGTTCTTTCATTCAACAGGTAGTTGTGTTCTAATAAAGAGGGAAGACATACTGTTCCTACTAATTTAGTGATTAATTAAGTAGGTACTCTATTTGTGGTATTAAAACGGTTTCAGATGAGGAGAAAGGGGGTCCTTGGAAAACCGGTAAAACTCAGAGACAATATCATATTTCTGAAGTAGTTTTGAAGAATATTGATACACAAAACGTTTTCACCTCAGAATACAACTTCTTGTTTTCTCTCGAGTTAGGTGCATTTCGAATGATAGATTTGGTTTCAACTGTCTTCTTAGCACGACTAAGAATTTCTCTATGTTTCCACTATAATTTAACTATAACATTTGAGAACATAATAACATCAGCCATGTCATTAAACAAATGGTTTTGGCTCAGAGTAAACTTTGTCAAAGTATCCGATTTTTAATGTCTTACAATCCAGAAATTAAAGCAATGGAATGAAACTCCAAATTTAATTGTGACATATTTTTAAATTAATAATTATTTCAAGTTTTCTTAGTTTTCTACAGTTGTCAACAATTAAAAGTTTCGTATGTCAGGAATGTATTACACGTTAAATACATACCATAATTTCAGATATTTTGTAGCATACATCTAGCTTCTATCTTTTTATTTAAATAAGGGCAGACTAGCACACATGAATTATAGTTGTATCTGCAGACGAGCCACTGTATCTAGGTGTGATGAATGTTTACCAAAACGATTATTTGGCTCCAAAGATGAGTGGTAATCATAGCTATACGTTTGAGACTCTATTTTAGTGATTACTCATTGTTAGAATAATATATCAGATTTATTTAAATTAACCAGAAGAACCTAAATGCTGTGATTACCGGTTTTCTCGAATTGGACCATTGGTAACAGTCTACACTACACTTTCTCAAGTATCTCAGGTTACTTTGAACTTGTTCATCTGAAGAGTAATATGGTCTCGTTTTTTCCCCATCACTGGACCCCTAACTATTAACGCAGCTGGGCCTTGTGCTTATAGTGCCAGATTACAAATATGGTGGCTGCAAAATAGTGCTCCTTATTTAGGTGCGTTATAAGAGTGACAGTGAAATCCCACTGTTAGGCCTAATTAAAGTAAACTAAGAGTTGGCGGTGAGTGGTGCTACCTAGCTTCCATCTTTTTATTCAAATAAGGGCAGATTAGCACATACAGCCTTGAAATAGTTTTTCTGTAATACCTGAAACTATAAAACCAAGAGTGTTCGAATCTAATAAACTTTCTTTTGTTCTTACACAAAACTCAATTGATTAAGTTTTAGATAAATTATGAACCTCTGTCTGTTTAATCGTGATTTTGCCAGAGTAAATAGTTTAAATATTTTTTTCTCTGCAGTGTTTCGAGAACATTCTATTTTCTCTTTCGCTCCTACTGTGGTCAAACAGGTTTGTCGGGTAAGGAAAGAAAAACAATTCTTATTTTAAATGTTATCAGATAATTTCATCGTAATTATATATTAAGCTCTGAAAACATATCGATACAAATCTATTAATAACGGCAATATTATTGAAAGGTTACACTACCGGGTTACAATGAAAATAGAACAATAATTTTTATTGTTATACATTATTACGACCATATACGTGGTGAGATATCAAGCAACAAAGGAATTACTGTTATTTTGCATTCTTCTATTCCATAAAAATCCCTTATGGACTAAGTTAAGAAAACAGTTTTAGAACATTAAGTGAGCAAATAAGGCCTAAAAACGTGCCCTAAAAATTGTTGACGTGGAAAATGTATTTTGAAAAGTTTAGGTTCTGTCTATATCACAAATCAAAAGTATTCTAAATCCCTTTAGGAGTTTGGTTTGGTTTGAATTTCGCGAAAAGCTACGTGAGGGCTATCTGCGCTATCCGTCCTTAATTTAGCAGTGTATGACTAGAAGAAAGGCAACTAGTCATCACCACCCACTGCCAACTCTTGGGCATCTCTTTTACAAACGAATAGTGGGAGTGAGCGTCACATTATAACGCTCCCACGGGTGAAAGGGCGAGCATGTTTAAAGCGACTGAGATTCGAACCCACGACCCTCATATTATGAGTCAAACCACATGGCCAGGCCCAGACAAACCAAGCCAAAGCTGCTCAGGTTACCTTTTGCCGTCTTTTCATTTTAGTCCCCCGATGTGACAGCAGAAAGTCTTTGAATTTACGTCACCAAAATCAGGAATTCTAATCCCCTCGGTGGACACAGCAGATATTCCGCTGTGGTTTTGTTATAACAAAACACGTCGTCTACATTTTAACTATCAGCTGCAGGAAAGGCGGCCAGTCAGGTACCCTGAAACTTACTTTTCACGCTAGGAGATGATTGTTACACTTATGACGCAAACGTATGTCATCGCAGACAGAAGTTTGAACTAAGATATAAAATGAATGAAAATGCTCTTGAGACCAGTATTTGTGTATATTATAATTGTATACGCTACATGTTCCAAAAGCATCTGACATGTACCTGTCCAATATCACATGATTTCTGTATGATAGTTATACAAGGTAATACTCGAAACATAAATTAGCAGAAAACAGATTATTTTAGTGGACATTTTAAATCATCATAAGCAAACCTCCAAAAAAACTGTTTCTCAGCTGTCAAAATAATGAACGATCTCTTTTTTTTCCTTCATAATTATGCTTATAAAGCTGGTCTATTCTGTTGCTCTGATTGTATCAAAATAAGACACGCAAGCCAAATGGAAAATTTTCAAGATGGCTTCTTTGTTGTTATTCACAGAAAGGAACAACAATGTTCGATTTCTTCGCTGCTGTCAATTTCAAGGCTCAGGAAATTAACGTTAAAACCGACTCACTGGGTCTCCAGAATGGCATTTCGCGTGGCGAGAACATTCACTGTTTACCTTATTACCAATCTAGGACTTTCTAAATAGTGGGTCGTTGCGATTCGTCTTAGAATTTAAATTAGTTCTAAGATTTAAATTACAGCTCTAACTTCTTACTTATGGTTCCAAGAAACTTGTACAACTAAAGTATTTGAGTTTAAGTTCGTGCAATTAAACCAAAATTACTTAAACATCTAAGTATTCAGAAATATAATAAAAAAGGATAGAAAATACGAACAAAAATCGGTCGCGAAGGCTCATGCAAAAAGGCAGCTTTTCTTAACCAAAGAGTCTTTCTTTTAAAAACGTCTCGTCATGGCCATGCGGGTTAAGGCGTTCGACTCATAATCGGAGGGTTGCAGGTTCGAATCCCCGTTGTATCAAACATGCTCGCATTTTCAGCCATGAAGGCGTTATAATGTGACAGTCAATCTCACTATTCATTAGTAAAAGAGTAGCCCAAGAGTTGGCGGTGGGTGGTGATGACTAGCTGCCTTCCCTCTAGTCTTACACTGCTAAATTAGGGACGGCTAGCACAGATAACCCTCGAGTAGCTTTGCGCGAACTTCAAAAACACAAACAAACCTTACAGATAACACGATAACCTTATGTTTTGCTTTCCTTCAAACTAGGTACTCCTTCCTGAAACAGAACAAGAAACAAAAAAAAAGAGACATGTTTGAAGTAAGAATAGTGAGAACATTGTTAAAGTCGTAAGGTTTATTTGAAAATAAGTGAAAAACCAAAAAGAAGAATAATAGATGTCAGACTATGTTATCATATGATAACTATGTTATGTCAGACTATGTTATCATATGTTAACTGTGTTATGTTAGACGATGTTATCCGCAAATTGAAAGGGAAAGATTTCTTTCAACATGAGTCAGTTACAAAAAGTTTAGTGAAATCTTATTTTCTCGCGACAAAGATCTATGAAAATACAAAATCTATTATCGTTGGTTTCTAGCAAACATGGATTTGGAGCTTCCATTTCCGGAGCTCCGAAGTAATCTATTCGGTGTCGACACTTAGATATGTGGTAATGTATACCCAATTTCAGAAACCTAAGTTGTTGGTTTTAGTTCTATTAGTATATGTGATAGCGGAAAGCGAATATAAGCAAAGCGATTCTAATTCTTATGTAAATTACACGTTTTCTTTCTAATGCAGTTTTCGACATTTTAACATTCTAAATAAGTTTCATCGGCTCCACATGTTTTTTTTTTTTCGGATGTCCGAAGACATCCGAGAAGCATGTTCTTTAATTAGCACTTCACTTAACATTTCTCTATTGGAAAACTTAACAGGAACAAATAAAAGTGGTGGCGACTGTAATACGAACCTTCTGTAGTTGTGAACGTAGTCAGGTTTATTTACTAGAAAGGTATTTGAAAGAAATGTGCTTGTCTCATGAATTAATAAATGCACATTAAAATATGTGAATTATGCTTGTCTCATAAATTAATAAATGCACATTAAAATATGTGAATTGTGCTTGTCATTAATAATATGTGAATTGTGCTTGTCTCATAAATTAATAAATGCACATTAAAATATGTGAATTGTGCTTGTCTCATAAATTAATAAATGCACATTAAAATATGTGAATTGTGCTTGTCTCATAAATTAATAAATGCACATTAAAATATGTGAATTATGCTTGTCTCATAAATTAATAAATGCACATTAAAATATGTAACGCCCATTATGTTTTACACGGTTTGAAATATTCTAGATATGTTAACATTATGACCAGTATATCTTAAAACGCCCCCCGCTAATACAGCGGTAAGTCTACGAATTTTCAACGCTAAAATCAAAAGTTTGATTCCCCTCGGTGGGCTCAGCAGATAGTTCGATGTGGCTCTGCCATGAGAAAACATTTAAATTTACATTAATATTACTGTAAATTTTTAATTAATATGGTTATGGCCACTAAGTCTTTTATGGTATGAAACATTCCAAATTAACATTATTTCCACATTTACGTGTTCATGTAAAAAATAAGAGGGAATCTTAAACAGCCGCAGCACCTGAAAATTTTTAGGCGGGATTGCAGTAAATTAATCTATTAGACCCCATCATTATTAGCAATATTTTCATATCCTCCTTTTCAGTAACAAGTTTGTTTTGAATTTCGCGCAAAGCTACTCGAGGGCTATCTGCGTTAGCCGTTACCTAATTTAGCAGTGTAAGACTACAGAAAGGCAGATAGTCATCACCACCCACTGCCAACTCTGGGGCTACTCTTTTACCAACGAATAGTGGGATTGACCGTCACATTATTACGCCCACACGGCTGAAGGGACGAGTATGTTTGGTGCGACGAGGAGTCGAACGCCTCAACACGCTTGGCCATGCCGGGCCCTTCAGTAACAAGATAAACAAGTTAGCAGTAGTTTGCAAACTCTAATTAAACAAAAATTCATTTAAATAAAAACTGAATGTAATGCCACAAAGTAATATGAAAACAAAATACGCCTTATTAGGTTTTTAATCAGTTTGTTCGATATTGAAATTGTTTTGAGAATGTTTTCCAAGTTTCATGTAATCACAAACTTATTTCATTTGAAGTTTTTTCCTTTACTGTTATTTCAAAAATGACACTTAAGTCCATCTTACTGCTGACCATAAAACTAAATTATACAGCTGACGCTCAAAGCAACAGTCTCGACTCATCTCATTGGTTGCCATTCAAGCTTTAATGTCTTGAAACAGATGGAGCAAGCTGCTAGAGTGAAAAGCCAAAGTTAAGGCTGCAACGAAAACAGGTGAGGACTGGAATTTACGAACTTCCGTTGTAAGGAGACTGTGGTTCCACTTATCTTCCCGTTTTGTTTATAACACACAAGACATGCTTTAAAGATCTTAACGTTTATCACTATTTTATAACAGTTTTATTATCTGATTGTTTGTTCCTAGTCAAATTTGTATTTTATTCGGATTAATGATAGAATAGCAGTTTACTTTTTTCCGTATTTCGAAACCTTTTGGAAACAAAGTTGATAATAAAATTATAGTTATTAGTTGTTTCAGGTATTTCGACTACTAAGCCTATTACGAGATATACCTACAGGCACTATTAATATTCATTTCATTTTGTGTTTGTTTGTTTCTTAATTTCGAGCAAAGCTACACGAGGGCTATCTGCAGTAGCTGTCTCTAATTTAGCAGTGTAAAACTAGAGGAAAGGCAGCTAGTCATCACCACCCGCCGTCAACTCTTGAGCTACTCTTTTATCAACGAATAGTTGGATTGATCGTCACATTATAACATCCCCACAGCTGAAAGAGCGAGCATGTTTAGTGCAACGAGGATTCGAACCCGCAACCCTCAGATTGCGAGTCGAGTGCCTTAACCACCTGGCCATGCCAGGTGACAAAAATCGTGTCTGTGGCGTGCGTATGTATTTTCGATTCAGTTATTCCATTTCATAAAAATAACATTCAAGCAAATAAAAGAACACTAATTTGTTTTTTATAAACGAAATCCTATGACTGTGTAGTCTTTTAAATTCAATTTATATTTTATTTTTCATGATTTGTCTTTCTTCTACAATATTTTTACTTCAAACAAATTCCTTAATACAGACTGTTATTCTGTACTTGTGATTTAAAGTATTACAATGACGGTTGTTGTACTGATTCAGTTCACGTCGTATAATGAACTTAGAAAAAGAATGTGGAACTAGTTCGAATAATATACGCAAATTCATGTTTATACCTCAGAACCACTAATACAGCAATGAGGAGCGAAGTACACCATCGTCATAGAGGGCGCTACTGGTACTGCTCATGCATAGCATCTAAACAGTCACAAGTTCGTAATTATCAGTTAACCTATTTATTACTTGTTTTCAAAAAGTCAAACATCCTTAAATTATGGGCCCAGCACGGCCAAGCGTGTTAAAGCGTGCGACTCGTAATCTCAGGGTCGCGGATTCGCATTCCCGTCGCGCCAAACATGCTCGCCCTTTCAGCCGTGGGGGCATTCTAATGTGGCGTTCAATCCCACTATTCGTTGGTAAAAGAGTAGCCCAAGAGTTGGCGGTGGGCGGTGATGACTAGCTGCCTTCCCTCTAGTCTTACACTGCTAAATTTGGGACGGCTAGCACAGATAGCCCTCGAGTAGCTTTGTGCGAAATTCAAGAAACAAACATTCTCAAATTGATTTTTAACGTTTCTTTCACGTTTTAATTTCATAAAGAGTGGATACCACAAAGTAAGATGTAAATTCCACAAGGGTTTGACTTTTATCTCTGGTAATAATTTTCCCGTCGCAACTAATGCGGAGTAAACGAGTATGTGTTTTTGTTATAGCAAAGCCACATTAGGCTATCTGCTGAGTCCACCGAAGAGAATCGAACCCCTGATGTTAGCGCTGTAACTCTGTAGACTTAACTCTTTAGAGGGGTAAACGATCATCACGGGCTTAGACATTCCTTCTTGACTTGTAATTCACAAAATATTTATGATATACTGCGGAACTATTTTGTGAGTGCTTGGCAAGTGTTTAAAAACTGCCTTTAACCCTTGTTGGATGTAGAACAAACTTTAAGACAAATAGAAAAAAACAACAACAAAGAATATTTTTAGTGTTTACGAATCAACAATTTAAATATTTAAAACTTATTAAACCAGATCAAGGCACTTATATTATATTAGTATGTTTCTTGACGTTTCTTGAGCCACCGAATAATATTGGTTAATAAATTAATTATTTCAACAGTGTATTGCTTTATTTGGCTAACCTGCGTTAACAGGTACGCAATACATGTTTTAATGCGTTGACTTAACAAACAAGCAAGATATTCTATTCTAAACCTAATGTTAAACATCGTGAATTCCCAATTGTATGACTGTATTTTTTTCTGGGTAACGTACAATTTTAGACATAGATTGATTTTCATCGCTAGTTGTTGCTATATTATCATTAAAAATGTTAAGTAAACTAATAAACAATAAGTCTGAGAAAACACACGGAATAAACGCTAAAATATAAGATGTTTCCCATATGCTATCAATTAGTCTGGACTCTCTGTCGCCTGTGTTTTATTTCCTCAAAGAATGATGTTGTTTGGATCTGAAACCAACATTTTGTGTTATCGATCAACGAACTGCCAAAGCAGGTTACAAAGAAACAGTTTTTTAAAGGAAAAAAAAACGTTCAGTGTATCTGTCTGTGTGTGTGTTCTTATAGCAAAGCCACATCAGGCTATCTGCTGAGTCCACCGAGGGGAATCGAACCCCTAATTTTAGCATTGTAAATCCATAGACTTAATTCTATGTGGTACAGCTGTTTTTCCTGCTTTACTAAAATTACAAGGAGAATGATGGGATATTTGATTTTCTACACAAGGAAGAATTATTATCTTGGATGTCATAAAACCAGAAATGGATCCAATGTGAAACGGGTTTTGGTTATTTAATTAAAATATTAAGAAAGGGGTCGGTATCAAATACTGGCTAGAGTATAACGGATTTCTGTAGAAATGTATTTATTCCAATAAAGTACATAGTGAAAATAAACTGTGTTGAAAACGTCAATGAAATATATTGCATACAGAGACAAGAATACTTCTAGGATTATCTGATGTGGACTCTACAGCCTGTCAATCGCATTAAGAGATTGCGTGTCACTCTTATAACGCACCAACAACTTCAAGTATAGGGCTATTTAATGGCATTTCACGGACTGAGCTCCAAATTCCAGAGCTAACCCGCATCCGCAGGGAGAAGAGAATGTTCATATGTTTTAATGCGTACAAACAAGGAATGACATCAAAACAATGAACATAAATTTGACTGTATTTACACATTTATTCTTGGATTTTTCCACTTAAAAGCCTTCACTAGTTATTAACAGACATTTCAGTTTACTAAATATTGGAAAATTACATTCGAAACGTAAACAGTGTTTTGTTTTCGTATGAATTTGAAGACTTCTATAATGAGCACGTATTTGATTAACACTACAAAGATTAATTAATAATTAAGTTGTTGTTTTTCTTCCTCAACACTTTAAAGAAAATTACCAAACATCATTCGCTGTAAAGCACGAATTCGTATTTTCTAGAGACGACTGGTGGTATGGGTATTAGAACTTCAATTAAAATAAAGTACAAAACAACGTTTTCAACATATTAGGTCATCTTCAAGAGTTCTAGTTGGTTGATCGTCAACGAGATTTTAATAATAGAAAACATAAAATAACAGAAACTAAAACATATGTGCATGTTTATTTCAATACGGAATATTAACATATTCATCAGATGTGTTTGTTTTAAAATTCTATGCTAGAAGAGAGCGCCATGTTCCGCTTGGTTTTATGAGGTGTGGTAAATTAGAAGTACACGTGTTATTGCTAGAGGCCACTAATCATTTAAACTTTAAATTACTTCAAGGATCAAGAAACTGGAACATATTATTTTCTAACATTATATTTTAACGAGAATCTTTCTCCAGAATGTGTTAGGAAATTAAGTGTGTTTTCTTATAGCAAAGCCACATGGGGCTATCTGCTGGATCCTCCGAGGGGAATCGAACACTTGATTTTAGCGTTGTAAATCCGTAGATTTACCGCGGTACCAGTGGGAGACTAGGAAATTGGTTTGGTGTGAATTTCGCGCAACGCTACACTAGGACTATCTGCGCTAGCCGTCCCTATTTTAGCAGTTTAAGACCAGAAGGAAGGCAGCTAGTCATCACCATCCGCCGCCAACTCTTGGGCTACCATTTTACCAACGAATAGTCAGTTGACCGTCACATTATAACGTTGTATGTTTGGTGCAACTGAGATTCGAACCCGTGACCCTCAAATTACGAGTCAAGTGCCTCAACCACCTGGCCATGCGGAGCCTATTTAATTGAGAACTTTCCATAGAAGCTAGAATTTATTACAGTAACACGACTGCTAATGCGAAAGTAAAAATAAAACTTATTTCCACCAATCTGCGTATCACTTAACGGTCTTCAGCGCTGTAACACATTTTATGTTTCCCGTTCTATTATGTGATTCTCGTGCGTATACACATTAACCTTGGTATGAAGATAAGTATCGTTCACATTTCGCAATAAACAAAAGTGTTGTGTGTTTGTAAGAAAAAAAAGTCATTAAAATTTCTACGTTTTATTTTTAATGCTTTTCTTTATAAAGTGGTTACATGGAACTGGTATCCACTCTTGAAATCAGCTTTTAAAGATACAGACTTTCAGGTAAAGGAAAAGAAAAAAACTGGAAAAATGCAACGAAATGGAAGAATCTTGCCAGTTTTTGGTAAATTTTCAGACATTTCTCATGCAATAACTGGACGATTTTAACAGTAAATTAAAAAAGTGTATTCCATAGAACACAAATACAAAAAAAAAGTTAGAGCAACATAAACCTGAAAAATGGGTAAAACTGGTCTTTCTTTTACCAAATTAACTTGATTGTTAGATAAAGAGAATATTTAAAAACAGATCAAAATTATAAAAGTTTGTTTGGCTGAAAATGTTTTGTTTTTTTCCCCTCAGACGTTTTTGACTATTTCTTATTTTATGAATCCATGAAAAAGTCTGATAAAAATAAGAGAGATGCACAACATTCGTGCAATTTATTATTCAATTTTATCACTACAGGTATTCAAAACCAAAAGATTTTTTTTACTGTAATAATAGTTTTACTCAAGCAAGTATTTTTGTTTAGGCTTCCCCCCTTCTCTTCCTAGCGAAACGTTGAATTATTTTAGCTGCGTCTACTCTTTTATCGGTCCTGGCATGTTCTGGTGGTTACGGCGCTTGACTCGTAATCCGTAATCCGGGGAAGCCAAGAGTGTGAATCAGTTGACTTTCCTTTAGTCTATCACTGGACAGTCCTGGCATGGCCAAGCGTGTTAAGAAGTACAAGGGTCACGGGTTCGCATCCTCGTCGCGCCAAACATGCTCGCCCTTTCAGCCGTGAGGGCGTTATAATATGACGGTCAAACCCACTATTCGTTGGTAAAAGAGTAGCCCAAGAGTTGGCGGCGGGTGGTGATGACTAGCTGTCTTCCCTCAAGTCTTACACTGCTAAATTAGGGACGGCTAGCACAGATAGTCCTCGCGTAGCTTTGTGCGAAATTCAAAAACAAAAAACAAAACTGTCAGTGGTAAATTATGGACGGCTATCGCGCACGCACACACACTTACACACACTCGTTTCTATCGTCATTAGTCTTTGTAAAAATACAACAAACAGAGAAACTCTAAAGGTTATTTTCTTTGATATTTGAAACATTTATAGCTTCTACAACTTTCTGCTAGATTAGTTAACCGTTTTAAACTAGAGTTTACATGAAATTTAAAAATGTATGCAAAAGGGTAAAAATAAGCGACTTCTAGAATCGTGGTATAAAAACACAACCGTAAGAAGTCTCTTAAAATCACACATGCACATAATATTGTGTTCTTTATTTAAGCTACAAAACACGCTACAAAGACAATAAATAACATATATTCCGTATTCCTAAAACTATTTCGTTTCTCAAAAAGAAATGCCTGCCGACAAGTAATTCAATCTCACTCAGTCATACAATGGTAAAAATGTTTAGTTTCTAGTTGTTGTTTTTTTCATAAGTTCATGTTCTGTATTTGTAAACATCAAAGCGAAAATAAGTATCAACAGAGCTCCTTTCGACGGCGGAGTCGGTAATATTAGGTTACAATGAATCTAGACTGCAAAACTTTATCAACAACAAAACAAAGTCATAGCAAAATATTCCTATTTTGCTTGGTAAATAATATCTCATGGGTTAAAGTGACATTTCGTCTGTCAACTATGGCATAACGTACAGCGGCTCCTGAGCAGCTGTTACAAGAGCTATTCGTTGTTTCTTTGTTATTGTTATTTCTTCTACTCTGGAGTACTTTATCCTCTTCTAACTAAACGTTAGGTAGAATTTATTCGACAACCAAATCAATATTTAAGGAAGCAGAAGACAAGTTGCTTTCTGTTTTTATTTTGTAAGAAAAGAGTAATACGACAGTAACTAGTGTTGATCCTCTAATAATGTGGAGTGAAATCCTAGTAGACCAGCACACAGTTATTTTGTTTTTAGCCTGTCTGTGGTAGTTTATGTGTGTTTTCCTAAAATAGTCACACGCACAATCTTATTAGTAGTTTTGAAGAATTCGTTGAAGTAATTCTTTCATATTATGCTGTTCTCGTAATGTGACATTTTTGATTATCTCATTCTTAGTTGGAGCCAATGTCCTTGCAGACCTATATTTGTTTTGTATATTGAAATATTCTCAAAATACTTTCTTTAAGGGACTATATTGAGCCATTTTTCCCAGTACTTAGGTAATCTGGAATTTATTTACAAGCGATACACTTATCAGTTTGTATAGGTGAAGCTTGAAAATAACGTAGCCCTATTCGGCTTAATTTACATGAAAGATGGTGTATTTTATGAGGATATAAGCAGGGAAAATGAACACCCTGATATATTTTTGAGTTAATTATTATTTACATTAAATGGCCCGGCATGACCAAGCATGCTTGCGACTCGTAATTTGAGGGTCGCGGGTTTGCATCCCGGTCGCGCCAAACATGCTCGCCCTTTCAGCCATGGGGGCGTTATAATGTGACGGTCAATCCCACTATTCGTTGGTAAAAGAGTAGCCCAAGAGTTGGCGGTGGGTGGTGATGACTAGCTGTCTTCCCTCTAGTCTTACACTGCTAAATTGGTAAATTATTTACCAATAAATAGTGGAATTGACCGTCATATTATAACGCCTCTACGGCTGAAAGAGTGAGTGGTGTAACGGGGATTCGAACCCGTGGTCCTCAGGTTACGAGTCGAGCGCTTTAAACCACCTGGTCGTGCCGGACCTCTTAATTTTGATATCATAAATTAGAGAGAAGATAGCTAGTCAAAGCTACCCACCGCTAATTATTAGACTCTTAACGAGTTCCTCGTAATTAAAACTTCGCTTTTCAAATAAGTTGTCTCCTGCATCTGAACGTATTTCAAGAACAGAACGAGTAATTGGCACATGAATACGTTTAGCAAAATACGAGATTGTGAAAACCTCATTAAGAAGGCCTAAAAGTATTCTGTAATTTAAATTATTTCAATACTTTACAAACTCTGTTGCATTCATCTTCTATGACAGGAGATTCCAATAATAACTGTCATGTTTCAAACTAATTCCTATCGAGGCTGGCTAATGCTTTATATCGGAATAGAAACAATGCAGAGAGTGGGAATATGTGATATATCTAGAAAACCTTTAAGTAACATTGTATTTATTCACAATATGTGTTACAATTAGATCCTAATCACCCAGGTCGAATGTGTGCAAGTTTTTTTATAACAAAGCAACATCAGCCTATTTACTGTGTCCACCAAGGGGAATTGGATCCCTGATTTTAGTGTTGTAAATCCGTAGACTTATCGCCGTCTCAGCGGAGAACCATCCAGGTCAAATTTGCCTATATTTTGAGTGCCATAGAATCTCTTAATTATGCTATGTTTCTGCTAATGTGGAATTTTAAATCACATTTTGAGAATGCTTTCAGATTATTGGCGTTCCAGAAGAGATGAATGTAACGTTTTGGTGAAACTCGTATCGTAAATTTGATAGAGTTATTCGGAATACATCTTGGGTCTACTAAAAGGGTGTCTAGTAAATACTCTCAAATAAACACCTAAAATGTTGGAATAACCTATGCATTTTACGCGACAATAAAGGTTACCTAAAAGTCACCTTTTGCTCTTTAAGATGCTTTGAACCTTTTGATTTGAATTTCCCACAAAGCTACACGAGAGCTACTTGCGCAAGCTGTGTGTAATTTAGCAGTGAAAGATTAGAGGGAAAGCAGTCATCACCACCCACCGTCAGCTCTTGGGCTACTCTTTTACCAACGAATAGTGGGATTGAACGTTAAGTTATAACAACCTCACAGCTGAAATGGAGAACATGTTTGGTGTGACGATGATTCGAATTAGCATCCCTCAGCCTGCTAGTCAAGCGCCATAAATTTGTGGTTAACACAAAGCTACGCAATGAGCTATCTATGTTCTGCCCATCACAGGTATCGAAATCCGGTGTATAGCGGTCTTAGCCCAAAGACATAACACTGTACCATTGAGGGGGTGTTGAAACTTTCATTAATTCTCTTATTGAATACGTGCGATCTAATGATAGATATTCTGTCACTTTAACCCAAAAACAAAATGGTTCTTATTCAGCATTGTTGGTACCAAATCTATTAACAGATTTTTCTACCACCGAGTGGATTCTAGAATTAAATCTAACACATAAGTTACACTCTTACTGGCGTTCCTCGACTGTAACATCGACCAGTGACGTCGAAAGTAAAATGCATTCAAATCAATTGTGTTCCAGTCTTATGAGTGACGTTCAGCCCCTCTTGAAAACAAAAATGCATTCATACCATTGTTCCATAATATTTCCTCAGTATGTTAACATACACATTTTGAACAACTTCATTATGAATACGTAAGTTTGTGTGTTTTACTGTCACGCAATTCTTACTTTATACGGTAAGATATCAGTCAAAGATGTTGTCGCACATACATTGTTAATTTGAAATAGCAATTTAAACAATATAGATTTAGAAACATTTTTGCGAATTATTTGCGTTCGAAAAGACGCGTTTGTTGTATTTGTGTTTATGCATGACCACACTTTTTTAAAATAATATAACCTGATTTTTTTTTCTTAAATTAAGTTGCAGGATTTATTAAACTTGCTATATTTATATGTACAGTATATTAACCACAGAATACAGATTTTGCGAAACTCGTATCACAGTAATAAAGAAATATAGTAGAATAAAACTTTTATCGTATTCCTAGAAAAATATGTTTTATAACACTTTATTATTATGGAAGCAGCTTTATAAAACCGAAAAGAATTGTGATCATTATTCGACTTCATTTTGCAGTAAATTAAGATACGTGTAGAACCATTCATATATCAAGCACATTCAGTTTGAAGATACCGCAGGAAGTCAAAGTTTACTTCGCTTTTCCATCTTCCAGTAATATATGAATGTGTTGATGGCCTGACACTAAAACACGTTGACGGGAGGTAAACTGTAAATGATTATTCTATTGACGTCACAATCAGAAATCACTGAATATTTTGATGACTTTATTATTGCTTGTGAATCTTTTCAAATATTACTTTTTGATATTGTTATCGTTTATCGAGAAATATTAATAATACAACTGGCTTTTGCAAGTAGTTTGAATGTCATTCGCGTTTAGTCTTAGGTTTATAAAATCATTTTTTTTAGACGCAGATGTCCTGGGGTATGAAACAGTCAAGTAAGTTGAAAATTATTCATCAATACTCTGAATACGAAGCTATTTTTTAGATATTAGGGTAAAGAAAAAAACCTCTGAAACCTTTTTTGAACATCATACTTTGATAACAGTTTGAATAAAAGCGTTAGTTGCGAATTTTAATACCATGTAGATTAAAATAATTTCACAAACACTTGCGGGAAAATAAATGCTCGTAGTTAAATAAATGACTGGAATAATTACACTATATTTTGAAATAATTATTCATAACTAATATATGCCATTCAATTTATGAAATACCCTTTTCAGAGTAATATAAAAATAGTGTTTTTGGACTCGACATGAATCATTATTATTATAATTTATGCAGTTTTTATTTTCTTCATTTTGGTGGAGTTTTCTCTCAAATTTCCTTTTCTGAATGGCAAAAATAAATACTAACAACAGTTTTAACGTAAAATAATTAACTTAATTTTAAATACTGCTTACAAGGTAAAAACGTCACAGAATATTGAGGTCTACGGTAAACAGACTGAATGTATGCATTAGTTGGTTATTCATTGTTGTTGTAATGTCCCAAAAGACGGAAAGATTTCAGTTGAGCCTAAATCCACATATATATACGAACACACATTTATTCATTGACCAAGCATTGTTGTTTACAATCTTTAACATAGTAATATCTCAGAAGACCAAAAGATTTCAGTTAAGCCTAAATCCATATTTATATATACAGCATACATACACACACATTTATTCATTGACCAAGTACCTGTTTATAAGCCATCGAATTCATCAAAACAATTTAAAGAATACAGCAGTATTTTAGTACAGAATTCTAAAGAACTCTTGGTATTACACTTATTTTTATTTAAGAATATACAGTAGTTTTTACACTGACTTTGTCAAATTATTAAATAACAGCAAATTGAATGAAGTCTTACTCAAGTGTTTTTAAGAGTCTTATTATATTTGTCAAATACATGATTTATTCTTTCGTTTGTGTGAAATTTCGCACATGCACTATTATTCTGGAAAGATACTTATCTTAAATGTGCATCAGAGATTAAGGAGAAATTTAATCCATTGCTTAAAAAGTTGGCCCTATTTAACAAACAATGAAAAAAAGGCTTAATAAATATATTGCCAAAAATAAAATTCCCAGCAGATGTTATGTTAACAACAGTAACCTCAGAGGTAAGTCTCTGGACTTATGACGCTAAAAATCGAGTTGTTAAACACTTGTTGTGCACAGAACAAATAGCCCATTGTGAAGACATGTGCTTAACTACAAACAAACATCAGTAACATTTCTTCTCCGATCATTTATTCTTTCTCGTAAAATATGATCCCTATAAATTTTTTGGATTGTTGTTGTTTATTATCAAGCACAAAGCTACATAAACGGCGATCTGTGCTCTGCCCACCACGTGTATCGAGACCTGGATCCGAGAAGCAGAAGTCCGTAGATATGCCACTGGGCAAGGGCAATTTGTTGGAGTCCAAATATCTGTCCAAAGAGAAATAGCTCGCGTTTTAAACCTTACCTCAGTTGTTATAATAAAATAAATTAATAAAGTTTTTCGCCCGGCATGGTCAAGCGTGTTAAGGCGTGCGACTCGTAATCTGAGGGTCGTGGGTTCGCATCCCGGTCGCGCCAAACATGCTCGCCCTTTCAGCCGTGGAGGCGTTATAATGTGACAATTAATCCCACTATTCGTTGGTAAAAGAGTAGCCCAAGAGTTGGCAGTGGGTGGTGATGACTAGCTGCCTTCCCTCTAGTCATACACTGCTAAATTAGGGACAGCTAGCACAGATAGCCCTCGAGTAGTTTTGTGCGAAATTTCAAAAACAACAATAAAGTTTTTATTTTACAAGCGTTCGTTCCAATTATTTTTCAAAGCATTTTATACCGACGGTACATTTTCGTATAATATTAATTTACCTATATTTGTCAGTCCTCGATCTTGCATTATTAGGTAACCTCAGATCTAGGTTTTAGTCTAATAAAATCCATTTATTTTCCTCTATTTTCTATTATTTTGATATATACTGTGCTTTATGTTAATAACTTTTAATTGGTTTTTCACTAAGGGAAGATTTAATAAGAAATATTCATCTTTCTTTTATTGTTATTATTATTTTTTTACCGACCAAGAATCGCCTGAGAAATCATTTCAAAGAAAATCATGTAATACCTGCTTTGTTAACGATTTTCTTTCTCATAATTTTGTTTATGTTTGCTTGTTTGTTTTTAGAATTTCGCGCAAAGCTACTTGAGGGCTATCTGCACTAGCCATCTCTAATTTAGCAGTGTAAGACTAGAGGGAAGGCAGCTAGTCATCATTATCCACCGCCAATTCTTGGGCTACTCTTTCACCAGCGAATAGTGGGATTGAGCGTTACATTATAATGCCCCCACGGCTGAAAGGGCGAACACGTTTGGTGCGACCGGGATTCAAACCCGTGACCGTCGGATAACGAGTCGAACGCCTTAATAAAAAAAAATATTTTGTCTCTGTGTCTCTATGTTTGTACCTATGTGTAGAGAAAAGCTTCCACGGTGACATATTGTCTTGTCATTTGTCGTTAAACAAAAGCGATGTCACTTTTTGTATTTTCTACAACACGAAAGAAGCATCTCGAAAGGTCAAACGAGCTTTATCTACTTTTCTTTCTGGCTCGTTTGTGAAGGTGGTTTTGATTAACCTGCATAGATCTTTCAGTGTTGACACGTGGATAAACGTGATTGGACTATCTTGTTACTGTTTTTATCTTAAAGCTTTATCTTATCAACACATGAGACATCACAAAGTTTATGTAAATAAAGTAAAGAAAACGAAAAAAACTTAAGTATTCTGGAATTAAAATTAAAATATTTCTTAGGAAAAAAAATATTTCTCCAATAACGATTTTCACGTCTAATATGACACGTACTGACATCTTGCATGAAGAAAATCGTAACTTTAAATTTTTTACATAACTCAACGCGAAGCCTAACATGTCCGATACTCGCCCAATTTCGATGTCATTCTGGAGTAATTAGTCGAAATTGAATCCAATCCTGATAAGAAAAGTACTGAGAATGTGATTTTTGTTTTACATTTTCACTTACTAAATTACTGACAACTGTTACAAGACGTGAATGTAGGTTATTTGTTATCACTTTTGCAACAATATACCCTTTCGTAACCTTATTTGTTTATTTTGATTGCCTCTGAAGTCTCGAGGACATGGGTTGATATTACACCTGCCACAGCCCGGCATGGCCAAGCGTGTTAAGGCGTGCGACTCGTAATCTGAGGGTCGCATACCCGTCGCGCCAAATATGCTCGCCCTTTCAGCCGTGGGGGCGTTTATAAAGTGACGGTCAATCCCACTATTCTTTGGTAAAAGAGTAGTCCAAGAGTTGGCGGTGGGTGGTGATGACTAGCTGCCTTCTCTCTAGTCTCACACTGCTAAATTAGGGACAGCTAGCACAGATCGCCCTCGAGTAGCTTTGCGCGAAATTCGAAACGAAACAAATAACCGTAACTAACTGAAATAAATAAAAATAAATTTTCCCATATCAAGCTTGACCAATAAAGAGGCAGAAAAGTTCAGTCGAGGAAGTCAAATGTTGGTAAATTCCTTTGTGAGCCAATCAAAATTAAGATCACTCATGAAATAAAAAACACATATGTAGATGGCAAGGAACCAACCAAAACATAAATTTAACGTCTTTTGTCAAATATGGAAGTATTCATCAAACTATCAGCAACTAGGGTGTTTTGTCTAAATAATTCCAGCAGAGGATTTAAAATCATTGTTTATTTCAATCGTAAGAGTATTAGCATACATATATACACATACATAATTCGAATCCCGGTCGCACCAAGCATGCTCGCCCTTTCAGCCTTGGGAGCGTTATAATGTGACGATCAATCTCACTATTTGTTGGTAAAAGAGTAACCCAAGCGTTTGGGGTAGGTGGTGATGACTAGCTACCTTCCCTCTGCTAAATTAGGGATGGCTTGGGCAGATAGTCCTTGAGTAGCTTTGCGCGAAATGAAAAAAAAACAAAACAGCAAACAAACAAATACATATATAAACATTTCTGTATTTGAAATTACCTATATAAATCAAGAATTATTGATTGAAACAATGTCATTAATATACCTGAAAGTAAAATTTAATTTTTAGGCTTAAGATACTTAGATTGAAATAAATTTGAATAGCTTAGCAGAATATTTGGCACCCACAGAAGCGCCAATTTGTAAAAACAATATATCAGCAGTTTGGATATCAGCAGGATAGTACCTGTTCTCACACTAACAGGATTGCACAGAAACTTTCCAAGAATGAAGATACAGAGATACTGGACTGGCCTGCCAAGACACAAGACCTAAATCCTATTGGGAATGTATGAGACTTGCTACGTAGAGCAGTTAGGCACAGACAACCTGATTTTACGAGTGTCCAGAAACTCAGAGCTGTCCTCATCCAGGAATGCAATGTGCTGCGTCAACAAGTCAACCGACATTTCATCAGCGGTAGGAGGAACAGGTAAAGAACACTCATAAACAAGAGATGATAACATCAGAGACACCAAAGACTCATTTATTTACGTATGTTGATCGATCTTAATACCCCCCGCTAGTACAGCAGTAAGTCTAACCCTAAAATCAGGGGTTCGATTCCCTTCGGCGGGATCAGCAGATAGCGCGAAGTGGCTTTGCTACAAGAAAGAAAAACACACACACGATTTTAATAAGTAATTATTTTAAATAATTGTGCAGCCAGATAGTAGCTTTTTCATTAATGTTGCTGTTCTTGTTATTCGTAAATGAATTTTTTGACTTGGTTGGTGTTGTTTATTTGTGATATTTGTAATAATTTTCGAAACAAAATCGCTACAAAACATAAGTACCCCTTAATTTTTTTTTAGTATTGTAATGAAAATGTAACTTGAGGAACAAACGTTTTCCTAAATTAAGCGGAGTTGTTATACGTTTTATCTATCGACGAAACGTTTTGAATTTGTTTAAATTTTTTTTTGATACGAAATAAGAGAAATAACACTACGTAACACAAATTTTGTTCCTGAGTAGTATGTGTTATTTCTTAATTGTTTATGTTGTAAAAGTACAGAAAATGGCCATTATTCCCTTCAAACTTTGCTTTTGTAACCTGGATAATGAAATTTAGAAATTAACCTATATTCTACGTAAAAACGGTCAAATTTGCACATTTTCATTTACATAAGGTCTGAATAAAACAACATATGAATCAAGATTTACATGTATTTATACTATAAAGTTACACAAAAATGTTTAGAAGTGAGTAATTTCTCGAGATTTGTAATGTAAATCACTTTCACGTATCAGCCCCCAAATACAGCTTCCATCATGTTTTAGTTTCACGCTCCCAGGTCACAAAAGCAAAGTTTCAAGAGAAAAATAGGTCTTTTCCATTTACTTTAGGCATAAGTAATTGGTAAATAACACTTCTGTACAGGACCAAGAAAACTTTTATTACATAGTGTAATTAACTTATAATTGTATACATTAACAGACTCCAGTTTGCTTTTTAACGTGAAATAACTTATTTTGCTTTCGTTTGAAAGATAACATACAGAAAAGCAGGTTTTTTTTTACTCTCTTTAAACATTTATTGATAAGTATAATTTTCTATAGAACTTTTATTATTAGTTTTTAATTGTTAAATTTGGAGTTTCTTTTAAACCGTCTATAATTTTCTATAGAACTTTTATTATTAGTTTTTAATTGTTAAATTTGGAGTTTCTTTTAAACCGTCCAAACGCTTCAGATTTAATATTTATAAGTTAAATATTTTAATAATAGGAATCAATATAAATTATATGATTCAAAATGTGTGTATGTCGGGCTATCGGCCGAGTCCACCAAGGGGAATCAAACCCCTGATTTTAGGGTTTTAAATCCGTAGATTTATTACTGTACCAGCAGGGGACAATGAGAAATTAGAAGGAAGATTATATTTGGTTGTCTGCATGACATCATATAACAACAATATTTGTAATACTAATTTAAACAAATCTTGTTCCATGTTCTACCCGTACGTGTTTCTCACCGGAAACACGAATAGAGAACGATTTGTTAAGACTACTATCTACATTATTGTAATGAAATGTGTTGTTGGAGGGTATTACGAATCTACTCGTCAGTGAAATTAACTAACTTTGAAGGAAATGACATCATTGGCCTGTTACAATACCTCCAGAAAAAAAAAAAAAAAACACGATAGTTTGATTAATTTCGAATTTCGAGCAATGTTACACGAGGGCTATCTGCGCTAGTCTGTCCATAATTTAGCAGTGTAAAACTAGAGGGAAGGCAGCTAGTCATCACCACCCTCCGCCAACTCTCGGGCTACTCTTTTACCAACGAATAGTGAGATTGACCGTCACTTTATAACGCCCACACGACTGAAAGGGTGACCACATTTGGTTTGACGGGAATTCGAACACGCGACCCTCAGATTACGAGTCGAGTGCCTTAACCATCTGGCCGTGTCGGGCCTACCAGAAAAAACGATCGTTTGAAATTTATTTTAAATAAAAAAATTGATTTCGCGGTTTCTTTTAATAACCAAATATCTATAGTCAGTTTATTCGTTTATCACGCCTCAAGAGAGATTCGTCGTTGACAGTATACTTTAGCATCCTTATAAAACATTATCACACAGATAAATACACAACCAAGAAAAGAACATTAAAACAGCTTCAGTTAGTGGCTTCGATTTACTGGTTTTGCTAAGTATGTTCAACTGCTTACTTGAAAGAACTTGTTCTTCAGTGTTTTCAAACCATTTCAAGTCTCTACAGGAAAAAAACCAAATAAACAAAAAACACTGCCGCGGTGCTCAACATTGAGTTTCGCTTTCAGACGTCTGAAGTCATTTGAACTTCTCTCTTCCTTTCTTTTTTTCATCTGTCCATCATCATTCAGAAGACTGAATGTGATACATTTTATTCTAACGGAAGTAGAATATCTCTAACTCATTGAAAACAAAATATTTGAAAGTAACGAGCGTCTGGAAAATTAAATATCGAGTCAAAATAGGAATCAACTGTATTTATATGGTAATTCAACAGACGAACTGGGCCTATTCAATGAAATACAAATGATTCTTCTCTCCAAGGACACGACTTACGACTTATTTCTTTTCTTTTTTTTTTTGCGACTAGCTACTCAGCGACATTAGATGAAATTCTACATAATATGTTTTATGTTATTGATGACCAGTCGGATTGGTCAATTTTCGCGAATTGAAGTGTGACGCAATATTCTGTCTGCTCATACGATGATTTATTTGTTTATTTGTTGAATCACTATTTCTGGATAACGAATCACAATAAAATCATTCGATTTTATAGATGCGTTTCCCTCGTAGTTTTATAGAAATACAGGGTTACTCGAAAGACACGCCCACTACGGGAGTGAACAGAATGTTGTGAGCTGTAGCATTTTTATAGTATAGATTGGTTGTTTGATTTTGAATTTCGCGCAAAGCTACACGAGGACTATATGCACTAGCCGTCCCTAATTTAGCAGTGTAAGACTAGAGGGAAGGCAACTAGTCATCACCACCCACCGTCAACTCTTGGGCTACTCTTTTACCAACGAATAGTGAGATTGAACGTCACATTATAATGCCCACACGGCTGAAAGGGCGAGCATGTTTGGTGCGACCGAGATTCAAAGCCGCGATCCTCAAATTATGAATCGAATGCCTTAACGCACTTGGCCATGCCGGGCCTATATGGTATAGAAACCGTACTAGGAAATGTTTTTCTTATTGGTTTAGACAGTTGAAGATTTTTCACATTGTAGATCGATTCAGGAATGTGAATAACTTAAGGTTATCTTGTTATTTATTGGTGTAGGTCATTCTTTTTTGTGTTACTGAAAGTTTTCCCTTGAAAACGTTGCTGTAAAAGTATATATATTTATATATCATGCAGTTTCTCTAGCGCTCTCAATATGTGCCAGGTTTTGTGACAACTGAAAGGTATAGTCTCCATTTTTTTATTACAGACCAATGACGTAAGCAACGTATATTTATTCTTTGATAGATTGTTTAGACAGAGAATTCATGATAAAACTTTATAGAATGGACGGCAACTGTCTGTTGTGGAGACACAACTGCAAAGGACGACGTTTCGAAAGACTTTCGGAAGACCTTCGAAACGTCGTCCTCTCTACTTGTGTCTCCACTACAGGCAGTTGCCGTCCATTCTACAAATTTTCATAAACTCATATTTATTTCTATTCCTTTTGATACCTGCGGTTATTAATCTCACCTTTAAATTAATCGGGACACCTATGAATACCTCAAAATAAACTCCGATATGGGGCGTGGCTTTTAGATTACTCTATAAATGGTATATTACGCCTGCGTTTCAGTTCAGTGTCATATATCTACTACAAATCAACAAAGAAGGTAAAAAAACTGAGGGTTTTAGACTATACTAACTGTATTTTACAAAATATACATCTGTTTATAGTAATATACAAATAATTATTTATTATCTATTGTGACAATTTATTTGCCCAGTGACATTTCTTACTCTTGACCAGAAAGGTGGTCAGACTCGGGTTAAAAGCCACAATTCTCTTGTTGTTGTTTAATGGAAGTAATTTGTAAGTTCAGATGACATTTGAAATTCGCTTCTTTTATGAGAATTTCACTGTTGGACTTTTCGACGCTGTGTTATCTCATTTTGTAATTACAAAAACATACAGAAGTGATACTCGTAGTATTGAACTGTATCGGTGAAACCACGTAAGGTCTTCCAGTAGAGAATAAATAGGTTATTCCATGATTGACTAACAGTCACACACCGGAAATAATACAGAAATTTAAACAGCTTGTCACTCACCGGGAGTTCCCTAAATATAGCAGTACCTTTCAGCTGAAGCTAAGAATTCCCATAGAACTGTAAACACGATAATTCACGTGACGTAACAAGCGTGTACATGTGATTCTCCCGGTCAAAAACGAGATGTTTGAAGTTGCTATCTTCTATGTGACAATGGAACTATTTCGTCTCATCGAACAAAACGCATGACATCGTGACCGTTTGCTACACTTTTGGACAATGTATTAACTCCTCATACAATCATATCAAATTTTATATTGAGCATGTTGCAAAAGCTTCGTTCCAAATGAATTTATGATGGCTGCAGGTTAATGGTGATAATATTAAGTTATAAATATCCAGGTGAACTCCCAGTACTTACTAAAATTAGAAATATCCAGATGAGCTCCTAGTACTTACTTAAGTTAGAAATATCCAGATGAGCTCCTAGTACTTACTTAAGTTAGAAATATCCAGATGAGCTCCTAGTACTTACTTAAGTTAGAAATATCCAGATGAGCTCCTAGTACTTACTTAAGTTAGAAATATCCAGATGAGCTCCTAGTACTTACTTAAGTTAGAAATATCCAGATGAGCTCCTAGTACTTACTTAAGTTAGAAATATCCAGATGAGCTCCTAGTACTTACCTAAGTTAGAAATATCCAGATGAGCTCCTAGTACTTACCTAAGTTAGAAATATCCAGATGAGCTCCTAGTACTTACTTAAGTTAGAAATATCCAGATGAGCTTCTAGTACTTACTTAAGATAGAAATATCCAGATGAGCTCCGAGTACTTACTTAAGTTAGAAATATCCAGATGAGCCCCTAGTACTTACTTAAGTTAGAAATATCCAGATGAGCTTCTAGTACTTACCTAAGTTAGAAATATCCAGATGAGCTCCTAGTACTTACCAAAGTTATAAATATCCAGATGAGCTCCTAGTACTTACTTAAGTTAGAAATATCCAGATGAGCTCCTAGTACTTACTTAAGTTAGAAATATCCAGATGAGCTCCTAGTACTTACCTAAGTTAGAAATATCCAGATGAGCTCCTAGTACTTACTTAAGTTAGAAATATCCAGATGAGCTCCTAGTACTTACTTAAGTTAGAAATATCCAGATGAGCTCCTAGTACTTACTTAAGTTAGAAATATCCAGATGAGCTCCTAGTACTTACTTAAGTTAGAAATATCCAGATGAGCTCCTAGTACTTACTTAAGTTAGAAATATCCAGATGAGCTCCTAGTACTTACTTAAGTTAGAAATATCCAGATGAGCTCCTAGTACTTACTTAAGTTAGAAATATCCAGATGAGCTCCTAGTACTTACTTAAGTTAGAAATATCCAGATGAGCTCCTAGTACTTACTTAAGTTAGAAATATCCAGATGAGCTCCTAGTACTTACTTAAGTTAGAAATATCCAGATGAGCTCCTAGTACTTACTTAAGTTATAAATATCCAGATGAGCTCCTAGTACTTACCTAAGTTATAAATATCCAGATGAGCTCCTAGTACTTACCAAAGTTATAAATATCCAGATGAGCTCCTAGTACTTACTTAAATTAGAAATATCCAGATGAGCTCCTAGTACTTACTTAAGTTAGAAATATCCAGAGGAGCTCCGAGTACTTACTTAAGTTAGAAATATCCAGATGAGCTCCTAGTACTTACTTAAGTTAGAAATATCCAGATGAGCTCCGAGTACTTACTTAAGTTAGAAATATCCAGATGAGCTCCTAGTACTTACTTAAGTTAGAAATATCCAGGTGAGCTCCTAGTACTTACCTGAGTTAGAACACAGACACCGTTATATGTCAAGAAAGAAACGTATTTGTAAGAATTGGATGCTAATAATTATCATGATTGGTTTGGTTTGAAAGTTGTGCAACGCCACACAAGAACTATCTGCAGTAGCAGTCCCTGTTTTAGTTGTGATAGATTAATGCGAAGCCAGTTAACCAATACCCCTCTCCATCAATGTTTGGGCTACTCTTTTACCAACGAATAGTGAGATTGACCGTCACATTATAATACCCCCACAGCTGGAAGGGCGAACATGTTTGGTGTGATAGGGATTCGAACTCGCGACCCACAGATTACGAGTCCATTGTCTCAACCCCTTGGCCATGCCGGGCCAGAAAATAACGTTCCTGAGGAAGAGATTACAACACGCGACACTCGGATTGTGAATTGAGAACCTGAGCCTCCAGGCTACGCCAGACCAAGTCTATCAGGACCTAAACATCCAATTATAAATTCATGTCAGCATGCTGCTTTCTTCCGAAGTTATGAGTGCAAAATGAAATGGACGCTATATCACGTGAAGACATCTCACACGTGTATCTGTTACATTGGATCAGTTAGACAGCATCAAAAACTGTTGATCACGAACGTTCAGGGAATTTATAAAAAGGTAAAAAATAAGGAAAGTACTGATATCAATGCATTGCAGTAACAATTACCCTGAACAGCAATTCTTAAGGAGGGCCATCACATAGGTCGTCATTCGTATTGGAAGAAAGTGATATAAAGTCGAGTCAGCAGTCTTTGTACACAATGGGCGTAAGGTGAAACACGTGTGATCACACCCGATAAATTGTAAAAAAATAAAGTAAAAACAGATTTAAATACAATAAAAATGCACAATCTTCCGTGATAAAATACAAAATACTTCTGAGGGCTCATGTCCCTAGATCCCTCACAGACCTACATCACTCACCTGTTCTGAAACAATCATCCGTCTGATGAACGTTAAGAGTGGAAATGTTCTGAAACAATAATCCATCTGAAGAACTTTAAAAATAGAAATATCCTGAAATAACTATCCGTCTGATAAACGTTAAGAACAGAAATATTCTTAAACAACCATCCGTCTGATGATCGTTAAGAGAAGAAATGTTCTGAAACAACCATCCGTCTGATGATCTTAAGAGTAGAAATGTTCTGAAACAACCATCCGTCTCATGATAGTTAAGAGTAGAAATGTTCTGAAACAACCATCCGTCTGATGAACGTTAAAAGTAGAAATGTTCTCAAACAACCATCCGTCTGATGATCGTTAAGAGTAGAAATCTTCTAAAACAATCATCCCTCTGATGAACGTTAAAAGTAAAAATGTTCTGAAACAATAATCCATCTGAAGAACTTTAAAAATAGAAATATCCTGAAATAACTATCCGTCTGATAAATGTTAAGAATAGAAATATTCTTAAACAAACATCCGCCTGATGATCGTTAAGAGTAAAAATGTTCTGAAACAACAAACCGTCTGATAAACGTTAAAAGTAGAAATGTTTTGAAATAACCATCCGTCTGGTGAACGTTAAAATTAGAAATGTTCTGAAAGAACCATCCGTCTGATGAACGTTAAAAGTAGAAATGTTCTCAAACAATAATCCATCTGAAGAACTTAAAAAGTAGAAGTATTCTGAAATAACTATCCGTCTGATAAACGTTAAAAATAGAAATATTCTAAAATAACTATCCGTCTGATAAACGTTATGAATAGAAATATTCCTAAACAACCATCCGTCTGATGAAGGTTAAGAGTACAAATGTTCTGAAACAATAATTTGTCTGATAAACGTTAAGAGTAGATATGTTCTGAAACAACCATCCGTCTGATGAACGTTAAGAGTAGAAATGTTCTGAAACAGCCATACATCTGATGATCGTTAAAAGTAGAAATGTTCTGAAACAACCAACCGTCTCATAAACGTTAAGAGTAGAAATGTTCCGACACAACCATCCGTCTGATTATAGTTAAAAGTAGAAATGTTCTGAAACAACCATCTGTCTGATGAATGTTAAATTTGAAATGTTCTGAAACAATAATTCATTTGAAGAACTTTAAAAGTATAAATATTCCGAAATAACTATCCGTCTGATAAACGTTATAAATAGAAATATTCTTAAACAAACATCAGTCTGATGATCGTTAAGAGTAAAAATGTTCAGAAACAACCATCCGTCTGAGGAACGTTAAGAATAGAAATGTTTTGAAACAACCATCCCTCTGATGAGCGTTAAAAGTAGAAATGTTCTGAAACAACCATCCGTCTAATGATCGTTAGAAGTAAAATTGTTCTGAAACAACCATTCGTCTTGTGATCGTTAAGAGTAAAAATGTTCTAAAAAACAATAAGTCTCATCATCGTTAAGAGTAGAAAAGTTCTGAATTAACCATCCGTCTGATGAGCGTTAAAAGTAGAAATGTTCTGAAACAACAATCCGTCTGATGAACGTTAAAAGTAGCAATTTTCTAAAACGATAATCCATCTAAGAAACTTTAAAAGTAGAAATATTTTGAAATAACAATCCGTCTGATAAACGTTAAGAGTAAAAATGTTCCGACACAACCATCCGCCTGATTATCGTTAAGAATAGAAATGTTCTGAAACAACCATCTGTCTGATGAATGTTAAAAGTTGCAATGTTCTGAAACAATAAACCATTTGAAGAACTTTAAAAGTAGAAATATTCTGAAACAAATATTCGTCTGATAAACGTTATGAATCGAAATATTCTTAAACAAACATCCGGCTGATGATCGTTAACACTAAAAATGTTCAGAAACAAACATCCGCCTGAGGAAAGTTAAAAGTAGAAATGTTCTGAAATAACCATCCGTCTGATGAGCGTTAAAAGTAGAAATGTTCTGAAACAACCATCCGTCTGATGAACGTTAAGAGTAGAATTGTTCTGAAACAAACATCTGTTTGACGATCGTTAAGAATAGAAATGTTCTGAAACAACCATCCGTCTGATGAACTTTAAAAGTAAAAATATTCTGAAACAATAATCCATCTGAATAACTTCAAAAGTAGAAATATTCTGAAATAACTATCCGTCTGATAAATGTTAAGAATAGAAATATTCTTAAACAAACATCCGTCTGATGATCGTTAACAGTAAAAATGTTCTGAAACAACTATCCGTTTGATAAACGTTAAGAGTAGAAATGTTTTGAAATAACCATCCGTCTGGTGAACGTTAAAAGTAGAAATGTTCTGAAACAATAATCCATCTGAGAAACTTTAAAAATAGAAATATTTTGATATAATTATCTGTCTGATAAACGTTAAAAATAGAAATATTCTAAAATAAATATCCGTCTGATAAACGTTAAGAATAAAAAATATTCTTAAACAACCATCCTTCAGACGATCGTTAAGAATAAATAATGCTCTGAAACATCCATCCGTCTGATAAACGTTAAGAGTAGAAAGTTTCTGAAACAACCATCCGTCTGATGAACGTTAAGAGTAGAAATGTTCTGAAACAGCCATACATCTGATGATCGTTAAAAGTAGAAATGTTCTGAAACAACCAACCGTCTCATAAACGTTAAGAGTAGAAATGTTCCGACACAACCATCCGTCTGATTATCGTTAAGAGTAGAAATGTTCTGAAACAACCATCTCTCTTATGAATGTTAAATGTTGCAATGTTCTGAAACAATAACCATTTGAAGAACTTTAAAAGTAGAAATATTCTGAAACAAACATCCGTCTGATGATCGTTAACACTAAAAATGTTCAGAAACAACATTCCGCTTGAGGAACGTTAAGAGTAAAAATGTTCTAAAAAAACCATCCGTCTGAAGAACTTCAAAAGTAGAAATATTCTGAAATAACTATCCGTCTGATGATCGTTAAAAGTAGAAATATACTGAAATAACTATCCGTCTGATAAACGTTAAGAATATAAATGTTCAGAAACAACCATCCGTCTGGTGGACGTTAAAAGTAGAAAATTCTGAAACAACCATCCGTCTGATGAGCGTTAAAAGTAGAAATATTCTGAAATAACTATCCGTCTGATGAACGTTAAGAGGAGAATTGTTCTCAAACAAAGATCTGTTTGACGATCGTTAAGAATAGAACTATTCTTAAACAAACATCCGTCTGATAATCGTTAACAGTAAAAATGTTCTGAAACAACTATCCGTCTGATAAACGTTAAGAGTAGAAATGTTTTGAAATAACCATCCGTCTGGTGAACGTTAAAAGTAGAAATGTTCTGAAACAATAATCCATCTGAGAAACTTTAAAAGTAGAAATATTCTGAAATAATTATCCGTCTGATAAAGGTTAAAAATAGAAATATTCTAAAATAACTATCCGTCTGATAAACGTTAAGAATAGAAATATTCTTAAACAACCATCATTCAGACGATCGTTAAGAATAAAAAATGCTCTGAAACATCCATCCGTCTGATAAACGTTAAAAGTAGAAAATTCTGAAACAACCATCCGTCTGATGAGCGTTAAAAGTAGAAATATTCTGAAATAACTATCCGTCTGATGAACGTTAAGAGTAGAATTGTTCTCAAACAAAGATCTGTTTGACGATCGTTAAGAATAGAAATATTCTTAAACAAACATCCGTCTGATAATCGTTAACAGTAAAAATGTTCTGAAACAACTATCCGTCTGATAAACGTTAAGAGTAGAAATGTTTTGAAATAACCATCCGTCTGGTGAACGTTAAAAGTAGAAATGTTCTGAAACAATAATCCATCTGAGAAACTTTAAAAGTAGAAATATTCTGAAATAATTATCCGTCTGATTAACGTTAAAAATAGAAATATTCTAAAATAACTATCCGTCTGATAAACGTTAAGAATAGAAATATTCTTAAACAACCATCCTTCAGACGATCGTTAAGAATAAAAAATGCTCTGAAACATCCATCCGTCTGATAAACGTTAAGAGTAGAAATTTTCTGAAACAACCATCCGTCTGATGAGCGTTAAGAGTAGAAATGTTCTAAAACAGCCATACGTCGATGATCGTTAAGAGTAGAAATGTTCTGAAACAATAACTCATCTGATAAACGTTAAGAATAGAAATGTTCAGAAACAACCATCTCTCTGATGAATGTTAAATGTTGCAATGTTCTGAAACAATAACCATTTGAAGAACTTTAAAAGTAGAAATATACTGAAACAAACATCCGTGTGATGATCGTTAACACTAAAAATGTTCAGAAACAACATTCCGCCTGAGGAACGTTAAGAGTAAAAATGTTCTTAAAAAACCATCCGTCTGATGAACGTTAAAAGTTGAAATGTTCTGAAACAACCATCCGTCTGATGATCGTTAAGAGAAGAAATGTTCTGAAACAATAACTCATCTGATAAACGTTAAGAGTAGAAATGTTCCGACACATCCATCCGTCTGATGATCGTTAAGAGAATAAATGTTCTGAAACAAACATCTGTTTGACGATCGTTAAGAATAGAAATGTTCTGAAACAACCATCTGTCTGGTGAACGTTAAAAGTAAAAATATTCTGAAATAACTATCCGTCTGATAAACGTTAAGAATAGAAATATTCTAAAAAAACCATCCGTCTGATGATCGTTAAGAGTAGAAATCCTCGGAAACAACCATCCGTCTGATGATCGTTAATAGTAGAAATGTTCTGAAACAACCATCCGTCTGATGATCGTTAAGAGTAGGAATGTTCTGAAACAACCATCCGTCTGATGATCGTTAAGTAGAAATGTTCTGAAACAATAATCCTTCTGAAGAACTTTAAGAGTAAAAATATTCTGAAATAACATACCGTTTGAATAGAGTTTAGAATAAAAATATTGTAAAACAACCATTCTTCTGATGATCGTAAAGAGTAAAAATGTTCTCAAACAACCATCAGTCTGATGAACGTTAAGAGTAGAAATTTTGTGAAACAACCATCCGTCTTATGAACGTCACGAGTAGAAATGCTCTCAAACAACCATCCGTCTGATGATCGTTAATAGTAGAAAAGTTCTGAAACAACCATCCGTCTGATGATCGTTAAGAGTAGAAATGTTCTGAAACAACCATCCGTCTGATGATCGTTATGAGTAGAAATGTTCTGAAACAATAATTTGTCTGATAAACGTTAAGAGTAGATATGTTCTGAAACAACCATCCGTCTGATGAACGTTAAAAGTAGAAATGTTCTCAAACGATAATCCATCTAAGAAACTTTAAAAGTAGAAATATTCTGAAATAATTATCCGTCTGATAAATGTTAAGAATAGAAATATTCTAAAACAACCATCCGTCTGGTGAACGTTAAATTTGAAAATTCTGAAACAACCATTCGTCTGATGAGCGTTAAGAGTAAAAATTTTCTGAAACAACCATCCGTTTGATGAACGTTAAGAGTAGAAATGTTCTGAAATAACAATCCGTCTGATGATCGTTAAAAGTAGAAATATACTGAAATAACTATCCGTCTGATAAACGTTAAGAATATAAATGTTCTGAAACAACAATCCGTCTGGTGAACGTTAAATGTAGAAATATTCTGAAATAACTATCCGTCTCATAAATGTTAAGAATAGAAATATGCTTACACAAACATCCGTCTGATGATCGTTAAGAGAAAAAATGTTCTAAAAACAATACGTCTCATCATCGTTAAGAGTAGAAATGTTCTGAAACAACCATCCGTCTCATGAACGATAAAAGTTGAAATGTTCTGATACAATAATCCATCTGAAGAACTTTAAAAGTAGAAATATTCTGAAATAACTATCCGTCTGATGAACGATAAGAGTAGAAATGTTCTGAAACAGCCATACGTCTGATGATCGTTAACAGTAGAAATGTTCTGAAACAACAAACCGTCTCATAAACGTTAAGAGTAGAAATGTTCCGACACAACCATCCGTCTGATTATAGTTAAAAGTAGAAATGTTCTGAAACAACCATATGTCTGATGAATGTTAAATTTGAAATGTTCTGAAACAATAATTCATTTGAAGAACTTTAAAAGTATAAATATTCTGAAATAACTATCCGTCTGAAAAATGTTATAAATAGAAATATTCTTAAACAAACATCAGTCTGATGAATGTTAAGAGTAAAAATGTTCAGAAACAACCATCCGCCTGAGGAACGTTAAGAATAGAAATGTTTTGAAACAATCATCCCTCTGATGAGCGTTAAAAGTAGAAATGTTCTAAAACAACGATCCGTCTAATGATCGTTAGAAGTAAAATTCTTCTCAAACAACCATTCGTCTTGTGATCGTTAAGAGTAAAAATGTTCTAAAAACCATACGTCTAATGATCGTTAAAAGTAGAAATGTTCTGAAACAACCATCCGTCTGATTAACCATAAAAGTTGAAATGTTCTGAGAAAACCATCCGTCTGATGATCGTTAAGAGTAGAAATGTTCTGAAACAACTATCCGTTTGACGATCGTTAAGAGTAGAAATGTTCTGAAACAACCATCCATCTGAGAAACTTTAAAAGTAGAAATATTCTGAAATAACTATCCGTCTGATAAAAGTTAAGAATAGAAATATTCTTAAACAACCATCCTTCTAACGATCGTTAAGAGTAAAAATGCTCTCAAACAACCATCCTTCTGATGAACGTTAAGAGTAGAAATTGTCTGAAACAACCATCCGTCTGGTGAACTTAAAAGTAGAAAATTCTGAAACAACCATTCGTCTGATGAGCGTTAAGAGTAAAAATTTTCTGAAACAACCATCCGTTTGATGAACGTTAAGAGTAGAAATGTTCTGAAATAACCATCCGTCTGATGATCGTTAAAAGTAGAAATATACTGAAATAACTATCCGTCTGATAAACGTTAAGAATATAAATGTTCTGAAACAACCATCCGTCTGGTGAACGTTAAATGTAGAAATGTTCTGAAACAGCCATACGTCTGATGAACGTTAAGAGTAGAAATATTCTGAAACAGCCATAAGTCTGATTATCGTTAAGAGTAGAAATCTTCTAAAACAACCATTCGTCTGATGAACATTAAAAGTAAAAATGTTCTGATTCAATAATCCATCTGAAGAACTTTAAAAGTAGAAATATTCTGAAATAACTATCTGTCTAATAAATGTTAAGAATAGAAATATTCTTACACAAACATCCGTCTGATGATCGTTAAGAGAAAAAATTTTCTAAAAACAATACGTCTCATCATCGTTAAGAGTAGAAATGTTCTGAAACAACCATCCGTCTGATAAACGATAAAAATTGAAATGTTCTGAAACAACCACCCGTCTGATGATCGTTAAGAGTAGAAATGTTCTGAAACAACTATCCGTTTGACGTTCGTTAAGAGTAGAAGTGCTCTGAAACAACCATCCGTCTGATAAACGTTAAGAATAGAAATGTTCTGAAACAACCACCCGTCTGATGATCGTTAAGAGTAGGAATGTTCTGAAACAACCATCCGTCTGATAAACATTAAGAGTAGAAATGTTCTGAAATAACCATCCGTCTGATGAGCGTTAAAAGTAGAAATGTTCTGAAACAACCATCCGTCTGATGAACGTTAAGAGTAGAATTGTTCTGAAACAAACATATGTTTGACGATCGTTAAGAATAGAAATGTTCTGAAACAACTATCCGTCTGATGAACGTTAAAAGTAAAAATGTTCTGAAACAATAATCCATCTGAAGAACTTCAAAAGTAGAAATATTCTGAAATAACTATCCGTCTGATAAATGTTAAGAATAGAAATATTCTTAAACAAACATCCGTCTGATGATCGTTAACAGTAAAAATGTTCTGAAACAACTATCCGTCTGATAAACGTTAAGAGTAGAAATGTTTTGAAACAACCATCCGTCTGATGAACGTTAAAAGTAGAAATGTTCTGAAACAATAATCCATCTGAGAAACTTTAAAAATAGAAATATTTTGATATAATTATCTGTCTGATAAACGTTAAAAATAGAAATATTCTAAAATAAATATCCGTCTGATAAACGTTAAGAATAAAAATATTCTTAAACAACCATCCTTCAGACGGTCGTTAAGAATAAAAAATGCTCTGAAACAACCATCCGTCTGATAAACGTTAAGAGTAGAAATTTTCTGAAACAACCATCCGTCTGATGAACGTTAAGAGTAGAAATGTTCTGAAACATCCATACGCCTGATGATCGTTAAGAATAGAAATGTTCTGAAACAATAACTCATCTGATAAACGTTAAGAGTAGAAATGTTCCGACACATCCATCCGTCTGATTATCGTTAAGAGTAGAAATGTTCTGAAACAACCATCTCTCTGATAAATGTTAAAGGTTGCAATGTTCTGAAACAATAATCCATTTTAAGAACTTTAAAAGTAGAAATATTCTGAAACAAATATTCGTCTGATAAACGTTATGAATCGAAATATTCTTAAACAAACATCCGTCTGATGATCGTTAACACTAAAAATGTTCAGAAACAACATTCCGCTAAGAGGAACGTTAAGAGTAGAAATGTTCTGAAACAACAATCCGTCTGATGAAGTTTAAAAGTAGAAATGTTCTGAAACAACCATTCGTCTGTTGAACGTTAAGAATAGTAATATTCTTAAACAACCATCTTTCTCACGATCGTTAAGAGTAGAAATGTTCTGAAATTACCATCCGTCTGATGAGCGTTAAAAGTTGAAATGTTCTGAAACAACCATCCGTTTTATGAACGTTAAGAATATAAATGTTCTGAAACAACCATCCGACTGGTGAACGTTAAAAGTAGAAAATTCTGAAACAACCATCCGTCTGATGAGCGTTAAAAGTAGAAATATTCTGAAATAACTATCCGTCTGAAAAAGGTTATGAATAGAAATATTCCCAAACAAACATCCGTCTGATGATCGTTAAGAGTAAAAATGTTCTGAAACAACCATACGTCTAGGGAACGTTAAGAGTTAAAATGTTCTGAAACAACCATCCGCCTGATGAACGTTAAGTGTATGAATGTTCTGAAACAACCATCCCTCTGATAAAGGTTAAGTGTAGAAATCATCTGAATTAACCATCCGTCTGATGAGCGTTAAAAGTACAAATCTTCTAAAACGATAATCCATCTGATAAACGTTAAGAGTAGAAATGTTCCGACACAAAAATCCGTCTGATTATCGTTAAGAGTAGAAATGTTCTGAAACAACCATCTGTCTGATGAATTTTAAATGTTGCAATGTTTGAAACAATAATCCATTTGAAGAACTTTAAAAGTAGAAATATTTTGAAACAAATATTCGTCTGATAAACGTTATGAATCGAAATATTCTTAAACAAACATCCGTCTGATGATGGTTAACACTAAAAATGTTCACAAACAACATTCCGCCTGAGGAACGTTACGAGTAGAAATGTTCTGAACCAAACATCCGTCTGATGATCGTTAAGAGAAGAAATATTCTGAGACAAACATCTGTTTGACGATCGTTAAGAGTTGAAATGTTCTGAAACAACCATCCGTCTGGTGAACGTTAAAAATAAAAATATTCTGAAATAACTATCCGTCTGATAAACGTTAAGAATAGTTATATTCTTAAACAACCATCTTTCTCACGATCATTAAGAGTAGAAATGTTCTGAAACAACCATCTGTCTGATAAACGTTAAGAGTAGAATTGTTCTGAAACAACCATTCGTTTGATGAACGTTAAAAGTAGGAATCTTTTAAAACGATAATCCATCTGAGAAACTTTAAAAATAGAAATATTCTGAAATAATTTTCCGTCTGATGATTGTTAAGAGTAAAAATGTTCAAAAACAACCATCCGCCTGTTGAACGTTAAGAGCAAAAATGTTCTGAAACAACAATCAGTCTGATGAACGTTAAAAGTAGAAATGTTCTGAAACAACCATCCGTCTATTGATCGTTAAAGGTACAATTGTTCTGAAACATCCATTCGTTTCATGATCGTTAAGAGTAAAAATATTCTGAAACAACCATCCGTCTGATGATCGTTAAGAGTAAAAATGTTCTCCAACAACCATCCGTCTGATGAGCGTTAAAAGTAGAAATGTTCTGATACAAATATCCGTCTACTGAACGTTCAAAGTAGAAATGTTCTGAAATAATTCTTTGTATGATAAACGTTAAGAATAGAAATGTTCTGAAACAATAATCCATTTGAAGAACTTTAAAAGTAGAAATATTCTTAAATAACTATCCGTCTGATAAACGTTAAGAATAAAAATATTCTACAACAACCATTCTTCTGATGATCGTAAAGAGTAAAAATGTTCTCAAACAACCATCCGTCTGATGAACGTTAATAATAGAAATTTTATAAAACAACCATCCGTCTGATGAACGTTAAGAATAGAAATGTTCTGAAACAACCATCCGTCTGATGATCGTTAAGAGTAGAAATCTTCTGAAACAACCATCCGTCTTGTGAGCGTTAAAATTAGAGATGTTCTGAAACAACCATCCGTATGATGATCGTTAAGAGTAAAAATGTTCTGAAACAACCATCCGTCTCTTGATCGTTAAGAGTAAAAATGTTCTCAAAGAACCATCCGTCTCATGAACGTTAAAAGTGAAAATGTTCTGAAACAACCACCCGTGTGATGATCGTTAAGTGTAGAATTTTTCTGAAACAACCATCCGTCTGATGATCGTTAAGGGTAGAAATGTTCTGA
This sequence comes from Tachypleus tridentatus, assembly GCF_004210375.1. Classification (NCBI taxonomy): domain Eukaryota; kingdom Metazoa; phylum Arthropoda; class Merostomata; order Xiphosura; family Limulidae; genus Tachypleus; species Tachypleus tridentatus. Next base: position 30,031,066 of record NC_134828.1, on the reverse strand, counting down.
AAGAACCATCCGTTTGACGAACGTTAACAATAGAAATGTTCTGAAACAATAATCCATTTGAAGAACTTTAAAAGTAGAAATATTCTGAAATAACTATCCGTCTGATAAACGTTATGAATAGAAATATTCTTAAACAAACATCCGTTTGATGATCGTTAAGAGTAAAAATGTTCTCAAACAACCATCCGTCTGATTATCATTAAGAGTAGAAATGTTCTGAAACAACTATCCGTCTGATAAACGTAAAGAATAAAAATGTTCTCAAACAACCATCCGTCTGATGAACGTTAATAATAGAAATTTTGTAAAACAACCATCCGTCTGATGAACGTTAAGAGTAGAAATCTTCTAAAACAACCATCCGTCTTGTGAGCGTTAAAATTAGAGATGTTCAGAAACAATAATCCATCTGAAGAACTTTAAACGTTGAAGTATTCTCATATAACTCCGTGTGATAAACGTTAAGAATAGAAATATTCTTAAACAACTATCCTTCTGACGATCGTTAAGAGTAAAAATGTTTTGTATAAACCACCCGTCTGATGAACGTTAAGAGTAAAAATTTTCTGAAACAACCATCCGTTTGATGAACGTTAAGAGCAAAATTTTCTAACACAACCATACGTCTGATGATCGTTAAGAGTAGAAATGTTCTGAAACAACCATCCGTTTGACGATCGTTAAAAATAGAAATGTTCTGAAACAACCATTTGTCTGATAAACGTTAAGAATAAAAATATTCTAAAACAAGAATTCTTCTGATGAACGTTAAAAGTAGAAATGTTCTGAAACAACCATTCGTCTGATGAACGTTAAGAGTAAAAATGTTCTAAAACAACCATCCGTCTGATCATCGTTAAGAATAAAAATGTTCTCAAACAACCATCCGTCTGATGAACGTTAAGAGTAGAAATTTTCTGAAACAACCATCCGTCTGATGATCGTTAAGAGTAGAAATGTTCTGAAACAACCATCCGTCTGATGAACGTTAAGAGCAGAAATGTTCTGAAACAACCATCCGTCTGATGATCGTTAAGAGTATAAATGTTCTGAAACAACCATCCGTCTGATGATCGTTAATAGTACAAATGTTGTGAAACAACCATCCGTCTGATAAACGTTAAAAGTTGAAATGTTCTGATTCAACCATCCGTCTGATGATCGTTATGAGTAGAAATGTTCTGAAAAAACCATCCGTCTGATGATCGTTAAGAGTAGAAATGTTCTGAAACAATCATCCGTCTTATGATCGTTAAAAATAGAATTGTACTGAAACAATCATTCGTCTGATGAACGTTAAGAGCACAAATGTTCTGAAACAACCATCCGTCTGATAATCGTTAAGAGTAAAAATGTTCTGAAACAACTATCCGTCTGATGATCGATAAGAACAAAATGTTCTGAAACAATCATCCGTCTGATGATCGTTAAGAGTAAAAATGTTCTCAAACAACCATCGGTCTGATGAACGTTAAGAGTGAAAATGTTCTGAAACAACCATCCGTCTGATGAACGTTAAGAGTAAAAATGTTCTGAAACAACTATCCGTCTGATGATCGATAAGAACAAAATGTTCTGAAACAACCATCCGTCTGATGATCGTTAAGAGTAGAAATGTTCTGAAACAACCATTCTTCTGATGATCGTAAAGTGTTAGAGTGTTCTGAAACAACCATCCGTCTGATGATCGTTAAGAGTTCAAATTTTCTGAAACAACCATCAATCTAATGAACGTTAAGAGTAGAAATATGCAGGAACAACCAATCGTCATGTGAACGTTAAAAGTAGAAATGTTCTGAAACAACCATCCGTCTGATGAACGTAAAAAGTAGAAATGTTCTGAAACAATAATCCATCTGAAGAACCTTAAAAGTAGAAATATTCTGAAATAACTATCCGTCTGATAAACGTTAAAAAAGAAATATTCTTAATCAAACATCCGTCTGATGATCGTTAAGAGTAAAAATGTTTTGAAACAACTATCCGTCTGATGAACGTTAAGCGTAGAAATGTTCTGAAACAACCATCCTTCTAATGAACGTTAAGAATTGTAATGTACTGAAACAACCATCCGTCTGATGAACGTTAAAAGTAGAAATGTTCTGAAACAACCATCCGTCTGATAATCGTTAAAAGTAGAATTGTTCTGAAACAACCATTCGTCTGATGAACGTTAAGAGTAGAAATGTTCTGAAACAACCATCCGTCTGATGATCGTTAAGAGTAAAAATGTTCTGAAACAACCATCCGTCTGATGATCGTTAAGAGTAGAAATGTTCTGAAACAACCATCCGTCTGATGAACGTTAAAAGTTGAAATTTTCTGAAACAACCATCCGTCTGATAAACGTTAAAAGTAAAAATGTTCTGGAACAACCATTCGTCTGAAGAACTTTAAAAGTAGAAATATTCTGAAATAATTCTCCGTCTGATTAACGTTAAGAATACAAATATTTTTAAACAAACATCCGTCTGATAATCGTTAAGAGTAAAAGTGTTCTGAAACAACCATCCGTCTGATGAACGTTAAGAGTAGAAATGTTCTGAAACAACCATCCGTCTGATGAACGTTAAGAGTAGAAATGTTCTGAAACAACCATCCGTCTGATGATCATTAAGAGTAGAAATGTTCTGAAACAACGATCTGTCTGATAAACGTTAAGAGTAGAAATGTTCTGAAACAACCATCCGTCTGATGAGCGTTAAAAGTTGAAATGTTCTGAAACAACCATCCGTCTCATGAACGTTAAAAGTAGAAATTTTCTGAAACAACCATCCGTCTGATAAACTTTAAAAGTAGAAATATTCTGACACAACTATTCGTCTGATAAACGTTAAGAATAGAAATGTTCTTAAACAAACATCCGTCTCATGAACCTTAAAAGTAGAAATTTTCTGAAACAATAATCCATCTGAAGAACTTTAAAAGTAGAAATATTCTGACACAACTATTCGTCTGATAAACGTTAAGAATAGAAATATTCTTAAACAAACATCCGTCTGATGATCGTTAAGAGTAAAATTGTTCTGAAACAACCATCCGTCTGATGAACGTTAAGAGTAGAATTGTTCTGAAACAACCATCAATCTGATAAACGTTAAGAGTAGAAATGCTTTAAAACAACCATTCGTCTGGTGAACGTTAAGAGTAAAAATGTTCTGAAACAACCATTCTTCTGATGAACGTTAAGAGTTGAAATGTTCTGAAACAACCATCCGTCTGATGATCGTTAAGAATAGAAATGTTCTGAAACAACCTTCCGTCTGATGATCATTAAAAGTAGAAATGTTCTGAAACAACCATCCGTCTGATGAGCGTTAAGAGTAGAAATGTTGTGAAACAACGGTCTGTCTGATAAACCTTAAGAGTAGAAATGTTCTGAGACAACCATCCGTCTGATGAGCGTTAAAAGTTGAAATGTTCTGAAACAACCATCCGTCTCATGAACGTTAAAAGTAGAAATTTTCTGAAACAACTATTCGTCTGATAAACGTTAAGAATAGAAATATTCTTAAACAAACATCCGTCTGATGATCGTTAAGAGTAAAAATGTTCTGAAACAACCATCCGTCTGATGAACGTTAAGAGTAGAAATGTTCTGAAACAACCATCCGTCTGATGATCGTTAAGAGTAGTAATGTTCTGAAACAACCATCAATCTGATGAACGTTAAAAGTTGAAATGTTCTGAAACAACCATCCGTCTGATGATCGTTAAGAGTGGAAATGTTCTGAAACAACCATCCGTCTGATGAACGTTAAGAGTAGAAATGTTCTGAAACAACCATCTGTCTGATAAACGTTAAGAGTAGAAATGTTCTGAAACAACCATCCGTCTGATGAACGTTAAAAGTAGAAATGTTCTGAAACAACCATCCGTCTGATGAACGTTAAAAGTAGAAATTTTCTGAAACAATAATCCATCTGAAGAACTTTAAAAGTAGAAATATTCTGAAACAACTATTCGTCTGATAAACGTTAAGAATAGAAATATTCTTAAACAAACATCCGTCTGATGATCGTTAAGAGTAAAAATGTTCTGAAACAACCATCCGTCTGATGAACGTTAAGAGTAGAAATGTTCTGAAACAACCATCCGTCTGATGATCGTTAAGAGTAGAAATGTTCTGAAACAACCATCAATCTGATGAACGTTAAGAGTAGAAATGTTCTGAAACAACCATCCGTCTGATGTTCGTTAAGAATGGAAATGTTCTGAAAGTACCATCCGTCTGATGAACGTTAAGAGTAGAAATGCTCTAAAACAACCATTCGTCTGAAGAACGTTAAGAGTAGAAATGTTCTGAAACAATCGTTTGTCTAGACAATTTTGAAGTCCAAACCCATCACAAACCAGACAAGAAATTCTTTTTTTTCTGAGTTTATCATTAAAAGTTTGTTTCACTCTATAGTCCATAGTATAGAAAATAGTTAAAACTACATCAGAAACCCAAGGATGTATCATTAGTACAAAAACTTCCAATCACATTTTTTTCTTGTCCGTTGTTAAGTTTCAATGTTATGATAAACGCCTTTTCTTCTGGACTGCTTCTACTACACTGTAGTTCATCTTCAAAATCGTGATGGACAACGTTAATAAACTTTCACTATTGTATATCATTGGACATATTTTTATATATTTACGAGGATCTAGTGTTGGAATAATCAACAATGTAATACCAAGATCGTTTTTATTGTCTAGAAAGGTCAACCTACTATGACAATATTCTTCCGAACATTCCTCTATGTACTGCAGTCTTATGACACCAAATATATGCATAGAGTGAAAGTACAACAACTGCGAAAAACAAGCTTTATTCATAAGGTGAAGATCTCTATTAATCTTAACGAAATGTTGCGTGATTGTTCAGAAAAAAAATGAATGACGTCATTAAGGTTTATCATACATAAATAAATCTAGCTGAGAATGAAAAGCAAATGTAATGAGATGTTTTATCTCATAAATAAGAAACGAGAATTCATATTTTATCACAGCATAGTTTTATATTTTATGTCTGAACAAAACAGAAACAAACTAAAACATCATATTTTTTTAATTTTAATTGTACTTTTACATAGGTAACTGGATTTTTTTTAATTTTGTGGAAAGCTACATGAAGGCTATCTGCTCTAGCCGTCCGTAATTTAGCAGTATAAGACTAGAGGGAAGGCAGCTAGTCATCACCACTCAGAGCCAACTCTTGAGCTACTCTTTTACCAACGAATAGTAGGATTGAACGTTACATTATAACGCCCCCACGACTGGAAAGACGAGCATGTTTGGTATGACAAGGATTCGAACCCGCAACCCTCAGAATACGAGTCGAACGCCTTAACTCTCATGACCATGCCGAGCAAAGAGGTGTCGTAACCATTTGTCTCTGATATTCAACTGATCTAAGGATAGATTGAGTGAGTCTTTAAACGGGTTTCCATTAGTCACTGGATGATGTTAGGGATGCCTGTCATGTTTTTTTTATCGTTGTAGTATAATACAAAGGCATGGCCAAATGTGTTAAGGCGTGCGACTCGTAATCTGAGGGTCGCGGGTTCGCATCCCCATCGCGCCAAACAAGCTCGCCCTTTCAGCCGTGGGAACGTTAAATGTAACGATCAATCCCACTATTCGTTTGTAAAAGAGTAGCCCAAGAGTTGGCGGTGGGTGGTGATGACTCGCTACCTTCCCTCTAGTCTTACAGTGCTAAATTAGGGACGGCTAGCACAGATAGCCCTCGTGTAACTTTGTGCAAAATAAAAAAAACAACAAATAAAAGACTATCTGTGTTCTGTCTACTTCGAATAATCGAACACTGTTTTGTTTTTTTATATCGTAAGAATATTATCATTTATTCACCAGGGACAAACGAAAGAAAATTAGAAACAGCGCCTGAATCAAACCACAAGTTTTAACACATGTTCTAAGTAAGGTATATTACACTGTTTCCGTAATTTTATTAACAGTGTTAGCCAACCGTTTGACATCTGCACTTTATCTTTGTAATTTTTTTCATTTTTTATTAAACATAGTTTTCATCACGAAGATACCTTTGCAGCATTAGCTTCGTATGTTAATTTAGAACTAACTTATATCTCATAAGCTAAGCTATCTTTTGAAAAACGTATTGGTAAGAACAAAGTCCCCCACCTGAGAAATCGAATTACTGATTTCTGATAACGATAAAGTTTTGGTTTTGTTTAATAATTTTAGACACATAAAGTTACATACAGGGGGTGTGGACAGAAAAAAAAATTGAGCCCCTTTGAAAATGCTGTTAATATATTATATCTTTTATTAGATAACAGAGAATATGAAAGCTTTATTTGTTTAGCGCGTACTCGACGAGATTTGTTCAAATATCATTTTGTTTCTGTTTGCTTGTAAGTAAGCACAGGAGACACAATGGATCATCCGTGCTCTGCTCACCACGATATCTAAACCCGGATTTTAGCATTGTGCGTTCACAGACATATCGCTGTTCCACTGGGGAGCTTTCAAATATGATATCAAATCTTAATTTTAACACTGTCTTTCGTAAATGCCTGAACTTTCTAGACTTTAGTCATATTTTCTCATAAACAGTGTAATGCATCTGCTGTAGTTTCTTAGATCTTATTTCAAATCAAATACAAAATAAACAAACAAGTTTCTCAGTAGCTGTGAAATCGTTTAAAGATATCTTAGATATAACAGAATTGATGTTATTGAATGGCCAGGTCAATTGTTTGTTTTTGAATTTCGCAAAAGCTCCTCGAGGGCTATCTGCACTAGCCGTCCCTAATTTAGCAGTGTAAGACTAGAGGAAAGGCAGCTAGTCATCACCACCCACCGCCAACTCTTGGGCTACTCTTTTACCAACGAATAGTGAGATTGAACGTTACATTATAATGCCCCACGGCTGAATGGGCGAGCATGTTTGGTGCGACCGGGATTCGAACCCGCGATCCTCAGATTACGAGTCGCACGCTTTAACACGCTTGGCTATGCCGGGCCTAGGCCAGGTCAATCATCTGATATCAATCTGATTGAAAATGTATGGGCTGAGTTAAACCAATTAACAAAAGATAACAAGCCAAACACGGAGAATGAACTTTTTAAAGAACTCAAAGAAAGATGTCAGTCAATCACTCAGGAATATCTCTACATTGAAAGCATGACATGTGGATTTGAAGCAGTAATGAAATCCAACGGAATGTCGACTAAATATTAACTTTTGAAACTGGTTTGTGTTATTTTGAGTTTTATTTTTACATTCGATTATTACACAGAAACTTGTTTGATCATTTTGTAGACTGGTAGGAATAAAAAGATCTAATCAACTACAGCAGGTGGACAACACTGTTTATGTGAAAATGTAACTAAGGTCATGAAAAGTTCAGGTCTTTACAAAAGTCAAAGTTAAAATTATTATTTCAGATTATATTTGAACAGATCTCGTCGAGTGCCTTCTAGAAACATAGGTTTACATTTTTTTTCTGTTATCTGATAAAAGATATAAAAATTAACAACATTTTCAAAGGGGGTCACTTTTATCCATCCTCTGTGGGTATGTTAAGTAACTCACGATATTCAGTAGTTTATGTTTTTAAATTACAATTTAAGTAAGTAGTTTTGGTAAGAAATTACCAATAATGTCTCATATTAAGTCTTTATAAAATAAAGAATGTCTTCTTATTGGCTTATAGTTTAAAGACAAATAGTGGGAAATAAAATAGGCATAGCAACTACTCTTTATTGAAAACTATGTGTGAGATATAAATGTGTTCTTTTTTTAATATTTACTTGTAAGCAAACTTGCCGTAGTGATAAGCTCAAATGGTCCCTCTCGATACCCCTGGAACGATATCAATGCAAGACTAAAATATTTAATACAATCGTAAGAGAAAAAAACACACTTTATATTATGTATTATTATACAGATAAAACGACACTCGTAGTTGATAATTTGCTTTATGTGTACTACTTTGATAGAGGGAGCATTATAGAAACATATCATAGACATCCAGTTTATTAAGTCGATCAAACTTTAGGCGTTTTTAGAAACTCGCCGTATCAAAACATCTTTAAATTTTTTTATTTACGTAGAAATTAAAATATTGAATCGTGATTATTTTTAATTTAGTAAAATAAGTGCAGTACTACATGAAATTAAAATTAGTTTTCCTCTTTTTAATTACTCAGGTCTGCGATGGTTTTATTGTCTTGATATTTTTACATGTTCTACAGTACGTTGAATCCTAAAATTATGTCCATTTTTTTCCGTCACGTGCAGATTTTTCACAAACCGTTATATGTACTTTTACATAAGTGAATCATTTTAACTGAAATCGGATCACATTTTGTTATGTTTAAAATGTCGACAACTGCTATCTATAGATTTCTCTAGACCAATCGCGACGTGACATTCTTATCGATCGTTTTAAAACCCAAGCATAATAAAAAAATGTTCATTGTAATGATATAGTATATTGATCTAAGTAAGAGTTTTTTCTTCCCGATTTGTAAAAAATCCTTACGTAATAGAAACAAATGAATATCATTTTCGAAATCAGCGTAGATGAATTGTGAAATATCTGTTATTAAAACCGAAACAGCTTTTATAAATTTTAATTTCAAAGCCTATGCTGTTTGCACGGTATGTTTCACTGGTTTTATTTCTTCAGTGTTGTTGACAAAGATCGTGTAGCGTCATTTAAAATGATGCTGAGCGATTCATTTTCCTATTCAAGAGCATTGAGCAAGAGTCTCTAATGTTTTATCTTAAACCTGAATGCATCTATATCAACACATTAAATAAGCGATCAAAAGAGTGAAGCCAATGTTCAAGCATGGCAATAATTAATGCATAATTGCTGGTTTAGTTTGGTTTGTTTCGAATTTCGCGCAAAGCTACACAAGTGCTATCTGCGCTAGCCGTCCGTAATTTAGCAGTGTAAGGCTAGAAGGAAGACAGCTAGTCATCTCTATCCCCCGCCAACCTTGGACTACTCTTTTAACAACGAAAACTGGAACTGACTGTCACGTCATAACGCCCCACGGCTGAAAGGGCGAACATGTTTAGTGTAATGGGAATTCGAATCTGCGACCCTCTAATTACGAGTCGAGTGCCTTAAACACCTAACCATGCCGAACCCACAACTACTGACCAGAAAGAAGTAGAAACAGTCAGTATTACCCTCTCACTTTGCTAGAGATCTTAACTGAATAGCAAAATTTACTGTCACATTTATACCGCTCGTGCATACAAAAATGCGCTACATATTCAGCGTTTTATTACAGCTCAAACCTCATACCTTCCGAAGAGAAGGCCAGCATGCTAACGCTAAGTTATGTCTGGCTCAAAGCTTGAATGAATTATCCGTATAATTTCTGGAAACTATCAAAACTGCTGAAAAAACCGTTTAAGAGGCTTTCCTAAATCAATACTTTTAGGAGCATCATAAGTTGAATATCAACTTTTACTTAATAAAAAAATGAATTAAAACATAATTAATGTTCTTTATCTATTAACAAAAAATGTAACATTTTCAATAAAAGGCGACGTTTGTATTGTAATAATATGTTCGAATTTTATGTTATAATTTTAATATTACACAATAATAACATTTGGTCAGTTCGAAGTATTTGATTAACCAACGAAACATCAAAATATGGATAAAATTTAGGAACACACGTATCGTGAAGAAATGTTTTGTTTCTGATATAACCGGAAAAACTAGAACATTGCATTGAGGCTCAGGCACATTTTTAGGCTTACAACTACAGTTCTCACCTAGAAGCAAAACTTAAAGTATTCCCTTCCTGTGGCTTAAGAAATTATTGCGGTGAGTTTATAATAATTGTTTGTTAACCTTGAGAAGTGACGAATCCGAAAACTGTCGTGATGAAAATTTTCTTTTATTAATAACGTATAGTTACAGACTTCAATTTTACTTAATATTCAATCAAATTTCTATCCATAGGATGGGATTTGGACTAAACAAATTTGTTTTCAACTGAAAGATTCTTGTTTACATTTTTATAATGTAATTATGGGCTGAAAACAACTTTGTGAAGTCATTATGATGAAAACTTAAAGCTTTCCATCTGGTTGCGTATTTAGATGTTTTTGAATTATAGCCGTAATCAAGACATTGGAGAGAAATCAGATATGGAGAAGTTATATTTATTTTAAATAGCAGAACATTTCATCACATTAACTTTCCATCTGCACGAGTTCCACTGATGAGTTAACATGACTGAAAAATCCCCTGCATTATTTCTTTTTTGCGAGATTCGTGTATCTAATATCACCCACCAATTTGTAGATTTGTTACCTGTAATAGATATGACTTTGAAACGTAAATATTTTCACGAATAATTCTTGCGAGAACGTTGTACTCCACTGATATTAGTCGTACCTGTTGGCATTATTGTTGTAATGACGAACTTTACAACAGTTAGTTTAGAACGGTTAACAGAGTTTCAGTGCTTGAGTCTCAGTAGGAGCTACCTTGATAACATGTCTCGTAGCTCTTCATTAAGGTCTGGAATATTGTCGTTGTCCACACACGATGGTTCCTCCCAGGGCGTTAAGTCGGATCTTGAATTGTGCGTCACCCGGCCGTTTTGACTTGGCCGTCTAGGTACGTGGAGTACTGCTGCCGTTGTCATAAATCTCACATGACTGTTACTTCGTGACATACGTCTGGTGTAGAGAGTAGCAGAAGGTAGCTCGGATTCAATATCACCGAGTCTTGCGTTCACATCGGATGAGGATGCACGTGAGAAAAACGATGGACCGTCACGAAAGCCAGGAATCTCTAACATCACAGCCCTCATCCTGCAAAATTATCACCAGTGTCATTGTATTTATTATTAAAGTTTTTATTTACAAATAACATAAAATCGACAGATTAGTAAACAAATCGTTATACTATGATCTAACAGTTTCTTTAAAATATTAGTAACAGAGAAACAGTCCAGGCTTGATCTAGTTATTAACAAGCTAGATTTCACGTTCAGTTGTCACGAATCTCGCTATAAACTTTGGGGACTTACAACACAAATTAAAGTAATGGTCAAATATCAATATTTGATTTGATTAGAATAAGTCGAAGAGTTGGCGATGTGTGTCCAAACTAGGGACAGCTGGCTCTTGTGTAGTTTTGAGCGGATAACAAAATGCAACAAACAAAAAGCTATTAAAATAAAACAGGATTTCTTGTCCCACACAGCAAACTGCTATTCCACATACATTTACATACACAACAATAGCCTCACAAGAAACTAGTATATTGGTTAAAAACTTATGAAACTACATCCAGGTGCGGTTGTCCTTCAGATCCCTGGTGATTGTTCACTTCAACCTTAGCGCCGAATTAGAAGTTGTGAAACAGTTGTCATAAATCTCACATATATAGTTGTTCGTGACAAACGTCTAATTTATAAAGTAGCCAACTGCAGTTCACGTTCAATGTCTTTGAGTTTTACCTTCACGTCAGGTGAGAATGGACATGAGAAAAACGAAGCATGGTCACTAAATCCACAACTCTTTAACCAAACAAACCGTATTCGGTCAAATTGTCGTAAGTCTGATCGTATTTTTTATAAAATAAGAATAAATAATGGTAAAATAAATCCAAGTGCAATGTGCTCCATTTCCGGGGAAATTACTCATTGTAATTTGAAAATTAAGAAATAACTATCCATCGTAGAGATGTCATTTTGATCAAAACCATTTGTTATTTGTAGTACATGACAATATGTTTATATAATCCCTTTATTTTTCATAAATATCTTATTTATTTATTCAATTCTTCAGAATGTTTTTCACTAACCAATAGGTCAAATCCGCATTATTTTACTTCTTAATTATCCAAATAGAAGTGCTAACACTTCTTCTTACGAAACATCTATAGACAAACTAACACTAACATTCCACTTTCTAAGACTTACTTTAACTTTCTGGAATGTATTAACGATTGTATTGCTAACACTTCTTCTTACGAAACATCTATAGACAAACTAACACTAACTTTCCACTTTCTAAGACTTACTTTATCTTTCTGGAATGTATTAACGACTGTATTGCTAACACTTCTTCTTACGAAACATCTATAGACAAACTAACACTAACTTTCCACTTTCTAAGACTAACTTTATCTTTCTGGAATGTATTAACGACTGTATTGCTAACACTTCTTCTTACGAAACATCTATAGACAAACTAACACTAACTTTCCACTTTCTAAGACTTACTTTATCTTTCTGGAATGTATTAACGACTGTATTGCTAACACTTCTTCTTACGAAACATCTATAAACAAACTAACACTAACTTTCCACTTTCTAACACTTACTTTATCTTCCTGGATAAAGAATGACTGTATAATATAGTGTTTGTTAGCTATCATTCACCAGACAAACTGTATATCAGTTCTTAGAACTAAAATTACGATTTTAATCATCAAAACAAAAAAAAATTCTAAAAACTTCACAAAATATAAAAAAAATTATTCGCATGGTTGTATACGATTTTGAACTCATAGAGTAGGGGGATGGTAGCTAGTCAATATAACCAACTTTCTATTCTTGTGTTATTCTTGTCTAACCGAATAGTGAGATTTGACCATCAATCATATAACGCATTTATACCTGACAAACGTTTTATGTTGCAACGAAATCTATCTTCTTATATTTCTATTCAAACACGCCACCAATGGGTGATGCCCGGCCCTGTACAATGGATTATGTTATGTAACTCATAGGTTTATTCAACTGTTTACTAGCCCTAGAATTAATGTGAAATTGGGTATATCAAGTTAGCAGTAACAACCCTCTCTCTCAGTGTTCCAATTAATAGAACGTTTTTTACACATACAGCGGTGCCTCAGTGGAATTCGTTGTTTAAAGTTGAAGAATAATTAATCGCTACTTTCTGAAAACCATAATACGTCTTTTTATTTCGTTAGATTTTAAAATGCTCCAATCAACGTAGCAGTCACGTGGTATCGTAGGATGCGTGGAAATAAATGTTTGCGTTCGATTTCAATAACTCCTCAACTTATCTAAGTCGGTTCTCGGTTGTTTATTGTCAAGCACAAAGCTACACAATGGGTTATCTGTGCTCAACTCACCATGAGTATCGAAACCAGATTTTTAGCGTCATAGCCATGTAGACGTGCCGCTGAGTCATTCGTGGAACAGGGGAGGGCGTTTTGTTCAGTCTTCAGGTGGCGTGAAAACGAATAAAAATTAAATATAAATAAATATAAAGATATGAGCGGCAAATTATTTTCCAATACAACGATGTGATATAAAATATGAATAAAAATATTTATATTTGTTTAAGCTCAAAGCTGCATATTGATAGTGTCCGCGCTTTGTCCATCGCAGCGACTAAAACCCGAATTTTATCCTCATTAGCCCTCACGTGACCTCACCGTTAAGTCACTGGAGAGAACGTGCTAACGATATAAAATAAAATTTGTTATATTATGATGAAACAGGATTTTTTACAAGGTATTCTACAAGATAATTTGTCATTAAAATGTATTTAAAAACTACACGTATAAAACCCCAGTATGGCCAGGTGGTTAAGGAACTGGACTCGTAATTTTAGGGCCGCGGGTTCGAATCCCCGTCACAACAAATATGTTCTTCCTTTTAGCTGTAGGAGGTTTTAATTAGACGGTAAATCCCACTATTCGTTGGTAAAAAGAGTAGCCCAAGAGTTGGCAGCAGGTGATGATGACTATCTGCCTTCCTTCTAGGCTTACACTGCAAAATTAGGAACAGCGCAGGTAGATAGCCCTCGTGTTGCTTTGCGCGAAATTCCAAACAAACCAAACCACATAGGTATATAACGCAGGTCATAAGAGTCTCTATGTGTATATAAAATATGTTCTATGATCCAGAATAAACTAACTATTAATTCAACATACAAAGCAAAAACAAAATGCATCATGTGAGAAACAACGTTCATTGAATTTAAATAAATTAATGAGTTTTAAAGAAACCTCTGTTCGTGTGTTATCAAAGTTCCTCGGTAACAATTTTATTTTTTATACATCAAAATCGTATAACTGAAGCGCTTTATTAAGAAACGGATATAAAAAATATACAGCGATTCGATCACAGAGGGATATGTGTGTGCTTTCTTACAGCAAAGCCACATTGGGTTGTCTGCTGAGTCCACCGCCACAGAGAGATATAACACTCAATGGATAACAGAGTTAGAAAAGGCTACTTACCCCTGCCATGGCTCAGTGGCAAGCCTCAGGAGTTATAATGTTAAAATTAGAGGATCAATCCCTGCAGTGACCACGGTTCGGCAAGCACACCGTCCACTTATCCAGAACAAAGCGGTCTACTTTACATACAACGACCAGGACGAGGTTCGAGACCTAGATTGTTGTTCGATTGTTTCAAGATATTGGACGCTTATGATTTAATTAAGTTGAATAAAGCGCAAGGATAACGTTATCAACCAAGCTTCATCGACTCACTCGTTCTAGAAAAAAATCAGGCCTAAGTTAAACTCCAGATGTCAGTACCTGCATTCGTAAAATGTACAGCCAGTTTCAGTGGATCAGAGAACAGTTTGATTTAGTAATGCTGGAGAAGAAGATAACAATAAGTAGATGACTGTCATATGAGTACCAGAAGAAACACTAATTACACAAGCCGTAATGAAATAGGACTGTATCATCATTATTACTATACACTAATAATCAGTGTCTTTGAGTTCTTCGTAAAAAGGTGTCTACAATCGTGTTACAACCACACAATGTCCCTAGCTGCAGACTAAGGTTTTCACTCGATACACTGAGAAAAAACATCTTAAAGCTCATTAGGTACCGTTACGTTCACTATGGAAACACGATGCAGTTGGTCAGTAACCAAGTAAAATGTGGTCACTACAGAAACATTGTTATAGCTGAATAGTTACAATTTATCTGTAGAGCTACGAGGGAAACGAAATGTAGCCAATCGTTAACAGTTTAACCGTACAGTCAAGACATATAAATCTGTAACTGAACAAAGCATAGCAGTATTTTTGATACAAAATTTTCAAAGATATTTTTTTTCGAATCAAACGAAGATAAATTTTTGATGCACTTGGTCAGCTGTTCATGACCTTTCACCCCCACAGCATCGAAGGTGGTCTTTTGTAACGTTGCTACATGTTGTCTGATATATTGTAATAGTTCTAAAAAAGTCAAATATATAGACGTTTTAAAACTACAAATATATAATTTAGATTTTACAAATAAAAAAGTGACCGGTAAAAGCCGAAAATCGAAGAGTACAGTACTAATACCCAAGTAACATCTTTGGAAAATACAGTACTGGTCTCCAGGAAATATTTGTGAGAGTAAAGTACTGGTGTCCAGGTAACATATTTTGAGAGTACAGTACTGGTGTCCAGGTAACATATTTTGAGAGTACATTACTGGTGTGCAGGTAACAACTTGAGAAAGTACAGTATTGGTTTCCAGGTAACATCTTGTGAGAGTACAGTACTGGCCTCCAGGTAACATCTTGTGAGAGTACAGTACTGGCCTCCAGGAAACATCTTGTGAGATAAAGTACTGATCTCAAAGTAACATCTTGTGAAAGTACAGTACTGGTATCAAGGTAACATATTGTGTGAGTACGGTATTGGTGTCCAGGTAAAATATTGCGAGAGTACAGTAAGAACTTGTTAAAGTAGTACTAGTGTTTAGGTAACATCTTATGATAGTACATTACTGGTATCTAGGTAGCATCTTGTTAAAATACAAAACTGGTGTCCAAGTAATATCTTGTTAGAGTATAGTACTGGTGTCCAGCTAACATCTTGTTAGAACGTAATACTGATGTCTTAGTAACATCGTGTTAGAGTATAGTGCTGGTGTCCAGCTAACATCTTGTTAGAACGTAGTACTGATGTCTTAGTAACATCGTGTTAGAGTATAGTACTAATGTCTTAGTAACATCTTGTTAGAGTACAGTACTGATGTTTTAGTAACATCTTGTTAGAGTACAGTACTGATATTCAGGTAACATCTTGTTAAAGTACAGTACTGATATTCAGGTAACATCTTGTTAGAGTACAGTACTGATATTCAGGTAACATCTTGTTAGAGTATAGTACTGATATTCAGGTAACATCTTGTTAGAGTACAGTACTGATATTCAGATAACATCTTGTTAGAGTACAGTACTGATGTCTTAGTAACATCTTGTTAGAGTATAGTACTGATATTCAGGTAACATCTTGTTAGAGTACAGTACTGATATTCAGGTAACATCTTGTTAGAGTACAGTACTGATATTCAGGTAACATCTTGTTAGAGTATAGTACTGATGTCTTAGTAACATCTTGTTAGAGTATAGTACTGATATTCAGGTAACATCTTGTTAGAGTATAGTACTGATATTCAGGTAACATCTTGTTAGAGTATAGTACTGATATTCAGGTAACATCTTGTTAGAGTACAGTACTGATATTCAGGTAACATCTTGTTAGAGTATAGTACTGATATTCAGGTAACATCTTGTTAGAGTATAGTACTGATGGCTAAGTAACAACTTTCATACCTTCAACTTAACCGCTATGATCACTTTGTTGATTCCAACTGGACAAGTGGTACAGGAATTAAACATTGTATTCTAAACTATCATATTTTGTTTTCAGAGTAAGTATTAAAACAAGTCCTTCTTTTTGTTATAAATGAATTTCTAACATCCTTCAGTTTGTCTCATAAAGTTTCCTGAACTTTATTTCAATTTCTAAAAGTAGTTTTATAGTTTTGTTAATGTTATCATTGTTTATAAATTAAGTTTCGTAAACTCTTCTATATTTTATTTCAGTTTCTAAGTGTTTGATTCTTTAATAAAGTCACGTGACTATTCTACTATAATTTCTATGGCGTTTTGTACGCTTTTATTAATAGTATTCTCATCGCTTACCCGTTGAACGAGTGGAAAGTCTGAAAGACTTACAGCGTAAACATAAGGTTTTCGGATACCTCATTACGTAGTGTTTGCGTAACAACAAACAAACAAATCTGATTTTGATCTGTTATGTTAAGTTAACATTTGTTTATGTTAATTTTATATCTATGAGTAGTAAAGTAATACAAATTTCTTCAGTTTTTCAGTGTTTTTTTTTCTATTAATCAGTGATTTATTCTAATTACTGTCGATTTTATTTTTTAATACTTTGTTTGTCTTATGGTTTCGGTTTCAGTTTACTCACTGGTTAAAGACATTTTATCACAACTTATAACTTTTACAGTAAGAATTTTTTACCGTTATAATTGTGAATGAATAATGATTGAATTAGTTCTAAAAACTATATCTAAAACCATTTATTTTATTAATACCTTTATCAAGAAGTTTTAACTTCAAGACCTGATTCCTGCCATATAATATTTTGTTATACCGTACACTATTGTTATAAGTGAAGTTAAATTCATTGTTAGATTATAATTTTTCTGAAGTATTGGTTTTAACTTATCATTCTCACATATTATTGTCACTTCACACATTTTGTGTTGTTTTTCTTTTATGATTTAACTTTATGACTTCTGCCTGCTCACACTGTACATTGATCATATGTGTAGGACGTAGGTAGAACTTAAAAGTCATTAATTGTGAAGAGAAAATAACTCATTGGGAGTATTTAGGAGAAGAACATATCGGTTCCAACAAGATCACTGAACTAAGAAATCCATGTATTCTGATAACAATCAGATTTTGTGTTAGGACATTGTATATTCCAAATTAGACCAGTTTATCAAAGTAGTAGCTACATTATTCTATGTAAGTAGCATTGATTGTTTGTTTGTTTTTTAATTTCACGCAAAATTACACGAGGGCTACCTGCGCTAACCATCTCTAATTTAGCAGTGTAAGGCTAGAGGGAAGGCAGCTAGTCATCACCACCCATCGCCAATTCTTCGGCTACTCTTTTACCAACGAATAGTTGGACTGACCATCATATTATAACGCCTCCACGGGGATTCGAACCCGTGACTCTCGGATTACGAGTCGACCGCCTTAACCACCTGGCCATGCTGGACCCAGGTAGTGTTGTACGGGAACATAGTGTAGATTTTATGTCCCTTTAATTTAAAGATAAAAAATGTCAAAAATATTTAATTTTACACATGTTCGAGTCCGGATGGAATGAGGCTCTCAAGTAAAGTGCTAGCTTTAACTCTCTCTACTAGACAAGTAGGGTTCTAAGTAAAGGTCAAAGTTTACCTATCTCATTCTCTTAGAAGAAAAACAAAGCATCTAATTAGAGAACTGAGCTCTTGCCGACAAATCTAATAACAGATGAGAGTACTCTGCCCCACCCCTCAGCAACTTAACTAAGAAAAACAAATCATTATTTTTTATATGCCAGAAATCTGAGAGTTTCTTAGCATGTCTGAAACAGTGTTTGGGTTCGAGAGTTCAGGTTTTGTGTAACTTTCAGCTTTCAGTTTCCACATAAGTTTTCGTGTGATTCCTTTTGTTCAGTTTTAAACAGTTTGTACTTATCTTTTGTTTAACTGTAACAAGCGGTATTAATGTTCTCCCGGTAGGTTTCTGGGAATCATGTCTTATTAGTTTCTTTATCTTGTTTCACCAGACTTGTTAAAGCTTTCGAGTACAATATAAAATGTTTACTTTTACTTTCATTTACGTGAAAGTCCCCAGGGCTTTCGCTGATGATTCTTTTCTTTACGTTCCCAACATGCGAGAGTTTTCTTTACCGTTTTTGGCGTAGTCTTCGTTTCACATCGAGTACAAACCGTTTAACTTTGAAGTGTTGTCAAGTGTTTATTTCCAGTGAAGTCAGGATTAGTGAAATTCAAGTTAGGAGTTGGAGTTCACAATGTTATAGTGTTTACTTACATTTGCCTAAAGTGTGGTTTAACTTGGATAATTTTTATTTAGCCGTTCTCTTTCTTTAGGCTAATTTACAGACATAAAAACGTGCATTAGTGACGGTATTATTGCTTATTAAAGCTTTCCCTATAGGTCTCACTTATCTTAACAAGGTATATGCAGTTCATTTAGCCTTTTGTCAATTGTATTAACATGTATTGTTAATACTGTTGGTCGTGATCATGTTACACTGTTATAAACGAAACGTTATAATAATAATAAAACTCTCTAAGAATTATCTTAGATTATCTTAGTTCACAAACATTCAATATTTGTAAACACGTTTCTTATCTCTTTCTCTGTTATTTATTTGTTGGAGCTCGTGGAAATATTACAGTTCAAAGTTCAAGATCTAAGAACCTCCTGCTAGTATCGTAACTTCCTTGATCTGCTGGTTATCACAGACACTACAATAGCTTGGTTTAATAAGAAGTTAAAAACAACGTCTCATTTGGTAGAATATTATTTAATCAAAGGTGAAACGATCGCAAAATAAAATGGATATAAGAACTACTTTTTATTGAAACGTATATGTATAATATAAGTTTGTTTTTGTAATAGTACTGGGTTCTAAGTGACCTTGTCACGTGTAATAAACACTCAACGTTTGACCGGTACACCTGGAGAGATATCGACGTCAAATGAATTTCATGATTTATATTTAAAACACGAAATATTTAATAAAATCGTAAGAAAAACATACATTTAAACATAAACAAATCGTTATGTTCCACAGTACAGAAAAACAGGTCACGTGTGATTGACAATGTTTTATGTGTTTAAAGTTAACAGAGATAACAGTACAGAATATGAAGAAACAATCGAGTCATAGTTGTTTTCCATTGAATGAAAATAGTTATTTGTATACTTATAACAACTATTGGAATGTCTCACAAGTTTCGTTTTTCTCAGGGCTAAAGAGAAAAACGAAGTGTCATTCCAAATAATAATACTGTCAGGTAACTGTTTTCCGTATAAAAACAGCACTGAGCAAGAGTTTCTAAAGCTTTATTTATCATTTTCAACCCAAATGGCATCATATGTGACAACAAACAAAAAAGAGATTTCAAGGGTCAAGCTAAGCCATCATCGATATTTAATTGGTGACCACGAGAAGGGACAAATTAGCTGAATGGAGAAACTGAGTATCGTATAATTCTTGCATATGCACAGTTGTTCAGTGTTTTATCTGTGCTTGCAGGCCAGGACATTAACCACTAAGCTGTTTCAAGCCTTAAAGCTTAAACCATTAATTTAGTTTTTGATTCACTAAGAAAAGCAATGAAACCGAATCGTAAAACCAGTAGAGTAGAACATGAATTTTAAATTAAATTTTCTAGTTCAACTTGCTACATTTGCTTATTGTTTTTCACTTGTTCAGTTTTTACAAAAAAAAAACAAAAAAAAACGTGATATGCTATTGGAAATGATTCCTTTCAGTAGTTCATTTTATATTCGACAGGGTTCAGCAAGAGTTTTATTTGGTATTTTGAACCTGAATTAAACCTCATTCTACACGTGGACTGTTGGAATAGAGGACTCCAGTATAGCCATCACTGATATTTAAATGTTGACAGTAAGGAGAGGAAAACTGTTCACCAAGGTTTGTACCTGAAAAGCGAGATTATACGTCACACTTATAACGTTGCCGCATGTAAAATTGCGCGGTGTATTTAGCATAATTTTGCAGCTTAAACCATACAATGCCAACCCGCAGACCATTACGTTAACCATTAAGCTATGTCAGGCTTAAAGCTTTAATCATTCATTTGTATTATTTCTGTAGAGTGTAACAAACTGATAAACGTCTACGTGGCTGAAAAATGTGTTTCAAAATAAGGATAAAATGGAAAAATATATGTGGTTTGAAACACAATCAGAAATGTAACAGAAAAATGAAATTCTTGTGTTGAGGCTGAGCGCGTTCTAGAGGTTTTGTCCTTATAACTCCAGATCACCTCTTGTAACATCAAACCTTCTATGATTACGGGGTTAAAGAGATTTCTTTAACGTGTTTTTGAGAATTGCTTATTAGCATATAGAAGTGTTAATTACGGTTATACCAATAATTGTAAAATCGCACGAGGTGAACCAGTCATCATAATGCTTGTCTTGATATAAATTTTATTTCATTGGTAACTTATGGTTATGGACACAATATTTATTTAAGATGTAATCAGACCTCTTTGTGGCTGAATAGTATTTAGAGAAGATTTCTCATTCAATTGAAGGATTGTTGTTCACATTTCTGAAACGTAATCACGTCATTAAGGACTGAAGACAACTCTGAGAAGTCGATATGATGAAAATTAAAGGCTTTCCATCTGGTTGAGTATTTAGATGTTTTTGAATTATAGCCGTAATCAAGACATTGGAGAGAAATCAGATATGGAGAAGTTATATTTATTTTAAATAGCAGAACCTTTCATCACATTAACTTTCCATCTGCACGAGTTCCACTGATGAGTTAACATGACTGAAAAATCCCCTGCATTATTTCTTTTTTGCGAGATTCGTGTATCTAATATCACCCACCAATTTGTAGATTTGTTACCTGTAATAGATATGACTTTGAAACGTAAATATTTTCACGAATAATTCTTGCGAGAACGTTGTACTCCACTGATATTAGTCGTACCTGTTGGCATTATTGTTGTGATGACGAACTTTACAACAGTTAGTTTAGAACGGTTAACAGAGTTTCAGTGCTTGAGTCTCAGTAGGAGCTACCTTGATAACATGTCTCGTAGCTCTTCATTAAGGTCTGGAATATTGTCGTTGTCCACACACGATGGTTCCTCCCAGGGCGTTAAGTCGGATCTTGAATTGTGCGTCACCCGGCCGTTTTGACTTGGCCGTCTAGGTACGTGGAGTACTGCTGCCGTTGTCATAAATCTCACATGACTGTTACTTCGTGACATACGTCTGGTGTAGAGAGTAGCAGAAGGTAGCTCGGATTCAATATCACCGAGTCTTGCGTTCACATCGGATGAGGATGCACGTGAGAAAAACGATGGACCGTCACGAAACCCAGGAATCTCTAACGTTACAGCCCGCATCCTGCAAAATTATCACCAGTGTCATTGTATTTATTATTAAAACTTTTATTTACAAAAATGTAAAATTTCCATAATTTTTAAAAATCGCTACGATATGATTCAAAAACCTCTTTAAATAATTACTAATTAATCGTTGATACTAAACCTGGCCTACCGGTTAGCGTGGCAGTTTATAAATCTGATAGTCAAGATTTCGCGCCCTGTTGTCTCAAAATCGCATTCTGCTCTTTGGGGTTCGGGATACACTATAATAATATAGCTACATAACTCTATATGCTTCAAATTAGGGTACGGCTAAAACTTATGTAGCTTTAAGCGAATAATTGAAACCAGCAGACTAAATATTCTCCAAACAAAACAGGATTTCTTGTCCCAACAGTAAACTGTTATTGCACGTACGTTTAGATATACAACAATAACCTCACAAGTAACTAGAACGTTGGTTAAAAACTTATGAAACTACATCCAGGTGCGGTTGTCCTTCAGATCCCTGGTGATTGTTCACTTCAACCTTAGCACCGAACTAGAAGTTGTGAAACAGTTGTCATAAATCTCACAAATGTCTTATTCATAGAGTAGCTAATTGCAGTTCAGGTTCAATGTCTTTGGAGTTTTAACTTCACGTCAGATGAGGATGCACGCGAGAAAAACGAAGGATCGTCACTAAACCCAGAAATCTTTAACAGGAAAACCTTGCTTCCTGTGAAATTATCATCACTGTCATTGTCATTATTAGAGCAATGTGCATACATCTCTCGGATACCTGGCAATCGTGCCTTTTCGTCTCTTGCACAGAAGACAATCATATGAAGCTATTACATTCAGATGTTCTCTGACTCCAAGCAACCGTTTGCTTTATATCGAGAATTGAGCTGAAACGTATTAAGATATATCCATCGTAAAGACGCCTTCCAGTTCCCTGTCGTTTGTTTACATTAGCTTGAGAACTGAAACAGAATTTATGAATTGTTTGTTTAGCATGAATTACAAAGGTATACAGTGAGACATCTAAGCTGTGCCTCCACACGTAAACAAAGCTGAACGAGTCTTATAGTTATAAGTCTTCAGACTTATCCCTGAGGCCTGAAACGTAAAGTTATAAACATCGTCAGATGTCGTTGGGATCCCTGGCGATTGCTCATGTTAGTTTGAGAGCAGAGCTAAAACGTGTGCAACTACATCTTCGTCATACCCGTCTTCTCCATCGGTTTATTTGTTTTTTTGTTTTGTCTTTTGAATTTCGCGCAAAGCTACTCGAGGGCTATCTGCGCTAGCCGTTCCTAATTTAGCAGCGTAAAACTAGAGGGAAGGCAGCTAGTCATCACCACCCATAGCCAACTCTCGAGCTACTACCAACGAATAGTGGGATTGACTGTCATAGTTTAACGCCCCCACGGCTGAAAGGATGAGTGGGTATTCGAACCCGCGACCCTCGAATTACGAGTCGAATGCTTTAACCCTCCTGGCCATGGTAGGCCCTTCTCCATCGGAACCGCACATATCATACAGTACAGGAGATGGAATTTTATTTATCCGGTGGTTGATTCATAAATAGTTTCATTTATTTATTAGGTTCTTCATAAAACTTCTTCTTCGGTGACCAACAAGATCAATTCAAATGATTTTGATTTCAAATTAATCAATCAGTTTTACTGATATTCTTTCCTAAAAATGTTTGTAAAAATATTAACACTAAGTTCGGAGATCAGAATTAACTTTGCAGAAGGCATTATTAGATGCCGTAAATACAATGGTGTATTTTTTCGCATTCACTTGAGACATACTGTTTTATCGGTACTTACAGCTACAATGGCGGCTTGCGATGTTACGCTACTAGATTTGATTGCTTTATTAGAATGGTTTCCCTTAATTATAGGCTAATATACTAGCGGAAAGAACGTGTTGCCCAGTCTGTATAGACTGTTGCTGTCTAACCGAACAGTAGAATTTGACGGCCACTCTTATAACGCAACTAAAGTGAATATCTTTTTTTTTGTAACAATGGGACGCAAACCATGAATCTCAGGTTCACAGACTACTTATGCCGACCATGTGCCACACCTGGCCAGTATTGTGAATCATTTACACAACTCATAGATTCATTCAGTACTGTACCAGTTTGCTAACTAGCAATGATAGGAAACTAAATAAACAAGCGCGCAATACTTTTTCCAAGTTATCTGATCAACTAGTTTTCCAAATAATTAAAACTGTTTACATAAACAGAAGTGATTCTACAAACTTTGCTCGTGTCAGTTTAAAGTAACGAATCTCTACTCTCGAAAGCCACCAAGAGGCCATTTTTTGTTTCCCTGAATGTTAAAAATGTTTCTGCAATGTTCAGTAACTTGGTCTTTAGAACTGTGTCATTCGATGTTCAACCTACTTATGCGTGAGTGAGGTTAGAGAGAAATACAGATGTATTTATCGAAATAAAGCTCTGAGAAATAGTTTCTCCTGTAATAAAAATATTGCATGAAATCAAGTATAAGATTGAGATACGTTTGCTTAATTTTAGAATTTTACACCGAGCTATATGGCAGCGATCAAACCCAGAATTTTAGCACTATAGACTCTGGCCCTTAAGGTTTCCATTAAGTCACGAAGATTGGGGCAGTACAGGTATAAAGTAGTAATTATAATTACATGAAGAAATTGTTTGTTTGTGGTTTGAATTTCGCGCAAAGCTACACGAAGGCTATCTGCGCTAGCCGTACCTAATTTAGCAGTATAAGACTAGAGAGAAGGCAGCTAGTCATCACCATCCACCGCCAACTCTTGGACTACTCTTTTACCAACGAATAGAGGGATTGACCGTAACATTATAAGCGTAAGGACGCTGTGCTTCAATGGTTTTACTGTTTTAAACAGTACAATTTATTACCTTGTACAGGACGCTGTTGTCGTTCAATGGTTTTACTGTTTTAAACAAGAAAGTACAAATCAACTAATTATTTATTGTAAGGACGCTGTATTGTATTGTAATGGTTTTACTGTTTTAAACAGTACAATACGTAAGGACGCTGTGCTTCAATGGTTTTACTGTTTAAAACAGTACAATACGAAAACATTAAAGGACGCTGTGCTTCAATGGTTTTACTGTTTTAAACAGTACAATACGTAAGGACGCTGTGCTTCAATGGTTTTACTGTTTTAAACAGTACAATACGTAAGGACGCTGTGCTTCAATGGTTTTACTGTTTTAAACAGTAATCTCACTACGTTAATTAAAGAGTAGCACAAGAGGCGAGCGTTGATGGTGATGACTGTGCTTCAATGGTTTTACTAGCACAAATAACTTTTAAACAAACTAGTTCACAATTCATGTCTAAATTTATCCCGGAAATGTTCCCTATTGATTTATTCTTTCACCTACTTCGGACGCTGTGCTTCAATGGTTTTACTGTTTTAAACAGTACAATACGTAAGGACGCTGTGCTTCAATGGTTTTACTGTTTTTCTTAAATACCTTAACAGTAGCGCAGTGAAAACAGATAAGATTTACTATCAGTTTTCATTGGTAAATAAAATATACATTAAAACATTAAAGCATGTTGTAAACAGGAATCTTGCGCATGACTGTTTTAAAGTTGCCCTTATAGAAAAAGCATTCGTGAATTACACGTCAAAAACACGACAAATATTACGGCTGTAAGGATGAGCATGTTTGGTGTAAAGGGGATTTGAACCCGTGACCTTCAGATTACGAGTCGAGTACTTTAACCACCTGGCCATGCCGGGCTAAGGTTATTTTACCAAGCGTTGGTGTTGTATCTTGTTGTCTCTGTTCATTGGAGGTAAACGCTTACAAAGTCTTATCTATACAAATTAATTGTTAACTGGTTAATTATTTTTATGTTTTGTAATAGAGTATAGATAAATATCAAAAGAGCAAGTTGAAAGTTTCTTGAGTCCAGCTGTAGTCATGGCTCCTCGGTTATCAGAAACTTACGTCTGCACGTCTGAATCATATCATCGAAGCTCTCAAGAGTAAGTAATTGCAAAATACGACGACGTAGGAACAACTGGATCAAAATTACAGTTTTAGTCATGTTTAAAAACCTATTTAAGATACCCAACCCCTAGCTGAACGGTAAAATTGCACGTTCGATCCCTGTGGGCGGCACACTGTAGTTTAAACAAGCCCTCTAATGAAGTTGGATTTACCTATATAGCCATGATTCACAAACCAAGCGATCAATGGTTTTAAGAGTTTGAACGATTGTTTCTCAACGAAATTGAACAGAGCGCAAGGATAACGTTATCAATAAAGCTTTATCGGCTCACTCGTTCTAGAAATAAAATAATGCCTAAGTTAAATTCCAACTGTCAGTACCTGTTTTCGTAAAGTTTATGGTCAGTTTCAGTGGATAAGGGAATACTTTGATTTTAATCATGGGTAGTGGATCATCTAACACCTTCAATGAAATATGCCTGACAGTTTCTCTAAGAGTTAAAGTTTTTAGATCTGAAAATGCAGCATTATGATACTAATCGATATTTTAAAAATAAATGATTGAAATTAAACAAATAATGGTTAAAACAAATAGAACAAAATATGAAATATTTTGCTCGATATCGTGGTGTTATATTTTAAAAATAAATAGATAATAAACCACTAGTATTCACAAGAGACTGAAAATCCAAGATTATTACAGCGAAGAGATTTTAAAAGTGTAAATAATAGGAGAAAGCGTAAAGTGTGTTATGTGTATTACGCCAACACAGAGGCATAACACAAAACATAATACACACGTAAAATAACCCAGTTTAAACTGGTGATAGTAGAGAAGTGATGAATCAAGCGAAATTTAAATTTAAAATAAAACTGGAAAAACTAAAATATTATAGTGATTAGAATAAGAAAATGAACCAAACTAGCAGCTTAAAACAAAAGCCAACACAACCATAATGATGCGAAATGACTTGTAAATTTACTACTGTTACAGCTGCACAAGAAACATCAGTTTCCATTTACAACTTACGCCACGGGGATTGGAACACACGAAGAGGGACATAACCCTTACTGATGTCCCCAAATTGTTTGGTTTCCACTCCTACTGTAGGAACAGGTATTCAAACATTTTCCGTGATTTTTAATTTTAATTCCTCTATAGAAAGATGAAATTAGGGTAGAAATCTACACCATTTGGACTCAGCTAGCCAATAACGCACCAAAATTGGAAATTACCTCAAATACAAACAATGGGGAAGTCTTTAGTAATAGGAAAACTGAACCTTACCCAGCTTTGAGTCGTCTTCTCCGGTCTTTTCTCCGTAGGCGGCTAGCCCGATACCTGAGGGCACATATAACAGCAAAGGCCACCACTGGAAAACTCACCATGCACGAGAGTATTGGAATAAGGATTGGTCGGGCGTCCAAGGACACTGAAATAATCACATTATTTTCTATTATCATCTTCCTTCTCTCTAACTCCTAGAATTAATTATATTAATAAAAAACACCAGATGTCACCTTGGGCAACACTCACCGAAACTGCATTTATTATGTATTGTTCAAAACTTGTAACATCTACAGGATTTTCTTGGATCGCTCACATGTAGGTAACAACGTTTAGTAAAGAAAAACGTAAGCCGGTTTTATAGATCGTCAGAAATGTTTTATGCGACTTACGAATTAATATTGTTACAAATATTTTCACAAGGTTAAATATAAATAACAAAATGGTATCGGACGAGAGTTTGAAGCATTCAAAATAAATTAATATACGAACCTCCAGTGACACAGCGATATGTCTGCGGACTTACAACGCTAAAAACCGAGTTTCGATACCCGTGTTGAGAAGAGCACAGAACGATGATTGTTTAGCTTTGCGCTTAACTTCAAACAAAGAAATAACTAAATGATTCTAGCATTCGATACCTCAAGTCACTCCCGTCGCACCAAACATGCTCGCCCTTTCAGCCGTGCGGGCATTATAACGGTACGGTCAATTCCATTATTCGCTGGTAAAAGAGTAGGCCAAGAGTTGGCGGTGGGTGATGATGACTATCTGCCTTTCTCTGTGAAATTTAGGACAGCTAGCGCAAATAGCCCTTGTGTAGCTTTGCGCGAAATTCAATAACAAACAAGCAATACCTCAAGTCACAGCGTCTTTACATAACAAATATCAATAGTTAGCTTTATATTTTAAACTCTGAAACAATAGCAACTATAACAACTTGTGTGAAGTGAAATGAAAAAAAAATGAGTATATCAAAGAAAACAGCTTTTCATAAGACGAGGTATTAGAATAAGTAGGAATACTGCTTGCTACAATAACTATTCGTTAACTTAGAACCAATTAAATATTTATCAAAAAAGAAGAGTTTCCATCCAACAGGAGAAAAATTTGAATAACGAAATAACAAAAATAGAACCTTATATCTCTAATGTGAAGGATATATTAATCATGATAACGTAATTTTCGTGATGTCGATTACTTTAAAAAAAAACACATGGTTGTTCACTTGTTATGATATAAGTTGTATTTGGTAAATAGCGTGTTCTTTGATCACAACACATAACGCAAAAATAGAAACATTACATGTTTATTCCTCAGGTGTGCGATAAAGTTCTATGCAACATTTACATTAAACGAAATACTACTGATTATGAGTTGATATATTTAAATATTTGACATGTAAGTAAGACTGTTTTTTACAAGATCCACAGGATTCTGACACGTCATAATTAACGGTACAGTTTGTGCGTCAACATGTGGCTTAATTGTGAAAAACTCATCAACCATGAAAATAAGCTACAATATGTAGCAACAGTTGTTACATTGTGAAAATAGTTATATGAAGCAACTGTTGTTTCACTCTGAAAATAATAATGTGCAAAACAATTGTTACACTATGAAAATAGTTATATGAAGCAACTGTTGTTTCACTCTGAAAATAATAATGTGCAGCAACAGCCATAATACTGTGAAAATAATTATGTGTAGCAACAGTCGTTATGAAATAATAATGTGCAGCAACAGTTGTTACACGGTAAAAATAATTACACGCAACAGTTATTACACTGAGAAAATAATTATATGAAGCAACAGTTGTTACACTACGAAAATAATGATTGCAGCAACAGTTGTAATGAAATAATAATGTTCAGCAACAGTTGTTACACTACGAAAATAATGATATGTAGCAACAGTTGTAATGAAATAATAATGTGCAGCAACAGTTGTTACATTATGAAAATAATGATATGTAGCAACAGTTGTTATGAAATAATAATGTGCAGCAACAGTTGTTACATTATGAAAATAATGATATGTAGCAACAGTTGTTATGAAATAATAATGTGCAGCAACAGTTGTTACATTATGAAAATAATGATATGTAGCAACAGTTGTTATGAAATAATAATGTGCAGCAACAGTTGTTATGAAAAATAATGATATGTAGCAACAGTTGTTATGAAATAATAATGTGCGGCAACAGTTGTTACATTATGAAAATAATGATATGTAGCAACAGTTGTTATGAAATAATAATGTGCAGCAACAGTTGTTACATTATGAAAATTTTGAAATGGAAAATACAGACATTACACAAATTCCATATCAGAAGTGATACATTAGTACACACATAAGATATATTTTACCGTAAACGCCGTTATCTATAACGTAAGAAAATATTATCAACATTTTTACGATGAAAGTTCACAAATTAATAACTGCTCCTTTCTTAAACAGTTAATCAAATCTTATATTTATAAGATTTATTTATTTGAATTACCTGCTATACACAACAAGTAATCTGTATTTATGGAGGTATCTGAAGCCATACAGTGTTAGTGCCTTTCAGTTCTTCTCCTAAGCTCTCCAGTAAATAAGTTTAACAGATATTTTGTTTTTCTGTTAACGTCTACATCGTGAATTCCGGGAAGGTAAAACGTGATGACAAATGGTAGATAATACAAGAACAGACTTAGCCTTGCGTAATACGAATGGGATGCAAATCCGAGAGTTCGTGATTCACATCCCGTGATAAATATAAAGAAGCAAACTTGAATGAAAAACACGTTATATATCCTCATGACCCATAAAAGTGATATATATTATTCAGAAACTTACAAGATTCTATGTACTAGCTGGAACACCTATACACTGGACGGAAGTTATGTAAATTCATGAATAATAAAAAGTTATATTAGGACACGAAAAGTTGTCTCCTTTATATATATAATTTTAAAAAAAACACCCATAAAAAACAGAAAGACGCAAAATGTGAAACCATAAAATTGCATGTATCTTTTCATGGACCCAACAAACCTTTATGCCAAATTTAGTGACGATCCATTAACCCGCAAAACCACTCATATGTCCTGCGAAGTATTTACATGTACAACGGATGGTATTATTATAGTTATATAGACGGCGCCAGTGCATTAACTCCGCGTGAGACGTATTCATAAGTCATATCTGCACCCTGAGAACGGAGAAAAATAAAGTTCTCAGTGGCGGAAAATGGAGGCGAAACGGGAAAATCATGACCCTACTGCAAATCTACGTGTACATAGGATAGAATTTTCTCGAAGTTGGGGGTTGTACATTGCGCAATAAAAACGTTTTTCCAGTATCATGTAAGAAATAGTTCCGTTATAGTATGATATATATATATACAGATAGATAAGAAATAGCGTGTGTTTTCTTATAGCAAAGCCACGTTGGCTATCTGCTAGGTCTACAGAGAAGCATCGAACTCGTGATTTTAACGTTGTAAATCCATAGACTTATTGCTGTACCAGTAAAGGGCAATAATGCTAAATAAGAGGAACTAGATTATATCTTCATTCACTTCACTTATAAATGATTTATTCTTTATTGGATTATTGCTGAAGTAACGGCATTGAGTACAGAATTGCTTTGTAGTAATGGTTGTTTCGTGATATCTTGATCAAATCAGACAACTTGTCATAGAGTTTTAAACACAGAAGCACTACACTCACTTTTGTCACTGATATGCAAAATTTTTGGAAAGTATCAACTAAAACTATTCACTAAAGTTTTTATTAGCTTATGTCTACTTAGTAATTAAACTTCACATAATGCGCCATCTGGTACGACCACCAAAAGGAATCAAACCCAGAATTTTAACGTTCAGTTTTGACTTAACTACTATAGTAATTTCTCTAGGAACTGCGCTGAACGAAAATGGCCGAAATGGATATTTTGTGAAATCATCTTAGAGCTAATGAAGTTATGAGTTTCTTTAACACGTTAATAGTTTCGTCAAACTTTTCAAACGTGTCCTTTATGGTCTTGCCAGTAATTGAAAATAATTATTCTTATATCTTATCTGAACTTCCTCCAAGTTACACATCATGTTACACCTCATCATTGTCTGGTCACCCAGGGTTTCATTTCATGTTTACTTAGTTTTTTGTTGTGAAGTTTGAAAATAATTACTACTGAATGTTTCTAGAATTTATCTTCACTTTTGAATAGATACTAATGTTAAAAAATCAAACCCATTTATGTTCAATAATAAACGAACTGCTCCATTGTGCTCATACAATCTCACTTTAAGTATACCAGTAGACCACGTGGTGTTTTTCTTATTTATTTTGTGTAACGAAACTATAGGTGAAAGATAATCATCTCAAAGACTTCGTAGAAGTAAATTTGGAAATTAGTTGTGTGGAAAACAGGATATCTAAACAAAGGTATAGATCTTGTAATTATCTAATTATGAGTTAATAAAGTGAAACACAATGTTATTATATTGGTAGACCTAACATCTATTTTAAACGTAGACAAAATGACATAGATGTTGTGTTATAATTGTTTATGTAAACGATTTCATTCAGGTAAATAAAAAATTAACAAAATTTAAAACAAAGAATTTATCGAAAATACATTTTGAATACATAAAATATTGAGTATTGCTCACTTAAGATTTACATGTAATACGAGGTTACTACATCTCATTTTGTTTGTAGCTGGCTGCTAAATTATATATATATGTATATATATCAAATATGTAATTATGACCAGTGATCTAGGTACTGGTATTATATAAATGAAAATCACAGAGAAGATTAGCTAGAAGTAATAAAGCTTGTATGACATGAGTTTTCATGATAAAAATTTCGAAATAATGTTTGGATCATCTATTTATAATAATAAATAAAAATATATGTTACATATGTATATGATAAAGTTAAATGTCGCGACCATAATTTTCGTTGGTCTATATGTTGATCTATAAAGACAGTAAGGCATGCAAGCTCAAATACGATGTTCCCCGCTGGTACAGGAATAAAGTTGTGGACTTACAACTCTAAAATCAGGGGTTCGATCCTCCACCGTGGATTCACCAGATACCCCTATACTCAAATACATTAGTTCATAAATCGAATTTAGATAAACAAATAAAACGTTCCCCGCTGGTACAGCGGTAAGTCTTCAGAATTACAAAGCTTTAAATCAGCGGTTCGATTCCCCTCGGGATACTCAGCAGATAGACCAATATGGCTTTCCTACAAGAAAACACACACACCAATATGTATATATTAAAAGCTGAGAAGATATTTAAACATCAAGGGATGTTAATATAATAGATTAGTGTTTTATAAAACAAATAGAGAAAATTAATTGATAACCTGATGATAAATGTTGAGAACAAAATCTTCTGTTTGCGTTTTTGTTTGCTTGTAATTAAGCACAAAGATATACAATGTGATATTTCCACTGCGTCGGCATGGCCAGGTGGTTTAAGGCGTTCGACTCGTAATCTGAGGGTCGCGGGTTCGAATCCTCGTCGCACCACGCATGATCGCCCTTTCAGCCGTGGGGACGCTATAATGTGATGGTCAATCCCACTATTCGTTGGTAAAAGAATAGCCCAACAGTTGACAGTGGGTGGTGACGACTAGCTACCTTCCCTCTAGTCTTGCAATACAAAACTAGCGACGGCTGGCGCGAAATTCAAAAACAAAACCGCTGTGTCATATGCGGGAATAAAATCCGTATTCAAGCGTCGTGAGATTTCAAACTTACCTCTGACCAATCCACTGAGGAACAATGGACTTTTATATTCGTTAAGTCACAGCAGGAGATTGGATAAAATTTATAAAAGAGATAAAGTAGTTTTTATCAAATTATAAGACTCGCGAAACTATGTTTACCAATAGTCATGAATTAAAGACAGAAAAGTAAAGGTAAATATTGCGAGATAAATAAAATCGACAGAAAACCATAAGTTAATTATGTGATTGACTTAAAAGCAAAAGCAGTTGTCCTGAAGAAATTATAGATGTGGTAAACAGTTACTCATGGGAAAGCCTGGAATACCATGATGGTTAGGGGTACCCGATTCGCCATCTGTAGGCTGAAGGTTCGGATCCTGTCCTCGAACATACTCGACATTTCAATCATAGGAGCGTTATAATGTTATGATCAGTCGCACTATTCTTTGTTAAAAAATAACCCAAGGGTTGGTGGTGGAAGATGTTGACTAGGTGCTTTTTTTTTTCCTCTGGTATATACCTTCTAAAATATGGATATTTAGCGCAGATAGCCCTCGAGTAGCTTTCAGTGAACTTTCAAAAATGAAAACAAGTGTTGGTTTGAGTTTTTGAATTACGCATAAAGCTACACGAGGGCTATCTGCACTAGCCATCACTAGTTTAGCAGTGTAAGACTAGAGGGAAGGTAGCTAGTCATCACCACCCACTGCCAACTCTTGGGCTACTCTTTTACCTACGAATAGTGGATTGACCGTCACATTATAACGCCCCCACGGCTAAGAGAGCGAGCATGTTTGGTGATTCGAACCCGCGACTCTCTGATCACGAGTCGAGAGCTTTAACCACATGGCCATGCCGGACCCTCAAAGGTGTTGGAAAAATTCAATGCATATTATACAGGAGTAATGTAACCATTACTGGTTAATTTTGATAACATAGTTTACTTAATAAATGTGAACCTATTAAACTAATGTTTAATGTGCGTTTTTATGAACAAATACAAGTGATTGAAACTTAATTTGCAGAAGTCATAAAGCATTTATTAGCAAATCATATACCAGGAAAATAATTTTTTTTTAATAAACTATAAATATAGTTATTGTGGTTAAATTATGTTATACTAAAACAACCAAAGATTACAGACTTATTTCGTTCTTGTTAATATTATATAAACTGTATGTGTTTGTGTTTTCTTATAGCAAAGCCACATTGAGCTATCTGCTGAGTCCGCTGAGGGCAATCAAACCCCTGATTTTAGCGTTGTAAATCCGTAGACGTATTTATACGTTGTATAAACTTCTCAATTAGAAAAACAATCTTTTATAATTTCGCTTTTCTTCTCTGTGAACAACTTTGGGTTTAGAAAAAAAATAAAATAAAGATGCTGAAAATGTAATGTTAGGGTTGACTTGTGTACTTCACAAAGTTTTAATGATGTCTTGAAACCAGTGGTAGGTGTGAATTTTTTGTTTGTTTCTTCGTTGTTAAGTGCAAAGCTTCAAAAATGGTTCATCTATTCTGTGCCCACCATGGAACTCTAAACCAATGGGTGGAAGTATTCATACGAATCGTTGATATGGAAACTAGAAAGAGCGGGAATAAAAGATAAGATATCACAATGAATAGAAAATTACTGAAAAATATGAAACTAAATGTCAGACGTGAGAGTAATTTTGCTAATTAAACAATGTACAATAATTCTTTTGGTGTGTCAAAGTTAAGGTTGCGAACTTGCAATGACAAAATTCGGGGTTCAATTCCTTGCGATAAACAGAGTGTATCCAGTTGATTTCGCTCTCTTATGAACAGTGCTTTAGGTTTGGTAATCATATATTATTTATGTTACTTGCAAAGCAATTGCACATAATGAAGTTTTAACATACTCAGGTAGTTAAGAGAAATTACTTATTTTATAAAAAGAGCATTTAATGAATGTATATAATTAATAATTATTAATTTAATTTCGAATGTTCATAAGATTAAATGTATTAATTTCAAAATAAAGGAAAATCATACAGAGTGTGTGTGTTTTCTTATAATAAAACCACAGAGGGCTATCTGCTGTGTGTCTAACGTAGGGAATCGAACCCCTGATTTTAGCGTTGTAAATCCGTAGACTTACCGCTGTCTCAGCGGGGAACAAATCATATGGATCGTATATGTAATCAACTATCTTATCATTGTGTTAACTGTAATTATTTATCTACAACAATACGATTATTGAAGAAGTCGATTGTTTTAGATATTTGAGAGTTTATACTGATATGAAGTTAAATACGAAAGCAAATAGTATTAATGTCATAAAAGATAAACAACTCCTTTCTAAAATTTATTACTCAAAATAATTTGGTTTATCTGTTTCATAACTTATTTATAATACTTGGATAATTTGATCGTTTAATTATGGACCAAGTGAATCAAATTCAGAAGCATTAATATACATTATAAATTATTTTATCACTTTCTTTGTTTTGTTTCTGAATTTCGATCAAAACTACACGAAGACTCTCTGCGCTATCCTTTTCTAATTTAGCAGCTAGTGATCACTATCTATCATTAACAAGAAAATATAGTTTAACAGTTAATATGTATTGGTCATTACATGTTATGTATTGATAGACACTACTCCATATGCCACAGGGAAAGTTTAACATAGCAAATCTTTTTATAAATACAAATTATTACAACTTATTAATTTAATTATTTATGCGGCAACGAAGAATGTCATACCCTTAGAGGGCGCTTTTAATATCATAAAAAATCATAGATTACATCACATGTTTGTTACAACGGACATTACAGCAACAAAACAGATCTCTTATGATATGCTAGCAACGTTCTGGACATCTTTCAGGGTGAAGCTGTTCAAAGTTCACCACAACAAACACGTGACTTCAAGTACACCTTTAACTAGAAACCGACCAGTATTAAGTCCGGTAAACAAGGTCGTCATTCACAGGAAAAAAAAAAAAAAAATGATCCTGTGTTGAAAATGCTTCCGCAAGACTGCTTCAACTGGTTGCCAACGGAAACCATCCTGTATAAAAACCGTATTGCATGTTTCATTGCTACAGCATGAAAATCCCATTGGTTCTGAGCATTGCATGTACCATCCAGCATTGGCTGTGCAGGTTTGCAGTCCATGTGTTGATAGTTCTTCAGAAAGGGTAGAGTTCAATAGGAAAAGTATCAGTGAAACCACATCACTTCTGGTACTGTCAAGAATGAAATCGATATATCAAGTTAAACCCGTCTCATTCAGTGATTGAATATACTACAGCTTGTAAGGAAGCATTCATAAACCTGACGGAAAAGCCTTACGAACAGAAGAAATTGTCCAATCCTGACACGGGATAACCTAACGTGTATAGCTGTGTCTCCTTGCTGGATCTTTCTCTCATGGTAGGGCTGACCTCAGCAGCGATTTCATTAAGTGTCTATGGTCTGCGAGTACCTGGCTTATCACAAGTGCAACTTGTTTCGTGATTTAATTTTATGAATTTGATCAAAGCTACACTGGAACAAGGTCCTTTACATGTGATATGCATTCCTCAGCCACTCCTGGAGAGATGTCTTGGCTCTGCATCGTTTGATCTAAAGTAGTGTTTCTTTTTTTAACTTCTTGCACACTTGCCAACTTCATATTGGTTGAATGAGCTGCGCTAAGATTTACATGTCCATTTAAACCCATGAGATATGCGGGAAAGAAACTACGGTGACTCTAGTGGAGGCAACATTTAATATCTGTGATAACTTTAACACACCAGTGTAGTTTCACTTTCTTATGTCATATCGTTTGTGAGACATGACGCACTGACTTCTGAAATTTTCTAATCACCTCTTGCAAGACTATAATTTTGATTTCAGAAACACTTACTATATTTTAACAGCTTTAACAAATACCAATATTTTTTACCTTCTACCCACCTATAGAAATAGCTAATTTTTATAAAAAATGTTCACAACAATTCCAAAGGTTTTTTTTTTTCTCTGTGTTAACAAAGGAAGTCATATGAATAAGTTTTGTTTTGTGAAACAGTGTGGTTGAAACTTTTAACCGGCAACCATTTTCTTGCTTCTTTGGAATGCAGAAAGAAATGTCGCTCCACTCCAAACATTTATTTGTTTGTTTCAACGATTCTGCTCAAAGTTTCTAGTGTACACATCTGTCATTACAGATTTGAACTAATAAATTAGAATGAAGACAGTTAGTGAACAGTACAAACGAAAAATTCTTAAAGCACTCTTATTGGATAGAATAGTTGGATTTTAGTACGAATTTTATACCGCTATAAAGTGTGGAGCGAGTTTGTGTTTCAGAGGGCGCCACTCCTCGGGTTCATAAATGAATATCACTTTCCCCAAAGCCATGCCCGGTTCACTCCTTTAAAAAAAAAACAAGAACTAAAGAGTATATTACTAGTATCAACCTAACAATGTCTACACTATCATAGGTGGCGCTGAACCAAAAATCCGATATCTGAATGTTTACTGAATACTTTAATAATACAATGTCAGCGTTGAATCGTTAAGGGAAATATAGCTGAAGTTAAACATATCCACTCGAGAAATCAGATAATTGTTCTTAGTTTTTAACATTCTGCTTCATTAATCTCAGGGCTCGATATTGATTCTTATGGAACTTACGTCACTAGAGTGTTCAGAACAAAGAGAGAAAGCGCTTATTCAGGTGAATTTTTACTTGAAGTGTCGCACAGAAAAGAAACGCTTAGCCAACTAAACTAAACTGGATGGTTCGAATATGCAAAATAAAACGCAAATCATGAATTATTCATATTTATATTGTAAATTGCTTACTTATTCAGCACATTTTCGTTATAACGTGTCTTTCTGAATTCGTGATGCTACGAGTCACGCGCAAGCCGATAATATATCTGATATCGTCCACTAACACTATTTCACACAGCATAATGAACTATATGAGAACCTATCGCTCTTTTGGTATTTTCAACATAAACGGTATCTTATGTGACACGTGAACTGAACGATCTGGTCAGAGACCCCAGCGTTTAGATAAGAGCTTCCTTTATTTCGAACAACTTACCAAAGAAAAGGCAACTAATTAACGGAACCCGCCGCCTCTTATAACGTACCCAAAGTATAGAAAATGCGTAACGTTTCCAGCGGCATATCACAAATATGAATCTTGAAGTATCTAATACACAGCCTGAAACAATAACCACTTGATTCGTGGCGTTTGTGGAAATAAAGAAAAAGTACTAATTAATATCTTAGGGCTATATATAAATAATAAACAGGGATGTTATCCAATTACCCACTAATAACATTGTAAAACATACACTTCACTAAGTATAAAAGTAGTAATATCCATTCCTTTAAGTAAATAAAAAAATGTAGCATGATATTAGTGAAAATAAATAAATAACACTATGTAACAAAATGTTTACTTTTTCTTGTTCCTGGGCAGAAAGTGTTATTTCACAGTTGCTTATGCCTAAAGTAAATGGAAAAGACCTATTTTCTCTTAAAACTTTGCTTTTGTGACCTGGGTAATAAAATTTTCAAATTTACCTATTTTCCAGAACATTCCAGATAGAGTTAATGCTGAGTAACTGATAAAGAATTTTCTTGAACTCACAAGAATTTTCAAGAACTTTCTAGAATGTTGCAGAAACTTTCCCCTGACTCGGCTTATTCGGTGCACCTCAAAGAGGAATACAACAGCGTCAAGACCTTGCTAGAAGCCTTGAAGTATTATGAGTATTGCTGGGAGGTTATCGGATACTTCAAAATGGTGGCATTCCTGATGGGTCTCCGAGGAGACTTTACCAGATTTCCCTGTTATCTTTATTTTTGGGACAGCAGGGACACCGCAGCGCATTACAACAAGAAGCACTGGCCACAACTGACCGTATTCTCTGTGGGGAGGCACAATGTCAAGTGTGAGCCACTAGTGGACCTCCAGAAGATATTGTTACCATCATTGCACATAAAATTGGGTCTTATGAAACAATTTGTCACGGCTCTTGATAAGGTCTCTGTTTGACTTCTTGGTAACAGATAGAAAAGATTACTGTTAATTAGCGTACACATTTACTGAGCTTGTTTGACATTTTGATAACAGGTAGAAAATATTACTGTTAATTAGTGTACCCATTTACTGAGCTTGTTTGACTTCTTGGTAACAGATGGGAAAGATTACTGTTAATTAGCGTACCCATTTACTAAGCTTGTTTGACATTTTGGTAACAGATAGGAAATATTACTGTCAATTAGCGTACCCATTTACTGAGCTTGTTTGACTTCTTGGTAACAGATAGGAAATATTACTGTTAATTAGCGTACCCATTTACTGAGCTTGTTTGACTTCTTGGTAACAGATAGGAAAGATTACTGTTAATTAGTGTACCCATTTACTGAGCTTGTTTGACTTCTTGGTAACAGATAGGAAAGATTACTGTTAATTAGCGTACACATTTACTGAGCTTGTTTGACATTTTGATAACAGGTAGAAAATATTACTGTTAATTAGCGTACCCATTTACTGAGCTTGTTTGACTTCTTGGTAACAGATAGGAAAGATTACTGTTAATTAATTTACCCAACTGTTAACTAATTAACCCATTTTATAAGTGGTAGTTTCATATTTTGGTAACAGCCAGAATGGTTAATTTATAACTATGACACTGAGTTTCTGAACTTAACAACAGTAAGGAGTTAATTAGTGTTGATTATTGGTTCGATAAAACAGTAGTTGAATTCTCAACTACGTTACTTATTTTCTCCTAATACATATTAACCATATTGACTTGCTTATCAGAACTTGTGCAGAAAACAAATAACATGAAGGGTTTGCATGACAAACGATATGAGCACAGAAGTAAGGTAATCAGATATGGAACAGTTCCACACTTGAACTGAAATAGAACTATTGATCCCAGGAAAACATAAGTTTTAAATTGGGATAACAGAACAGAAAACAAAAAACACTAAAGCAAACTAGCAATAATTTGAGCCAGCAGACCAAACTGAAACCAGGTTTGGTAACATTCAAATAAAATTATAACCCACTTTCTAGATTATCCCTAAAACGAGAGAAAAGTACCAATTGTTTGTTTGTTTTGGAATTTCGCACAAAGCTACTCGAGGGCTATCTGCGCTAGCCGTCTTTAATTTAGCAGTGTAAAGACTAGGGGAAGGCAACTAGTCATCAACACCCACCGCCAATTCTTGGACTACTCTTTTACCAACGAATAGTGGGATTGACCGTCACATTATAACGCCCCCACGGCTGAAAGGGCGAGCATGCTTGGAGCGATGGGGATGCGAACCAGCGACCCTCAAATTACGAGTCGCGCGCCTTACGCGCTTGGCCATGCTGGGCCAAGTCCCAATTTATTGTGATTCTATTATCTTAAGTACCGGTTTTGTTGGACCATTTATTTCTGTAGAATTCTTTTCTTTCAATACGTGAGGTTATCTACGTTCAAATTATCTCTCTGTTCTTACGTGTAATTTATATATGTTTAGATTCATCCTGGGCTTATGTTTCATCCAAAATTGCATCTGATGTAAATTATTTCTTTTTGCTCAAACTAAACTGCATGTTTTCCTTATTCAGTGATTTTATTTCAACACTTTAAGTGGCTGTAATTTCTAACTTATTTCTATTTACTTATGCGATGGCCCGTTCGACTCGTAATCTGAGGATCGCGGGTTCGAATCCCAGTGGCACCAAACATGCTCGCCCTTTTCAGTCGTGGGGGCGTTATAATGTTACGGTCAATCCCACTATTCGTTGGTAAAAGAGTAGCCCAAGAATTAGCGGTGGGTGGCGATGACTAGCTGCCTTCCTTCTAGTCTCACACTGCTCAATTAGGGACGGCTAGCACAGATAGCCCTCATGTAGTTTTGCGCGAAATTCCACAAACAAACAAAGTGTACAGCCAAATTGCTTCCACAACATATCAGTTCAACCATTGAGGGTCAACATTCCAAACAAACAAAGAACCATTGAATACCTCAAGCAGCTGGAAAGTGATAGAAGTATTCAAGCTATTTCGCCCCATGAAACATCGGAAAAGACACCGATTATTCTGCGATCAAACTGCTCGTACAGGCCTCGAGAACCTCTCGTTCTCGAATAATTGATGGATTACGTAAAACTGGAGGAAGGAAGAACTGCTTTAAGCCTGACAGCTTTACGTCGGAGCCTTTTGCAATAGAAACTACGTTGCAGAACTATAGACGAAATGTTTGATTGTTTGTTGAATTTCGTGCGAACCTACTCGAGAGTTATCTGGGTTAACCCTTACTTATTTAGAAGCAATAAACTACAGGGCAACACTTACGTTACTCTTTACTAACTAAACGTGAAATTGTCTGTAACATTATAATTTCCAACCACTGAAAGAGCGAGCTTGTTTGGTAATAAGATCGGAGTCCTTGATCTACATATTGCATGTCACGCATCCTAACTGCTATGCCATGTCAGGCTTATGACAGGGTGCATGGTCGTTAGAAAGAGCATAACTGGAAGTAGGTATGTATATTGTAGCTACCTATTGCCTCATCAAAATCGTTTTAGTATAAAGTACCCCCATATTTGGTGGGAAGGGGATTCGAACCTGCGATCCTCAGATTGCGAGTCGAGCACCATACCCACATGGCCATGTCGGTCCTTGATTGTTATGGTTTGTTTTTTGAATTTCGCGCAAAGCTACTCCAGGGCTATCTGCGCTAGCCGTCCCTAATTTAGCAGTGTAAGACTAGAGGGAAGGTAGCTAGTCATCACCACCCACCGCTGACTCTTGGGCTACTCTTTTAAAAACGAATAGTGGGATTGATCGTCACTTTATAATGCCCCCACGGCTGAAAGGGTGAGCATGTTTGATGCGACGAGGATTCGAACCCGCGATCCTCAGATTACGAGTCGAACGCCTTAACCCACCTAGCCATATCGGACCAAATTTTTGTCTTTTCATAGTTTGCAGCTAAGCACAAAGCTACACATCTGTGCTCTGCCCACCACGGGTATTTAAACCCGGTTTCCATCATTGTAAGTCCGCAAATATACCTCTGTGCCACACAGAGGTAAGTCTAGGATTTACAACACTATAATCAGGGGTTCGATTCCCCTGGATGGGCTTACCAGATAGCCACATATGGCTTTGTTATAATAAAACACACACACCACAAAAAAAAAACATGAAAATATAATTTTCTATTTATCTATCGTCCTTTACATCGAGAGATAAAGATCAAATATATGTTTATGTGGGTACTATTACTATTACAGTGAAACGCAACTCAACTTCAGACAATAAAAACAAAACAAAATTAGAGTTCTAGAAGTGGACTGCATTTTTTAAGGTGGATTTAGATATAAATGGTGACAGTTTCTAATAAAAGACCAAAAACAAATTACTGCATATTAAATTGTAATAAAAAATCGAATTTAAGGAAACAAAAACTTAAAATGTTGCTGTCGAATATTTTACCTTATACAACTGTTGCCACAAGTACATTCATAACAATAAATTATTTTTAATATGGGGAAATAAGGCATTCTTATGTTAGTTGTAACCGAAAATAAATGTCCACGTAGAAAGCATGTTTAAAATGCACCATGCAATACACGGAACAAACTTACGCTTTTTTAGTTTTTCATGTTTACAGCAGTTTAGGTGATCATGGGCAATCTGATTGCTAAGTTCATAACATGATTCTTCAATAGTTTAGGTGATCATCGGCAACCTGATTGCTAAGTTCATAACATGATTATTCAACAGTTCAAGTGATCATGGGCAACCTGATTGCTAAGTTCATAACATGATTCTTCAACAGTTTTCCACTATATCTTTTAGTTAAATATTACCTCTGTCAGTTTCTTTAACTAGTTTTCTCTATATGTTTTAGCTATGACTACACGTAAGTCTATTTATCACATAATTATTTTTTGCTCTATGCTGGTGGACCTAAATGCAGAGTTACAACACTTCCAAAGAGATTTTGAACAAGAGTGTCACATCTTTGCTTCTGTAAAGTTTACATCGTTGTCCAGACACCATTTTTATTTTCTGAAGTTAATAAATGTACTAGTCAATATTCACGTGTAGTCACAATTAAAAGATGGTCTTCTCTGAACCCAGTCAGGATTATGGATCATTCTGAAGGTTTGTTTTGTTTTAAACATGGGACATTTTCCCAGTTTTCCAGGAATAACTCAATCAGACATGCTTAGTTTCAGACTAAGTTTTTCAGGTATATCAACATTGAGACTACAGAATTCCACAAAATATAATCTGGATTCGTTGATTCTTCTTGATCCGAGAGGGTAATTTTTGAGGACCAAACTTCAAATTTCTTAAAACTTCAATTTTAATCATATGAAGCAGTAGTTTTGGACACACATAATCTGTTTTGGATGTTTCATATATGACCGTTTTTTTAAGTCCAATACCAACCACAAAATGAACCATTAGGATCTATATCAATATTATTCCACTCTCAACGAAACCATATATCTCAATGAAGCGGTAAGAGAACCATGAAAATAGTATATTAGCAGATACAAAATATATTATTATTTGGTCAATAGTCTTTAACATACTGCACTGCTTGATTCAAAAATAAAAATCTTTATTATACAGATTCAGACCGTTGCCGTTATGGTTAAATACAAAATGGATAAATATCTCCGAAACGGATGATCATAAGGCGTGTAATTTCTAATCCTATAAATAAATTTTATTTTACTTATACAGAAGACATGTTTAAAATGCATCATACAATATAAGAAATAAATATATGGTTTTTAGTTGCTTAATATTTAACGTTTGTAATAGTTCAGGTAATTATGGACAACCGGACTCAAAACTGTATTTTAGAGCTCAGGAGCTTGGAGAGGTTAACCTACAAATAACACGCTTATGATAGAGCAGAAAGTTCAGCAGTCATAATTTACCCGTCGTATTGTTAGTCATCTAATAAACGTGAAGATTTTCTTTTAAATACCAAACTTCAATATTTGAGACTTCAACCCTCAACAAATAGAGGAAGGTGCAGTCTGTTAAACATTAAGGGAATGTTAGTGTTAAAGTGAGGCCAAAGGAAAATCGATAATGGGTTATGCTAAAATTCAGTAGTAAACCGGCTTGAATTTGTTCGCGTTACTATAACGGCGCAAATATCGTAAGACATTTTAACACCCCCATATTCTACGTCATTTTAAAAATAAAAACTTATTGCACAAACCACTATTTAAGGCGTTTGACTCGTAATTTGAGGGTCGCGAGTTCGAATCCCCATCACACCAAACATGTTCGCCCTTTCAGCCGTTGGGGCGTTATAATATTACGATCAATCTCATATTCGTTGGTAAAATAGTTTAAGGTGGGTGGTGATGAATAGCTGGTTTCCCTCTTGTCTTACACTACAAGATTAGGGTCGGCTAGAGCAGATAGCCCTCGTGTAGCTTTGCGCGAAATTCAAAAAACAAACAAACAAATACATTTTAAGGATAAATTCTTTTGTAGAATATCACCTTGTAAAAAATCCTATTTCATCATGATATAACAAATCTTACTTTACATCGTTAATGTTTACTCTCAAGTGGCTTAACGGTGAGGGCGAATGAGGTTACAATTCGAGTTTTAGACAGTATCATTTTGAAGATTTGAGCTT
This sequence comes from Tachypleus tridentatus, assembly GCF_004210375.1. NCBI lineage: Eukaryota > Metazoa > Arthropoda > Merostomata > Xiphosura > Limulidae > Tachypleus > Tachypleus tridentatus. Next base: position 29,986,453 of record NC_134828.1, on the reverse strand, counting down.
AAACAAAGGTCTTTAGTAGTAGTGAAATACTAGAGGGATGGCAACTAGTCATCGCCATCCACCGCCAACACTAAGACTTCTCTTTTACCAACGAATAGTAGGATCGATCGCACATAATAACGCTCCAATGGCCGAAAGGGCGAATATGCTTGGTGTAACGAGGATTTGAATCCACGACCCTCAGACTTGAGAGTCGAGTGCCCTAAACCCTGGCCATTCCACACTCCAGGGTGAGGGCTTTGTATCTTTCTAAATGCTCTTGTTTATAGTTTTGAGTTTTGGATATATTTCCAGTTTTAAGTAGAACATCACGAGTGAATAAAGAAACTTGCTACATTATTTGTCTTTTTACAATAAAGTGCCTTGATAATCAAACACTTGTTAAAATGGTCCGAGAAAGATTTGTTTAGAGATAGCTGTAATTATCTTCCTCCCCATGTTTGTTTATTCTTATATGATATCTCCCCCACACACACAATGGAGTTCAATGAAAAGTGTGTTTACTGTTAGCTGAAAATATCCCTTGGAACAAAACAATAACAAGAAAGGTTTGTTCACTGTCATTTGAGGGCTCGGCATGACCAAGCGTGTTAAGGCGTTCGACTTGTAATCCGAGGGTCGCGGGTTCGAATCCCGGTCGCACCAAACATGCTCGATCTTTCAACCGTAAGGGCGTTATAATGTGACTGTCAATCCCACTATTCGTTGGTAAAAGAGTAGCCTAAGAGTTGGCGGTGGGTGGTGATGACTAGCCGTCCTCCCTTTAGTCTTACACTGCTAAATTAGGGACGGTTAGCGCAGATAGCCCTCGAGTAGCTTTGCGTGAAATTCAAAAGAAACACTGTCATTTGGTACTATCGACCCCACAATCGCCTACCATAAAAAGGTTTGTTTGCTGCTCGCTGATGTTATCAATTGCAAAATATAATACCAAGAAAAGTTTGTTCATTGTCAGTTGATTGTAAGCCCTTACAGTTGGGTACTATGAAATGTTTATTACTGGTAGTTGATACTATCTCTTGCAAAAAAAATCTTTTTATTGTCAGTCGGTACAACCCTTCCTCAATGGAGTACGATGAAGGTCTGTTTATTGCGAATTAGTACAGTAACAGTGAAGGTTTCTTTATTGTTAATTAATATTATCGACTTGAGATAGATTTCTTCAGTAGTCTCTGTTAACAGCTGAAAATAAACTAACTCGTGTTATCACAGAAAAAAACAAACTCTCTTCCATCACTTATTGCTACATGATCCCACTTCCAGTGTATTGTTGTTTTTCACTACAAAGATCGGTTGAAACTGTTACAGAGTCAATTTCCTACTTACCACCATGAATATAAATACGCTCGTAGCCTAGTCATTCAAGAGTGTAAAGAACGTTGTTCGAAGTCATTTTCAATGAATAAATGCCCTGAGGGAGATGTAAAAGCACCAGCCAGAATTTTTTCCAATGCATTTCGATAACCGCATCACAACATATCCTTTCAGCACTGGCTACAGTAAACGACCAGCGTAAAAAACTAATTAAAGAACGACTGTATATCTAATGTGTTATTCTGCATTTTTCAGCATGAAAATCTCAATGAACAAACTTTAAAACTAACATTACAGTTGTCAAAAGATAAAAAAATCTTAAGATCTGATTGATTGCTATGTTGACTTTTTTTTCTGATTTAAACGACAAGTTATGGAAATGTTCTTCGCTAGGTGGCAACAGCAAAAGTTATTTGTTTCTTTATTTGAAATAATTAGTTGAATTTCGCGCTAATCGAGAGCTACGTGTACTAGCTGTCCCTAAATTTGAAATGATATATTAAAGATAATACATCTAGTCAATACCAGCCATTGCTAACTCGTTTGCTACTCTATTTGGATAATGGGATTTGACCGCCACTCTTATAACGCTCACAGCACCCAAAAGTTTTGTTTTTAGCACTAAAAGTGCGAACTACCGAATCTCAACTATCAAAATCCTCTTTCTAGCCATACGCCGCATGGGCCTTTCTGTCGTACTTTCCACTCGCACCAGGCCTGGCATGGACAGGTGGATAAGGTACTCAACCCATAATCTGAGAGTCGCGGGTTTGAATCTCCGTCGCACCAATCATGCTCACCCTTTCAGCCGTGGGGGCGTTATAATGTTACGGTCAAACCCACTATTCGTTGGTAAAAGAATAGCCCAAGAGTTGGCGGTGGGTGGTGATGACTAGCTGTCTTCCCTCTAATCTTATACTGCTAAATTAGGTATGGCTAGCATAGATAATCTCCGTATAGCTTTGCGCGAAAATTCAGAAACATAAAGCAAATTTCCTGCATCTTCGCGGAGCTGCAGACATTTCGGCTTATTCTTCTTTCCTGAACGTTTGTGCAGTAGAATAAAGCGGCCATTTTGACAGTCGGATGTTTCCTTTGAATTTTATTTACTCTTTACGAAACATTGTGCAGTTTATATTCCAGTGTTCGTACCTTAGTGTTATTAACAATAAATAATTTTAAATGACGTGACGGTATACTTTCGTGTATTTTTATAGATAAATTTAATCGAGCGTGGACTGAAGATCGAGGATCCATTTTTCATATCCCTTTGCTGCAAAAATGCCCTCCACTCTCTGCAGTAAAGGTCAAATCCCATTATACGATTATACTAGTTCACAGTGGATGCTTGTTTGTTTGTTTGTTTGCTTGATTTTAAATTTCGCGCAAAGTTACACGAGGGCTACCTGTGCTAGCCGTACCTAATTTAACAATGTAAGGCTAGAGGGAAGGCAGCTAGTTATCACCACCCACCGCCAACTCTTGGGCTACTCTTTTACCAACGAATAGTGGGATTGACAGTAACATTATAACGCCTCCACGACTGAAATGGCGAACATGTTTGATGCGACCGGGATTCGAACCTCTAATTTTGTAATACAAGACTAGAGGGAAGGCAGCTAGTTATCACCACCCACCGCCAACTCTTGGGCTACTCTTTTACCAACGAATAGTGGGATTGACAGTAACATTATAACGCCCCCACGACTGAAATGGCGAACATGTTTGATGCGACCGGGATTCGAACCTCTAATTTTGTAATACAAGACTAGAGGGAAGGCAGCTAGTTATCACCACCCACCGCCAACTCTTGGGCTACTCTTTTACCAACGAATAGTGGGATTGACAGTAACATTATAACGCCCCCACGACTGAAATGGCGAACATGTTTGATGCGACCGGGATTCGAACCTCTAATTTTGTAACACAAGACTAGAGGGAAGGCAGCTACTCATCACCACCCACCGCCAACTCTTGGGCTATTCTGTTGCCATTTTACAGTTTAATTGACAGTTTAATTACAACGCCCTCACGGGTGAAAGGACAAACATATTTTGTGCGACGGAGATTCGAACCCGTTATCCTCAAGTACCGAGTCGAGTGCCCTAATTACCTGGCCATTCCAAGCCCACAGCGGATGTTGTTGACTAGTTACCTTTCGTTTTGTCTAATGGCTCAAAACAAGGGACGCTGTACACAAATAACGTTTTTGTGGTGCTGCGCAAAATTTTCAAAACCAGAATTATCGCCCACTTGAAGGGTAAAAAAATCATAATTAAAATATGTGTATTTGAACCGCATCACGTTCCACCCAGACAGTATTGGAAAATAACTTTGGTTATTGCTAACAATTTATCAGTTGGAAATTTACATTAAGGTAGCGATGTGGAAGATGATTACATTAAGTTATTCTAACTAGTTGGAAGCTTGGCTGAAACGAACCATTTACTCTTATGTAATAAATCATCGCAATTTACTTTCCTGACAGGACGTGTGTACAGAATGATGGATTTCGTCCGTTTTCCTTGCGTTTGTAAGAACGAACAGCGACGTCACTAACAAAGTTACCAATTATCACATCTCTCTTAGCTTGCTTCTTCTGTCACTAGGGCTTCGAGTTTACACTTGGATCTGTCAATTTAGAAAAGGGTCCACGAGTCTGAGATGTGCTGTGTTTTTTCTCTCTGAACTAGTCTTTAATGAAATAACCTTTAACATTTCAGTAGCAGCGTTAAGCGTTTCAATACTTCTGAATGTTCTGTCAGAAAGACTTTAAACAAAAGTTACGCTTCGTCATTCTTGTACACTTCTTAACTTCGATAAGGCCCGGCATGTCCAGGTGATTCAGGCGCTCGACTCATGATCTGAGGGTTGCGGGTTCGAATCCCCGTCACACCAAACATGCTCGCCCTTTCAGCCGTGGAAGCGTTATAATGTGAGAGTCAATTCCACTATTCCTTGGTAAAATAGTAGCCAAAGAGTTGGCAGTGGGTGGTGATGACTAGCTACCTTCCCTCTAGTCTTACACTGATAAATTAGGGACGGCTATCGCAGATATCCCTCGTGTAGCTCTGCGCGAAATTCAAAACAAACAAACAAACAATACCGTTGATAATTGTTGCGCTTTTTCTCCTGATTACGATTTTTAACGTCTCATGATGTCGGGGTTAAAATTTACGTCCTTGACGTTTCTTATACTAATTTCTTTCTCCTTGATACTACTAACCATAAATTATATCTTTGATATAGAGATGGTGATAGTTTTTACGTCCGTGGATTAATTGGTTTTAATATTTATCGTCTCTGTGTGTTTAAGTTTTCTTATAGCAAAGCCACATCGTGCTATCTGCTGAATCCGCCGAGTGGAATCGAATTCTTTATTTTAAATCCGTAGACTTACCGCTGTACCAGCAGAGGACATTTATCGTCTAAATGGTACCGGTGATAATCTCTTATGTTCGTGATGTTACTTGTTACAATTTTTATCTTGTGTATGATGCCAGAGACATTTCTGATTTACTTGTTGCTACTGAATGTTATGTTGTCTCCATGATGCTGGTGGTAACAACGACGGTTTTACCATGTTAATAGTCTCTGTTTAACGATATATACAAACGTATATCTCTTTTAACGATATACACTAGAAATAATAGTCTCCGTTTAAGGATATATACTAGAGAAATAGTTTTACCATGTTAATAGTCTCTGTTTAACGATATATACCAGAGTGATACTTTTACCATGTTAATAGTCTCCATTTAACGATATATACCAGAGTAATAGTTTTACCATGTTAATAGTCTCCATTTAACGATATATACCAGAGTAATAGTTTTACCATGTTAATAGTCTCCATTTAACGATATATACTAGAGCAATAGTTTTACCATGTTATTCCGAAATAAGCATACTTACATTTCAGACACTCTTGCCATATTACTCTCAATACGTTATACGGATAAAACTTAAAGGTGTTTGAACAGTTTACAAATAATAACCACGCTTCCATCTTTTCATCAACTATGTTTTAACAGTCTGTTTTTAAGCCACAACCTCAGGAAATTGGATTTGTTTTTTAGTTTTAATCAGGTCTTAAGTTTACTGTTGAGTTACAGGAGAAAGAGACCGAATTAGAATGTACAATTATTTTTTAAAGTTGATTTCCATGCGAATTACAAATGAAAATAACTAGAGTTTTCTCATCGTTAGATCGTCGTGTGAACATTGAATACGTTGCTGGAATTATCGATTAATTTTTAAAGGCAAACGTAAAGCTCGGTTTAAAATCAGTTGTACTTGTTATCTGAAGCAAGGAAGCCATTAATTTAACGTTTCTAGCAAGGCACGAGTTATGATAATTTAACCTGCAAGACACACGTAAGAGTCACTCATCAACAGGCCTGGCATGGCCAGGTGATTAAGGCGCTCGATTCGTAATCCGAGGATCGCGAATTCGAATCCCCGTCACACCAAACATGCCCGTCTTTTCATCGGTGGGGGCGTTACAATGTTACGGTCGATCCCACTATTCGTTAATAAAAGAGTAGCCTAAGAGATGGCGATTGGTGATGATGACTAGCTGCCTTCCCTCTAGTCTTGCACTACAAAATTAGGGACGGCTAGCGCAGATAGCCCTCGTGCAGCTTTGCGCGAAATTCAAAAAACAAACGAAAACACAACACTCAATAATATCAAGCTTCTTGCGTGTGCACGTTACAGTCACTCCACAGTCTCGAGCCTTTTGAAAGAAACACGTACGTGTGTCACTCATAAACCTTAAGCCTCTTGCAAACTCGACGTTCCTAGAGGATCACTTGTATAAGACGGAACTACAAATTGGCGTGGTTTTTTTCTGTGTATCTCAGATGGCCTAGGAAGGTCGAATCGTTGTTCTCTTCTTATCACTAAAAGTGTTAATACCCATACCAGCCGTTCTGAGATACAAATTAATGAATCAATAACATCTCATATTTTAACATTATCAACGTTACAAACATAAATACCTTTTAAAACAGCCAATACATTACCATTGATAATTATTTCATTCATAGCGAAACAAAGAGGACTATACTGGAGAAATAATTGTTGTTTTTTATCCACTGTAGGAAGAAACGCCTTAGCCCGATGGCTTACATTGGTTTTTATATTAAACGCTATGCTAAATACAAATCTACTAGTAAACAACTGTGGGCTATTTATCCTTTTAAAATTCCTTACATCGCGACTTTTACACAATTTTTCTAACTTAAATTATTCAATCAGTCAATACGTTTTTCCCTCACTTTTCCAGTGTGCAATATGTAATCATTGGACTATAAATTATAACGTATTCCAAGTTTCCTTTCCTACGTTTTCCTGATAAGCGTATACGTTTGAGTTGCGATAATGTTTCGTAACAGACGGAATTATCATTAATTTCATGAAATTCGACAACAATTATAAATATAGAATTTTTATTTTTTATTTTTGAAAATAAAAAATACCAAAGTTCAAAGTAATTTGAATAATATATATATATATAAATAACTAAATTGATGAAATGGAAAGTTTCACGTTTTCTCACTTCAGACTGTTTTATTTTTGCCACAAGTGGTTGTTCCATCCTTAACGTTTCTAATGTATAAAATATAAGCTGACGTGTATTTTAATGGGTCTAAACCATAATGCAGAAATACATTATGTTATTCCTGAGGGGTCAAATACGTAACTATACATAGAATAAATAGCAACGAACTTAACTCTCATATTTCTGAAGGTATAAAAAGTTTTCACACATTCCTAAAGGTAGAAATGCAGAACAGTTTGTTTTACGTATGCTACACGTAACGGTATATTCGTGTAGCTGTCCCTAAAGTTTTCACACATTCCTAAAGGTAGAAATACAGAACAGGTTGTTTTACGTATGCTACACGTAAGGGTATATGCGTGTAGCTGTCCCTAAAGTTTTCACACATTTCTAAAGGTAGAAATACAGAACAGTTTGTTTTACGCATATAAGCGTATATGCGTGTAGCTGTCCCTAAAGTTTTCACACATTCCTAAAGGTAGAAATACAGAACAGTCTGTTTTGTGTGTGCTAAGGTAGAAATACAGAAAATACAGAACAGGTTGTTTTACGTATGCTACACGTAAGGGTATATGCGTGTAGCTGTCCCTAAACATTCTAAAGGTAGAAATTTTGTTTTACATGCACACGTTATATGCTAGCTGTCCCTAAAGTTTTCACACATTCTAAAGGTAGAACAGGTTGTTTTACATGCTACACAGCGTTGCTGTCATTAAAGTTTTCACACATTCCTAAAGGTAGAAATACAGAACAGGTTGTTTTACGTATGCTACACGTAAGGGTATATGCGTGTAGCTGTCCCTAAAGTTTTCACACATTCCTAAAGGTAGAAATACAGAACAGGTTGTTTTACTGTTACACGTAAGGGTATATGCGTGTAGCTGTCCCTAAAGTTTTCACACATTCCTAAAGGTAGAAATACAGAACAGGTTGTTTTACGTATGCTACACGTAAGGGTATATGCGTGTAGCTGTCCCTAAAGTTTTCACACATCCCTAAAGGTAGAAATACAGAACAGGTTGTTTTACGTATGCTAGGTATATACGAGCTGTCCTTAATTTTCACAGGTAACAGAACAGGTTGTTTTACGTATGCTACACGTAAGGGTATATACGTGTAGCTGTCCCTAATTCGTATCTGATAGACTAGAGCAAAAGTTTCCTTCCTCCATACGTCAGGGGTGTATTGGAAACACGTTGCGAATACATAACTTACACAATACTACTGAGATTTCCAAGTATCTATATATCCATTTGGTAAGGGACGTTAGTCAGAGGAGGCATTTTCCTGGGAAGAGGAGGTGGAGCTTATGATTAGAAAGTTTAGTAATTTGTTCACTTAGAGGAAAGAAGTTAAGCCAGTCAAGAGCAACAGAATATTGGAATTTAACACCACTCTTATAATGCACCCAAGGCTCTAGACCTTAGAGCATATTTTTGTGGCAAATGGAATCAATCAAAACTTGGATTTATAGTATGGGTACAATAACCAGGAGGCCACTCCTTGCCCAGGAAAGAATAAACAAATATCAATAAGCTTTAACAGTTGTAAAATAAATATTTTGTTTGAGACAAACAAAATACGAAAGAAACAACTCTATTCCAAAATGACAGATGTAACTGGTATAAATTATGTAAATATTCTTATGTCATTACATCTAAAACACATGATAGATAGTAATTAAGTGAATGCTTTAAAAATCGCTATGAAAACTGTACACTCTCCTGCTGTGTATAAAATGAATAAAGTAAAATAAAACCGATTTAAGTAACAAATACAGAAGAAAAAGAAAAGTAAAAAGACGTAATAAATATGGATTTAGAATTACTATAATAGCAGTAAAACGGAAAAGTGGATTCGTAAATACAAAGACAAAACTACTCTAAAAACAGTAGTTTGTGTTGAAAACAAGTAAAATAACTTGAAGTATAGAAAACTATACCCAGAATTAGAATAAACAAACACTAGAAAAAATAAAATATAAAACCATATAAATAAAAATAAAGTTCAACAGTTTAAGGATAAAAGAAGCGTATTTTAATATAAGATATAAAAATTGCACTCGTACTAGAACCAGTTGAATGTAGAACAAAGTTAAGTTGTGAATATTGTCGCAAGTGTTAAAACTAATAAGATATTCAACAGCATCAAGTTTTGAGCCAAAATGTTTTTATCTATTCGAAAATCAATCAATAATCTAATATTATTGGATATTCTGTTTATTCTAACATAGTTTATCGTTCTTATTGTTATATATTGTTTATTTTAATAGAGATTATGGTTGTTATGGCTTAATATTATTTTATCTGCTCTTTGTTTTAACAGAGGTTAGTGCTACTATGGCTTAATATTATTATATCTTCTGTTTGTTTTAACAGAGTTTATGGCTGTTGTGGCTTAATATTGCACTATGTTCTGTTTATTCCAACGAGATACGATGGTTAATTTTTAATAATATTCATCTTTCCTTCTACAGCGTAACTTTGAGTAAGTTAAATAATAATAGTAAATAGAAGATGGTTAAAAAAGTAAAATTATTGGATAAATCTTCCATAATGTAAACAACTAAGCTTCGGTGTAGTTTTGTTACGATTTCCGTCAGAAAATCTACGAGTTAAGTAACAAAATTCAATTGTTGATACGTAAGTCAGTAAGAATAATTAAAGGGCCAATCAGCATTGGGAAATAGTTTGGTTTGTTTTTTTTAATTTCGCGCAAAACTACACGAAGGCTATCTTCGCTATCCATCCCTAATTTAGCAGCGTAAGACTAGAGCGAAAGTAGCTAGTCATCACCACCCACCGAACGAATAGTGGGATTGATCGTTACATTATAACGCCCCCACAGCTAAAAGGACAAGCATGTTTGGTGTGAGGGGGATTTGAACCCGTGACCCTCAGATTACAAGTCGAGTGCCTTAACCACCTGGCCATACCGGGCCACAAAATAGTTGCATTAGCTCACACACTGATAGCCTTTGAAAATAAATCATGCATAAAATAAATACAATGAATGCTAAGACAAACGAGAGTAGGCCCAGTTACTAAACAAGTATATTGTCTTTCGTATAATAAACGATACACAGTTGATGTCAGATAAAAATTGAATTGTGGTTTTGTATCTGAATTGTGTGTGCTTCCTGCGCACACGAATTAAACAATTAGGTCAAAGTCAGCTACTGGCCATAAAGAAAACAGTCAACCAGCATCACTTATCCTCATGAGAGTTTTGTCTTGTTCTTTAAACTGAATAACAGGACGTAATGTCATATTTACAAACGTGCCTAGGACTCGCAAAGATTGGACGTATCCAGTGGTATTACTTCTTAATTCTCGGACCCTTCTATCCACAGTCCTTTTCTTGTTTCTTAAAAATTAGTCTCCAATAATTTAACAAGTTACACACTTATTCTACTCTGCTTAGGGTTAAGTTTACAATCTTTTGTTACAAATTAGTCTCCTATAATTTAACAAGTTACACAATTATTCTACTCTGCTTAGGGTTAAGTTTTCGATCTTTTGTTACAAATTAGTCTCCTATAATTTAACAAGTTACACAATTATTCTACTCTGCTTAGGTTAAGTTTTCGATCTTTTGTTACAAATTAGTCTCCTATAATTTAACAAGTTACACACTTATTCTACTCTGCTTAGGGTTAAGTTTGCAATCTTTTGTTACAAATTAGTCTCCTATAATTTAACAAGTTACACAATTATTCTACTCTGCTTAGGGTTAAGTTTTCGATCTTTTGTTACAAATTAGTCTCCTATAATTTAACAAGTTACACAATTATTCTACTCTGCTTAGGGTTAAGTTTTCGATCTTTTGTTACAAATTAGTCTCCTATAATTTAACAAGTTTATTCACAAATTAGTCTCTAATTTAACAAGTTACACAATTATTCTACTCTGCTTAGGGTTAAGTTTTCGATCTTTTGTTACAAATTAGTCTCCTATAATTTAACAAGTTACACACTTATTCTACTCTGCTTAGGGTTAAGTTTACAATCTTTTGTTACAAATTAGTCTCCTATAATTTAACAAGTTACACAATTATTCTACTCTGCTTAATGTTAAGTTTTCGATCTTTTTTTCATGTAATTACATTATTTTCTTTCCCTGCTTTGTTTCCACGGAAACATTTCCTTTTAGAGAATTAAAGTAAATTATGTGACTGGTAAGGTTTTCAGTAACGAACCAGTTTAAGCCTAACCGTTTCTATGTTTCGGCTGTGAGATAGAACTTGTAAAAGCGAGTTTCAATGAAAGCGATGTCGTTACTCTAACGATAATGATTTTTATCTCTGGAGGCGAATATCACAAGATCTACAAAGTGAAACCGATGCTTTCAAGTTAAAAAGCGGAACAAACTACTTCACATGACTCTTGTATTTATTTACAAGCTGATTGAGAAGTTAAACATGTGTAGGTATGTTCTTGTGTTTAGTTTTTTCACCGCCAGGATTTCAAATTATACTTAGTGCATTCGAAAACACCAACCACAGACACAAAACCCAGATTTGAACGTTTGCTTCAATTGCCATTTCTTAGCTGAGATCACGTGAATAGCTAGAAATAAGACTTTCAAGGGACTAGAGGGCGCTTTGATAAATAACGATTTAATTATTTAATTCTTTCTTGTTTTATTATTTTCATATTGCCTCTTCGACATCAAAACGTTTTTGTACACCTGACATATCGGTTCTACATTCACTTATAGTTGACTATCTATGGATCTAAACGTTAATTTGTTTTACACAACTTTCTTAAGTGATTTTACAAATAAGTTCTAGGTAACGGACGTATTCGTGATTTTCAATCTTAGGCAGATAAGATTGATTTGTTTTGAATTTCGCGCAAAGCTACACTAGGACTATCTGCGCTAGTCGTCCCTAATTTTACAGTGTAAGACTAGTAGAAAGGCGGTTATTCATCACCACCCACCGCCAACTGTTGGGCTACTCTTTTAACAACGAATAATGGAATTGACTATCACATTATAACGCCCCCACGCCTGAAAGGGTAAGCATGTTTGGTGTGACAGGGATTCGAACCCGCGACCCTTGGATTAGGAGTCTAGTGCCTTTACCACTTGGCCATGCTGGGCCAACAGGTAAGATTTTGGGGAAAGCTCGTGAACGTAGTTTGAGAATGATGAACCAGAATTTCATATTTGCAAAGCTGTTATATGCTTTCACATTCTTTTAAAATGCAAAAACTGAAATGTCCCACCAATGTGGAAGGTTTAGGGTTATAATCACATGGAGAGACCGAAGTGGCACAGCGGCACATCTGTGGACTTACAATGGCAGAATTCGATTTTCGATACCCGTGGTGGGCAGAACACAGACAGCCCATTGTATTGCTTAACTCTACACAAACAAACAAAGTGTATGGAACGATATTATTGTTATGAAAGAGTACGTTTTTCGACCCTAAAAATATACGATTTAACGTCATTTTAGTTTCAGTTTTTTGTTTTTTTGTAATTGCAAAACTATTGTAATGATAGACAGTTTGTAGACACTAACATCCCTTGTTGTCCACGTTAGATACCCTCCCTGGCAGAACAGTGGTGGGTCTTCGTATCTACAACGCTAAAATTAGGGGTTGGATTCCTCTTGGTAGACACATCACATAGCTCGATGTGGCTTTACTGTAAAAACACGCACACACAATTATGATAGATAACCTTCTGTATTGACATAGCAAGCTATGTATTGACACGCATACACAAGAAAGACAGTAGTGTTGACAACAGATTGTCGTCCTCAAGTCTTCAGCCCATGAATTCTCTTTAGAGGGACTTGTCTCTTCTGCAAATGGAAACGCTGTTATGGAATGATAAGGCGTCATTTGATGGTGGAAAATACTTGGGTATACGAGAATGGATATAACATATGATCTTCTGTTTATTGGCATTATGAAGGTTACGCAATCGAATTATAATCTGGCAGATAAGCAAGTTTGGATGAAGAAGTCACAAAAAATTTTACTTCCCCACCACAAGAATTTCTCTAACATTTTATAGGGGCACGTTTCTCGGGTTTCCTGGACCAGCATGGCAAAGCGCGTTAAGGCGTGCGACTCGTAATCTGAGGGTCGCGGGTTCGCATTCCCGTCGCGCCAAACATGCTCACCCTTTCAGCCGTAAGGGCGTTATAAAGTGACGGTCAATCCCACTATTCGTTGATAAAAGAGTAGCCCAAGAGTTGGCGGTGGGTGGTGATGACCAGCTGCCTTCCCTCTAGTCTTACACTGCTAAATTAGGGACGGCTAGCAGGGATAGCCCTCGAGTAGCTTTGTGCGAAATTCAAAAACAAACAAACAAACAATTCTCAGATTTCCATTTTGCTGGTCTTGGGCGTTTGAGTAAAGTGAATTTTTAAAATTATTACATAGTATTCCAGCTTTGTTACTTGTCCCCTGTGGATCAGCAGATTCTAACGCAAAAATTCGAGGTTCGATCCATACGACGAGCAAGCAACAAATATTCTACTATATAGATCTGCGTTCAATAAATAAAAAATAATAACGTTAATTAAGATTTGCGACGATGCTGTTCATTTTCTTTTGATGTGTTTTCGTTCAGCAAATCCGCATCGGGCTGTCTGCTGCGTCCACCGAGGAGAATCTAAACCCTGATTTTAGCGTTGTAAAACCGTAGACTTACCGCTGTACTAGCGATGAATTTGTGTTGATTCTGTTACTATTGCAATAACCCGATCATTCCCCTGTAAAAATGTTTGCCCAGCAAAGTAAACTTCTATTCATGTTTGTTTCTTATTATCAATCTAATCATAATGTGTAATAACAAATATATATCTTCTGCACGCTCAACGGATAATAACATGACGTGTCTTATCTATCTGCGTGTGTAAGACATTTCCTTTTCCAATGCTAATTTGGTAGAAGAATCTGAGCATTGTTGTGATATTTTTGCCCTTGAATTAGCTAAGCGGTCTTATAAGTTTAATTAATTTTCTCTAAGTTTTCACACCTAATGAGTTATGGAGCACGAGACTTTGTGCGACTGAAATGTGCTCGTGGAATTATTCACTATCTATTTTCTTACAAAGGACTTGTATAACATATAGAAACGTTTTCTTTGTTCACTGATGTCGAAATTAAGGGTGCTATTAATAAATATTTCTATCTTGTCAGCTTTTACGTTTTCACTATCGTGGTTATTAAAGCCGAAGTAGCCCAACCATTCTTTAGAATAGGGAACAACATTTTCACATGTAGAACAACTAAAAGGATAATAACCTAATTAATTTCATGAGGCTCTCCAGTTTCTAATCTCAGTGAACAAAGAAAGCACTTCGATTAACCAACACGTAAAAGGATTTAGTTAAATTATTTAGTTCGCTGACCTTACGAGTAATTATTATAAAGTTAACGGATTTATCTTTGAAATATTTTGCCACAGTTTTCAAAGTTTTAGAAATGAAAATCAACCACGTGTTATGTTATTAAATAGTTCGTTTTTCTGGTTCACCTGTAAGTTTCAAGGCTTATAACGCCATAATCTGGACTCGATTTTGTGGTTAGTAGAGCGCAGGTAACCTATGGTGAAACTTCAATAACAAACAAGCAAATAATTATTCTTTTTACTATTTGTCTATAAACAAACTTGGTGTTTTATAAAAGTATTACTTTTCTCAACTCGGAAAAATAACGCTTTTATTATAATATAGATGGATTAGTCCACTTTTTAATAACTGCAGAAGCTGTGTAGTAGTAGATTAATATACCGATTTTTGTTTTAAGAAAATATGCTTACAACGATTATTGTTAATTATGACGCCAATCGTTTAGAAGTCCTTTTTCATATCTGAAAGAGCTACGTAGCCTTTGAAAACGAAGTTCTTTTAAAATAATGCACTTAAATTTTTTATAGAAGTCTTAGTTATGAAAACTGGTTTTAAAATAAATCCGAGAACAGTATTTTTCCTAATGAATATGGCTTCTCACTGAAACACGGAAGGCTTAGGAAAGGGACTTCCATTCTCATCTCGTGAAAGTAAATACCCACAACAGCTGTAACATTTGAGAACATTTATTGCTGCTGCTACGTTTCTCCTTGGAGTTGTATAATATCTATCAAACTAAGCACCAATTTTAGTACATATGTAGGAGAAGAAACTAACCTAACTCAGAACAAATTGGATATAAAACACAATAACATTGTGAACTGTATTTTCATTCATCTACGGAGAAAAAAAACGAGCCATAGTTTAGCCGCATTTACTGCAACAGATGGTGAGTGGAACGTCTGAACACAAGTAAAAACATCTCGATTACTAGATTACATTCTTCCTTAAGCCTAGTTACTAGGCCCCTGGCTCTCCAGTTTCTGGACAAATATAATTTTCTGAAAACCAAAACATACCTAAGATGTCCTTGATATGATAACTCTAAACATGCCCATTTTGCGTTAATATGGTCAAACTCGTTACCTATTTAATCTTTAAAAGCCATCACACACACGTACATGTATATAAACATTAAATGTGATTCAAGCTACAGATGTGAGTGAGTAAGAGAGAGCAAGTTGGCCAAGCTCTACCAAAAATCTGTCCGTCCTCAGTTCTCACTGCTGATCTTGGTACTTTTAGAATTAAATCCTAAAATAGTTTATTGCGATGTCATAAATAAATTAGAGTAACTTTCTCATTATGTTCCAATATAATTATTCTCTGAAATAAAAACATCATACATATGGCAGAGCCTCAGAAATAGCATTTCTATACATATGTTTAAATTGCCGGTCTGTATTAATTCTGTATGTTTTATCCTGACCTACAATCTCTTCATTATTTTAATTACAAATACTTTACAATTATATATAAATATAAGTACAGTATTTTTGCTTTACCTCTCGTCTATTGGTTGCTGTAGTTAAAAGAAAGTGAATTTTGGAGAGAAATCAAATTTGGTTACAAATCGTTCAAAGACAACAACAAAAATAAAACGCCAGAAATTTATCCATATTTTTTGTTGGCATAAACTGAATGGGGACTTTCAAGCCCTAAAGACATTTTTAACCAGTTCTTTGGTCGTATATTACCACGAACTAGACGCGCACAGTCCTAATTGCTGTAAATCAGTCAGTTTTGACAGATTTTTGAAAATATCTTTCAAAAATACATTAATTTTTCATAACTGTTTTGCAAATGGGTCTGCTACGAACTGTAAATGCACTGTTAACATACTTTAGTCTAGAAGAATGAAACGTATATTAGAAGAAATAAATTAAGCGTGAATATTAACTTAAATTTGTATTTTTCACACTTTTCCACTGATCTCAACGTATTCAAAACGTCGAGCAATGTGTTTAATAGTTTTAGCCTGATATAAAAAACTGAAAATTGCCCGACGTATCAAAAACCTTAATCGTTTAATTTGACTTTAGTGAGCAATAAAAGTATAAATATATTTTCCCCAAACGTGAGTTGTTAAATTTTTTTAATATTATACGTTCATCAAAAATTACCTGTAGGTCTTGGAATTAACAGGTGTGGTTTGGTGACGTCACTGTCAGGAATTGTGACGTCAATCAAAATCGGTATTGGAGTTCCAGAGTTAATCATGGTAGCGTTGACGTCACCAGCAGATAATGACATTATTGGCCAGATGTTTTGAAAAGAGGAATACATAAATGATGATGCTTCAAATATCAATCACATGGCTGGATATGAGTGGTCATTAAGAATTATACTCTTGTCTCCAGTTGCAAATGTTACCGTGTGTTACTATATAAGAACTTCAGATGGAAGTTGAGAACGTAATTCAAATTAACTGTTTAAAATATATCATCTTTTTTTCTTTTTAAGTCTTAAGTTCTTCAATATGGTAACCAGTTCATCATTCCAGCTACAGAAGCGACTACTGTATACAAGTTAGATATATTGTAGCAATGTTTACGTCACTCTAAGAAATGTTTTACCCATACGTTTAATTTCATTGGAGAAAATTCCGATGTTTAGAGCCTGATTGGTTTTCCTTCCCTTACAAAATTATATACATTCAGTTTTCCACAGAATGTTCTTTAATATTCTATACATTCCAACCAACTTCGTTTATAACAATTAGAATTATTATGAATTTTTTGAACAATTTTACTAATAATTTCCGAATATCCCGTGTGTCCTCGGTTAAAATCTATTATATAAACTATGTTATCGAATGTGGTAGCTGACACGCGTATACACGTGTGCATTCTTTTTACTCACTCACGTAACTGTGGAAGTTTTGTGGGTACACACGAGTTCGATAAACCAGCTCTTCAAATGTTTAGGAATGCAGCCAGTTGGTGTTCCTGTCACGGTTGTTAACTCAACCATAAGGTGATACTGAATTTAGCCTAAGGAAATCAATGGCTTTAATTTTGGAACATCTTCCATTAATCACCTTTTGCCAGTCTTGCTGGTCTAAGACTTTTTTTTAAGTTTCTTTACCACGAATCTATTCACTCTCAGTAGGATGAGCACACCAAGAATATTCGTCGCAACTCAGCAATTTCGAACCAGCCCTCCTTCATTCGAATGACGTAACTCGGTGATCGCTAGAAGCCTGAAATTACGACAAAAAATTGCTTTTAACCGCAAGTAACTAACTTAGAAACTACAGAAAATTAATGCTACAGAGTTTTAAATCAGAAGTTTTATTCTGAGTAAGTAATTTTCATCTTCCTATATCCGTGCACTGTATTAAGAAAAAATGCACTGAAGATAAACAAATATAGAATAAAAGAACTTGAATCTCAAGTTCACTTGAAAATTTATTTTTAAGTCACCATCAGACATCTATAGAATCACAATAAAAAACGACTTTCCTGATAGCGATAAGATATATTTACATATAAGTATGTATGCAGAATAATAAAAACTGACACAGAGTCTGCCTATTCAGGTTGACAAACTCAAGTTGTATATAATATTAGGGATTCTTACCAACAAGGAAATTTTAACAAAGTGAATATCTTGTTAAAATGGGAAGAGAGAAAATAATAAACTAAATACTTGTGCTAAATGTGTAATTTCCAGGTTTTTGTTTCATAGTCATGCAACTATTTTGTACTATAGTTATCAACTGGGAATTTTTCCTTTTGTACTTCGTCCTTAACTTCATTAAGAAATTTTTTTAATATTTTCTTTCATTTTTTACATTTGTAATTTACTTCAAAGGAAATTCTAGAAATTAGTTAGGTATTTTATAATATAATGTACACCATTCATGACTCTGTTAATAAGGCTAAAACCAATGAACATTTTTAGCAACACTCCTCAAAGAACATGTGTACAAAAGGTATTTAAAATGTTAACTTTTCATGAAGTGTTAATTTATTGATTTGTTTTAGCTTAACGCTCCAAAATAGGTTATATATTCTCTGTCCAATAAGACAGATCGAACCATGGATTTTAGCGTTGTAAGTTCTTAAGTTTACCGTTGGCTGACTGAGGAACTAGAACTGATCTTTATTAAAGTTTTATTTTTATTATTGCAAAAGTTTTCTTTCGACAATGAATCAACAATATATAAAGTTAATATTATTTTTATTATTATATACAATTTTTTTTTGTCGACAATGAATCAACAGATATAAAATAATTATTATTATGTAATGTTTTTGTCGACAATGAATCAAGAAGATATAAAATTATTATTTTTATTATTATAGAAAGATTTTTGTCGACAATGAATCGACAAAGAGTATTTTACATTCGATGCTAATATCTACGTGCAGAATATTTTAAAGAGCGATTGTAGCGTACAAAGTGTAAGGCATTTATAGTGTATCTTTTGTATTTAGACCCGGCATGGCCAGGAAGTTAAGGCACTCAACTCGTAATCCAAGGATTGCGGGTTCGAATCCCCGTCACACCAAACAAGCTCGCCCTTTCAGCTGTGGGGACGTAATTATGTGATGGTCAATCCCACTATTCGTTGGTAAAAGAGTAGCTCAAGAGTTGGCGGTGGGTGGTAATGACTAGCTGATTTCCCTCTAGTCTTACACTGCTAAATTAGGCCCGGCTAGCCCTCTAGGAGCTTTGTGCGAAATTCAAAAGGAAAGAAAGAAAAGTGTCAATATATATATATATATATTAATTCAAAACACTATATATTTGCCTTTAAGATATACAAGATATATATTGTATTCATTTATAGAATAGCACATGACATTTGCACGTTTAGTAGCATTCTTGAATAATTTAATGCCACATAAGATAGAATACAACAAAGTTTGAAGACAAGTCTTTATTGTATCTGGAGCAACCTTCTGATTAACTTTAATATAGTTTATCCTGTCTGTTCGCGTACAACATGTTTTTCCATATTCTATCTCTGTCAGTGACTTTTTAAGTCATTAAAACTCCATTCATACTAGAAAATGAAGTTCAGAAACTTCTTATGCACAGAGTATGAGATAGTTCGGAAATCCTTTTTACATGGTTTTCAAACGTAATAACCTAGAAGCAATATTGTTCATGAAGTAAGTAAGTAATAATAGCAGAGCGTAGACAAACTGGTAACATAGGTGTGGCTAGGGCGTTGTCGGAGTGTACTTTATACTGTGTGACGTGAAAACTGATGAATTCGAAGTAGGATAGAAAAGGCGTATTGTAATAGATGCATTTTCGTTATCAAGGCGTAACTTAGATTTTACTTTTTGCATAAGACTTTTCAAATTTTCTCTTATACTCCTTTCACTAGACTTCCTTAGAAGAAATAAAGACACACAACAACCCAACCGGTTGCTTACATTCTCCATTTTTACTTGGGAGAAAATTCTGCGATTTATGTCAAAAACTTATTTTCATATTATTTTACTTAAGATTATCGGCCCAGCATGGCCAGGTGATTAAGGCACTCGAATCGTAATCTGAGGGTCGAGGGTTCGAATCCTCATCGCACCAAACATGCTCGTCCTTTCAGCCGTGGGAGTGTTATGATGTGACGGTCAATCCCACTATTCGTTGGTAAAAGAGTAGCCCAAGAGTTGGCGGTGGATGGTGATGACTAGCTGTCTTCACTCTAGTCTTAAACTGCTAAATTTGGGACGGCTAGTGCAGATAGCCCTCGTGTAGCTTTGCGCGAAATTCAAAATAAACCAAGTCCAAGGTTATCAATCAATTATGGTACCTTCCAAGTTGTGACGCTTGACAGCTCTAGTTCATCACTGTATGCTCCAACTTTCCTAATTCAAGCTTTTCATCTCCAATTCATTTTCTAATGTCATCGACCTTGCCTATGGCTATTCTTCCTTTGATTCTACTGATCAATTTCTCTACAAACCTTCCCTTAGACATAACTAAATGTTTTCATTCCCTACGTATATCCAACATTCATCTTTTTTTTGTCTTTGCATATTCCAATACTTCCTCGCAAGTTTTCTTTCTATGTAACCAATCTTCATCGTTCGTCTATGACACCACTTTTCAAATGTTCCCAACTCTTGTTTTGTTTTAGCAGACAGGCACCAAGTTTTAACCCCGTAGATTAGGAGTGATTGTACGCAACGTTTTAGTTGTCTGTTCTTCAGTACTGGTTTGATATATTTCCTCAGCAACTCTTTAGGATCAAAGAATGATGTTTTTACCATTCCTATGCTTTGATTTATACCATTTTCCGAAGTTTCCACTACTGTGGATATTTACCTCTAAACAAGTAAACTTCTCTTGTTGTTCTTACTTTTATCTTCTACTTTAGTGCATATTCCAGGAACTCCTTCAGATATATCAAGATGCCTCTCAAGTACCTCTTCCGCAAATTCACCCACAACTGCTTTATCATAAGCAAACTTATTACTGAAGGATTCTACTTTCATTAACCTTGATAACTTATGTACAGGTAACTACTCTCCCATCAATCACTCTGCAAACAAATTATACAATATCGATTACGACACACACCTCTCAACAATGAACAAACCGCTTATTGTCTGTCACTTTGAGCTGTTGCTTCCTGGGTCCAGTATACATATAAATCAGGAAACCGATACCTGATTGATTTACCCAAATATTCTACAAGTTATTCATCAATTTCCCGTGATTAGCCTTGTCAAAAGTCTTATCAAAGTCTACGAAGCATACATAAGTATCATGTTTACTTCTACTGAGGATTGCTTTCAACAACACCTTAGAGGTGTGAGTGACACCATCTGTATCTGTCACACTCCATAGACTTGCGTTTCTTGATGATAGGCACAGAAAACACATCCTATCATTTAATGTACCTTAAAACATTCCATCTCTTTAAATGGAGCTACATATTGAGGTAAAATATTTAATTTGTAAAATATGAATTTGATTTAAACTTTCTGTGGAATCTATACCTCAAACCAGTGCGTTTTTCATGCATCTAAATGCTTTCATATCTTACTTTTTTTTTCAGAATTGCTAGACCGTTTTATTATTTTTATGCCTGATTTCTTTTCCATCATTATACAATATGTTTCCATGTTCCGCTCACCACTATGTTTCAAAAAGTATCTACAGTATATTTCCATTTGTTTCCAATTTCTTAATATCCGCACATTTATTCCTATCTTTATCCTTTGTTTCTCTAAACTAAAGATGGACATTCTTACCTGTTTCTGCTTTGAAACTTTTTCTTTCGTCCATCTGTCGTAAAACCTCATACATCACAGATTTTGTTTTTATCAACTTTTTTATTCTCTGCTCCACGGTTCTTTATCGTGTTTCCTGTTGTGTCTCTTGGAACTCAACCGATTGGTCCTCTGCATCTTTGTTTACAAGTTCTTATTTTATTAATATTTCAAATATCTTTCAAATCGCTATAACAAATTACTTACTTATATATTCCCTTTTGTTGTTGTTGTTTTTTTTTATAAAGTATCATACGTCTCATTTTTCCATGTGAGGCGTCTCTGCTCAGTACAGAACATAATTTATATTTTATCTAGATATGAAAGTTGACTCTAAAGCAACCGATTTTGCTACAGCGTTGACATATAGGACTGGAATGAATAATCTGAATGGTTCAGACCATCAAGTTTTACATTCAGCTACTCTTTGATATGAGGCAGGATATGGTCAGGTGGTTAGGGCGGTCGACTCGTAATCTGAAGGTCACGGGTTCGAATCCCGGTCACATCAAACATGCTCGCCATTTCAGCCATGAGGGCGTTATAGTTTTACAGTAAATCCCACTGTTCGTGGGTAAAAGAGTAGCCCATAAGCTGGCAGTGGTGGTGATGACTAGCTGCCTTTCCTCTAGTGTTACGCCGCTAAATTAGGGACGGCTAGCGCAGACAGCCGTCGTGTAACTTTGCGCGTAATTAAAAAAAAAAAAACAACAGCAACTCTTACATATGATGTGGCTCCTGCTAAAATATAGCTGATAATAAGAAATGTGATCATTCTCTACTACTTCAAAAACCCTACAGATTTATAACGCTAAAATAAGTGGTTCGATCTCCTTCGGTGAACTCATCACCTGATGTGGCTTTGCTATGAGAAAACACATACACACTTTAATCACCAATCATAATCCAGTTGACAGACACTAGAAATTACATTAGATTGGGTGTAATCATTCAGCAGAGTGCTCTTCCAAGTCCATCTACTGGCTGTCTTTCTGCAATTCAAACACCTTTAATTCAAATGAATTACATACAATAATTATTAACAGGTATAATTTAATATGAGAGAAATTAAACTGTCATTCTGGCAATATATATCAAGGCTCAGGATATAAGACGGTAAGACAATGAACTTAAGATGCTTTATATTATTCGTTCCTATTATGTTCGCCAATAAATTGAAACCGATTTAGTTCGGTTTTGAATTTTACGCAAAGCTAAAAGAGGGCTATCTGAGTTAACATTTCATAATTTAGCAGTGAATAATGGGATTCGCCGTTACATTATAACGCCCCAACAGCTGAAAGGGCGAGCATGTATCTCAGAACGGCTGGTATGGTTAATTGATAAGGAGAGAACAGCATTTCGACCTTCCTAGGTCATCTTCAGGTTAAGGAAGATCAAAACGTTGTTATCTCCTTAGCAATAAAAGTGTTAATACCCATACCAGTCGTTCTGGGATACATTTTTATTTCAAGTGGGTTTTTCTTCATGAAGAAAGGACGAGCATGTTTGGTGTGACTGGGATTCGAAAGCGCGACCCTCAGAGTGGGAGTTAGCGGCCTAACCACTTGCATTTAGAAACACTAAACTTGAATACATTTTTATAAAGCCACATGTGACGTCACAAGGATTGACCAGTGGCGTAGTAAGCAAATACTACAATAAATGTATCAGAAATAACAATATGATGTTTGAGACACCTAATACTAAGAGATTTTCCGAATTTCATAACCTTCTTCACCAAAATACTGCTGCTCAAAATAGAGAACACATGTCACAGTCGGTGGAAGAGTACACAGATGAACAAGCTGTCACAAATCTCATTTCTTCTAAAGCATTTCAGAAGGTGTCATGAAAATAAACCCTGATTTTATTGACGTATATAATCATATCTTCTCAGCACCGTAATTTCGAATTATGGACCTCATTTTGGAATGTGATACGGTTGTTTGACTGCTAGTTTTAGGGTCATTCACCAACTAATATAGTTTGAGGTCTACATATCTCAACTGTTTACTCAATGCTGTCATGGTACTTTGCTTATGACCTGGTCAGCTATTCCAGATACTGGTATTTCTATTAGCTTGATATGTTAAAGTTTGCACGTACTCATTCAAAACGTCAGAAAAATCTCACCAAAGCAGGAATGTTCCATTTTAGTTATTGCCTATGATCAGGTATTAGAATAGATAAGAAGAGTGTGGTAAGTCCTTTTCTGGGCGAATATGTTGAACGTAATAATATCAGTTTTAAGTCTCTTGCTACATCACACTTACAATTTGTCAAGAAGAAAGAAGAACAGACCTGTTTGTAGTCCCTTCATCAAAGATAGACTAATTATAAAAATATTCAAGTTAATGAATACGGGGAACCAGCAAGAGATAATTTATTCATACCAATTAAAGGTTGCAATTGCAAACGATCACAAGTTTAGTAATATCTACAAAATATGGGACATGAATCATTATAAAGAGTAGCAGGAAGTTCTTTGTCACATCCATTCACTGAGTACTGCATCGCCATCATTAAGTTCACCAGATGGAATGCTGGCGCACACCAACAAAGCTACTCCAATGTACCTCTTGGAAAACCTCACAGAATATCACATGGATAGGACCCCAAAATAATTGAGTATGGATTGCTTATGGAATAATACCTTTACAATCTCTAACCTATCCACTTGCAGTTATCTGGAAGACCTGTCACTTTTGATAAATGCAAAAACTAGTCAGATTTGCATTTAGCCGCAAGCCATCCCCAATCGATTTCGTAACAGATATAGGCATAAAAATACTGTACGACTGAAAATATCATCAGGAAGTAGCAGGTGGTTAAGGTGTTGCGTTTCATCCTAAAGGACCAAGGCAGTGGAATAAAATACCTGGTGTTTGGAAAGAAATATTTGGTAAAGTTTTGTCTTGCTAATTGCAACAATATTAAGCACACGAAAACAATTGCCAGATATTGCGCTGACGTCTGGACAACGATATTATGGTCACAACTGTCTTTGAGTTGTTTTGTGATCGCCAAAAAACTGGTAGCCATCTTTTTATCATTCTATGCTCCGCATGTTTTAGTGGCCGATCACAGAGTTGTTTTTTATATGCTCAGTGCAGGAATTTATGTTATTTTTACATCTGCATGAGCGATCTCACAGATCAATCAAGCATTTGTTTTAAACCCGATCGTTGTAGTTAATAATAGTACTCTAGATATAGTAGTTGATCTGGATTCAGCAATATTTAAAGTTCTGATGGTTTACACATCTTCATAGAAACTAATTAAAAGCTAGTGCATTGCGTGTAAAATGTAAAAAAAAAAGAAACTCCTGATTATCGAAAATCATTTCAATAACTCATAATCACTGGCTTAGAAAGTTACTTCGATCACCCAGGTATGATTTGGTCTAGAGGTAGGTTTCAAGAGTGGCTGAACTAGAATCTATTGTTGTATTTTGGAATTCGGTCTCATTCCTAAGTAAAAAGTGTTCATATTCCTTCTCCAAACTTGCTGAATCAGACTAGACAAGCACGTGCTCTCGTATCACTGGCGAATATCCTATGGTTGTTTCTCGAGAGCTTCATCGATACACAGGGACCTTTTTCGTTTGTCTGTTTTCTTTAATTTCGCGCAAAGCTACTCGAGGGCTATCTGCGCTAGCCGTCCCTAATTTAGCAATGTAAAACTAGAGGGAGGGCAGCTAGTCATCACCGCCAACTCTTGGACTACTCTTTTTCCAACGAATAGTGGGATTGACCGTCACACTATAACGCCCCCACGGCTAAAAGAGCGAGCATGTTTCGTGTGACAGGGATTCGAACCCGCGATCCTCAAATTACGAGTCGAGCCTTTATGGATAATGAAGAACCTATGAACCCCACATCAGGATCAGGGTATTTAACGCTAGTGCTTTTTTATAAAATTAACGTCCCAAGAAAATATGTATAAGTTTATTATAAAATAGATGATCAATCTCACTGTTATAATGTTACGATTAATCCCACTGTTATAATGTGACGACCAATCCCACTATTATAATATGACGGTCAATCCCACTGATATAATATGACGGTCAATCCCACTGCTATAATGAGACGGTCAATCCCACTATTATAGTGTTACGGTCAATCCCACTTTTCATTAGTAAAAGAGTAGACCAACAATTGGCGGTGAGTGGTGACGACTAGTTACCTTCCCTCTGGTCTCACACCGCTAAATTAGGGATGGCTAGCGCAGATATCCCTCGTGTAGCTTTGCGCAAAATTTAAAACAAACAAATTAAAAATAAAATAATGTAGAATTGATGTGTAAAGTATTCCAGTGCATATTTTAAAGAGTAGAATGAATGATATTGCTCAAGCATTAACAAACACTTATTTATTTTACAAAAGTAATTCATTTTTACTGTTTAATAAAACCTAAACTTCAACTATAAGGTATAGTTGTGATGACTCTCCTATAATTCGTGAAAGTGTAGAGATGTAACATTAAAAATATTTCAATGGATTTTTAAGCCTAATTTAACACTCACAAATTATACTGAAAAAAAGCATAAGTTCACAGTATAAAGTAATACTTTGCCTGCGGATATAAAATATTAACAAAACCCATATCTAATTTTCTACTTCGATTTACGAATCCTTTCTTTTTCAAGATAATTTCACGTGGTTAGAGTGCTGAGTTAGAATCGCAAGTCTATAGGAAAAGGAAGTTTTATTGAAGCTCTAATGCCACGAGGAGGCAATGCTTCGGAAGCAGTACTGCGCAGCTTAGCGGCAATGTATGAATAACTGTTTTTTCCTTGTGAATATCCATTCAATCTACACTGTCATGTCTGAAATATACTCTTTTGAAACAGGTTTTAAAATTTGTAACCAATATTTTTATGGCTTCTCATGTGGTTATTATAGTGATCTGTTATGAAATGTCGTCTAGGTAAATTAGTTTTGTTATGCTGTTTTTTCAGTGCCCGGCATGGCCGAGCGCGTTAGGCGTGCGACTCCTAATCGGAGGGTCGCGGGTTCGCATCCCAGTCGCGCTAAACATGCTCGCCCTTTCAGGCGTGGGGCATTATAATGTGCGGTTAATCCACTATTCGTTGGTAAAAGAGTAGCCCAAGAGTTGGCGGTGGGCACCCGCGTGTAAAGTCATTTCTCACACCCAGCACACTTTTCTTCAGAGCAGAGACTTGAGATACAATGGTATTAAGGCGATTCGCATTAGACAGAGAAAGAAAGCACGCCATGACGTTCGTGCTCTGTTGGTTCAAGGTTTACTAAGGCCCCCGAGCTTTAGAAAACATATAAAAATAAACCAGAAATTCTACATAAAACCAGACCCTTAAGAAGGTTTTACGTCTTTCACAGCACAATCGAAGCTTACAACTGTTTCTTTCTCTCATTCTCTTATTATGCACTCAGAATCTGCAGCTAAAGATGGCTTAAAAACAAGTTTAGGGCAGCTATAAAGTAACCTAAAAGACGCATGCGCTAATTTTTAAAACAGTGATAAATACTGTCAGTGCATGTAAGAACAACAATGTTGGATATTATGAAAAAGTGAAGTCTTTTTCACTTTGTCCAAAGTCATAAGAAAAACTTAGTCAAACTTGTTTTGCTATTTCAGAGTATTTATAATAAAATGTTTGTTTGTTTAAAATTAAGCATGAGACTACACAATGGGCTACTCGTGATCTGCCAACCATGGTGTCGAAACCCGATTGGAAGACAATCAAAAGATGCGTCTTCACATATTTTTCTTCTGTTCTTTCAAAGTTTTTAAGCCATTTTATTATTACTCTGAATTTTTTTTGTGTCAAACAAACCAATATTTACTCCGTGCCGACTGAAGGAATCGAACCTCAACATTTAGCGTCATAACCTCTAAAGTTTATCGTTCAATCATTGGCGATGACGATTGTTTTATTAATATTATCTTGTAGAAACTATCTGCAGCTGTAAGTGAAAATTGGTCTTTACGTATTGACTTTATTTCTGGGTAAATATTTGATGGAAATACTATTGTTCTCTAGCGGTTTTGAAAGAATGAGAAAAGATTCTAACACAACTAAAAATTTCCAATTTATCATTTTCTAAAAACTTGATCTAGGCTTTGACATTTATATTATTATGAACTGAACTGACTGTGGCCTAATGGCTAGTGTGCCGAGCTACAAATCACAGGGTCCAAGGTTCAGACAATAATGCCACTGAACACCCTTCTCACTTTCAACTTTTTCCTGTTGTCAACGTGACAATCAAATGCGTTATTCGATTCAAGGAACTAGGTAAAGACTTTGTAATGGTAGATGCTGAAGTCTTCCCTTTTGCCAGGGGTCTCTAACCTGGAAATGTAGGCCACGTTCATATTAGATAGGCCAGGGATGGCCAGGTGGTTAGGGGCAATCTGAGGGATCGAATCCCCCTTAACTCAAACACACTCGCTATTTCAGCCGTAGGGGCATTATAATGTAACGGTTAATCCCACTATTCGTTGGTAAGAGAGTAGCCCAAGAGTTTGCGATGTGCATTTAAGACTAGATGCTCACCCTCTAGTCTTACACTACTAAATTATGGAAGGATGGCGCAGGTAGCTTTAGTGTAGCTTTGCACAAAATTAAAAACGAACTCTGTTATTTGTGCATAAAATTGATTGGTTACGTAATACGTAATGGCATACACATTAAGCAAAAATACCATTAATATCATAGTTAATCTAATTACTTAG
Source organism: Tachypleus tridentatus (assembly GCF_004210375.1). Taxonomy (NCBI): domain Eukaryota; kingdom Metazoa; phylum Arthropoda; class Merostomata; order Xiphosura; family Limulidae; genus Tachypleus; species Tachypleus tridentatus. The sequence continues at coordinate 29,958,235 of NC_134828.1, read as the reverse complement.
ACATTGGTCGCATAAACGTCAGAAAGAAAATGAGTGTCTTCATTCACTTTATTTGTCAGTTAGTCTTACTAAAGGTTCTGATAGGTAAAGTAATATTACAACATGATGAATCAAATAAACACCACTAGTAATGAGTCGAATAACAAGTTGGCAGTTAAACCGACTCTGAGAAAATTAGATAATTAGTCTGGTTACAACAAGGACGTGTTTAAAACCGAAACATATATTTTTAGAAAGAAACATGTTAAGATGTTACATTTTACTGGCACATCACATCTTAGGCCTTAAAGATGTCGTCATTTTTCAACGATTGGGCGGATAAAGTTCAAATGTAACACACGTAATACACAGTTTATAATCGACTCTATCATCCAGTGACTGATAATATGAAACTTTCTGAGCAAGAAAATTCGCCGATAGTTTAAGAATATAATAGGCTGAATCAGTGTGAAAATCGTAAGTCTAAACTTAGCCCTGATGAACGATACCGCTTGACGTTAATTGGCCATTTAGATGCAAATCTGGGATGACATCACTCAGCCGTGTTATCGGAGTTTTGCGTTTCCTTCGATAAGTGGGGATTATTTTAAAGAAGCATTTGTTTTGTTAATGAGGAGATAATGAAAACTAGAGAGAAGAAAAGTCACCAAATAAGAGTTGATGTTGAAGGAAGATGAGGTAGACAATATATAATAAAAATTTCGTTTTAATGTAACCTCTCACTGACTCTATGTAAAAATCATAATGAGCTTTACCGTGAATTAATTCCACATTATGCAAGTTATTTGCTATTATCAAAAAGCGTATATATTTTATTATGAATATATGGTAAAGCTACTAAGACTATCTATCTACCATCGTCTCTAATTTTAAAATATTGGCCAGAGAGAGGGCAGCCAGTCATTACAGCCTCACGCCTCACCAGTTTAATGTGCAAAACATAATTTGTGGATTCAATCCAGACTCTAAAATTCAATGTTCTACTAGAGGGCTAATCGGCGTTCTGTAACAATTATATGTTAGCTTTGATGCTCAGTTAAGCCTAACTTAGATGTATGATTTCGACAACAAGGAATTTTCTCAACGTAACTGAGGGAAACAGTGTTTTAGAGAACCACGTTAGTTTCTCATTTAATGGCGAGTCCAAACGTGTTTATAATGCGCACTTTTCTTCACCAAGGTCACGTTGTCTGGTGATACCGAAATGTTCACAGCAGACTAGATTGTGAAACTGGTGTTACAACAAAAGCTCAAGAAATAATGTACACAACTACTATCATATTGTGGAGAAAACGCAAACTTTCTCATTTCGTATTTAAAACATTTCTTCTCTACGCATACAAGAGTCGTTATATGGCAACTATAGAAGTGTGTGTTGACTAGACGAGCAAGACTAGTCTTAATCAAATATTCATGACTATATGCACTTAAGCAGAAAAACCTTATTTAAAACATGGGATGTTTAACTTACCACAGTGGAAGTAATGATCAGAAGACGATAAATACCAGAGTTAATGAAAGTATTTCAATGTAACGAAACAGACTGTGTTGCGAACTTCCTAAATGTCTTCTTTAACTGGAAGCGCTGAAAGCTCTTAAACATATTTCAGTTAGTGTCTAATCGATAAGAGTAGGCAATACCATGATTAAAAGTTTCTATTTTAATTTGCACGCTGAGTAACTCATAACGGATGTCCATATCCCTAAAGATTCGTATGAATTAAGCGTGAAAAGGACAGGTCTACAAATTCACAAATACAATTTCAAACACTTCTATAGGCTTTATTTAATACTTTAGAAATTAGTATCCATTAAAATATCTAACAGTTAAAATAATTGAATCTTATTCTGAGACATCCGCCGGTTAATTAGACACAGGAACTTGTCTCATACTGAACAACTCGTAAATTAGCTACTGAATATATGATAATAATTCAAATTTAATATAGAGAACGGGCCCGGCATGGCCAGGTGGGTTAAGGCGTTCGAGTTGTAATCCGATGGTCGCGAGTTCGAATCCCGGCCGCAACAAACATGCTCGCCCTTTCTACCGTGGGAGCGTTATAATGTTACGGTCAATCCCACTACTCGTTGGTAAAAGAGTAGCCCAAGAGTTGGCGGTTGGTGGTGATGACTAGCTGCCTTTCCTCTAGTTTTACACTACTAAATTAGGGACGGCTAGCGCAGATAGTCCTAGGGTAGCTTTGCGCGAAATTCAAAAAAATAACAAATATCAAGAACGTAGGTCTCGACGAAAAAAAATCAAATGTTAGGCTTAAATTTCTTCGTTTAAATTTCGTGCTTCGTATTGAAATCATCGGTCCTGAGTAACTTATGTTTTATTTCACTCAGAGTAATAACACAAGCCTGCGAAGGTTTCACTATCTTGAACTTGTTCAATAGTGGTTCCTGAATTCGCAAACGTTATCCAATTTCTCCATGGCGTGCAGATTTTTCACAAAACGTCGTAACGCATTACATAAAACAAAAACAACAGTTTAATGGTAGAAGACGTAGTTTCACAAAACAAGTCGGGATGATTGAGGATAAACATTCGGTTGACATCAGTGTTCTTTCATATCTTCAGTTTGCATTTTTGTGAGCAAACATAATAAGGGATAAATGATATAAGTAAAAATGTTTTTTTTTCTCCTAGAATTTGTAAAAAATTCTTACGTGATAGAAAAAAATGAATATTATTTTCGAAATATACGTAGCTAGCTAGCTAGCTTATGAAAAGTCCGTTAATTATACCAAAACAACTTTTATGACGTTTAAATTTGCAGACCTATTTAATTCATGTGAAGGAAATGCGTGTGCACATCTTATAGCAAAGTCACATTGGGCTATCTGCTGAGCCACCGAGGGGAATCGAACCCCAGATTTTAGTTTTGTAAATTAGTCGACTTACCGCTGTACCACCAGGGGGACGTGAATTAAATAGTAGCAAGTAACAAAAGATAAATTTCATGTTATTGATAATATAAAGTAGTTCAGTTTCTTTAAATCAGTCTCGTGGAAAAACAACGGACAAGCGATTGATTGTTTGGAATTAATCACAAAGCTACACAAAGGGGCTGTCTGTGCTCTGCCCACCACGGGTTTTGAAACCCGGATTCTAGAGGGCGCTATTCCGCAGACATACCGTTGTGCCACTGGGAGGCACAAACAAACGAAGAGAATATACTTAAAGTGATATGAATTGATAGAACTCTTGCATAAAACACAAACATCAATACTGTTTGTCATAGATACCAGACGTAACAGCAGTTTAATATAAAATTATACTGATAGAATAATTTTGCTACTGTTTGTCATAGATACCAGGCGTAACAGCAGTGTAATACAAAATTATGTTGTTGTTTTGAATTAAGCACAAAGCTACACAATGGGATATCTTTGCTCTGCCCACCACGGGTATCGAAACCCAGTTTTGAGCGTTGTAAGTCAGCAGACATACGGCTGAGTCAGTGGGGGCTACAAAATTATACTCATAGAATAAGTTTGTTAGTGTTTGTCGTAGATACGAGGTGTAACAGCAGCATAATACAAAATTACACTTACAGAATAATTTTGCTACTGTTTGTCATAGATACGAGACATAACAACAGTTTAATACAAAATTACACTTATAGAATAATTTTGCAACTGTTTGTCATAGATACGAGGCGCAACGGCAGTTTAATACAAAATTATGTTGTTGTTTTGAATTAAGCACAAAGCTACACAATGGGTTACCTGTGCTCTGCCCACCACGGGTATCGAAACCCAGTTTTGAGCGTTGTAAGTCAGCAGACATATGGCTGAGTCAGTGGGGGGGGTCTACAAAATTATACTCATATAGTAAGTTTGCTACTGTTTGTCATAGATACGAGGCGTAACAGCAGTTTAATACACAATTACACTCATAGAATAATTTTGCTACTGTTTGTCGTAAATACGAGGTGTAACAGCAGTATAATACAAAATTACACTTATAGAATAATGTTACTACTGTTTGTCATAGGTACGAGACATAACAATAGTTTAATAGAAAATTATACTCGTAGAATAATTTTGTTGCTGTTTGTCATAGATACAAGACATAACAGAAGTTTAATAGAAAATTACACTCATAGAATAATTTTTACTACTATATTCCAGAACTAACTGTAGTCTGGCGTAGGGTTTTTCATATCCTCGAGCACATTCCGCATGTCTATTGAAACACCCACCTAATGAACCTACAGATACTGAATAGCCTCCTCACATATGTGGATTTTGTGTATATACTTCGCCCCGACACTTTTCTGCAACTCCCCCTTTAGAGACCCCTGATTTATCAGGCTGACAAAGTGTCTTATTTTCTATTCAATTACTTTGGCCATTTTCTGTAATGGTTGAAAAGTTTTTGTTTTTAAAGGCAAAGCTCAAAGCTGCATGATGGGCTGTCTGTGTTCTGCCCATCGCGTGTAGGGAAACATGATTGTTAGCCTTATAGACCCTCATATTTACTACTAAATCACCGGGGGCACTTCACACTATGAGTTACATGCAAAAATATGAAAGTGTCCAATTTTGATTTTATTCCAAGGTAATTTTACTTAATCTTTTCTCTTCTATAAGACTGTGACTCGTCCCCAGAGACGATTCTACTAGGATAAACAATTCACTATTCCCATCACTGATTCTCTTTAAACTGTATAGAATAGAGTAGTCAAGCGGTTCTTGGTAAAACAAAAATCTCGAACAGCGCATTTGATTGCGTCAGTTATACCTGAAGACCGGGGTGAAAGAGGATATTCATTAAAAGCGTTGACATGCGGGAAATCTCTGTTTCGTATACAATTAAATAATAATTTAGTCAATGATTGCAATCTGCGCTTCACTTTTATACACGATAAATTCTGAAATTTCATGAATGTATTATAAGTTAATTAAGAACTGCGATAGTTTTTCAGAGTATTAACTTCCCCAGAAGCGAAGGCTTATCGCTGAGAATGAATATTAATAACCACTGAACAACACGACAATATTAAACGTCACAGAAACAACGAACAAAAAAGGCTTAGCAAACTATTGGATGAATTTGTTGAAAGGAAGCACATGTAACTAAGAAACTAGAGCGTTTCTTTTCGTTACGTGATTGGTTCTGTTTCGTTTTTTACGTTTTATGTGTGTATATTGACACTAAAATATTATATATATATATATAGATTTATATAGATGCCTTACAGTTATATAATATTTATCACAACATTTTTTTTAAGTTATGTCTTACTAAACTCATAGAAGTACAAAAAATTACATGATAAAACTCAAAGCGTTATGGACGTTTCAAGACAGTTACTCTTTCCCTCGCTTGATGGCTTGAATAGAAGAGACAACTGATTTAAAAAAAAGCAAAAAAAAAAAGACTTAATTTTGATTAAAGCATGCGCAGAAGCAAAAAGGAAACTGTGCAAATGTTTATATAAGTAAACGTATTGCTTAGACACGAAGTAATCCTAGTAGCAATCTCTACTAGCCAATCCGTGTTACTAAAACCCTGTTCAGATTTTGAGACAAAAAATAAATTTAATCTGTTATTGGCTAAAAACTTTTTATCAATTGTTAGCTAGATAACATTCTTCACACTGTTACCTGGACATATATCTTGACATTATTAACTAAACATCTTTCTTCACATAGTTAACTGAATAACCATATTCCCATTGTTAACTGGAGATATTTTGTTTTTACATTTTTAATTAGATATCTTTCTTCACATTTATAACTAGATAGCCTTATTCCCATTATTAACTAGATAACATTCTACGCATTGTTAATCAAATGTAATCTTCGTATTAGAAAACAAAAATCACTATTTTATTTTCCTTTTGGTAATGTAGAATTTGAATTACCGTTTCGTAGTAGTTAACATTAAAAACTGTGATGTCGTTGAAGCACTGATTTAAAAATACCAGTTCCAAGATGAACGCTAAGCAACTTGTTTCCACACACTTGTCACGTTTCCTCCCAACGTACAGTTTTAATCGGATAACGTACTATCAAAAGAATACAAAACAAGCACTCTCTTGTCACATTTCCTGAAAAACGGCGTGATACATTACACCAACATTAACAGCCACCTGAAGATTTCCCTTCCTTACACAAAGGCAATCTTAGTTTTTAATAACAGAGAAAAACAGATGTATTAAAGCTTTGGTTCAGGTTCTAAGTAACTAACATTTTGATGATATTATGTCCATATAAAATCTTATAGATGTGAAACTGAAAAAAAAAACAACGAAGTATAACTTCTTTTGGCACTTCTTAAACAACGATAATGGATTTTAGTAGAAAAAAATATAATATAATTTGGCCTTAAAGGAATAGTCAGAAAACTAAAATAAGTTCGGTTTTTTTCTGATCTGAGAGTATTTCTTTAAACCACTGTTGCTTTAGGCTAAGAGGCCTTAAGTACACAAATATATAACCTATCGAACCTAATTATACACATCTTGTTGGAGAACATAAGGTAGATTTTAACTTGTACAGATAATAAAATATTTTTTCTCTTTGATTTCAAAGTCCCTCCTGTCGCCCTTCAATAGCTGATTATATAAGTGTACTTTGCACATGAGGCCGTATTTTAACGTTTCTACCAATAAACACAGAATTGAAATAAAGATGAATCTCGTTAGACAAAATACACTAAAACATACGGCAGTATTTTAATGTCTTGGTTCTGAGATATGTCATATACAAAGCTCTACACAAAAGAAAGACGAAAACGTCATACACACTAAAATTACTTATCGTTTGGTTAAAGGTTCTAGAATCTTAACTGCTTCTTTGAAACCCTCTGGAGTGAGTAGTCCATAAGAGAAATATTCAATCCATCATTATCCACAACTGGTAGAGCCAGCAGAGAACTTGCTCGTTACCAGATGATTCTACTCACCCTGAAGAGATCAGAGCAACCCGGTAAAAGTATTATTAAATTGCAATTACCCCAGCTTATCCTTAGCTGGTTTTATTTATATTGCTTGTCCTCTTTATTGAAGATTACGTTTTATTCTAGACTGATACTCTATCAATAATATCCAGATAATATCAAATAATCATATTACTTACAAAGAATGCTGGTAAAATAAATTCATAGCTTAGAAACGCTACAAAAATGTCAACACTGGCAGCGAAAGATGATTAATAAGATCCGAATAAAAGGCGATTCATCCTGTAAAACATTAGGGTATAGAACTGAAGGAACAGAACAGTTAGAAGGACGAAGTGAAAGTCTAATTGCTGTAACAACTCTGACGTACAACAGACTGCTATAAACCATTAAATACCCTAGTTCACAGTGGAAACGTTTAGAATACTTAAGAACAAGAAAGTTTATTAAGAGTATTTATGATCATGAAGAAAACAAAGGACGTAACGGACGCGCGATCCTCGAGTACTTATCATGTGGGTGGTATGTGGTAGGGTGTTGCTGACTGGCTGCCTTCCTCTCGTCAATTGATAAAAACTGAGAGCAGCGACTGTTGGTTTTAGTATATAAATACAAAATATTCGTCTTTTGACTACATTCCATGTTATAAGTGACATGCACCTCAAACTGAGTTACAAATAATGTGGCTGATGACCAGATATCTCACGAATCAAATTGTTCAAGATATCTTTTCCTCATGGGAATCATTGTGAGTATTTGTGAAAAATTATCTTGATATTTATGTATTCTTATACCTAAATATATACATGTATATATATAAGAGTAAACTGAAATGCTAATTTTGATTATAAATTTATAAGTAAAATTCCTACATGCAGAGTGAAACGTGTGGCTTCTCTTTTTGAGTCTTTAATCAAGAAAAGTAATATTACAAATGTATGGAAAACAAATGTCCAAAAGTATAGAGACTCGGCATGGACAGGTGGGTTAAGGCGTTCGACTCGTAATCCGAGGGTCGCAGGTTCGAATCCCTGTCGCACCAAACATGCTCGCCTTTTTCAGCCGTGAAGGCGTTATAATGTCACGGTCAATCCCACTATTCGTTGATAAAAGAGTAGCCCAAGAGTTGACGGTGGGTGGTGACGACTAGCTGTCTTCCCTCTAGTCTTACACTACAAAATTATGGACGGCTAGCGCAGATAGCCCTCGAGTAGCTTTGCGCGAAATATTAAAAACAAAACAAACAAAAGAATAGTTTGATAAATCTATCTCTTTTATAAATTTGACAGGACGTTTATTTGATATAAAAACGTAACAAGAGGCGCGATGTTTATTTATATCACAAAACCGATAAAACAATATCTAGTTAGATGACTAATAAAACAATATCTAGTTAGATGAGTAATAAAACAATATCTAGTTAGATGAGTGATAAAACAATATCTAGTTAGATGAGTGATAAAACAATATCTAGTTAGATGAGTGATAAAACAATATCTAGTTAGATGAGTAATAAAACAATATCTAGTTAGATGAGTAATAAAACAATATCTAGTTAGATGAGTAATAAAACAATATCTAGTTAGATGAGTAATAAAACAATATCTAGTTAGATGAGTAATAAAACAATATCTAGTTAGATGAGTAATAAAACAATATCTAGTTAGATGAGTAATAAAACAATATCTAGTTAGATGAGTAATAAAACAATATCTAGTTAGATGAGTAAAAACAATATCTAGTTAGATGAGTAAAAAACAATATCTAGTTAGATGAGTAATAAAACAATATCTAGTTAGATGAGTAATAAAACAATATCTAGTTAGATGAGTAATAAAACAATATCTAGTTAGATGAGTAATAAAACAATATCTAGTTAGATGAGTAATAAGTTAGATGAGTAATAAAACAATATCTAGTTAGATGAGTAATAAAACAATATCTAGTTAGATGAGTAATAAAACAATATCTAGTTAGATGAGTAATAAAACAATATCTAGTTAGATGAGTAAAACAATAAGTTAGATGAGTAATAAAACAATATCTAGTTAGATGAGTAATAAAACAATATCTAGTTAGATGAGTAATAAAACAATATCTAGTTAGATGAGTAATAAAACAATATCTAGTTAGATGAGTAATAAAACAATATCTAGTTAGATGAGTAATAAAACAATATCTAGTTAGATGAGTAATAAAACAATATCTAGTTAGATGAGTAATAAAACAATATCTAGTTAGATGAGTAATAAAACAATATATCTAGTTAGATGAGTAATAAAACAATATCTAGTTAGATGAGTAATAAAACAATATCTAGTTAGATGAGTAATAAAACAATATCTAGTTAGATGAGTAATAAAACAATATCTAGTTAGATGAGTAATAAAACAATATCTAGTTAGATGAGTAATAAAACAATAAGTTAGATGAGTAATAAAACAATATCTAGTTAGATGAGTAATAAAACAATATCTAGTTAGATGAGTAATAAAACAATATCTAGTTAGATGAGTAATAAAACAATATCTAGTTAGATGAGTAATAAAACAATATCTAGTTAGATGAGTAATAAAACAATATCTAGTTAGATGAGTAATAAGTTAGATGAGTAATAAAACAATATCTAGTTAGATGAGTAATAAAACAATATCTAGTTAGATGAGTAATAAAACAATAAAGATGAGTAATAAAACAATATCTAGTTAGATGAGTAATAAAACAATATCTAGTTAGATGAGTAATAAAACAATATCTAGTTAGATGAGTAATAAAACAATATCTAGTTAGATGAGTAATAAAACAATATCTAGTTAGATGAGTAATAAAACAATATCTAGTTAGATGAGTAATAAAACAATATCTAGTTAGATGAGTAATAAAACAATATCTAGTTAGATGAGTAATAAAACAATATCTAGTTAGATGAGTAATAAAACAATATCTAGTTAGATGAGTAATAAAACAATATCTAGTTAGATGAGTAATAAAACAATATCTAGTTAGATGAGTAATAAAACAATATCTAGTTAGATGAGTAATAAAACAATATCTAGTTAGATGAGTAATAAAACAATATCTAGTTAGATGAGTAATAAAACAATATCTAGTTAGATGAGTAATAAAACAATATCTAGTTAGATGAGTAATAAAACAATATCTAGTTAGATGAGTAATAAAACAATATCTAGTTAGATAGATCAATATCTAGTTAGATGAGTAATAAAACAAATCTAGTTAGATAGAGTAATAAAACAATATCTAGTTAGATGAGTAATAAAAATATCAATAGTAATAAAACAATAGTTAGATGAGTAATAAAACAATATCTAGTTAGATGAGTAATAAAACAATATCTAGTTAGATGAGTAATAAAACAATATCTAGTTAGATGAGTAATAAAACAATATCTAGTTAGATGAGTAATAAAACAATATCTAGTTAGATGAGTAATAAAACAATATCTAGTTAGATGAGTAATAAAACAATATCTAGTTAGATGAGTAATAAAACAATATCTAGTTAGATGAGTAATAAAACAATATCTAGTTAGATGAGTAATAAAACAATATCTAGTTAGATGAGTAATAAAACAATATCTAGTTAGATGAGTAATAAAACAATATCTAGTTAGATGAGTAATAAAACAATATCTAGTTAGATGAGTAATAAAACAATATCTAGTTAGATGAGTAATAAAACAATATCTAGTTAGATGAGTAATAAAACAATATCTAGTTAGATGAGTAATAAAACAATATCTAGTTAGATGAGTAATAAAACAATATCTAGTTAGATGAGTAATAAAACAATATCTAGTTAGATGAGTAACTAAAACAATATCTAGTTAGATGAGTAATAAACTGTCTTATCTAGTTAGATGAAGTAACTAAAACAATATCTAGTTAGATGAGTAATAAACTGTCTTTATTTACAAAGAGTAACTAAAACAATATCTAGTTAGATGAGTAATAAACTGTCTTTTATTCCGGACAAAGAATAACTAAAACAATATCTAGTTAGATGAGTAATAAACTGTCTTTTATTCCGGACAAAGAATAACTAAAACAATATCTAGTTAGATGAGTAATAAACTGTCTTTTATTCCAGACAAAGAATAACTAAAACAATATCTAGTTAGATGAGTAATAAACTGTCTTTTATTCCAGACAAAGAATAACTAAAACAATATCTAGTTAGATGAGTAATAATAATAAACTGTCTTTTATTCCAGACAAAGAATAACTAAAACAATATCTAGTTAGATGAGTAATAAACTGTCTTTTATTCCAGACAAAGAATAACTAAAACAATATCTAGTTAGATGAGTAATAAACTGTCTTTTATTCCAGACAAAGAATAACTAAAACAATATCTAGTTAGATGAGTAATAAACTGTCTTTTATTCCGGACAAAGAATAACTAAAAGATTCTGCGTTAATGAAGCAACAAAAAATCTTTAAAATAATTGAAACATGAAATGATAAAAAATAATTGTAAATAACAACATGAGATTTAATTGAGGCTTTGAAACTAAACCAAATTAATTATAAGTTAACAAAACAGAAAGGACGTGCAACCAATAAATGTAAACTCCAAATGTGCGACAATAAACCGTTAAGATACAGATTATATAAATACATTTAATTAATTCGTATATATATATATATGTCATAACTTAAAATGTGAAATGAATGATAAATGAAATAAAAGATGTTGTTTGTTGTTTGAATTAAGCACAAACCTACACAATGGGCTATCTGTGCTCTGCCCACCACGGGTATCGAAACCCGATTTTTAGCGTTGTAAGTCCGCGGACATACCGCTGAGCCACTGGGGGGCTAAATAAAATAAAAGTTTGGTAGAAATAATCAAACCTATAGATAATTTTTGTTTTGAATTAAGCACAAAGCTACATAATGGGCTATCTGTGCTCTGCCAACCACGGGTGTCGAAACCCGATGTTTAGCGCTGTAAGTCCGCAGACATGCCGCTAAGCCACTGAGGGGTCTCCATAGATTAACAAAACGACGATCTTTTTCAGAAACCTACAGAAAAAAAACAACAGAAAGTAGATTCATTTGTTTTTTAATTTCGCGTAAAGCTACACGAGGGCTATCTGCGCTAGCCGTCCCTAATTTAGCAGTGTACGACAAGAGGGAAGGCAGCTAGTCATCACCATCCACCGCCAGCTCTTTGGTTACTCTTTTACCAACGAAAAGTGGGTTTGACCGTCATATTATAACGCCCCAACGGCTGAAAAGGCAAATATGCTTGGTGTTACGGGGATTCGAACCTGCGACCTTCGGATTACGAGTTGAGTGCCTTAACCACATGGTCTCTCCGGACTGTTTTAAAGTAATTTAGAAAAACTAGATTGGGTTTTGTTAAATGTCAAGTTCCAGAATGGATTATCTGTGCTCTGCTCACTATGGGTATCTCGGAGAGGTCTTTAATAATTAGTATATCTTTTTCACGGGGCAATCGGTGTAAAATTCCAAAAAAACTAAAGAACAAACTTACAAATAAAAGGACAATCAAACAATGGTATGAAACATCAAAGCTTAAATAAGTAGAAACTGGTGTAAACAATGGAAAATTCTGCAGTGCGAAAATAGAATATACTTTATGACAAAAAATCCAAACTTACGAAAAGTGCTAAGGCTTAAGTTTTATAGAAATAAAGGGTTTGTTCACATGTGCCCGCTGTCACTATTGATTACCATTTACACTTTTTGATGAAGTCCTTAAGCTCAATATACTAGTAATGAACCTCGTGTTCTCCTGGCGATCATGTATTATGTCTTTCTTAACAGTTGCCCTGCAGTGATGTCAGTGTCGTCTCATTCTTCTTGTATACAACTTTCTATAAGGTAACTAATGTCTGTCAAACGCACCAAAGACATAAAAAAGTCCTTTGGAGCTACATCGAAAGACTTCACAGGTATGTGGTGGATAATGATTGCTAAGGTTCTAGTTTGTTTGTTATGGTTCTTTTGCCTTATTTCTCATTGAAACAGACATTGGTTTTGTGATGTGGCTGGATGCTTGCGAACCTTTGTCAGTTTCAAATCTTTATTTGTTATCTTAACAACGGTACCGGATGATATGCCCAATTCCGTTACAGTGGTTTACTGGGCCGAAAGGTCCATTTTAGCAACCATAACGAGTGAAGATGTCAGTTTGGATAGAACAGGTACAATTTTACTGTCCTAAAAAGTTTAATGCGCGGGTTCTTCTGCCTCCATGGTGGGCGCTGGACACACTCTTTTGTGAGAATTTTGTCTCTTTCCTTCTTACATCGTTTAAGAACCATGGAAGACAGTAACATATTTATTTCAATAAACAACCATGGAAGACAGTAACAATATTTATTTCTATAAACAAAAATTCAAAGACAGTAACAATAGTTATTCTATAGAATTATTTCTATAAACAACCAAACAGTCGCAGACAAACGGAGACTTGTTTCATAATTTTTCCTAAGATTTAAATGACTTTCTGTAATGTTTAAACTGTAAATGTTTGTTTGTTTGTTTGTTTGTTTTAATTTTGAGCAAAGCTACACGAGGGCTATCTGCGCTAGCCGTTTCTAATTTAGTAGTGTAAGACTAGAGGGAAGGCAGCTAGTCATCACCACCCCCTGCCAACTCTTGTGCTACCCTTTTACCAACGAATAGTGGGATTGACCGAAACATTATGACGCCCTTACGGCTGAAATGGCGAACATGTTTGGGTGACGGGAAATCGAGCTTGCGACCCTCAAAGTACGAGTCGAGTGCTTTAACCATCTGACCATACCGGGCCAAACCAGATTGTAATAACGCATTGTGCAGTAGCGTTTTGGTTTATAAACAACAAGCAGTTCGATTCCTATGGATATATCAGTTCATTTTAGAGAAGTTTTGGTTTTTAGAGCTATATATGCGCAAAAGGTCCCAAATTTAGCAGTGTAAGACTAGAGATAAGGTAGCTAGCTAGTCATCACCACCCACTGACAACTCTTGGGCTACTCTTTAACCAACGCATAGTGGGATTGACCGTTACATTATAACGTCCTCATGGCTGAAAGGGCAAGCATATTTGGTGTGACGAATTTTCGAACCCGTGACCCTCGAATTACGAGTCGCGCGCCCTAACCACCTGGCTATGCCGCGGCCCTCATTTAATAAGGTGAATGTTTGGGTAATAAAGATTATAGTCATAATTTTTCATTAGTTTGTATATTGAAGTCCAGAAATTTAAAACCATAAATGTAAAAAATGTTTTACTGCGTGGAGTGATACAACGTAGGATAACGGTATGTAAACTTACAGTATGTCTCTCATTGGTCCAGTAGCTTTCGTGCAGGCCAGGCATAGCCAAGCGTGTTAAGGCGTTCGACTCGTAATCCGAGGGTCGTGGGTTCGAATCTCGGTCGCACCAAAAACATGCTCGCCTCCCAACCGTGGGGGCTTTATAATGTTACGGTCAATCCCACTATTCGTTGGTAAAAGAGTAGCCCAAGAGTTGGCGGTGGGTGGTGATGACTAGCTGCCTTCTCTCTAGTCTTACACTGCTAAATTAGAGATGGCTAGCACAGATAGCCCTCGAGTATCTTTGCGCGAAATTCAAAAACAAAAACAGAACAAGCTCTCGTGTAGTTTTGTGCCAAATTCAAAACTAACAAACAAACTATACCTCTACCACTAAAATAGTTGTACGAACAGTAAAAATAAGTGCTCTAAAGTAAAATATTACCCATATTAAAATATAATAAACAGAATTTGAGAAACGATCACATACAAGTAAAAAAGGCCAATGAGGCTTCATTTCTATCTTCGTCTTCTTAATATTCTCATTGAAGGTTATCCCATCTTAACTTATCATTATGTGTTCATAGTTCTGTCATTGAAGTTTATCCCATCTTAACTTATCATTATGTGTTCATAGTTCTGTCATTGAAGGTTATCCCATCTTAACTTATCATTATGTGTTCATAGTTCTGTCATTGAAGTTTATCCCATCTTAACTTATCATTATGTGTTCATAGTTCTGTCATTGAAGGTTATCCCATCTTAACTTATCATTATGTGTTCATAGTTCTGTCATTGAAGGTTATACCATCTCTGGCCTGGCATGGCCAAGCGCGTAAGGCGTGCGACTCGTAATCCGAGGGTCGCGGGTTCGGGCCCGCGTCGCGCTAAACATGCTCGCCCTCCCAGCCGTGGGGGCGTATAATGTGACGGTCAATCCCACTATTCGTTGGTAAAAGAGTAGCCCAAGAGTTGGCGGTGGGTGGTGATGACTAGCTGCCTTCCCTATAGTCTTACACTGCAAAATTAGGGACGCCTAGCACAGATAGCCCTCGAGTAGCTTTGTGCGAAATTCCAAAAAAAAACAACAATATCCCATCTTAACTTATCATCCGTGTTCATACTTCTGTCATTGAAGACTATCCTATTTTAATATATGACTGTATTCATACTTCTGTCATTGAAGGTTATCCTATTTTAACATATGACTGTGTGTTCATACTTCTGTCATTGAAGACTATCCTATTTTAACATATGACTATGTATTCATACTTCTGTCAGTGAAGGTTATCCTATTTTAACATATGATTATCTGTTCATACTTCCGCCGCTAAAGGTTATTCTATTCCACATATATTTATGTATGCGGCTTCATATATTTAACTGATATTGAATTATAACTATGGATCCACACTGGTACCACTAAAGGTTATCATATTATATATATATATTCACATTACTGTCACTTAAGGTTACCTATTCTATGTAAGCAAGATTAGAGATTGCATAGATAACAACCGTTACTATATGCTGCATAAATTAATAATATGTGGTACATCCATTTTTATAGCGTTTTTCCAATCGCTTACATGGTAAAACATAAGAAATAGATACATATATACATGCATTCATCTGTATAAGTGTGTAATCACAAGTGATTGGTTGCTATATATTGTCTTAGATACACAGAAATAACATTTATCAAGGCTGATTACCGATCATTCACGAGAGAAACATTAAAACGTTCCAAAACAGAAATAAACAATTGTTATAACTTATAGTAAACTGAGACGTGCAGAATAAGTATTTGTTGCATGCATATAGTAGAAAATAGAAACGTGTAAAAACTGCTCATTGATTTCATAAAGCATCACATCTTTCATACGTGCATAATTGTTAGTGAAAGGATGTCGCTTCTTTCTTGTTTTGTTTCATTGTGAAGTATTCTCGTCTTGTGCCAATATTTTATTTCTACCAAATTATTCGTTATGTTCACGATATACTGTAATCTCTTATTATTAAAAATAATAATAAACTCACGGAAAATCATTTGAATTTCGTTTTTTTCAGACACGACCGGAACAGCTAGTACGCTGAAACAAAATGTTTCCCAAATTCTCCTAATTAGCAAGGATTTATTGTTTTAGGTTTCCAAAATAACATGAAACAAAGACAAAAGATTTCACTTATCGATTTCGACCACAATTTTAATTTATTTTCAAGATATGGATGACAAATGTTAGCGACCATCATTAAAGTAAGATAACAAGTTTGTTTTCAGGCAGAATCGATAAAAAAAAAATAACGAATAGCAGGCATTCCAATAAGAAAACTTTGAAACTACCAATGTACGCAACGGCTTCAACACGCATGTATGTGCGTGTTTTCTTATAGCAAAACCACGTCGCGCTATCTTCTGTGTCCACCGAGGGTAACGCATGTATGTCATCAAAACTCGCATCAAAACATCTCATGAATAAGTTTTGATGTGCAGATTATAATGTCAGGTACTGTAATAGGGTATTTACTTTGCCGGTTAATATGTGTATTTTTTTAATGACTCAAACAATTATTCTGTTTGTTTCTGTGTTTCTTTTTAATTGGAAAACGTTTTCTGAAAGAAAATACTGTAACCTCATCCTCTAGTTATCTACTCCATTCTGGAATCAGGTTTCCCTAACAACAAGTATGTGTGTGTGTATGTTTTAGCGAGACGAACACTAAATTGTTAGAGTCACGTTTCAGAGCTCTACTACTTGGCAAACACCATGACTTAAGAAGCTAGAAAATTAAAGTTGTAAAGCGACATAGATTTTAATGAAAATGGCGTCTGCTGTGGTTACACGTTCGTTTGTTGTTGTTTCTTCCCCTCGAGAATTTGTTTGTTTGTTTTCAAAAGGGCGAACATAGTTGGTGTGACGGGGATTTAAACCCGGAACCCTCAGATTAGAAATCGAACGCTTTAACCCACCTGGCCACGCCAGGCCTCGCAAAGTAGGGCAATCCATTAAATAGCAGAATAGATACGTTGGTTATTTAACACAACAGCAAGAATATTTAAAGATGAAAACAACCAGAGTAAATCCTGACTTGACAATTATAACATAGTTCCACCAAACTAATCAACAATAAACATATTACGCTTTACAACACAAATAAATGTAGTAAAAGATAAAACAAAAAATGCCACACGACAAGTGATATGACAACCGTTGACAAAAGTCATACCAAACAAAATATATAAAGAAAAGAACTCCAAAGATTAACCTCTTAGAAGTTGTCACTAACGTTTAAAAGTTAAAATAAACCAAAGAGAGAGAAGCAGTGAAACCCCAATAAAAAAACAAAATAAATGAAAACAAGAACCAGAAAAGTTTTAAACAACTGATCTGTTTTGTATCTCGCGCAAAGCTACACGAGGGTTATCTGTACTAGCCGTCCCTAATTTAGTAGTGTAAGACTAGACGAAAGGCAGCTAGTAATCACCACCCACCGCCAACTCTTGGGCTAATCTTTTACCAAATCAATAGTGGGATTGATCGTTACATTACAACGCCCCCACGCTTGAAATGGCGAGTGTTTGGTGTGACGGGAATTTGATCCTCTGACCTTCAGATTACGAGTTTAGATGGCCGTGTGTGTGTGTGTTTATCATTATAGCAAAGCCACATCGTGCTATTTGCTGTGTCTACCGAAGGGAATCGAGCCCTTGATTTTAGCGTTGTAAATCCGTAGACTTACTACTATCCCAGCGAGAGACCACAACCACGTTATAGAATGTTCGTTTCTTGTTAAGCACAAAGATAAACAATGGGCTATCTGTGCTGTATCTATCACGAGTATGGAAACCTGGGTTTATAGCGTTATAAGCCTATAGACTTACCTCTTAGTTACTGGAGGGAAGAATAAAAGACATGCCCGAAATTTACTGAGTCTTGTAAGACTTTTAAAATAAAATTAGAACATTCATGTGATCAACATGATTTTATTGTACAAAGTATTTTTTTTCCTCGTGAAATAATGAGATCTATGTAACATGCATCAGGTCCGACAAGACCAGGAGGTTAAGATTTGTCTAAATCACTGATTATAAAGCACAGTTTCACAATCATTGTCTTCTCGAGTGGAAGTATTTTATTGCTGCCCGTGAATTCGTCTTTTTCTTGTGAATCAATAAAATCTCAAGTGTGGTATGTTTACGATAGTTGAAAGCTTAAGTAAATTGTATTTAGCAGCGCCCTCTAAACTTTGTAATAAAAATTAGTGTTTTTTTATTAGCGTTTGCTCTTCGACAAGTTTTTACGTTAACAACTTCATGTGAACTTGCCTGTTATTTTTGAACTTGATAAAATAAATAGGCTTAAAAACAATGTCGATTTCGATATCGGTAGGTTGTATCTTACCAATGTGATATGATTACTTGGTTTGGAAAACAAGAGATAAATCATTACATTTAAAACACATAACAATAAGAGTACAAGCACAACAGGCATAAAAAATATAAACAACATAACTATACAATCTAAAAACGTAGGCCTCGTCTGTCTAGTTAACGTACGCTCTATGTGGCTTCGTTCAGAGCTTTTAAGACATTCGATACTGAGCTTCCCAGCTGACTACTATACTTTTACAGAGGCCATCTTATTGACGCTTTTACGTTTTCTGAAAAAATAAAAATAAAATGGAAAAGGGTTTAGTATTGCAGGTTCCGGCTAAGTAGTTTGGCATCACTATGTTGTATGCAATACGCTTTGTAAATCTATATTTCCTGCTCGCCTTTATTACCGTTAACAATTATATAAAAATTAGTGTTGGAATCCTGCTGGCTTGACGTAATCTACTTGAAAAGAAACGATATAAAAAAACAAAACAAATAATGCAACGTCTACAGGTTCTGACGTAAGACCCCTGATATAAATAAACAAATAATGCGACATTTACAGGCCCTCACGTTAGGCACTTTAAATAAATAAATAAATGTTTGTTTGCAGTTAAGTACAAGTCTACACAATTAAATATCTGTGCTTTGCCTGCCACGGGTATAGAAATCCAGATTCTAGTGTTGAAAGTACGCAGACATACTGCTGTCTTACTGAAAGGGATAAATATATAATGCAATTTTTACAGGTTCTTGCGTAAGACACCTGATATAAAAAAAAATAATGCATTTTTTACAGGTTCTCGCATAAGACACCTGATATAAAAACAAATAATGCATTTTTTACAGGTTCTCGCGTAAGACACCTGATATAAAAAACAAATAATGCATTTTTTACAGGTTCTCGCGTAAGACATCTGATATAAAAAACAAATAATGCATTTTTTACAGGTTGCGATACTCGAAGTGGGCACAGCATCGGGCGCCCCCAGTAGCACAGCGGTATGTTTGCAGGCTCACACCGCTAGAAATCGGATTTTGATACCCGTGGTGTGCAAAGCAGAGATAGCCCATTATTTATCTTTGTGCTTGATTCCAAAGAAACACAGTATATATAGCCCATTTCTGAACTTTGGCCCTTAACCACAAACAAAAATAAGATCACCAAGTGTAGAAAAAAAAACTGTTTGAACTGCATTCTTACTGTATTAGTTTTGTTGGTTTAGCAAATTAATAAGCAATTTTTTTCTGCTGAGGAACTATGTTTGTTTTTTTGTTTGTTTTTTGAGTTTCGCGCAAAGCTATACGAGGACTATCTGCGCTAGCTGTCCTTCATTTAGCAGTGCAAGACTGGAGGGAAGGCAGCTAGTCATCACCACCTACCGCCAACTCTTGGTCTACTTTTTTACCAACGAATAGTGGAATTGACCGCACATTACAACGCCCCCACGGCTGAAAGGGCAAGCATGTTTGATGTAATGTGGATTCGAACCCTCGACTCTCAAACTACGAGTCGAGTACCTTAATCATCTGACCATGCCGAACCTACATAAACATACAGGATAATGAAAAACATAAAAAACTGCCATCCTTGTTCCAAATTTATTGTTAGTCATTTTTTTAAATAACATATTTATTTACAATAAACTACCTGCTTCTTGGGTTTGCCTTGCCCTCTAGGCTTAAACCTCTTCTTTTTAAATCGTTATATGTGGTTCTATTGTGTAAAAAAAAAAGACTGCACCAGTTTTTATGATGCGAGGCTTACAGTTCTAACCAAGTAACAAAGTGCTTAAACCAAAATAACAAAAACCCTTATAAAAACTGCACACTCAATCCATGGTATTCCCTTCTCTAGAAGAATGTGTCACCCTCATGGAAAGGAGGGTTGTTGTTGTTGTCTTTTAATATCCTCCAATTTATACGAGCTGTTAATCGGAAATGAGACATCCAGGAAGTGTAACCGTATTCTCCTTAGTTTTAAAGTGACTTGACAAAACTAAATTAAAAATCTCAACGCTTGGAAAAACAAAAGAAACAACTAAACATAAATTTTAGATCCAATCTTCAAAAGATTATATTGATGTTGTCAGTGTAGACATAGTAATCGTGGTGTTTATATATTAAAAAGAACCAAAATGAAACGGGTCTAACCAGCCAGGCAAAATGTCTCAAGTCATTTGTTTTGTAATAATTTTCTTCCAAAATTTGGTTATTTTCCGCTAATATCAGGAATGTATGGTATGCAGCAGTGTAATGTTTGGTAGTTTGTTGTATCTTGGGATTTATTGTTGTTGGTCTAGGTGTGTGTGTGTGTGTAATTTTTTCCACGGTTTTTTGAGGAAATTTGTTGTTGTTAAGTGTTGTTTTATTTTGTTGATTTCATCGTTAATTTTATCAGATTAACATAGTTTTATGGCTGTGTTTATTTGGTTTCTTAATATGTTGAGTTTTTGTTTTATTTCATGTGCTGAGTCCCAGGAAATATATAGTCCAGTATGGGTGATTTTTCTGTGGATTTCTGTTCTGAATTGTGTATCAGTTCTAGTGATCTTACCGCTAATAAATGCTATTTGGTTAGTTTTCTCCTGTTTACAGGTGAGCGTAATATTAAGGCGTATTGAGTTAACGTGATTGAAAAACTAAGTATGTGTTCTGTAGATGTGAATCCAACAATTGTATCGTCAACATATCTGTACCAGTTTAGTGGTGGGTGCAAGGCTGAATTGATCGCTTAAGGTTCAGTTTGTGTCATAAAAATCTTGGCTAGAACTGGTGACAGGGAATTGTCCATACTTAAGCCATTTATTTGTAAGTGGTATTGATTTTTCACATGTTTTTGTAGTGGCGTGCCATAGTTTGACATGTTAAATTACAACAGATAACTCGACAAACTTTCACAGAAATAGACTTCAATATGTACACACAGAACCGGCAAGTAATTTATAGTTAGCTTTATTTATAGTTTTCCTTAAATCAAATATACCGTACCACATGTTACTTAAAGCTCAATACCACTTAATTACTATATTTATACGCTATTCTAACAAGGTTTTTTACCAGCTTTTACACTTGCACACTAACACTACAAAAGATTGCATCCATGTCAAATTCCAAACGGTCATTAGCTCGTTAGCTATAGAAAAGTAACCATAGCATTTCGTAACGATGTTGTATGTCTTACATGTTTCGATGTAATCTGAATGTCACGAAATATGTTTAGTAAGTGTCTATATGATATTACATTTTCTTTCGGTAAGTCCATTGCTCGAGGACCTTATGACTTATATCGTGACTTAAACGAGTCTTCAATTAACTCAAGCGACTCAAGTATATCTCAGCAACATTTGTAAGGTAAAACAGTTTTTGAAAAGTGTTTAAAAGTACATTTCTACATCTCGGTATTTTTTTCGGCCATTTACATTTTTTTATGTTGAAGCAAAAACTATCAGTGTACCATTTATTCAACGTGAATGAACATAACAAGTCTGTATTGGTATTGAATTTTGATATATTAGAATATGAGCCCCCTAGTGGCACAACAGTATGTTTGCAGACTTATACTGCTAGAAACTGGGTTTCGATACTCGTGGTGGGCAGAGCAAAGATATCCCTTTGTAGCAAATTTGTGTTTAATAATAACAAACAGCGACTGCAGTTGGTCCCCGCTAAAATCAGGGGTTCGATTTCCCTCGGTGGTCTCGATGTGGCTTTACTATAAGAAAACACAAACACAACTACATTAGAATATGATATTTAACTTGTTAAGAAACCTCAGATTTATCTTAAAATTATGGAAGTAATCGGTCATGCGCAGATGCTTATTCAACTATAAGTAAACAAATCTAAATAAACAAGTATCGTGGACATAACTTTGTTTATTGAGCTACTCGAGTTCTTTCTGCGCCAGCCGTCCCTAATTTTGAACTGATAGATTACAAGGAAGACAGCTAGTCAACATCACCAACCGCCAACACTTGGGTTAGTCTTGTGCCAACGAATAGTGGTATCGTACGTCACAAGGCTGAAAGAGAGAGTATGTTCGGCAGTGGGGTTCGAACCCAAGACCCACATGTCGCAAACCGAGCGCCGGAGACATAACCTACACTCCATATAGCATTCCTAATGTGAATGCTGACCACTGAGCTGAAGAACAGTGTTGGATAGTTGTATTTCCAAAGTAAAATCATATATATGTCGGATAAATTACGTTATACATCACATGGTGCCATTTATAGCTGTTTCATCATTGTGTTTACGGTACACGGTGTATTTTCTACAGTATATCAGGTTCACTTTAAAGTTTAGAACTGCTTCATCAGTTTCATAGCAGTCATCATAGTTATTTTAGAGTATTTAAATTTTCTCAATGTAAAATATATCTATAGTTCACTACTTTGGTAGAATACGTGTTTAAACATATGGCCCATTTTTCTACCTATTGTTTGCAACATAAAATTTACAAATGAATTGCGTTTATGTTGCACACTATACAAAAAAGCGTTAAAACTAAACACGTCATTGTCTTATTTGCTAAATTTTTGAAATATGAGATTAAGGAATCCAAGTGTTCTAAATTTTATATTCATGGTACTATTTCGAAATCCTGTAGAGAGAATAACGCGTTTAGTATCATTTCTCTGCACGTCTAGACTTTCACGTTGTGTACGCCTGCCAATAAGAAATATATGTACGTGTGTTTCAGAATGTTAATGAACATTTGCTACCATCAAACGATCTCCATACGTCATGTTGTCCACGCCTTCCCATATGAAATAAACGTGCGTGCGTAGTATGATGTTAAACAGCATTTGTTCCCACTAATAAACAAACTTTACCCACACTAAGCATGTAGGTAGCAACTACAACATGGATAAGAGATAAAATAAAATTCAAAGTATAGTTAAACACCAGAACAGTTTAATGATGGTATATGAATATTTAACTTAGAATTTAAAATATGTCTAAGCCTTTTTCTTGATGATGATGAACATATAATAGATATTTGTTATCTATACAACGGGGCTTGGCATGGCCAGGTGGGTTAAAGCGTTCGACTCGTAATCTTAGGGTGGTGGGTTCGAATCCCCGTCGCACAAAACATGCTCGCCTTTTCAGCCGTGAAGGCGTTATAATGTAAGGTCAATCCCACTATTCATTGGCAAAAGAGTAGCCCAAGAGTTGACAGTGGGCGGTGATGACTAGCTGCCTTCCCTCTAGTCTTACACTGCTAAATTAGGGACGGCTAGCGCAGATAGCCCTTGAGTAGCTTTGCGTGGAATTCAAAAACAAACAAATTATACAACGAGCTATCTGTATGTACTCTGTTGAAGACAGAGATCGAAACCAGATTTTTAGCGTTATAAACTTCCAAATTTACTGCTGACTCGGGGAGACATTTTATGTTTAAAAGTTGATTTAAAACAACACAATAAAATAGTTTAAAATAATTCGAAGTAAAGTAATGCAGTATAATAAAATGTTTTAAGATGCGCTAAGTTAAGCCTTAGTAAACATGCTGTGAAATTAATGGAAAGCAGAAAAGTAGATCGAATAAAATCGAATATATAAAAACGCACTAATTTATTACGTATTAATTCAGGCTATGATGAAGCTAATATATATAACATGAAACCTAGTAATTGCTTATTCGTGATGACAAAAAAACCCACTTGAAGTAAAAATGTACCTGTGCTAACCTGAAGGTGACCTGAGAAGGTCGAAACGTTGTTCTCTGCTTTATTTTGGTAAAAGTGTTAAAACCCATACAAGTCGTCCTGATATACATTAGTAACTGTTTACAGCTTTGAAACAAAATAATATATATATTTTTTTTAAAATTCCAATATTTATATACAGAGATAAGAATAGTTATTTATATTGAAATGTAAAATACTGTAATTTTTGAAGCGCATCACGCATTAATAGTCAGGCTAAAAAACAAAATCGAAACATGAATTGGTATTTTCCGCCCAAGCTGCATCTTACGCACACCTATATCAAATGGCCAGGTCAGAGATATTTAGATTTTAACCGTCCGTCTCAAAGTTTAAATTAATGACCAGAGAGGAGACAGCCAGCCTGTTTCATTCTCCGATACAAAGGTTTTATCAGACTCCATGAACAGACAAACAGGATTGATTGTCACTCTTATAACACTCCCATAAATGAAGCGAACATCTTTACAGTTTCTTTGGTCAATATTTTATGTCACCAGTACAGTTGAACTAATGAATTTATAGTTTATTTGGATAACATTTATATGACTAATTCAGCTGAATTAATGAAGTTACAGTTTCTCTGGATAACGATTATATGACTAATACAGCTGAACTAACACGTTTACAGTTTCTTTGGATAACAATTGTATGACAGTGGCGTAGCTAGGGGGGCAAGGGGGTACATCTGTCCCCGGGCGCAGCATCGGAGGGAGGGGTCAAATTGATGTTACATAATTAGGAATTATGCCTTACATTTTGTCACAAAAACTGACTTTGTCCCCGGGCGCAGAAAACCCTGGCTACGCCACTGTTGTATGGGCCTGGCATGGCCCGGTGGGTTAAGGCGTTCGACTCGTAATCTAAGGGTCGCGGGTTCGGATCAAACGTCACACCAAACATGCTCGCCCTTTCAGCCGTGGGAGCGTTATAATTTGACCGCCAATCCTATTATTTGTTGGTAAAAGAGTAGCCCAAGAGTTGGCGGTTGGTGGTGATGACTAGCTGTCTTCAATTACACTGCTAAATTAGGGACGGTTAGCGCAGATAGCTCTCGTGTTGCTTTCCGCGAAAAACAAACAATTCTATTATTAATACAGCTGAACTAACACATTTACAGTTTCTCTGGATAACAATTCTATTATTAATACAGCTGAACTAACACGTTTACAGTTTCTCTGGATAATAATTCTATTATTAATACAGCTGAACCAACACGTTTACAGTTTCTCTGGATAACAATTCTATTATTAATACAGCTGTTTACAGTTTCTCTGGAACACGCTTTTACAGTTTCTCTGGACAGCTGAACTAACACGTTTACAGTTCTCTGGATAACAATTCTATTATTAATACAGCTGAATTAACACATTTACAGTTTCTCTGGATAACAATTCTATTATTAATACAGCTGAACTAACACGTTTACAGCTTCTTCAGATGTTATTCTTTTATCACAAATGTAACTGAGCTGTTGATAACAAAAGTAATTCGAAACTGCAACAGTTCTCAGAAAGTTCTGATAAGGATTTCGTTATTCAACATTTAAAAACGATGTTTCTTTTTATATGAATGAATATGCTACAAAATTAACAGTTTCGATGTTTCTTTATTCACGTCAGTAACTACATGAACGTATTCACGATGACGAGACACCCACTTGAAATAAGAATGTATTCTGAAGACAGCTGGTTATGGGTATTAGTACTTTAATGATAATAATAAAGTACAGAACAACGTTTCGAACTTCTTAAGTCATCTTCAGGTTAACCTGAAGACTGTTAACCTTAAGATAAACTAAGAAGGCCTAGTTGTTGTTTTGTTGTTGTTTCATCCTTTATTTTCATTGAAGTTCTAAGACCCATACCAACCGACTTGAGAGTACACTTGTAAAGACGTAGCTCCAGATTTTGTGTTTATTAAGTTCATGTGTCATTTACGAGTGTTATAAATCACAAAACATTCCTCTAGAAAGCACAAAATAAAGCCTCATTGACAGAAAAGTCAGTAGTGACGAATATATAACAAAACTGAAAGGAAGCGAAAACCAAACATCGACATCTGATTTCCCTGTTTGGATTATTTAAAATAAGAATCATTGATTCACAGTATTGAACTTTAACTCTTGGTACCGGAAAATAATCGTACTTAATGTGGTGAAACGTGATCGAAACTTGCCGCCGTCAGCGCACACTCTTTCAACTGTGAGGACGTTATATGTGACGATGAATCACACAATTCCCTGCTAAATTAGGACATGTAACCCTTGAGTACTTTTATACTACAAAATTAAGAAAACAAACCTCAAAGGTCGTCGCGAGTTTTATCCATTCAGTAACACACATAAAATAGACTCATCCGAGAATCTGTTACTCACTTCGGAAGTTACACTGTTTACGATTTTAGAATGTATCATATTCAGTATCAATAATTCAATGTGTTATTCCGTCAGATGTCGTTACATACTCTGTTGGAATGTGAAAAACTAAATTCTTATTCTAACAGCAGAAGAGAGGAGGGTATTAAATTGTTCTCGAAGTTTCTCCTGTGCTTTAGCTATGACATTATCGTGTGAAGACTGTGGAGGAATCGATCTTTGCTTACGAACAGAGTAGAATTGATCTCCTGAAATATAAAGAATCATTAACCTCATCCGCTCTAAGCCATTTTTCTTCTTCTCTTAACCTAATTATTCCAACAATATCTTACAAAGCAGGTGCCAAGAAACATAGACGTATTTTTCCAAAAACTTATTTTCTGTTTCCGATGTTTTAAGTCACTTAGAAGTATATCATATTATCTTCATAAGATTTTGTTTGTTTGTTTTTTTTAATTTCGCGTTCAATTGCACGAGGACTATCTACGCGAGCTGTTACTGATTTTAAAGAGGCAATGAAGGCACCTAGTCAACACCGCCTGCCGCCAACTCTTAGACTACTCTTTATCAAAGAACAGTGGGATTGATCATCACATTATAATGACTCCATGACTGAAAGGGTGACTAAGTGTTTGGGAACGATATTCCAGTCCCGCTATTCTCATGTAACAAGTTGATTGCCCTAATCACCAGGCCGTGCCAGATTTCTTTTAATATAAATATATATGTATTATGGAGTTCACATAAAATCACGTTTCAGTAAAAAAAAAAAAAAAAAAAAGAGTAACGTGATATGTTTCTATATTTTAGTATTTACATTATTATTAACTTAATTTTCTCATTTTTCTGCCCCTAGTGGCTCAGCGGCACGTCTGCGGACATACAACGCTAAAAACCGGGTGTCGATACCTGTGGTGGGCAGAGCACAGATAGCCTATTGTGTAGCTTAGTGCTGAATTCAAACAAAACAACAACAACTCATTCTTATTTTAAAATATTTCGACAGCAATGGGAAGTGGAACAAATGTCATAACATCCGGACAACGAGAAACAATGTGGTCAACCAAGGTTTTGTCTGTATACTCACCTTCACGGAATAGAAAACAAAAAACCTACTTCTTATTTCTAAGGAAATTATTGATTTTTATTCTAAATTATTGTAATCCCTCTAGTGGCACAGCGGTATGTCTGTGGATCCACACAGCTATAGCCCCGGGTTGGCCAGGTGGTTGAGGCACTCGACTCGTAATCTGAGGGTCGCGGGTTCGAATCCCCATCACACCAAACACGCTTGCCCTTTCAACCGTAGGGACGTTAAATGTTACGATCAATCCCACTATTCGTTGGTAAAAGAGTAGACCAAGTGTTGGCGGTGGGTGGTGATGACTAGCTGCCTTCCATCTAGTCTTACACTGCTAAATTAGGGACGGCTAGCACAGATAGCCCTTTTGTAGCTTTGAACGAAATTCAAAACAAGCCACACCGCTATAATCCAGGTGTCGATACCCGTGGTGGGCAGAGCACAGATATCCTATTTCTCGATTTGTGCTTAATTACAATCAAACAAATTATTGTAAAATGCCAGCTTCGCTACTTCTAACGGCAGTTATTTTAATATATAAGCAAATCACCTTGTTGGAAGAAATAAAACTTTCTTAACTGGAGCTTAACCTATCTTTTCCAAGTCTTAATTTTGTGTTCTCTCTTCCTGTTGCTTTCAGACTTAAACAGATAGAAAGCGTAGGCTTTTATCCCATCTTATCATATCAGATACTCTTGTAAACTTCGATGAGACCACTTCCTACTCTTCTTATTTGAAGATACAATATAATAAAACACCTATTACGAAACAGGATAATCATTACATCAGTAGAATCATCCTAATATCCTTTCCCTGAAGCACCTGCAATAAATCAATACCCTTTCTTAGGTACGAAAATCAAGGATATAAACAGCAGTTTAAGTGAAACATAAGTACTGGTTTATATAGTGATATATACCAATTTCAACTCCTAAACAATTTATATTTAGATAGCGCTAAAATGCTACAATCGTTGCCACCAGAAACAGATCATTACGTCCATGGTGTGAATGACTTATCCATCAGTGTGCCAAGTCGGGTTACTGTGTTACCATCACGTTAAACATGTGACAGAAATTATTGTAATCCAAATGCATTATCTTCCATTTACTATGGCTAAGGGTCATTTGCCAAATATTTGTCCAAATAACCATTGATTCAAGTCGTTCTGTAGTGTGTTAACATCATCAGTATAAATAAACACAGACATTAGTTTCATATCATCCACAAACTTGACCTGTTATTATGTTCTTATAAATATTACTAACACAAATAAAAACAAAACAAATTTCCAAGCACCGAATCCTCAGATACTCTACTAGTACATTTTTTTTTTTTTTACCGGAATCCAATTAATTTTTTCGCTCCTTTTCCTACAAAACACCTTACGAGTCTTTTCCCATTCTTCACCATTGTAATATTCTTAGCTAATATTTTTGTGGCATCTTGTTAAAATGTTTTTCTCATGACCTTCTATTTTACATCCTCCCCGTTGCCGTCATCCGGGTAACAGACATTATTTTACAAAAAAATAATACATCCGTAAAATAATATTTCTATTTAGTCAATCCAGGCTGCGTTTTCTTTACGGCAAATTTCGCTTTTCTAAAAGATTTTGCAAAGCTGGTTCTATTAGAAGAATGACAAAACGGTTTACAGTTTCGAGGGTAATTCGTATTACCCCCCCTCTCGCTCTTTTTAGAAAAAGAAGAATAGCATTATCAGTTACCCTGTTCTCATGCACTTGCTCATTGTTCATTGGCCTATAAAAAGTGAAAGAGAGAGATCATATCTGAGCTTTGACTTTCTCAAAACCCTCGGAAAATCTTGTCTCGTCCTAACGTTTTATCGATTTTTAATCTTTCTACTTACCAGTTTAGAGCTAATATTTATATGATCCAAGTTCATCCCAAAAGATCCCATTAAATGCCTCAGGGTCGAGAATGTTCTTAATATCTTCTCTTGAAAAAGGAAAAAATATGTACTTAAAAATTCAGCCATATCATAATTTACAAAATTCAGCCATATCATAATTTACAGATTTCGGCCATATCATAATTTACAAAAACATCCTTGACATATTTAAAAGTCAATCAAGCTTTATCATTTTGCTTACCTTTAACAAATGTAAACAAAATCGATGGTGTTTCAACATTGTCAATCAACTGTTTCTTATAAACCATTTTAAATTTACTAATACCTTTTACTCAGATCTCTTGCTAAATGATGTAGAATACCACCCTGAATCCCTTAACTACTTGGTATAGAATACCACCCTGAATCCCTTAACTACTTGGTATAGAACACCACTCTCAATTCCTTAAATATTTTGCATAGAATAGCACCCTGAATTGCTTATCTATTTGGTATAGAATCCCACCATGAATCCCTTAAATATCTGGTATCGAATATCACTATGAATACGTTAAGTATATGGTATCGAAGACCACTCTGAATCCCTTAAATATTTGTTGTGGAATACCACTATGAATCCCTTAACTACTTGGGATAGAATACCACCCTGAATCCCTTAACTACTTGGTATAGAATACCACCCTGAATTCCTAAACTACTTGGTATAGAATACCACTCTCAGTTCCTTAAATATTTTGCATAGAATACCACTCTCAATTCCTTAAATATTTTGAATAGAATAGTACCCTGAATTGCTTATCTATTTGGTATAGGATCCCACCATGAATCCCTTAAATATATGGTATCGAATATCACTATGAATACCTTAAGTATTTGGTATCGAAGGCCACTCTTAATCCCTTAAATATTTGATTAGGAAAACTACTCTGAATCCCTTAACTATTTGGTTTAAAATATTACCCTGAATCCCTTAACTACTTGGTAAAGAATACCACTCTCAATTCCTTAAATATGTTGCATAGAATCCCACCATGAATCCCTTAAATATCTGGTATCGAATATCACTATGAATACCTTAAGTATTTGGTATCGAAGATTACTCTGAATCCCTTAAATATTTGGTGTGGAATACCACCCTGAATCCCTTAACTACTTGGGATAGAATACCACCCTGAATCCCTTAACTACTTGGTATAGAATACCACCCTGAATCCCTTAACTACTTGGTATAGAATACCACTCTCAATTCCTTAAATATTTTGCAATGAATAGTACCCTGAATTGCTTATCTACTTGGTATAGAATCCCACCATGAATCCCTTAAATATCTGGTATCGAATATCACTATGAATACCTTAAGTATTTGGTATCGAAGGCCACTCTTAATCCCTTAAATATTTGATTAGGAAAACTACTCTGAATCCCTTAACTATTTGGTTTAAAATATTACCCTGAATCCCTTAACTATTTGGTTTAAAATACTATCCTGAATCCCTTAACTACTTGGTATAAAATACCACCCTGAATCCCTTAACTACTTGGTATAGAATACCACCCTGAATTCCTAAACTACTTGGTATAGAATACCACTCTCAGTTCCTTAAATATTTTGCATAGAATACCACTCTCAATTCCTTAAATATTTTGAATAGAATAGTACCCTGAATTGCTTATCTATTTGGTATAGAATCCCACCATGAATCCCTTAAATATATGGTATCGAATATCACTATGAATACCTTAAGTATATGGTATCGAAGATTACTCTGAATCCCTTAAATACTTGGTGTGGAATACCACCCTGAATCCCTAAACTACTTGGTATAGAATACCACCCTGAATTCCTAAACTACTTGGTATAGAATACCACTCTCAGTTCCTTAAATATTTTGCATAGAATACCACCCTGAATCCCTTAACTACTGGTATCCACTTAAATATTTTGCATAGAATAGTACCCTGAATTGCTTATCTATTTGGTATAGAATCCCACCATGAATCCCTTAAATATCTGGTATCGAATATCACTATGAATACCTTAAGTATTTGGTATCGAAGATTACTCTGAATCCCTTAAATATTTGATTAGGAAAACTACTCTGAATCCCTTAACTATTTGGTTTAAAATATTACCCTGAATCCCTTAACTACTTGGTATAGAATACCACCCTGAATCCCTTAACTACTTGGTATAGAATACCACTCTCAATTCCTTAAATATTTTGCAATGAATAGTACCCTGAATTGCTTATCTACTTGGTATAGAATCCCACCATGAATCCCTTAAATATCTGGTATCGAATATCACTATGAATACCTTAAGTATTTGGTATCGAAGGCCACTCTTAATCCCTTAAATATTTGATTAGGAAAACTACTCTGAATCCCTTAACTATTTGGTTTAAAATATTACCCTGAATCCCTTAACTATTTGGTTTAAAGTACTATCCTGAATCCCTTAACTACTTGGTATAAAATACCACCCTGAATCCCTTAACTACTTGGTATAGAATACCACCCTGAATTCCTAAACTACTTGGTATAGAATACCACTCTCAGTTCCTTAAATATTTTGCATAGAATACCACTCTCAATTCCTTAAATATTTTGAATAGAATAGTACCCTGAATTGCTTATATCTATTTGGTATAGGATCCCACCATGAATCCCTTAAATATATGGTATCGAATATCACTATGAATACCTTAAGTATATGGTATCGAAGATTACTCTGAATCCCTTAAATACTTGGTGTGGAATACCACCCTGAATCCCTAAACTACTTGGGATAGAATACCACCCTGAATCCCTTAACTACTTGGTATAGAATACCACCCTGAATTCCTAAACTACTTGGTATAGAATACC
The DNA here is from genome assembly GCF_004210375.1 of Tachypleus tridentatus. Classification (NCBI taxonomy): domain Eukaryota; kingdom Metazoa; phylum Arthropoda; class Merostomata; order Xiphosura; family Limulidae; genus Tachypleus; species Tachypleus tridentatus. The sequence continues at coordinate 29,925,725 of NC_134828.1, read as the reverse complement.
ACTCTCAGTTCCTTAAATATTTTGCATAGAATACCACTCTCAATTCCTTAAATATTTTGAATAGAATAGTACCCTGAATTGCTTATCTATTTGGTATAGGATCCCACCATGAATCCCTTAAATATATGGTATCGAATATCACTATGAATACCTTAAGTATTTGGTATCGAAGGCCACTCTTAATCCCTTAAATATTTGATTAGGAAAACTACTCTGAATCCCTTAACTATTTGGTTTAAAATATTACCCTGAATCCCTTAACTACTTGGTAAAGAATACCACTCTCAATTCCTTAAATATGTTGCATAGAATACCACCCTGAATCCCTTAACTACTTGGTATAGAATACCATCCTGAATCCCTTAACTACTTGGTAAAGAATACCACTCTCAATTCCTTAAATATGTTGCATAGAATACCACCTTGAATCCCTTAACTACTTGGTATAGAATACCACCCTGAATCCCTTAACTACTTGGTATAGAATACCACTCTCTATTCCTTAAATATTTTGCATAGAATAGTACCCTGAATTGCATATCTATTTGGTATAGAATCCCACCATGAATCCCTTAAATATCTGGTATCGAATATTACTATGAATACCTTAAGTATTTGGTATCGAAGATTACTCTGAATCCCTTAAATATTTGGTGTGGAATACCACCCTGAATCCCTTAACTACTTGGGATAGAATACCACCCTGAATCCCTTAACTACTTGGTATAGAATACCACCCTGAATTCCTAAACTACTTGGTATAGAATACCACTCTCAGTTCCTTAAATATTTTGCATAGAATACCACTCTCAACTCCTTAAATATTTTGAATAGAATAGTACCCTGAATTGCTTATCTATTTGGTATAGGATCCCACCATGAATCCCTTAAATATATGGTATCGAAGATTACTCTGAATCCCTTAAATACTTGGTGTGGAATACCACCCTGAATCCCTTGACTACTTGGTATAGAATACCACTCTCAGTTCCTTAACTACTTGGTATAGAATACCACCCTGAATCCCTTAACTACTTGGTATAGAATACCACCATCAATTCCTTAAATATTTTGCATAGAATACCACCCTGAATCCCTTGACTACTTGGTATAGAATACCACTCTCAGTTCCTTAACTACTTGGTATAGAATACCACCCTGAATCCCTTAACTACTTGGTATAGAATACCACCCCGAATCCCTTAACTACTTGGTATAGAATACCACCTTGAATCCCTTAACTACTTGGTATAGAATACCACCCTGAATCTCTTAACTACTTGGTATAGAATACCACTCTCAATTCCTTATATATTTTGCATAGAATAATACCCTGAATTGCTTATTTATTTGGTATAGAATCCCACCATGAATCCCTTAAATATCTGGTATCGAATATCACTATGAATACCTTAAGTATTTGGTATCGAAGACCACTCTGAATCCCTTAAATATTTGGTTAGGAATACTACTCTGAATCCCTTAACTATTTGGTTTAAAATACTACCCTGAATCCCTTAACTATTTGGTATAAAATACCACCCTGAATCCCTTAACTACTTGGTATAGAATACCACCCTGAATTCCTTAACTACTTGATATAGAATACCACTCTCAATTCCTTAAATATTTTGCATAGAATACCACTCTCAATTCCTTAAATATTTTGCATAGAATAGTACCCTGAATTGTTTATCTATTTGGTATAGGATCCCACCATGAATCCCTTAAATATATGGTATCGAATATCACTATGAATACCTTAAGTATATGGTATCGAAGATTACTCTGATTCCCTTAAATATTTGGTGTGGAATACCACCCTAAATCCCTTAACTACTTGGGATAGAATACCACCTTGATCCCTTAACTACTTGGTATAGAATACCAACCTGAATCCCTTAACTACTTGGTATAGAATACCACCCTGAATCCCTTAACTACTTGGTATAGAATACCACCCTGAATCCCTTAAATATTTTGCATAGAATACCACCTGAATCCCTTAACTACTTGGTATAGAATACCACCTTGAATCTCTTAACTACTTGGTATAGAATACCACTCTCAATTCCTAAATACCACCCTCCCTTAACTACTTGGTATAGAATACCACCCTGAATCCCTTAACTATTTGCATAGAATACCACCCTGAATCCCTTAACTATTTGGTTTAAAATACCTTCCTGAATCCCTTAACTATTTGGTTTAAAATAACATCTTGAATCCCTTCAAGAAACTTTATTCCTTAACTACTTTATCCCATTAGTTTGTGTGCTAAAACAAGTTCACAGCATTAATAATTTTCTTCCTATGATGATAACATGACTAGTCTAAATTAAAGTCTTCTGTAACTATTTCATCGGTGATTCTATTATCAACAACAGTGATCTCATCGTATTACTTCCCACTAGAATAATTATACATTTCTCATTAGCCTGACCGGTTGGCCCAAACACAATTGTAAATTAAAAACTTTCTGTTATTGAAACCCGTCATTGCAAATTTCATAATTACTGTTTTTATATCTTATTTTCAAAGAGTAAGAATTTCATCCGTTTTAAGAAGGCTCGTCTTCCTCTTGTTTTTTCTTAGTTCTAACAGCGTTAAATATTTAATAACTTGGAATCTCAAAATAATTCATATAATTAGTGTTCTCCAAACCTATCCAAGTTTGTGTGTTTTCAATTTTATCTTATTTCTGACACGTGAGAACAATAGTACTAAAATTATACTTAAATCTGACAAATTTATCTTTAAAAATCATTACTTAACTCATGTTCTAAATCTCATATTTTTTATTTCTTAGCTATTTTGTAACTCTGTTTATTCCCAATTCACTAAGCTCCATCATCACTATGAACCTTTTTTTAACCAATCAATGTAAGTAAATTCCGTCTCTATCAAAGTAGTCCAGATGTTGCTCTAAACATTCTCTTATTAATCTTTCATTTAAGCCTTGGATCCCGTAAAGTAATTCATTCTTCCATTTAGTCCTAGGAAGCACTTCTGAAATTGCTACAATCTGGAAGAGTCATTTACGCATCAGGAGCCATAGGTCTAAATCTGTCAGAAATGATATATTCAAGTGCTAACTGAATATTCCCCAATACCTCTAGCTATTATGCAACCTTTTGAATCTACCAGTATTTTCATAATTTCCTCTTAAAAGAACCTTAACCACAGATCTGTACATATCCTGTCTTTCTTCTTAATATGTGCTACTAATACGCTATATTTACACCCCAATGACATAACATTCCCCTGAATTATCCCTAAGTTATCCTCAAATAAACAGGCTCTCAGAATCGCAGAAAAATTCACATATTTTTCAAATCTTTTCTAATTCTTACACCTATCACATTGCTATAAATTTAATTACACATCTTCCTGGACTAATTATAACCCCACTTAATATTGCTGACTTTAGTTTTAGTTCTATACTAGTTTTATTATCAATATAGACATCAAGTAACTGTAACATTAATTAAACTCAAACTATTTCACAATTTATTCCATAAATTGTGAGTTAACACTAATTATATTACTAATTATTGCTAATAATATTAGTTAGTTAATAAAGATGGACGTCTAGTTACTCTTAATTAACTGCTAAATAATTTACTAAATACTTTGTTGTTAAAAACAATAATGAGAACAATATATAAATTCTTCTTCTTATTAGTTGACACTCAACATAATGTTTAATGTTGAAAGACAAAAAGGGACCTATTGGTCCATCGGCTCTCCCATCCTCTAAGCCAAACTATAACTATTAAATAATTAAATAAGCTTAAAGCTAGCCCTTATCATTCATATATCTATCAAGCCTTCATTTAAACTCACACATATTTACTGCCTCCACAACATCAGGAGGCAACTCATTCCATAAGCCAACTGCCCTATTTGAAAAATTAAATTGTTTTAGCTGAAAACGGCTTCTACCTTCCCTTACTCTACATTTGTGTCTCCTAGTCTTATCATTAATGCTGTTAAGTATGAAAAATGTTGATGCATCGAAAGGATCAATTCTTTTTGTCAAGTTTAAACACTCCAATCAGATCCCTTCTAACAGTTTCAAGGATCTTAACCTCTCCCCATATGACAATCCCACCATCCCACGTACTGTTTTAGTAAACCTCTTCTAAACCCTTTCCAACAATTTAATGTATTTCCTAACGTAAAGAGCCAAAGATTGAACACAATATTTCAAAAGTGGCCTAACCAGTGACTCTACAATGAAATCGTAACCTTTTTAGACTTATATTCGTTATTTCTGTAGATACAACCAAACATCCTATTTGCTCTACCACAAACAACAGCACATTGCTTGGATGGCTTAAGAGACTTATTAACCATTTACACCAAAAGGTTTCTTTCTTTCAGGACACTGTTAAGGTTATTCCTTTTCAAATTATGATAACCCAAATGTAGTAGCTTGCATTTATCATAATTAAAACCCATCATCATTTATTTTTCCAACTCAATAAATTATGTAAATCCTTTTGTAAATTAACTGTATCATCTTCATAGCCAGCAACATCCAAATAATTTATTGACCATAACTTCATCTATGTAATTAATTTAAATAAACAAAGCAAGAATCCTAAGATCCAGCTCTGAGTAACACCACTTACAAAATTAATAATCAACTTAAAACAAACTAGCTATAAATGAACAGTGGAGATAAGCCTAATACTTTCAGTACACTACAACACATACTGTCACATTAGGTTTAGCTGTATCTCTAGTAATGAAACGTAAAAAAATGTATCATTCAAATTAAACTGAGAGAAATATGATAAACTGGATTTTCTGAAATCCATTTAATATCAAACTAATACCCCTCTTCTAATAAAAAAAAACTTATATTTTAAAACTAAAAGTATTGTTAACACCTGTGTTAAAGATATTAACGATTTCTTGTCTCTAACCGTTACATTTTATACCCGTCTGTTGTTTGTTAATATGCACAAACCTATACAATTAATTGGGTATATGTGTTGTGCCAACGGCGAGTATCGAAACCTACGTTATAGCGCGGTAAGCTTAAGGGAAACTTCTAAATGATACACATACATATATAGATATATTTTTGATGTAATTCTTCAATTCACATCAATTATAATTTCAGAATAATTGATATGATTTATAAAAATACGTAGAAAAATACGTGCCTCTAGAAGGTGACAGAAGTTCTTTTTTATTTTGGAGCATTTTACCCTACGGATTTACAACGCTAAAATCAGGGGTTTGATTCCCCTCGGTTGACTTAGCAAACAGTCCAATGTGGCTTTGCTATAAGAAAACACACACACACACTCCCCTACTGAAAAGATAGTTAATTTCACTCATTTTATATGGTAGTGATAAAAAAAGTAAAAACGAACAATCAGACAGCGACAAGCGAAATTACCCACGGCTCGATTAAAGTCAGCATCATATTCTGTCTTTCCTGAAATGCTCTCACATGAATGATTTATTGCTTTACGACAAAAGTTATTCTGAAGAATTCTGTTGAATACGCCCTTCGGTTACTGTGGCTGCATCATGTGTCCTTAATCAAAGTATCCACATTACTTTTTGAGCCGTTAATATCTTTGTAAATATTCGAGCTTCAATACCAGTGATGTGCAAAGCATAAGAAAGCCATCTTGTAGCTTTCTGCTTAACAACAAAAAAGTTTGTTAGTTTTTGAATTTCGCACAAAGCTACTCAAGGGCTATCTGTGCTAGCCGTCCCTAATTTAGCACTGTAAGACTAGAGGCAAGGCAACTAGTCATCACCACCCACCGTCAACTCTTTGGCTACTCTTTTACCAACGAATAGTGGGATTGGCCGTCATATTATAACGCCCCCACGGCTGAAAGGGCGAGCATGTTTGGCGCGACGGGGATGCGAACCCTCGACCCTCAGATTACGAGTAGTACGCCTTAACACGCTGGGCCATGCAGGGCCGACGACGACGACAACAACAACAAAACAATGATATTATAAAGGTATCTTCTTGTTTATATCGTTACAGAAACTTCACAACTGAAGAAGTTATTTGCTAATAGAAAACGAATGCTTATATTCATTTAAGTTGGAAGGATCAGTTTACAATTTATCCTTGTAATCCTTTCAGTCCTTTGAATAACTTAATATAAACAACAGCGTTACAATAAATAATAAATTCACTGCAGACAGTAGACGAGAATATTTACGAATATTCTCTCTATACCTGAACATCTTTAACATGTTAAATGTAAGATGCTGGTAGACAGCTCAATTCAACGCTCCGGAAGAGTTCGTTCTCTTCGGTTTTACAATATTAGATGTGAGAATCATACAGCCGTAGTCGAACGTGAGATTATGAAACACAATAGTCAAAAGGTTGAAAGAAATTTGAGAAATGGGGAGGGGAGGAAGTGATAAACACAGCCAGAAAGAGACCGAAATAAATTTCTCAGATTTCTTAATTAATTTATGCGATGTTTATTAAGGAACTAATGGTTAGACAACTGCAGGAAGCAGCGAAACGAGCTGTTGTTACAAGACTGGGAAACTTGAGATAAGAGGTAAAGTGTATGTAGAAAAAAGTAATGGAACGATTCTTATCTGCATAAATGGGTGATTGAAGCATAAAATATCCACAAGCAGTCACGTGCACTTGTACTAAAGTTTTATGTTGGTATAAAGAGCTGGTTTGAGCCGAAAAAAAAATAGTGTCCTCTGAAATTTCGTGATGCAGCAAACCATACAGGCTGATTCTACTTTATACTCGTATTTTATGTGTGTGTGAAAGGCATTTCGTACACTTGTCGCTAAAAGTAAATGTAAGTAATTGAAATACTATTTAACCAAAGATTATTTACATGTTAATCAGTGAAAATGAGTGATAAACAGCAGAAGATGTGACAGAAATAGTTGGAGCCCACACGACAAGTGGGTGCCCATAGCTATTTGAACCATTTTCTTAATTAAATACAATACCAACCACACAAGACAAACAGTTACGAATTGCTGTATGAGGGAGGCTCGTCCTTAACGTGTCTCCACTCCCCAAGGACATTGTTAAAGCATTGTATACTCTCTGGTATAGGAATGCGACAGTTATTCTAAAGATGCTGGCACGTACGTGGTCGGAGATCGATTATCGCTGGTCATCCTTCGCTCGAGACACACGCAATGTCCGTGTCACGGAGCACTGGTCATGGATGAACCTAAAGTTTCAGGTTTCATTATACTGCAGACGGCAGCTATTTATCTGATGTTGTTTTCAATCTACTCAATTAATAAAAGCAGTTTAACAATTTATGAACGCCCTCTAATTTCTTCCATGGCTCAACTATTAATCCTAATGGATAAATTATCCTGCTCTGGTTTATAGGTTAGAGACTTTTCCAAACGTCTCACCAGATGGAGAAACAGTTATTATGAGAAATATTTCTGTGCTTTTCCTTTTTCTTCTACAAACCAGTTCATTTTTTACGTTAAAAATGTATTTATTCTGGGTGTGCCATCAGTGAATGTAGTTAATAAGTATTTAGAAAACACGACGAAGATTGATGGCCTGAAAAGGAGTAGGAAGAGAAAAAAATCAAAATAAGGTATAAATCGTCGTCACTGTGAAGCGTTGTGGACACGAACGATTCGGAATGTACATTTTCTCTGGTCACTTTTACACCATCTAGTACTGTTACACATCTGATTTCAATACCTATATAAGGAATTAACTTATTGGAAATATTAGAAACTTTTACAAAAGACACGTTTGAAATATAAATTAAACAGGAATGTATATTTCTATCCTAAGGGGTAACCAATACAGATTATAGTTTATGTTTAATTTCGCCCAAAGCTGCACGAGAGCTATCTGTGCTAGCCGTCCCTAATTTAGCAGTGTAAGACTAGAGGGAAGGCAGCTAGTCATCACCACCCATCGCCAACTCTTGGGCTTCTCTTTTACCAACGAATAGTGGGATTGACCGTCACATTATAACGCCCCCACGGCTGAAAGGGCGAGCATGTTTGGCGCGACTGGGATGCAAACCCGCGACCCTCGGATTACGAGTCGCACGCCTTAACACGATTGGCCATGCCGGGCCGGGACTAGAGGGAAGGTAGCTAGTTATCACCACCCACCGCCAACTCTTGGGATCTTTTACCAACGAATAGAGAGATTGACCGTATCATTATAATGTCCCAACGGCTGAAAAAGAACACCTATTTTGTATGAGGGAGATTCAAATCCACGACCCTCAGAATACGAGTCGATCGCCCTTACCACCTAGCCACTCCAAGCCACAGTTGATAAAACTTAAAACACAAACAACTAATTTGAAAATAGTCTTGTTCCTTTGAATAAACAACTCTTGTTTGTTTCTCGTTCAGTACAAAATTACACGATGGGCTATTACACATGAACTGAGCCTTTAAACTTGTCGCTGAAATACTGGAGGGACAACGTTTTAAACGCATCATGCATTTCAATTAACATTACTAGTATAAGTCAATGAACTTCTGCTTTTTTTAATACCTTGTTAACCGACACTCCCTAGACAACGAATTTGTGTTAAAACAAAGAGCAAATCTGAAATGTTATTTTCAAATTCTTTGAATTATAAAAGGACAAAAAAGTAAAACAAAATAAACGTCAACCAGAGTAATTCTTTTATCACGAATATTAGGTTCACTTGTTCCATTACCCAACCAGCTTTCAAAGTTTAATACTCTAAAATGTCTGAAATATCATTGTTATTACACTAAGTGTGCGCCCTCCCTTCCTCAGATTAGCAAACATGTCGCGTGATTCTAAATTCAAAGTACTTCACATGGATGGGGTTCGAATCGTTTTGTTTTTTTTGTATTTCCTCCAAATTAAAACGGCTAAACTTGTTGTCGACATCAATGTTTTGGGTCTGAGATTACAATACTACATAGTTGCTGCCAAATATAATATTTTTATTTGATTATGACTTTTAAGGCTGTAATTCTATACATTATATTAAAATAACCAAAATAACCATTTTATTTACTCTAAACGTATCTTTTTCAATAAAACCTTACTCAGCGATTTTTTTTGTCAAATATAGTAATTACACAGTGGCTTTTCATTTATTTTACATTTAAGACATTGATGACATCAAAGCATTGTCTGAGATATAGAAGTTTTGGGGAAGACATCAAGTTTGCCTGCTTTTACCATTTTCTCTATCAGTTCACATCTAGGTTTGTTTGTTTGTTTTTTTAATTTCGAGCAAAGGGCTACTTGCGCTAGCTGTCCCTAATTTAACAGTGTAAGGCTAGAGGGAAGGCAGTTTGTCATCACCACCCACCGCTAACTCTTGGGCTACTCTTTCGCCAACGAATAGTGGGATTGACCGCACATTATAACGCCCCCACGGCTGGGAGGGCGAGCATGTTTGGCGCGACTCGGGCGCGAACCCGCGACCCTCAGATTACGAAGCGCACGCCTGAACGCGCTAGGCCATGCCAGGCCCTAATTGTTTAGCTACTAACAAATACAGAAATTACAACAACGCTACAGTTCCACGGAAATTGAACCCAGAAAAAATGTTTTCTCGAAATAACAAATGTAAGAATGAATTTATAACGGGTGAATTAAGAGGTAATTGGATCCCAGTGGTGACTCTGGAAAAGAACTCCAAAATTGATATATAGTTTCTTGAAACGTTGTAAATTTCCAACTATAAAAAATGCCTTACCCTAGCCAAAACTGTACCTAATTCGATAATCATTCACTCGAATATCAAATATGCGAATTTTCTATGTATCGAAACAAGATGTAACTTAAAGCAAGAGATCCAAGCCTGTTTTGCTCACCAGAAGATCCCAATAGGTATTGTTAATGACGAAATATACGTATTAATTATTACCGTTTGTTACAGACGAAGTTAGGAAATCATTTAGCTTCATCTAAACTAGGTATTTGCTTCTTAAGAGTTAATCTAAAATATTTGTATCTTATAATTTCCCCTTATACATTATTTTATATTAACCACGAAAACAAGGTAGCAATGGATATAATAGATATTTTACTAGAGGGAGCAGTTAATATATAGTACGCACGCGCTTAACTCTGGCGTTTTTTTACAGAACAATTCTTTAGAAACGCGCTCAAACCTTTATCATGCGGTCGAAGTTTGTTTGTTGTGTTTTTTTTCTTTTATTCTCGAGAGTGAACAATAAGAGAAGATCGTTGAGTCACACGAAGACAAGTGCTACAAAAATGCTCCAGTTGTGCACCGAAGGAAAAACAGCGTCTAACAAAATATTCTTCTATCTATTCTCAACAAATTTCGTCTGAGGACGAACTGCCAGAGCTCATGTCTTCTTCTTTCGAGTTTACGAATTATTGACGGTTGTGGTAACTATCCACGATTTAGACGACACCAGGCTTATTTATACATTCTTCCAAATATTTCTTTAACCGAAACTCTAATCACTTGAAAAAATAAAATAACAAATAGAACGATAAACTAGGCCGCTCGAGCGAAAGGCACGCTTCGTTCGGCCTTTAACTACTTTTGAATTTTTAGTATTAGTGGCACGTGCGTCGCCCAAACGCGCTCTTTCTGATAGAAGACGACATCGTGATAAATGTCATAACAATGGTAGACGTTTGAAAATAAAAAGACAAAGTTCTCAGGTATACAGTTTGAGATTCTGTAACATGAAAGAACTACATTTCATACAACCCATAATGAATTCAAATTAAGCCCAAATTTTGATCATTTGAATTAAAATCCAGTATTTTTAGTTCACCTTTTAAGTGAACAAGGGGCGTCTGCTTAGTGTTTTCTCTGAGGCCCGCCATAGCCAGGTAGTTAAGGCCCTCGTAACCCGAGGGTCGCGGATTCGAATCCCCGTCACACTAAACATGCTCGCACTTTCAGCCGTGGGGGCGTTATAATGTGACGGTCAATCCCACTATTCGTTGGTAAAAGAGTAGCCCAAGAGTTGGCGGTGGGTGGTGATAACTAGCTGCCTTCCTTCTAGTCTTTCACTGCTAAATTAGGGACGACTAGCGCAGATAGTCCTCGTGTAGCTTTGCGCGAAATTCAAAATAAAATCATTTCTCTCTAAATCGGACATGAATTTACGGACTAATATTAATTAAGAGAATTACCTTGTAATATTTTGTTTCTTTAAACGTAACTCTAATCACTTGAAAAATAAAATAAAAAATAGAATGATAAACTTAACCGCTCGAGCAAAAGAAAGGCACGCTTCGTTCGACCTTGTAATTCTGAACCATAATAACAACTCAAAAAGTACTTCAAATATTGGAAACTACGAGGGCTGTTCAAAAAATACGCAGACTGACGTGATAAAACAAAATGTACTTTATTTAGAAGTGACAGGTCTGGGACCCCTTCAAAGTACTCTCCTCCCTAACGCAGACACTTATCCCAACGGTGTTTCCACTTGTTGAAACAGTCCTGGTACGCTTCTTTTGTAATGTCCTCCAGCTCCTTCGTCGCATTTGCCTTAATCTTGGGAATCGTCTCAAATCTTCTTCCTTTCAAGGGTCTTTTGAGTTTGAGGAACAAGAAAAAATCGCAAGGAGCAAGGTCAGGTGAGTAGGGGTGGGTGGGGAAGAACAGTGATCGAGTGTTTGGCCAAAAAACTCACGAGTTCTGAGGCACAAATTTCGCAGCAACACGGTGCATCTTCAATTTTTCGGTCAAAATCTCGTAACAAGATCCAACTGATATCCCACACTCTTCAGCAAGCTCCCTGACAGTCAGGCGTTGATTTGCCCGCACCAGGGTGTTGATTTTGTCGACGTGTGGGTCGTCAGTTGACGTGGAAGGACGTCCAGGACGCTCATCATCTTTAATGGACTGTCGACCATCCTTAAAACGTTCATGCCACTTGAAACATGCCGTACGCTTCATTGCAACATCACCGTAAGCCGTGTTAAGCATAGCAAAAGTTTCAGTCGCAGATTTTCCAAGTTTAACACAAATTTCACAGCAAGTCGTTGCTCCTTCAGGTCATTCATTCTGAAATCCGCCAAACGAGAAAATCGCACTTCACTTAAAACCGCGTAGCTAATACACAAATGAAGATATCTGCAATCGAGAAATGGCGTCGTAATCAGCTGATCTGTGCAAACCTAGCGACACCAAGCGGATTCCCTTGGAACCAACTGGAGCCGCGCAATTCAAACAGTCCGCGTATTTTTTGAACAGACCTCGTATTTCACAGGGAGAAAAATGTTTGTTTGTTTGTTTGTTATTTTAATTTCGCGCAAAGCTACTCGAGGGCTATCTGCGCTAGCCGTCCCTAATTTAGCAGTGTAAGACTAGAGGGAAGGCAGCTAGTCATCACCACCCACCGCCAACTCTTGGGCTACTCTTTTACCAACGAATAGTGGGATTAACCGTCACCTTATAACTCCCTCAGGACTGAAAGGGCGAGCATGTTTGGTGCGACCGGGATGCGACCCGCAACCCTTAGATTACGAGTCGCACGCGTTAACCCACTCAGCCAGGCCGGGCCAGGGGACAAAAATGTCTTTATGTGTTATAAAAAACATAACTTAGAAATTCAGACACAATGTAGTAAAGTCAATGTTTTTCTCAATTTTTTATCTTTTTGCCTTCGCTCCCTAGTGGCTCAGTGGCATGTCTGCGGACTTACAACGCTAAAAACCAGGTTTCGATACCCGTGGTGGGAAAAGCACAGATAGCCTATTGTGTAGCTTTGTGCTTAATTCTAAACAACAACTTTTTGCCTTCACCGATTTTGCAAATTTTGCATTTTGCTCGTTAAAATTAGAGTAACAATTGTTTGTGATTGAAAGAAAACCGGACAAAACACAAATAGCCCATAAAATAGCTTTGGACCAAACAACAAGCAATATAATAGGATGATGTTGTCTCATTGGGTCACGATATTTCCAGTAAATTGACCAAATCTATTTCTTTTTTTATCTGATAACACTATGTAACACAAATTTTGTTCCTGGATAGTATGTGTTATTTCTTAATTGCTTATGTTGTAAAAGTACAGAAAATGGCCGTTATTCCCTTCAAACTTTGCTTTTGTGACCTGGATAATGAAATTTAGAAATTAATCTATTTTTCAATGTAAAAACAGGCAAATTTGCACATTTTCATTTACGTAAGGTCTGAATAAAACAACACATGAATCAAGATTTACATGTATTTATACTAAAGTTATACAAAAATGTTTAGAAGTGAGTAGTTTTTCGAGATTTGTGACTGTAGTGTAAATCACTTTCGCGTATCAGCCCTCCAAATATAATCTCCCATCATGTTTTAGTTATACGCTCCCAGGTCACAAAAGCAAAGTTTCAAGAGAAAAATTGGTCTTTTCCATTTACGCTAGGCATAAGCAATTGGGAAATAACACATTCTGCCCAGGAACGAGAAAAGTACAAATTTTGTTACATTGTGTAATCACGATTGTACTAAACACGAAACTTTATATGTAAACATATCTTAGCTGAAAAGGTACAAACGTTTCACTTGCACAGATATTTTCATCGCATATTACTTATATTTATTTCTATTACAGAAACAAAGTGTGCATACACATACACAGAAAACCTAATGCTGGCTTACCACTTTTGGTTTTAAAATAAACCAATTGGTAATATCTTCCTTACGTCTTTAAGGCGTGTTTCTTACATTTTCTTTGCTCCAATCGATAGTTAGGGTTAACACCCTTACCATTGATCCACTGTCTTTCCTACACAGTAATTTCACTACAACAAATGGACAAATCAAACACCGTCTACGCTTTACAGCCTCTCGAAACACCTCTCTTTATAACTCAGTGTTAAATGTTTCTAGACCCCTAATGTTTTCATAGCTTCTTTTTACGAGTGTCAAGAAATAAAATCTAGAATTTTCGATAAACACATGTATACAAACGCTATGTACGTCGTATAAAGATACTTATGGACCCTCACAATATAGTTATACGAGATGTTTTCTACGTGTGGTTATACTCTGACTACTGCGTTTCTTAACAGAGTGGTCTCTGTTGCAAAACGTTCCTTCGTATGGTTAATACGTCAAAAGCATGTCACTTTCCTCTTCGTCCATTCTATAAGCCGTCTAAGTAACGAATAGAAGTATGTTCTTCGTATGAGATAATATAAATATCCGTTTCATTCTCCAGTAGCTGGAAGTTTACTATGAAAGTAACTTTCGTTCACCTGGTTTGTTTTTTTCCAGTCAGATATATTTTTTATCATGTTGCACATATCATTACAAGGGGCACGTGGGCGGCATTTGCCACCGACCTTTATGTTCGTTTATTCTCACTTCTTCAAACAGCAGACGCTTTGCTTGTCACGGATGGGGTACGACTTGTTGCAAATTTCTTTATGGGAGATGCTGGCGCCCAAGCTGATTCACATTCCTTTGTTTCCTAATGCAATTAAGTATGGGGAACACATCCATTTTATTTAGTTATTTTGTTTATGATAAGGCCTGAAAGGCTTTTGACTGCCACGCGTAACTTTGAACAGTTGACCAACCCCCGACAGCACCTACCAACAACTCGTGGGCTATTCTTTACTAACCAATAGTAGGATTGGTCATCTAAAGATATCTTCACGATCTAAATGTATGAATATTTTGCAACAATAAGAGGCAATTGTTGATCACTCTTTCTGAAAGCGATCTCTTTTGGGAGGTATGAAGCTGCCGAATATTGGCAAAAGAATATCCCAAAAGTTAACAGTGGGTGATGTAGACTAGCTAGCTGCCTTCCTTCTAGTCTGTTACTACTAAATTAGAAATGGCTAGCATAGAAAACCTTCGAGGAGTAACTTTGCTATTAATTCAAAACAAGTGTGTTTGTTTTTCTTACAGCAAAGCCACCGAATCGAGCCCCTGATTTTAGCGTTGTAAATTCCGTAAACTTACCGCTGTACCAGCAGGAGACAATTTAAAACAAACCAAACGAGTAATTAACATTTAGTAATAAAAATTACACATTAGTGACTAATTAGGCTTAAGTGATTATCGACCGATCTGATCATCACAGCCTAACTGTAACTATTGCTTCTATTTTACGAGATATGAATGATAATTTTCCTTGTCTCTCACTCGCTCAATTAAGATATATAATAGTGTCTGATATTAAGAGTTACAATGCATGAAGAACAATAGCTCAGAAATATTTACATTTCACAATAAAATGCAATTAAAATGAATGATAATCTTTGCTGTTAGCTGTAACCTAGAAGGAAATGATAATTTACTGAACTACTCTGGTTGTTTTCTTACTATCTCTTAAGTGAGAGGTATAAAAATCTGTCCACTTACTCTGCCTGTCCATAGTACGCCCTCCCCTTTTTTCTTTTGTTTTACTTTCGATAGACACTTTGGTTTGAATTTCGGTTTGAATTTGGTGCAAAATTATGCAATGGCTATCTGCGCTAGCCGTTCCTAATTTACCAGTGTAAGACTAAAGGGAAGGCTAATCATCTCCAACTTTTAGGCTACTCTTTTAATAACGAATAGTGTGTATGTGTTTTCGTATAGCAAAGCCACATCGAGCCCATCTGCTGAGTCCACCGAGGGTAATCGAACCCCTGATTTTAGGGTTGTAAATCTGTAAAGTTACCGCTGTACCAGCAGGAAACAACGAATAGTGAAATTGACGGTCAATTTATATCGCTCCCACGGCTGAAAGGGCGTGCACGTTTAGTGGGACGGGGATTCGAACCTGTGACTCTCACATTAGAAGTCGAAAGCCCTAACCACCTGACCCTCGATGGACAGAAACTATGTCATCGACGTAGTTATCAATAACATATAGAACAAAGTTGAAGAAATGATAACAAATTATATAGCAAGACAAAGAAACAAATAATCACAGAAATTGATAGATTATATTTAAAGTGCGATACATAAAAAAAATATCAGTGAGTCACAAAAACCATCAAATATCACAAAACACAACAGGAAATTTTCATCTTTGAAAACTCGACTGAGATAAATATATGGCATCATTTCTCAACACTACATTTGGCGTATGACTAAGAGAAATATTGAATGTGCTATCAGTTCCTTTCAAATCACTCTCATTGATTCTGGTACAAGAAAGATAATATCAAAAGTTAAAGTTTTTCGAAATTAGCATATAAACTAAGACATTAGATTAATAGATTGTGTATAGTACATATAATACACTCTAACCATACTGACATCTCAGGGAGAAATCAGTATTAACAAGTCTTAGCTGATGACGTGACCTTGTGCTTAACAAAACTGACGTCTTGTATTCTAAACAAATAAACACCATGTGCAAAATTTCAGCGATTTCCAAAACGGTTTTCTTGCACTAATCAAAATGAAAAAAACAGAGAGGCTAATACAACGAGAATGCGTCTCTGTCAACTAATTTTACTTTGTAAGTAAAAAAAAAAACACTAAACAAAACTGCAAAACCTTTTTTTAAGATTTCGCTGAGTGTGTATGAAAATATTAAACTAATAATGATTTCACCAGAAAATGTTAAAAATCGTAAATGTTAAAATACTAACGAACTGCTTTAACTTTGTACCGAGACAGTTTTTCAATAGGCAAATACAACATTTCTAAGAAATGTGATGTACAGTTTTGGCAAAAGGAACAAGTAAAGCTGTCTTCTAGATAAGTTATTGATTACTTAAGAAAGATGAAAGAAGCCGGCAATAGTGAAGTTCAATTTATTTGGCTGAAGGGTGCGCCACAAACATAAAATTCGTTTGGCTTGCAAAAAGAAATCTTTTACATCAAAGATTTAATACGCTTTGAAGTAAGTTAGAGCTAACGATGCATTCTATAAACCTTTGTTCTTCGCTTAGACCAGTATAGAGAGTACCTCAACCAATAACCACAAAATAGTACTTCATAATTTTTAAATAGTATTTCTTATTATTGCAGTAACGCTTTTCATTCCACGAAAAAAAAACACTGCTGCAAATATCTGTATCGTGCTTTGTCGTGTTGTAGTTTCAAAAGGAAAATCAAAACTCTACATATCTATATCATGCTTCGTTGTGATGTGATTTTAAAAGGAAAATCAAAACTCTACATATCTATATCATGCTTCGTTGTGATGTGATTTTAAAAGGAAAATCAAAACTCTACATATCTGTATCATGCTTCGTTGTGATGTGATTTTAAAAGGAAAATCAAAACTCTACATATCTGTATCATGCTTCGTTGTGATGTGATTTTAAAAGGAAAATCAAAACTCTACATATCCATATCATGCTTCGTTGTGATGTGATTTTAAAAGGAAAATCAAAACTCTACATATCTATATCATGCTTCGTTGTGATGTAATTTTAAAAGGAAAATCAAAACTCTACATATCTGTATCATGCTTCGTTGTGATGTGATTTTAAAAGGAAAATCAAAACTCTACATATCTATATCATGCTTCGTTGTGATGTAGTTTTAAAAGGAAAACTAAAACTCTACATATCTATATCATGCTTCGTTGTGATGTGATTTTAAAAGGAAAACTAAAACTCTACATATCTATATCATGCTTCGTTGTGATGTAAAAATAAATCGAAATTTCTTGACAGTTTTCGTTTTTGTTTCTCGTTTTTGTTGTTCTTTTTTTTAGTAGACATTTTTGTTTTGTGATCGAAGCCTCACGTAGAACGTGGTCAAGTCTTGTATAAATCATCAAAATTATTACTACCAGACAACATAAAACAATTGCTCATTCGAGGTAATTTTTGTATTAAACTTCATGCGACATGTATATACTATATATAGCAATGTTCACACGCATTAAACTGGATAGTTTTTGTGTATAAATATATATATATGTATGTAAGTTCCACAAAAATATAATTTTTCTCTGCAGCATCCACCCAGCACAGAAAATGAAAACGTTACTGGTGAAAGTAAAATGGAATTGATTTTATCTTGGTGTCTGCTGACGATATGCAGCTGGCAGAAAGAAAAATCACAAATGAAATGGGCCCGGCATAGCCAAGTGGGTTAAGGCGTTCGACTCGTAATCCAAGAGTCGCGGGTTCGAATCCCCATCGCACTAAGCATGCTCGCCCTTTCAGCCGTGGGGCGTTACAATTGCGGTCAATACCACTATTCGTTGGTAAAAGAGTAGTCCACGAGTTGGCGGTGGGTGGTGATGACTAGCTGCCTTCCCTCTAGTCTCACACTGCTAGATTAGGGACGGCTAGCGCAGATAGCCGTCGAGTAGCTTTGCGCGAAATTCACAAAAACAAACAAACAAACACAAATGAAATAATTACTTTAAAATTACTGTGGGAGATATATGTATTATTCATACAATCCAACTAATCCTACATTCAAAATAAAACAAGCATTATCAATAATCAGCTCTGGGTTTGAAACAGGAATAAATAAAACAATTTGTATTTAAATATTCCTTTAGCTGTATTCTCGCCATCTAGCAATTTTTTGTTATGATAAATGAATCGCAAAAATTACGGGTTACTATGCCACAGTGAGATTTGTGTGTCTTTAATATTTATGCAAATTTCATTTCTTATAATCCCACTAGATGGAAATTGTTTACTTGTTTGTTTGTTTTGAATTTTGCGCAAAGCTACACGAGAGCTATCTGCGCTAGCCGTACCTAATTTAGCAGTGTAAGACTAGAGGGAAGGCAGCTAGTCATTACCACCCAACGCCTACTGTTGAGCTACTCTTTTACGAACGAATAGTGGGACTGACCATCACATTATAACGTCACCACTGTTAAAAGTACGAGAATGTTTGGTGTAAATGGGAATCGAAAATTTTAATTTTATTTGCTTGTTTTTTTAATTTTGTGCAAAGCTACAGGAGGACTATCGGTGCTAGCCGTCTCTAATTTAGCAGTGTAAGACTAGAGGGAAGGCAGATAGTCATCACCACCCACTGTCACCAACTCTTGGGCTACTCTTTTACTAATGAATATTGTGATTGATCGTAACATTATAACACCCCCAAGGCTGAAAGGACGACCATGTTTGATGTGATGTGGATTCAAACCCGCAATCCTCAGATTACAAGTCGAGTGCCTTAAACCCCTGGCCATATCGGGCACTAGAGGGAAATACCTCAACTATTAAAATAATATCAATAGGAGTTGCGTTGTAGAAGTACGTAATGAGATGTTGAAATATCATGATTTAGCCATTTTTAAGAACTTATTTGGGGTATTAATATCAATGAATAGTATTAAGTGTTTCTACTCGCTGCTAAAGAGCACTATTGCATATATCAACTCGATATAACAACGAAAACCATTATTCCCAGTAGATCAAAATTCGTTGCATGGCCTACTGATTATGACTCGCTATTTACGGGTCGCGAATTCGAATCTTTTCACTGAATATACTGACATTATTAACCATGAGAGCGTTATAATGTTATGTTCAATCTTACCCTTCGATGGTAAGTGTGTTTGTGTGTGTTTTTCTTATAGCAAAGCCACATCGGACTACCTGCTGAATCCGCCGAGGATATTCGAACCCCTGATTTTAATGTTGTAAATCTGTAGATTTCGCGCTGTACCAGCGTGGGACCCCTTCGATGGTAAGAGTAGCCTAATCGTTGATGGTGAATGGCTGCCTTCCGTCTTGTTCTATCTCTTCTAAATTGGAGATGGGACCAGCGTTGGACCCCTTTGATGGTAAGAGTAGCCTAATCGTTGATGGTGAATGGCTGCCTTCCGTCTTGTTCTATCTCTTCTAAATTGGAGATGGGACCAGCGTGGGACCCCTTCGATGGTAAGAGTAGCCTAATCGTTGATGGTGAATGGCTGCCTGCCGTCTTGTTCTATCTCTTCTAAATTGGAGATGGGACCAGCGTGGGACCCCTTCGATGGTAAGAGTAGCCTAATCGTTGATGGTGAATGGCTACCTTCCGTCTTGTTCTATCTCTTCTAAATTGGAGATGGTACCAGCGTGGGACCCCTTCGATGGTAAGAGTAGCCTAATCGTTGATGGTGAATGGCTGCCTTCCGTCTTGTTCTATCTCTTCTAAATTGGAGATGGGACCAGCGTGGGACCCCTTCGATGGTAAGAGTAACCTAATCGTTGATGGTGAATGGCTGCCTTCCGTCTTGTTCTATCTCTTCTAAATTGGAGATGACTGAAGCAAATAGCCCTCAAGTATCTTTGCGCGAAATTCAACACACACACAAATAATCCTTTCCCTACTTTTATACATCTCTATGAAAATCTAAGGCCTTATTCTTCGTTGATATCTGAAGAGATTAACAAACACAGACACATATATATATATATCTACTGCTTCCTAAGCCAAATCTGGCTAAACTACCCAGAGATGAATATTTAAATAAATAAATATTAAAGAGCGTTAACAAATATTTGTTGTTTTTTGTTTGTATTTAAGCACAAAGTTACACAATTGGCTATCTGTACGGACATTAAAACCCGGTTTCTAGAGTTGTAATTCCACAGACGATAAAAAAAGACAAACCACGGACATAAAAGAAGCTTACAATTCAAATGCATAAAGAAAATAGAGGACATAAAACAAATTTAGTATTCAAGTACTTACTAAAAAAACTGGACCATTGATGATGAACCCCACCAGTGGCTCAGGTAAACCTGCAAGCTTATGATGCTAAATATCGGGTTTCAACACACTCGGAGGACAGAGCTTTGCGCTTAACAAAACCAAAACCAGATAATAAAAAAAGCCTCATATTTTACCATTAATTTTTTGTTTGTTCGTTTTTTAATTTCGCGCAAAGCTACTTGAGGACTATCTGCGCTAGCCGTCCCTCATTTAGCAGTGCAAGAATAGAGGGAAGACAGCTAGTCATTACACCCCACCGCCAACTCTTGGGCTACTCTTTTACCAACGAATAGTGAGATTGACCTTAACATTATAACGCCCCCACGGCTGGGAGGGCGAGCATGTATGGTGCGACCGGGATTCGAACCCGCGACCCTCGGATTTCGAGTCGAACGCCTTAACACGCTTGGCCATGCCTGGCCATTTTACTGTTAAATTCATAAAGATTTACGTTTTGGGAAATTGGTAATAAGAATTTTATGTAAATATTATTAAGTTTGTTCAAAATATTACATTACGCTCGTAATTTGAAGAGAGGGCGCTCTCTTCAAACATGGCGTCTAATATCACATAAAACCCATTAAAGAAAGGAGCTTTACAAGATAAGCCAGCTGTACATAAAAAGCCTTGTCCTAATAGTGTTTTTTTATCTTTCTAAACCTAAAAAGACCCCAGTTAAAAGACTGTGAGTGCGTACGTCTCTCATATACAAATAGATTACGTAAATACCTTAAGCTAAACGTTTCTAAGATATATTAGAAAGTTAGGTCCACGGAAAAAAGAAGAAAAATACATTTGTATCCTTATACTTGAAACAAAACTGATATACAATATGAAAAAAATTGGTTGTTAAAATCTTGTGTGATGATACACCCTCATAGTAAATGTACACACTACGTTGTGACATAGCCCACATTTTTCATTACATTTAAAATAGGCTGCCTAAGTTAAAGTTGAGAAAAATACATGTTAATTTAGACTAGCCTGGTGATATTATTTTTACTTCTAAATGGGCCCGGCATGGCCAAGCGCGTAAGGCACGCGACTCGTAATCCGAGGGTCGCGGGTTCGCGCCCGCGTCGCGCTAAACATGCTCGCCCTCCCAGCCGTGGGGACGTTATAATGTGACGGTCAATCCCACTTTTCGTTGGTAAAAGAGTAGCCCAAGAGTTGGCGGTGGGTGGTGATGACTAGCTGCCTTCCCTCTAGTCTTACACTTCTAAATTAGGGACGGCTAGCACAGATAGCCCTCGAGTTGCTTTGTGCGAAATTCCAAAACAAACAAACAAACAAACATACTTCTAAATATGGCACAGCATGGCCAGGTGGCTGAGGCACTAGACTCGTAATCTGAGGGTCGCGGGTTCGAATCCCGGTCGCACCAAACATGCTCGCCCTTTTAGCCGTGGGAGCGTTAATGTGTGACGGTCAATCCCACTATTCGTTTGTTAAAAGAGTAACTCAAGAGTTGGCGGTGGGTGGTGATGAGTAATTGCCTTCCTTCTAGTCTTACACTGCTAAGTTAGGGACGACTATCGCAGATAGCCCTCGTGTAGCTTTGCGCGAAATTTAAAAGAAACCAAACTTCTAAATACGATAATTAATGCGATATTTTTAAGAGCAAGCAAATTCATATTGATTTTTGTATTCAACCAAGACATCCAACTCCTTACAAATAATCATTCGAGCCAAACGTGTGACAAAGATATAGAATGAAAGTTAAAAACAAACAACTTTCTCTTTTGATATTGAACCTGTCATGTACGGAAGTCAAACATGTTTGTTTCTCTTTTACAAGTTAAATGTAAATTTCATCATTGATATATGTTGCTGAAATTTATTGAATATTTGTTTAAAAAAAACGTGGATTGATTGGAAAGCGGGAAAACAGAAGTATTAAACTTGTTAATTTTAACTTATTAATAATTAATAAAAATTATTACATTCGTCGATTCCACAATCATCAGAAACGTTTCGTGGTTTCGCCTTACCAGAAATATAATTTATTGTCGTGTGATTTGCTATTACTCAGCAGCCTATATTTCACAGTTAACCCGTAAAGTCCCTCGTCTGGCTGCTTGTCAGACTTTAACCTAATGGCTCCAAAATAAAGAGTGTCGTCAGTGAATTAAAATTCGAATTATTCCTCCAGAGGGCAAAATGACGCCTACGTGGTGTTTCAGTTATTAATGTGCACTGTATTAATTTCACCAGCATGTTGCAAACAGGTTCCCATTTCATATCGATTTGTACAATTTGGAATGGATATATTTGTAATTAGTGTGACTACAGATACACGGAAACTGGCAACATCAGTTTAACATTGATGCAGAGTACACTTAAAAATGTCTGAGACCATAAATATTGGGAAAATGTTTAAAGTACCAATATGTCCGGTACTAAAACAACCAATGTGGATTTTATCCATATCTATTTTAATAAAACAGTCGTGCTGATGTTGCTTTTTAGACAGAGAATGAGTTTTGCTACAAGACGTAAATGTGATATATGTGTCACCTATTATCATGTGTTCCATAATAGAGACCATTAAAATATAAAAGTGATACAGTATGATAATTAATTTATAAGAGAGCTAATTTAATATCTTGCATAATACACATCTAAGCAGAGAAAACGCTGTGGTCACGTTTACTTTAGTTATCTATGATTTTAACAACCATGTTAAAAACATACGTGTTATACATTAACACCAAACATCATAATGGATGTAACAATATGTGGATGCTACATACCTCGACAAGTACATAAAAGTCATGAAATAAGACAAACAGAAACGTGAGTAATTAGATATTAATTATTATCACACACATCAGCAAATAATACATTCACATGAACTGATAGAAGAGGCCAAGTAGCAAAGTTTTTTAGTGTTATTAAGTCTTCAGATTTACTTCTGTGCTACTGAGCAGAAGCAGAAGGTCAGATAAATCGGCCCATTTATAGTCACACAAAATACTAAGCGTATACAAATTGACCCAAATAATGGGATTTGACAGTTACTCTTATGACACATCCATGGTTCCAGAATGTGAAATAAGTTTGTTTTTTGTAGCAGTAGGACGCGAACCACGACCGTTTGGATCCAAAATTAGTACTTGATAATTACTATACCACTCTCAAACCATGAATGTATAAACATATACACAGTCTTGACCAAACTTTCTGCATGCTGTTCTGTATTAATGTTACTAGGCCAGGAATGGCCAGATGGTTAGGGCACTCGACTCGTAATCTGAGGATCCTAGATTCGAATCCTCGTCAAACGAAACACGCTCGCCCTGTCTGCCATGTGGACGTTATAATGCTACAGTAAATCTCACTATTCGTTGGTAAAAGAGTAGCCCAAGAGTTGGCGATGGGTGGTGATGGAAGTCTCGTCTTAAACTGGTAAATTAGGGACGACTAACGCAGATGGCTCTCGTGTAGTTAGTTTTGCGATGAAATTCACAAAATAAACAAACAATTGGGCTCTAATATAATCTCAGCAAGGTAACCCGAGATGCTAGTGATGATGTTATTAGAGGACAAGGAGAACCAATCAAGTAGTTAATGTTTAGTATGAATTGATATAAGGTTATTGACTCTGTTTACGACAATTTGATGTTATATATTCTTATATTTTTGTTAGGTTTTGTTGTGAAAGGTGAAAGACTGAATTACACATTTTTCTATAAGTATGTTATAAAACTCTTTGTTATTGTAATAAATCGTCCATGATGTCTACAGAACCTTTCTCATTACATAAGTTACATATGTAGATGTTTAATATAACGCATTTCTCAGTTCTACCTTAATAAAGTGATCAAAATGTATTTGTATTCTACCTTAATAAAATGATCTAAGTGTATTTGTATTCTACCTTAATAAAATGATCTAAATGTATTTGTATTCTACCTTAATAAAATGATCTAAGTGTATTTGTATTCTACTTTAATAAAATGTTCTAAGTGTATTTGTATTCTACCTTAATAAAATGATCTAAGTGTATTTGTATTCTACCTTAATAAAATGATCTAAGTGTATTTGTATTCTGCCTTGTAAAATGATCTAAGTGTATTTGTATTCTACCTTAATAAAATGATCTAAGTGTATTTGTATTCTACCTTAATAAAATGTTCTAAGTGTATTTGTATTCTACCTTAATAAAATGTTCTAAGTGTATTTGTATTCTACCTTAATAAAATGATCTCAGTCCCTACAAAATATGTAAACATTTTGACCAAGACTGTATAGAACGAGAGAGGAGAGTTGGTAGCTTTTGATTAACAGAAAGCTTGATTCCATTTAAAACGTCCCCCAGTTGTGGCACATCGGAGAAAGCTTGTTTCCATTTAAAACGTCCCCCAGTTGTGGCACATCGGAGAAAGCTTGATTCCATTTAAAACGTCCCCCAGTTGCGGCAAATCGGTACATCTCACAGTCACATTGCTAGATACCGGGTTTCGGTATCCGTGGCAGGCAGAGCACACATAGTCCATTGTGTAGCTTTGTGCTTAATTCCAAACAATTTATTTTAAGCCTAATTTCGAGGAAGTAATTTATATTTGAGTAACATGGTCAGAAGAATTTGAAAATAAAACAAATTTCAATTAATGTAATTTACTATAAATATCTATAACTAAAACGTTATCCTATGTTACTAATACAAAAGCTAACTTATGTAGTCTTGACAATTACCTACTTTCTTATGATCTCCACCAGTTAAAAGCAGCGCCGACTATAAAACCACAGTAAATGATTTGATGTGATTATTCTGAGACAAAGTATTATATTTCCTATTCATTAAATGCTATGAAAATTGAAACCAATAAATATCACTCAAAATAAACAATAATACGTAATTAAAAGTAGACTGTGCTTACAAAGAAAGCTATTCCATTTGTGTACCTCTATATTTAATGATATAAGGGTAAAAATGAAGAACCTTTAGATTTAAAATGGTTGTTTTAGGGAAACACAATTTCACTCAAGACACATTGAGAAATATAATTAATACTAATTTCACATCAGAGCAGACTCAGATAAAGATAAAACATCATCAACTGACTAATGAATATTGCTAATTAATTATACCTGTTTTACCTTCTTATTTAACGACTAGAAATCATTGTTTTTGACAGTTGTATATCTTGGTGTTTACAATATTTTCTGTCGTAGACCCAATAATATCCCACGATATTCGGCCAGGTTATGAGATTTAAGTCAGTCCGAAATTCATGTATAACAATGAAAAGAATCTGTGTGACAAAATATAATACAATAAAAAAAAATATCAAAACTAAATATATATTAAACGTTCTAACCAATACTGTTAATGGAAATAATGACGTATTACTGACGCACGAAACACGTACACCCTTGTGCTGTGATACTTTTAATGTATTGTTTCCCCGTGGGTCAGAGGTAAGTTTATGTACTTACACTGCTAAAACCCGGGTATCGATTCCTCGCGGCGGACTCAACTCAATGAAATAAACAATAAGTTTTATTCGT
Source organism: Tachypleus tridentatus (assembly GCF_004210375.1). Taxonomy (NCBI): domain Eukaryota; kingdom Metazoa; phylum Arthropoda; class Merostomata; order Xiphosura; family Limulidae; genus Tachypleus; species Tachypleus tridentatus. The sequence goes on along the minus strand of NC_134828.1, from coordinate 29,899,635 downwards.
AAAAGTTTATATGAAGGACGAGAGGATCTTACGCAAACAAACAATACTTTTGTTTAGTTTTTTATATCTCTTTTTACAAGATAAAATCAGCAGTTTCAGTAATATACAAGTTAGCGTATATAATGCGGAAATCACTGAGCCTCGTGCAGCTCAGACAAGCCGGTTGGTTTGACTTAAAATAGCAAAAAGCATAGTGAATATATTTAGAAATGATTTTTAAAACACAATGTACCGTAAACAAACAAAGCTCCCTGAACAAATGCTACGTTTCTCATTGTGTTTTCAGTGAAAAGTGTTTCCCGTAGATCTTAAATTACAGTGGTTTAGCATATACATATAATCATCCTTATTTAACTGACATCTGCTCGTTTGTAAATGTCCAGCTATTATAAATTCTAGTCCTTATTGCCAACCACACAAAGTTTTTATTTTAGTTTATATTATATTTTGGTTGCAATTTTGAAGTTTCATATATGATAGATATATTTCTAATTAACTAATAAGATAAGAACGTAAGCACGCTAAACTTTATAGTTTGAATTTTAAACTTTCGATTTAGAAACTTTCACAACGCCCCAAGTCTCTGTCCTCTCTCTTCTGTGTTCACGCAAAATACGGTAACAAACGTGAAAATTAGCAGTAGAACAATTCGCCCTTCTTTTCACGTGGGAAATTAGAAGGAAATCGACCCGGTCTCGCACAATCGAATAAGTGATATTCTGGATAGATACGGTATAAACGAACATCCTCACAGGTAATTGGCGTGAGTAATGTGAGATATGATCTTCCAGCCGTATACAATATTAAAGGAAAGCACTGAGCTGTTGGAACGTCCCACAGTCCAAATATCGATATAAAGTTTCCACATTACTTGCAGTCGATACATTCTTTGTGTTAGACTTAAGAAACCATCTTTTTTAGGCTTATGTTTCCGAATTCATCTACACCCTTGGATGAATGTTTTAGAACTTTTTTGATTCGTCAAACGTCAAAACCAAAGCATTGCACTAAAGTCATAAATAAAATCGAACAGACTCGAATCCACGTCAGCCAACTTACAAAAAGTTTTAGTTATTTAATTTTTAAAACTTACATTTGTATTTTTTTAACAATGGAGTAACATTTTCTAGATACTAATTAATTATTTTAATGTTTATGATTAACTGTTTTAACAAATACCGGATTCTCTATTAAGACAGTTTATGTTTGTTTCTATAACAGTCACTGATGTATTTTTAATATTCGATTTCAATATTACAACCGATCTGGCACTAAATAAAGATGTCCTCCAGTGGTTTGATGGCAAGTCTTAAGACTTATAACGATAAAAACCGGGTTTCGATGCCCGTGTTGTATACAGTACAGATAGCCCACTGTGTAGCTTTGTGGTACAACGATCAAACATAGCTAAATGAAAATTTGATATTTCATGGCCAAGTGGTTAGGGATCTCGACTAGCAACCTGAAGATCGCAGGTTCGAATCCCCATCGTGCCAAACATGTTCGTCCTTTCAATCGTGACGTCGTTATAATGCGAGTGTAAAACCCGCTATTCGTTGCTAAAAGAGTATCTCAATAGCTATAACTGGGTGGTGATGACTAGCTGCCTTCCCTCTAGTCTTACACTGCTAAATTAGGGACGGCTAGAACAGATAGCCCTCGCGTAGCTTTGCGCGAAATTCAAAACAAAACTTCCAAGCTATGTTAATGTTGGTCAATATAACTGTAATAAAATAAATAATTCTAAAATAAGTACATACAGAACTTTTTACATGTTATAAGATTTCCATTATTTCCCCAAGAAATGTCTTCTCTAATTCATAAAATCAATACTGCGCAGTGCAGTTTAACTCGTGCGCCCATGCAGTTCAGAGAGATTCTCTCAGTCACGAGGGTATAAATGGAGTTGAACTTTACTATACGTGACTGTTGTTAAAAGCAACACACTCTCGACTCTTTGTTAAATCCCATCCAGTGAAAATGTTGGCATTTTTTACAGGCAGCCAAGTAAGAAACAGAAGTTTTTAATTAAAAGCAGTGTTAGCGAAGCTGTAATACAACTTAGAAATCAATGTTGATGAAGCACTGGGGCACCGCTGAGCCATCTGGCGGCAAATTCGCTTTTTGTGTTATTCTGTTTCGCATACCACGATGGTTATATCCTGTATATTTCAACTCGATCTGTCATGTTTGAGATACGTACCTCTGAATGTATGTAGTGTCATTGTTTTACCGAAAAATGTGTTAATACTGTACAAATAAATTACGATCATTATTTATAACGGTTACATTGTACGAAATTCCATCTCTTATAATTCCCACAGCCCTTGCCAGTTGAACAGTCAGCTAATAAAATGTAAATTTTCATAATGATTGAAAGTTATTCAAAAATAGAAGTTATAGTCATTTATTGCTTCAGTTAAAATGGGGATACAAAGTCTTGACGTATCCTGTACCGGTGTGGCCTTAATATGCGAGCCCTGACTGTAAATCTAAAGTTTTATATTTTGGTTTTGTTACAACCAAAAATCACTTTCCCATTTCAGAGCCGCTGGTGCGTCATAAGAATAATAGTCAAATTCTACTATTAGGTCAGACATTTATTGCTTCAGTTAAAATGGGGATACAAAGTCTTGACGTATCCTGTACCGGTGTGGCCTTAATATGCGAGCCCTGACTGTAAATCTAAAGTTTTATATTTTGGTTTTGTTACAACCAAAAATCACTTTCCCATTTCAGAGCCGCTGGTGCGTCATAAGAATAATAGTCAAATTCTACTATTAGGTCAGACAAGAATAGCCCATATGATGACGAAAGTAAGCAGTCATTCAAATCTACTATTGAGAATTAGCAATGGTCATGCGCAGTTTGTCCTTTATCTGAAACAAATTAAGCAACTAGTCCATTCATTTTGTAACGTCAAATTTACGTCTCTACTTTTGAAACAACGATGCAAAGCCATATTTAAGCACCTTCCGTTTGGACCGTTTTATCAAACATAGAATAATATGCAAAAATCATTGTTGAGTGACAAGTATTTGAGCCATACTAATGGAAGTAAACACAAAATTATTAACAAACTATACACTGATAGCTAATTTGTTAGACTCAATGAAGTTGTTAATATTCTGTGGCTTATTCAAAATGGCTGCTATAAGTTTTACACTCTCGCCTCCAGTCGCCTTTAGTCCATCCATCTTTTGCACTCCGAAATTATCAATACCTGTTTGAAATATATCGATCTTTCTTTAAACTGAACTCTCCATGACAGTTATACATTAAAATTTAACATGCCTCAAAGACTTCAGTGTCGTAATATTTAGGTTGTCCCATACAAGCGAGATAAAAGAACGAACTTCAATCAAGAAAATATGCTCAATGGCTAAAATATAAACTTAAAAAATACAGTGAGCTATCAGTAAATTGTTGGAAGTAATCTAGACAGATGTGAGTGATAACGCAAGTTAGGTCGAGGTCTGAAAGTGGCACGTATACATTACATGTTCACAAGCTGCTTCGCTTCAAAACGAAATACGAATTGTGTAAATCTTTTCCAGTGACACACAGCAGGTGGCTGTATCAATATAACAATATGCTTTATTAAAACAAGTTTTCCCGCATTACAGTGTGTTACGCACTACAATTTCAAATAGCCTAAAACTGAGTTAAATTAATTTATATTTAGAAATTAAATAAATGTCTATATAAATATATATATATTCAACTTATGATTTTTGCCAACAAAATTTATACACACAGTTTTCTTTCTTAACACAAATATATATTTATATATACAAATAATAATGCAATTTATAATAACTGTTGTTACAAATAGTTATTACAAATAATGATTTATGAACAGTTCTTCTTCACAAGCTTACAAAAAATCCTGGGTCTTCTATGTGGTCCAAAACCGGATATCTTATAAAGGATTGAGCGAATTAATTCTAAGTTGATACAGGTACAATTTACTTCATGGGAAACTAGCTAGTTCTGCGTTCTTCGTCGAGTTTTCCATCGATGAAATTATCTTATGTTTTCTTTAAAATATTAATCCACTGAAATTAAGTGGCTTGTATTGTAAGAAAATTATAAACGTTCCTGGTCAAATATCTGAAGTTACCGATTAATAAGCGTTTATCACAGTTACTTTTTCCAACCAGAGCAAACAAATAATATATACTGTCCCTTCGAGCGTCGCGTCAGTTACATTTATAGGCGTTAGGAGAGTTTCTTCAAATTTCAGACTGCACAACAATACCGACGACACACGGCTGTTTACATCACACACATGCTGTTTATTCTTACATTCAAGAATCTTCTACCTGAACAGGTTGTAAGTTTGCAATATTGATTTAATAGTATATAAGTTATTTATATTTCGAAAAAGAAATTAACTTAAACAAACATCGTTACTAAAATAGATATATAATAGTAAATCTATTACAAATGTAACTTATTTTAAGCTAACACTATGCTGTATTGCATCATGATTCCCACATTATAGTAACGCGATACTTATTTTCACCTATTCAAGATCAACAAGTCTGGTTCTAGTCGTTAATAAACAAAGTTATCGTATATGATTTATGCTGTCCAGTCAAACACGGTCTGTGTATGAGTTATCCTTACAAGTTCAGCGTACTTGTATATGGACTATTCTTGAGTATGTTTCTTTTTTTGTCGCTAATCCAGGTGTCGTAAATTACACAATCAGATATTTCCTAGCAACAAACAAATCAAAGACTTTCAACCAATGCACACTGCCTTATGTGATTGGCTTATCCAAATTACATCAAACAAACGTTCAGAATCAGAAACTGTGAAACTTAACCTGTTCAATGCCGTCAACGAGATAACTCGTCCAAGCCGATCGGTAACACAGTGCCACGGACGAGTTAATTCGTTCTCAATAATACATAACTTCAACGCTAGATGTCAACACCATTCATGCATTTTACCTACTTACATATTGTTTCACTTTTGATCCATAATGGCGTCACGAAAAATGTTACAAAATGAAGAAACATTAGAGTTGTATTTCGAATTTGGTTCGGAGTTGCCGTAGCAGTTGAAATACTTGGCAGTCAACAGGTTAATGGACAAACTAGTAAAATGATTTTCAATATCCTTTCCTCTTAGTCTTTGGCTGCTCTAAGGAATTGCCACGAAAGCTTTTTTTCTAACATGACAGCAAAGATACACATTATTGTCAAGCGGTTTGGTTTATTTTGGATTAAGCACAAAGTTACACAATGTGCTATTTGTGCTAAGCCTACCAGATCTATCGAAACCCGGATTTTAGCAGTGTGAGTCCACGCCACTGGGGAGCTGGTAAGCAGAAAGGCTTTTAGTGATAGCAGATAAACTACGTGTTAACACTTTCCCTTACATGATTATCAGACGATAATAAACTTGTTTTCAATTAGAAATAAAAAGGCTTAAGGATATTTGTTTTATCTTTTGTGATAGGAAAGTCTATTGATATCAAATCGTTACGTATACGATAGTAACTCACACAAACCTACTTTGTTCAAGGTTCGAAGGTTGTACAACGATATTCATATCTCGCATTAAGCAAAAAATTATGAAATAAAACAACTCTTAATTTTAAAATTAATTTATTCTTAAATAACTCCTAAAGGTCCTTTAACAAAAGACAAGATCGCGTGTTTTATACTTTGAAACATTCAAAGGTATACATTAGTACACAAAAACCTATGTTCGATAATATGAACCGACAGAGTTTGAATTTAATAATCATTTTTCAATAAAGTTTGAGGTACTGTTTTCTTGTTAAACCCGATTCGACTTGATGAGCTGCAAGTAAAACAAATAGACTTCGTAGGACTTACGACCATAAAATAGAAACTCTATCCGTATATATTTTAGTCTAAAACATATAATATAAACTTGCCAGGCACCAGTTACCAGAAAGCATCAAGAGTGTACAGTAATGGACATCACACTTAGGGACTAAATCGATATCTTGGTTATCACGCTCCAACGTTCTACCATCAGGTTTTAGACTGACCACAGCTTTAAACGAGAGACATCCCTTGGGTGACTTTACGCATAGGTTCTAAACAAATAAATTTCGTTTATTTCTACTTTATCATAATAACCTTCCCTTCTCTGCTGGTTCAGTGTAAATTATAAATGTAATGTTATTTGTAAGTGTTTCTTGCTAAAATTTCATAAGTAACATTCGAAACGAATCTCAGAGAGAGAGTAGCAAGTCTACGGACTTACAACAGGTAACTCAATGTGGCTTTATTCTAAACTATCCAACAAAACATCTTAACCTGCCCTTATCCAAAAACCTACAGTCCTTTGAGGTGCTTTCAACAGGTAACCCAATGTGGCTTTATTCTAAACTATCCAACAAAACATCTTAAACTGCCCTTATCCAAAAACCTACAGTCTTTTGAAGTGCTTTTCACGAAATATGGTTTAGATGTTCTTCAAGTTGCCAAATTATAAATTAAAGCTTTCGTTACTTCTGAACTTGTGTGATCGTAAGCTATACAATGCTATATATATGACCCGAACCTACTGTGGATATCGAACCTTTATTTTCTGCATTATAAGACCTTAAGGTCAACCGTTGAACCTTATAAACAAAATTTCTTTCTTTAGTATTTATGCTTAAAATTGCACAAGCATAGCCTTCTGTAAATTTGAAGTGATAGGTTAGAGGGAAGGTACTCAACGGCACTCAACCCTAATTCCCAGGATTAGTTAAAGCCGACTCGTAATCTGAGGGTCGCAGGTTCGAATCCCCGTCACAGCAAACATGCTCGTCCTTTCACCCTTGGGGGCGTTATAATGTGACGGTAAGTCCCACTATTAATTACGTTGATAAAAGAGTAGCCCAAGGGTTGACGGTGGGCGATGATGACTAGCTGCCTTCCCTCGAGTCTTACACTGTTAAATTAAGGACGACTAGCGCAGATAGTCCTTGTGCAGCTTTGCGCGAAATTCAGAACAAACAAACAAACAGATCTTTTGAGCTCGTTTTTCGGAAACTGAACTCGAATTTCGATCTCTGTAAGCCAAGGTGATAACATATCAACCGTCTAGCGAAACCCGATTTCGTAAACAAAATAATCCTGTCGTTATAAAAACATGTTAACCGTAGATGAACCTCGCCACACACTCATACATTCTCACACACACGCGCAAACACATTATTCTTTATTTCTCATTGCAGCTCAAAATTACAAGTACATAAAAACAAGGCTTCAGATTCGTGGTCAAATAACATCCGCAGTTTGCTCCGAGAGGACGAGAAATTCACTTTTTGTTAGCCTGAAAATGACCTTAGAAAGTCGAAATATTGTTCTCTACTTTATTTTAATAACATTTTTAATATCCATACCAGCCGTCTTTAGATGCAGTTAACCTGTTTCCTTCAAGTTTTAAGGCCTGTTAGTTTCACAATACTTCACTCAGTTCTTTTTAAGCCATAATGTTCAAAATAATTCCATGTTGTACAATCAAAATTCGATGAAACTGGTATTGCATCTTACGCTCTACGTTCGTTAAATTTCATTGAAATTCGACGTAATTTATAGATACCGTTTGATTGTTTGTTTGTTTCGTAGGAAAAGTTATTTTTTTTTAGATTCTTCCGCCACAGTAAATAATTAAATCAATTTCCAAATTTACTATCCCACAACAGTGTATATAAATCGATACTGTGTTTAACTGCATTTATTTATGGTGTTCAAATATATTTTATATGCAAAAAAATATCTTCTAAAGGTATCAATTGTTCTGATTTGCTTATCTTTTGTTCTTACAATGTTTTCGCCACCTGACCCGAGTGTTACTTTCTATTGATTGCTCCCTTATTTTCAATAACTGGAGTAGGTCTTGTATATCTTCTCATTTCAATTTTGAATAATGGTAGCTGATTAAGCATCTTTCTTATATTTTTATTTTTAAAAATAATTATTATATCATAAATTTCAAATTATTTCAGTGTTCACCAAATCACTTTTTACCATAAAATCTGATTTTTATGGTAAAACAAAACAAAACATGACACCTTACATGCCTTGAAGTGATTAATATTTTTTTTTCAAATTTCACGCAAAACTACACGAGGGCTATCTGCGCTAGCCGTCCCTAATTTAGCAATGTTATACTAAAGGGGGACCCGGCATGGTCAAGCGTGTTAAGGCATTCGACTTGTAATCCGAGGGTCGCTGGTTCGAATCCCGGTCGCACCAAACATGCTCGCCCTTTCAGCCGTGGGGGCGTTATAATGTGACGGTCAATCCCACTATTCCTTGTTAAAAGAGTAGCCCAAGAGTTGGCGGTGGGTAGTGATGACTAGCTGCCTTCCCTCTAATCTTACACTGCTAAATTAGGGACGGCTAGCGCAGATAGCCCTCGAATAGCTTTGCGCAAAATTCAAAAACAAACAAACAAACAAACAAACAATACTAGAGGGAATACAACTAGTCATTATCACCTGCCGCCAACTCTTGGCTACTCTTTTACCAACGAATAGTGGTATTGACCTTAAGATTATAACACTCCCACGGCTGACAGGACGATCATCTTTTTGGGTGCGATGGGGATTCGCACCCGCGATCCTCCGATTACGAGTCGAACGCCTTAACCACCTGGCCAGTTAATAAATACGACACAGTTCTGCACATATATTCTTGTATACTTATCCCAATATAAATTTACTTCCTCAAACAACAAACCTTCTGTATGAGTAGGTCATTCATGATTAATAGGCCGGTCGATGATCTGAATTTGATTTTACGAAATACTAGCTGTAATGGATTTACTACTATGTATTTATTTTAATATCAATGTTTGTTTTGGTTAAACGCGTATATTTAAAAATGCATGTAACTTCTAGTGTTAGTTATGTGTTGAGAAATTTCCGCCTAATTTCTAAATTTGTACAAATCAACAATTTATTAAGCACGTAATTAAAATATTGTTAGTAACAGAACTTTCGAGAACCTTGTTTAAAGTTTATAAATCGACGAGCCAAGAGACAGTTCTCATACATTGTTGGTTTGATATGATTAGTACGCTATAAAAGTCAGAAGTTGTGACCGTGAGAAACGTTTAGCAATCGAAAAACTTCATATGTTTCTCCAGGAACGTTTATAGATTAATTTCGAACGTTACTATTTCTACGAGGGCATTAGATATTTTTGTCGGGAAAAAACTCCTGTGTGAAGAAGCTAATTGGCCTCCCGTAAAGTGAAATGTACCTACATATCAACATAAAATTAATTTGCTCGTGGTGAGTCGTCGATAAAATATTAATTTACAGACCAAATAAAAGACTAAGTATTGTTTGTAAGTATGTAAGACTTTTATGTATAAATCATTATTGTAATAACCGTTATTATAAATTGTATTGCTGTTCGTGTTTGTTGTCTTGGAAAGCATGAAAAGAATGCTCTAGTGTCTCCACTAGCCAATCACAGTTGAATGATAAAGGTAAGTTAGAAATCCAGCTAAAGTTAAACAAATCCAGCTTGACAAAAACCCGTATAGAAGCTTAAAGAAAAATAAAACGCCTCGATATCGAGCAAGCCTGTATCGAAGCCGAAAAAGAGAAAGAACAAACCCGTATTGAAGTTGATAAAGAAGTTAAACGTATCCAGGCCGAATAAGTTCATATTGAAACTGAGAAATAAATTACACTGAAAGAAATGGAAATCAGACTGAAGTCTGATCGAAAAAGACAAAATTACAAGTTTGAACTGACTCGATATATTAAGATACCACCATTTAATGAAAATGAAGCTGATAGATACTTCCAACATTTTAAGTAGGTTGACAAAACCATGGTCCACCAAAAAACGGCCATCATTATTACAAAGTGTTTTAGACGCTAAAGCACAAGAAACTTATGCCAATCTGTCTTCAGAAGATTTTATAGATTATGATAAAGTTAAAGCAGCTATTAAGTGTACTAGTTAGCACTGGAAGCTAGTCACCAAACGTTTAGACGTTATCGCAAGCAAAATAATCAAACTCATATCGAATTCGCCCATGAAAAAAAAGTTTTATTTTGACCGATGGTGTAATTTTATACATGTTGGCAACAGTTTTGACAAATTAAGACAATTATGTTTCATTAATGAATTTAAACATTGTGCAGTGACGACCTCAAAACTTACTTGAATGAAAATAATGTGGAAACAAGACAGGAAGTAACTTCTCTTTCCGATGATTAAACTTTAACGCTTAAAACCACTTTTTATAAAAATAACTCACTACCGTCTTAAGAAAAAAAAACTTATATTTGGTCAATTCACCAAAGTTGAGGATTCTTCTAAAAAATCTTCCTTTAGTTCAGACAGTCAGGAAAACTTCATTAAAATCACCAAAACCTGTTTTTTATTTTTATAAAAAGTCTAGTCTTGTTATGTCCGATGGTTGGTGTTTGAAAAAGTAAATGAGGCGACGCCCAGTGCGTTCTTGTCCATATATCGATGTAGTTTTACCAGATGACCCGATGTGGCTCGTTTGGCCACTGATAGAAAGACTGATGTTGGTTCCGTGTCTTTGACAAATGGCTGCTAATCTCACACTCTTATGTATTCTACGTGACACTGGGGTGACTCAGTCATTGTTGCTAGAAGGTGTATTGCTTTTAGATTCGAGTTCTTCCACTGGTAAGTCTGTTATTGCAGACTGAGGGTATTGAGGGTGGCTTTGTTAATGTTCCTCTTCATAACATGTATTTAATAATCAAACCTAGTTTCAGGATCAGTTGTGGTTGGAGTAAGGCCTATTCTGCCAGTTAAAAATGCATCATTATTGTTTCTATGTTTGCAAAACTTTTGCGTATTTTCTTATAGCAAAGAAACATCGGACTATCTGCTGAGCCCACCGAGGGGAACTGAACCCCTGATTTTAGCGTTGTAAATCCGTCGACTTACCGCTGTACTAGCGGGAGGCATAAAACTTTTGTACATAAATCATTATTTCGAATTTCGATTTCGTGCTAGGCGCTTCTAATTTAGCCGTGTAAGACTAGAGGGGAAGGCAGGTAGTCATCACCACTCGCCGCCACCTCTTGGGCTACTCTTTTATCAACGAATAGTAGGATTTACCGTCGCATTATAACGGCCCCATGGCTGAAAGGGCGAGCGTGGTTGGTGTGATGGCGATTAGAACCCGCGACCCTCGGATTACAAGGCGAGTGTCTTAACCACCTGACCATGCCGTGCCTTTGTATTAAGGAAGAAAATTGTGTGTATCAATCTTCTTGGTAATTATAATAAATCTGATACACACTGACGTGTAACTAACTTCTAAATTAAAATTTCAAACTATTTGAAATCGTAATACGTAAAATAATAAATCGGAGATTCGTCCGAGATAAATTATAACATGTAACCTAGCTTGTTAGCATTGAATAAAAAGAATTTTGTCAAGCAGTGACACATTAATGATTTGAAAACAAATAATATTGCCGGATAAGTTGTATAATTGTACTTCAATACTCTAGCCGAAATCTGGATCTCTTGGAAGCATCAGAGCATCCAGAATTTTTTACACATTTATCAAGTTTTCCTAATCATCGCATTACGGAGAACATCAGGAATTTCATGTAGTCCCTACTTCCTCAACACTGGGGATAAAGGGTTTGGTTTGTTTTGAATTTCACGTAAAGCTTCACGACGGCTATCTATGTTAGCCGTCCGTAATTTATCAGTGTAAGACTAGAGGAAATGCAGCTGGTCATCACCACCCACTGGCAACTCTTGGGCTACTCTTTTACCAACGCATAATTAGATTGATCTTCACATTATAACGCCCCCACAGCTGAAAGGGCGAGGATGTTTCGTGTGACGGGGATTCGAACCCAAGACTCTCGGATTAGGAGTCGAGTGCCTTAACCACCTGGCTAGGCCGGTCCTGGGTAAAAAGGGACACCTAAACCTGTTTTAGAATGTAGCTAACGTTTACAAAATGAGCTGCATAATTTTACATTTGTAAGAATAATGAATGTAAAAACATCAGACACCAGAAACAAAGGCAAATAGGCTAAACTTACTATAGATATCAGCTATGACAGCAAGAAAACTGTGTCATATATCAATTCATCATTGTGCTTAACTGAATAGCTTATATATTGAAATTAATATCATGGTTAGATTTGATAATGAAGTTAATATCATGGTTAGCTTAGATATTGAAGTTAATATCATGGTTAGCAATGATAATGAAGTTAATATCATGGTTATCTTGGATAACCAAATTAATGTCGTAAAAATACTGATGATAATGGAACTAACAGTTTGTTTGAAATTAATAATTATGTAAAGTAACTTTCTTTTCTTCACCTCTACCAGTGACACTTTTAAGAGACTTTTTTGTTCGTGTGTTTGCTTATAATTAACCATTTGTTATCTGTATTCTGCCCACCACAGGTATTGAAACACGGTTTCTAGCAGTGTGAGTCTGCATACATGCAACTGTGCCACTGTGAGGCGTTTCTAAGCGTTATTATATTAATTAGAAAGTAAAAAAGTTCTGAAGTTTTATTCTAATAAAGCTTCATCACAATTAATTACAAGGTTTTATTGCGTGCTTGTTTTGTCTTTTGTTGTGCTTTTTAATTTCGCACAAAGCTGAAAGGGCAAGCATGTTTGGTGCGACGGGGAATCGAATCCGTGACCATAGGATTACGAGTCGAACGCCTTAACACTCCTACGAAAAGACGTTTCTAGTCCTGATTTCTTCAAGCCCGTTCCCCTGGCTGTAGTTTCGCTAGATAGTAGATAGGGACAGTGGGAATCTCGTTAATCCATTCATTAATGGATTTAAATGGCAAGTTCATTTAAATACAAAATCATTAGCCTAATATTAATAAGCTTTCAAGTTGCTCTGGGGCCTATTAAGCCCTACTTTTCGTAGGAGTGTTAACCTACCAGACCAAATCAAAGTACACGAGAGGATACTGAGGTTAATGTTTGAAACTGACCTATCATTTAACTTGGAAAGTTATTTCGGTAACAAATCAAACTGAAACCGTATTTAACACATTATATTAAATTATTATAAAGTTAAAATAGGGTATGTAATCACTTCTGACACGTGGACTGGTAAACTGAATATGTAATGTGTGTGTGTAAAGCTACGAAGTTAAAACATATCCTACCAAATAGAGGTTTGCTACTTTATTGACCTGTTCGTTTTAATAGAGTTTTACAGCTCTGTAGCTTTTTGATGTGTTTTTTTTCAAGTTTTTTTTCCGTTTGACGGAATATAAAGAAAGACTATCTATTTGTATCCTGTTATTCTAATAACATTCTAAATGCAATATATATATATTTTTAAATTGAAAAATAAATAATTAGTTACGTATTACATTTAGTTTAGAAAACTGGAATAGACTACAGCAACGGTCTAACATTATTTAAAAGTTTTTAATGACTCGGTGTATTTATATTACAAAAACAAACATGATAATTTTCCACGTTCTCCCTATGTATCTTAATTGAAAAATAATAAAAAAAATTCACAAAACTAATCTTGTTAAAACGAATTCCAAGTTTCATGAGAAGCAATATCCGGAATATGTGAACCAGATTCTCATAACAATTATAGTGGAAAATAATTGTATCTGTTCGATAACAAAAAACCATAAAACAAGCAAAACATTTTTTCGAATATTGCATAACAGTCTTCTCTTCTAACTCGTAAATCAACAGTATTACCGACGAGAAACTAAAAATTGTATTTATTAATCTTGTACAATTGTATGTAACAAGATAGAAAAGTTTCGTAGGCTTGCAAAACACATTTCAGAAAGAAATTATGCGATATAAAAATATACTAAATTTAAAGTTTCAATTTTGGAAAAAAGCTCTCTATTGGCACAGCGGCGTGCCTGCGGACTTAGAACGTTAGAAACCGGGTTTTAGATGTTCGTGGTGAGAATAGCGCAGACAGCCTATTGTGTAGTTTTGCGCGTAACTTCAAACAAACAATCAAGTGGAGAACATTGTAAATAGGAGTTACGTGGACAAAAATACGGGAAAAGTAATAAAGTTTGGCTACGTCATGGTTTATTTTTAGAAGAGGCATATTATAATGAACTTCACATATGCCAGACCTACTAACTGCGCGAAAGGGTTAGCCCCTTAGTGTTTGCTAATAAGGAATTTTTTGACAACTCAAAGTAATTTATTCGTATTACGAGATCCTTAACAGATATAAGTTCAATATAATCAATATTTTGAAGAAAGACGTCTTCATAATCACACCCCAAGGCAGTTTGAAAAACTTTCACATCATCATTATTATTTTAATTGTTACGAAAATGAATCTTCTGACCCAAAAAGCCATTGCGATGAACTAGAACATACCTCCTGATTTTGTTAACTAGGTAATAAGAGAGATTAAATTCGTGTGGTAACACAAACTACACGTTCATAAAGTACATGTCATACCTAGAAATTCAAAGTAGTTTTCATAAAAAAGATAGCCAAAAAGCTAGAATTATACCAATGTCATTTGATCACATAACGGTCAAATCTCCTGATGCGTCATCAAAATGGCACACAAACCATTTATCACTCCACTGAACTTACAATACGAAGTAAAAAATTCGTAGTGTTTTGAGACTTAGACTAAATGATACTGTGGATTCGACTATTCTGCAATATAATCACAAATGGATTATTACGTGATTGATTTCTATAGATCATTGAACAAGAAACTGTATTTCAAGGTAGTTACTAATAGTTTAATACTAAATGTTATAACATGTTAAAACGGTAAGAAGCATTCTTGGTCATATCTTATTGTGACGACAGATAACCAATGAATATGTGCTGTATAAATTATTATCAAATCTATTGAGAATCGATGTGTTATTACGTCTCCACACATTTATGTTAAATCTGTTGTACAACTGAGAATCAATGTGTTCTTAAATCCCTACACATTTATATTAAATCTATTGTACATCAGAGAATCAGTGTGTTCTTAAATCTCTGCACATTTATATTAAATCTATTGTACAACAGAGAATCAATGTGCTGTTAGATCCCCACACATTTATCTCAAAACTATTGTACAACAGAGAATCAATCCATACACATTTATATTAAATCTATTATACAACAGAGAATCAACGTGCTGTTAGATTCTTCAACATTTATACTAGAGAAATACAGCTTGAATATTGTGTAATCACAAAATAGATAGAGATGGTTAAAATCATACAAAGGGAAACCAATCAAGAGACCTGAGGTTTGGTCAAATGAACTTTATTGGGTCACCGTTAACATTATCTGACACAGGTAGCTCTTTGCAATTAACTTTATTGTATTGTTAAAGCAAATTTCACATCCCTGGCGCTAGTCAATAGTTAACTATAACTACCACAATAAGATATAGCACTTTTTTATGAACGGCTAGTTAAGTTGAAGGTTAACTGCAAATATTAGAACTTGAGATTTTAGTCTGAATAGTACCTCATGCGCGAGTTTGACAACCGACAAGATGAAAACCTCTAGACTATGTAAGCTTAAACCAAACACACTGATCAGTAAGACATATTCAGTCGATCTATTGCTAACGGTCAACATTATAGGGTTATTCATCAAATAATTCATTCACTTCAAAATATTAGAAGTAACAACACTAAAATTACACTCCTATATTTACTGCACGTGGCACATTTTACTTACACTAATTGCTAAATGAATATTATTTAACAAAACGTGTGACCTATTAAATAAAAACCAAAACAGTATTGAACATGTTATCTGACACTATGTTTAAACAACCAATGGGTGTTGGGAAAGTATTAGTTGTTACTCCTTTTGACTGTTGTATACCATTGGCATTTACTGGTGCAAAGCAACTAGGCTATCTGTGGACTGTAGTAAACTTCACGTTGTGGTATATAGAAATCTAAAGAATATTTCTTTACTATATAGGGCAGTAATTATAATGAATGCAAACGCTGAACGTTATAAACGTGGTTATGACCACCGACAAGTCAACCTAATTGTCTTAGTACGTTGTTTTTCTATTTTCCTCCACGTTAAAAAATAGTGCGCGTATGTTTAAAGTTTTGCCCAATGGCGTCTTCTTTTCTACCGTACGGCCCGATGTGGCCATGTGGGTAGGATGCTTGGCTCGTAATCTGACCGTCGTGGATTCGAATTCCCATCACATCAAACACGCTCGTCCTTTCAGCTGTGGGGGCGTTATGACGTTACGGTCAATCCCTCTATTCATTGATAAAAGAGAAGCCCAAGAGTTAACGATGGGTAGTGATGACTAGCTGCATTTCCTCTAGTCTTACGCTGCTAAATTATAAACGACAAACTTAGATAGCCCTCGTGTAACTTTGCGCGAAATTCAAAAATCGAAACGAAACAAATAAAAAAGGGCCGGCATGGCCAGGTAGGTTAAGGCGTGCGACTCGTAATCTGAGGGTCGCGGGTTCGAATCCCCGCCGCACCAAACATGCTGGCCCTTTCAGCAGTGGGGATATTATAATGTGATGGTCAATCCCACTATTCGTTCGTAAAAGATTAGCCCAAGAGTTGACGGTAAGCGATAATGACTAGCTTCCTTTTATCTAGTCTTACACTGCTAAATTGGGGACGGCTAGCGCAGATAGCCTTCGTGTAACTTTGCGAGAAAATTCAAAACCAGCTGAACAAATGAATAATTTCTTCCTTTCGGTTTAATATTGCAACATTGATTATCTTTCACTGTTCTTGTTTTTTTTTTTTCACCTTACTTTAAAACGACATCTATAATTTGTTTTGTTGATACTTTTATTCTAAAACTTTTTAAATACGTAAAAGAAAATATAACATATTTGATGAACGCATAGTTAACCTGGAAACATATTTTTTCAACTCTTTAAAGCTTCATTTTTTTTGATGTAGCAGTTGCTAAATAAACGTATAATCTCGTTCTCAGGCGCAGGTTTCTCTGCCTGTTTTTTAGAATGATTAAAAGTATTCGTGAAGAGTTTGGATTACAGTTTTTTTTCTCGACTGGAAAATATTAAAGTACTTTCCTAACCAAATCTGCTTGTCTTTACTTATAGTCTTATTTTAGCAAATCTGTAATAAATAATTAATCAGAACGTGTATTTTATATCAGAACGTTTAATAATTTAAAACAGAATCTGATGGAAAATATAATAATATGCAAAATAACTAGTGTTTCAAAAAAATCTTTCAGTTTTATAATAAAACTTTATGTCATGAGATACAAGTGGTGTTAGTTCTTTGCAGTCTTTCCTCACAATAAATCCTCACCGGCTGAATGAACTTAAATGGTCTATTAAAATTTTGCTTATATATAAAAGGCTTAGCTCAACGTATTTCTGGTTACTTCTAGAAGAGTATTTGATTTTTTTTTATAACTTGTACATGTAAACACAAATTAGCAGGAAACATTTTGTCCCTAAAAAAAATTACATTATTATTTTTTTTCCACCGGTGAAATTGCTTAGTATGTATATACCGGTAAATTTGTGTTTTCTTACAGCAAAGCCACTTTGGGCTATCTGCTCAGCCCACCGAGGGGAATCGAATTCCTGCTTTTAGCGTTGTAACTACTGGTAAAATATATAAACAGTAGTGCATCTCACTTGAAGTTCTACTAAAAACAGCTTTTATTACTATGAAACGAAGAACTTTAAAGCTATATAAAAATGAACAATTCTGGCAGCATTTGGGTTTTCTCGGGGTACTCCCGTTTCCCCCCACAGCAAAATCTCTGGCATCGGACCTGTAGGTCCCAGCCTCATTCTGAAAAGGGCCGTTTTCCCAGTCAAGGGTATCTAATCAATTACAGTAAATTTTAAAAACTAATTCGCCAGCCGCCAGGGATCTCCATCCTCGAGCCAAGGTCCGGCTCACTTCACTTTCGCTGCTTTCGTCCACTTCTCCCGTCCTTCCTCTCACTCACAAATACACAACTCTATTTTTTGAAATGTTAAAAATAAAGTAAACATTCCACGGATATTTTAAAACATTTCTCATGTAAGGGGACGATGAGGAACTACAAAGTTCCTGAACACCCCAGTTGGAGAGAGAACTCTTCTGATTTCTCTCTCTCTAAACTGAACCCCTGCCACGTTAGTTTAGTTTAGTTTAGTTTAGTTTAGTTTAGTTAGTTTAGCATTTGTACTTGTAACAGCAACAAACTTACAGGGGTCTAATTTCCCTGTCACCTGAAGAAAAGAGAAGTAACTGGTATTTATAAATACCAGTTAATGCTCAAAACAATGTTCATCAGTATTTTTTGACGTTATAAAGATACCATAAAATCAGTTGTGAAAACAACGAGATGTCATTACACTTAATACATTGTTTTCTTCACTCTACAAAAAGGACGAGCCTAGGTTCTTATATGTAAGTGTTCACTTCTGTTTAAAAACATCTTAACAACAAAGCCTAGCCTGAGAATTTCATAAAACTTGTTACTTATGTTGTCAAGGCGATAAAAGTATTTAGGTCTAACGAACTTACTAAATAGAATATGGAAAAACGCCAAATATAACATTGTTAAACTGAAAAAAAAAACAATATTTTATGTAAACTTTTTGTTGTAGCGGACGCAATTTAGTTGATGACTTCTGGTATCGACTAAACAAGCTTCGTGTGAAGCTTAGCTTTTTCTCGAGCTATATTCTTAGACGTCTTTCATTTAATATCCACAGAGGACACACTTAAGGGAAGATGTATGAAGAAACACGTGTAGTTAACATGTACGTGTTAATACTCTTGTTCGGTCTGACTGATATAATAACTTATGGTTTTTCAAACTATTGCTCCGCGAAGCCCCTGGGCTTTACCATAGTTATCTGGGGCTCCGCGAGGAAATTTTAGAATGTTAATATTTTGTTTTCCTAAACCTATAAAATTGAATCAGAATACTCTGTACAAAAAAGCAAAATATATCTTTAATATAACGCATTTATGGCGTATTGGGCCTTTTAATATTTTATTCTGCCTAAAGCCAGACATTTTATTTAGCTTAGGGGAAGTTCTCGCGATAAAAGTGTTAATATAATCTCAATTAACTTTGACAGTGGCACTACTGGTTGCTAGTAGATATGGAACCATCTCAAGATCGTATGCGTCATTGGAGATGCAAGATAGCCTGTTATTTTTTGTATGAAACTTTGATCAACCCTGGGTAGTGATGCCAACTGTCTTTTAAAAGTCAGTTCTGGATTGGCGGCTAAATCTCGAACGAAATGAAGCAAAATGAAACACGACGTCGTAGCTGAAACTTGTCCAAATTTGAAACATTGTGATGCATATTAGATGCAGTATCAATTGTTTCAGTTTCAAAGTATATTTATATGAAGTAGAATTATATTTATGACAATTATAATTGGTAATTATTAGGTTATGTTGGATTCGCTGTAGTTTAATTAAACAAACTTGGTACTAATGAGCTTTATGACGTCATAAGCCCGCATGACGTCATGTTTCATTTCGTTCGAGATTTAGCATCACGTCAGATCTGGCTTAATATTTTGTTATTTGGCTTAAAGTTTTCTGTTATAAAACAAAAAAATATTATAAAAATAATAAATTATCCTTTTCCTTTAGGAAGATATTTTATTCTAGCGGCCTTTATTTCTGACTTCGTTATGACATCATTGATCTTAGGTCAGCACGTCATTGTATGATGATAAAACTCAAGTGCTTGAACGAGTTTTCATTAAGAAACTATTTTGTGTCCGTGAAAATACTTTTGGAGTGTCAAAGATATAAGAATACGTTTTTAGAGAAATTAATAGTTAGTTATCACCCTTATAATGTATAAATGGTTGAATATCAGTAACAAATCTGATACGAGTAAAACTCTTCCTAGGTCTAGGCCTAATACGAATTCATCGGCGTTATTGTCGCGTGCAAGCACCTCAACGTAGGATAACGCAAGAAGTACCGAAAGAAGAAAGGAAATAAAGTAGGATAAAGGTTTTATTTAATATGGTTTTACCTGGACGGTAAAACCTATCTAAATGAAGTGAATGGTACAATGCAGGTTCCTAGGGTAACGTACCTCAAAGCTCAGAGTAAAATGGAAGTTCTTCAGCGTAACCTAAAACTTCGTGGTGAATGTATACTTATGGAAGAACTTGATTGCTTCAAAACTCTCAGTGTGTATTTTTTACTTATGAATGATTTTTTTTTAAGTGAAGATGCAAAAGTTTCAGTCTTGCAGCACATATCTGATTTGTGTACAACTATTGGGGAGAACTTCCCTCCTCATTTAGAAACATTACTGTGGATTCAAAAACCCTTTGTTGACTCTGCAAATACCAGCGATTTGTCTTTGAAAAAGAAAGAAAAGCTTATAGAAATTTCAACTGATCACACATTTGAAATAAAATTCAGCAGGAAGATTTTGTTTGTTTTTTGAATTTTGCGCAAAGCTACTCGAGTAGTGTAGGACTAGAGGAAAGGCAACTCGTCATCACCACCCACCGCCAACTCTTGGACTGCTCTTTTACCAACGAATAGTCGAATTGACCGTAACATTACAACGCCCCCACGGCTGGGAGGGCGAGCATGTTTGGTGCGACCGGGATTCGAACCTGCGACCCTCGGATTACGAGTCGAACGCCTTAACACGCTTGGCCATGCCGGGCCTCAGCAGGAAGAAATTATAATGTGACGTTCAATCCCACTATTCGTTGGTAAAAGAGTAGCCCAAGAGTTGGCGGTGGGTGGTGATGACTAGTTGCCTTCCCTCTAGTCTTACATTGCTAAAATAGGGACGACTAGCGCAGATAGCAATTGAGTAGCTTTAAGCAAAATTTAAAAAACAACGAAACAAAGCTCTGTAGTTCTAAAAAGTTTGAGAACCCCTTTTCTAACTAACGCTTCCAGGAATTAACATTCAAAGAACAAGGACGTAACTATAACAAGACATCTTTGCATTAGTTGGATAATAAAAATTTAAATTTATCTATAAAATAATCTTGCAATAACAATAAACGGTTCCCCTATTTTTGTTTCTACAAGCAGAAACAGCCACGGAACACCGTTATTTTTAAAACACCAAATCGGTCAGTAAACAGTTATGAAAATAGTTCTTGGAAGTTATAATACAATCAGAATTTCTAGAATAAATTCACGTGATTCATCCTTAAACTAAAGTTCATTATATCCAGTACAATACTGGCAGAGTAGGAATCACTTAGATTGTTTGTTTGTTTACAACTGCGAGGAAACGAACCTTGAATTTTAGAGTTGTACTTCGATAGATTCGTACAACTGGGGAACAGAGTAATCTTCAGTTAAGATTACTTTACATTATAATAATGATGGCTACCTTCAGATGAATTGAACGAAAAGTATGACAAACATTTCAGTGAGAAGAAATGGGTTTTGTATGTTTTTTTAACATTCAGTTAAAATGTTAAATGTAGGCCTAGATAAACAAACAAGTCACTTTACCTCAACTCGTGAGTTTATGTTTCGTTTAATTTAATTAATAAGTATCATCGTTTGCTTTATAGCATAATGCGAAATTTACATTTAAAAAACTGCTCCAGCTGGTTCTTTAATCCGTTTCGTTATTTACGCATAAAATTTTCTCTTTTTTTTTTGCGAAAATAAACTATTAAACCTATTACAAGCAAAGACGCCGTCTTTTGTATTCTTCGTTTTACTTACATAATCAGAAACTAATCTAAACAGGTGTTTTTGGTATTATTTTTTAACGAACTATTTCGTAGTTAGTAAAAAAAACAGTTTGATTTATTGTTGGTAACTTGAATAGCATTGCTTTTAATGTTATTAAAATCAAAAAATAAATCATGTCAGATATTAATCCGAACAAAAAATATATAGAAAATGCCAAAATAATTATGGAACTGGAAACACCAAAAATGAAAGTCATTACACTATCAGTACGAACAGGCTATGAATAATTTAGAAGGCAGCCTGAACCCAATTACTGGATAACCTATTTTTTTCGCCAAAAATCTTAAAAGTCCTGAAACGTTTGAAACCTTAGTTTAGAAAGTGCTAATGAGAAAGATATTAAATTACCTAAAGGAGGTTTAATCTTTACTCTTTTTTAACTAATAAAAATTTAGCTCAATGCGATGATAATCGCCAACTTAAGAAGAATTTTGGATTAAAATCAATTTTTTTTATGTGGACCTTTCTTTTGATCACTCATTCATTAAGATTCCCTCTTCTTTGAAACTTCCAAACGGAAGAGAACGCGAACTAATTTTTTTTTTTGTAGATGAATAAAAATTTCTCGTCTTCAAATGATGATTACAAAACTAAGCCTTTTTTTTAAGCAGAACAAAAATCCTCGAATTATATCGAGATTCGGACACGATAAAGTTATATCTCTTTTTATGGATCAACTCTGTTATCGCAATACGGTTTTTGAACATATAATGTTATTAAAATAATGTGAGCAGTCAACCAAATAGAGTAGTTTAAAAGGTTGAGAATCGCCTACAGAAATGTGTGGAAAAGTATACTAATGTATTTACTGATAAAGAACCGCATTATCTAAAGGCCGATGACTACTTTGGTCAATTGTAAGTGTTACCAATTACGTAAATACACTGAGACGAAGACTTATTCTCGAAAGAAAAAGGCTTATGGATAATTAAGTTTGAAGGATTCTCCGAAGATCTCGATCCTCTCGATAGGCATACCGTAGTTAATTAAATATCTAAGTAATTTGTTCAATATTTTGTTTAAGATTTGACAAACTTAATATATGGCAAATAAAAGTTTTCATATTAACATTTGAGATCGTTCTTGCTTTGTTTTCAATTTCGCGCAAAGCTACACGAGAGCTACCTGCGCTAGCCGTCCCTAATTTAGCAGTGTAACACTAGAGGGATGGCAGCTAGTCATCACCACCAACCGCCAACTCTTGGGCTACTCTTTTACCAATGAATAGTGGGATTGATCGTCACATTATAACGCCCCCACGGCTAAAAGAGTGAGCATGTTTGGCGCGACGGGGATGCAAACCCGCGACCCTCAGATTACGAGTCGCACGCCTTAACCAACCTGGCCATGTCGGGCTTGGTTGATGTGGCTTCCAAGACTTGTATCAGATTGATTACTTAACTTTAAATGTGTTGGGAAAACATTTTAGGTGATTGTTTTGCGGGTTTAATTTTAATTTTAATCAGTTTATCAGAGGTTTACATTTATTTATAAATAAGATAAAAAATTATTAGTATTTTTTTCTGATATTTTAATTTTGACGAAGATAAGTTGGTAAACAACGATGAACCCAGAAATTAAAAAAAATCGCTAAACAAAAGTTTTCCAAAAGGAGTTTTTTGACATTTTTCGAGAATACAATGTATTAAATTAGATCAGGCCCAGCTTTAAGTATTAAATTTGAACAGGATGTCTTAGAACCACATTTTTCCTAAAAACACTCGAATAACGTAAACTTCGGAACCAGAGGGAATGTGCCCTAATAATTAAATTGGAGGCTTTAATATCGTTGGCCTCTAAAGTTTTGTTGACATATACATGTATTTATTATATTTTTATTTTAAAGCAGTCGGAGGCCTCTACCAGTCGAAGTGAAAGAATACAATACGTAAAACTGTAAACAACATTGTTTACAGAGCCAAGCAAGACTTGACATTATTAGTCAAATGTACGTTTTACAATGTTTGAAATGTTATAAAAATGAAAAGCCGGATAAGCAAAACTCAGAATGAATCAGAACTATTCTGCTGTGGCAATAAAAACTGATGACCAAATAGTCCGAACTGAGGCCTTTTACGACATCATAAACATATCAGTTACAATGAAGAACACATCTTTATGTGAACAATATGACGCAAATTCATTTTCAACTTATATCCTGACATGCAATAGAATGTTTGAATCAGAATCCGAAAATTTACTGAAGGTCAGAAAAGAGAAAAAAAAAAAAAACAACGTTAAAAGCCTAAAGTCAAAAGCAAACAGTAATTGTCAAAGGAAAAAAAAAAACAGGTTGGGATATTATGACAAATGAATATACATACATATATAAGTTCTTATTGTAAAATTGTCCGGTTCAAAGTTGTTTCAGAAAAAAAGATACAAGGGCAGAAATCATCCAGCCTCAGTGATCTGCCCAATCAACCCCCCATCAGCGTTAATGCAAAAGTCATGCCCCCTAGTGGCTCAGCGGTATGTCTGAGAACTTACAACGCTAAAAACCGGGTTTTGATACCCGTAGTGGGCAGAGCACAAATAGCCCATTGAGTATCTTTGTGCTTCATTCAAAACAACGACAACAGAAAAAGTCATAGATTATAAGTTTAAGATACTTGTAGAAAAGTTACTGTCTAGCTTAACACAGAAATGGGAAAAGAATCTAGCACACAGAACTAATTTTTCCCTCGGTGATAAGAAAAAGCTACTTAGTAAAATTTCAGGACAAAATAATTCTTTGTTTCGAAGTCAAACAAAGAATGACTGACGCAAAAAAAATCCATGCTATTACAACTTCGTAAATAAAAGAATTACTAGACAAATAATCAAAATAACTCTGGCAGTATCTGAAGTTCAAACAGTAGCGGTATTTTCATTATCTATAAATGGAGAATCGAGATTAGTAATGAATCTGAAACCATGGGAGTAAAACTGAACGTATTGACGAAAGTACACATGGCCAGGTGGTTAAGGCATTCGAGTCGCAGTCTGCGGAGCGTGGGTTCAAATCCCCTTCACACTAAACGTGTTCGACCTTTCAGTCGTGCGGCGTTATAAAGTAACGATCAACTATTCGTTTGGTAAAAGAGTAGCCCAAGCGGCGTTTTCTCTCGAGTCTTACGCTTCTAAATTAGTGAGACGTAGCAGAAAAAGTACAAATTCTAAGTTCAATAAAACAAGGAAATTAAGCAGTTATTTTCAATCAGAAATGTCCCCCACTGATACAGCGCTAAAATCAGGGGTTCGATTCCCCTCGGTGGACTCAGCAGATAGCCAGATGCGACTTTCCCATAAGAAAACACACACACACATTCAGAAATATCTTGTTGTTTTTTACATGTATGAATTTATTTGAATACGTAAGTAATACTTGATGTTTTACTACAAACAAGAGGAAAATTAGGAGTACAAAACTCTTTGTTTTGGGCCCACATTAACTCCAAAAAAGTTGGTAGTAAAACTGTTGCAAAAGGTACAGAAATAGTTTTAAATCTTCTTTTCTTAACTGGCTTCTTATGAATAGATTCCAGTTTTACACCATGTCAAGAAATTTTTTTTCGAACACCAGAAAGAATTCGGAATACGAAACCCGCCAATCAGGAGCTACCAAATTATAAGGACAGTACCTGAGGTTATTTAAGGATATTATAGATGATAACTTTTTTTTTTTTATGTCGATTAATACACAACTGCTATGAACCTGGAGTTCCCTCAAACGTTAGTTTATACTATCCCACTATTTTACCCATGAGATAAAATTACACCTATCATAACGGTTAGAGTCAACGAACATTTTGAAAGATCAATCACTTCAATAGTTTCTTAGCGATATAACCGTGATCACGGATGCTTCAAAACATGGATAGAGCAATCACGTGGACAAGGTCAGCGAAACAGACATGAACCAATTGCCCGCGAAATTTCAACATATAACCATGTTGAAAAGAGAAAAGGTTTCGTTTGTTGTTGTCTTTTTCTGGCATTCTGACCCTCTTCCATTTCTAAAATAAGAGAAAACAAAGGTTTTCATATGATCAGACAATTCCACTAAAACAAACAGGAAGATGTTGCTTTGAATTGAGCACAAAGCTACACAATGGGCTATCTGTACTCTGCCCACCACGGGTATCGAAACCCGGTTTTTAGCGTTGTAAGTCCGCAGACATACCGCTGAGCCACTGGGGGGGGGCAAAGAAAAAGAAGAACTTTCACTCTATTCGTGTCAACAAACATGGGACTTTCGGAAAATGACCAAAGAAAACAAAAGCGGTCAACATAGCTGAAGTGAAGAATATTCTTTTGGATTACCTCAGTAGAAAGAAACTGCAATCAAAAGAGTGGTATTTAAACAACGCAGTGTTTCTGGAAATTTTCGATGGTCAGATACATTCACTAATAGACCTTTTGCCTCTACACAAAGCTTGAAAGCTCCAATTTCCTGCTGCTGGTTGTACCATCCTCGTGTTTTAGTGGTAAATCATCTGCGAACGTTCTGAGACATTATACTTACATCTGCATTTCTTCCTCTTTGTACCTTTCCGAAAGTCCTTCAAGTTATGTACAAATATCATTTCGACATAATATTGACACCTCTACACTGGTAGATACAACATGGGTATTCTGAACTGTTGTAGTTACTAATTACATTTCTAATGAAACTGCCCCAAACAGACAACCTACTAATTAAAAAGAAGACAAAAATTAAACATCCCAATTTGTATTAGTTCAACGAGACTGCATGGCTTCCATTTATATCCACTTTAAAACAAGGGAATTTTCTAGAATATGGACAACTGTTGCCAGCACCGAGGAGATCAGATGTACATAGAATGTTACAGAACTAAGTTTAAAAAGTCAGTACTTGGTGTGTTTAACAATACAGTGATCGATATGATGTATCTTTAAAAACTGTCCAATTTTTTTGTCGTATCTTTTGGAAAAATTGCTATAAATCTCAATAATAGTTGGCTACAGATCCCTGTTCTCTATCATATTACTTTCCTTTCATAATGTTTCTATTGATGAGCATCTTCACATAATGAAATGGTCAAAAGGTGTGTTTTTTTACAACCATCATCTGCCTCTTATATTATGTTCATCGATACATCCTTTATTTGAGCTTATAAAGTAGGCAAGATTGAAGTAAGTGGCATGGAAAACAACATTTGAAGTAGCTATAATAAAAAAATCAGGAGATACACTCACTCGAGCTGGGAGAATATGTAGCAAGTATTCACAAAATGGAAATTACGTTTATTCCACAAAACGTTCATAATAGGACAGGCCAAATAACGAGATTTCAAACATTTCTATGATGGCGTTTTCGCTGAATAAGTTAACCAAACCAAAACAGGATTTAACATCCCATTTATGAGGAACTAAAAGTTCCAGGAAAGGGGAGATTAGGATAAAACATAATTGTCCCTATCCATGAAAAAGTCTCTTATCCCATTTTTTCCCAAATTATTAGAAAATAGATAGTGATTACAATTTTCCTTTAGTCGCAACACCAGGAGAGTAGAAAAGGTAAAACGTCATTTTACACCAACAATAACAGAAACACTCATTGGTTTTATATAAGAAAACATCACTGAAAATTATAATTGATAATACAGACTAATTTTAAAAGGCCATGTTCATCAAACTCTTTCTAAAACAGTGAGTATTGATTTAGTACACGTTCAATTTTATGTGTTACGTTCGCTTTTTCACTCACTTTCTTTTAACTGTGCTATCCTTGCATCACTTTGCCTTCCGTTCTTATGTCCATCAGTTTTGTATATATCGTATTTACTGCTCTCAGGAATTGGCCCATGCTATAATCAATAACACCTGAACTTAGGTTTTGTTTATTACTTTCTTCATTCTCTTCTTGCGATTTACACGTTCTCTCTCACATCACCTGGTCTTCTTTTTCTTTCTCCATTGAACTCCTGTCTTTTATATTTTTTTCACAAACCCACGCTAAACAAGTTTCTTTCCTTCTGCCTGTGGCCCGACATGGCCAGGTAGATAAGGCACTCGACTCGTAATCTTAAGGTCGCAGGTTCGAATCTCGGTCACACCTAACATGCCAGCCGTTTTAGCTGCGGGGTCGTTATAATGTCACGGGCGATTCTCCTATAAAAAGATAGCCCAGCTGCTTTCCCTCTAGTCTTGCACTGCCAAATTATGGATGGCTAGCGGAGATGGCCCTCTTGTAGCTTTACACAAAAATAAAACAATTTTTTTGTATCCTGCTCCTGTTTCCTGTACATCAGATTACAATGTTTCGCAACAAAGAAGCTTTTGTCGACTGCATGCCGCTGAACTTAAAAGCCAACTACTCGTTCCAATAACTTTTCTAATGAGTTGGAGCATTATAATACCCTAATTAATTAGAGAATGGCAAAAACAATTAGCCTTTTCATTTCTCTCAACTCAAACCAATGTCCATTTCACTTATCTCCATAACATCATGGCAAGTTTTTGCGCAGTAGTTTTTTTGTTTTAGAGAGACTGTGAGTCGAAAGACGATTGGATGTAAGGAGGGAAAGTTCACAAATTAATTTCATATATTTCTTCAAGAGAGGAGACCAGTAGTCTTAAGGAGAACACCGATTTTTGTCATATTTTTTGTTGTTTTTTTCTTTTAAACATTTAGAAATAAGCTCGGTATGTTTTGAAATATTTGACGTATTGTACAATTAATAAGAACAAAATAACTCCAAGTATGCCATAGGAAGTCAAAAACATCGACTACAATCTCATATCCATAACATTGCTTTGAATTTAAAAGATATATCCAAACTAAAAGTCAAGTATGTATAATAGGACACTGAAAAAAAACAACTGAAGGATAATTCAGAGAGTGGCAAACATACGTATGACGTCAGGTGATTTGTTGTTTGGCTGTTTTGTGAATTTCGGGCGAAGCTACTCTAGGGCTATCTGTACTAGCAGTCTCTAATTTAGAAGTTATAGACAGCTAGTCAATATCATCCACCGCTATTTCTTAGACTACTCTTTTTACAACAAAATGAGATTGACCGTCACATTTTAACGACCCCACCACTAAAAGAGCGAGCATGTTTGACAAATGAATTGGAATTCACGATCGTCAGATTGAGAATCACCACCCTAACCACCAGGCAAGAAACCCAAACAACAAATTCAGGTAAGATATATTTGGTTATAAACTTTCAACTTGAAATTTTAAACGTTTATACATTTACCTGCTTATTTATTTTGAGTTGTTTGTTGTTAAGTACAAAACTAACTGTGCACGGGTATCGAAACTCGGATTTAACGGTGTAAGTCCGCAGACATCGCTGTGCCACTAGGAAGCTCCTTTATTACTTAAAATAGTTATATTCACATTTTTAATGTAAAGTACTGAATGAGGGACATTTGATCTAACATTTCACACTTTATATTTTGTTATTTTATTGAGTTTTCTTTTTAAAGTTTTAGTTTAGTTTCTGCTTTATAAGTTTTATAATACTGGTTCGATTAGAAGGAAAAGTTACTCTTTAAGTTTATTTTGTTTTCTGCCCACCGCGGTTGCCTAAGCTGATTTTAGCGTTTTAAGCTCATTTATTTACAGTTGAGCCAGCTGGTTCTTATTATTTAGACATTTAAAGGTTTGTTTGTTTTTTGAATTAAGCACAAAGCTACACGATGGGCTATCTGTGCTCTGCCCACCACGGGTATCGAAACCCGTATTTTAGCGTTGTAAGTCCGCAGACATACCGCTGAGCCACTGGGGACGCATTTAAAGGAACAAAACACTCTTAAAAAAAACTTAAGAATTCTAATCTGATATTTGAAAAGGCAGTTAAAAATAAAAACAGATAATTATGACCCAATAATTTTATAATCAGATGGCTTACGAACATTTACATGATACAAAGGTTTACTAAAAAATGGAAAGTTTAAATACATTAAGATACACTACTTTCATAAAACAAAAATAAAATAACTTCATTCACGAATGTAAGATAATACTAAATGGGAAATATTTATTTTAAGTAATTCAGAATCCTGGGACTTTGTTTTTAATGAAAAGATATAAATCAATTATACTCATATTGGAAAACCTTCAAACATTTCAGGCAGACCGATTGTAGGATGTAATCAAAAACTTGCTGAACATTTAAGTGGCTTTTAGACATATTTTCGACATGTATTTTTTGACAAATTTCTAGTTTTATTAGGGATGATTTTGAGTTTGTTGAAAAATTGCAAAATCATTAGATGAAAATCAGAGTTTCGTTTCTTCAGACGTGGTAACTCTATGTCAAAGTGTTCAACATGACTTTGGAGTTGAAACTGTGAAAGTTTTATAAATAAATAGAAATAATTGATTCATCCCAGATTTAATAACGGTTTTATCTTAATAGATTTAGTTATAGTATTAAACTGTTGTTGTTGTTGTTGTTATATTTTTTTACTTGACATATATTTCCTAAACTTTCTGTTTTTCTCAATTTTCCGGTAAATCAGTAGTTGCCACAACGTATGTATTAATACCACTACGAGAGTTTTTCGAATTACAATTATATAATATACAAACTAAATATTTTGAAAATAATTTCGTAGCTCACGTAAAAACGTATAAAATATTTCTAAACAATTGTTTTGGAATATGGAAAGATATCAAGATGTATAAGATTTGTTGGAATTTTAAGTTCGATAAACAAATAAGTTAAGTTTACCTTCAAAAGAAATAATAAATCCACTTCCTATTTAGATGTATTGATAAGTGTTTCAACAGAAAACTATAACTAATATTTGTTTTTATAAATCCACAATCTCCCCTAGTGGCACAGCGGTTTGTCTGCAGATTCACACAAAAAGGGGTTTCGATACCCGTTGTGAGCAGAGCACAGATAGCCCAGTGTGCAGCTTTGCGCTTAATTATAAACAAATAAATCCACAAACGTTTATCGATATAAATCTTTTTAGCACTCATCTAAAACATATAAAATTCGTTTCTAATGGTAAAAAAAAAAGAGATATTAGGTTATCAGAACTAAGAATCCCGGTCCGGCATGGCCAAGTTTTCGACTCGTAATAAGAGGGTCGCGAGTTCGAATCCCGGTCGCACCAAACATGCTCGCCCTTTCAGCCGTGGGGGCGTTATAATGTACTGTCAATCCCACTATTCGTTGGTAAAAGAGTAGCCCAACAGTTGGCGGTGGGCGGTGATGACTAGCTGCCTTCCCTCCAGTCTTACACTGCTAAGCTAGGGACGGCTAGCGCAGATAGTCCTCTACTAGCTTTGCCCGAAATTAAAAAACAAAACAAATTAAGTGTCACTATTCGGAAAAACAAAACATGTTATTAATTTCAAAACCTCGTGATGAAAACAACTTTTCACTAAAAACAGAGACAGTGAACCTAAACAAAACACTGTACGTTTCAACGTACCTCATTTTTCAAATATACTCATTAATATTTCGCTTGTTGATATACAGTTGAAACAAATAGTAAATAAAAACACTGAAAGATCTAATAAAAAGTAATAAAACTATTTTCTTAAGAAGGCAACCTAAAAGTTTTTATAGTTTATCGTTTATTTGTAGTTAAGTCTATACCAAGGGCTGTCTGCACTCTGCTCAACACAGGTATCGAAACACGGTTTCTAGCAGTGTGAGTCCGCAGACGCGCCGCTGTGCCACTAGGGGAAATATAGTATCGATTAAGCCTCATGAAAATATATTTTTGTAAAGAAGGCGTTTTCAATCGTGAAAGAAAAACTGCGCATTTAGTAATATAGTTTATAAGAAATATGTATTAATATGTACATATTAATATAATATGTATTACAAAAGCGTAAATTGTGATGAGACTTATATTACTCAAACATATAATTTAAAATTAAGGCTATATTTACATAAATAACATGTCAGATGTCCCCCATAAAAGTCGTCTATGTAGCAGTAAATAATTTAATGAATGTATTTTGAAAAAAAAAACAAAAAAACACGAATTTCTAAAAGAAGTACAGTTTTATGTTTTCTCTTTTTTAGGGGAAACGTAATACAGACATAAAAAGTTATTTTACGAAGAATATATTGTTGTTCTTTTTGACGCCACTTTAAATAGATATTAGTTTGTTTGTCTGTTTTTGAACTTCGCACAAAGCTACTCGAGGGCTATCTGTGTTAGCCGTCCCTAATTTACCAGTGTAAGACTAGAGTGAAGGCAGCTAATCATCACCACCCACCGTCAACTCTTGGGCTACTCTTTTACCAACGAATAATAGGATTGACTATCACATTATAACGCCCCCGCGGCTGAAAGGGCGAGCATGTTTGGCGACGGGCCGTAACCCACCTGGAACCCTGCGACCCTCAGATTTAGTATGAGGGCAGAGCAACGCATTAAAGACGCTTGGCCATGCCGGGCCATAAAATAGGTTATCTAAGTCTTACAGTAAAACCTAGTAACGTTAGTAGGTTTCTTTTATTGTTTCTTTTGAATTTCGCGCAAAGGTACTCGAGGGCTATCGGCGCTGGCCGTCCCTAATTTAACAGTGTAAGACTAGAGGGAAGGCAGCTAATCATCACCACCCACCGCCAACTCTTGGGCTACTCTTTTACCAACGAATAATGGGATTGACTATCACATTATAACGCCCCCGCGGCTGAAAGGGCGAGCATGTTTGGCGACGGGGATGTGAACCCGCGACCCTCAGATTGCAAGTAGCACGCTTTAACACGCTTGGCCATGCCGGGCCATAAAATATTATTACTAAGTCTTACAGTAAAAACAGTAACGTTGGTAGGTTTCTTTTCGGTTTCTTTTGAATTTCGCGCAAAGGTACTCGAGGGTATCGGCGCTGGCCGTCCTGAATTTAACAGTGTAAGACTAGAGGGAAGGCAGCTAATCATCACCACTCACCGCCAACACTTGGGCTACTCTTTTAAGAACGAATAGTGGGATTGACCGTCGCATTATAATGCCCCCACGGCTGAAAGGGCGAGCACGTTTGGTGTGACGGGGATTCGAACCCGCAATCCTTGGATTACGAGTTGAGTGCCATGCCAGGCAGTTGGTAAGTAGGTGTATGAAATTAAAGAATAAAGTTGTATTTCTATAATAATAAGAAAATGTATATTTAGAATAAAGTTTTAATTTGGAAATATTAATATATTGGATAGATTTTGATTAATTTTTTTTTATTTTTGAACATATCTAACAGACTTAATTTCTACATATTTGTAAATTTGGAAGACATATGTATCTAATTTAGATTGTCACGGATATATTATTATACATATATTTTTAATATCGATATTTGTTTAAGTTAAATGTATATTTAGAAATGTACCTAACTTATATTGTTAAATCTGTATTGCAAAATTCCCTCTTATTCACAAAAGTTGTAGAAGATTCCCGAGTGTGAGAATCAATAATATATGAGTATGTGCGTAAATACTGGTGTATCGCTCATATTGTTGTACAGGCTGAAATTTCTAGAACTCTCCTCACGCCTATAAATTTAACCAACGTTACGTGCCGAGAGACAATATATATTGTTGGTTTGCTAAACTTAGTATTTCATAAACATTGGAAGCCGTAACTGTGATTAACGCTCATTATTTCATAATTCTTTACTTAATTAATGCGAGATATGAATATCGTTGTGCAACCTTCGAACCTTGAACAAAGTAGGTTTGTGTGAATTACTATCGTATACGTAACGATTTGATATCAATAGACTTTCCTATCACAAAAGATAAAACAAATATCCTTAAGCCTATTTATTTCTGACTGCAAAACAAGTTTACTATAGTCTGATAATCACGTAAGGGAAAGTGTTAACACGCAGTTTATCTGCTATCACTAAAAGCCTTTCTGCGTACCAGTTCCCCAGTGGCGCAGACTCACACTGCTAAAATCCGGGTTTCGATAGCCCTAGTAGGCTTAGCACAGATAGCACATTGTGTAGCTTTGTGCTTAATCCAAAATAAACCAAACCGCTTGACAATAATGTGTATCTTTGCTGTCATGTTAGAAAAAAAGCTTTCGTGGCAATTCCTTAGAGCAGCCAAAGACTAAGAGGAAAGGATATTGAAAATCATTTTACTAGTTTGTCCATTAACCTGTTGACTGCCAAGTATTTCAACTGCTACGGCAACTCCGAACCAAATTCGAAATACAACTCTAATGTTTCTTCATTTTGTAACATTTTTCGTGACGCCATTATGGATCAAAAGTGAAACAATATGTAAGTAGGTAAAATGCATGTATGGTGTTGACATCTAGCGTTGAAGTTATGTATTATTAAGAACGAATTAACTCGTCCGTGGCACTGTGTTACCGATCGGCTTGGACGAGTTATCTCGTTGACGGCATTGAACAGGTTAAGTTTCACAGTCTCTGATTCTGAACGTTTGTTTGATGTAATTTGGATAAGCCAATCAAATAAGGCAGTGTGCATTGGTTGAAAGTCTTTGATTTGTTTGTTGCTAGGAAATATCTGATTGTGTAATTTACGACACCTGGATTAGCGACAAAAAAAGAAACATACTCAAGAATAGTCCATATACAAGTACGCTGAACTTGTAAGGATAACTCATACACAGACCGTGTTTGACTGGACAGCATAAATCATATACGATAACTTTGTTTATTAACGACTAGAACCAGACTTGTTGATCTTGAATAGGTGAAAATAAGTATCGTGTTACTATAAAGTGGGAATCATGATGCAATACAGCATAGTGTTAGCTTAAAATAAGTTACATTTGTAATAGATTTACTATTATATATCTATTTTAGTAACGATGTTTGTTTAAGTTAATTTCTTTTTCGAAATATGAATAACTTATATACTATTAAATCAATATTGCAAACTTACAGCCTGTTTAGGTAGAAGATTCTTGAATGTAAGAATAAACAGCATGTGTGTGATGTAGACAGCCGTGTGTCGTCGGTATTGTTGTGCAGTCTGAAATTTGAAGAAACTCTCCTAACGCCTATAAATGTAACTGACGCGACGCTCGAAGGGACAGTATATATTATTTGTTTGCTCTGGTTGGAAGAAGTAACTGTGATAAACGCTTATTAATCGGTAACTTCAGATATTTGACCAGGAACGTTTATAATTTTCTTACAATACAAGCCACTTAATTTCAGTGGATTAATATTTTTAAGAAAACATAAGATAATTTCATCGATGGAAAACTCGACGAAGAAGGCAGAACTAGCTAGTTTTCCATGAAGTAAATTCTACCTGTATCAACTCAGAATTAATTCATTCATCATGAACCCTCGATAAGATATCAAGGAAGTTTCTGATCATATACAAGACTCAATATTGTTTGTAAGTTTGTAAAACTATTGTACACAGATTAATATTTGTAAAAAACATTACTGTAAATTGTATTAATGTTTGGGTATTATATTTATATTAAAAAGAAAACTATTGTTTTTGAGTAATAACATATCATTCATATATGTCAAATAGTCTTAAGTTTATATGCCAAAAACTAGACGTACAAAATACCAACGCTACTAGGATCAAAATAAAAGTATAGCAGTACAAACGACAATAAGATGTATACTTGTCATCGGATGATTTATTAATTGAACTGTGTTTGCAGCTTCCTAAAATGCCTGTTTTTAGTTATCTACAGGAATACCACACAATAAATTACTTTTGTGGTACTTATTAAGCACAACCACATATATATACGAAACATCTATATTCAACGTAATATATGGCTTTATACTGAAGCAAATATATATATATATTCCAAGGTTGCCTCCCATACAGCTGTTTGAAAATATATCATTACCAAAAGCTGGATTTTTGGTGGTAATATATCAACAGACGTGACAAGTGTGCCCTAAAACGTCAAAAATAGAATTTAAAAAACAGGCTGTAAGTTGCGTGATGGCTTGTGGTATTATAGTAATTTGAAATAATTCTGCAAAAGGCTAGCTATGAAAATAGCAGGTTCTTAGCGATTTCTAGAATATGTTTCGACTTTTCTCACTGTATTCTTTACTCACTCGTTTATGATTTACATTTAATAGTTGCCCTCTAGTGAGAGGTTCAGTAGTAAGTATATATATATATATATATATTTAATAGTTTACACTTATTTAGCATTATTATATATCTTTGATCTCAAATAGTTCAGGACTGTCGTTTTGTGTCATCAGTTTGTATTTTTCCTAATTAAGAAGCTTCAAGTGGCACAGCGGTACTTCTGTAGACTTACAACGCTAGAAAGCGGGTTTCAATACCCTTGGTAGTCAGAGCACAGATAGTTCATTGTGTAGCTTTGTGCTTAATTCCAAACAAACAACAGACAAATAAACTAACTAGGAAAGTTGTAAGTTCTATTTTCCACCAGCTGAACATTGACCTTTACGTCCGACATAGTCAAGACAACTATGTTCATAACTCTCATTCAACTGGGCGTATTGAATGCTTGATATATGTGACGCAATAAGTTGATATCGTACTCGACCTATCACGTGTATCCTCAGCATCCGTCATTAACATGAACATGATGCGAGTTTCTGAGTTTAAGCAGTCAGTATAGTGTCTAATTCAGGCTAAGAGCAGCAGAAAGCACATTTTTACGTTCATTAATGTTAAGCTTACAGAATAAGAGTTGGAGGCTTAATCCCGGCTGAGACAAGTGACAAGAAATATGGTTTGTTTGTTTTTATCTTAACCGTTTTTAACGGTTTGTTTTTCAGAAGGTGCTCCCTCTGATCGCCCAGTGGTAAGATTAGTTCAGTGCTTTTCCTAAGTTCCAGTTTCTAATTATTCACTGACCAAGATATTTTATTATATCCGCACACAACTGTGGACAAATAAATGATTTATTCAAAAGGAAGTTAAGATCCTGAAACCAAGACCCCCCTCCCCTCCCATAAACAAACAGGAGCATAAAAAAACATTCAAAGGCTGCAATCTACCACTGAATTCGGATGAACTTAATGAACTTTTAAGGCTAGACATGTTCTAATGGTTAGCCTATCTGTTCTGTGAAACTACCGTTCACTGTTGTGAAATAAACATGCCTTGCAGTTGAACCGAGCATGTGGGGTATAAATTCGCAAAGTTGAAAAGTTCGGTCTGAACCTAA
The DNA here is from genome assembly GCF_004210375.1 of Tachypleus tridentatus. NCBI lineage: Eukaryota > Metazoa > Arthropoda > Merostomata > Xiphosura > Limulidae > Tachypleus > Tachypleus tridentatus. The sequence continues at coordinate 29,862,830 of NC_134828.1, read as the reverse complement.
AAGTGGTTTAGTCGTACCATTGAAAAGCTAATTTTAAATTAAATATGGATTAGTTATAAATTTGAAACACGTAACCCAAAACTACACATGATTATTTGTTTGTTAGCACGTAGCGTGCACTTGCTCTCTCTCATAATGCACAGCAATAAAATATTTGCAAACTTACAACGATAAAAACCGGATTGGCCCGGCATAGCCAAGCGTGTTAAGGCGTTCGACTCATAATCCGAGGGTCGCGGGTTCGACTCCCAGTCGCACCAAACATACTCGCTCTTTCAGCCGTGGAAGCATTATAATATGACGTCAATCCCACTATTCGTTGGTAAAAGAGTAGCCCAAGAGTTGGCAGTGGGTGGTGATAACTAGCTGTCTTCCCTCCAGTCTTACACTGCTAAATTAGGGAAGGCTAGCGCAGATAGCCTTCGAGTAGCTTTGCGCGAAATTCAAAACAAACAAACAGAAACCGGGTTTCGATGCCCGTGGTGGACAGAGTACAGATAGCCAATTCTATATCTTTGTGCTTAATAGTAAAAGCAGTACAACATCAAATAAACTGAATACCAAAATAAATATAAGTAAGAAACTATGAAACACTACATCTTACAAGTAAGGATATAACTTCTTGGATTCAAATGCTGAGAAAAAAGTCCAATACAATAAAGAAGTTTTTCAATCTTGTTGTTTACGCCGAGAAAGAGACTTCAAATTTATACAGTTTGTCAATTGATTGACCACTGAGTGAGGACTGGTTTCAACAAATTCTGCATCAGTTCCTCAGTAAATACATATCTCGTACTTATTTTGATCGCTGAATAATTCAGAAGAATGAATTAGTAAAACTAATGTAATATATTCTTCAAATATTTGTATAAATATAGATCCACTGCGATGGTTAACAGTAAGCCTAAGCAAAGTAGTCTAGATTTTTTTTTATGTCAACAGTATATTGATTATACTATTCAACGTTTCGCCGAAGACGGGTCTTTTACAGCACCAGATGGCTGTAAAAGCTTATAAACAAGTCATTCTTATCATTTTTTTTACTTTTCCAAATACACTAGGTTTTATATAAAACAGTAATACAATTTTCTTATATTTGCACGAAACATCACGTGCGTTTTTATTAGTAAAGCAATTTTTCTTGTTGCTATTTCTAGAAAGTTTTACTCATCGTAAAGTTACACAAGGGCTAAAATAAAGAGGGACGATAGCTCCCCTCTGGTAACTAAATTAACACATTTCGACTTTAAGTACTATTTTATGTTCCTCCTCCTCCCCCCCCCCAAACAAATGTAAAATTTCTAACAATGGTAAGAATGAAAAATGTTTGAAACGCTTTGAATGTTTTTTTAACAATGATAACAATAAAAAACGTTAAAATGCCTTGCACTATTCTAGCAACAATAAAAATAACAGACGATTAAATTTTTCTAACGATAATCATATAACAGTTAAATGCTTTGTAGCATTTTCTAACACCAGTAGAATAACTGTTAAAATGTTTTGAACCATTTTTAATACCAATAGAATAACCACAAAAATATCTTGCAATATTTGCTAACAGCAATAGAATAACTGTTAAAATGTTCTGAAGAATTTACTAATAACAATAAGATAACCGTTTAAATGGTCTGTATCATTTTCTAACACCATCAGAACAACCGCTAAAATATTTTGAAATATCCACTAACACCAATAGAATAACTGTTAAAATGTTTTTAAGTATTTTCTAACAATGATAAAGATAAAAAAGATCAAATGCTCTGCAGTGTTTTCTTACAATGATAAGGATACAATAACCATTAAAAAACTTTACAGTACTTTCTAGTAACAATAAGGATGAGCAGCCCATTAAAACGCTCCATAGTATTTTCTAATGATAATAAGGACAAAAAAAATCTCTTCAGGTTATACAAGTTATTATTCGAAGCACGGTAATCTTATTAAGATACATTCTTTTGCACATAAATATTTTGCAAGTCATTTGAAGGTTGTACTTTAGCTTTAATATTAAATTTCTGGGAACACATTTTTCTGCTTAATATCAAATTGATTATTCAACTAAAATTTCTAGCGCGTGATTTAAGAATTTAGAAAAAAATGGGGTCCTGAACATTCTGGTTACATTTTCTCATTGAAACGTTTTTCTTGATAATACTTCAAATTATTAAAAGTTTCGAAATTTTACGAATATTCAGCAAAGTTTGGATAAACAAAACTTCACAAAAGCGAAGGTTCATTCATTTTTTTTGTTAATAACGTCCTTGGAATAAGTTGAAACTTCAAGTCACTCAGCTGAGATCATCCAGCTATTTAATTTCTGAATTTAAATTCTTTTAAACGAACATATAAAAATCCAGAGGGCGCGTTTTGGAACGACTTCTGTTATGAAAAAGAAAGATTATTTATGATTAATACGTGTAGTGCACGTTCATTTTCTAAGTACACCTCCATTAATACCGTGGTTTTAAAACATGTGAAGGTAAAAGTTTTCAGAAACAAAACTTAATAACAGCACGTTATAAAGCGGTCTGTTATACGCTTTATCACCAAACAATTTTTAATGTGTTGAAGTGTAACGAAAACTCGTGTTCCTGTGATTAATTATAGATATTTGTAAAGCATGATTTGAGCCGGGTGTAATTAAGTAGTTAGTGTACCGGGATGTAGAATGAAGGTCTAAGGTTCGAGCCCACGAAATGTTGCTAAATACACTCTGTGCTTTACCTTTTAAGTGCGTTACAAAAGTAGCAACCAATGCAGCTATTCGGTCAAGAGGAGAATTATATAAGGGCAAGTGTAGTCCTCGTCCTCCTGGTTTGCAGGTTTAAGTTAGCTACGATCGAACTTAAGATTTTTAACAGGTTGAAAAGTATAAATAATCAAAAGATGAAGCTAAGTGTGATAATTTCATTTTGGTCACAAATCATAAGAATTGGCCATGAAAAAAATCAGTCATAATTTTCGTGTAAAGAATTTTTTTTTCTGTTTATTACAGTAAATTCATGCTAACGATAGGGTGACTTTTGACTACCGAAGGCGAACAGACAGTTTTGACCAGCAGATCGATTCCTGGTGTTGAAACGTAAGACTAGATCGATATTTACATTATTGTGTATCGAGATACTTGTAGTTTCTCAGGTTGGTTTTAAACCTTTCGTTTTTGTCATGCGAGGAAGAAATATAAGTTTTTTAGGTACGCCCTCTATGGAAAACACTGCCTATAAATAAATACCTTTTTACCTCTAAACATTTTGATTAAAGTTTCGTCGCAATTTTGAGTTATTCGTACGTACCACTGACGTACGTGTAGAAGTTTTGTTTGTTTTTGAATTTCGCACAAAGCTACACGAGGGCTATCTGTGCTAGACGTCCCTAATTTAGCAGCGTAAGACTAGATGGAAGGCAGCTACTCATCACCGCCCACCGCCAACTCTTGGGCTACTCTTTTACCAACGAATAGTGGGATTGACCGTCACATTATAACACCCTCACAGCTGATAAGGCGAGCATTCGACCGGCATTCGAACCCGCGATCCTCGGATTACGAGTCGAACGCTTTAACACGCTTGGCCATGCCGGGCCTCTTTATACTGAAATATATTTGTATTAAAAAAGAACCTGCGTGCACCAGTCTTGTTGGCAAGTATCATAAGATGAATACTTATCAACATTTATTTAACTGTTTTAAGGTGATTTGAAACTGTAATACGTAACAGTTGTTAAAGTAAAGCACTTACATTTCTTGTTTAGTGAGATAAAATCATTTTTGTCAAAATTTAGAATAAAAATACATAACGTAGGTATATAATTATTGTATGCATCTCCGTCGCGCCAAACATGCTCGCCCTTTCAGCCGTAGGGGCGTTATAATGTTACGGTCAATCCCACTATTCGTTGGTAAAAGAGTAGCCCAAGAAATGGCGGTGGGTGGTGATGACTAGCTGCCTTCCCTCTAGTCTTACATTGCTAAATTAGTGACGGCTAGCGCAGATAGCCCTCGAGCAGCTTTGTGTGAAATTCAAAAAACAAACAAACGTAATTATTGTATGAAATGTTTGAAAATTGCGTCCTCGAAAATGGGACCTGGTATGATTTATGAACATTTTTTGTATTTGTTAATTCGAACACCTGATCTCTAACCATCCTTAAAACGTACAGAATATTTCCCTAACGTTATGGGACGTTATAATCTTGTTGATAAACTGAAATATAAGACGCATTTATCCAAATAGAAAATGGTATAAAATATAATGAGATGCCCGAACAACCACATAAGAACTCAGCAAAATTAAACACATTGATTTATTTCAAACGGAGAGAAGTTTAGTTTCTGTTTTAATCAAATGAAAGATGGTCTGCGAGACTTTGTACAGTTCTGGAATATTCGACTTTACATAACTAATCTAGCTAGGGGGTTGGCACACTTAACTTGCAATATGAGGGCGCGGGCTCAAATGTCCTTTCTACCAAACATTCTCACTTATTAATCCAGAGGGGCGTTATAAAGTAACATTCACTCTCACTATGCGTTAGTAAAAGAGTAGCCCGTGAGGTGGCGGTAGGTGGTGAGAACTAACTGCCTTATCTGCTAAATTAGGGACGCCTACTGCAGATGGTCCTTGTGTTCCTTGCTGCAGAATATAAACCATTCCATTTCAACATCACAAATCATGTGCTAACAAAAAAAATGGTAGATAAATTTCCTGTAATAGAAATAAATAAATGTCTATGTTGCCTATTATGATAGTTTGTTCGCTTCCCTATTAAGTATCATTTAAGTATCATATTAGTCTTTTAATGCTAATTTATGCTCTATGATAAATATATTTTCAATCGTTTTGACGACATGTAAGATGATTTATTATCTCGCTTGGGATTTTTGTCAAAGTAACAAATACTATTTTCCTTTTAAAGTAGTGATTCGTATGATTAGCCTTTGTAATATAAGCTTTTTTTGCGGAATTAATCAGTTTCCGTCCTGAGAAAGAAATAGATTCACACACATTGGAATTTTTATTTATAGTCAAATCATAAACTTGTTCCTTTAGAACCAATTTCCTTAACAAATGCCGAGCATGGACAGCTGGTTAAGGCACTCGATTCGTAATCCGAGGATCGCAGGTTTGAATCCCCGTTACACTCAACATTCTCGCCCTTTCAGCCGTGGGGGCGTTATAATGTGACGGTCAGTTCCACTATTCGTTGGTAAAAGAGTAGCACAACAGTTGGCTGTAGGCGGTGATGACTAGCTGCCTTCCCTCTAGTCTTACACTGCTAAACTAGGGACGGCTAGCGCAGATAGCCCTAGAGTAGCTTTGCGCGAAATTCAAAACAAACCAAACCTTTGCAAATATAAATAGATGGGGAACGTGAATATGATGTTGTTAATAGGAGAAGTGAATGCCCGTATTAGTATCATTCTTGGAGTCAGTGCTTAAGTATCAATGGGAAAGGAAATAATAATAATTTAATCATTCACAGAAGCTCGACTTCTGCCAAAATATAAACTTTCCTTTTACCTTTATCTTAAACCTGCTTTCCTTGATATCAGACAAGTTACGAATGTTATACGATGTCAAACTTTTCCGGAGCAGGGATTTTTTGTTTAATGTAATCCCTTTGGTTACTGATTATTTTTTACCAATCTCCAAGTTTCTCCAAGAAAGTTAGATTAGTCTTCCCCCCCCCCGTGGAACTTGGAAATCATACTCAAAACACTCCTGCAAGTATCAAATACGTTAAAAACACGCACAGAACAGTTTTGTTTATTTTATTTAGATTTTCGTATAAGAAAGAAACCAAATCCAGTGGTTTTCTCTCTACTTTTCAATTCGGCACATTCCTTTCCTGGTAGTTAGAGGGCGCTACTCGAGCGAGACAGTGGACCTGAGCCGCCATCATTAGTGTAACCTACTGAAAAAAAAAATAGCGCTCCTCACTTTAAGGTCCTCAATGTGTTAAAAAAGTTACAGTCACTATTTGGTTGGACGAGAGTAGCTAAAATGTTGGCGGTGGGCGCTGTGGATTAATCAATATAAACATTGCTGCAGCTCGTGCAGATAGCCCTTGATTAGCATTGCGCGAATATGCAAATATCCTAAATTATCAATTATAAATATAGCACATAGCAGTTTCATAAAATCTTGCAAGGGGTTGTCATTCTAAAAGTTGCGTATTGTTAACGATTTCACCTATTTATGAGCAACATATAGTTCTGTAACTATACTTTTACACGTGTTTATACTGAAGCTTTTTCAAAAGTTATTGTTAATCTGAGATAAACCAGATTATACGCTTCGTTTTAAAATTAAACGTAAGAATAATACAGAGAAACTATTTAGCTATATTCGTTCACCTGTTTGTTTGCTTTTGGAATTTCTCGCAAAGCTACACGACGGCTATCTGTGCTATCCGTCCCTAATTTAGCAGTGTAATACTAAACGGAAAGCAGCTAGACATTACCACACACCGCCAATTCTTGGGCTACTCTTTTACCAATGAATGGTGTGATTGACCGTCACATTATAATGCCCCCACGGCTGATAGGGCGAGCATGTTTGGTGTGACGGGGATTCGAACTAGCGACCCTCAAATTACGAGTCTAACGCCCTAACTACCTGGCCATACCAGGCCTTCTTGTTCACCTGAACGATACCTTATTAACACAATAGACTAAACTGACAGTCAAAGACCATTAGGATGCATGTATAACTTTCCATAATATTGAGCTGTGGAAGTTCCGCCATCTGAAGTAGCTACACTTAACCGAATAGCGGGATTGACTGTCATTCTTATAGCGCACGCACAGATACAAATGCGAAGGGTGTTTGATAGTGGCTTGTCCCGAATCATAGATCTGGTGCCCCTCACATTCTAATATGTTAATCGTTAAACTACGTTTCTGCCATTTAACAATTTTAGGCACTTGTAATGCATAATATATTTAGAAAAGTATTATTTGTTTGTTTTGAATTAAACACAAAGCTACAGAATGGGCTATCTGTGCTTTGCCCACCACGGGTATCGAAACCCGGTTACTAGCGATGTGAGTCCGCAGACATAACACCGTGCCACTGGTGAGGGTGGCTTAGAAAAATAACATAAGTTATGTTCACAGTTCATGACCAAATGATTAGGTCGTTCGACTCGAATCCCCGTCACACCAAACATATTCGCCCTTTCAGCTGCGGGGACGGTCGCTTCTACTATTCGTTGGCAAAAGAGTAGCCCAAGAGTTGGCGGTGGGTGGTGATGACTAGCTGCTCTCCCACTAGTTTTTCACTGTTAAATTTGAGATGGCTCGCGCAGATGGCCCTCGTGAAGCTTTGCTCGAAATTCAAAAACAACAACACTTCACAGTTTTAATATATCTTGCTAAGTTTTTAATATAATTTCTAAAAATTAGCTCAAACTCTCTTGAGGGGTATTCACTTTTAAAATCCTTGAAAACAGCTAAACAGAGATTATTGTACTTCGTTTTGAATTATATAAGTTGTGTAGAAACGAAAGCGATGCCGAAAATACTCGAAACTATAAAAAATGATAACAATCGAAACGATATAAACAAAAGTAATTACGTTTACTTACAATTAGCACATTACAACATTTGAAACAAATAGCGTTACTTTTAAGTCTCTGCCGTATTTTACTCTTTTGTTCTCTGAGCTATAAGCATGTATTTATTTATGTTCTAAGCATATACGAATTGTCCATTTCGTGGGTTCCAGGAGTGTCGGGACCCTTTATAAGGTAGTTCATAACATAATTCTACTATGTGTCACTCTTCATTCCGTTTCATATTAACGTAACTGAAAAACAAACACATTAAAAATTGTTTTAGGAGACAATGTATTTTAAGTTTTCTGACTTAATTCTATAGGTCAGAACATTTTTTACTACTTCACCCAAATACACTTTAATGTTTTCTAGGATTATGTTCCTCAATCACGAAGTACAAAAATGATTATTACCATCATTGGTTCTTTATGTAACAATTTTAGCGAAATACTGCACAGTGGGCTATATACACTATGCTAGCCACAGGGAACGAACCCCTAATCCTAAGGTCATAAGGCCTAAATCGTAACGCAGGTCCACCGTGGGACACCTTTTTTTTGTTGAAAAAGTCGGTTAATAAACGTAATAATTGTCGGTCTTTAACTTCATATAGAAATATCAAACCAACTAATTCCCTACAACGCTAAAATAGATACTTTAACTCTCTTACTTGGTTATGCCCGGAATGGCCAGGTGGGTTCAGGCGTTCGACTCGTAATCTAAGAGTTACGGGTTCGAATCCCCGTCGCACCAAACATGCTCGCCCTTTCAGCCGTTGGGGTGTTATAATGTGACGGTCAATCCCACCATTCGTTGGTAAAAGAGTAGCACAAAAGTTGGCGGTGGGTTGTGATGATTAGCTGCTTTTTCTCTAGTCTTACGCTACAAAATTATAGACGGCTAGCGCAGATAGCCCTCTTGTAGCTTTGGGCGAAATTTCAAAAACAAACAATTAAACATCTGTTAGATTAACTGTCTTTTTAGATTTAACCATTAGATCATTAATTACTTGGTGAAGTTAATAGTACGAAAAGATTTCGATAAAAGGATATTTCACAACAGTCTGTTAGAGTCAAAAGGGCACAGATGTTTCCCAACAGTCTGTTAGAGTCAAAACGGCACAGATGTTTCACAACACTCTGTTAGAGTCAAAACGGCACAGATGTTTCACAACAGCTTGTTAGAGTCAAAACGACACAGATGTTTCACAACAGTGTTTCTGTTAGAGTCAAAACGGCACAGATGTTTCACAACAGCCTGTTAGAGTCAAAACGGCACAGATGTTTCACAACAGTCTGTTAGAGTCAAAACGGTCTGTTAGAGTCAAAACGGCACAGATGTTTCACAACAGTCTGTTAGAGTCAAAAGGGCACAGATGTTTCACAACAGTCTGTTAGAGTCAAAACGGCACAGATGTTTCACAACAGTCTGTTAGAGTCAAAACGGCACAGATGTTTCACAACAGTCTGTTAGAGTCAAATGTTTCACAACAGGCACAGATGTTTCACAACAGTCTGTTAGAGTCAAAACGGCACAGATGTTTCACAACAGTCTGTTAGAGTCAAAACGGCACACAGATGTTTCACAACAGTCTGTTAGAGTCAAAACGGCACAGATGTTTCACAACAGTCTGTTAGAGTCAAAACGGCACAGATGTTTCACAACAGTCTGTTAGAGTCAAAACAGATGTTTCACAGATGTTTCACAACAGTCTGTTAGAGTCAAAACGGCACAGATGTTTCACAACAGTCTGTTAGAGTCAAAACGGCACAGATGTTTCACAACAGTCTGTTAGAGTCAAAACGGCACAGATGTTTCACAACAGTCTGTTAGAGTCAAACGGCACAGATGTTTCACAACAGTCTGTTAGAGTCAAAACGGCACAGATGTTTCACAACAGTCTGTTAGAGTCAAAACGGCACAGATGTTTCACAACAGTCTGTTAGAGTCAAAACGGCACAGATGTTTCACAACAGTCTGTTAGAGTCAAAACGGCACAGATGTTTCACAACAGTCTGTTAGAGTCAAAAGGGCACAGATGTTTCACAACAGTCTGTTAGAGTCAAAACGGCACAGATGTTTCACAACAGTCTGTTAGAGTCAAAACGGCACAGATGTTTCACAACAGTCTGTTAGAGTCAAAACAACAGCACAGATGTTTCACAACAGTCTGTTAGAGTCAAAACGGCACAGATGTTTCACAACAGTCTGTTAGAGTCAAAGATGTTTCACAACAGTCTGTTAGAGTCAAAACACAGATGTTTCACAACAGTCTGTTAGAGTCAAAACAGCACAGATGTTTCACAACAGTCTGTTAGAGTCAAAACGGCACAGATGTTTCACAACAGTCTGTTAGAGTCAAAACGGCACAGATGTTTCACAACAGTCTGTTAGAGTCAAAACGGCACAGATGTTTCACAACAGTCTGTTAGAGTCAAAACGGCACAGATGTTTCACAACAGTCTGTTAGAGTCAAAAGGGCACAGATGTTTCACAACAGTCTGTTAGAGTCAAAACGGCACAGATGTTTCACAACAGTCTGTTAGAGTCAAAACGGCACAGATGTTTCACAACAGTCTGTTAGAGTCAAAACGCACAGATGTTTCACAACAGTCTGTTAGAGTCAAAACGGCACAGATGTTTCACAACAGTCTGTTAGAGTCAAAACGGCACAGATGTTTCACAACAGTCTGTTAGAGTCAAAAGGCACAGATGTTTCACAACAGTCTGTTAGAGTCAAAAGGCACAGATGTTTCACAACAGTCTGTTAGAGTCAAAAGGGCACAGATGTTTCACAACAGTCTGTTAGAGTCAAAACGGCACAGATGTTTCACAACAGTCTGTTAGAGTCAAAACGGCACAGATGTTTCACAACAGTCTGTTAGAGTCAAAACGACACAGATGTTTCACAACAGTCACAGATGTTTCACAACAACAGAGTCAAAACGACACAGATGTTTCACAACAGTCTGTTAGAGTCAAAACGGCACAGATGTTTCACAACAGTCTGTTAGAGTCAAAACGGCACAGATGTTTCACAACAGTCTGTTAGAGTCAAAAGGGCACAGATGTTTCACAACAGTCTGTTAGAGTCAAAACGGCACAGATGTTTCACAACAGTCTGTTAGAGTCAAACGGCACAGATGTTTCACAACAGTCTGTTAGAGTCAAAACGGCACAGATGTTTCACAACAGTCTGTTAGAGTCAAAACGGCACAGATGTTTCACAACAGTCTGTTAGAGTCAAAACGGCACAGATGTTTCACAACAGTCTGTTAGAGTCAAAACGGCACAGATGTTTCACAACAGTCTGTTAGAGTCAAAACGGCACAGATGTTTCACAACAGTCTGTTAGAGTCAAAACGGCACAGATGTTTCACGGCACAGATGTTTCACAACAGTTAGAGTCAAAACGGCACAGATGTTTCACAACAGTCTGTTAGAGTCAAAACGGCTGTTAGAGTCAAAACGGCACAGATGTTTCACAACAGTCTGTTAGAGTCAAAACGGCACAGATGTTTCACAACAGTCTGTTAGAGTCAAAACGGCACAGATGTTTCACAACAGTCTGTTAGAGTCAAAACGGCACAGATGTTTCACAACAGTCTGTTAGAGTCAAAACGGCACAGATGTTTCACAACAGTCTGTTAGAGTCAAAACGGATGTTTCACAGATGTTTCACAACAGTCTGTTAGTCAGTCAAAAGTCTGTTAGCAAAAGGGCACAGATGTTTCACAACAGTCTGTTAGAGTCAAAACGGCACAGATGTTTCACAACAGTCTGTTAGAGTCAAAACGGCACAGATGTTTCACAACAGTCTGTTAGAGTCAAAACGGCACAGATGTTTCACAACAGTCTGTTAGAGTCAAAACGGCACAGATGTTTCACAACAGTCTGTTAGAGTCAAAACGGCACAGATGTTTCACAACAGTCTGTTAGAGTCAAAACGGCACAGATGTTTCACAACAGTCTGTTAGAGTCAAAACGGCACAGATGTTTCACAACAGTCTGTTAGAGTCAAAACGGCACAGATGTTTCACAACAGTCTGTTAGAGTCAAAACGGCACAGATGTTTCACAACAGTCTGTTAGAGTCAAAACGGCACAGATGTTTCGGCACAGATGTTTCACAACAGTCTGTTAGAGTCAAAACGGCACAGATGTTTCACAACAGTCTGTTAGAGTCAAAACGGCACAGATGTTTCACAACAGTCTGTTAGAGTCAAAACGGCACAGATGTTTCACAACAGTCTGTTAGAGTCAAAACGGCACAGATGTTTCACAACAGTCTGTTAGAGTCAAAACGGCACAGATGTTTCACAACAGTCTGTTAGAGTCAAAACGGCACAGATGTTTCACAACAGTCTGTTAGAGTCAAAACAGATGTTTCACAGAGAGTCAAAAGGCACAGATGTTTCACAACAGTCTGTTAGAGTCAAAACGGCACAGATGTTTCACAACAGTCTGTTAGAGTCAAAACGGCACAGATGTTTCACAACAGTCTGTTAGAGTCAAAAGGGCACAGATGTTTCACAACAGTCTGTTAGAGTCAAAACGGCACAGATGTTTCACAACAGTCTGTTAGAGTCAAAACGGCACAGATGTTTCACAACAGTCTGTTAGAGTCAAAAGGGCACAGATGTTTCACAACAGTCTGTTAGAGTCAAAAGGGCACAGATGTTTCACAACAGTCTGTTAGAGTCAAAACGGCACAGATGTTTCACAACAGTCTGTTAGAGTCAAAACGGCACAGATGTTTCACAACAGTCTGTTAGAGTCAAAAGGGCACAGATGTTTCACAACAGTGTGTTAGAGTCAAAACGGCACAGATGTTTCACAACAGTCTGTTAGAGTCAAAACGGCACAGATGTTTCACAACAGTCTGTTAGAGTCAAAACGGCACAGATGTTTCACAACAGTCTGTTAGAGTCAAAAGGGCACAGATGTTTCACAACAGTCTGTTAGAGTCAAAACGGATGTTTCACAGTCTGTTAGAGTCAAAACAGCACAGATGTTTCACAACAGTCTGTTAGAGTCAAAACGGCACAGATGTTTCACAACAGTCTGTTAGAGTCAAAACGGCACAGATGTTTCACAACAGTCTGTTAGAGTCAAAACGGATGTTTCACAGATGTTTCACAACAGTCTGTTAGAGTCAAAAGGGCACAGATGTTTCACAACAGTCTGTTAGAGTCAAAACGGCACAGATGTTTCACAACAGTCTGTTAGAGTCAAAACGGCACAGATGTTTCACAACAGTCTGTTAGAGTCAAAACAGGCACAGATGTTTCACAACAGTCTGTTAGAGTCAAAACGGCACAGATGTTTCACAACAGTCTGTTAGAGTCAAAACGGCACAGATGTTTCACAACAGTCTGTTAGAGTCAAAACGGCACAGATGTTTCACAACACAGATGTTTCTGTTAGAGTCAAAAGAGCACAGATGTTTCACAACAGTCTGTTAGAGTCAAAACGGCACAGATGTTTCACAACAGCCTGTTAGAGTCAAAAGGGCACAGATGTTTCACAACAGTCTGTTAGAGTCAAAAGAGCACAGATGTTTCACAACAGTCTGTTAGAGTCAAAAGGGCACAGATGTTTCACAACAGTCTGTTAGAGTCAAAACGGCACAGATGTTTCACAACAGTCTGTTAGAGTCAAAACGCACAGATGTTTCACAACAGTCTGTTAGAGTCAAAACGTGTTTCACAACAGTCTGTTAGAGTCAAAACGGCACAGATGTTTCACAACAGTCTGTTAGAGTCAAAACGGCACAGATGTTTCACAACAGTCTGTTAGAGTCAAAACGGCACAGATGTTTCACAACAGTCTGTTAGAGTCAAAACGGCACAGATGTTTCACAACAGTCTGTTAGAGTCAAAACGGCACAGATGTTTCACAACAGTCTGTTAGAGTCAAAACGGCACAGATGTTTCACAACAGTCTGTTAGAGTCAAAACGGCACAGATGTTTCACAACAGTCTGTTAGAGTCAAAACGGCACAGATGTTTCACAACAGTCTGTTAGAGTCAAAACGGCACAGATGTTTCACAACAGTCTGTTAGAGTCAAAACAGATGTTTCACAGATCAAAACGTGTTTCACAACAGTCTGTTAGAGTCAAAACGGCACAGATGTTTCACAACAGTCTGTTAGAGTCAAAACGGCACAGATGTTTCACAACAGTCTGTTAGAGTCAAAACGGCACAGATGTTTCACAACAGTCTGTTAGAGTCAAAACGGCACAGATGTTTCACAACAGTCTGTTAGAGTCAAAACGGCACAGATGTTTCACAACAGTCTGTTAGAGTCAAAACGGCACAGATGTTTCACAACAGTCTGTTAGAGTCAAAACGCACAGATGTTTCACAACAGTCTGTTAGAGTCAAAACGGCACAGATGTTTCACAACAGTCTGTTAGAGTCAAAACGGCACAGATGTTTCACAACAGTCTGTTAGAGTCAAACGGCACAGATGTTTCACAACAGTCTGTTAGAGTCAAAAGGCACAGATGTTTCACAACAGTCTGTTAGAGTCAAAACGGCACAGATGTTTCACAACAGTCTGTTAGAGTCAAAACGGCACAGATGTTTCACAACAGTCTGTTAGAGTCAAAACGGCACAGATGTTTCACAAGTCTGTTAGAGTCAAAACAGCACAGATGTCTAGAGTCAAAACGGCACAGATGTTTCACAACAGTCTGTTAGAGTCAAACGGCACAGATGTTTCACAACAGTCTGTTAGAGTCAAAACGGCACAGATGTTTCACAACAGTCTGTTAGAGTCAAAACGGCACAGATGTTTCACAACAGTCTGTTAGAGTCAAAACGGCACAGATGTTTCACAACAGTCTGTTAGAGTCAACAGATGTTTCACAACAGTCACAGATGTTTCACAACAGTCTGTTAGAGTCAAAACGGCACAGATGTTTCACAACAGTCTGTTAGAGTCAAAACAGATGTTTCACAACAGTCTGTTAGAGTCAAAACGGCACAGATGTTTCACAACAGTCTGTTAGAGTCAAAACGGCACAGATGTTTCACAACAGTCTGTTAGAGTCAAAACGGCACAGATGTTTCACAACAGTCTGTTAGAGTCAAAAGGGCACAGATGTTTCACAACAGTCTGTTAGAGTCAAAACGGCACAGATGTTTCACAACAGTCTGTTAGAGTCAAAACGGCACAGATGTTTCACAACAGTCTGTTAGAGTCAAAATGTTTCGGCACAGATGTTTCACAACAGTCTGTTAGAGTCAAAACGGCACAGATGTTTCACAACAGTCTGTTAGAGTCAAAACGGCACAGATGTTTCACAACAGTCTGTTAGAGTCAAAACGGCACAGATGTTTCACAACAGTCTGTTAGAGTCAAAACAGATGTTTCACAACAGTCTGTTAGAGTCAAAAGGGTGTTTCACAACAGTCTGTTAGAGTCAAAACGGCACAGATGTTTCACAACAGTCTGTTAGAGTCAAAACGGCACAGATGTTTCACAACAGTCTGTTAGAGTCAAAACGGCACAGATGTTTCACAACAGTCTGTTAGAGTCAAAACAGATGTTTCACAACAGTCTGTTAGAGTCAAAACGGCACAGATGTTTCACAACAGTCTGTTAGAGTCAAAACGGCACAGATGTTTCACAACAGTCTGTTAGAGTCAAAACGGCACAGATGTTTCACAACAGTCTGTTAGAGTCAAAACGGCACAGATGTTTCACAACAGTCTGTTAGAGTCAAAACGGCACAGATGTTTCACAACAGTCTGTTAGAGTCAAAACGGCACAGATGTTTCACAACAGTCTGTTAGAGTCAAAACGGCACAGATGTTTCACAACAGTCTGTTAGAGTCAAAACAGATGTTTCACAGAGAGTCAAAACGGCACAGATGTTTCACAACAGTCTGTTAGAGTCAAAACGGCACAGATGTTTCACAACAGTCTGTTAGAGTCAAAACGGCACAGATGTTTCACAACAGTCTGTTAGAGTCAAAACGGCACAGATGTTTCACAACAGTCTGTTAGAGTCAAAACGGCACAGATGTTTCACAACAGTCTGTTAGAGTCAAAACACAGATGTTTCACAACAGTCTGTTAGAGTCAAAACGGCACAGATGTTTCACAACAGTCTGTTAGAGTCAAAACGCACAGATGTTTCACAACAGTCTGTTAGAGTCAAAACGGCACAGATGTTTCACAACAGTCTGTTAGAGTCAAAACGGCACAGATGTTTCACAACAGTCTGTTAGAGTCAAAACGGCACAGATGTTTCACAACAGTCTGTTAGAGTCAAAACAGGCACAGATGTTTCACAACAGTCTGTTAGAGTCAAACGGCACAGATGTTTCACAACAGTCTGTTAGAGTCAAAACAGCACAGATGTTTCACAACAGTCTGTTAGAGTCAAAACGGCACAGATGTTTCACAACAGTCTGTTAGAGTCAAAACGGCACAGATGTTTCACAACAGTCTGTTAGAGTCAAAACACAGATGCACAGATGTTTCACAACAGTCTGTTAGAGTCAAAACGGCACAGATGTTTCACAACAGTCTGTTAGAGTCAAAACGGCACAGATGTTTCACAACAGTCTGTTAGAGTCAAAACGGCACAGATGTTTCACAACAGTCTGTTAGAGTCAAAACGGCACAGATGTTTCACAACAGTCTGTTAGAGTCAAAACGGCACAGATGTTTCACAACAGTCTGTTAGAGTCAAAACGGCACAGATGTTTCACAACAGTCTGTTAGAGTCAAAACGTGTTTCACAACAGTCTGTTAGAGTCAAAAGGCACAGATGTTTCACAACAGATGTTTCACAACAGTCTGTTAGAGTCAAAACGGGCACAGATGTTTCACAACAGTCTGTTAGAGTCAAAACGGCACAGATGTTTCACAACAGTCTGTTAGAGTCAAAACGGCACAGATGTTTCACAACAGTCTGTTAGAGTCAAAACGATGCACAGATGTTTCACAACAGTCTGTTAGAGTCAAAAGGCACAGATGTTTCACAGTCTGTTAGAGTCAAACGTGTTTCACAACAGTCTGTTAGAGTCAAAACGGCACAGATGTTTCACAACAGTCTGTTAGAGTCAAAACACAGATGTTTCACAACAGTCTGTTAGAGTCAAAACGGCACAGATGTTTCACAACAGTCTGTTAGAGTCAAAAGGGCACAGATGTTTCACAACAGTCTGTTAGAGTCAAAACGGCACAGATGTTTCACAACAGTCTGTTAGAGTCAAAACAGCACAGATGTTTCACAACAGTCTGTTAGAGTCAAAACGGCACAGATGTTTCACAACAGTCTGTTAGAGTCAAAACGGCACAGATGTTTCACAACAGTCTGTTAGAGTCAAAACGGCACAGATGTTTCACAACAGTCTGTTAGAGTCAAAACGGCACAGATGTTTCACAACAGTCTGTTAGAGTCAAAACGGCACAGATGTTTCACAACAGTCTGTTAGAGTCAAAACGGCACAGATGTTTCACAACAGTCTGTTAGAGTCAAAACAGGCACAGATGTTTCACAACAGTCTGTTAGAGTCAAAACGGCACAGATGTTTCACAACAGCCTGTTAGAGTCAAAACGGCACAGATGTTTCACAACAGTCTGTTAGAGTCAAACGCACAGATGTTTCACAACAGTCTGTTAGAGTCAAAACGGCACAGATGTTTCACAACAGTCTGTTAGAGTCAAAACGGCACAGATGTTTCACAACAGTCTGTTAGAGTCAAAACGGCACAGATGTTTCACAACAGTCTGTTAGAGTCAAAACGGCACAGATGTTTCACAACAGTCTGTTAGAGTCAAAACGGCACAGATGTTTCACAACAGTCTGTTAGAGTCAAAACGGCACAGATGTTTCACAACAGTCTGTTAGAGTCAAAAGGGCACAGATGTTTCACAACAGTCTGTTAGAGTCAAAGGGCACAGATGTTTCACAACAGTCTGTTAGAGTCAAAAGGGCACAGATGTTTCACAACAGTCTGTTAGAGTCAAAAGGCACAGATGTTTCACAACAGTCTGTTAGAGTCAAAACGGCACAGATGTTTCACAACAGTCTGTTAGAGTCAAAACGGCACAGATGTTTCACAACAGTCTGTTAGAGTCAAAAGGGCACAGATGTTTCACAACAGTCTGTTAGAGTCAAAACGGCACAGATGTTTCACAACAGTCTGTTAGAGTCAAAACGGCACAGATGTTTCACAACAGTCTGTTAGAGTCAAAACGGCACAGATGTTTCACAACAGTCTGTTAGAGTCAAAACGGCACAGATGTTTCACAACAGTCTGTTAGAGTCAAAACGGCACAGATGTTTCACAACAGTCTGTTAGAGTCAAAACGGCACAGATGTTTCACAACAGTCTGTTAGAGTCAAAACGGCACAGATGTTTCACAACAGTCTGTTAGAGTCAAAAGGGCACAGATGTTTCACAACAGTCTGTTAGAGTCAAAACGGCACAGATGTTTCACAACAGTCTGTTAGAGTCAAAAACGGCACAGATGTTTCACAACAGTCTGTTAGAGTCAAAACGGCACAGATGTTTCACAACAGTCTGTTAGAGTCAAAACGGCACAGATGTTTCACAACAGTCTGTTAGAGTCAAAACGGCACACAACAGTCTGTTATCAAAAGGGCACAGATGTTTCACAACAGTCTGTTAGAGTCAAAACGGCACAGATGTTTCACAACAGTCTGTTAGAGTCAAAACAGCACAGATGTTTCACAACAGTCTGTTAGAGTCAAAACGGCACAGATGTTTCACAACAGTCTGTTAGAGTCAAAACGGCACAGATGTTTCACAACAGTCTGTTAGAGTCAAAGGGCACAGATGTTTCACAACAGTCTGTTAGAGTCAAAACGGCACAGATGTTTCACAACAGTCTATTAGAGTCAAAACGGCACAGATGTTTCACAACAGCTTGTTAGAGTCAAAACACAGATGTTTCACAACAGCTGTTAGAGTCAAAACACAGATGTTTCACAACAGTCTGTTAGAGTCAAAACGGCACAGATGTTTCACAACAGTCTGTTAGAGTCAAAACGGCACAGATGTTTCACAACAGTCTGTTAGAGTCAAAAACAGCACAGATGTTTCACAACAGTCTGTTAGAGTCAAAACGGCACAGATGTTTCACAACAGTCTGTTAGAGTCAAAACGGCACAGATGTTTCACAACAGTCTGTTAGAGTCAAAACGGCACAGATGTTTCACAACAGTCTGTTAGAGTCAAAAGGGCACAGATGTTTCACAACAGTCTGTTAGAGTCAAAACGGCACAGATGTTTCACAACAGTCTGTTAGAGTCAAAACGGCACAGATGTTTCACAACAGTCTGTTAGAGTCAAAACGGCACAGATGTTTCACAACAGTCTGTTAGAGTCAAAACGGCACAGATGTTTCACAACAGTCTGTTAGAGTCAAAACGGCACAGATGTTTCACAACAGTCTGTTAGAGTCAAAACGGCACAGATGTTTCACAACAGTCTGTTAGAGTCAAAAGGGCACAGATGTTTCACAACAGTCTGTTAGAGTCAAAAGGGCACGGCACAACACTCTGTGGAGTCAAAAACACAGATTTTCACAACAGTCTGTTAGAGTCAAAACAGATGTTTCACAACAGTCTGTTAGAGTCAAAGCAGCACAGATGTTTTCACAACAGTCTGTTAGAGTCAAACGGCAACAGATGTTTCACAACAGAGAGTCTCAAAAACGCACAGATGTTTCACAACAGTCTGTTAGAGTCAAAAGGGCACAGATGTTTCACAACAGTCTGTTAGAGTCAAAACACAGATGTTTCACAACAGTCTGTTAGAGTCAAAACGGCACAGATGTTTCACAACAGTCTGTTAGAGTCAAAACAGATGTTTCACAACAGTCTGTTAGAGTCAAAACTGCCACAGATGTTTCACAACAGTCTGTTAGAGTCAAAAGGGCACAGATGTTTCACAACAGTCTGTTAGAGTCAAAACAGCACAGATGTTTCACAACAGTCTGTTAGAGTCAAAACAGCACAGATGTTTCACAACAGTCTGTTAGAGTCAAAACAGCACAGATGTTTCACAACAGTCTGTTAGAGTCAAGACGGCACAGATGTTTCACAACAGTCTGTTAGAGTCAAAAACAGTCTGTTTAGAGTCACAGATGTTTCACAACAGTCATTAGAGTCAGAGTCACAACAGTCTGTTAGAGTCAAAGGGCACAGATGTTTCACAACAGTCTGTTAGAGTCAAAACGACACAGATGTTTCACAACAGTCTGTTAGAGTCAAAAAGGCACAGATGTTTCACAACAGTCTGTTAGAGTCAAAACAGCACAGATGTTTCACAACAGTCTGTTAGAGTCAAAAGGGCACAGATGTTTCACAACAGTCTGTTAGAGTCAAAACGGCACAGATGTTTCACAACAGTCTGTTAGAGTCAAAACAGCACAGATTCACAGATGTTTCACAACAGTCTGTTAGAGTCAAAACACAGATGTTTCACAACAGTCACAGATGTTTCACAACAGTCTGTTAGAGTCAAAACGTCAAACGCACAGATGTTTCACAACAGTCTGTTAGAGTCAAAGACAGGCACAGATGTTTTCACAACAGTCTGTTAGAGTCAAACGGCACAGATGTTTTCACAGATGTTTCACAACAGTCTGTTAGAGTCAAAACAGCACAGATGTTTCACAGCAGTCTGTTTCAGAGTCAACAGTCTGTTAGAGTCAAAACAGCACAGATGTTTCACAACAGTCTGTTAGAGTCAAAACAGCACAGATGTTTCACAACAGTCTGTTAGAGTCAAAACAGCACAGATGTTTCACAACAGTCTGTTAGAGTCAAAACGGCACAGATGTTTCACAACAGTCTGTTAGAGTCAAAACGGCACAGATGTTTCACAACAGTCTGTTAGAGTCAAAACGGCACAGATGTTTCACAACAGTCTGTTAGAGTCAAAGGGCACAGATGTTTCACAACAGTCTGTTGGGAGTCAAAACAGATGTTTCACAGATGTTTCACAACAGTCTGTTAGAGTCAAAAGCGGCACAGATGTTTCACAACAGTCTGTTAGAGTCAAATGTTTCCACAGCAGTCTGGCCCAAGTCAAAAACGATGTTTCACAACAGTCTGTTAGAGTCAAAACAGCACAGATGTTTCACAACAGTCTGTTAGAGTCAAAACGGCACAGATGTTTCACAACAGTCTGTTAGAGTCAAAAGGGCACAGATGTTTCACAACAGTCTGTTAGAGTCAAAACGGCACAGATGTTTCACAACAGTCTGTTAGAGTCAAAACGGCACAGATGTTTCACAACAGTCTGTTAGAGTCAAAACAGCACAGATGTTTCACAACAGTCTGTTAGAGTCAAAAAAACGGCACAGATGTTTCACAACAGTCTATTAGAGTCAAAACGGCACAGATGTTTCACAACAGTCTGTTAGAGTCAAAACGGCACAGATGTTTCACAACAGTCTGTTAGAGTCAAAAGGGCACAGATGTTTCACAACAGTCTGTTAGAGTCAAAGCACAGATGTTTCACAGATGTTTCACAACAGTCTGTTAGTTAAAACAGCACAGATGTTTCACAACAGTCTTGTTAGAGTCAAAACAGCACAGATGTTTCACAACAGTCTGTTAGAGTCAAAACGCCACACAGATGTTTCACAACAGTCTGTTAGAGTCAAAAGCATTTAGGCACAGATGTTTCACAACAGTCTGTTAGAGTCAAAACACACAGGCACAGATGTTTCACAACAGTCTGTTAGAGTCAAAACGGCACAGATGTTTCACAGCAGTCTGTTAGAGTCAGTCAAACCTCTGTTAGAGTCAAAAGGCACAGATGTTTCACAACAGACTGTTAGAGTCAAAACAGCACAGATGTTTCACAACAGTCTGTTAGAGTCAAGAGCAGCAGATGTTTCACAACAGTCTGTTAGAGTCAAAACAGCACAGATGTTTCACAACAGTCTGTTAGAGTCAAAACGGCACAGATGTTTCACAACAGTCTGTTAGAGTCAAAGGGCACAGATGTTTCACAACAGTGTGTTAGAGTCAAAACAGCACACAGATGTTTCACAACAGTCTGTTAGAGTCAAAACAGCACAGATGTTTCACAACAGTCTATTAGAGTCAAAAGGCACAGATGTTTCACAACAGTCTGTTAGAGTCAAAAGGGCACAGATGTTTCACAACAGTCTGTTAGAGTCAAAACGGCACAGATGTTTCACAACAGTCTGTTAGAGTCAAAACAGCACAGATGTTTCACAACAGTCTGTTAGAGTCAAAAGGGCACAGATGTTTCACAACAGTCTGTTAGAGTCAAAACGGCACAGATGTTTCACAACAGTCTGTTAGAGTCAAAACAGCACAGATGTTTCACAACAGTCTGTTAGAGTCAAAAGGGCACAGATGTTTCACAACAGTCTGTTAGAGTCAAAAGGGCACACAGATGTTTCACAACAGTCTGTTAGAGTCAAAACGGCACAGATGTTTCACAACAGTCTGTTAGAGTCAAAACGGCACAGATGTTTCACAACAGTCTGTTAGAGTCAAAGGGCACAGATGTTTCACAAACAGTCTGTTAGAGTCAAAACGGCACAGATGTTTCACAACAGTCTGTTAGAGTCAAAACAGCACAGATGTTTAACAACAGTCTGTTAGAGTCAAAACAGCACAGATGTTTCACAACAGTCTGTTAGAGTCAAAGATGTTTCACAACAGTCTGTTAGAGTCAAAACGGCACAGATGTTTCACAACAGTCTATTAGAAACGGCACAGTCAAAACAGCCTGTTAGAGTCAAAAGAAACGACAGATTTCACAACAGTCTGTTAGAGTCAAAACAGCACAGATGTTTCACAACAGTCTGTTAGAGTCAAAGGGCACAGATGTTTCACAACAGTCTATTAGAGTCAAAAGGGCACAGATGTTTCACAACAGTCTGTTAGAGTCAAACGGCACAGATGTTTCACAACAGTCTGTTAGAGTCAAACGGCACAGATGTTTCACAACAGTCTGTTAGAGTCAAGGTGTTTCACAACAGTCTGTTAGAGTCAAAACGGCACAGATGTTTCACAACAGTCTGTTAGAGTCAAAACAGCACAGATGTTTCACAACAGTCTGTTAGAGTCAAAACGGCACAGATGTTTCACAACAGTCTGTTAGAGTCAAAAGAGGCACAGATGTTTCACAACAGTCTGTTAGAGTCAAAACGGCACAGATGTTTCACAACAGTCTGTTAGAGTCAAAACAGCACAGATGTTTCACAACAGTCTGTTAGAGTCAAAACAGCACAGATGTTTCACAACAGCCTGTTAGAGTCAAAAGGGCACAGATGTTTCACAACAGTCTGTTAGAGTCAAAACAGCACAGATGTTTCACAACAGTCTGTTAGAGTCAAAACAGGGTTGCAAACACAGATGTTTCACAACAGTCTGTTAGAGTCAAAAGGGCACAGATGTTTCACAACAGTCTGTTAGAGTCAAAACAGCACAGATGTTTTGCAACAACAGTCTATTAGAGTCAAAAGCAGCACAGATGTTTCACAACAGTCTGTTAGAGTCAAAACAGCACAGATGTTTCACAACAGTCTGTTAGAGTCAAAGATGGGCAAAACAGATGTTTCACAACAGTCTGTTAGAGTCAAAAGAGGCACAGATGTTTCACAACAGTCTGTTAGAGTCAAAACAGCACAGATGTTTCACAACAGTCTGTTAGAGTCAAAACAGCACAGATGTTTCACAACAGTCTGTTAGAGTCAAAACAGGCACAGATGTTTCACAACAACAGTCTGTTAGAGTCAAAACAGCACAGATGTTTCACAACAGCCTGTTAGAGTCAAAACGGCACAGATGTTTCACAACAGTCTGTTAGAGTCAAAACGGCACAGATGTTTCACAACAGTCTGTTAGTTAGGAGTCAAAGGGCACAGATGTTTCACAACAGTCTGTTAGAGTCAAAACGGCACAGATGTTTCACAACAGTCTTGTTAGAGTCAAAACGATGCACAGATGTTTCACAACAGTCTGTTAGAGTCAAAACGGCACAGATGTTTCACAACAGTCTGTTAGAGTCAAAACACAGCACAGATGTTTCACAACAGTCTGTTAGAGTCAAAAGGGCACAGATGTTTCACAACAGTCTGTTAGAGTCAAAACGGCACAGATGTTTCACAACAGTCTGTTAGAGTCAAAAGGCACAGATGTTTCACAACAGTCTGTTAGAGTCAAAACGGCACAGATGTTTCACAACAGTCTGTTAGAGTCAAAACGGCACAGATGTTTCACAACAGTCTGTTAGAGTGTTTCAAAAGGGCACAGATGTTTCACAACAGTCTGTTAGAGTCAAAACGGCACAGATGTTTCACAACAGTCTGTTAGAGTCAAAACAGCACAGATGTTTCACAACAGTCTGTTAGAGTCAAAACGGCACAGATGTTTCACAACAGTCTGTTAGAGTCAAAACGGCACAGATGTTTCACAACAGTCTGTTAGAGTCAAAAGGGCACAGATGTTTCACAACAGTCTGTTAGAGTCAAAACGGCACAGATGTTTCACAACAGTCTGTTAGAGTCAAAACGGCACAGATGTTTCACAACAGTCTGTTAGAGTCAAAGCGGCACAGATGTTTCACAACAGTCTGTTAGAGTCAAAAGGGCACAGATGTTTCACAACAGTCTGTTAGAGTCAAAAGGGCACAGATGTTTCACAACAGTCTGTTAGAGTCAAAACGGCACAGATGTTTCACAACAGTCTGTTAGAGTCAAAACGGCACAGATGTTTCACAACAGTCTGTTAGAGTCAAAACAGCACAGATGTTTCACAACAGTCTGTTAGTTAAACGGCAGTCAAAACAGTCTGTTAGAGTCAGATGTTTCACAACAGTCTGTTAGAGTCAAAACGGCACAGATGTTTCACAACAGTCTGTGGAGTCAAACAGTCGGCACAGATGTTTCACAACAGTCTGTTAGAGTCAAAACGGCACAGATGTTTCACAACAGTCTGTTAGAGTCAAAACGGCACAGATGTTTCACAACAGTCTGTTAGAGTCAAAACGGCACAGATGTTTCACAACAGTCTGTTAGAGTCAAAACGGCACAGATGTTTCACAACAGTCTGTTAGAGTCAAAACGGCACAGATGTTTCACAACAGTCTGTTAGAGTCAAATGTTTTCACAACAATCTGCACAGATGTTTCACAACAGTCTGTTAGAGTCAAAACGGCACAGATGTTTCACAACAGTCTGTTAGAGTCAAAACGGCACAGATGTTTCAAAACTGTTAGCACAGATGTTTCACAACAGTCTGTTAGAGTCAAAGATGTTTCACAACAGGCACAGATGTTTCACAACAGTCTGTTAGAGTCAAAACGAGCACAGATGTTTCACAACAGTCTGTTAGAGTCAAAACGGCACAGATGTTTCACAACAGTCTGTTAGAGTCAAAACGGCACAGATGTTTCACAACAGTCTGTTAGAGTCAAAACAGGCACAGATGTTTCACAACAGTCTGTTAGAGTCAAAACGGCACAGATGTTTCACAACAGTCTGTTAGAGTCAAAACGGCACAGATGTTTCACAACAGTCTGTTAGAGTCAAAAGGGCACAGATGTTTCACAACAGTCTGTTAGAGTCAAAACGGCACAGATGTTTCACAACAGTCTGTTAGAGTCAAAACGGCACAGATGTTTCACAACAGTCTGTTAGAGTCAAAACGGCACAGATGTTTCACAACAGTCTGTTAGAGTCAAAACGGCACAGATGTTTCACAACAGTCTGTTAGAGTCAAAACGGCACAGATGTTTCACAACAGTCTGTTAGAGTCAAAACGGCACAGATGTTTCACAACAGTCTGTTAGAGTCAAAACGGCACAGATGTTTCACAACAGTCTGTTAGAGTCAAAACGGCACAGATGTTTCACAACAGTCTGTTAGAGTCAAAACGGCACAGATGTTTCACAACAGTCTGTTAGAGTCAAAACGGCACAGATGTTTCACAACAGTCTGTTAGAGTCAAAACGGCACAGATGTTTCACAACAGTCTGTTAGAGTCAAAACGGCACAGATGTTTCACAACAGTCTGTTAGAGTCAAAACGGCACAGATGTTTCACAACAGTCTGTTAGAGTCAAAACAGATGTTTCACAGATGTTTCACAACAGTCTGTTAGAGTCAAAACGGCACAGATGTTTCACAACAGTCTGTTAGAGTCAAAAGGGCACAGATGTTTCACAACAGTCTGTTAGAGTCAAAACGGCACAGATGTTTCACAACAGTCTGTTAGAGTCAAAGGGCACAGATGTTTCACAACAGTCTGTTAGAGTCAAAAGGGCACAGATGTTTCACAACAGTCTGTTAGAGTCAAAACGGCACAGATGTTTCACAACAGTCTGTTAGAGTCAAAACGGCACAGATGTTTCACAACAGTCTGTTAGAGTCAAAAGGGCACAGATGTTTCACAACAGTCTGTTAGAGTCAAAACGGCACAGATGTTTCACAACAGTCTGTTAGAGTCAAAACGGCACAGATGTTTCACAACAGTCTGTTAGAGTCAAAACGGCACAGATGTTTCACAACAGTCTGTTAGAGTCAAAAGGGCACAGATGTTTCACAACAGTCTGTTAGAGTCAAAACGGCACAGATGTTTCACAACAGTCTGTTAGAGTCAAAACGGCACAGATGTTTCACAACAGTCTGTTAGAGTCAAAACGGCACAGATGTTTCACAACAGTCTGTTAGAGTCAAAACGGCACAGATGTTTCACAACAGTCTGTTAGAGTCAAAACGGCACAGATGTTTCACAACAGTCTGTTAGAGTCAAAACGGCACAGATGTTTCACAACAGTCTGTTAGAGTCAAAACGGCACAGATGTTTCACAACAGTCTGTTAGAGTCAAAACGGCACAGATGTTTCACAACAGTCTGTTAGAGTCAAAACGGCACAGATGTTTCACAACAGTCTGTTAGAGTCAAAACGGCACAGATGTTTCACAACAGTCTGTTAGAGTCAAAACGGCACAGATGTTTCACAACAGTCTGTTAGAGTCAAAACGGCACAGATGTTTCACAACAGTCTGTTAGAGTCAAAACGGCACAGATGTTTCACAACAGTCTGTTAGAGTCAAAACGGCACAGATGTTTCACAACAGTCTGTTAGAGTCAAAACGGCACAGATGTTTCACAACAGTCTGTTAGAGTCAAAACGGCACAGATGTTTCACAACAGTCTGTTAGAGTCAAAACGGCACAGATGTTTCACAACAGTCAAAAGAGCACAGATGTTAGAGTCAAAACGGCACAGATGTTTCACAGAGTCTGTTAGAGTCAAAAGGGCACAGATGTTTCTGTCTGTTAGAGTCAAAAGGGCACAGATGTTTCACAACAGTCTGTTAGAGTCAAAACAGATGTTTCACAACAGTCTGTTAGAGTCAAAAGGGCACAGATGTTTCACAACAGTCTGTTAGAGTCAAAACGGCACAGATGTTTCACAACAGTCTGTTAGAGTCAAAACGGCACAGATGTTTCACAACAGTCTGTTAGAGTCAAAACGGCACAGATGTTTCACAACAGTCTGTTAGAGAGTCAAAACGGCACAGATGTTTCACAACAGTCTGTTAGAGTCAAAACAGCACAGATGTTTCACAACAGTCTGTTAGAGTCAAAACGGCACAGATGTTTCACAACAGTCTGTTAGAGTCAAAACGGCACAGATGTTTCACAACAGTCTGTTAGAGTCAAAACGGCACAGATGTTTCACAACAGTCTGTTAGAGTCAAAAGTCTGTTAGGCACAGATGTTTCACAACAGTCTGTTAGAGTCAAAACGGCACAGATGTTTCACAACAGTCTGTTAGAGTCAAAAGGGCACAGATGTTTCACAACAGTCTGTTAGAGTCAAAACGGCACAGATGTTTCACAACAGTCTGTTAGAGTCAACAGTCTGTTAGAGTCAAAACGCCACAGATGTTTCAAACAGTCTGTTAGAGTCAAAAGGCACAGATGTTTCAGATGTTTCACAACAGTCTGTTAGAGTCAAAACAGATGTTTCACAGAGAGTCAAAACGTGTTTCACAACAGTCTGTTAGAGTCAAAACGGCACAGATGTTTCACAACAGTCTGTTAGAGTCAAAACGGCACAGATGTTTCACAACAGTCTGTTAGAGTCAAAACGGCACAGATGTTTCACAACAGTCTGTTAGAGTCAAAACGGCACAGATGTTTCACAACAGTCTGTTAGAGTCAAAAGAGCACAGATGTTTCACAACAGTCTGTTAGAGTCAAAACGGCACAGATGTTTCACAACAGAGAGTCAAAACGGCACAGATGTTTCACAACAGTCTGTTAGAGTCAAAACGGCACAGATGTTTCACAACAGCTTGTTAGAGTCAAAACGACACAGATGTTTCACAACAGTCTGTTAGAGTCAAAACGACACAGATGTTTCACAACAGTCTGTTAGAGTCAAAACGGCACAGATGTTTCACAACAGTCTGTTAGAGTCAAAAGGGCACAGATGTTTCACAACAGTCTGTTAGAGTCAAAACGGCACAGATGTTTCACAACAGTCTGTTAGAGTCAAAAGTTTTCACAACAGTCTGTTAGAGTCAAAAGCACAGGCACAGATGTTTCACAACAGTCTGTTAGAGTCAAAACAGGCACAGATGTTTCACAACAGTCTGTTAGAGTCAAAACGGCACAGATGTTTCACAACAGTCTGTTAGAGTCAAAACGGCACAGATGTTTCACAACAGTCTGTTAGAGTCAAAACGGCACAGATGTTTCACAACAGTCTGTTAGAGTCAAAACGGCACAGATGTTTCACAACAGTCTGTTAGAGTCAAAACGGCACAGATGTTTCACAACAGTCTGTTAGAGTCAAAACGGCACAGATGTTTCACAACAGTCTGTTAGAGTCAAAACGGCACAGATGTTTCACAACAGTCTGTTAGAGTCAAAACGGCACAGATGTTTCACAACAGTCTGTTAGAGTCAAAACAGATGTTTCACAGATGTTTCACAACAGTCTGTTAGAGTCAAAACGGCACAGATGTTTCACAACAGTCTGTTAGAGTCAAAAGGGCACAGATGTTTCACAACAGTCTGTTAGAGTCAAAACGGCACAGATGTTTCACAACAGTCTGTTAGAGTCAAAACGGCACAGATGTTTCACAACAGTCTGTTAGAGTCAAAAGGGCACAGATGTTTCACAACAGTCTGTTAGAGTCAAAACGGCACAGATGTTTCACAACAGTCTGTTAGAGTCAAAACGGCACAGATGTTTCACAACAGTCTGTTAGAGTCAAAGGCACAGATGTTTCACAGATGTTTCACAACAGTCTGTTAGAGTCAAAACGGCACAGATGTTTCACAACAGTCTGTTAGAGTCAAAACGGCACAGATGTTTCACAACAGTCTGTTAGAGTCAAAACAGATGTTTCACAGATGTTTCACAACAGTCTGTTAGAGTCAAAACGGCACAGATGTTTCACAACAGTCTGTTAGAGTCAAAGGGCACAGATGTTTCACAACAGTCTGTTAGAGTCAAAACGGCACAGATGTTTCACAACAGTCTGTTAGAGTCAAAACGGCACAGATGTTTCACAACAGTCTGTTAGAGTCAAAACAGATGCACAGATGTTTCACAACAGTCTGTTAGAGTCAAAACGGCACAGATGTTTCACAACAGTCTGTTAGAGTCAAAACGGCACAGATGTTTCACAACAGTCTGTTAGAGTCAAAACGGCACAGATGTTTCACAACAGTCTGTTAGAGTCAAAACGGCACAGATGTTTCACAACAGTCTGTTAGAGTCAAAAGGGCACAGATGTTTCACAACAGTCTGTTAGAGTCAAAACGGCACAGATGTTTCACAACAGTCTGTTAGAGTCAAAACGGCACAGATGTTTCACAACAGTCTGTTAGAGTCAAAACACAGATGGCACAGATGTTTCACAACAGTCTGTTAGAGTCAAAACGGCAGCACAGATGTTTCACAACAGTCTGTTAGAGTCAAAACGGCACAGATGTTTCACAACAGTCTGTTAGAGTCAAAACGGCACAGATGTTTCACAACAGTCTGTTAGAGTCAAAACGGCACAGATGTTTCACAACAGTCTGTTAGAGTCAAAAGGCACAGATGTTTCACAACAGTCTGTTAGAGTCAAAACGGCACAGATGTTTCACAACAGTCTGTTAGAGTCAAAACGGCACAGATGTTTCACAACAGTCTGTTAGAGTCAAAACGGCACAGATGTTTCACAACAGTCTGTTAGAGTCAAAACGGCACAGATGTTTCACAACAGTCTGTTAGAGTCAAAACACAGATGTTTCACAACAGTCTGTTAGAGTCAAAACAGTGTTTCACAACAGTCTGTTAGAGTCAAAACGGCACAGATGTTTCACAACAGTCTGTTAGAGTCAAAACGGCACAGATGTTTCACAACAGTCTGTTAGAGTCAAAACGGCACAGATGTTTCACAACAGTCTGTTAGAGTCAAAACGGCACAGATGTTTCACAACAGTCTGTTAGAGTCAAACGGCACAGATGTTTCACAACAGTCTGTTAGAGTCAAAACGGCACAGATGTTTCACAACAGTCTGTTAGAGTCAAAACGGCACAGATGTTTCACAACAGTCTGTTAGAGTCAAAACGGCACAGATGTTTCACAACAGTCTGTTAGAGTCAAAACAGCACAGATGTTTCACAACAGTCTGTTAGAGTCAAAACGGCACAGATGTTTCACAACAGTCTGTTAGAGTCAAAACGGCACAGATGTTTCACAACAGTCTGTTAGAGTCAAAACGGCACAGATGTTTCACAACAGTCTGTTAGAGTCAAAACGGCACAGATGTTTCACAACAGTCTGTTAGAGTCAAAACGGTTTCACAGATGTTTCACAACAGTCTGTTAGAGTCAAAACGGCACAGATGTTTCACAACAGTCTGTTAGAGTCAAAACGGGCACAGATGTTTCACAACAGTCTGTTAGAGTCAAAACGGCACAGATGTTTCACAACAGTCTGTTAGAGTCAAAACGGCACAGATCTGTTTAGAGTCAAAAGGGCACAGATGTTTCACAACAGTCTGTTAGAGTCAAAACGGCACAGATGTTTCACAACAGTCTGTTAGAGTCAAAACGGCACAGATGTTTCACAACAGTCTGTTAGAGTCAAAACGGCACAGATGTTTCACAACAGTCTGTTAGAGTCAAAACGGCACAGATGTTTCACAACAGTCTGTTAGAGTCAAAACGGCACAGATGTTTCACAACAGTCTGTTAGAGTCAAAACGGCACAGATGTTTCACAACAGTCTGTTAGAGTCAAAACGGCACAGATGTTTCACAACAGTCTGTTAGAGTCAAAACGGCACAGATGTTTCACAACAGTCTGTTAGAGTCAAAACGGCACAGATGTTTCACAACAGTCTGTTAGAGTCAAAACGGCACAGATGTTTCACAACAGTCTGTTAGAGTCAAAACGGCACAGATGTTTCACAACAGTCTGTTAGAGTCAAAACGGATGTTTCACAGATGTTTCACAACAGTCTGTTAGAGTCAAAACGGCACAGATGTTTCACAACAGTCTGTTAGAGTCAAAACGGCACAGATGTTTCACAACAGTCTGTTAGAGTCAAAACGGCACAGATGTTTCACAACAGTCTGTTAGAGTCAAAACGGCACAGATGTTTCACAACAGTCTGTTAGAGTCAAAACGGCACAGATGTTTCACAACAGTCTGTTAGAGTCAAAACGGCACAGATGTTTCACAACAGTCTGTTAGAGTCAAAACGGCACAGATGTTTCACAACAGTCTGTTAGAGTCAAAAGGGCACAGATGTTTCACAACAGTCTGTTAGAGTCAAAACGGCACAGATGTTTCACAACAGTCTGTTAGAGTCAAAACGGCACAGATGTTTCACAACAGTCTGTTAGAGTCAAAACGGCACAGATGTTTCACAACAGTCTGTTAGAGTCAAAACGGCACAGATGTTTCACAACAGTCTGTTAGAGTCAAAACGGCACAGATGTTTCACAACAGTCTGTTAGAGTCAAAACGGCACAGATGTTTCACAACAGTCTGTTAGAGTCAAAACGGCACAGATGTTTCACAACAGTCTGTTAGAGTCAAAACGGCACAGATGTTTCACAACAGTCTGTTTCAGAGTCAAAACGGATGTTTCACAACAGTCTGTTAGAGTCAAAACGTGTTTCACAACAGTCTGTTAGAGTCAAAACGGCACAGATGTTTCACAACAGTCTGTTAGAGTCAAAACGGCACAGATGTTTCACAACAGTCTGTTAGAGTCAAAAGGGCACAGATGTTTCACAACAGTCTGTTAGAGTCAAAAGGGCACAGATGTTTCACAACAGTCTGTTAGAGTCAAAAGGGCACAGATGTTTCACAACAGTCTGTTAGAGTCAAAACGGCACAGATGTTTCACAACAGTCTGTTAGAGTCAAAACACAGGCACAGATGTTTCACAACAGTCTGTTAGAGTCAAAACGGCACAGATGTTTCACAACAGTCTGTTAGAGTCAAAACGGCACAGATGTTTCACAACAGTCTGTTAGAGTCAAAACGGCACAGATGTTTCACAACAGTCTGTTAGAGTCAAAACGGCACAGATGTTTCACAACAGTCTGTTAGAGTCAAAACGGCACAGATGTTTCACAACAGTCTGTTAGAGTCAAAAGTGTTTCACAACAGTCTGTTAGAGTCAAAACGGCACAGATGTTTCACAACAGTCTGTTAGAGTCAAAACGGCACAGATGTTTCACAACAGTCTGTTAGAGTCAAAAGGGCACAGATGTTTCACAACAGTCTGTTAGAGTCAAAACGGCACAGATGTTTCACAACAGTCTGTTAGAGTCAAAACAGCACAGATGTTTCACAACAGTCTGTTAGAGTCAAAACGGCACAGATGTTTCACAACAGTCTGTTAGAGTCAAAACGGCACAGATGTTTCACAACAGTCTGTTAGAGTCAAAACGGCACAGATGTTTCACAACAGTCTGTTAGAGTCAAAACGGCACAGATGTTTCACAACAGTCTGTTAGAGTCAAAACGGCACAGATGTTTCACAACAGTCTGTTAGAGTCAAAAGGGCACAGATGTTTCACAACAGTCTGTTAGAGTCAAAACGGCACAGATGTTTCACAACAGTCTGTTAGAGTCAAAACGGCACAGATGTTTCACAACAGTCTGTTAGAGTCAAAACGGCACAGATGTTTCACAACAGTCTGTTAGAGTCAAAACGGCACAGATGTTTCACAACAGTCTGTTAGAGTCAAAAGAGCACAGATGTTTCACAACAGTCAAAACAGCACAGATGTTAGAGTCAAAACGGCACAGATGTTTCACAACAGTCTGTTAGAGTCAAAACGGCACAGATGTTTCACAACAGCCTGTTAGAGTCAAAACGGCACAGATGTTTCACAACAGTCTGTTAGAGTCAAAACAGCACAGATGTTTCACAACAGTCTGTTAGAGTCAAAACGGCACAGATGTTTCACAACAGTCTGTTAGAGTCAAAACGGCACAGATGTTTCACAACAGTCTGTTAGAGTCAAAACGATGCACAGATGTTTCACAACAGTCTGTTAGAGTCAAAACGGCACAGATGTTTCACAACAGTCTGTTAGAGTCAAAACGGCACAGATGTTTCACAACAGTCTGTTAGAGTCAAAACGGCACAGATGTTTCACAACAGTCTGTTAGAGTCAAAACGACACAGATGTTTCACAACAGTCTGTTAGAGTCAAAACGGCACAGATGTTTCACAACAGTCTGTTAGAGTCAAAACGGCACAGATGTTTCACAACAGTCTGTTAGAGTCAAAACGGCACAGATGTTTCACAACAGTCTGTTAGAGTCAAAAGGGCACAGATGTTTCACAACAGTCTGTTAGAGTCAAAACGGCACAGATGTTTCACAACAGTCTGTTAGAGTCAAAACGGCACAGATGTTTCACAACAGTCTGTTAGAGTCAAAACAGCACAGATGTTTCACAACAGTCTGTTAGAGTCAAAACGGCACAGATGTTTCACAACAGTCTGTTAGAGTCAAAACGGCACAGATGTTTCACAACAGTCTGTTAGAGTCAAAACGGCACAGATGTTTCACAACAGTCTGTTAGAAAACGTGTTTCACAACAGTCTGTTAGAGTCAAAACGGCACAGATGTTTCACAACAGTCTGTTAGAGTCAAAACGGCACAGATGTTTCACAACAGTCTGTTAGAGTCAAAAGGGCACAGATGTTTCACAACAGTCTGTTATGTTTTCACAACAGTCTGTTAGAGTCAAAACGGCACAGATGTTTCACAACAGTCTGTTAGAGTCAAAACGGCACAGATGTTTCACAACAGTCTGTTAGAGTCAAAACGGCACAGATGTTTCACAACAGTCTGTTAGAGTCAAAACGGCACAGATGTTTCACAACAGTCTGTTAGAGTCAAAACGGCACAGATGTTTCACAACAGTCTGTTAGAGTCAAAACGGCACAGATGTTTCACAACAGTCTGTTAGAGTCAAAACGGCACAGATGTTTCACAACAGTCTGTTAGAGTCAAAACGGATGTTTCACAGTCTGTTAGAGTCAAAGGGCACAGATGTTTCACAACAGTCTGTTAGAGTCAAAACGGCACAGATGTTTCACAACAGTCTGTTAGAGTCAAAACGGCACAGATGTTTCACAACAGTCTGTTAGAGTCAAAACGGCACAGATGTTTCACAACAGTCTGTTAGAGTCAAAACGGCACAGATGTTTCACAACAGTCTGTTAGAGTCAAAACGGCACAGATGTTTCACAACAGTCTGTTAGAGTCAAAACGGCACAGATGTTTCACAACAGTCTGTTAGAGTCAAAACGGCACAGATGTTTCACAACAGTCTGTTAGAGTCAAAACGGCACAGATGTTTCACAACAGTCTGTTAGAGTCAAAACGGCACAGATGTTTCACAACAGTCTGTTAGAGTCAAAACGGCACAGATGCACAGATGTTTCACAACAGTCTGTTAGAGTCAAAAGGGCACAGATGTTTCACAACAGTCTGTTAGAGTCAAAACGGCACAGATGTTTCACAACAGTCTGTTAGAGTCAAAACGGCACAGATGTTTCACAACAGTCTGTTAGAGTCAAAAGGGCACAGATGTTTCACAACAGTCTGTTAGAGTCAAAACGGCACAGATGTTTCACAACAGTCTGTTAGAGTCAAAAGGGCACAGATGTTTCACAACAGTCTGTTAGAGTCAAAACAGATGTTTCACAACAGTCTGTTAGAGTCAAAACGGCACAGATGTTTCACAACAGTCTGTTAGAGTCAAAACGGCACAGATGTTTCACAACAGTCTGTTAGAGTCAAAAGGCACAGATGTTTCACAACAGTCTGTTAGAGTCAAAACGGCACAGATGTTTCACAACAGTCTGTTAGAGTCAAAACGGCACAGATGTTTCACAACAGTCTGTTAGAGTCAAAACGGCACAGATGTTTCACAACAGTCTGTTAGAGTCAAAACGGCACAGATGTTTCACAACAGTCTGTTAGAGTCAAAACGGCACAGATGTTTCACAACAGTCTGTTAGAGTCAAAACGGCACAGATGTTTCACAACAGTCTGTTAGAGTCAAAACGGCACAGATGTTTCACAACAGTCTGTTAGAGTCAAAACGGCACAGATGTTTCACAACAGTCTGTTAGAGTCAAAACGGCACAGATGTTTCACAACAGTCTGTTAGAGTCAAAACGGCACAGATGTTTCACAACAGTCTGTTAGAGTCAAAACGGCACAGATGTTTCACAACAGTCTGTTAGAGTCAAAACGGCACAGATGTTTCACAACAGTCTGTTAGAGTCAAAACGGCACAGATGTTTCACAACAGTCTGTTAGAGTCAAAACGGCACAGATGTTTCACAGTCTGTTAGAGTCAAAAGTTTTTCACAACAGTCTGTTAGAGTCAAAAGAGGCACAGATGTTTCACAACAGTCTGTTAGAGTCAAAGGGCACAGATGTTTCACAACAGTCTGTTAGAGTCAAAACGGCACAGATGTTTCACAACAGTCTGTTAGAGTCAAAAGGGCACAGATGTTTCACAACAGTCTGTTAGAGTCAAAAGGGCACAGATGTTTCACAACAGTCTGTTAGAGTCAAAACAGGGCACAGATGTTTCACAACAGTCTGTTAGAGTCAAAATGGCACAGATGTTTCACAACAGTCTGTTAGAGTCAAAAGGGCACAGATGTTTCACAACAGTCTGTTAGAGTCAAAAGGGCACAGATGTTTCACAACAGTCTGTTAGAGTCAAAAGGGCACAGATGTTTCACAACAGTCTGTTAGAGTCAAAACACAGATGTTTTACAACAGAGAGTCAAAACGGCACAGATGTTTCACAACAGTCTGTTAGAGTCAAAACGGCACAGATGTTTCACAACAGTCTGTTAGAGTCAAAACGGCACAGATGTTTCACAACAGTCTGTTAGAGTCAAAACGGCACAGATGTTTCACAACAGTCTGTTAGAGTCAAAACAGCACAGATGTTTCACAACAGTCTGTTAGAGTCAAAACGGCACAGATGTTTCACAACAGTCTGTTAGAGTCAAAACGGCACAGATGTTTCACAACAGTCTGTTAGAGTCAAAAGTCTGTTAGAGTCAAAGGGCACAGATGTTTCACAACAGTCTGTTAGAGTCAAAAGGGCACAGATGTTTCACAACAGTCTGTTAGAGTCAAAAGGGCACAGATGTTTCACAACAGTCTGTTAGAGTCAAAACGGCACAGATGTTTCACAACAGTCTGTTAGAGTCAAAAGGGCACAGATGTTTCACAACAGTCTGTTAGAGTCAAAACGGCACAGATGTTTCACAACAGTCTGTTAGAGTCAAAACGGCACAGATGTTTCACAACAGTCTGTTAGAGTCAAAACGGCACAGATGTTTCACAACAGTCTGTTAGAGTCAAAACGGCACAGATGTTTCACAACAGTCTGTTAGAGTCAAAACGGCACAGATGTTTCACAACAGTCTGTTAGAGTCAAAACGGCACAGATGTTTCACAACAGCTTGTTAGAGTCAAAACGGCACAGATGTTTCACAACAGCCTGTTAGAGTCAAAACGCCACAGATGTTTCACAACAGTCTGTTAGAGTCAAAAGAGCACAGATGTTTCACAACAGTCTGTTAGAGTCAAAACGGCACAGATGTTTCACAACAGCTTGTTAGAGTCAAAACGGCACAGATGTTTCACAACAGCCTGTTAGAGTCAAAACGCCACAGATGTTTCACAACAGTCTGTTAGAGTCAAAAGAGCACAGATGTTTCACAACAGTCTGTTAGAGTCAAAACGGCACAGATGTTTCACAACAGCCTGTTAGAGTCAAAAGGGCACAGATGTTTCACAACAGTCTGTTAGAGTCAAAAGAGCACAGATGTTTCACAACAGTCTGTTAGAGTCAAAACGGCACAGATGTTTCACAACAGTCTGTTAGAGTCAAAACGGCACAGATGTTTCACAACAGTCTGTTAGAGTCAAAACGGCACAGATGTTTCACAACAGCCTGTTAGAGTCAAAACGGCACAGATGTTTCACAACAGCCTGTTAGAGTCAAAACGGCACAGATGTTTCACAACAGTCTGTTAGAGTCAAAAGCACAGATGTTTCACAACAGTATGTTAGAGTCAAAAGGGCACAGATGTTTCACAACAGTCTGTTAGAGTCAAAACGGCACAGATGTTTCACAACAGTCTGTTAGAGTCAAAACGGCACAGATGTTTCACAACAGTCTGTTAGAGTCAAAAGAGCACAGATGTTTCACAACAGTCTGTTAGAGTCAAAACGGCACAGACGTCTGTTAACTCCTAATTTAAAATGCTTCCCTTTAAACTTTTGAGGAGTCTACGCAGATTTCGAGAAATTCTATGTTAACTAGGGTCCCCCCAGTGGCTCAGCGATATGTCTGCGGACTTACAACGTTAAAATGCGGGTTTCGATACCAGTGGTGGGCAGAGCACAAATAGCCTATTGTGTAGCTTTGTGCTTAATTCAAAACAACAACGTTAACTAGCACGTTGAGGTTTAATGTCAAAACAAATTAACGTGTTTCAAGATAAAATCAAAATGAGATAAAATGGTTAGCACATGTTTAATCTTGGAGATTCGGTATATGCGTGCTTTTTTACCAAAAGAGCTTCTCTCTTGACTATTTTAAATCATTATATGGCGAAAAATAAAAAAAATAATGCGTGAGAAAGAGAACAAATGAAATAGAGTGGGTCTCGGACTTCTATCTTTCTTTGTTAGCCGAGGATGATCTATTATTATACACTGATAGAGGCACACAGTATCAGGATAAAATACATAACAGTGGAAACTGGCATGATGGTCTTCGCATCACGTAACCACAGCAGTTGCACTTTTCTGAATTGGTTCTTTATTCTTTGGAAAACGAAGATTGGCTGAAGTATATTTGTTGGAAGTACGCTACCTTATAACACGATAGAATCTTGCTAGGACTGGTTAGGTATTTATAAAATCAAAAGTCCCGTCTTAAATTTATCTGGATATAAATTATCTTTCACTGTTGCGGTTTTTGAATTTCGCGCAAAGCTAGACGTGGGCTATCTGCGCTAGTCGTCTCTAATTTAGCAGTATAAGACTAGAAAGAAGGCAGCTAGCCGTCACCACCCACCGCCAACTCTTGGGCTACTCTTTTACAAACGAATAGTGAGATTGACCCTCACATTATAACGTCCTCACAGCTGAAAGGGAGAGCATGTTTGGTGGGGTTAGATTTGAATTTCGCGCAAAGCTAGACTAGAACTATCTTCGCCAGCCGTTATAATTTGATGGTCAATCCCACTATTCGTTGATAAAAGAGTAGCTCAAGAGTTGGCGGTGGGTAGTGATGAGTAGCTGCCATCCCTCTAGTCTTACACTGCAAAATTAGGGACAGCTAGCACAGATAGCCCTCGTATAGCTTTGCACAAAATTCAAAACAAAGCTTAACTCACAGTCTTGTTTCACTTCATACACGTTTCACTAGATTGACCATATGGATTAAACATATTCTTATGCTGTTTTCCTACCCATATAACTATGATTTTTATTTCGTATAATAGCAAACGGGGTAGTGACAGAATACGTCATTTTACGCATGTTGACAGTTATTTTATATGTTTTACAAAGGATGACAGTGCTTCTATGGGCAAAGGTGCTATTATTACAAGGTTTTACTTGTATGGTTCAACTAAGCGTACTGTGAACGTAACAATGCGCCCTCTGGTTCCACTTAGTAGATCTACGACACTAGCAACGCGTTCTCTGGTATCACTTCGCACAACTATGACCCTCTAACAATGCACAGCTAATAAAACGTCCTCTGGTACCACTTCGCGGAACTGTGAAGCCTAGCAACACGCCCTTTGATGCCTATTTGTGGACATTATCATCTTTAAACAGCCAATCAGCGCGTGTGTCTGAAGTACAGCGATAACTACTCATATTCCTGATTATCTCAGTAGCATCATTTAGGGTTAAAATTTTTGCCAGTTTTCTTCAACTACGAAAGAAAAAATTTCGAAACATATTTCCTAATAAATTTCTACATCGTTTAAAATCAGTTACAAAAAACAAATAATTAACTTTTCCAAACCTTCCTAAAGAACAGCTTATATGCAAGGTTCTGTACTACCTCCATTTCTCTGAAAATTCATTTTTACTTAACTGTATATATAAAATTCGAAAACAAAAGAAAGTAACTTTGTTCTTTCAACTTTGAAAAAATTCAGTTTCATCTTAAAAATCAAACTGTAAATGAAGCTTTCGACAACCAAATACAGTCTGAGTTAGTGCAATAATGATATATTATATCGGACTGATAATCGAAGATACGTTTTTTCAATAAACAGCAGAATTAACATTGTATATCATATAAGTTATACAATCAATCTTTATTGATTATTACGATTTATATGACGATCCGATGGAGTTTGAATTATTTGTTTTATTATAAAGCACAAAAATGAACAATGGGTCGTCTGTGCTGTACCCATCACGGGTATCGAAACTTTACTCTCTTAGCGTCAAAAGTTTAAAGATCGACTTTAATGTTGTTATGAGCTTTCCGTGAGAAATACTTACCGAAACTTCTCTAAAATGAACTAATATATAAAT
This sequence comes from Tachypleus tridentatus, assembly GCF_004210375.1. Taxonomy (NCBI): domain Eukaryota; kingdom Metazoa; phylum Arthropoda; class Merostomata; order Xiphosura; family Limulidae; genus Tachypleus; species Tachypleus tridentatus. The sequence goes on along the minus strand of NC_134828.1, from coordinate 29,823,134 downwards.
AGAAATCGAACTGCTTGACGTTTATAAACCAGAACGCTACTTCGCAATGCGTTATTACAATATGGTTTGGCCCGGCATAGCCAGATGATTGAGGCACTTGACCCGTACTTTGAGGGTCGCGGGCTCGATTCCCCGTCACCCCAAACATTTTCGCCATTTCAGCCGTATGGGCGTTATATAGTCACGGTCAATCCCACTATTCGTTGGTAAAAGAGTAGCCCAAGAGTTGGCAGTGGGTGGTGATGACTAGCTGCCTTCCCTCTAGTCTAAGACTGCTAAATGAGAAACGGGTAGCGCAGATAGCCCTCGTGTGGCTTTGCGCGAAATTCAAAACAAACGAACAAACAACCTGGTTTCTACTTAGATTGAATGACGTTAAATATAAAATCCGCATAATTTGTGCGTGTTACAATAGAGCCGTATTGAGCTATCTGTTGTGTCCACCACGGGTAATCATACCCCAAATTTTAGCGTTGTACGTCTGTAAATTTACCGCTGTCCCACAGGGGCACTAAAATGAAAATAACATTGTGCTAATAATAGTACTAGATTAAAAGAGGTATATAAGTTTTAACTAACATTTCATATGGTTAATTAACCCTTAAAATAAGTCTGTTTATGTGAGCTATTAAAGCGGATAAAATTAAGTTCTTCCTTCGAACAAACACAGCTTAACTATCTTGGAATCATTAAGGGAATGGAAGGAAAGAAGCGGGTATCCTATAGCATCTACTGTTTAATAATCGCTGATAACAATTTCCTGTATCTGGGAAATACTACGTCATAAACACCGCACCCGAGATTTGTTTGTTTGTTTTAAATTTCGCGCAAAGCTACTCGACAGCTATCTGTGCTAGCCGTCCCTAATTTAGCAGTGTAAGACTAGAGGGAAGGCAGCTAGTCATCTCCACCCACCGCCAACTCTTGGGCTGCTCTGTTACCAACGAATAGTGGGATTGACCGTCACATTATAGCGCCCCCACGGCTGAAAGGACGAGCATGTTTGGTGCGACGGAGATTCGAACCCGCGACTCTCAGATTGCGAGTCGAACGCCTTAACCCACCTGGCCATGCAGGGCCTCGTACCCTAGAACCTGTCAAACAAAAGTATAGTACTTCGAAGCCTGAAATATTGACGAGATATAAAAAAACAAGTAATTATATCTTTAAGCTAACAAACTAATGGAGTTAATTGACACGTCACTGGAATGCTTCGTGAGTTTTATAGCGGAAATATTAAATCATTTGCAAAGTGCTTTTATCTGTCTTTAAGACTAATTTAGGTACAATGAAAAGGATCAAAAAATGGTTGCCACTAACACAGTGCCAAAACTGAACATTTGCATATAACATATAAAGACCATAAAGTTAAAATATGTACATTATACATTGCTTGGTTGTGGAAATTCGCACAGAGCTTCACAATGGTTATCTCAAATTGAACTGAGATTACTTTAGAGGGACAGACACGAGTGAAAACATTAAACTTACAACCAACTCGTAGGCTACTCTAATCGAATAGTGGGATTTATGCGTCTACTTTTATAAAGCACCCACCACCCAAAAGTGTAGAGAGCGAGATTTTTTTATTTATTTTCTGCATTATCGAGGCTCGAACCACTGAACCTCAAATTCGCAGTCCGGCACAATAATCACTGGGTCACTCTCGACCTACGCTAAATATCGGTGTCAATTGTCGGATTCAGCTCCTAAAAGTTCCCGGTGACACAGCGATAAATCTGCGGACTTACAACACTAGAAACCAGATTGCGATACCCGCGATGGGCTGAACAGAGATAGCCCATTGTATAGCTTATATTTTAAGCAAAGAAACACCTCCCAAAAAGAATATTCAAACAGTTTATTTATGTTTAGCGATTTTCGTCAATCAATATCACAAACAACAGGAAAACTTTGACGCTTGTACGCTAAACGGTTATATGTATTCTAAACTATAGAATTCAAAAGAAAATTACCCCTTTTTACACTAAAACACACATTCTACGAATTGTTATTAGATAAAAACAAATCGTACATCACAATACTTCTTACAGAAACATATTGAGATCTCAGTACTTAAAACAAAAGAACTGACTCAATAAAACGCACAAACGCAGATGTCTTTATTGGAACAATATTTCAATAACACACACAAAGGCATATGTCTTTATTGGAACAATATTTCAATAACACACACAAAGGCATATGTCTTTATTGGAACAATATTTCAATAACACACACAAACGTAGATGTCTTTATAGGAACAATATTTCAATAACACGCAAACGCAGTATCTTTATAGGAACAATATTTCAATAACACGCACAAACGCATATTTCTTTATTGGAACAATATTTCAATAACACGTACAAACGTAGATGTCTTTATAGGAACAATATTTCAATAACACGCAAACGCAGTATCTTTATTGGAACAATATTTCAATAACACGTACAAACGTAGATGTCTTTACAGGAACAATATTTCAATAACACTCAAACGCAGTATCTTTATTGGAACAATATTTCACACTACTACATTATTTATCGATAGTTGCATACAAAAAAAATATTTAACGACAGTGAGAGTGAACTGTAATTTTACCAAACGCTTGACCTGACCCACTTATCTATAAACAGCAGAAAACAAGTGCCGTCTGCCAAAGAACTGTAAATACCATGCTGTTGAAAAAAACATGTGTCAAAAAAACGAATAATTTATGGATATAATAAATGGGTATATCCCTAACTAATTGTTTATATTATAACCCAGAGGGATCTGAAGAATTGAATGATATATTCATGTATACTCCCTCGATTGCCTCTGTTTATAGACTAATTACAGTTGCTTCTGCAACACGTGGTAAAATAAATGATATTTAATAATGACACTTTTATGACCTTTGAAAGTGGGACAAAGTTTTGCTCTTACCCATTTTGTTGTAGAGACTAAACACGAAATAACTACATGTCTGCATATTAGGACTGAACAACCCAGGGGGAATATCCCATAATCGGCCTATTTCGAACATACAAAAACAGTGTTCTGCAAATGGGTGGATACATACGTTTTAAATAGATGACTAGTGAGCCTTATACAGGATAACGAAACAACTCATAGATATATATGAAATTATATAATTTGAAAACAGCACAAAGTGTTAAAATCAAACACACGCATGATGAGATGGAATATGAAAACAATAACGAAATAACGAAAACAACTGGTTTCAAATGTTAACTAGTACAACTGGTAAAACTTACAGAAAACACGCCTTAAATGCGTCGCATTTTACTATTGCAAAATTAATATTGCAAATTCTAAAGTGGTATCCCCCAGTGGCACAGTGGTATTATGTTTTCGGACTTGAAACGCTGAAGGGCCCGGAATGACCAGGTGGGTTAAGGCGTTCAACTCATAATCTGAGGGTCGCGAGTTCGCATCCCCGTCGCACAAAACATGCTCACCCTTTCAGTCGTGGGGGCGTTATAATGTGACTGTCAATCCCACTATTCGTTGGTAAAAGAGTAACCCAAGAGTTAGCGGCGGGTAGTGATGACTAGCTGCCTTCCCTCTAGTCTTTACACTGCTAAATTAGGAACAGCTAGTGCAGATAGCCCTCGAGTAGCTTTGCGTGAAATTCAAGAAACAAACAAACAACGCTGAAAACCGGTTTTGGATTGGCGTAGTAGGCAGAGCACATATGTACCTAACTAAAACAGAAACTAACAATTCCTAGTGATTACAAGGTAAACGTAATGGAGCGTCGGACTTACAGAAATATTCTGTAATACTGTATCATAACCTACATTAATAATTAGGAATATATGTAAAGATACAATACTTGCTATGATAATGCAGATGGCATATATTTTTATCACATATTTCTTAACTACAGTTAGTTCGTTGTTATTACGTAAGGCTGAACAAAAGGCTATCGAACATGTTTGAGTTGTTAAAGCAAATGCTGAGATATTTTTAATATTAAGAGCATTTACGTTATGTGTTAATAACATTTAATGTAGGTTTCGGTTTTGTTTGAATTTCGCACAAAGTTACATGAAAGCTATCTGCGCCTGTTATCCCTAATTTAACATCGTAAGACTTGAGGGAAGGCAGCTAGTCATCACCACCCGCCGCCAACTCTTGGGCTACTCTTTTACCAACGAATAGTGGGATTGACCGTCACATTATAACGCCTCCACGGCTGAAAGGGCGAATATGTTTAGCGTGATGGGTTTAATGTAGGCCATTCACATAATATAAAGTTCTTCATGATACGTCAACAAACACATTCATTGTATCTATTATAACGGTTGTTCTAATATTTTTATGAAGTATTACTCACTTTAACCCTATTTTATAACTACTTCGAGGAAAAGAATTCACTGGTGCAATGCGTAAGTTAAGAACGCGAAACTTATTCAATTGCTTCAAACGCGTATTCGCCTGATAATCATTTAAAGAAAATGTACGTATGTTACTTTCATCCGAATATTTATGAACTGTATAACGAACACAAATCTAGGCTTATAATTCTCCAGTTCAATACTTTTATGGTTCTTGAACACGTGAACTTAATCTATTTGAAGTTGCCGCCTTTTATTTTACAATGTTATCAAATTATTTCACAATTTTATTTATCTCTTGTTTTCGTTAGAGTCACACCGTGAAACACGTAAATAATGAAAAGCTGAGTTATTAACGCCATTGATAACAAATAATATCCGTTTTGAACACTGAAAGACGCTTTGCGAGCGAAAGTGGTAAATATTTGAACTCAGCTGAGAGGAAGTCTTCTTGTTCTATTTTTCAAATAAAGTGAAAATATATACAGAGAGGACATGCCTGTGACGAAAAAATACTACGATATTGTTATGTGTAATAGGGATATCTTTTAATTTAAAGAAAAATAGTATTCGATAAATCTTGTCCACAAGTTATTAGTTTTAAGATGGAGTGGACTAAAAATAAAAACAATTAAAATATGTTTTAAATCTATGAAACAATTGTCTCGTTTTCTGGTTTTATAAGTTATGTATTGCAGATGGATTACGTGTAACCGGTATGTTCAGATTTGATAAGAAAACTTTCTGGTCCTGTACTTAAAAATACCAGATTAGACCAGTGTTACATCTTAACAAAATAAATAACCATTAAGATATATCAATGAAGTAAACAGCCGCACATTGTGTATGAACTGTTTCCCCCGGAAAAGTAAACAACAATAAATTTTCTCAAACTACAAATATGGTTGAAATTGATTCGTTTACCAGTTAGTGGAATTTTTCTGTTTTCCTTAAGCCGTTCCTAAGATTTAGTTCAATTTTGGTAATCCAAAAATATTATGTAAGTAGTAATCATTTATAGCATTAAGTTCGTGTTTTATTTATTGCTTTAAGAAATGTACAATACATAAAATTATTGGCAGTAAAATAGATAGCTGGAACAAAACTGAGTTCTTTCACAGGCTTCACTATTTTTCAAAACTACACAGAGACACAGAATAAATGGATCTTACTCTAAAACACGCTTTGTGATTACTTTGGATGTTGAAGTGTGAATTTGCATTCAGGCTTATGCAAACTTAGCTTGACGAAATTGGGACTCACTTCCAAACCTGCGATCTGGTTGTTGTCCCCCGCTGGTACACATGTGAGTCTACAGATTTACAACGCTAAAATCATGCGTTCGATTCCCCTCGCTGGACTCAGCAGATAGCGCGATGTGACTTTGCTATAAGAAAACACGCACACGCTTTCCGGTTGATATGGATAATAACGTTTGCATATTTATTTAATATGTCGCAAATTTAACTTCAGAAAATTAATAAATGAGTCTTACAATATCTTCCAAATTATCTTTAGTTACAAGTTTAAACTTTGGTGAAACAGTATGGAAAGCATTCTGAGTGATTGCCTCTTTGGACACTCCCATGATTGTTATAAAGGAAATGCCACTGATTCGATCCATTTCAGCATTCCTAGCTCTCTAATAAAGAAAATGTAATTGATTTGGTCTAATGCATCACTCTCATTTAAATACTTTCGTTCATTTGGTTCAGTTCAACATTATCATAACAATACTGTCGTTGATTTGACCCAATTCAACATTATAATAATAATATTCTCGTTGATTTGACCCAATTCAACATTATAATAATAATATTCTCGTTGATTTGACCCAATTCAACATTCTCATAAAAATACTGTTGTTGATTTGATCTAATTCAACATTTTTCATAAAAAACACTGTTGTTAATTTGGTCTAATTCAACATTCTCAAAAAATGCTGTCGTCGACTTGGTCTAATTCAATATTCTCATAACAATACTGTCGTTGATTTGACCCAATTCAGCATTCTCATAAAAACACTGTCGTTGATTTGATCTAATTCAACATTTTTCATAAAAATACTGTCGTTGATTTGATCTAATTCAACATTTTTCATAAAAATATTGTCGTTGATTTGATCTAATTCAACATTTTTCATAAAAAACACTGTTGTTAATTTGGTCTAATTCAACATTCTCAAAAAATGCTGTCGTCGACTTGGTCTAATTCAATATTCTCATAAAAAATACTGTCGTTGATTTGGTCTAATTCAATATTCTTATAAAGGAAACGCCATTATGTTGGCTCAATTCAAACTCCCATCACTGTTATGTAGGAAACTCCACTGATTTGGTCCAATTGAAAACTCTTCACAAATCTCATTAAAAATGCCATTGCGTTTATCAAGTTCAACACTCCTATCACTTTCTTAAACGAAACGCCATTCATATGGTCAAAATTAACACTCTCATCGTTGTCATAAAGTAAAAGCCATTGATTTGGTGAAGTTCGTTGTTGACATATTTCTTTAAGAAAGTAAAGAGCGATATAACATTTATTGCTCTTGCATCAATAAAGAAAAGTTCTTTTTTTCTTTACTTATCAAGGATTGGACAGTTATATACGTATATAAAAACACACACACACACACAAGCATGCGTTTAATTTCAATAATTCGTGTTGTTTTCATTATAAATAGGCTAGAGAAAATCGAACTCGGAAACCGATTTGGTTTTATTTATAATTTCACGCAAAGTTAAAAGAGAACCATCTGCACTAACTATCCCTAATTTAGCACTGAAGATACAGTTAGTCACCACCACCCACCGCCAATTCTTGGGTTACTCTTTTATCAAAAATAGTAGGATTGATCGTAATATTATGACGTCCCACGGCTGAAAGAATAAGCATGTTTGGTATGTCAGGGATTCGAATCCGTGATCCTCAGATTGCGAGTTGAGCAGCCTAGCCACCTGGTCATGCAAGGCCAAGGTCATGTTTATAGGTCAAATTTCTATCACGTCCAGTCTGTTGTACACTTTATTAAGCCTGAATTTTGTAAGCCTCCTCTTATCTGCAAAACGAACAACTTTTTATTCTAGCGAAATAGTAACGCATTAATTTTCCACAAAAAAAATACGACGTATATTCTGCTTTATTAAAACTTAAAACATCAGTCAACACACAAACATATATATAAAGACCTAAAAATAAAACTGAGTTCTATGCTGGAATTTTAATTACGAAAACAATTAAACAAGAAAAATTAATCTTAAAATTTGACCAATAAATGCTTAAAGTTTAATTTCATCTTAAGCCTTATTCGTTAACTCGTTAAAGCCTAAGCATTTATATATTAAGAATTTAATCATTTAATCGAAAATAATAAATAAAAAGTATCTTTTTATCTCTTTTACATCTCCTTCTTCGTGAGATGTAAAAGTTCTGACTTTTTCAGTAACAGACCAAGTAGTGAGTAGATTTTAAACAGAGGTCAGGGATGAGCTACCATGGTGGGCACAGTGCATACAACCCATTGTGTAGCTTTGCACTCAAAAAGTATAATAAGCATTTGATCTTTCCTTACTAGTTGGTGTGTAAAATAACTAAAAGTGTATCCCACTGTGCTGCCCCCCAGTGGTACAGCGGTATACTTACAACGCTAAAAAGTGGGTTTCGAAACCCGTGGTGGGCAGAGAAAAGATAGCCTGTTGTGTAGCTTTGTGCTTAATTTAAAATAAAAACAACCAACTATATCATTCAATATGATAGACCTATGTATCTTTTTAACCACATAAAGTTTTGTTTATAGTTCAAAGTGTTACAGTTTTCATTCACTTTGAAAACGTAACTTTTTGTGTTTTTTTATGTAAATCAGTTATTAGCTTCGAACCTCGCTATCCTTGAAAAACACAAGATGAATTAATAGCTCAATTTCTGTATTATGTGATTCTTTGATTGGTTGATTCCCTTAGAGCAAAGCTACATTGGTTTATATGCTGTGTCTACCGCGAGGTATTGAACCCTGAATTTTCACGTTCTAACCCCGTAGACTTATTTTTGCCCCATCGGAAGGGAGATAGGATGATGTTTTGGAATAACCACCGTCACTATGTAGCAAATAACACTTTCAGTACGTTGTATTAAAACAATTTTAGATATGTAAATCAGCAAATCACGCGATAAACACAGCCGGTGTGAAGTCGCGGTGAAACGGAATGTATAAGTTCTATATTTTCAGTTTGGAGGTATTACGTAGCTGTCGCGGGGCCACTGAAAACTGATTCCTTTTGTAAGGGGTATGTAACTACCCTTTCTGACACAACAAATTCATATATTCAGATCATAAAAATGTGTTCGAATCCAGAATTTAAGAGTCCTTGCATTTAAGAGCATTGAAAACAAACGGATTTGGATGAACTTGGGGATTCAGAACTATCAAAACAAGAGAGGCATAACAAGTCTGCCCCAGCAGCTCTAAGCAAAGCGCAAAGCGTTTTGTTATGAATGAGAATCCACGAACACAAAAGTTAGTGGCAAAGCTGTTCATGTGTCCCAGGAAACAATATTCATTGTAATCAAAAAGGAACTTTGTCTGGTTAAGAAACTGAAAACACATGTATATTAACATCAGTTGCAAAAGCTGTTAATGTGCCCTAGACAACAATATTCATTGTAATCAAGAAGGATCTTTGATTAAGAAACACAAAACACATGTACACAAGCTGTTTCATTTGCCATACATCAAGCAACTGGAGAATAAAATAGGTTTTTATGCTATCTCATAGAAAACAACTAATAATCGTGTTCTGACATGCGCAGTAAGCACGGCACAGATTACTTTAGTGCTTAACCAGAAACAAACAAAATCTAGTCGCCGGATGCAGCGCCTCTGAATCCCTATGTGATCGGAGTGTTGAAACTGGTGCCATAAAACTATAGAACTGATACACAAGACTGACTTCCGAAAACTGCGCCGAGGGGGACAGTGGGGATGCACGTGCTTATATTAAACTGTGTGGTGGCTGCACTGAAAGACGTGTTTAATTGAATATAATATTCACTATTGAAAATTGAATTTTACTCCATATAATCTTAAATATTTTATTGGTGCGATACGTGTGTAAGGCGTTTTTTTTTTTAAATAAAACTACTTCCGGATTGTTTAATGTATCCTTAATCGTAAGAGCTACTTAACAAGTGGGTATGCGTAAATCGCAATTCCAATTCTCTTATTAAAAGCAAACTATAACTGAATATAACGCTACAGTACACATAAGTAATCAAATGTGCTTAAATACGTCAAGAACAGTTATACAGGCTCACGATCTAAAGCAGTGTTAGAAAACATTTATATAATATAAATGTCGAAACCTGCTGGTAAGGCTCGACATGGCCAGGTGGGTTAAGGCGTTCGAATCATAATCAGAGGGTCGAGGGTTCTAGTCCCCCGTTGCATCAAACATCCTCGTCCTTTCAGCCGTGGGGGCTTTATAATGTGACGGTCAATCCCACAATTCGTTGGTAAAAGAGTAGCCCAAGAGTTGGCGGTGGGTGGTGATGACTAGCTGCCTTCCCTCTAGTCTTACACTGCTAAATCAGAGACCACTAGCGCAGATAGCACTCGAGTAGCTTTGCGCGAAATTTAAAAAAAAAAAAGCAAAAAACCTGCTGGCAGGTTTCCTCCTAAAAAAAAAAAAGTAGTTTATCTAGCTAATAATCATACTCCAGTTTACTTAAGTCTTAAAATAAATAATATAAGTTACGCGCAGCTATAGCTTTTAAAACGCATTCATTTTTTTAGCATTCCTATACCCTGGTGGCTTACGCGGGAGTAACAGCTCAAATAGTCCGTTATCCACGTTGTTCCGCGCCATTAAACCTTAACCAACGTAAAATTTAATCATGCGTTAAAATAAATAAACAGACAACGCACGAGCATATAACTTAAATCAGCGGTTCCACAACTGTTTTTAATACCAATCCTTATTTCAGACGTCCCTAATCTGCGAGCTTCCATTTGTTGATATTTTTAGCGTCAAACTTACGATCCAGTCAGAGCCTGCCACGACCAACGGTTTGGAAATCACTGATACGAGCACATAGATCCTTTTTTCAATTTATTTTTTTTTTCAAAATCGCCAGGAATAACACAGCTCGCTATTAATCAAAGCAGTTTTAAAAAGTGATAACAAATCATTTCCTTGCGTCATATACATTGTCATCCATTTTAACGTGAAGCAAAATAACTTAAGGTTCGCGCTCTTTCAGTTATATATGCATGTAATTCATTATTCGATATAGAAAGCACTAATTTCAATGACCTAACAACTAAGTGAAACGACATATATTTCAAACATTGAAATGTGTTCATTTTAATGTTGGCGACGCATGCCGTAAAACCCAAACGTCTAACTTTAGAAAAAAAAACCATAAAAATACTTGAATTTTATTAACCTTATTATCACATTATTTACAGCAGTTCAACCAATTAAATTAAAGACACTAGTTATATGTGATAAAATTATACGATTTGTTAAATGTTGGTACGGTAATCGAGAAACTGTTCGTTGCAATGTCGGATATATTGTGATCTGAAAATAACTAAACCTGGTCTACAGAAGAAAGTTTCTTTCATAGTTATCACCCCTTGAGATCCTTTTTAACCTTTGTATTTGTTCATCAGTAATGGTAACTGTGAGGAAAAGAGAAAATAATAAATTTCGATGTTGTTATTATTTAAATATCTTTCCAAAGATTAAGTACTGCAAGTGTTGTTTCCAAATTTCTGTTGATTAACTGAGACATCAATGACAAACAAAACGACAAAGTTAAGTTGCTGTTGATGTACAAGCACACAATCTTTTCATTAGAATACAAAAAAATCACTACATCTGGTGGCTAAGTTGTAAGATTAAAGGCTTATAATGTTAAAATTATCGGTTAGATCCCTGTGGCGATTACAGCCCAGGTAGCCTTTTCAAAACCTTTGTGTTTAACTACAAGCATACAAAAACAGATGTCGTCCAAGTAATTATATCATCAGAAAAACAACACTTGAGATGCATAGACACTGGGTTGTATCGGTTGCGATAGATTAGACAGTTAACACAATAATTTCAACCCAGACTGCTAGCACTGAATGTTATTAACGTTGATAGTGTTATTTTATCTGTGCTGGATGCACGAAAATGTTGATAACTCAGAAGCCATAATTGTGATGAACTTGTTTTGTTTTGTGCTTAAACGAAATAGAGTGAAAAGAGGTTTACCTTTATCACACAGCTTCTACCCTTTCCAATGACTCTTATGGTTAAACAAGATGGCAGAGTGAAAAGAGGTTTACCTTTATCACACAGCTTCTACCCTTTTCCAATGACTCTTATGGTTAAACAAGATGGCAGAGTGAAAAGAGGTTTACCTTTATCACACAGCTTCTACCCTTTTCCAATGACTCTTATGGTTAAACAAGATGGCAGAGTGAAAAGAGGTTTACCTTTATCACACAGCTTCTACCCTTTCCAATGACTCTTATGGTTAAATAAGATGGCAGAGTGAAAAGAGGTTTACCTTTATCACACAGCTTCTACCCTCTCCAGTGACTCTTATGGTTAAACAAGATGGCAGAGTGAAAAGAAGAGATTGAACTTTGTCTACATAGTTTCACCTCCCATCACTTCCCAGTGATTCAGCGATAAGTTTAGAAATTTGCGACGCTAAAATTCGAGTCACGATACCCACAGTTGGCAGAATACACATCGCCCTTTATGTGTCTTTGGGTTTAACAAGAACAAAGAAATCAAACTACACAAAGTTCCCCCCTAAATCTATTCAAGATTCAATTTCTTTTGGAATAGTCTACTTTCGGCATCTTCTCTTGTTCGTACTCTAATGTAATCGATTCACTTCTCCACTTTCAATTTACGAATTTCATGGACGAACTTTAATAAATCACTATACACAAAGAAGCTCAAAATATTCGTTTTCAACATAAGGATTATAATAAATCTTCCTTAATTAACAGGAGCGAATGTATTTTATAAGACTCATAACGTGGGCGAAAAACATTCAATAAATATAAAATGAACATATTTTGTTTTTCTCCGATTTGAAAGTTTTTTGTCATCTTATTAAGCACTGGAGTTTTCATGGAACTGGATTCCGCTATTCAGTTAAACATAATTTAAATCTATAGTCACTGACGACGGCTTTCAGACAAATAAATTTCAGCGTAGAGCAAAATTAGTTCATTATATATTTATTGAATGAATTTGGTCTGTATTATATCATGAAATGTTCCAACAGGCGATAAGAAACGATGTAACAATACTATGACAATGATTTAAAGTACTTGTGCGCACAATGATTTAGCGAGAAGGAGGAAACTGTACTTTGAAGCCGTTTAAAACGTAAAAACGTGGACAATAAAGAAGTATAACTCACGATGCTTTAAAGCTGTTCTAAACGTAGTAATGTATGAAACTCCCACCCAACGCTTGCCCAGACAGCATCAAAACTAAACTTCACACGTTTCCTTTTATGAAATCAGTTTTAAATAGTGTACGAAACCAAATCGCGCACTTATTTTCTATAATAAAGCTTCATTATATGGTTCTAAATATGCGTTTTTCTTTTAAATTTTCGAAACTTTGGCTACAACAACTAGTTTTAATATTTCCATATCAACAGTAATTGCTAATAGTAAAATCTTGTTCGAAGGCAACATATAATTAATAGTTCTGTATAGTAATAAATTTTCCTATTCTTACTCAACTCACAAGTATTTATATCAGTATTTGGTGATCGTTTGTCTATAAACATTTTCTGTGGACATTTCTGGAAGTGTATGGTATTTAAATCAAGTGTAGTTGGATTAATTATTTACTATATACACTGTCAGGATTCATAGTTGCATATCGTTGTTTCAATAAATATGTTTTTTTTCGAAGTTTACTGTTTAATATAATTGTTTCAACAAAGATACGTTTTCAGGTTTTTTACTGTTGAATATTACTGTTTAAACGAAACTGTTTTGTTAGGATTTTCTGTTAAATGTTGCTGTTTTAACACTATTATTTTCGAATATATTATTAAATCTTGCAATGATAAAAGGTATATTTTGCTAAGTTTTACTGTTGAACGATACTGTTTTAACAGTAATGAAAATATATCATATAAGTGAGATATATCAATGTTTTTACTCGAACATTTAAAGCACAAATGTTTTTATACCCCAATGAAAGAGCGAAATACAACATCTCTCTTGGTCAGATACAAATGTTTCCTGACACTGGTCGGTTTAGATGACTGTTTTCTTTTATTACATTAAAAAAAAGAAACTTTCCTAGTACTGGTCTACAAGACCGGTTCCTGATACTGGTCTATACGACTGTTTCCTAATACTGGTCTATACGACTGTTTCTTGATACTGGTCTATACGATTGTTTCTTGATACTGGTCTATACGACTGTTTCTTGATACTGGTCTATACGACTGTTTCCTGATACTGGTCTATACGACTGTTTCCTGATACTGGTCTATACGACTGTTTCCTGATACTGGTCTATACGACTGTTTCCTGATACTAGTCTATACGACTGTTTCCTGATACTGGTCTATACGACTGTTTCCTATACGGCTGTTTTTTATAGGACTATTTCCTGATACTGGTCTATACGACTGTTTTTTATAGGACTATTTCCTGATACTGGTCTATACGACTGTTTCCTGATACTGGTCAGGAAGAGTGGTTTGGAAACCCGTTTCTTGACATTGATGCCCGTTTCTTGAACCTGTCCTGAAGAATGGTTTCGTTAAGCTAATCTATATTCTAGAAGATGTATTGACACTAATGAAATCATTTTGAATGGTGTGAGTTGTCTTTAGCTGCTGATGTAAGTATACATACCAACCTATTTGTATGAGTGGTCTTTGACTGCTGAAGTAGGTATGCAGACCAACCTCTTTGTATGAGTGGTCTTTGACTGCTGAAATAGGTATGCAGACCAAACTATTTGTACACGTGGTCTTTGACTGCTGAAATAGAAATGCAGACCAACTTATTTGTATGAATGGTCTTTAGCTGTTGAAGCAAGAGTATGCAGACCAATTTACTAGAGTGAGTGGTATTTGAGAAAATTCAACGATGCGAATGAACAGATTGGTTATGAATGTCAAACAGAATATAGCATTTGTTGCTATAGCAACAGCAATATATTTTAACACCCCTACGAAAAGACGTTTCTAGTCCTGATTTCTCCAAGCCCGTTCCCCTGGCTGTGGTTTCGCTAGATAGTAGATAGGGACAGTGGGAATCTCGTTAATCCATTCATTAATGGATTTAAATGGCAATTTCATTTAAATACAAAATTATTAGCCTAATATCAATAACCTTTCATGTTGCTCTGGGGCCTATTAGGCCCCACTTTTCGTAGGAGTGTTAAGTAGAATACAATTAGCGAAATCTTCTTACGTTCAAAGATCGTGAAAACTTTACATAGAATGACTTCACTGCTTAAGGACTGCCTTCACATTTCACTTTAATTGAAATTCAATAGACCAGTTTTAACACTCCTTCAGAATCATAAACGTATACTTAATATACAAATTATGCTTAACAAGGCAGTAGTCCCGGGCATGTTCACGTTTGCCTGTACCATTTATTTCCCTTGTTACGTAGTAAACAACACTTCATGAGACCAGTACTGTACAGTTCTCTTCAGCGTATTCTCAAATGAAAGCGGAACGTTTAATGCGTAAACATCTCACTAGTACGAAACGTCTAATACAATCAACTAACGTATTTTTCAGAACGTTCACGTTTTCTTGTAACTAATTAACATTGTTGATTTAAATTGTTGTAGTATAGTTCGATTTCACGTATGAATTATATGTTCACAAAATTCTCAGTTTACTTTTAACCAGACAACCGAAACTAGCTGTATGAAACTAATAATGATCTATGATTTTGAATTGGTGAAAATATAGATAAAATATAAGGCGATGAAAACGTTCGTACTTTGTGTTCTATGGAACATGAATATATAAATATCATTGTTGAAAGAAAAATGTTTAATATAATTTCTGAGAAAGTCGAATCTAGATTATATATATGTGTGTGTATGTGTGTAAATCAGCATACCTGTAATCAGGCGTAAACCTAAGATGCAAGAAATATCAGATTTCTACAGATATCAATACACAGCTTCACTTACCAACAAAATACTAACACATAAATAATAATTATTCTAGGTTATAAGATATTTAGCAGTCCTAGTTAGGTTTGTTTACGTGATTACCTTCGTTAATATACAACTACTTTTATGTTATTTCTAAGATCTGTTAACAATGTAGTAGTTAGAAAAATGGTTCTAAGTTAGAGAATTCTCAAGCCCGTACAAAAGTGCAAGATATAGGGTAAGGATCTCATACCCTGTAATTCCCATCTCGTCGAAGTTCTTTATCCAACTAATGCGTGTTAAAAGTGTGATTAAAAATCTACACGATACGTAAATTTCACATCAAATGTTTTGATGCACACATGTATGTATGTATGCAATAAAAGGGTTTCACTCACAGAATTACTTTAAAAGGCGCAACGCGATGTGTTACTTTTGTTTCCATCAAGCTGCACACGGATTATCTGCCCATAGCCGTCACGAAGTTTGAACTAATAAATTAGAGTTAAGACAGCTATTCAAAAACATACACACAAAAGCACACACTCCCTCCCACCCACACACGCCAACTCATTGGATACTCTTGTCTAACCAAATAGTGAGCGTTAACCGCAAATATGGAACTCAACAAAACGTGAACCATGAACCCTCGGATTCAAAGTTCTGGGACAGTACCTCAGAACCACTCCTGGCTCACAAGTAGAAGTATTAGCTGTAATGCTTTGAATAATAACTCTTCCCTTAACACATTTAAATATGATGTGGCTTTGAGTGCATAAATAGTATTGTTTCGTTCATTCAAATCACCTTTAAAACTAATATTATTGACGTTCATGCTGCTTAAACAGAAGATCGCCACTAGTACGATCGAAAATATTGACAAAGTCGAAGGTTTTAACTTACCATTTTGAACCATAGGGTGATAAAAAAAATGGATTGCTCAAACACACGTGCAAAACCGAAGGTAACGTGCTGGTGTCAGGAGGCTGTCACGTTAGAGTTATTTCTCCTCTAACGTGCTAGTGTAGACAAAAGAATAGTTAAGCAAGATATTGTTTAAATAACTGGCTTCTTCTATCTCTGTCTTGCAATTTGTCTACGAGACGAATTAGCCACAACTTTCAGACCATGACTGGGAGCTACTCCTACGCTAAACAATGCTTTTATACACTCGGGCTGCTCTTGCGCCACGCCACTGAACCAAATGTGACGTCAAACGCCGAAGCACCGACGTTATGTCAGAAGAGATGCGAGTTCCGACTTCGCTTTCAGAACACTCAAAGTGAACGTTTTCTTTTTCAATGCAATGAAACGTTAAACGTAGTTTTAACAAAAACGCGTCGTTGTCTTTATCCGTCTATTTCAACATTAAGTTTTATTCACTGAGAAAATGAAATTGTAAGCAGTTTCATACTCGTGTTTAACCGACGAATTAAATAAAACAGCACAAAACGTTATACGTGAAACAACAGTGTAAATAAACCAATCAAAGATTTTAAAGGACATAGAACAGAAGAACAATAGAAATAAAGCTGTAGTGCTTTGACTTCTGTGGTTGAGTATCGTTACTATAAAATAGCAGTGAAAATAGTTTAGTAGAATTCAGTAAACTGCTGCTGTTCCAAAATAACGAATATTTTTTAAAAATAAAATATTTTATTAATAAGAATGATAACAACTAACAGCAAACAACGCTAAGTTCACAGCTTGATTTTAGTTACTGTTATTTCCAACATGAGCAGTATTTTACGTAAGAGGTTGGCTAAAGGGATAGGTCAGGCACGTTTAAGGTCAAGCATAGCTATTCCTAAGTTAAAACTACTGATCACTTTTAACTGAATAGCAAGATTAATTGTCACGGTTGTAAATATCACTACAGTTGAAAATATGGAGCGAGTTTATCCGAACATCGGGACTCGAACCTTAAATTTTCAGAATCGCAATCCCACAGTAACCTCTAAGCCACTTATAATTTTCTGGAACTGAGTTATACAGAACACTTTGAAGTTTGAACTATGTTTCTAAGAACCAGATTTATAATGTAAATTTTTTAAAGTTAAAATTATAAATATTAAATCTTTTTTCACACCAGACATGCTCTCCATTTAAGCTTTGGAGACGTTATAATGTTACAGTCAATTCTACTATTCCTTGGTAAAAGAGTAGCTCAAGAGTTGGCGGTGGATGGCGACGACTAACTACTTTTTCTCTAGTGTTACACTGCTAAATGAGGTACGGCTAGCGCAGATAGCGCTCGTGTAGCTTTGTGCGAAATTGAAAGAAAAAAATTATATGTATTTGGATTCGTTTATCTCCTACGAAGAGTTCTCGATACTTTTTATGGCTGATTCTGACAGGATTTCATAGGGATAGATATCAGTATTTATCCTCTGTACATGTTTTATAAACCATCGAGAAAACAAAGCTGGTGATGATTTATAAAGGTATATTACATTATTATTGTAATTACACAGAGTTTAAAATATATTGAGAAAAATACCCCAATTTTCTCCCCCTTGTAGCAAAATAATACATTCAAGATTCCTCTGACGCCTGAAACAGACGCTAGATGACACTACAAAAGTTTGTGAGCTCGAAAATATTTTCAAGTTTTATGTTTTAGTTGAACAGCAACCAGATAGACGGCTTATTAACAAAAGCACTTTTCGTAAATTCACATGCACGAGGTTTAGCAATAAGAACTTCTTGAAAAGCACGCCTCTGAAGAAAAAAATTATAAATATTACCTGCAAAAAGAACAAGTTCGAGGTTTAATATTGAAACATTCCAGGCTCTGTTGAACAACACACTTATTCCATCAGTGATTACAAAACCTAGCTCATTCGCTGACCAGGCCTAAACTAATAAAACCGTTAGAGCTAAGTCGTTTAGAAATGGGATTATTAGAAACAAACAAATGTCGTTCTTTGTGGCAAAATACGTGTAGTAAACTCTTCTGTTCTCTTCGGAGATACAACTAGCGTGTTTTCTCCAAGTATTCACTTTAAACTAAAGAATCAATACAAGACTAAAAAATGTCAAACTCTCCTCAAAGCACCTTACAGTATCCGTGTTCGCTCCTAATGTCTAATGTCGAAGACAAATTGCTGCTAAGTGTTCACAAACCTGCATAATGGGATATCTGAACTTTGCCTATTGATGTACTAAAGCTGTCTAGCGACATTTTAACAAATATTGTCAGTCCAATAAATAATGATGGCCTAAAATTGTAAATCGTAAATCTCACGTGCATCTAACTTGTAACCTATAATTTTTCAAAAATTGGGGAGGGTTAGCGGGAGTCTTTACTAATTCGAAGTTTGTTTGTTGTTGTTGAAACGGTGCCCCTAATTTCTAGCTCTATATTTCAGTATTTTTATAGGATTTCAAGTTTTTCACAAGGAATGGTAACTGTCCTGTCGTCACAAACTAGAATTATAGTTTAGTTATGATTCACAGTTATGATCCATCCAGTAAAATTCACAGAGTGCTTCAAAGTAAAGTCTGTCACATTCGTTTTCGATGAAAAAGAAAATGGTTTGTTCGTCTCGAGAAGTTACCATCATCAATATGACCAACAAAATTAAGTACAATTAGGTACTACTAATGTTTGTTTTGAATTTCGCACAAAGTTACTCAAGGGCTATCTGTGCTAGCCGTCCCTAATTTAGCAGTGTAAGACTAGAGGGAAGTCAGCTAGTCATCACCACCCACCGCCAACTCTTGGGCTACTCTTTTACCAACGAGTAATGGGGATGACCGTCACATTATAACGCCTCCACGGCTGAAAGGGCGAGCATGTTTGGTGCGACTGGAAGTCAAACGTCTTAACATACCACTAATGACTCAATAACAGTAAGGTGTAGCCGCGTAATTAACCGGACTGCGGATATAAAGTTTCAAATTGACCCATCATGGCCAGATGGTTAGAGTTTCTCGACTCGAAATTTTAGGGTGTAGGGTTCGACTCCCCGTCAGACTAAAAATGCTCGCTCTTTCAGCCCTGGGAGCGTTATAAAATGAGTGTAAAAACCCATTATTTGTTATTAAAATAGTAGTTCAATAGTTAGCAGTAGATTATTACGACTAGCTGCTTTCCCTCTATCCTTTCACTGTTAATAGCTCAATAGTTAGCAGTAGATTATTACGACTAGCTGCTTTCCCTCTATCCTTTCACTGTTAATAGCTCAACAGTTAGCAGTAGATTATTACGACTAGCTGATTTCCCTCTATCCTTTCACTGTTAATAGCTCAACAGTTAGCAGTAGATTATTACGACTAGCTGATTTCCCTCTATCATTTCACTGTTAAATTAAAACGGCTAGCGCAGATACCCCTACTGCTTGCGCGAATTTTTTAAAAGGTAAAGGTAAAAAACTGTTTAAAAAACACGAGGGACACCGCAGGTAATCCGAGGATTTAATCGATAAGCAGGATTCAATAATAAAGCAAAAGTACAGCAACCGTTTCATCTCCGTATAATAGTGCTGAAAATGTTATGGGTTTTCGAAAACTTCGTTCAAGAGAAGACAGAAGTTTTTAAATAGGTTTATAAAGAGGTGCACTATATTTTAAACATTTAGCTAGTTTGTCAAGATTATTAAAAATTCGTAAACTGATAAATCGAAATAATGGAACTCGCGATATGTGTTGTTTTCTTCTAGGATTAGGGATTTATAACAACGTTGAAATGAAACTTCGCGTTATCTGGTTCAATTAACTGGGATAAAATAAAAAATCGAAACAAAGCCTTGAGATCAAAATTGACTATACTGTCCTTTCATTTGAGCCTAGCATGGCCAGGTGTTGGGGCGTTATAATGTGAGGGTCAATCTCACTATTCGTTGGTAAAAGTATAGCCCAAGAGTTGATGGTGGGTGGTGATGACTAGCTGCCTTTCCTCTAGTCTTACACTACTAAATTAGTGGCGACTAGCGTAGATAGCGCTAGTGTAGCTTTGCGCTGAAAGTCAAAAACAAACAAACTTTGAGTCCTTATGCATACTAAACCTTTACAGAAGTAGAAAGCTAAATATATAAACCTTTCACACTTTAATGTAATATCAAATTTGTACATTTAACTTTCTATTTCTAGTAAAACTAAGATACGTAATTAATATCATGTCTCACTACCTTTATACTTTCAAAAACAGTTTCAATAACACAAGCTCCAAAGTAATGATTAGCAAATAAATCAATAGTATACATTCACGTTGGCAAAATTATAATTCCAGAATGTTTCAAATAAGGAAATAGACACACCCATTTTTAGTCACGTGACAGAGCATGGAAGTCCGGTAGAAACAAACACATCATCGATTGTTTCTGGATGGTGAAAAAATAGCAGCCTAAGAGAACAAAGACCAAAAATTCAAATTGAAAAACATGAAAACAGAAACAACCAATCAGTTATAGCCAGAGGTTAGTGTTCCCACCTGTTTAACAAAAATACAAAACAAATGCATTGACACCGTAAGTATATAAAAGGAACATACTTTAAGAACTAAACGAATTGTACTTGACGATAAACACATTTTCATGGCAATGCATTTATTCTCTTGCTTTCGAAATTTGTGGTAGAGATTATTTCTATCGTGTACTGTTATGATTTGTTTTAGTACTGTTTCCTGTCACCCATTTGTATTAGTAGTATTCTTACCTTTCTAGAACTGTTGGAATTTGTAATAGTAGTGTTGCTATCTAGTATTGTTGAGATTTGTATCAGTATTCTTACCTTTCTAGAACTGTTGGAATTTGTAATAGTAGTGTTGCTATCTAGTATTGTTGAGATTTGTATTAGTATTCTTACCTTTCTAGAACTGTTGGAATTTGTAATAGTAGTGTTGCTATCTAGTATTGTTGAGATTTGTATTAGTATTCTTACCTTTCTAGAACTGTTGGAATTTGTAATAGTAGTGTTGCTATCTAGTATTGTTGAGATTTGTATTAGTATTCTTACCTTCTAGAACTGTTGGAATTTGTAATAGTAGTGTTGCTATCTAGTACTGTTGGAATTTGTGGTAGTAGTGTTGCTATCTAGTATTGTTGAGATTTGTATCAGTATTCTTACCTTTCTAGAACTGTTGGAATTTGTAATAGTAGTGTTGCTATCTAGTATTGTTGAGATTTGTATCAGTATTCTTACCTTTCTAGTACTGTTGGAATTTGTAATAGTAGTGTTGCTATCTAGTATTGTTGAGATTTGTATCAGTATTCTTACCTTTCTAGAACTGTTGGAATTTGTAATAGTAGTGTTGCTATCTAGTATTGTTGAGGTTTGTATCAGTATTCTTACCTTTCTAGTACTGTTGGAATTTGTAATAGTAGTGTTGCTATCTAGTACTGTTGAGATTTGTATTAGTATTCTTACCTTTCTAGAACTGTTGGAATTTGTAATAGTAGTGTTGCTATCTAGTATTGTTGAGATTTGTATCAGTATTCTTACCTTTCTAGAAATGTTGGAATTTGTAACAGTAGTGTTGCTATCTAGTATTGTTGAGATTTGTATTAGTATTCTTACCTTTCTAGAACTGTTGGAATTTGTAATAGTAGTGTTGCTATCTAGTATTGTTGAGATTTGTATCAGTATTCTTACCTTTCTAGAACTGTTGGAATTTGTAATAGTAGTGTTGCTAGCTAGTATTGTTGAGATTTGTATTAGTATTCTTACCTTTCTAGAACTGTTGGAATTTGTAATAGTAGTGTTGCTATCTAGTATTGTTGAGATTTGTATTAGTATTCTTACCTTTCTAGAACTGTTGGAATTTGTAATAGTAGTGTTGCTATCTAGTATTGTTGAGATTTGTATTAGTATTCTTACCTTTCTAGAACTGTTGGAATTTGTAATAGTAGTGTTGCTATCTAGTACTGTTGGAATTTGTGGTAGTAGTGTTGCTATCTAGTATTGTTGAGATTTGTATCAGTATTCTTACCTTTCTAGAACTGTTGGAATTTGTAATAGTAGTGTTGCTATCTAGTATTGTTGAGATTTGTATCAGTATTCTTACCTTTCTAGAACTGTTGGAATTTGTAATAGTAGTGTTGCTATCTAGTATTGTTGAGGTTTGTATCAGTATTCTTACCTTTCTAGTACTGTTGGAATTTGTAATAGTAGTGTTGCTATCTAGTACTGTTGAGATTTGTATTAGTATTCTTACCTTTCTAGAACTGTTGGAATTTGTAAGAGTGATGTTGCTATCTAGTACTGTTGGAATTTGTGGTAGTAGTGTTGCTATCTAGTATTGTTGAGATTTTTATTAGTATTCTTACCTTTCTAGAACTGTTGGAATTTGTAATAGTAGTGTTGCTATCTAGTATTGTTGAGATTTGTATCAGTATTCTTACCTTTCTAGTACTGTTGGAATTTGTAATAGTAGTGTTGCTATCTAGTACTGTTGAGATTTGTATTAGTATTCTTACCTTTCTAGAACTGTTGGAATTTGTAATAGTAGTGTTGCTATCTAGTATTGTTGAGATTTGTATCAGTATTCTTACCTTTCTAGAACTGTTGGAATTTGTAATAGTAGTGTTGCTATCTAGTACTGTTGAGATTTGTATTAGTATTCTTACCTTTCTAGAACTGTTGGAATTTGTAATAGTAGTTTTCCTATCTAGTACTGTTGGAATTTGTAGTAATAGTATTCTTACCTTTCTAGAACTGTTTGAATTTATATTAGTAGTGCTCCTATCAACTACTGTTGAGATTTGTAGTAATATTCTTACCTTTTCAGAACTGTTGGGATTTATAATATTAATGTTCCTGTGTAGTGCTCTTAGAATTTATAATAGTGGTATTTCCTTTCTAGTACTGTTGAGATTTGTATTACTAGCTATACCTTTCTGATACTCACTATTAAGACTCAGCATTGGACTTGTATTTTCTTTCGACGTTTAAAGTAAAAGTGTTTACTCTTTGGTACTTTTAATATTCTAGTAGTGATGTTTCTGTCTTGATTCTTTTGAGATTAATACTAATCTCTCCTTTATGGTACATTAAATTTGATTTTGTACCTGTAGTCTTTCTTTCATGGTATTTTAAGTTTGATTTTTGTACCTGCAGTCTTTCAGTTATGGTATTTTAAGTTTGATTTTTGTATCTGTGGTCTCTCCTTCATGGTACTTTAAGTTTGATTTTGTATATGTAGTCTTTCTTTCATGGTACTTTAAGTTTGATTTTTGTATCTGTAGTCTCTCTTTCGTGGTATCTTAAGTTTGGTTTTTGTTTCTGTGGTTTCTCCTTCATGATACTTTAGGTTTGCTACTTGTACGACTTTTTTCTGGACATTTAAAACTGTAACTTATTTAATCATCAAAATTTAAAAGTGGAAAAAATTATCTTTAGAACAAGTTGTTTTGTGAGAACATTATATGAATGTTCTTTATGACTTACTTTAGATAGCTCAATGGAGATCAGCACCTCTTTGGTTTTGTTTGGAAATGTCATTTCCATTCAATGATGTAATTTTCGACAGCTCGAAGATCTGAAAAAAATTATAGTTCTTTCTTTTTTCTACAATCTTTTTTCGTTTCCTTTCGTTACAGGGTAACCGGGTACATTGAATATTTCATCGTCAGCTCTCTGTGCTTTAATATGTTACTCCTGTCAGTTATATTCATTAAATCCACTTCAGTTGTTTAATCTTCAGGCATTCGTTATTCATTGAGTTTTCTATTTTTATTCAACGGTGAATTGGTCTTTCTTAACTTTTAGAAGTGTAAGAGTTTGGCAAATCTTAGTTTGGTCACGCGCTTCAGAACATATTTACAAACGACTTTAAAATCATTAGATTTTTACTTTTCCATCTTTCCTGTGAATAAAATGAGTTTCGTCTCTCACTCCATTAAGCAGATCTGCAACATTAATGTTAGTATCGCCAGGATATCCTTACGCAGGCTTTAGTTATTTTTATTCTTATAGCCAATCCAAACGATGCATCAAAACATTTCGTGAAGTTGTTGGCATTCGTGTCAAAATCCTAATCGCAAGTTATAAGTTTTTCATGTATATATATCACTCACTCGTTACAAATTTGCTTGGAAAACTGATGGAACCAGCATTTTCTAACGCATTTATTATGCAACCACGTAATTGAACATTTGGATTTGTTTGTTGAATTTCGCAAAAAATTACTCGAGGGTGATTTGCACCATATGTCCCTAATTTGTAAGTGATGTAATAGAGTAAAAGCGATTATTCAACACCACGGACTGTTAATTTGTGAATTACTCTTACTACCTAGTGGAATTGGGCTGTCACTCTTATAACTCACCCACAGCTCCAAATCATTTTTTGTATTCTGTTTTGATAGCTGTAACGGAGCTTGAGTGTATGTGTTTTGTAATAGTAAATAGTAATCGGGCTATTTGACTGTACTAACTGAGGGGAATCGAACCCCTGATTTTAGCGTTGAAAATCCGTAGACTTACTGCTGTACCAGTGAAGGAACTAACGAGCCTTGAAGTACAGAACATTGGACCCACACACCAAAAAGTTAACCACAGGGACTGTTCGACTCAAGTAAATGAAGTGCCTGCTTTATTTAAAACTAAGTTTTGAAAAATATTCAGATAGTGTTAATATTTAATAATTTATTATTGTCTCTTAATTGGCTTTCCCAGAAAACTCTTGATCTTTCCAGACAACTCTGGTCTTCCTGTGAGTCAGTGGTAAGTGTAAAACTTCCAGCCCTAAAGTTCAAGGTTTGATTCCTCGCTATGGTCAGAGTGTTATGGTATTTTACTCTAAAACAAGCGAAAAATCAATTTTCTAACTACATTAAACAAATCATCTTAATTTTTCACGGATATACAATAAGTTTTAACAAATCATGTTAGTTTACTAACAAAATGCCCAACTTGAAATACATGCAACAAATTTTTAACAAATCATTTTAGTTCACCAACGAAACGCCCCTCTTTAGGTATATGTAAAAAATCCTTAATAAAGCATCATAGTTTTCCAACAAAATGCCCCTCTTTAAGCATATGCAACAAATTATTAACAATCTTTATAGTTTTTAATGAAACGCTCCTCTTTACGTATGTGCAACAAATCTTTAAAAATCATCAGAATTTTCCAACAAAAACCCTCTTTAAGCATATGCAACAAATTCTTAACAAATCGCTTTTTTAATCATTTAAGTGTAAATAATGATTTAACTTTCGATTGTTATAAACATTTAGGTTAAAGTTTGTAATATTTAGATCAAGGTTAACATTAAAAGGCTGTAAAGCGACAAAAATAAAGTATCTTGCCTCACATTTATCAAAAATTAAGATTTATTGGAGTATTGTTTATCTCACATGTATGTATTATTAACAATGTTAATTAATAATCATGACGTGCTGGCAAACTTTCTGCCTCAAAGTTTCTCATTTTCTCACCGTTAATACTGAATAACCATTACTTACTACAATACACCTTACCTCAAATAATGTTAATTAAAAATCATTACTTACTACAATACACCTTACCTCAAACAATGTTGATTAATAATAACTACTAACTAGAACACTGTTTACCTCAAACAACGTTAATTAATAATCATTATTTACAAGAATACTGTTTACCTCAAACAATGTTAATTAGTAATCAATACTTACTAGAATACTGTTTATCTCAAACAATATTGATTAATAATAACTACTTACTAGGACATTGTTTACCTCAATCAGTGTTGATTAATAATCATTACTTACTAGAATATTGTTTTCCTCAAACAATGTTAATTAATAATCGTTACTTACAAGAATACTGTTCGCCTCAAACAATGTTGATTAATAATCGTTATTTACTAGAATATTTTCTGCCTCAAACAATGTTGATTAATAATCATTACTTACTAGAATATTGCTTGCCTCAAACAATGTTAATTAATAATCGTTATTTACTAGAATATTGTTCGCCTCAAAAGTATTCTTAAAATCTTTGATCAATATTCATGAGTACAGGCATCGGCTTCGCCTCATTACATTTTCAACAATACTAATCAATACTAACAATACCTAAGTTACAAGAATAATGTTTAAATAAAAGTTTCTTGGTACTGTAGAGGTGATTCTAGGTACAGTAAAGGTCAATATTCATCGTTTATAAAATTATTTTGCACTGCTAAAAGTTGACAATGA
Source organism: Tachypleus tridentatus (assembly GCF_004210375.1). NCBI lineage: Eukaryota > Metazoa > Arthropoda > Merostomata > Xiphosura > Limulidae > Tachypleus > Tachypleus tridentatus. Next base: position 29,796,497 of record NC_134828.1, on the reverse strand, counting down.
AATGAAAAGATTTAAGAAATGGAGGATTAATGTTTGTTTGAAATACGTTCTCATTGATATTGGTTAATATTTCAACTGTATTGCTACTGCTAATAATTAGATTCAAGACAAATGTTACAGAACAGAGTGGGTTTTTGTCCACTAGTATGAAAATAATATCTTGATTTAATGCTAGTAGCCTAGTGTGATAATAAATTTCAATCATATTAAAATTTTATACCATTCTCTGCACTAAATAAGAAACCACACTTATCTAATGTGCAGCATACCACTGAACACACATACACCACACATGCTCAAACACCACCTCTCTTTTGTTTGTTTAAGAATAACTAAACTTCAGTCCCTTTATTCGTTTCAAAACCGGACAAAACCCTTATGTTGGCGAGCAGAGCTGACTGTCTTCTGGTCAGTAATTCTAAACTTGCATGGCCACACTTGAATCCTAGAAATCAGTGACTTGGACTTTTAGTACCTAAATTAATAATTTGCAGTGTACATTTCTAATGATAATAATACTGGTAAGATAACTATGTGTTTATACAGGTGAATAGAAGTTTGGACTAGTAATAATGCAGTCTTGAGTCAAACTACACTATGAATGATAAATATGCATATCTTTATCGTAACACTTTCTGTATTTTGATTATTTATTATATGAAGTCTAACATTTACGGTTCTGCTACAATTTGTTTGTTTTCAATGTTATTAGAATCTCATTATTGAAGTTAAACCAGTCCGATGTATCTTTTATATTATTTTCTCTTACATTGATGCTGTTGTTACTAGGCTTAAGTGACAAACAATATCATTGTGTTAGTGTGTTGTTATATAAAACACACCAAAAAAAAAGAAGAGGAACACTGGCATATATTTAATTGGCTTCCATCTGCTGAGCAAACATTTATTTTCAAATTATGTGGTTAGTGTGTTGTTTTTTTTTCAAACCTAAAACTGCACAATGGGCTCTCTGTGTTGTACCCACCTCGGGTACCAAAACCTAGTTTTTAGCATTATAAGCCTTCATACTTATGTATACGCCACTTTGGAGAGTTTGAGTATATAAAATGTAATATGCCAGCCCTGCTGACACGCTACGACACGAATAATGAACAACCAATATCAACGATATGGCGTCAGTGTAAGTCAGTTATGCTAACAGACAGATAGACCACGTTTTAGCCTGATTAGAAAAGGGAGAAAGATATTTTTACTCTTTTTTTTAATTCAAGTAATTTTAAATCAAGTGTCACATTGAAATGGACTGTTAATTATACGTGTTACCGTGGACTGCGTTTCAAAATACCTTCATCTGTTTTTTAAATTAACAGCTCTTTTTGACAGTAAAAATTTAAAGTAAAAAGCAAAAGTGGTTTCTAGGTGTAATAGTGAAATTAGAAAATGTTTACATTTTTTATGAATATAGTCGAGGATGTATTGATAACAGTGAAACGTAGAACCTTTCGATCTGCAGCCCTAATATAGCAGTGTAAGACTAGAGGGAAAGCAGCTGCTCATCACCCCCACCGCCAACTCTTGGGCTACTCTTTTACCAATGAATAGTTGAATTGACCGTAATATTATAACGCCCCCACGGCTGAAAGGGCGAGCATGTTTGGTGTGACGGGTATTTGAACCCGTAACCCTCGGATTACGAGTCGAGTGCCTTAACCACCTGGCCATTCCGAGCCTCTACTTATTACGTAATTCTGTGTTCGTACGTATCTTACAAAATTGTAAACAAACGAGGATAAACCTTTTTTTAATGTTTTCATATTACGTAATTCTGTGTTCGTACGTATCTTACAAAATTGTAAACAAACGAGGATAAACCTTTTTTTAATGTTTTCATATTACGTGATTATGTGTTCGTACGTATCTTACAAAATTGTAAACAAACGAGGATAAACCTTTTTTTAATGTTTTCATATTACGTAATTCTGTGTCCGTGCGTATCTTACAAAATTGTAAACAAACGAGGATAAACCTTTTTTAATGTTTTCATATTACGTAATTTAGTGTCCGTGCGTATCTTACAAAATTGTAAACAAACGAGGATAAACTTTTATTTAATGTTTTCATGTTACGTAATTCTGTGTTCGTGCGTATCTTACAAAATTGTAAACAAACGAGGATAAACCTTTTTTTAATGTTTTCATATTACGTAATTCTGTGTTCGTGCGTATCTTACAAAATTGAAAACAAACGAGGATAAACCTTTTTTTAATGTTTTCATATTACATAATTCTGTGTTCGTACGTATCTAACAAAATTGAAAACAAACGAGGATAAACCTTTTTTAATGTTTTCATATTACGTAATTCTGTGTTCGTACGTATCTTACAAAATTGAAAACAAACGAGGATAAACCTTTTTTTAATGTTTTCATATTACGTAATTCTGTGTTCGTACGTATCTTACAAAATTGTAAACAAACGAGGATAAACCTTTTTTTAATGTTTTCATATTACGTATTAGTGTTTTGATTTGATTTTATACATCGTTTGAAAAGCAAATAAGGCAATCTATAAATACCAATGACATCTAGACTGAAATGCTCACCAGTGGCACATCGTTTACGACTGCATACTCACACTGCTAGAAATCGGGTTTTGATACCTGTAGTGAACGGAGCACAGACAGTTCATTGTACAGCTTTGAGCTTAATTTTAAAAATTACAAACTAAACTTAAATATATGTCGTATATAAAAAAAACACACAAAATAGACTGTTATAATTACACAACACCTACAAAGAATGAAGATTTTATAAAATTGAACCAGATAGGTGACAATTCTAAAAACGGGGTTTCAATACCCATATTGTGTACCACACAAATATCTCATTGTGTAGCTCTGTGCTTAACTACAAATAAACCAGTGTAATATTATTCGGTTCAGTTCATCCCAATGAAACAACTATTACTTGAGAGAAATGAAGGAAAAATATAAATTCAAATGTATTCGTTGTCTTATCTTAAGATAATTATCTTTCTAAGGTGTTCATTTGTCAATGTAAAGTTTTGTGTAATATATCAGTTTCAATACAAAATGAATATAGAGCACATCCACTGAAGCTAGCCCTTTAAATTCAAGGTTTCGTCCATATTTATCAGCTCTTAATGGAACAAATGTCTCACTAACACCAAAGCTAGTACTTTATTTGGTTCGTTTAGTCCTTGTTAAGCGGAATTTACATACCAAATCCTTATTTGAATATATAAGCTAAGGAAATGATCAAATGTTAAAGCGTAAATGTGCAAAGTAGTTTTGTTTTCACGATGGTGTCTATGGTATATTTATGCATAATGGCTTAACTGAGCGATCATGTTCCACAAATACTAGCCTCTTCTTTCTGGAATACTGCCAAAATTTATCTACTTCACTTACCTTTTCCTACCTCGCCGTCTCAAGTAGAAAATACCCTTATCTTGAAGTCTGTACACAAGGGAGCGAGTGTTAGACAACGGGTAAGGAGGGAATACTTTGGTAAGAATTTTTTTTAGGAAATGGATCATATGTAAACAAGTGTTGGTAACGATAAGATGTGTTTAAGCTGACAAGATAACTTCATCTACATGCGAGCGACTGAAAAATATTGTAACAAAGTTCAATGCCCGGCATGGTCAGGTTGTTAGGGCACTAGACTCGCAATCTGATGGTCGCGGGTTCGAATCCCAGTCACACCAAACATGCTTGCCTTTTCAGCCAATGGGCGTTATAAAGTTACGGTCAATCCCACTATTTGTTGGTAAAAGAGTAGCTCAAGAGTTGGCAGCGGGTAGTGATGACTAGCTGCCTTCCTGAAGTGTTACAGCTGGTGCAGATAGCCCTCTTGTAGCTTTGCGCGAAATTCAAAACAAACGAATTTCAACATACAGCTGAAGAAAATACAGTGAACAGATTTCACAGTTTCCTAAAAACTCCAGTGTAGTTTCATTACGTCACGAAAGGACAATTTATTTCAGCAATATCAAATTAGAAGTTGGGACGCACATAATTCTCGTTTTAATAGAGTATCCATAAAAGTTTGAAATTTCATATGCTTTATTAAATATTGGTAGGCCCGGCATGGCCAAGCGTATTAAGGCGTGCGACTCGTAATCTGAGGGTCGCGGGTTCGCACCGCCGTTGCGCCAAACATGCTCACCCTTTCAGCCGTGGGGGCGTTATAATGTGATGGTTAATCCCACTATTCGTTGGTAAAAGAGTAGCCCAAGAGTTGGCGGTGGGTGGTGATGACTAGCTGCCTTCCCTCTAGTCATAGACTGCTAAATTAGGGACGGCTAGCACAGATAGCCCTCGAGTTGCTTTGTGCGAAATTCAAAACCAAACAAACAAAATATTGGTAAGTATGTATTTAAACACTTACTTCGGGTAAGAAATGAACGTCAAGTTACAAAAGCCGACATCAAACCCGCTACACATAAACTGGTTAGAAATTCTTGAGGATCTTGTTTTATAATTAAGTAGTACTTTAGTTCAATATCAAATGTTTAGGAAAGACAGCTGCACTTTTACCTTCCGATATCGAAAATGGGAGTGTACGCATTTTCAAAGTACACCGAGTGTGTATATACGTACTCCATAAAGTGGGTCCTAAATTTAACACAACTAACCTGACAAAAGTGTTCTTTATATATCTTTTAAGTTGAACTGAAACATGGTTTAACACATTTCCAACATGTTACAAATAACGCGTTTTTCCTCTAGCCATTTGCCATTTGTTTGTTTGTTTTTGAATTCCTCTCACAAGCCGTCACTAATTTAGCAGTGCAACACTAGATGGAAGGGAGCTAGTCATCACCATCCACCGCCACTTTTTGGGTTACTCTTTTACTAACGAATAGTAGGACTGACCGTCATAACGCCTTCATGGCTGAAAGATTACAAGTCGAGCGCCTTAATCACCTGCCCATGCCCGGCTCAGCCATTTGCATCATTAGTTCTAGGGTTAACAAGACAATTTTTGCCACGACGGGCTGGCATGGCTTAGTGGTTAGGAAGATCAACTCGCAAGTTACAAATCACGAGATCAAAACCCGTCACCAAACATGTTCACCTTCTAAACCATAAAGACTTTATAACGTGATGGCTGATTTGTTAGTAAAAACTAACCTAAGATTTGTCTGGGGAGGGCGTGTTGGCCTGTGGTTTTCCTCCTAGTCTATCATTTTAAAGTTAAGGACAGCTAGAGCAGATAATCCTAGAGTAGCTTATCAATATACAAACATATAATTTGGCCATAATGATACACAACCTACAATTACGTGTATCATAATATAAAACTCAGTGCTTCTTGACCGCATGACATTTCTACTTTAAAATTAGTTTCATCCAAAGGACACTTTGTTCAAAGCATGCTTGTAGTATGTTAGGTAGTGGAGTATTTTAAAGCAATATTGAGGGTATTATCAATAAATATTTTGATTATGCTGACTTTTTGGTCAAAGCAAACAAAAGAGTAAGGAAAAGCGTTGCATTTGATAACTCTCACTTGTGAATACTGTTATAAATTGAAAATAAAAAATGTTGCAGAGGAGTTGACTATGCTTCCGAAAATGATAAATTGTAAAATAAACTAAAATTACTTTAAACTAAAACTGTCTTGACTCCTGCTACATAATTCAGTTAATTATTCACGAATATTATTGGTAATTACAACAGAAAATGTGTTCTATATTTGAAGTTGCGAAGTGAAAATACATTGCACGTGCAATACTTTCGCCGACAGCTTCTCACTGATTAACATTATAAATTTCTAACTCTTCCAAGTGAGAAACGTTCTTGGAAAATCTTGTGATGGAAATTTGAAATGTTTAAGGTGATTAATAGCAAAATAGATTGTGATTATTATTTAGTATCGACACGCATCTTGGCTGGGAATATACAACACGTCCAGGCAAACTCACATAAAACATTACCACAATTTCACTTTACAATATTTACGAAGGTTTTCCCTAACATAAAATCAAACCACATCATTTTTAAAGGGTGTTGAACGAATCTTACGTTATACGACCGTCGACACTGAGAATTATTTAGCTGTCTCTATGAAATCTATAGGATCAGGCGTTTCGGACACTATGTAGGTAACCGAATAAGGATACTCTTTCTTTCTATGAAATCTATAGGATCAGGCGTTTCGAACACTATGTAGGTAACCGAATAAGGATACACTTTCTTTCTATGAAATTTATAGGATCAGGCGTTTCGGACACTATGTAGGTACCAGAATATTGATACTTGGCGATACACTGGTCCCGGAATCTCAGTTCCTTTTGGATCCAAACTTTTGAGCACTTTTCAGCCTGTTTATACTCTGTATTATAACACTAAACTCTGTTTATTATGCCTCTTTTTCTCATGCGGTATAACACAGAAAACTTATGATTGTTTGTTTGTTTGTTTGTTTTGGAATTTCGCACAAAGCTACTCAAGGGCTAGCTGTGCTAGCCGTCCCTAATTTAGCAGTGTAAGACTAGAGGGAAGGCAGCTAGTCATCACCACCCACCGCCAACTCTTGGGCTACTCTTTTACCAACGAATAGTGGGATTGACCGTAACATTATAACGCCCCCACGGCTGGGAGGGCGAGCATGTTTGGCGCGACTCGGGCGCGAACCCGCGACCCTCAGATTACGAAGTGCACGCCTGAACGCGCTAGGCCATGCCAGGCCCAAACTTATGATAATTAAGTGAGTGTTATAACAAAATATTGAAGAGAGTTAGATACCTACATTTTAACCTACATTACTTGGTTAAGTAGTCTATTTGAATAATTAAGTAAAATATTTTGACAAAGCATGAAAACTGTATGGCTGTATTAAAATACTAATGGAAACTGTATGGCTGTATTTAAATACTAATGGAAACTGTATGGCTGTATTAAAATACTAATGGAATCTTTATAACTGTACTGAAATACTAATGAAAACTACATGGCTTTATTAAAATACTAATCAAAACTGTATGGCTGTATTGAAATACCACTGGATACTGTATGACTGTTCTTAAATACTAATAATTATCTACATTGAAAAAATTGAATTATTCAAATTTTATTTCTACACAATTCGGAGTGAATATATTTAGTAATCGCCTTGGAATTGTGTTTGAGTCTTAAGAAAAATCGACAAGAAACGTACCAATAAAACTTGTTTGTTTGGTTTGGAATTTCGCACAAAGCTACTCGAGGGCTATCTGTGCTAGCCGTCCCTAATTTAGCAGTGTAAGACTAGAGGGAAGGCAGCTACTCATCACCACCCACCGCCAATTCTTGGGCTACTCTTTTACCAACGAATAGTGGTCATTATAACGCCCCCATGGCTGAAAGGGCGAACATGTTTGGCGCGACCGGGATGCGAACCCGCGACCCTCAGATTACGAGTCGCGCGCCTTAACACGCTTGACCATGCCGGGCCCCCAATAAAACTAAACTACTTTCCATCGTCTCAAACAGTTTCCCGTATTTAAGTCACAGAGCTCAAACAGCCTTTTCATATATTTTAAGTCGTGATCACGCGAAATACACAGAGTTCAAAGACTTGTCGACACGTATAAACACGACTTTTAAAAAAAAGTGTAATTAGAAACGTGATTTGGTAAAGCAAACACGGTCTTAAGAAGACAGTTCTCTTGTAAGTCAACTCACATAAAGAAACCTGAAGCAAACTTCGCAGCGCAATGCTGAAAGGAGAGAAGTAGCAACTTCCGTCGTCCCTTGTGTAGTGGTTTCTAAGTGGGAAGAAAGTCTTGCTGGAAAACAGTGGAGACAACTTTGAACAAGTGTGTTCTTATCTTATAAGAATGACTTGATCACTCCACAAACATTCCAATTCATGTTATTTTCACAGCAAAGCTTTTAAGAAAATATATTTCGCGTAAAGTAAATAAAACTTGAGAAGCCTTCGCATAGCACATTTACTGATACATTGTTCAGATTAATTACTTAAAGACATTCACACAAAAAACACTATGTGTTGTTTTGCGTCTCCTCTTTATTCGAGCATTTGTGTTACGTTTGGTAATGGCAGAAGACAGCTGTACAACACCAGGTTTTCTGCACTCGTTACGAACAGTTCTCTTCATCAATGGTGAAATTCTACATAAAGAAGTGCTGTTGCTCATCACAAGAAGGCCTTGACCTCGTACTGTACGGAATACCAAGATTTCTGACCGCCCAGCATGGTCAGGTGGTTAGGTAGATCGTTTCGTAACCTGAGGGTCGTGGAATCGAATCCCGGTCACATCAAACATGCTTATCCTTTCAGCTGTGAGGACGTTATTATGTTACGGTCAATCCTGCTATTCGTTTGTAAAAGAGTAGCCCAAGTGCTGACAGTGGATAGTGATGACTAGCTGCCTTCCCTCAAGTCTTACGATGTTAAATTAGGGATAACAGGCGCAGATAGCTTTCATGTAACTTTGTGCGAAATTCAAAACCAAACAAACAAACCAAGATAACAAACGATACGTCCACATGCACTCTTCAAACTGAATCATCAAGAAATACAAATAAGAAATAAAACTCACTGCCGCCAGGCAAAATAAAAAAAAGAAGAAAAAAGATCCACTTACTTGGAAAGTAAGTCCCACTATTCGTTGGTAATAGAGTAGCCCAAGAGTTGACCATGGGTGGTGATGACTATAAGTCCCACTATTCGTTGGTAATAGAGTAGCCCAAGAGTTGACCGTGGACGGTGATGACTATCTGTCTTCCCTCTTGTCTTACACTGCTAAATTGGGGACGGATAGCGCAGATAGCCCTCATATAGCTTTGCACGAAATTCAATAGAATAAACAGTCTCGTAAGCTGTAGAAAGTATTGTTAGACCTATTACAAGTTATCATAACGCAATGCCCCATGAATGTTCTAAAGAGTACTTTATACATGAATAGGAGAGTGGAATTTTTACACCAAGAAACGAGCGATTTCCTTTATGTCCTAACTAGTTAAGGCTTAAGAGCATTTTCTGTAGAATTCCAGGTGGAGTGATTATTGGATTTAATACCTAAAGATTTGATTTTGTTCGTGAGGGTATTCTGTGTGCTTTACAGCTTTAACGTGATTTCTTTAACTTAGTAAATATATAGTTCAATTTTATTGTGAGATATTATCGACTCGGCTTTTTGAAAGTTGAAAATAATACGTCACTTGTTACACCGTACTGTGATTGTATTAACGTCACTTGTTACACCGTACTGTGATTGTATTAACGTCACTTGTTACACCGTATTGTGATTGTCTTAACGCCACTTGTTACACCGTATTGTGATTGTCTTAACGCCACTTGTTACACCGTACTGAGATTGTATTAACGTCACTTGTTACACCGTACTGTGATTGTCTTAACGCCACTTGTTATACCGTATTGTGATTGTCTTAACGCCACTTGTTACACCGTACTGTGATTGTATTAACGCCACTTGTTACACCGTACTGTGATTGTCTTAAAATACTGTTGTTGCTTTTCTTACCACAAAGCAACACATTGAATTACGTTAAAGAAACTCTAAACTCTGTTGTCTTTAAATAGGGGGTTGCAAAATCTACTCTGTGCTGCTATGTCGTCAACATCTGAAATATACGCGTTAGCAGTTTCAAGGGAAAGTGAAGTGATTGAAGACCATAGACACATGGTAGGTAGAGCAAAGGGCTGAACAAGGTTTTGGAACTCCAGCATCAAATTAAAAATATAATAAATTGTTAATGCAGACTTTGGGAGAATAATTCACTCGGAAACTTGAGAGAAATATTGTAAGATCTAAACTTAAATGTAAGAAGTCCATTGAGGCACGGTTAAAAGCTTTTCTAATATCTTGGAATACAGTAACTGTGGTGTGATTACTACTGAAACCAAAGCAACCGTTTCAGTCAGCTCATATGATTTATGGTGTGTCTCTGTTTAGGAACTGGTTGAAATTATGTTAGAGTATTCTAGATAACATAACAGACTGAGTGTGATAATTCTTTTCCAGGAGTTTATCCATACAATTATGTAAACTGATGTGACAAAAGTTGCTGAGGTTGGTTATCCATCGTCCCTCCTTACAAACAGCTATTGTAATAGCAAAAAATAATGGATCTAAGAATTGTTAATGAGATCTATGATTATAGATCTCATATTCGATATATTTATATCGAAATATCAATATCGAATTTTGATTCGATCTTCCTCAGAAGTTGAGATTTAGAAGAAAAATTCATATGAATTGTAATTTATGGAGTAGAAACGTACCATTCTATATTGTCGAGAGAATAATTTGGTGGGATATAATTGTAGGAATTCTTGTGTTGCAGACAGAGTTATATAATTATTTACTAAATGATAATTACTATTGTCAAATACGTTTAAGTAAACTATAGTGAAAGTGCCTTTGAATACTCAAGGAAAATATTAATTATTGGTTATTAGTAGCAGTAACAGTTTTTATATGTTACTAGCTGGGGTACTCGGACCCTGAAAGGAAGTTACGTAATTCATGATTAATAAAAGGTATCCTTAGGACATGAGAAACTATTTCCTTTATATATAATTTTAAAAACTGAAAAACGTCCGTAAAAACAGCAAAACACAAAATGTGGAACCGTAGCTTTGCAAGTACCTCCCCATGGACCAAATAAACCTTCATACCAAATTTGGAAACGATCCATCAACATTCGCGAAGTAGTGGTTAAAAAAAGCAAACGTAAAAATACTAATAAAATCGCAAGATGTAAAAACTAAAAATATATGTATATTTCCCCTTGGACCTAATAAACCTTCATACCAATTTTATATAGTCGGCGCTAGTGCATTAGATCTACGTGTGACGTATTCATGATATTATATTTCCACCCTTAGAATGGAGAAAAATAAAGTTCTCCGTGACAGGAAACGCAAAAAACGACAAAATTGTGCCTCTATTGCACATCTACATCTACACAAGATAACATTTTAGCGAAGTTGGGGGTTGCACATCGCGTAATAAAAAGGTTTTCCCAGTATCATACAAGCAAGAGTTTTATTATAGTATGATATTACTATCTGCGTAATATGTATAAAGATAGATTTTAATTTATATCAGATTAGTAAGGAGTTGGGTTTGTTTAATCGAGAGAAATGCATAATTTTCCACAATAAATAAGCGCTGTTCTTTAATAGCTTCTGGACTCGATTTTTAGTGCTGTTAATTAGAATTTTGTGTGAAGTTTCACGAGTGCGTATAAATTATTCGTTAAATATACTAATATCAAACAATTGTGTATATTAAGCCCGAAAAAATCACAAAGACGAAATGTTGGTAAACATTTTAAAAACATTCTTATATATATGTATATAAAAGTCGTTTTTTCTCTTAACTTTTTATCAAAATCTATGTTTTCATAGATAATTGCTCTGTCGAAACATGCAGTATCTTCCCCCAAAAAATAAACCACTTTATTATGTTTATAAATCGTTGTTTGTCGATTCAATACTTCACCTGCCTGATGATTTGGGCCTGGAGAATAGATTATAGTTAGAGATGTAAATGTTGGGAGAATCTGGTAGTATTTAGGACGCTGGTTATATTATCAAAGTGTGTAAACCGCGACTATTTTGTTGTGAACTAGATTAATTAGTTAAATGTGGTTTCACAATCCGAGTAAAAGTGTCACAGACACAAACTCATCATATTCTACGATAAGAAAGTACAAAAACTTCTAACGACACCTCAAGAAACACCTACACCAGGACATGAGTTTCTTGAACATTTCTTTTGAAAGCAAAAAAATAACGCGTTACAAATACTTCATGGACAATAGAGTACAATAAAAATCAAACCAATTTTTTACAAAACTACAAAACAAAAGATTTTAATTTTTTTTCAATATGTGTCAAAGTTGCTATGGTACAGTTTTAAACACGCAAACAAGCACGATTAACTTTTTTCTGCTCCTGCTGAACATATTACAACTTCGACAACAACAACAGAAACATAGGGAGGATAGGAATAAATAAATACATTTATTTAACTGATCTGATAACGTTAGTTGTAATTCGACAGTATTGTCCACTGGGTAATAATTCAAAACATTAATCTAATTTATTTTTTCATCAACAAAATTGTGACTTTAGGCGAGAAACGAACGTGAGATCTGGACCTCCCTAGGCCTAACGTTGAGTTATATTAGTGTAAAGGAATTCCCTTACTTATTAGTAAAACTGGTTAAGGGAAAATCGAACAAACGAGACCAAATCTCTTGCAGTAGTGAACTGTAATTTATGAATGTTAATCGTGTAATCGTTTACTCAACATAGTAAACTGTAATTTATGAATGTTAATCGTGTAATCGTTTACTCAACATAGATAACCTATATTTACATAGTTACTTGAAATATAATGCAGTTAATGCCAGTACATTATTAGGGTGTGTGTGTGCTCTGCTTGTTCAAACGAGCGATGAGAATCTGTTGCCTTACAGGTTAGTGAATCCAATAGAGGGGAGGGATGTTCTGTCAATACAGCATATTACGAAGAAACCTTTTTAATGGAAATTACGATGCAAACTTATGACCAAAATAAATGGTCGTCAAATAGAGCACGACTTAAAGAGACGTTATGGACCACAACGAAGTATTAAGGCTATAAAAATCATTTTAATATCACGTATTCAACTATGTATTTTTGTCTTACACAGCTTTCTTATTAACCACCTGGTATTATACAGTAAAATATAGACGAAATTCCCCAGTCAATATTGGTTGTTTTTTGAATATCGCGTAAAGCTACAAGAGGGCTATCTGCGCTAGCCGCCCCTAATTTTACAGCGTAAGACTAGAGGGAAGGCAGATAGTCATCACCAACCACCGTCAACTCTTGGGCTACTCTTTTACCAATGAATAGTTGAATTGACCGTAATATTATAACGCCCCCACGGCTGAAAGGGCGAGCATGTTTGGTGTGACGGGTATTTGAACCCGTAACCCTCGGATTACGAGTCGAGTGCCTTAACCACCTGGCCATTCCGAGCCTCTACTTATTACGTAATTCTGTGTTCGTACGTATCTTACAAAATTGTAAACAAACGAGGATAAACCTTTTTTTAATGTTTTCATATTACGTAATTCTGTGTTCGTACGTATCTTACAAAATTGTAAACAAACGAGGATAAACCTTTTTTTAATGTTTTCATATTACGTGATTATGTGTTCGTACGTATCTTACAAAATTGTAAACAAACGAGGATAAACCTTTTTTTAATGTTTTCATATTACGTAATTCTGTGTTCGTACGTATCTTACAAAATTGTAAACAAACGAGGATAAACCTTTTTTTAATGTTTTCATATTACGTAATTTAGTGTCCGTGCGTATCTTACAAAATTGTAAACAAACGAGGATAAACCTTTTTTTAATGTTTTCATATTACGTAATTCTGTGTTCGTACGTATCTAACAAAATTGAAAACAAACGAGGATAAACCTTTTTTTAATGTTTTCATATTACGTAATTCTGTGTTCGTACGTATCTTACAAAATTGAAAACAAACGAGGATAAACCTTTTTTTAATGTTTTCATATTACGTAATTCTGTGTTCGTACGTATCTTACAAAATTGTAAACAAACGAGGATAAACCTTTTTTTAATGTTTTCATATTACGTATCAGTGTTTTGATTTGATTTTATACATCGTTTGAAAAGCAAATAAGGCAATCTATAAATACCAATGACATCTAGACTGAAATGCTCACCAGTGGCACAGCGTTTACGACTGCATACTCACACTGCTAGAAATCGGGTTTTGATACCTGTAGTGAACGGAGCACAGACAGTTCATTGTACAGCTTTGAGCTTAATTTTAAAAATTACAAACTAAACTTAAATATATGTCGTATATAAAAAAAACACACAAAATAGACTGTTATAATTACACAACACCTACAAAGAATGAAGATTTTATAAAATTGAACCAGATAGGTGACAATTCTAAAAACGGGGTTTCAATACCCATATTGTGTACCACACAAATATCTCATTGTGTAGCTCTGTGCTTAACTACAAATAAACCAGTGTAATATTATTCGGTTCAGTTCATCCCAATGAAATAACTATTACTTGAGAAAAATGAAGGAAAAATATAAATTCAAATGTATTCGTTGCTTTATCTTAAGATAATTATCTTTCTAAGGTGTTCATTTGTCAATGTAAAGTTTTGTGTAATATATCAGTTTCAATACAAAATGAATATAGAGCACATCCACTGAAGCTAGCCCTTTAAATTCAAGGTTTCGTCCATATTTATCAGCTCTGAATGGAACAAATGTCTCACTAACACCAAAGCTAGTACTTTATTTGGTTCGTTTAGTCCTTGTTAAGCGGAATTTACATACCAAATCCTTATTTGAATATATAAGCTAAGGAAATGATCAAATGTTAAAGCGTAAATGTGCAAAGTAGTTTTGTTTTCACGATGGTGTCTATGGTATATTTATGCATAATGGCTTAACTGAGCGATCATGTTCCATAAATACTAGCCTCTTCTTTCTGGAATACTGCCAAAATTTATCTACTTCACTTACCTTTTCCTACCTCGCCGTCTCAAGTAGAAAATACCCTTATCTTGAAGTCTGTACACAAGGGAGCGAGTGTTAGACAACGGGTAAGGAGGGAATACTTTTGGTAAGAATTTTTTTTTAGGAAATGGATCATATGTAAACAAGTGTTGGTAACGATAAGATGTGTTTAAGCTGACAAGATAACTTCATCTACATGCGAGCGACTGAAAAATATTGTAACAAAGTTCAATGCCCGGCATGGTCAGGTTGTTAGGGCACTAGACTCGCAATCTGATGGTCGCGGGTTCGAATCCCAGTCACACCAAACATGCTTGCCTTTTCAGCCAATGGGCGTTATAAAGTTACGGTCAATCCCACTATTTGTTGGTAAAAGAGTAGCTCAAGAGTTGGCAGCGGGTAGTGATGACTAGCTGCCTTCCCTGAAGTGTTACAGCTGGTGCAGATAGCCCTCTTGTAGCTTTGCGCGAAATTCAAAACAAACGAATTTCAACATACAGCTGAAGAAAATACAGTGAACAGATTTCACAGTTTCCTAAAAACTCCACTGTAGTTTCATTACGTCACGAAAGGACAATTTATTTCAGCAATATCAAATTAGAAGTTGGGACGCACATAATTCTCGTTTTAATAGAGTATCCATAAAAGTTTGAAATTTCATATGCTTTATTAAATATTGGTAGGCCCGGCATGGCCAAGCGTGTTAAGGCGTGCGACTCGTAATCTGAGGGTCGCGGGTTCGCACCGCCGTCGCGCCAAACATGCTCGCCCTTTCAGCCGTGGGGGCGTTATAATGTGATGGTTAATCCCACTATTCGTTGGTAAAAGAGTAGCCCAAGAGTTGGCGGTGGGTGGTGATGACTAGCTGCCTTCCCTCTAGTCATAGACTGCTAAATTAGGGACGGCTAGCACAGATAGCCCTCGAGTTGCTTTGTGCGAAATTCAAAACCAAACAAACAAAATATTGGTAAGTATGTATTTAAACACTTACTTCGGGTAAGAAATGAACGTCAAGTTACAAAAGCCGACATCAAACCCGCTACACATAAACTGGTTAGAAATTCTTGAGGATGTTGTTTTATAATTAAGTAGTACTTTAGTTCAATATCAAATGTTTAGGAAAGACAGCTGCACTTTTACCTTCCGATATCGAAAATGGGAGTGTACCCATTTTCAAAGTACACCGAGTGTGTATATACGTACTCCATAAAGTGGGTCCTAAATTTAACACAACTAACCTGACAAAAGTGTTCTTTATATATCTTTTAAGTTGAACTGAAACATGGTTTAACACATTTCCAACATGTTACAAATAACGCGTTTTTCCTCTAGCCATTTGCCATTTGTTTGTTTGTTTTTGAATTCCTCTCACAAGCCGTCACTAATTTAGCAGTGCAACACTAGATGGAAGGGAGCTAGTCATCACCATCCACCGCCACTTTTTGGGTTACTCTTTTACTAACGAATAGTAGGACTGACCGTCATAACGCCTTCATGGCTGAAAGATTACAAGTCGAGCGCCTTAACCACCTGCCCATGCCCGGCTCAGCCATTTGCATCATTAGTTCTAGGGTTAACAAGACAATTTTTGCCACGACGGGCTGGCATGGCTTAGTGGTTAGGAAAATTAACTCGCAAGTTACAAATCACGAGATCAAAACCCGTCACCAAACATGTTCACCTTCTAAACCATAAAGACTTTATAACGTGATGGCTGATTTGTTAGTAAAAACTAACCTAAGATTTGTCTGGGGAGGGGGTGTTGGCCTGTGGTTTTCCTCCTAGTCTATCATTTTAAAGTTAAGGACAGCTAGAGCAGATAATCCTAGAGTAGCTTATCAATATACAAACATATAATTTGGCCATAATGATACACAACCTACAATTACGTGTATCATAATATAAAACTCAGTGCTTCTTGACCGCATGACATTTCTACTTTAAAATTAGTTTCATCCAAAGGACACTTTGTTCAAAGCATGCTTGTAGTATGTTAGGTAGTGGAGTATTTTAAAGCAATATTGAGGGTATTATCAATAAATATTTTGATTACGCTGACTTTTTGGTCAAAGCAGACAAAAGAGTAAGGAAAAGCGTTGCATTTGGTAACTCTCACTTGTGAATACTGTTATAAATTGAAAATAAAAAATGTTGCAGAGGTGTTGACTATGCTTCCGAAAATGATAAATTGTAAAATAAACTAAAATTACTTTAAACTAAAACTGTCTTGACTCCTGCTACATAATTCAGTTAATTATTCACGAATATTATTGGTAATTACAACAGAAAATGTTTTCTATATTTGAAGTTGCGAAGTGAAAATACATTGCACGTGCAATACTTTCGCCGACAGCTTCTCACTGATTAACATTATAAATTTCTAACTCTTCCAAGTGAAAAACGTTCTTGGAAAATCTTGTGATGGAAATTTGAAATGTTTAAGGTGATTAATAGCAAAATAGATTGTGATTATTATTTAGTGTCGACACGCATCTTGGCTGGGAATATACAACACGTCCAGGCAAACTCACATAAAACAATGTGGTTTACCACAATTTCACTTTACAATATTTACGAAGGTTTTCCCTAACATAAAATCAAACCACATCATTTTTAAAGGGTGTTGAACGAATCTTACGTTATACGACCGTCGACACTAAGAATTATTTAGCTGTCTCTATGAAATCTATAGGATCAGGCGTTTCGGACACTATGTAGGTAACCGAATAAGAATACTCTTTCTTTCTATGAAATCTATAGGATCAGGCGTTTCGAACACTATGTAGGTAACCGAATAAGGATACTCTTTCTTTCTATGAAATCTATAGGATCAGGCGTTTCGTACAATATGTAGGTACCGTAATATTGATACTTGGCGATACACTGGTCCCGGAATCTCAGTTCCTTTTGGATCCAAACTTTTGAGCACTTTTCAGCCTGTTTATACTCTGTATTATAACACTAAACTCTGTTTATTATGCCTCTTTTTCTCATGCGGTATAACACAGAAAACTTATGATAATTAAGTGAGTGTTATAACTAAATATTAAAGAGAGTTAGATACCTACATTTTAACCTACATTACTTGGTTAAGTAGTCTATTTGAATAATTAAGTAAAATAATTTGACAAAGCATGAAAACTGTATGGCTGTATTAAAATACTAATGGAAGCTGTATGGCTTTATTAAAATACTAATGGAAACTGTATGGCTGTATTAAAATACTAATGGAATCTTTATAACTGTACTGAAATACTAATGAAAACTACATGGCTTTATTAAAATACTAATCAAAACTGTATGGCTGTATTGAAATACCACTGGATACTGTATGACTGTTCTTAAATACTAATAATTATCTACATTGAAAAAATTGAATTATTCAAATTTTATTTCTACACAATTCGGAGTGAATATATTTAGTAATCGCCTTGGAATTGTGTTTGAGTCTTAAGAAAAATCGACAAGAAACGTACCAATAAAACTTGTTTGTTTGGTTTGGAATTTCGCACAAAGCTACTCGAGGGCTATCTGTGCTAGCCGTCCCTAATTTAGCAGTGTAAGACTAGAGGGAAGGCAGCTAGTCATCACCACCCACCGCCAATTCTTGGGCTACTCTTTTACCAACGAATAGTGGTCATTATAACGCCCCCATGGCTGAAAGGGCGAACATGTTTGGCGCAACCGGGATGCGAACCCGCGACCCTCAGATTACGAGTCGCACGCCTTAACACGCTTGACCATGCCGGGCCCCCAATAAAACTAAACTACTTTCCATCGTCTCAAACAGTTTCCCGTATTTAAGTCACAGAACTCAAACAGCCTTTTCATATATTTTAAGTCGTGATCACGCGAAATACACAGAGTTCAAAGACTTGTCGACACGTATAAACACGACTTTTAAAAAAAAGTGTAATTAGAAACGTGATTTGGTAAAGCAAACACGGTCTAAAGAAGACAGTTCTCTTGTAAGTCAACTCACATAAAGAAACCTGAAGCAAACTTCGCAGCGCAATGCTGAAAGGAGAGAAGTAGCAACTTCCGTCGTCCCTTGTGTAGTGGTTTCTAAGTGGGAAGAAAGTCTTGCTGGAAAACAGTGGAGACAACTTTGAACAAGTGTGTTCTTATCTTATAAGAATGACTTGATCACTCCACAAACATTCCAATTCATGTTATTTTCATAGCAAAGCTTTTAAGAAAATATATTTCGCGTAAAATAAATAAAACTTGAGAAGCCTTCGCATAGCACATTTACTGATACATTGTTCAGATTAATTACTTAAAGACATTCACACAAAAAACACTATGTGTTGTTTTGCGTCTCCTCTTAATTCGAGCATTTGTGTTACGTTTGGTAATGGCAGAAGACAGCTGTACAACACCAGGTTTTCTGCACTCGTTACGAACAGTTCTCTTCATCAATGGTGAAATTCTACATAAAGAAGTGCTGTTGCTCATCACAAGAAGGCCTTGACCTCGTACTGTACGGAATACCAAGATTTCTGACCGCCCAGCATGGTCAGGTGGTTTCGTAACCTGAGGGTCGTGGAATCGAATCCCGGTCACATCAAACATGCTTATCCTTTCAGCTGTGAGGACGTTATTATGTTACGGTCAATCCTGCTATTCGTTTGTAAAAGAGTAGCCCAAGTGCTGACAGTGGATAGTGATGACTAGCTGCCTTCCCTCAAGTCTTACGATGTTAAATTAGAAATAACAGGCGCAAATAGCTTTCATGTAACTTTGTGCGAAATTCAAAACCAAACAAACAAACCAAGATAACAAACGATACGTCCACATGCACTCTTCAAACTGAATCATCAAGAAATACAAATAAGAAATAAAACTCACTGCCGCCAGGCAAAATAAAAAGAAGAAAAAGATCCACTTACTTGGAAAGTAAGTCCCACTATTCGTTGGTAATAGAGTAGCCCAAGAGTTGACCATGGGTGGTGATGACTATAAGTCCCACTATTCGTTGGTAATAGAGTAGCCCAAGAGTTGACCGTGGGTGGTGATGACTATAAGTCCCACTATTCGTTGGTAATAGAGTAGCCCAAGAGTTGACTGTGGACGGTGATGACTATCTGTCTTCCCTCTTGTCTTACACTGCTAAATTGGGGACGGATAGCGCAGATAGCCCTCATATAGCTTTGCACGAAATTCAATAGAATAAACAGTCTCGTAAGCTGTAGAAAGTATTGTTAGACCTATTACAAGTTATCATAACGCAATGCCCCATGAATGTTCTAAAGAGTACTTTATACATGAGTAGGAGAGTGGAATTTTTACACCAAGAAACGAGCGATTTCCTTTATGTCCTAACTAGTTAAGGCTTAAGAGCATTTTCTGTAGAATTCCAGGTGGAGTGATTATTGGATTTAATACCTAAAAATTTGATTTTGTTCGTGAGGGTATTCTGTGTGCTTTACAGCTTTAACGTGATTTCTTTAACTTAGTAAATATATAGTTCAATTTTATTGTGAGATATTATCGACTCGGCTTTTTGAAAGTTGAAAATAATACGTCACTTGTTACACCGTACTGTGATTGTATTAACGTCACTTGTTACACCGTACTGTGATTGTATTAACGTCACTTGTTACACCGTATTGTGATTGTCTTAACGCCACTTGTTACACCGTACTGAGATTGTATTAACGTCACTTGTTACACCGTACTGTGATTGTCTTAACGCCACTTGTTACACCGTACTGTGATTGTCTTAAAATACTGTTGTTGCTTTTCTTACCACAAAGCAACACATTGAATTACGTTAAAGAAACTCTAAACTCTGTTGTCTTTAAATAGGGGGTTGCAAAATCTACTCTGTGCTGCTATGTCGTCAACATCTGAAATATACGCGTTAGCAGTTTCAAGGGAAAGTGAAGTGATTGAAGACCATAGACACATGGTAGGTAGAGCAAAGGGCTGAACAAGGTTTTGGAACTCCAGCATCAAATTAAAAATATAATAAATTGTTAATGCAGACTTTGGGAGAATAATTCACTCGGAAACTTGAGAGAAATATTGTAAGATCTAAACTTAAATGTAAGAAGTCCATTGAGGCACGGTTAAAAGCTTTTCTAATATCTTGGAATACAGTAACTGTGGTGTGATTACTACTGAAACCAAAGCAACCGTTTCAGTCAGCTCATATGATTTATAGTGTGTCTCTGTTTAGGAACTGATTGAAATTATGTTAGAGTATTCTAGATAACATAACAGACTGAGTGTGATAATTCTTTTCCAGGAGTTTATCCATACAATTATGTAAACTGATGTGACAAAAGTTGCTGAGGTTGGTTATCCATCGTCCCTCCTTACAAACAGCTATTGTAATAGCAAAAAATAATGGATCTAAGAATTGTTAATGAGATCTATTATTATAGATCTCATATTCGATATATTTATATCGAAATATCAATATCGAATTTTGATTCGATCTTCTTCAGGAGTTGAGATTTAGAAGAAAAATTCATATGAATTGTAATTTATGAAGTAAAACGTACCATTCTATATTGTCGAGAGAATAATTTGGTGGGATATAATTGTAGGAATTCTTGTGTTGCAGACAGAGTTATATAATTATTTACTAAATGATAATTACTATTGTCAAATACGTTTAAGTAAACTATAGTGAAAGTGCCTTTGAATACTCAAGGAAAATATTAATTATTGGTTATTAGTAGCAGTAACAGTTTTTATATGTTACTAGCTGTGGTACTCGGACCCTGAAAGGAAGTTACGTAATTCATGATTAATAAAAGGTATTCTTAGGACATGAGAAACTATTTCCTTTATATATAATTTTAAAAACTGAAAAACATCCGTAAAAACATTTTCACAAAATGTGAAACCGTAGCTTTGCAAGTATCTCCCCGTGGACCAAATAAACCTTCATACCAAATTTGGAAACGATCCATCAACATTCGCGAAGTAGTGGTTAAATAAAGCAAACGTAAAAATACTAATAAAATCGCAAGATGTAAAAACTGAAAATATATGTATATTTCCCTTGGACCTAATAAACCTTCATACCAATTTTATATAGTCGGCGCCAGTGCATTAGATCTACGTGTGACGTATTCATGATATTATATTTCCACCCTTAGAATGGAGAAAAATAAAGTTCTCCGTGACAGGAAACGGAAAAAACGACAAAATTGTGCCCCTATTGCACATCTACATCTACACAAGATAACATTTTAGCGAAGTTGGGGGTTGCACATCGCGTAATAAAAAGGTTTTCCCAGTATCATACAAGCAAGAGTTTTATTATAGTATGATATTACTATTTGCGTAATATGTATAAAGATAGATTTTAATTTATATCAGGTTAGTAAGGAGTTGGGTTTGCTTAATCGAGAGAAATGCATAATTTTCCACAATAAATAAGCGCTGTTCTTTAATAGCTTCTGGACTCGATTTTTAGTGCTGTTAATTAGAATTTTGTGTGAAGTTTCACGAGTGCGTATAAATTATTCGTTAAATATACTAATATCAAACAATTGTGTATATTAAGCCCGAAAAAATCACAAAGACAAAATGTTGGTAAACATTTTAAAAACATTCTTATATATATGTATATAAAAGTCGTTTTTTCTCTTAACTTTTTATCAAAATCTATGTTTTCATAGATAATTGCTCTGTCGAAACATGCAGTATCTTCCCCCAAAAAATAAACCACTTTATTATGTTTATAAATCGTTGTTTGTCGATTCAATACTTCACCTCCCTGATGATTTGGGCCTGGAGAATAGATTATAGTTAGAGATGTAAATGTTGGGAGAATCTGGTAGTATTTAGGACGCTGGTTATATTATCAAAGTGTGTAAACCGCGACTATTTTGTTGTGAACTAGATTAATTAGTTAAATGTGGTTTCACAATCCGAGTAAAAGTGTCACAGACACAAACTCATCATATTCCACGAAAAGAAAGTACAAAAACTTCTAACGACACCTCAAGAAACACCTACACCAGGACATGAGTTTCTTGAACATTTCTTTTGAAAGCAAAAAAATAACGCGTTACAAATACTTCATGGACAATAGGGTACAATAAAAATCAAACCAATTTTTTACAAAACTACAAAACAAAAGATTTTAATTTTTTTTCAATATGTGTCAAAGTTGCTATGGTACAGTTTTAAACACGCAAACAAGCACGATTAACTTTTTTCTGCTCCTGCTGAACATATTACAACTTCAACAACAACAACAGAAACATAGGGAGGATAGGAATAAATAAATACATTTATTTAACTGATCTGATAACGTTAGTTGTAATTCGACAGTATTGTCCACTGGGTAATAATTCAAAACATTAATCTAATTTATTTTTTCATCAACAAAATTGTGAATTTAGGCGAGAAACGAACGTGAGATCTGGACCTCCCTAGGCCTAACGTTGAGTTATATTAGTGTAAAGGAATTCCCTTACTTATTAGTAAAACTGGTTAAGGGAAAATCGAACAAACGAGACCAAATCTCTTGCAGTAGTGAACTGTAATTTATGAATGTTAATCGTGTAATCGTTTACTCAACATAGTAAACTGTAATTTATGAATGTTAATCGTGTAATCGTTTACTCAACATAGATAACCTATATTTACATAGTTACTTGAAATATAATGCAGTTAATGCCAGTACATTATTAGGGTGTGTGTGTGCTCTGCTTGTTCAAACGAGCGATGAGAATCTGTTGCCTTACAGGTTAGTGAATCCAATAGAGGGGAGGGATGTTCTGTCAATACAGCATATTACGAAGAAACCTTTTTAATGGAAATTACGATGCAAACTTATGACCAAAATAAATGGTCGTCAAATAGAGCACGACTTAAAGAGACGTTATGGACCACAACGAAGTATTAAGGCTATAAAAATCATTTTAATATCACGTATTCAACTATGTATTTTTGTCTTACACAGCTTTCTTATTAACCACCTGGTATTATACAGTAAAATATAGACGAAATTCCCCAGTCAATATTGGTTGTTTTTTGAATATCGCGTAAAGCTACAAGAGGGCTATCTGCGCTAGCCGCCCCTAATTTTACAGCGTAAGACTAGAGGGAAGGCAGATAGTCATCACCAACCACCGTCAACTCTTGGGCTACTCTTTTACCAACAAATAGTGGGATTGACCGTAACATTATAATGCCCCCACGGCTGAAAGGGCGAGCATGTTTGGTGTGAAGGGGATTCGAACACGCGACCCTCGGATTACAAGTCGAGTGTCTTAACCACCTGGCCGTGGAGGGCCTTCCATAAGCACTAATAACAAATTAGGATTTAGGCGAGAATCTAACATTTGCTCTCCTTTTACTTTTCTATTATACGTCAGACCGTTACACGTGTTTCGAAATAGCTTTGCGGATTTAAAACAAGATGCAGAAAAGAACACTGAACACTGTTTTTACAGTTTGCAAGACCAGTGAAGTTTATTTTAACCCTCTTATGTGGGACGAGAGGGCAATAGATAAACTTAAAAAAACAAACAGATTATAAACGAAGAAGATCAGTGACGTGTTTATTAGAACACGTTATATGAAGGATGTTCCAAAGCATTATACAACGCACATTAAAACTCACCACAAAATCATAGCGTGCTGGTTAAACACAGTAGAATATCTTTAAACCGTTATTTCAAGATTATAATAGTTATCTGAGACGTTTTCAGTCCACCAGGATACTTGTGGGGCTATCTAACAACCCTAATATCATTTGTTAAATATTGTTCTCGCTAGATATTTCTTTTCTAATTCTAACGAGAAAATAGCGTAAAAGCGTTTGTTGATATTTATCATTCGTTTCTGTGTTTTCCATGTGGGGCTACAAAACTCAGTCGCCTTCGGTCAGACCGAAACACAATAATACACTATGCGAATACCGAAAGATATTTATTTAATTAAGGTGGCCGTTAAATACATGGATCTGGTCAGTGTTGTATTAAGACTTCCCTGAAGACCAGAAAGCTTTCTTACAACTAACTGACCACTTAGGTGGCTTTGTGTGTGTGTAAATTGTAGTGATGGTAAAATCTCACTTCCAATTTATCTCCGGAAATTCTACTGGTAACATATAAAATGTGATATATATGCGTGTATGTAATTTGACGTTTAAAATGGCTGAGGTATAAAACAAACATATATGTACGTATTATGAAGTTTTAGATCACTGATGTATTACGTATATATATTGTGAAGTTTCAAGTGGCTTCAGTATTACGTATGTATTTATACATTTATTTTTTAACGTAAGCCACATAAACGTAACCTTATTGTTTTCTGTCATTAAAAACTTTCATGTTTTGACATCTCATCTGGAACTACAACGTTGATTCTTGACAAATCGCTTCTATTAATTTGATAATATCCAAGCTTTACGCGTTGTTGTTGCTGCTATGTTAGACAACTGCATAACAACTTAGCTTTCACGTGTGAGGTATCGCCCGGCGGGTCAGCGGTGATATACGGACTTGCAGTGTCAAAATCCAGAGTTCGTTTCTCTGCGGTTGACAGAATGCAAATAGCCCATCGTGTGACATTGCAGTAGCAACCGTATGGGGAATTATTTCAGTGTGTTAATTAAATCATTCTAGGTACTCTTCGCTACTCTGTAGAATTACTAGACCGTATCTCTCCGCTGTTGTCAGCTGGCATGTACGAAAACTATATAATGATGACGTCACATACGGGAAATTTAATAACGCAATCTGAAGCACGAGGATCTACAGTATAAGAGCAAATCTGAGGTAACGTCACGTTGTTGGTAATAACTTTAATATAATCTACTGAATGTGTAAACAGCTTCAGATCTTCATAGGAAATCTAGATTTTAGAACACAAGTATGCATATTACTATTTTATAGAAATGAATCCTTTTTTATCGATGAATATTTTGTTTTATGTCACAATCAAATTGACGGTAACGAAGGCTCACACGGGGTAAAAAGAAAACAAAATCCAAATCGAAAGCTAGAATTCGTGATTCTAAGAACAATACAGTAAATACAACGTCAAAATTTATATGTATAAAACACAGTCCTTACAGAGCATGATACGAATCAATATTCTTACGTACGACTTTAGGCTTACCTGAGAAACGGAACAGATGGCAGCATGTGTTAACGTAAAGCGTGGTTACGAACCACGAACAATGCTCTAGCGTCACTATCTGCCGCTTTGTGCTGCACCGTTCAGAATACATGTCACGTGATTTCAGATATATATGTGTATTAGACTGATTGAGACATGCGAGCTGAGAAGAGAGTCAATCAAAAGAAAAATATGACAGCATTTTATATCAGTAGGAGTCAAATTCGTGGTAATAAAATTATGATTAAGGCGACTCTGAGAAGTTTGTTTGTTTGTTTTGGAATTTCGCACAAAGCTACTCGAGGGCTATCTGTGCTAGCCGTCCCTAATTTAGCAGTGTAAGACTAGAGTGAAGGCAGCTAGTCATCACCACCCACCGCCAACTCTTGGGCTACTCTTTTACCAACGAATAGTGGGATTGACCGTCACATTATACACCCCCACGGCTGGGAGGGCGAGCGACGCGGGCGCGAACCCGCGGATTACGAGTCGCACGCCTTACGCGCTTGGCCATGCCAGGCCGACTCTGAGAAAAGCAGGTTTTGTTATATGATTTATATGATTTACATATATTATTCATCTTTTCTCATTCTTTAGCTGTTGTTTTATTGTTGTTGTTTCATAAAATATCAATACACATTGAGGAACATCCAGTCCAGAAATTAATGTAGTTTGATGAATAGTAATTATTTTCGAACTCCAGACATGAAAAATCTAAGTGGAATGAAGAGTACTTAAAGAAAACGTGTTTCTACAATAAAGATAATTTTTTAACATTATTGAATAATCTCAACTTTGTTTCTGAATTTCACGCAAAGCTACACGAGGGCTATCTGCTTTAGCCGTCCCTAATTTAGCAGTGTAAGACTAGAGGGAGGGCACTTAGTCATCATCACCCACCGCCAACTCTTAGGTTATTCTTTTATCAACGAATAGTGGGATTGACCGTCACATTATGACACCCACGGCTGAAAGGGTGAGCATGTTTGATATGACAGGGATTAGAACTTGCGACCCTCAGATTACGAGTCGAGTGCTTTAGCCACCTGGCCGTGCTGGGTAGTCTCCACTTATATCTAAAAAAAACTGTGTTACTACAGCATACAGTATTTTTAACATCATTGGATAGTCTCAAATGAAACATTTTGATAAAGAAGCGGAAAAATTATTTACTTCTTGAAATTTACTCCCATTGAGCCTGACTTCAAATATAAAAGTCACAAATTTAAAAATATATTTTGAAAGAAATCTCAGCCATTGTTTAGTGGGTTTAAGTTTCAGTGTTCATATTCTGCTTGTATTTTCGATATGTTTCATCATTGTTATATAATGCTGAATTTATATATATATACACACACACTTGATGCAATTTACAGCATTAGACTAGTTAATATATACATATATATAAACTACACTACATACAGCTGTGAAAAGTATTCTTCGTACTTTAAGATAACCAGTCTTTTTATGTTTATATTAACTTACATTTCTCCAACTATCACACCAAAAGGAATAAAACGACACTAGACTGCTTTAACATTGGCTCATCTTAATTAACATTAATGACCGACTATATTCTCAGTGTTTCATTCGTAGACATATTATATAAATATAAAATAAATTTTTTGTACATTAATGGTGTAAAATAAAACACATTTTAGAAGACAAATCTTCGAAACACAATACATGTAAAGAGTTTGTAAACATGGAACTTTGAAAATATCACATAAACAACTGAACAAAACATGTTTCTGAGCCTAAAACCTTGAAAAACAGAATAATTCATCGAACAAAACAAGCTCCAGAGCATAGAGGTCCGATAAATGGCACAATTAACCCAAGTTTGTAAGTACTTCTCACACGATTCGAATATTATGTTGTTTTAAGCACACAACATAATTTCTCTGCTTCAGTGCCCTTTAGGAAAATTTAATAGATAATGGTTGTGATGTCTCATCCCGATAAAACTGTTGATAACTTTAATCATACCTTTCATTACTAGCTTAATAAGAAAGACAATGTTAGTTTATTATAGGTTCTCAGATGATGTCAGATGGTTTTGTAACGTGTTTAAACTCTCCCTTTCATTTCATTTATCCTATAATTAAGGGCAAGAATATTTTTGTTTAGAGTAAAAACTATATGGCGCGTGATTTAACTTTAGGTGTAATCGATAATATTTATATATGTGTGTGTGTGTGTGTGCATGCTGTTTATATTTATGTATTTATAGAGAGAGAGATAAAGCAATAGTTTACTTCATTGCTAAAAAGTTCTTTTGTTCCCTTGTTTCGGTTTTAAGTTTATATTTGCATATTTCTGTTTTAGAACTTCTTGTTCTGTACGATTATCCAATAAGTATAGATTTAAGAGGAAGACACAAAATGGCCGCTGTTTTCTTCTCATTTTCCATGAGAGAAAAAGCAGTATTTTTAGTTCATTGCTAAAAAGCTCTATTGTTTTGGTTTTACGTTTACCTTTGCTTGTTCGTGTTTTAGAACGACTCGTACATTAAAAACGTCCAATAAGAAGAGATTAAAAAACATGACGCAAAATGGCCGCTGTTTTCTTTTTCCATGAAATATCCTAGAAACAAAAACTACTTTAAACGTTGTTAAAGAATCCTCGGTGAATGTTTGTTTTTTTTCAGTTAAATGAGCTATGCTGTTGATATTAAGCATGAAAAATCGTTTTCTGTCTTGTCTTCAGTACAAGTTCACCAATTAGTTTACTGCTACAGCTTGGTATTACTAGAGGACAATTATAGCTTCGCTCTGGATAGCAGGACTTGACGTCATAAACCAAATAACCAAACGTGATTTAACCAACTTACCGTGAAGAAATAGATGACGCTACTGTTGTTCTGTCTTATATTGCCTTGTTGAAAGTAATTTATTTACTGGCATTAGTCACAAATATTCAACATGTGGCTGTTTACTCGAATGAGTTATCACGATCAACAGATTGCATGTTAACCTTCTTGGGTATGTTACTAGTAACATATGTAACAATTACACGTTTTTAATGGTTAAAAAATTAAAGAGTAAAGATATATATTATCCTCACCTCCGTCTGAGATACGATCTATCTTAACGTTAACAAGAAATGAGAAACATCAGTGCAAGTTGTCATCACAAACTACAAACTCCAAGAAAAATATCTTTTTTTTATATACAATAGAGTTTTAAATGTATAAACAGGCAACACTAAATAATGATCCCTCAGCGATAAGTCTCGTGACTTATAGCGCTAAAAATAAGGTTTTCGCACCCGTGATGGTCATAGCACAAATAACCCATTGTATAACTTTGTGTTCAACAACCACCAGCAAACATACGAATAATGGGAATAACGTTTTCTGAAAATGAAGTAATTTCATATTTTCAACCAAAAAACAATATTTTTGGAATAAATAAACGTTTTGGAAACACTGGTTTGGTTGGGTTTGTTTTGTTTTGAGTTTCGCGCAAAGTTATTCGAGGACTATCTGTACTAGCCGTCCCTAATTTAGCAGTGTAAGACTAGAGGGAAAGCAGCTAGTCATCACTACCCACCGCTAACTCTTGGGCCACTCTTTTATCAACGAATATGGAACTGAGCATCACATTATAACATACCCACGGATGAAAGGACGTTGTGTGAGTCTATCATTCCTTGAAGCAATCTTTACCACAATTATAGATATATCTAGCTTTATACAGGATATATTTCTTTGTGACTGTTATAAAACGTATTAAGTTGATCTCAGAATTCCACAACTTACTAAACAGTTCAAACCAATCACTACTTTAATTTAAAGTAGTTTCTACTTACAAGGGTGTTTACTGCCCGAATTTTTAACGATAGAATAAACAACGTATCCGTCACACCACTACGTTTTATTAAACATTAAATATAGTATTTTTTGTTCAAGAAAATTGCTGTTCGCGATATTTATGTATGCGTCTTTACTCTGTACAGTACTTTTATACCATCACAAAAAAAAAATCGCCAACTACAAACGTTCGATCAAATCGATGCAATCAGACTTAGCAACCGAAGTGCACGAAATCGTAGTGGTGATGAAGATACCCAGTAAAAAGAAGCGTGACGGCTACAGATACCATTTCAGGCCATTATCATATCCATGTTGCTTTCAGAAGGCCCTTTTAACGACTCAAGGAACGTTACTGCAAGCGAAATAGGAGAGAAGAGTCAGTCATCATTATTGTCAGCTATCTATATATGGAACCAAGTTACAAAAACAGAAACTTGTACACATTGGTGTTTTATGTCATATGTACGTGTTTAGACATCATTAAACTACAAGTTACCTGAAGTAAACAATTTCGTGTGCTTGCTCCATATAAATCAGAAACAGACACCATATTGACAGCACGTGTCATAACTGTCTCGTGTACGATATTTCATCACGTAGCTCCAGCACGGTGTGATGATTTGGTACGGACATTGTTTTTCGGGAAAAATTGTTTTCTGGAGATTTAGGTTAAATGCATCGTTGTCGTATGAAAAACAAACACCGCTTATTGGACAGCTAATATTCATTTTAATCCAAAACTCGACAAATCAAAGAGTGACATAAAAAAAAAACGTCAAGTCGCTTACGATTTGAGATTTTAAAAAATAACAAAGAAGTGAATTTTAACTGAAAATAAAAAGCAAGGCAAAAAGACAACGAATTCTCGAGACATAATTATACGTGACACTTTTTTGCTTCTCACTTAATCTATTAATGAAACAGTCACATTCCACTTTACACATTGTCAAAACCATAATTATGATGTTTATATTGAGCGCATACAGATGACCCCACAGTTCCACAGCGGAATTTCTGCGGTCTCGCACCGCTAAAAACCAGGTTTCGATACCCGTGGTGGACAGCGCACAGATAGCCCACTGTGTAACTTTGTGCTTAATTCCAACCAAACAAACACATACAGATTTACATTGTTGTTGTTGCTGTTGAATTTCGCGCAAAGCTACACGAGGGCTATCTGCGCTAGCCGTCCCTAATTTAGCAGTGTAAGACTAGAGGGAAGGCAGCTAGTCATCACCATCCACCGCCAACTCTTGGGCTACTCTTTTACCAACGAATAGTGGGATTAACTATCACATTATAACGCCCCCACGGCTGAAAGGGCGAGCATGTTTGGTACGACGGGGATTCGAATCCGCGACCCTCAGATTACAAGGATGTACATTATATATGATATACACGCGAGTAGACGAATTAAAAATTGTTTTTTGCGGCTTTGATAACTGATGAACTTCATTCATTTCCAGTAACATTTTTGTGGTTTCTTTTCTCTTTCTTTTTTAACGTAATTTAGACCCAGTTTGGTTTCTCTGTTTTAGAAAGTACTGGCACAAAGATGAATGAAAGATCAAGTGCAAGAGAGCTCTTTCTGTACATAGTATAAAATATATATTTTCACATCGTGAAAAGCATAGTTCCAATCTAATCCAAGTAACACATTTTGAAGTCCCCAGTTAAATGGTTACTATCCCCCCATAAGACAATTTAAACCTCATGTTATTTATCATTAAGTGCAGAGCTTCACAGTGGTTTCAATATCCCTCGTTTTTAAGGTTTTAATCCTTCGGTCGTACCACTGAACCACCAAAGGGCTTTAAACAAAATAATATAATATGACTTCAAAATAAGCCTGACATGTTAATGCCTTGCGATGTTGTCAAGACACCAAGGTAAATGCAACGTACTTTTTAACATTAGAAAAACCTTCAAAGTCCTTAAATGAAATCCCCTTATTCACAACAATTGTGATTTTTTGTCTCTTTTAAGGTTCAATATTCTCCTTAAAAGTGTATAATGACCAATTAATATTATATGTATATCAGAACAAGCTACCCATTTAAATAAAAAACCTTAAATCAACCTGTTAAGAAGCATAACTGATTAAATATAGTCTTATTACCTTTTTACTTATAAAAATCATAATTCATTGTTACGTCTGTATTTTTTTTTAATTTTCGCGAAATGCTACACGAGAGAAGGCAGCTAGTCACCACACACTGCCAACTCTTGGGCTACTCTTTTACTAAAAAATAGCGAGATTGACAGTAACATGATAACGTCCTCACGGCTGAAAGGACGAGCATGTTTTGTGTGATAGAGATTCGAATCCGCGATCCTCAAATTACAAGTCGAGCGTCCTAACCACCTGGCCATGCCGGGGCGTTGCGTCAATAAGGTATCCTCGCTGTTAACGACCGTTTCGGTGGTGAATCCAACAAAGTAACACAACATTCAGTCATCTTAGAACATTTAAGTTAGTACTAAAACCATACCCTACGCTAACAATGCGAAAAAATCCAAAATAATCAAAAATAATAAAATTAGCCACATTAAACATTCAAACCAATGTTGTTAATGAAACTAACATTAACGAATAAAGTACTTTTTTTTCGTAATACACAAATTTGTGCTTTAAGTACTGCAGAAGGTCAAATGTTCGTTGAACAACGTGGCATCACTATGACGTGTATAAAACACAATTTTACAATCTTCCCTGAAAATGTCTTGTGACCAATGAAAACCTCTGTAGTAGCGTGAGTAAAAAAGAAACTGACATTTGTTATAAATTGCTACGACCTACGTTACGCATGTTAATGAGCGTCTGGCCAGAATCTTTAAACCTTGAGAACTCTTTTGTGTTCGTTTGTTCTATACATTATCACCTCAATTTGTTTCCAATCCGCTATTCTCCTATAAACTTATATTGCTTATTTAAGTTCTTATGAAGGTTTAGGTTTTGTTTTCAGAGACACAAAGCATGTTTTGGAGATTTTTCGAAACGTTCTCTTCTGAAGACCAATTAAAAGTCTCTTCATAAGAAATTTGTTTATATTATTAAATTATATCTTATTGTATGTAGTTACATGTATAAAGCTTGTGATTTAATCTATTTCAACGCTATCCGTAGTTCCATTAACAGTATTACTTCAAATTCCAGAAAATAAATTTGGGGACAACAAATGCGAATTAGGTATAATGCGCAAGCTACGAAAATGTAGAAAACATTTTATTAAGATTCCAAGAAACTGAAGTTACAAAGTTGTTGAACGCGTCTAAACTACGAAATTAAGATTGTTTGTTTGTTTTTTCAATTTCGCGCAAAGCTACTCGAGGGCTATCTGCGCTAGCCGTCCCTAATTTAGCAGTGTAAGACCAGAGGAAAGGCAGCTAGTCATCACCACCCACCGCCAACTCTTGAGCAACTCTTTAACCAACGAATAGTGGAATTGAGCGCCACGTTATAACGCCCCCACGGCTGAAAGGACGAGCATGTTTGGTGCGACGGCTAAGATAGTGATGATGTATTTTTGTTTGAACTGAAGAAGAAACTGAAACCCATTCCATACCCAGTAAGATTTATACTGTGCTAATTTCAAGACCCATTGTTTTTGTCTTATCCCTGCACTTTGTCATGTTCTCATAAGTAATGACGTAAAAAACTAAAAAAAAAGCTATTCAATGCGTTATACGGAAATGCTAAAGCCAGAAATGCCACCTCAGAAATAAAACATACACACGTTGAGCTGTAGATTTAAGGAAATGAGAATATAAAAGTATGTTTTGCCTTTTAAAAGCATTTATAAAACCATTCAAGAAACTATGTATTAAACGTACAAATACACCATTAATTTTATGTATGTGTATGTGTTTAGAAGTAACGCAACGCAGTGCAATATTTATCTCCACTGTGACCATCGCAAGCGTCAAATTGCGATTGTAGTGTTACAAGCCCTCAAGCTTGTTGGTTTAAAGTTAAGCACAAAGGTATCGAAATCCGTAGATATTCTGCTGTACCACCTAGGGGGCGCCCTCAAGCTTATTATTAAAAGATAAATTTAATGTTGGTAAGTAAAAACCAAAAAAACTTCGTTTACCATATATAAAATATAATCCAATCTAAGGGCTTGTTTTTGGTTTGAAAAGTTTTTTTTTTTAACTTCGCCATCCCTAATTTAGCAGTGAAAGACTGAAGGGAAGGTAAATAGTCATCACCACTCATCGCCAACTCTGGGGATACTCTTTTACCAACGAATCGTGGGATTGATCGTAACATTATAACGCCCCCACGGCTGAAAGGGCGAGCACGTTTGGTGCGACAAGGATTCGAACCCGCGACCCTGATATTATAAATGGAGTGACTTAACCACCTGGCCGTACTGTGACTAGTGAACGCTTAGAAAGAACTCGTGTGAACGTGGAAGTTGCGAAAAATAAAGTTAGATTGAAAGTATACGTCATGAGCTTCGGTTGTAATAGTATTGTTCTGAGTGATGTTTTTAAAACTTTATCACAACAGTGCGGTACAAGCAAAAACTGTTGATATGTGAATCCAGTGTATTTGCAACCCGAGACTCCTCAGTTACACAACGGTGTGTCTGCGGACTTAAACGTTAGAGAACGTTGTGGGCAGTACACAGTCAGCCCATTGTTTAGCTTTATGCTTAATTTCAAGCAAATTAACAAAAATAAATTACAATCCGAGAAAAAAAAATATATTTAAATTAGGAATACAAATTTTTTTCTGAACGTTTAAGGGGTACATCTGAACCAGCAACCCCACGACAGCTACTTCTATACCTCCATAGTACGTCGTTAAATCTTCCACTACGAGAAACAGACAGGAAAATCAAGCGGGTGAAAAAAAAGTTATAATATGAAATATTCACATGAAATAAAGGCACGAGCTATCTAAGTCGTGTATTGTAGTTTATGCAGTTGCGATACGACATGAGCTAATTGACTTACATATGGGGCCCGGCATGGCCTAGCGCGTTAAGGCATGCACTTCGTAATCTGAGGGTCGCGGGTTCGCGCCCGAGTCGCGCCAAACATGCTCGCCCTCCCAGCCGTGGGGGCGTTATAAGTGACGGTCAATCCCACTCTTCGTTGGTAAAAGAGTAGCCCAAGAGTTGGCGGTGGGTAGTAATGACTAGCTGCCTTCCCTCTAGTCTTACACTGCTAAATTAGGGACGGCTAGCACAGATAGCCCTCGAGTTGCTTTGTGCGAAATTCCAAAAACAAAACAAACAAACAAGACTTACATATGTTTCTTTAGTGAAGGAAAGTTAATTATGCTTGTTTTATTGTATCTTCTTCGTTTGAACTTCACTAGAAGTATAAATGCATTGAATAAACTCTATTAATAAAATACTTACATTATTGTGACTTAATGTATCAAACCTAATTCTCTTAAATACGTATATTTTTTTAAAACGACACGTCTTCTCAGTAATTCATTTTACTCAACATGAGGTTTTGATGTCAGGAACAAGTAAAACTTTTGTTACACAGTGTAATCTTAAAACAAGTGAAATTCGACTAAAATTCCTGTAGGCGGCCTGGCATGGCCAGGTGGGTTAAGGCGTTCGACTCGTAATCTGAGGGTCGCGGGTTCGAATCCCCATCACAGCAAACATGCTCTTTCAGCCGTGTAGGCGATGTAACGTGACAGCCAATCCCACTATTCGTTGGTAGAAGAGTAATCCAAGAGTTGGCGGTGGGTGGTGATGACTAACTGCCTTCCCTCTAGTTTTGCACTGCTAAATTAAAGACAGCTAGCGAAGATAGCCCTCGAGTAGCTTTGCGCGAAATACAAAACAAACCAACCCAATCCACCACCGAAATTGATTTAAAACTGTCACAAATGTTTCTGGTAAGTGAAGGTTTGTTCAATTAAAAAATTCAGGTAGGGTAATGAATTACTAAATTAATTAATGTATTACTGTTTCCTCTTTTATTAATTCATTGGAAAAAAATTGTTCACGTCTTCTTAATAAATGGAGTTAAAATCCTGTTATACGTCATTGTTTGTTTTCGCAATCAACATTACGTCAAATGTTTCTATGAACAATAGTAAATTAATGACAATGTTTTGGGGTATCAGTTTTGTTATTCTTTTTCTTTGCCTCAAATATACAAGACCGATAACGCTTTCCCTAAGCATCCTTCTGGTTAGATGAATTAATGGCTTAAGATATGTTAATTAAATTCGTTTCTGTAACTGTACGGTATCCACGTTTTTCTCGTAGTTTTGGCGAGATCTATTATTTTACCAGACATGCAAGATTGGGATCTTCATCTCCCGAGATTTAAAAGAATCTGGGAGAATGATGTATATATATATTAAACTGTGAATGGATTTTCCTTCGTAAAGGAGTTATTTTCACTTTCTTATCTCCCATTTTACTAACTCCCTTTCTGGACCTTTGTTTCAATTGCTTGTAGCTATAACAATAATCAGTAAACAAATTAGAAAATGTATGGAAAAAAATCCGTGAAGTGTTGATACATATATGAAATATAATTATTTTTTTTAAATTTCACCTTGCGATAACACCAGGATTTTGATGTTATTAAAAAAAAGACTTAAAATTCCCAAATGTACGATTGACACGTGCGTGGGATAAAATTATATACATGATTATTTGTTAGGGAGGCCTGGCATGGCCAAGAGTGTTAAGGTGTTCGACTCGTAATCCGAGGGTCGCGGGTTCGAATCCCTGTCGCACCAAACATGCTCGCCCTTTCAGCCGTGATGGCGTTATAATGTGACGGTCACTCCCACTATTCGTTGGTAGAAGAGCAGCCCAAGAGTCGGCGGTGGGTGGTAATGACTAGCTGCCTTCCCTTTAGTCTTACACTGCTAAAATAGGGTCGGCTAGCGCAGATAGCCCTCGAGTAGCTTTGCGCGAAATTCAAGAAACAAAACAAACAATACTTGTTCCGGAATGTATCTCTGCTTGTTAATCATTATCACAAGAAATAAAACGTACAGTTTATTTCGACATCAACACTTTTGGGTATCAAGAGTACTTGAAGCTGATTGATTTAATGTAAACTGATTTACAACCAAAAAAAAAGGCATTTCAAGAGCACTGGAAAGAGGAACGTTAATTAACCACTATAAACTTCCATGTTAATTATAACAGTTAAGGTTGGAGTTGATTCATAATTTCCTTGGGGTTCATATCAATTGTACCATCCGTAATGATGCACCATTAGAAACGTACTAAAGGAGCAAAATCAACTTTTATGAATTGCTGATGAAAGTTCAGAGCTTCATAAAGCAATATGTTTCAGAATTTCAACAAGGACGTCGTGGTGGATAGTTTATTTTAACCTTTACTCATGAAATAAGTTTGCAAGACATCTAAAACCTAAAATCTATATAAATTATATTACTTATAGCCAGGAAATTATAATACGGTAATGCATTGACTGAAGTAATTCATTCAAGTCTGTTCTTTTCCAGAATTGCTTTCTTTATAGATAGCATTAAAAAACCTGCACATAATCAGCAGTGATTTTTACGAGGCCAATAATTTTTTTCATATATATATAAAAACGGCTGGTATGGGTTGAGAAAACTCTATGTAGAGGAGCGAACAACGTTTCGAACTTCTTCGGTCATCGTCAGGTTCACAAAGAAAGAAAGGGTAACTGACCGATAGCTGACCACATGTTTGAAGGGGTTGTGTAACTGAGTGTAGGAATGTAGAGGGCGTGCTTAGATGTTTGATTATATTTATTAATATAGGTATAAAGGAGTTCCTTTGTATTGGTTTATTTTGGGCTTGAGTTGTTGCACAGGTAAGTCTTCTTTAATTTTGCGTTTGTTTATGTTTGTTTCTTTGTTTATTATTTGAGTGTTTTCTATAGTTATGTTGTGTTTCTTTGATTTGCAATATTCGAAAACGTGTGAAGGTGGCTATTTGTGTTCTTTGAATCTGGTTTCCATTTTTCTACTTGTTTCTCCAATATAGAAGTCGTGGCAGTTATCACATTGTGTTTTATAAATAATGTTGGTGTGGTGTTTGTCAGTGTAGTTTTAACATAGTATAGACCTTAGTTTTGTGCCTGGTTTTTGAATAAATTTTGTATTAACTGGAATGTCATATTTTGTGATTAGTTTTTGCCAGATGTTGGTTATTTTTCTGCTGATGTCGGAAATATATGGTATGCAGCAGTATATGGTTTCATGATTTTTTAAATCGTGTGATATATTTACTTTTGTTGGTTGATTTTGCTTTCTGTCTAGGTGTGTGCGTATGATGTTTTCTACGGTTTGGCGTATAATGTTTTCTACGGTTTGTGGAGGAAACTTATTGATGTTGATCAAGTACTGTTTTATTTTGTCTAATTCGTCTTTAATTTTATCTGGTAGCATAGTTTTTTGACTGTTTATTTGGTTTCTTAGTATGTTGAGTTTTTGTTTTGTTTCATGTGCTGAGTCCCAAGAAATGTATAGTCCAGTATGTGTGATTTTTCGGTGGATTTCTGTTTTGAATTGTGTGTCAGTTCTTGTAATTTTGAGGTTAAGAAATAATATTTGATTGCTTTCTTCCTGTTCACATGTGAAGTTAATGTTGGGACGTATAGAGTTAATGTGATTGAAAAAATTAAGTGTGTGTTCTGTAGATGTGAATCCCGCAATCGCGTCATCTACATATATGTACTAGTTTTAGTGGTGGATGTAATGCTGTGTTAATTGCTTGTGTTTCACCTTGCGTCATAAAAATATTGGCTAGTACTGGTGATACTGGATTGCCCATGTTTAGGCCATTCGTTTGTCACCTTCACACGTTTTCGAACACTGCAAGTCAAATAAACACAACATGACCATAGAAAACACTCAAATACTAAATAAAGAAACAATCATAAACAAACGTAAAATTAAAGAAGACTTACTTGTGCAACAACTCAAGGCCAGAATAAACCAATACAAAGGAACACCTTTATACCTATATTAATAAATATAATCAAACATCTAAGCACGCCCTCTACATTTCTACACTCAATCACACAACCTCTTTCAAACATGTGGTCAGCTATCGGTCAGTTACCTCTTTCTTTCTTTATGAACCTGACGATGACCAAAGAAGGTCGAAACGTTGTTCGTTCCTCTACGTAAAAAATTTTCTCAACCCAAACGAGCCGTTTTTATATATATATTTTTCTCTGCAAGTGGGTTTTCTCGTCATCACGGAATCAATTTTTCACATAAATATCATGTTACTTGTTTATATTGAAAGTACAAGACGCCTTATTGAGCGAAGTAAACAGTTATTGTCTCGTACGAAAGATTTGTTGGAGAGTAATTTGTAGCTGTTTAGATGTACTTCTTTAATTCGAAATTTGTAATGAATTTATTGAGACGAATGTGCAGAAAGCCATCTATAGACAAGTGTCGTTACTGTTTGTTTTGTTAGGCTTAAGAAGCTTCATTGTTACATAAAATTTCCTTTAATAGCTGGCTTCTACGAAAGAAGCAAAACGATCGATTAGAGAATATAAGTTAATGTGGAGAATTACTCATTTTGGTTAAAAACAGAGGGAGGAAGAGTCCAAATTCGTATATACAAGAGGGAATCCAACAGTTATCTAGTAAAATACGAAACGGAAATAGTTAGAGAAGTGAAACGTGAAAACGAGCTAGCATATTTATACAAGCTAATAATAACCATCGTAAATACATAACGACGATAGGACTGTCCTGTATCCATCAATCTACCCCCAGTGTCACAGTAGTAGGACTCACCCCGCTAGAGACCGGGTTTCGATATCCGTGGTGGGCAGAGCACAGATAATCCATTGTGTAGCTTTATGCGTAATTCCAATCAAACAACCCTATCGATCTATATAAATATAAACACGTGCACGTGTTATGGAATATGTTTTATTTTTAGTTTACGTGAATAAATGATTTTAATTTAATGTCTTTTTTTTTGTTGTTAGTACTGAAGATGATTTAACTTTGATTTAATGTACAAAATCAATGAACAACAGATCCACGGTTTCGTTTCTTGGTTCAATAAAGTATCTCGTGAATTTGTCCATATTAAATTTATGTTTCTATTTTTACCCTTAAATTATCGCTTTCATGACTCATTTACTCTACTACGAAAGTTAGTAAGGAATATAACATTTAAAAAAAAAAAAACATTCGACAGAAAATTCCATTAGCAACTTTCTAAGAGTATTTTTTAAGGCTTTAAGCAAACAACTTCAAGAGAATCAAATAATTTGTTTTTCGATACAGAAACATTGACTGAGACTGCCCACTCCACATCATGAATAATTGATTTAAATCTACAAACATAAGTCTGTGAGACTGAAAATACTTTAAGATGTTATTTGCATCCAACTGAAGCTTACCATTCCCTATGTATTACGAGAAGTGTCACGAGAAGTGCAGGTCCATACTATTTAGTGAGGTCCACAGTAATGAAGAAACTTAGTCACAGTACTCCAAATATGGTTCTTTTCTCCAAAGGGAAAGTTATACCCTCCCCCAAACAAACAGCACTTTTGTACATAAAGGGAATAATGTATCCAAATACTGACTTGTAGTTTAGAAGGTACGTCTAACGTGTGGTTGTTTTAATTTTTCGTTTAGTTCGATGAAACGGCTCTCATGAATAAATTGCAGAACGAGTTAGGATTTCGTGATTACGAAAAAAACCACTTGAAGCCAAAATATATCCTCAAGATGGCTGGTATGGCTATTAAAACTTTAATTAAAATAAAGTACAGAGCAACATTTCAACCTTCTTAGGTCATCTTTAGGTTAACAAAAGAGTTCAATGTTAGATCGAAACGTTGTTCTGTACTTTAATTCAATTAGTTTTAATACCAATACCAGCTGTTTTGAGAATACAAGTTTGGATTTGCTTCTTAAATTATACAGCTGGAGTTAGGACCATACGAATTGACAGGCGTATTACGAAGAAGAACAAACGATAGCGAGGTTTTGTGTATAGTCAGTCAAACTGATTTATCATGTTTATGGTCTTACAACGTCATGATGAACAGCCTAACGAGTTATTTATCTCTAAGGAATGTCATTAGCAGAAACTCTATTTATAAGAAATCAGTGTAACGTCCACTTGTGGCTTTTTTATAAGAGACCAGTGCAGTAGTTAACGTTTATGTAAGAGGTCAGTGATAAAATTAGTTCATGATAGCTAACGTTTCTGTAATAGGTCGGTGTAACAACGTGTTCATGGTAGCTAACGTTTTTGAGAGAGGTTAGTGTAACAATTAGTTCATGATGGCTTTTTTATAAAAGGTCAGTGTAGTAGTTAACGTTTTTGTAAGAGGTCAGTGTAACAGCTAGTCCATACTGGTTAACTTTTTTGTAAACGATCAGTTTTGTGTAACAACTAGTTCATGGTGGTTTGTCAGAGATAAATTAACTATTGATTCAAAGTAGTTAACTCTGTAAGAGATCAGTTTAGTGACTGGTTTATAACAGTTAACTCTGTAAGAGACCAGTTTAGTGACTGGTTTATAACAGTTAATTCTGTAAGAGATCAGTTTAGTGACTGGTTTATAACAATTAATTCTGTAAGAGATGAGTTTAGTGACTGGTTTATAACAGTTATCTCTGTAAGAGATTAGTTTAGTGACTGGTTTATAACAGTTAATTCTGTAAGAGACCAGTTTAGTGACTGGTTTATAACAGTTAATTCTGTAAGAGATCAGTTTAGTGACTGGTTTATAACAATTAATTCTGTAAGAGATGAGTTTAGTGACTGGTTTATAACAGTTATCTCTGTAAGAGATCAGTTTAGTGACTGGTTTATAACAGTTAACTCTGTAAGAGATCAGTTTAGTGACTGGTTTATAACAGTTAACTCTGTAAGAGATCAGTTTAGTGACTGGTTTATAACAGTTAATTCTGTAAGAGATCAGTTTAGTGACTGGTTTATAACAGTTAACTCTGTAAGAGATGAGTTTAGTGACTGGTTTATAACAGTTAACTCTGTAAGATATTAGTTTAGTGACTGGTTTATAACAGTTAATTCTGTAAGAGATCAGTTTAGTGACTGGTTTATAACAGTTAATTCTGTAAGAGATCAGTTTAGTGACTGGTTTATAACAGTTAATTCTGTAAGAGATCAGTTTAGTGACTGGTTTATAACAGTTAACTCTGTAAGAGATCAGTTTAGTGACTGGTTTATAACAATTAATTCTGTAAGAGATCAGTTTAATGACTGGTTTTTACAGTTAACTCTGTAAGAGATCAGTTTAGTGACTGATTTATAACAGTTAACTCTGTAAGAGATCAGTTTAGTGACTGGTTTATAACTGTTAACTCTGTAAGAGATCAGTTTAGTGACTGGTTTATAACAGTTAACTCTGTAAGAGATCAGTTTAGTGACTGGTTTATAACAGTTAACTCTGTAAGAGATCAGTTTAGTGACTGGTTTATAACAGTTAACTCTGTAAGAGATCAGTTTAGTGACTGGTTTATAACAGTTAACTCTGTAAGAGATCAGTTTAGTGACTGGTTTATAACAATTAATTCTGTAAGAGATCAGTTTAGTGACTGGTTTTTACAGTTAACTCTGTAAGAGATCAGTTTAGTGACTGATTTATAACTGTTAACTCTGTAAGAGATCAGTTTAGTGACTGGTTTATAACTGTTAACTCTGTAAGAGATCAGTTTAGTGACTGGTTTATAACAGTTGACTCTGTAAGAGATCAGTTTAGTGACTGGTTTATAACAGTTAACTCTGTAAGAGATCAGTTTAGTGACTGGTTTATAACAGTTAACTCTGTAAGATATCAGTTTAGTGACTGGTTTATAACAGTTGGCTCTGTTTATAAGAGATTCGTTTAGTTGCTGGTTTATAACAGTTAACTCTGTAAGAGGTCAGTTTAGTGACTGGTTTATAACAGTTAACTCTGTAAGAGATCAGTTTAGTGACTGGTTTATAACAGTTAACTCTGTAAGAGATCAGTTTAGTGACTGGTTTATAACAGTTAACTCTGTAAGATATCAGTTTAGTGACTGGTTTATAACAGTTGGCTCTGTTTATAAGAGATTCGTTTAGTTGCTGGTTTATAACAGTTAACTCTGTAAGAGGTCAGTTTAGTGACTGGTTTATAACAGTTAACTCTGTTTATAAGAGATCCGTTTAGTGGCTGGTTTATAACAGTTAGCTCTGTTTATAAGAGATCCACTTAGTTTATAATAATTAACTCTGTTTATAAGAGATCCGTTTAGTGGCTGGTTTATAACAGTTAGCTCTGTTTATAAGAGATCCACTTAGTTTATAATAATTAACTCTGTTATAAAAGCTCAATTTCTCACTTACTATTTATGCAGAGTGGTTCATAGAGGTTAGTTCTGCTTATAAGAAATCAAGGTAACTACTGGTTCCTAATAAGCACGACTTTTTCCGAGTCTGTTTCATCATCAACCAACTTATTCAAAATCCTAAGCTTTTGGATATGTCGGAGGTAGAAAATTTGTAAATTAATAAAACATTAAAGTTATCAAACTCCATTTTTTGTATTTCACAAAGACAATCAAACTTTTTTTCACACCTTGCAAAGTCACTATTAGGGGGCGCTAGAAGACAACAATCTGAAGTGAAGTTGTTGTGTTTTTTAAATTATCATGAAAAATATCTTAAAACTTGTTTGAAGATAAAATTTCCAAGTTCGGAATATTCGAAACCATCAATTTCGTATTAAGAT
Source organism: Tachypleus tridentatus (assembly GCF_004210375.1). Taxonomy (NCBI): domain Eukaryota; kingdom Metazoa; phylum Arthropoda; class Merostomata; order Xiphosura; family Limulidae; genus Tachypleus; species Tachypleus tridentatus. The sequence goes on along the minus strand of NC_134828.1, from coordinate 29,753,335 downwards.
ACCAAAAGTAAACGATTACGCAACATCTATAAGAAACAGAAAAGGAAATTAGAATCTGGAGTAATTTTAATATACATATTTTTATCTTAATTATTATAATTCATGAACTTATGACATTGAATTTTCTATAATATCATTCATAGAAATAACTCACCCTATTTGAAAGGTATTTAGTCCATCGATGCTAGCATATGCGTGAGCTCGTGTTTTCTTTCGTCGCAGTTTGCCCTACAATTACTTGAAAAATTGAATAAATAACTGGTCGTCATTTTCAGGTAAAAAAACGGATTTCGTGTAATCAGTTGTGTTTTCATATTGTGTCATAAAATAGTGAAACTGGGTACTCAATTTCACGAAATGCTCTTCGAACCGTCTTTTAACAAGCTCTATAACAACAAACACTTGCATATGTAACATTAATTTATAATACTTTTTAAATTTCTGGGCCGGGCGTAGCCTAGTTGTTAGCGTGCTCAAACTGTACACCCGAAGTTTAGGGGGGGGAGGAACTCCATAATTTGAGACCGTAGGTCTGCTAAAAGATTAACGGTCAAATCTCACTAGTCATTCAGACAAGAGTAGCACGAGATTTGGCGGCTAGTGCTGTTGACTGTAACTACTTTCTCTTTCATCAAAGTTAGGGAATGTCATATAATCCCCTATAAAGACTTGCACGGACATTCTGAAATAAACAAGTCTAAAATTTTACAACCCTGTCTGTCTGTTTAATAAAGCACACAGGTCCTCCTGTCGAAAGCGCTAATTTTATCGATTTTTAATGTAACTTATCAAACTTTCTTATCTTTATTGGTTTGTGTTATCATTATGGTATCGATTTAGATACGTATATACAGAGAGAGAAGAATCAATAAACCAATCAAACTTCTAATATAAAGTCTGAAACTTCCACGTTGTTAACTTGAAAGAATCTCTATATACTGAATACCTAATTTAAACTGGAACGCCTCAGTTTTCTGTATGGTATCGTTGGCATTTAAAGGGTTTATATTTCAATATATTCTAATTACGTTATATTGTTCTACTTATTTCATTGGCATATTTCATTCTTTTGTTCTCAAGGAAGAAAATATGATTACTTAACTGTCAGATCGCCTTTCTCGTCTCTGGACTTAATTAAGCCTTCCTTATACATCCTTGTCTTGCTAATGTTCGTTGCTTCAGTTTCTTCCTTTTCCTTGGCTACATCTAACTTTAATACAAAAAAAAATAGTTACTATTGCTCATTCAGTCAGCAAACTGGCTTTTTACTTATCTGCATACATGGGCAACCAGATTATTTTTTTTTAGCCCGTAAAATTATGGCACAAAAAAATATTAATTATTTGTACTTTATGAAATACAAACTAGAGTACAAATGGTGTTTCAGAACCATTATTTTTTTTTTTTTACGTATTAGGAAACAGAATTTTTATCACATACTCTACTCACATTGGTTATTTGTTTCCTTAAAAATTGTTCGTATACAATTGTTTAAAGGTTATATGCGCGTATGTGTACATATATATATATATGTATATGTTCCTAATGTTTAACTGTTAGAGATTTTGGTGTTTTGCTAAAACAATTAGTCTTTTCGTCATTTGTGAAAATTTCTTTTAAAATTAGTGCTGTTAATAATTATTCTTTAACAGATTTTGTATTTAAATTTTCCCTGTAAAAATTTCATGAATATGTACACATTATATATAATACATTCTGAATGCTAAATGTCTCAATGAATGCTAAATCTTTGGATATTCTAATACGATAATGAGGATTATCAGGTTTGTTATTGTTTGAATGTTTTCACTTACCAGTTATTTCAATAATTATTAATAGCATACTTTTTACTTACACTGTGTAGGCTGTGCCCACGGCAGAAACTAAAACCCGAATTTTAGCGTTATAAGCTCTCAAGCTAGGTTAACCTAAGCACCTTTTTGTTCAGAATATACATATTGAAAACTAATCTAGATTACAAACACGTAGCTTATGTTTCTTCGGGAAACCGGTTGGGGCTGGTTGTTTGAATTTCGCGCAAAGCTACTCGAGCAAAGCTAGCCGTCCCTAATTTAGCAGTGTAAGACTAGAGGAAACGCAACTAGTCATCACCACCCACCGCCGACTCTTCGGCTACTCTTTTACCAACGAATAGTGGCATTGACTGTCACATTATAACGCCCCCACGGCTGAAAGGGTGAGCATGTTTGGTGTAACTACTGGTTCCTAATAAGCACGACTTTTTCCGAGTCTGTTTCATCATCAACCAACTTATTCAAAATCCTAAGCTTTTGGATATGTCGGAGGTAGAAAATTTGTAAATTAATAAAACATTAAAGTTATCAAACTCCATTTTTTGTATTTCACAAAGACAATCAAACTTTTTTTCACACCTTGCAAAGTCACTATTAGGGGGCGCTAGAAGACAACAATCTGAAGTGAAGTTGTTGTGTTTTTTAAATTATCATGAAAAATATCTTAAAACTTGTTTGAAGATAAAATTTCCAAGTTCGGAATATTCGAAACCATCAATTTCGTATTAAGATACCAAAAGTAAACGATTACGCAACATCTATAAGAAACAGAAAAGGAAATTAGAATCTGGAGTAATTTTAATATACATATTTTTATCTTAATTATTATAATTCATGAACTTATGACATTGAATTTTTCTATAATATCATTCATAGAAATAACTCACCCTATTTGAAAGGTATTTAGTCCATCGATGCTAGCATATGCGTGAGCTCGTGTTTTCTTTCGTCGCAGTTTGCCCTACAATTACTTGAAAAATTGAATAAATAACTGGTCGTCATTTTCAGGTAAAAAAACGGATTTCGTGTAATCAGTTGTGTTTTCATATTGTGTCATAAAATAGTGAAACTGGGTACTCAATTTCACGAAATGCTCTTCGAACCGTCTTTTAACAAGCTCTATAACAACAAACACTTGCATATGTAACATTAATTTATAATACTTTTTAAATTTCTGGGCCGGGCGTAGCCTAGTTGTTAGCGTGCTCAAACTGTACACCCGAAGTTTAGGGGGGGGGGGAAGGAACTCCATAATTTGAGACCGTAGGTCTGCTAAAAGATTAACGGTCAAATCTCACTAGTCATTCAGACAAGAGTAGCACGAGATTTGGCGGCTAGTGCTGTTGACTGTAACTACTTTCTCTCTCAAAGTTAGGTGAATGTCATATAATCCCTTGTAAAGACTTGCACGAACATTCTGAAATAAACAAGTCTAAAATTTTACAACCCTGTCTGTCTGTTTAATAAAGCACACAGGTCCTCCTGTCGAAAGCGCTAATTTTTATCGATTTTTTAATGTAACTTATCAAACTTTCTTATCTTTATTGGTTTGTGTTATCATTATGGTATCGATTTAGATACGTATATACAGAGAGAGAAGAATCAATAAACCAATCAAACTTCTAATATAAAGTCTGAAACTTCCACGTTGTTAACTTGAAAGAATCTCTATATACTGAATACCTAATTTAAACTGGAACGCCTCAGTTTTCTGTATGGTATCGTTGGCATTTAAAGGGTTTATATTTCAATATATTCTAATTACGTTATATTGTTCTACTTATTTCATTGGCATATTTCATTCTTTTGTTCTCAAGGAAGAAAATATGATTACTTAACTGTCAGATCGCCTTTCTCGTCTCTGGACTTAATTAAGCCTTCCTTATACATCCTTGTCTTGCTAATGTTCGTTGCTTCAGTTTCTTCCTTTTCCTTGGCTACATCTAACTTTAATACAAAAAAAAAATAGTTACTATTGCTCATTCAGTCAGCAAACTGGCTTTTTACTTATCTGCATACATGGGCAACCAGATTTTTTTTTAGCCCGTAAAATTATGGCAGAAAAAAATATTAATTATTTGTACTTTATGAAATACAAACTAGAGTACAAATGGTGTTTCAGAACCATTATTTTTTTTTTTACGTATTAGGAAACATAATTTTTATCACATACTCTACTCACATTGGTTATTTGTTTCCTTAAAAATTTTCGTATACAATTGTTTAAAGGTTATATGCGCGTATGTGTACATATATATATATGTATATGTTCCTAATGTTTAACTGTTAGAGATTTTGGTGTTTTGCTAAAACAATTAGTCTTTTCGTCATTTGTGAAAATTTCTTTTAAAATTAGTGCTGTTAATAATTATTCTTTAACAGATTTTGTATTTAAATTTTCCCTGTAAAAATTTCATGAATATGTACACATTATATATAATACATTCTGAATGCTAAATGTCTCAATGAATGCTAAATCTTTGGATATTCTAATACGATAATGAGGATTATCAGGTTTGTTATTGTTTGAATGTTTTCACTTACCAGTTATTTCAATAATTATTAATAGCATACTTTTTACTTACACTGTGTAGGCTGTGCCCACGGCAGAAACTAAAACCCAAATTTTAGCGTTATAAGCTCTCAAGCTAGGTTAACCTAAGCACCTTTTTGTTCAGAATATACATATTGAAAACTAATCTAGATTACAAACACGTAGCTTATGTTTCTTCGGGAAACCGGTTGGGGCTGGTTGTTTGAATTTCGCGCAAAGCTACTCGAGCAAAGCTAGCCGTCCCTAATTTAGCAGTGTAAGACTAGAGGAAATGCAACTAGTCATCATGACCCACCGCCGACTCTTGGGCTACTCTTTTACCAACGAATAGTGGCATTGACTGTCACATTATAACGCCCCCACGGCTGAAAGGGTGAGCATGTTTGGTGCGACCAGGATTCGAACCCGTGATCCTCGGATTACGAGTCGAACACCTCAACACGCTTGGCCATGCCGGGCCACCAGTTGGGGGAAGTTAATTGACAATGAATCAGTTTGTGAAAGAAACAGTGTATCAGATTTATGCAGTTAGTACCTGAATAAAAAGATATTTTAGAAGTATATCTTGACGCTATCAAGTATTTACTAGAAGTATCCGTACTGGTACTATATGAGAAATGATTGGCTAGAAATATTTTCACCTAAGAAATACTTATGATAGAGCTGTGACACCACGTAGGAAATGACTGATTAGAAAATTTCGAATAAAAAAACAACAGAAGTTTGCTCCAGTGTATTTCAACGTGGTAACTTGTTCGTTAGATATACGTACGACATGATTGATCACAATTTTTCTCTACGTGAGGCACGGTTAGTAAGAAACCTTTATCCACGCGAGAGAGAAGGAATTTGATTGCGAACTCGATCTTCGAGCAAGCTCTGCCTGGTGTTAGAAACCACAACTAACAAATACAATGCAAGTTCACTTTTTGAATAACCATAAAATAATTTTCACATTTAAACTTCGGTAAAATAAGAAACTGACAGACAGTTTCTTTCAAAAACGAAACCCTTCACCACCAGGAGGAGAAGATAACGTAGAACTTCTTTATTGTCAGTGGAGAAGGAATCCTTTAAAGGACTGTTCTAACCACAGTTTATTTATCCAGATGCTCATTAACCCACAAAGCTCATTCTGTTCCTGAAAATGGAGTCGATTGAAAGTTAAGCAGAAATTGGTCACAAAACACATGCTAACTAAAATCAGTTTACTAAATGTCCTGTAAGATATACAGTTAATTACTTTTAAAAATATAAGTTAAATACCCTTAAAAGACTTAGAATTCTTCACCTTAAAATATTCAGTTAGTTACTTTTAGAAAATACACAGTTAACTACTCTTACAAAATATACAGTCAGTTACCATTTACATAATACATATTCAGTCTCCCTTACAAAATATTTAGTCAGTTACCGTTACAAAATATATAGTCAGCTTCCCTTACAAAATATAGTCAGTTACCCTTATAAAATATACAATTAATTACCCTTTACAGAATATGTAGCTAATAACATTTTTTTTAGTTTGTTGGTATTTTTTTACTTAGGTTGTGCTTAAAAAATATCTTTGACCTAATACCATTTACAGGTAGCACAAAGAGCTTCCAAACTTTACTATAGTGGTAGTTAATATTGTTTTAAATTAACCATTCGCATGACTTGTAATAGAAACCTCTTTTGATGACTTTCTTTATCACATTATTTATGGCTTAGCTTGACCAGGTGTTTAAGGCACTCGAGTCGTAATCCGACGGTTGTGGGTTCGAATCCCCGTCCCACCAAACATGAGCGCTCTTTCAGCCGTAGAGGCGTTATAATATAACAGTCAATCCCATTATTCGGTGGTTAAAAGAGTAGCCCAAGAGTTGGCGGTGGGTGATGATGACTAGCTGCCTTCCCTCTAGTCTTACACTCCTAAATTATGGACAGCTAGCCCAGATGGCCTTCGTGTAGCTTTGCACGAAATTTAAGAGACCATTTTTCTTAAACCTAGAATTTCCCACTGGTTTTATATTTTCCGTACAAAACGTCTCTATTCAAAAAAAAAAAAAAACTATTTGCTTCTATGCTGTGCCTTTTATAAATTATAATTTTTATCTTATTTTCGACTTCTAATCAAAATACCTGACTGGAATTTTATCAAAGCGACGACATGATGATTTCAGAGCGTTTTTATTAACATAAAAAACACACGAGTGTATACGTTAAGCATTCAACTTGTACGTTGCTTTATTTCATGATATTTACTAAAGCTACATTACACTTCTATTTTTACCCTCTACAGATGTGTATTCTGCTCACGTAACGACACACTTGTTTTTTTTATAAACATATAGTCAGTCAAGCTTGAATAAACGTCGATCTTGTAAAACGAATGTAACTCCATTGAATTTGAAAAAAATTTGTTTATAGCCCAGCAGATAAAAAATTATGTTTTCGGTAAGTTTCTTTGTCTCTTCCTCCAGATTCGAAAGTTTTTGTTTTTTTTTAATTTTACTGTAAGTATCATTTGGTGCGAACATGTATATGGTTGCACAAAACGCCCGCTTACAACACGAGGTATGCGTAACATATCTATTGTTGTAACATATCTATCGTTATAACACATCTATTGTTGTTGTTACAGATGCTACTTTGATTTCACTCCACCTGTGTTTCACAACTTATATAGGTGGACGGTAGGAGGGTGTCCACTACGTGAACATTCCAAAACTTTTAATCCTTTTCGGAATGGATTGGATTTGTTTCTGTTGATTTGTTTAGGAACTGCACCCCCCCTCAACAGTGTACCAGTGGTATGTCCATGGACTACTAGAAACCAGATTTCAGTACCCGTGGTGAGCAAAGCTCAGATAGCCTCTTGTGCTTAATAACAAAACAACAACAACATTTGTTTAGGAAACAAGCCTGTACAAAGCTACACAGTGACTATCTACTCAAACAGTCCCTGATTCTTAACAGACCAGAGGAAAAATCAACTTCCACCAGCTATTGAGCAGTTCGTGCCCGATACGGCAGTCTGAGGATAGCAGGTTCGAAACCCCGTCACACCAAATATGTTCGCCCTTTCAGTCGAGGGGGTGTTATAATCTGTTGTCAATTCCACTATTTGTTGATAAAAGGAGTAGCCCAAGAGTTGGCGGTGAGTGGTGATGACTAGCTGCCTTCATTTTTAAATTTGAGACAGATAGCCTTCGTAACTTAGAAGGAAATTCCTAACAAATCTACCCTCCGTCACACCAAACATGTTCGCCCTTTCAGCTGTGGGGGCGTTATAATGTTACAGTCAATCCCACTATTCGTTGGTAAAAGAGTAGCCCAATAGTTGGCGGCGGGTGATGATGACTAGCTGCATTCCCTCTAGTCTTTCACTGCAAAATTAGGGACAACTAGCGCAGACAGCCCTCGTGTAGCTTGCGCAAAACTCAAAAGCAAACAAACCTAACAAATCTTTTGGGCTCTAACTATTGGGCTACTCTTTTACCAACGAATAGTGGGATTGACTGTAACATTATAACGCCCCCACTGCTGGGAGGGCGAGCATGTTTGGCGCGACTAGGGCGCGAACCCGCGACCCTCAGATTACGAAGCGCACGCCTTAACGCGCTAGGCCATGCCAGGCCCCTTTAACAATTCTTATTTGTTGCATGAATGATACGCATGATAGACAAGAGTATGGAAATTTTTTTCCTTAAACGTTGATTCTGTATAATAAACTCGATATTGAGGTTAAAGTTATAGAAAAACAAAAACTGCAACAGATGCACGAGCACGATGATTAACAGGTTTAGTGAATATATGATATTTTGTTCAGAGTGTTATGGATATTAAAGGACAAGAGAAAACATTGTACAAAAATTTAATAAACATAACATTTCATACTACGAAAATAATTTAATTATTTACCTAGTGAACCATTAACTGTTCATTAAATATAATATATGTGTTTCTAGTAGTTTTAATAAGGGTACATAGAAAAAATATGTTCTATGTTACTATTCTAAAACAATTATGTGTACAGTACGTCTGTTTTCTTATAGTAAAGCCACACCGTGTTATCTTCTGAGTTCACCGAAGAGAATCGAATCCCCAGATGTTAGCGTTAATAAATCCGTAGACTTACCGCTGTACCAGCAGGAACGTCTACCAAACGAGAGTGGAAGCGTTTTGTCGTTCTGGAAAACGTGATTCCGACATGAGAATAATAACGTTATCTGTTCGTAGATATTTTGTGACAATTAATTGTGTATATTTGAAGTCACTAAACACAGATACGTTTATTCATTTTAGCTAAATTATGATAATTAATTCACGGTCAGACAATCGTGTAAAGTGACGGCGTGTCACCGGTTTTCGTCTGCAGGTGGTTTAAAATTTTCTGGATAACGAGTCGCATCACTTTGACTGGTAAACAGACCACAAGTTTCGTGTGATGAATCAGGTAAATGAAACAGAATTAAACATAAACAGCAACACGGGGAACGAGCAGAAATTTAACATCCAACATACAAGTGCTCCAACTATGCACCCCCTAGTACAGCGGTAATTCTACGGATTTACAACACTAAAATCAGGGGTTCGAATCCCGTCGGTGGGCTTAGCAGATAGCCCGATGTGGCTTTGTTATAAGAAAAAAAAACACTGTTCCAACTGGTATTTCACGACGTTCTTGCGACATTTCCGAAGGTCATTTTGCTCTTGAACTGATATTGGACCTGTTCATTAAATCGTAAGGTCTGAGATTTAACTTTCTGTGTACACGCACTTTTATTATGCTTTATTGACATTAACAATATACCTTGTCGTTTAGTGTCTCTGAAGGATGCACAGCGTCTTCTTTCGAAATAATAATATATTATTAATTACATTATTTGTGAACGAAGAAGTTTGTTGGATGTTTCACTTTAAAATCGTCATGTAAAACGTTGTTTTAACTAGTTAAAGATAATAATGTGTGGAAACCAACAGAAGATTAGAACGAAAGTGCTAATATTAGTATCTTAGGAGCACTGGGTGTACATTCCAATAACTAATAATAAAATTATATAAGCTACTCGGAGCTGTTTACCGCATTGCATGTAGTTAGCTTAGCAACATATATAATTGTAATTTGCTGATATACCTTAAATGACTTTAGCGTTTAAAGTTACCATGATAAAACGTATTGGGATCAGAACGTACTATTAATTATAAGATTTTAATTATGTTTATTGGAAGGGACGCATACCTTGTATTTCGTACTTTCTTTAGTAAATGACGTTAACCCTTGAAGCTAACGAGGGATCGTAAACCGTTTTCCCACATACTCGTTTCCACTCGAGTTTTATAGTGACTAAGTTCCTTTACTTCTAATTACCTATTGTTAATGGGTCATTTCCTATGGTGTCAGGTGCGCTCTCTCGTGAGAAATGTGGCTGTAGAATAGAATGCAGTATAAAAAGGTGAACCCAAATTCTTTCACACTGACGGTCAGACGAAAGCTTGAGATTAAAAACCTCTAATCATTTTACAGGAATGGTCATCAGTCACGAGGATAGCGCATGGGCACTGAGATAGATGGCGCTGTAGAATCTTTTATTGATCCCGTACTTCTCTCAGGGTGAAATAGGTAACGGTTCAAGTAACAGCCTTAGTAAGCCATCTTATTTCTAGGTCAAATAAATCCAACTATTAAACTCAAAGTTTAAAAGCTTTTATTTTTTTATTTTTAACAAGTTAACAGATACGTTTAGATCTTCAGTAAAAATGTTTCTCATTCATCCAGTGCCCGAGTGCATTCTTTTTGTTTTTTTTATTTTCTCTAATCATCGAGTAAAGATTGATTCATACTCTCTCTACATCTTTATCAGTTTTCTTCCTTAAACTCGCAGTACAAAGAAGAAACTCAGATTTACTCTGTAACACATCTCCTGATCGTATCTTCCACTATCTGTGAACACCACATGTTAGCCTCATGCATTAAAGTGTCTGGAAATTCCCGCCACTATTACTCCTTTTTTTCATTCAGCTTTAAAGTGTAACGTATGGGAAACAAATCAAAATAAATTTAACAGTACATCATTAAACACGGGATACTTTACAGTTATTATTAGTTGAAGTACCAATGGCTGACAACAGTCGATTAATCTACGGCACTTAGTTTTCTAAGTGCTCATAAAATTTATATTTTAATCTGACTGTTAAGTCATCATTTTGTAATAGAATTTTCGTTTGATTATAGTCTTTTACTGTAAGTTTTCACATTATATATATATGGACACTCTTCTCTGTAAGTTTTCACATTATATATATGGACACTCTTCTCTGTAAGTTTTCACATTATATATATATATATATATGGACACTCTTCTCTGTAAGTTTTCACATTATATATATATATATATATATGGACACTCTTCTCTGTAAGTTTTCACATTATATATATATATATATGGACACTCTTCTCTGTAAGTTTTCATATTATATATATATATATGGACACTCTTCTCTGTAAGTTTTCACATTATATATATATATGGACACTCTTCTCTGTAAGTTTTCACATTATATATATATATATATGGACACTCTTCTCTGTAAGTTTTCACATTATATATATATATATGGACACTCTTCTCTGTAAGTTTTCACATTATATATATATATATGGATGGACACTCTTCTCTGTAAGTTTTCACATTATATATATATATATATATATGGACACTCTTCTCTGTAAGTTTTCACATTATATATATATATATATATATGGACACTCTTCTCTGTAAGTTTTCACATGTATATTTTCACATTATATATATATATATATATATATATGGACACTCTTCTCTGTAAGTTTTCACATTATATATATATATATGGACACTCTTCTCTGTAAGTTTTCACATTATATATATATATATATATATATATATGGACACTCTTCTCTGTAAGTTTTCACATTATATATATATATATGGACACTCTTCTCTGTAAGTTTTCACATTATATATATATATATATATATATGGACACTCTTCTCTGTAAGTTTTCACATTATATATATATATTTATATATATGGACACTCTTCTCTGTAAGTTTTCACATTATATATATATATATATATATATGGACACTCTTCTCTGTAAGTTTTCACATTATATATATACATATGGACACTCTTCTCTGTAAGTTTTCATATATATATATGGACACTCTTCTCTGTAAGTTTTCACATTATATATATATATCTTCTCTGTAAGTTTTCACATTATATATATATATGGACACTCTTCTCTGTACTATATGGACACTCTTCTCTGTAAGTTTTCATATTATATATATATATATATATGGACACTCTTCTCTGTAAGTTTTCACATTATATATATATATATGGACACTCTTCTCTGTAAGTTTTCACATTATATATATATATGGACACTCTTCTCTGTAAGTTTTCACATTATATATATATATGGACACTCTTCTCTGTAAGTTTTCACATTATATATATATATATATATATGGACACTCTTCTCTGTAAGTTTTCACATTATATATATATATATGGACACTCTTCTCTGTAAGTTTTCACATTATATATATATATATATATGGACACTCTTCTCTGTAAGTTTTCACATTATATATATATATATATGGACACTCTTCTCTGTAAGTTTTCACATTATATATATATATATATATGGACACTCTTCTCTGTAAGTTTTCATATTATATATATATATATGGACACTCTTTTCTGCACTCGAAAAATCGTATTTTTACTCGGGTGCTTACCAGTGGCGTATTTTGGTAGGGGCTACAAGGAACTCAGCCACAGGGCTCAAAGTCTTAATGAAGGCCCATTGATAATTTAGTTCTATATAAAATTACATGGAATAAAGGGCCAACACAGCCTTAAATCCGCCACTAGGGCTTAACGTCTACTTTAGATTTATTATTAATTTCTGTTTTTTAAATGCTTGCTTTCTACATACACGCACACACACATTTGCTTTGACCGTGTTTCGTATATCATCGGTCAGTATCAGCACAGGCCTGTTTTATAACTAGCTAATAAAGGAAGTAGTCAGCTGTGACACACCTTTATTAATTCCAAAATAACTATTTTAATAATTCTTACTGAAATGAAAACTCTGTACGTGGTCTGTTTAATTACAGCGAATTAGCAAACAAGATAATTATAGCCTAAAAAAAAAACCAACAACATCCTATCTTCACCATTAGTCAGGCTTACATTTAGAACATTATTCATCCGGGTGATTGAGAAATGTGACTAGGCTTTTCGTCCATTAAGAATGCTAGCATCTACTGTCATTCAAATAATTTACAAAGCGGCTAATGGAGAATGTTTCTCCTATTCTGAGCTCATCATAAACCCGTTGAAGACATGTCTTTGTTAGTTTATTTGTTTTTCTTAGACCATAATCTGTAAGTGTAATGATTTTAATGAAGTTATGTTCCAGTACACAGTGTTCCTTATCCTGTTCCATATCACATTCTTTCTTTTCGACATGTCATTTATATACAGTTTCTCGAGCATTTGTATATTCCAGTTCTTTCCCTGTCGCCCCCGTAGAAACGTAATTCTATTGGACTGAATATAGCCAATAGTTTAGACTTTCACAGCCTTTCTTTACGCTTAAAAAAATCAAACGCGTGTTTCCGAGTGCAGACTAAGATGTAAGAAATAATGAAAACCTAATTTCAATTTTCGAAATATTTTTTCTCTAAATAAGAACAAGAAATAGCCACAAAATACTTACGTGACTACTGCCCACCGCGAGTATCGAAACTCGGTTTTTAGTAATGTAAGTCCACATACATACCGCTGTGCCACGTTTTATAAAATACAATTATAAAACCAGAAGAGCAGTAACACACTACCTTCATTTACTTTAAAACTTGCATGTACGCGTCCTCCGCTGCTACAGCAGTAACTCTTCGAATTTACAATGCTAATATCAGCGTTTCGATTCCCCTCGGTTGAGTCATTACATAGCTCGATGTATACACGTACATAACGAGCAACAGTAGAAAACTACATTAAAAGTTCAAAATAAATCTGATTTTAATTTAATTGATTGTTCACTTTATGTGGATGTTTTTCATAATGTATTATTTCACGTGAGGTTATTTTAAGGATTTTATAAGACTAAAATTAGGGTTCGATTTCCCTCGGTGGACTCAGCAGATAGCCTGATGTGGCTTTGCTATAAGGAAACACACATACACACGGATTTTATTTCTGGCAAATACTGGTTTGTTTTTTCTTTTACCTAAATAGATCTGAACTTGTATCTAACAAAATATTAGTAGCTATAAACACGTGGTTCCTCGATATTTTAAACTTCTGATATATATATATGATGTGTGAATCAATGTTTGACTGTACTTTGTGGAAACCAAAGTGTAAGTAAGAGAAAACCATGATATTAAGTAAAACACAAACAGTTCTAAAGACCTAGATAGTTTACTATTTGCATAATAAAACACGGATATTTCTTTCTTACGTTTGGTTCGAAGGTTATATCTACCAGTCTAAGATTAAGACCATTGAACTAAAAACATGAATTGTCTGGTTACACCTAATGATGATCATATTAAAAAAACACTGAACAAGAAAGCAAAAAATACCATTCTTGTGAGTTCGTTCAAGCACTGTACACGCTGTCTAACGTATAATAGTATGTTCCTTGGTAAACAAATAATCTAGGAGTCTTTGGATTTAAATTTGACCTTATCTACAGATTCAGGACTTGAAACGAAGAATTCGAATACTAAACATGTAAGTTGAAGTAAGCAATTAGGCTCGGAATGGTTTTTCTTCTTCTTTTTTTTAAGCTAAATCTTTCCTTATCTGTCTTGGTGCAAAGTAATTGAAATGACTTTAAGTTTCTTAATGAGACATTTATCGTGTGATATTTTTTACTGGAAGCATTTTTATCAAAATCGGTGAGATTATACTCGTGAGAGTAAATTATCGAAGAAAAAAATTTTTTTCGTTTCTTTAAAACTTACAGAAGTTCTCTAAAAATTGCCTTCGTCCAGAGTAACAAAATTTTTGATTTCAAATTTAATAATCATGGAGAGTCTTGGGGAAGGGAGTTGTAACTTGGATCTAAAAAAGAAGGACATTTTTTGAAATGTTTTAAGAACTGGTGGTACAACAACTCCTCACACACACACCTTCGCTCCCTCACTACAAATTGAGGTTAGATCGTATGTTACATAACACGGACCATAAAACTATCTAATATCTTGCAGTCAAATTAACCGTCTACTTAGTTACGTTGAAGTCGTTCACCGACAATATTCTTTATTGAATGTTTAGATTATGGGTCTCATGAGACACGTTGACACGCAACTTTGAAGAGTGGCATCATAAGTTAGTTCTTCCACTGGGGAAAGTACGTGAGCCACGAGGATGATTATTGAAAAATATTGCACGTGCACTTCGGACCTTAAATCAAATTAATATACATTGTACTTTATGACGCACATTTGCAGTGCTTCTTTGTTGGGTTTGTTTGTTTGTTTTTAGGTAATTAGATAAACGTAATTAATGAAGTGGTCGCTTATACACCCCACGGCTGGGAGGGCGAGCATGTTTAGCACGACGCGGGCGCGAACTAGTTAGTATTCTCTCCCGGAAGTAAATAATTTTTATGTGTATTTATGGGTGACACCACTCACTGAAACTGATACAACGGTTTCATCTTCACGTTAGAATGATTACAATGGGACATATTTTTCTTTTTCGTTTGGTTTAGATTTCGCACAAAACTACACGAGATCTATCTGCGTTAGCCGTCCCTAATTTAGCAGTGAAAGGCTAGAGGTAAAGCAGTTAGTCATTACCACCTGCCGCCAACTTTTGGGTCACTCTTTTAAAAACGAATAGTGATGTTGACCGTACATTAAAATGACTTCACATCTGAAATTTCGGGCATGTTTGGTGGAACGAGAATCGGAGCCCGAGATTTTTAGATTGCGTTGGTTCGAAGTCCCGTCACTAAACATGCTCACCCTTTCAGTTGTGGGGTCGTTATAAATAACGGTCAATCCTACTATTCGTTTGTAAAAGAGTAACCTTAAAGTTGGTGGTAGATGGTAATGACTAGCTGGTTTACCTCTAGTCTAATACTGTTAAATTAGGGACGGCTAATACAGATATCACCTCGCGTAGCTTTGCACGAAATTCAAAAACAAACACTCTGGAAAACAACAAACACGGAAATAGTAGCGACATCATGTGTCTAAGCCGTTTATTATAAAATTAGTTGTTATGGTATGAACCCTTTTTCAAGCTGGCAGAGCATTAATATAATTAATTACATTTGTCATAAGACATAAGTATTAGTATCATTATATTTTAACAGTATATATAATACTCTTTCGACTTGCCATAAACGTCCTATAATAATACCACCTATAATCAAAATTACTAAAAAAAAACTAAAATAACTCTATCAATGCTTGATACAAAAACATAACTTAATAGTTGGAACTGATTTTTTTCCAACAGAATTCTTAACCTCTCTCCCTTCTTGTCAACTTTGTCCTCTAGTTTTTTAACAAGCCACAACCGTCAACCTTCACTTCATTGGTTTAACAGAAAATTGACAATTTCTACTTCTGTATGAAATTATGTTTTGTCACTATTAAAACAAATATGCAAGTGTTACTGTTATAAGATCTGACTGAGTCGATGGCTTGGGTGCTTCAGTGTTCAATCACAAAATTAAGAAACACCATTACCAAGAATTAGCCGGGCATGGCCAGATGGATTAAGACGTTCGACTTGTAATCTGAGGGTCGCGAGTTCGATTCCCCGTCGCACCAAACATGATCGCCATTTCAACCGTGGAAGCGTTATAATGTTATGGTCATCCCACTATCCGTTGCTAAAAGAATAGCTCAAGAGTTGGCGGTGGGTGGTGATGAGTAGCTGCCTTCTATCTAGTCTTACACAGCTAAATTAAGGACGGCTAGCGCAGATAGCCCTCGATTAGCTTTTCGCGAAATTCAAAAACCAAACATATAATTACCAAGAATCCCGGCCCTGCATGGCCAAGCGTGTTAACGCGTGCGACTCCTAATCTGAGGGTCGCGGGTTCGCATCCCCGTCGCGCCAAACATGCTCGCCTTTATAGCCGTGGGGGTGTTATAATGTGACGGTCAATCCCACTATTCGTTGGTAAAAGAGTATCCCAAGAGTTGGCGGTGGGTGGTGATGATTAGCTGCCTTCCCTCTTGTCTCACACTGCTGAATTAGGGACGGCTAATACAGGTAGCCCTTGAGTAGCTTTGTGCGAAATTCAAAAACAAACAACCAAGAATCCGAACTTCTAAAGTTAATATTTACATGGCTTTCTTTTTTATCAAAGTTAATAACAGGTCTGAACATGTCTGTAGAATTCATGTTAAGAAGTCCTCAAGAATGGGAAATATTTTATACGAACGTAACTTCTTCATATCTATTCTGATACTGGATAGTTGACTGTCAGCCAAGCTGTATATCAATTTTCCACTTTCCTGAATACAATATAGTTCTCAGTAGAAAGGACAAGACAGTAAAAGCAAAAGCAGACAGTGAGACAGTAAAAGTAAAATTTATCGGAGATACCGAATGGCAGTCACACAACCAGCCAGTACCAGATCATTCGTCTTCAGATGTCACGTAGCCTGATCGGATTTTTTAAAATATTTAATTGCTTTTTATAATAACCCTATTTCCCATATTACTACTGTCTGTAATAGAGCATAAAATGAAATAAATTATTCTTTCCTCCATTATATTTCAGTTGAATTTATAACCGAAAATGAATCACAACTTGGGTTGTGTCTGCTCAAACTACTGGCTTAAAAAGAAGGGACAAAAAAGTAACAATATATTTAAAACTTTAAAATATTAGTTTTTGTTTATTATTTCACAAATGAGTGAAAAATAGATACAACTAAGGAGAAAAAAACTTAATAAATAAATACTCTCTTCTTGTTGTTCCTTTGACGCAAAGCTACACAATGAGTCATCTGCGTTGTTTCCAACTCAAGAAATCGAACCCTAGATTTTAGCATTATAAGTCTGTAAACTTACAACTGATCCACTGGGGGGATGCTAAACAAATAAAATCCATCTATAACATTAAATTTTTTCTCTGTTTAAATTATTATGCCTTTAGCACTTTTTAGTTAAGATGTAACCGATTATTTTGATCTATATTAGTTTACAGTCCGAAGCCTCTTCATTAACGTTATTTATTAAGACTACTAGCCCAATAAAAGACGTAAATATATGAACAGTAAAGAAATAATTCGAAACGTTTCTGTAAATGTGCACGTGTGATGCGGAAAGTTTGTTTGTAGCATAAGCTACACGAGAGATATCTGCGCTAGCCGTCCCTAAATTAACGGTGCAAGACTAAAGTGAAGGCAGCTAGTAATCGACACCCACCGCCAACTCTTGGGCTACGCTTTAACCAATTAATAACGGAATTGCCAGTAATATTATAACGTCCCTACAGCTGAAAGGGCGAACAAGTTTAATGCGCCCTAACCACCTGGACATGCTAGGCCGTAAAGGCGGAAAGTTTGTTTGTTTTGGAATTTCGCACAAAGCAACTCGAGGGCTATCTGTGCTAGCCGTCCCTAATTTAGCAGTGTAAGACTAGAGGGAAGGCAGCTAGTCATCATCACCCACCGCCAACTCTTGGGCTACTCTTTTACCAACGAATAGTGGGATTGACTGTAACATTATAACGCCCCCACGGCTGGGAGGGCGAGCATGTTTGGCGCGACTCGGGCGCGAACCCGCGACCCTCAGATTACGAAGCGCACGCCTTAACGCGCTAGGCCATGCCAGGCCTGAGGCGGAAAGAACAAGATACTTATATATACACACACACACACACACACACTGCTGGCCAAAATCGTAAGGTCAATGAACATAAATAAAATATATATGCATTTTGCATTGTTAGACTCAACCACTTATTTGAGTAGAGCTTCGAAAAATGAAAATAAGAAAAGGGAAAATAAAAATAAAAAGCTTTTTAATATTTAATAGGTAAAATGTGAACACTATGAAATTAGCCTAAATACTAGCTGGTCAAAAGTTTAAGACCATACCAAAAAAAGTCCTAAACAGGGTAGGAAATGCCCAACAAGAGGTCTCAGTAATGAGTTGCACGGCCGTCATTGCGAATAACTTCAAACATTCGCTTTGGCATGGTCGATATAAGCGTTTGCGAAAGGCTGGCTGGAATGTTATTCCAAGTGGAGAAGATGGCTTCACGAAGATCATGCACTGTTTGGAATTGATATCCGTTTCTATAAACTTCCCTTGCCATCCACCCTCAAACATTTTCAATGGGGTTCAGTTCGGGCGAACACGCTGGATGATCCAAAAGAACCACGTTATTCGCCATGAAAAAGTCCTTTGTCCTGCGGGCATTGTGGATTGCAGCGTCGTCCTGCTGAAAGATCCAGTCATTTCCACACAAGCGAGGGCCTTCAATCAATAAGAATGCTCTCTCCAACATACCAATGTAGCCAGCTGCTGTTTGACGCCCCTGTATAACCTGAAGCTCCATTGTTCCATGGAAGGAGAAAGCACCCCAGATCATGATGGAACCTCCTCCACTGTGTCGTGTAGAAAATGTCTCCGGTGGGATATCCTTATCATGCCAGTAACGTTGGAAGCCATCTGGGCCATCCAGATTAAATTTTTTTCTCAATCAGAGAACAAAACCTTCGTCTACTTTCATATGTCCCATGTTTGGTGCTTCTCAGCAAACTTTAACCGAGCTGTTTTGTGGTGTGGAAGGAGGCGTGGCCTTTGAAGACGTTTACAGTTTTTAAAGCCTTTCTCTCGTAGATGCCGTCTTATTGTTCTTGAGCTGCATTCCGCGTCCGTCAGAGCCTTAATCTGGTTCGACGATCGGCTGGTGTCTTGCCGGACAACCCGTCGAATCCTCCTGCTCAACGCCGGCGAAATTTTCTTAAGCCGACCACTTAAAATTCTCGTTCCGTATCCCTCAGGGTCTTAAAGACATTTACAACATCAGTTTTACTACGCCCAATCTCACCAGCGATGACACGTTGAAAGAGACCTTGCTTTTGCAGCTCGACAATTCTGTCATGTTCAAACTCTGTCAATATTTTAGCCTTTCAGTATGGTCTTAAACTTTTGACCAGCTAGTATTTAGGCTAATTTCATAGTGTTCACATTTTCCCTATTAAATTCTAAAAAGTTTTTTATTTTTATTTACCCTTTTCTTATTTTTATCTTTCGAAGCTCTACTCAAATAAGTGATTAAATCTAACCACGCAAAATGCATATTTTTTCTTTATATTCATTGGCCTTAAGATTTTGGCCAGCAGTGTATATATAATTGTCTGTGTATCTGTCTGTTTGTCCATTATCTAACTACTTCTTGGTCGCTGGGCCAATCTCATCCACACTTTATGGGATGACAGGGACATGTTTATTTGTTTCAGATATTCTCATATAGCTACGCAATGAATATCTGCTCTTATCATTCCCTAGACTGCATTAATCGAATAGTGGGTTTAATCTTGTAATTTTGTGCCAATGGCGGATAACCGCCACACCACCTACTAGACCACGCCTAATACATAAATGAGTACAACACGCTAGTTTCGTAGGTTCCTTTCACTGTTTGCTTCTTTCTTATTTGTTGTTTCTTTCCCCTTTATCTTAACTTTTTTTTTTCTTCCTTTTTATTCGTTTAACTGTAATAATCGTTAAACTAACATTCGATCCACTCTGCTTTCTTATAGCATTTATTTAAAGAACTATACATTAACATTTAATAACACTTATTTTTAAACATTTGGTTATAATTTTCTTGAACGTTTTTTTCTCAACTTGCTCATTGTTGTTAGAACCACATGCATCGGTCCCTCATTCGTTTTTCAGTCTTTACTCCATCGCTACAAAGGATTTGCCAAGTGCGTAACGCTTTTTTGTTGTCGTTGTGTTTCTATCGAATGTAACAGGTTTACAACTACGTTAAATTACTTGGTGTGATAATTTACAGCGAGCAGCAGATACAGGGAAACAATGTAATGCAAATTCAATACGTATCATCCCATTGAATTATAGATACTATGTAATAGTAGCTTTTCTTATTTCGTTTTAATAGTTTGATTCTGGTTTTGTTTTGTTTTCAGCTTGATCGTTATAATGCAATTTATAATAAAATAGTCGTTCTGAATGCTGATCATCAACCCAAAGTAAGTCTACAACGCCAGAACCAGATATATATGATTAAATAGTGATACTATTCCTGCGCGTCATAAAATAGTTTTTTTACGTCCAAGTTGTAAATGAAAATAATCACAACGTAAACAAGAACATCAGTAATTAGAGTACAAACAGAATGAATTAATAATAACAATAGTAGATATAGTATAAACAATAGGATAAACTAAAAAAAACAATAGTATAGTATACGAAATAGGATGCATTAAAAATAACAATAGTAATAAGAGTACAAACAATACAATGAATTAAGAATAACAATACTAGTTAGAGTACATATAATAGAATGAATTAATAATAACAATAGTAGATATAATATAAACAATAGGATGAACAAGAAAAACAATAGCAGATATACTATAAACGATAGGGTGGATTAATAATAACAATAGTAGACATAGCATAAACAATAGGATGAACTAAGAAAAACAATAGTATAGTATAAGAAATAGGGGAATTAAATATAACAATAGTAATTAAAGTGCAAACAATACAATGAATTAATAATAACAATACTAGTTAGACTACATATACTAGGATGAATTAATAATAACAATAGTAGATATAGTATAAACAATAGGATGAATTAAGGATAACAAGAGTAGTTATAGCATAAACATTAGGAGAATTTTAAAAAGCAATAGTAGTTAGAGTTCAAATTATAGGATTGTTTGTTTGTTCTTCATTTGGAGCCAAGCTACACGAGGGCTATCTGTAATAGCCATCTCTAATTTGGCAGTGTAAGACCAGAGGGAAGGCAGCTAGTAAGCACCGCTCGCCGCCAACTCTTGAGCTACTCTTTTACCAATAAATAGTATAATTGGCCGTCAGAACGCCCCCACGGAAAGAAGAACAAGCATGTTTGATACCACAGGGATTCGAACCCGCGGCCCTCAGATTACGAATGGAGCGCAACTAACAACCTGGTCCTGCTGTGCCACAGATAATAAGATTGATTAAGAACAACAACAGTAGTTGTAGTATAAATAATATGATAATTATTTCTTACTGCCTTATAAGAATAGCAAAGAAATATTTTATCGTTCACGTACGATCCGGTAGTTCAGAAAATAAAATAAATTCGTATAAGTAGAGAAATATATCCATCTGCATAGAATTATTACACGTGAGCATAGAATTATTACACGTGAAAGTTGTTACTTGACACAAATATGTGTATTACTCTTTAGGTAAGGTCAAGTAAGTTTTTATTATTAAACTAAGTCGTGTATTTAACAGAAGCGAACCTGATTTATTAATTAGCATGTCAGATTATATCGTAGGATTCGAGTTTCGATTCGTGATGTCCCTAAGCATACTTTTAGTTGTATTCTCACAAAATAGAAGTGACAATCAACCTCGTTATTTAGTTCGACGATATGGACAAATCCCTTGTGGCGGCAGGTGCTACTGGGTGGCTACCGCTCCCCAACTCAAAATTAGAAATACTACACTTGAGCCTTATAAAATTTTTTGGGCCTAACTGTTTCGTACACAGAACACGAATTACAAACTTCGGTTCCTCTGGAAACTGGAACACAAAGAAAAGAAAGAAACAAAACATAAAATATTTACCTCATTTTCTCTCTTCCACGTAATAAACATAGAAATTTAAGATGGCGTCAGACGCAGAGCAATAAAATCTTTCTATTGTCATTTTTGTGGAAGCCATTTTAGGTGTTATTACGCGCTCGCATCACAACAGTTGTAAAATAGGCTCTTATGACGACATTATAATAATTTGTAAAAACTATAATAAGAATAAAACACATTACATTATTATAAAATTAATCTGAAACCGAGCAACATGTTAATTCTATTGAAATAGGCCCGGCATGGCCAGGTGATTAAGACACTCGACTCGTAATCCGAGTAATTCTGCCACCAAAGCTACGCAATGTGCTATCTATATTCTGCCCACAAAAGTTACTAGCTGTGTTTTGATAAGCGAAGCTACACAATGGGCCAGCTGTGTTCTGCTAAGTAAAGCTACACAATGGGCTAACTGTGTTCTGCTAAGTAAAGCTACACAATGGGCTAGCTGTGTTCTGCTAAGTAAAGCTACACAATGGGCGAGCTGTGTTCTGCTAAGTAAAGCTACACAATGGGCTAGCTGTGTTCTGCTAAGAAAAGCTACACAATGGACTAGCTGTGTTCTGCTTAGTAAAGCTACACAATAGGCTAGCTGTGTTCTGCTCACCACGAGTACCGAAAACCGTTTTATAGCCTTGTAAGTCCGCAGGTATACCGCTGTGCCACTTTTTCTCAAAGTTTTGGTTCTTACGTAAGATCTACCAATGACAGTTTTGGCCTGTTCTTGTTAAGTTCATGAGCGTTCGCAATGTCAATAAGTGGTTAATCCTTATATTTTTAAGAACTTGAAATTCTGGCTGATTGTGAAATGTTTTGTTTTTAGATACAAATGTTAATGGCTATAGAGTTAACGTGTTTTCTTCCATAGAAAGCTGAATTAACAACAAACAAATTTAAAAAAAACTCACTGCTGTGAAATTTTGTACATGTTATATTGTTTATGAAAGTATTAGGTTGTCCAGAAATAAATGTCTGAATTCTCACGATGACATTTAGAAGATGAATTTTGAGTAACTTATCGTTGTTTGGTTAAATCCAACGTTTGTCGTTTATAAGGTGTCTTAACTGTCTGCTGTTTCAACTCTTTTTGAATAGAGTAAGTTTCGTAACCTCCAAATCAGCATGGACAAGACGGACTTTTGTCTGATTTTCCTGTTCGACTTCAAACTCGGACATAAAGCTACCAAAACTACACGTAACATCAACTAGGCATTCGGCCATGGATCTGGTACTGAACGTACAGTTCAGCGTTGGCTCAAAAGGTTTCAATAAAGAGATAAAAATTTTGAAGATCACGAAGGTCGTGAAAGGAAGTCATCTTTAGATGAAAACACATTAAGGGACATACCTCGCACAACAGTACGCGAGCTTTCAGAAAAGCTAGGCATAAGCAAATCAAGCATTGCCAACTACCTGAGATCGATTGGAAACACTAAAAAGTTGGATAAGTGTGATCCGCATGAGTTGACTGAAGATCAACAAAATCGGCGTTATGAGACCTGTCAAGGATGACACTCTAAAAACTGAACGAAGGTTCTGCCTCAATCAACTTTTTCCCTTATATATTTTCATTTTTTCAACCACTTTGACAACGTTTTGAACAATAAACGCTTTCAAAATCAGGCAACTGCAGAAAAAGCTTTCAAGGTGTTTATTGATCATAGAAACTCTGATTTCTACAGCAGAGACATAAACAGCATCGTTACGTGTTGGCAAAAGTGTGATGAATCAAATGCTGCTTACTCTGATTAAAGCATGTTTTACAACACTGGTTTATACTTTTCCAAACTTTACAGTTCAAAAACGACATTTATTTCTGGACAACCTGATAACATAAACTCTTTAAAGTAAGTTTAAATGGATTTTAGTTAGATAACAATGATTAAATATTAGTTATTATTAACATTTTGGCGATGGTGAGCCGGGTTTGAAACTGTGAGCTATCGTAAAATATTCATCGCATTCTGGGGACAAAGGAAAGAGACTCAATCACTTTGGGCTTGTTGTCTGAAGGATGTGACTTCGAGCTTTGCTTGTGATATGTCAATGTCATCCTTGAGAAAGAGAAACTTTGCCCCAGTTGTTTCAGTCTACTGAGCTGTATGATGGTTACAAGCGTGCAGTTGAGGTTTAACCTCAGATAGAGTGATATCTCGTCCAGGAAAATCATGCAACTATTCCCATTCGCTTCTTCCATTGAAATCTACTTCATCGGATGGACTTGATTTAGTGATTAATAGCATCTAATTGATGTTAACACGTGACAGTTATGTTATATTTGCACATATTAAGTAAACCTTTGTGATTTAACATGTTATGCATACCAACGTGGTACAAATATACTCTCAGTCCCAGGGGACTATTTTAGCCAAACAAAAATTGGATAAACCATTTCTTATTGATTCTCCCATAATGCAACGGAGATAAATTCAGGGTCTTCCTAAACCTACTGCAACTCTACCATATTCTACTAATGTTCTATAAGAAAGATGTGAGATGATAAAAGAGGGAAAACCCCATCCAAGAGTTCCCTGATGAAAATAAAATAAAAACCAGGATCAGCTAAATCTAACAGAAAAAAAAGGAAGAACAATCAGTTGAAAGAGGACTCCAAGCAGGTGTTTCATTGTGAATCCTGTACAACACTAAAATCAGCGGTTCGATCCCCTTCAGTGCACTCAGCAGACAGCCTATTGTGGCTTTACAATAAGAAAACACATACATATTTATTTTCATGAAAGGAAGAGAACAAGGTTAAAAAAACAGCATGATACACTTGTCCTGAAAATGTAGCACAAAATATAAAAGAGCAGCATGATACACTTGTCCTGAAAATGTAGCACAAAATATCAAAAGCAGCATGATACACTTGTCCTGAAAATGTAGCAGAAATTATAATTTTTAAACAATCATAAAATTTCGAGTATTTATGACTTAAAAAAGAAACCATTGAAGATATTTTTCGCTCTTCTATTTCAGTGGCGTGGCATGGCCAGGTGTGTTAAGGCGTGCGACTCGTAATCTGAGGGTCGCGGGTTCGCATCCCAGTCGCGCCAAACATGCTCGCCCTTTCAGCCGTGGGGGCGTTATAATGTGACGGTCAATCCCACTATTCGTTGGTAAAAGAGTAGCCCAAGAGTTGGCGGTGGGTGGTGATGACTAGCTGCCTTCCCTCTAGTCTTACACTGCTAAATTAGGGACGGCTAGCACAGATAGCCCTCGAGTAGCTTTGTACGAAATTCAAAAACAAAAACAAACAATCTATTTCAGTAGTAAATGCCTTACTTTCGTGTCCATACTCCATAGTTAAGATTCCAAGGAAATCGGCAATATATCAAAACATTTCGCCATCCCGAGGTATGAATTACGTGTCAAGTGTTTTTTTTTTAAGATCTCGAGGTAGGAGAATAAACATATCAGTTATCAAGATAAACAAAATGAATAGTTTGAATTTGGATTTACATGTGTTTTTTTTATTATATTTAATGGTAAAGATCGTCTCTGTCATTCGGACATGTCTTAGGAAGTTTTACTGTCACTGTTATTTTGTTATATCCGTAGTGACACTTACTGTCTTGTCGCTTCAACAGGACTGGGATATTTAACCTGAATGGAACTTTATTCGAATATCTGGACCAGCCAATCAGATTCTCACATATAACCACCCGAACTTTTAAACTACCGTTCAGATGAAAGGTCGTTAGTGACACCCGCGCCATTAGAGATTTGCCTGCATCTTTTAACGTATTGACTTTCACTTTTAATTTGATTGCCGAAAGTGCGGAGCGTGTTCTCAAAATCCAAACCCTTCGATCCCTAGACCAAGCACAGCGTCACTTTAATAGACAACTCGAAGTTGCACGAGCAACCGTTGCGTGGTCATATTGTTCCAACTTCTTTTTTTTTTGTAAGAGAAGACACGAACTCGTTTCGATTATTTTTTTTTAAATTCAGTTGAAAATTGTAATTTAATCGAAATCGAGTTTTATTTATAATATGAGAAAATCCCCAAAAAAACTACAACAAAATTCTAAGAAAATTAGTTTTATCAGGTCATTAAAGATGCAAAGAAAACGTGTATAAAAACGGAACTGATGGCAAATTTTCAATGGTTGCTATGGTTGCACAGCATCACGTAAAAGTCTCATTTCTTGTTGCTACTCCACCTACTTCCACCTATTCGTCTGTCGTTTCCCTCATCATAATTATTTAGGGTTAGCATAGACATTATTTCATCCCTCTTAAATACTTGCGAACATAAAACCTGATGCCCGGTCTCTTACAATAGAGAGTAATCAACGTATTCAGAAAGCTTTTCATCCACTCTCAGGAAATTCATCAGAATCACGCATGGGGTAACAACAGAGCATTACCGTGATGGAACTACTGTTTTCGCGTCGATTTAATCACTGTTAAATTCACTTAATTTGTCACGTACAAGTTGTTCGCGTACATACCTTTCGAGTTTGAAAAGACAAAAAAGCATTGGATAATGCAGAAACACGGGCTCCCCCTGGTGTATCTGCCGAGACTGTAAAGCTAATAAAACTGGTTACGTTGATTTCGATTTCTCTGTCATAGTCGAAACATTTTGTACTGATATGCTTAACCAGAAACTATGTGCTTATCCATGAAAATAAGATAATGTTATCTCGCTTATGTAATTTATCCGAAGAAGCATTACATACAAGGTTTACTACAGTCTAAACGATCCTTCTAGAAGTAAGGCTTAATTAGTGAGATAACTGAATTACAAAGTTTCCAGTTCTATTATATGAATCAGTGACTGCTTCGGACGAAGCTCTTCGACGCGACAACATCCAAGCTCTATGATACCGAGTTAATATTCCAAAGACACATTAGAAATTCGCCAGATTCTAAAGGTTTTCCACTTATATGTTCCAAGAATTTCTCTCGAAAGAAAACTTTAAATTTTGAAACTTTTATTATCACCATTTCAAAGTGGTATCACTATTATGGTAAACATAGATTCGTTATATTTAAACAATTATGGATTGTGCTTTCTACGTTCCCTGCAACAGTTTAAAAAACCATTTCATACAACTGTGCTAAATTATTAGCACTACTGTAGCCTGTATCGTGAAACTTTCATGTAAAGCAACTGTGTAAAACTAACACTTTGCTCTAAAACATGCATGGCATATGTTTGTGGGTTATATGTAGTAATAAAACTAATTTCACCCTAAGTATTCTGTCTAATTCTGTAGTATGTTTCATAGGATCTGTATCTGCAGTGACTATGTAAAAACTAACAGTTGCCTACAATACATACGTACCACTGTTTGTGGACACCAACTTTACTGCAAATATACTATAAAATTGTATGAAAAAACTATTCAGTTTTTACCATTTTACTATTGATGAAACATAAGGGGTTATTGTTTTCGTAGACATAATGTGCACAAGATAACACGTTCCTCTCACTTGTTATTAATTAACAGGCTACGTGTTCCCCTCACATTTCAGTAACTACAATATTTAATCGCCTGTCTAACACTAGCCCCATTTTTGAAATAAGAGCCATGGTTATAGTTTCTCATTTTCTGCGTTCAAGACGATTCTATACCATTTTGTATGGCCCTTTCGTGCGCCATATCTAATAACAAATTTTTAGAAAGGAAATGGCCCGGCATGGCCAGGTGGGTTAAAACATTCGACTCGTAATCTTAGGGTCACGGTTTCGAATCCCCGACACATCAAATATGCTCGCCCTTTCAGCCGTGGGAGTGTTATAATGTTACGGTCAATCCCACTATTCGTTGGTAAAAGAGTAGCCCAAGAGTTGGCGGTGGGTAGTGATAACTAGCTGCCTTTCCTCTAGTCTTACACTGCTAAATTAGGGACGGCTAGCGCAGATAGTTCTCGTGTAGCTTTGCGCGAAATTCAAAAACAAACAAACAAACCTTTTGCTTTAGTAGTTCCCTCTAGTAGAAGTAACATGAACGTGATTTGCGTTTTGTGGATTCTTTTTGTTTTATAATGCTTAAATTTATCGAGCATGAAGTTTCCTGACTTTAAAAAAAATAAAACAAATTGATAGAGGCTCACGATAAAAGAAAACAAGCTACTGGTAAACAGTTATGTTTCCTTTACGATAAATAAAATGAATCTACGTGTTATAATATAAGCAAACTACCAAGAATAGCACAGAACAGTCGAGATTGATTTTTACATTAAACCAATAGGAAGAATGTAACCACAGCAGACAATGTCCGTGAAAGAGTTGCGTGACGTAGTCATAAGACTCCTTTCAACTGCCAAAAAAACTAGGGTTAATCACTTCGTCTAAGCACAAAGTTCTAGGTTCTGCGCTGCCCTACAAACATCTTTCTTCATTGGCGATCCTGTTCATTCTGTTCATTCTTCTGATCAAGATTTTATTCTGTTATTCGACACCATAACTTCACTTGTATTTAGACAACGTATCTTGGTTAACATTTCACAAATCTTCCACTGAGCTTGGACGTTGGCTTCTAGAACCATGTTCACCGAAACAAAAGACATAAAAGTACGTTGGGACTGCATGGCAGGACTTGACACCTACATAGTCGAATGAGACTGCTGTGATTCCAGTATCTTTGATTTTTGAGGTGTGAATAGAACATAGAAACGAAGTAACTGCGTCATTATGTAAATTAGCCAGCGTTCCTGCAAAATGCATCTCACCATATAACATATTTCAGCAATTACAAAACACTCAACAAAATACATACTGATAAATAAATAATGGTAAGTATACTTATGTTTATATGTATTTCTTTTCAGATCTGGGCACAGGACAGGTAAAACATTCGGCGCCTGTCCTGTGAAAGTGGGTTTTATCGGGGCTCTCCCGTTTCCCATTACATCCAAATCTCAGGCATTCGATCTTTAGATCTCAGCCAAGGCAATATTCTTGCCCGGCCCTGAATCGTGCCGTTTGAGTTGACGTCTCGTCGGCTCTTTGGACCACGAGCTCCGCCCTGGCCTGCTTCCCTTCTGCCGCCTTTGTCTCACCCGTCATTTTCATAATGCCCCATCTCACTTCATCACCTTAAACAAGTCAAACAAAATTACAAGAAAACGTCCACATAAAAGTAAATAGTCGTCCATGAGCGGGGACGAAGAGGAACCACAACATTTCTGACCACCCCTGTTGGGTAGAGAATTATCCAGGCTTCTCTCTCTCTACACTAAACCCCTGCCAAGTTCGTCTGCGTTTTTTGAGGTGTGAATCAGGCCTGTAAGTTTTCGGCTTGTTGACCTTTTTCAGTACAAAATTTCAGCTTTTATCATTGTTCAATGTACAAAGACATATACCCAACCTCAAAGTAATAACCACTTCAACTGATATTGGCTTAGTGTGCGGCTTCATTAATGGATTCAGATAAAGTAGAAGGATTTGTCGAACCAACTCTAGACATAGAAATGTCGTCTTAGCTAACAAAAAATTATCTTGAAAACTGTAAGTTACTTAAAACATGACGAAAGGTACCTCATCAAACAATGGGTCAGTTCTGAACGAAGGTGTAATCACGTTCAACGAAATACCTGAACACTTCAGAGTCACGAAAAGCACTTACAAAGTGTTCGATCATTTTTTAACCTATCTGATACTGAAATCAGTATAACACCTCGTATTAAGTAACGATCACTATGATTGCATCAGAATAACTACACTGCCCAATCAGAAGCTCCGTCTCAAATCCGTCTTGATTACCAAATAAATTTTATTGTGATAACTTCAAATCTATTGAGCATGCCACTTGTGTAACTCAAGTGCAACTCCATTGCAGTAACATATCGAAATCGTTTAGAAAAGTACAGTTGATCTGTAATATATTATAGATACACACAGACACAAAATGGGTCAGCGGTAATTAAGTTTTTAGCTGGTTAAATAATTTAAAATTGCTTCATCGATCATGTAGTTTGTTATTGTTCTATTGCCTGTCATTAAACTACTTTAGCGCCACCTATCTTCTGTACTCCACTGCTTTGTTGTTGTTGTGTATAATATAGTGTTTGTTTTTTGTTTGTTTTCTTATAGCAAAGCCATATGGGGCTATCTGCTGAGTCCACCGAGAGGAATCGAACCCCTGATTTTAGCGGTATAAATCCGTAGACTTACCGCTGTATCAGCGGGGGACGTAAAATACAGTGCAGCTTTACAGATTCTAGCCTTTTCAGATGGGTTTATGGCGACTTCACCAATAAAAATGGTTTACATAATGCTATATCGTTATGTTTCTGATAGCGAAAGCGATTGTACCACGTAGTTATCTCCTTATTTGAATCTAATCAGGAATCTCTACATAAAATATTACTATGAAAACAAATTTCAAACGAGCCAGTTGAAGAACCGTAAAAAAAAAAGAACAAAAATAAATATGAGTAGGCTTTTATGAGCATTATGCAAAGGACACATAACTTGTGTTTAATTATTTATGTTTCGGGTAACGTTTGGTTCTTTGTAGATAAGAAAAACATTATGCAATGAGTCTGTGCTTTTGCTCAACATGAGTATACGAATCTGTAATTTAAAAAACATCCCTTTCAAAGTACTTGTCTTCAAGGATGATCAGTAGTAGTTTCAAGGAATTAACATGCTAAAGTCAAGGTTCGATTCCTCGTGGTAGACGTAATGTAGGTGGTCTATTATGTAGTTTGAGGATAAAAGAAATCAAACAAATAGCTGATAGACAATAGATAAGAAAAAAAAACAAATAGCTGATAGATCATAGATAAGAAAAAAATCTGCCTCATCATAGATGAGAGAAGATGAAAACAAATAGCTGATAGATCATAGATAAGAAAAAATCTGGCAGATCATAGATGAGAAAAAATGAAAACAAATATTTGATAAATGTGTATAGCAAAGGATCAAAACAAACAAATATTTGATAGATGTGTATAGCAAAGGATCAAAACAAACAAATATTTGATAGATGTGTATAGCAAAGGATCAAAACAAACAAATATTTGATAGATGTGTATTGCAAAGGATCAAAACAAACAAATATTTGATAGATGTGTATAGCAAAGAATCAAAACAAACAAATATTTGATAGATGTGTATTGCAAAGGATCAAAACAAACAAATATTTGATAGATGTGTATAGCAAAGGATCAAAACAAACAAATATTTGATAGATGTGTATAGCAAAGGATCAAAACAAACAAATATTTGATAGATGTGTATAGCAAAGGATCAAAACAAACAAATATTTGATAGATGTGTATAGCAAAGGATCAAAACAAACAAATATTTGATAGATGTGTATTGCAAAGGATCAAAACAAACAAATATTTGATAGATGTATATAAGAAAGAATCAAAACAAACAAATATTTGATATATCACAGATTAGAAAACAAACATTTGGTATTTCATAGATTAAGAAAACAAACAAATATTTGATAGATCATATATAAGAAAACAAATCAAAACAAACATATATTCTCTATGTTATAAATGACAACAAAGTACACATAAAATACTTGACAAACCGTGGATTACAAAAACGTTCCCCCGTCACACTAAACATGCTCGCCCTTTCAACCGTGGGGGTGTTATAATGTTACAGTCAGTCCCACTATTCGTTGGTAAAAGAGTAGCCCAAGAGTTAGCGGTGGGTGATGATGATTAGATGCCTTCCCTCTAGTCTTACGCTGCTAAATTAGGGACAGCTAGCAAAGATAGCCCTCGTCAGCTAAGCGCGAGATTCAAAACAAACAAAACAAAAACGTCCAGTGGCAATCTAGAATAAATAAAGAAATTTTGGAATTTGTAAAAATGATCAGAGCATCTTGAATAAAACGTTGTTCATCATATATATGTGTGAAGTCGGAAGGTAAAAAATATTTGTTTCCCCATCAAAATGTTTCTTTTTTATTTCGTTTTAATTTTTATATTCTCGCAAATCACGAGGGCTATCTACGCTAGCCATCTCTAACTTAGCAGTGTAAGACTAGAATGAAGGCAGCTAGTCATCAACACCCACCGCCAACTCTTGGACTACTCTTTTACAAATGGATTGACCGTCACATTATAATTCCCCATGGCTGAAAGGGGCAAACATGTTTAGTGCAACAGGGATTCGAACCCGCGATCCTCTGATTACGAGTCGAGTGCCTTAACCACCTGGCCATGCCGGACCCCATCGAAATAGAACGGAGAAAAATGAAACAAACGTTTCAAAAATCTTTGAAAACATCTGTGGTTAAAAGATTTGTAATAAATTAAAGTACAATAAGGAAAATACTTGGTTGTTATAAACTGGAAATAATATTTATGTATGGTTTTAGCAAATCGAAAACGTTTGATTAAATGCCTTGGAAGGCGGATAAAATCGTTTTTGGATTTAGTTTGCTTTTGAAATTTTCTCGCGCAAAATTACACAGAGACTATTTGTACATAGATATGCGTTATTATGAAACTCAGAAACTAGAGGGAACACTACCCATCGCCAACTCTTATCTGACTTATAGCACACCCATTACCTCAAAGTTCAGAGATATTGTGGTGGTAACAGAAGGCGAACCATGAATCATCGAGTTATCAGCCCAGAGACGTTAGACACTAAACCAAACCATACGCAAGCAAAAATGGTTGGTTTTTGGAATTTCGCACAAAGCAACTCGAGGGCTATCTGTGCTAGCCGTCCCTAATTTAGCAGTGTAAGACTAGAGGGAAGGCAGCTAGTCATCACCACCCACCGCCAACTCTTGGGCTACTCTTTTACCAACGAAAAGTGGGATTGACCGTCACATTATAACGCCCCCACGGCTGGGAGGGCGAGCATGTTTTGGCGCGACTCGGGCGCGAACCCGCGACCCTTAGATTACGAAGCGCACGCCTTAACGCGCTAGGCCATGCCAGGCCCTCGCAAGTAAAAAGCATTTAACCTAAAATTAAGGCGTTTTAATATCTTTCACTACCTATGGAGTTCATGCATTTTATCATATTGAATAATTTAATAAATTTGTCTCTTACAACACTCGGTATGAAGACATGATGAAACAGTTTTGTGAAATCACTCCTTCTGTATGTTAAAGACAAGAAATTCCAAGAGTAATCAAAGTGTCAATAATGTTTTATGCGTTTTTGACATGTGTTACCATGGGTCCTGTGACCAACAAAGACACGGAACCACCAGCAGCTATGTGCATTAATACTCCACAAAGGTGAGTTTCAAACAGCAGATGGAGTTGTTGGTTTGATGTTTCAAACCAATTTAACATTCGTTACCTCTGTTACTTCTTTAACACTGCTTCATAGCAACAATGAACGGATACGGAGAGGCTGATGAAAGAAAATATATCGTATGAAGGCACGTGCCACCTTCATTCTTTTAAATCGAAAATTTATTCATTGCCATGCTTTCATTCTTACTAAAACACACACCAGAACAAACTTGTTTGCAGTCGAAGAACGCGCGTTCGCTATTATCGTCTTCGCTAGCAGCATTGCTTTTGATCGAACGCAGTAGAACGCTCCGTGTACTTGGCTGGATTCTGTGAGTTAGGTAAATGTCTGGATCTGAGTATGAAGATAATGTCCTATCATAAAAGGATCGCGATGTCGTATCTTTAGAAAATTTTAACGCAGTGTATTGAGATTGATACTACCTTTCGCTTCTGTAATCTCTAGTCGTTGTACAGCCGTTAGTACAGTGGAATTTGTAAGTCATGTTATATGGATGAAGTAGACGTGACGTTTTTCAGAGCAGAGGGGCACACGTGAAAAAGTTAACAGTGGCAGATAAAAAGGGAAAAATATTATAAGACCATCATCATTAGCTGAAATAACTTGGTTAATTTTCGGTTTCTTTGTAACTTGGTCAGTTTTCGGTTTTAGTGTATCAATGAGTGGGTTATCTTTAATACGAAGGTCCTGTTCGTTACCCCAGTAACTTAACGGTAAGTCTACTTATAACGATAAAATCCTGGTTTCGATACCCGTATGGACACTATCTGTGGTTAACTGAAAAAAAAAAACAGCATTACTGGTCCTTGCTAAGATCCGACAGTAATTTGAACGTACAACTAAGACTCATTTACTGAAATCGTGCTCCAGTGCACATGTTTTATACGGCGTTTCTAGATTTGCATGTTCTGACAACCTATTCAGCAGGTCTCTTGTCGTATAATCAATGTAACCATAATCGTAACACTTCCGAAACTGTATCCTCGGTTGTTTTATCTCGCTTCCTTCATTCACCCACACGTATACACAAAAGCAATTGTTTCTAACTCGTGTTTAACTTCCCACAGAATACTCTCAGTGACTACGGTATTGTGTATTGCTTTCCTTGCAAACCAATATATATGTTAATAAAATATGTTTGATTTTTAATAGCACTTAATGAAGCGCTAGTTATGGTTAACCAACAATCTTTATTAAGTAGTGGTTAAACAACAATAATTAAAAACACTAATAATGTTTAAACAATGATGATTAATTATAAGACGCTAGTAAGGCTTAAACAATGATGATTATAAGACACTAGTAATGGTTGAACAATGATAATTAAAGTATACTAATAATGTTTAAACAATGATGATTATAAGACACTAGTAATGGTTAAACAATGATAATTAAAGTATGCTGACAATGTATAAACAATTATGATTATGACACTAGTAATGGTTAGACAATGATAAATATAAGGCAATGGTCATGAATCTAAAATTATAAATATTACTCAACAAGGAGTGGTTTTATAATAATAATAAGGCACTGGTAGTAACTGAACAATGACAATTACGAATCATTGGTAATGGGTGAAAAATTATAATTGGTATAATAGAAGGAATGATTGTATAACAGCCATCAACTAAGAGAACTATTGAGATTCACAGATATATCTTGATCCTATTGTTACCATTCTGTATGCTAAGGTTGTTAAAACAGAGAAAAAACATGAAATGAAAACAAATAATCAAAATTCTTTCTTTAATAGAATTACATCATATCACAAAGGGCTAAAATTCGCCACGAACTGGTGTTGTGGAAACAGCCAGCAGAATAGTATGGTATTACAAGGGCTGGATCGATGAATGTTAACTTAGTTGTAATTTTGAATCCACGAACATAAGAAATAGAATTCTGTCTCGGAAAGCGTGATCGTTAAGTATAGAACACATTAACTGTTTATCTAAACACCAATAAATATTCTCACACAAAGGACTATATTTCGATCGAAATTATAGTAGCTATTTATACATGTTAAGTATAGTTCACCAAGTGTTGTGCCCACCAGTGGTAGAGAGGTATGTCTACGGTTTGTTTGTTTTGAATTTTGCGCAAAGCTACACGAGAGCTATCTGCGCTAGCCGTCCCTAGTTTAGCAGTATAAGACTAAAGGGAAGACAGCTAGTCATCACCACCCACCGTCAACAGTTGGGGTATTCTTTTACCAACGAATAGTGGGACTAACCGTCACATTATAACGCCCCCACTGCTGAAAGGGCGAGCAAATTTGGTGTGATGGGGATTCGGGTATGTCTACAGAGTTATTCCACTAAAAAGCAGGATTCGATACCCGTGATAGGCAGAGAACGGATAGCTCCTTGAGTAACTTTGTGATTGACTACAAACAAACCACCGTTTTATCTCTGTTTTTAACTCGCCGGTAATAATGCAATATTCAAATAAATAATATATCTTGTTTCACGTTCTGCTAAT
Source organism: Tachypleus tridentatus (assembly GCF_004210375.1). NCBI lineage: Eukaryota > Metazoa > Arthropoda > Merostomata > Xiphosura > Limulidae > Tachypleus > Tachypleus tridentatus. The sequence goes on along the minus strand of NC_134828.1, from coordinate 29,717,390 downwards.
CATTTACCTTTTATTGAGCATTACATAATTAACGTAAGATAAATATTTAAAACGTATCGTGACTAACCGATCCTTTATTCTTTTATAGGTCATGACCCAGTTAAAGTAAAAAAAAATGTGAGAATTCGAAACCTGGGAACTTTAAAAGGAGTATTTCTTCTTCTAGCTGTAATAAATATATAGGCCTGGCATGGTCAGGTGGTTAGGGCATTCGACTCGCAATCTGAGGGTCGAAGGTTCGAAATCTCATTATATCAAACATCTTCGCCATTTTAGCCTCGGATGCGCTATAATGTGACAGTCAATCCCATACTCGTTGGTAAAAGAGTAGCCCAAAAGTTGGTTGTGGGTGCTGATGGCTTACTGTCTTCCCTCTAGTCTTAAACTGCTAAATTAAAGCCAGGTATCTCTCGTGTAGCTTTGAACGAAATTCAAAATAAACAAAAACAAATTTATTGCGTTAGTGTAAACAATCATGTGAAGGTTATTTCTTGATACATTTTATTATAGCAACTATTCTTCCTTCCTTTTGGAGTTCAATGCCACGTCAACCATTCATCGGGATTTAGGTACATATGGACCTGGGTGGGTCAGGTGCAAGCTTGACTTCTTCCTCCCTCTGCACAGGTATGATGAGTGCGATGTCAAAGGTTAAACTCGACGTAAACGAGGGCGTTGATTTGACAAAAATTTGTGCCAGTGTTTTCAAATGGCTACCTGCACTAGCCGTCCATATCAGCAGTGATAAAACTGAGGAAACGCAACTAGTCAACACCACACACCGCCAACTTTTGGGCTACCTTTTTGCCAACAAATAATGGGACTGACCGCCACATTCTAATGCTCTCATGGCTGAAAGAGCGAGCATGTTCGTTGACAGGGGTTTGAACCCGCATTTCGCGAGTCGAGCGCCTTAATCACAAGGTCGTGTTTTCAATTAAATAGTTGCCATCATTTCAATAAGATTGTCCTCATTAATAAATAAACACATTTCTTGATTTTGTAAATGATCTAGCAACTAAAAAGGAATAAAAAAACTGGCTCTATAGCACGAGAAACATTTAAACATTTAAAACAGAAGTAGCTAATTAGCTTTTTTTTATTATTCACGTAACTTCACAGTAGGTATAGCTAAGCCTATTATTTTGCCTTCTTTTTTTATCCATGTATTTGAAATGGAATAGATACAACTTGGATACAAAGAATGTATTATGTTACATATACAGCTAAGAAAACACTCCTAAAATATTTTCAAGTTTAAATTATGTTTGTAACGTATTTAAAGAAAGCTTTGGTATCTGTTTTTCGTATATTACGATTACACCGTTTCGTTATTGTTGTTGTTTTTAATGCAATGGAACGACGAACAACATCCATAATGTGCCGAAACGTGCGTGGCGTTCATGAAAGTTGACACTTATGTCGCTTTTAAAGTAAACATTCAGTGAATTATAAACTCGAAACTCTCTTTGAATATTTGTAAAATAAAACACAAAGGTGTTTCAGGTACATTGTGAATGTTAACCGAATATATTTTGACTTCAAAATTCTTTCGATTTAAAGCATAAAAGACTGATCAAAGTAAATGAATATAATATTTACAATAAAAGAGGATGTGGTGAAACTGAACTTCATAATTAACAATATTTAATCATTGTTTTATCCATTACACTGAAACAGACTTAAAATGATATGACTACTTCAGTCATGCTAAGTTAAACAAATATTGTTAGAACCCGTATAAGAGAGTTTAATTCCGATAATACGTGGCCCTACATGGCCAGGTGGTTAAGACACTCAACTCGTAACCTGAGGGTCGCGGGCTCGAATCCCATCACAAACATGTTCGCCTTTTCAGTCGTGGTGGCGTTATAATGTACGGTCAATCCCACTTTTTGTTAGTAAAAAAGTAGCCCAAGAGCTGGAGGCGGGTGGTAATGACTAGCTGCCTTCACTCTAGTCTTACACTGCTAAATTAAGGGCGGCTAGCGCAGATAGCCCTCGCGTAGCTTTGCGCAAAATTCCAAAACAAAACCTGTACTACACTAGTGATAAAGCATCAGTAACTCTACAATGCAGGGGGGGAGGAATGGCTTCACTTCTTTGTAAGAGTAAACATATGATACAGAAAAATTTTACCTTTGTAATTTTTCCACAAATAAAATTATAATATTCATATCAGACATCAAGTTCAACTATCGCATTGAGCGGAAAGTAGATATACGGGGTAATGACATGGACACCCGATATGTTGAGATGATATCAGTTAGTACCTTATGTCAATGCTCATCTGTTAAGGAGAGTTAACTTGTTGGAGTTGATGTCATGAAATTACGGACATTTAACGTGCTGGAGTTGATGCCTTGACGTTAAGGACAATTAACTTACCGGTCTTAATGTCTTGGAGTTTAGGGCGTTTAACTGCATGAAGTTGATATCTTAGAGTTAAGGACAATTAAATTGATGGTGTTGATGTGTTAGTGTTTATGATATTTAACTTGCTGGTGTTGGTGACTTTGTGTTGTGAGAATGTGTGTGTTTTCTTATTGCAAAGCCACATCGGGTTATTTGCTGTGTCCACAGAGGAGAATCGATCCCCCAATTTTAACGTTGTGAATTCCAAGACTTACCGCTGTCCCAACGGGGGGCCGGTGTTACGGACAATTAGCTAGCTGATGTTGGTGTTGTGGACAACTTCCTGGTTTTCGTATGCTGGTTACAAGATCGTAAATTTAACATAAGTATTGTTTCTAGTGTCTCCACGTGACATAAGACATTATCAGTAGCAACAACTATCTGCCTAGATTAGTTTGAAATCGCGGCACTTTTGACCTTTGTGGCAACATTACAATTACGTGTCCAGATCAGTTTAGAGTCACAGCATTGAAATTATTTCCCATGCAGTTGTATTGCAAGTACAAGTGTTTTAAAACTAGATCATTTAAACTATGCCTTAAATTTAGCACGTAGCCTTCACATATTTTAATTCTGCGGGGCTTCTCTAAAAAATTCGTGAAAGATTTATGATGCAACTACATCTATGCAACTCTTGGATATGTAATTCTTCACTTAAGCTCGCACAACTAAGTAAAGTGCAGCCAAATTTCTGTGTAACAATTATATAACAAGAGGGTTTACTGAATCATCACTAGATTCTTCTTTTTTAAGGCATTAGCGTTGTGGAGCCAAAGTTCCTAATCCTCCAGTGAATAATAAATACTAACGTGTGTAAGCTTCAGGCCTTAAAAATTAAAATTGGAGGCTGTACATTGTAAGGAAAAAAATCTGTAAATATTATGATAAAATACTAACAATTCAAAATTCAGTAATTTACTGCATATTTTACAATACATCGTAAAATGTAAAAACCGTTATCAAATATTACAACCATATAATTTACTGTAAGAGGAAGTATATTTTACTAGGAAAATGCAATTTCATTAAAACCGTAAAATAATATTTTAACTATAGTTTATAGAAGCAAGTGACTATAATTCTTTTAGTTGTGTACGTTATCTATTCACTATTTATCCATACACAAATATTTATGTTAATTTAGAATGTACAACAGATTCATTTTAACTTGTGCAGCATTATAATAGTTTAGGTTGGTATGTTTTCTTGTAATTCACATGTGTCTGTCCTTTGTACTACAACTCATGTGGATGGTGTAGATGTTTCAATTTATTGTATAAGAACTGAATATCTCAGCACCAGTCGAGATATGAAACACCTGTGAGGTGTTTGTTTCCTTCTATCGTTTCTCTCTCCTTCAGGTGTTACGTGAACTCCTACACGTACTGTCTGTGAAACTGCGAACAGATACAGTATAATAAAATACAATATTTTAAATTATAAACAATCACACTGAAGTTTGAGAAAATGTTTTGTTGTTTCTGTTTTTTTTAATTTCGCGCAAAGCTACACGAGGACTATCTGCACTAGTCGTCCCTAATTTAGCAGTGTAAGACTAGAGGGAAGGCAGCTAGTTATCTCCACCTACCGCCAGCTCTTGGGCTACTCTTTTACCCACGAATAGTGAAATTTACCGTCACATTATAACGCCCCCACGCCTGAAAGGGTGAGCATGTTTGGTGTGACGAGTATTCGAAGACGTGACCCTCAGATTACAAGTCGAACGCCTTAACACACCTAGCCATGCTGGGCCAAAAATGTGATGTGTTTTCTTCCAACCTTTGCTCCACCTGCTGAATTTGTTTGTTTTTTTTACAAAACAACTGCAAGACAGAATATTACTTTAAGATTCTGGCATACTAATAATTTACTTTTAAAATTAATTAACTCGTACATGTTCTGCACCAAAACATTATTCGTATTTAGTTCTGTTTAACGAAAAAAAAACACATTAGTGTTTGTATTTTTTTTAAATAGCCCTCCTTAAATTATGGTAAGAAATGGGTATTCATATCAAGATGCCCGCCCAGTGATACAGCAGTATGTCTACAGATTTACAACGCTAGAAAACTGCTTTCGTTACCCGTGGTGGGCAGAGCACAGATAACCCATTGCGTAACGAGTTGAGTGCTTTATCCACTTGGCCTTTCCAGGCGTTTGTGGGAGGTATTCCGAATTGAAGGTGTAACGTCTAGCAAATAACATGACCACAACACCATAAATGTTTTCTAATTTATCATTTAAAATGACTTTATCTACTAGCAGCACAAAATCACTGGCACGGAAAGTTGATTATTTCGTTTTGAAAATAAGGAAAAGAGAAGCGATTATAATAAAATTGTTTTTATTTTCATCTGTTAAAAATAACACAGGCATCAGTAACGAAAACTCTTGTAACATGCAAGTCGTACTTAATGAAACCCATTGGTGTTGTATTGTAATATCTGGTTATTTCGAAGAGTTGTACCTATTTTGTTATTTTAGGATCTACCGGTTTGTCTTTTTCACCAATGGTCCATACAATTATAATAATACAGTCACGTCAATGACGGATTTAAGGTTGTGTGGGCCCAGGAGCTAACAGTTTTAGCGAGCCCTAAATAATATGTGATTTTACATAGAATAAAACTATCAATGTGCCTCATTAAGATCATGGGCCCTGAGGCTGAGCCCCCCTCTAGCCCCCACCTATATACACCACTGCTCCAGGTAATATAGCATTATGGTACTTATCAGTAACCAGTCTTAACACATATAAATGATTAGTGAAAATAGAGCGTTTTCAAAGTGTTTGTGTATTATATTAATCTTACACTTTGTTAATTCTCAAAATTTAAAAGAGAAATGTGTAGATGTGTTTAATGCATGCACGTAAATCTAATGATAAACAAATAAAAGAACTCAATTCGTTAAAATTACCAATATACGCCGAGTGAAGTCTTTGTCTTCGGGCTGATTAGTTTGATTTAACACGTAAATCCCACATTGCATTGCGCCGCTAGGTTGCATTCCACGGTGTGCATGCGCTAGCATAAAGAGGTTATTAGCTTGAAGTATGGCCCGGCATGGCCAGGTGGTTTAAGGCGTTCGACTCGTAATCCGAGGGTCTCGGGTTCGAATCCCGATCGCCCCAAACCTGCTCACCCTTTCAACCGTGAGGGCATTATAGTGTTACGGTCAATCCCACTATCCGTTAGTAAAAGAGTAGCCCAAGAGTTGGCGGTGAATGGTGATGACTAGCGGCCTTCCCGCTAATCTTACACTGCTAAATTAGGGACAGCTAGCGCAGATAGCCCTCGAGTAGCTTTGCAAGAAAATTCAAAAACAAACAAGCTTGAAGTTTTTAATTATAATAAGAAATAACGATGGTTACTCCAGAATTGTTCAGGAAAGAAAATCTAATTTTTAAGCGAATTTTTTTCGCATTGTATCCCTGTGTTTAGCGCAGCGCAAATAGCATTTTATGAACCACTAAGCTGAAATAAGCAAATATATAAATGAACTTTGCACCGAACATGTATATGTCTTAATCTGTTCGACAGAGAATTAGATTAAAGAGGTTCTACTAAAAGATTATTTTTCAAATCCATTTTACTCTATTCTGGAATAATTTCAATCTGTGTATATTAAAGACAGATCATTGTGAACCCTCCTATAAGAAAAGGATAAATATGTCTGAGACATTCTCAAAATGTAACATTCTTAATGGTCTTGATAGAAAATAAATATTTTGAGCTATACAAGTATCATCTAGTGTTTTATTGGTTAAATAATCTAAAATTACTTCATTGGCACGTGGTTTATCGTTGTCCTATAGCCTATGAATAGGCTATTTTGCGCCCCCTAACTTCTTTTTATATTTCACTGGGTTTTTTTTTTGTTAATGTTCTTTGTTTTTGTGTATAACAGAGGCCCGGCATGGCCAGGTGGTTAAAGCACTCGGAGTCGTAATCTGAGGGTCGCGGGTTCGAATTCCGGTCGCACGAAACATGCTCGCCCTTTCAGCCGTGGAGGCATTATAATGTGACGGTAAAAGAGTAGTCCAAGCGTTAGCGGCGGGAGTAATGATGACCAGCTGCCTTCCCTCTAGTCTTACACTGCTAAATTAGGAACGGCTAGCGCAGATAGTCCTCGTGTAACTTTGCGCGAAATTTAAAAACAAACAAAAACAAAACATGTATAACATTGTATAGGCTTACAAATTCTAACCTTATCAGATGGGTTCATGACTACTTCACGAACAAAAATAGTTTACATAATGTTATATTTCTGATAGTGAAAGTGGTTATACCATGCAGTTATCTCCTTATTTGAATCTAATCAGGAATCCCATTACAAAATAACACTATAAAAAACAAACTTCAAACGAAGCAGTTGAAGAACCGTCAAATAACAGGAGACGACAGGAAAATGAAACAAAAATGTACAAGACTAGACTTTTATTCTTTCTTTCAATAATTAAAGTTATGTTTAATTTTTCATTAAAAAAACAAATCTTATTTATTCATGTAGGGTTACCCATCTGAAACTTTGGTATAAAAAGTTTAAATATAACCGTTTAGAAAAATATGTCTCTTGCAAAGAATAAACTTACGAAAGACCTATATTAGTTTTTCTACGTTAAAAAAATAAAAAAGGAACCATCCCTTTCAAATTTCTGGTCTCCTGAGAAGTTTAAGGTTAATATTATGGATTGATAACATCAAAATTCAGGGTTCGATACCTCGCAAGGAAAGAGTGCCTATAGACCATTATGTCGCTTTGCACTGAAAAAAACAACAAGTTTAGCATATAAAACTGGTTGAATAACGCTTTTTTTTTAGAAACCGGAATTGAAACAGAAACTTCCTAATGAATAAGAATATTACATTAACCGCCTTTTATCTTACCCGGTACTCCAGACAGTGATTTATAACCAACAGTCTTACTTTTTTCGTGGCTTTATAGATACTGGCAGTGGTGCACTCCATTTTTCTTTTGTCAAATTTCCTTTTCTAAAACTTGTTCGTTTTTCTACTTATTTTCTCAAACGTCAAGACGTAAAATGAGCGATAGATTTGAAAAAGATTAACGTTTAAAATAACGTGACAGCCCGTTAATGCCTCGGGAAAAAAAAATATTCTTCAGTGATGAGCAAGCCTTAGGAATAGTACCGAACAAACGTTCGAAAATTCTAACCCCAGTCTGTAAGGTGTGGCCAGATTCTCATACCTATTTCATTCCACCTTTTTTTAATTTCAAGAAAAGTCTTGTATATTTCTGATATGTTTCTCGTGATAGCTGAGAAATTGACTGCTGTCCGAAATAGCATACTAAAATTATGAAATTTTTATTTCTAGCACGTGGTTTCCAAATTGCAAAAGGTTTGGTCACGTTTCCATAATGCATACTAAATTTCTTGCGAGAGAAAATATTAATATTATTACGAGGTTTTCTATAGTTCCTAGTTCCCACCACCAGGCTACTGATTTTTTTCTCTTTCTGAATTCCTTTGAAGTTTAATGTAAATTTTGGGATTTTTGGAGTTTTTTTTCACTAAAAACTAAAAACATAAGAATGATGAGGTATAAACTCTGTAACTTTTGGCGACAAACTACAATAGTTCATTTTCTTTTAATAAATAACATGATAATGAGATTAGGATGAAATTTTTCCCCTAACACATACTACGATACTACTGTAATTGGTTGAGTCGTTCGTCTTTTCGCGCAATTTCATTTGATTACGTACAACATCTGTCAAGTTTTGTTAGCCATTGTTATTTTCTGTGTAAGAAGATCAAAAAAATTATAAAAAAAACATTAAACTTGTTTCATACGTGGAAAATATTCATTTTCCCCTCTCTAATGTTTAAATGGAATGGTTTTCTTTAGCCGTATCTTTATCCCTCCCCCTAGTGCGGGTTTCGATACGCGTGGTGCGCAAGAGCACAGATAGCCCTTTGTGTAGCTTTGTGCTTAGTTACAACAACACCTCTTTAGTTAAGTATAGGGTGGTAGATTTTTAATTACCATTGTCTGAGTTGCTAAACATATGAACATCCGGGACTTAACAACAGTTCTTTGACTGAAATTGACCTCAATTTTCCTTTACAAAAGACCAGACATCGCCAAGTGTCTAAGGATCGCGGATTCGAATCCCAGTCACACCAAACATGCTAGCCCTTTCAGTCGTGTGGGGCATTATAAGGTGACGGTCAATCCCGCTATTCGTTGGTAAAAGAGTAACCCAAGAGTTGGCGGTGGGTGGTGATGACCAGCTGCCTTGCCTCTAGTCTTACACTACAAAATTATGGACGGCTAGCGAAAATAGCTCTCGTGTAGCTTTGCGCGAAATTCAAAATAAACAAACAAACATTTTGTGCATTTTTTTTTTTATTTTAGGACTCCATCTTGCTGGAGCTGAAGTTACTTCCTATTGGTGCTGTGATTTCTTTGTGTAAAGCTGAAAATACGCATCTCTAGCAACTCTCGAAAAGTACTCAAGCTTAAATGGTTTGAATTTCTTGCAAAGCGACAAGAGGGCTATCTGCGCAAGCTGTCTATAATTTAGCAGTTTAAGACTAGAGGGAAGGCAGCTAGTCATCACCACCCACCGCCAACTCTTGGGCTACTCTTTTACCACCGAATAATGGAACTGACTGTAACATTATAACGCCCCCACGGTTGAAAGGGCAAGCATGTTTGGTGCGCCAGGGATTTGAACCCGCGACCCTCGGATTATGATTCGAGCGCCTTAACCACCTGGCTCTCAAGTTTAATAATATTAGTTTTGGAATAACGTACAAGAAGTATAACATTGATAAATATCTGTTGTATTCTTGTTGGAGAAATGTCTTTGACAAATTGATGATCGAGTGAAATGTTTCATAGGCCTATTTAACCATTGGATTGCTTAAATGAACCACACTCAAACTTCAATAGAAACCTATTATATCACAGACTATAACATTCCAGTTTCGTGGTATGAAAACAGATATGTTGTTAGTTTATCCTTTATGTGTTATACAAAAGCATAGCCAAGTACAATATCTATCGTAGCAGTCTGTAGCAGTCTTCCTACATATAACAAACTAAATTCATCTCATGTTGATTATTAAGCGCCATGACTGGATTTTATCAAACAGTTTAAAAATTCTTTCAATCACAAACAACAATAACCCCTCCAGTGGTACAGCGGTATGTCAGCGGGCTTACAGTGCTAGAAACCGGGTCTCGATACCTGTGGTGGGCACAGCACAGATGGTGGAATGTACAGCTTTAAGCTTGGCTTGAAACAAACCAACACAAACAAGTTCTTACTAGTCCCTTGCGAAAACAATTAGCCTGAAAAAGGGTTCAGGGTTGAATACATATTGGACAGTTGAGTACTTCTTAATCAATATATGAAGACCTTCAAGTTATCACAAACTCTGAATGGTTATTAGCCCTAAACTTTACTGTATGTTTGACAGTACAAATTAGGTAAAGATGAACCATATGGCACTTTAAAATTAATACACTAAATGTTTTCCCCACCAAGTGTTAAAAGTTGTCTCATAGCTGAATAGATTACATGTGATGAAAGATATCACAATGTTCACGATTACAGGTTTCTTTCAGTACAATTTTTGAAACATAAGCGCAGTGAAGAAGTGGCATTACTTTAAAAAAAAAATTAATTAAATTTGTTTTTAATGTTTTCATTTTAATTTCGTCTTTTGTTTTTAAAATTACCTTTTCATGTCAAAATTACGGTTTCTTTATATACTACTCATGACGTTAGAATTGTCAGAGAAATGGAAACGAGTTCTCAGTTGAAGGAGTTCTCGGAGCGATAACTCTTTCTTAAGTGTTCAGTTGCTTTGTTGTTGTTGTTTTTAGTTTAACAATCGTAGAAGACGACGAAAGAAATTAATTTTCTGTTCATTTTAAAATGAATGTTTCATATTGATAAATTAATTACATCTCGAGCTAAGCGTGTCCATCTTAAAAATTCAAACAAAGCGTTCTTCTACTTTAATTAATTAAAGGAAGTTCTTGAGTTCTGGCTTCCATGATGGGAAAAAATAAACGTTTTTAGTTTGAGACGAATTTGCAGACTATTAGAAAAGCTGAGAGTACCAGAGATGATGTGATTGTATCGACAATAAAACTACTCTGTAACGAAACACGGCCAGGCATGGCCAGGTGGGTTAAGGCATCCGACTCCTTGTCGCATAAAACTGCTCACCCTTTCAGCCGTGGGAGCGTTATAATGTGACTGTCAATCCCATTATTCGTTGGTAAAAGATTAGCCCAAGAGTTGATGATGGATGGTGATGACTAGCTGCTTTCCCTCTAGTTTTACACTGCTAAATTAGGGACGGCTAGCGCAGATAGCCCTCGAGTAGCTTTGCGCGAAATTAAAACAAACAAACAAACTGCAACGAAACCTTTCTTACGGATGAAGAACATGCTTTGAGCTAACAAGAACTGCAATGGCTTGATCTCCATAGTCGATCTAATGTGTTTTTGTTGTATGTGTGTTGTGTTTTGTTTTACAGAACTGTGCGCGTAAACGAAATTAGAGAACAAAGTGATTTCCGTTTCATTTCCTCTCTGTTTAATGCTTTGCTTAAACAAACCAACGTAAGCGCTGTTCTATGGATCATACTAAAGTAAACCTGAAAAAAACACTTGGAACTTGAAATAAAAGTTGTTTCTATCTTCCAAAAACCCGTAAAAAGTTTGTCTGTTTTTTTTTTAACCACACGTGAACTTAACATTTGACGTTATTCAAAGCTTGTGGATTTTCTTTTGTTTTTGTTAAACTTAATAGAAATATTATAAACAAATTTAACCCTGTAAAAATATTTAGAGTATATAATACAATCACAGTGTTTACGGTGGCTAATAACATTATGAGTTACATAAAAGTCTTTGTCTGAATTATGATACGTCTCTTGCTCCATCATAATGTCCAGAACAGAGTTAATGTGAGTCGCACACACATTGACTTGTTTGTAAGCACTCTTATTGAACGCGACAAGGTTATATTATCTTTCAACTTCGACACTTTGTTGTCCCAACAACCAAGATGGAAGTAATATTCTTATATAAACTGACTCAAGGCAAACATTGAATGACGAAGAGAATAACATAAAACTCAAACAAAATACAAACTCTTCAGAAGAACCATTCAAGTAAGGAAATTAATGAAGAAAACATACCAAAAAATTCAAATAATTGAAACGCAAAGATATCACACAACCCAACCTAAGGTATAATAAATAATGACATTAACACAAATTACCACCCAGACTGAAGTGTGTTAAATAATGCCATTGATCTAAACTCACAGTCACACAACCCACACTGAGGTGTGGTAAATAATTCCATTGATCTAAATTCACAGTCACACAACCCACACTAAGGTGTGGTAAATAATGCCATTGATCCGAATTCACAGTCACACAACCCACACTAAGGTGTGGTAAATAATGCCATTGATCTGAATTCACAGTCACACAACCCACACTAAGGTGTAGTAAATAATGCCATTTATCTAAACTCACAGTCTCCTTAAAGCACAAATAAGTGACATAGTTTCGATTCCATTTATTATAACTACGTCATTACTATAAAACTAGTTCAAAAAATATTCTGTATTTGCTTGTTCACAGCTTCTAATCAAGAATATCTTACAAGCTAAGGAAATTTATGCGCATATGTTGACGGACTTGTGTGAATATTGTACATATTACTAAATTAATAAGCATTACTAACCGAGACCCGACATGACCAAGTGGTTAAGGCTCTTGACTCGTAATCTGAGGGTCGTGAGTTTGGATCCCCGTCCTATCAAACGTGCACGCTCTTTCAGCCATGGGGGCATTATAAAGTGACGGTCAATCCCACTAATCGTGGGCAAAAGAGTAGTTTAAGAGATGGCGGTGGGTGGTGATGACTAGCTGCTTTCCCTCTAGTCTTACACTACTAAATTAGGGATGGCTAGCGCAGATAACCCTAGTATAGGTCTGCGCAAAATTCAAAAACAAACAAACAGTTGCTAACCGAAGCAACATCCTACTAAAAAACCACAACACGTAACGGATTAATAAATAACAAAACGCCAAATGATTATTCTTTTCCTTAGAGTAGCTACTAGAACACAGCAACACTCTTTATATTCGATATTTTGTTCTAAATCTTTGTTTGTGTGTCATTGCATACTACCCAAATTTTACTTTGTTGTTAAAGTTTTCAAAGCTATTTACACTGAAATCTCGAGTGATTAACATGTAATTGTCACCTAAGTAAATAATTTCAGCAGTAACACCCAAAGTTGAGGTAACATTTTTTACTCGTAAATTATATTCTGTGTTTACACCTGAAGTAGAAATGGTTATATCAACTCTACCAACTTAGGTCCACAGTTTACACCTTCTTGCTGTTAGATTGTACACAGATTCTATGTTTGGGGATACAAGTAATCAACTCTATCAACTGATATCCACAGTTTGCACCTTCTTACTGATACATTGTATGCAGATTCTATGTCTAGGGGTACAAGTAATCAACTTTATCAACTTATGTCCACAGTTTACACCTTCATTACGTGATTCATTACGAAAAATACGAGATAACAAGCTGGCCAGTTAGTTGCACTCTATTGCAATCACTAAATACATTGCTGTGAGTAATTTTAAATATTGTCTATTTCCTAACAATATATCAAAGGGTTTTTAAATTTGCACAATAGTCAGTCTCCTGCACACGATGTTCAAAACTAACAACTCATATTCCTTGAGAATGTTTGCACAATAGTTAATAATCTGAAAACAATGTTCAAAACTAACAACTCATATTCCTTGAGAATGTTTGCACAATAGTTAGTAATCTGAAAACAATGTTCAAAACTATCTACTCATATTCCTTGAGAATGTTTGCACAATAGTTAATAATCTGAAAACAATGTTCAAAACTAACAACTCATATTTCTTCGGAGTGTTTGCACAACTATTAATATCCTGAACACAACGTTCAAAAACTAGTTAATCGTATTTCTTCAGGCTCGGCATGGCTAGGTGATTGGGGCACTCGACTCGTAATCTGAGAATCATGGGTTCGAATCTCCGTCACACTAAACATGTTCGCCCTTTCAACCGTAGGTTCATTATAATGTGACGCTCAATCCAACTATTCATTGGTAAAAGAGTAGTCTAATGGGATTCACCGTAATATTATAACGCCCTCACAGCTGAAAGAGCAAGTATGTTTGGTGTGACGGGGATTCGAACTCGCGACCCGCAAATTGCACTTCAAACGCCCTAGCCACCCGGTCTTAAAGCTAACTTACTTAGTCTTATATGAATGTAAAATACCGTTATAGAAATCTGGAATGAACACATAATTCTGTGTTATTAATGCTTTAAAACTATGAGAAGTAAAAATGTCGTTCAATCACAGGATACGATATCTATAATCATTCTTTGATCATAGAAAATAATTTTTCATCATAGATTTTTAAGTTCTTTTATGGAAAACGTGTATTCTAAGTTGGGTATTCAAAAATATCAGTTTTTTCTTCGAAAGTTGTTACGATTAATTGTTTATGTATACAAATATCAACAAATAACTTAACCAGTAGCATATTCTTACGTTTTTAGTTTAGGTGCATAACAGACAACCTATCAGTAACACATCCTTACTTCTTTAGCTATATAACAAACAACATACCAGTAACATATCTCTACTTCTTAAATTTAGGTTCGGACCAAGCGCCAGCTTCTCACTTTTACTCTTGCACGTGACTCGTGAAAATTCCAGCGTTGAAAATCCTTGGATGCAACTCAAAATAGCTGAGCATTGAAAATCTCTATTACTCGGGAAAAAAATATATCTCTCACCGGTATGTGTAGATATCTTCTTCAAACTGCTAGATAATTACAAACTTAAGCCTTGAAATTATACATTTTGTTAACAAAAGTTTTTACTTGAAGTTTACGTCTTCGTTTCTGATTGTTTAAAAAAACAAAGCAAGCAAAACATTTGATGTTATGTAGCAGTGTTGTAAGAGCAATGTAAAGTAATGTTGTTTACAATTAAGCACAAAGCTACATAATGGGCTATCTGTGCTCTGTCCACCACAAGTATCAAAAGCCAATTTCTAGCGGTGTGATTCCGCAGACATGCCGTTGTGCAACTGGAGTACAGTATAGAGCAATGGCATATGTAAATATTTACATATTACTGAAATAACAACATGTATTAGAAAATTTGTAAAATAAATGAAACAAAAGCTTTATTATAACACTTTAATATAATCTACCGGCGCGAGTTTTAAAACGTGCAAGTTTTGCTTAATGTAACAGATCATTAGTTCATTCATTTTACATTAATTATGATGTTTTTTGTTGTTGTCGTCGTTTTGCTGTTTTTAACGGTATTTTTGTACTTGTGAACTACTGAGTAAAGGGAAGACAGTCTGCAGCACCTACCTACCCACCCCCCATCACCATCTATGATTGGTTGTCACTCTTTTTTTAAAATGCACCCACAGCTGAAGGGCACTGAACTTCTTCTTGGTCGGGTTTTTAGGTCTTGTTTGAAAGACCTAGGAAGGTCAGGTGTAGTTGGAGACCTCACCTTTCTGGACGGAGAATATTTCATAGCATCTCACAGAATCGGATACGACGTGTCAACCAATATTCAGAGCCAACCAGTGACCTGGCCTTATTAAGTTCGAAGAAACAGGTAATTATAAAAAATTTCATTAACAGTTATAATCTGAAACAAAAGTCTGCTTTTTATAATGAAAAGGTAACCGTAAAGTTTTTTTTAAAAAAATTGAGCTTTCATGATATATATATTTTTTTTTGGACCTTTGTTGTTTTTTTTAATTATGACAAAAGGAGAGTGGTATTAAAGAGCGGTAATATTAACTGCCCTCTACATAAAGAAATATTTACTTTGCTTCAGATAAGTATTCTGTGAGAACGGGTTTACTGTAGAAGGTGAAAGAAACGATCGGAAGATTACGAGATTTTAAGGTTAGTGTGTTTAGATTTATGGTTCACGCTCGATAACTGTAATACATAGGAAACGGTAGCTTTATCTGTGTAATATACAGTTTGCAAGGAAAAGGCTAATAGGTTGTTTAACCCCGAAAACACTGGTATAATACTTTTTTGTTGTAATACGAAGTCTTAACTTTAAGGTAGTTATTTGTAGGATAATTAATAATAATTTATTTCTGTGCAACGTTTCGTCTTTTTAATTGTTACTGTTAAGTGACTGAAACGGTAATACTGACACAGTAAGAGTTAGAAATCATTTACAATATTTATGGATAAGCTATTATTTAGAAAAGTAATTTTAAACAAACTATGTTAATCAAATAATTTCGACACTGTTTGCTACGGGAGTTATCAATCAATCTTTATTTAGAACTCGCTATAATATTCTATTTTTAGCGTCGCTTAAGCTAACGTATTTAAATAACTCGCAGCCTGTGACGGACGCCAGAGAGTACGTCGTGCATTATAGTAATTGTAAGAGATGGAAAGTGAAAGAGACCGAAAGAAAACTTGTTTAATAATTGCCATTTTGGTTGGCTGTATTATTATCTTAGGACCAAGATTATACTTTTATTCTTTACGATCAACGCACCTTTCAACAGTGAAAAACGACCGAAACGAAGGTAGGTTAAAGTTTTAGAAGGGGGGGGTAATTTTGAGGAACGTTACAACTTAAAAACCGAATTATGAAATTAAAAGTAAGTTGAAAAAAGTATTTATTTGTCTAACGGTATAATTGTATTTACGTATTAGGTAAGTCTAGTGAAATTCTTAGAATCGTATTTTGCACGAAACATTTGCAAAAAGCTTTTCTCACTAGAAAAGTGAAATTATGGTTACACAATTTCGAAGTCTTTTAAACTATGTATGTATTTCAAAATGTACGTTATTTCCATTTTGTTATTCAAGCTTCAATGAAGATAAGTTGCTTTGTTATGTAATCAAAATTAAATAACTAAAAGATCTGTCATAGTCATATTAACATTTTGTTAACTTATTGAATGCTGGTTTCATAATTCACGCACTTTTTGTTATGGTAATATCAATTTTAAGTAAAATTCAGTTTGGAATTTGGTTTACAGAAAAACCTTTTTTATTTTAATGTCAGTTAAAAACAAAACTTCCATGCAATGTATAAGGTTATTATACATTAGACACATACAGCCGTTAAATTTCCATACAGATAACTTGTAAATATATGGCGACTATATGAAATGAATACTTGCTAATCACCAAGTGTTTCAACTTTTTTCCCTACTTTGATAACAGTTCTGATACCATATTCACTTTCACTGAGTTTTTTTTTCACTCTACTACCAGTGATGGTTCTGATATATTTGTCACTATTTTGCTAGTTTTCTTCATCTGGATAACACTTGTGACCCTTCGGTCACTTTCAACGTGATATTTCTTCATTTCAGTAATAATTATATACCTTTTTACACTTAATGCCTTTTTAAATTTGTTTTCCTAATATTCTTGACAGTATTAACACCTTAGTCACTGTATTGTTATTTTTCTAAGAGTTGTTTGAGCTGTTTCCTTCATTTTCACAGTACTTTTAGTGTTAGTTAATACACTGAATTGTTCGTATTTCTTGTACACGAGCGAGTTTCACTGTTTGAGTTTTCTATGCTTTTCTGCTACTTCTTCCATCTTATAATCAACGCTTTTTTTTTTTTTCGCCTAATCTTGTTAAAAGTTGATACATTAAAATTACTGTTTCACTTGTTTCCCTAATATTTTAAACAGTTCTGATATCTTGTCTTTCCTCATTTCTTAGAAAGTACTTGTTTCAGTTTTCATGTAATTTCATGAGGTACTTTGTGTCTGAACTTCTGTACAAAGACAGTTAAGAGATGACAGTAAATTTAAGTTTAACCTGCCATCTAGTTGGTTCTTAAGTTAACTTTATTATATTTTTTATAATGCAGAAAAGAACAAACTTTATCCTGAAATTATCCAGCATGTTTTGATATATTTGTGATACTGTTTTTAAACAAGTGTCTTTTTGTATGTTTCAGCATCTTGTCAGTGTGGAATTTTATTTGAATATGATGTGTTTGATTACCCAAATACTATCCAGTTGTGTGATATGCTAGGCATTGGAGATGTTTCTGAGTCTCATTTGAATAAGAAGTTTCAGAAGAATGTGGATGGCCCTGTAAGGAAAATTGAGAAGTGTAAAAGGGAGTTATCAAAGTTTTGTGAACAAGAATTGAGAAGAGTTTCCCATTCTGGAACATTACTGGGAGGACTAAATGAAAAACAGGTGAACATTTTAAATTCATGTTCAAAGCAAATAGATGAGAGAAGAAAACTGAAGAATAGGAAACATTATTCATATGGAACTCGCAAAAACCGTAAGAAAGATTTTAATCGTACGAAAACCAACTTTTTAACCATAGTATTGTTTTGAGTTTATTTGAGCTGACTATAATTTCTGTAATGTTATAAATCAAAGAAATAAGTTCTTGAATTTCATAAGAGTTCACTATAACTTCTAACATTTTAATATAAAAAAAAATAGTAATTGAAAGTATTTCGGTGTGTTTGAGATTGCATTAGGTCAGTACGTGAGCTCTTGTAAAGTAACTTGTATATTGCACACTTCACACTAATGTAAACATCCAATCCCATTTAACTGTGTGATTCATGTGGTACCTCAGTCTTCATACACTTCATGGATTAATAGCATTAATTGGTGTCAAACTCCTGTAGAAAAACTGAGGGATAACTGCATGCTTTGTGTTGACAAAGTACATATTAACTGTTTAAAAAATGTAAATAAATCTGTAATGTTGTTGGTTCTTGCGAGTTTCATGCCTTCAGTTATACTTAATTCAGAGCTAGTTTCATTTTTTGTTTATTAGTAGTACTGACACTTTATAAGCATTTTTATTTTTCCTAATTTTGTTAACAATTGTGAGTTTTTTTAATCATTGTTTACTTATTTTTCTACTAATATATTGGTAAAAACATGTGATGATTTAAAATAAATTTGACTTTTAGAGAAAAATCACCAAATAAATTGCAATAGTAACAATTTGTTCACTTGATGTTTCCAGCAAATGCTCTTTAGTTTTAGCCCTTTAGTTTTTAGTGGTTAGGGTGGGTTTAAATCCCTATCACACCAAACACTCACCTTTTCAGCCATGGATGTATTATAATTGATCAATCCCACTATTTGTTGGTAAGTGTATCAAAAACGTTGGTTGTGGGTGGTGATGACTAGTCTTACACCCCTAAATTAGGGATGCCTAGCACAGATAGGCCTGGTGTAGCTTTACATGAAATTTTGAAACTTTTTTTTTTTTTCAAGCCAGAAACAAGCATATCCATTAATGACAATGCAGTAACATTTTGAAACAAAACAAGGGACCTATTCATTTGTCTGTTCTATCCAGTTCACTAAATTGAACTCTGAAACAAAAAGTCAAACCTAATATTAAACTCCTTTACATTAACTGCATCCACCATATCTGAAAGTAACCCATTACAAGGGCTAACTACCCTGTTAGAAAAGTAAAACTGTGACTTCTGCCCTACCAAAATTGATTTGTTTTATTTAGTCTTACAATTCTCAACATTTAGTATAAAAGAGAAATGACTCATTAACACTATCAGTTCTGTTAACAATATTAAATGCCTGTCATATCCCTTTTTAACTCTTCCTTCAAGAAGAAACATTTCAAAGATCTTAACTTGTATAACATCTCCATCATAGATATCATCCTTGTATCCATTCTGATTTTTTCCAACAGTTCAATGTCCTTTTTTTAAACTAAGCAACCCAAGACTAAACACAGCATTACAAATGTGGCCTGACTAGTGAGGTTTACAATGATATTGTAACCTCTTTAGACTTGTATTTCTGTACAGTCTAAAACCTTTTGTCCTGGTAAGACAACAATATACAGCTGTTTTTCTGAGCAAGCAGAAATATTTTGACATAACACTGTTAAGGGTACTCCCATCAAAATTATAATTCAAGTTATAAATTACCTTCTATTTATTATAATTAATCTTTGTTTAACTTGACAATGATCTAATTTTGTGTGTGTGAAGTAGCAGTATCTTCGTCACAGCTAACACTAGAAACCTTTATATCATTTCCAAATGTATTAATCATTTCTTACCTTGTGTGAGTACTATAAGTAAACAAGAACAGTGGTTTTAACACTGAAACTAAAGTACCTATTTGTAATCATAATCCAGTAGAATAACTGCAATTTGCTTTATCTTTATGCTGAAGTTGATTAGTGCCAGATAAACATGCAATTCTAATCTTTAAATCGAAGTTCATTAATACCAGTAAATCTGCAACCCCCCCCCCTTAATCTTGTGCTAATGTTACTCTGCTATATCTATCATAATGAAAGAAACCATGTAATCTACTGAATCTCAACATGTGAAGACTAACCCAGTGTTATACCAGCATTCCCTTTGTATTAAAACAAAAGAAATAAAGTATAATTTATTGAATTTGTAATGTGTCAAGATTGCCAGTGTTGTTATCTTTTAACTAAAATAAAAGTAAAATAAACTTGTTTTAAGGCCTAACAAATAAAAAAAATCAAACTAATATATTTAAATGTCTAATTCATATGTGCATTGTATGTATTTGTTTGAAATAATATTGATGTGATTGTCAGGTAAATGTAAATTATACAGGTATAATGTAGGCTACAAGGAAAGTGTTTCTGTATTGGATTAAGATTGAATAAATTGGAGTATTTCCTTTCATTCTGTTTTCAGATAAATATTTTTACCAATACAACTCTCCTCTTCACATAGATCAGCTGTCTTCCTTTTACATCTGCTCCAAGTGGATTTGCATACCATTACTGTTAACTTCCACCTTATTTAATGTGAATTGTGCCATTGCATGATGTCATGTGAGCACTCTCTCTACCAATAGGAGTGATTCTTTCCCCCCCCCCCCATGCATACTAACTCCCTTTCTATATTTGTACTCGTGATTCTTTCATCTTTTCCTCAGCATTGTAAAACAAAAAACATAACTTAATTCACTGAGATTGGTATTATTAATGTTTTTGTTTTTGGTTGAACACTCCTCAGTGTTCTTCCTATTTCCTTTTCTCCTTCCTTCAATCCAATCTTTGGTCTTTTACCTGGTTTTGTGATTGGGCCCTTGTTGATGTGTTTGACACTTTCCTGTTCTTTATTAAGCATGTTCCCATTCCTGTCCTTACTGATGGATCACTTAGTCATGATCCATTCAACCTATTTCCAACTCTGACCATATTTGTGGCTTCTGTTTCAGTCATCTTTGTTTGGGGACATCAACCATACATTTTTGCACCTGTTCACATCATTAGTTAAAAGGTTCAATTTTGGTAACAGGCTCTCTCTAAGCCAGCACATATTCTATCAACAGAATAAACCTTACACCCCCAGATCCTTTGTGGGGATTTATCTTTGGTTGGATACATCCATTTTGGATGACTGTCATTTGAGCTCCCTCTCTTTTAGCCCTCTTCCTAGTCTATAGGCTTTGGATGTTTTTCTTGGCCAAGTCTTGTCTTGCCTCTTTCTATATCCCTAACCCCTATTCTTCTCCTTTCTCTGGGCCTAGAATTTACACTACATTTTGAGCCTCTTTAGTTGTGCCTCTTTGACCTCTTTCTCTCTCTCCTCCATCTGCCGTAAATCTTTTGTAATTAATCCTTTCACCACTTTTCTTCTAACAATAATTCTGTGCACTGCCTTTCTTACTCAACTGTTTGTTAGTAGATTCTTGGTCTTAGCCTTTCTTAGTTGTCAGCTGGCCCATCTCATTTCCCAGTACCAAGAAGTTTTGTACACCTGTATCCTCTGCATTCTCTTCTACTTCATTCTCTTCAGTCCTCTTCACTCAATCTTCTTGCCTAACAGATCTTAATTAGATGTTGTATGCTCCATTCAAATCTTTCTGGTTTTTGTGCTGTCCTTTCTCCTAATTGTCCTATGATTACTAATCTTTCAATATCTTTCCTCTGGATATTTTTTGCAACCTTTTCCACCACTTATCTTTACCTCTCCATTCATTCTTTGTTGTACATTGTACTCTTTATCTCCCTTTCTTGTCTCTTACCTATTGGACCATTAACATCTGGCTCAACTCCTGTATCCTGTTGGGCAGTTGTTGTGCCCTATCTCTACCTCTTTTTTTATGGGATAGTTCTATCAACTCCTGACCTGTTTTTCTCAGGATGTGGATTCTTTTGATTTCTTTTCTATTCTCTTTATTCTTTGATATCCCTTGGACAAGTTCATTCATGCAGGCAGGTACTTTCTCTGAACATTCATCTTCCCATCTTCTGGCTGTTTTCTCTTGATGGTGTTTGATTTCCACAGGTCACCATTCTTCAAGCACTCCATGTTTGAGAAGAACATGTACTATTTATCGTTTAGTGCCCCATCTTTCATTACATACATTCCTACCAGGTGGTTGGTGTTGTCTCTAGGGAATATTTACCCAATATCTGCATTGTGCCAAGATAATGTAAAATGTTCAAACTATTTACCCTGGTCCTCCATGTACCAACTGTGAGATGAGGTATTCTGCAAGACCACTTGAGGTATACTTATGATGTGTGTATTCACTCATCTGATTCAGACCATACTTATTCCATGACTTGCCAATAAATCAGCACCAGGGAAGTGTTCTTTCCATTTCTTGTTCCTATTTATTGGTTATTCTAAATAGGACTTTGGTCACGTGTTGCAATATTTCCAGTAAAACACCTTTCTGTATTAAAGAACCAACAGATATGGACACCTTCAGGTCTTTTCTCTTCAAATTCTCCCTTCTAGTTGAGTATGAAAGACACTTACCGGTTCCTAAGTGGTTGACCATGTAGAATCCTCATCAAATTGAATCTAACTGCTGGGGGTAGAATGGTGGATGCCAATACAGGGAGATATTGGGCAGTGGTGCCACCACATAACAGAATTGCTCTTATCACATACCATCTTGCAGCCTGGGTCTGTCTGGCATAGGTAAGGTGTGCATGCAGTATAAATGGTCTGCTGCATCAGTGCCCTCCTACATATGGTCCTATCCAGTTGAGTAGAAGTGAGGACTCTATACAAATACCAACAAGTATTTATCTCACAAATCCTCTTGCAGTCACTATCTATTCAGTGGTTAAGATGACTACAATTGGTATTGGTTCTTACTACATAAGTGTGCTCTTCCCTTGTAACTGATGTAAATCACATAGTCTGACATAAGATTTGAGTTGAGCACTCCATACACACCTGTAATACATCTCTTGCACACCCTTCTCCTGCACCTGGCATTAAGCCTATAGAGATTAACAGTTGAGGTACACAAGTATCCATAACATACCTAATAATGTATTCCTCATACAGCTGGTCTTCACCTGTTGAGCCTGATGGTAGAGTTGGAGTGATTGCATAAGGTGCAGTCTGAATATATCCCACTCACACAACACACTTGTTGTCTGGCATTTTGTGTTGTAGAATTTGGAAAGCTTTGTACCAACTCTACCTGTTCCTGTGAAACAACTGGCTTCTTTCCTATAAGGATGAAGAATGCATCTTTGATGCAAGATGCTGTCTCACATGGGTGTGCTCCTAAGCATCCTTCAGACACTTTCTAAAGATTATACATCTAGTTATACTTTGCTCAGGTTTCTCTATCTTATCAGTATGGGATTCTAACTAATCTGTAATGTGAGGTGCTATCTCCTTATTTTCATTACCTGAAAATCTATTTATAATATTCACCTCCAGACATGCATCTTCACTTTGATGTACATTTTCCTACTTGTCTTGTCAAATAGACATATTCATACAGTGGCACAATTCATGTAAAATTACAAAGTAGATAGGATTCTAAAGCTGTCTAGTGTAGGTACTAAAACTTCAAAATGTACAGAACAACGTTTCGACATTTTTAGGTCGCATACAGGTTAACAAGTCTCATCATGAAAGTAGATGGGAGTTGCCTCAAGGCTAGTGGCATGCAAATATCTTTGCCAGACATGCTAAGGACAATAACTGCTCTGTGTGAGAGGTTAGGATCTGTAAGAAATACATTTTTGTGTAAGAAACATTAATTTTAAAAGGTTCTATGTAACTAGTTAAATTTGCTTTAATTGTTTTCCTTGTTTATTTTATTTATCCATTGCAAGTAGCTCCTAGCATCAAACGTTAAATACCAGTAGAAAATGAGAAATATTTTCATATTTATTTTTGATAATTTTAAGTATACATTATACTTTCTGTACAGATTTTTGTGATTGTTGTATTCTTCCTAAATCCTCCAACAAACAGGCCTCATCCAAACAAGTTAGGAAAATATCTGATTATCTGTGGCAAGGAACTGTTAAGTTGGTTTATATTAATCTGTTTGAAGTCTGATATACTTCTCATAAGTTAACTTAATGTACAATACTGCTACAACAACAGTAAATTTTCATTTTCCTTTTAATTTTTTCAAATGCAATTATGATTTTTGTAGTGTAAAATGCAGTTTTTATTTAACTTTGTACATTAATCGTAAGTATAAACCCAAGTTCTAAAAAGCTAGAGAAGTTAGAATGTTGAAAATACAACAGTTGAAGCTGTTAAATGGTATTTGGCTATGCCCTGGATCAAGAGTGCTTAAAACAGCATTTATGGCCTGGATCCAAGCCCACTATCTGCTTGTTTTTCTGATAAATAGTTTTAGAGGCTTAAATGTCTACATGTGTGTTAACAAAACAATTATTTGGATGCACGTTTTCTAGAACTACAGCTCCAAATGAAAATTTGAATATTTACAGAAACTTGCACAATCGATATGTAGCTGTAGTGCAAGATTTTTCATATAACTATTCGTATGTTAATTTATGTCGGATGCTTTCAGAGAAGTGTTATCAAATAATAGGTAATTTAAATCATCAGTGGTATGTGCTTCAGATAACACTAGCAGATATGTATCAAATACCATCAGCAAATACTACCATACAAGTATACATTGTCAGCAAGTAGTACCATAGAAACATGTAAAATAGTGAGATGGGTGATGTCAACAAGTGCTCTTGGATGGGTGACATGAGCATGTATCGTACAAAAAAGATAATGTTGGTAGATAACATCTTATGTAACTGGTCATAATAGTATGTACCAATAAACAATCTTGCCAGCCAGTAGTGACAAGCAAGTGATTATACCAACAATCATTGTTGCATGTAGTTGGTAACTTAGCTGTCTTTGTGTTAGACATGAGTAAACAATTTGTATGTTGCAGATGAACACCAAGAAACGGTATTGTGGGTAAAAAGAGCACCAGAACATACATAGCTTAAAAATGGTTGTTGCACAAACCATACTTATTTTTTCTAATTGTTTGAATCTTGAATACCCAAATTGAAATATTTAGATATTTGTGTTTATGGTTCCATGCAATAGATGGCGCTAGACTTCTAACTCAATCACAATTTGTGGCATTTATCTTGTATTAAAGCACAACAAATGACACTGTTGTATTTATTTTGATCACAGATGTATAGATGGCCATGCCATTGCTCCATTATAGCAAAATTATAATACATTAAGAATTGATTTTTCTTGAATCTACATGTGTAACTTAAAACATTGCTACCAGATAATATAAACCTCTTATTCATAAATTGGGTATAAGCATAACATACCCAAGGTAAAATGGGTGACCATTGTAACTATTGTATACAGCATTGTTAAGATGGTGATTTCTTTGATTTTGTGCACAAGTTTATCTGTAACAGGAAGGAGTAAAAATATTTCTGTAAAGTTTTACTTTGTTTGTGGTATTTAATGTGAAATTTCCTCATGTGTTACCATCCAATTCAGTATTCACATAATAATGAAAATGTGTATTTCAATCTTTTTTTCCTAAGAGTTCCAAGGATACAAGCCATACTTTCGACAAGTAATTGATTCTGAGGTAAGTTTAACATGTTTTAGAAACAATTCTTTATAGTGTGCCTACTCTTTCAACAGTTGTGTAAAGTGGTTATTTAACATCTTTCACACATTATTAGATGTGTCTGTCTAATTTAAAAATAGTGCAAATACTTGTTTTGTACTTTAAACCTGCAGATTCCCAAATTTACTTTGTAATTATTTGCATGTCTGCATTAAAGCTTTTCAACATTACTTTCATAACATTGTATGCATTCAGCTTTAATTATTTGTATATAATACTAAATCCCTGACTTTGGTTCATGTAATTATTTATCTTAATTTAGTTTTCTAATGGGCTAACTTGATCATCTATTTAACATTAGTTAAATTTTGCTTTGAATTTGCTGGCCAGTTTATTTGGTGTAAAGTTTAAAACTGTAATTGTACTTATTATTCATACATATTTTGTCACTAGATGGAGCATCTGTGTTACTGTCTGGCCAGTGACTTACTCATACATATAATTAGTCTTGATACCTTTTAACTGTAACCTTGTGTTCAAGCTTGGTTTTTGGCAAATAGCCAAAGACTTTTTATTTGGTTGTAATGTGTGCTTATTAAACAGAGGATATATTTAAAAGCTCCAATAGCTATAATATATTGGAATGGGTAACTTTATAGACTAAATATAAATATATTTGAGTAAATATTTAATAACATGCCAATTAAGTTGCTTTAATAATGCTGACTCAGTAATGTGTCAAACAGTAATTATGATGTAATCTGAGAGTAATCTTAACTTTTAAGTTATCTATAGCATTGATATTGTATAAAATATTTAAACTTAAATACCCTTCCATTCGAAGTAATACTTTATACTGGGGTCATTTCAACAGCTCAAGTTGACGTTTTGAACTTGGGCCAAACTCAATAAACAAGCATGGATGTTCCAGTTTAGGTATGAATGACCTGAGAAGCAGGTCAAGTGGAACACCACAGGAAGTTACCATACTGGAATGGTTGCTGTTCTTTAATACTTGTTTATCACAAAGCTCTACAACTGAAGCCTTGTTAGGCAAATAACCAGTCGTTGTGTTGTTGCATTTAAGATTGTACATCGAGCCAGATCTTCAGTTTTATAGTACTGGTAGCTACTTTTAGCTGTATCTGAACATCTTTTGCAGGAATTTCAGTTGATGATGTTGTGGTATATAACTAATTCAGACAGTTCTAACTTTAGTACATTAGAATACTATTACTTATGTATCTTTAACTTTCATGTTTTCTTTCACCATTGGTGGATTTTTGTAGAATAGAATGAAAGATTAAATTTCGTTTTTTAAATTATTTCTGTTAGAAAAGTCCATGTGAATTATATTTCAGTTTAATGTAAATCTTGATTCGTACGTATTTCTATATCTGTATTGTAAGTGTTAAATTTTACTTATTTCATGATGAGAAACCCACTTCAAAACAAACTGTGAAAACAGCTTGAAGAGGTAATAAAGAAAAACTTTGAAACAAATTTAAAATAACAAATGTACAACAGCTGTTATCAAAATGTTCATTACTATATCAGTCTTGTATTACCTATCCAAGCCTGACCGGATTATTAAATATCGTATGTGGATATAAAAAGAAAAGCATAACATGAAACATTTTTCTGTCTGGGAAATAACAGTCGGAGTTTCCCACAAAATACCATACTGTTTGATTTACTAATTAACTTTCTTGTTTTCCAGAGTTCTTCTCCATTCCAAGTGGACCCCAAAAAGAAAGGAGATATGGCATTAGCCACCCCTGTGTTCATGTTAAGTGTTGCAGTGTTTTTCTTTTATGTTTTCTACAAGGTGGGTAGTTTACATTTACTAAGACACTTCATTTTAGTATACATTTCTGTTTAAACTATAGAAGAAAAATCTGTCACTTTAACAAGTGATTGTAATCGTCTAATATTGATCTTCCAACCATGAGTTTAAAATGTTTTAAATGAAATTTTTATAGCAAGCAAACATCCAATACTTTAAGTATCTTGATTTTACAGTTAGAGGTGGTTACTTTTTTTGTATAAATAATACTAATGAAAAAATTTTATTGTGGAAACATTTTGTACCTCTAATTTTGAATTGACTTGAGGGCACTGAGAAATATAATCAAGTTCAATTTTATAATGAGCTTAATATTTAAATACTGTTAACAGCGAGTCACTTTTGTTCAAGCTCACCAAATATGATTGAAGACTTTAATTATTCCCCATTGACTGTTTCATTGTGGGTTAATCCACACAATTTTCACTTCACCTTAAGCTACTTGTCTGAATGTTTTAATAGATGAACAACAAAATGTGATAAAACTGCATTGCATGTGTTCAAAATAAAATGTTCATGAGAGTTTTATTATAAGATTTAATATTGTTTGGAGTATACTTCCTAATCTGTTTTTGTTCTAGTTTGGCTCTATTCTTTTACATGGGTGAAACAGTACATTACAGAAACTTTGTGAAAGTTAGTTTAAGCCTCTGTAGAATTTGGAAATAAGTATATTAAAAAAAAAAAAAAGTGTAGTATGCTATACTGAGTAAGTTAATTGTCAGTTGTATTCATCACTGAAAATTAGTGTCTGTCTTTGGTTCAGTTAATAAGTTAGCATGTTCATTATCAGTTGGTTAGTGATAAACTTCTGTAAATATTGTAAAGGCTAGGCTTGCTAATGAATGTTATGGAATAAATTCCTTGTTACGTGAACTAGGCTTTGCATAATTTAACAAATCCGTGAAGTGATGAAGCACATTACAATTCTTGTGCCAGAAGTGGGATTATTTTGATGAAAATAAGAATCTTAAGTAAATTTCAAAATGACAACATGGGATTGAAACTGAAATTGTATTAGAGATCATGAAACAGTTGAACAAGCAGAAAGACAATTAGAAGAATGAGACGGAACATATTTAAGTATTGATCAAGAAATGAAATAAAAAAACCAAGATGGAAGAAATGGTAAAATAAAAAAGTCTATTTTGAAATGAAAGGTACATTAAGAGAAGGGTACAAGTCTGGATACAGTGGAAGCTTGGTAAAAGGCAATGATATGGCATGTTTCTCTTCCTAGATGCACCATTAGAAACTTCTAAGGTAGGCGTACAAGTATCTGTGAAAACAATCTTTTTTGTACAGTGCTTCTCGGTTATAACAATGTCACTTCTACCACAGATTCAGATATCGTGGGTCTTCTCTGACGTTTCCCATTGGACCTGCTCATTATCTTGATGTTGTAATTCTCATTACTAACAAGATTTACAGATGACAACTTGTCCAGTATTACTGTATTTTGTTTCTTTTTATACTAGTAATGACAAACCTAGATAAGAAAAAGTTGTACACCAGTATGGGAAAACTAAACATTGAGTGAGTAAAAAGTGGGGTTTTAAGTGCAAATTAAAAGGGGTGTTAAGGATATTCTTGGGGAACCAGAACATGATGAAACATGGGGTGATGTTGGTAAGGAGTAATACAGCCCTGCAAATGTATACTTCATAGGTTTTGTTTTAATATTTTCTTTGATTTAGCTATGCAAATAATATTCCCTTTTTTCTATCAAGGTTTTTTTAACAAGAGAAGAAAACACTTGAATTAATTTTTTACCATAACAAACATTTATTATGTTTTGTTTCTAGAATGGTATGACTCGTGCTGCAGTTGGTCTCAACTTATTGTCAGTGGTTGTCAACATTCTATGCAAAACAGTGATTTTTTAAATTCATTAAAATACTTCTCTTGTATAAAAGTATCTCTTGAGTTTTGTCACTGACCTGAAGGTGAAAGACTTTTCTACAATTGTTTCAACAACAGGCAGTTGCTGTACATTCTACAAAATTTCATCACAAGCCTGTTTGATCAGTGTATTCCTGAATTAATATACTGATTGTATTGATGTCAATATATATCTTGTTTGATCAGTGTATTCCTGAATTAACAGACTGATTGTATTGATGTCAATATATACATCTTGTTTGATCAGTGTATTCCTGAATTAACAGACTGATTGCATTGATGTCAATATATACATCTTGTTTGATCAGTGTATTCCTGAATTAACAGACTGATTGTATTGATGTCAATATATATCTTGTTTGATCAGTGTATTCCTGAATTAACAGACTGATTGTATTGATGTCAATATATACATCTTGTTTGATCAGTGTATTCCTGAATTAACAGACTGATTGCATTGATGTCAATATATACATCTTGTTTGATCAGTGTATTCCTGAATTAACAGACTGATTGTATTGATGTCAATATATACATCTTGTTTGATCAGTGTATTCCTGAATTAACAGACTGATTGTATTGATGTCAATATATATCTTGTTTGTAGTAGTTTCAACATTTTAGAAAGCTGTATCTGCAATACTGTATCAATAATACAATTTCCTCAGTTATTCTATGGGAAGTAAATTGTACTGGAATTCAAAAAGGTATCAAAACATCATTCAGGATCTTTTGAAGGATGAGTTGTGAGAAATATGGATAATGAATCAAGTATCGTTATAAGAAACGTGTCCAATACTTCGAAGTTTTTTAGATCATATGGAGCCTGCATCTCATCATGGGTATTTCAGTACAAGTGCCCTATTTTCTGTGGATGACATGGAAGCAATTGAGTTTTATGCAGCATATTAAGAAATGGTTACACTGTAGCTACAAAGGTAATCATGGTTTTTTATTTTTAAAACCATTTTTGTTTGTAAACAATACTACAGAGTAAAAATTTTAAAATCATTCTCACCCACTAGATGCACCTAGTGTCTTCAGAAGAAAGTGATCAATCATGCAGCATTTGTTTAAAATGCAAATATTAAAGAGGGCATGATGTGCATCTTATTCTGCTAAATGTGACCACAGTTTTTGAAAGATGGGTAGCCTCTCCAAAAACTCTTCATCCAATTTTTCAAATATTCCAATTATTCCACTGAATACTGAGGAATCTTAGTTTGATAGTCCTTAAAATCAAGTTCTGCTAGGTAATGTAAGAGTTTCACAAAAGTGAATATGTAGCAATTTCCATTGAACTTCAAGTTTGTCTTTGATCCATCCCATAAGTTTTAAACAATGGCATCAAAAATTAAACTACAACAATATTGAATACAATACAGTTGTTGAATATTGAGTAACTTTGAGGTACCTTCTCCTTGTGTTTTTTTTTTTTTTAACTTCTGAAATTTTGCAGTATGTTCTCAAAGATAAAAGTGAAGCAAAAACTTCCACTGATGATGAAGAAAAGAGAGAGATTGAGTTTCCACTTCAAGAAGCAGATGGTAACAAGAAGACATTGGAAGATTATGGAAATGAGCAAGGTGGACTATTTACCTTTTTAGTTCTTGTCTTACTTTTAGATTAGAAGCATATGTGAGAAATTTATGAAACATTTTTAAAAATGTATATAAAATGGTTACACATCTAAATTTATACTGCTTAAGTCTAAAGCTGTTATCAGTTTAAGTAGTGCAGGTTTTGAGTAAAGCTATTGTCAGGCTAACTGAACAGCACAGTAATATAGAAGAACAATAGAAAGATGACTTAAGTGGGTGTGTGTTTGTGTGTATAGAATTACATAAACTCTTGTTTAAAGGTTTGTTTGTTTTTTCTACTGTCTCTCAAAATATAAAAAAACTTCTCTACCACAGTGCTTATGTAAGTGCAAATGCTTCTTGCACACTTCCATTTCCTGTTGGTAAGCTCATTTTCCAAACTATATTAAACTGTCCTCATGGGTTTGGTTGATATTTGTAATATATCTAGGAAGGATTACGGAACTGTGTATTTTATTTTCTTACCTGTGAATGTGATAGTTCTGCTTCTTCTCGTTAGTTGCTGATGTCTTACGAAAGGCGCTGTCAGAACTATCCGCTAAGTTAGAAACAAAAGTTGAAGTAAAGGTTTGTATTGCAGTTACATTTTAGTCCATTTTTACTCATCTATTGTTAAAAATGCTCAATTAAATGTTTATGGCTTAGTTTATATTTTTGCACAGTTATTTTAAAATTGTTCTTTTAATTAATTAATACAGCTCAATTAAAAACAACAAAATGGGGAGGGACTTGCAAAACAAACTGTTAAATGATTTAGTAAGTGTTTTAATATTCCTAGCTTTGAGATATGACAACCTTTCTCTAGTTTAAAATTAATAATGTTTTGAGACTTAGTTTTTAATTATTATATCTTTTGGATATCAAAGTAGCCTGGTGGTTAGGGCACTTGACTTGTAATCTGAAAATTGAATTTTAATCTTGCTTAACATGATCAGAAAATAGATACTACATTACTGTTAGTGTGAAGTGCTAGGCCTTGAACAGTCCTCTTAGCATTTTAGGTTTTGGACAATTTAATGTTCTCTTAATAAAGTTTATTTCCAAACTCACTCAAGGAATTGATGAGGCTTCACTTTTAGTTACACATGAAACTACCATAAAAACCTCACATACAGTACTGTGTAAGTGTTAGGATGTTAGGACAATGTCAAAAATTAGATTTCAGGCTACTTTCAAAGAACAATGAAATGTAAATCATCAGTTTTATTAATATTTGTACTTAGTACAAGAAACTTTGTGGAAGTGACTGTTATTTATACTCTATATTTTATCAATGTTCATTTAAACAGAACCATTATTACATGCCCTTGGTACAAGTATACAAATTCTAAATAATTGTTCTAACCCTGACTCATTCAATTGTAAACAGGGTTCAGTGAAGCATTACAATTGTTAAAATTTACCTTCCGTAATGGGATGGAAATATAAGCCCCTTAAAATAGAAAGAATGACAATATTCTCATGTCGTAACACTTTTTTGCACACCACTGTAATGGTCCAAGACTCAAATTTACTGGTATTTTTTTAGAATAAAATATAAATCTATTGAGGGAATCTTTCTTTCTACATGTACTTTAGTTTGTAATGTTGATAATTTTAATTTAATTTTTAGGACTCTGTAGAAGATAATGATTTGAATTTCTTATGGGTTTTGATTTCAGATAGCTGAAAAAATTCCAGTTACTGGAAACCAAACATCAGAAAGGAGTCTAACCTCAAATATAGAACATTTACAGGCTGATCAGGATGAAGGAAGTGTGCTATTGGAATATGATAAAATCAACAGTCAAGAATCAGAAGTGTGTACTACAGAAACAACTAAAGATCATGGAAGTATGAAATCTGGATTGGAAAGTGTAGAGGTAGATAGTAAAGACATGATAGGAAGCCCTCTGGACCCATCTATTGGAAAAATAACTGAAGTACCACTTTCCCAAGGTATAAACCATGTACATACACAATCGTGTGAAGAAGTTACTGAATTTCCAGTAAAACAGTTGTATTTTGAAAAGATTGAACATCTTGCAGACACTAAACTAAAAACTCCTGAAGCTAGTAAGATGCTAGTGGAGGAGGTTAAACCTATTGCAGATTTAGAACAATTAATAGCTGTGGAAGGATATACTTATTTTATTGATAAGTTATCTGAGCCAAATGTCACAACTCCAGTAGAACCTAGTCAAGAAGAAACCTCTGAAGAGGCTAAGAAGATCTCTGTGGTAGAAAATGTTGAACTTGTAGAACTAGAATTGGCCCAGATGTCAGCTGCTAAAAACGTCATTGAAATACCAGAAAAAATACTTGACACTAAAGTTTCTACTGAGAAAAAAATTGAACAAATAGAAACAGTTCAGTTGCCATGTACTGAAGATATTACAGAAGTTCCACAAAAACTTGATGAAACTATTAAAGTATCCACTGAAGAAATAGTTGAACTTATAGAATCAGTTGAAATGCCTGCTGTTGAAGAAGACATTTTGGAAACTCTGGAAAAAACACTTGAGACTAGTCAAGTATTCATTGAAGAAAATGTTGAACAAATAGAAACATCCCAGATTTTGGCTGCTGAACATTTTGGAGAAATTCCAGAGAAAAAGCTTGATGAAACTAGTCAAGTATCTTCAATAGAAATGTTAGTTGTAAAACCAGCTCAAATACCAGCTGCTGAAAAAGAAATATTGGAAATTCCAGAAAAACTTGATAAACCTAGGAAAGTATCCACTGAAGAAATAGCTGAACTTGTAGAACCAGCTCAAATACCAGCTGCTGAAAAAGAAATAATGGAAATTCCAGAAAAACTTGATAAACCTAGGAAAGTATCCACTGAAGAAATAGCTGAACTTGTAGAACCAGCTCAAATACCAGCTGCTGAAAAAGAAATATTGGAAATTCCAGAAAAACGTGATAAACCTAGGAAAGTATCCACTGAAGAAATAGCTGAACTTGTAGAACCAGCTGCTGAAAAAGAAATAATGGAAATTCCAGAAAAACGTGATAAACCTAGGAAAGTATCCACTGAAGAAATAGCTGAACTTGTAGAACCAGCTGCTGAAAAAGAAATAATGGAAATTCCAGAAAAAACACTTGACGAAATTAGTCCAGTATCTACAGAAGAAACCTTAATTGTAGAACCAGCTGCTAAAAAAGAAATATTGGAAATTCCAGAAAAAACATTTGATGAAACAAGGAAAGTATCCACTGAAGAAATGGTTGAACTTGTAGAAACGGTTCAATTGCCAGACGTTATGGAAATTCCACAAAAATTGCTTGAAAATAAATTTACCAAAGAACAAGTTGAACAATTAGAAACATCCCAGATATTGGTTGCTGAAGACATTATGGAAATTTCAGAAAATATGCCTGACACTACTAAAGTATCAACTGAAGAAATGATTGAACTTGTAGAATCAGTTCAAATGCCTGTTGTTGAAAGAAGCTTCTTGGAAATTCCAGAAAAAACTCTTGATGAGACTAGTCAAGTATTCATTGAAGAAAATGTTGAACAAGTAGAAACAGCCCAGATTTTGGCTGCTGAAAATTTTATGGAGATTCCAGAGAAAAAGCTTCATGATGAAACTAGTCAAGTATCTTCAGAAGAAACGTTACTTCTAGAACCAGCTCGAATACCAGCTGCTGAAGACATTTTGGAAATTCCAGAAAAAGCACCTGATGAAGCTGGTAAAGTAGCCACTGAAGAAATAGTTGAACTCCTAGAACCAGCTCAAATGCCTGATGCTGAAGAAAACATTTTGGAAATTTCAGAAAAAATGCTGGATGAAAGTAGTAAAGTATCCACTGAAGAAATGGTTGAACTTGTAGAACCAAATCAAATGCCTGTTGTTAAAACAGACACTTTGGAAATTCCAGAAAAAACACTTGATAAAACAAGGAAAGTATCTACTGAAGAAATGGTTGAACTTGTAGAACCAATTCAAATGTCTATTGTTGATAAAGATATTTTGGAAATTTCAGAAAAAATACTTGGCAAAACTAGTCCAGTATCTACAGAAGAAACTTTACTTGTAGAACCAACTCAAATACCAGCTGCTGAAAAAGAAATATTGGAAATTCCAAAAAAAACACTTGATGAACCTAGTAAAGTATCCACTGAAGAAATAGTTCAACTTGTAGAAACAGTTCAGTTGCCAGATGTTATGGAAATTCCAGAAAAATTGCTTGAAAATAAATTTATCAAAGAACAAGTTGAACAATTAGAAACATCCCAGATATTGGTTGCTGAAGACATTATGGAAATTTCAGAAAATATGCCTGACACTACTAAAATATCAACTGAAGAAATGATTGAATTTCTAGAACCAGCTCAAATGCCTGATGCTGAAGAAAACATTTTGGAAATTCCAGAACAAATACTGGATGAAAGTAGTGAAGTATCCACTGAAGAAACGATTGAACTTGTAGAATCAGCTCAAGTACTAACTACTAAAGAAATAGTGGATAAAATAGATGAATTTGCTAATGTATCATCTGAAGAGAGATCTGCTATACAAGAACTTGAAGATCCAGAAGAAACATCACAATCTATCAAAATATCAAAAGAGAAAGCTGAATCAGGTCTGGAACTCTACCAACAATTAAGTGAAAATCTTGAAACTACAAAATCTGACAAGGAAGCTCAACATCTAGCATCTAGTAGACAGAAAGATGTAAAGATGCTATATGTTCATGAGGAAATGGACACCACAGGCTCTATCA
Organism: Tachypleus tridentatus; assembly: GCF_004210375.1. Classification (NCBI taxonomy): domain Eukaryota; kingdom Metazoa; phylum Arthropoda; class Merostomata; order Xiphosura; family Limulidae; genus Tachypleus; species Tachypleus tridentatus. Next base: position 29,681,952 of record NC_134828.1, on the reverse strand, counting down.
ACTTTGAGTCTGGTGATACTATTATTGGAAGTTATGTTAGTGGTAACAACTTATTGGAATCTGGTGTAACACAGGTATGCTCCAAACTTGCATTACATTTATTACTCTCTCTTGTAATGTTTTACTTTTGAAAAATCAAATAAGGTCATGAATAGTGTAAGAAAATGAACATTTGGAGATATAACCATATACTACTTGCAAGTAAAACTTAATGTTTGATCAATATGGAATTAGCTCCTTGAAATTGCAAATAAGGATGCACATTAGTGTACAAGATACAATAATGCCCAGATATTTTATGACAATGCTCAAGTATTGCTGGCATAATATATTTACCACATAAATTTGTAAGAAGTATGCATAACAACAAAATTATTTGTGTGGCTAATATTTTAATGGTTAAGAACCCTACATTTAAAATTATTACACTTGTTCTAGGGGAGCATTTCAGGAAAGTTTTTTTGGATATGGTAAAGGGTGTTTTAAAGCTAAGAGGTTTTCTTAAAATTTGCTTTGCTTTTACTTCTATGAATGACAAGATTAGTGTAAAAGAAACTTGTGGATAAAGTTATCTCAACACATGTTTCCCGAGTTTCATTTAATGATGGGCTCTACATTGTAATTGGCAGTAACAATTGTGGGAATATTCTGTACTGCATTCAAATATTCCTGAATATGATCATTCCCTTCTATGTTTTGAAATAGACATTTTTTCTAACTTAGTTTTTTCTTTTAAAAAAATTAATGTTTATCCTGTTCCCATATGAAAACCTTCCCATTCCAGTAGTTGTGTAGCCATCCTCTGAACCCTTTAATAAAAATTCAATTTTCTTCCAAAAGTAAGGTGCCCAAGACTGAACACAATGACTAATTTAGCCTAATCAATGACCTATACAATGAAATTAGAAATTAACTTTAGATCTCTATTTGCAATTTCTGTAGATAAAACCTTTATCCTCTTTGCCTTAACACTAGCAACAGTGCAATGCTTGGATAGCTTGAGATGACCTACCAAAATAAGGCTTTCTTCTATAAATTTAAGGGTATTTGTAACAAAATTATAATTATAATACACAAACATAACTTCTATTTAATATAATTAGTCTGCCATTTTCTCACCAAATTTGTTAAATATAATTATTCTATAAAGCAGTAACATCTTTCTTATAGCCAGTAACACTTAATACCTTTATCAGCAGTAACTAACTACAAAAGATAGTGTGGCATATATAAATTTTCAGTTTGGAAGTTGTAGGACACACATTTATACAGCTGCTGAAATGCTGAGATTCATTTGATTGTTTTGTGTAACTGGAATATCTGGATTTGTTAACTTAATATTCTTGCAGTAAATGTAACAAGCACTAAAATTATGTGGTTTTGAGTTGTCCAAATTAATAGATATTTCAATGTCTAAAAAAATTATACTTGTAATGTGCTTTCCACATATTCAGTTTTTTAATCTTAAATCATCTTGCATAATTGTTCTTCGTTCTGTAAATTGCTAGAATTATTTCTCTCAACTTCTAAATCAATTGCAGGAACCAGAAGGACAGTTGTTTATGGGATCTATAAAAAATGAAACTTCAGCTTCCGTAATTGATTATTTGACAACCACAATGCCTGATAAAGTAACAACCCCTTGTGAGGAAGTCCTGATAGATGCTTTTCAGAAACCAGCTAATGAAACTGAAAGGAATGTACCATCAACTGATCAAGATACTATACTTGATTCATCTGAGGATGAAAAATTGGGAAAGCTTACCATGGGTAATTTGGATCATGAAGAAAGGATTATGGTTAAGGACATGCATCATGAACAAGAGAAAGACTTAGTAAGAGATGTATGTGATGCAGAATCAGTACATAAAGAATTGCAAAAACATGAATCTCCAGGTTTTGTTGGGTCATGGGATAAGGAGGATATTCTGGAGTCAAAAGATGTACAGGTGTTCTTAGAGAAACAGCCATCTTCAGTAGAAGTAAAGGAAAAAAATGGACATGGAAGAGATCAACTTGATGTTTCAGAATTGTAAAGTGAACTAAGCTGGTAGTTCAGTTCAATATGTGATACTGTGCCTCTGCTTTAGCATAGCTATTAAATCATAAATAATTAACCACAAAATTCATCATAAGAAATTTGTCTTACCAAAAAACTGCTTATGTGGTAATAATGTGCCATGATGCATTAGTTTATCAAATGTCTGGAAGAATTTGGACTTGTAGGTTCTTTTTAAAAAGTAACAGATATAATATGTATTTCTGTACTTAACTGTAAGAATTGAAGTGTATTAACATACTAATTTACAAAGAAAATTAGTTTTATAAAAGAGCTGAAGCCTTATTTGCTGTGATATTTATTTTAATGAATAATCAATGCATTTCTTTCAAATAAATTGGTTGCAGTTTTATATGTAATGTACCTTTTTATGTACTGCATCAGTTTCAAAACTAATTTATTGGGCTTTTATTTTTTTAATTAAAAGTTAATGGGTAATATATTTACACAAGTACTATTACCTTGTTATGAATAAACTGAAATTCCAACTTGAATTGCACCAAATCGTACTTGTATTTTAATCACTAGTTCAGCGAGTCTTTGGTTGTAAGTGGATGTCACTACGAACTTCTACAACCAAGTTCAGTTTATTGTGTAACCCTCTTCCATTAGATGAAAGTAATTCACAACTTGCTGTGGTCACTAGCAATGTGAAGTGCATCTAGTTTGTATTTAGTCAAAATAGTTTCTCTAATACAAAGGTTGTTTTGATGTTATCCTAAGTTTTCCTTTGCTTGGCACAAGTCTACCTTTGGATACCAAATAGCCATTCAGAGAATGAAAATAACAGACTTATTTGAGGTGTCGATTGGAAGTTTCTGATAAATTATGAAACCATAACCATAAATATGTTTATTGTATCTATTCTCCAATTGTTCTTGAAACGTTAACTTGTGTGACTTCAGCTGTTCCTAATACCTTAAGGAATCAAACACTGTTTTAAAAATGAACAAAATCTTTCCAAAAACTTCTAATATTGTTAATGAGAAAATTGAGACCTGTATTGTTAAGAGTTAGATAAATCTAACTATTGCAAATTGTAGGACAATTATTGTTATAAATCGTTAAGCAATAATCAGACATTCTCTCTCTCTCTCTCTCTCGGATGTATTTCTTCAAGGGTTAACAGGTATCTCATTTATTGCATATATGAATTAAAGTTCAACATATACTGTGAGATATGCCTTCAATTAAAATTGGACTGGGATCTGTTTTACTACCCAAGACTTACAGGATACAGTTGAATATCTTAACACACTGTATTTGTAGCTAAGGCTATTTAACGTGTACCTCTAGTGGATGCACGATAACTGAATTTTATTCTACCATAACACAAAGTGCATTAAACCTAGTTATTATGAAATTACTTAACTTTGTTTTAATTTCTGACTTGATGGGTTCTAATATTAAAGCAGCAGTACATAATGGATAAAATGTTTATTCCACCTCTGATCGAGTATGAGGTCCGAAAAACAGTAATAAAGATAATCGGTCAATATCACGTGTATTAACAGATTGTTTAAGTATTTGAAACAATAAGGTTATTCACAACTTATTGAAATGCAATCAAAATTATTCTGACACAATGCTATGGAGTTCAAATAATGCTTTACCTCTTGCAGAAACTGGTTAAATGTACATTTCCTTGAGCAGCGTTTTAGCAGTGTTTAGCTTTCGATAGTTTTAACTGTTGTCCTGTTTCATGAACTTCAGTATACAGAGTATGAGCTTTATTTGTAGATATTTAGGATAAACTTAAAGTGCCTTAACATGTCAAGGGTTAACTTGACAGATTGATCAGTGGTTTTTGCCTTGTTGCTGTCGAAAGATAATCACTATGCTTTGGGATCATGAGCTAACACTGGTTGTCCAATCCTACTATTTGGTTAATCTTCAAGTTGGCTGCGATTGGTGTTGGCTAGTTACCCTCTCTTTAATCTATAACTTCGAAATTGCAAATGACAAGCGCAAATAGCCCTGAGGTAACTGACTGAAATTTAACAAAAACAATTATAAATGGTTGAATGCTTATATTTTAAATATTGTAAAGAAAGTCGTCTCAGTTAAGTCTATATAACTAATTCTAAGCCAAAACAAAACGCGTTAAAATTAAACAAAATACGCTGCATTTTTTAAAGAAGATACTAGGGTATAAGCTACAACGTGAAATTATAAATTGTATCTTAGAGTTTGGAGGTAACTGAGGAAGTAGGGCCCACATTGCGGTGGGGATACACTGTCTATCAGTCTTAATCTCCAATTTACTAGTCTCTCATAAGAAAATTTGAAGTTGGAAAGCGTGATGTGCAAGAACTACATTGTGATAACTTGACGTTATATACAGTGGAGCGTCGTTAAGTCGCGGTATTTGGTGGGGGGGGGGGTCAAACCTGCTTAACCGCGGCTTAAACCTTTGTGACTGAAAAGCCGAAATCGCCAACAGCTCCGCCGAGGAGCTTCATCCGGGCCATTGCGTAATCATTATAATATTAATGTATAGACTATTCAGATACAATTGACAAATGTCGTTTTAACACAAACGACCAATACATTGCGATGGTTCGCTTTTCCCTGTAAAATTTCGTCTTCCCGTGTTACATGCAGGCCGCCATGTCAATATGATATGCTCGCTGTCAATTCAGAGACTGAAGTGATTTCTATTGGGTTTGTGGCCAATATTTATACAATTCCATAAAAATATCGGATTATCGAATTCAAAATAATACTTCAATTATTGATCACTTTTTTCACGGATTTACCGCGGATTAACTTTAATGTATGGAGAGGTGTGATTCGGTAACAATAGCGGCCTTCATAAAGCTGATATAGAGAGCGGATAAGGTAGATTAACGGTCGATTTCTGTTGTAATATATTTTATTTATCTCCCAAATTAAAGCAAATCCTTTTTAAATAGCCCCTTGAAATTATAAAGACAAGGAGAGTGCGAGAAACTTTAAAAAACCAGGTAGTAGATTTAATACATCAAAAATTTTGGGACAAGACTTGCTAGAGCGGTTTAAGCGATTTCGCGGTTTACTGGTCCGCGGCTTAATGGCGCTCCACTGTACGTAGGTAGCTAACTCTTAAAAAATATATATTCACTCGATTTTGAATTCGTAAGACTGATATCCTTGTACTAAATTACACTCTAAAACAAAATGTGGATTAACTTATCAGTATCCCGAAATATATGTGTAAATCGTACTCCAGCTGTGTAAGTAAAGTGCAGCATCTTGTTACAGATGAGAATCCATAAAAATAAATCTGTATGACAAAAGCTGTTCACGTGCCTCAGGCAGCATAATTATGGAGGATCTACATCTGTAAAAGTGGTACCGGTGACTATTACACCAGTATTTTTCACGAAATGCCAAAAAATTTACACTAACCGTAGAAAACGGTACAGTGTTGAATGAAATCAACAGCGATTAAATCACTTTTCAAAAGATTTATTATTTTAACTTCTAAAAATGATGCTGATTTTGTTCATATAAGCCTTTGATATATCACTTTGAAACTAACCTGTTTTCCATAATGTTAGCAAATCATGTTGTAATTGATGTAAAATATCGTTTACTTGCACAAAAATATAGTTTTCTTACTAAATAGGTGGTGAACAACTAAAACGTTTTTACTTTTTCACATTCGGTGTCACCTCATTCTCACTTAGCCAAAAGTCAAAACGATACAGTCTTTTGAGTATGATATTTTTAAAGACTACCAGCGTATTTTAGCATCATAACATTAATACAGCATGTTAGCGGGATAGTTTAGTGATAAGTTGTTGAAATACCTGTTCTGTTTAAAATATTTCGTGAATATATGAATGAAAATAAAAGTGAAGCAGTTCCATAAATTCAATAAATTGTCGAATGTATCAAAATATCTTCTATGAATCGCGAATAATTATAAACAAGTTTTACTAATTGCATCACATTATTGTTCTCCAGTTTTAAAACTTTATGGTTTTAAATCCAAAATCTTTACAAATTTGGAAGAAACCAATTTGAGTACTTTGAAAATAACCACCTTGGTAACTCCAGAAAAAGAACTTGCCAACGGAAATTCAGCCTGCTTAGAAACCCGGAATTATTGTTAAGACTATCTCCAGAAGGTCATAAAAGCGGAAGCTAACAATGAATTTACCAAACCACTTATTCGGGAAGAGTTCCCCCAGTGACATGATCAGTGTCAAGAGACAATCGTCATCCAGCTTTTATAATTTGAGCCTTTAGAGAAGAAACTCACCAAAAAAAATACTTTATGAATGTGCAATTTAGTTTTTTTTTGTTTTGTTCTCAGGATTGTTCAAGGGATTCCAAAATCGAATGTTGTAAGATTTATTTTAATCTGAAACTGCTTGTTTGCCAAAGACGTCTTACTAAAAAGATTAACTTCACGTCATATTTTGTTCTACTATACTGGAACGAAGATTATTAATAGATGTTGAAGGATATAGATTGACATGTCAGCTGTCTAGATTACTTTTTGTAAGATGATTTAATATTAGGTTAGAAATAGATAGTTAAACACATAGAAGACAAAAGTATAGAAATTAAATAACAGGTTAAATAAAAACCAGCTTTTTATATTTTTATTTCAAGAGGATGACAATTCGAGCTAACTCTCTTTGTCAAATCATACAGCTTACAGCAGAGACACCTGCGCATAATTACAAAATTGTGTACGTGGCATTTTGAACGTTGAGCATGACATTTCTCTACAAGGTTGCAATTGATAAATAAGTATTGAGTCAAGAAGAGGTGAAACAGATTGAGATTAAAATTTAAACAAATTATGGATAAATAAAAAGAAAATCCTAGTCGTTCTCTTTTGTGGATGTCTGTTGGAGCACTAATAAGTTCAAGAATTGCAAAGTCCTCAACTATATGGTTGTTAATGATGAATTATTGTCTACAGGTGTATCTTGATTCTCAAGTTGAATGTGGTTTGGATGTTCTCGTGCTTACTCACCAATTTGTCCAATGTATGCAATAAATAACACATTGAACGACACATGTAAATGATTGTCTTGTGTAGAAAGTTTGTTTTTTTCTTGTATATGTGTAATGCTGTTTAACTATGAAAGGTGATACATCTGTTTTGTTTACGTGTGCAAATGCCTGTAGTATCATTTTGTTTTTATTTAGGTTACAGTGCATCATGCTTTCTTTTAGGTTTCAGTCATGTCTGTAAGAAACAGTTGGTGGGTTCTTGAAAAGAGACTTAGTGGTATGGTTTTCAGTAAGTCTTGTGTAATTGTTTAATATAATATCTTTGATCTTCTTGCTGGTCTGGTGGTATGTTAGCACAAGCAGAATATAACTGGTGTGTTCTTTCCAAGTAGGGTTGAATGTTTGCTCCTTTGCATATGAACTAGTTTTAGTAGCTACCTCGTGGATGAAAGAATCAGGGTGGTATATTTTTTTTAAAAAAAATAAAGTTTTCATACCTTTGTATTTAGATTCATAATCATTATTATCACTACAATTGATTACTTCAATCGTAAGAGTATGAATGAAATCAGTAAATTTAGTTTAAATCTGAACAACGAAGAAGTAGCTTAAAATAGTTTGCAGTAAAGAGACCACATTGTTATAAAACCGGCACACAAAATGTGGAAGCATTGTACACCCTTGTGCAAATTAATTGAAACAAGACGGAAAATTAAGATTTTTTCAATTTTTTGCATTTTATTTCTGAGAACCCAAAAATTACTCACAAATTAATACATGATATGACCGCCTTTATTTTTCAAAAGATCATTAATCAGCTTTAGCATCGAGTCCACGAGTTGACTGCAATCTTTACCAATTTTTGGATCGCGGTACCACACCTCAATTATGGCCTCAATTAGCTTATCTTTCGTAGTACAGTCTTTTCCCCGAAGTCTTTCTTTACAAATCACCCAAATATTTTCAATAGGATTTAAGTCCAGATAGTTTCCAGGCCAGTCCAGCACCTTCATTTGCGTTGTAGTCATAAAATTCTTCACAAGTTTCGATGTGTGGCACGGATACAGATCTTGCTGAAAATTGCCAGATCTATCTGGAAATCTTTTTCAATTGTGGAACGACTCTTCTCTGCAAAACTTCGATATACTGTGGTCCTCGTATCATACCTTCTACAATATGTAAACCTTCGACGCCATAGTAGCTGAAAAAGCCCCAAAACATCTTCTTCAGAGGGTGTTTGACGAACTGATTGATCTGAGATTCTCGAAGTTTTTCACCTGGAGATCTGCGAACATGCAGACTTCATTGGCCCTGTACGAAGAAATGAGTCTCGTCACTGAATAACACCTTCCTCCATTGTTCTTGCGTCCAGTTCTTGTATTTCAAACCCCATTGATACCGTTTTTTCTTCATTGAGTTGGTAAGAAGTTTTTTGACTGGTCTCCTTGCCCTTCTAACGCAATTTCGAATGACGTAATATTCCTCAAACTTTCGTCATATATCCCAAAAATAGATCGACCGTATTGCAAAACACAACTAATGACGCCGTCTGTGTGAAAAAATGACTATTCAAGGAAATCAGCGGGTCCAGCGAGCCTACACCGGCCGCCATGCTGAAAATATTGTAAAATGACCATTTGTTTCAATTAATTTGCACAAGGGTGTAGTTTAACGCAAGGATTTATATAAACTGAAACTTTCAGTCATCAGCGCCTTTTTACACTCTCTCTTCAAGAAAAACCTAATTACTAACTTCAACAACATAATTACATTTAAATTCTGAGCCAACAAAGAAAAAAACTTGATAGACTATACAGAAGTAAAAATATTTCTTTAACATAACTATCACTGAGTTTAAGTTTCAGATTTGTGAACTTGTTATTAAATTCTAGTTCCATTGAGTTATAAGATCGTTTGTTTTTATTTATTAATATTAAGCTCACTACAGACGTCAAAACAAAATAAGCACAGTAGTAATACTATAGTTTTATGTTTTTATTTAAGTCTATCTCTAGGAATTTTTAATTTACACACGTGCTCTGTAAACATTGTGTTCGATTACACCCAAATAAAATCGTGGTGAAAAGACTAACTACGCTAACAAAGTTAAATGTCAAATTTTTAACACTGACGATTACCAGAAATAACAGATATTTAACGTTAAATTTATTGCTTCTTACTCTTATTTGGTTTTATGAAATATTTAACTTCAACAAATACCAAAATTTATTTGTATTTTAACTTTTTTCAAGTTAAAAATTTTATTTTTAATAATAAATCATAATCTAGTCTACATAGCCCAAGATTAATCGATAAAACTATACACTAATTAGAATTAGGCTTACATTTCTTTATGATTAATTAGGCTTAAAAATAATATGCCGAATGTAGTACAGGATAATTAACAATGTAAGTTCACGGAACAAGACTCTTCATAAATCAAATTTTTGTTCATCTTAATGCGAGATACAAAAGTATAAGAACGTCAAACACTTTCAGGCTGTGTGATATTTCACCAAAAATACGATACCATAAGAAATAAGTAACGGACGATTGGAAATGGTTAATGATGAACCTACAGACACCTCATATAACGGTGGTAGCATTACAGATAAAAAACTAATCAAAAAAGACTCTGACACGAGCACTTTATTATGTAGAATTTGCTTCAGAGGTTCGAGCAAGGAAAATCTCATTTCACCATGTAAATGCAAAGGTTGGTGTTAACCTTCTTCATTAGATAGAGATACAATGGATATGGTAAAGGTGAAATCCCAATTTTCTTACGTTACACTGTGGTATTTTTTAATTTAATAGGCTCTTTCGTTTCTTTGATCAAACCTTTGTATTTAACTAGTAGCGAAGTGGAATAAATGGCATAGAATTACCCTTTTTGGATAACTGTTAATTTTTAAACTAAAGGTGTCAATCAAAGTAGCTTTATACAGTTAAAATGTATTTCGCTAACTTAACAGCTATTTTCGATTTTCATTTAAGTATTTATAAACCCTACATTGAGAACAGCTGTAGTTTACATTGTGTTATGTGTTATAATTTTATCTCGGAGGAGTCTCCGATTTATTGTTACGTATACTAGACATTAAGATTTCAAATAGCCGGAAACTTTAATTTTAATTTAGTAGTTAGTTAAATGTTAATATGTATCCAACTTATGATATTTGCCAACAAGATTGATACGGTATTCTTTCTTTATACAGATATATTTTAATACACAAATAATAATACAACTAATGTTAATGGTTATTACAAATGGTTAATATAAATAATTATTTATATACAAACATTTTACAAACTCACAAACAATATTCAGTTTTCTACCTGGTGTGGAATTTAATACTTTATCGACGGTCCAGGGGGCACAATATCTTTTTATACTGATATACAGATATACTTCACTTGACCGGTATGATTGATAGCTCTATTCTTGTTTGGCCTAACGCGATTTACAAGCTTACTTTTCACAGACGAGGATAGATTATCTAAAGTCTTCTTATAAATACTAACGTCCAAAGTTAATTCTTTGAAGTTGAATAATTATTAATCTTTAAAATCTATAAGCATTCCTGGTTAAAGTCTGCAGTTTAATAAACGTTAATCTCAATTATAGTTTCCGAGGCTTGTGGTATACTGACTGTAGCAAACAAACAATAGTATATTGCTGTCTCTCAGCTATCATTTACACCAATTGGGCGAGATTCTCGAACATTCAACGATATTCGAAAATACGCAATTGTTTTCGTAAAACATATATTGTTGATTCTTACTTTCAAGAATCTTCTACAAATTTAAAGAATAGGGGAAGTTTGTGCAATAGGCCTAGCATGCCAAGGTAGTTAAGGCACTCGACTCGTAATCTAAGGGTCGTGGGTTCGAATCCCTGTCATACCAAACATGCTCGCCCTTTCAGCCGTGAGGGCGTCATAATATGCCGGTCAATTCCACTATTCGTTGATAAAATAGTAACCCAAGAGTTGGTGGTGGGTGATGATGACCAGCTGCTTTCTCTCTAGTCTAACATTGCAAAATTAGGGACGGATAGCTTAGATAACCCTCGTGTAGCTTCGCGCGAAATTCAAAAACAAACAAACAAATTTTGCGCAATACACCAAACTGAAGCAAACGCTGATATTATTATTAAAATAAATGTATAATAGTAAATACCTTACACCTCTCTCCATAGACAATTAAAGATTGTCTAACGCCAATTTTAACTAAGGTGTTACATGTACATATACATAACAAATAATAGATTAAACATAATACATTCTCAAGGAAATATACAGTTTCAATACATTTCTGTACATAGCACGCAAAAGTGCCTAAGCACAAATGTTATCTTTTTAGGTCAACATAATTACTGATCACACGACTGGAGGGTTCTTCAAAAGCTGGAATAGGTTTTAAAGGAGTAGCGGGAAGTTTCTGGTTACGTTTTCCAACTAAATGACACGTATGGCAAGTTTTACAAAACTTGGAAACAATTTGCCTAATTTTTGGCCAGAAAAAAGTTTCATAATATTGTCACGTCTTGCTGACACCTAAACGATCTTCCTTAGGAAGTTCCTGGGCATCTTTAAATATTTCAGAATTTTATGCTTTTGGAATAATAATTTGATAAACTACAACCCAATACTCTGAAGCTGGCACATTTAGTTGTTTCCATTTTCTCATGAGCACACCATTTTAGAAAAAGTAACTATCTGGAGCTTTCTCCAATTCATCGTTTGGGAGCACATATTTAAAAGGTGAGGAGATCTGTGGATCCTGTTCTTGCTCATTGATCAGTTTCCTTCTAGCAAACAGAACTTATCCAGCTGAATCAAATCCTCACGTTCATCATTGTCACTCACTAATTAACTGTTAGTAGAATAATTATTCAAAAGACCTCAATTGGGTCCAAAATATTGTCTGAGACAAAATCTATAATACTGTCTACCATTTGTTTATGGATTGATTTCTTCACCTCAACTTGAGTTGCAACACACGATGAAAACACTTCTAGATTCTCCTCAACAATAACATCATCCTTAGATGAAACAGCAGCTGGCTCATTACCCATTCTGGGTTTCACACAACTTTTCCTCCAGCCGTATTGTCTCCCATCAATAATGATATAGCTTGAATTGGCAGATTAGGTCCTACTCCAACACAAATGGTACCGAAACTAGGTCTGATGTCAAATAAACATTACGAAGAGGAACATTAATAAAACCACCCTTAATACACTGAGCCAATAGTAGACTCATCAGTGGCAGAACTCGAATTCAAATTCTGACAACAATGATTGAGCCACCCCAGTATCACGTAAAATACGTATGAGAATGGGATTAGCAGTATCATTTGTCAAAGACACAGAACCAACAGACATCAAAAGGTATAAATTCTTCCCTAACTACATCAGCTATTTTATCAGTGGCTAAATCAACAACATTGGGTGACCTGGTGAAACTACATCAACATGTGAACACGAACCCATTGTGTGTTGCCTCCTTTTTCTTTTTTGTTTTTCAAACTCTAACAATCGGACATAACATGACCAGGTTTTTACTTACAGAAATGTCATACAGGTCTTTATGACTGATTAAGTTTATCCTGTCTGTAATATGAGTTAAAACTAGAGGAGCGATATATTTTAGAATCCTGAATTTCATTCGATTGTACAGATGCAAATTTTTGTCCAATTAGTAGGAATTTATTTTTATTAAGAGTGGTTTTATGTGTTAAAATGTAATCATCGAAAATAGAAGTTACTTCTAGTCGTGTTTCCACTTTCTTTTCATTCAAGTAAGTTTTGAGGTCGACACTTGCATAATGTTTGAATTCCACAATTAAACATAACTGCCTTAATTTGTCGAAATTGTTGCCAATATGTATAAAATTACACCATCGATTAAAATAAATCTCTTTTTCGTAAGTGAATTCCATAAAAGTTTTATTATCTTGCTGGCAATAAGCTTCCAGTACTAATTCGTTTGCTTTGAGAATAGCTGCTTTAACCATATCATATTCTGTATAATCTTCTAGAGAGAAGCGTAAGCTTCTTGTGTTTTATCAGTTAAAACACTCTGTATTAATAATGAAAAGCTTTCGTTGGTTCATTCTGTGGTTTGGGCAACCTTCTCAAAATGTTGGAAGTATCTATCAACTCCATTTTCGTTAAATGGTGACACTTTGATATATCGATTCAGTTCGAAGTTATCATTTTGCCTTGGTCAATGAAATTTGAGTCTAATTTATTTCTCAGTTTGAATATTGGTTTGTTCGGCCTCGAGACATTTACTTTGTCTTTCCACTTTGACACAGGCTTGCTCTTTCTGAGTTTCGATGTGGGCTCGTTCAAGCTCGACTTGTTTGAGTTTCAATTGGATTTCTGACTTATCCTTATCAATTAACTCCGGCCCCGGCATGGCCAAGCGCGTTAGGCGTGCGACTCGTAATCTGAGGGTCGCGGGTTCGCGCCTGCGTCGCGCCAAACATGCTCGCCCTCCCAGCCGTGGAGGCGTTATAACGTGACGGTCAATCCCACTATTCGTTGGTAAAAGAGTAGCCCAAGAGTTGGTGGTGGGTGGTGATAACTGGCTGCCTTCCCTCTGGTCTTACACTGCTAAATTAGGGACGGCTAGCACAGATAGCCCTCGAGTAACTTTGTGCGGAATTCAAAAAAACAAACAAAAACAATCACTTAACTCTGATTGGCTATTGGAGACACTAGGGCATTCCTTAAACAAGCCACCGTCGACTAATATTTCAAAAATACGCTTTTTATTTCATTTTTTCTCATTGTTTATTAACTTCTAATTCTAAAATTTTGGCACTTTCGAGCAATTCACTTTTGTTATGTTTTTCTAGCTGTTCGAGGGAGGAGACCCGGCATGACCAGATGGTTAAGGCACTTGACTCGTAATCTTAGGATCGTCGGTTCGAATTCCCATCACACCATACATTCTCGCTCTTTCAGCCGTGGGGGCATTATATGTGACAGTCAATCCCACTGTTCGTTGGTAAAAAAGTAGCCCAAGAGTTGGTGGTGGGTGGTGATAACTGGCTGCCTTCCCTCTACTCTTACACTGCTAAATTATGAAGGGCTAGCGCTGATAGCCCTCGTGTAGCTTTGCGTGTAATTCAAAAATACACAAACAATCGAAGGAGGGTGATTCAAGAAAACCTTGATAATAATACATGTTTAAATCTTGTTGGCATTAATAAATATAAAATGAATCAAGATTTGAATTTTGATTTAGAATTAATTTCGTCTCTGATTCAGATTTCGGACGCGAGACTCCAATTTATTATGTTATGTATGATACATGATCTCAGACGAGTTTCTGCGTCTTGCTATAGCTAGCTTTCATACTCTTTAGGCGAGATTCTTGAAAGTTTAACAATATTCGAAGATACGCAAGTGCTTTCGTAAAATATATGTTGTTGATTCTTACAGTCAAGAATCTTCTACAAATTTAGAGAACAGGTGAGACTTGCACAATACACATTCAACAACATAAGTTACGTGCATTAAACTGAAACAAACGTAAATATTAAAATAAATGTATAGCAGTAAATCTGTTATCATATGTATATAAAGATATAATCAACCCATTCTGATTTCATATTTTAATCATATTATGACTTTATGCAAGAAAGTGTTTTGCACTTGTTTATCCATTCATTTCATTCGAGACAAATTCTAACAAATTATTCTAATAAATAATGTCCTGAGTTTAGTGTTATTTTATAATTAATATTATGTATAGTTTCCCAATTCACCTGAAAAGAAGAAAGATCTGCCCCATCATTTTTTGTTTAAGTTTACTCTGAATCATTTTCAGGAACTATGGGTCAAGTTCACCGGCTTTGCTTGGAAAGATGGTTAGGAAGCAGAAGTGACACCACATGTGAACTTTGCAATTTTCAATTTTGTTTGCATAGAAAACCAAAGGTATTTTTTGTAACTTTAAAATCTAATATAACAAATATTAGCCAATGTCTTACTTTAAATTCATGATAAAATTGGCCTGAAAACTCCATATAATCAATAAAAATATATATCACAAAGTTACAATGACCACTAAAACCCTTACTTTTATTCAGCAATCGCTAACTGTTTTGGAGTTCAATGAGCTACTTGAAAAACATTTACGATCATAAAACACATTAAAATATCTCAATCTTTTGGACAGATAAAGCTGTGTTTTAATTTTGTCCCACGTGAAAATAGGCCCAACTGTCTAAAGTGCTGAGGATTTACTTCGTTAGTATTAATTTTCGCGTAGAAAACCGTTTACATACGGTATTCAACTATTCCATGTATTCCTCCACTCATGTATATTTTGATCATAATATATTATCTTTTGTATCCCCTTTTACGTAATTCTGGATGAATATTAGGGTTTCTGTGAGTGGTTTAATCAGCCGGAAAATATCATCGATCGAAGAAACCTCATTGGTGATCTAATTTGTTTCCTCCTCCTAACTCCATTAGCAACAGTTAGTGGATGGTTATGTATAGAAGGCGCCAGGTATTACAATTTCAACCGGACTTCAACATGGGAATCTGTGGGTTTAATAATGTTGACAGTCTTTCTTGTCATTGTTTATTTCATTTGGATTACAGTCTCTCTCAGGTAGGAAAACCTTACTATCATATTGTTGGTCTGTCAAGTGTGGATTTTATTGTGTGTTTTCATGTGTATATAGTTATGGTATATCACAAGTTAGTCAAACATTATGGTTTTACTCTTAAATACTTATTACGAAGATATTCACCCACCTGAGACTTAGTATAATGATTTTTTTTATTTACATTTTGTTTCAGTATATCTAGCTTTCGTTTTAAATGTCTGTTACTGTTGGAATGACACGCTCTTCACAATATGCATTAATTACGTCGTGAAAGTGTAAATCAGAAGTACTGCTAGATGCTGGCACACGGGGTCCTTGCCTATAGGCCCGGCATGGTCAAAGGTGTTAAGGCGTTCGACTCGTAATCCGAGGGTCGCGGGTTCGAATCCCGGCCTCACCAAACATGCTCGCCCTTTCAGCCGTGGGGGCGTTATAATGTGACGGCCAATCCCACTATTCGTTGGTAAAAGAGTATCCCAAGAGTTGGCGGTGGGTGGTGAGGCCTTCCCTCTAGTCTTACACTGCAAAATTAGGGACGGCTAGTGCAGATAGCCCTCGAGTGGCTTTGCGCGAAATTCAAAAACAAAAACAAACCTTGCCTATATTCTATGTGACAGTGCCCCCAATCCTCAGCTGTTATACTGAAAAATCAGAATAAAAATCCATGATCACTGTCATACCGAAACGCCGAAAAATAGCCCAGAATCTTTCAAGCAACAAACTGCAAATAATTTCATAACTCGTATTATAATTTATGCACTGTGGATGGGAAAATTATACCAATTAACTCTTAGTGACTAACTAACTATACGACAATCTTTTGGTGCTTAAATATTATCTTTTCCCCACATTTCTTTGTTTAAAAAAAAAAAATTGTGAAAACTCATGTTTATCGCATCACGTCAATCATGGAAGTCGGGAAACTTTTAAAAGTCGCTCATCATCATTACATCATGTTCAAACTCCCTCCAGTAAACGACGCAGAATGTTTAAATTAAACTATTACAAATGTAACCTACAATATTGTATTATGATTTATCACAGCTTGAGTTTATTTTACATTAAAGCATATCAATCCGAATTTCTATTTGTATATTATTGTAACATGTTCAATCGTTGGGTGGATTCTTTAGAATTGTTTGGTAAAAAGATTGCCAAATCAATCTATTTATTCTTATAACACTTTCTTTAGGTTACGTACACTAGTAGGCCTAACTTCACGAAGGTCCCACAAAACCTTTAAAGCTAATGTACATCAGATTTAAAACTTAGAATTTTATCGCCTATCGATCAGTAACAAACACAATGACTAACTTATTAACTTGATCAGACACACTAACTCTTCAACTTACCAACTGAATAACTATTAATAACATAATGGCAAGCTTTCTCGAGCAAACACCTAAATTGAAATACTTAAAATACAGCGTATAACAATATCGATTTTAAGCCATGAAATTTTAATTTAATGATCATATTAATATTCTTGTTCGTTATACTGTTGCATCATTTTCATAATAAAAGGTAATTAGATGAGATAGGTAAATATTATTAGCATGATTAAATATTTAAAGTTATCCCATGGGTCAGTGCTATATTGAAGGGCTTACAAAACTAAAATCCGGGGTTCTATAGTTCATTGTGTCGTTTTGCTCTGAAAAAAAAAATCACAAATATTTTTTTTAAATTAACACGTGGTTGTATAACTAATCTTTGATTAGGTTAAACGTGTGTGTCGTTATTTTACTGTAATTCAGCTAAAGTTATAAAGTTATTGGTAAGATATAAAACAAGGTACATAAATTGAATTATTGCATAAGTATCACACAAAGATTAGTTGTTTAACCCACCTGTATTTCAGGGGCAACTTTATTTTGATGTGAAGATAAGATAACAATAAAAATAGTGTAAGTAAGATATTGTTAAGAATCACGTTATTATTATTTAATATTTTTGTTCACAAGAGGAAAGTCATTCTTTTACATTAGTTATTGTTGGCAGTCTTATGAAAGGTTAGGATTCTGTAAAATCTCGAAGCTTGTTATAGTTCATAGGAAACGAGTGCAATATAACAATTCCAGACTGAATGAGTTAAATAACCAGTTAATGAATTTAGACGGCGAAAGTCTGTGAGTGTTCGAGTTATTAAATTAATCACTCATTGTCCTTGTTATTGATTGATTAATAAAGAAATTTGTGCAAGTGTCTTGAGCTTTATTCATAATTAAGTCAGGTAAACAGTAATTTCAAACTTTCTGTTGAAACATTGTTTATTACAAGGATCATTGAACGAAGCCGATAACAATGCTGAAAAAAATACGTTATTTCTATAAGAGACGGCTGGTATGGGTAATAAAAATTGTATTAAAATAAAGTAGAGAACAACGTTTTAACCTTCTTAGGTTATCTTCAGGTAACAAATACATTATTTGTTATTGTAGTATACACTGAATTTTGGATTATGTTTATTAAATAATCTAAACGAATCCACCCAATCATAGAACACGTAAAAATAGTCAGTTTTCTAAGTATAAGAATTATGACAGTCTTGCTGGCTAGTCTCCCAGCATGTTGAGTCAGTATATTACGGCCCTTTTGAATACCAATGTACAGGCTATTATGTAAGGATGGATCCAATGAGTTGTAAAAGCATCATAAGATCAAAAACAATTAGTGTAACCTTTATGTTTAATGTTTTAAATCAAACATTTGCTTGAATGTGCATGATGTAAAATTAGCCCCAGAACATTTGGAAATGTGATCACTGAGTGTGGCATTACGTTTGACTGAGCATCATTTGTATGTTTTTTGAATTTATCACAAAAGTTACACGAGGGCGAACTGCACTAGCCGCCCCTAATTAGCAGCGTAAGACTAGATGGAAGGTAGCTAGTCATCACCGCCCACTACCAACTTTTGGGCCACTCTTTTACCAATGAATAGCGGGATTGACCAGACCATTATAATGCCCCCATTGCTTATAAGGGGAAACATGTTTGGTGTGACGAGGATTCAAACCCGTGACCCTCGGATTACGAGTCGAGCACCCTAACCACTTGGTTATGCTGGGCCGAGCATTATTTACAAAGTTACTTAGGCCTAGTACAAGTGACAGTAGTTTACAAGTAAAGGTAGTTTGAAGATACATTAAAAGAAGGAAGCTAATTTATTATCATTACTTGAGCTGGTCTTGGTCATATTTTCATCAAATACTTTAAAAGAACAAACGTAATGAAAGAACAACGTTATAACACTATGTTATTATTAGCTTGTTTGACATCATGATGAACCAATACTGATGATCACAATGTCGTACATGTATATGAGAACAATGTAGCATATGAGAAACGTGTCTGCTGCAACTATTCGTCAGTCACATAATAAATAATTTATTACTTATTAAGCAAGCCTATTCACCAACCGTCAAAACATGAACATCTAGGAATAATATTAAATGGAACAACAATGTTTGGTCATATTATTAAGTGAAAAATCTAATTTTACTATATTTAAACGTTAAAAGATAAGCAATTGTTCAATGTAGGCCTAAGCCTTTACAGATGTTCAGGTTAAAAAATAACCACATTCTTAGTTAGTTTCTTTCAAACATGATAATTAATTGCAGGTTATTTTGAGAATATAGTTATAAACTTGGGTCAGCTTACTTAGTTTCTGGATTTGCAGGCGAGATTTCTTGATGACGAGAAACCTACTTGAAATAAAAATGTATCTCAAAACGGCTGGTATGGGTATTAACCTTCCTAGGAAGGTGGAAACGTTGTTCTCTTCTATCAGTAAAACTGTTAATACCCATACCAGCCGTTCTGAGATACAGGCTAGATTTCTGATGCTAGGCTTGGCATGTTTATATATTTTTGTTAAAGTATACTATCATTCAGAAACTAAAAATAGCTGTTGTAAACTCCACTTATTTATATTAAAATATAAATAATCCCCTCTTTCTTGGAGAACTTGATATAAGCATTCTACACAATAGTAATAAATTTAAAAAAAGCAAAAATTAATTTTTCATAAGCAACTAAACATAGACAGATATGATATAACACAGTTCATATCAGTGGCGGCGCCAGGATATTTTCGTTGGGGAAGTTGTGGTAAACTGTGGAGGGGCTTTCCAAAATAATGTAAATACCAAGGTACATTTCAGAAAGGTGTGCTATTTTGAACAGCGTTTTCAATGTAGTTTTCATTGGAAGCTCATACTCTGATTAATAATTCATTATTACAAATTAGAAATAATCTGTTTATGAAAATATGCGTATATGTAAAAGAGGAAGTGTTTTCCATATTTTATGAATATATGTGGGCAACAATATTGGAGGGGGGGGGGCTCAAGCCGCCACTGGTTCATACACATATATAGTGTTAGGTACTTCCCAACCTTTTGTCTCCCATTTGTCATTGATTCAAAATTAAGGATGGTACCATTCTACTTTAACAGCACACTATAAAATGTGGTGCGGCAGAACTACACAGTTGGAGAGGAGGTTGTACCACAATTAAAACTTCTTTGATATGTAACCATATATATGCACAAACATTTGTTTTCTATGTTGTTGCAGGTAAAAAACAAATTCATATGGTTTATTAATAACGAATCTTCATTGTAGGATCTGACATGCATAATATTTATATATATGTATACAAATTTCTGGAAATTAAATGAACAGAATAACTTGCCTATTATTTGTCATTCCAAGGTATCATTATCGAGTGTGGAGCCAATGGAGACATACAAATTGGAGCGTTCATTTACTGAAAGTTCCTGCTCAACATGAAACCTGCTTATCAACCTCTGTAGAGTCTCATGATAACACTAGTGAAATTGACGACACAGAGAATGACACTGGACACACGGAAAAAATTGCATCTAATACACCTGCTAATCATTCCCAGATTAGGTCAGCAGAATATATATCTAAAATTTATGTTTGTAAAAACAGAGGTTATAGAAAATTGTGTACTTTTTAAAAAATAAACATAGTTTCTTTTTTTTTCAAGGTTTCTATCTTTCAAATCTAAAATGGAAATAACCTTTAATAAATTATTGCTAGGCTATAAATATATATAAGCTAGGGATTTCAGCTTACACACTTATTCGTTCAGAAAACATCAAAAAGGGTATTTGTATTGGAGTGTGGTAGTTTTAATAACCATCATTGGATGACAAACTGATGTTTTCCAAATTTTAAATGAAAGTCTGCAGTACAAGCTAGTGAAAACAACATTGAAGTAACACTGATAAAATGTATCATGTGATATTAATATTGTTTTCTACACTTATTACACTTAAAATGAACTAAGTTTGCTGTCTCATTTATTTTTTAACAAAAACAAACATAATATTAATGAAACCAACACTTTTCTATATTGCTTTAAAAGTTAGTCCAACATGATCAGTACAAAATGTGATTCAAATCTTATAAATGTATTAGATGCTCTATATTTCCACCCAGAAGCTTTCAAGTGACCCATTTGATTGGGAAAAATGTTTTGATCTGTTAGTACACTGTTGTTAAGAAAGGCCTGTATTAGATGTACATTTGATCTGTTAGTACATAATTGTTAAGGAAGGCCTGTGTTAGGTGTATGTTTTGCTGTCTTAGTACATAGTTCTTAAGAAAGACCTATGTTAAATGTATGTTTTGTTCTGTTAATACATGATTTCTAAGGAAGACCTGTGTTAGATGTATGTTTTGATCTGTTAGAACATAATTGTTAAGGAAGACCTGTGTTAGATGTATGTTTTGTTCTGTTAGTACATGATTTCTAAGGAAGACCTGTGTTAGATGTATGTTTTGTTCTGTTAGTACATGATTTCTAAAGAAGACCTGTGTTAGATGTATGTTTTGTTCTGTTAGTACATGATTTCTAAGGAAGACCTGTGTTAGATGTATGTTTCAATCTGTTAGTACATAATTTCCAAGGAAGACCTGTGTTAGATTATGTTTCAATCTGTTAGTACATGATTTCTAAGGAAGACCTGTGTTAGATGTATGTTTCAATCTGTTAGTACATAATTTCTAAGAAAGACTTGTCCTAGCGGAGGAAGAAAAAAGTTGAAACGAACCATAAGAACAGTTCAGTGGAACAGCAGACCTACAGCAAAACCTTATTTTTTAAAACGTGTTTTTCATATACAGGGTGTTTGGAAAGTCACTGTGCACTTATATATTTATTAACAAACATGTTTATATATAGAATATAGGAGGTAAATATGAATGACAATTATAAACAATGTTGAAAGTGACCCCCGTTGGCATCAATACAGGCTTGAATCCTTCTTATTTTATTTCTAAACACCGCTATCAGTTGCTGGCTTGAAATAGACTGAATGAATGCTGTTATCCCTGCTTTCAAAACTGCACAGTGACTTTCCAAACACCCTGTATAAGTCATAAAGTTGGATGGTCACAATTCTCTAGCTTAAAGTTGTAGCAACATATCATATATAGTAAATGTGATGTTGATAATTGTTTTGTACACATGATTTATTTAAAAACTGTATTTAATGCATTCATTACACAATAAGTTGAGACAATTTGCACTATAGCAGGATAATCAACATTAATACATATAGATAATAACAAGTTCTTCATTCATCTTAAGTAAGGTACTTACAGTAATATTGGCTATTTAAAACATCCAAAATATTTATTTTACAAATGCAGTTTTGCATATTTTTTCAGTTTTTGTGTTTATTCAACTGTTGATAGTAATGCATAATTGTTTTTATTTCTAAGCATCACAGTGAGCTTCTCCACTTCAAGTGTGTCTTTATCTTCAGTAAATAATGTCTCTTCTGAAAGTACGAGTTATTTGGAAGATCCACATCAAACCAAGTTTTCAAATTTTCGTGCAAACACAATAAATGTAGAACCGACCTCAACAAAAGTACTGGAAACATTGGTGTGATAGTAATTTGAACTTCTTAGAATGTTCGATCAAATATTTCTACCTTAAATACAAAATTTAGTTTAAAGCTACTGGTTGGGGTAATAGTAATTCTAAATCCATCAAACCTTTGATCAGATATTTCTACCTTAAATGCAAAATTTAATTTAAAACTAATTAGTTAATGGTGTCTGTCTGTTCAGCATACAAATACCTTTACTATTGGTGCCATTTGTATATGACAATGAATATAATAAATTAACTGATTAGATCTCAGTTATTATTTCAGAAGACTGTGTGTGTTTGCTTAATGTGATGGACCACTTGTCACCAAACCTCGCATGTGCCCATAGCTCTCTTTCCCAGTAAGTGACACATGAGGAGTGCAATTCAGATCTGCCCCCCAATGTTAACCTACAGGGTCCTCTATTTTTTCCTTGTGTTTTGAACAAGTACATATTTCACTATTTGTCAAAGTTTACACAGACCATCATTTATTTTATAGTTTCAATTTCTATGCAAAGACAAACTTTACAAAGTGACAGAAAGGTAAATTATTTTTACATGTTTCAAGTATAAGAGAGATTTATTTATATTTACATACATGTCTGTACAGTTGTTTTTTTAATATAGCTGCTACACATGTACTTTTTTGTGAACTTATATACCACAACAATACAACAATAGCATTCCTCATAAGTACCCAGTTTTGCAACAGTAATAATTTATTGGTACATAATAACATAAGATACTTAGTCTAGATAGAACTTTATTTTCTTAATACATAACAGTAACACTACAGAAGTGGTAACCATACCTGGAGATAGAATGGAGCTAGAGTTAGAACTGGGATTCTGATCTATAGCAGAGCTCTATCAGAAGTCCTCTAAAGTTAGAACTGAGGTTTCAGAGCTGCTTCATTCTTGCCTATGTTCTCTGCTAACTTTGTAATATAGTTTTTAGAGCTTAACTGAGAAAATAAATTCTATAGAGATATAGAAACCAAGCATTGAACTCCCCAAATTCGTTTTCAGAATTACTTAAGGACTTTTATCACTAATATAATAGGCAAGAAGAAATATATATATATATATATATATGTGTGATAAAAATATATCATCTGCTGGCTGATTATTTATTTTAATTTGTTTATTTTTTTGAATTTCGCACAAAGCTACACAAGGGCTATCTGCACTAGCCTTCCCTAATTTAGCAGTGTAAGACAAGAGAGAAGGCAGCTAGTTATCACCACATACCACCAACTATTGGGCTACTCTTTTACCAACAAGTAGTTGGATTAACTGTAACATTATAATGTCCTCACAGCTGAAAGGTGACAGGGATTCAAACCTGCGACCCTCAGATTATGAGTCGAGTTCCATAACCACCTGGCCATGCTGGGCCATTTATATTAATAGAGTAATAAATACTATGCAGGACTTCCTAAAAATCATAGTTTGGGATCTAATATAACAACATTTGAGTTGTTATCAACACAAATAAATTCAGTATGTGAAACAAATTACAGATTTGTACTAAAGACAAATCAAAACAATTAAAGAATAATAAGGTATTCTCTTATGGTGGATTTTTCTATCTTTATATAACTCAGTTAGAAAACATGTAGCTTAATGAAAGTTTTAATTATTTTAAACTTTAACTTATTGAAAGAAAACAAGTGACTATAATATTTTTTGACTAATATGATATTTCATCTTCATCAAATAAGAATTGAGATAAATTAAAAAGTGTTCTAGTTATCCAATTGTTTCATTCAAGGATTCATTGTGATATCAGTTGGAATAAATAATCATAATTACAGGGGATTCTTGATTGAATACATTGAAAATGAGAATGACAGGAATATAAAAATAATGGGTCACACTGTTTTAAAGATTATAATCATAATTACAGGGGATTCTTGATCGAATATATTGAAAATGGGAGTGACAGGAATATAAAAATAATGGGTCACACTGTTTTAAAGATTATAATCATAATTACAGGGGATTCTTGATTGAATACATTAAAAATGGGAGTGACAGGAATATAAAAATAATGGGTCACACTGTTTGATTGTAATCATAATTACAGGGGATTCTTGATAAAATACATTAAAAATGGGAGTAACAGGAATACAAAAATAATGGGTCACACTGTTTTAAAGACTATAATCATAATTACATGGGATTCTTGATCGAATACATTGAAAATGGAAGTGACAGAAATATAAAAATAATGGGTCACACTGTTTTAAAGATTGTAATCATAATTACAGGTGATTCTTGATAAAATACATTGAGAATTGGAGTGACAGGAATATAAAAATAATGGGTCACACTGTTTTAAAGATTATACATAGATTAATAAATTGACCTAACTGTGTATTTTAAATGTGATTTTTCTACAGTGAAACTTAAAAGTTGTTTTAAGAAAAAGTATTCTTACTTTTTCCTTGCTTCATTTTATGCTCACACTGTTTTCTGTTTGAATTATTTGTTATTAAAAGCTGTTAATATATTCATGTTAGTACCAATTTTGTTAGAAAGTTTGTAAAAATAAATATATAGAACTTTAAATTTCACTTTCTCCATTTATTTTACTGAAACCCCATTTAAACTTTGTAGACTGTTAATTCTAAATAACACTATAACAAAACCACATGTAAGTACTATTGAAGTTGACCATATTATTGGTACTGTTGCTCTAGAGCTAAGTGTAAACACCAGTGTGAAGCAGTTCTGTAGCTAGGGGAGGAACTGTTGGAACCAACCTGAAGTTGGAGCAGGAGGTCTCTAGCAGCTTTGATGTCAACACAGTGTTTGAGCTGAACTATTAGAGCTACTAATACCTATACCATATTTACTCTTATGGTAACCATATTCGTTTGGTATAATACAAGCACTAGCAATCATTCAGTCTTGTAATTGTGTGTGTTATTTTGTCTTTTCTTGTCAAACCACCAAAGATAATCTTCCTTTAGAAGTGTTGAATAAAGCTTCAGTTTAATTTTAAGTGTATAAACATATTACAAAATGTCTTCAATAATGTTACACAGCCTGAAATTCAAATATACCATTTGTGAAACGTAGTGCTCTTGTTGACGTGAATATGATAAAACAACAACAACTAATAAGACATTTATTGTAGTGTTAAAATGAACATCAACTGTATTTTACTTAATGAAAAATAATGTTTCATCTAGAGCAGAATGAAATAGACTTGACACTCTATAAACTGGACAAATTGCTGAATCCATCCACACCAGAGACAAGAAAAAAAAAGCCTTTAATGAAATCTGCAAACAACAGTTAGAATTTGTGGATCAGAATCTGCCATTCATAACTGAATGTTCAACAACTTGTAAGAAAAAGGCTAACACATAAGCAAAGCTCTGTATTTTGGCTACCTATCACAATTTAGCACAGAAAATACACCAAAGAAGAAAAAAATGCTTCTATGTCCAATAAAATATTTAATTAGAACAAACATAAAACTTCTATAATCAATGCTTGGACAAACATGACACCTACATATCAGTATGTCTGTGGGCTTACACAGGTTATCAAACTGGGTTTTGATACTTGTTGTGGGCAGAGCACAGGTAGCCCATTTTGTAGCTTTGTGCTTAATAACAAAATAAAAACTCCATATATACTAAAGTATTTATACTAGGACAAATCTCATACTTCTGTATCCAATAAAATACGAAGATTGAGGACAAACATGAAACTTCTTCATTAAACAAAATATTATGACTTCTATATCAAATACATTTGTTCTGCCCACCCCCAATGGTTCAGTGGTATGTTTCATAGTTATAAATGCTAAACTATGGGTTTCATACCTATGGTGGGCAGAGCGTTGATACCCAGTGTGCAGCTATGTGCTTAATTACCAAAAAGCTTGGAAGAAATATGAAACCCCTAGAGCCTTTAAAATATTTCAAAACAAGCAAGACATCTTTGTATTTCATGAAGTATAATTGTGGTATGCAATGATATCATATGGTTTCCACTGTCAGTCACGCGTAAATGCTGTTGAAAAGAAATGATAGGTGGTGTCCTGTATCAATATTGAGCCCTGGTACTTTGGGAGTCCTCCTTGGTTCACCATGAATAGTTTCCATCTATTCGTTTCAAAGTAAGAAAGCTGATGACCTATTAACAGATCCGGTAGATGCACTTGAGTAAGTGTCTACTCAAGTACGTTCTCAGTTTGTTTGTTTGTTTGTTTTTATATTTTGCAAGTAATGTAAATTGTTTGGCTTCACATCACCCGTGTTCAGGCTCCTTATTTCTCATACACCTAAATACTCAGTTTTCAAACTCAGGTTATTTCGTGTATTTCATACTCTATTCTCCTGTTAGTAAGAGGACCTAGTTAATTCTTACGAAGAAATCATTTCAGGACAAGCATAACACAGTTATATCTAATTACGAATTTTTCAAAAAACCATGCCATTTCTGCATCCCATCTCTAGAAAGTCATGAAAGCTCTGTATTTACTGAAACATTTTATCGCAATAAACCGGACATTATTGGGTTATAATTTATATTATATTTTTATTTATGGTTTTGTTTATCACTTACGTATTTTAACTTCCACCATTTGGTTCAGCTATATTTTTATTTGTCTTCAACGCTAGGTCTTCTGCATCCTAGCGAAAATTAAATACTAAAAAAGTTATTTTCATGATGCCACGATAATAAGTAAGTTCATGAAGTCCTAATCTTAAAGCCCTATAATTCGAGCGATTTCGAAAGGTGGGCATTTTTTTTTCAGATGCAAACTGGGAACAGAAATGACTTTCAAGTTAATGGCATTTCAACTGAAATGCTTTCCAATTCTGCATATATTTTTGTGGTCATATTGAAAGCCAGCTTTTACAGCGAAGTCCTGTAAGACCTCATGTATGTAACCGTTACAAATATGACATACTGTTCATTTGGAGAGCTGGTTTTGAGTCATTTAAATTCACTTTATTGGCGTCACAGCCTTTTTAAATCACGGAATTTTACACACCGCGTTATACAAACAACTTACAGTCAGACTACAGTATCTTCATTATAAAAGCCGTTATCCCACGAACAGGAGTGTAGATCCTGGGGGGATGGAGGGTATACATCCCCCCTTCATTTAAGGTGAGGGGTATGGTGCATACAATCATTCTCCCCCTACAGTTTGGTCTGTTGAATTGTTTTATTGCATCACAGGCCTAAAAATTGTGTGTTTGTTTTTGTGATTTTCGTGTTCTTACCAATCGAATTACATAATTAGGCCTAGATGTAGCCTTTTTCAATAGCCGAAATGTACATCTTTAATATAAGCGTGCTTTTAAGCTTTTCGATCTAAGTTATCGTTCGTAACTTCGTAAGTATCAGTCAGTAGGCCTAAGTATACATCCAAGTATCGTGGCAACAAAATTACTCTGTGACTACATGTTTACAGCTTTCAGGTTCACGCAATCAAATATTACCAATTTGCAAATTGAACAGTCCATAAAAGTGGTTGCAAAAATCATCCCCCCCATCGTGTGTAAAAAAAATCTACGCCCCTGCCCACTAACATTAAATTGAACAATATCTTGTTTGTTTGTCTGTTTTGAATTTCGCGCAAAGCTACTCAAGGACTATCTGCGCTAGCCGTCCTTAGTTTAGCAGTGTAAGACTAGAGGGAAGGCGGCTAGTTATCACCATCCACCGCCAACTCTTGAGCTACTCTTCTACCGACGAATAGTAGGATTGACCGTCACATTATAAAGCCCCCACGGCTGAAAGGGCGAGCATGTTTGGTGCGACCAGGATTCGAACCCGCGACCCTCAGATTACGAGTCGAACGTCTTAACACACTTGACCAAGCCGGGCCCGAATATTACCTACTGACAAGCTCTGTAAAATAAAGAAAATCTGTTGAAATATACTATGTTACGAAAGGGATATAAAGATACCGAAATTGACAGATGCATCGAAAAAGATAACATTCAGCGGGGAAAAAATCCTAAAACAAAGTATTACTAAAGTTTCAAATAAAGTTCCTTTTATTATTACCACTCACTTTAAATTCAGGAATGTTTAGCGCATTTTGTATTAAAAAAAATCATTTCCTACAACTGAATGATCGCTCTAAGCATATCTTTCTTGAAGCTACAGTTATCTCCTTCCGGAAAAGCAGAAGTCTGGAACACATCGTTCTTCATGCAAGAGTGAATTACATTCCATCAAAGATTGGTTGTCGTCCATGTAATAAAGCTCGTTGCCAAAATTGCAGTCGTATAAACTTCTGACTCTCTCTCTCTCTCTTTCTTTCTTTTTTTTTTTTTTTTTTTGACGAGTAGAACCAGAAACTTTTAAATTTCTAAATAAATCACTAAAGGAATACAAAATACTATTTACCTTATACAGTGTAAAAAATATAATGACTAGCATGTAGCACATACCCAAATGAATCTTAGTGAACGTTTCAGCAACCGTTAGTGATAACGGCGCTCAACTTAGGGTTGCAGGCTCGAATCCCCATCACACCAAACATGCTCACCCTAATATCGAGAAACTATTAGAGGAGGCAAGAAAATTTCGACAAAAAATTAAGTGCTGCAATAAGTTTCCACTATTGTAGTTCGATTTTTATCGTTTATACCATAGGAAATAGTTTTTCTCAATTAATTATTATATCTTGTTCTTTTATTTCAGTACATTTTATTCATATTTCTAATCAAATTTAGCTTTTGTAAAAAACATTGGTATTCAGTCTATAAACGTATTAGTTAGTTAGTTATCACCATTAGATTCCATAAAGGAACATAGGGCCGCAATCGCTTGCGGATTCTTCAACAGGTATTTAAGTGAGTAGGTTGTTAGCCCACTGCACCGAGCCGTCCCTAATTTAGCAGTGTAAGACTAGAGGGAAGGCAGCTAGTCATCACCACCCACCGCCAACTCTTGGGCTACTCTTTTACCAACGAACAGTGAGATTGACCGTAACATTATAACGCCCCCACGGCTGAAAGGGCGAGCATGTTTGGCGCGACGCGGGCTCGAACCCGCGACCCTCGGATTACGGGTCGCACGTCTTACGCGCTTGGCCATGCCAGGCCCATAAACGTATTACATTTTGGATATTTGTTCATACCACATTCTAAAATTTGAGGATATGAAATCATGTAAAGTTTAGTTATGATAATAAATTAGCGAAAGACACGAAAGAAATAGTTATATATATAAAGAAAAACTAACGATTTTAACGCTGTCACCATTCCATGGCGTGAAAAGGCTAGGTGGTTAGGGCGCTCGACTCGCAATCTGGAGGTCGTGGGTTCGAATTCTCGTCACAGCAGATTGCTCGCCCTTTCAGCCGTGATGGCATAATAAAGGGTCGCTAAATCTCACCATTCGTTGGTAAAAGCACAGTCCAAGAGTTGGCGGTGAGTGGTGATGTCTAACTGCATTTCCCTCTAGTCTTACACTGGTAAATTAGAGACGGCTAGCGCAGATAGCTCTCGTGTAGCTTTGCGCGAAATTCAAAAAACAAACAAATACATTTCTTTAAATTGTGATTGAATCCCATTGTTCTTCCCTTTATTTCTAAGTTAATTAGTTGATATTACACTGAATTAAAAGACAGATTTAAGATTTCAAAATTTTCTTATCTACGTAAAAAAACAAAAAAGAAGCATTTTAAATAAAATTTTTTAGAAAAATTAGTCTTTATTTATCAACTTATTTCAGGTGGGAAAGTATGTATTTTATCACAACTTACTGCTTTCACATTAGGAAATAATACTTTTAAAATAGGTACGACGTTTTGGTAGCTGCTGCGATCGTTTTTAACTACAAAAGTTTTAATGGTAAAAAAGGTTATAATTTATACGATTGAGAATGATCGCAGCACTTGACTGCGGGCCGTAAGTTCGAATTCCTGTCCCACCAAATATTCTTGCCTTTTCAGCTATTGGGGCATTATAATGAGATGATTACTTCCACTATTCGTTGGTAAAATAGTAATCCCTGAGTTGGCGATGGGTGTAAATTACTATTTGACTTATTTCTGGTCTTTCACTGCTAAATTAGGGACGATTAAAGCATATAACTTCATATATCTCAGCGTGAGGCCCGGCATGGCGAGGTAGTTAAGGCACTTGATTCATAATCCGAGAGTCGCGGGTTCGAATCCCCGTCACATCAAATATGTTCGCCCTTTCGGCCATGGGGGCATTATAATGTATAATCAATCCCACTATTCATTGGTAAAAGAGTTGGCAGTGGGTGGTGATGATTAGCTGCCTTCCCTTTAGTCTTACATTGCTAAATTACGGAAGGCTAGCGCAGATAGATCTCGTGTAACTTTGCGAGAAATTTTAAAAAATCCAAACCAAATCTTTGCGTGAATTCGAAACAAACCCAATCAAACTCTACTGTATAAGCTATAACTTGTAATAAAAATAATACCTATGATCATTAAATAAAATCAAAATGAAACTATTGATTAATATGTGCTTAGTTCGGAAAACAAATCTTTTTTTTCCATACAAGTAGCAATACAAATATTGGAAAAAGTGAAAGGTAATACAATTATATGAAAAACAAATTACCGCTGCTGTAAATTATATGCTTGTAAAATATAGATGTCAGGCAGTGTCAGGAATTAAGAATATTAATGAAAATGTAGGTTAGGTCGACGTCAAGTAAAGAAAGAAAGAAAGTAAGTTCATATTTCAGTAAATTACAAATAAAATACACTCAAAATATAAAGTGAAAATTACTACCACATACAATGAACTGTTTTTGCTGTGAGTACACTTTGAAATAATAGCTGAAGAAAGAAAAATGGCCTTTAAGAAGTTAAAGAGAACAGTACATATTGCTAAATTTGTAAATTATTAAATGCTATTGATACAATTATTAGTAGGGTTAGCTCTTCAGTCTTCATATATCATATAATAATATTAATATGTTTTTTATTATAATAGACTAGTGAGTGTTATTAATATTAGTAGGTAATATTAATAACATTTACTGATAGTACTTTCGAAATAGGGTTGGAATTAGAGACGTTATTATATGACTTCTAGAGTGATTGTTCTCTCACTTAATCTTACAAAAGTATAAATAGTAAATAGATTACTGAACTACTAACAGTAACTGTGGTTAGGCTAGTTTTGTAGTACTGGTGATAACACACACAATTTATAAATTATAAAACTTTAGTAATAGTATCAGTAACATAATAACCTGACTGGTTGCATTTTAATTTTTTAAGTAATGTTATTGAAGCTGTAGAGTTATTTTCCAAAAATGTAAATAATATTTTCAAAATGAATGCCCCAGAAAAAAGCATCTTAAAATAAATATTCAATTTACAAAAGATATAATAAAATAAAAAAGTTTATCATAAACAAATATACAAAACATGTCTAAATTTGGTAAAGATGCAAGTTTCTATAATAAAGCCTTTAATTTTCCACACACAAAAAATTGAAAAAACTATCAGGCAAGCAGTAACATTGCCTATATATAGATGGCTCAGATTCTTCATCAAAACTGTTTGGTTTGTTTTGTTTTGAATTTCACAAAAAGCTACATGAAGGCCATCCATGCAAGCAGTGAAAAGAAGAAGGCAGCTAGTCATCACCACCCACCAAAAATCTTAGGTTTTTCTTTTACCAATGAATATTGGATTGATTGTCACATTATAATGCCCATGGCTAAAATGGCATGTTTGGTAGAATGGGGATTTGAACCTGCAACCCTCAGATTGTGAGTCAAGCATCCTAACCACATGGTTATTCTTGGCCCTTGAAAAAGGTATTTTAAGTATCTCCTCAACAGGTTACCAGAACCTTATAATACTATATGGTGTTACCTTTTCTTTTTCCAACTTCTAAGTAATGACTGTGTCTCAGATTCTGGAAATGTCTGTAAACATTATAGTAAAAATTTGATTTCTTGTTCCTTTAGTTTCATTTTTCAACACACAATAATTCAAAAACCAAAACAATAGGG
This sequence comes from Tachypleus tridentatus, assembly GCF_004210375.1. Lineage (NCBI taxonomy): Eukaryota > Metazoa > Arthropoda > Merostomata > Xiphosura > Limulidae > Tachypleus > Tachypleus tridentatus. The sequence continues at coordinate 29,649,381 of NC_134828.1, read as the reverse complement.
TCAACTAATTTCATTGAAGTGGCACAGATTTAAAAGGAGTACCTGCATTTATAAGTATTATTAATAACTAATTATAAGTTTTAAAAAAATATCATATAAGTAATATTATCATTACCCCTGAAAGTTAGCTTAAATACAGGGTGAAACAAGAATTACCAGCCAAAACTAAAAAAAACAATACATATTACAGTTAGAACCTCATTGTATTCAGAACTTGGTTATAAGTACAATTTTCCTATGTCTACTGAAACACTGCATTTGAAAAAAATACAATGAAAATCTTCAAAACAAGAAGTAAATATAGGGATGGCTAGTATCTCTATTACTGACTGAGCCATCGTTACACTTACTTCACTTTTCCAAAAGTTTTTACTTGTTTTTACACATTAATCTTATTCAGATTACATTCAATCTTTGTAACACAATGTTTCAGAGCATTATGGTCACATATGATGAATCTACACTGAATATTTTTATAAAATATTTTATCATTTTATAATTAGGATCCCAAATAATAAAAGCATGCTTTAATTTACTTCTAACTAATGTAATATATCAACTAACAGTGTTAATACCAGGGTATGAAAACAAATGAGGTTTATTTAACACAAGTCTTTAATATCTAATATTCACTAGGAGTCAGGTGAGCCAAGCAAATAAAAAACACATCTTAACCAAAAATAAAACAAATGTATAACCAATAACGTAATCTTATAATGTTAGTTGTTTTAATAAAAGTCTAGATATTTCTGTTTGAAAAGTTCAAATTCTTATAGGCATCATTTCCAATAACATAAAATTAAACAGAACTTAGGACATCTCTTCCACTAACTCTAAAAGAAAAACTACAAGCTAATACCTTTATTCAAATACTTTTCAATATTAACTGCATCTACCACATGTTAAGACACCTTATTCTAATCATCTACCCTGACAGAAATATAAAACTCAATCGAAAATCACTGCTAATCTGTCAAAATTCCCCTCTGTGTGGATTCCTGTATGTGGTGAGGGGACCTCCCAGGGAAGGTTCTGTTCTTTCAGGTTACCTTCTCTGGGATCTAAACATCTACCCACGTGTTTGCCATTCATGGCAACCCGTGAAGGGGAGGAGAGCATCTTGGTGGTTCAGGGGTCTAACCCTAACACACCATTTTGGCCTTGAATTCCTGTAGACAGGTGGCCTTTGGATGGCCCCCCTTGGGTCAATCATCTGGTCTACTTGGGCTAGAGTCAACCAAGTACCAGTGTTGGAAGTTTTCAATGGGTGTTGTGGACATTGTGTCTGATTCTGGTGTTGGGTATAGTGCTCATGAAACCCTGGCATTGCTGCAGTGTTTTTGCTTGACATTGTAGTGCATTCCCTTGTAGGGCTCCATGGTGGGTGGGGTCAGTGGGCACTGAAATTTTCTTTTTTCTTAAAAATTAAAAAAAAATAGTGAAATAACACTCAACAGGTAAACAACCACATCTTGAAGATTCTGATCAGCAATCTTTAACGTCTGTACCACCAGTTGTACCTCATTTGCTCATCCTATATTCTCTTTCAGAAAAACCTTTAGGGCAAATGTCTCCTTTTTTATTCAGAAGGGACTGGAAGGACTTGCTGGCTCTCCAAAGTCAGTAAAGAAGCTTCAATCTGGAGACATTGGTTGAAATATCCACATCCCAACACAGTGAACTCCTCTTGAATTCAAAGGCAAATGGGGATGTACCTATTGAGGTTACCCCTCACGCTACCTTGAATTCATCACGAGGAGTTATTGTTGAGAGGGATTTGAAGAATGTCCCCGAGTCAGAGATTCTCGTTGGTCTCTCCACTCAAGGAGTTTCTGCAGTGAGGCGTATCTTCACTCGCAAAGATAGAGTTACACTGTCGACAAATATCCTCATTTTGATATTTACATCACCACATGCACCCGCCACCATCAAGGCAGGTTATCTAAATTGCAGGGACCAGCTGTACATTCCAAACCCTCTCTGATGTTTCCAATGTCAGAGGTTTAGCCACTCAAAGACGTCATGTCGTGGTTCCCTGACATGTTCGTTGTGGTGGCAAGAACCATGATGCCTATGAGTGTGACATGGACCCACATTGTGTCAACTGCAATAGTCCTCACCCTTCCTACTTTTGTTCTTGCCCTAAATGGTTCGAGGAAAAAGAGGTGCAGCTTTTGAAAACGACTCATAATATTACTTATCCTGAGGCTCAGAAATTGCTGTCCACCACTTCATCTCGGACATATGCTGCTGCACTTCGTTCCATAACTACAGTTATGGATTCATCCTCCCATACATTCCAACAAACCCCAAGATCCATATCCTTTGGTTCCAGGTACAGGCATTTCTTCAGATACATCTTTTCCTCCCACCCCAAGATGCAAAACAATCATTCATTCGCATCCTCAGTCACTGGAATCCCCTTCCAACAACAAAGACCTCCCAGTCGACCCAGGGCAGGATCCTTGGAGGTTGATAGACCTCCCCCGAATAAGGACAGTAAGAAAAAAAAAACGTGATCATAAACAGAAGGGCTCTCCAGCCACTTTGCCTACGCGTCATTAAAAATGGCCACCTTGATACAATGGAACAGTCGAGGTTTATGTTCCAATCTGGATGACAACAAAACTGATTACTTTCTACCATCCAGTATGTCTTTCCTTGTAAGAAACATTTCTGAAACCAGCAGATACAGTCACCTTTTGGCAGTTTTCTCTGTACAGAAATGATAGGCTGTGTGATGGATGAGTACTTGGGGGGGGCACTGTTGGTTGATCAGCATGTGCCCACCCTGTCTTTGTCACTCAACATACCCTTGGAGGCCCTAGCCATCCGTGTTTCCTTGGGTCATACCATCACTGTTTGTTCTCTCTACCTATCACCTGGAGAGACATATGATCAATCAGACCTTGATGCTCTCATTGAACAGTTGCTGTCTCCTTCTCTAATCCTGGAGGAATTTAATGGAATCATCCCCTTTGGGGAAGTGCTGGTATTGATAGGAGGGGTTGCTCTGTGGAGTATATGCTCTCTGATCACAACCTTTCTCTTTTCAATACAGGTTTTTCCACTTATTTTCATGCACCTAGTCAGTCTTTTACTGCTATTGATCTTTTGGTTTGCTCCCCTTCTTTATTTTCCCATTTTTCATGGAGGGTTGACAATAATCCACTTAGCAGTGATCATTTCCCTATACTTTTGAGAGAGACTGGCCGTAGTTGATGCCACCCTAGTTGTGTGCCCCAGTGGAAGCTGGATCAGGCAGACTGGTCCACTTTCACTGCTCTCGCAGAACTTGATCCTGCCGTCGTGAATCAACCATCAGTAGACAACTGTGTAGCAGCAATGACTGGCTGTATTATACAAGCAGCTGCTCAGTGTATTCCTAAAACCTTGACACATTTTCCACGATATCCTCATCCATGGTGGAATCCTGCATGCCACTTAGCACAGAAGGCTCAAAAACAGGCCTGGGATACTTTTCGTAGATATCCCACACTTTCGAACCTCGTTGCTTTCCAACGGGCTCGTGCACATGCTAGGTGGGTAAGATGTAAAAGCCAGAAGGAATATTGAATTAAGTTCACAACTAGCATATCTTCTACCACCAGTTCCAAGGTCATATGGGACAGGATTCGAAAGGTCAGTGGGCACTACAATTCTGTCCCCCTCTCGATCTTACTCTATGATGGACAGGAGGCGGCTGATGTCCGTAGGGTTCACCTCTTCCCTTTCGAACTGACTGTCTCTTTGACTATAATTGTCCCTTTACACTGGTGGAACTGAAAAAGGCCCTTCATCGGTCTGGCAGTACATCTGTTGGACCTGATGATGTACACTATGACATGCTGCACCATCAATCTCCTGCTTCTCTTGATGTCCTTCTAATTGTCTTTAACCGGATCTGGCAGGAGAATTTTTTCCTGATTTCTGGTGCCAGGCTATTATTTTACCTTTCTCTAAACCAAGGAAAGATCCCAAGATTCCTTCAAACTACCGACCAATTGCTTTGATGAGCTGTCTCTGTAAGACCTTACAAAGGATGGTTAATGCTCGTCTTGTTTGGTTCCTTGAATCAAACAACCTCCTCTCGTCCACCCAGTGTGGGTTCTGATGACAGCACTCCACCACAGACCACCTAATTCGACTTGAAACATCAATCAGAGAAGCCTTTCTCAAATGCCAACATACTTTGCAGTATAAAGATAAATGCCATCACTGAACAACTCCCTCTCTCTATTTCGAATGGGATGTATGTCGACGACTTTCACATCTCATGTTAGTCTTCGAACATGAGATATATTGAGCGGCAACTACAAACTGCCCTCAATCGTGTACAGAAGTGGACTATGGCGAACGGCTTTAATTTCTCTCTCTCTGAAATTGTTTGCATGCACTTTTACTGCCAACGTGGTATTCATCCTGATCCTGAACTTCATATTGGTGAAGTTCCACTGCCAGTGGTCCCTGAGACCAAGTTCTTGGGTCTTATCTTTGACCGTAAGCTGACCTTTATACCACACTTAACGCAGCTACTGGTCAAATACACAAGAGCACTGAACATCCCCCGTGTTCTCTCTACCGCTAGTTGGGGAGCAGATCGATGTTCTATGTTAAAGGTATATCGTGCTCTTATTCGATCAAAACTCGACTATGGATCAATGGTCTATGGCTCTGCCAGACCCTTGGCCTTAAAGATACTAGACCCCATTCATCACCAAGGACTTTGACTCTGCACTGGGGATTTCCGCATCTCTCCAGTTCAAAGCTTATACGTTGAATCTCATGAACCTTCTCTGCACCTTTGCCGTTTGCAACTGTCTTTACTATATTCTTGGAAACTTCGTTCCTTACCAAAGCATCCCACCTGAGGATGTGTTTTCCTTCCTCGGTGGGCTGTACCTTCTCAGAACAGACGATCTACCATTGCTCCGTTTGGCCTTCGCATCCAGGCGCAATTGGATGACTTGGGTCTGTCCTTGTATAACATTGCAGATTCCACTGGTCAGCCCATCCCACCATGGCTTATTACAGCTCCCAAATGTGACCTTTCTTTCAGTCAGCTGAAAAAGGCAGATACTCCAGATTGGGAGTACCGTCATTTATTTAATGAACATTTTTCAAACAATCATTCCATTCCCATTTATACAGATTGTTCCAAAGCAGGTAATTCTGTGGGCTCTGCCATGGTTTGTTACGGTTCGGTGGTTGTGTGCAGAATCCCCTCTACAGCTTCTGTGTTCACTGCTGAACTGTATGCCATATCTCTTGTCCTGGATCACATTGAAGCTGAGCAGTACTCCAACTGCACTATTTATTCTGACTCGCTTAGTTCTATACTGGCCCTGGAATCGCTTCATGTTGGCTCACACCCTGTTCTTGCTGATATTCAAAACCAACTGGCCCATTTCTCATAAACATCTACTTCTATCCAGTTTTTCTGGATATCAGGCTACGTTGGTATTTGCGGGAACGAGCTTACAGACACGGCAGCTAAATGTATCTGCTCTGGCACTATCACCACTGTGCCTATTCCATACATGGACTATGGTCCTGTATTCAAGGCTCGGCTCTGTGCCAACTGGCAGTTGACTTGGAGTGAGCAACACGAAAACAAGCTTTTCCAAATAAAACCGTATATTGGACTTTGGCCATCTTGCTTCTGTAAGGATTGGAAGGAGGAAGTAGTTCTGACTAGACTACTCATTGGTCACAGTTTTTTTAACTCATCATTTTCTTTTATCTGGAACTGATGCACCGATGTGTAGTTTGTGTAACACTGAGATCACTATAAGCCACATTTTACTTTCTTGCCATTGTTACGACTCTCAATGACAGCACTATTTTAAACATGTTCTGTCCCAAGGTTTGTCCATAACATTAGACAGTGTTATTGGTGATGGTGACACTGTCCACCTTGATAAAGTTTTTAGTTTTTTAATGGCCATTAATCTTTTTAATGTCATTTAAGTGTTTTATATTTCTTCATTACACCTTTTTTTGTTGTGGTTCCCTTTTAAGTCACAATCTCTTTAGTTCAATTTTAAATTTTAAAACATTAAATAACTCAACACCAGGACTGGAAAGGCCAACTTCAGGTGACTAACGCTGCTGTTTGAACTACCCATTAGTCGTACTAGCAAGTTGTTGTTACAATTTTGCTCCATGTCTTTTAACACTTTTATTACTTTACTTTTTGATAATGGCCGTAATGACACATAATCCAGAACCAAGACTGGAAAGGCCAACTTCAGGTGACTGACGGTGGTTCTTGTACTTACCTGTTAGTCTTCCTGGCAGGTTATGATCATTACCATTATGCTGCAGAAAGCCCTTTATAACTTCTCTTTCTGTAGTTTCTCTCTTAACATTGTAAACTCGATGTCAACATTGGTTTTATGCCATTTATGTTTTTAATTGCTGTTTTGTTTTACCTTAATTTCCTTTTATGAATTTTACTACATTTACATTACTTTTACCTTTTTACTGGATGCTTGGCAAGTTATTATTACAGTTTTGCTACATGTCTTTTAAAACTTTTATTACTCTATCTTTTGATAATGGCAGTAACAACACATAACCAGGACTGGAAAGGCCAACTTCAGGTGACTTACGATGGTTCTTGTACTTACCTGTTAGTCTTCCTGGTGGGTTATGATAATTTCCGTTATGCTACAGAAAGTCTTTTACAACTTCTTTTACTCTGATTTTTCTCTTAACATCGTAGTCTAGATGTCAACATTAGTTTTATGCTATTTATGTTTTTCAATGCTGTTTTGTTTTACCTTCATTTTCTTTTATGAATTTTAATACATTTACTTTTACCTTTTTACCAGACGTTTGGCACAGATAGCCTAGCTGCTTTGTGCCATAAAACAAAATCAACCAACCAACCAAATCTGCCAAAATTTGTCTCATAATCCTAACATTAATACATTTCTTACCAACAGAAGTATTAGTAACTCCTACCATAGTGCCAACTACACATTTCTTTTTTTTACATAGCCCAGGTGTTTAATATTTATATGGGTAACCGTACTATATTTTATTAGCTTCTTAAAGCCACTTGTAATGCATCAATGCTATTAACAATCTTTAATGATATTTGGGGCAAAAATATTTTTTACAGTGAGAGTAGCCAACTGTTGACACAATACATTATAATCTTTATAAGCACAAATATAATAAAAGTATTTGTAATTAGCTATGCTGATTGCTTGGTTGAATTTTAGTTCTTCTCGAAGTACATATCTTGCTCTGATTGAAAGTTAATATTGGGCTCAAAAGAAACAAGTTTGTTGAACTTGTATCAGATGTAGAAACTATAAAAGATATAGTTTTGGGTGATAAAACCACAGCAGTAGCTTCTTGGACAGCATGTGCTAAAGGACATGGATTGCACCTTTAGTTGACTCACTGATTGATTTTATTAGTACACAGGTTTTTCACCAGTGGTTGGAAAGGTTTGGTGTCACCAGTGCTATTTAAATTCTGGTACTATATGTATTTTCTCCAAAATTGTACTTGCTGTAGTTTTTACATCAAGCTGCTCTTTCACTTCTTTCATTTGCACCTTGTTGAGGTATAACTTGTTACATCTGATGTTTAAAGGTTTATTTGCTGGCAAGGAATGTGAACATAGTTGCAAATATTCAATGTCTGTCAGATGACATCCCAACAGTGTCAGATTTTTTTTTACTTGTGAATAGAGAATCTTTGAAAGTAATCATACATTATATGTTACTTACAAGGCAGATTCTGTCTTTTGTTTTATTTACTGCTCATTACATAAAAAGTTGTATTAACAAAAACAGCATATGAACACCACCATCTAAGGCCTTATATATAACAACTCATTCCATGCATTTTGAGCAGACTACTGTGGTGGAGCATTGGAGGAGGGAGGTATGTTTAGTAGTTGCATTGCTTTGAGAAAATGTACCTAGTGCCTAATGTACAACTTGTAAGAGAAGTGTTATGTTAGAATAAGTGTGAAACATTAGAGGTATGCTGAAACTAATAATTTTAATATTGGAAAAATGTACTGCTCCTCCTATATTAAATATACACAAAGATGTATATTTAATAAATGAACAATGTTGTTAAAACCTTGACTGATTAGTAACACTCTTTTCTTATAACAGAAGGTCTGTATTTTGTTTTCTAATTAAACTACCTTAATCTGCCTGATGTTACTTTTATTTATTTTATTATTTTTATGAGATATGTTTAATTAATCAACAGCTTTATCTTAAAAAGACTGACATTTAGCTTGATTGGAATAGTGAGTCTGAAATATATAAAATGTGACTAATGTTCTATAGAATTTATTTTTCAACTACACATGAATGTTTTATTTAATTTCTGTGGATTACCACTAAATTATTTATGTCAGTATGGTAAATGAGATAGAAATGTATAAGGTTAAAAACCTTGGTTCCTTTATGACTATTGAAGGTATAAATTTACACTTTGTAATAATCTTGTGTATATCTAGATTCTCTTCACTGTTCTGTGACTTCACTACCTCCTTACTGGTATTACATTATATATATATGTATGTATTCTGAATTTTGTCAGTTCTGTGCTATTGAAACACACTGTCATTATAATACTAGAGAAAAATAGTAAAATATCAACTGTATATAAACTTCTACAAACATTTCTTTATGTTTGTTTAAAATGTTATTCTTATTAGAATAATGTGTAACTGATGTTTTAAAATATTTCATATATAACACCTGATATTTATACTGATTTTTTTTAACAGTATCCCTGTGAAAAGAAGTATAACAACTACTGTACTGTGGTGGAAAGGTCAAGAAATGAAATGTAAGATATTCTAGTTCATGTAATCTTAAAGCAATAAATCTGTAACAAAACTAGTCTACTGTAAAAGTATAAAGCATAGTTTGGTTCAGGAGTGGTATCTCAGTTTGTCATCCAAATGTAGAATCTCTAACAAAACCAGTGCTGTTATGTCTACTGTATGAGTGTGCCTGTGAAGTTATTAATGATAACTGACTCTCCACCTTAGTCAGTTTTATTTTGTTTTTAGTCTGAAGTGGGCCTAAGGCTGAAATGTTAGAAAATAAATCCATTTAATAAGAGTATATTTTGTTACATTGTTTAATTCTATAAATGATAAGTCAGCTTGTTTGGTCTAGAAGAAAAAATCTATAACACAACCAGTGCAGTGTTTACTTCATGAGTATGAGGTATGGATTGTCCTGAAGTTGAAGAGTGGGAACTCAGTCTGCATCTTCTAGAAGTGGGAAAGTTCTAATAAAACCAGTGTGTGTGTGTATATATATATGAGTATAAAGTATGAATGTTCCTATGACACTGAGGAGTAATTTCTTGGTTTTTACAGTATTGCAAAATTTCTGTTACAGCACTAGCATAAATTACTTAAAAGTACATAAGAAACTAGCTAAATCAAAGACATATTACCTCAGAAAATTCAGTTTAAAGTTAATCCACCTTCATTGCTCTTTTTGTATTTGTTTCTAGACTATCCAAAATTAAATTTATAGACATTTTATAACTCAAGAGAGAAAATTGGGTATGCAATAGATTTAACTTTAGAAGTTTTCAAGAGGATTTAAGCTTGATATCTGACTTAGTCAGGCAGTGGATCCTTTGATCTTAACACACTACATTTAAAGATAAAAATTTTATTACATTTAACATATTAGTGTGGTTTGTTGATAAACTCTAAATATTTGTTTCATTGTTGTATTAACATGAACTCTTCTCATTTCATTAAAAGGGCTGATTCTTAATTTACTTAATAAATAATGCCAATATGCTGCATAGGTTACAAAAATTTCATCACAACTTACACATGATTCACATCTTGTTTTGCACACTTAAATTGCTACAAAGTGTCAGAAAACACTTGATACACAGTTTCTTTATCTTACATGTAATTTTCATTATCACCTTTATAGACCACATTTGATCTTTATGAAATAGCTAAATTTTGTTCTTGGATTAAAGGAAAGTTGGTTTGAGGAGTTGTAAGAGACTCCTATGTTGAGTATTTTGGTCAGTTTTTCATTATGTATCTAAGACATTGGAAGAGATTTGTTTATACAAATTGTGGTCAGGTTCTCGCTGTAATAAAGTGTAAGAGAGAGACGTCAAAAATCTTTGTTGGATACTTTTCCTTTGATTGTGTCCTTATGGCTCTCTTATCTGAGCTTTCATCAAGCAATAATGTTCTTGATAATACATTGTAGTCTGATTAAGGCTTCAGTAAAAGGACTGAAAGCTTGCAATTAAAGGAAAAGTATTTAATATAGAGAACAGTCTATGTGTATTTTTACATATTAATTTATCAATATGATGAGTTTTAAAAACAAGGGATTAATGTTGATAAATGCTTAGTATTCTGATCAATGTCCCAGTTTGTAAGGAACTGTAAGGTATGTTGATAGATGCTGAGTATTCCAGTAGTGCCTCACTGTGTAAGGAGCTGTAAGGTATGTTGATAGATGCTGAGTATTCTGATCAGTGTCTCACTGTGTAAGGAGCTGTAAGATATGTTGATAGATGCTGAGTATTCTGATCAGTATCTCACTGTGTAAGGAGTTGTAAGGTATGTTGATAGATGCTGAGTATTCTGATCAGTGTCTCACTGTGTAAGGAGCTGTAAGATGTGTTGATAGATGCTGAGTGTTCTGATAAGTGTCATTCTGTTCGAAGCTATAAGATATTTTCATATTTAAGTGTTCACTATATCCTTTAGTGTTTCCATGAGTCAAATAATGACTGTTCAACTTAGACTAGTCCCACAGAGTGTTCTCTACATCCTCTAATATTTTAGTGGATTTGTTCCCACTTTGGGCTTACCTTCATTAAAACTTTTATGACTTCTCACATTGCCAAATTCCCAATGTCATCACCAGTTAAGGACTTTGCAATTTTTGTTGTAGATGGTCTGACTCAAGATTGGTCCAATCCATTTCTATATGTTTGTCTCTTCCTTGGCTTTTCTCCTTTTATTTTATTTTGCCAAAAACAGACCTCTCCAGGATCTTTTGTTTAAATAAATCATTTTCTTTATATTCCAGACTGAAATCTCTATTTAGTTGTCAGGGACCCCACATATCTCCTGTTTGAATCTTTGACAACCTGTTTCCTGTACCATCTTTCTATAATGATATATTCTCTCCTTATTTGCTGAAGATGTCTCCGACATTTTTACCTTGGATGTCTCCCTCATAGGGACAGATGAATTTATTCCAGGATTGCTTATTTCTTTCCTAGAATTGGACTGCTCAAGAAGGTAAAGGTATTCAAATGTTTTCTAAAACCATCCTCTTTTACCTTTCACCTCTGTTTGATCATTTGATCGCAGTTGCTTTCTTTGTCATTTTCGGACAGTTCACCCCATCTCACTTGTACAAGAGAATCAATATTGTCCATTTTTTTTATAGAAATCTGTTTTGCAAAGGTACAAAGTAATAGTTCTCATTTCTATGGTGACATGAGTATGTATTTGAAATACGTTTCCAGGAGAGAGAAAAATATTAATTTTTGGTAAATGCCAAGTATTTGGGTCAGTTTTTCATTAATTTTATGTTACGTAAAACTGAAAATGAGGATTTATATTTATGCTTAGTGCATGTTTGTTTTTTACAAAACTTTTTGATTTAACATGCTGCTTATTAGGTTTTAAATAAAATTTAAAAGGTCTTTAAACCAATCTTCCAAAAGTGAATTCTTTGTGTGATTTATGGAAATGAGAATTTTAAAGTTCAGGAAAGTTTCAGTATTTCTTATTTTGATGAAAAAAACCTTTTTAACAAAAAATGTTAGACAAATGTGAAACCAAATCATTAAAAGATCAAAATGCCATTATTTTAATCCTCTTAGATAAAGTGAATCAATCATAAAGTTTTGATCATATGAACATGTAATTGATCCGTCAATTTTAACCTGCCTCTTAAATTATTCTTGAAATATTGTTTAATTTTTCGTCCAAACACGTTAAAGCTACACCCTGGGATTAGCGGTTTCACCCAGGTTGATTTTTACCTTTTTCTTATCAGATCATGATCAGTAGAATTTGTACTGAAATTGTTTCTGCCATGCTAAAGATATGTAACTAAATAGCTGTTCAGAGTTTGTTACTCTGAAAATATACATTTCATGCAGAGAGTGATATTTGTGATGATAGCATCAAAATCATGTCAATGCAAAGTATGAGTAAATCAAATAATCTTAACTCTGAAATACAGAAAGTTTTTTCTTGTGTTGAACTGATTCTGTCAATTAAAACATAACTCATATTTTCTGTTTATCCTTTACACATTGCAGAGTATGCATTGCTTAGTCTTACTTTTCACTTTTCCACAACTTATTGCACAGGCATAAAGGGATCTTATACAAGTTCTGTTTTTCCATTATACTTTAGATTTTCATCTTGACAGTTGTGCTGTTAACTTTGCTACAGTTAATTCAGAATTTTGTGATAATTCTAATGCCAGTATTTCCAACACACGTTTTACTTATACAGTTTGCTTGTAGCATAAGGAGTAATCATGTAGCCACTCTTTACAGTGCCATTGTTTGGTGATGTATTCCATGTCTGCTTCTACCTTTTTAACCCTTTCAGCACTGAATAACAACTTTTAATGTTTGGCATGGCTCTGAATATATATGTTTGATACTTCAACTAGTTATGGTATCAGTACTAAAAGCATGATATCTCGGCAGTAACTCAACAAAAGTCCCTGAAATATTCAGTGATTGTACCCAATACTATATATGTTAAATTCAATACATAAGAATAACAGGAATAAAGGAAGGTCACCTGCTGCGCTGAGCCTTCAAGTTGACTGCGGATGCCAAACATGCCGAAAGTGTTAAACTTTTGAAAAACATAGACAAAGATCTGTTCATAAGTAGAATTATGAACCCTCTTCAAGGCTTTTTATACTGTAATTAGCATGTTTACATAATAATGTGTAATGGTAATAAATACTTTACTTGATAACTTTATTTTTAATGTCTAAACCAAGTCCTATTCATAAAACTAAGATTCATAACCCATAGTTAAAATTATTATGTGATGAAATGCCATGTAGTATAGTGAATTTCTGTAGAATTTTTTATTGGGTAAGCTTGTGAATTTGAAAATGTAAATATTGTTAGATAAGTATTTAGTGTTGCTTGACCGGTGTGTGTGTGTATATATATAATTACTTTGGGGAGGGGCACATTTATCACTGACTGCCTTGACTAATTGTGGTGTGCTTTTGGCCTGCTCTCATCCTGATTTTTCTTATGTTCAGTCTTATCATACATGTTTAATAATACATAGTTTTTATTAATTATTTTTTTTACATGCAATAATACGAAAAGGACAAAACAATTCTAAATAAATTAGATTTAAATATTTTAAACTTTGTTTATTATAGGTTTTTCAAAATGGCTTCACCTTTCCAAAAAACAGAAGCATTAGCAACTTTGACAGCAAATTACACTGATTCAGAAGGAGAAGCAGAATCAGATAAGGAAGATACATTCCCGTCCAAGAAAGATGAAGTAAAACCACCTGCTAGTAAGGAGAGCACTCCACGATCAACAAGTAAGTTGGCTGCTAATATGGTGTCTTACCTTAATTTGAATTATGAACCCCGTATGTTTCTTTCAAGTCCAAGTTTTCTGTCTTCACCTTACATCTCTACTTTCCATGTATCTTTATGACCTGTCAATGGCTCTTTTTTCTTCACATGTTTATTTTTGGAGGTGTTCCTTAAGTTTTCGAGTCACATATGAAATGTGTAAAGCAACACTCAACCCTTTTATCCTCGGATGCTTGTTTGCCTCAGCCTGTTCTCATACCTTACGCCATACCTGTTTCCATGCATGTGAACAAAATAAGTAATAATACTTGGTATAGGTACAAAATTTCAGATTTTAAGGTTCTTTTCTGTTGAACCTATGGTGACCACATTTCCTTACTGTGTGTTTTTTTGCATAAAAAAATACATATGTGCACATGCACAGAGATAAGTACAAATATCCATGTGTAAACCTATAGGATTCACTTAGTATGGGTGCAGAATTTCATGTTTCTCAGTTCATACATACACAGACACCCAAATGTGTATGCATGTACATGAGTGTCTGTGTGTGTGTGTGTGTATTTCCTAATTGTAATATAAGGAACCATTTTTTTCTGTGTGTGTTTTTCTTTTTTTTCTCTGGCTTGCTTTATTAAAACAATGCACATGTGCATGGATAACTGATAATAGCCAAGTACACACCCTCAGTATGGGTACCAAATTACAGGTGTCTAAGTTCTTTCCTCTTGGAGCTATGGCAGTCACAGTTCTATGTGGTTTTTCATTAACTTGCCTAAATGAAAGTGATGTTGAAGCACTTTTATGCTCACATGTTGATAAGTAATGATGCTCAGGTGCACACCCTCAGGGTCCACTTCATATGTGTGTAAAATTTCAGGTTTCTTGGTTCTTTGCTCTAGGAGCTATGTCAGTCACAGATATTTATGATTATAGATTTGAAATAAGTCAAGAAATCATAAGTTACTACATAGATACGATAGAATTCCACTATAATTTATATTTGGGTCTGAAAAATACGAAATTTCAAACAGACTAAACACTCACCTTATCAGCTTGAAGATTTTTATTGCAAGAATAAGATGATATTGTAATAATTTAAAATGGCTATGAAAGCCACTAGGAATAAATGTTAAGCTTTTAATTGGTTATTTGAATATCATAGACAGAAGTAAGTGCATATAAGGAAGTATTTTTCTAAAATAGGAAGTGGTGAGTATGGCCACTGTATTTGATTCACTACATAAGCAGTACCTTAACAGATTCAAAAGGTAGGAGGTTCACATTTTATATTCTATCTTGTTACTATTGGGTATTTGAGATCATGATTCATACAAAACTATAAACTTTATCTTTTGACATAACAAACATCTAATTTGAACCATTGATGCATTTGTCATACCATGACACATAAAAACTGATGTTTCGGTGTATTTATTATTATTATATTAAGAAATTTATTAATGTATAGCATAAAAATTTGAATTATAATCTCTAGTTTGATACCAGACTTTGGCATAAGTTCATAAAATGGTAATTTAATAAAATTTGAATGTGGGTCAACAAATGCAATGAAATTGCTTTTGGCTTGTGACCTGTGTGGAAAAGGATTGATCTTTTCAGCCCAAAACTTTTGAGGGGAATTTTTCATTTCCTGCCTTTTTTCTCAGTCTGCTTTGAACAGACTTCTATGTACCATCTTAGCTTTTTATTGTTATATTGCTTGCACAGCCTCTTTTGGTATTTCTCTATTCCACCTTTTCATTCTCTAGAACCAGTCCACTTTTCATGATATTTCTTTTTCTATCCTTATAGTTCGAGTTTGTCAGTTTTTTCAACTGGCATACTTCTTGTATCCATCTTCCCGATATTTGTTTCATGTGATGTTATATTGGGTATGACACATTACCTTTTCCCCAGTATTTTACCTTCATACCTCTATCATCTATTAAAGGGGAATTCTTCAATCTAACATATGGACATCACATGCTCATTTCCTAATATTTTCTTTTGGTGGATGTTTTTAACTCATCAGGATACTGCTTTTCATCTGTTGTCATACTTCATGCATGGGTTTGACTGTGACATTAGTGTTTTGTTTTTGTTTTTCTTCACAGAATCATATTCCTTTAAGGCTTACAATCACACTGAATGCCAAGTATTGTCTGACAAGGTATGCTGCATATCTATCTATTCAAAATTCTGCACTGTACAGCCAAACATAAGTCATACAAGTGTATATTATCAGCTGCCTAGTGACTTAGCTGCTCCACCTCTGCAGTTGATCCCTCATGTTAATATTACACATTGCTGGTGATGATCTTTTGCAGATTGTCATCCATGTGCTACAACTACTGTGTGGTCCTATCTGCTGGATGGTGTTATATGGGATACAAGTTACACACTGCTACTCCAAGTGCTCCATCTTGGTGGAATTGAGCCCTAAAGTATGATGTTGCACAGGGCAACATGGCAAGGACTGTATACCTTGATGTATACCTAGAGCCAATAATGCACACTGTTGAAATGGGGTGTTCCACAAAATCACTAGTAGATTTTCCATGCAGTATTTTGCTTTAATCATATGACTTCCAAACTTTACTTACCTATGTAAGTTCATGGGTAAAGCAAAAGGGGATTGCTGCTCATGCCTTCTGTTTCTTTGACTGAATAAATTAGAATGATCTGCTTTTCAAACCAGGAATTTCATGGTAATTCATTGCACTGTTTTCAGTATCAGTATTCCTCTGGACTCCCCACCACATTTCACTTCCTTCTTATTCTAGTAGAGTGTAGGAGTACTTGCCAGTTACTAGTTCCAAACTTCTGGAGTGGTAGACAATGAGGGCAACCTTCTGAACATGCTCAATCCTACTCAGTATAGAATATGGTGATGGCATTCTGCTAGTGCATCCTTTAGTTGTGCACTCCACCTCCATGTGGTTGTTGTTGTACTTGTATCACAATAGTATAATATACAAATTACAGTAGATCTGCCACATTGCAATTCACCCCTCTGATGGAGATATTTCATTCTCTGATTAACTGGATGTTGGTTTGCACTGGATCAATTAATGTAAATTCGCACACGTGTTGATTGTGATTCCTTGTTCTGCCTTTGGTCATTTAGATATTTGCCTCATGTACTCAACTTTGTGTGATGGGTCCTGGTAGTTTATGTTGCATGGATCTATCTCAGTTTCCTCTGCTTTTGCTTGGAAAGTTGGTCAGTCATCCAGGTGCTATGGCTTCTTTATGGTCTTACCTGAAGTATAATGTTGTATGGAATGTTGTTCCCCTGAGGCTCCTCCTCAGTAAGGTTCCATTCCCAAGGTTGATGTTACACAGTGCAAGTTTCATCTAAGTGTTTGGATTTCTAGTGAAACATCACAGTGGAATGTCTCTTCCTACCTTTATTCAGGTTGCAGGTATCTAGATTGCTGGTGTTGGTTGTTTGTATGTTTGGTCAAACTTGCAGTGTTCAATTGGCCAGTAAGATATTTCCTCCCTATTCTATTCAACTACCACAGGTCAGACAATGTATACCATATAGCATCTGGTGTTGGACTGGGGTTGACCTGCCACATACAAACTGTAGCATCTTAGTCATTCCACGCTATGAGGCACCTTTTTTTTTGTCCATCAGTATTATGTGTTTCTTCTATTTTTTGATTGTTAATAAAACATTTTTTTGTCACTGAGCTAAGAATATACCTGGTACAGAAGTTGTGCTGTCTCCTACATGTGTTCCTCTTCCAACATGGATTCACATTTCTTGAGTATTCTTTGGACATTTTTTTGAAGGATGGTTATCTATATCCCTTGTTCTAGTTACTACACCTTATCAATGTGGGATTCTAATTATTAGTCATTAGATAAGGTTCTGTATCAGAAGTTAATATTTTTCCAATGCTAAACATATACTTCCAACAGGTGTTTACTTCTTTCACACTTTCCAACATTTCTCCATACAGCTTAAAACCAGTGCTTAATTTCTGTCTAATCTCAAAGTGAGAGTTGGTAGAATCCAATATAGAGGAAGTCATGCTTCAGGAGGTTGTATTGTATTCTTATTGGTGGAAAGTTGTTGCAAGATGATTTACATGCAAAGACAAAATGAAACATTTTGATTGCAGAGTATGTGGGAGATTCAATACTTGTGACATGTGAAAACATTTTGTATATAAAGTTGCAGCACCAATCAAGAATAGCTATTATGTAAGTGGTGGTTGGTACCTATCAGAAATATTCTTTTTCAGTATAGAAAATGTTTACATTCATATTTTGTTACAGGTAAGGATACATGACTTACAAATAACAGTTTAGCACAAAATGAGGATAAATGTCCTACAATTAACAGTATATATACAAAATGAGAATACCTGTCTTTTCAGGAACAGTCTATTTTATGTGTAAACTGAAGATAATTTTCTTGGAAGGAACAGTTTATACAGAAAATTAGGATACTTGTCTTTTAAAAAACAGTTTAAGTTTTTATATATATATAACTTAAAGACAACAGGAAATCTATTTTCTATCTACAGTGAATAAAAAAAACACTCAAAACCAGACTTTTTTATTCAAATGTTTATCAAACCTTCCATTAAGCTTTCGTAAATTAACTGAATCTGAAGTCAACCTATTCCTAAGGCCAACAACCCTATTATAAAAATAAAACTGTCTTAGCTGAAGAAACTCCTACTCTACCAAAATTCAAATTTGTGTCCTCTAGTCTTATGATTCTCAACATTAAATATGAAAGGTGATGTTTTAACACTATCAATTCCCTTAACTATCATAAACACATCAATCAAATCCCTTTTAGTTGTGTGTTTTTTTTTTGTTGTTTTTTTGAGAGAACACAGTTTCATAGATCTTAACCTCTCCTCATATAACAACCGTTCCATTCTAGGTACTATCCCAGTAGTCCACTATTTAACTTTTTTTAACATTCGTTGTCCTTAAAGTAAAATACCCAGTACTGAACACAATATTCCAAATGTAGCCTAACCAGTGATCTATGTAATGAAAGTTATTTTACCTTTACAGGTTTGTATTCAATATTTCTATAGATACTGCCTAATATCCTGTTCTCACCAACAATAGTAACAGCACACTACATAGATGGTTTAAGTGACTGATTAGCTAGAATGCTGAGATCGTTTTCTTCCATACAGAATAAAACTAGTTGCCAAAATTATATCTGTTTTAAAGGAAATGGTTGATTTTATGTGCAGAGTGAGGATAGTTATCTTAGAAGAAATAGATTACTTTGTGAGTAAAATTAAATCAATTACAAGGAATAATTTGAGCTTGTGGCAAAAAAGTAACAGTACATGTTATATATTTCAATGTAATAATTAACTTGTTCTTAAGCAGTTTCAATAAATAACTTGTAAAATAGTTTACCAGGAAGTTTTAATGTTTCTTGTGCTTTAAAAATGTTAAATTTATGTTAAATGTAGCTAGAGTACATTTTTGGTTCTGAGAAATTGATTTGAATACTGTTATGTGTGTATCAGAGATGATTCATTATAATGTAAGTTTTTAAATAATTTGCTTGGGTGTTTTGTCCTTGAACTAAAAATGTTATTTGTGATTATAGCACATTAGAATTTTATATTTCTGTTCAGATGTTATATTGTTTAACTATAAGGTATATGTAAATACATGTATGCTTGTGTTTCTTTAAGGCGAGATGTCTACTTCAAGCATTTATGAGAAGAGGCCAATATCTAAATTAGTTTCATATATTGGAGAAATGGAAGAGGAAGATGAAGAAATGGATGAGGAATACATGGAGAAAGGTGACTCCTCAGATGAAGGAAGCAGAAATATGGTTTCTGAATCAGATGAGAAGGTACTTGTATAGAATATTGAAAATATGTATATTTAAGCTGAATTCTGAAAATGTAAGACTAACGACAGTTGAATAATTTTTAAATGTTCATATTCTCTTATGAATAATATTTAGAAAGCTGCATTTGCATTAGGTTTAAACAATCGTCATTAAATTCCTGTTTCAAGGCATTTATTTCACTTTGTATATTTGTGTACGTAAAATAGTGAAAACATGCAGTATTTCAATACAAATAACTATTTTATGTTATGTGTAATACAACTAATAATCATATATCCATGTAAAATATGTGTAACGTTTGATTACATATCAGTAAGTGTAGAATTAAGTACATTTTTCCCAGTATGATTTGTGTAGTACAAACTGTACAACTAATTGTACACCCATGTAAAGTATCCACAACATTTGGTTATGTATCAGTAAATAGTCTTCACTAGTGGTATGTTTTAATGTTTCTACATTCTTCCAAATATGTTTTGTGTAATACAGTTAATCATGCATCTGTGTCTGGAAAGAGTATGTGTAACATTTGATAACACCAGGGTTAAGCTTTTTATATGTTTTGTGTTTTTATTATGCCCATACTGTGAAGGAGAACAGGGCATATTGGTTTGCTTCTGTCAATCTGACCTGATATTGTGAACAAGGTATATCAAGATTAGAGGGGACAGGTTTTGACCAAACGTATACAACGTGCATTATACATATCTAGATATCATTAACCTTGAAGTTCAAAGGCTGATGTCATAGTACATTGTACAATTACATATGTATCCTAAGTATATCTAAGGAAGATTGTATGACCTTAGTGTGTTTCATCAGGAAGATTGTATGACCTTAATGTGTTTCCTCAGGAAGATTGTATGACCTTAGTGTGTTTCCTCAGGAAGATTGTATGACCTTAATATGTTTCCTCAGGAAGATTGTATGACCTTAATATGTTTTCTCAGGAAGATTGTATGACCTTAATGTGTTTCCTCAGGACACCTTAATTCATATCTGGTGTTGAGAAAAATTAAATCACATTTACTGATATAAGTTTGTATCTTTTGATATTTAAACAGAATGAATTAGTGACCCTGTAGATACTCTTTAATGCATATTTGGTATTTAGAAATCATTTTTGTGAGTTTTAATTTGACAAGTGTCATGGTAATGTTGTTGTTTTTTTGAATGATGTAGAATGACACAGAAGCTGTGTCTTTCCTTTATAAAACTTTATTTATTCATATCAGTCAAATGAAGACAGCAGAAAGTCCATTAAACCAGATCTTGGAAAGAAACCTATGTCTCCTAGTAAGTGTTTGCACTTGGTACTAATTCTGATACTAGCATTCTCTTTCTTATATGTATTACACTGGGGAACACTCATTTTGTTGCATTTAAAAAAAGACCTTTCTATAGTCAATTTGAGCCTGTTGATTTCAAATCTGAAGTTGGTTTTTGTCTGCAAGCTACAGATTTTATGCAATTTGACGTTTTTATTTATTTTTTAATTTTTCGTTATTATAGGAAATTATAGGAATAGCTTATCAATTTGTTTGTGTATTTTATTCAGGTAGGAATTTGCGTTTGTACACTTCATCTGGACAATCTCGTTTAATGCTCCAGCAGTAGTCAGCCATCATACTTTTGTCCCAGCCCTTGGTAGCGTTCTTCCATGACCTTTAGGTCTTGGTGGAATCGTTCTCCTTGTTCGTCACTCACAGCCCCAGGTTGTCAGGGAACTTATCAAGGTGGCTGTTCAAAAAATGAAGCTTGATGCTCATGTTGCACCGAGATCACGGCGACGAGCATTCTGTTCACAAGTTCACTGCAGTTTTCTGCCTTATTGTTTCCAAGGAAGTTCTGAACGACTGCCACAAAGGATAACCATGCTGCCTTTTCTAAAGCGGTCATCTTAGCAACAAACTGATCATCACGAATTAGGGTTCGAATCTGTAGGCCATCAAACACGCCTGCTTTGATCTTCTCAAATGATAACCCTGGTAAAGCTGTGATGATGTGTTGGAAACATTCACCTTCGGTTTCCAGTGCCTTGACAAATTGCTTCATCAAACCTAATTTTATGTGAAGAGGAGGAAAGATGATCTTATCTCTGCTTACAATTGGGTCTTGTATGATATTTGGCATGCATGCTTCAAGGGTGTCACGAATAGGCCAGTCCTTCTGGACCCAATGTTTGTCTCTGCTCGGCTGTCCCACATACAGAGGAAACATGGAAACTTGGTGAAACCTTTCTGTTGTCCAAGAAGAAAGTTGACCATCTTTAAGTCTACACAAATGATCCAATTGTGCTCATGATATTTTAATAAGTCCATGACCATTCTCATATCATCATAGTCTTCCATAAAATGCACTGAGTGACCAACAGGTACTGCTCCATAAACATTTCCATTATGTAAAAGAACACACTTTAGACTGCGTTTTGAACTGTCTAAAAGAGTCTCCATTCAGCAGGACTATAGTAAGGTACACCCAGTTCTTTGAGAAACCCTTGGATGTCATGGCAGTAAACAAACTGTGTCTTCTGAAAAGAAGGTCACTAAATGCTGGTCACGCTTTCTGAAATATGATACTTTAACAGAGTGATCAACAAGATTTCTGCCTTGTAATCTTGATGCCAAAAGCTCTGCTGCTTTCTTTGAAAGACCTAAATCCGCACTAAATCATTCAGTTCAGCCTGGGAAGAGGCTTGGGGACGGAAAGGTTCAGTGTCTGAAGAACAGTTCTCCGATTGTGTACACTTTTCTGACAATTCATTGTCACAACTGTCTTGTTCGCTTGTATCATGTCCAATGTCTTTATCGTCCAATGAAGGCAAGCCTTTGAAAACTGGAACAGGAACTTCTTCAGAGTGCGGAGCAGGCGAATAGCTGAGGGAATGTTCGATACGTAATCTTATGTCGGTTTTCTTCCCAACACCCGTTGTGTTTACCATGCAGAAATAACAGTCAATTACATGGTTGGTGGGTTCGTGCCAAATCATTGGAACACCAAAAGGCAGACCATTGCGTTTTCCTTTGGTCCAGTCTCAAGCATTTCCTCACAATTGTGGCACACAACATGAGGAGCCATTGCTTGTCTTGATCACCAAGATGAACTTCAAAATATGCCTTGTAGGCACGCTTGACTGACGAGGATATGTTACGTCTCTGGCGATTGAGTGTGTAGCATCCACATATGTAGCAGAAGGCATCAGGCTTGTTTCTGCAATGATATCTATTTTTGGAAGCCATGTTTGATCTGAAACAAAAGAAGAATGATCAAAATATTAGAAGCTATCTATATATATGGACGTGAAAATGCTTATACATGGTTTACAAGTTCACATTTGTACAATTTCATTAACCTCAAATTGCATACAAACTAGAGCTTGTAGAGAAAAACTAATTTCAGATTTGAAATCAGCGCCTAAAACTCCTTCAGAATCAGTTAAAATATCCAATGCAACTCAAAGTTACTGAAAAAGTGTTCCCCAGTGTTATTAGTACCAAATTAAGTTGTGTTCATAGGTTAGGTATGTGTACTAAAAGAGTTTTTCTTTATCAACTACAGTATCAATAGCTTTAGTTTCTAGCCATTTCATTAGTATTGTTTTTATATTACAGTTAAAGGATACAATATGTAAGTAACAGGTATTTGTTTCTTCTTCATATGCTTAATTCTTTGCATTGTAAAGTATTTGCTTTGTTGGTTATTGTTTGTGGCTAATGTAGTTTTTTGGTTGTATTATATTAAGAAAGCATGGTCATCACTCAGTTCTTTCAGGATAGTTATAGAAAGCAGTGTTTTGATCCTTACTTCATTGGTCAGACAGCAGTATTGACTTTGAGTAATTCTTGAATACAAAGAGAATGAAAACTTTTGAATGTATTTTTACTAGACCCTTAGTGATACACTCTTTGCTCTATAAAGGGACATATCTTTATATTTTCTTTGATTCCAGGCTGTTTCCTTGCCTTGCAGGAAGTTTTTACTCTTGTTGAAGTAATGTCACAGCTATAAAGATTTTTTTTTCAAACATTCTCCTATAATTTTATTTCATAAAACACTGTTGTCCATGGATCAAGGTGATAATAAAAAAAATTTATAGTTTCATTTGAAAGAACACTGTTGTCCATTGATCTAGGTGACATTCAAAATTTACTGAAGTTTCATTTCATAGAATATTGTTGGACATGGACCCAGGTTTATTAAAATATTCCTATAATTTCATTTCTAGAAACATTGTTCCTATGATCCCAGGATATATTAAAATTTTTTCTACAGTTTCATTTCATAGAACATTGTTGGACATGGACCCAAGTGATATTGAAATTCCTGCAGAGCCCCAGGACGATGTTCAAATACTTTGCAAGTAAGAGCTTACTATGGTTACCAGTTAGATATCATAATGAAGTCTATCAGATGTGTTGTTTTACAGTTACTAATAGATAACAAGAACAGGTTGTGTTAAAGCTTGGAAGGTACCTAAGTTCAAGGTTCCTTTTGAATGTAAACCAGCTTGAAGTGTAACATTCTGAAGACTTGGCCTTCATATGCTTTCTACAGTAGGATCTACAGAAAATTACTGTTTTATTTTTTGAACTTTTAAATTAAAGAACCATTAGCTTGCAGAAATATGTACTCTAATGATATTCTTGTTGTGTTTTAAAACTTAAGAAGTGTATAGGAAACATTTTTTTTATTTTAAAAATATTACTCAGAGTATAGTATAATATTGTGACTGTTACAATTTGCATGAAATTTGTAAGTCAGTGGTTTCCAAACTGTTCTTGCTAATGACATCCTAATCTATATACCTTGATTCAAGCAACACTCTCTGCTGCCATGTGCAATATTTTTCTTGTATAATTTTCTTTATGTTCCTAATTATTCTTTGTTTAATGAAACTTTTGCAACACCCCTGGCAACTTGCCGTGAATCATTATTGTGTCATAACGTACAGTTTAGAAGCCACCAGTGTAATTGCTATAGTTATTCAATAGAGTTTCTTCTGCTGATGTGTGTGGTTAGATAACTTTTGTTTTTGAAGGACAAAATAGCTCGACTTTATGAAAGAAAGCTCCGTGAAGAAAAAGACATGAACATATCAATACAAGGAAGAAAGGATTTTAGAAATCCAAGGTAAATCTTCTCCTAAAAACACAATGAACCTAACAGTATTGTACTTAATATCAGTCAGCTTTCTGCAAGGTTCATTGTCAGTGTTGTGTTATGTTTAGCTACAGTGGCGTGTGGATACAGGAAACACTATATTATTCATTTTGTTCCCATTAATTACTGTATGTTGTGTGAATGCAGAGAACACTGTTATTTATTTTTTGTTCTCAGTTAATACCATATCATGTTTTACTTATTCTCATTAATTACTCTATTATTCATTATTATTATTATCCAGTGTGTTGTTTATTAGTTGTAATTATATTCTCTCTACTTACTATATTATTTTTTAAATTTATCCTCAACAAATATGTTGTCTAAGTAGATAAGGGAACTTTATTTCAGGATAACCCTCATATTTTTCACTGTGTAATAATCACACAGTGAAACTCAACTATAGTAACTTTAGCATAAAATAAATGTTTACTAGATGTAGTTCCTTTATTCTATGTATGTTTTCAATTGTAGAAAGATTTTTCATTTCAGTTTTCATTTTTACAGCATATATGAAAAACTAATTGCCTTTTGTAGCATTGATGAAATGGGAACAAATTATCCACCTGTAAGTATGATTTTACAATCAGTGTTTCATCAGTAACTATAATGCTGTAGTGTAGCGACTCACCAGTGACTATAATGTTGTACTGTAGTGACT
The DNA here is from genome assembly GCF_004210375.1 of Tachypleus tridentatus. Taxonomy (NCBI): domain Eukaryota; kingdom Metazoa; phylum Arthropoda; class Merostomata; order Xiphosura; family Limulidae; genus Tachypleus; species Tachypleus tridentatus. The sequence continues at coordinate 29,624,102 of NC_134828.1, read as the reverse complement.
CACCAGTGACATTAGTGTTGTAGTATAGTGATTCACAAGTAATTATAAAGTTGAACTGTAGTGACTCACCAGTGACTTTAGTGTTGTAGTATAGTGATTCACAAGTAACTATAAAGTTGTACTGTAGTGACTCACCAGTGACTTTAGTGTTGTAGTATAGTGATTCACAAGTAACTATAAAGTTGTACTGTAGTGACTCACCAGAGACTATAATGTTATACTGTAGTGACTCACCAGTGACTTTAGTGTTGTAGTATAGTGATTCACAAGTAACTATAAAGTTGTACTGTAGTGACTCACCAGAGACTATAATGTTGTACTGTAGTGACTCACCAGTGACTTTAGTGTTGTAGTATAGTGATTCACAAGTAACTATAAAGTTGTACTGTAGTGACTCACCAGAGACTATGTTATACTGTTGTGACTCACCAGTGACTTTAGTGTTGTAGTATAGTGATTCACAAGTAACTATAAAGTTGTACTGTAGTGACTCACCAGAGACTATAATGTTATACTGTAGTGACTCACCAGTGACTTTAGTGTTGTAGTATAGTGATTCACAAGTAACTATAAAGTTGTACTGTAGTGACTCACCAGAGTCTATAATGTTATGCTGTAGTGACTCACCAGTGACTTTAGTGTTGTAGTATAGTGATTCACAAGTAACTATAAAGTTGTACTGTAGTGACTCACCAGAGGCTATAATGTTGTACTGTAGTGACTCACCAGTGACTTTAGTGTTGTAGTATAGTGATTCACAAGTAACTATAAAGTTGTACTGTAGTGACTCACCAGAGACTATAATGTTATACTGTAGTGACTCACCAGTGACTTTAGTGTTGTAGTATAGTGATTCACAAGTAACTATAAAGTTGTACTGTAGTGACTCACCAGAGACTATAATGTTATACTGTAGTGACTCACCAGTGACTTTAGTGTTGTAGTATAGTGATTCACAAGTAACTATAAAGTTGTACTGTAGTGACTCACCAGAGACTATAATGTTGTACTGTAGTGACTCACCAGTGACTTTAGTGTTGTAGTATAGTGATTCACAAGTAACTATAAAGTTGTACTGTAGTGACTCACCAGAGACTATGTTATACTGTTGTGACTCACCAGTGACTTTAGTGTTGTAGTATAGTGATTCACAAGTAACTATAAAGTTGTACTGTAGTGACTCACCAGAGACTATAATGTTGTACTGTAGTGACTCACCAGTGACTTTAGTGTTGTAGTATAGTGATTCACAAGTAACTATAAAGTTGTACTGTAGTGACTCACCAGAGACTATAATGTTATACTGTAGTGACTCACCAGTGACTTTAGTGTTGTAGTATAGTGATTCACAAGTAACTATAAAGTTGTACTGTAGTGACTCACCAGAGTCTATAATGTTATGCTGTAGTGACTCACCAGTGACTTTAGTGTTGTAGTATAGTGATTCACAAGTAACTATAAAGTTGTACTGTAGTGACTCACCAGAGACTATGTTATACTGTTGTGACTCACCAGTGACTTTAGTGTTGTAGTATAGTGATTCACAAGTAACTATAAAGTTGTACTGTAGTGACTCACCAGAGACTATAATGTTATACTGTAGTGACTCACCAGTGACTTTAGTGTTGTAGTATAGTGATTCACAAGTAACTATAAAGTTGTACTGTAGTGACTCACCAGAGACTATAATGTTATACTGTAGTGACTCACCAGTGACTTTAGTGTTGTAGTATAGTGATTCACAAGTAACTATAAAGTTGTACTGTAGTGACTCACCAGAGACTATAATGTTGTACTGTAGTGACTCACCAGTGACTTTAGTGTTGTAGTATAGTGATTCACAAGTAACTATAAAGTTGTACTGTAGTGACTCACCAGAGACTATGTTATACTGTTGTGACTCACCAGTGACTTTAGTGTTGTAGTATAGTGATTCACAAGTAACTATAAAGTTGTACTGTAGTGACTCACCAGAGACTATAATGTTATACTGTAGTGACTCACCAGTGACTTTAGTGTTGTAGTATAGTGATTCACAAGTAACTATAAAGTTGTACTGTAGTGACTCACCAGAGTCTATAATGTTATGCTGTAGTGACTCACCAGTGACTTTAGTGTTGTAGTATAGTGATTCACAAGTAACTATAAAGTTGTACTGTAGTGACTCACCAGAGGCTATAATGTTGTACTGTAGTGACTCACCAGTGACTTTAGTGTTGTAGTATAGTGATTCACAAGTAACTATAAAGTTGTACTGTAGTGACTCACCAGAGACTATAATGTTATACTGTAGTGACTCACCAGTGACTTTAGTGTTGTAGTATAGTGATTCACAAGTAACTATAAAGTTGTACTGTAGTGACTCACCAGAGACTATAATGTTATACTGTAGTGACTCACCAGTGACTTTAGTGTTGTAGTATAGTGATTCACAAGTAACTATAAAGTTGTACTGTAGTGACTCACCAGAGACTATAATGTTGTACTGTAGTGACTCACCAGTGACTTTAGTGTTGTAGTATAGTGATTCACAAGTAACTATAAAGTTGTACTGTAGTGACTCACCAGAGACTATGTTATACTGTTGTGACTCACCAGTGACTTTAGTGTTGTAATATAGTGATTCACCAGTAACTACAGTAAAACCTGTCTAAGGCAGAATCACATGGGACTGAGCAAAATTTCCAACTTAAGTAGGTTTTCTGGTTTAGACAGTGAACATGCATTTTCTTAATTATATATAATTTTTGAGCAGAACATTATACTTGCTTGACTCGAGAGAAGTAAGATGTTTGTGAATAAAGTTATTACACTGTTTATGCTATATTTATTAGAATAAGAACAAATATAGATACTCAAATATGCTTAAGTACACAAAATCTTAAATATATTTGAAGAAAGTGTCCAATTTCAACTGTTTCATTTTATAATGGACTTTCTCATGCAGTTAAAAGAGAACATCAATTCTACAGACTTTTCATGAAGTTTATTTTCCCCCTTCATTTTTGCATACAATTTGATAGCGCTAATATAATCTAACACTTGTGATGAAGTAAAAATTTCTATTTTCTCACTATCTTTTAAAACTACGGAAGATATGAATTTATTCTTTCATAAGAATTATTTAAAGAGTAGAATTTTGTACTTAAAAGACAAATATATTTCTACAAATGAATCTAATTTAACTGCAAAATGACAGCAGAAAAAAGAACAGAATATATTTAACCAATACTTACTGTAACAAAATGTTTGAGAATTTATTAATATTTAAAGCAATGATTAATTAAATAGAAATTAATATTTAATCAAAAACATTTTTTTCTGCCTTACTCAGGTTCTAATCCTACTTGTTTATAGATGAGGCTGGTGAAAGATAGTTTTCCATCTGTATCATGCAAGTTCCACCATACAGAGGGCCTTTTATAAGAGAAATCTTAAAATAAAGCTGCAAAATTCTGATATTTCCAGCTTGTACAGGTTTCTGCCCTATGTAGTTTTGGCTTATACAGATTTTACTGTATAATGTGATTCACCAATAACTATAATGTTATACTGTAGTGATTTATTAGTAACTATAATGTTATACTCCAGTGATTCACCAGTAACTATTAAGTGGTATACTTTGTACATGGCAGTCTTATGGTGGCACTTTTTGCACTGGAAAGTGTGACTGTAATAACGTACCATGTCTCCAAAATAATTGTAATATATATCTTACTCAAACCTTTGAGTTTCGTTGTTTTTCTTTTAATTTTGTTAATTAACTGCTATATGGATATGTAAGAAACATTTCAGTATTAAACATTTTTTCTACAGTGAGGTCATCAAAATAAAGGTACATTATATCATACTTTTCTAGTCTGCTTAAGTCAAGTTGTCTGAAATTAGAAGGTAAACATTTCTTTCATTTAATATATATCTACACTAACAATGAAAGAAGGATGATTTTTTACAAGTAATGGAAACTTATTAATGTATATTATATGGTTTTCCATACAAAAAAATAGAGTATGTTTAGCTTCAAAATCTACTCATGTTTTTTACACATACATCAAATTATGCTCTGCTGAATTTGTCAATATACAACATGAAATAACACATTTTCATATGTATTATTCTCTAGGAAATATATGACCCTCACAAGTGGGGACCAGAATCATTTTATGAAGAATTAGGTTTGTAATGTAGTTTTGAGTTTACTACAAAAGTTCAAAAGAAACTAAATGTTTTGCTTACTTTTCTGTTAAAGTTTTATTTAAATTTATATGTTGTTACTATTTACTAATGTTATCTTTGCTGAAGAACGTTTGCCTTACAAAGACAGAATCTAGTTATCAGTTTTGAGCAGGATTTGTTTTATATATTTGTGAAGTAGAAATGTCATTTCTAAGACATAAGATATAGTTATCAAACACTGGCATGATCTGATTTATACTTGTCATAGAATAACCAGAGATTCCTGATTATTAATAAAATATTACTAATGTTCTTGACAGCTAAAAGACAGAAGGAAGAAATGGACAAGAAAGAAAAAGAAAGGAAAGAAAGAACAAAGGTGAATTTCATGTGTTTCAGTAGTTGTTGTTTTGGCTTAGAATACTTTGTAAAGTTTGGGTGCCTAAAATGTATTATATATCAAAAAATATCCGAGATCTCTCACCCAAAATAGTTTGTGAATACATTGTAATTAGTATAATGATTAATATATTGTATCTGAAGATATGAATGAAGTTATTGTGAAAAATTGTTGATTTTAGAATATTAAAAATTACGTTCTACATCCATTACGTATATCTCATAAAGGTCATGTCAAGTATTGCAAACAGTTTTAATTATGATCTACTCCATTAGGTTGAGTTCATCTCTGGCACGGCAAAGAAGCCTAGCGACCAGCCTCCAGTAACAGGTTAGTAAATGTTTTGTACCCTGTGTAACTGGAAGAATTTTAGCACATTTTACTTGTAAGGCAGATTATTTATTTATTTAACCCAGTGGAAGTTTATCATATTGACCAACATTTGAGCTCTATATCTTCTGTGTTTATTTTTTCATGTTATGTTAAATCTCTGACAAATATGATGGTACTTTACCTGAATAACTATAAATTCAGATGATCCAAATTGTTCCAAAAAACATGGTTAAAGCACAATAAATAATGAGTCCTTTCTCATAGTTTAGAAAGTAGTGTATTACTTCCAACATTCCAGGCACAAATATTAGAGATATATGCATTATTTTCAGGATTCCAGGCTCAAATGTTAGGAAGTGATGATTATTTGCAAGGTTTCAGGTTCAGAGATCAGGGGAGTCATGTGTTATTTCCCAGATCCTAGACTCAAAGGCTAGGAAGTTGTGCATAATTTGCAAATTTCTGTGCTCTAAGGCTTCAAGATCATGCATTATTTTCAAGTGTTTAGGTTTAAAGTGTAGGGAACATTGCATTGTTTCCAAGATTCCAGGCTCAATTTTTAAGGTTTGGGTAAATATTATATCCAAGATTCCAAGTTAAGAATTTAGGGAGTCGTGTATTATTTTCTGTACCTGATGTAATTAAGTAGCTTATTAAACTTGTTCACAAAAGATTCTTTCTTATTAATATATGAAAGTATTAGTACCTAACTTATCTCTATGTTGAATTGATAGATTACATAAAAAGGTGCACTTGTTTCTAAACTTATAAAACAATTTATCATTTTGTTTCTGAGCAAGGTCTTTTTGTTAATACTGTATAATTTTACAAATTAACAAAATAATAAAATGAATGTTGTTTCAGTTATCTCCATAGGACAAGTGTTATAGGTAATTGTTTGAGCAAATAAATAGTTTAATTGAACTACCTTCAGTCAAAATATGTAAAATGTTGGTTCATCTGAGGTGTTCTGAGAGTTGTCTGTGTGGAATGGTAGGTACCTGCACTTTTCATTGTTTCAAAGGCACATTCTTCTATTTTCAAAATTATGTTAAAAGATATTTACAATTTTGTGCATGTTTTTATGATATTTTGTTTCTCCTCTATAGAAAAACGCAAAAGTAAGTGGGACGTTGGAGCTGGTCCTGTTGGTCTTGCTGCTGGAGTTATAAAACCCACTACAATAATGCCACCAACAGTGGTTCCTGTTTCTGTTGCCACAGGAACAAAGCCCACAGTGATTTCTGCATTTGGGACAATAACAAAAAAAAGCTAAACAATAGTATTAGTGATATTAATTTATCTTGAGTTATGGACAGTGACAGCCATGTGAAACATCTGATGAACTGTGAAATACTTCATTAAAGTATGTTTTAAAAACTCTTTGTCACTCTGCTCCATTTAAGAAGTTTCATGGACATTATTTCTGAAAAACCTGGATAAATAAACCGTATGTTACTTACAACATAAAGAGTATTAAAAATATATACTCTGTTATTCTTGAATCATTTGTGTGTATGTGTAAAGTGGGCATAAAAATCTTTGTATGAATGTAATTGAATCTTGTTGGATAAAGTGCATTCTTTTTTTTTGACTGAAGGAGATAAATACTGCGTCAAAGGAATAATGTCCTGACATCTTTACGTACAGGAGAAGAATTAATTTTGCTACGCCTCTACTAAACAGTGAAGTAACTGTATTCACGATATAATTTCTTAAAAATGAAAATTCTTACACGTCTTTACCAGGCAATGGAGAAATAGTATCCTTAACAGGCAGTAGAGAAGGAATTTGTCATATACTTACCAGAAAATGAAGGAATAGTTTCAACTGGACCTTTACTTTACATTCAAGAAATTGTGTTCTATACAGTTTTATGAAACAATGAAGGAAGAAGTTCTGTTAAAAAATATATCATTACACTGAAGAAGGTATCTCAACTGAGTACTAGGTGGCAGTGTGTGGAGGATGGATGGCTCTTAGCAGGGAGAAAAGAGTTCTTTCACCAGTTTTATGAGATACTTTCTAGCTGTATATTTTCCTTTTCTTATCTATATCATATGATACCTTGTTTTCCAACACTCTTAATTTAACTGAATGTTGCTGAAATGTTCCATAGTTGCTATTTTTGCTTTGTCAGTGCAGAGGAGGTTAGAATCCTGCCATGTCTTTACCATACATTGAAAAAATAGTGTCCTCTATATATGTTTACCAGACTGAAGAAATAGTGTTTTCTATATGTTTTCCAAAGACTGAAAGAATTCTTTCCCTCACAGTTTCACCTGTTGTTAAAATAACTGTGTACTCTACTGTAAGGGAACAATGTCCACCAACAGGGATTGCAATCCCAAAACGTTTTCTGAATCACTGGATGTTAGTGTATGTTCTCTTTTATCTTGATGAAAGCAACTAAAGCATCTACATTTTTCATTTTCCTTAAATGATTAAAAAAATAACAAACAGGATATTGGTAAAACTAAGCATTTGCGTGAACAATGTTTGTCATTAAAAACTATTATTTTACTTTGTGAACACTTGTATTGGATCCATTTTGTATGTGTATCTGACTGCATCATACTGATATTGAAAGCATTCAGTATCCTGAGTATAATAAATTTAACCTGAACACTTGTAGGTTTATATTAACGTTTAATGAAGCTTAATCAAAAAATCACATTGATTAAACATTTTCATGTAATTTGATTAAGTATTATCACAGTGAGAATAAAAAATAACACAAGATATTTGGTCTTGAAAGGCTTAATACAATCCTTATACCTAAGTTATATAATAATAATAATGTACACTATATAAATTATCTTAACACTAAACATGAAAAATATAAATACTTAATAAATGTACATTTTTAATCTTAAACTTGCTCAATTACTTATAAATAAAAACGTGCGTACATTGTACAAGGGCAAATTGAAAGTAAAAATCTAAAGTGAATTAAAGTTGTAATGCCTTTGTTAAAAATTATTTGTTTTTCATTACAAAAGTGCAACAGCTTTACACGTTCTTATGTTTAACTTTCTTGTAAAACAAAAATAAATATGTGGCCAAGGTCTGTGTTTACAAATTTACGTGTTTTCACGTTAACCTGCGTGTAGAACACGATCCCTACACACTTAGGTCTAGAGAGTGACCAACCTCAGATTTGCTATATTCTCACTACCTTTTCGTTTTTAGAGAAATAGAGCCCTTCTCCTATACGTTAAAAAAACATGGAGAAGCACGAGTGCGAGGCAGATATCTGCATTATTGACTAACGTGAACCACTGCTCGGCACTAATTAGGTTATTCAACTGTGGAAATTGAAACATTTTCTCTAGTTTCAATTCCATAACTGAAAATAATAGTCGCACTTCGCACACAGAGGTCACTTCTCGCCTACAGCTTTACGTAAGCAGTTTGTATTTTTTTGAAACTCGCCTAGTATTGAAAACTGAAATACCGAGAAGGTATTCAGAAAACTGTGCTTTGTAAATATTTTCCTTTCGCGTGAAAAGTTATTTCTCGTAATGAGATAAAGTACTTAAAGTATAAATGAGTAAGGTGTAATTATGGATGGAAAGTAAGACATAGTGTCATTAAACATTCCAAGTTCGCGTTGGTTAAATTGTGTTACAATGCCGTGTTTTTGTAATATTTTGTAAAAAGCTTACTTGAGAGACGCTGCAGGTGTATCGTCTGCTGCTTAGTGATGTGTAACTAACGGTATTTAACTCACGCACTCTTTGTTAACGGTTCTTTCACGGTTTTAAATAAAAGGTCGAGTTTTCGTTAAGAGAGAGAAAAGGTTTATTTGAAGTTTAATTTGAGTGGACGTTTCAGGCAGATAATTTTTGCATCGAACTAGAAAATGTTTAAAATCTAGTGTATTTAAGTTTAAAAGTGCTTTATTTTGAAGAAATGACATTTTCCAGTCTGAAAGTTTGCCTTTGAAGGGTATAGGACTTTTTCAATACTGTAAAAGTTCATGGCTTCTTTCGCTTTACACTTGACAACACAGGAAGTAAAACTGGTGACATCTGATGCACTGAGATAAATTAATCAAGTTTTCATTCTGATGTGGAGCCAGGAATAACAGATGACCGTCATAGTGATCTGGCGCCTCGCAAGTCTGACAATGAATTAGGTGGTGTATACAGAACTTCAGACCTTTACAACAAGAGTAACCTAATCCATCTCTGGCTGAAGCCGTGAGGAAATAGTAAAGAAGTGGATTTGAAGTTGGTGAAATGGCAAGTATCTTATGGTGGAGACAGTAATCTGTGGGATAGTACTATGGTTTTCTGAGCTGTGAGGTATACTTCCAGAGTGGCCATGTATCATGCGGCAGAGGGAAGTCTATGGCCATATAGAGTTGACAACAATTTGTTGCTATACCATACTGGACCAGGAACCAGCTGTTCATTTGATGGTTGGGGTTCCCTAAATATATGTGCTTACTAAATTCCACCTTTAACATTTAGAACATTCAGCTTTGTATAGGCTGAAAAATGCAACTAACACCTTCATAAATCTGTGTGAGTAAAGCTGGGTATATTTCTCCCTTGATATTTATTATACAACTAAGGAAGAACTGGATCACTGATTTCAGAGAAATGCAATTTTTGAAGTTAAATATATGTATGATCCAGTGTTTGAATATGGTGAATAGAGTTGAGAGTACTTATCTGTCTGTTCATGACAAGGAATTACTGGACCTAAAGGTAAATGATAGCTCTGATTGTTGATCAAACTGAAAATGATGGCTACCTAATTAATATGGCTAAGGTTAAGCTCGATGGCATAGAACTGGACAGTCTCTTACTGTGTGATCATCAAATAACAGGAAGTAGCAGTCCTTTCTTTGCAAGCGATCAAGTGAAATTCACCATACAATGTATTCACTACAGTCAGGGTCGGATTTACCTTCTTTTCACCCCTAGACCAAATTCGAATCAGCTTCCCTACCCATGCCCACGTTCTACTGTACTCGCTACAGACTTGCTCAGACCAAGTCTTGGTTGCTGTTGTTGTAGTTTACCAGCTTTATTGACTTGTCTATTTTAAAGAAACCGAACTCATTATGTACTAGTTGGTAAGCTTCTGCTCTTCATTAGAGCTCATAGGATAATTTATCCAAGATTGAGAAAAACGAATTAACTCTGAACTGCTCTCTGACTCTGGCATTCAGCTCTGTGTTGGCTGAAGTCAAAGGGTGGTTTTCTCCTCCGACATCTACCTGTAGCTATGTCATGATTTTCTAGTTCAGGTGGCTTTTTTACTTCTCTTTCACACCTGTCACAATCACTTCTAGATTCTTGTATGAGCTTGAAAAGGGCAATATAGTTTTAACAACAGTTCCTATACTGGTGCATTATAGGCGTTTTCTGGTGGTATTAAATTTGTTTCAGATTGCAACATACTTTGTCGCATGCTGACCAATTTGTGATGGACAAATTTGTTATGACTTTAGATTTTGAGAAGTTAGAATTTCCCACCTGTTTGTGGACCCAGAGAAAAATTACAACCGTTGAATGGTTCTGAAGAAAGAAATCGCTTCCAAGCATGGTTCAGCAGCGTGTGTTACCACAAAATTTAATGAAATGTGCTGAGAAACAGATGTACATGGCTAAGTTTTTTTCCTTGATCCGAGCTTGAAAGCCAAAAGACTAAACATGTTGTTAGCATTGTCCTAGGACTGCCCTCTGGAATTCAGTATATCAAAAAGTTGGTAAAACCCCAATTTATTGGTGACTGTTTTAAATAAAGTCTCGGATTTATGAACAGGGTTTGGAATAAACTTTAAGGATTGTTCCACAAGGACACTTTATTTACAGACATATCGAATAATGAAGGATAATTGACCTATTATATATCTGGTGTTGTGTTAATGCTTATTGAATGATACTTAGTGGTCATCGTTTCGGTTGTTATGGCTTTTAACAGTTTGATTGCGATGAATTCGTAACATACATATTGATGTTCGTAAAACGTTAATAACACATAATTTACTACAGCTGTTTAAAAGCACAACTTAAAGGAAGTTTTTTATTGTACTATGCTGAAAAATGTTTTCGTTGTGTATAGTTAGGAAAAATATCAGAAGTGGTTTAAATGTTAGGAATTTAACTCTTAGGAAATAATTTTGATAAATTATTTTTTTCGAAATGTGCATTAAGAACAAACTTTAAAACTCGCATACCCTCTGTAATAAAAGTATTTGATTGATATTAATAGAATACTGTTTGATTTGTTTAAGTAGTGCAAAAGCTACGCGAGGGCTATCACTGCTAGCCTTCATTACTTTAGCAGTGTAAGGGTAAAGGGAAGACAGCTAGTTATTGGCAACTCTTGGGCTACTGATTTTCCAACAAATAACGAAATTCAACATCACATGGTAACACCCCGATGGCTGAAAGAGCAGATATGTTTGATGTGACGGGGATTCGAACTTGCAACCCTCAGATTCCGAGACGAGCGCCCCAACCACCTAGCAATGCTACCTACCGATTACTTATATGTTTTTAATAAACTGAAAAAAATATAAAGAAGTTGACGTATATATATGTATATGCTTACTTTAATAGACAAAAAAATTGTCATAAAACCTATAATGCTGAAAACTCGTGAAAACATCCTGTAGAATCATACGAATGCTTTTCCTACAATCATATCACTGGTATTTTTAAAATATCAGAAAAATACGTATTTAAATATAAAAATTAGTGGTTACTGTTACTAAATCGATTCACTATCTTTTACGCCCTCATCTACATTTATATCACTGGTATTTTTAAAATATCAGAAAAATACGTATTTAAATATAAAAATTAGTGGTTACTGTTACCAAATCGATTCACCATCTTTTACGTCTTCATCTGGGCTGCTGTCTTTCAAACTTACGTCACCACCCTTACACCAACTATTTCCATCACTCAAGTTGCCTCCTGATATCCGGACTTCAGTATGTGATTATATCCGGACTACATGGAACAGTCAGTGATTATAGGATACCTGATAGAGATGAAGTAGAATTCCTCGCTTTTGGACCATAATGTCTGACAAAATGTATTGATAACATTTTATTACTAATGCTCATTTATCATAAGTTGATCTGTTCATTGTAATATTGAGATTATTTTGGAACCCTTACTTACTGAGCTATCGATCAAAGTAACAAAAAAAATGGAAAAAATAACTGCAAAGTCACCCGTAATAAGTGAAAATAAATAGTTATCTTTTTCACTGGCAGCAGATTATATCTTAAGTTAATGACCTCTCTATGTTTCACTGGAATAACCAGTCACTTGAGTTGTAATAGTGTAAGGTTAACAATGTTTTTTTTGTTTTTGAATTTCGCGCAAACCTAGGGCTATCTGTGCTAGCCGTCCCTAACTTAGCAGTGTAAAATTAGAGGGAAGGCAGCTAGTCATCATCACCCACCGCCAAATCTTGGACTACTCTTTTATCAACGAATAGTGGGATTGACCTAACATTATAACGCCCCCAGGACTGAAAAGGCGAGCATGTTTGATGTAACCGGGATTCGAACCCGAGACCCTCGGATTACGAGTCGAACGCCTTAACACATTTGGCCATGCCGGGCCCATTGTGGAAAGTAAAGTTCGCATTTTCACTGTATTTTTAAATAAAATTTGTTCACTCTTATTGTACATTTGTGTCCCATCTCTATTTATTTCTCACGAACTTAGTCAGATGATACTGAATTATTTTGCAGTAGATATCTTGATGATTATCTTTTTATTCAACGATCCTATCTTGTTGCTATCTGAAAATACCTCATTTGAAATTCTGAAGTATAAGCAAAATAATATCATATCACATCTCAATTTCAATGAAGTTCTGTAAAACTGAGATTGACATTAGTATTCCAAAGATGAGGAAAAGCCCACGTGTCTAGAGGTTCTAAGAGGAACCAAGTGCGAAAAGATTAAAAAGAGAAGTAAAAATATCAGCATGTACTAGAGAAATAGATTGTGGCACTCAGATCTTCATTGATAAAGATTAGTAGAACTACCAAAAAATAAAGTTCCCATAATGATGGATAAACTTGTAACCATAATTTCAAGCGAATCTGTTGCTGTAGAATAAAGGAAGTTTCCGAAGCCAAAATTTGTAAAACAAAGAAAGATGTATACGTTATGGCTTCCAAACAAGTACATAAGATCTAATTTTGAAGGAAATTTGATATGTGTATGTGAAGAGGTTGAATCATAAAGACCAGAGAAGTTTTAACGAATAGTTTTGTTTGTTTGTTTGTTTGGGAATTTCGCACAAAGCTACTCGAGGGCTATCTGTGCTAGCCGTCCCTAATTTAGCAGTGTAAGACTAGAGGGAAGGCAGCTAGTCATCACCACCCACCGCCAACTCTTGGGCTACTCTTTTACCAACGAATAGTGGGATTGACCGTCACATTATACACCCCCACGGCTGGGAGGGCGAGCATGTATGGCGCGACGCGGGCGCGAACCCGCGACCATCGGATTACGAGTCGCACGCCTTACGCGCTAGGCCATGCCGGGCCTTAACGAATAGTAAAAGAATATCAGATACAACCCTAAAGAATGGATATATTTACGAAACTGTGCGTTTCCTAAGCTCCCTGATTTTCTAGTACACTAAGCAAACTATCTCCTCAATATAAAGTTTAGTACAGGCAATAACCATATAACTAAGCATTGTAATGCTTGGTATTTAGGGATAGGCGGAGAAAAAAAAAAGGCTGCCACGTTCATTTTATTACTTCATGATACTTACTAACAACTACTTAATCAAATTATAGTCTCATTTGACACATAGTTGCCATTATCCAGTGTTTCACAACGTGTGAGGCATCCAATAAAGTTGTAAAGTGCTGCTAAAACAGAGAACTAGCTAAAGTGTTATTTTTGTCTCACGTTAGCTAAAAAACGTATGAAGTTTTCATAACAGTGTTAGTTCGCCAAAAAACGTTTAATAGCGCTAGGAACAGGCTATTAATAAGCACAGTAGTATTTAGTATAAGCTAGAAAAAATCCATAATTCTTGGGTTAACTTTCTTACAGAGATATGTGATATGTTATTCCTTTAAAAAAGTTTAAATGCAGAGTAAAACAGGAATTAATGACACTAATAGATTATTGTAACATTTAGAATACTCAGTGCTTTGTACATTATACAATTGGTGTCATTGAGTATTCTAAATGTTACAATAATCTATTAGTGACATTAATTTCTGTTTTACTATGCACTTAAACTTTCTTACAGAGATATGTTATTCCTTTAAAAAAGCTTAAGTGCATAGTAAAACAGGAATTAATGCCACTAATAGATTATTGTAACATTTATAATACTCAATGCTTTGTGCATTATACAATTGGTGTCATTAGGGAGACAACCCCTATATAGTGTATGAAGTGAAAGAGTAAAAAATATTAATACACATAACATTAAATTTTATTATACACGTTCAAAGAACACACTAACTTTCAGTCAGGGGAAATAATCACAAAATAAACGATAACGAACATTTTGTAAAATGATGTAAGGAAAGATGCAAACATGAAATATAAGGATGATACAGCAAACATTTTTATATCTTCTTTATTTCCTGTAGGTTCCTCAAAATTAAGTTCCAAGAAGTCATGATTGTAACCAGTGATTATTAGTAATCTATTGTAACCAATTGTATAGCATAATATCAATATCTTATGTGTTTCTACAAGTGAAATGAAGAAACTGACAAAACCGATATGATATTAACAATCCATATTACCAGTAAATTAATAAAAATAAAACAAAAGTTCATTTATCAACCTACTTTAATGAACTTATTTTTTAGAAAACAGAGAGGGAGAAAACGTGTAATAAAATTTGTATGATGTATATTTTTGTTTTGTTTTTTTATTTGGAGCAAAGCTACACGAGAGCTGTCTGAGCAAACCATCCATAGATTAGCAGTGTAAGGCTAGAGGGAAGGCAACTAGTTATCACCACCTACCACCAGCTCTTGGGTGACTCGTTTACCAACGAAGAGTGGGATTAACTGAAACATTAGAACGCCCCTATGGCTGAAAGAGCGAGAATGTTTAGTGTGACGGATTTCCGAACCCGTAACCCTCAGATTGTGAATTAAGCATTCTAACCACCTGGCCATGCTGAGCTGATGATGTAGGAATGGCAATACCAAAAAAATACAAAACAAGGTAGAGATGGAGAAACTGTACAAAAATCACCACATAAGTTGCCAGATTTTTCCAAGAATAAATGTTGAATTATTGTCAATTGCATAAATTCAGGTTTTAATAATATTAATTATTTGGACTGAATAGTAGTGTACAGTCTTAAAGTGGCTAATAACCATACGCTTATAAGATTGGCTCCATACCTACATCGTATTTAATGTTTGCAATTTTTTATTACTTATACACATATATCAGCACATAGAAGGCAAAAACCAACAACAAACAAGTAATACCCCACGTTTCAAATTCAAAGTAGTTAGAAAAAGATGTAATCTGAAACAAATATTAGTTCCTGCTTTCGAAATGGCAATATCATCTGCAAAACTAGCATTATTGTCATCATCAATCTTCAACTATTGTAAAAATTACAAAGTTTAATAGTAAGTGGATTGGGACTGAACTTAGACCCTTGAGGAATTAATTTATGTTAGAAAAAGTACTTATAAGAGAGTAAGCACGTAAGAATTTGACAGCAAATATATGTTCACGCGAATAACTGTGTATTCATCACAAAATTCTGCCTTTGTACCTCAGACCATAAGGTTTTCAGGGTACTATCAACTCACGTATTACCAAAAGTTGATTCAATATCTAGAAAAAATGACCAACAAAATATATCCAAGAATGATAAGAGCAAAGGTGTCTGACTGTCACATGAATCTTCAAGTTTATGAATAGTACCCACGTGTTTTAGACCAAAAAAGTACTTCCAGTCATGTGATGGGATTTAATAACTGTAATTGAAGTATGAACCTATCATGATTTTCACTGTTACTGATCAAGTGGATTCTCATATGTTTTGCATTCTGCTCTGAATGAAACAGATATTGCCTAGGCTTTACTATTTAGATGCTATATTTTTTATACCTTCACACAGCTCCTGCTTATGCATTCATTTCTTTACTCATTGAGACGTCCATTGAAGTCGTCAGTCTTTGTCTCTGCTTATACATGAATTCCACAGCTTTAATTGTATTGAATTTTCTCTGTATATATTGCTTTCAATATTCACAATTTTGCATTAATACCATCTATCTGGTTTTATTCAATGCTCTTGTTGTTTTTCAGAGGACTGGTATATCTTTCTTGACCGATTGACTCATGACTTCACTGCTTTCAATCGTTAACTTGCTGCTTCATTCATCTTCTTTCTCAAGTGCTCAGATATTGGGTTTGACATGTCTATGATCGCTTTGATTGGACTTGGCTGGATAGAATCCTTACTTTTGGCGTAATGTTGCTTAAACCAAACTCAAATCGTGGGGTGATAGTTTTGGTGTTCCTTTTGCTATTTTCTGGCTGCATTATGCATCTGTAATTTTGGTAATGTTGACTTTGTCACTAATGCACAAAATTAGATTGTTTGCTATCCAATTTGCTCATGTTATTTGTTATTCTTATCACATCGATAAGAAGGCTAAGACTCTTCATTAACTTCTCTCTCAGAAGATGAATATATGCAGTCCACTGCAGCACCCAGAATAATAATAGTGTTCTCATGTTCATCTCTCTATAAATGTCAGCATAAAGAGAGAGGTGTCCGTGTTAGAACTGTATAGTAGGTCTTTTCTAGTTGAATGAACAGTTTGTTATCTTTATTCCACGGCAAACACTTTTACTGGCTTCTTCTGGCATCTGTACTCTTCCCATTAACACGTGTAAGACATTTTCATCAACAGTATTATGTAAATGATGATTTGTCCTTTCATTGCATGGGCCAAAGTATATTGAAAATGATAGAACTCAGCATAGATTTTTCTGGCAATCCAGAGATTATCTTAAAAATTTTAGATGTATATTTGCCAAAGTTCGATTGACAGTTCCGTTAGCATAACCAATATCTATCATGTAATAATGTTTGAGACTTTAATACATCTTAACTTCCTTTTTAAAATGTCAGTATCCACTCAACTTGCGGTGTATTTTAGATCAAATAGACCCACAGTGCAGTGCTTTGTGTGACCGACTCAACATTTAAGGTTTCAGATCTATGGTCTTGTTCCCACATTGCTACACAGATAATCTCTCTCCTCCAGATTTCACATCAGTGCTTTTGTTGCTACTTTTTCCCTGAGGTTGGATCTTATCTTAGATCCTGCAATTAATCTTTATCCTTTCACTTTGCAATTTTCTTTGAAGCATTGCCCTCACGTGGGTCAGCGGTTAGTTTATTTTGTGTAAACTTTTACTGAGCAGACTTTGAAGTCCTTCTGTATTTTCTCTTTCAAAAATTGTTTCATTAGAAATTTCTCCGAGAGACGGTATATTTAAGCCTGTATTCCCTTTCGAACTGTGTCTATTAAGAAAGTCGCGTTTCCCCGCTGGGACAGTGGTAAGTCTACTGATTTACAACGCTAAAATCAGAGGTCCGATTCCCCTCGGTGGATACAGCAGATAAACCAATGTGGCTTTGCTACAAGAAGAACACACGCACAAACAGAAAAGTCGCAAGCAAATAAAGTTTTCATTTAGAAGTGTATCCATATAAATAATATGCTTGTGTCTGTCTGTCCGGAACTTTTCTCCCAAATTTCTCAACCAAACATTATAAATTTTGTATCGTTAGAAAAGCCTTTGTTCAAGAAGTTTATATTGCATATTGGGTTACTGGTTTTGCTTAATGAAACATTTCAATGCGACGAATATGCTACACAATGTCGTTGTTATCACATGACGACTGGATTCGATCACAACTTTATTTTTTTTATTTGCAAAGTGTTTCACACATACAACACTTAACATTTACTTTAAATTGCAATCGTTTAGTTTCAGTTTGTTTCATAAATTGCTGTGATCACCTTTTATCTACTTTTTTAAAATTATGATTCTTGTTTTTCGTTATTCTAATTTTCTTTGTTTCAACTCATAAAATCGTGTTATATACTAAATGCTCATAACTGTTTCATACTCTGTACACTGTTATAAATACCATTACTTTACTTTATTGTTTAATTTATGGGTAATTTTATAAAATAAAGTAACAACTACATGAGTGTATTTGTCTAACTGCGCAAAAGTTTTTCAAATAAACAAAGATTTATCGATCTAACACAAAAAGCCTATAGTAAAGCGTAGCTTAAATGACGTGCGTGAAAATGATAAAATAACAGAAATTTAAGCGAAGGGCCTGAAAACTACAGCAAATGTTTCAACGATCTCGAGCAGAAATGAGCTTTTTCGATAAATTATGGGTATTTTACCGCAAGAGGGGGCTTTATCTTCCAATCAACTTTGCTTTCTATTCTCTGACACGACTCTGTGTGACCTTTAATATTAAATTGTGACTTGTTGGGGTACCGGCGAAGTGTAAAGACTATATAAGGTGAAGGTGATCCTTTTTGGATAATAATAAAAAATATATATGAAAAAAAGAATGAAAACATGTAGATCTTTTATTTTGTATGTGTACATATTTCGTTTAATTTTGTAAGGTTTTAATATTAAAAGTGCTTTTTGTTTTACAGGGTTATAACGTAATACTGGAGGTTTTGTGGCAATAACGTTAATACACCACCAAAATTATCATGCAATTCTCTTCAGTCAAAGTACCTACAAAGCCTTATGATGGTCAGAAACCAGGGACAAGTGGTCTTCGGAAATCTGTTTCTGTATTTAAGCAGGAAAACTACACCGAAAATTTCATCCAGTGTATTCTGACAGCACTGGGTGAAAGAAAAAATGGCTGCTGTCTTGTTGTTGGCGGTGATGGTCGTTACTTCTCTAAAGAAGCAGTTGATATCATAATTAGAATCTGTGCTGGAAATGGAGTAAGGACGAAACCTGATATTTATGCTGTTATAAGAACAGTGAATCTGATAACATTATTTCAAAATCTGGCATTAACAGTTTAAAATGATGTCTCAAATTCATTTTAGCTTTAGGGTTACAGCTGATTTATCTTCCTTTGTTTTGTTTTAATTTAAGCTATAATAACAACGAATGCCTCTTATTTATAAATAAGAATAAATGTACAAGATCATAACAGTTACCAATATTAAAGGTAGTAAGTGCCAAAGATAATTTTTCTTTCAGATGATGTGAACTGTTTCTCCATTATCAGAATTTTAAAAATATTTAAACAGGTAAAGAAGTTGATTATTGGTCAGAATGGAATCATGTCAACTCCTGCTGTGTCTTGTGTTATAAGAAAATATCAAACAGAGGGAGCAATTATCCTTACAGCAAGTCATAACCCTGGAGGCCCAGAAGGTGATTTTGGTATCAAGTTCAACACAGCTAATGGAGGTATTTAAATTATTCCATACATCTCTGCTTCATGTACATCTGACTGCAAGCCAGAACTATTTAACTTGATAATGTAGGTCAAACTTGGACTTGGTAATGTACAGAGTAGCCCGTAAGTCCCTATCCATCCATATGTAGTTATATTATATTGAATTATGATGATGATGAGTTGAAGGCAGTTGTTACTGCGGCATTTAGAACAATAATCCCTGCTATGTTGAGGAAAATGTCTCGCCGAACATGGCGTCGCATAATATTATGCAGCGAGAATGAGGGATGGCATGCAGATACACAGATACATAAGATATATGGATGGGTAGGAACTTACAGGCCACCCTGTATATGTGTATATTTAATGTTTCCATGAATGTCACTCCTTCATCTACATCTTACTTATAGCTGTGATTATTTAACTAGTAGGTTTTTGATTGTGTTATTAGATCTGTTCTCATTCAAAGAAAAATTTTCTTTAAAAAAGAACAACTAAATGAAAGTAAACATAGTTCAGAGTTAACTGAGAAACTTCATTTCAGCTAATAAATGTGAAGTTTCCACTTTTCAAAAAAAATATTTTAATCTGGTTTACAGAGAGCTAACTATAATGTGTGTTTAAATTAAGAAAATTCACTAAAAGCAACTTCCTTTGTCTTGCATAGCAATATACAATTGCATCATAATACATAGTTTTTCTCTAAATTATTTTTAGTTTTTGTTTCACTGTTAAGGTTTGTTGTTTTTTTTTGACATACTTATTAAAGCAAAAGTTATTTTTCTGTTTGAGTAAGGTTTTAGTAATATTTTACAAGTATATTGGTGATCTCAGTGTGCTTGTGATTTGAAAATATCTACTGTCTATTAAAAATAAGTTGTAGAAAAATTAAAAATATGTACATTTGTTAAATTACTTTATATCATATAAAGCTGTAATAGGTAAAATGAGGAAAGGAAAGGAAACAGTACATGAAAACACATTGGTTTTAACTTTGTATTAAACATATCATGAATGATGTTCTACTGTTAACTTTTCTTCAGAATTGATTGGATAAAACTTGTACTGCATAATGTTTTTTATTTGTTAATGCATTGTAAGTTACATTTATGTCCTTTCTTATTTACTTTGTAGGACCTGCACCAGATAGTGTCACTAGTGAAATATATTCATTGACTCAAAAGATCAGTGAATATTGTCATTGTCCTGACTTGACAGTAGATATAACCCAAACAAAAACCCAAGAGTTTATTGTTGAAGGTCATCCTTTTACCATTGAAGTGGTAGATTCTGTAGCTGACTATCTTAGCTTGATGAAGGAAATTTTTGACTTTGATTCAGTTCGTAGTTTTCTTGCTGGATCAGGTGGTAGTACTCCATTCAAGATCCGGCTGGACTCTATGCATGGAGGTCAGTAGAACTTAAATGTTTTTAATTTCTGCATCCAGACTCAACAAGAAGTATTTTAGGATTTGCATACTTTGGAAATTCAAATAACAAAATGTGATCTTATTAAAAAATACCTTTTTGGCTTTTGTCCAAAAATTCAAAATTATGAACAACATTAATGAAAAGTTAAATAGTTGCTTTTTGTGAGCATAATGTAATGTATGTGAAACAAAAGGAACATTTGGTATTTCAATGTTGTATATGAACACCAGTATCATGTATGGCCAGTTAGGGAGCATTTGGTACTCAATGGCTGTTTTAGAACACTAGGCCTGGCATGACTTGAACAAAATTCTGAAATTTAGTATTTACCTCGTGGTAGAAACTAAAGCATTCATAATGTAATTTGAACCACTTTCATAAGTAGAAAACATTAACTGACTATTTAAGTGGAGTTGATGTTTCAGAAAAATAACCATTTTATTAGTTACAAAAGTTGTTTTATTTATTGCATTTGTGATAGTGTTTGCTAATTACCTCTGTGTCATGAGTTGAAGTGATGGTTTATTAAATTCTACATCCAATTTGTCAGTATATTGCTCTTGTGTGTTGAGCTAAGTATATATCAGTGGTTGTCTGTTGAACTGTTTTGTAATTAAAATCAATGAATGTCTATCTCTGTATTTGTGACTATGAATTACTTTGACAGTCCTCTTTTAAACAGTTACTGGACCATATGTGGAAAGGATATTTTGTGATGAGTTGGGCACATCAAAAGACAGTGTTGTTAATACTAAACCTCTAGAGGACTTTGGAGGCCACCATCCTGATCCAAACCTCACGTATGCTGCAGATCTAGTAAAAACTATGAAAGGTGGAGAGTATGGTCTAGGAGCTGCATTTGATGGCGATGGGGTATGTAAAACATCAGATTTTAAAAATTAAATATTTCTTCATTTAGTAATTTTCAAAAGTAGAACTTATGAAATAATTGCTTTAAATGTTATTTCACTAATAAGATTAGGCACTTGGCTGTTTACATTTCAACATTTTGGAATTCAAAAATTTTCAAGTAAATTTGAAAATATACTTCATAGTTTTATCTTTTTATGTGGAATATATATAGTACCATTCGGGCAGTATTTTGATGTCAGAAGTGTATTAGAATCTATTACATTGGAACATGTCTTCATAAATACAAAAATTGGGGCATATGATAAAAAATCATGATATATTAGTGTTCTGTTACTCCATCTTGAAATACCAAGCAAGTCTGAAGAAAACTAAGCTTTTACAGCTCCATTGACTCAGTATTAACTTCTGAATACATAACTAGTAAAAGGTATAAAACGACACATGTTGAAGCATTGTTGAATGATTCTGTACTTGGAACTTGGATTTACTCTTAATGACTGATCTGTACTGATATGCACTGTTGGTGTCATTGCTTATTCAAAATAAGCTGTTTACAGAAGAAAGACAGTTTTACTACCTGGCTCTTGCAAAACTAGATATCCCATATAATGAAGCTTCTCACATTCAGAAAGTCTAAACTGAATAGTAAAATTACACACTTATCTAACAACAGAAAAACAGACCAATGGCAGTAGAGTTTATAAAGAGCAGTTTATCTGAAATAAATGTTAGCAAAATTTGTATGAGAACAAATTTGTAGTTATTTTACTTGTTATATTTTTATTTTGTAAACTATTTGAGGTAAAGGTTCAGACAAATGTTTGTCAACTAAATGTTATCATGAGATCTAAGAAATAGTTGTGTAAAGGATGTAATATGCAACATCTGTTTATCTTAAGTAGATGTTTCTTGTTCTCTTCACTGATATTACTTGTTTATTGATGTTTCATTAAGTTAACTCATAAGATGTATTAATATGCTTAGTAAAATTTAATAATAATTTACATAAAAGTATGTTGTATTGAGTACTTAGCTCGAATATTTGTTTACAAAACAGGATCGCAATATGATTCTTGGACATCAAGCTTTTTTTGTCACTCCTTCTGATTCTCTGGCTGTTATTGCTGCAAACTTAGACAGCATTCCATATTTTAAAAACAAAGGAGTGAAAGGCTATGCTCGGAGTATGCCTACTGCTGGTGCTGTAGATCGGTGAAGTATTCACTTGTTGTTTTTTTACACGATCAGTTCCATGACCTGCATTACACTGAGTGGGTTGGAACTTAATCTTACAGATGTGTTGTTGGATTTCTTAAATATGAAGCTACTATCATATAAAAAAAAAAATGGATACAATCTTTTAATGATTCCATAAATTTCCATTTCTTTTGGGTGTTTTAAAAGTTGACATCACAGTAAAATATGTTAAATGTACTGTTTGTCAACTCCATGCATATGGAGGCCTGGATAATTAAAAATTTATGCAAGAACTTTCTTGTTACAGGAGTCTTGTGTAATTTTTAACTACAGAGAACTTGACCCTCAGTCAAAACAGTTCTAGTTTTAGAATAATTTGTTAGAGGTCTGTCATGTGTTTTTCGTCCAAACCAAGAAATGACTTGCATGTTTAATGCATTCCTTACTCCAAATGTGAATATAAATGAATGATTCCTATTAAAAATATATTTATTTAAGGTTTTAATTATTTGCAGAGTTGCAAAACAAACTGGAAAAGAATTTTTTGAGGTGCCTACTGGTTGGAAATATTTTGGAAATCTAATGGATGCTGGTAGGATATCACTCTGTGGTGAGGAGAGTTTTGGAACTGGTTCAGATCACATAAGGTAAGTGATAGTTGAGGATGTTTGTGGTTATTTTTTTGTCTGTTTAATATTTTACTTTAAATTTACTTTATTATGGATATGTTGTTTAACTCTAAGTACAAGAGTCACCAATGAACAATCATACAAAACTGGATGCATGGGCAGAAGTTGTCAATAAGTGATTTGAGTTTTCTCTGGGCTACAGAGGTCGCTTTTAGACAACTTATTTTTGATTGGCTGTGACTCAGTCAAGCTTAGTCAAAGAACACACTAATTTTCAGTCAGGGGAAATAATCACAAAATGAACAATAACGAACATTTTGTAAAATGATGTAAGGAAAGATGCAAACATGAAATATAAGGATGATACAGCAAACATTTTTATATCTTCTTTCCTTGCTGTAGGTTCCTCAACATTAAGTCTCAAGAAGTCATGATTGTAACCAGTGGTTATTAGTAATCTATTGTAACCAATTGTATAACATCAATATCTCATGTGTTTCTACAAGTGAAATGAAGAAACTAACAAAACTGATATGATATTAACAATACATGTTACTAGTGAATTATAAAAATAAAACCTTTTTTTTTTAATTTCTTGCAAAACTGCATGAGGGATATCTGCACTAACCATACCCAATTTAGCAGTGTAAGACTAGAGGGAAGGCAACTAGTCATCACCATCCACAACCAACTCTTGGGCTACTCTTTTATCAACAAATAGTGGAATTAACCATCACATTAGAATTCCCCTATGGCTGAAAGGGCGAGAACATTTGGTGTGATGGGGATTTGAACCTGTGACTCTCAGATTGTGAGTTGAGCACTCCAACCACCTGACCATGCTGGGCTGATGATATACAGATGGCAATGCCAACAAAGTACAGATTAATATACAAAATGTATACAAATATTTGCAACAATAAATTTTGTCAACAACTGAATGTTGAATTTGTCAGTTGCATAAATTTGGGTTTTAGTAAAATAAGTATTTGAACTGAATAGTAGTGTACAGTGTTATAATGGCTAATAACTATAAGCTTGTAAGATTGACTCCATACTTACTGACTGCTTATGAATGATGTTTGTATGGTTTTGTGTATGGATCCACACAGTTAAAATGTAATTTTCATAGCCTTCAATTTTATTTGGTTACAGAAACATCAATTAGAAAATCAGATCAATTATGCCACACTCACCTGTCACATTTGATACTACATTATTTATAACCAATAGAAAGCCAAGGTTTTCATCTATCAAATGATGTACTGTATTACAGAAAACAGTTTTCCTTTCAGTTTAAGTTCTGCTCTCTCAGGAAATATATCGGACGCCTTGGATGAATTTGTGGTGGTTCTTGTTATGCTGTGAGAGAGCCAGAGGAAATTTGATAGTTTTGGGAATTGTTTGCTTCCTGAATGTTACTTAAGTAAAAAACATTTAGTGTACTACTACCATTAATATAAAAAGAGTAGGATTAAGTGTCATTTACAGTCAAAAGCAAAAAATAAACTTAATTTAAGTACCTTACTTTTTATCTTTCATGTTTATTCTTTAATTATTATT
Source organism: Tachypleus tridentatus (assembly GCF_004210375.1). NCBI lineage: Eukaryota > Metazoa > Arthropoda > Merostomata > Xiphosura > Limulidae > Tachypleus > Tachypleus tridentatus. Next base: position 29,599,028 of record NC_134828.1, on the reverse strand, counting down.
ACAAAATAAGTAAACTGTAAAAATAGGAAATTGTAAATTACTTAAGGTCATATTACATGAGCAGTTTGGAGCTTGTGGGTGGTGTAATTTGATAGTGTAATATGAGTTGCATGTTCCCTAAGTGATTTATAACTTATAATGGCATGAATGGTATTATTGCTTTAAAAAAATATATATATATAAATATATGTATACTGTTAACAATTTAAAGGTACTTAGGATAAACAAGTTACAAGTTTGGTCAAATTGACCAAGCTTGTATGGAATTAGAGTAGAGAGAATAATGGATAAAATATAAAGTTTTACTGAGAAAAATACCCAAAATGTATTTCAGTGATTTAAAGGTTACAGAAATGAAAATTAAGAATTTTGGATAAGTGTTTACAAAGAACTAATCAAAAATGACTATTTTCACAAGCAAATCTTTATTTAAAATGTGAATTTTGGTGTAAAAGGCTTGTTTTCCAAATTTGTGAATAGGTACTTGTATGAAAAGTTTGTAGAAAAGTGGTCATGTGATTGGTCAGTTGATTGAACTCGTGTAGAGAGAATTAATGTAATATCTATTTTGATATTAATCCATCGTAGCTTTAGCTGTTTTAACCCCAGTAGTGACAGTTATAATATCACTTATGTTTATATATTGTAGCTGACTGTGTAACAAGATTTGTAGTTACAATATCACATTTGGTATTTATCTATTGCAGCTAGCTGTTTAACCACATTATTCAATTATAATGTCAGTTTTGGTGGTTATACATTTTAGGCAGCTGTTTAACCACATTAGTGCCAACTGTAATATTAGTTTTAGTGTTTATTTTGGTATTTCTATGGACTTTTATTTAAAATAATATTTGATTTATGTTAATGTGTTATATACTTTTGCAGGTATTTGCCTCTCAATTAAAATCTGTATCAACCTGGTATTTTCACAGAAGGTTTCTAATATTAATGCATTTAGTTCTTAAAGAATTAAGAAGACACAAATTTGTAACTTGTAAACCAGTATTAACATAAAACTTAAACTGTAACTTTTTGTACAATCCAGGGAGAAGGATGGAGTCTGGGCAGCTTTAGCGTGGCTTTCAATTTTAGCTGAAAAAGGAAAAAGTCTTGAAGAACTTCTCATTGATCACTGGGCTAAATTTGGACGTAATTTTTTCACGAGGTAAATTTATCTTTTTTAATAGGTTTTATTTAAGAACTGTAATGACAGTTTAAGCTTTCAGAACTTAGAAAAAATTGTTTAGTGATTTTAATGATACAAAACTTGTTAAATATTGGTGCTAATATGTGGATGATGTGACTTGTCTTCTGTGTCTTTTCTAAATTAAGAAAATAAATTTATATTTATTTACTATGGAATTTTATGGAAATGGAAACATTAATTTTTTTTTGGACTCAGATGTTTACCAAAGTAACAGCATACGTTTGTTCAAAATCTTTAGAAAACTGACTTGAAGTGACAATCGTATGCATTTCAAGACATCTCACAAACTTACTGTGTTACATAATTTGTACCTTTGTCGTGTGAATATTATGAAACTGGATTAAAAACTATAAAACAAGTTGCTATTAACAGTGGTAAAGCAACAAACTTAACATGTTTAAAATCTGTATGCCCACATACTGCACCAAACAACAAGAAAATGAAATGGTTTAAGATAAGATACATTGAGAAACCTTCTGACAAAACATAACACACTGAACAAAGAAACCTATAGACCTGATTTCTGTAATAGAAACAACCTAAGAAAAATGTTACAACAACAGAGACAAGATCAAAAAGTACAGCAACTGTGGTGTTTACCAGTAATGTGTCAAGGCTGCAGTACTTTATATATATAGGTCAAACAGGATATCACAGGAAGAAGAGTTAAAGAACACTGTAGAGTCTGGAAATTAAGGAAAATGAATTCAACCTTTGCATCCCATCGTATTGAAACTAAACAGCAAGTCGATGAAGAAAAAACAGATTTTACATATCTGTGAAAAAAAGTAAAAGGGGAAGTTTTTAGAAATAAACGTCTCAAAACAAATCGAGAAAACATTCTGGACAACCAAACCAACTGAAGCTCCACCCCAGTTTTACACCCCCATCTGTAGATGAATCTCTTGTTATTTGTTTAAGCTCGTATATAAACCCTGCTACAACACATTTCAGTCTGTACCTGATATCCCTATTTTCCTCAATTCTGAACTTGTATGCGTATGTGTAGCCCTGTAATCTCATGTAATGTTATGCCAGTTGCATCTGGCTTTATTATTTAATGCAAATAATAGAATATAAATATAACTGTGCTCTTGAGGTTTTAATTTCTCTAATATTTGTTTGTCTTCATACAGTATTTATATTCTTGATGTTCTTTTTGTCTCATTTTTTTTCAATGAGGTATTCATGCATGTTCCATTTTTGTCATAGTACCTTGCATTTAGTCATTACTTGTCCACCTGTTTTGAAAACGTTTTGTAGTCCATAGATTTCATTTGATACACTATTATTAGTCCATTTTTCATTATTGTACAACTTTGAAAAAATACTTTTATATTAATTCTTGGTTTGTTTTTCCAGTATGATGTGAGTTTTATTTCACTTAATTTCTACCAAAGAAACATACTGTTAGCAAAGTATCTACAGGAATTCAAACCCAACACATGACTTTGGCCTTGAATTCCTGTAGATGAATGTGGAATGAAAATCAGCTTATGGTTAAATATAAGCACCAAGAACTTTGCCTTAGAGATCACAGGAAGCACAACTTTACAAAGATGGAGCTCGGGATGGGGTTGAATACCCCATTGTTGGCAAAAGAGCATGCAGATGGTTTTAGGGAGAGAAAAAGTAAAACCATCAGCTGTCGTCCACTTCAGTAAGAGATTGATGGCAGTCTGTAGCTGCCTCTCAATAAATCTCGTGTTCGACTGACAATAGATGTGGAAGTCATTGACATAGAGCCATTTGCTTCTGTGGGTGGAGGTTGTCCAGCAATGGCATTAATTTTTATAATGTGACATTCAAAATGCAGCTCTGAGGGACTACAAATTCCTGTGAGAAAGAACAAGAAAGTATCAAACCCATACAAGTTTGGAAATGCCAGGCCATTAAAATATTTATGACAAAAGTGGGGCAAATTGTCATGCAAAATGCCACACTTCCACATAGCATCATAATCTTTCTCAACATGAAAAAAATAGAAACAAGATGATGTAACTTGATAAAGGCTTCCTGTTTGACTTCTTGTGTCAAATCAGGTGGTCTACAGTGGAGTACTGTCATCGAAACCAACACTGCAGGAGTGGTAGAAGGTCATTTAATTGAAGAAACAAAACAAGACAAGCATTAACCATCCATCCTTTCTCAAATCTTGCAGAGACAACTTGTCAAAGCAATTGCACAGTAGTTTGAAGAAATATTGGGATCCTTCCTGGGCTTGGAAAAGGGAGGATAATGGCCCAGTGCCAAGCATTGAGAAAAGTATTCTCCTGCTGGATCTGGTTAAAAACAACCAGAACAATAGTTAGAGAGGCAGGAGAGAGATGGGGCAGCATCTCACAGTGAATATCATCAGGTCCAACTCATGTTCTGTCAGACCAATAAAGGGCAATCTTGAGATCCACCAGTGGAAAGGGGAGACTGTAGTCATAAAGATGATCAGCCTCAAAGGAAAGAGGCAACTGCTCTGCCCAAGTCTTGATGACAGAGAAGGTTGGTAATAAATCAGAATTGTTGGATGCATGAGAAAAGCTTTTGCCAAAAGTATCAATGATGCCCTCGGAATCAGCAACTTCTTGGCCATAAGGGAGGAAGCAGAAGTATACTGCCCATTGACCTTCTGAAACTTATCCCATTTGACTTTGGAACTGGTGGCAGGAAAGGGTGTATTATGTGACAAAGTCAGGGCTGGTGCACATTGACTGATCAGTAGTGCTATCCCTTCCATGCATTCATCAGTCACACAACCTGCCATTTCTGTACAAAAAAAACTGTTGAAAAGGCGAATGTATCTGCAAATCTTGGAAATGTTTCCTGTAAAGAGACACACATAGGACAAGAATCAATCAAATCCTTAATGTCATCTTTTCTCAAACCAAAACTCCAACAGTTCCATTGTATCCAAGTTGCCATTTTTATTTATGTGTAGGAGAATGGTGTGGGAAGTTCTTCTGTTTTCGAACACATTTTTTTCTTTATTGGACAGAGGTCTATCAACCTCCATGGTTCCTGTCCTGGATCAGATAGTCAGATCTATGTCTGTGGACGAAAATACCAGTGACTAAGGGCATAAACGAATAACCATTTTGCATCTTGGTGCTGAAGATGTACCAGAGGAAATGCCCAAACCTGGAACCAAAAGAAGTAGAAACAAGCATCCACCAGAAGGAATAGTGGGGGCAGAGATTGTAGTAGATGTAGACTACAACTCTTTTTAACCATAGAGGGCAAAAGACTTCAGATGTTTTGCAAACGACTCTTCTGGAAGGACTGAGAGATGTATACACTCCCACTGTGGCAGTGGAACGGAGTACATCAGCATATATCCGAGATGGAGCAAAGGACAATAACTTCCAAACCTCTCTGTAGGAGATATTGTTCAGTCTTCAAGTGTTTCACTTCTTTCTCCTCCATCCACTTAGAGCAAGAACTAGAGTAAGAAGGGTATGAACCACTATAGTTAATGCATTCTCATTCCAATTCCCACTTGTAAGTGTCATGGTCTTTGCCACCACAACAAGCACATGTTAAAGAACCCTGACATGATGTCTTCAAGTGACTGAATTGCTAAAATGAGAAAAATCTGAGATAGTTTGGAATGTAGAGCCTTACTTTATAGTTCATATAACTTGACTGTGGCAGGTGGACATGGTGATGTAAATAATCAGTAATGACAAAAAAACCCACTTGTAGAGAAAAGTGTGTAAAAACAGCTAGTATGGGTAGAGAACATTTTTTTTTATGTAGAGGAGTGAAAAACGTTTCAACCTTTTTTTTTTTGTGAACCTCACAATGACTGAAGAAGGTTAAAACGTTATTTGCTCCTCTACATAAAAAAAGTTTCTCAACCCAAACCAGCTGTTTTTACATATATATGGTGATGTAAACGTCAGAATCAGAACGTTAGTTGGCATCATAATTGTGTCATTGCGAGTGGAGATTTTGACACACTGCAGAAACACCTTGGCTGGAAAAAAACAAAACAGTGAGGATCTCCGACTTGAATGTTTTCCAAGTCCCTCTCAACAATAACTCCTCTTAAGGAATTTAGGGTAACATGAGAAATAAGGTCAATGGGTATGTCCCCCAATGCTCTTTGAATTTAGGAGGAGTTTAAGGTGTTGTGGTTAGAATGTTTCAACCAAAATATCTCCAGAGTGTGACTTTTTTACTGACTTGGGGGAGCTAGCAAGCCCCTCTATTCCCTCTTGAAAAGGAAGACAACTGCCCTAAGGATTTCGGATAATGAGTGCAAAATGAGAAATCTAGGTATAGAAATTGACTGTGATAGTGATTGTTGAACAATCATCCATTTGTGGCCATTTGCCAGTTATTTGTTTCTTAGTTTTATTTATTTATTTTTCAGGAATGGGGGTATCCATAATAAAATAACATTTCAGTACCTACTGTCCCACCCACCATGGAGCCCTATTAGGGGATACAATGCAATGCCAAACAAGGACATTGCAGCAACATAAAGATTTCATGAGCAGTATACCCAAACACTAGTATCAGACACAATGTCCATAACACCTGTTGAGAACGCCCATCACTAACTTCTTAATAGTTGTTGATCGAAACTGGACTATGAGTCTTTGGCTCTGTCAGAACCTCAGCCTTCAGTATGCTGGACCTCATTCACTATCTAGGGCTTTGGCTTTACACGGTGGCTTTCTGCACTTCTCCAGTCCAGAGTTTTACACTTGAGTCTCGTGGACCTCCTCTATACTTCTGCTGTTTGCAACTGTCTTTACTGTATCTTCAAAACTCTGATCCTCACTACAGAATCCCACCTGGGGTTGTGTTTTCCTTTCTCAGTGGGCCATTTTTTTTTTAGAATAGACAGTCTACCATTGTTCCTTTTGTCTTCGTATCCAGGTGCAGTTGGCTGAATTGGGTCTGTCATTTAATGATGTTACTGTCTCTACAGGTCAGCCCATCAAATCATGACTTATTATTACACCTGTGCATGACCTTTCTTTGAGTCATTTGAAATAGGCAGATACTTCTGACTGGAAGTATCGTCTTCTGTTTTACAAAAATTTTCTGAATCATACTTCCATTCCTATTTATACAGATGGTTCAAAATCATGTGACTTACTGGGCTCTGCCACTGTTTCTGTGATTTGGTGGTTGCACACAGTATCCTTTCTACAGTTTCTGTGTTTACTGCTGAATTGTACCCCATTCCTCTTGCCCTGGTTCATGTAGAAGGGATGCACTACATGAACTGTACTATTTGTACCAACTCACTTAACTCTACTGGTCCTGAAATTGCTTCATGTTAATTCTTGTCCTGTTTTTGTCAATATTGAAAACAGGCTGGTCCGTTTCTCTTTATCATCTACTTCTGTCCAGTTTTTCTGGATGCTACTCCACATTGTTATTTGCAGGAACAATATTGCTTAAACCATAGCTAAGTCTGTTTTTTCTGGTGCTATCAATGCCGTGCCTATTGCATATGCAGACTAATAGCCATGTATTCAAGGCTGTCATGTGCACCAGTTTGTAGTCGACTTGGAGTGAGTAACATGATTACAAGCTTTTCCAAATCAAACATTCTGTTGCTCTTTGATTGTCTTGCTTCCATAAGGATCGGAAAGAGAAAGTTCTGGCTAGGCTACGCATTGGATACAGTTTTTTAAGTCATTGTTTTCTTTTATCTTGGAATGATGCACTACTATGTGGTATATGTGATGCTCAAGTCACAATAGCCCACATTTTACTGTCATGCTATCATTACAAGCATGAGTGATGGCACCATTTTAGACATAGTTGTAAAAATAGCATGACAGTAAAATAACACTGTCCACCTTACAGATGTTTTTAATTTTTTAAGATCTGTTAGCCTGTTTAATTCTCTTGAAGTTTTTATCCAACTTTGGGCCACTTTTTTAACTTAATTTACCTTTACACTTTATGGAACTTTTAGTGTTATTTATTTACTTGTTTGGTGCAAATAACTTAGTTGCTTTGTTCCATAAAATGCCAAACACCAACCTCACTAGCAATACATACATCTAGTATTGATTTATAAATAGTTGTTACTTTCTGGCAATACTCTTGGTACCCTTGATTTTTCTGTTTCTTGGTTCCTTTTCTGTGGTTTACTATTTTCTTAATTTTTGTTTTATGTCTGAAGAGTATCTTTTTCTTTTTTCCTTAAATCACTGTTGTACTTAGAACTAGAGACTGCATTTCATGTTCTATTAGAACATTTTGAAGAATCCTACACTTATTGTATTCAAAACTAGTCACTGTCACTTGAGGTTCTTTTGGAACATTTTGAAACATTCAGCCTCATTGTAAAATGAAATAAATCAATTTTTGTAGCATGAAAAAGTAAAACTCAATGGTATAAAAGTTAATGTGATATATTTTAAAATATCAGTAAGGTTATTTTCATCAGATGTCACTAAAAGTAGTTTATATTTGATATTAACAGTTACAATAACATTGTAATGATGCACATTACAATGGAAGTATTGTAACTTCCAGAGTCTGCATGCCTGTGTTATTTAAAGGAACGTCTGTAAGTAATATATGAATAGGTATAATATGGAATAGGTATGATTTTTTTGTTTCATCCAACATCTCACTGCTGTTTCCTTGCATATGTGGAATATGTTGCAATAATAAATATATGTTATTATTGCAAACTGAGTTAACAAGTTGACTTGATAACTGTTGTCATGAGGTTGTTTTATGTAATCAAACTTCTCATAGGCACGATTGTATTAGGCTGTTTGTGTAGTTTACTCCAATTTGTAGTAAGTTACGTCACTCATACTTACTACATGTTAAAGGTGAATGTCTTGATTCTCATATTTGTACAATTATGAGTACATCAGATCTAACATGCTATTTATTTTATGTATAAATACATACTGGAAGCATAAGATTCTTTAATGGTATTGAAATTACTGTATATTCAAAACCTATGGCTGTATGGAAGGCAGTAACAGGGCACGTGTTATTGAACATTGACATCCTACATGTATTGTTGGATGGGAGGAGCACAGCATATATTTTTAAATATTGAAATGTGTATATTGTTCATTATGAGAAATTGAACCTGTACTTATAACATTAACATGCCACAAATATTGTTAGGAGAGAACAGAACTTACATTCATAAATATTGACATCCTAATGCATTGTTGGAAGGAAGGAGCAGAGGCTGTATTGTTAAAAAAATAGCATGTTATATGTATTGTTGGAAGGAAGGAGCAGAGTCTGTATTGTTAAGAAATAGCATGTTATGTGTATTGTTGGAAGGAAGGAGCAGAGGCTATATTGTTAAAAAAATAAGATGTTATATGTATTGTTGGAAGGAAGGAGTAGAGCCTGTATTGTTACAAAAATAGCATGTTATATGTATTGTTGGAAGGAAGGAGCAGAGGCTATATTGTTAAAAAATAAGATGTTATATGTATTGTTGGAAGGAAGGAGTAGAGCCTGTATTGTTACAAAATAGCATGATATATGTATTGTTGGAAGGAAGGAGCAGAGGCTATATTGTTAAAAAATAGGATGTTATATGTATTGTTGGAAGGAAGGAGCAGAGGCTATATTGTTAAAAAAAAAGGATGTTATATGTATTGTTGGAAAAAGCCTGTATTGTTAGCATGAGAGGAAGGAGCAGAGCTATATTGTTAAAAAAAATAGGATGTTATGTATTGTTTTAAAAAATGGCATATTTTTTTGTATTGTTGGAAGGAAGGAGCAGAGTCTGTATTGTTAAATATGAACACCCTATGTGTATTGTCAGAGGTATTGAGATAAATTGGATTTAATTTAAATATGAGCAACATTGATACATTTGAAGAAAGTATTCAAACTATATTTACTTTAGGAACTAATTGTTATTTAAATTTAGTTTGTCTTAAGGATATATAGGTTCACGCAAGTATTATTATTTTTTTCTTACATATGATATCGAAGACCTTTTCACTGTTTCATTACAGATTCCTCATGTTATTGTAGTTGAAATGATTCATACTTTTGTAATATGTGGAATATGTTAACTGAATATGCAAGCAATTTCTTCATTGGACCATCCCCATATTGGAGAAAGAATGCTAATTCTGATTCTTGTTTAAATAAGTGTATCTACATGAAAGATAACAAACCTGTTTATTGTACAAATAAATCATGACATTGGTACGACTTAAACTCTGGTAAGTCTGAGTGTAAGATGAAGGATATTGAATATTGTATCTAATCAAAAACACCTCTGGTTTGAAAGAAATGTGAAGCCAAAAAAAGAAAACGTTGAGTGCGAGAATTCAATAACAATTGTTAGTCAAACTGGTATCTACACATACAGCATTGATATGTGTTTTAGAGCAAATATTTATTCATTAGTTAGCCAGGCTGCATTTTTTTATTGAATTTGGGATCATGTTAGTGGGTAAAGAATTAGAAAAGCACAAATGTAAACCCCCCGTGTTATTTAAAGGAACGTCTGTAAGTAATATATGAATAGGTATAATATGGAATAGGTATGATTTTTTTGTTTCATCCAACATCTCACTGCTGTTTTCTTGCAGATATGACTACGAAAATTGTGATTCTGAACCTAGCAACCAAATGATGGAAAATCTGGAAAATCTCATTAAAGATTCATCTTTCATTGGAAAACATTTTTCTCATGGAGAAAAAACCTACAAAGTTGCTCAGGCTGATAATTTTGAATACACTGATCCTATAGATGGCAGTGTGGCAAAAAAACAGGTAACACATCTATAAACTTTTCATCAAAGAAATATGCAAACAAACGTTTATTAGTTTTTAATTTTCATTTGAGTAGCTAAAGCAGGAAATGTGAAACTTTTAAAGAAGCTTAGTGACTTTAGAAATGTATATAAATTGATGTATGGATGTCTACTTCTCTAACTTTGTTAGTAATAGTGTATTAGCATGAAATACATCTGGTAAGAATAACAAACATTCTATATGTTGAACAACTCATTAAATGGGCTTTGAATGTTCATGAATGAAACATTTTCCCTGGTTATTCATCAGGGTATACGTATAATATTTGAGGATGGATCCAGAATAGTGTTTCGACTAAGTGGGACTGGAAGTAGTGGAGCTACAATTAGAATGTACATAGACAGCTATGAAGCTGATCCATCCAAGCATCGACTCGGTGCACAGGTATGTTGCATGGTCCCCAACAGTAAGATACAACTAATATTGGTGCACAAAACTTATAATGTAAGATAACAACATCCTTGTATATTTTGGTTCAATGTTGTTTTCTTGAAAACACACAAGATAAAAAATTGATTTAATGGACAGTTGTGTTTTGTTTTTGGTTTAGGAAATGCTAAAACCTCTGGTGGAGGTTGCGTTACAAATATCCCAGCTGCAGGAATTAACAGGAAGACAGGAACCAACTGTTATCACTTAATCTCTTGCTGAAGGACAACCACTATTCATGATTTAAGATCATGCTTTCTGTTCACTTGAAGGTTCTCAAAAATTTTTGTTTACCTATGTCACATTTTTGTTGAACTTTATATGTTCTTAAAATTTTCTTTTTTTTGTTTGACCAGGTTTGTTATTGAAGTTATCTTGTTGAAATAACAGCTATGCTTTGATACATCATGCACTGACATGTATGAAATACCACTTGCAGTGAAATGTTTCAAATAATAGCAAAGTTGTATTTTCTACTATCTTTGCACAATTCAGAATGAACAGTGGATTTCATTATTTCAGTTCACAAAACATCATAAGTGCAAGCACTTGCTTTTTTCTTTTCCTGAATGTTTCTTTTGAAGTCCTGCAACAGTATCAGTAAAGCTGTTCCAATGGCTGAATACATGAAAGTGTCATTGGGATGAACTTCACTTTGGGTCTTGCCATAGTTTTGATCTCTTCCAATATCGGATTCTATCTAGCTGAACAAATAGTTTAATTTAAAGAATATCAAAATTGGAATCTCTAGCAATGTGTGCGTGCGTGTGTAAGCTGAATTAGACTGTATCTGTGTGAAGAAAGCGTTTTACTTGTGGGATTTAAATCTGTGACACTCGTATGAACTGAGCTAGGCAGTATCATGCTGAACATACAGTTTTACATGTATAATATATATTTGTGACCCTTGTGTGAACTGAACCGGGCAGTATCTTGCTGAATAAACAGATTTGCTTGTGGGATACAAATCTAACATTTGTGTGAATTGAATTGGACTGTTTCTTGTGTAATGTGAACATTATCTTGCCAAACAAACATTTCTTATTTAAAGTTTTTCTTTTTTCCTTCTGATATTGTCATGAAAAGATGTTACATCATTCATTTTCTATTTAAATATACATTCAGCCAGTTTCTAAACTTTACTAAATATTGTAACTAATTTAATATTAAGTTACACCTCAGGTGTATCCACTTTATTATTTCAATGTGTTTTCTTAATGTGATTAATTCTGAATTGGAGGTACTAATTTTGGAATTTATTATTAATATATGTTGAAATTGTAGATGCTGTGTAGATATCTACACCAGACAGGGAGTTATAAAGTTTTATTATCTTTATAATAGTTGAGTAAGAAATCATGGCATGGAGTTCAAACTTCATACAGTTACACAAGCATTTTCAAGGCTAAAAAAATTAAATATTCTGTTTTGGAAAACTTGTTTTAAATTTTGTGGGAGGCTAAAATAATGCCTTGTATTTTCCTTGCTGATCATGTTCAGTATATTTATACATACTGTTCACAAAATGGAAAACCTAACAACATGCAGAAAGTACCATATTTTCTCCACGTAAGAGATAATCAAAATTTTGAAATATGTATGCAGAATGTGCAAGAATTTTATCTTATTTCAAAAAATAAATCTGTAAGGTTATTAAAGAGATGTTTAATTTTTTATGTAAATAAATAAATAAATATATATATATATATATATATTATGGAGAAAGAAAACGTTTCCATTATCTAAACTTGAAGAATGGAGCAACCAGCAGCAGCTACTGCCCTCTGTATGATAGATGTCAGTTAGTTAGTGTGGTGTATGTGTTTTTCCAGTTTACTAAACTGTAAGCAGGGGGGTAACACTTTACCTTTTGTAAGTTGTGCCATTTCAGTTACTGATTCTTTAAAATAAAAAGTTTTCCTGAGAGAATAAACTGTTTTGTTTAAAAAGGGAAAACCTTTGGCAAGTAGTTCTATTTACTGTTATATGTCATACTTTGAAATATTTCAACCTTTTGCAGCACTTGAGATCAAATGCTGTAATTTTTTCCCCCTTGTAAAAGTAGTCCACTTGTAGAACTAGTAGTCAGATGTGATTTTTCCAGTCCTTTTTATAATACATGCTAAGTTTTATTGCCACAAACATATATTCCCCCGTTCTCCAATGGTTGTATCACAGCATGCACTTCAAGTAAAACAGATCCATTTTGTAATTGTCAATTAAATACAAAAACAAAAGAATTGTTTTACAAGCACAAGAGGAAAATTGAGTTCATAGAAATCAGCTGAGATGAATATAAAAGATTTTAAAATGTAATATTAATTTTGCACTTGCTCTTGTATTGCATCCCTAAGAAACATGGAGTACAACTTGAAATATTTCTAGGATTGGTTGTGCTTGCTGATGAGAATCATTATAACAGGTTTAGTGTAATTCATTTATGTAATTTACTTGTGTTTTTCATCCATTTTATATGGCATATAATAATAATAATAATAATAATAATAATCCCAAGATATTTTGGTGTGTATTGTGTGGAAATTGAGAAAATGGATACCTTATTTTTTATATGAAAAAAACAGATGCACATAAATTCCGACAGTGTATTCATCAAAAGCTTGATTAGAAATACTATGTATTGAAATATTTTTATGAAGCTTAATCTCAAAAACTGATTCTAATCATCATAAGGGTACATTTTTTTAAACATTTCTTTGGGATAAATTTTACTGAAACTGAAAGAAAATACCTACACCACTATGGAACATTAATCAGTGATGCTGTGTGTGTATAAATTCCTTCCTATAGTTCTAACTGTTACTGAGAAGGCAGAATCTTTGTGATTTTTAATGCTGATTGGATTGTATTTTCCTAAGCAGGATGGTATGGATGACTGCTGTTTTAAGAACAGTTTGTGGTACAAAATTAACAAGTGGCACTGTATTTTACAAATGATTGAAACAATATTTTATTCCTTGCTTTTTGTTGATTTATTTTTACAACTACATGCTTCTAAGTAAGAATGGCTAGTCATGAGATAGAAAACTTCATTATTAATCTAAAATATTCAGAAATCCTGAATATTGTAGAAACTTGGCTAAGAAAGGTGATTTAGAAATGTTAGGTCCATTGTTAAACAATTTATGTATATAAGAGTTGTTTGGAGTTTAGAAGAAAAAAAAATTTTTTTACTATTTATTGGTAAAAACAACCTGCTGTGTTTATCATTAGGTTCACCTGGTTAGTTTTGGAAATAAATTTTGAATTTTCAACTTAATAAACAAAACGTTTGTAGTGATGGATTATGTTTGTCTCATAGTTTTCTTCTGGGAGAAGACAAGAAAACATCATTATATTTTATTGTAAAATCAATAGTGTGTAAATCAGACATGTACTGAAAAACCCTTACATGCATCATAAAACTCACACTTTAAAACCTTTACATGCACTGAAAAATTCTTAAAGACCTAACAGGTGTTGTTAAACCCTTACTTTACAAATCTTACGCTTGATGTATTGATGAACCTTTACATGCATTGGAAAACCTTTTCATATCTTCCAAAACGCCTACTTGAAGAGAGCGAAGTGAATAGAAATAAATATATATACATGTCATTCTTCATACTTTGATGCATTATTTCCATAAAGGGAACTGATGGCCGTCAGGAAGGGTTACCTGTTTTAACCAATTACACCGCTATACAGTAATGTGTTATTTGTTCTTCAGCTATTTGACACCAAAATGACGTGACATTTTGCACTGTCGTGAAATCGTTGAAACGTGCGTTTACCATGAATCGCAACAATAATTATACAATCTGTAAGATAGAATACAGCATGACATTAACTTCAAAGAAAGAAATATTTGTAAGTTTTAGCTTTGTTTACTTTTGAAACGGGACACTTTCTGAGATCCTGCAGTATATGATAGAGAAGGGTTTTGTGAGAGAACAGTTCAGCTTTTTATTGTTCATAATTTTACTGAATACCATATTATTAATATTCCTATGAGAACGCAGGATCTGATGGAACAATGATAGGTATTTCTTATTTTCATTTTCTCATAATTTATACATCTAAGCCAGTAACGTCGAGGATAGTTACACCCTTGTGCAAATTAATTGAAACAAGACGGAAAATTATGATTTTTTCAGTTTTTTTGCGTTTTATTTCTGATAATCCAAAAATTACAAATTAATACATGATATGACCGCTTTCACTTTTCAGAAGATCATTAATTCGCTTTGGCATCGAGTCCACGAGTTGACTGCAATCTTTACTAATTTTTAATCGCGATACCAAAACACAATTATGGCTTCAATTAGCTTATCTTTTGTAGTACAGTCTTTTCCCCGAAGTCTTTCTTTACAAATTGCCCAAAAATTTTTTGCAGAGTTTCCAACCCAGTCCAGCACCTTTATTCGCATTGTAGTCATAAAATTCTTCACAAGTTTCGATGTGTGGTAGGGAGCCAGATCCATCTGAAAATCTTTTTCAATTGTGAAACGACTCTTCTCTGCAAAACTTCGATGTACTGTGGTCCTCGCATCATACCTTCTACGATATGTAAGCCTTCGACGCCATAGTAGCTGAAAAAGCCCCAAAACATCATCTTCAAGGGATGTTTTACGAACTGATTGATGTGAGATTCTCGAAGTTTCTCACCTGGAGATCTGTGAACATGCAGACTTCTTTGACCCTGTACGAAGAAATGAGTCTCATCAATGAATAACACCTTCCTTCATTGTTCTTATATATCAGACCTCATTGATACCGTTATTTCTTCATTGAGTTGGTAAGAAGTTTGTTTTTGACTGGTTTCCTTACCCTTCGACCGACATGAAGAAGCTGACGACGAACCGTTGAAGAGCTGTTTTTTATTCTTTTGACCTCCAAATCTTTCTTTATGGCGTCACTTGTCTTCCGTGGATCTTTCACACTTTCCCTAACCACGTACGCGTCGTCTCTTGGCGTTGTTTTCCTTTTTCGGCCACCACTTCCTTTACGTTTCGGACTGATAGATCGGTACTCATCTTGGCCTTGATCACATGGCTGACGGTCGCTTGGCTAACACCAACAACGTCCGCGATTTCACTGGAAGTCATGCCGATGTGCTCGTGCAGTGGCACAATCTTTGTACGCTTTCTAGGAGTCACGTCCATGTCCGTACTTGTATATAAACCCTATTTGCTTAACTCTACACAGAGTTCGAGTTCTAAACACACGTGTGTTTAAGATGAATTCATAAACATACCGAAAACATAATATTTTATCTATATATTTACATATTTAGTTTTCCAACAAAGAAGACAGTGGTGAGTCGGGCTGTGTGAGGACAGGCGTTGTCATGTTGAAAAACGTCGTTGACGTTCACCATGATGAGTTGCACATGGGGCCTAAGAATCTAGTGGATCGGTCAGGTCTGATATCCAAATTTATTGGACACGAATGCGTTTTGGCGAAAAAATCCGATGTTTTTTCCGTTTTCAAAGTGCAGAACATCACATACTCTGAGCTTGTAACGTTATTACACATTTCTCTTTAAAATAACAAAATATCCCTTTTGCGTTTCTTTTTTTGAAGAGTATATTTCAAACAGTCATGGAAATAATTTTAAACTTTGCTTTGTCTTCCATGCTGGTAAACAAAATGAGTTCAGTCATAGTGTTTTCAAAATAAATAATAACTTAAGTAGTTTAACAACAGGAATGGTTTGATTATTTGAGGAAAATAAAAGTTTACCGAAACGGCGTTTTGTCTCCACTCGAGCAGTAGCTGCAGATTACGGTTAATCAAATTTTACTAAACCATTGTACTCTCTTATTTCATCACTACTATCAGAGCGCCCTAGACGTTAACACACATTTAAAGTTTATGTATGTTCTTATGAACAATTTTGGTTTGTTTACTTGTACGTGTAATTCTGTGGAGAATACTGAATATCATTTGATTTATGATTTTTAAAGATTCTTTAGGTCCCTGGCGAGTTAATTCACAGTAAAACAAAAATAAGAAAAATATCATTACCTGTTATATGTGAGGGGCATTCTTGGTTATCTTTTGCGGAACTCTGGGATTATAGAGAATACAGTTCAAAAATCTGTTCTCTATATCATACCTGAAGAAGAAAGGCAAATGTTCAATCGAAACTTGTAGTATGCCCCCTGAAATAAAACATTTTCATTATGCTCACAAATCGTTGTCAATGAACTTACTACTAGATTAACTTCTAAAAACACAATTACATTCAGTATGTTTCCAAAACTTTCCTTCTATTTCTATGTTTGTTTAATCACTGACTTGTAGAGTCAGTTTAAGTTTGCTGTTTTTGCAGAATATTAATTTATTTAAAAGAACGATTATAAAACAAATGAACTTTAAAAAACACATCATTTTCATGGGTTTCATTACACATTAATATATTCTTAAAATAAGTTGATTGTGATTGTTTGGAATTAAACACAAAGCTATATAATGTACTATCTGTGATCTGCTAACCTCAGGTATCAAAACTCGGTTTTTAGCTGTGCCACTGGGGCCTTTCTTAAAATACAGGGTAATGAGTATTAATGTTCTTGGTGAACAAATGACCTATTCGAAAATAAAATCATAGTAACAGTTATTATAATTAAAATAAAATTCAATAGTTTTATCTTCACATATGAACTTAGAAATTGCTAAAGAGTTAAAATCATGACTTATTTGTGTTGATGATTGTTTTATCTTATAGAATGGTGAGCTTTTTGGTTATACGTGTGTATATATAAAGAAACGGTCGTATTGTTCATATGCTTCTGTACTCAAATCTGGAAAACAAGAAAGAAGTCTCAGTGGAAAATTATCACATCTTTTAAACCTGTGAATAAAAGTAGGAAGATATAGAAGATAAAATTGGAATTTATAAAATATAATGTGAGTGTGGCATTACTAATATAAGTAATGCCACACTATATATAGTTAAATGCGGATTACAGGAACATAAAAGCTGGGTAAAATAGAAAACTCGCCTGCAGTAGAAGAGTACATACAACACAACACAATTTTATGAGAGATAAATTTTAGCGTTTTTAACTGCAGTATTACAGCTCTAGATATCGAGGATGAACCGTCAGAAATAATAACATTTGCAAAAAGTATTAAACCACGATGCAGAGCCAGAAAGACATTGCATTAATAAACATATTTTAATTGTGTAAATACGAAACTTTATTTTAATTATTTACTTAGGTTTTAAATATTACTCAAGTTCCTTTTGTCCGAATTTCTAGAAATGTATTTTCTACCTATTTGTATTAATATCGGAATTTTAAGTTTGTTTCATCTGATTAGTTTCAATGGGATTTTGTTTGGCATAAATGAACACGTAACCCAGAAAACAACTGAAGTTTCTTTGTTCTAGTTACCCTTGTCCCTAAGTATACGAAAATTTGACAAAATATGGAAGCTAGTATGGGACAGTCCTCCCCATATTTGTCTAGATTGCTTTGAAACATTTTTTTAATATTTATTAATTGAGACAGAGCATTTCTCAGTTAATAACTGCAAAATGTGTATAGGTACATTAAGGTTGAGATTATTCATTGCATTACTAAAAAGTGATTTTGCATCGTTGATTATTCAGTATCTGAGAAAGGTTTTATGAATATTCGAAGATAAAATTTGATGTTATTGAATATGAACGCATGCAATCTCAAAAAGGAGCAGTGGAACGGGTATATGCAATATCTCTGATTACTCTTGTTACCTTTGTTATTCGTAATGCGCAATGTCTATTCTATCTCAGAAAATTTTGCATTATATCCTTTTGAAATGGTTAGTGGTTGCAA
This sequence comes from Tachypleus tridentatus, assembly GCF_004210375.1. Classification (NCBI taxonomy): domain Eukaryota; kingdom Metazoa; phylum Arthropoda; class Merostomata; order Xiphosura; family Limulidae; genus Tachypleus; species Tachypleus tridentatus. The sequence goes on along the minus strand of NC_134828.1, from coordinate 29,580,782 downwards.
TGTCTTTCGCTGACCGAGTAGATGATATCTGTTTGTTACAGTCAACGAATAATGTGAGAGAATTATCAATAACATGGTGACACTTTCGTAAGAGAAAGGATATAAACTTTTCTGCAAAATAAAAACACCCGTTCTTTTCCATTTTAACTTCATTCCTGCTTAAGTAAATTCTGAGAAAAAAAAAAGCTGAGGAATTATACCATAATGTGTTACATGAATAAAGGGTGATGTTTTGGTTTGTTTTTCTAGGACAGTACCCTACACAGTTACCTTTGATAATCATACTTGTTATATAAGACATTTACAACAGAATAAAGTAATATGCAATATTATGTTTTTAAATATAAAATAATATAAAAACAGTTCTGATGCTTATATTAAATAAATTAATATTAACCTCTGATTAAAATAAGCTATTTGCACGTATCAGAACTATATATATATAGTAATGAGCATAGCTAATTAGATATTAACTTCGAACTATATTACTTGATGAACAAAATATATTACTTTATCAGTTGAATATCCTAGCTGTTAACGATATTTTCGGCCATAAACCCAATATTCCAAAGACCTAAAGCCTAAGTCTCGTGGCTAGTTGAACTTCGCAAGAACTTAAATTTATTTGAAAACAAACAAACAAAAAACACAACAGAAAAAATTATAGTAACAACATATAGATGTTCGCCATACGAATAAACAATCCTGTATTGTTTTTAAGCTGAACTTAATGAGGTTCAAAATTCCAACAAAATATTTAATCTTAATGCTGACGCTTTCTTTAGACAGAAGTTCAATTAAATAACATTTGAATTAGGTTGTTCTTATTGTGCAAAAGAACGTGTATAATCTCATGGTATATCGTTATCCAACAGAACAAAAAGAGTAATATTTAACATAAAAGTTTAAGCGAAGAGATACTTCGAGACAAAGAAATTATCGTTAGAGTTTAAGAGCAAATCAGGATATGATTTGATAAGCAAATTAAATCTGATGATTCTAAATGAAATACAATTGTAATATTAAACTGATTTCTTTCTGTATTTGATTTTTCTTTGACATTTTATTTTCACTCACATACAGCGTCATCTATGTGTTTGATACACCATTAAGAGACTGACTAAGTACTGTCTATTTTGTAATGGAAGTTAAACAATAATTTCTTCTTTTAAGTTTTCGTTAAAATGAAAATTTCGTGGCGTAAAGTGCCCAAGCTAGCGGTATTATTTTAAATAATTTATATATTTTTTGATTAACACTTACATAAATTCTGTATAAAAATCCCAAACTGAGTGATAGTTTTGTATTATAACTTTATTATTACTTTTCAAGTTGTTAACTAAGGAGTAATGTTAAAGTTATTATTGTTATGGTAGTTTGATATTAACAATGATAGCCAATAAGTTGGATTTTTCTCAAGTTTTTGAACTTTTATTTTAATTTATTCAGCGTTGTGTGAATAGTTGAATGTGCGTGTGAATGGATAAAGTTGTTCTACAGTTGAAGTTTCAAACGAGCTTTTTTTTTTCTTCCCTTGACCATGACCGATCATTGTCAACTTGCTCTGTCAATGTTATTTGTCATTAACTTAGGCCTAAAATAATTTTTTTAGTTTTAACGTCAAAGCTAAATGTGGGTAAGTTTATTTTTAAATTTTAGGACTTAATCTAGTATAAAATAATGAAAAAAAAGAAAATTAGCACTTATAAAATTATTGATTGATAAGAAACATCCATAAATGTATACGAATACAATTAATAGATTTAATTCTGATATCAAACAAACCAGAAATATTTACTAACGCTGAAGAAGTACCATTGTTTGTATCTACTATTTATTCAAGAGAGGTGGATTTTACTGGTATTGCAATGGCTCAACAGTTGAGACAGTCCTAGGTTTATTAAAAGGAGCAATTATTTATATTAAGTTTAAAATATTAATGGATAATGTATATTATCTAAAATTAATATAGTATGTATAATGTGATATGTAATGTTCTGATATTTTGAATAAAAAAAAATCTGTAGGTTCAACTCTCAGTATCACATAATTCACCACTCTGAATAAGCAGTAACTACAATAATACAAGCAATAGCTTTTGTGATTTATATTTTTCATTGTTTTGAGGCCATATTAAGTTAGAACTCAATTTTTATATCATTTACTGTCATTTGATATTAAACTGAAGAGCTGGTTTTGAAGTAGTGCTCAAAATGTTTGAGTGCATAATTGTGCACTAAGTAAACTTAGCCATTAACTTGTTTAATTTTTTGTTGTATTTGCAATAACACACCAAACATTTCATGACCCATTTTCCATACGTGTGAAAAAAAAAATTTGTACAGTTATTTACATACAACACTTTTTTCAATACAAATGAAATAAATGTTTCCATTGATAAAGGGGTTGAATTCATTACTCACCATTTTTAAATTGAGTGACAGATTTAGTAAATGTTATTCATTTTTTTTATAAAAATGAAAATTGTTATTGTGAAATTTTACACGGCTTGTGAACGCTTAAATTTGTTTTTTTTGTGATATGAGCAGAATGAAAATAATTGTTTTGTTTTTTTAACATAAACTATTTTAAGCTTTTCAAGCTCAGACTGTTACATACGTAATAGCAGAGCATAGTTGAAAATCTATAAAGGGGGCTCTACTTTTGTAGGAAATGATTAATGAAACCATGCTTGAGGGTATGAGGTATGCCATTTTTGGAACATTTTTATTTTCACTGAAACATGCATTTTGATGGTATCTGAGGTTGTCTTTTAATCTTCTAAATATGTGTTCTTTAGAGATGCCCCTTTTATGTGATGGAAATTATCTAATTCATTGTATTTGATGATATGTCAGATATTTCTTTATTAATAAGAATTATGTGGTATGAAACATATTCTCAAGATTTTATAACAAGGCTATAAACTAAAGTAGTGTTATTAAGGTAGAATTAGAAGGAAAAAATCTGAAATATGTGTGTGTTATACATGTGGGTATGCAAATATTGAAAATCTGAAATTTCATGTGGAAAGTTGGGAAAGAAATGAAGTCATTCAGAGCAGATAATCCACAAAATTTAAAATGATAAAGGTACACTGAATCCTCAGTTGAGCTTAACTCCTGTTAAGCTGTGAGTCAGTATATCTTAAAATATTTGTCCAATTTAACAGGGTTAGGCTCATTCTAAATTTCCATATTAAGGTAGCAATACAAAACAATGTTTGTAAGAATCGGTAAAACTTATCCTATCAAAAAATTTTACTGCCTGTAGTATTATGTGAATAAAAGTGTTAAAAGTATTCTATTTTCTACCACAACATTCTTTTATACAACAAATCTACTATAGAGTTCTGAATAATTGCACATGTACAATTATTTAAGTTCAGGTACTTTTCCATCCTGAACTAATCTGGGACTGTATGATTATTAACTTTTGGCTGTCAAGACAGGAAAACCTGTTAGTATTGCTTACTTGAAAGAAATCTTAGCCACATTAATTCCCTGTTGAATCTGCAAAGGAGTATCGCTCACGTTAATCATTGCAAGTCAAGCAGGTGTGAGCTAAGCCATCTAATTATAGCACTCTGTGATCTGTCGAGAGCTGTCTTGTAAAGCAGTGTATATAAGCTTTGGCCTACTTGAAACTCAAAGTAGAAGCATGTCCATTGAATCTAAGGAAAATTTTGCATGATACCAGTCTCTAACTAGCCAGTTTGCTTAGGTGGTTAATAAATTAACATGCAGTGCATTTATTTTATCATCAGCAAGATTCAATTTTAGCCAAAAAATGCTCCAAATAAACTAGTTTAAAGACAAGAGTCACTTCTATTTCCTTTTGTACTTTATACAAGTAAATGTGTTGTCATAAATACTTCCACCAATGTTACCACATGCAGAACATAAAAATAATACACATGAAATATGGAGGGAAAAAATACATTTTGTAGTATTTGAATTTTGTAATTTATTCACCCTATACTATTATTTAGAACTGTATATTATATTGTCACTTATTTAGAACTGTACTGTATGTTTTTATATACTTAGAACTGTATAGTATGTTGTCAATTATTTAAAACTGTACAGTATCTTGTCATTTATTTAGAACTGTATAGTATGTTGTCATTTATTTAGAACTGTACAGTATCTTGTCATTTATTTAGAACTGTACAGTATCTTGTCATTTATTTAGAACTGTACTGTATGTTGTCATTTATTTAGAACTGTACTGTATGTTGTCATTTATTTAGAACTGTACTGTATGTTGTCATTTATTTAGAACTGTACTGTATGTTGTCATTTATTTAGAATTGTACATTATGTTGTCATAAAAGCAAAACGTTAATTCTAATAACAAAATCCATATACACACACACAAAATTACAAAGAGACTTCCTGATGAGGGCAGGGCAAAAGTTTTAATAAAAGTGTTGATGTGTCTGTCAGTTGATAAAGGTTGGACAACTGAGACAGCTTCATTATGACCATGTCTGACTCAACCCACTTTTTTGATACGTGTATATATAATTTGTATTTTTATTGTTGAGGGCCTGTCTGAATATGCTTGGCCTCAACTTACACAGATACACACACACAAGATACACAGAAGTGACACTTTTGGGACCTGGGACTCTCCTGGTACACAGTTGCAAGCAATAAAAAGATGATTTGTGAATGTAGCTGGTGTGGCATTGAGAGGTCTCTAGTAAATCAACAGCTGGAGGTCTCTATACCTTTCACATCTCCATGCACTTCTGCTATAATACTACACAAAACAATCAGAAAAATGTGTTTATTATTATTATTTACATTACTGTTATATTTTACTTAATATAGAAGGGCTTTGGTGTGGCGAGGGGCAAAATGTTCTTATCCCAGAGCCTTCATAAGCATCATTACTCCATTGATGTCATGTTCAAATAACCAAAAAAAAAGTACAGAGTAGGCAAAAAAAAAAACACCTTTAGAACCGTTCTGACTTGCAGGAGTTTTCTTAATTGAAACATTTTGATTAGTTCTGATGATTTACAAAATGTGTTGATAATTTAATTTGGAGACTTTAGTTCATTTCAAGGGCTTAATAACCAAAATTCTAGTAGTTACATAAGGTGTTAAATCTCTGTAGATTTTTATATCATGTTAAAGAATGTTAAGTTACCATTTCCCTAACTTATCAGTATTTATTATAACTCTAAGGTTATCTTTATTTTTGTCTAAAATGACATAAAACTTGTATTTCACATTATTTTTTCATATAACATAGGGTAAAAATAACCTAAACATTGTGATGTTTCACTAAGGACTGTAAGTAAATTATCATAAATGTTTTAAGATACTGCTTGAATAGAAACTCTCCATAGGAACAATTAGAACTGGTCAGTTAACAACTGATTTCCTGTTAACATAAATACATTATAAAATAATTGGTTTATCAAGGGTATTGTTAAATCAGTTAATCTAGCCAAAATGATCAACTGGCATTTCTGATTATTATTGTGGTTTGATTATTTCAACTATTCAGTGATAAAAATTACAGTGAATCGATTAATTTTATAAAAATAATTAGTTAATAATTTCAATTATTCCAACTATTCTATTAATTAAAATGTTTCCTTTATATATGTCTTTGTTAAAAAGAAAAGCATGAATCTGCAGAATAAGGTATTGAAACCTGATTTTTAGCATTATAATTTTATCTTAAATCACTTCATGTGAGGTTAATTAATAAATTTATTTCATTAATCTGTCAAGCAGTAAATTACACAGCTTTCCCAACTCCAGAAGCAACCTAGTCAACTATTTTGTATGAAAGCTAAGTATAAGGTGAATCTTAAGTAATTCATGTTGTTCTCATATGTTTTCAGTGGAATCTTTGGTAAAATAAACCTATTTTATAAATGAACTAGTTATCAAACACAATATGATTGCTTTTATTAATTAATGGTTTTACAAAGCAGTTAAGAGATTTGATGACTTGAATCACTCAAATAACTGGTTAAGATGTGTTGGTAGTACAAGGATTATATGTCACTGTAATGGAAATTTGATTTTCAAATTTCATTGCTTCTTAAATCCTTAAAACTCTAATTTTGGAACATAAGTTTGCATATCTGTAATTAGTATTTAAAACAAACCTGTTATGTAGTGTTATTTACATATTTAAAATGTGCAAAAAAGTATAATTTACTTTCTAACATTATTTGTCAACATTTTAAAATTTATTTTATTTTAAATGTCATGTCGTTGAATAATTTTAACAGCTATTTTTATCTTAACTGGCAAAGAATTTTTCTATTCTTGTAGAATTACTGTTGTTGTATTTGTAAGATGTAATAATGACTAGAAAATCGTGTTTATTAATAACCAGTTTTGAAATTGTTAATTGCATGATTTAAAGTGACTATATTAACAAAGCCTTCAACTTTTAAAGGGTGTCAGAAATGTAATCTAGGACGAGCAGTCTTGGATCAGAAAACAATTGAAAAATGACCACCAGAGTTTTCAGCAACGCATCTAACACTGGTACAGGTAGACAGAGACAGAATGTTCAAGAGCAACAAACTGTGGTGAAAACTTCAAACTTGGTAAAAACACGGGCAAATTACAACAGAAATAACCTGCTTCACAAACTTACCCTCTTACAAGTAAGTGTTAAATTTACCTGTAAATCTTTTACAAAACTTACCCTCTTTCATAGGTAGGTGCAAAATTTGCATGTAAGGGTAACAGTTTTTTTCCAGATAATTCACGAAATTTTTATATTTAACTAAGCAGTAGATTGTTAGATATAAGCATATAGTACTTTTAAGGTTAAATATAAATATTGCAATTCCTGGCCTGTTTATTTCTTTGATTGTGTTTGTTAGCATTTCAAGTTAATGTTAATAAATTATCTGGTTGTAGACTTGCACTCGAGTAACTTTCTCTTTTTGTTTAGAGCAGCCAGTGATACCTAGGATAATCTGAGAACTTAGTATTTTTACAGGGTTTAATATAAGAGAGTTTTCAACAAGTAATTAGTGTTTTATATATTGCTTTTAAAGATGTTTATTAGAAGTTGTTGAAGTAGAAAAGAAATTAAACATTATATAAATTTATCACTTTTTGTTTCTTCATTATATTGAATAAAGTATAATGAAAAGTATACACTGAATATAAAAACAATTCTTCCACATATCTGTTTTATTGCTCTTCAAGTTGTAGAGATGTTTAATATTTGTATGAAAACATTATATTTATCTTGGCCCTAAAAGATCCACGGAAACCTCCAAGGCCATGCCCGAGGTTCTCATTTGAAGCTTTTTGAACGGCTTCCTCGACGTCTTGCCTTTCGATTGGTAGATCTAGTTACAGAATCAGTACTACAATCAGGGTAAGCTGCTCATTTTTGTGATTAGGATTTCCTAATACCCAAACAAATGGAAGAACACTGTGTGTATCAAATGAATTAATTACTGAAAACCTGTGATAATAAGTAACAATGAGAAGGCTGTGAAGCAGTCATGAAATATAGACAAAACTCATAAGTATTTAATAAGATAAAAGTGGGAATGGATAATAGTTGTAGAGTACTGGAATTTTGGTGAGCTATCATTTATTATTATTATTAGTTTGATAGTTATGTAAGGTCTTACTATAGTGATTTCATATTAATATGTGTTATGGAAAATGTTTTTCTTGTAATATTAATGTACGAATTAAATACATCTAATGTAAATTGATATTATTGTGTGTGTGTAAAACAGGCCTCGACAAATCCTGGGTGCCAGGTCACCATCCTGACATAAAATTCTTTGTGGCACTTTATATTTGTATGTAGGATTCAGGACCACTTCATCTGTTTCCAGAAATGAAGAACTGTGGGACCACAACACATTATTCATTTTGCACCATTTTGTTTTTCTTCTTTTTCACAATTCAACCAGTCTATAATTAGTCCTCATGGGTCAAAGTCAGTTAGTTCAGGCAATACAGTCAAGTGGTTTTGGATGTTATGTGATTGTTAGCTTACACTCATTACTGTGAAGGTAAATGTACACTGGTGCCTCAAGTATCTACGCTGGTCTGGGGAAAGCAAAAAAATTGCAGATAACAGAAACAACAGATAATCAAGACACTAGTGTAGCCCATTGTTTAATCAAAATAACATATTTCAGTATATTTAACTACCTTGTTTTAAATTATAAACTTTTTACTGTTGTTTAATCACATTATCACTGAAAGTCATCGTAATCAATTAACCCAACTGTTGGTCAGTCAATTAGATGGTCACACTCTGTTTCTTCAAATTTTGTGAGTTACATGAGTCAGGTTCCACTTTTTTCTCTAATAATACTTTCTCTTTTGATTGCTCATTCTTGTTTCAGTTGGACTTAGTATCTAACGTAGGTATAAATAGCTCTTAAATTTTTGGTACTTTTTCTGCTGTGGACATGAAAGTGCATTTGCACCCTATCAGTGCCTGGGAAAAATAAGTAAAAAATTAGTGCAAAGCTGTGCTAAGGAAAAATTATGAAAAATCATTGGTAAAATATACTGAAATTACCAATTATGTGTAGGAAAAAAACAAAGTGTAGCTGGGTGACACCCCAACACAATCTGAACATGCAATATGTACTTAATGGGCTTCTGCTGTGAACCCTTTTGTGTGGATTCCTGTATGTGGTGAGGGGACCTCCCAGGGAAGGTTCTGTTCTTTCAGGTTACCTTCTCTGGGATCTAAACATCCACCCACGTGTTTGCCATTCGTGGCGACCCGTGAAGGGGAGGAGAGCATCTTGGTGGTTGAGGGGTCTAACCCTAACACACCATTTTGGCCTTGAATTCCTGTAGACGGGCAGCCTTTGGGTGGCCCCTTTGGGTCAGTTGGCTGGTCCACTTGGGCTAGAGTTAACCAAGTACCAGTGTTAGAAGTTTTCAATGGATGTTGTGGACATTGTGTCTGATGCTGGTGTTTGGGCATAGTGCTCACGAAACCTTGGCATTGCTGCAATGTCCTTGCATGACATTGTTGTGCATCCCCTCATAGGGCTCCATGGTGGGTGGGGTCAGTGGGTACCAAAATTTTTCTTTTTTCCTATGGATCCTCCAACAAAATATTTAAATAAAATAGTGAAAAAACAGTCAATAGGGAAACGACCGCGTCTTGAAGACTCTGATCAGCAATCTTCAACATCTGTAACACACGTACCTCATTTTCTTATATTACATTCTCTTTTAGAAAAACCTTTAGGGCAAATGTTCCCCTTTTTTATTCAGAAGGGACTAGAGGGACTTGCTGGCTCTCCAAAGTTAGTAAAGAAGCTTCGATCTGGAGACATATTGGTTGAAACATCCACATCCCAACACAGTGAACTCCTCTTGAATTCAAAGGCAATTGGAGATATACCTATTGAGGTTACCCCTCATGCTACCTTGAGTTCATCACGAGGAGTTATTGTTGAGAGGGATTTGAAGAACGTCATCGAGTCAGAGATTCTTGCTGGTCTCTCCACTCAAGGAGTTTCTGCAGTGAGGCGCATCTCCACTTGCAAAGATGGAGTTACACTGCCAACAAATATCCTTGTTTTGACATTTACATCACCACGTGCACCTGCTACCATCAAGGAAGGTTATCTAATTTGCAGGGTATGGCCGTACATTCCAAATACCCTCCGATGTTTCCAGTGTCAGAGGTTTGACCACTCAAAGATGTCATGACGTGGTTCCCTGACATGTGCTCATTGTGGTGGCAAGGACCACGATGCCTATGAGTGTGACATGAACCCACATTATGTCAACTGCAATGGTTCTCACCTTTCCTACTTTTGTTTTGCCCAAAATGGTTGGAGGAAAAAGAGGTGCAGCATCTGAAAACGACTCATAACATTTGTTATCATGAGGCTCTGAAATTGCTGTCCACCACTCCATCTCGGACATATGCTGCTGCACTTCGTTCCACAACCACAGTGGGAGTGCAGGCAGATCTCTCTGTGCTTCCAAGAGAATCGTTTTCAAGTCAAATGAAAAGTCTTTTGACCTCCATGGTTAAAATGGTTGATGAATCGACTTCTACACCCATCTCTGTTCCTCCCATACATTCCAACAAACCTCAAGATCCACATCCTTTGGTTTCAAATACAGGCATTTCTTCTGATACATCTTTTTCTACCACTCCAAGATGCAAAACAATCATTCGTTCACATCCTCAGTCACTGGAATCCCCTTCCAACAACAAAGACCTTACCAATTGACCCAGGGCAGGATTCATGGAGGTTGATAGACATCCTCAGAATAAGGACAGTAAGGAAAAAAGATGTGGTTGTAAACAGAAGGGTTCTCCAGGCACTTAGTCTACCCGTCATTAAAAATGGCCACCTTGATACAATGGAACTGTCGAGGTTTATGTTCTAATCTGGATGACAACAAAACACTGATTACTTTCTGCCATCCAGTATGTCTTTCCTCACAAGAAACATTTCTGAAACCAGCTGATACAGTCACCTTTCAGCAGTTTTCTCTGTACAGAAATGACAGGCTGTGTGATGGATGAGTACATGGAGGGGTGGCACTGTTGGTTGATCAGCATGTGCCCACCTTGTCTTTGTCACTCAACACACCCTTGGAGGCAGTAGCCATCCGTGTTTCCTTGGGTCATACCATCACTGTTTGTTCTATCTACCTGTCCCCTGGAGAGACATATGATCAATCAGACCTTGATGCTTTCATTGAACAGTTGCCATCTCCTTTTCTATTCCTTGGGGACTTTAATGTACATCATCCCTTCTGGGGAAGTGCTGTTATTGATAGGAGGGGTCACTCAGTAGAGCGTATGCTCTCTGATCACAATCTTTCTCTTTTCAATACTGGTTCTTCCACTTATTTTCATGCACGTAGTCAGTCCTTTACCTCTATTGATCTCTCGGTTTGCTCCCCTTCTTTATTCTCCCATTTTTCATGGAGGGTTGACAATAATCCACTTAGCAGTGATCATTTCCCTATACTTTTGAGAGAGACTGGCCGTGGTTGATGCCACCCTAGCTGCATGCCCTAGTGGAAGCTGGATCAGGCAGACTGGTCCACTTTCACTGCTCTCGCAGAACTTGATTCTGCCATTGTCCATCAGCCATCAATAGATGAATGTGAGGCAGCAGTAACTGATGTATTATACAAGAAGCTGCTCAATGTATTCCTAAAATCTAGACAAATTTTCCACGATATCCTTGTCCGTGGTGGAATCCTGCTTGCCATTTGGCATGGAAGGCTCAAAAACGGGCCTGGGGTACTTTCCGTAGATATCCCACACTTTCGAACAGAGTCGCTTTCCAATGGGCCCGTGCACATGCTAGGTGGGTAAGACATCAAAGCCTGAAGGAATCTTGGATTAAGTTCACAACTAGTATATCTTCTACCACCATATGGGACAGGATTTGAAAGGTCAGTGGGCACTACAATTCTGTCCCCCTCTCGATCTTAATTTCTGATGGCCAAGAGGTAACTGATGTCTGGAGCATTGCTGATACTCTAGATGAAAGCTTTTGCTGGGTATCTAGCACTTCTGCTTGTTCTTCCACCTTCTTGTCCATCAAGACTTGGGCAGAGCATTAACCTCTTTTCTTTTGAATTGACTGTCTTTTTTGACTATAATTGTCACTTTACACTGGTGGAACTGAAAATGGCCCTTCATCGGTCTGGCAGTACAGCTGTTGGACCTGATGATGTACATTATGACATGCTGTGCTATCTCTCTTCTGCTTCTCTTGATATACTTTTAATTGTTTTTAATTGGATCTGGCAGGAGAATGTTTTTCGTGATGCCTGGTGCCAGGTTATTATCTTACCTTTCTCTAAGCCTGGGAAAGATTCCAAGATTCCTTCAAACTACTGTCCAATTGCTTTGACGAGCTGTCTCTGTAAGACCTTAGAGAGGATGGTTAATGCTTGTCTTGTTTGGTTCCTCGAATCAAACAACCTCCTCTTGCCCACCCAGTGTGGGTACTGATGACAGCACTCCACCATGGATCACCTAATTTAACTTGAAACATCAATCAGAGAAGCCTTTCTGAAATGCCAACGTCTTGTATCAATATTCTTTGACATTGAAAAGGCTTATGACACAACATGGAGGTATGGAATTTTGCGAGACCTCCATATATATGGGTTACATGGCCATTTATCTATGTTGATTAAAAATTTTTTAATGGACAGGAGATTCCAAGTTCATGTGGGTTTGACACTTTCCCCGCTTTTTGTACAGGAACTTGGGGTCCCTCAGGGCTGTGTTTTGTGTGTCACACTTTTCAGTATAAAGATAAATGCTATCACTGAACAACTCCCTCTCACTGTTGCGAATGGACTCCATGTTGACAACTTTCACATCTCATGTCAGTCGTCGAACATGAGATATATTGAGCGGCAACTACAAACTGCCCTCAATCATGTACTGAAGTGGACTAAGGCGAATGGCTTAAATGTTTCTCTCTCTAAAACCATTTGCATGCACTTTTGCCACCAATGGGGTATTCATCCTGATCATGAACTCCGTATCGGTGAAGTCTCACTGCCAGTGGTCCCTGAGACCAAGTTCTTGAAACTTACTGTCAAAGATAAGGGTCTGGTAGAGCCATAGACCATTGGCCTTAAAGATGCCAATTTATCATCAAGGACCTTGACTCTGCACTGGGGCTTTCAGCACCTCCCCAGTTCAAAGCTTATACGTAGAATCTCATGAACCTTTTCTGCACCTTCACCGTTTGCAACTGTCTTTACTATATTCTTTGAAACTTCGTTCCTTACCAAAACATCCCACCTGGGAATGTGTTTTCCTTCCTCAGTAGGCCATACTTTTCCAGAACAGATGATCTACCATTGCTCCTTTTGGCCTTCGCATCCAGGTGCAATTGGATGAATTGGGTCTGTCCTTGGATGACATTGCAGAATCCACTGGTCAGCCCATTCCACCATGGCTTATTAAAGCCCCAAAATGTGACCTTTCTTTAAGTCATTTGAAAAAGGCAGATACTCCCGATTGGAAGTACCTTTTTTTATTTACTGAACATCTTTCGAACAATCATTCCATTCCAATTTATACAAGTGGTTCCAAATCAGGTAATTCTGTGGGCTCTGCCATGGTTTGTTGTGGTTCGGTGGTTGCGTGCAGAATCCCTCTACAGCTTCTGTGTTCACTGCTGAACTGTACACCATATCTCTTGTGCTGGATCATATTGAAGCTAAGCAGTACTCCAACTGCACTATTTATACTAACTCGCTTAGTTTTCTACTGGCCCTAGAATCGCTTCACGTTGGCTCACACTCTGTTCTCGCTGATATTCAAAACCGACTGGCCAATTTCTCATTTAACATCTACTTCTATCCAGTTTTTCTGGATACCAGGCCACGTTGGTATTTGTGGGAACGAGCTTGCAGACACGGCAGCTAAATCTATCTGCTCTGGCACTATCACCACTGTCCCTATTCTGTATATAGACTATGGTCCTGTATTCAAGGCTCGGCTCCATGCCAGCTGGCAGTCCACTTGGAGTGAGCAATGTGACAGCAAGCTTTTTCAAATTAAATCCGATATTGGGCTTTGGCCATCTAGCTTCCGTAAGGTTCAGTAGGAGGAAGTTGTTCTAACTAGACTACACATTGGTCACAGTTTCTTAACTCATTGTTTTTTTTATCTGGAATTGTTGCACCAGTGTGTAGTTTGTGTAACACTCAAATCACTGTAAGCCACATTTTACTTTCTTGCCATCGTTACGACTCCCAATGACGGCAGTATTTTGAACATGTTCTGTCCCAGGATTTGTCCATAACATTGGACAGTGTTATTTGTGATGGTGACACTGTGTCCACCTTGATAAAGTTTTTAGTTTTTTAATGGCCATTAATCTTTTTAATCTTATTTAAGTGTTGGATATTTATTCATTACACCTTTTTAATTGTGGTTCCCTTTTCAGAATCTCAATATCTCTAGTTCAATTTGATATTGGAAAATGGCCAGAACATTAAATAACTCGACACCAGGACTGGAAAGGCCAACTTCAGGTGACTAATGCTGCTGTTTGAACTACCTGTTAGTCGTACTGGCGAGTTGTTATTACAATTTTGCTGCATGTATTTTCACACTTTTATTACTTTACCTTTTGGTACTGGCTATAATGACACATAACCCAGAACCAGGACTGGAAAGACCAACTTCAGGTGACTGACGGTGGTTCTTGTACTTGCCTGTTAGTCTTCCTGGTGGGTTATGATCATTACCATTCTGCTACAGGAAGTACTTTACAACTTTGTAGACTGGATATCAACATTGGTTTTATGCTTTTTCTATTTTTCAATGATGTTTTGTTTTACCCTCATTTCCTTTTATATATTTAACTACATTTCATTTATGTTTACCTTTTAACCGGACGTTTGGTGCAGATAGCCTAGCTGCTTTGTGCCATTAAACACTAAATCAATCAATCACTCTGCTGTGAATTATAGAACAGGGAGTTGAGTGAAGTCATTAACAAATATTAATGTGTATTTTTTGTGTTTTTGTATATTTTGTTTTTAATTATAAATTTAAAAAATAGTTAAATGAGCTACAAATATTTTCTATTCCTGTCTTAACGAGGCAAGGCTATGCTTTAGTTGCCTGACTTATGATTCGAACATACATCATATTCTGCACATGAAAACCCTGAATTTCATGCAACATCTGAATTTCCTAAACCAAAATTAATTTCTCCAAAATATGTGAATTATTTTCTAGAATTTTAATGAAACAATTATTTGAAAAAAATTGTAGATAATTGAGGCACTGGTATAGCTCTAATTTCTTAGTACAAACAATAGTGATGCTCAGTTAAACACATGTGGTTCCTTAGTTTTTGGACTGGCTCCTAGATCTAAAAATATTTGTCGAGGCTTGGTATGAAATATTTCTCTTGTAATTTGTTGTCAATGTATCTGTAAAATGACTTTCTCTGTGACATTAACACACGTATAAAGTGTTTTCCTCTGAGTTGATATTAATCTTGGTGGTAATAATGTTTTTCATGTGTATTGATATTAATGTATGGGTCAAATGTTCCTCTTGTGATACAGTATTAACTCTCTGTTAACAGTATCAATCAGTTATAGGTGAACTTCTGTATGTGGTGAGGGGACCTCCCAGGGAAAGTTATATATATTCAATTTAGCTTCTCTGGGATCTGAACATCCACCTGCATGTTTGCTGTGCATAGTGACCCATTAAGGGGGAGGAGAGGATCCTGTCGGTTGAGGCATCCAACCTCAACACACCACTGTGGCCTTGAATTCCTGTAGACTGGTGACTTTCGATTACCATTTCCAGGATCACTCAGCTGTTTCTGTTGGGCTGGGATCAACTTGGTATTGGTGTTCAACATTTTCTGCATTGTGTCTGTTATGTACAGTGCTCACGAAACCCTGCCATTGCTGCAGTGTCCTTATTTGGCATTGTAGTGAGTCTCCTAATAGGACTTCATGTGGTTGGGGTTAGTGGGCAGTGAATGTCTCTTCATTTATTATGGATCCCCCATATCTTCAAAAAATAAAATCATAAAAAAGTCTTTTTTGTTCTGTACCTGTACTCCATTTTCTCATTCTGCTTTCTTTGTCAGACAAAACTTTATTGCAGAGGTTTCCCTTTGTTATTCAGATGGGATTAGAGGGGCTTACTGGCTCTCCAAAATCAGTGAAGAAGCTATGTTCTGTGGACATCTTGGTGGAAACATCTACCCCAAAATACAGTGAACTCCTTTTGAATTTAAAAGCCATTGTAGATATACCTATTGAGGTTCTTCCCCATGCTACTTTGAATTTCTCATGAGGAGTTATTGTTGAGAGGGATTTGCAGAACATCATTGAGTCAGAGATCCTTGCTGGTTTTTCCAGTCAAGGAGTATCTTGCATTGAGCATATCTCTACTTGTAAAGACATAATTTTGCTACCTACAAATGTTCTAATTTTGACCTTTACATCACCACTTTCACCCACTACAGTCAAGGTAGGTTATCTGAAATGTAAAGTACAGCCATATATTCCAAACCACCTCAGATACTCCCAGTATTGGCAGTTTGTCATTTGAAGAAATTTTGTCATGGTTCTGTGATGTGTGCTCATTGTGGTGGCAAAGACCATGATGCCTATGAGTGCAAACCCGACCCTTACTCTGTTAGTTGTAGTGGTTTCCACCCCTGATATTATCAATCTTGCTTTAAGATGGAGGAGAAAGAGGTACAGCATTTAAAAGTGGTTAACAACATTTATTATCTGGACGCTTGAAAGTTGTTGTCCCTGACTTCATCATGGACATATGCTGCTGCACTGTGTTTCTGTACTACAGTGAGTGTGCAGATAGCACTTTTTGTATTTATGTCAAAGTCTTTTTTATGCTGTGTGAAGAATCTTTCAACCTCACTGGATAATTGAACTGACAAGTCAATATCTACTCCTGTCTCTGTCCTTACATTCCTTCCAGTGACTGCCTGGATCAACTTCCTTTGTCCTGGCTTCTGGTGTCTGCTCTGGTCGATCCTCTTTGGCCCTGAGATGCGGAACAGTTATTTTTTCATGCCCTCAGTTGCTGGAATCTTTGTCTACTGACAGAGACTTGCCAACTTGCTCAGGGCAGAATCCTTGGAGTTTGGTAGATCTCCTCCTGATAAATAAAAATGCTGTGGTCATAAAACCAACAGGTTCTCCATTTAGTTCTGCTTCACCTAATAAAATTGGCCACTTTGATACAGTGGAAGTGTTGAGGTTTCTGTTCTAATGTGGTTGACATTGAGCCCATTATTGATTTCAATCATCCTGTGTATCTTTCCTTACAGGAAACATTTCTGAAACCTGCATTTACAGTCACTTTTTGGCAGTTTTCTTTATACCAGAATGACAGGTTTTATGATGAATGAGCACATGGAGGGATGACAGTGTTGTTCGACCAGCACACGATAGCCCTGTCTTTGCCACTTGATACACCCACAGAAGATGTAGCCATCAGTATTTCCTTGGGTTGTACTGTTGCTGTTTGTTTTCTCTACCTGTGTTCTGATGAGAGTTATGATCAATTAGACCTTGATGTTCTCAATGAACAGTTACCATCTCTATTTTTAATTCTGGGGGACTTTGAAAGACATAATCTCTACTGAGGTGATGCTAATATTGGTGGGAGGAGTTGTTCTGTCGAGCATATGTTCTTGGATTACAACCTTTTCCTCTTCAGTACTAGTTCTTACATATTTTCATGCATCTAGTCAGTCTTTTACTGTATTTAATCTACCTATTTTCTCTCCTTCATCTTTCTATTGGTTTTATTGGAGGTTTGACAGTGACCTGCAGGGCAGTGATCATTTTCCTATAATTTTTAGGGAGATTGGCTGTGGTTGATGCCATCTAACTAGTGTTCCTCAATGGAAGTTGGACCAAGCCAACTAATCCTCTTTCACAGCTTTATTGAAACTCGTTCCTTCCATCATGTGTCTGCCATCAATAGATGTCTGCATTAGTAGCAGTGACTGACTCATATCATCTTGGTAGCTGCTCAGAGTCTTCCTAAGGCCTCAACATATTTTACATGGTATCATCATTTATGGTGGAGTACTCCCTGCCAATAGGCATGGAAGGCTCATAAACATTCTCGGGATACCTTCTGACAGTATTCCTCTCTTTTCTAACTGCATTCTTTATCAGCAGGTCTGTACCCATGCTTGGCAGGTCAGGTCTCAAAGCTAAAGGGAATCTTGGATTAATTTTACAACTAGTGTCTATTCTACCACCAGTTACAAAATCATATATGATAAGATTCAGCCAGAAGGTTAGTGGGAGGTATGCTTCCATTCCTCTTTCCATTTTGCTTTCCAATGCCCAGGAAGTTGATGAGGTACAGAACATTGCCAGTACTCTAGATGAGGGCTTTTCTCGTGCATTCAATACTTCTGTTTCTTCCCCCACTTTCTTGGCCATTAAACCTTGGGTATAGTGATCACCTCTTTTCCTTTCTTGGGCCTATCATTTCCACAGCTGTAATTGCCCCTTTACACCAGTGGAACTCAAACTTGCTGTTCATTGGTCAATCAGTACATCCTTCAGACCTGATGATATTCACTATGAGATACTGCACCATTCCTCTTCTTTCTCTTTTGCTATTTTTCTGGTTGTTTTAATCGAACCTGGCAGGAGAATGTTTTTCTTGATGCTTGGCACCAGGTTATTGCCCTTTCTTTCTCTATGCCTGGGAAGGATCCTAAGATTCCTTCTAATTGTTGTCCATTTGCTTTGAATAGCTGTCTTTATGAGGTCTTAGAGAAGATGGTTAGTGCTTGTCTTGTTTTGTTTCCCAAATCAGAAAACATCCTCTCGCTCACCCAGTGTGGGTTCCATTAACAGCACTGTACCATGGACCACCTACTTCAACTTGAAACTTTGATCAGGGAAGCCTTTCTCAGGAGAGAACATTTTGTTTCCATGTTCATTGACCTTGAGAAGGCTTATGACACCATATGGAGGCAAGACATTTTGAGAGACATTCACTCATATAGGTTGTGTGGCTATCTACCTATTTTTATCCAGAATTTTTAATGGACAAGAAATTTTAAGTATGTGTGAGTTTGACTCTTTCCAGCGCTTTTCTATAGGAACTTGGGGTCCCTCATGGCTGTGTTTCGAGCATCACACTTTTTAGTATCAAGATTAATGCTGTCACTACACAACTTCCTCCTTTTGTTGCAAATGAACTCCATATTGACATCTTCCACATCTCGTGTTGCTTGTCAAACATAAGATTTATTGAGTGGAAGCTCCAGACTGCTCTCATTCATTTATTGAACAGGATCACATCAAACAGTTTTGGGTCATTCCATGTCAACTCAGCGAAGGTGGTTGCTTGATCACCTCAGAATCTCTTGAAACTTTGTAGAAATGATCTTTGGCATCTGAAACTGACACCTGCCAACTTTTTAGCTGAAATTCCAGCATTTTCATAATTTTTTGCCCAATGGAAATTTTCATTAAATCACTTGCAAGTTGGAAATTGAATGAGAGTCCACTTTCAGATGTCTATATCTATTGAAATATAAGTCTTAGTTCTTCAAATTTTCAGAAAATGTTCAGATGTTTCTGATGAATAGAGAGAGTGCAACAAATGCTGGTAAACAAGCCTCAGTTTTTTGCTTATGACCTCTCAAATTTAGGATTTGTTCAAAAATCACAAATAAAGTGGATTTTCAAAAAATTAGGAAAACCATATCTCTAATACATAGGATCTATTTGATCAATTTTATTGTAAGAATAATATCTGAGTTACATTACCAATGCCTAAAAATCTGTAGTTCTGGAGTATTAATGGGAGTTATGGCCAATCAAAATTAACACAGGTAAAAAGAATTATTAATTTTCTAATGGCCAGATTGACATCTTGAATCATAGGTAGGTTGATGAAATTTATAGTAGTAAAAGATGTTAGTATAGTCTACTTGTGTGCCAAGTTTCAATATCCTTCCATAATGCCTTCATGTTAAAATATATAATCAATTTAATCAAATAATTCAACTCACTGATTGAAGATGAAGCAATGTGATACCTTTATTGAGAAAGATTTGTTAATAATATTTATTAACTCATGTATACAGCAAGCTCAGAAGAAATAGAAAAGTTGTAAGTTCATTTGTTACTAGACAGAAATTTTTCATATGACTCGTGAATTACTTTAGTCGTTGCGGGATCCAGTATGTACTATCGACCCGTGCGAGTTGTTCTCGGTGGTTCAATGCAGCACAGCACATGAACAATTGGAACATAACAAATGTCCTCAGGATGAGACCACTTGAATGATGGAGATGGACCACTGGGATGCATGAACTTCATTTTTATGTCTTCATGCTCCTGGTCACTTTCAGATGCCAACCCTAGCCACCACTTCCCATCATAAATGGAGGCTACATACTGGCCTAAATGCACATTTGTAGCTGAGGCTGTCACTGCACTCCGAGGAGAAGAATACTTCATCTTGTCCAGACACCCGGCTGATCTTGAGCCGTCCTCCATCTGGAATGAATGAGTGGTTGTCTCTTGTGCCTGGAATTGTCTGTGCATACTTGTATCGCACTCCCAACATTTCAGATCAAGGCAAATTCTGTGTTGAAGAAGGTCTGTGTCTTCTTGTCTCAGATTTTGTAGATGAGTCAATTTTGAGGTATAACAGTGAACTGTTTTGTGGCACTGCTCTCCATTTGACAACTTCACACCAACAGAGCAAGGTGAAAGTGCAACCATGGTGAATGAAACACAATGATGAAGCACCAGGATCTGGACTGGCTTTTATATACTTTCATTAGCAATGAAAATGCAAGGGTTAGCAGAAATATGCCCAGGCATGCATGTGGTAAGCAAGTTGCAGCAAGTTGGATGATATCAGCCCTGCCCATGTTCATACTGAAATGGGGTGTGTAAATATTGTTCCACACCAGAGTGTGTACATAAGCAAACTGAGGTTTTTCTTGAAATTGCTATGACGACCTGATGACATCATAATAGTCTCTCTCTGTGTCTAAACAGAAATACTTTTAACACTGGCCCCATACTCCCAACAATGAGTGGATGCACATGTAGGGTCAGCAGTATAATAACTTTAGCATGAAGGCATTATGGAAGGATATTGAAACTTGGCACACAAGTAGACTATACTTCCATCTTTTACTACCATAAATTTCATCAACTTACCTATGATTCAAGATGTCTATCTGGCCATTAGAAAATTAATAATTCTTTTTACCTGTGTTAACTTTGATTGACCATAACTCCCTTTTATACTCCAGAACTACAGCTTTTTAAGCATTGGTAATGTAATTCAGATATTATTCCTACAATAAAATTGGTCAAATAGATCCTATGTATTAGAGATATATTTTTCCTAATTTTTTGAAAATCCACTTTATTTGTGATTTTTGAACAAATCCTAAATTTGAGAGGTCATAAGCAAAAAACTGAGGCTTGTTTGCCAGCATTTGTTGCATTCTCTCTAATTACCAGAAATATCTGAACATCTTCAGAAAATTTGAAGACACTAGGACTTATATTTCAA
This sequence comes from Tachypleus tridentatus, assembly GCF_004210375.1. Classification (NCBI taxonomy): domain Eukaryota; kingdom Metazoa; phylum Arthropoda; class Merostomata; order Xiphosura; family Limulidae; genus Tachypleus; species Tachypleus tridentatus. The sequence continues at coordinate 29,559,707 of NC_134828.1, read as the reverse complement.
TAGATATAGACATCTGAAAGTGGGCTCTCGTTCAATTTCCAACTTGCAAGTGATTTAATGAAAATTTCCATTGGGTAAAAAAATATGAAAATGTGGGAATTTTAGCTAAACAATTGGCAGATGTCAGTTTCAGATGCCAAAGATCGTTCCTACAAAGTTTCAAGAGATTCTGAGATGGTCAGGCAACTGACCTTCCCTAATTTTGCTGAGTTGACATGGAATTTTCTTGCCCTTTCTTTTTTCAAAACCATTTGCATGTACTTTTGCCACCAATGGAGTATGCAATCTGAACCTGTGCTCTATTTCAATGGTGATGTTATTTCTGTGGTCCCTGATGCAAAGTTCTTATGAATTATCTGTGACTGTAAGCTAACATTCATTTCTCACATCAAGCAGCTATATGTCAAGTGTGTTAGGGCACTAAAAGTCCTCTGTGTTCTCTCTTCCACCTCCTGGAGAAAGGATCAATGTTTTGTTTTGAAGATCCATAGAACCCTAATTCATTACAAACTGGACAATGGGTCTCTGTTCCTGCCAGGACCTTGGCCTTGAAGATTCTAGACCCCATTCATCATTTGGGGATTCAGTTCTGTGCATAAACTTTCCACAATTCTGTAATCTAGAGTTTGTACACTGAGCCCCACAAACCTCCTCTTTATCTCTACCATTTCCATTGTTCTTTGCAGTATGATTCTAAATTTGAGTCCTTACCAAAGCATCCCACCTGGTGTTATGTTTTCCTTCCTCAGTGGGTTATGCACTTTTAAAACAGATTATCTGCCATTCTCTCTTTTGGCTTTCATATCTAGATGCAGCTGGCTGAATTGGATCTATTTGTGTATGATGTTACTTTCTCTACTGATCAGCCCATCTTACCATGGCTTATTACCATTCTCACCTTCTTTGAGTCATCCAAAGAAGGTGGGTACTTCTGATTAGAAGTTTTGTATTCTCTTTGATGAATATCATTCAAACCATTTTGCTAGATGGTTCGAAGTCATGTTACTCTGTGGGCTCTGCCATGGTTTGTTTTGGCTTGGTGAATGCTCAGAGGATCCCTCTATACAGTGTTTAGTGTTCACTGTCAAGTTGCATGACATTTCTCTTGTTCTGGCCACACAGAATTATGCAGTACCCATAAACCATCAATTACCTACTCACTCAGATGGACCAGCTATGTTTCTGTATAGCTCTGTTTAGTAATATTCATTGTAATTCTGAATTTACCAAATGTATATTTACAAAATTTAGAAAGCAATGTAAGTCTGTAGTGTGTAACAAAGAGCAGAATTTAATAACAGAAGACTTGTTATTAAAATTGTGAAGTGTCAACTGAGTCAATGTATTTGAAAGATGATTTCTTAGAAGAATATACGTTTCTCACTATGGTTTCACATTTTTTTTGCCTAACCTCAAAGAACCTCTGAGGTGTATATCAAAAGTTTTTTTTTTTATAAAATGTTTCATTTTATGTCTCATTTCTTTATCCTAACACCAAGTAGAGATAAATTATCAATGTTTACTGAAAGAAAAAATTGAAAAATAGAAAGTAGAATCAATAATACCCTTTTTTCTTGAATGACTGCAGTTTCTAACAGATAGTTACACTTGTTTATCTAAACAGCCTCAGTTTTCTAGTCTGTTTGCATTTGTTTACTTTTCATTTTGTTACTTTACAATGGCCTTGGACTGTACCTAAATGTAACAAACAATTAACCAGTATGGAAGAACTTACCATAAACATTCATTTGGGTTTAGCCACATAACACAGTTAACTCAATCTGGTCATGTGAAACTGTTTTTTTTTTTTGTTTTTTTTTCTATTTACTTCCTTATTCCAGTTTAACTTAATAAGTTTCTAATTTTTTTTCACTTTAGTTACTTTTGTTAAAAAATATATTACAATAAGTTAAGAAATATATGTATAAAAACAAGAAGTTTAGATATTAAAGTTCAAACCTATTTTATTAATTTGTACTTGAGAGAATATTTTCTTAGCATAAGTTTTTTTTCATAATATGTTGGTTGTCTACAAGATTCTTTATGATTGTTTTAAGTATACATTTTATGACATGTTAAAGGATCTAAAGGAAAAAATAACTGTTCTTTCTATATGTTATAAAAAAAATTCAATAACCATGTCAGAGAAAACTTTTGATAGTTTAGGGAAAACAGAATGAGATTAGAAGTATGTTATGTGGATTTGACATTTTATATCCTCTCAGTGAAGCAAGAAGATTCAGGGGTCAAAGTTTATATGTTTCAAACTAGATGGGGATGGGCACTTATAACTTCATGTAAGGATAGAAAAAAAAACACCTAAAATAAGTAATTTAAAGCACAGGTACGTTGTGTGTACAGAGAAATGGAGAATTATATATATATATTTTAACAAGACTCCCACATGACCCACTGGTGGGCTGTGATAGTCTTCCAGTAATACCCACATAACCCATAGGTGAGTTGTGCCCTATTTTCTTTTTAGAGGGCCACTTATTGACTGGGACACAACAGCTATATATACATGCCTTGTGAGATCCTGAAAATATTGGCAAAATAGGCTTGGGAGCCAACATGTTAAACTAAGACAGAAACTTATATACCATTAAAATTTGTAAACTATGTTTTGATGCTAATTTTATTGATGTATGTTGACAATAAATTTGGTTAAATTTTGAATGTAAGTATAAAAAGTCATGACACTTTGATTACACAGAGCACATTGAGTTAATGTGTGTCCAGATGTTTCTTCTGTAATTTGATTGTCTTTAATATTTTTTTTATAATTTAAACTTTTATCTATCTGTGAAATGTTTAGTTGGTGTTTAATGTTAATACATCTGCATTATGTTTTCGTATTGTTTATTTGATTGTATCTGTGCATTGTTTCTTTTCTAACTTAAACTGATAACATTTTTGTGTTTCATAGCCATGTCTTTCTGGGGTTCACAAAGAATGGACAATTTTTATTATCTTACACACTGCATGTGGTAGCAGATGACCACACAGCTTTCCCATATAATATTTACAGGCTTCACTGGTGGCTGTTTGTTCCATATAGACCACTATTAAAGGTAAGAGCACACTTTTTTTTTGTGTATGTTAAAGTTGATAAAGATACAAAATCTTCTATGAATATACAATACAATAATATTTTATTTCGTATAGTTTATGTTAAAGGTAGAAAACTCTAGAAAGATCCGATACAATAACATTGTGTAACACAAATTTTGTTCCTGGATAGTATGTGCTATTTCTTAATTGCTTATGTTGTAAAAGTGTAGAAAATGACCATTATTCCCTTCAAGCTTTGCTTTTGTGACATGGATAATGAAATTTAAAAATTAACCTATATTCTCTGTAAAAACTGTCAAATTTGCACATTTTCATTTACATAAGGTCTGAATAAAACAACATATGAATCAAGATTTACATGTATTTATACTAAAGTTATACAAAAATGAACACAAATGTTTAGAAGTGAGTAGTTTTTGAGATCTGTGACTCTAATGTAAATCACTTTCATGTATCAGCTCCCAAATATAGTCTCCCATCATGTTTTCATTGTATGCTCCTTGGTAGTGGCGTTCAAAGTCCAGTATATCTTGGTGGAAGCTCTCGCCTTGCTTCACTGTTTATGTTCCCACGTTCTCCTTGAACTTATCAAGATGAGCGTCAAGGATATGGTCTTTCCGGGACATTCTGCCGCCAATTTTGCTGTAGTTTTTCACCAGAGCCTCAACCAGTTCCACATTATTTTTGGCCTTGTGATTGCCCAAGAAGCCCCAAACCATTGCAATAAAGTTGCCCCAAGCTTGTTTTTCCTTCCTACTGAGCTTGGAGAATTCTGTGCACTCCAGGATCATCTTTTTTTGTGGTTCAACGAGACATCAGCTTTGACCTTTGCCTCAGACAGCTTAGGGAAGGAGTCTCAAAGGCACTTGAAGGCTATAGACACCTTATGAAGAGCCGTGACAAATTGTTTCATAAAACCCAATTTTATGTGCAATGGTGGGAACAACACCTTCTGGAGGTTCACTAGTGGTTCACACTTGACATTGTGCCTCCCCACAGAGAACTCGGTCTTTTGTGGCCAGTGCTTTCTGTTGTTGTGTGCTGCAGTGTCCCTGCTGTCCCAAAAGCAAAGATAATGGAGAAACTTGGTAAAGCCTCCTTGGAGAACCATCAGGAATGCCACCATTTTAAAGTCTCCGATAACCTCTGAGCCACACTCATCATACTTCAAGGCTTCTAGCAAGGTCTTGACATTGTTGTATTCCTCTTTGAGGTGCACCGAATTAGCCAGGGGAAGAGACTGATACTTATTCTTATTATGGAGCAGCACAGCTTTGAGGCTTCTGGATGAGCTGTCAATGAAGAGGTGCCAGTCGTTCGGGTTACAGGCAATTCCAGTTGTCTCAGTACTGAATCTACCTGGAATATTTTGGAAAATGAGTAAACTTGAAACTTTCATTATCCAGGTTACAAAAGCAAAGTTTGAAGAGAAAAATAGGTCTTTTCAATTTACTTTAAGCATAAGCAATTGGGAAATAACACTTTCTGCCCAGGAACTAGAAAACGTAAACATTTTGTTACACAGTGTAATATTTCATTCAGTATAGTTTATGTTAAAGGTACAAAAGTTGTAGAAAGATTCATTACAATAATATTTCATTCAGTATAGTTTATATTAAAGGAACAAAACTTTTAGTAGATCCAATAAAATAATATTTAATTCAGTATAGTTTAGGCCCAGCATGGCCAGGTGTGTTAAGGTGTTGACTCATAATCTGAGGGTCATGGGTTTGAATCCCTGTCACACCAAACATGTTTACCCTTTCAGCCATGGGGGCATTATAATGTTACAGTCAATCCCACTATTTCTTGGTAAAAGTGTAGCCCAAGAGTTGGCAGTGGGTGATGATGACTAGCTGCCTTCCCTCTAGTTTTACACTGCTAAATTAGGGATGGCTAGTGCAAACAGCCATTGTGTAACTTTGCGTGAAATTCAGAAACAAACTCACAGTATAGTTTATGTTGAAGGTACAGAACTTTCAGAAAGATCCAATACAATAATATTTAATTCAATATAGTTTGTGTCATGGGTACAAGATCTTTTGCAAAACTTTTTGTTTGCGTCATTTATTTGTTAATGTTTGAGAATTAAAATTATTTAGAAGAAATAATTTCTAACATATTACTGTTTTATAAGTCTCAGAATATAAATATTTAGAAGTAGTCATTTTTAATATATTTATTCTATAAGCTTCAAAAATACAACTGTTCAGAAGAAATAACTTAATAAAATAAGAGTTTATGTTTCAGGAGAAATTTTGAACATATTACTATTTCATAGGTATCAGAAGTTCGTTTATTTGGAGAAACTGAGATTATGCAGGATTTGAAGATCGCTGTATGTCAGTGGCCTACTGATGACACAAAAATTTTAGTTTATGGTTGTTGGTAAGTTAAATAATGAAGGCAAGAAAGTTGTGTTATAAAAATGTAATATGAGGCATGTGATTGCTAAAAATATAATCAAGAATTTAGTTTAGACTACTCTTAATCAAAGTTGATATATTAAACTTATATTAACTCTCCCAGTAGAAGTTAGTAGTATGTGTTTATTCACAAAATGTGGCAAGTTTTAATAAAAATTACAAATCTGTTATGCATAGCAAATCAAAATTCACGATAAAGTGTTTTTACTAAAGATTTGTTGATGAACTTATGTTTTCAGAATGTTTGTCTGAGGGGCAGGTAATTTTTGTGTTAAGAATTAAAATGTTTGTTTTTCATCTTACACTTTTCACACTTTCCCATTTTTATGACCTCCTAACTGGAAATTGAAAGTTCTTTTCAGTAAAACTGAGTTTTATTTGTTATTTTCTCTACCCTAATACTAACTTCAGTGAAATCTGTCATGTCAGGTAAAAAAAAAAGTTGAAAAATATGAAATTAATATGAATAACCATATTTTTACAGTGATTGCAGGCTTGGCATGGCCAAGTGGTTAAGGCACTTGACTCATAATCTTAGGGTTGCTGGTTCAAATCTCTGTCACACCAAACATGTTTGCCCTTTCAGCTGTGGGGTTGTTATAAAGTGATGGTCAGTCCCATTACTTGTTGGTTAAAGAGTAGCTCAACAGTTGGCAGTGGGTGGTGATGACTAGCTGCCTTCCCTTTAGTCTTACACTGCTAAATTAGGGATGGTTAGCGCAGATAACCCTCATGTAGCTTTGGGCGAAATTTAAAACGAACCAAAATAGGGATTGCATATTGTAACATATAATAACACTACTTAAAACTAACAGACATTTCAGATTTGGTTTCATTTCCTTTTATTGTTTAACAGCTGTCTTTAAACCAGTTTAGAGCATATTTTCACTTGGCATTAGGATCTAATGATGTTAATTAAATCTGTATATCAAATCTACCTTAGAGAGGTTTTAATTCACTTGTCATATAGTTCTAGCTTTTTGTAAATCTAGTTTCTTCTTCCTTTACAAATTGGGTTTCACTGTGATTGTTTATTATGTGAACTTATATTTTATCTGTTTTAATTTCCACAGATAAGAATAGCAATAGTTTATTTAGATTCTCTATTACTATGACAAACTGTTGATATTTTAAAATCTTTTATTAATGTAACATTTGTCAAAGTGTAAGCATTATTGGGGCTGAAATTTTTACAGTAGGTGTCTGTGACTTGTTGGCAATAAATTTCAACAATAAATGGAGAGCACACAATCCACTTGTTTCAAAATAATATATCCAAAACAAGTCAAAAGAATGCATAAAAAATTAAGGTTGTTACACTATTGCTTATCATGGTTGTGTCTAGAGCCTTAAATAATTCTTTCTTTCTTTCTTTCTTTCTTTCTTTTTCTTTTTTTGTCAAAGTCCACACATGTGGGTTCAATTACTTTAGAACACTGTTTGATAAGACAAATTATAATTTATTTTCCTTTACTCTGTTGTTACAATACAAGGCTGTGATGCTCGCTTTAAAATCATCATTATAATTGTTGGTTAACAGTTGTATCCAAAGCTTTAAATAATTGTCCACCTTTCATCAGGGTCCATACATACATCCTCAAATACTTTAAAACACCCTTTTTATTCTCTTGTATCTCTGTTATTATAATTCGGGTTGTGAAACTAACTCTAAAATTGCTCATTATGGCTAAACTTCACTAACTTCACTTTTACTTTCACTAAGTTATTTATTAAACTTGGTTGGCTAAAAACATACACACACACACACACACACACACACACATATATATATATATTGCTCAACGGAGACTTGTACTTTCTTTGGAAGACAAGTTGTTGTGATGTTACAATACTTGAGGAAATTACAAGAAAACCTGGTGTCACATTACTTGAACTACACAATAAATAATTTGTAAACAGTAACATAAGTAAACTTGCCATAACTGTTGCATTTAAAATAATTAACTTTTAATGCTCTTTTTATAAAAGCTAAATAATCATTTAATATTAAATTGCTAAATAAATTAAATTATAATTCTTAAACTGAACAATCTTGTATATCCAACACAAAGTGTTGGAAAATTTTATTTTAGCATGTGATAGAAAATGTTTTGGAGTGAAGGTATAATATTAGTGTGCTGCATAATTTTTAACCATGCCATGAACATGTTACTTCAAGTAAAACATAAATGGGACAACAATAAAATATCTGTATTATTTTTTTCTTGTATAGTAGCAACTGCAGTAGTTTTAATAGAACCTTCCTTGCTTCAGTGTAGACTAAAGGGAAATCTCTCTTTCTCTCATCCCCTGTTAGTAGAGCAGTAAGTCTATGGATTTACAATGCTAAAATCAGGGTTTGATTCCCCTCGGAGGACTCAGCAGATAGCCCAATGTGGCTTTGCTATGTGAAAACATACACACACACCCTCTCTCTCACACACGCACACACAGAAATTGTATTGCACTGTACCATACATTTAATGAATTCAACCTGTGATTTTATCATGCATTAAATGAATTTGGTCTGTTTTTTTTATTATCTTGTTAGTTGTTTGTCAAAGTAGCTGTTTTGGTTGTGGGTTATTTTCTGTGATATATTTAGGTGTTGGAAATCTTTATACATAGATACTTATTGATAGAAGATAACGTTTCTCATACACCTCTCAGGTGTTGCAAATGATCACATGGGTGGGGGAACAATTAGGGTAGAATCAATGTTGCAATAATATAAAATAAAGCATTTTAATATATTTTTCATTAATGAAAATAGTAAGTAATTGCTACAACAATTATAGCATCTTAATATGTATCCATGTGTTATGTCTCAACTCACTCTTTTACTCATTTAAAAAAAAAAAGTAGGAAAGGATGACTTTCATTTAACAAATACTAATGTTAAAAAACAAAACAAAAAACACTTTACTACATATTTTAGCCACATTTGTTTGGGCCATCATCATACAGAACAAAAATAGAGGAGACAACAGTACATAAACTATATAAAGCAAAATATCTCTTATCAATTATTTCTAGCAACTTTTTTTATATTCAGTTCAGTCTAATTACATAGGGAACAAGTTAACTTAATCTTATCCCATAGGAGGTTGTGGTTATATTCAACATCAATTTTTACTACACATGATAAATTAATTTGATCTTATCTCATAATAGACTGTGGTTGTAGTTAATTTTTTACAACTCATGATAAATTAATTTGGTCTTATCCCATAGTAGTCAACAAAGCTCTTTCTAATAAAGAAAAACAACATGGTTTTAAACAGAGAGGTTTACCACCCAGTTCTCCTCCAACTAAACAAAAATGTCCACTTTAATACAGTGGAATGATATAGGTTTCCATTCTAATTTGGACAACATTAAACGTCTTGGTTGATTCTTATCATTCTGTGTGTCTTTAGCTACAGGAAAAACATTCCTGAAATATGCTCATACAGTCACCTTTTGGCAGTTTTCTTTATACTGGATTTTTAGGTTGTGTGATGGATGAGTGCATGGGAGCTTCACTGCTGGTCAACCAAGATGTGCTTACCTTGTCTGTGCCACTCAATACACCCTTGGAGGCTGTAGCCATCTACATCTCTTTGGGTTGTATCATCACCGTATGTTCTTTTTACCTATTGTGGGGAGATTTATGATCAGTCAGATCTTGAAATTCTTCCTGGACAGTTACCATCTCTTCTTCTTTTCATCCTGGGAACTTTAATGGGCATAATCCCTTCTAGGGTTGTGCTGATATTGATGGAGGGGGTTGTTCTATGGACCATGTGCTCTTCCATCACAACCTGTGTCTCTTCAATACTGGTAATTGTACATATTTTCATGCATCTAGTCAATTTTTTACTGCTGTTGATATATATACATGTGTTCCTCTTCACTTTTCTCTCATTTTTCTTGGAGGGTTGACATTAACCCACAAAGCAGGAAAATTTTCTTAGAGTTCTGAGGGAGAGTGGCTGTGGCTAATGATCCCTGATTCAAGTGTTATAGTAGAGGTTGGAGCAGCCCAACTATCTCTCTTTCACCTCTCTCTCTTGGAAACTGATCCTGCTGTCATTAATCTTCAATCTGTTAATGACTGTATGGAGGCAAGAATTGATTGCATCATTCAAGCAGCTATTTGTTAAATATGTAAAACCTCTACACGTTTCCCATGATATTCTCCTCCATGGTGGTCTTCAACCTGCCAACAGACACACAAGGCTCAGAAATGGGCCTGGGATACCTTTTGCAGATATCTCACTTCTTCTAACCACATTGCTTTCCAGCATACCTGTGCCCATGCTCAGCAGGTCAAGTGTCAAAGTCACAAAGAATCTTGGGTTAACTTTACAACTAGAATCTTTTCTACCACCAGTTTCAAAATCATATGGAACAAGATTTAGAAGGTCAGTGGGTGGGATGCTTTCCATTCTCTTTCCATGTTGCTCTCCCATGGCCAAGTAGTTACGTACGTACAGAGCATTGCCAATATTCTCAGAACTTTGCTTATCTTCCTTGGCCATCAAGTCTCAGGCAGAGTGTTTGGCCCTTTTCTTTTGGGCTGATTATCTCTATGACTATAATTACCCCTTTACACTGATGGAATTGAATTTGCTCTTCATTGATCTGCCAGAACATTGCTTATACTTGATCATTTTCACTGTGAGATCTGCCATTTCTCTCCAGCTTTTCTTGCTCTTCTGGTTGTTTTCAATTGTAACTAGAAGCAGAAAGTTTTTCATGATGCTTAATGTCAAGCTGTTGTCCAGTTGCTTTGACTGATTGTTTGCGTGAGATTTTAGAAATAATAGTTAATGCTCATCTTGTTTGGTTCCTTGAATCAAACGACCTTCTCTTGTTCACACAGTATAAGTTTTGTAGACAGTGCTTCATTGTGGACCACCTGATTTGACTTGAAATATCAATCAGGGAAACCTTCCTCAAGAGAGAATATCTTGTTTTTGGCTTCTTTGATCCTGAGAAGGCTTATGACACTACATAGAGTTAGAGAATTTTGCAAGAGCTCCATTCATATGGGTTGAGTGTCTCTTTGCCCATTTTTTATTTGTAATTTTATTATTTGACAGACAATTCCAATTCCATGTGAGTTTGACTCTTTCTCGTTCTTTCACACAGGAATTTGGAGTCCCACAGGATTGTGTCTTGAGTGTCACACTTTTCAGTATCAAGATCAATGCTATCACTATACAACTTCCTTCTACTGTTGCAAGTGGGTTCTGTGTTGATGACTTCCATGTCTTGGATCGGTCATCGAGCATGAGATTTATTGAGTGGCAGCTTCAGATTTCTCTCAGTCACTTGTTGAAGTGGACCACAACAAAGAGTTTTATATTTTCTTCTTTTAAAACTGTTTGCATGAATTTTTGCCACCAACAGGGTCTACACTATGATCCTGAGCTCCGTTTTGGTGATATTGTTCTTCCTGTGGTCCCTGAGGCAATGCTCTTGGGGCTTATCTTTGACTGTAAGTTTGCTTTCATTCCTCACATCAAGCAACTATGTGTCAAGTGTACTAAGGTGCTGAACATCCTCTCTCTCCTCTCTTCCACCTCTTGGGGAGCAAATTGATGTTTTGTGCTCAAGACCTATCATGCCCTCATTCAATCCAAACTGAACTTTGGGTCTCTGGTCTGTGTTTTGGCCAGGATCATGGCCTTCAAGATGCTGGACCCCATTCACCATCTGGGGCTTTGGCTCTGCATTGGAGGATTTTTCCATGCTTTTTCAGTCCAGAGTTTGTACCTTAAGTCTCATGGACCTCTTCTTAATCTCCACTGTTTGCAACTTTATTTGCATTATGCTTCTAAACCTTGATCCTTACCACAGCATCCCACCTGGGGTTGTGTCTTTCTTCCTCATTGACCTATGCTTTTTCAGAATAGACAGTCTGCCATTCTTCCCTTTAGCCTTTGTATCTAGGCCCTGAGTTGAGTATGTCGTTGGATGATGTTGCTATCTTCACTAATCAGTCCATCCTACCATGACTTATTATCATCACTACCTGTGACTTTTCTTTGAGTCATCTGAGGAAGGCAGATACTCCCAATTGGAAGTACCATCTTTTCTTTGCTGAATATCTTATGAACTATTCTTCCATTCCAGTTTATATGGATGGTTGGAAATTAGGTGACTCTGTAGGATCTGCCATTATTTGTTGTGGTTTGGTGGATGGTCTAAAGCTACTGGTGTTCACTGTCAAGTTGTGTGCCATTTCTCTTGCCCTGAATCACATAGAAACTGTGCAGTACACAGATTGTGCTGTTTTCACTGACTCTCTTAGCTCTCTACTGGCAATATAACCACTTCACATTAGTTCTCACCATATTTTTGTTGATATTCAATGACATCTGGCCCAATTCTCTTCACCTTCCATTGACCTACCCTGACAGGTCATGGATCAAAGTCTATGTCTTTCCATTTGTCGACTTATGAAGTTTTATGTCAGTAAGTTTGGTATCAAATTGTAGATTATAGTTCAAATATTATTGTTATACATTTGTTAATTTGAAAGTAAATATTAAAAGAACACTTGTGGAGATCAATTTTTGTGAGTAGTGTGTTATGTTGAATGCAACATGAGTTCAGATCAGATTTTTGTGATGCCAGAATACTAAGACTGTAGTTTTGCATGAACTGAAAAGTCAGATTACTAATATTAACAACCTTGTATATAAAATAAAAACCTCATATCTTTATATATTGCTGAGATATGTCATATATATACTGAATCAAACCTAGTGGCCCTGTTCACCTCCTCCCATTTTAGGAAACAGTCTATTATAGTTATGTACACTTACTTCAATATATGAAATTTGAATAACCTATTGACAGCTCAGAATGTTCTCAGTGGTTTTCTCAGCCATTTTAGTGTTTGGGAAGGTCACCTCATTCTTTTGAACCAAGATTTCAAGGACATGTTTCTTTAGCCTTATTGAAATTTCATACTTTTTGAGACCTAAATACAGCTTAGTTACTAAGCTTTATGAATTATAGTGGAATTCTATGGTATTGATATAGTAATTTATGATTTTTTAGTAATTTAACTGTATAAGTGAAACCTAAAAGAAATTATTTTGTTTCATATCCTACACGTTTAATAGTTTACATCAAGCAGCAACTGAGTTCAAAGGTCATAGCTAGAAGAGGTTATTGGTTGCTTTACTTCTTGATTTACTTTTATATATTTTAAGAAAAATAAGTTGAATAAATAATTCCTAAATAATAATCTATATACATATATAATGTATAATAATTCAAATGTGACTGTATACTACAAAATACTAGTCTACTGAAACACACTCAAGACAGGCCACTTTGTAAAGACTAAAGGTCAGTTTCATATAACTGGATATGGTAATATGAATGTATGTGTGCTACCTCAATCAAGTTCTATAATGGTAGCCAGGTGTGATTGGAAGATCAGTATAATAAAAGTAACATATATATATAATGCTATGAAACTTAAGCTGTTTAGACTAAACGTGTATTTTTGTACTATAATTTGTAATCATTCCACAATGAAAAAAGTATAATTTATATTTATTTCCTAATTGTTTTTATGGTGGTTGCAAGTTTGGTAAAAATTTACAAATCCAACATAATTAGGGTAGAGAAAATAACAGGCAAAATATAGTATCTTACTGAAAACAAATGTTTGAAATGTGTTGATGAGGTTTTATAAATTATACAAATAATACTTGAGATTTTTTGGGGGCAAAGAATAGTTCTTAATCATAACATGAAAATAACTTTATACTCAGACTAGTAAGAAAACAGACTCAGTGTCTTTGCAAACAAACCTTCAGTAAAAATAATTTGTTAAAAAATCTTATTTTTTATGTACAAAAAATTTGCAGTCTTTATTAAAATTTCACTAAACTTTGTAAAGATATACACAATTCATCAAAAGTTATAGTAAATGTGTATATGAACTTGAGTATATTAAACTAAGCCCATTGTGAAGTGGTTAGTCATATTAAATGGTTATGTCTCTATCTGTGATTTCTGTTTGTAATATAGAAAAACATTTTTTGTATTTGGTTTTCTGCTAGCTTGCCTCATGAAAAATATCTGCATGTGTGCACACACTTGGATAAGAAATAATACCCAATTGTACACCCTCAGGGTCCACTTAGTATGGGTGTAAAATTTTAGGTTTTTACATTTTTTCTTCTTGGAGCTGTTTTGGGCATGCATGCACAGACATACCCTTTTATTATATAAATGATAAGATAATAGTGTAAGCATAGATCAAATGGTCAGAGCATTTTTTGAACAAAGAAAGATTTATGAAAAGTTGGGCAATTCCATTCTGTTGAAGAGATAGGAGTCATGTTTACGTATTGGTATGAGAGTTCTCTCTGTGTATAGATGCTGAAAACCTTGTTACAGGTCCAACAGATCTTTATGTATAAATACTAAGAGTATGTATAGAGAGAATATTAACACTGTAAAGTTAAATAAAGCAAAATCAAAAGGAAGTACTGTGTTAAAAACAGCAAATCTCTGACTAATGTTAGTTTGTTATAAACAAAACCAAGCTGAAACAAAAATAAAATATGATGCACCAATTGAAAGGTTCTCCAGGGTACATGCTATAATGTGGGATATAAAATGTACCCTAGGTTTTGGAGGTGACTGGAGAAATAGAACCCACATTGAGGTGGGGATACACCATCTATCAGTCTTAACCTCCATTCACCAATCTTACATGAAGAAATAAAAGAAGAAAACCATATATTTCTATTATTTCATTCCTTTATTTTTGCCTCAGCTTGGCTTTGTTTATAATACTTCTAGGTATATATATGTGTGTATACTAGAAAGCTTTACAGGTAGTAGATGTTTACACACACTAGAAAACATTAAACAAGAGTGACATCATGTCTAACACTTTTCTGCCAATATACATCAAACAATAACACACATTACTAATGAATCACATTTTTTGTTTTATCAGTTTTACCCAAATTCAGGACACTGTCCAGTGTTACTTGACCATTACAGCTACTCCTCCTCTACAGGGTTGTGAAGAGTGTAAGCAGTTACAGACCCAGGATCAAGATGATGGTCAGTTAATCACTTTATTTTACTATTTATAACTTCAAGATGAATATATATTCAGTGATAGGAACTAAAAGTTGTATATTAGAAGATGTGATGGCAGCCTTTCTGAGACTAGACAAAAACACTATATAGCATTGTGTACCATCATATGTTTATAAGAACATCTGGGTGTTACAGTTGAATTGTTTGTCTTGTTACTGTCATGGTCTATGTTTATAAGAACAAATGTTTGAAATACTTATTGTAATAATTCAGGAGCTGTGTTTACTACCCTAATGACTTCAATGTGAGTGTGATAACCATGCCACTTAACACTTTTGTGGATAACTCATACAATTTTTTTGAAATTGAGTTGTGGATTTAATTTGTACAACAATATATGCAGTACCTTTGAGATTTCTTAAAAACATCATAGCTGAAACTGGTAATATTTTGTTGATGGTCATAAATATTTTGTTTACAAAGAATGAAAATTTTGTAATTATTTGTACTAAAAATATGTTATTTTTCTTTTGTAGTTGTTTATATTCAAACTACTAACAAATAGATTGCAAGGTGAATTTCATTTGAAGTATCAAAATACTTTTCTTTGTTTTAAAGTTTTCCTTTATCACTTGTATAATCTCTGGAACTTTCTAAAAGATATCAAAAGTTTTTTTTATGAGAAATGTTTATATTTTTAATTTTCTCTGTCGTATTACTAACATCTGTGTACAATCCAATGAAATAATTTAAATTAGTAAATAGAAGAAAAAACATTTTAATTTTTTATGTAATATCTTTAAAGTTTTTCCTTTTGTTAAATTTGTAATTTCAGCTTTATTCTGTTTTACATATAATTAATTTTTTATGTTTTATTTTTCTTTCTTTTCTGCTACCATTTAGTATTCATCTTGACACAAGTCAGTGGTGCCCTTCAGGCATATTACAGTTTCTTTGAGAGACAAATTTTTTGTTTAATGTATTAATATTGTAAGATTTGAGAGCAGACTCAAATTATGATGTAAATTTTTTAATTATGCATTTTAAAACATAAATAATACATAATTGACTAAAATATAATACAATTTAAACTATATCTCTGACATATTTTGGTAAGAATCGACTGTAAATGCTACAGTTAATCAAGCAGCCAATGATACTAAAGTTAATTACATACAATCAATCTGTGATGATAGTTACATTTCAGTTTCAAATAACCATTGTTATTTTGTTGTGTAAATAATCTCTTTCTGATGAATATATATATATATACATTTATGTAGCATCTACTTGTAGGCTATAAAACTCAAACAAACCTGTTGAAGGTGGGTGTGGTAACTGTCAAATGTATTCATTCAGAATACTTGAATGAGTCAAGAGGTTTTGTAAGCAACTTACTATCTAAATGTATTAAATTACACTATCATTGTATTACTGAATATACAGAGAACCAAAGTAGAGAACTTTCGTAGCTCATTGGTCACATGACATCTGAAGATTTGAGTAGCTTTTTAAAGGTTATTTTAAGTAAAGGACATAAAACTTGGATAAAGTAAAAACTTTTAATTGTAACATACATTATAATATCAAGTTCATTCACATATGTTGACAGTAAAGATGTTTAATTAGATTATTAATGTAACTTGCACAGAAAAGCATTTAAAGAAGCTCCCATTGCAAAAGGGTTAAATTAATGGGGATATTAATGGACATTGAAGAAGATATTTATAGTTATGGTCCTGTTTAGAATAAGTTGTTTGTTTGTTGCTGTGATTATTTAGTTTTTTTATATGAACTTTTCTTTCACTTTCATTGTTAGTTATAAGATATTCATGAAATATTCTCAATGATCACAAACCAACTTGCATGAATGTTTAGCTAAGTCTAGAACAGTTTGTTTTCACTTGACATAAATTTTGATTATGCTTCTGTTTTACTTCAAGTTATAAATTATTGTGTTTGTGCATTGTATTATATGTTATATGATAACCCTTTAGTTTTCTAGTAACCTTTGTTTTTAAGAAGGTATGCTTGTATGATAATTCCACATCTTGTGTGATGTGATTGTAACCTTTTTAATTTGTCAGATGAGGTGGAAGAAGATGCTAGCTTCAAAAGGTGTTTGCAGCACAGTATGACAATCCATACCAACTATATCTTGGTTCCACCCTTTCCTCCCTTTAGTCCGTCACTATGTATGAAGAAAGATGGCTTAGTGCTGATAAACACAGGGGATAACCTCATAGCCTTGGAAGTAGAACTCATAAGACACAACTCACTTGGATTTAAGAGTCGTTTTGAAGCTGAAAACATTCCTACCACTAGCTTTCATCATGCGGGTAATTATACTGAGGAAGTTAGTTTTGGACATATTCAGTTGAGTGTGCCATCAGATGAAGAAGACTCTGTCAGTTCACCTGTGGGTTACTGTCAGGACAACTGTGATCCAAGTCGTGTTGTTTGTGATCTCTCTAGTGCCTTGAAAAAAGATTGTTGTTATGAATCGCAAGTCTGTAGAGAAGATTGTGAGGCTCGTAGATGTTGGAATTACGACATTTTACCTTGTAGGTGTAATGTGCAACATTTTAGAATAGTCAGTAACTGTGGTGAAAATGTTTGTAACATCCGATCCGAGGAGTGTAATGTAGCAAAGACCAGTGAACCATTATTAGGAAGTAAACAGTCTGTAACAGCACAAAGTGATAAGATGGAGAACTGTTTAACTTTATTTAGTTCCTGTCAACACCAAGAATTTAAGTGTTGTGCTAAGTTATGTTTACATGGTGAATCATCTCAGAAAGTGTTCTGTAGCTGCCAGTGGCAACAAGAAAATAGTGGAGAAGAAAGTGAAGACCAAGTGTTTCCTTTGCATCTAGAGCAGCCCAAAGTAAAAGATGTTCAAGATTATCATTGTGTTAGTGCAACTCGACACAGGTGGTCTGAAAAGTCTAATAAAACTACAGATGCTAGTTTAGGAATGGTGGTCAATCAGAGCTTATCCCCAAAGGGCTTGGAACCTAGTGAACGTTTTCTGTTGCTAAGGCCACCATCTGATGACAACAGTGGGAGTTCTGTGAGAACTTATTTGTCTCTGCAAAAAAACTCTGGCACAAATCCTCGAAATGCTCAGTCTCCTGCCAACCCTTCCTCTGAGAAAGAAGAATCTCATCCTTTCACTCCAACTTCTCGTGGCTACCTCATCTCTAAGTCTTTCGAATCAGTAAAAGAAAACATTTCACCAAATGGGAAAAGAGAAACAAGTACAATTGCAGAAAAACAAGAGAAAGCAGGGAAAAAAAGGGAGCCTTCACCTCCATTCTGTGACTCGTGTATATCAGCAGTGAAACAAGGGAGACCACCAAGAGATGAATCTCCTTGCAGTTCATCCAATTTGAACAATGGTAGGTCATCAGGAACAGGAGGTCATTGTGTCAAAGAGACTAGACAGATCTTTAGTCAAAGAAAGGTGAACAGGTACAGAAATGAAGAGGACTCTTCAGGTAAAGTTTTGAAAGCAATGCATTTGTTAAAGAAAGCTAGATTGTACAAGAGTAAAGAAGTTTTAAAATGTTGAGATAGGTGTAAAAATTTTGTTGCTGTGGAAAAGCAAACTTAAAGCATACTGGGATGTTATGATTATGTTTCTTCTATTAACTACCAATGATTTATCTTGGTTGATTATGAAATATTTCAGGAACAAGAATATTATAATTTCTCAGATATTTCTTACTTTACATTAAATGTTAATCTTTAATGTTTTTATTTCATATGAAAACACACCTCATATTGGTTTTTACCTATCCATACTATGTTTCTTTGATAGATGTGTTGTGTATTAGAATTTGTAAAGGTTGTTACTAATTTTATTGAATAAAGCACAAATAGAAAGAAAAGTACAAATTTAAAATGATTTTATTATAAAATCTAATACCACTCGAGAAACTAAATTTTACAAGAATCACAGTGAATTTCATACTGTTGAAAAATAAGAGAAAAAAAAGAAACTGAAGCAGTGATGTGTTTGGTGAAATGTGGTTGTGAAACACTTTATCATGTCCATATTTTCTCAGTGTGCTTTTTGTGAAAGTTTATTTTTCCTTTGGGATAAATAGTTTTAAACTATAATAATTTCTGATGTGGTACTTCCCTCTGCCCATGAGATTAGCTTTTCCAATTTTGTGCTGTACTCTATATGCAAATTTTTATGACATATGCCACAAGCCTCTTACACCCACCCTCTATTGCACTTGAAGATTTCAACATGTTTTCCATACAAATAATTAGGCACCATCTCTCTGCCAGTAGGAGAGCACTGACATCATATCACGCATGTGGTTCCTTCTATGAGTTACTGCCAAATCAGCATTTCTTATTTAGTTGTGCTTGAGTTCAGACATCTTTTTGTATATTCCAGTTATGCCTACTTGGAGTACCTTAGTTTTACTTTATTTCGTTTCTTTACATGCAATTTTCACTTTTATTTTTAGAGCATTTATTTTTCTATGTTTTGCTGCCATATCTTTGTCTTGTTTGTTTAATGTCAAGCATGAATTCTGAAGTTTGCATTACTACTTTGGGTCCTTTTAATTCATCTGAAACCATACTTTGGGCTACAGGTACGGACTATTCATTGTGGGATTTATTGGCATTTATTTGCAAGTAGTTTAAGCATTATGTGGCACAACCTTTGCCTCCTTCCATTGTCCCTCTTTCTTTTGAGCCTTTCAATTTATGCTGGTGAGGATTTTGATCATTTATTTCCCACTCTGGAGTTGACCATGCCTTTCAACACCTTGCCTGAGGATTCTGCTTGTTCGTTGTCAGATTTTATTACTCAGGTATGCGATGTTTTGTCTAGTCTTCTCATGAGCATTTTGACTTCCATTTTGATGACAATATACGTATGCCTCATCCTCCAAAGGCTTCAGATCAATTTATTTCCTCTTATCTTGTTCATGTCATGTTATTGTGGAACTATCTCTCAGCTCCTTATCTATGGGACCTTCATGTGTCACAATTTTTGCAACATTATGTGTTTGACATGATCTTGGAGTCTTTGGAGTTGAAGGTCTTTTTGGTACAACAACAGTCCACCCTTTCTTGTACGGAAGCTCATTTGTCCTAGTCAGAGCCGAGTGTGGCACCATTTCCTGTCTCCTGTTCATCCTCTACCCAGCCATTGCCTGTTCCTTCTTCTTAAGATGTCAAAGTTCATAATTTTCCACATTGATGCATTATATGCCAACAATGGTTTTGGTGACTAACTGATGGGTTTGGGTTCAGTGGGAGCTTGTCTGATGGCTTTTGTTCATCAGTGGAGCCCTTTCAAGTATGATTCTTGGGTTTATAGAGTATTCTGCACGACCTTGTCACACAATGATCTATCAAACCTGCTTCACTTATTTGTGGTTCCCCAAAAAGTCTGGGGACTGGGAGGCTGGCCATCTTCTTGCCCTATCTTAATTAATATGTTCATGCTCCATGCTAATCCATGGAATCATACTTACTCTTCAGTGAGCTTTTTCTCCAGGTATTTGGAGGACCAAAATAGGTGTCTCTGATGTTTATCTGCATATTCCTATCATAGGGCTTTGGGTATGAGGTTTTTGACTCCTTTCATACCCCTCTGGTTGGGGTTTTATATGACCAATGGAATCTTGCTCTGGATCCTTTGGATTCTCTCTTCAACCTTACTTCTTAAATTATGAATGATCTGCAGTGCTGGTTGGACAAAGCTAATACTTCAGCAGGCATTCTACTTTCTCCTCTGCAGCTAAATTTACATCTCTTTATGGATGCATCCCTTGAGGGCTGTGGTGCTTGGGTTGACCATTGAGCAGCTTCAGGTTAATCTATGAAGGAACATTCTCTTCATATGAACATCCTCAAACTCCTGTTTGTTGGGCTTTAGATCATTTTCTTTCTGGCCCGGCATTGCCAGGTGGTTAAGGCACTCGACTCGTAATCTGGGGGTCGCAGATTCGAATCCCTGTCACATCAAACGTGCTTGCCCTTTCAGCCGTGGGAACATTATAATGTGGTGGCCAATCCCACTGTTCATTGGTAAAAGAGTAGCCCATGTGTTGGCAGTGGGAGGTGATGACTAGCTGCCTTCCCTCTAGTCTTACACTGCTAAATTAGGGATGGCTAGCGCAGATAACTCTCATGTAGCTTTGCTCAAAGTTCAGAACAAACAATTTTCTTTCTATTCTTGAAGATCAGTTGATCATGATCTACTTCGACAATTCAACAGTAGTGGCTCATTCCAATCACTAAGGGTTCACCTGGTTAAGAGCCTTGCATTTTCTAACATTGAGTCTTCTCTTTTGAGATCACAATCATCACATTTATTTGATGTGGTGTCACATACCAACTTTCTTGGCCTAACTGGGTTTACCTAAGATATTTCTTCATTCCCTTGTTTTGTGGAGGCTTTGTGATAAGTAGGGTATTTCTCATATTGATGCATTTGACACTGCTCTCAGTCACATATTACATTTGGCTATAGATGCCTTCAGCCATGATAAATCAAACAATTTTCTTTGTTTACTCTTCTATCAGATTATTTCATTGGTAGTCTTACTCATCCATACCACTTCATGCAAAGTCCTTCTTAGTGCTCCTATTGACTTGTGCTACTGGTGTCATTTGCACATTGTATCACTTCCAATATCTTCATCTTTATCAGGATCATTCATTCCTTCCTAAGACCTCAGCAGCTCATGAGGGTAACTCCTTCTTTTGCCCATTTTCCTTCCTTTTATTTCTCATTTCTACCCTCATCCTGATGTAAATAGGCTTCTATATGTGGTCTGTGCCCTTCATTGTTATATTGCCAGCAGACTTCCTTCAGGAGTCCACACTCTTTTTTATTTTTATTTTGGCAACCCTCTTCCTCTTGGGATCTTTCCTACTTTACCCTTACCAGTTAGATTTACTGTTTAATCTAGCTGGTTTATTCCTCTTTATCTTCTTCTCAATGTAAGTTATTCCATGGTACCTCACATCAAATCTGCCATCTCTTTTTTTTTCTTGATTTTCATCTTTGTCTTCTTTTGAGTAGATTCTGCAGTTGGTTATGTGGACCACCTCTCAGACATTCATCTCCATCATGTCATGGTTTCTATATCCTTGGGGTGACACCTGCCACCTGTGACTATACTTCAGACTTTGTTGCACCTATAACACTAGCTAAGTCTTTATTAATGCTTTTTTTTTTTTTTCTTTCTAGGGCCTATGCTTTGAATTTAGTCACTTGGATGCTGCTCTGTGGAGAGTGGTGCACGACCAGGTATTCTTTCTTCTAAGCAAATCTGCAGTGTGTACCATGCTGATTTGTGCACTCTTTCAATGGCTCTGCATGCTCATCTTTGAGATAGGTTCATAAAGTCACTCATGATGCATAATTCATACATAAGCCTGTCCCAGATCATACTACTCATGGATGACATGAGTAAGGCAGAAAGGAATACCTGGTCAGCCCTACCATACCTTTATTCAGTAAATCAGTACGGTTTGATTTTGAAAATAGAATTTTTGTGATCACCCATTGCACTTTTTCAGGTGTAACAGTCCCATCAAATTCTTCAATGCTCTTTCCTCCCCTATCTTTCAGTGGAGTGTGGGAGTCCTTGCTATTTAACAGTTCCAAGCTGCTGGGGTGGTTGATCATGGAGGCATGATGCTGCATGAGTTTCATTTAGATGGTTATAACCATATAGTTCAGAGTAGGGTGATGGTGTTTTGCCAGTGTAGAAGGTGTACCATACTCTGGATTTAATGACACATATAACAGAGAGAGATGTCTCAATGCTGTTTGCCCCTTAACTAGGATTCCCTCATCCTACCATGCTGGTACTCAGTGGGCTGGTTTTGGATACTGAATGAACCGGTCAATGTAAGCCCTCACACGTGTTTGAGGTTGTCCATCTGCCTCCCTCAATTCTTCCCTTTGTGTCATGAGTCATGGAGAGTGTACTTGAGTTGTTTCTGTCTCTGTCCTAGCAATTAATTGTTTTTCTTTTGCAATGGTAATATTATTGATCTTTGGATATTTTGAACCATTCTCATGGTTGTGGGACTTGCTTGGATACCAGATGGCACAGTCCTGGATCTCTGGCTCAGTGTCACTCCTGTATCATTCTCTGGAGTTGGTCATTTTCTCACACCCACCATTTCAGGGCTTGAGGTGAAAATGGTATGATCCCTTTCTACTGTCACGTGGATGTTGGTACCCAGGGAGAAGATTTTGCATGTAGTCGACTTACTGAGTATGGTTCGTTGCACCCTAGCCATTGTACACCATGAGATGCATCCTTCTTTCTTTACCCACTTTCCTTCTGTGGAATTGCATTATTTATTTATCTGATTGGGATCTCTTTCCTCATTTACCCTTCCCATTCGGATGCCCTCTCTATTTTTTTCTACCATGTTTATTTGTTAACTGTTCATGGCAATAAAATACCTGGTTTAGAAGTGTTTCAGTGTCCTTCTTCAGATCATCGGATCTGAATCTGTGATATACAGATGTATGTCTGTTCTTCCCTCACACTGCTCCCTCCTTTACAGTGAGGGATTCTAGCTAATCTTCTGAATGGGGGGGAAGTACTGTATCAGAAGCTATAATTTTTTTCAGCTGAAAGTGTACTTCTGACAGTTACTTCCCTCTGCTCACACTTCCCACAATCTTGCAGTGCTCATATCTTCTACCAAGCTTCAAAGTGATGGTTCAGTAGTGGCACATAATGGTGGTGCTCTCCTGTTAGCAGAGAAATGATGCATGGTGATTTGCAGAAGGTTTGTGGCATGCATATAGAGGGTAGCAAACAGGAAACACTAATTTTCTGAGCATGTGGAAGTACTTACTACAAATAGATTTTTAGTTTTAGAAAATTGAACTTTTACATATGTAGTATTTTTTTATAATTGCCTAGTATTATAGTATATAATTATATATTTTGTGTAACAGACAGTTGTGTGGTTTACTTTTTAAAACTCTCTTCTTATGGTTCTGTTCAATGTGTAAGCTGTAAACTGATGATGCTATTGTTATTAAATATAATTATCAGAAGAGGAGGCACAGAACTCTGAATATCACAGCAGCTTACCTTTGGAAGTTCATGGAACAACTTACCAACCTCTTGAATCAGGCTTTAAGGGAAACATAATGGCTCAGGTTTGTTTATGTAGTTTAAAATTTGAGGATTTCTACATTCAAAGTAGCTAACCTTATTAGAAGGTCTCCCTGATCATGGTAGATAACCTTATTAAAGAATTTGTACGTATGCTCACTCTGAAACACGAGCATCCTGAAAGTTCCTTTTTACTAAAAGCTTTGGAATGTAATTGCTCCATAGAAACTACTTGTTTTATTCTGAAGAGTAACACATAATAGCCCATGTTGAAGTGTCAGCATCCTGAAAGTTTCTCCATAGATTAAGCTTTCAAATAAAATTGTTCTGCAGAGTATACTTGAATTACTAATGTATTAGTGTGGAACTTTGTATACAAGTCCATATTGAAACATCACTCTCTTTTATTTTTTTGGTATGCTGGTTTGCTTTATAGCATCAGTTTAAATTTGTTTCTTTTATTGGTTCTAAGTTTTTTCAATATTCTATAATTTTTATTAATTATCATAGGTGATAGTTATCAAGTTTACAATTTTCTTACAACATGTAAATGAGTTGTAACTGCTCGTTTCATTTCAGGACGAGCTCATTGTAGCCGTACGTCAGGTAGCTTTTGACATCGAACAGTTTGCTCATGAGATGGCTCAACGGCTTTGTGCTGAAGCTGGGAGGAAGTACCTTGCTTTTAATGATTATGATGTTCAAGTTATTGATGTAAGTATCTTAGTTGTGTATAATGAGAAGTTAGTCTAAAGTCTGGATATTTCTGATGACTTGTCTTGAAAATATTTCAAACCATATATACAGTTAACAAAATTATGTTGAAATATCAATAGACATATTGTAGTATTAAATCAGGATTTTTAAATAGATATTTATTTTGTTAAAATTTCTGCTTATATAGGAACAAAATGGTGCATTTTTCTTGCTTTTATGACTCACTGAAAACTATGATGTAGTATAAACTATTTGTTTGTTACCCAGAAATGATTAATTATTATTTTTGTCCTCACAGCTTTGCCCAGAATCGCAGACTGCTGTTGTTCTGGTATTGATGTTGATTCAAGCTACTGTAGGAAACAAAGGAGTAGCCAAAGGTCTCAGGTAAGCATTATATAGAATAAAGAAATAATTAAATATTTTAGGCTAACATTATCAGAAACAAAGGACTAGCTAAATGTTTCAGGCAAACACTGCATGGAACAAATAAAGTAAATACCATAATGAAAAGGAGAGTGGATAAACCTATCATTTAAATACTAAATGGAAAAGAAAGTGGACAAATGTGTTGTGTAAGTTCCACAATGAAAAAGAGAGGACAAACCTTTCAAGTAAGTACCACAAGGAACAGAAGAGTGGATACACCTATCATGTAATTAGTATAAGGAAAACAAAAGTGGACAAACTTCTCAAGTAGATATAAAAAAAAAACAACAGAAAAGTTGATAAATATCCCAAGGAAAAGAAAGTGGACAAACATGTTAGTTTGGTACAACAAGCAACATAAGAATGGACAAACCTTTCAAGTAAATACTACAAAGAAAAGACCAAATAAACTCAGCCAGAGACTACCATAAGAGACAGAAAAGTGGATGAACCTCTCAAGTAAATAGTAAAAGGAAATGAACAATGGATAAACTTCTCAAGTAAATACCACAATGAAAAGGAGAGTGGACAAACCTACAAAGAAATGATGACTAGATAAACCTGTAAGTAATTACCACAAGGAAAAGTAAAGTAAATAGACCTCTCAGGGAAGAGTGGATAAATCTCTCAAGTAAATATTGCAAGGTAAAGGAAGTGGACAAATCTGTCACATAAGTACAACAAGAAAAAAGAGAGTTAATAAACCTCTCAACTAAATGTCACAACCTGTCAGTTAGATACAACAAGAAATTGAAGAATGGACAAACCTCTCAAGTAAATACCATAAGAAAAGAAATGTGGATAAACCTATTAAGTAAGTACCATAAGGAAAAGAACAATGGAGAAACTTTTCAAGTAACAGAAGAGTGAACAAACCTCTCAAATAAGTACAACAAGGAACAGAAAAGGAGATAAGGTGTTAAGTATTACAGGAAACATAAGAGTGGATGATCCTCTCAAGTAAATCATAGAAGGAACAGAAGAATGTACAAATCTCTGAATTAAATTTCACAAGGAAAAGCAAGTAGACAAACTATCAAGTAAGTACCAGAAGGAAAAGAAGAGTGAAAACAAACACTCAAGTAAATACTAAAAGAAAAAGAAAGTGGACAAACCTCTCAACCAAGTACTATAAGAAACAGAGGAGTAGCTAAACATCTCATTAAATATTACAAGGAAAAGAAGAATGTATAATCTTATCAAGTAAATATCACAAGGAATATAAAGTGGATAAACCATCATGTAAGTACCACAAGAAAAAAAAAAGAGTTAATAAAGCTCTTAAGTACCATAAGAAAAAGGAGAATGAACAAGCCTCTCAAGTACGTACCACAACAAACAGGAGAGTAAACAAATCTCTACAGTAAATACTAAAACAAACAAAAGGATAGAAAAATATATTGTGAAACACATGATGAAGAAAATAATAGTCAAAGTTCTTGTTTTTTTAGTTATTTCTCTAGTAACTGGAGAAGAAAAGAATATATAAAAAAACAGTTAAATTAATTAAAGTATTTGGTTGTTAATTACTTCAAAAGGAAGAACTTAAAAATTGCATACCTGTGGCATCTGCCCGTTAAACATATTGAATAAAATCTGGTATTTCATACTTCAGTGAACAGATAAACATCAAGCTTCAGGTGGTGGTTTTGGTTCCATTTATAAACTTGTTATTTTGTAACTTGAGTATGGAAGCACATTACACTAATATAATAATAAGTAGGAAATCAGTAATATGTTTCAACAGAGCATTGTTTTATCTTCTATCTGGTTGGTTGATTCAATGGTTAAGGCTTTCAGTGAAGTAAGTTCTTACTTTCACAGGAATGCAGAAAGACATGTCTTCCAAACAGGATTTAAATTTCAATGGAAAATTGACTCAGGTAAGATATTTAAAATGATAACTTCTGTAGTGCTTTTAATGGTCAATTTTATATTGTTTAACCTGTTCAGTGCCATAGACAAGATAACTTGTCCAAGCCGATCAGTAACACAGTGCCACGGAGGAGTTAATTCGCTCTCAGTAATACCTAACGTCAGCACTAGATGTCAGCACCATACATGCATTTGACATACTTACATATTGTTTCACTTTTGATCCAAAATGGCGTCACGAAAAAGGTTACAAGATGAAGAAGCATTAGAGTTGTATTTTGAACTTGGTTCAGAGTTGCCATAGCAGCAAAAATACTTGGCAGTCAATAGGTTAATATTGAACAGTTGTCTCAGTTGTAAAAAAAATGCATTGAA
This sequence comes from Tachypleus tridentatus, assembly GCF_004210375.1. Lineage (NCBI taxonomy): Eukaryota > Metazoa > Arthropoda > Merostomata > Xiphosura > Limulidae > Tachypleus > Tachypleus tridentatus. The sequence goes on along the minus strand of NC_134828.1, from coordinate 29,532,610 downwards.
TATCCTTATTCTTTTACAATGAGTTTACAGAGATGGCAAAAATTATATAAAGTCTATTAATAACCTGTAAATAACAACAAAACAAAATTCTTTATTACAAAACTGATGCTATTGAGAAATAGAATGAGCCCCAGTGCTTTATTTCTTGGTAAATTTGTTTATATTTAATTCTTTTAGAAGACATCTTTGGGTTTATTGAGGCTTGGTTTTGTGGAGAATAATCATTGTTTTTCCTTTGTACACATTTATTATCTTTATAAATAAGAACCTAAGAAAAAGGTATATTTACTTAGCTTTACTAATTGCCAGTTTGAATTTTAGTTTTTCTCTAAGTTTATATCTTGGTTGGGAGGTGATATTTATTCAGCAGACAGTACTTGTGTTTTATTTGTGCATAGTACCATTAACTAGACATCATAAAATGTTTTTGTGACTTGCATCCAAAAGTCATAGCTAATAATTCATATTTTAATAGTATATAAGTTTTAAGTTCTTAATTATATATTTTAAAAAAATTCAGAATTTCTTCTAATGTGAGAAATGTTATTCACCACTCCTCCAGTGAGTGCGACATTTAACTTACATTACTCACTATGAAATTATCATTGCTCAGACAAACCGTAAATTTTATAGAATTCAATCTTTTTCAGTTAAAGAGCCATCAACTAGAAAATCAGACACCTCTTGCAATATCCATCTGTCGCATCTTATTATTTAGGACTTGTTAATAGTTCTCTTGTACTCTTTAACACTGTACTATGTATAATCAATAGAAAGTTAAGGTTTCTCTGTATTGAATGATCTTATCATTTTATGTTGTTTTCTGAACAGAAAATTGTTAATTTATCTTTTAGTACAAGCTTTATCCTTACAGGAAAGATAATGAGTAGCATGGATTAATTGGTAAAGTTGGATAATTGTATGCTTTTTCTATGTTATTCTGTGATTATTTTGATGCATTATTTAATTAAATAAAAATTATTTAGTGTGTTACTACCAGTGTAAGAAGAGTAGGGTGAAGTATCATTGACAATCAATAGCAAAAAAAAAAAGACATGAATAAGTACTTTATTTCTTGTTTTTTATGTTTATTTATTTATTACTATAAAAGTAACTGAAATATAAAAATAGGAACATTTTTAGGTTAGTTAAGGTTAGACTAGTTAAAATTAATAATAATAATAATCTGTGATGATGAGAAAACCCACTTGTAGAGAAAATTATATATTTAAAAACAGCTGGTATGGGTAGAGAAAGCACTAATAGAAGAGCGAACAACGTTCGACCTTCTTCAGTTATCGTCAGGTTCACAAAGAAAGAAAGGGTTACTGACTGGTAGCTGACCACATTTTTGAAGGTAGTTGTGTAATTGAGTGTAAGAATGTATAGGGTGTGCTTAGATGTTTGATTATATTTATTAATACAGGTATAAAGGTGTTCCTTTCTATTGGTTTATTTTGGGCTTGAGTTGTTGTACAAGTAAGGCTTCTTCAATTTTGCATTTGTTTATGTTTGTTTTTTTATTTAGTATTTGAGTGTTTTCTATGGTTATGTTGTGTTTATTTGACTTGCAGTGTTTGAAAATGTGCGAAGGTGACTTTTTGTGTTCTTTGAAATCTGGTTTTCATTTTTCTACTTGTTTCTCCAATATAGAAGTTGTGACAGTTATCACATTGTGTTTTATAAATAATGTTGGTGTGGTGTTTGTCAGTGTAGATTTTACATGGTATAGACCTTAGTTTTGTGCCTGGTTTTTGAATAAATTGGTATTAACTAGAACGTCATATTTTATTACTAGTTTTTGCCAAATGTTGGTTATTTTTCTGCTGATTTTGGGAATATATGGTATGCAGCAGTATATGGATCCATGGTTTTTTAAATTGTTGGGTATATTTACTTTTCTTAGTTGAGTACAAAGAGGTTGCATGCTTATTCAAATTGACCCAACCCATGTTGAGAGGGTTAAGGGATAAGTGACCAAAAGGAAGATGTGTTCCTATATTAGTCATGGGAAAAGTTATTTACAATGATGTTAGAAATATTTAACTTGCCATTACAGTAACTTGAGTTAGTACATATCTGGAGAAGCTGTAAGTTACTGGTTACACCATTTTGTAATATGTATGTTAGATATAGCTGCTTTAAAAGTTGTGCTTTTGTAATACGTTTTCGGGCTATTTGCTGTAACAACATAAAAAGGTTGGAAGTAAGTAACATAGTAACAAAACCGATAAATCAGAAAAACAGTATTTTATGAAATAAGACGTGAATCATATTTTCCAAAAATAACATTGTTTCAGAGCATAAGTTTATGCTTGGAAATGGACAGCAAAATATCAAAGAAATAATGCATTTTTTGCAGGTGAGACTCTGAGGAACTGTACAAAAGTGAAACATGGAATATTTTTCTTTGTAGATTACATTAAATAAATATTACAAGATTTACGAAATATCAAGTCTAAAATATATATCAGCTGAAAATATTTTAAATAGGCTTAGAATTGTCATTTCCTCTTAAAATGTGAGTGTGTGTACACTAGACTCCTGCAAAGTGCTCATTGGTTGTTAGAGGATTGAAGGTTAAGGGACAAAGATGAGGCAGTGTTCTAATTTTATTTATCTGAATGCCATAAGGTAGGTGTCCAAGAAGAGAGGATGCCCTTATACTCTTTAAAGGTTATGTAACCTAGAGGAAGGGATACTTGTATTTTATTAGTGTATTTCTAAAATCAAGGGACTACAAACAGAGGATGTTTATATATTGTTGGTATTTACATTTTAAAGATTGCATGACATGGAAAGTGATATTATAATTTTACTGGGGCATGTGTTCAAAGGTACTTATTTCATTAGTATGGATATTCAAATGTTAAATAGCCACAGATAAGGTTCTCATTTTTATTGGTGTGAGTGTTGGAAAAGTTAATTAAACAAGAAGAGAGGATATTCTTATTTTGTTGGTCTGGGTATTTTAAAGATTAAATGACCAAGATACATTAGTATTCCTTGATAGATATATTTTCAGAGATAAATGACCGAGATCAAGATATGTTCATTGGTAATAATGTTTAAAGGGGCAAGAAGAGGGCTAAGGAAGGTGCTTTCTTTCAGTTTGTTTCTGTGTTCTATTGGGATCACAAATGTTGATATATAGGTAAACATTAGTTACTGGATAGTTTTAAAAATTCTTAATTTTTAAGCCGTTGTTTTCAACGACCAGCGTTCTAACTGTTGTTTACTTCATTAAATGGCTAACTGATTTAATGTACTAAACAGTAGGTGTTTACAAAATGCTTAGTTGAAATGGAATAAACAGTAAAGTAGAACGTGGTAGTTTAGAGGAATTATTAATGTGAGATAGTAAAATTATATTTGAAAACTGAAAACTATAAGGAAAAATACAGTAATTTTGTCAGTTTTGAAAAGTGTTAAATGATACATGGGGTTGAAACAGGGGAACATCAAATAGTTCAATCAAAGAATATACTACATAGATCAATGATAATGTGCTGTAATTTCTTGATTTCTAATACTTTGTATTTTAATTTTTTCAGGGACTTATAACATCATTGATACTGAAGAACTGAGACAGATTGATCCATATGATGTTGGCAAGTATGAAAGGTGAGGTTTCTCATATGTTGTAAATCAATGGAACCTGCATCTAGGAGTGATGTATTTTACATAATATAATCTGACTATTTTTAGTTTATTGGATGTGATACAGCTTTATAAGAAAGCTGGTATTTTCTATTTCAGCTGTAGAAAAACAATGCCATCTGAAGTGTGGTATCTTCTTTGTTTCCCAAAGTCTTTATTTAGACTAGCTAGGATACCTGTACCCTGGATGGAAGTTGTGTAAATTCATGATTAATGAAAGGTTATCTTAAGACATGAAAAGTCATTTCCTTCATGTATAATTAAAAAAACAACAACAACCAAAATACCTATAAAAGCAGCAAAACACAGAATGTGAAACGATAAATTTGAATGTTTCTCTCATGGACCCAGCAAATTTTCATGATAAATTTGGTGAAGATCCATCAATAGGGGTGAAGTAATTGTTAAAAAAAAAACCTACCAGAACTGCAAAATGCAAAAATGAAAATTTGTGTGTATTTTCCCATAGACTGAATGAACCACCATACTAGTTTTGGTGCAGATCTATCTATGTCCTGCAAAGTATTTACATGGACATACAACAGACAGTACTGTTATGTTTATATGGATGTTATCAGTGCATTAGATCTGTGTGTAATGTATTCATGACCTTATATCTGCATCCTGAGAATGAAGAAAAATAAAGTTCTCTATAACAGGCAATGGAGGCAAAATGGGAAAATTATGACCCTATTGCAAATCTACATGTGCACAGGATAAACATTTTGTGAAGTTGGGGGTTGCACATAGCATAATAAATGTTTTTCCATTATCATTCAAGCAAGAGTTCCATTATAGTATGATTCATGTGAGAAAACACTGAATACACACAAATATTTCTTACGTTACCTTATATGCTGGCTACAATATTCATTGGTACAAATAAAGTATATCATTTGTATGTGTTGATGTACAGAAATATATCACTATACATTGATACACAAAAATTGTTATATTTGAGCCCATATATTAGTAACTCTTTGCATTGATACACAAAAATTGTTATATTTGAGCCCATATATTAGTAACTATTTGCATTGATACATGAGGGCCTTTCTTTGGAACTCGTATATTATTCAAAATTTTCATTGTTACACATAAAGTTGTTCTTGATCTGGTTTTGCAAGATCACAAGCCAGAATCTGGTTTGTCTGACTTCAGAATTTGAAATAGTTATGATAACTCATAATAATAGACATTTGTTAAGTGTGAAAGTTTCATTGCCACTCCAGAAACATACAGTGACTTTTGATGATGGGGTATGCCAGTCATTTTAAACCATCAGTTTTACTTATTTACTTTGTAAAGAGGACCATCTGAGTTTTGACCATGGAGTTTGTTGGTCATTTTCATCTGACAGCTTTATTTACTTCTAAAAAAATTGTCTGTGTTTGGACCCTGGAGTCTGTTTTTTCATTTAGCTTTTTTATTTTATTTATTTACAAAAAGGGATGTTTGAGTCTCTTTTAACATTAAAACCTCCAAAGTCACTTTTGTGGAATATCCCAGCTAAATTCTGCCATAGTATCTTCGAGGAATTACTGCTAGCAAGAGTTTCATTGATTTTTAAGCTGGAAGCTGCTTGAAGTTTCAAACTTGCATTGTTTCTCATTCACAGAAAATATGAACAAATGTAACATATCAGAGGTATCATTCCTATACAAAACTTATCATTATTTTTGTTCAAAACATTTCACAGTAGTATTAAACTGTTAACATTTATTGCTAATAATACAAAAACAACATTTTGCAAAATATAAAATTATTTTTCCAAGTCATAATTGAGCCCCTCAAGGTGGATTTCTGTACATGATGAGGGGATCTCCCAGAGAAGGTTCTGTACTTTCATTTTTACCTCCTCTGGGATCTAAACATCTACTCCCTTGTTTGCCATGTGATAGCAAGGAGAGGATCCAACCATAACATACTGCTTTGGTCTTGAATTCCTGTAGATGGATGGCCCCTCCATGATCTGTTACCCTGTCCACTTGGGTTAAGGTCAACTGAGTATCAGTATTGGATGTTCTCAATGGGTGTTGTGGACATTGTGTCTAATACTGATGTTTGGGTATAGTGTTCATTAACCCTGGTATTGCTGCAATGACCTTGTTTGGCACTACAGTGCATCCCATCGTAGGGCTCCATGATGGGTGGGGACAGTGGGCACTGAAATGTATTCTATTTACTATGGATTTTTCTGATGCTTGGTGCTGGGCTATTATCCTCCTTTTTTCTAAGCCTGGGAAGGATCCGAAGATTTCTCCATGTTATCTTCCATTTGCTTTGATGAGCTGTCTCAGTAAAATCTTGGATAGGATGGTTAACGTTCATCTTGTTTGGTTCCTCGAATCAAACAACTCTCTTTTCATCTACCTAGTGTGGGTTCCAGTGACAGTGCTTCACTGTGGACCACCTGATTTGACTAAAAATGTTGATCAGTGAAGCATTTCTCAAGTACAACATCTTGTGTTTGTATTCTTTGACCTTGAGAAAACTTATGATACTACATGGAGTTATGACATTTTGTGTATCCTCTACTCATATGGATTGCTAAGCTATTACCTGCTTTTATCAAATTTTTTAATGGACTGGCAATTCCAAGTCTATATGAGTTTGACACTTTCCCACTCTTTTCTTCAGGAATTTGGAGCCTATTACTACACGACTTTCACCTGTTGTTGCAAACAAACTGTATGTTGACGTTTTCCACATCTCATGTCAGTCATTAAACACAAAGTTTATTGAGCAGCAGCTTAAAATTGCCCTTAATTATGTATTGACGTGGATCACACAAATGATTTTATCATTTCTTTCTCTAAAACTGTTTGCATGCACTTTTGCTACCAATGGGGTATTCACCCTGATCCTGAGCTTTGTCTCAATGATGTTGTTGTTCCAGTGGTTCCTGAGACAAAGTTCTTGGGACTTACCTTTAACTCTAAGGTAACCTTCGTCCCATGCATAAAGCAGCTACGTATTAAGTGTAGAAAGACATTGTACGTTCTCTGTGTCCTCTCTTCCACTTCGTGGGGAACAGATCAATATTCTGTGCTAAAGAACTGTCATACTTTCATTTGATCAAAACTGGACTGTGGGTCTATGGTCCTGCCAGAACCTCAGCCTTGAAGATATTGGACCCCATTCATCATCTGAGGCTTTGGATCTGCATGGGGTTTTCTGCACTTCTCTGATACAAACTTTATACCCACATCTCATGAACTACCTCTTCACCTCCACTGCTTGCAACTTTAATCTATACTTTAAAACTGCAGTCTTTACCACAGCATCCCACCTGGGGTTGTGTTTTTTTGTTTTGTTTTTCTTGATGAGCAATGCTTTTTCAAAATAGATGGTCTGCCAGTGTTCCTTTCAGCCTTCATATCCATGCACAGCTGGCTGAGTTGAGTCTGTCCTTAGATGGCAATGCTGTCTCACTGGTTACCCCATCCCACCATAACTTATTACTATCCCTAAATGTGACCTTACTTTGACACATCTGAGGAGGATAGATACTCCTGATTGAAAGTACCATCTTCTATTTGTCGAACATCTTTCAAACCATCCTTCCATTCCCATCTATACAGATGGTTCAAAATCAGGTGACTCTATGGGCTCTTCCGTGGTTTGTTCTGTATCAGTGGTTGTACACAGGATCCCTTCTACAGTTTCTGTGTTCACTGTGGAATTGTACGCCATTTCTCTTGCCCTGAATTATGTTTGTGGGAACAAGTTCACTAATGCTGCAACAAAGTCTGTTTGTTCTTGTGCTGTCCAATACATGGTCCTATATTCAAGGCTTGATTTTTCATCAGTTGTCAGTCAACTTGGAGTGAGCAATGTGATAACAAGCTTTTCTTGATCAAATCATCTGTTGCTCTTTGGCCATTTTGTTTTCATAAGGATTGGAAGGAGGAAGTTACGCTAGTTAGACAACACATTAGTCAGAGTTTTTTACTCATTGTTTTCTTTTATCTGGAACTGATGCATCTATATGTGGCCTTTGTGACACTCAAGTATTACTGTCATGCCATTGTTACAACTCTGAAAGGTGGCACCATTTTGGGCATGTTCTTTTCCGTGGGTTTACCCCTGACTCTGGATAGTGTCATTGGCAATGGTGACACTATCTACCTTACTAATGTTTATAAATTTTTAAGGGCCATTAGCCTTTTCTAATTCTAATTAAGTTTTTATCTCCTATTTGAATCTTCATTAATTTTATCTTTATTCACTTTTACATTCTTAGTTTTGTTCTTTTTAACAGTTCTTTGGCTCAGATACCCCAGTAAATGCCAAACAATCAAGCTTGAAGTTTTTGTACCCTGCTGGGAAAGCAGTAAATTTACAGACTTTCACTGTCAAAATCTGGAGTTTGATTCCTTACAGTGGATACAGCAGATTGCCCAGCGTGGCTTTTCTCTTAAAAAAAAAAACAATAATAAAACTTGAAGTTGTCTCATTACAGTATCTTATCTGAATGAACCCTAAGAAGTAAAGGGTCCTTTGCAGTCACCGTATCTCTGAAAGGGCCTGTAATTCAGTCATGCTTTATTCTGAAAGGTTAATATCTGGGTAGTCATGTTACAGATGAAACCTGTGCTGAAGAGCAATCAAGATGAGTAAAATACATTGTGTTGAAGTCCCCACAGGGGAGCAAGTAGCATGACTGAAGTAATCTGTGTGCTGAAACCTGTGTTATGAGTAAAGTGTAAGTATGAATATGTTATAAATGAGGAATCTGAACTATTACTTGTTGCTAAATCACCTAACTTCTTAATGTCATAAGGCTAGGGCTGTCTTACGAACATTTCTTTTAGAAGTGCTTAATAAAGGCAAAAGTTATGTTTTATCTACATAAAGTTTTAGGCACTACAACTAAATTTAAAAGATCTTTTGCACTCAGTATATTATTATTTTCACAATAAATAACCGTGGATAATTCCCCACGTGCAACTAGCTTGTCACACGTATGGAACCCTGCTCAACAAGCTGTGAGACATCTTCAACAGCAGTGGTACATCCCTCATGCTCACGCACGGTCAGTTAATGTACTTACAAACGAAGCCGTATTTCAAGGTATGTGTTCCAAAGCTTGAATTCAAAACTGATAGTCTTAAATCTGTGGATCTTTAACTGATGCTACCTGATTTAAATTTTACAAATTGAAAAACAAAAATTGTAAAAATTAAGTATGATTTAGAGATGGTAATGCTAAAATATTACAGAAACAAGGTAGAGATGTCACCACATAAGTAGCCAGCAAGTACTGAGTCAATCTTACAAGCTGATGGTTATTAGCCACTGTAAGACTGTATGGCACTATTCAGTTTATATTTGTTTATTGTAACCTGAATTAGCACACCTGACAAGAATTCAGCATTTAGTTGTAGATGAGAGTTATTGTTGTAAAGATTTGGTTACTTATGTAGTGACATTTTACTGGTCGCGTGTATTCATCCATACCATGTTTCAGTATGGTCATGTGTATTCATCCGTACCATGTTTCAGTATGGTCATGTGTATTCATCCGTACCATGTTTCAGTATGGTCATGTGTATTCATCCGTACCATGTTTCAGTATGGTCATGTGTATTCATCCGTACCATGTTTCAGTATGGTCATGTGTATTCATCCGTACCATGTTTCAGTATGGTCATGTGTATTCATCCGTACCATGTTTCAGTATGGTCATGTGTATTCATCCATACCATGTTTCAGTATGGTCATGTGTATTCATCCGTACCATGTTTCAGTACTTTTTACCATTACCATTCCTTTATCGTATTCAATTGTTGGCAAAAAAATTTTTTTTACTCGTTTCTTCTCTCTTCTATTTAAACAGTTTCATTAAAGTACGTTGATAAGTGAACATTTGTTTTATTTTTATAATTCACTAGTAATATGTATTGTTAATATCATATCAGTTTTGTCAGTTTCACTTGTAGAAACACATAAGATATTGATATTATACAGTTGGTTACAATAGATTACTAATAACCACTGGTTACAATCATGACTTTTGGGACTTAATTTTGAGGAACCTACAGGAAGTAAAGAAGATATAAAAATGTTTGCTGTATCATCCTTATATTTCATGTTTGCATCTTTCCTTACATCATTTTACAAAATGTTTGCTAGTACTTATTTTGTGATTATTTCCCCTGACTGAAAGTTAGTGTGTTCTGTGTATAATAAAATTTAATGTTATGTGTATTAATTTTTTTTTCCTCCTCCTGTACTTCATGCATAATATACGAGTCAGCTCCCTAAAGACACTGATCATATAGTGTACAAAGCACTGAGTATTAGGTTAAGGTCACCTAATGTTCATCTATTATTGGCACCCTGTACTTAAGCTTTTTAAGGAACACCAGGTTTATGTAAGAAAGCCATCTTCGAGGGATAACATCGTTACACCAGAATTATGATTTTTCGTAGCTTATTCTAAGCACTACCATGCTTGGTAATAGCATTTTTCAAGTGCTCTTAAAACACTTTTCTGTCAAACTAAAGCCATTGTAGAAACTTCATACATGTTTTTAGCAAGCTTGGAAAAAAAAAAATTAATACCTTGGGTCTTTAGCTAGTTCTCAGTTCTCTATTTTAAGCAACATTGTTTAATGATATTTGGAGTCTCACAAGTTTTGAAACTCTTGATAGTAGCAGTTAGGTGCTCTGGTAAGGTTATAACTCAACTTTAGCAGTTACTTGTAAGCATCATAAAGTAATAGATTGAATGGAGCAGCCAGTTTTGTCCCATCCCTACTTACTGAGCACTTTATTTTTCTCCACAAGTGGGTTTTTTCATAATCACTTATTATTAGTGCCTAATATTGTCTGTTTCACCTTTAGTTTGAAAGTTACTCTTCTGGTGTTCAGATCTACAAGCTTGTAGAAATACTTAAAAGCTCTTAAACTGTATTTAAAAAGCCAATTAAAATAATTATAATTATATTGTTTGCTTTGTGTACATGTTGTTGTTTTATGTTCTTAGGTGCATAATTTAAGTAAATAAAATTATTTAGTATACTGGTATTATTAGTATACAAAATATAGGTTTAAATTTCATCAACAACCAACAAGAAGAAAAAGAGATTTTAAGTAGATGATACATAATTTACTTTTTGTGTAGAATTTGTTTCTTTATTATTAAAATAAAAGTAACTGAAATCTAACAGAAACTTATTAGGTTGTATAAGGTTAGATTATGTAAGATAATAAAAATTATTTGTAAAGTATGCATACAAACAGCTCAACATGAGAACATGATCTACATGTTTGCCAAGTGACTGTCAATGTGTGTTTCACAGAACTATTAGTTAGACAACTTAAATTAAGTAAAATAAGCTAATGCAATTAAGTATAAACAGATGTATACCCTTAGGATCTTTTAACTGTTTAGGATAACTCTCAATATGGGTTTGGTTGATTTGATCAACCACGTGATCTAACTTTCAATATAGTGTGTATATCTTCACAAAATATGGTAGTCTTTCACACACAAAAATTCACAATTTTTAGTGAAGTATTTTTTATAAAATAAAATTCTGCTCTCCTGGATTATAGTGGTTATATTTAGTAGATAGATCCCTGTTATATTTAGCAATTCTACTCTTCTGGATTATAGTGGTTATATTTAGTAGATAGATCCCTGTTATATTTATCAATTCTACTCTTCTGGATTATAGTGGTTATATTTAGTAGATAGATCCCTGTTATATTTATCAATTCTGCTCTCCTGGATTATAATGGTTATATTTAGTAGATAGATCCCTGTTATATTTATCAATTCTTCTCTTCTGGATTATAGTGGTTATATTTAGTAGATAGATCCCTGTTATATTTATCAATTCTACTCTTCTGGATTATAGTGGTTATATTTAGTAGATAGATCCCTGTTATATTTATCAATTCTACTCTTCTGGATTATAGTGGTTTTATTTAGTAGATAGATCCCTGTTATATTTATCAATTCTGCTCTTCTGGATTATAGTGGTTATATTTAGTAGATAGATCCCTGTTATATTTATCAATTCTACTTTTCTGGATTATAATGGTTATATTTAGTAGATAGATCCATGTTATATTTATCAGTTCCACTCTCCTGGATTATAGTGGTTATATTTAGTAGATAGATCCATGTTATATTTATCAATTTACTCTCCTGGATTATAGTGGTTATATTTAGTAGATAGATCCATGTTATATTTATCAATTCACTCTCCTGGATTATAGTGGTTATATTTAGTAGATAGATCCATGTTATATTTATCAGTTCCACTCTTCTGGATAATAATGGTTATATTTAGTAGATAGATTCATGTTATATTTATCAATTTACTCTCCTGGATTATAGTGATTATATTTAGTTGATAGATCCATATTATATTTGTCAATTTATTCTCCTGGATTATAATGGTTATATTTAGTAGATAGATCCATATTATATTTATCAATTTACTCTTCTGGATTATAATGGTTATATTTAGTAGATAGATCCATGTTATATTTATCAATTCTACTCTTCTGGATTATAGTGGTTATATTTAGTAGATAGATCCCTGTTATATTTATCAATTATACTCTTCTGGATTATAGTGGTTATATTTAGTAGATAGATCCATGTTATATTTATCAATTCTACTCTTCTGGATTATAGTAGTTATATTTAGTAGATAGATCTCCTGGATTATAATGGTTATATTTTGTAGATAGTAGATAGATCCCTGGATTATTATATTTATCAATTTACTCTCCTGGATTATAATGGTTATATTTAGTAGATAGATCCATATTATATTTATCAATTTACTCTCCTGGATTATAGTGGTTATATGTAGTAGATAGATCCATATTATATTTATCAATTTACTCTCCTGGATTATAGTGGTTATATATTTATATTTATCAATTTACTCTCCTGGATTATAGTAGATAGATCCATGTTATGTTTACCAATTTGACTGTCCAGGATTATAATGGTTATATTTTGTAGATAGATCCATGTTTTATTTATTATTTTGACTCTTCTGTATTGTGTGTACCACATTTAGTACATCTGTCCATGTAATGTTTATAGTTTCTCCTTTTCTGCATTATGTTGACTCTATTTATTAGACAAGTTCAACTTGTGTTTATAAATTGTACACTCCTGGAGTATTTGAGTGTATTTAGTATATTTATTAGATAGGTCCATGTTATGTTTATAGTTTACACATTCCTGTATTATTTTGAGTATATTTATTAGATAGGTTCATGTTATGGTTATAGTTTCTACTCTCCTGTATTGTGTTGACTATATATTTGTCAATTTTGCTGTTCTGGATTATGCTGACTGTTGTAGTGAGTTACTTCTCGATAAGTGGACGTGAAGTCATGTAAGGTTAAAATCATCAATGAAAATTTTGTATATCTTACTGGTGGGCCTTGTCAGCACATTTAACTAAAATTTCTTTGTGTCTGATTGTGAATGTAGGTGTAAATGTTGTTTATATTTTTTCTACACAGAGTCTAATATTTGTGACTGTTAAACACTATTAAAGTAGATAAAGCTTTATTGATATGATATATTAAATAGTTTTAGTTTTCCTCTGACTGTCTGATGGCCAAGTTTGAAATGTTTACTATGTGTCATGTTATCACATGCAGTATTCTTATTTATGTTTGTTGAAATGAATTTTTGAAAGCTTTTAAAATAACTGCAAAGTTTATTAATTATCACTTTTAAGGTTTCTTTGTGTTAATGATTACAGGGACATCCAAAAAGGTGATATGGGCCCCAGCTCACCATCTAGCTATTGTATTGTAACAAAAACAGGCAAGTAGAGATAACTTGAACCATTTAGATATTTAAAATAATCTGCTGCTGTTTTAAGGTTTAATAAAAAAGCATGGAATTGTTGAAGTTAGTGTTTATAGATGAATCAGAGCTGGGCAGTTCAGTCCGTAAATCATTGTAATTGTTAACGTGTAATTACGTTGAATTGTTTCATGTAATTACTTGAGTAGATTTTGCAATTATTACTATTTTTCAGTTATTCCAAAAACTGATTAATTTGTGTTTACAGTTTCTGATTGTTCTAACAGTGGATTAATCGACATTCAGATTGTTAATTGTCACGAAAATAAAATGGACTGAATGAAAGTGAAGTTTTCGTTACTACTACTATTGATTATTTGAACAATTGCTTTCAACCCTTCTTGCCCTATCTTTGTTATTGCAAAGCCTGATTTGTCAGTATTATTGATTTTGAGTTGCTGTCTAGAAGGAAGCAACTGTGTGGTAGCACCCACCTCTGACTTTTGTAGTTGTGGTTAAACTGCTGACTAGAGGAAAAGCAATTATATTTTGTATTATAAGTCATTTTTTTGTTGTGGATATAACTGTTTTGAGGAAAACTGACCTAATCAATCAATGGAGCTATTGACAACTGATATAGCAAATAATTGTCCAGTTCTAGAAATAAATAGGTGTAATTTGTAATCTTTTGTAATAAGTTTAATTAATAACAAAATACTACAGTTTTGAAAATACTGTTATAACTGATTTAGGTGTAGTTTGTTAATGTCTGACTTAGTAATTTTTGTCGTCATTGAGGTTTTATGTGTTGCATTACCTCACATGGGTATCGTATAACAGAACATGGTTGATCAAGGACTACTTATTAAACCCGAGAATGATATCTAATGGTGAAGTATTGCTAATATAACCTGTTTTACAGAATTGGTGAAATTTGAACGTTTGAAACCATAAATGTTTTGTGGAATTTTTGTGTGTTTATAGATAAACAACTGCTGTCTGTTTCACACTCAAAAGTTGCTCTATGTTGATCGTAATTAATGTATGTTTTTGTATCTCTGTATGTTTTGAAACCATATATTATTATTACTGGAACCCACTCTGGAACAAGTTTTTAACAACCTTACTACTGTTTGAACACATAAACTACTGCTCCTCAAGCACTTTGTTGTTGAAAAACATTATTACATTTACTATTGAAACATTGTTTTAATGGGACCACTAGTACCCAAACTAGACAAAACAGTGTTGTGAAATAAGTACTAACAATGTATTTTTATTAACCAGTAACAGTAGTGTACAACCACATATTATTTTAATGGCCACTACCTGTAAACAGAAAACCATGGGATTTTTGTAATTTTCATGTGTTTAGTATAAAATATCAAAGTCTTATTGGACTGGTCAAATTTGTAACATGAAAAGATCATTGAATGGCATGACTTTTAGTATTATGTATATATGAAAGTTTACAAAGTCATGATGACTGAAGGCCATATAATTTTGTTTCTGGAGTTGTGTAAGTCATAGAATGAAAACACTTTCTCTACAATTAAATATATGTGACAGACTAGCAGAGTGTAATGCTTCATTAAACACGGGGAAGCCAAATGTTTGAAAAACTAGGAAGGGGTGGTTTATGTCACTTTATAAGGGTTTAAGAGTATACTTCTAAATTTCTTACTAAGATGCGATTAAGTACATGTAAGACATTTTCTTTTTCCTTGCAGATTTCTTACCATGTCCTCCTAGCCAGATGTCTGTTATGTGTGTGTATATATCAGGGTTATTTATCTGAAGTCACATGTACGCCAACATTTTGTCAAGTTTCAGTTTTCATATCCAAAGTTAACATCTTCTTGTATATAACCTGTCATTCTCTCGTTCTAGAACAAGCCTATAATTAGTCTTGTCAATAAAATGAAATTGGTTTCTCATTCTTAGAAGTCTGTGTCCTATTTCATCAACAAGTAATAGAACAAAATAGATATTTTCTGTGAAATGCATTTTTTACACCAAACTAATACAACTTATGTTAAACATATACTTTCTGTAAAGTGGTCAGTAGAACATGTGCTTCATCAATATATCTACTTAATGTAAAACATTCAGTATTTGTTTTATTAAAAGTATGTTTACATCCTGTAAGATGTTCAGAAGACTTTGTATTCCATTAACACATTTATTTACTGTAGTTTTGATAGAAATGAAACAAAAACCCTATAACCTGAGCACTTTCAAAGGTGGACTTTGCTTAGTCAGCAGCAAACACTCCCAGTTTGCTCCTGATGATGAAAGCTACACCTTTTCAAAGTGCTTGGGGCTGCAGGGTTTTTGTTTCATTTCTATCAATACTTCTTGAACCAATGTGTTTTTCAAACTTCATGAATCAATTTATTGTATAATATACAGTATGTTTTATGTTAAAAGGCACAGCTACAAATATTCAGTATACCTTCTCTCAGACTTCTCTATCCTTTTAACTTTTCCACTAAACCAATATTTACTTTTTAAAAGGTGTCTTCTGCTCCATTGAGATTTAAATAAAAATAGTTTAACAGTTGGGTACATTTAAGAAAAGGTTTTCATAATTTGTTCCCTGATTAACACTACATCATCCACAGTCTTTAATACAGCATATAATAACTTGACACTGACATTACACAATAATGCATCCTCAGTAACATATCAAGAACACACAGTAGTGTACCTTCAGTAAGTCACATAGTAACTTGATATCAAGAACACACAGTAGTGTGCCTTCCGTAAGTCACATAGTAACTTGATATCAAGAACACACAGTAGTGTGCCTTCCAGTCACATAGTAACTTGATATCAGGAACACACAGTAGTGTGCCTTCAGTAAGTCACATAATAACTTGATATCAGGGACACACAGTAGTGTGCCTTCAGTAAGTCACATAGTAACTTGATATCAGGGACACACAGTAGTGTGCCTTCAGTAAGGCACTAATAACCTGATATTGAGAACAAAGGTCAGAGATCACTACCCCTGTCCCTTCAGTTACTTTATCCACAAACTTGCCAATGTTGAAAAGATGAGAGAAATGTATCCTGAAGTTATTCATGGAATGCCCCATATTAATATTTAAATTGGTAAGTCTTGTGAATCTTCATATCAGTTGCTGTTGTGCAAAAACTAATTGTCCTTTTTTCATAGTTAGTTCATAAAATTCTGTTGATTATAATGTTTTTAAACAAATTACAGTCACATTTATTTTACATTTGTTTAGTATATATACACACATACATAAACATAAATTCCACATATTGGGTGAACTTTGCAATAAATCTTTAACAGCAAAAGCACCCAATGATTTAGTGCATTCTAATCATTATATATTGTAGCTTCCTGAAGTCTTAAGTGTAGTTCTACTAATTGTTTTATATAAGATTCTTTTTAACTTGTATTACTTTTGACTGTTTACTTTATTCAGGAGTTTTTAATAGTTATATACCCTTACTGATTGATACTCTCAGAAAGTTTTGAAGAATAGGTGCACAGTGCTTGGTGTAGACAGTTTATATTTTAATGCATGTTCATTCCAACCTTTAAGGAAGACTTTGTCTTGATCTAAGATTCAGAACAGAACATGAAATCCAGTTGCTGTTTATTTTGCTCTACTAATGTCTGCTGATAGTGTTTTTGTCCCCTTATTCTGCCCTATTAGTGCCTGCTGTCAATGTATTGTTTAACACCCTATTCTCTACTGTATTGCTGATAGCCATTGTTTAACTTCTTTTTTTAACTTTCACAGAAATCCTACCTTTAATGCCATCAACCAACATCTTTCATACAATCATCTCACAGAAGCCCTATAATCAGCACCACTAGCCAGTTTATTTATTTTGCTCCAATGATAAGAAATGATTTGTTATTTTTAACTTCATGCCATGACTAGTCTCTCTCACTTCAAGACACTTGTCCTTCTGCTTATTAAATCCAAGTATTTTATTTGTACAAATCTCCACGTTTTTTTTTTTTTACTGCATATTTAATACACAAATCTTTTTATGGATGTTTTATGTATAGATGTTTGTTACAAAAATATTTTTATAAGTGTTTTAACCTCACATATACTATATTTACATCTCTCTGACAAGTTCTAAAATTAATTTTGTATCTTTAGATGAACTGCAGTAAAAAACAATAACACAAGTATTTTTCTATATAAGTTTATTTTTGATTACCTACAACATTGAATCATCATCACTGGATTAAAACTTTTGCTTTGGTTTCAGTTCACATACTAATGTGATATCACAATAAAAATCGATTTTTTAAACAGATCTTTCTTCTCTAGCCTTATCAATGATACCCTTTTACCTGCCACCAGAGCTTGTCAGGTTGACTCTGTGTGATCAATAATTCATGCTTTGCTGGTGGTACATACAATAATAATTTCTAGTTTGTAAAAAAAACAAATAGAAATAGCTGCATTCTCACCATTTGTAATAAGAGATGTAACAAAACAAAATGAAATTAACCTATATGTGAAAGTAGCATTTCAAAATTTTCTCTCTCTCAGAAATCACCACATTTAATTACTAGAATTAGACTAGTAAACTGGACACAAAAATAACAGTTCACCTGAAATTCTACTTATGTCTGTGGTTTAAGAATTCAAAGTAATAGTTTAAAGACCAAAAGGTGAAACAGCATTGAAATTTCTTCCAAAAGATTTAATATCTATTATAAAAAATCATGCAAAGAATCAAACATAAATGGGCAGAAGTGAAAAATTTTGTGAAATGGTTATCAAAAAATAGGCCTAACTGTCACAAGTGTAAAACCAGCAGCATTAATATTATTTTTTCCCTTTTGTGTGTCCTCAACTTTCAGTATAAAAGTTATAATGAGCTTTCAACTACAAACATGTTTAGTTTTTTTTCAATAATTTATTAGACATTCTGTTCTGCAACATTTGCAAGTATTGACTGTTTTCCTTTCATTTATAATGCAGCAAAGTATTTTGGTAGCAGAATAGGCCAACAGAAAGCATATGGCAGACACCCACTTGTAGACTTAATATTATCCCTTTGTCTATTATGCAAGTATATGGCACACAATCTTTCCATTGGGTAGATTAGCCCTTAAGAATAGCAACAACATATTGAGAGTATGAAAACAGTTATCTGAGTATATTTACAACAAACAATTACATAGCTTTAGACAAATTTAATCTCTGCAAGACTGGACACACAAGGTCTAATCATCACCATCAAATGACTTAACTTTTAACACAGGCCTACAGTCACAGCTTGTTAAGTTTGTTTGTTTTTTTGCTAGTGTTTAAAGAGAAATAAACTGATGCTGAATGTGAAGGGCTCATTACTTTCAGTGGCGTAGCTAGGGGGGCAAGGGGGTACATCTGTCCCCGAGTGCAGCATCGGAGGGGCGCCAAATTGATATTACATAATTAGGAATTATGGCTTACATTTTGTCACAAGGGGGCGCAAAAACTGACTTTGTCCCCTGGCACTGAAAACCCTAGCTATTCACTGGTTATGTTAACATTTTCTTTGCTTTATCCCATAAATAAACTTCAACATCTCAAATATCTTGCAACAAGCAAGACATAGCAAGACAACAAGGACATAAGAAGACCAATAAAAAACAGTCTCTAATAGCATGCTATGTGTCTCTACTGAGCTACCATTCTTCTGTGCGATTCTTATTTTGTTTTAGCCATAGTTTGAAACAGAGAAACAATTATACTTGTATGGCAAGTCTTGTCCAATATTTCCTCTATCTGTACTTGCCATCAAATGATTACAGAATTTCAAAAGATATAAATATATAGAGAGAAAGAATTTTAATTATCGAATATTTTGGAACTACAAAATTATACCAAGATATATTTAATTTGTTTAACGTCATCTTTTATGTATGTATGTTTCGCACTTATGGCAATTAAGGTGAGACAATCCCACTTTGTCTTTTTCACTTCCAGTAACAAGTTATCAACAAATCTTAGGTAAAAATTCTGAGTTAATAATCAACTGGATATCAATAATAGGCAAAAGAATGCTACAAATAACAATCATATGATATTAAAAACAATTGACTAATGTTTATGTAAATCAACTTACAAAATATTTTTTAAATCTAAAGTATATTGTACATTCAAATTTTATAAGTATATATACGATATATATGCATAATAAAAAAAACACTAAAATGTATGTGCATGCATGCATGTGTTTACAGCTGAACATATTTTTACAAATTTATTTAATCAATTTTTAAAATAACTACTACTGTTTCCTAGACCAAATGTTAAGTCAGTTGCTTTTTATTTAAATGATTTTGTAAATTAACAACTACTTTTCAGACAGAATTTGGATTTAAATCAAGAACAGTTTCTAGACATTCAATAATTTTTACTTTAATAGTGTATTACATACACTGTGAAACCATTGGTGATGCAAATGAGTTTCAAAATGTGTGAAAACTCAGCACATTGTTTACATATGCACATGTTATTACATTTTCAAAACACTTAACACAGTATGTCCTTATTCAACATTCATAATGAATACATTTATCAATCAACATTTTTGTATATATAATTGAAGATTGCACTTCGTTTGGTCCGTTTCTGAATGTTCAACTTCAGTTGAAAGGATAAGGCAGGTATTTAATCCATCCAGAAGCCTTTGTACATAAAAATATCAATTGTCATTTCAAAGTTTGTAATAAAGATTTTAACACAAATAGAACATACTAACTCAAGTTGCAGAGATTAATGATGTTTTCTAAGTTGCAAGGTTTCGAAAGATACAAGAACATTTACATATTTACAAATTATGCACTAAAGCAATTTTCCCTTCTATAAAAATAAATTACATATAGTTAAGATCCTATTAAGTTATAAAAAAAAATAGCATTAATATTACACAAATTCCTCTAAGACATTAGAAGAGAATGGGAGTCCAGTGACATCTTCTGGGTTAGATAGAAACTAGTTTATATTCACTTAGTAACAGGGATCACTGTGGGATTTAGTTTCAAGCAATGAGTGATTAATCTTCACTGCTACTTATTATTCATGTGAATTAAGAGATTTTTGGTAAACAAACTAGATGTTCTTTGAGTTTTAAAAACTGGAGATATTACAGCTTTTTCATTTTTTAATGAATTGCCTTGAAATTTGGTATGTGATGTAAGAGTCCAGTAGAGTACATCCACTGAAAATATGTCATAGTTTGGAATACCACAATCCAGGATACATAAGATAGAAAAATCACTAAACTACCACTCCTGTTAGTAGCATCTTGTGTGACCTGTAGGTTATTTGTGGCCACAAGATGCATTGTTATTTGTCTTGATTCTGGTAAGTGTGAAGACCTTGGGAGCACAGTTGAATGCTGCATAAACTTTACATAAGTGTGAATGTTGTGAATTCTTTATGGTCTGTTGCAATATCAATTTCAGTTGTAAGACTGAACCTTATACATCACTGATACGCAGTATAAGAATGAGATCTTCGGTATTTACATATTCTAGTGACAAATTACTGAGGACCCACAAGTCAGGAAAGTTAGCTACTATCCATGTTCAGCACCCTTCTTGAAACATAAAACCAGTTAAACAAACTCTGGCAAATTTACCATTTCAGACCACCCACTGATTGTCCATAGGTTAGTAAAGGGACAGTTCAACATACAGGGGCTCAACAGGAGAAAAGAACCACCTGTCACAGAACAATATCCACAGGTTCAACAAGAGAAAGGAACCACCTGTCACAGAACAATATCCACAGGTTCAACAAGAGAAAGGAACCACCTGTCACAGAACAATATCCACAGGTTCAACAAGAGAAAGGAACCACCTGTCACAGAACAATATCCACAGGTTCAACAAGAGAAAGGAACCACCTGTCACAGAACAATATCCACAGGTTCAACAAGAGAAAGGAACCATCTGTCACAGAACAATATCCAACAGGAATTATTAAGAAAACACCAGGAAGTTAGCAAGTTATTTGAACAACACATTAGATGTTTACAAGATTTGTTTTGCTTATTATTTTCAAATCACCTGAAAGAAACTATTCCAATGTCTAGATATCCTCTCTGAATTTAACATGCACAAAAAATTAAATCAAGAATTACTTATTAGTTTTACTAGTTTCATTTCAGAATAATATAAACCACATTTGGAGTAGTATTATAACCCATGCAAACATATAAATGTATTGATAGCACATGATCACTCACCCCTGAAATACCAGATCATCCAGTTTTACTGATACAAGCATGGAAAGAAATCAGATACATTTAATTTTGAAAATCTTAAAAAAAAAAAGGTTATAGTAACAAACATCAAGTCTTTATACACAAACACAGATATATCACTGTAACATTAAGGAAATCTTAAAGAGAAATTTACTGAAGTTATATGAATATGGTGGTTACAAACAAATTGTGTTACAAGAGGATTTTGTCCTTACACAAAAAATAGAACTGTAATTTAGTAAAATACCTCACAGAAGACTGATCTTTGGAACAAAACTCATGGCTACATAAATACACACAACATAATATCACTCTTGATCAAACATAAATATCCAAACATACACAAAACTTACCAATATATAAACATACAATTATCACTTCTAGTTTTGTAGAATTAACTGTGGCTTGTTCTACTTGGAAATCATAGTCACAAGATTTTGTTTGGCCAAAACTTGTGGACATTATTGAAAAAACAAATACAGAACTGGTGTACAAAAACTTGAGTATAAGTGTGTTGTTGGAACACTAACACAGACAAATTCTGTGAACCACCATAAGCAAAATTAAAATTTCCGAAATCTGCAAATTGGTGGACAATTCTTATCCCTAAACAAGGTGACTTGTTAAATTAATAAATTTATGCTAAAGACCATATTGGAATGACCATGAAGGAATTCTATAATGATAAAGGGAAATAAAAAATTATGATGACATAATAATCACGAAAGATTCGCAACTAAACCAAGAAAGACCCAGAAACTTCAGCACTTCTGAAAGGTCACCTTTTGTTCCTGAAAAAGAATATTCACATTTCTGTCTCTTTTGAAATCAACCTGAAGAAAAAAAGTAGTGATTTATTTTTAAACATAAGGAGAACAGTTTTCAACTTACAATTAGGATAAATCTGATAGCAACTGCTGTCATAATACCCAGCACAAATACGATCACGTAACAGGTAACTTTTGGAAAAGGGTTACGTCTTTTCTTTAATAACATGACTGATGTTTTTATTTTCTTGTCTGTATACGGAGGGTACCGCAGCCTAGAGTAAACAACAAAAAAAAACACAAAAAAAAACAACTTGAAAATCATTTATTTTAAATGAATTATCTAACAGGGCACAAAATAATTAAACTAAAGCCATACAATACTATAATTCTTCTATTAACACAACATAATAATTATAATTGTACTAGCTCTTAAAACACCACCCCTCCTTTTTTAGAAAGTTTTATTAAAACTCAACTTTAATGGGTAATTTAACTGTCTCAATATTAATTACCTATAATAATTTATTCAAATTCAACTTCTTGTTGATGATTTAACACTAACTAACTGTAATAATCCTAAAAGTAACCACAACTTGAAAAAATATACATAAGTTCATCTACACATTTGCAGATGCTGAGTATTTGGCACTATAGCTTTTGATACAGTATGTGTATCATCACAAAATTTGGTAGGCTTTTACTAAAGACCACAAGTATTTTGTATAGAAAAAATCAGTCTTTAATAAAATATTTTTACCAACGATTTGTTTGTGAAAACAAGTGTTTTGTTACCAATCTGAGTGCAAAGTGATTTAATGTTATGATGAAAAAACTACTCTTTGTCCCAAAAATCTCAAATATTATTTGCATAACTTCTACAACATTCTAAATACATTTCAAACATTTGTTTTCAATAAGACTTTGTATTTTGTTATTTGCTACACCCTAACGACTTTGGGTCTGTCATTTGACCAACCTTGTAACCATCATAAAAAAAATTAGGAATGAATACAAATTATGCTTTTTTTATGCTAGAATGACTACGTATTATAACACAAAAATACAAATATTTAATCTAAGTAATTTATGTCTCATAACAATACATAATTGTTATGAGACATATATATATACATATACATATATATATATATTATTTCTTTATTATATTGACCTTCCAGTCATGCCTAGCAAACATTACATAACTTGCATTGACACACTGTACAAGCACTTATGTATCAAATAGTATAAAACTGACCTTTGGTCTTCCCTTTCTTGGCTAGATTTCAATTATTATACATTAATATAAATGTATATAGATTATTACTACTTAGAAATAAATTATTACACTTTTTTTTAAAATATAGAACAATATATAAAGAAGAAAACAAACAATTATCTCTTTCAGTATGATCTTTGAACTTGAACTTGGATACTTTGGATATAGGTTGCTAAGCCTTTTAAAATTTTGCAGGTAGAGAATATCAAACTTTTTTCAGGTTTTATATTTATAGTTGAATAACCAAAAAGTCATAAATAACTGTACTAATACCCTATAATTGCATTATAATTTATTAAGCTTAGTAACTAAAATGTATTTAGGTTTAACAAAATATGAAACTATGAGCAAACTAAAGACACAACCTACCTTCTTGAAACCTTTATTCAAAAGAACGTTTTAGCTTTCTCAGAGATTAAAATAGCTGAGAAAACCACTAGAGGGACATTATGAGCTGGTTATTTGTTATTCACATGTCATATATTGAAGTAAATGTATATAAATATAAGGGACTGTTTCGAACGAGGGAATGTGAACAGGGCCACTGTGTTTGATTCAGTACATAAGCCTTATCTTAACAAAATAAAAAGATACGAGATTATTTTATATTGTAGCTTAGTAATATTAGTAAATTTAGTTCCTAGCTTATATGAAACTATAGACTTAGTATTTGGACATCACAAACATCTAATTTTAAACAGTGCTGTGTTCAACACACCATGTGACTCACTAAAATCTATATATAGGTATATATATTTTTAACAAGAAATTAACTTGTATATTATATTAAAGTTTGAATTATAATCTACAATTTGATTCCAAACTTATTGACATAGATTCCTAAAGTAGTAGTTCAATAAAACTTTGAATGCAAGTCAACAAATGTGATGACATGGCCTTTGACCTGTGAAGAAAGGATTAAACCATATACTCATATAATAATATGATTTTATCTATATTCAACTAAGTGACCTCTTCTGTACAAAGATATATTTGTTTACCAAAGAAATGATTATGAACTAGTAGATTCAAGGTTTTAATGTATCCAACACACTTCAGTGCACCCACTGTTCTAGTTTCATTACACTCAATATTCCAGTAGATCCTTTGTAAAAGCATAATTGATTGGGTGATTTTCTAATTTTGCATTAATTTAGAAACATATCCTGTAGTAGTTTATGTCAATGCTTTTAACAACTGTTGCATTAAGCATCATACATTTAAAGAAAAAAATATTTCATGGTGTTTACAAGTGTTATAATTTTTTGTATCTAATTTGTTTCCAGTTTGACCTTTTGTGCAGAAATGGGAATCAAAGTGTAAATGTCAGACCTTTCAGAACTATATTCAAAATTTAATTACACAGTTTTATTACTAATGTAAAGCAGTAAACTTGACTTCAAATTTAATTTACAATTTGAGTTTTAAAATAATTTTAATTTCCTAACAATTTGCAAAGAAAATATCTAAATAACTTCTCAGAATTTACAACTCTGTCACAAGAGGTCTTTCTCTTATCAAAATTCTCCATTTTATTTTTCCCCTTATATGGATTTCAGAATGTCCACCAATTAGAAACACCAACTATAAGGCCATAATTTAACAAGAACCTCCCAACATTATTTTCTGATACATAAATCAGTTTTTTAGATTCACTATAGAACTCCTCCAAATTATTTTGTACTTATTTACTCATACTGTCAATAATAAATTTTTCTAATCATTAGAAAGGTCATTTTGTGAAACACGACTAAGACATCTGTATGTTACCTTATTTTAGTATAAGACACTACTTCCCAAACAGATATTACAGAGTATGTAATAAATTGAGTTTTAGAAGCCAATGAAATTTTTATAATGTATTTATATGTTAGTTTAAAAATGCCAGATAAATTGGGGTGCTTTTTGGGACATTTTGATTCACATTTTGTGTCTTAAAACACCTATTTGAAAGCTACACTAATTATATTTTGTACAACTAGTGTAGAAAAACTAGTACATGAAGAGAATTTTGTGAAATACAAATAGGCCTATAAGCAACAGAAGTAATAAATCTACTGTCTTCTTGAATACTTTTATTCAAAGATACATGTTTAACAAAATTACCTGAAACTAAAAACTTACTAAACTAAATATGAAAGTTAAATGAAAAAAATAATTTTCCATGTAAGAT
Organism: Tachypleus tridentatus; assembly: GCF_004210375.1. Taxonomy (NCBI): domain Eukaryota; kingdom Metazoa; phylum Arthropoda; class Merostomata; order Xiphosura; family Limulidae; genus Tachypleus; species Tachypleus tridentatus. Next base: position 29,506,670 of record NC_134828.1, on the reverse strand, counting down.
AAACATACAATTTTCTTGTGAGTCACATACTTTAATACATTGTCTACCATAACTTTAGCTGTACTCTTGTCAACTGATCTATCATTATGCTAACTTAGTTCTTAGACACAGTTCAGCTTTTGTTAAAGTTAGTGTTAAGGTTGAGAAGATAATTTTACCTAAAAAATTGATATAATTAGAAAGTTATAAAAAAATTAAATTGTCAGCTAAAAATATGTTTTTACAAAGTTAATATGAAAATCACCTTTCACTCAAACTATTCAAAGAAATTTAATAAAAGTTCTTTATTTTTTTCTGTACAAGAACCTCATGATTACTGAACCCTTGCCAAGTTTTATGAAGGTACTCATAGTATAGGTGTAATTTAAATACACATTAGTTCTCCAATGTGAAAGCAGCACATTTGCCTCACCCCATATACACAGGGTTAAACCATAATGTACGAGTTCTGGTATTGATGGATAGGATTCTTCAGCAGTGGCAAGTGGAAGGCAAAAGCTGATTTGCAATTTTTACATCTTTGAGTTTTAATACCCAATGGATAAATTAACATTTTTATACAGGCATTATTTTCTGCTTTTCTGCACATGTCATGAGGTTTTACAAAGTTACTATTTTAATGGTATATGGTTTGACTTGTATCAAAGTTCAGTTAATAATCCTAATTTTAATATTCTGTTAGTTTTAAGTTCAATGTTTTAAAAACAATATTAACAAAAAATTCCTCAATTTCCCCCTAGTATAAGAATTGTAACATTTGCTTCCTACGTCTTCCTTCTTATATAAATATATTTACTCTCCCCCATCAAAGAAGCAACAATTTTAAAGTAAATTACTGACTGTAAAATTACTTTTATCAGATAAAAAAAGAACTGATAAAAAAATGAACTTTATCTGGTTACAAAACCCTATACTGTAAAAGGATGTGTAATAACCTGCACTGGAAAGAAACATGTAAAATCAATACTGTGAATACATCATTTCGTGAGCTTAATTGCTATACAAATATTATTTGGAAGAATTAGCTTTCATTAACCCTATCTCCATATGCACCCTCTACTGTCCATGACACAAGATTTTAGGGTCTTACATTGAAAATTTTATTAAGCTACCTTTTGTTTAACGTTACACCATTTAATATAGCAATAAAATCTTAGCTAATAACCCATATTTTAATAGCATAGGTTTTAAATTCTTAATTTAATAATGCAGTATTTAAAAAAGTCATCAGTTTCCTCCCCTACTGTAACTATGTGACATTTTCTCCAAGTATCTTCTCATCTCTATTCTATCCACCACTCTGAAATTTAACATAAATTACTCATTACAAGCTTATTACTGCTCAGACAAACCATATTTTTATAGCCTTTAATTTTGTTTGTTTACAGAGTTATCAAATAGAGAATCAGAACCCTCGTGTTAATTTTGTTTGTTTACAGAGTTATCAAATAGAGAATCAGAACCCTCGTGTTAATTTTGTTTGTTTACAGAGTTATCAAATAGAGAATCAGAACCCTCGTGTTAATTTTGTTTGTTTACAGAGTTATCAAATAGAGAATCAGACCCCTCGTGTTAATTTTGTTTGTTTACAGAGTTATCAAATAGAGAATCAGAACCCTCCTGTTAATTTTGTTTGTTTACAGAGTTATCAAATAGAGAATCAGAACCCTCGTGTTAATTTTGTTTGTTTACAGAGTTATCAAATAGAGAATCAGAACCCTCGTGTTAATTTTGTTTGTTTACAGAGTTATCAAATAGAGAATCAGAACCCTCCTGTTAATTTTGTTTGTTTACAGAGTTATGAAATAGAGAATCAGAACCCTCGTGTTAATTTTGTTTGTTTACAGAGTTATGAAATAGAGAATCAGAACCCTCGTGTTAATTTTGTTTGTTTACAGAGTTATCAAATAGAGAATCAGAACCCTCGTGTTAATTTTGTTTGTTTACAGAGTTATCAAATAGAGAATCAGAACCCTCGTGTTAATTTTGTTTGTTTACAGAGTTATCAAATAGAGAATCAGAACCCTCGTTTAATTTTGTTTGTTTACAGAGTTATCAAATAGAGAATCAGAACCCTCGTGTTAATTTTGTTTGTTTACAGAGTTATCAAATAGAGAATCAGAACCCTCGTGTTAATTTTGTTTGTTTACAGAGTTATCAAATAGAGAATCAGAACCCTCCTGTTAATTTTGTTTGTTTACAGAGTTATCAAATAGAGAATCAGAACCCTCCTGTTAATTTTGTTTGTTTACAGAGTTATCAAATAGAGAATCAGAACCCTCCTGTCACATCCTTTCTTTCAGAAACTGCCAATAGTTCATCCTGATATTTAAAACTAAATTATTTATAATAAATAGAAAGGCAATGTTTCAATCTATCAAATGATATATTATATTACATTGTTTTCTGTACTGAGAACTCGCTATTTTGCTTCCTGTTCAAAATCTATTCCCACAGTAAATACACTGACTAACTTTGCTAAATTTTTAATAGGTTTTATGGAATAGTTAGAAAACCAAAACACTGAGGATATCGTTTGTTTTTTGTGTGTTATTATTCTGTATTCTTAGGTATGTTATCTAATTAAATAAATATAATTTGATACAGTAATATCATAAGTACTAAGAAGGAAGGTTAAGTGTCATCAAAAGTTGAAAGCAGAAAAAAGAAACAACAGGTGAATACTATTTTTTTCATGAATATTCTTTATTATTTTAAAATTAAATAAAATTTAAAACTTAAAATCTTTATAAGTTAGAAAAAAATGTTTTGATGAGGTATGCTCATGAGTATCACCATCATAATTTGATAATGTAACATGTTTCTCAAGTGATTTACAACTTATGTGGTGGGATTATTAGTTAAACAGGGTGCAAAGGGCAATAAAACCATAAAAGTTAAGTAACAACAGACATAAACTGTTATGAGTTTTAAGTTATACAGATCTAGAACAAAAGAAGTGGGAGTAAATTAAATTTATTTTGCATTTTTCTCTGGTGGTTACAAGGTCTGTCAAGTTCACTGACTTTTTATAGTTAAGTTAGATAAAATAACATATGATATATAGTTTTATAGAAATAAAAAAGGAAGTTTGTAATTTATTTAGGAGGTGTTAGAGATGATGTGAATTAAAATTTTTAACACAAAAATTACTTTGCATGTGAAACAGTCAACATTGAATCCATATATTCACAGAGAACATTTTACTGAAAATATATTTTTAAAATTTTGTCATCTTTGTTGGTTAGAAAACTTTTAACACTTATTGACAGCTTCTGAACTTTTGTAAAGATACAAAAAAACTGATAATTTCAACACTCTACTCTAATTTAATTTGGGGTCATGAACTGAAGTGACCCTATAGCGAGAAGTTTTAAGAGAAATGAGAAAATAAAAACATTTGCAGTTATTGAAGATAAATATGACTTACGATCCAAGATGCTCTAGAACTGGGTTGAAATTCCGTCTAAGAACTGCTTTCAGGTGAGAGAATGTGTCAAAAGAATACTTGCCATGATATCTTCCCATACCACTACCTCCAACCCCACCAAATGGTAAAGTGTCCACTAGATGAGAAATCATTTACTTCAGGACAAAAGAAAATATGACCCTACCAGATAATTTTATAAAATATTAAATCTTCCATATGGGAAATCGTTTATCTCAAATGTAGATGTTTTAGTATAAGAATATTCTAATTACAATATATATTTAGATTTACACAGCTGGAATTGAAAGAACAATGATAGAACTTCTCTATGCTTTAAATTAATTACAATCTCTGCATAAAACAAGTCCAACATTATACCATGAGAATTTTGAAAAAATTATTAAGCTGATATGTCTTCAGCAACATAATTTGACAATGTTATGCATTTTCTAAAACAAATTAATAAATTGAAACGATTACCCATTCATGAGGTATAAGGTTCTTTCTTTATATTGTATAATTTTAGTACATAGTAGTTTATACAAGTTAACTTCTGTAATAAACAATAACAAAAACCTCTTTATAAACCATACTGAATCAAACTTCCTGTAATATACAATAACAAAACCCTCTTTATAAACCATACTGAATCAAACTCCCTGTAATAAACAATAACAAAACCCTCTTTATAAACCATACTGAATTAAACCCTATAATAAACAGTAACTAAACCTTCTCTATAAACCATACTGAATTAAACTTCCTGTAATAAACAGTAACTAAATCCCCTTTATAAACCATACTGAATTAAACTTCCTGTAATAAACAGTAACTAAACCTTCCCCATAAACCATACTGAATTAAACTTCCTGTAATAAACAGTAACTAAACCTTCTCTATAAACCATACTGAATTAAACCCTGTAATAAACAGTAACTAAACCTTCCCTATAAACCATACTGAATTAAACTTCCTGTAATAAACAGTAACTAAACCTTCTCTATAAACCATACTGAATTAAACTTCCTGTAATAAACAGTAACTAAATCCCCTTTATAAACCATACTGAATTATAACTCTGTAATAAACAATAACTAAATCCCCTTTATAAACCATACTGAATTATATAGCATATATAATAATTACTGTAATAAACAGTAACTAAACCTTCCCCATAAACCATACTGAATTAAACTTCCTGTAATAAACAGTAAGTAAACCTTCTCTATAAACCATACTGAATTAAACTTCCTGTAATAAACAGTAACTAAACCTTCTCTATAAACCATACTGAATTAAACTTCCTGTAATAAACAGTAACTAAACCTTCTCTATAAACCATACTGAATTAAACCCTGTAATAAACAGTAATTTAATCCTCTTTATAAACCATACTGAATTAAACCCTGTAATAAACAATAACAAAACCTTCTCTATTAACCATACTGAATTAAACTTCCTGTAATAAACAGTAACTAAACCTTCTCTATAAACCATACTGAATTAAACTTCCTGTAATAAACAGTAAAAAAACCTTCTCTATAAACCATACTAAATCAACTTAGTTTAACAAACAAACTACAACAAAACATTTTCAATAAACCACTGAATTACTTTTCCTGTGACAAAATCTTCAAGAAACCAAACTCATTCAAATGTAAATCTTCCAAGCATATTGAATCATGCACAATTATAACAAGCCATAAAACCTTGCTATATTCCACTTACAAAACGCATGCACAATTATAACAAGCCATAAAACCTTGCTATATTCCACTTACAAAACACATGCACAATTATAACAAGCCATAAAACCTTGCTATATTCCACTTACTTTACGTACCTGAAAGATGTATGACTGTGTCATTGACACACAAACTTCCGCTTGAAGTATTGTTAAGGAATTTTTTGATGACTTCATCCTTAGTAGAAAAAACATACAGAGAAAGAGGCTTCTCTCTGTATAAAAATGATAATTTCACTTTAGAAAGGTTCGGGAGTGATTATTAGAGACATCATATGATAAAAATATTTACAACATATTGTGTGTTGTGTATAAGAAAAAAACATCACCACAGCCTCACCTTTTAGTTAGTATAACAGTTATAATTCAAACAAACCTCATAAAAATAAGCAGCTTGGAACTTCTAGCCTCTCTCAAGTTTTTCTTTTTGAAATATTGTGGCTATAAATGTGAAGCAGTTATTCTAATATATTTGTACATCCACTCTTCATGCATATTTGGTTTTGTTATCATATATATATCACACTGCAAGGTTAAAGTTTGTAGGAATATCAATATTTACTTGTTGTTGATAATAGCTATTGCTTCTTCCACATCTTTGACTGGAACAATTGGAAGAACAGGACCAAAAATCTGAAAGTGAAAACAAGTTGAATGAAACTTTATAAGATACAAGTTCATCAAAAGATTATTATTAATGTGATTGCTATTTTTCTGCTCACAAAATATTCCTAAAAAAAGAGTATTTCTGGTAAAAAAAAAAATACTACAATAACTTAACTTTCAAATAAATAAAAAATTAAACCAGCAAAAGGAATTGTATTACATTAAAACTCAGTCACAAACCTCTTCTTTCATTACTGGATCAGAAATGTTGACATCTGACAAAATTGTTGGAGAGAGATAGCATTCTTCTTCAATAATATCACCACCAACCGCAACTTTACTGTTTGATATCATATTACATATTCTCCTGATATACAGAAAAAAATAACACACATGAGCATCTGTGAAAAAACTGTAAATTACAGCAGACATGATTACATATCATAACTATGAACTAGTCAGCATGTACAATAACAATTTTGTGAATGACTTTATAATACACCATAAAACTTGGTTTCCTAATAATTTAGTGGGAGAATATTTATTAATAACACTAAGTAACACAAATTTTGTTCCTTGATAGTATGTGTTATTTCTTAATTGCTTATGTTGTAAAAGTACAGAAATTGGCCATTATTCCCTTCAAACTTTGCTTTTGTGACCTGGATAATGAAATTTAGAAATTAACCTATTTTCTACATAAAAACGGGCAAGTTTGCACATTTTCATTTACATAAGGTCTGAATAAAACAACGTATGAATCAAGATTTACATGTATTTATACCAAAGTTAAACAAAAATGAACAACATTTAGAAGTGAGTAGTTATTCGAGATTTGCTTCTGTAACGTAAATCACTTTCACATATCAGCCCCGAAATATGGTCTCCCATCGTGTTTTTGTTATACGCTCCTAGGTAGCAAAAGCAAAGTTTGAAGAGAAAAACAGGTCTTTTCCATTTATTTTAGGCATAAGCAATTAGAAAATAATACTTTCTGCCCAGGAACAGCAAAAATTTTGTTACACAGTGTAACTTGAAGAATAAAAAGTCAACTTGTATTCGAATATAATACAAACATAATTCAAAATGATAGGAAACATATTTTACATGGTAATAGCTGAGAACTGAAACTGTAAAGGGTTCAGAAAATGAAACTAATAAAGTTACATGATGACATCTGAAAGTGTGTAAAGTGTAATAAAAAAAAACAAGTAAAAAATTACATGATTGTAACTTTTTGGGAACTGAAAGCATGTAAAGAATTTAGTACATAAACCTAACAGGAAAATGTTGCATGATGGTGGTGGCTGAGAACTGTAAAAGATTCAGAATACAAAAGTAAATAAAAAAAATTATTTCATGATGATTGAGAACTGACAACAAAAACAGAGAATTCAGATGAGACAGAAGTGTAAAAAGATACTTCATACAGGTATGGAATTGATAGAAACTAGATCTGAAAACTTGTTAGTTTACTTGAAACTGACGGAAGATAAAGGAACAAGTGAAAGAAAAGTGCAGGGAGGAAAGCTACTAAATTTATTGGACAATTTATTGTAACTGATATACAATGAAAGACCAGAAGCTAGATAGTGGAGAATACAAAGTTAAAAATACATCTACACACTGTGCTAATTACACGTGCATATGATAAAATTTTATGTTTAACAATAATAACTTCTAATTATCTTACTGAAAATGTTTTTTGTTGACAATCCTGGCAAGATCATTTGAGTTTTTAGGGTTTTCCCCAAAAAATTCCTTAAGAATTTTGTGAGCCATATGTATAAATTCTTGTTGGGTCTCTTCAGAACAAAGTACGTAGTCAGGTGCAACACATGTTTGTCCAGAATTAATGAATTTTCCCCACAAGATTCTTCTACAAGATATTTCAATGTTAACTCCTTTGTCTAGGTAGAGAGGGCTGAAAATATTCCAAAACAGAGCATCAAGTTCCAAGTCTGAAGAAATGGTAAAGCAAAAATGATCATTTTCTATGTTATTTACTTCGTTCTTGGAAGCAAGAAAACTTTACTAACACAAAGCATTATGGGTAGTCTGGTATCATTTTTAAGATCTAGCATAATGTGGAGTGAATTTATACAGAGACACATGCATTACAAACTAAAATTTGAATGCTATGAAAACTTTAGATCAAAAGCACTACATGTGACCAAAAAATTCATGAGTATTAATAAATGTATATAAAATAATTATACAAACCATTGATCACTTCCAACATTTACAAGTGATTTGTAAACAATATTTAAAAAAAAACCAACAAGAATTACTCAATGATTTGGAAATACAACCCTTACATATAAATTTAATATGATATTTAACTATGTTTATAAACCTAAGTATATTCAAACACTTAATTTTGATCCAAACACAAATTTATGACATGCTTAGTCAATCTAAAGTCTTTTTAATATTTACATGTTTAGAATTAAACTAAACTGCAAATAATTAATATGAAATACTAAAATTATTTTCCCACTGAGTTGCTTTCATGTTATCAATACCCATGTAACTTAAATTCTGAATTCCCTTAATGCAAGGCCAAGCATATATTCAGTTCTATTTACAACCTTCCACGTGATGTATGGCATACATACGAAAACACATAAAAGCTATATTTCTTTGTAATATATTTTTCCTGGTGGGGAAAGTGGATGGTGATTATTTCAGATGTAACTTCCTTTTTGAAATTTATTTTAATTCTAAAGAGCTAAATTGAAATTGGGGAGAATTACCAATAAAATACTAAAAGCCAAAAACAATACCAAAATAGATAGGAGAACTGAAGATGATAATAAGGAATAACAGTTTCCCCAAACTATGAAACGTAATGACCTCAAGTATCTAAGCAGAGTTTGAGTGGAATCCAGAACCAGAGTACAGATCATGGATTGGGTTCACACAAATCTCAAGAATACTGAACCAAAATGAGAACATTCACAAAAATCATCTTCTCAGCTGGATACCTCTTTTTCCTGGACAACCATTAAAAAGTAAGTTGGGCAGTAATAATAGGTCTCGTGAAGCCCTTACACTCTCAGGTAGGTTTCCATGTTGTGTTACAACAAGCAAACAGGGTTACAGTGCAAAAAACATCCTCTTGTAGTGGTTTAGTAATAATTAAAGACTACACATGCTCCCTTCTACACAGCTTTGAAAATGCCAGCCAAAGTCCCAAGACCAGGCAGAATTGAAGAAAAAAGACCTCAACAGACCCAAGAATAGGCTCAGCAATTATAAAATAGTACAACATGAATACCAGTTAGGGTAAAGGACAAAAACAGAATGATTAAAACCAGTTAACCCTATCAAGACTGGTGAGGGGTTAGAGGGCATTTTACTACATTCATACACTTTATCACAATTTTATTAAACCACTCTTTTATGAACGTATGCCAATAAACTCAGTATCAAATTGTAGATAATTCAAATTTTAGTATTATACATTATGCCAATAAACACAGTATCAAATTGTAGATAATTCAAATTTTAGTATTATACATTATGCCAATAAACTCAGTATCAAATTGTAGATAATTCAAATTTTAGTATTATACATCTTAATTTGAAAATAAATATTATAAAAAAGGAGCTAAAATTCAATTTTTAGACATCACACTTGTACATCATCTTTTGGATTCAGTCAAATTACATTTTATGATACCCATAATACAACATCTATTGTTTCATACAAATTATAAAATCAATTTCCCATACCTTTTCTATTTTCATACTATTTACTGAATCCACCCTAATGACTCTACCAACCACTTCATAATTTGACAAGACTTTTATCTACATCTACTTTTCTCTGACCATAAGTTTATAACCATTTAAAAACTATACAATTCTGTTAATTTAAATTATTTACAAGAGAAAAGCTCTTTTATCATTGAATATTTTGTAGGTTTCTACTTCATCCACTAACAGTAGAATAAATGTAAGAAACAGGCAAAAAAATAAATAAATTATAAGAAACTCTCAGATTTATTTTTGAACTTCGTTGTCTATCCATAACAAAAAAAACACACAGTACTATTCACTTTATTTCTTCTAATAACAGTAAAATAACTATAAAAATAAGTGTGACAATGTGAGAATTGTAAACTCTGACCATAAGAACTTTGAAATTGTGTAATCAGTACTAACCATACAAAACTTTTTATTTTCCTAATTTTTATGATGGTTACGACATCAGTCAAATTGACCAACACTATATTTGATTTGATAATCGAGAAAAATATAGAAATTATGCAAATTAAACTTGACAGATTTCAGATAAAAAAAGTATTTTTAATTTCTAAAATCAAAGTTACTTTGCATGTTGAATAGTCAACATTCTGAAAGATACAAATTCATGAACACAATTTTGATAAAAAAAAATTTAATACTTAATTTCAAAACCTGTTATTTTGTGAATGAAAGTCTTGTAATGTTTACTAACAATCTCCAAAATTTTGTCAAGATACAAAAAACATTGTAGTACAATTACTCTTGTGTATAATTTTGTGGTTAAGGTAAAGGATAAAAACAGAATAATAAACACCTGTTAAAGCAAAGATTAAAAAGAATGATGAACAAATCATTTTGATTCATCTTCATGGAGGTGAATATTTTTAGTAAAAATACTGAAATAAAAAATTTGTTTCCTTGCATAAAAAAACCTTGCAATATTTGCTGGAAGCTTGCTATGAAAGTCAATTTGGCATCACAAACTCTTTCAAATAGACTAAGCCTTTATTACAAGAATTAATATGTTAAAACAGTAATCATCCTCTGCTAACAACACACATCTTCTGAATGAGAAACTAACGTGGATGGATGATGCAAATGATGCAGGGAAGAATCACTTGCAAAATCAGTTGGAAAAGAGATAAAGTACCTTGTAACAAAGCACCACACCCTAATGTATGAAAGATACATAACAGACATGTGGCAAGAGAGAAGGTACACCTGTGACAACTACAACAAAGGAAGGATGCACCTTAAAAATTTATTCCTGACTGAAAGAACCCAATGAACTAAAGTTGCTGAAGATAGTCATTATTCTGAAGTCTTAAGATGAGTTTCATTCATTGTGTGCAAGGTAAAAAATGAAAATACATAAAAGTAAAAGACAAAAATGATCCGAAAGCAAAAAGCTTGAGAAGCAACATGAAGAGATGAAGATAACCCCCTATGAATATAAAAACACAGTGGTGCATACTCTAGAGGGTAGATGTATGTGAAATATCACACCTGAGGTCCTTGACTAGACACAACAGTTTGTTGGGGTTTAGACGTGGGTAAGGAAGAGACAAAAAATAGGAGGAACAACCCTCCAGAGCCACACCATGGTCTTGGGGAGAAGGGAAATATCAGGAGAAAGGAAATGATAGGCAGATTAATAAAGGGTACATAAAATGTCAACAGCAAACAAAGACCAGCAACATTTGCAGGCCAAGAGAAGAAGAAAATGTGTTTTATGGGACAAAAGAAACAAGAACCACAAATGGTCAAACAGAGGTAAAGGCAAGACATGGAAGACCACAGTAACAACCCAATATGGAAGGGAAGAACATCTAGGAGACCTCCAAATCCAGAAGGAACATATGAGCATAGAGAGAATTTGGGAAGTGCAAACCCTATGGGAATCAGAAAAATGAAAGGTATGGGACAGCACTATCCAAAATTCAGAAAGCTAGAAAACCAAAGACCCACAGTCAAAGAACTAGATAAGAAATTCTGCCACCTGAGCCACAGAAGACCAGTCAGAAGGAAATCCCCTGCCAGCTGACTAACAGCAGAAAACATTCCATCTGCACTGGTACACTTCCATGAAAGATAAACAAATTAAAGTAGCTAAAAGGAAGAAGGCAACAGTTTGTCTAAAGCCAGATCTTCTTGCCGTAGACCTGACAAAAACCAGGTGTGAAGATACAGGATGGGAAGATTTGGATGTAGAGCAGGGGATCGAGTCTGTTGAAGAAAAGAAAAATGGTGGAATGTGAACAGGTGGTAAGAAGCATAGACTTTGGAGCCTCAGAAACCAATGTTGTGCTTGCCAAGGGAGTTGCAATCAGGAGAATTCAATAAGAAGTGAAGTGTACCAGAGAAATCACCCAATGAAGTAATTAGATAGGAAGGTACACATAAAAGTGAGACCAATCCTGGCTTAAGGTATAAACAGCCAGAGCCTGTGGATGTGGTACAAGCAATCAAAAGAGTGGCAACCATGTATCATGATCCATGGCAAATGCATCCAAATTGGAAGAATCCCCATAAAGCTAAAGGTCCCTGAAAATGATTGAATCAAAATGACAACTCCATGTGATAGATTTGGCCCTGGTGTGAATCTGTGACTAGCTTCAGTGTGCAACCAATTAGAAACACAAACTAAGGATACTAGCCAATCAGAATATCAAATTTGAACATCTGTTGCTAATGATTTATTGAAGCAAATAAATTTGCCAAGCCTATCAAAGAGGTTCTTACCATCTTGTCATAAATTTAGGGTGATTTCTAACCCATGTGATATGCATTTAATGGACATTTGTTTTGTAACCAACAGAAAGAGTAAAGTTCAGTGTACCACAATTACCCTTGTTTGTTTAGTTTTGGCAATTAGACTTGGCAGCTTGCAAGAAAGTTTTAAAACTTATTTGTTGCTTAGTTCGAAAACCAGGTAAATGACAGTACTTTTCAGGTATTCTATTCTTTCTAGTGAATGATATATCTTTTGTGTTCAAAAATGCATATTTGAAATTTACACAAATTATTTCTCTAAAAAATTCCACTACAGTAGAATTATAATACCATAAAACTCAAAACCAATTTTTGTTTAAATACAAGTAACTAAAATGTAAAAAAATAAGAGATTTTTCACATGAGAGAGGTTTTAAAGTACAATAAAACCATAACATTAAATGAAATTTTTTAGAGGAAATACCTTACTAAAGAAATCTTTATTCTGATTTTTTATGCACCAGATACTAAAGTCTTGCCAAATGTCAAAAAAAAAAAAAAAAGTAAAATCAGAATTATAGTAAATGTTACCATGTTTAGTTTCACAAATACAAGGCCAATCCAACAACTCTACTCCACTGACATTGGTTTAAATAACTTCATTTTAACTTTAATGCTTTTAGTTGAGATGTTATTAAAATGTTATGAATTGATATTTCAACATAAGATTTCAAATTAATTATTCCCAGTAATTTTTTAATTTTTTACCTGAATACTTTATTAAAAAATGAATGTATGTACATGTGTCATATTTTACAAAATATATTACTTAAATTATTCAAAAGTTAATCTTATGAAATTAGTGTCTAGCAAGTTTGAAAAAAATTTTTTTTACTTAGAGAAATCAGCTTTGTACCTTTTTCCACCCAGTTCTAAAGTTACAGGTGTAAGGTGTTTATTGGCAGCATCCCTCACAATCTTTCCCACAGATGGACAACCAGTGTAAAAAATGTAGTCAAACTGTTCTTTCAAAAGTTCAGTAGTTTCTGGTATTCCACCATTTATCAGAGCATAGCTGTTCTATATTAAAAAAACAATACAGTGTTAAACTAATAAACTTTGTTAACAGTATTGTAACATATTTATTTGTACATGCAACATTAGAAGCCTCTCCAACATATACAGTTTTTAAATGTTTTCTATTTCACTAGAATGAAACATGATCAGTTTGTGAAGTTAACTATACATAGCAACTGAATGAAATATAAAGCATTAATCATCACAGATTTCAACCTGAAACATGATCAGTAGGTGCAGTTAACTATAAGTAGCATCTGTGTTCAGATTACCTAAAGTGAAATGGTAACTGAATGGTGATGCATTCAAAATGTTTTTTGGCATTTTATGGTACAAAACAATTAGGCTGTCTACATCAAACAACAACAACAACAAAAAAGGGAAGTATTATAAAGTGTAAAAGTAAGTTCCATTAAAACAAGAACAATGTTGGATAAAAACTTAAATAGAATTAAAAAGGTCAATGGTCTTTAAAAAATTAAAAACATTTGTAAAGTGATCAGTGTCACCATAGCCAATGATATTGCCCAACGTCTGGAATAAGCACATGGTAGAAATGTGTCTAAAATAGTACCATTGCTAATGATCATAACAACGGCACAAAAATACAAAAATAAAATGTGGGTTGTTGTGACTTCAGTGTTACACAAACCAGACATTAGTGCATCAGTCCCAGTTAAAAGAAAATGATGAGTTAAAAAACTGTGACCAATGTGTAGCCTTGAGAGGACAACTTTCTCCTTCTGATCTTTATGGAAGCAAGACAGCCAAAGAGCGACAGCAGGTTTTTATCTGGTAAAGCTTGATATCACATTGCTCACTCTAAGTTGATGGCCAACTGACACAAAGCTGAGCCTTGAAAACAGGGCCATAGTCCATCCATGGAATAGGCACAGCAATTACCATTGCACCAGAGCATGCAACTTGTCATTTCTGTACAAAGAAAACTGCCAAAGGGAGACTGCATTGGCAGGATTCAAAAATGTTTCCTGTAAAGAGAGACACAGGATGGTAAGAATCAATCAAATTCTTAGTGTAATTTATATTCAAAGAAAAATCCTAACAGTTCCACTGTATTAAAGTGGTCATTTTTAGTTATGTGGAGGAGAACAGGGTGGGGAGTCCTACTGTTTTAAACCACATTTTTCTCCTTTATTGGGCAGAGGTATATTGGCCTCCATGGATCCTTTCCTGGATCGAGTGGGCAGGTCTCCATCCGTGGACAAAGATTCCAGCAAACGAGGGCATGAACAAATAATTGTTTTGCATCTTGACGCTAGAGAAGAAGATGAACCCAAAGAAATGCCCAAAGCCAAATAAAATGGACCAGGACAGCTACTGGAAGAAGTGGCAGAGACAGATATGGAAGTAGACATAGACTTATCTCTTTTAATCATGGAAGGCAAAGAGACTTCAGATGTTTTGCAAACAACTCTGCTGGAGGCATGGAGAGATCTGACTGCACTCCCTCTGTAGCAGTAAAATGGAGTGCATCAGCATGTGTCCAGGATGGAGTGGGAGACAATAACTTCTGAGTCTCTGGATAGTAGATATTGTTTATAGTCTTCAAGTGTTGCACCTCTTTCTCCTCCACCCACTTAGAATAAGAACTAGAGTAAGAGGAGTGTGAACTACTACAATTAATGCAGTGTGGTTCCAGTTCACACTTGTAGGTTTCATGGTCTTTGCCACCACAACAAGCACATGTTAAAGAACCCCAACATGATGTCTTTGAGTGACCAAACTACTGACACTGGAAATATCTGAGACAGTTGGGAATGTATGGTTGTACCTTACAGTTCAGACAATCTGCCTTGATTGTAGCAGGAGAATGTGGTGATGTCTTTGCGAGTAGAGATTCAGTGCACTGCAGAAATCCCTGGACTAAAAAACCAACAAAGATCTCTGATTCTGAAATATTCTTCAAGCCCCTCTTAACAATAATGATCCTTGAGGAATTCAGGGTAGCATGGGGAGCATCTTTGATGGGCATATTCCTAATGCTCTTTGAACTCAGGAAGAGTCTGGTGTGTTATGGTGAAGATGTATCCACAAAGATGTCTCCTGAGCACAGCTTTCTTACTGATTTGGTGGAGCCAGCAAGTCCCTCTAATGCTGTTTGAATGAAAGAAGGGGGACATCAGCCCTAAAGATTTCTCAGACAACAAATGTAGAACAAGAAATTGAGGTGTTAAGTCTGAAATTGATAGTGACTGTATGACAGAGTTGTTCATATGTCATTGCTTTCCAATAATATGTTTTTTATTTTTTGTTCTTTGTTCATGAATGGTGTGTCCATAATAAAATAAGAACATTTCAGTGACAACTATTCCCACCCAACAAGGATCCCTACTGTAATGCCAAACAATGACATTGCAGGAACACCAAGGCTTGTGGGCATTATACTCAAACAATAGTATCAGACAATGTACATAACACCTGTTTATGATGTCCAACACTGGTACTTGGTTGACTCTCGCTCAAGTGAACCAGCCAAGTGAACCTGGGAGGGTCAACCCCAAGGTTGCCTGTCTACAGGAATTCAAAGCCAAAGTGTTGTGTTAGGGTTGGACTCCTCAACCACTAGAATTCTCTCCTCCCCTCCATGGGTCACCACACAAAACAAATTCATGGGTGGATGTTCAGATCCCAGAGGAGGTAAACTGAAAGAAGAGAACCTTCCCTGGGAGGTCCCCTCACCATGTACAGAAATTCACCTCAAGGAGTTTAAAATGTTCTATCATTATAACTGTCAAATATCACTACAGTGTGAATTAGCCACTTTTAAGATTACATAAATAACTATAATCACCACACTAAGGTTGTGTCAGTAAAGCTACATCTTTCATACCACAACTTATGACAATATTTCCAGAAATATATTGAACCAGGTTCCATCCATAATTCACATTCATTCACAGAATCCACTTTTAACTAAGTGAAATTACATTAGCAGCTTACTAGTGGAAAGATATAAAATGTTACAATAAACACTGCTTCCCACCCCTTTAACACAAAGTAGTAAAACTGTCTACCTCATCAAGATAGAGAGGTAAGAGATCTTCCAAAACTCTTGCTGTTGCTGGTGATATTTCTGATGGTTTTACAACTGCAACATTTCCAGCAGCAATGGCTCCAACCAGAGGGCTGAGAGTTAATTGTAGCGGATAATTCCATGCTCCTATGATTAAAACCAATCCAAATGGTTCTCGGTGGATAAATGTAGAGTCAAACTTTAGAATGATGTGCTTCGAAACCTAAACAAAATCAAAATATTCAACTTTTTAATTCATGTAATGCTACCTGCAACATAGTGCACACAATTACGTATAAATGAAATGACTGTGAACTATGGAGAATCTTTCAAAATTTTTTTTATTACTTGCACAATGTTTTAACTTTAAACTTTCATTTCTTCAAAATACAAATAACAAGTTATCTATTTTAAAAACTTGCATTTTATTTATAATTTTTACACTTAATCGTGTTTTGTGTAACTCAACTTTTTAGTTTTAGCTAAAGTGTATTAGTATGTTAGTAGTTTCCTCAAGCTGAAAGACTTGAATACACACTTTTTACTTAAGCCCTCTTTTTTCCCTTAATACATGCCTTAATAAATATTTCAATATTTTATCATGATGTATTTTCATTTGTTGCCATCTTAATTATGAAACAAACAAGTTTTTATACAAAAAATCAAAGTTTATCTTCGTATTAGCATATTAAATAAAACTACTACTCTATTTTTATGTTTAGAAATGGATTAGTGAATACAGTGTACATACATTGGAAATGCATTTCAATTAACGTTTTTTCCTGGGAATGTTAGAATGATTCTAATGATTGTTACATGGTCAGTGTAAAAAAATGAACCATACAAATTTGAAAGTTATTGAAAGGGTATGATAGACGAGGCATTTATGGGGTGTGTCAAAATGAACTGTATAGACAAAGCTTGTACGAATTTGAAAGATGCTGAATGGACATGATAGAGGGGGCATATAAAAATGAACTGAACTAACTATGCTTGTACAGGGTTGAAAGCCGCTAAACAGATGTATTAATGCAATGATAATATCAAATAATGTAAAGTCAAAGTGTGCAGCTTTACAAACAGTCTTCTTCAATACATACACAACAGAGTATTTAGAAGAGCTAAGGAATCATAATCAATGCCAATTGAAACTTGAACACATCTGCAAATGAAGAAAGCTGCAGCATGAGAAGAAGAATTAATTTCTATCACAATGAAGTTGGTTACATTTTCAGATCTGTTTCAATTTTACATACACAACATTAGCCATTTTATCAAAACAAACAACAGCCATCCTCCCGAGAAATGTCACCAAAGTCTCAAATGTAAATAATAATCAGAGAAAGGAAGGCATGGTAACTGAGCTGACCAGACTGAATTTTCTCTTCAGTACAAGTATATCAAAGCTAACCATTATTTTCAAGAAAAATAAACAAACTTCCATAATAAATGTTGAAGCTGAAAGAGCATCCTTCTTCAAAGTAAATTACATTAAAATAAAAAAACCTTTCTTTATAACAAGTTACAGACAGATTGGTGGCATTTTATCTGTATTTTCAGGCATTCTCTAACTCAGTTTAATACTCTTGTGAAACCTAGTTCGATTAATTTGTACACGGAACAAATTCAAGCACACCTTCTTATATGACCACATCTGACCTTTCCTGTTACCTATTGACATTTACTCCTGGTGTCCTTGCTTGGTACTGATCATACATAAAGACAGACCAATATTCTGTTAAAACATGTTATATATTCCACCATCAATAATATTTTCCTTATGTTTATAAATTCTTGTCTGCCTACCTATTATTATATTAGCATATTTTACTTCCTTAATCAAATAAACACATCTTAGCTGATTTAATTCTTACAATGAACAAATTCAAGAGCATCTCCTTTGCTGGATTAATTCATACATAGAACCAATACAAGTCCCATCTCTTTAGGTAAATAACTGGTACATAAAAACATATGCAAATCTCCTTAGATGGATTAATTCATACATAGAAACAATATAAGTGCATCTTAGATGAGTTAATTTGTACATAGAAACAATATAAGCACATCTTAGATGAGCTAAATCATACATGGAACCAATACAAGTTCATCTTTTTTATACATTGGATAAATATATGTACTTTTTCTCGTAAAAATAAAAGTTCAAAATGAATAAGCAATAGGATGATTTGTTAAGTTAGAGAAATGTGTATACAACAGAAGTATGATAAAAGGCTGATCTGTGTACATGCACCAATCACATTAGCCTTGTTTTGATACTTTAGTGTTATGCAAGGACTACTTGTTTTATTACTTTCAATTTTATTCATTCCCTTTAGAGTTAATTATTCTCTGTTGCTTTCATGCTGTAAAATTTCTCTCTATTCAGACACATATTTGAGAACAGTAATGATCATTTTAATTTCATTAGAAACTAGCATTGTTAGGCTACATACCACCTGGATGGAACTGACACCATATTACAAAATCTATTTACTCACATATTCTGGGCTTGCCCATTTCTCCAAGTTTATTAGCATACCTCGAATGTCATTTCGTATGAATTCAATTTCACAAATTACAGACTCAAATTTGGGCTAAAACAAAAAATAAAATGTGTAAACAACAATGCTGTAAGAAAAAACAAGCCACTTCAGTAAATGCTGAAGTTATGAAAAACATCAATAAATGCTTGATAATTCAGCTTTACAATCTAGTAAAATATAAAAAAAAACATCAAAATAAAACATTTAACACACGTTACCTTCTAAAGAATTCTTATCTGATATCTTTATCTAAACTATTTGAAACAACTTGAATCTCTCTCACAACAAAAATAATGAAAACTTAATTACAGTGAATTAGTATGTTGGTTACTTTTATTTCAAAATGTAACTAATAATATAACCAGAAAATTACAAGTATCTCAATGGAAACAATTCTCCAAATGATAAAAACATAACTCTATTACATTTATAACAAGTCACTAACAACTAAGAAACAATGTAACATGGAGACATGTAGAGAAAGCTACTAAATGATAAAGATATCAAAATTTTAAAAAATTGAAACAAAAACTATTTTACCAAATGGCAACACAAAACCAGATGTAGCTTGAATAGTTAAACACTGCCTTACTAGCCAGTTGCTAATATGTAAACCCTTTAACTTAGCTGAGAAAACACTCACCTTGCACTTAGAAGGTCTATAATTCAAATTCAAACAAAGAAAATACAAAAAATGTAAACCAATGTTTTTGTTTTTTTAGAAAATCTTTATTATGCGACTACACAATGCGTTTGTTTGGTTTTACCTTATTGAGATCTTCTTTCATTGCTCTTACAAGAACTTCTTCATTGTCCTTACACAATTGATACAAAGCTTTTAATTGTTGTTTTCTGTATTCTAGAGACTTTGTGATACCTTGCTTGAATGATGTTCGTAGTTTATTAATAACCTAGAATTAAAATGAAGGAAAGGTGTGATAATTTATATTTTTGTGGTTATTTAAAAAAAAAACAATTATTGTAGCAATGAACATGAAATAAAAATATAAATTTTATATAATTTGTAATGTGTTTAATACATAAAACAACCTGCAGAGGGAGCTTCACTTAAAGATATAGGACATGGGTTGTTAGTTATCTGTCTCTCAGACTCCTACTTTATGTATATGTTTGTGTTTTACCTTGAACTTTAATCATAAACAATTTGAAGTCCAGGGTTAAACAAAAATCTGTACCTAAAATGAGAAGAAGTCTTATTTATCTTCCATCAACACTATGTGATTTGTTTTATCACTTAAAATATAAATTATGGAAGTTAAAACATAAGAAAAAAAATTTTAGAACAAGATAAATGTTTTTGAGACTAAATATTCAAGCATCTATGTTGCATGATGTTTAAATTTTAAAAATAAAAACACCTACAAACATACCTCTGAATATTTGGATGCCATATTTGGTTTAGGGAAGATCTCCACAAATACACCTTCTCACCTTCTTGAAATAGTATTTGAAACAAAAAGTATATTTTAAACCAAGAAAAAATAATTAAGAAACATTTAAGTTATTGAGAATAACATTAAGTATCTGAGTGTTTAAGTTTCTTATGGGTTAAATGTTTTCAGTTCACCTCACATAAAACGATCAAAGTTCAAATTCTATTATTTTCTTTACACTTAACAGGAAGCTGCATCCTTCATCTGTTATGTCATACGTTTCAAAGAAAACTGGTTATTTTAATCATACCTTACTTCAGCATAAGTTCATACATGATTAAGAAGAAAATTATCAAAGAAATACATTCATAAGTTCAGTTACATTGAATCTTTAAACACAAAGTCTAGCTCAGAAGACATAACATCCACTGAATACCTTGCTTGTAATATCAGTTCAGGTGTCCAAATTGCAACCAAAAACACACTGAATCAACCAATAGAAAACTGAGCAGTCAATTAAAACAACACACACTGAAATTTACAATACTAATAGTATTACCAGCCTGTCTAAATGAATATCACATATTGTCTGACTCAAGTTTTTGTGTGTAATTTTTCCAATCTCTGGGGGAGTTACACTTCAGACTACTAGATTCTCTTACCATTAAGGTAAGAAAACAAGATTTTAAACAGGTAATAAGCACAGATCCCCAGCACCTTCCATTGTGAAAATGTAAAGAAAGAAAGCCTGAACATACATTTCAATCATTGCATGTTTGGATGTAATATTTTCTTTCAGAAATCTCTACAAGTACACTAATTTTCTTCTTAGGAAAATATTATTTTGTTTTTATCTATTTATTTTATATAACACTACAAAAATGAATAATGTTTAATAATCAAAATGTATCTAAAAAAGAAGTCAAGCAATTAATCTCATTTCAAACAACAATTTTTTAAGCTCAAAATATTTTTTACCAAATCTACTAACAGTTAATGTGTATATTTTACTGCTACCTAAAAGCTATTATTTTGATTAGGAAGACTTACAGGTTTTTACATCTGATACTCATTTCTCACTTCTATTCTAAGAAACACAATCATTTAACATATATTGCTAGAAACAGAGTTAGAAGTATTAGATTATATGAAGAACGAACTTTTGTATAGTTTTGCCTCAAGCTAATGTTAAATGCATAAAATTATGAAACAGATGACAAGATAATTATATCATACTGACTATGGTGTAACTTGTTGTAGTCACAAGAGTAGCGTGTAACATACAATGAAACTTCCCAAATACACCAGCAGCGTATACTGTACCAAGCAAGACAAACGTCCGTAAGTACACTGACAGTGTATAGTATAACAATGAAACTTCCAAAGTAGAGAAACAATACATAGTCACAAGCAAGTAAACATCTACACTACCAGTGTATACCATAATACACAAACTTCCATAGCAGCATACAGTGTAATGAACAATGAAACTTTCATAATTACAATAACAGAATATAGTATAACAAAAGAGGAAGCTTCCATAATTACAGAAGCAATGTATAGTGTAGCAAACAAACAAGAAAACTTCTGTTAAGTATAGAAGCAATGTATACTGTTACAAACTATGAAATTTCTATAAATACATGGGTAGTGTATAATAAAAACTCCCTAAATACAAAAGCAGTATACACTACATCTGAAGGCAATGTAGAAAATCTTAAATACTGAAAACATATTTATACAAGTAATTGAGACTCTCAAGCACACTATTGTGTAGCCAAACAATGATACTTTCTCCCAAAATTCTAAACACAAAGAGCACCATTTCAACTTCTCACTTCATAACCTTTGTGCAAACTGAAGCAATAAAGACCAGACACTGTAAACAGTACACGACCATTCAATAACATTAGAAATCTATGAAACTTTCCTATAAGGTATTAGTAAAATAATTGAAACAAACAAAACAATTATTGTGGGCTGGACATCAATATGTCACCAAAATCAGAAACAACTTCCATATTTTTATATAATTTCTTTTAATAAATCAGCATTTAATAATTTAGTCTTTTGTAATCACTGTCATTTAGTAACCTGGACTTACATTGGTTGGTTGTTTGGCATTTACTGATACAAAGTAACTAGGCTGTGGCCAAACAAGCAGTACAAAATGAAAAAGTAAAATTATTGTAAAAACATAGTTATAACAGTGTTCAAAATTCAGATAGAAGAGTTAAATATAATTAAAAAGGCCAACAGCTCATAAAAAGTTAAAAACATGAGCAATTTGGACAGCATCACTACTACTAATGACATTGTCCAATATCAGAGGTAAGCCCACAGGAAATATATGTCTAAAATGATGCTGTCACTCACACTCATTAAAATGGCACAACAGTGAAATGTGGGCACTTGTGACTTGAGTGCCATAAAGACCACACATGGGTGCATCAGTCCCAGATAAAAGAAAACAATGAGTTAAAAATTATGAACAATGCATAGCCTAGTTAGGAGAACTTCCTTTCTCCAATCCTTATGGAAACAAGATGCCTAAAGAACAATAGAAGGTTTGATCTGGAAAAGCTTGTTGCAGTGTTGGTTACTCCAAATCGACTGCCAACTGGCAAAAAGCCAAGCCTTCAATATAGGACCATATTCCATATACAAGATGATAACTGCTTTGATGGTACCTGAACAGATGGACTTAGCTGCTATGTCAGCAAGCTTGTTCCTGCAAATACTAATATCACCAGGTATTCAGAAAAACTGAATATGATGAGAAGATAAAGTAAAATATGCTAGTCATGTTGAACATTAATGAGAACATGGTGAGAACTAATGCTAAGCAATTCCAGGGTCAGTATAGAGTTAAGAGAAATGGTGTAAATAGCAAAACGTGTGTATTGCATAGCTTCAGTGTGATCCAGGACAACCATGACAAATCCCACAAAGTCACCTGATTTTGAACCATCTATATAAACCAGAATGGAAGAATGGTTCAAAAGATGTTCAGCAAAAAGATTATGATGCTTCCAATCAGGAGCATTCACCTGTCTCAGATGACTCAAAGAAAGGTCACAGGTGAGGACTGTAATGAACCATGGTGGGATGGGCCAATCAGTGTCGATAACAACATCATCCAGTGACATACCCAACTCAGGCAGCTGTGCCTAGATATGAAGGTTAAAAGGAAGAATGGCAGACACTCTATTCTGAAAGAGCATAGCCTGATGAGGAAGGAAGACAACTCTACATGGGATGCTGTGGTAAGGATTAAAGTTTAAAAGCATAATACAAAGAAAGTTGTATGATAAAGATTAAGAGGGAGTTTGTGGGACTCACTACACAAACTCTAAACTGGTAAAGTGAAGAAAGCCCTCTATGCAAAGTTAAAGCTATAGATGGTGAATGAAGTGCAGCAACTTCAAGGTCAAGGTCCTGGAAGAACCATAGTTCAGTTTGGAGTAAATGAGGGTACAACAGATCATAAGCATGGAACAACAATTCCCTCCCCAAGCAGTGGAAGAGTGAACACAGAAGATGTTCAATGCCCTCATACACTTGAGAAGTAGCTGCTTGACGTGAGTAATGATGAAAGTCAGCCTACTGTAAAGATAAGCCCCAAGAACTTTGCCTCAGGGACCACAGAAAAAAAAAAAGCAAACATCACCAAGATGGAGCTAAGGATCAGGGTGTATACCCCCTTTTTGGCAAAGTACATGCAAATGGTTTTGAAGAAGAAAAAAAAAGTTAAAACCATTTGCCATGATCCACTTCAACAAGCAATTGAGGGCAACCACTCAATAAACCTCATGTTCAACATCCAACATGAGATGTGGAAGTTGTTGACATAGAGTCAATTTGCAACAGTATGAGGAAGATGTGCAGTGACAACATTAATCTTGATATAGAAACATGTGACACTCAAGACAGCCCTGAGAGACTCCATGTTCCTGTGGAAAACCCACATAGATTTAGAATTGCCTGTCTAGTAAAAGGTTCTACAATAAAATGGGTAAGTGGCCAGGTAACCCATAGGAATGGAGATCCTGCAAAATGCTTCACCTCTACATGGTGTCATAAGCCTTTTCAAGGTCAAAGAACATGTAAACAAGATATCCATTCTTGAGGAAGACTTTTCTGATCGATGTTTCAGTTTGGATCAGATAATAAATCATGTAGCGCTGCCAACACAACCCACACTGGGTAGGTAAGAAAAGGGTCCTTGATTCAAAGAACCAAACAAGATGGGCATTAACAATCTTCTCAAAGACCTTATAAAGACAGCTAGTCAAAGCAACTGAACAATAGTTAGAAGGAATCTTGAGATCCTTCCCAGGCTTAGAGAAAGGGAAGACAATAGTCCAGTGCCCATCAACAGGAAGAAACATTCTCCTGTCAGATCCAGTCAAATGCACCAGAAGAATAGCAGGAGAGAGATGGCATCATCTCACAGTGAACATCAACAGGTCCAATAGATATGTTGCAAGACCAATGTAGAACAAGCCTGAGTTCCATTAGTGTAAAAGGAGTGATTATAGTCTTATCTGACCAAAAGGAAAGAGGAGATCACTTACCTAAAATTTGATACTCAAGAAGGTGTGGGAAAAAAAACAGAAGTGCTAGATGCACAATCATAGGTGATGCTCTGGGCATCAGCAACTTCCTTGCCATTGAAGAGCAAGATGGAAAGGGTATGAGAAGTATTCTTCACACTGATGTTTCAAATCTTGTCCCATGGGAATTTGGAACTGGTGAGAAAAGATATGTTAGTTGTGAACTTAATACAAGATTCCTTTTAGCTTTGACATTTAACCTACTATGCACTGGCACAGGCCCAATGGAAAGTAATGTGGTTTGAATAAGTGGGATACCTTTTACAGGTATCTCAAGGCCATTTTTAGTCTTCTGTGCCTCCATGCAGCACTTCATCATGGAGAGGTAGGGACACCATGAAATAGAACAAGTAGCTACCAAGACAATACAGTAAGTCACTGCTATCATGCAGTCTTTATCGATGACAGACAGATGGTAGCAGGATCAAATTCTGAGAGAATGGTAAAAGACGACCAGTTGGCTTAGTACAACTTTCACCAAGTCACATGGGTTGTGTGGCATTAACCATGACAAATCTTCTTCAGTACAATAGGAAAATGATCACTACACCATGATTCACTATCTATCCTCAAAGAAGAGTGAGAGAAAAGTGAAGGGGAACAGATGGAGAGATCAATAGCAGCTAGAAAATAAGTATAAGAACCAGTACTGAGGAGAGATAGGTTGTGATCCAAGAGCATATGTTCTGTGGAATGACCACTTCCATCAATATCAGCACCAACCCAGAAGGAATTGTGTCCATTAAAATCCCCCAGGATTAAAATGAGAGATGTCAACTGTTCAAAGAGAGCATCAAGGTCTGATTAATCATAAGTCTCTCCTGGAGACAGGTAGAGAGAGCAAACAGTGACAGCCTTCAAGAATGTATTGAGCTGCAAAGAGAGAATTGGCATGTGCTGATCAACCAGCAGTATCAGAAATATTTCCTGTAAGAAAATGCACACAGGATGATAGGAATCAATCGAGACCTTAATGCCATCCAAATCAGAATAGAAATCTCAAGAGTTTTACTGTGCCAAAGTGGACATTTTTATTTAAGTGGAGGAGAAATGGGTGGAGAACCCTTTGGTTTACTACCACACGTTTTTATTAAGAGCAGGTCAGTCAACCTCCATGGATCATGCCTTGTATTAAATGAATAAGTCTCTGTCAGTAGACAAAGATTCAAGTGACTGGGGTTATGAATGAATAATCATTCCACATTTCAGAGCCAAAGAAGGTAGACTCAAGCAGATGCCAGAAGTCAGGACTGAAGAAAGTCATTGGAAGAGATGGTAGGGACAGAAAAAGGAGTAGACATTGACTTGTCAACTTGCTTAACCATAAAGGGCAAAAAGACTCCTCACATAAGTTTAGAACGACTCTGATGGAGTCGGAGAAAGATCCGTCTGCACTCCCACAGTAGCAGTGGAACACAGTGCAACAGCATGTCTGAGATGGGGTTGCACATAACAACTATTATTACCAATAAAATGGTTAAATTTATCAACACAATAACAGTGTTGTCACCTTGTGTAAAACCATTTGAAAACATTTTTTCTGTTTTCATGTAGAAAGAGGACTACTAGAAAACACCTGTTTAAATTGAATTATTATGAAATGCTTATACATAAGGAATTATCACAGTTTAAGTAAAGTATTCAACTTGTAAAAGATGTATGTCATAGATAAACTGTTTAAATTTAATTCAAACGTTAAAGTTTGTTACTTGTAGAAGTGATAGTTTACAAGTTTGTTTACACTACTTATGAATCATACATTGCATAGTTCACTAGTTATGAACCAGTAATTGTTATATTACTACACTATGTTACTAGAATCTCACAAGTTTTTCTCATTGTTTAAATTAAGTATTATTCTATCACAATGTCTAGACATATGTGAAACATGCTAAACCTCTGTTGGTGTATAAATGCACATCCAAAATTTAGTAAGATAAGTCTTAATTGTGTGATGGTTCATTCAACCATACAAAGCATATAGTGGTGATTTTAAAGTTATCACAGAGTTTACTGTAATAACAGAGTAGGAAGAATAATACATATTGTCATATTGGGTTCTAAAGTAACTGAACCAGCCCATGTGGACTTTGACAAAAAAGAATTATGTAAAGCTCTGTACACAATTGTGCTAACCAACAGTGTAATCAACATTTGTTTATATATTTGACTTGTTTTAATATATTATTTTAAAACAAGTAGACTCTTTATTTATTGTTAATTTATCACCAACAAGTCACAGACATCTACTGTAAAGAATCTGGTCCATACCTAAAACCTGACAGTAGCAAGCCAGCCATGATCCACATGTAGTGGTTGGAAAAATATTACAGAGGCCACAACCACACTATATAACCATGTAAGCTGACTTCAATAAGTGGTGAGATAGGGGTAAGCAGCTTGAACTCAAGAATTGTGATATATGAGGGTTTGTTAAACAATAACAACACATAGCAAGAAATGAGTGTCAACCAAGAAAATAAGATAAAAACAAGAGAAAGATTGAAAAGAAAGGACACGAACACAAACTCAGCTCATCCAAGTGAGAGATGAAGGGCCAACTAACCCAAGCTGCCCAAACTTGATGAACAGATGGATGCTTTCCTAGAGAGGTATGAAAGATTCATCCAAAGTCAGAACTGGGCTGTCTGTTAGCCCCCTTCCTCACAGGTAAAGCCCTATAAATGTATGCTGGCATGACATCAGAAGATTTCAGGGATTTGACAAGTTAATAATAGCCTTGCTGAAATACTATGAACATACCTAAGAAGGTTACTGGATGTTCAGGGAAGAGTTCCGTGCATTTCTAAAAGGTTGATAGCCACTGCATTTACTTATTCCACTGTTAATCCAAGCTGTAATCAATTTTTTAAATATGGACCCTAATAACAGATCCTTTTCAACATCTGAAAACTGTCTCCTCTTTCAGTACCAAACCAATTTCCAAATTGCTAGTTAAAAGTTGAGTTAAGTATTATTTATAGGACTACTGATATAAAGTACAAGTGGGTGGAAATCTGTCCTTGATCTTTTTTCCTATCCAGTCTCATATGCCTTTACTAGCTATAAATAGCAGACTTTAATTTACAGTATGGTCAGTAGCATAGTAAGCTCTACTCTCCAAAGGTCTTTAGTGAAAAGATTTGAAGCTGTTTGCATATGTTTTCACACTAGCACCCCTTAGGTTACATTAGCCTTTACAACGTTAGGAAATGTCTACCATCCTGAAGTCAGCAACATCAGTTCCCTATATTATAAGTAATTTCCAAAGTTCGATCTACAGAACATAAGCATTTATTATTGTTCAAGCTAGATAAACTGATCCTACACAACGAAGAGTAATACAACAATACATTAACATCAGTATCAGCGCAGTGGAAGAACAGCACGCACAAGTTTTGGAATGCAATATGTACTTTTTTTTGTTTATTTTCCTATATATATTTTATTATTTACGTAACTAGCATGAAATACCATGCTACTCTTGGATTCAAAGGCCCTAAAGTAACAGTCAACTTCTTCCATGACCACCAATTACTTCAGTAGGTACACCAAATGGAAGTCTGCACCAAAACAAAAACATTACTACTATTAAAATATTAACATTAAAACAATAATATTGAGTGTGGTAACAAACAGATATTTATCAAACAACACATGTAATCGTCAAAGTATTTCTATTTGACAACCGTGACGAACAACTTACACAGTTGAGAAGAATTTCTTAAATTACTTAATTAATATTCTACAGTAATATACATTACGGAATGACAGGCGTATCTTACCCTCCCTCCACTTATCCCGTCTCTAAAATCTACCGTTATACCAGTAAAATGGTATTAATCACCAATACTTAAACAGTTACGTCCCTACAAGACACGATGACATCTTGTGACAATATCAGAAAACTTACCAAATAAATATTTAGAAAGTTTCGGCTTAAACGCCGAAAGCTAACGGTAATTTTATAGTGAGCGATTGCCTAAGGATTAGATCGTTTTTGTTTATTTATTGTAAAGCTACACAATGGATTATCTACATTCTGTTCATTCTAGAGAATCAAACCCTGGATTTTACTGTCCTGAATGTTTAACATTTTACTAACCCAGTCCACTGGCAGGACAGCAGGAGGTTTATGGATTTACAACACATAAATTAGAGGTTCGGTTCACGCGATTGATACTGTAGATACTTAAATGTGGCTTTACTGTAAAATAAAAAAGTAAAAACAACAACAAACATATTGCTAACCCAGTGAAAGTCCTGAGAAAGTTTGTTTGTTTTGGAATTTCGCACAAAGCTACTCGAGGGCTATCTGTGCTAGCCGTCCCTAATTTAGCAGTGTAAGACTAGAGGGAAGGCAACTAGTCATCACCACCCACCGCCATCTCTTGGGCTACTCTTTTACCAACGAATAGTGGGATTGACCGTCACATTATACACGCCCACGGCTGGGAGGGCGAGCATGTTTAGCGCGACGCGGGCGCGAACCCGCGACCCTCGGATTACGAGTCGCACGCCTTACGCGCTCGGCCATGCCAGGCCATCCTGAGAAAGAGATTTGCCAATAGAGTTTATATTGTTGAACTGCGTTCTATCGTTAAACTAGTTATATTGGATTATTAAGTAAAAATAATGCCAAGGGTAGTTCACCTAATGTGTAGCTTATTTCTTTAAGTTAAAGGTGTGTTGTATCTTCAATATAAGCTAATTTGTTTATATCTTGATTTAGATATTTATTTATTTATTTGAGAGCACATAGCACAATATCCAAAAGATTTTTGAAAGTTGAGACCTCTGTAGAATTTGGGTATTTAATTTGTGAATTATGTAGGAATAAGAGCTCAATGTTAGTGTAAGAATTAGTTACACGAGTTAAGTAGTGTGTTATCTATTACTTTGCGAAGAACTTCTGTTGAAAATTTTATGCGAGTTAGTAGTACTTTAATATCGTTGTTACTTTGCTAACTTCAAACCGAAACATTGAAAATATAGCTTACAACAGCACCATCGACATTTCTTTCGAAATTTTATATTTTAAGTTAGGCTTACATTAGGGCCAGAGTTTATGTTGAAACATTTACTTATATTTGTTTGCATATAATCAAGTGCAAAGATACACAATTTTTTTTGTATTATTAGCCTTAGTAACATAGTAAATTAAAATGTTAATTCACACTTTGAATATTGTGTTCAATCTTGGGCTTTTCTCCTTAAGAAAGGCTTGAATTGCTAGAAAAGGTTTGGAGGAGAGTTTCTTAAATGCTGCCTGGAAGGAAAAGTTGAAATCTCTCAAACTGCCTTCTCTTGAAAAAAAAAAAAGGATTAAGGTGTTTAAGATTATAAAGGGTACTGATAGTGTTGATGGATCATTTTTTAAACCTAACACCGAGAAAAGTAGGACTAGAGGATAGAAAAGTAAATTTTGACAAGGTACGAGTCATCTTCGGCTGAGATAGTTTTATTTTTCTAACAGAATAGTTGGTCCAGGCTATTTGTGCTCTGCCCACCACCGGTATCGAAATCTGGTTCCTAGCATTGTAATTCTGCAGATATACCATTGTGCTAGGGGTCATTTATATATGAATTTGGCTTTACACAGAATACGGCTATAACAAACGTTTACTGAAGACATTGCTTAATTTATCATATTTAAATAGCCTGGACTTAGTATTATTTTTACCAAATCATCAAGAAAAAAAATGTATGAAACGTTCCGGAATCATCAGTAGTCTAGAGAATTCCTTCTTAAAATATTTTATTAGGAACGAATGTACAGCACCCGACTCCTTCCAGTTTTCAAGAAATCAGTCAACTTCCCCTTAAACATCATACAATGGCTAGCTTCGATATTACTTCTCGCTTTACTAAAATTCTCCCGGAAAAACCATTAATATTACACTGTCTAATTTCTTCGTAAAACACATTCTTGTCTATGAACAATTTAAACGTTATTGCAAATCTGTGCTTGAATTCTCTACTAACGACTGTCTTCTCTCATCTCATAGATGGCGTGTCTATGGGTTTTTCACTGGGTCCTGTGTTTGCTAACATTTTACTCTGTCGCCACGAGTAGAACCAGACTGGCAACTGTCCTTTAATCATCAAATTTGTTTTTATAGAAGGTGCGTTTTTCATACTATCTTCTGCCATACTGCTCACATCGAACACTTTCTTGATTATTTTTATTTATCTCTCTCTTCACAGTTCCCTCATGAAATAATTCTATTTCCTTTCGGGACGTTCTTATTAATCACGATACAAAGGGCTATTCCACTTCTGTCTATCGTATAAACACATTTATTTACCTTTTCATCCAGTTTTACACAATCCTCTTTTGAACTCAGTCTTTTTCTCTGTCTACTAAATAGAGTCCACAAACTCAACTCATCTTATCAAGCCTTTCACAAATAAATTACTTCCATACAAACATTCTCTTTTGAAATGACTACCTTACGCATTTCTTGAAGAAATAACTTTCTTTTCCAAACTAACTTGTTTGTCAAACCACCTAAGATACCTACTGGGCCCAAACTTTTTTTTATACAACTGCGTACTATATCTCGAGAGACAGAGCTCTCTTACCCTAAACCAATTTAAAAAATATGTAACACTTCCTACTCCCAACTAGAGCTGAAATTTGGTTTAAAACCCAACTTTAGATCAACAAATATATAACACTATAAAAGTCATTTGCCGATTACCTTTTGCTTACGTCTCGTCTACTTATATACGAGTGGAGACTGTAAGGCCCCCTATATTTGTAAAACCAAACGTAATATTAAAGTACAAGTATGTGAATACATGGGCATATCTATAAAAACTTGAAGAATGGTTATAAACTCCACCAACGCCGCTATATAGCAGCACAATACAGAAAGAGGGCATACTATTATTATCTCTAAATGTAAAAGTAGCTTAACAATCAAATACGATACTGAACTTGTTGTAAAAGAAACATTGTACATACAACTCTCCTTCCACCCCCAAATAATACACAGTCTTCATTATATTTAAATTTATCTTAATTTTCTTGCATTGTATTTATATTTAAATTATTTAATTCTTACGTACATAATTCTGTTGTAATTACAAATGCTATTTGTTTAGTATGCCCCAAATGACACAGTAGTATATCTGCAGACTTATTCTGTGAGAAACCGGGTTTGGGTGCCATTGGTGAGCAAGCACAGAGAGCTCTTTGTGTACCTTTATGCATAACAAAATGGCCCGGCATGGCCTAGCGCGTAAGTCGTGCGACTCGTAATCCGAGGGTCGCGGGTTCCAATCCCCATCGCACCAAACATGCTCGCCCTTTCAGCCGTGGGCGTGTATAATGTGACGGTCAATCCCACTATTCGTTGGTAAAAGAGTAGTCCAAGAGTTGGCGGTGGGTGGTGATGACTAACTGCCTTCCCTCTAGTCTTACACTGCTAAATTAGGGACGGCTAGCACAGATAGCCCTCGAGTAGCTTTGTGCGAAATTCCCAAACAAACAAACAACTGTTTTGTGCCTCTATATTACTGATGATGGAATTCTGAGGATTCCGAAACGTTTAATAATGCTTTCTATTATTACTTTCGTGTTTTGCTTTGTTATTAAGTCAAAAGTATATATAATTTAATTGTATATGTCACTGGTTAATTCAAACTTTGAATATTGTGTTCAATCTTGGGCTTTTCTCCTTAAGAAAGGCTTGAATTGTTAGAAAAGGTTTGGAGGAGAGTTTTTGAATGCTGCCTGGAAAGAAAAGTTGAAATCTCTCAAACTCTCTTCTCTTGAAAAAAAACAAGGATTAAGGTGTTTAAGATTATAAAGGCTACTGAAAGTGTTGATGGATCATTTTTTAAACTTAACACCGAGAAAAGTAGGACTAGTGGATAGAAAAGTAAATTTTGACAAGGTACGAGTCATCTTCGGCTGAGATAGTTTTATTTTTCTAACAGAAAGTTGAGATTCATTTTAATTAGTTACTTTTGGATGTTGTGGAGGCAGTAAATTTACATGAATTTAAGAGAAATCTTGATATAATTATATAGATGCTAATGGCTGGCTTTAAGATATATGCATGTTTTTAATAATAAACGCATACAAAATTATGATAAAATATTTCGAATGGTGGATCTTTCTTCTACAGGGGCAAAATGAGAATAAGTTATTCATCCCAGTGATGATAATAGTTAGAATTGCAGAACTCTTCGAAAGTGGAAAGATCAGAGAAACTAAAATGTCAAGCTTGCTGCCGTCTGTATCTCAGAACGACTAGTATGGGTATTAACACTTTTATTGCCATTAATTATTAATTAATCTGGAGATGACCTAGGAACGTCAAAACGTTGTTCTCTCATTATCAATAAAAGTGTTGATACTCATACCAGCCGTTCTGAGATGGGCCCGGCATGACCATGTGGGTTAAGGACGGTCGACTCGTAATCTGAGGGTTGCGAGTTCGAATCCCGGTCGTACCAAACATGCTCGCCCTTTCGGCCGTGGGAGCGTTATAATGTGACGGTCAATCCCACTATTTGTTGGTAAAAGAGAAGCCCAAGAGTTGGCGGTGGATGGTGCTAACAAGTTTCCTTCCCTCTAGTCTTACACTGCTGAATAAGGGACGACTAGCACAGATAGCCTTCGAGTAGCTTTGTGCAAAATTCAAAAACAAACAAACAAACGTTCTGAGATTCATTTTTATTTCAAGTGGATTTCTCGTCATCAAGAAATAGTGCCATCTATGCGACTTTGCGTAAACTAAGCCTCAGTGCATTTTCTAATGGCATTTTTCAATTCATCTCTCTTACAAAAAATCATATAACTTAAATAAATTTATAATTTTAAGAGTAAATCATGAACATAACTGAAGTGGTTAATCTTTTAGATGTGAGTTCATTTAGGATTGGTTTTACTTTATGGCATCATAAAATCACCACACAATTGCATATTTAAATAATAAACAAAAACATTTAAAAATATTACATTGTAGGACCAAAATTGAAAAAGATTAACCAGTCATTGGACACTTTAACCACAGTTTTATGCAGTAACTGAGTTTTATGTTGAGAAAATAACCTGTAAATAAATAAATCCTTAAATGTCTTGACTTTTCCAAGAAGTTATTTTTAGAACATTTTATTTACCAATCTCAAAGAAACACAAATAGGTCATTCTTTAAATGCTTGTATAAAGATGAAGGAAAACATTAAAGTCTTAATTATATACATGTATAATGTGTGTGATATATATATAATACTAGTATTAATATCAAAACCAAAATCATATTATCGAGAATTTTTTACACATGTTGTTTGGTGTTGTGATGTATTTTGTGGATTGTAAATTTTAAGAAAATGTTATAAACGTTGTATCTCATAATAAGCGTTATTAAACTTATTCTTTTAGTATACTTCAGGCGTAATAACTATAGCTTGAACTTGAGGCTAAAACTAAGTTAAAGTTTCGATAGTTCAGTTGTGCCTTTGGTTTGATTAGGTTAGGTAGTGAACTGTATCAGTACTGCCCCTTACGTTGTGTGGGGGTGGTTATTAACTTATTACCTTCGAAGCCAAGGTTACGACCAACTTTGAAAAATTGTGCATGGTGTCCTATCGCAGTTTCGAATGGTTTAGGCCTAACTATACAGGATTGTCTTGGATTGGAAGACCGATACAAGGCGTTTCCAGATAGCTGTACATCCACAAAACTAGCGAAATATGACAGAATACAAGCTTGTTGTTGTTGGAGGTCAGCTTTAATTTTATTTTAATGTGATAAATAAACTTAACGCAAAGAAACGGATCAAAAGAGTAATTCAAAATTGTTACTCTTTCTTTTCATTGTCATCTAAACAATAGAAATTATAATTTAAAAGTTTGACCTTTAACAGATATGCTTTTATACGTTATGTTGTTCATTGTAAATGAAATTGTATGATTACTATTAATCAATAATATTATTTTTCGTCTCACTACCTGTGACTATACGTATATATTTTGAAGTGAATGAATAGAATTTAATACAAACAAACTTAATGTTCACCTTTCTATTTGATTGTGTTTCAAGCTAATTTGTTTCTGTTTAACTTAAGAAATATGGTTATGGTTAAGATGGCCCCAGATGTTCATGTTAATTTTTCACAAGAGTAGTTTGCTTATATAGGCAGTATTAGTATAAAATATGGGAAGAAAAATGTTTTCAAAATAGAGTTTTTATAATAATATTTTTTTCATTTATAAGAATGAAACTTCAAATCAAAAACTACAGAGAAAAACAAAAACACCAAACAACATATATTCCTTATGAGTAAATTGCTTAAAAGCTTGTATTTTAAACTTGTACTGACATTTATTTATATTCTAAAGCTAATACTCTTTACTGATATATTACAACTCACAAGTTAAAAATTAACGTGGAAACTGGAGGTCTTAAACTTTCTAGTAAAAACAACAGCAACAAAAGAAACATGGAGAGATGGGTCCTTCTTTGTAATAACCAGGAAGACTTTTCAGTAATTGCAACAAATCATAGAACAATAAATGTGTTAACTCTAGAAACAATTTTATTTTGATCAGTTTATTTTTGTGATGTCACAAAATCATAATTATTATAATAAATCATGATGTTTTCTCATGACAGCTGGTATGGGTATTAAAACTTTAATGAAAGTAAAGTGTAGAACAATGTTTTGACCTTTTTTAGGTTACCTTCATGTAAACAAAGAGTTTTGTATCTTGCAAATACATTTTTACATCAAGTGGGTTTCTTGTCATCATATATCATGACTCATATACCATTAGCATTTGACACCTTTAAAATGTTCATTTATTTTAAAATTTAAGTTAGTTTTGTTTAAAAGTGCTATTGCTTCTTGAGAGTACCTTTTTGTAATTATTTAAGTGACAGATAATGAAATTTCTTTAAAAAGCTGTAACTTATATGGTACTCTATTGGGTTTTTATTTGCAGGAGTACTGTATTTTTGAAATTATTGGAGTGTAATCCATATATTAAACTTTACAGTTTTAATTATAACATTTCTATTACCATAAGTCTAAAAATGCTTCTAAAGTTCTTGCATAAATGCCATTGAATATTCATAAATTAATGTAATTCCATAACATTAGTTGGAAGGACATTAACACTCTGAATTTGAATGTTTTACAAGCAGTTCATTTGTTTCTGTATTACTTGATATTGGGATTAGTGCTTTACAAGTAGTTCATTTGTCTCTGTGTTACTTGATATTGGGATTAGTGCTTTACAAGTAGTTTATTTGCCTCTGTGTTGATATTGGGATTAGTGCTTTACAAGTAGTTCATTCATTTCTGTGTTACTGTTTTATGTTGTTGGATTCCGTTTCCTGTATTACTTTCATATTGCAAGTTACTCTTAAGGAATAAGGGAATCAAACCAGATTTGTAACTCTTATAATGTATGTAACTATTTACAATATTTTTCTCCATTTGATTTTTTTTCTAAAGTTGTACTTATAATTATATATAGAATAAACATTTGACAGCTTACAGTATAATTTCTATTCATCCCATCAAGCCTTCTGGCCTTCATCTTCGATATACATATCTCACAAAATTAAAATATATGGAGTTAACAATGTAAATGCACCCTGATGGGATATGTAAGGCTTCAGAATTGAAGTTTAGATACTTGTTAAGTGTTAAATTTTTTAAACTTCAACAGAGTTTTTGGTTTCTCTGCTTAATTTAAAGTTGTATTACATCAAGGATTGAAGGTTCTAAGTTTGCCATCTCAACAAATCCACCAATCTTGAGACTTCATTAGCTTTCTTTTAAGAATAAATTTAATTTTAAAACCAGGTAGTAAGTTAAATACAACACAATTTGGACCATAAACTGGAAATCAGCTGTACACAAAATGCCATCAGTACTCCCAGCCTTTTGTTACTGTACAGTTGAATTGTTCAAATTGAAC
Source organism: Tachypleus tridentatus (assembly GCF_004210375.1). Lineage (NCBI taxonomy): Eukaryota > Metazoa > Arthropoda > Merostomata > Xiphosura > Limulidae > Tachypleus > Tachypleus tridentatus. The sequence continues at coordinate 29,469,815 of NC_134828.1, read as the reverse complement.
AGTGATTTGTTATTCAACAGTTGAATTGTTCAAGTTGAATAATACTTTGTTACTTTACAATTGAATTGTTCAAACTGAACAGTGATTTGTTATTCAACAGTTGAATTGTTCAAAGACACCAAACTGACATTTCAATATAAATATATTTTTTTTCCCAGAGTGTAAGAAGCACTTTATTTGTTCATATGATTGATGTTTTTCACTTTGTTACATATTGAGTTAAAACTAAATCATATTTTGTTCCTTTTTTTACATTATAGCTGGAGGTGTTGGTAAAAGTGCCTTGACAATCCAACTCATACAGAACCAGTGAGTATCTTTTGTACACTTTCTTAGCAGGATAATAGGGTTTTACCCTTACAAATTGAATAATAAAAATTATGCTGGGAAATCTAAATCTAGATTTCTTATGTGTTTAAGCAGCCCTAGATGTATGTGTAGTGTGTATATCACATGAATTCCTAGATGTATCACATAAAGCCATAATATTTCTCATTGATTACATAAAGCCAACTTTTGTTTTTTATGTAAAGAGTCCAAGTAAGACTCTTAAGGACAGTTGAATGAAATTGTAAAAGAAAAGAAAAAGAATGCACTTTCGTGTGAATGAGAAACTATTCATAGTGTCAGGTGACAAGTGGAAGAGAGCTGGTTTTAAGGTATCATTACTAAAAAGTGAATACTCAATTTCTTGATTTGTTTTGGTCCAGCTAACCTGCTGTTAATACAACAAAATTGTTGTAAGAACCTGCTTGTTTACTAATTGCTAAACTTTGATATGTTAGAAATAATTTTCAAGTAGAAAAAAAACCTTAAAGATTTCAAAGTTAAAACTACTTGTCATTTTATATCATTCATCTGTCAAATATGTACATCACTCAAAGAATTTAAAAACACTGTCATATAACAGACAAGATTTTATATTGATAATATTTTATTCTATATAAGGTCAATTGATTTTACTGATCTTGTAACCACTATAAACAGTTCAGTAATTCCAAATTTCTATTATTTTCTTTATGGAATGATGACAAATTATTACAGAGATCCACAATTGTTTATCCTAAATGGTTTTAAAATTATAATGGTATGTATGTATTTATACTTAAATTCTATTGCCATTTGAACCATGTCTGTATAATATTTGTGCCATACAAGTTGTAAATCACATGTGGTAGCATGCAGTTTACATTATGGTATTGAATTACATTTACTTTGTATTTCCAAATACTGTTTTACCTTCTTGCACACAAAGCTATCTTGATGTTCATTTGCTAAAAATATTTTTGCTATCAGTGCACTAATCTGTATACCCAATTGATTTTATGCCCTTTCTGAACATGTAGGTATCATGTGACTGCTCTCTACCAATAGTATTTTGCCATCTATACTTGCACAACATTTATCTAGACGTGTTATTTTGGAATGAGTCTTCTGTTTATGAACCTGCTTTGTTATTTTAATTTTTTTTGCCTGTATTTATTTTTGTTGTAGAATTACAAGAGATCATAGTATAAATTTGGGATTAATGTGTAGACTATGGAAATTCCCATTACAGCCAAAAACGCTATTGGTACGACCCCATAGGAATCAGATTTGACTTTATCCACAGAGAAGGTACAGTTTTTAAACTGCAGAGAGCTCCATTTGTCTGTTTGGCTGGTGATTTCTTCTTGTTCTCAACATAATAATGTTTCTGAGGAAGAATATAATCAATGATTAGACACTTTAGACCTTTTTTTTTTTTTTCTGGCACCTTCCATCAGTTACCATGCCACCATATCATTTACTTTGGTGGAGAAGCATGATTTTGTTTTCCTCCCTAACCTCTTAATGCTGAAGATGAGTTATGAAACCAATGTAGGTTGGGTTTGTATGTAGCTAATTCTGTTTATATGTTGCTACAGCTTGAGTTGGGTTTGTATGTTGCTAATTCTGTTTATATGTTGCTACAGCTTGAGTTGGGTTTGTATGTAGCTAATTCTGTTTATATGTTGCTACAGCTTGAGTTGGGTTTGTATGTAGCTAATTCTGTTTATGTGTTGCTACAGCTTGAGTTGGGTTTGTATGTAGCTAATTCTGTTTATATGTTGCTACAGCTTGAGTTGGGTTTGTATGTAGCTAATTCTGTTTATATGTTGCTACAGCTTGAGTTGGGTTTGTATGTAGCTAATTCTGTTTATGTGTTGCTACAGCTTGAGTTGGGTTTGTATGTAGCTAATTCTGTTTATGTGTTGCTACAGCTTGAGTTGGGTTTGTATGTAGCTAATTCTGTTTATGTGTTGCTACAGCTTGAGTTGGGTTTGTATGTAGCTAATTCTGTTTATATGTTGCTACAGCTTGAGTTGGGTTTGTATGTAGCTAATTCTGTTTATATGTTGCTACAGCTTGAGTTGGGTTTGTATGTAGCTAATTCTGTTTATGTGTTGCTACAGCTTGAACTCCTTATCTGCCCATTTAGAATTAATTTCCTACATCTTGGGCAAAGAGCATACCTGTTCCAGAAGCAGGGAAATACCACACACTTTCATCTCTGAGTACAACTCTTCATTTTGGGCAGTTACTTTTCACTTGGTTTGGTACTTATGTGTCTGTACTGGCCCCTCCACCTTTGCAATGTAGGCTTCTAGCTTTGTGTAAGTGGATGTAAGATGATATTGGAAGTTAACATTTTTTTTACACTGAAAATGTATTTCCAATAAGTACTTACCTCCTCTCACACACTTTCCATCCTTTTTCTCTACTGGTGATGTTCTCCTTTTGGTGTCTGCCAATTCTCAAAAGTGAGGATTCAGTGGGAAAAACAGTGTGATGTGGCTCTGCCAGTATAGGTGACACAGTACTATTGGTGAATAGTAATCACATGATATGTACATGTTCAGAAATGGTACAAAATTGCTAGAGTACATAGACTGGTGTATTGATTGTGAAAACATTTAGCAGTGCTTAGAGGGTAGATGAACATTGAGGTAGTTTTGTGTGAGTGATAAATAGCTATTACATATTTATTGTGTAAGAGAAATGTTAACATCACGTAAAACTATAGATGCATCTGTATATCACACAAAACTTTAGACATACCTCATGTATCACATAAAGTTTCTGTGGTGTTGGTTTGTGTTTCCTCCAAAGGAATAACAGAGGCTGTTTTTATTTAGAATCAATTTATGTACAAGTTTTTAAGTTTCATTGTGCTTTATTCTGGTATGAAGAAACCTATGTATTTTGTTTAATACATTATAGGTAAAGATGTGGATAACTGATATTTTAGATCAAGGTTATAGAATAAGGAACCTGGTGATGCATTTTTACAATGAAAATTGAAAGAAGGCTAGTGTTTAACTGACTCATAGACATACATACATCTGGAAAATAACCATGCACTACATTTAAAACAAGTAGCTTTCTAAACAGTTGAAGTAGCTTTATTAAAATTTGAATTAAAATTAATTAATTCACATTAATATTAACATTTTTGTTTTCAATTTTCTTTACTTGTTTTTACAGTTTTGTTGATGAGTATGATCCAACAATAGGTAAGTTTAACTTTTTTTAATATTTGTCTGTACTTTCTAAGTTTGTTGGAAGTAGATAAAAAATATACGTAATATTTCCTGTGTGTGTGTGCTTGAATAAATGATTTACCTTAATATTTGCTAGATTAAAAGTACGTGTACTTTGACTTAAAAAACAAAACAGCAATAACTCATCATTATAATAATAGTGGAAAATTCCCATAGATTATATATGTAAGAAGTTGATAAAAGGCTTGAAGACAAACCAATTGCAGTTGTACAAAGAAGTAATATAAATACTAGGGACCCACTGTTTATCTCTCTAGTTATATGTAAATATTAAGAACCCCTGTTTATTCCCTTAGTCATATGTAAAGGCTAGAAATTCCTCTTTATCCCCCTAATCATATATAAATACTAAGGACTATATGTTTATCCTTCTAATATTGTGTATTATGCTGTTAATATATCAGGTCACCACTAATATTAGATGAACGTAACGTGTCATGTTTGGGGTGGAATTTTCTACTTTAAGAAACAGAGTCAAAAATGAAGAAATTATCACTGAACATGGAGCAGGGACATGATTTAAGTACCATTAACCAAATCACAATTATAATTTCTGTGTACAACATGTTGATGATACCTTCACCATCTCTTCTCATGACAACAGCGACATTATAAAGTTTCATAGAAGATTAACTGGGTTCTACTAGGAGTACAGGTATTTATAAACTATACTGATAGATGCTATGTTTCATTGTTTTAGTTCACAATGCCCAGGCGGCAAGTTTTGCACAGACATCTGTCAGAAATCAGAAATTGTGAGCTTATTTCCTCACAATAAATCTAGGCATTTTTATTCTCAGACCATAATATACAAAACTCTTAACTTCGTGTCTTCTGAACATTTATTTTGACAAGAGGAGTAATAAATTGAATTACATCACAAATGTTTCCGTTTCCCAAGAATTAAAACCAAACTGGATAGGTAATTTATTCAACAGAATTAAAATGTTTAATACCACAGTGAATCAAGTAACTGCAGATAGATTAAGGGATGACCCTTATTTTACAACACTGTACTACCCTTTGATATTAAATAAAGTAGGTACTATATTTAAATAAAACTAAAATTAAGACAGGCTGTAAACAAGAGATGAAACTGTTAAACTAATTTTGTGGGGGTAAAGATGATACAAGAGCTCACCACAAACTGGATATTTATTCTAATTTTGGTTATTATAATGGTGCTTCTGTGGGTAAAAAAAAAGAAAAAAATTATTCCATTTAGAGTAAAAGAACATAAAGGTTACTTTTACCAGAATGAAGTTCATATATAAGCTTTTCTGTTGCATGTTTACAAAACTAACCCTCAAAATTAATTTCAACCTATCAAAACTTGTTGAACTGAAGTTCTATTATGACAAAGTAAGAAACTATAGAAATATTTAAAAATAGAGAAAACTTGCTCAATAATAATATGTGATTTGAACTTAACCATCTTTGTAAGTCTTTTTTTTTTTTTTCAGTTCATTTTGTAAGTAGTAAAACCTTTCACTCTGGTGGCTCAGCAGTAAGTGTGAGGGCTTATAATGCCAAAATTGAAGATTTGATACCTGTAGTGGGCACAGTACAGATAACTCATTTTGTGCTTCACAATAAACAAAAAAGAAAGTAAACTTTGATCTTTTTGAACTGTTTCAAACCTGAGTACACAAGGTGCTAAGAACAGTTTTCATGTTTGTCAAAATCAGTCAGGTTTTTATGTTTTCTTTATTCTTTGATAAATTATATGTCATTACTGTTCTTTATGAATTTGTATAAAGTACTTCTCCACTGAATATTTTAGTTTTGTTACAGTTGAATATATTTAAGCTTTTTCTACATTTGTAAAATGATAAAAATGTGATTATTCTCATAAAATGTTTCTTTTATAACAGTTTTCATATAAAACAAATCCTTTGCTCATTTGGTTAACCCATACACGGACTATGGTCCTCTATTCAAGGCTCAGCTCCGTGCTAGCTGGCAGTCAATTTGGAGTGAGCAATGTGTAAACAAGCTTTCCCAAATAAAACCCTCTATTGAACTTTGGCAGTCTTGTTTCCTTAAGGATCAGAAAGATGTTGTCTGAACTAGACTGTGAATTGGTCAGAGATTTTTAACTCATCATTTTCTCTTATCTGGAGCTGATGCACCAGTGTGTATTTTGTGTAACACTCAGGTTACAATAAGCTACATTTTACTTTCTTGTCATCATTATGACTCTCAACGATGGCACCATTTTAAACATGTTCTGTCCCAAGGTTTGTCCATAACATTAGAGAGTGTTATTGGTGATGGTGACATTGTCCATCTTGGAAATGTTTTTAGTTTTTTTAAAAGCCATTAATCTTTTTAATGCCATTTAAGTTTTTTAATTTATACATTAGACCTTTTTTTAATGTGATTCTTTTTAAGAATCTAAGTACATCTAGTTCAATTTGAAATTAGAAAATGGCCATAACATCAAATAACTCGAAACCAGAACTGGAAAGTCCAACTTCAGGTGACTAACACTGCTATTTGAAATACCCGTTAGTCATTCTGGTGAATTATTATTAAACTTTTGCTACAAGTCTTTTAAAACTTTTATTACTTTACTTTTTGAAAATGGCCATAACGTCACATACCTCGGAATTAGGACTGGAAAGGCCAACTTCATGTGACTGATGGTGGTTTTTGTACTTACCTGTTAGTCTTCCTGGCAAGTTATGATAATTACAATTATGCTACAGAAAATCCTTTACAACTTGTCTTACTGTAGTTTTTCTCTTAACATTGTAAACTAGATGTAAACACTTGTTTTATGCTATTTATGGTTTGTTTTTTAACTTTGTTTTACTTTAATTTCTTTTTATGAATTTTACTAAATTTATTTTTAACTTTTTACCAGATGTTTGGCACAGAGAGCCTATCTGCTTTGTGCCATAAAACACCAAATCAATCAACCAACTAACCATTTGGTTAACAGTAAAACTAGAAGTGGTATTTTGATTTATAGTATTGAAAGATAATAAAATATGAATTGTAATTTTTATTCATGTTGAAAACTCTGGGTGTTCATGCTTCAGGTAAATATAGAAGTCCATTAATAATTGTAAGTAATAAATAGTTTTATGTTACACAAAATCACTATATTATTGCCAGTATCTAGATTAATTAAGGTAACAAATCATTGTATATTTGTTAGTGAGATATTTAAATTGTCCTAGATTCAGTAAGATAAAATATTACAATAATGTTACCAGCACTAGGTTCAGTACAATAATGAAATTGTTATACATTTGCTTGTAGCATATGAAAATTGTTATATCTTCACTTGTAAAATATGTATCTGGAATACTGAAAGGACAAAACTCTATCCAAATGAAACAGTAGTAGGAAAGACAGTAGTGTTCAAACTGTTTCATTCATACAATGTGAATGTGATTATAGATTTTTTAAAAGTGCTTAGTTGCTTTCAACGAAAACGTTGTTTACTTACATAATTTTGTTGAAATTCAAATGTTCCTTTTGCTGTCTAGAGGATTCATACAGGAAGCAAGTAGTTATTGATGGGGAGACTTGTCTTCTGGATATATTAGATACAGCAGGACAAGAAGAGTACAGGTAGGTTATTAATGCAGTAATGTAGCAGTTGGTTCTTGCTATACGAAAAAGTACCGTGTTTTCCGGTTTAGCATTTATTGTTACCCTGATTGAATCGTAGACATATCTTTTACTAAAAGATATAATAGCACTAGTTCCACCACAACTGAGAAAAAAAACTAATTCTGTTTATGAAAAAAAAATTAATACATAAAAGAAACAAGAAAATCTAATGATTCTTTACAAATGTTAATTAATTAAATGTGGGTTGGTTTTGGAATAGCTTCAGTGACACTCTTAAAAATAAATAATCATTTGCAAATAATAATAATAAACAACTAGGGAAGAAATATAAATAAATGGACCTACTACAGGGTTCAAAATTTTCTATTTAAAGCCGGACATGTCCGTTAAAAATCAATTTTGACCGGCACTTTCCCATCTATCCCCCGGACATCATGACCGGTGGTCATATTCCTAACATATCAGACACAAGTACATCGTCTCCTCAAAAATAAGTGAGGCAAAAGCTGTGTATGCACAGCCCAAAGATTTTGCTTAAAAGTATATTCTATGAGTGGAAAATAACTTGCAAAATCTAAGATTTAATTTAAGACAAAAAAATAAAGCAAATGTAAAAAAACGGTCGTGAACGCTCACACAATGCGCTTTTTAGGTCGCCTTATCCGTGCTATCCTTGATTGTTACGTGACTGCCAAACATTCCCGACGATCTGACCATGGCATCTGATAGTAAAAAAATGGGAAAGTCTCATGATCTGTTTCAGTTTGGCTTCACGAGTAAGACTAATGAATCAGAAGACAATACTGTGGAACCTGGAGTGAAAAAACCCCAGCTTGTTGACCCAAGCTCAAGTGTTAAAGCACAAACTTTTACTGCTAGTACTGGCGCTAAGCCTACTTGTTTCCAGGATGAATGGAATAGAGTCCGACCAAGGCGGGGGTATAATAACGCTACTGGATTGATGTTTTGCTCAATTTGTCAGGAATATGACCAAAGTAGTGGAAGGCAGAAGAACGTCTTCATAACAGGATCTTCCAACCTGAGAGCAAGTGCTGTTAAGGAGCATGAAAACAGTCACGCCCACAGTCTAAGTTGTCAAGCTAAGACAGCAACAGAAACACCTGATTTAACTCTCATGATGAAAGAATTGAGCAAACTTAACCAGAATGAGAAAGATCGTTTGCTTGTGCTGTTCAGGTCTGCCCTTTATATGGCTTTAATGCCAAACCATTCAGCAATTTTCAAGAGCTTCTGTTGCTGCAGGAGCACAACTTTGGTATGAACTTAACAGAACATTATGCCAATGACAAACAAGCAGTTATCTTTACGAAGTATATTTCAGAAACAATTAGAATTAATGTCAGATCTCATCTGCACACCTCATTATTCTTTGACATTATGACTGACAGCTCAACAGACACTGCCAACATTGAGCAGGAGATAGTCTATGTAAGATACTTGGACAGTTACTGTTACCTTGTAACCCACTTCCTGTGTCTGCAGTCAGTTGAGAAGGCTTATTCTGAACACTTGCTACAGGCACTTAGTTCAGGCAAAGGTTTCTTAATTACCTGGGATGAGAATTTTCTGGATTTATCCCAAATTCCTAATTAAGACAAATTAAAATGGACAATATTTCACGTTTACATAGTCATTCCATTATTAATATACATCAGTGATTTAAACCAAGAAGAACCACTGACAGAATTGGAGCTCAACCTAACACAACTAGTGTAATAGATAATGGAGCAATTGAATTTTCCAAAGTACAAATTTACATTTTGTTTTTAAATTACAGAAGGTAACTAATATTGGGTACTAATTTTTTGTACCTGCAGCATTGTCCATATATGGCAAGTTTCCCGACTGGCTTGAATCAATTGTATGCCTGACAGCTGATGGGGCAGCTGTTAATTTTGGCACAAATAAAGGACTTGTCAACAGATTGAAAATGCAAAAACCTTATTTGATAGGGATCCACTATATTAGTCACAGATTGGAACTTGCAATTAAGAAGACCATCAAGGACATCCCTTACCTTGATAGTATCCAAACCTTTTTAGAAAACCTATGGAAGTTTTATGACAATTTGCCACAGAACTGGGTTGGCCTCAAAGAAGCTGATAAAGCCAACAAAAGGGAGAGGAACCCGGTGGATGGCCTACAAAGAGCGTGCTCTGGAGTCAGTTTCTCATAACTTAGCAGCTCTAGCAGATCATTTGTATCGAGTAAAGCTGCATGACAAAAGGAAATGTTGACAGAAAGCTGCAGGATTATACAGTACTTTGACAAGCCTTAAGTTCATCCTGTACATGGACATACTCTTGGCAGTTCTGCCTGTTTTGACATCTCTTAGTCTCAAAATGCAAGACAATTCTGCTACTGTGAACATTGTTTCTGACAAACTTGCTGTTTGCAAAGAGAAGCTGGGCAATCTGAATCATGTTGAGAGATCCCAGAAAATTGTTAAAAATCTCACAACATGTGAACAAACTGGCAAGTGGTTACTTAGAGGAAAGGTGATTGTTGTTAGTGGTCAGACAAGGGCCAGAGGCTCAGAAAGTGCCACAAAAGAGACAGTTACTCAATCTGTGGCTGAAGAAACTGCTATCTTCATAGGTAAAATTGTCACATATCTGAATGAGAGATTTGAAGAATTTGATAAGGATTTTATTGGTGCCTTTCAAAATTTTGAACCAAGCATCTGGCCTAAAAGCAAGGAAGCATTGTCATCTTATGGCCATAATGAACTCCAGACACTATTGGACCACTTTGGTGCTCTGCTAGAAGCTAAAGGTTTCAACATTGCAGCTGATATTTGCCAAGCTGACTTACACAAGACACTGCTCAAAGCCACAAAACTTGCCAAATCAGATGAGTCCCTGGCTAGTAGTGCAGTGGATTGTGGGCCCACATGTTAAGGCAAATTACTGTTGAGGACGTTAAACCTTTCCCTGGATCAACAGTGTTGGCCTTGGTATGCCTCATGCAGGTGATTTCAGTGTCATCTGCTGAACCAGAACGTGGATTTTCCCAGATGGCAGTTATTAAGGATGACTGGCGGTCCAAACTAATAAACGATTCTCGTAATGACTTGATGACAATAAAATTAGGTAAGAATAAGACCTGTGATCTTGCAAGCACGAATTACTGGAATTACGGAATTGGTGGAAGGACAGTAAAAACAAACAAACGATTTGTGAGTCCACATGGAACTCACACACATAGAGATACTGAGTCTACATCAGCTGATGTCTTAGTGCTGGATGACTAAATCTACGAGTTTGATTGATGTGCCATTTTTCATGGATACAAGGCTTGTTTCCACTTGCTTGCTTTGAAATAATGTTTCAGTACCATAAATAAAATGATTCTGTTTTATATAATAATTGTCTGTACTTGATTTCTTGTTTTCGGTAATGTCTGGTGACAATTTTGAGGTGTCCTGCTAAAATTTCAAATGTCCAGCAAGTTTCACTGTCCAGCAGGACATGTGTCCTGCTGAAAATTTAGAATATTTCTACCCCTGTACTAAAAATAAGTAAAAATAACATTTTATCATAATTCACAAGTTTAATTCATCATTATCATTAAAAAAATTATAGAGCCTCACAGTGTTGTTATTGTCATTATTTCCATGTCCAGTAAGGTTTTATCTTTATAAGCCTGTATCTTGAAATAGCATAGTTTCCTTTTCAAAATGCTCTGCCATAAGTTTGTCTTGGTCAAACTACACCACCTCTCCCTGCATGTATTCCATAATCTAGGTAGTGTTGAGGTAGAAAACTTTTATCTCTATAATAGTTTTATTGCACAGAAATTCATAGTTGCTGCATCCAGCAACTTGACTGTATTCTATTTCTTTGAATAGAATAATATGAATACGTATTTCGTTCTTCAGCTATTTTAGGTATACAGTGGTTAAATGGATGTTTCTTGAAAGCAAGTTGTGCAAACATGATTTCTGTTGTTTTTCCAGACTAATGTCCTTGTTAATCATGTTGCCTTCTGTTTCATGGGACATGTTGATGGCTTTATCCATTAGTCTTTGTGTTTGTGGGTTCTCACCTGTTATATGATGCTAAGTATTGCTTACCCCTCTGGGATGTTACTTAATGCGGGTCTCTTTCAAGTTGTTCCTAATACCGAAATTGATCTATGTGCCTTTGTTTGCCACTGTCATTATTAAGTTCAGGTAATATCCCTGTCCTGGAAGTTCTAAATCACTAATCTGAACACATCTTTTTCATGTGTATGTGTGTGTATGAATATTTTGCACCAGAAATGATTTTTGAATACCTTTTCCAGAAGCAGTCAGTTTTTGGTGACATCACATTAACACAAAATGCCAAACATTGTCAAAATTTAATACTTATACATGCTATTTCACTGCAATTTTTAATTGACTGTGGTTGTTACATGACTTGCTGATTAACATACTTAAAATGTGCTTAACATTGTATTTACTAATATAATAGCAGGTAGAATTAATTATGAATTTATTTTAACAATAAGTAAGCTAACTATACAGTACAGAAATTAAGTACATTAAAAGTAAAATGTACATTAATGGAGATAGTCCTGTATAAGAAAATCAGTAAAAACACTTAATCACTTCATTAGAAAATCCAATTCCATTAATGATTATAGCAAGTAATTAAGTAACTTCCATGTTGATGAAATGTTAGACATAATCTCAATATTATCTTCATATCATTGTTCTGTAAGTGCCCTGTAGATAAACCTTGTTTTAATGTAACTGTATATATCCTCATATCAGCAGAAGTAAAAGGGGAAAACCTTCAATGATTAGGTTGATTATAAATGTTATTTGAAGAAGTTGTAATAGTAACTTGAAAGGAGTGGTTAATATTGGTAGAAAAACCCTATTGTGGAACTGATGTGTAACTGCTAATTTGAAATTTTACACCAATAGCAGTAAATGTAGTATTATACCAGTAGTTTAGGTTAGCTGAAGATTTTTTTTGTGTATAATGCAGTTGTATAAGTGGTTGCTGTTGTAGTTAGAATAATAAATTAAACTTGGATAAACTGTTACTTGACAAAATATTTTTATATGCATATTGTATAATGATTTGCTCATGTGGATAAAATTGTTGGTAAATGATTTTGTGATCAAATTTGTTTTCAATAGTTTATATGAAGGATTAAGGTTTATTGTAGGAATTTGATTTTCACAATTAAAATAAGTATTGCTTTCAAAGTATTCTCAAATATTAAAACCTGCATGCAAGTTGAATTTTGTAAGCTAAGAAGAAAAAAAGGTTAATGGTTCTATTTCTTTATGTATGTACTAGATCAGTGATTCATAACTATTTTGGCCTGACCACTCTTCTCATGTGCACTGTATATAAATTGCACTCCTACATTTTTTAGACACACACACACACACACACATGATCTGTGACCTGGAAAATACAGTCACTGAAATATTCTGATCTTACATGGTGCCAAATGTGGTAGCCCCTCCCCCATCATGTTTGGTGTTTCACTGTAATAGATTCTGTGGTTCATAATTATATTTAAATTAATTGTAGGTCATTGCCTGTTCCTAAGGACAAGCAAAAATCATTATGAAATACATTTGTTTCATTAGGATAAAAAATAGAATATTTAATTTACTATGTTATGAATTTTATTCAGGCCAAAACTATATATTCATCTCATTATTGTATGTATTACCTTTTTAGTTGAGATGGAAAGTAAATAATATTTTGAAAAATAATGTGTCAAGTTATTTTATATTTGTGTTATTTTTCTAGTGCAATGAGAGATCAGTATATGCGTACAGGAGAAGGGTTTCTCTTAGTGTTTGCAGTGAACAATGCTAAATCATTTGAAGATATTAGTATGTACCGTGAACAGGTGAGTTTACTTTAAAAAAGAATAACTAAGTGTGGTACTACTCTGCCCCAGTTATATTTCAATGTTTGCTACTTACTGAAAGAAGTATTAAAATCTTTAGAATTAAGAAATGGCTCAAAGTTCTAAACTTCTGATAAAGCCAAATAAAAGAGAGCTTGATGGATGGATTTGGAAATGTATAAAAAAATTTGTAAGAAGTGCTTTTTTTTTTCTGAACAGTAAATCGCAAGGCTTAATTTTATCAGTGACATGTAAATATGTAAAGTTGAGTTTTGTCAAGTATTATCTTAAATTCTAGATGAGACATGTGAGAATATGGTGCTCACTGTGTATCATGTAGAACACTAAGCCTAATTCATTTATGCCTATGTGAAAACATAGTGCTGATACACGAAGACTAATCTAGCTGAGATGTGTAAACAGGTGAAAATAAGTGTCATATGACATAGATGCGTAACAGCTGTTAAATTGACTTAGCTTTTCTTTTAAAACTTTGTTCTTCATACTTTTCAACAAATATAGCCAGTCATATATTACATTAGGTCTAATGTAATTCATACATGTAAATATATGAAGAGGAGTGTACATCACGTAGTACACTAGGCCTAATCTTTCTCATACTTGTAAATGCTAAGTGGGTATCATTTAATACAATAGGTCTAATATAGTTTGACGTTTCAACAGGTAACTTTTCATTTACCCCCCCCCCCCTTCATATTGACACATGAAAACACATGGAACTTATATGCTATGTTTAATCTAGTTTATAAATGTGAATAAGTGGGCCCATGTGTGTATCATATAGAACCCTAGCCTAATGTAGTTTTTCTGACACAGAACTCACTGGTAAGTAAACTGCACTATTTTGCTCATTTAACCTCATTTTTGTTTTCCCTTTATTCAAATTTTCTGCTCATTATGTGCTTTTGTGAAGATTTTAAGCTATGTTTATAGAGCCATTACACTTGTCCGGCACATGGTTCTTACCGTTAAGAAATGGTGTAGCTTTGAAATTTACATGGTTTCCACTCTTGGAGAATCCCTCTAAAAATGTTTTCATGAAATAGCCAGTTTTCCTAAGGATTTGAGTAAAAATTTTACCTGTGTGCAAACTTTGCAGCTGAAATGATTTGTTTGACACCATTTAGAAGTTGGCAAGTCTGGTAGTTTAGGAGACAGGGTTTGAGGAAAATTCTTGAGTTCTTCATTGGATAGAGAGAAAAATCTTACCTTTGTACAAACTACAGGACTCAGACAATTGGTTTGTTACCATTTAGAAGATGGTGCATCTGGCAGTTTAGGAGGAGTTATGTGACATGAACTGAATCTTCTTACATAGTTTAAGTTTCAAGTTTAAGCACAGTGACATAACTTATGTAACTGATTTCTATTTAAAATAGCCTATATATATATGTATTATAAAGAACATTTTTGTTTAACAACGTTACATTTTGGCTGTGTAGGAACCCTGTTATCATTTAACTAATCACAAATATGATTTATAACACCTATTGGAAAGGCATTTTGTATATTAAAAAACTTTCCAATATTTTGTAATCTTTCATTAACAAAAGGAAACATTCTAATTTCTGATTAATTCATATGTTTGTAGACTGGTACTTAAACTGAAATAAAGCTATTAGATTTAAGGTAAAGGCTAGAGAAGGTCTTATGAAATATTTCACATTCAAGTTTACCGTTTTAATTATTAATAAAGAGGTAGGTATCAAGTAAAGTGGAGGCCATGATGCTCTGCCATTCCCTTATCCCAGGTATAAGATAATATTGGATTTTTTAAGTAAATTAAGTGTATTTCTTTAAGGTTCAATGTATGGAATGACCTCTGTTGTCAAGCAAGTCTAGAATGTTACTTTTATAAAGAAATTGTTTCACATTTTTAACTTGTAATAGCCTGGTGTTTGAGATAATCAATACAAACCCAAGTATTTTTAATGCCTTTCAAACAATACAGATGGTTCAATGCAGCAAAGCTTGAGTCACAAACTTGTGATAAACAAATTATAATTACAAAGAATTGAGACACATGATAAGTATGCTATTTAAATGCATATGAAAGGGTTTTTAAATGAGTAATAAAAACAGAAACGTTTAAAATTATTTTGTCCTCAGTATTGAATAATTAGATCTGTATTAGTTCTACGGAACTTTCGTTTGTGTGATGAGGAAGTTTGTCTCTCATGGATTTGATAAACTAAATGTAAAAGGTAAATACCACAACTCTAATATTCCTTATCAAGAGTCTTCATAATTTTTACTTTCAGATAAAACGTGTAAAAGATGCAGATGATGTTCCTATGGTCTGTAAGTATGCAGTATTCATTACAAGACTAATTCATCTTACCTGCACATATCTGTAATATAGTTGCTGGAAAAATTAAAGTGCTGGGAAAACTGTTGTACAGTTGTGTTGTTTACATTCATATTGTACTCTTAATCATGTAATCTTTCTCCAAAGAAATTTTGTTTTTTAAAGAGTTATCAGAAGCTCACAATTCTTAACCAACATAACATTTAACAACTTTGTAATTGGTTTGAAAGGTTGACACAGCTGTCAAACACAAGATTTAACACATTTGCAAAGGTGCCAGTTGTAGCTTAGTTGTTAGCATATCAGGCTGTTATTTTGAGGTTCTATGGTTTGTGCCCAACAACTGCCAAAGAACATTTTGCAGAGCTGTTTGGGGCAATGTATGTGTTGTAAAAATGACAGTCAACTACCATTGTTTGACCATAATAGCTCTATTAGTTGCCATATGTTGTTGACTACCTACTTTCCTTTTTTTTTTTGTCTCTAAGTGCAAAATTTAAAAAAATTACCAGTATCCCTTGAATATGTTTATTAAAAATTTAGCAAACTAACAGTGTTCAAAGGTGTACACAACAATAAACGATATAACATTAACTTTGTGGTTAGTTTCTAAAAGTTCATATGGTTATCAAACAACATAAGATTTAGCACCTCAGTGATCACTTACCAAAAGACGATACAATTGTTGAAGAACATAAAACTTAGCACCTTTAAAATCTAACTCAGTTGTCAAATAACAGATTTAACACCTTCATAACTGAATAGTTTCTCAGTCAAGGTAAGCTCTTGTATCTTAGTAATCAGTAAGATAATTGCAACCACTGTCAACAAACCAGAGATGTTCACTGTGTACTATTTCAGTTATTAAGAGGTTTCTACTTTGTTAATTAATAAGTTGATTAGTACCACCTTGGACGTTTTCAATTTTATATTCAATTTCTAAATGTTTCTTAACGCTTTGGTCAACAAAAGATCTCTATTTTGGTATTCATTTGGTAAATAATTGACAATGCTTCAGTCAGCAAGGTATCTTTACTTTGGTATTCAGTTTCTAAATGCTTGTCTTTTTAAACATGTTAAAAATAATAACAGTGATCAAAATGAAGTTATTCCAAAAGATTGTCATTTCTTCTTTTTTAAAAGTAGGTTTTAATTATAACTTTATCATGATTCTTAAGTTGCTGGTGTTTGCTGAGTTGTTTTATTAAAATAAAATTCTATTTCTAAAAGTATTCCTCTTGGTGTTTGGTTGTATCTCTTCTGTGAATTTATAAAATACTTTTTGTTTTTTGTCAGTGGTAGGAAATAAATGTGACCTACCAACCAGAGCAGTAGATACAAAGCAGGCCACAGAAATAGCAAAAAATTACGGAACACCTTTCATAGAGACATCAGCAAAGACAAGAATGGGTGTAGATGATGCGTTTTACACCTTGGTTCGAGAAATACGTAGAGATGTAAGTGTAAGAGTGACTAATATTACTTTTACGTGTCAGTATTATCTTATTTTAAGAAACATGTTAAGATCTAAGCATGATGTTAAATAATGAAATGTTTGAATACTGATAAAGGTAAATAATGAACATGCTGTGCCTTGAAGAACATGTATTAATTTTTGACAAAACAAACGTGCAAATGTGCATTTCTAAAAATTAAGCAGTGCATTATTTACAATGTTTTATATTTGGAACGAGCATAAGTCAGAGAGAATTAGATGTGTTTGTCTTTATTTGCAGTTAAAAAGGAAGAATTTTGATATTATTTAGAGAGGAAAAGCCTTGTCTTTAGTATCAGTTAGAAAGGAAGAGCTTTGTGTTTAATATCAGTTAGAAAGGAAGAACTTTGATATTATTTAGAGAGGAAAAGCCTTGTCTTTAGTATCAGTTAGAAAGGAAGAGCTTTGTGTTTAATATCAGCCTGAGAGGAAGAGCTTTGTGTTTAATATAAGTTAGAGAGGAAGAGCTTTGTGTTTGATATCGGCCTGAGAGGAAGAGCTTTTTTGTAGTAGTTAAAGAGGAAAACTTTATGTAAGGAAGTAACTATGACTCAAAATTAATTTTTTTGCAGAGAGAAAGAAAGGGGAAGGATAAAAAAAAGCACAGAGATAAACCCGGAAGAAAAAATGTATCATTTTATAAATGGTAAGAGAAAGTTTAATGAGTGTTACAGCTGAAGAAAGTGTTTGCTTTTACCTGTTTGTTTGTTGTAATAAAACTAAGTATGCTTTTATGTATTTGTTGGAGCATCTAGAGCTTTATTACTAAAAACCTTTGTTAACTGTTTTATATATAGTTTCAAAATAGTAACAATTTCATGTAGCCCGTACTGTAGGTACTAATATATTACTGCTTTTTTATGTGTACACCAATATTTGTTTCAGAATGGCTTTCTGATGACTCAATGGTAGATTTGAAGGCTTATCACATTAAAAACTGGGTTTTAATACTCAAAATTGACACAGCAGAAAGATAACCCATTGGGTAGCTTTGTGCTTATTAACAAACAAACAGAATACACAGTTGGTATTATATAATACTTATAACCATTCAATGGAAATATAGTGTATTTAAAGTGCAAGCAATTAGGCTTACAAATTAGGCTTTTAAAGTATTATCATTGTGATGTTGAGACGACAATGAAGTTATACTAGATATATGCTCAATTTGCTTACCTTTAGTTTCAGTTTTCTACTTTTTTCCTTTTACAGTTTTTCAAGTTTATCTGAATACTGTATACAGATTAATTCTACTTTTATGTTTCTCTGTGTTTCACCCAGGTCTTCAACAATATCTACAATCAGAAGCCGTGTTTGAGGCACATTCAATGGAGCCTTGAATCTTCATATCAGTGGATTATGTGAAGATTTATACTCTTTCCTGCACCAGTTTTTTGCCCAAGTGTTACTCTATAATTACCACGTTCGTGCTTTGTCTAATACTTCTTTGTATTTATCAGTAAAACGAACTTAATATATACTTTGTGTTCGTTATTCATGTGAATTGAAGACTCTTCGTGTAACCTGATTCAGCCAACCGTACACGTCAGCCTTTTATTCATCTCTACATTTTACCATACATAGGTATTTCTAACAGTGTAGAAGTAGATAATAGTTGCATAGAAAAATGTTTGTCATTCAGTAAAATGAGCGTGAGAAACTAATCAGAAGTGTAATATGAAAGAAGAAAAGACTTTTTTATTATTTCTATGAAGGAACAAGGGACACATGATTCATTTCATCATTTGTACAAAGGAAGAAGGAACATGTGGCTTATTTGACTATATCCATGAAGGAAGAAACATATGGTTCATTTCCATACTCCTGCTAATAAAGTATAATATGAACAGACTCATGGAAATTCTAACCATATATGAAATGAATTATCTATGGCTAGTTACTTCCTTATTTAATGATGAGAAACTTGCTTTGAGACAATGAATTTGAAGATAGCTTGAATTGGTAATGAAGAATGCTTTATTGCAAGTTCAACATTGTATTATTTATTATGTGAAACTCATAATATACTTTTATTCATTGTCCATTCAAGTTGTCTTCAGACGTTATAGTTATTCCATTAATTAATGAAAATAGAAAAAGGTACTGTTCCACCATCATTTGTCATTTTTTTTAAAGCTAATTGAAGTGGATTTAATTAGCACAATATTTTCATTGCTTATGTCACCAGTTCCCTTAAATTCAAAAGGTCACATGATTTATGAAACATCTCAAAACGAAGAAAACTCTTTGAAACCTAACTGGAGCAATGTAAAACTATTAAAACTAAACTACAGAAGATAAGTTAGTTGGTGTATTGTTTATAAATAATGGGTTTTACATACAGTTGATATATTGCATGTAAATCACAAGTTATACAAACAGCTGGTGTGTTGTATATAAATAACAGAGCTCATTTTAATCCTAACTTGCAGAAACTAAAGTCTAATCTCAGATTTACTACATGCTCATGAAGTTATCTCTTGATTTAGTTTTGTTATAGTAAACTTAACATGTGTTCATGAACTTAATATTGTAATTACTTTTCAAATGCCTTCTTGTATTGTCCTTATTTCTGTCAAATTACTTTAACCATCACAAATTTCCTCATGTGATGAATCAGTATATTTTAAAGATAACCAGATTTTAAAAAATATATAAAAATCTTATTGTTAATTAACTGTAATGAACAGGAATGTATGTTTATAATATTGATGTATTTTGTAATAAAACGTATACCTCTATAGTTACTGCAGTCAGGTTGCATGGTAGACTGTCATATTGTGTTTAGTTAAATGTTACATGCAGAGCACAACTAGTTGATATTTTGTAGACCAATTAACAGAGTTAGTGTGCAGCTGAATTCTAGGAGAACACTTCTCATTGGTTGAGGTAAAGTGTTCATTTACATGATGGTGTCCTGCCTCTGTGTCGTGAGATATCTTATAGTGCTTTGAATTATTAATGTTCTTGAAATTATTTCAAATTGAGACTGTTTTTTAACATTCTCTAATTTTTACACAATTTTTAACTTGTTACTCATTTTCCGTATGATTTGCTAGTTTTTGATATTGTATTTTTAACTATGAAATCATTATACGTTTTTTATTTATTTAATTTTATATGTATTGTCTTGTTGATATATGGTCTGCTACTCCAATGACATCACAATGGTTGAAAGTAGTATCTCTATTTAATTGCATTATTAAGAATAAAGACATTATATGAATGGTAGATGTAAACAGTTGTTTAAATCTGGTATTTTAATCATAATTGTTTAGAATATTTACCACTTTCAAGTATTGTAAAACAAAAGTCATAGTCTAGCAATGTTACTTTAATGATGGTTTAAAGTTTCATAACACTTCATTGGTATAAATATATTTCTTTGATAATGCAGCATCATAAAAATAGTTCATAGTTTTGTAAAACAGGGTTGGTTTAAAGATACTTTGTAGTTTAGTAATGCAGGGTAAGTTTAAAGATAATTTGTGATTTAGTAATACAGGGTAAGTTTAAAGATAATTTGTTGTTTAGTAATACAGGGTAAGTCTAAAGGTAATTTGTGGTTTAGTAATACAGGGTAAGTCTAAAGGTAATTCATGGTTTAGTAATACAGGGTAAGTCTAAAGGTAATTTGTGGTTTAGTAATACAGAGTAAGTCTAAATGTAATTCATGATTTAGTAATACAGGGTAAGTCTAAGGGTAATTTGTGGTTTAGTAATACAGGGTAAGTCTAAATGTAATTCATGATTTAGTAATACAGGGTAAGTCTAAAGATAATTCATGATTTAGTAATACAGGGTAAGTCTAAAGGTAATTTGTGGTTTAGTAATACAGGGTAAGTTTAAAGATAATTCATGGTTTAGTAATACAGGGTAAGTCTAAAGGTAATTTGTGGTTTAGTAATACAGGGTAAGTCTAAAGATAATTCATGGTTTAGTAATACAGGGTAAGTTTAAAGATAATTCATGGTTTAGTAATATACATTGTAAATTTAATGATAATTTGCATTTTAATAATACATCATCAGAGAGTCGTAATTTTTAATAGGTGAACTAATGAGGTTGATAGAGAGACACTGAACATGAAATATACTAACCATGCTTTGTGTGACCACCTCTCATGTGTACTTTTAATTGCATGATACTTTTGTCTTTCCAACAGTTACACTTGGCTATTTTTCAAGTCTCTTAAAATAGGGGTGGGTTATGATGCACCAATGATTTGAACTAACTCTATAGCCAAAACTCAGTACTGTAAGACTGAACACTGTGTAGAACACGTCTTGCTTGCTTCTCAAAAGCAATTCCTTCACCACGTGTGTGATGTTGGATGAAACTTACCTTGCAGGAAAACTTTCAAAACTCTTCTTTGTAAGGTTCCATCAGAAATATTCAGTGTTCAAGATTTGTCATTTTCAAATTTCTCAGGGAAATGAGGCCTGATGGTGAACTTGACCATGAATCCTAACTCCCACTGGTTTTTGATTCAGTTGCATATGTTGTCGTTTTTTGACTTGGTCATATTAATCTACCCTTCAGATAATGTCTCGCTCGTGTCTAGCTCACTGAAACTAGGAATCCATGCATCTCCAAGTGACAGTTGAAAAATGATTGTACACTTAATTGTGTTAAAGCTTTATTTCTCTTGGACGATCTTCCATACTGTTGATTGTGGTAACATGATCCACTTCGTACCTTTCTTGTCTTAGGAATGATCTTTTAGATTCTTGATTGTAGAAACACAATATTCATGGTAACTTCGCTGTCTTGAGATTGTTGAAACACTATGCTCTTGGCAATTTGCCAGTTTTAAGAACCATCTTCCAGATTATTGACTGTGGAAACCAGACGTTCTTGTTAACTTGTATGTCTTGAGAACATTATTTAAGATTGTTGAAACCAAACTTGGTTGTTGACTTCTCTGTCTAAAGGACAATATTTAAGATTGTTGAAACAAAATGTGCTTGTTGACTTGTCTGATGTTGCATTCTAAAAATTTTCGTTTTCCAATAACAACTGTTATTTGATTATTTTTTTTTTGAATTATGTACGTTAGAATAGATCATCTAACGCCAAAATAACACTGTACGCCTTTTATTAAAAGTATTACACAATAACAAATTTTGTTTTCGAATATGAACCTGTCGGGGCTGCAGTTTTCGTCGTCCCCACCTATTTACTATTTATCAATTTTTCTTATTTAGGTAGAATAGGGATAAATAAATAAATAATTCTCGACAATGCAGTTGTTATAACAACGTTTTGGGGGGTTTTAAATCATTGTCATATTCTCGAAAAGTAAGTTACATAATATTTCAATTAACATGTGATATTGTGTTATTCCCCTTTAATTGAAGGTAATTTATGTTAATTATGAAACAATAAGTTAAACGTATTAATTCAAAAAGAGATATTTCAGTGTTTATTCACATTATCACCAGCGAAATGGAGCCTCTTTATTGATGTTATTAATCACGTGATCAGTCACATGCTCGCTCAGTACTCATGATTGGTACATTGATCTGCTACTGCGGGTTTCGGTACTCCCGCATTTTAAAATGAAATTAAAATACAATTCATCAATTTTATTTTTGCAGCTTTAATTTTTTTTATTTGTCACCCTAGGTGACTGCTTATTCGATTCTTTAATCTGTATATATTTAACTTTAAAGTGTTACACAAAGTCAGATTTTGTTTTTTGTTAATAACAACCTTTACATTTTTGTTTTTAAGGCACTTGACTCTTAATCTGAGGGTTGCGATTACGAATCCCCGTCACACCAAACATGCTCGCCTATTCGACCATGGGGGCGCTATAAAGTCACGGTTAATCCCACTGTCCGTTGGTAAAAGGGCGGTGGGTGGTGATGATTAGTTGCCTTCCCTCTATTCTTACACTGTTAAATTAGGGACGGCTAGCGCAGATGGCCCTCGTGTATGTTTGAGCTAAAAACAAAACAAACAATTTTCTTTTGTTTTTTTAGTTAATCTTCACATCCACCCAACAGTGGAATCGCCTACTTCCTAGTTAGTTATTACTATGGCAGAAGTAGCTGTGGCATCAAACCCCATACAGCGTCTAGGATGGGTGGATTCCAACGATAAGGCTGGCCTTGCTGTGTAGCCTGTCTGTGTTTCGATCTTTCAGGCCTGCGTAATGCACTATTGATAATGTTGTGTTTTTCCAATGTGATTATCTGACGTGCAATCGTCCGTACTAGATTTTTTATAAGTTCATTAGTCACTTCAATAAAGCATAATTTATCCAGGCAGCAAATCTCGAACCACATAAATAATGAAAATAAGTTTACAAAAAACCGCAAACCTGGCTGCTTGTTTGAATATTGGAGGTGAATTTTGCATTACTCATATGCGTGGGTCAAAGCCCTTCTCCTTTATAGATCCTCTGTTCCTGGACCCTGGAACTAGGGTGCTTAGTTGTTCATACAACTCATCATGGCGCCCTACACAACTATACGTTTCATTGTTAGTAATGATTTGTGTTTTAGGATACCCCTTGGCTTATGGTTCTTGTCTGTGGGTACCTATTGTCCTACCAGCCAGGGAAATAGCTATGACTACTGAAGAACATTTACTAATAGCAGTTCCAGTCCTTAGCTCATTATGTGGTCTTGACCACAGTTGAGGTTGTGATTACTTTTTATATCGACAACGTGAGAGTCGTACAGAGGCTTCTCCACGTGGCCTTAGACTTATCAGATGCCACCTTACTAACCCTCAGCTATTTTTCGCTTCCCTTATGCCGAGATTGCTCTTCATGGGCAGGATCTAGACTGATCATCATGAGTAAGGAGCCTTTGCAGAATCAACAAAAGTCCTACATATAGTAAAGGACCTTCTGGGCTTTACAGGTCTCACATAAAACTGTCTCCCTCCAGTTGTAAACTCTTACTTTTAGTAATGAGTATGCCTATTTTCAGGATAAATCATTCATTAATAAAAGTCTTCCCTTTGACTCGTGCATCGGGAAATAAAGCAAGGAACAATATTAACGTTAGCAAAGTGAAACATTAGTATAATATAGATGTGCTTATTATAATGGAAGTAAATTGTGGAGAACACACTTTAGCTAAACAATTGAGTTTTAAAATAAGAAATAAAAAGACTGTGCACATGAAGAAAGGCTAAACAGTCTTTATAATGCAATGCAGAGAAATAATGTGTAAACTTCAGTGAACACAAGAAAATCATCTTCTTGCTAGATCAGTAAACTAATTAACTGTCATTGTCCCTCGAGAAGCCTTTCCGTCGATTCACTCGCGTCTCAAACCAAGTAGAACTAGATGTAGACTCAGACTTAAACTGATGCTTCATTCAACAAAGAAAATCTCGGTTCTACATATAAGCGACAAACATCACTATATCAGTGGTCATTCATGCACAACGTGTAAAGTCTGTGACTTGTATATGTCATCTGCTCACTCATGAAATGACAAGTTGATGATCTATACTACACCATGTGTGAAGTTACAGCGACATCTCTACGGGGTAAGTAGATACTACTCGCTAGAGGGTAACGAAAAAAGAGTTGAGAAACGTAATAGTTTTGGGGACCACCTATGTATGCTCAAACTGGATAAAATTGACAAAATGGAAAATAAAATAAAATTTACTTATGAATAAAATCATGTAGAAAACATATGATAAACCAGCTTATCACGTAGTTATGCAATTCATGAACTGAACATGTAGTATCCCTAGAGAATAACAAAGTAAGCTGAAACGAAGTGAGTTTAATAGCTTTCTGGACCATGTTACCGATAAAAATTGCATAGACTTAGAATAAATGAAAATGTTTGAAAATTTCCTAACTTAAATATAGAAAATGCATATCAGTCAGTAAATAAAAGAATGCCAAATAAACGTTTAGTTAAAATCTGTATTGATATGTTAAGGATTATTTTAAACTTAGAAACCACATTTAGGCCCGGCATGGCCAGGTGGTTAAGGCATTCAACTTGTAATCTGAGGGTCGCGGGTTCGAATCCCCGTCGCACCGAACATGCTCGCCATTTCAGTCGTGGGGGCGTTATAATGTTACGGTCAATCCCACTATTCGTTGGCAAAAGAGTAGCCCAAGAGTTGGTTGTGGGTGGTGATGACTAGTTGCCTTCCCTCTAGTCTTACACTGCTAAATTAAAGATGGCTAGCGCAGATAGTCTTCGTGTAGCTTTGTGCGAACTTCAGAACAAACCAAACCTATCCTATTCCAAATCGAGTAAAACAAAAATGGGTTTATCCTTGTCCACCTCACAAAATTCAGTTTTTGTTTCCATGCTTCCTACTAATTTCTCCATTTCTTCCCAAAGAAGGAAAGTCCACCTTCTAAGAATTGTTGTATTATCCGTTCACTAGTATTGTGTTGAAAAATAGTTATATTTATTATGGTAATGACAAAATAAAAATTATATTTTTGAAAAGAGTGTAGTATCGAAAACCCAAAATGTATGACGATACGAAAGTAACTAATATATATACACACGTAGACATACAGATTTGTGTTGATATTGTAGCTCCCTCTCATGGTGTCTATTTGATTAATTTGTCTGATTTAGCGGAGAAAGTAGTTGGAAGTGTTAGTAAAGATGGGACAAGTTTTTTCAGCTAATTTTATGGCAGAAAAACCGAAGCCAGATTACAAAAATGAACCTACATTTGATCCATTATATGGATTTCCAAATGGAAGAAAAGAAAGAGGTGTTTTTAATTATACGTAGTTAATAATATTTTACTTTGGAAAGTTAGGCTTTCCTAGTTTGTATGTGGTTTATAGTTTTGATTAAATACTGTATATTATATACGCAAAATCATAGAGTTCTTTGGGTTCAGCATATTTATTTTGGGACAAATTATTTTTTTTTTAAAAAAGTGGTGAAAAATAGGAATTGTGCTAATAAATGCAGCAGTATTAATCATTTTGAGTGAAATATGAAGCAACAATTTGAATGAGATATGTGTTTAGAACTAATCTTATATGGTGAACTGTTGTAAAGAAATGTGTATATGAATATTTATTCCAAAATTACAAAAACTGATTATTGATTTATTTCAAGCCATTTGAAACAACCTGAGCTTATTAATTTTAAGAGCAGTTTTATGACATGTTTTGTCTTCATATATTCATTTTTGCTATTAATATATTTAGGCTGGATTGAATTTAGGTAGGTAATACTTGGGCACTCTCCACAGTTTGGGGAACAAACACTAAGACTATGGTTTTTGTAGCTATGTCTTGAACTCAAGCAGACTATTTTATAGTTTTGGCTAATGACCTTCAATAAAGTATCAGAAGTAGATGCCTTATTTGTCTATTAGTGACCATTTGAACACTGAATACAAACTAATTCCAGTCAACTGGATTTATATTTTGACATGTTTCTTCCAATTTTCTGGCCATGAAATAAACCTATAAATTATTGTATTTAATAGCTGCAGATACAGAGGATGTATTTTTGGTTCTAATTGCAATTTACTTGATGCAACTTTATTACAAAAATTGCAGTTAGTCAAATTCAAACAGTCATTTTCTTTTCTTTTGTATAAAAATATTAGAGCCATCTAGTCAGCACTAGCAACTTGATTTTTTTTGTATTCTTTCCATCAAAATTGCTTCAAAAAGTACTGTATTAGTAATCTTCAAAGAAACTTCTTGTCTGATGCCAGTAATACACGAGTGTAACAGTATTGTATTACATGCACAAATACAATGGTAGGGATATGCATCTGGATCCAGAACAGCCTTGGAAGATCTGATATACCAGGTTCTTTGTTTCTTTTGATGTTTTATTTAGGTTCATATCTCAAGTAAGTTTTGTGGGCACGAGGATTGACATGGAATAACAACAACAGAAACAGTATTGGTCTTTTTGTCAGTGAGAACAGTTTCAGTTTTATTACTGCTTGGGCAGTTAATAAACAAATATTTTGTAGTTTTCCAGCAAGAATATAAATGAATCTATCTGGTTTTTTTATTTACAAGAAGTTGTTCCATTTCCATTGTGAGTTCTGTTTTAAACTTGCCAAGTATGCCATATGCCCTTTATGGCTCATATATTTTGTCACTGGACCATCTTTGTAGCTGTCAAATTCAGTTATCTTTCATTCATATCTGAGTTGCACATAATAAATATATATCCAACAATGTTGCATGTCCAAGGAATACACTGTAAAATGGATCTAGTATTCTGAACAAACTGGGCATGGTTTTTAGGCTCTACTGATTATTGACCCATTATTTTCCAGAGGGGCATCTCCTAGAACTGAGTTCATTATTTTCCAAAGAAGATTGTGCATCATAAATGGGTGAATCACGCTTCCTAATGAAAGTGTTAAGACTGAGTGATTAACTCAATAACTTAACATTACATAAAGTAGTTAATTAAATTATGATTAAATCAGTTGTTGTGGAAATTACCGACTAATTAGGGATGGCTTGCGCAGACAGCCCTCGTGCAGCTTTGTGCAAAATTAAAAAACAACAAACAAAAACTAGTTAAGCCAATTTAATTTTTGTAACAGAATGATTATGGGATGAGTTGCTGTAAATAGTTATGGAGATTGTCAATTGGTGTTTAGCAGAAGAACCCGAGTTTCTGAAAAATAAAGGATGGATTGAAATATTAGTTTTTTTCAAAGGTGGAAAAACAAGGATAGCTTTGAAGGACCTAATGGTTATTTGCTTTCTCTAGTTTGTTTTAACAGTAGGACTATGATAATCTACACACTTATAATGATTTATCTACCTTATTGTGTAATGTGATGCTTTAATTTACTGTTCAACAGTTTGTTTTTAAATTTAGTTTATTGTTTACCTACAAAAGCTTTCTTTTGTACTACCATGTTTTCTGTACAGAGATTTTGGTTAGTATGAAGTTAATTCATTACAAAGCTTATAGAAAGTAAATTTATACTACAAAAATAAAGTAACAGTTATACAGAATCTGTATTTCTGTAGTAATGATAGCCACTCAAGAAGAAATGGAATCTGCCAAGTTGCCACTAGAAGATCGGGATTACTGTGCTCATCTTTTACTGAAACATCTTGCATGTCGAGTAGACCAGTTTCCATTTGTTTTCAGATGTGCACATGAGAAACACCAGTATCTTGATTGTCAGCATGAAGAGTAGGTCCAATTTTTATTTGTGTATGAAGTATGTTGTACTTGTATAAAGGTGAATTCACTAACAATGATTTATCAACATGATTGATTTATTTTAGGGGAACATACTATATTTTGATCAGTCATTGGTCTTTCTTTCTCAGGTGCAATATTTTTCTTTAAATTGCCTGAGAAAATATTTCTTAGGTAATTTTCATGTTTGAAAGGTTTTCTAGACAGATTGGATATTAGACATTTATGAAAGGATATTTTTGCAGAGGTTAGTTATTAAATCATTTTATTTCTCTAATTTTTTTACTAGAGAGAGATTTAAGCAAATAACATTTGTATCTTATTGGTTCATTTTAATAATATACAAAAATGGGTGGCATGTAAGTTGTATAGATGGCATCGAGTATGCTATGTCTTCTACCCATTTTTTTTAGTTGATAATGTAGTGCGCCATGTCTGTTTCATTGAAAGTGTATTTGTGCTATGTCTTTCATCACCTTTCTTGTTCATTAGTGAACCACATTTTAAACTTGTATCTGTTAGATGATAGTGGAGTCATGCATTTCTTTAGGTAATGGTATCTCATGTAGTCTTTAGTAACAGTGTAGTTGCCCCATGTCTTTCAAAGTTTATTTAGTAACAGTATACTTGTCCCAAGTCTCTCTCAGTCTATTTAGAGACAATATATTGTTCCCATTTCTTTCATGGGTCTCTTTAATGACAGTGTAATTATGCCATGTCTTCCATTGTTTCTTAAATCACTAAATATAGTGTGTCATGTATTGCATCATCTCTAAGGTGATAGTATGTTGTGTATTTTTCTGTCCACCACCTATGTAGATGACAGTGTAGCATTCCTCCCCTCCTTCATCTCTTTAGGTGATAGTATAGTAGTATGCTTTGTTTTTCAGTCCCTTTTGGAAGGTTTCTTATCTGATCTCTTCCAGTTGTGATGCTAATTGGCTTGGATGTTAGTGACATATAGATATAAGACTTAACCAAGTTTCACAACTCTTAAGTAAAAAGCTTTTTATATGAGAGATAACCAAATATTTGGCCTGGCATAGCTTCAGTACAAGACCAATAAGATTTATTCAGGTTGATTGAACCCTCTAGCCTTCTGTAAGTCTTTCTTTCTAGTCATTTCTAAATTTGTTGCCCATAAAACTACAGTGACACAATTTGATGAGTGGATACTTCCTGATCTCATTGTACATCCTGGCTAATTTGAGGTGTAAACTGAGAAGATGGTGTGAATTTCAGTATCAAGTCTTGATTATGGTCATCTGTCTTGTGTTGATAGACATAATGATTTAAATGGTCAACAATTGAAAAAGAAGGGTGTGAATATCAGAAAGAAATGACATATTTGTGTTGAAGATAAAGCGTTTTCCAGCAATAATTTACTTTTTACCATAGCATTAAAAATAAACGTTTTATTAGAACCTTTATTTTACTAATATCATCTGGGAGCCACTTCAGATCAAATATTCGTTAACCTTTAACATAAGAACCGTTTGACCTTGGGATGTAAAGCTCGAAAAATTTCATATCTTTATGGCATCAGCATCCTTGCTAACCAACGTTAAAAATTAACGAACATTTGGTTTCAAGGGTGATTAACCTGAGATAAACTAACCTGTATCTAACTAAAAGATATTGACGTGACTTGGGATAATGAAAGCTTATCTGTAGATATAGTGTCTGTCATTCTATCCAGTTAATAGACACACCATGTGATAAAATAGCACTTGTTGGGTAGGGTTAATTAAAAACAATAACCAAGTGATGTGGTACCTTTTTCTGTATCACAACCGAGATATTTTTTTCTATACCATACTGTCTATAACAATAGGTAACTAATGTTGAGAAGACTAAAGTTGAAAGTCTCTTTGCTAATATTTCTTTGACTTGTGTGTTTATTGAAAATCAGTCACAGTCAGAAAGGTAGATTCTTAAATACAGAAGTAACATTCCAAAACATGCTCACATCCCATCATGTTATAGCTGTTACTCAATTAGTATATTTTCATTCCTTTGGTCATCTAAACATTGGTGTGATTTTTTTCTTACTTGCTCCATTTTCTTATTCATGATTTAATTGCTGTTGGTGATATTTGTCTCATAACACTGTCCATCTACATCACTGCACCCTCTGTCCTGGTACTGTATATAAGCGCCTCATTCAGATAGTTTTAACACCTTTTATCGACAAAGTGTTCACTAATGGGTTTTTCTGTACTCTGATCATTGGAGATACTTTGAATGTTCTTTGTGCTACCTAGTTGATTTTTGTTTGGTTGGCTGATATAAAGCATGAATTCTCAGATTATTGTTTTTGGCACAGTGGCAAATCAAGTCTCTTCTGTTATCTAGCATCACTCAACAGTTAAGGTGGGGTCACTCTCAATTGAGGTGTACATGACCTTATTGATAGTGGGCTGAAAATGTATATTCAATCTGGTTCTAGTAGTGGAGCTACAGAGTCCTTATTACATCTGGTTTCCAGTTACTGGGGTGGTGGAAAGAGTTTATTTCTCAAGATTGTTTGAGTGAATTTCATCCATTCTCAGAGAAGGGGGCAAAGTTAGGAACCCTTTCTACCTGGGATTCTGGATTTTTTTTTATCCCAGATGTTGGTACGAGAGGCACAGTTCTGTACGGGATCTTACTTGTAATACCTGTTGAGATTTGACACTTGGCTGTCTGGTTGGGTTGAGCATGGTTATTCTTTTTTGTCCTTATTGGTCTGATACAGTGTTCGTGGAAGAGGGTCCATTGTGTCTTTGTAATTTTGAATACAGAGCAGTCCTCTACAAGGTCTGTGATTGAACAGTATGTTCCATGTCCTTCCCATAATTCCAGAGACAAGTGGAATTTTCCTTGCCTTTTCAGATGGGGAGTTAAGGATAAGTGTTCATAATTTCAGACTAGATGAGTTTTATTTTTTCAAGTTAAGTATGACATACAGGCCATCATTCCAAGTTGGAGGAGTTGTATATTGGGCTTCTTAGGTTGAGGAAAGGATTTGTTCACTTTGGTGTTGCTTACCTTATGATTCTGGTGGGATGGAATGCATTACTCTGTAGTTACAGATTGAAATGTGTTGCAATCCGAATGCCCTAACCACCAACATGGGATTTAGAGACCATATCCCTATAATTCCAACTCAAAGAAGTGGAACCTTGGCTGTCTGGGTGGAGTTTGGCTAACAGTGATGACCTCATCAAATTCCAACTGCTGTGCATGAATTGAATTTTTGGTGAAGTGCATACCTGTTCTGGATGTAGTTCTGTACCCTTACTAGGGTACAAATTTTCTATTGGCATGCTCAGATCTATGCAGATGCTGTAGTGTAAAAGCAGGTAAGTATGTTTAGGAATTTAACATTTCTTTAAATCAAAAATCTATATACAAGAATACTTACCTCCTTTCACACACAGCTGGTGCTGTAGTCTGCAGATTGTATCAGTTTTGAAAAATGGACAATATTATCTAAATGAGGTGCTGATATACAGTACTGGGATAGAGGGCACACTGAAGTAGGTGGACAATGTCATGAGATCACCAAGAACAATTAAATGGGGAATAAAGAAAGGGAGCAAACAGGCCAGAGCTTTGGTGTCCAAAGGAAGAAAACCATAGTAGGTGAGCAATAGCTGTAAGTATTATTGAAAATACATTTTTAATTAAAGAAATTAACTTGTGTGAGAACTGCTAAATAGATATAGATATGACAAGTGAAGAAACAAAAAAAAGTGTTTTATGATATAATAAGGATTTTAGTATATTCTACTCAGTAGTGTCAGTTTAGAAGACATCTTCATTTATAGTTTGTTAATGGTCATCTCAATCATTTATTTCAACTATATTCACCAGCTATGTCTTGAGGATGAAAGAATACGAACGTGAAAAACGACTGCTTGCTCGAGAAGCCAACAAACGAGCCAAACAGCAGTTGGAGGAAATGGAAGAATGATAAGTGAATGTATGGCTACATGTTTTGTAATCCATCTGGACTTGAACCCATTGCACAGGAATTAAGTTAGAATATGGTAGAAAGTGTTGTAGGTAATTTCTGTACAAAAAATAAGGAAAAGGTATGGTGTACTCTTAGTGTACATTAGGAGCTAATAAATATGGTTATTCTATTGTTGTTGTTTTTTTTTTTTTTTTTATGAAATGCATAGAATTTTATACTTCAAATGATTTTGGAAACTTGTCATCCTGAAGTGTACAGTACACAGAAATACATATGGATTTAAAAGCATTATACAGTAACGTATAATACACAAAACTGGGCAGGAATTTAGGACTACTGTGCAGTAATAATGTAGTACATTCTCCTAATACATGGGGCTCTTTTCAATAGATTCTACAAAACTATAGCTTCTTGATGGCAGTACTCATGTTAAGACATCATTTTTGTGTTTTACGAATTTAATAAACTTTGTGGTGTTTTTTTAGTTACTGCTACAAATTAGATTTTGCTTTTTTTCCCAACAGATAATGACTTTTAATATAACTTGTGCTTAATTTTTAATATTAGACAATGAATTCAGAAGTTGAAGTTACCATTTCAGATATAATACTTTTTATTACCTACAGGTGGGGTGATTTGTATTTATTGGCCATCATCCACTATGAGATTGATTGTTATACAAGTCAGCCTGCTTGTTCTGATCTTGTACCTGGCCCTCCTGAACATGCTAGCCTGTTTTGGTTGACAAGGATTTTGACAACTTTTTTCTAGTATCTGATTTTGACATGTCTTCTTATGTCCCTATAGCAGAATCAGCTAGGCCTAATATGGCTTTTTTGACATTATTTTTCTAGTATGTTACATTTTATTTATTTCCCTGATTTAAGGTGATCCCTTTCATTTTTTGTTACATAATTTCTTCTCCCAGTATTTGAACACCCCATTCATGGATTTTAGGGTTCATGCTGAGCATTTTATTTCTCAGATGGTTGAGAATGCAAGCATGTCTTGCCCTCCACAGGCTTTTAATCAGTTTGCTTTGCCTTACCATCAGGTTGACTGTCTGTTTCTTGACTTTCAACAGAATTATTTCTGCCCTTGTGTGGGGGTAGATGCAGATCATCCTGTTCATTTGTCTCATACCCAGTTTTGTCATCTCAAAAAAGAGAGATATAGATATCTTGAAGGTTTTTCAAAGTATTGCCTGTTCATGATTATCTCTATGTTGGCATGTTTGTTTTCTTTGGCACTAGACTCATGATTTTATTTGATGCAGATTGACACATTGTCAGCAATACTACTGACTATCTGGTAAGTTTGGTCCAGTGGAGGCTTACTTGTCTGATTTTTCCTCTTCAGCAACATTTCACCACAGATCTGTGGGTAATTTAGGTTGTATCTGAAAGATTTGTCATACAATTTCTTTCCCCTCTTCTGTTATCTCAGATATCCATTTCCCTTCCATTGCCTCAGCATTCTATCTCCAATTATCATCTGTTCAAAGAGATACAAGATCTTCTCTCCAAGTGGATTCTCCCCATTTTACCAAGGAGTCTTTTCTCACTCACCTCCATTCTCATAATATCTCATTTGTCAAGATACTGCATTCAGTTTGTTCATCACAGGACAGTTTATCAATTTTACACCAGCTTGTTTCAGCCTCATGTCTTTTGTCAGATGATCAAGGCATTCACCTGACGTTAGCATGCTCAAAGGTGGTGATTCCATCATTACATGGATAACTGATAGCTTATTCTGAATTGGAGTCCACCCATCAGCTGCTTAAGAGACTGCTCATGTGGGTTGGTTAATCAAATTGAAGAAGTCATTCCTTATACCACAATTTGGGTGTTTTTTTAACACTTATCTTATTTGGACCCAATCTTCTCTTTGACTTTATTCAATTGAGCTTTCATTTCTCTATACCTTCACTGCTCCCTCTTTTACCACTAGTGAGGTTCTATTGCTTTTGGGGACATAATTTTCCATGGAAGCCCTTATCCTCTTGGGTTGAGCACATATGCAGTCTCTTCAATGGACTCTGCATGACTAATGGAGTCTTGCATAGGATCCATTTGAAGCTCCCATTTTCCTTCCTTCTTCCTTTGTAGATGGTTTGTATTAATGGTTGGACAAGAATCATTGTCAGCAGATGTTTCATTCCCTCCCCCTCATCAGGATTTACATATATTCTTGAATGCCTCCCCTTCAGGACTTAGGGGTGCAGATCTATCAGCAGGAAGTTTTAGGTTGGTGGTCTACCATATCAATATTCTGGAGCTTTTGGGTGTATGTAGTGCCTTGAATAATTTTTTTTATCTTGTTAGGAATCATCTATTCTTATAATTAGACAGTGGTGGTTTATATCAATCACCAAGGTGGCACCTGTTGTTGTTCTCTTTGTGATTAAATCTTGGATCATCTTTGTTCAGTATTTTTATCATTGTGTGTCATATTCCAGGTGCATTCAGTCTTGTTGTAGATCAGTTTCTCATCCAGACAAAGTTTATTCAATGGAGTGGTCTCTCGATCCTCTTCTTTTCTGGTGGCTATGCCTTCAGTGGGTTACTTCTCACCCAGGTGCATTTACCATGTTTCTCAGTTCCAAATTACCTCCATTTTGGTCTCTGATTCCTCATTCTCTTGCTCTGGCTGATAATGCTTTAGTCAAAATTGAACCAATAAATACTTGCAAGTTTTCCTTCTATCTCCATCATCTTCACAGAGCAATCTCAATCACCCATCACTCCATATCAAGTCCTTCTGGTTACTCCTTACTGGCTGGAACATCCATGGTTCTGTGGATGCTCCAGCTGTAATCTGCTCCACCTTTACCTCTTGCTCTTCCTCTGCTCCTTCTTCATCTAACTTGGTCATCTGCATTTAATCCAGCTGATTTTTTATCCAGAGCCTGGCAAGGAGATCCAGTTTGTCTTGAAGGTTAACTTCTTTCTTACCTTGTTTCATTCACTTTTCTTTTAGTGATGTTTATCAATGTATGTGGAATGTTTTCCTGCTGTTGGTTTTTTGGTCAGAGGTTTTCACTTGCTAGGCTACAGTTCTTTGTATTATGGATTTCTTTACTCCTTTATTGTGGTCTATTGGGGTGCCTTATCCTACATTTTTTGATTTTCTCAGCACTGTAAAGTTATCACTTCTTGTTTTCACAAGTTTTCATCTTGTTGCTTTATTTTGAATTAGTTGTCATCATGGACATAATGTGTTTCCAGATTGGGATGTTAATGTGGTTCGTCACTGCCTTACTTTGCCTCCATCTGAACTGCTGTCCGTGTGCTCAGTTTTCCATTTATCCCTTGAGACTTATTTCCTTTTCTCTTAGCCTGTGGGCTTTAAATTGGATTTATTTACCATCAACATTTTATATACTCTGTATCATTCCACATATATTCTCCTTTATCTGGATTGATCTTTCTTCCTCAAAACTTATATGGCTCAGAAGGGTAATTCCTTCTTCTGGCCAGTTTCTCTTCCTTATATTTCCCACCTTTGTCCTCAGTCAGATCTGGAAAAACTACTATTTTCTGTTTGTACTTTTTGTTGTTATGTTGTCTTTTGAGTTATTGTTTTCTTCCTGTAGCCATTCAGACTTTTGTGAGACTGTGACTGGTAAGTTATCTGTTTTATCTATATCTTATTTTTCAGGTGCTTTTTCCATCTTCCTTTTTGTGCTCTGTTGAGACCCCTTTTTGTGCAAGTGGTGCTTGATCAGGTATACTTAAAAAAATTGTCAAATCTGCACTGTAAGATCATGATGAGTTAATAGTTATAATTTGCATGGCCACTAAGTGCACACTGCTGTGGTGAGGTGTTACACAAGATTGCTTTTAGGTTTTCCCTCGCAATGTATTAACTTCATTAATATGCTCATCCTGGCCTGTACTCACCCATGAACTTCATGGGTAAAACAAAAAGGGATAGCTGTCCATCCCTGACATGCCTTAGGTTGAATAAATCAGGTATGATCTGCTTTTTAGAATAGGGTTTTCATAGTCACCTGTTACATTGTCTCAGGTGGTGTTATTCCTCTGGACTCTCAACTGCAATTTCTTCCCCCTATTTTTCTTCCAGTGAAATATGGGAGTCTTTACCACTTTCTCGTGCCAAGCCTCTGAAGTGGTGGGCCATGGAGGCATCTTTTTCAGTGTGATAATAATAAAATATACATATAATGATAAACCATTCAACTGGGCATAAGGCAGTTCTGTTGATATATATGATGAGATGTCCTCCACACTATATAACTGGTGAGCTGTCAAAAGTGCAGTTTACCCTTTTGATTGGGATCCCTCATCCTACTTCACTTAGATGTCAGTTTCCATAGGTTGGGTTTTGGATTAAGAGTTGAACCAATCAACATAAGTCTTCACATATGTATTACAGATGTCTCTTATTTCCTTACTTGGTTATACTCTTATTACTCCATCTGGAGGAACCTGCAGATTAATATGGTTTTTACTTTTACACTATTTTTTGATGGTTGTATTAAACATAAGATGCTATTGCACTAGCAGTGGTTCCTGTCAGTTTGGTTTTGAGGAAAATGGTTTATGTTACAAAGACATATTTATTGAAGTAGAAGTTGAATTCTGAATTAGTTGATCACATTGCTATCGTGTCTTGTTTATAGAATGGGAGGTATAAGATTCCCTCATACATTGATAAATTTGAGGTGAACTGTATGATCCTCTTTTGAATTGTAGTTGACTTGCTGGTATTATGATCCTCTTTCCTACCCTTACATGGATATTGGTTCCTAGAAGATGGATTTTGGATTGTTGTTGACTTACTGGCAGTACAAGTCTCACCCAACCCCCACATAAATGTTGATTCACTGTGGCATGGATTTTGGTTGTAATTGACTTGCAGGGTATGGTCTGTCATGCCCTAGCCACTATACACCCAGAGG
The DNA here is from genome assembly GCF_004210375.1 of Tachypleus tridentatus. NCBI lineage: Eukaryota > Metazoa > Arthropoda > Merostomata > Xiphosura > Limulidae > Tachypleus > Tachypleus tridentatus. Next base: position 29,432,889 of record NC_134828.1, on the reverse strand, counting down.
AACATCCTTTTATTATCATCCACATTGATTTACTCTAAAGGGTTGAAATACCAATATTATGTGGTTTGGATCCCTGTACAACTATTAGGTTGAGGAATAATTCGTGAGCGTTTTTAAATAATTTCATTCAAGTATTACATGCAAGACTATACAATACTTCAATGCATGAACACATTACACCCAAAACATTTATTATGGTACTTTATTTCATGTAATACCTAGGTATATAGTATGCATTGTTTTAAACGAAATTGCAAGAAATTAAATGCGAAAAGCAGATGGTGTCGAAAATGCTTGATTTTGTCCACTTGGCATTCCATTTAATGAGCTGAAAATGAAAGCAAAAATTAAAGACATGTGAAAATCAAACACACCATCCATTAGATCAAAAAATTATCTACCAAATGACATGAAATATTTTGCGAAAGCGTTTATTTATGAATATATTTGTTTAACTTGAAAAAATGCTCACGAATTATTCCTCAACCCAATATTATTCTCTCTTTTTGTGAATGTGTTACTCCCAATTTCTGCTCTGTCTGTAACACTTCTTTGCACACTAGGCAAAGAGTATACCTGATACAGAAGAAGTGTGGTCTTCCATGTATGATCCACTACTGTGAGAAACTACTCTGTTAGGATTGTCCTATAGATGCTTTTGAAGGATGCTTCTTTCTTTCCTTCATACCAGTAACTCCACCTACTCATTGTGGGATTCTAGTCACTTATGTCAGAGAAAGTAATGTACTCTAATGAAAGTTATTCTTTTCCTACACTGAAAATATATATTTGATAGGTACATTCCTTCCCAGTGAAAACTGGTACCAAATTATCACTTTGAGTCTTGGTAGAATAAAACAGAGGGAGTCACATGCACAAGTGTTACATTCTTATTGGGAGAGGGCTGTTGGGGCAGGGATTTAAGACTATTATAGAGTAATGTATAGTACACAGAACTGGGTATGGATGTAGGAATGTAACACTGTAATGTATAGTACACAGAACTGGGTATGGATGTAGGAATGTAACACTGTAATGTATAGTACACAGAACTGGGTATGGATGTAGGAATGTAACACTGTAATGTATAGTACACAGAACTGGGTATGGATGTAGGAATGTAACACTGTAATGTATAGTACACAGAACTGGGTATGGATGTAGGAATGTAACACTGTAATGTATAGTACACAGAACTGGGTATGGATGTAGGAATGTAACACTGTAATGTATGATACACAGAACTGGGTATGGATGTAGGAGTATTCTAAATTTACGTACAAGACACAGAACTGGGCTGGGATTTAGAAGTATTAAACAGTAATGTATAGTACACAGAACTGTGCATAGATGTAGGAATGTAACACTGTAATGTATGATACACAGAACTGAGTATGGATGTAGGAATGTAACACTGATGTATAGTACACAGAACTGGTTATGGATGTAGGAATGTAACACCATAATGTATAGTACACAGAACTGGGTATGGATGTAGGAATGTAACACTGTAATGTATAGTACACAGAACTGGTTATGGATGTAGGAATGTAACACTGATGTATAGTACACAGAACTGGGTATGGATGTAGGAATGTAACACTGTAATGTATAGTACACAGAACTGGGTATGGATGTAGGAATGTAACACTGTAATGTATAGTACACAGAACTGGGTATGGATGTAGGAATGTAACACTGTAATGTATAGTACACAGAAGTGGTTATGGATGTAGGAATGTAACACTGTAATGTGTACTACACAGAACTGGGTATGGATCTAGGAATGTAACACTGATGTATAGTACACAGAACTGGGTATGGATGTAGGAATGTAACACTGTAATGTATAGTACACAGAACTGGGTATGGATCTAGGAATGTAACACTGTAATGTATAGTACACAGAACTGGGTATGGATGTAGGAATGTAACACCGTAATGTATAGTACACAGAACTGGGTATGGATGTAACACTGTAATGTATGGTACTCAGAACTGGTTATGGATAATTTATGGAAAGTAATTGTAGAACAATAAACAAATCGGTACCTACTATCACAAATTTAGTATTAAGTTTAAATACCTCAGTGTTTAAGAGCACTTCTATCATAATGAAATCTAACATTTTATTTTTGCCTAAACATTAAATTATGGTTTATCATTAGATATAGTTATTTTATCTCAGAGTTATATCAATTAATTTACTTATGCAGAGTAGCAAAATAATTTGAATCCTTGTCTTGTACTTTAGGTAATATCCCTCAGTTTTAAATATGATTATGGCACTCGTATGAAACAAACATCTAGTTTTATTAAGAAGAGAATGTTGTTTGACATAATTGATGTTTTTAAAAGGAAGGTATTTTAAACTTGACTTGTTACAGTGATCCAAGTGCAAATCAGTAGACTCCATGCTTTTCTATTCAGTACAAACCTACAGCTGTTTATCCTGAATTACTAGTGACGTACCTGAAATCTGTTTGTCCTGATTCAGTATGGGTTTAAATATGATGAAAAATACCTAAAATTGTGTCTTATTCTGTTTGAGTTGATTCAGTCAGGGTTTGAAGATAAAGATATGTAAAACATGACCTGATTAAGTAGGGGATTCAAGATAAATGGAGATACCTGTAACTGTGTTCTGTTTCAGCAGAGTTCTGTTTAAGATAACCCTGAATGTGTAGTGTTACGAGCAAGTGTTGGTTTGAGAACGTTAGAGGCATGCTAGTTGGAACTGACTGAGAGTTGTGTACAAGAAAACTATAGATGTGCAGTGTCATTGCTGAGTGTTGGTTTCAGAGCACTTGTAATATAAAAAGGAGGAACTAATGCTCTGTGTTTAATTTCACCTTCTGTGTTCTTTTCTTTTCGTAAGCCAGATAAATGCAGATATAAATACTGTTGAAGCACCATACTTTTCAAAAGTAGTGAATTATTATGTACCTTATATTTGTTTTATTTTAAAAAAAGTAAAATACAAACAGATTAAAAGTATTGTAAGTATAAAAAAGTGGCTATTTTTACAAATTATAATGTCATGTTCAACAAAAAGGGATTTGAAAATGTGTGTGTGTGTGCACATATGTGAACTTTCATTTGTCACAATATTACAGTTCTTTTACTTCAAAAGAGATTGTAGGTAGTATGATAGAGCTCTGGATTTTTTGCCTGTGAAGTCACAAATTACTGTCTACAGCTGTAGTGCACAAAGTCTGGCCCACGGGCCCAAAGCGGCCCATGACGAGTCGCCGAGTGGCCTGTGATGTCCAACGGGAAAGTCAAACATAGAGAGTTCACGCGCTTAGAGTTTGAACCTGTGCGAAGATTAAGTGCTATAGAAGAATATGCATTAGATTAGATACTGGATGGTTCCATATCTGTGTTGAGCAATAAAGAAAATTTAATAAGCAAATCTAGTTGATGCATAGGTATTTAATCATTGGTGCAATGACTTAATATTTCTGTAATTACGAAATCTCACGCGTTTCAATTGTTCTTCGAGATTAACTTACGAGCCCTGTTTTGATATTATTTAATAACAAAAATGGCAGCTAATTGCAAGAGAAAAGTTGACGATAAAATCGGCAGTTTCATGATGATTGGACTGCACAATACTGTTTTGTTCAACAACAGAAGAACGTGATTTGTCTGCTGTGTCATTCGACAGTAGCAGTGGCAAAGGTATCCAATATAAAGCATCATTATGAGTTGAAGCATAAAGATTTCCACAACGTTGTCGGTGATGAACAAACAGCTCCAATTGAATCTCTGCGGCAGTCGCTGAATCACCAGCAGAACATTTTCTCAAAGCAGTCGGCAGATTTGGGTGCAGCATGTGAGGTCAGTTACAATAATCCGTTGTAAATAGTGAAATCTGGCCGACATTTCACTGATGGTGATTTTGTAAAGCAATGTATGATTACTGCATTTGAAAAGTTGTGTCCGGAAGCAGTTTGCAAGCTACAGACAGTGGGTTTGAATCACATGACAGTTCAACGAAGAATTTCACACCTCTCAGCAGACATGACAAGGCAGCTTACAAATAAAGCAGCCAACTTTGTCTACTTCTCTTTAGCAGCAGATGAGTCGACTGACATCAGTTCAACAGCACAGCTACTAGTTTTTGTTCGTGGTGTTTCATCATTGTTTGATATCACAGAGGAACTAATTGGCATGGGTTCCATGAAGGGTCAGACAACTGGGTCTGCTCTATTTGAGGAGACAGTACGACTGTGTAGTAGTGTTTCATTGGATTTCACGAAACTTGTAAGTGTGACAACTGATGGAGCACCAGCCATGACCATAGAAAGTAGTGGGCTGGTAGCACTGTTGATGAAGCATCGAGGAAAGCAGAACAGACAGTTGGTGAAGTTGCATTGTATTATTCACCAACAGAACCTGTGCAGTAAAGAACTTGGTTTTCAGGCACTGATGGCATTAATGATGAAAACCATTAATTTTATCAAATCACGAGGGCTTAATCACCATCAGTTTCGAAGTCTTCTTGAAGAAATTGATTCAGACTATTGTGACCTTGTGTATCACTATGAAGTATGCTGGCTGAGTTGAGGGAAGATGCTCAAAAAATTCTGGGAGTTGATTGATGAGGTGATAGAATTCCACAGAAGCAAGAACAAAGACACAGAAGTGATTTTCATGACTGATCTAGCATGGCAAGCTGATTTGATCTTTCTGGTCGACATGACAGAACACTTGAATGATCTGAATTTGAAATTACAAGGCAAAAATCAGCTTGTTTGTCAGCTTGCAAATCACATCTCAGCTTTCAGGACAAAGTTGCAGTTGTTCCAGCAGCAAGCAGCATCAGACAACTTCGTGCACTTTCCGACTTTTCAGTCACAGGTACAGAAGAATCAGGACAATGACACACAAGTTTATGTTGGGAAGCTAGATACCTTGATTCAATCCTTCAACTCATGGTTTCATAACTTTGACCAATGCAGATTGTTGATAAAACTTTTTGTTGATCCATTCAGTGTGTTAGGGGATGACTTGTCAGCAGAATATTAGCTTGAACTTACTGATTTCCAGGCATCTGATGAACTGCGTGCTATTTACCGAGAAAACAGTTTGCTTGACTTCTACAAAACGTTGCCTGATACATTTGCTGATCTGAAAGAGAATGCACTTGTCCACACCTGCATGTTTGGCAGCACATACTGCTGCGAACAGGCTTTCTTGCATATGAAACTGATAAAAACAACACTCGCAATCAGCTGACTGATGATCATCTGGAAGCAGTCTTGTGTTTTTCAATGTCAAACATCAAGCCAGACATTTCTAAGCTCGTAGATGACATGCAACACCATCCATCGCACTGACTTTGTGACAGTTGACATGTCATAACATTTCTTAGAATAATGTGCAAACTCTTTGATGTAATCATTATTTGTGTGTTCTTAAATGTGATGTCCATCTTGTGTGAAACAACTGTGGGACAATTTTAATCTTCACTTTTTTGTGGCCCTCAACAGTTATGAGAAGTCTGTTTGTGGCCCCTGATTCAAAAAGTTTGTGCACCACTGGTCTACAGTTATGTTGTAGGTTCATTATAAGAATGAGACTAAATCCCACAGTATGGATGGTATGATGCTTTTTTCATCTGGTCAGTAGCTCAGAATTAGACACAGATGGTCTTAGTAGCTCTCTCATAAATACAAATACAGTAGACACTGATGAACAAAGTTGTAGGCTACTTGAAACTAGTAAATGCAATATTAGTATTTTATCTGGCCCAACTGCTTTGACTAATGGAGTATATAGGCAGACCATACGTTTTCTACCTGTTTTTTTTTTTGTGTAGGTATGTAGAGTTTTCTTATATCAGTGAAGAAATTTAAGTTCTCTTTTCTCTACCTACTTATTATTCTGTGTCATTCACCTGGAGTAACTTCTTTTGCCTTCCAACAATAAATATAGCTATAAGGTTGAGAATAATAGGGAAAGTTAGGCGTCCTTTCTACTGGCAACTATCTAATTTTTTAAGGTAACCATTTTTCTTCTGTTTCAGTCATGGGATTTGGTAATTGCTCTGGGTAGGTCTGACTGTAATGAGCTAATTAAGTAATTAATTTTTATTCACTCTGGAACATAATTTCAATAGTTATTCTTGCTTCGAATGTCTTCTGAATAAATTAGAAGTCTTCAAACCTAACTCTCCAAGAAAGGCAACTGTTGGTTGTGCCAAACATAATACATTTCACTTATGTTTTTTAGAATACAGATTTGTGTTGTGATCATACATTTGTGCTCAGTATCTCTCTCTTGTTTACAAACTCAGAAAATACAAAATTCTCTTGTAGTTAACATCTTGGCAAGTTTGTTATTCTGTGTACCAATGTTATCACTCTCAGAGAGTATCAGTTTTACTTAAGAGTGTTGCAGAATAGACAGGAAGAAGAAAATTTTGGTGCTATGACCACTAGATATCTTGTTATGGAACTTTATGTGGTGCAGACCTGTGTACTGTCTTTATTTTAACTTTGGCATATTCAAATTTAAATAGGCTTCATTTTGAAACAAAAATTGACTTTTTGTATAACTTGAAAGAGAAAAACAAGAGGAATAAGTGTCTTGGTCCATGAAAAGTCCTGTTCTGGATGTTGGACTTTTAATGATTATGCCAAACTCCGTGATTTCTTTCTTGCCATGGTCTCGGTTAGGGAAAATACACTAGAGTAGTGGTCTAGATACTGTTGTCTCCAGTTTTCAGAATGACAACTGTTTTGGTGTGAGCTACAATAAGCAAGTAAAGTGTGATTATTATCAATTTTATTTAAGTCACAACAGGACATCAGGAGGAAGAATGTGTCCTAAGCGTGTAACTTACAATAACACTTTACCTTGCTGGATCATTCATAGGCTTGATCAAAATCTTGTATGTTTTCCTAATACCAATTTTTCTATCATTTTGAAAAGTCTTTGATGTCAATCTGTTCCTTTAAAAAAAAAACAATGTTGTAAAATGCAAACTTGTCCTGCACTTAAATCGTTTACATGCCATGACTACATTATCTACATCAAACTTCTCTGAAAGGGAATAAACTGTTTACCACTTGTTGCTCTCACATGTGTTGTAAAAGTGAACAACATAAATCCACCACAGGTAGATTCTTTAACAGTATTTATAGTGTTTCTGTTTTATGTGTATAGAAATGGCAGCCTGTTTTTATGTTAGGTCTCTTTTTTTTTTTTTCAGGAAAACTGATTTCACAAAAAATACTGTTATTTCTAGGTGCTTTTTTCGTGAAATATGGAATACAAAAATATCTTTCAGTGTCTCTTGATGACCAGAGATTGAGTTCTTCTCACTTCAGGGCCATATAAAGGAGATATAAGACATCCATGTCTCAGAAAAACCCTAAACAGTCTGGACATTCAAAGGTTTTGTTATGCTGCTACAGTTTGATACAGGTGATGATAAACATATCTTATGCTGATTTGTGTCATCTGGCCATGTGTGTACTTCATTTTTGCAAAGCCAAATTTGGCAGCAGTTTCTAAACTAGTGTAGAAGAGAATGCCATCTAGACCACTGGTGAAGTTGTCAGCAGAATTTGGAGAGAAGGTTTAATATGGTTTGAGTTTCAATCACGTTTTGAGTGTTCTATGGGCTTGGATACATTGTTTATACTAGGTTCAATGGTGCTAGAACTTATTAATGTATTGATCAAACTACTTTTAGTCATGCTGGAACTCTATGACATGCAAGTTAAACTAGTTTTAACTATTATGGAACTTTGTGCCAATATCATTTTTAAGTTTTCAGTAACTGTTTTTTCTTTTTGCTAACCTTCTTCATTAATTTGTTATTGTCTTCCACGAAACACGTTATACCATGCCTTGACAAATATTTTCAGATCTGAAAAAACATCCTCAAAACTCAGGAGCCTGTGTGCTTAATGTGACTTTACTACTGTTTGTACTGAAAATGGGGACTCTGTATATTTATTTACTTTCATAGCAACGAGAGCATGCTAACGATCACTTGATATCAACAACCACTTGACAGTATTGCCTGAACTAACTGCCTTTGGTCCTATATTAGTCAAAACAGGAGCACTGATTAATTGAAAACAAAGTGGTAGGAAATTAGTAACATGTTATGAAACTACAGTATTTCATTCGTGAATAAAACACGAAGAAGTCATGAATGTGCCATTAAAATCCTGGAAACAAAGAATGAGAAAATAATTCTGGAGGCCAGAAGTGTTCTAGATTCGAGTTCTGTTTAGCAAAAAAAAACGCAAACTAATGTGGCAGGGGTTTAGTTTAGAGAGAGAGAAATCGTAAGAATTCTCTCTCCAACTGGGGTGTTTAGGAACGTTGTGGTTCCTCTTCGTCCCCTTTCGTGAAAGGTTATTAGGTTTAGTTTTATTTATTTATTTATTAAATAATTTTGACTCATTTTTTGGGTGAAGGAGGTAATTCTTAATGTTATCCTAGACCGAGGCAAAGGCAGCAACGGAGAGAACGGCCAGGTCCCGTCCCGAAAGGCAGGAGTCAAAGTAAATATGAACATGAACTCAAACGACCCAACTCAGGGTCTGGCAATAAAGTTGCCTGGGCTGGGATCTAAAAATCCAATGCCTAAGTTTTTGCTGTGGGGGAAAACGGGAGTGCCCCGAGAAAACCCACTTTTTAGCACAGTCCTACACACAAATAAATACTAGGCACCACTATGAAAATTTTAGTCACCATGGCGACCTGGTGCTTGAGATTTGTCGAGACCTTTGCTATAAGCATGTTATTTTATATTTTATCCCCTTTCATTAAATTATATATAAATTTTTCTATTGTTAAGCTTAACTGAAAAAATTGGAAACACAGAGAAAAATTGGAAAACTTGTACTAAGTAAAACAGCTAATGTTAAATAGGTGTTTTAATGTTCACAACGCTTCGGGCAAAGAAGACTTATCTCTGGTGTTTTTAAAATTTTTGCTAAGTTTATTACCTGGATAAACAGTTATCAGGATATTTAGTTATTGGTCGATTTATTACCACGTGGCATTATGTTGTCACTCGAAGACTAGTAAGTTTTATGTATCAACTATCAGTGAAGACAACAATGTTCATTTGTTTGTCTATTGAATTTTGCACAAGCGGCTGTCATTATTATGTGTTGAAATTTCAAAGCCTGCCAATCGAATTGACAGTGTCAGGACAATCTCACGTCACTGATTAATTCCGTTTTCCATCAAATCTAGAAGTTCGAATAATTGTGTAATTTGATTTTAATAAATTTATCAAGTTGACCTACATCAGATTTTAGCTTAGAAATTAGTGCAAAAGTTCACAAAACACGCGTATCTGACTCGGTATATGAAGAATGCACTGGATTTTAGCCCAGCTGGAAATCTTAAGATTAAAATCTATTCTTTTTTCTCGGTATTTCCTATGTGGTACAGGAAAACAAATATTTCAACTATTGTTGCCAATGGAAAAGAAGTGCACCTCCCGACATCATATAAATATAATAAAATTCATTGGGATTTATTTGATAATTTGTGGCAAAATGTATACGGCTACTTGAAAGAAAATCTACATACCACATGAAGTCCAAAAGAAGTAACATAAGTCATTACGCCTGTTTCATCTTCTTTAAAGACTTCCTTTTCTTCTTGTTAACGAGTTATGACAAAATGGTGATTTTCTTCACTCACTAATATATATATTTTTTTCGAGCCCCTTCCCTCCTTATTTGCAAGATCTTATAATTACAGGCTGGAAGTGTACAAAAAAAATCCACCATGTCACTAATATTATTATTTTGCAACCAGAACAAAACCCTTTGGACAAAATGCTAACATTTTCCTCATCAGAACAATGGGTCTTAGGATGGCTTTGACATTAAGGCCAGTATTATTCCCCACAGAGGGATTCACTTTTGGATGTCGGTATAGCAAAGTCAGGTTACTTAATTATGCAAAACGTTTCAATTGTTTTACGTGAAAGTCGTATAGTAACGTTTATAGTACAAGACGTGCAGATTAAAATGTTTGCATTTGATCCGATATATTTAAGGGACGTTGATTAACTTCAGAAAAATATGTCATGAAATTACAAATGGCCAGATGATTAGGGTGCTGGAGTCGTAATCTGAGGACCACGGGTTTGAATCCACGTCACCCCAAACTTGCTCGCCCTTTAAATCGTAGGAGCGTTATAATGTTATGGTCAATCCCACTATCCGTTGTTAAAATAGTAGCCCAAGAGGAGTTGGTGGTGGGTGGTGAAGACTAACTGCCTTCCCTCTAGTCTTACACTGCTAAATTAGGGCAGATAGCCTTCGTGTAGCTTTACGCGAAATTGAAAACAAAACAAAATTACAAATTGTATGAACTTTCATATGCAAAGAAAATTGAAAGTTTTAAATAGGTTAACTTTATGGATATATATTTACGTAATTAAAAGCAAATGAGACGTGTCGCTTTTTCATTACCATTTCATTAGCCTAGCGTTGACGAATCTGTATACCATAAAATATGTCGAATATTTGCACGCACCAAAATTTTTCTGGCCAGTACAGGTTCCGATCATGGACATTTCAATGCAGTTTATAATGGTTCTTTTTCAACCTGTATAGAGAGTGTATGTTTTGGCTGCGTCTACGTATACAGTACAGCCAAACTGGCCGGTGGACGACATTAAAATGTCATGGATGATAACACAGTGTAACACAAATTCTGTTTCTGAATAGTATGTGTTATTTCTTAATTGCTTATGTTGTAAAAGTACAGAAAATGGCCGTTATTCCCTCCAAACTTTGCTTTTGTGACCTGGATAATGAAGTTTAAAAATTAACCTATTTTCTATGTAAAAACGGGCAAATTTGCACATTTTCATTTACATAAGGTCTGAATGAAACAACATATGAATCATAATTTATGTATTTATACTAATGTTATATAAAAATAAAACATGTTTAGAAGTGAGAAGTTTTTCGAGATTTGCGACTGTAATGTAAATCACTTTTACGTATCAGACCCCCAAATAGTCTCCCATCATGTTTTTGTTATACGCTCCAAGGTCACAAGAGCAAAGTTTGAAGAAAAAAATAGGTCTTTTTCCATTTACTTTAGACATAAGCAATTGGAAAATAACAATTTCTGCCCAGGAACAGGAAAAGGTAAAAATTTTGTTATATAATGTTATTTAAATATATACGAATACTTAATATTGTCATCATTTCGAATCAGAAGTGATCAAACTACCATGGCAACTTGTGTAGGTGAAATGCCTTCAAAAAAGAAAAAGACTTGCCTATATACTTTGAAACTAGATGTAAATATTCACACCAGTTCGAAGTTGTTATCATGTCCACAGCGATGTCGCTTATTGTAAGTTGATATATCATAGAAAAAAAAAAGGTTTTACTCGTGGAATGTAATACTCTCCGCTTTTGATTCTTTGTTACGGTATGTGTGACAGTTAATGACATAGTATTGTCTTCCCTTCGTTCTTTCAGGTCATGGCTGAGACGGACAACTGTCACCTTCAGACAATGGCTGCTGCATGTGCACGTTTCCCAATGACAGAATGGTGTTTTTTTGTTTGTTTTTGAATTTCGCGCAAAGATACTTGAGGCCTATCTGCGCTAGCCGTCCCTAATTTAGCAGTGTAAGACCAGAGGGAAGGCAGCTAGTCATCACCACCCACCGCCAACTCTTGGGCTACTTTTTTACTAACGAATAGTGGGATTGACCATAACATTATAACGTCCCCACGGCTGAAAGGGCGAGCATGTTTGGTGCGACCGGGATACGAACCCGCGACCCTCAGATTACGAGTCAAACGCCTTAACCCACCTGGCCATGCTGGGCTGATAGAGTAGTGAATGGCCAATCTAAGATTCTTGGGCTACCTTTTACAATTTAAAAGTGGAACTACTTGTGTCATTCAACAGATAGATGTGTAACGCCCATTTTAAGTTGCGTATCAATTCATAGATAGATACATAATGTTTATTTTAGGCCCCGTGTTATAATATAGATAGATACATATATAACGCTTATGTTTATCCCTGTACCGTTTTACCAGATACTCGATTATAGATATGGTAAAATGTTTTTCCACAGTGACTCTCGCATAGTAGGGCTGGTAGCTGTTGAGAAAATGTTCAGGTATAAAAAATATAAAAAAAACACTTTTTTTACAAAACCAATTTAAACAGCCCATGGCTGTGGCCTAGTTGACGGTAGTTTAATATGTTACACGTCTAAAAATAAGAATTTCGAACACGTAATTTATAACAGCAACAATAAACTAGGCATTACAGCCTTATAAAGATAAAAAATTCGTTCAAGGAATTTAAACCTGTAACAATACACTAGGATTACACATTTGTAATGATAGGAAATTAGTTCATGGAGGTAGATCCTAGTTGAAACGACGAACTAGGTTTTTGCTAACGTATCATTCGTTACGTAAAACGACGATATGCTAAAAAGAGCTGTTTGCTTTTTAAACAATTTCTAAGTTTTGTATCTTGATTTTTTTGTAGACTCATAAGCAAAGCTAATCATTTCCGCTAGATTTTAATAACTATAACTCCGCAATAACAAAAATCCCAGAAATGAAATCCATAATATTGATATTTTTAAGGTTATTTATAACTTTGTATTTAATATAGATATTATCATTATATATTTATTTTGCCGCTCAGTGGCGCAGCGGTGTCTCCGGATTCACACTGCTAGAAACCGAGTATCGATAACTGGTAGGTAGAGCAAAGAAAGTTCGTTTCATAACTTTGTGCCTAATTCTAAACAATCAATGTCTATTTATACAATTGTGTGCAAGGTGAAATATTTATAACGATTTTATCCGTCACTACGCATCCTTAATTTTTCTTTAATTCAGTTAGGCCTACTTGAACTTACCCTTAATTTTTTGAATGTTAAGTGTAGAATTTCTTCAAGATCACTTCCTTGTTGTAACTTCTCGGTTTATTAAGGACGTCCTACTAGTTTTTGTTACCAATTTTAGTTGAAGCGAGGTCATTCGAAATAGAGTAAATAAAAAGACCACCAACTAAATTTTTTGATGTGGCTTGTTTATTTTCAGGTTGTGTAACGTAAATAGTAAAAAATATTCTTTACATAATTATGCAATTGAGGAACTACTGATGTTCTAATTTGGAGAAATAAATGGAGCGTCACGTTCAGTTCAGGCATTAAGCTGTGGTAACTATAGTGATATAAATAAAGTCATTGAACTCTTTGTCAAGATTTATGTTCTCATAAATAAATAAATACAAACCTAACAATTACTGTTACTCATACTTTGTTCAACTAAAAAATTCGTAGTTTGTTCAATTAACACAAAATTATCGTTCACCGTAATAAGTCTATTATTTAAAAATAAAAGCAGAAAGTAAAGTAACGAGTATTAAAGAAAATAATATATCACTAAATTAAAGAAAAAAGTTTTTGTAAGGCTGGCTCGTGAACTTGGGAAAAGGGAACCAAACAAGACAGGGATGGAAGTGGATATATCAGCGTCTGGACTGTGAAGTTGATTTTCTCGAGACATTCCCATCTTCCCTCACAACAAAATTTTGGGGCACTGATTCAAGATCTGGCATTGCACCTTTTCTACTTCGAAGGACTATTCGTCACATAGGGACCGTTTGTTTTAAGAAATAATGCTGTACGAATATTTCTATTCGCGGTTCTGTGGGACTTTCCTGAAGGCTAAAATTAGTTACATACACCCACGATAAAACTTGCACATACACGATTTTTTTTTTTCACGAAACTTTTTTAACAAATATTATCCACGTACGGGGCGAAGAGGAACCGCATGATCTTTGAATATTCCTTTTTTTAATAACATAAATTGCTAACAAGATCTTGTATTTGAATGCAGTTTGGTGATCCAAGCTGTACTGATGAGCCTCGAATTGGCAAAAGTGCAGCCCATGGGAGAAGGTATGGTCGATCAAAGAATGCATTAGGCCTTTACGTCACAGATTCTTTTTTCAATTTTATTTGTGGTGAGAAAAAAACAAACAAACTTTAACACACACACACATATATATACAAAGTAAAATGTATTTCATCCAATATAAGCATAAGATTGTATAATATATAGTCTAAATGAAGTAAACTACAATTATTGTAATATAAAGAAAGTATTGTATAATAGTAATGACTTTACAACAAACACAGTCAACTATAATTAGTCCACTATAAGTAAAGGATTGTCATCACAGGACCTACAGCAGGCTCTGGCTATTGTTGATGTGAAAGTGTATGCCTCTACAATCAGAAAGAGACTGCACAAGTTTAACTTGCATGGGAGGTGTGCAAAGAGGAAACCTTTGCTCTCTAAGAGAAACATCAAGGCCAGGCTGAAGTTTGCCAGAGATAATGTAGACAAAGACCAGGACTTCTGGAATAATGTTCTTTGGACAGATGAGTCCAAAATTGAATTATTTGGACACCAGAACAGAGGATATGTTTGGCATAAGCCAAATACAGCATTCCAGGAAAAGAACCTCATACCAACTGTGAAGCATGGAGGCGGAAGTGTCATGGTTTGGGGCTGCTTTTCTGCAGCAGTATCTGGACAGCTCACAATCATAGAATCCACCATGAATTCTACTGTGTATCAGAGGGTGCTTGAGGAACATGTGAGTCCATCTGTAAGAAAATTATAGCTGAAGCGGAACTGGACCCTGCAACACGAAAATGACCTAAAACATACCAGTAAATCCACCAAGGACTGGCTGAAAACTAAGAAATGGAGAGTCCTGGAATGGTCGAGTCAAAGTCCAGATCTTTGAGATGCTGTGGGGTGACTTGAACCAGGCTGTACATGCAAGAAACATCTCACAGCTGAAAGAATTCTGAATGGGGAGTGGGACCAACTTTCTTCAGACCGATGTTAGAGACTGGTAGATGGCTACAAGAAGCGTCTCACTGCAGTTATTTCAGCCAAAGGGGATAACATTAGCTATTAGGGGGTAGGATGTCCTAACTTTTTCCTCAGTTAGAATATGCATTTTTGTAGAATTACATTTACAGAAGATCTTGAAAAGTCTTTTCTTCAGTTTTAATTGTGTAGTTATATTCCTATAATATCTCAGTATTATTGAAATTGAGATTAAACATCTATATATCCAAAAATGTTACACAAATACACAGGCTTTCATAGGGTGTCCTAACGTTTTCACATGACTGTATATAGTCTAAATAAAGTCAATTACAATTATTGTAATATAAAGAAAGTATTGTATAATAGTAATGACTTTACAACAAACACAATCAACTATAATTAGTCCGTTATAAGTGAAGAATTGTGTGACATATCATGTCTCCAAATAGACAAAGTAAACTTTATTTAATTTGAGTAAAATATTTTATAATAGCTAAAGAAGGCCCTACCTAAACAAACTAGTCTGTACTTAATATAATGTAACCGAAATATTACGTAAAACAAAGTCAATTATACTTAATCCAATGTAAGTAAAATATTGTATAACAGATGAAAACTCAATTCATTATTAGCCATAGGTTGTAAGTGTTACAGAACCTCAATGTACAACTTAGCTATTTCTTTATCAAATGTAAGCAGGGTTTCATGAGAGGAAAAAAAAACCGAACAATATAAAAAAAAAAATCATATTTTTTGATAAACAAATAGTTTTAGGAATGCTTCTATTCCGAATGAACAAAGCAAATGTTTTGTTTTGTTTGATTTCACTAACTGATTATAAGAGATATAACTTGTAATCGGTAAGGGAACTGACCTTACTGTGAGAAATGCAACTTGTAATCAGTAAGGAAACTGACCTTACTGTGAGAACTGCAACTTGTAATCAGTAAGGGAACTGACCTTACTGTGAGAACTGCAACTTGTAATCAGCAAGGGAACTGACCTTACTGTGAGAAATGCAACTTATAATCAGCAAGGGAACTGACCTTACTGTGAGAACTGCAACTTGTAATCAGCAAGGGAACTGACCTTACTGTGAGAAATGCAACTTATAATCAGCAAGGGAACTGACCTTACTGTGAGAACTGCAACTTGTAATCAGCAAGGGAACTGACCTTACTGAGAACTGTAACTTTTAATCAGCAAGGGAACTGATCTTACTGTGAGAACTGCAACTTGTAATCAGCAAGGGAACTGACTTTACTGAGAACTGTAACTTTTAATCAATAAGGGAACTGACCTTACTGTGAGAACTGTAACTTGAATCAGTAAGTGAACTCACTTTACTGTGAGAACTGTAACTTGTAAAAAATAAATGTAGTATGTACTGAATGAAACCGGAACGAATAATGAAGGATTTGAAACACTGAATGGACAACTGATTTATATATTTTTAGTAATATCTTCTTGCCAGAGTTTGTTAACTTGTAAGATTTATAAACTTGTAGTTTAATTCTAATTGACATCGTATATAAACCAGCATGATCTATAGATTTTGTGTTATATTTTCATTCCATCGTTTTGAGATGTTTTGTTTAAAACAATATTTCTATCGTATCCTCGACCCGGTATAGTCATGTGGTTAGGGAGCGCTCGATTCAAAATCTGATGGTCGCGAGTTCGAACTCCTGTCACACCAAACATGCTCGCCTCTTTAGCCGTGAGGGCGTTATAATATAACAATAAATCCCACGGTTCGTTGGTAAAAGAGTAGCTCAAGAGTTGGCGGTAGATGGTGATGATTAGCTGCCTTCCATCTCGTCTTACACTGCTGAGGTACGGACGGCTAGCGCTGATGGCCCTTGGGTAACATCTATAGTACCCGTATCTAGAGCATGTAATTTGAATTATAATGCTGTTTCTATAGTTTTCAACCCATCGTTCTAACCGAACAAGTTTTTGTTTGGAAAATTAAAATACAGACTTTTCCCGATTTATCTGGATATTGCTTTGTAAAGAGCAATTTTAGAATTTTTTTTTTTAAATTTAAGACTGTGGATAACATGCAGTTCATACTTCTGGGATTAACTGAAACATTACTACAAGCACTTTGTAAAAATGTTTAATACATCTGACAGTCTTACGACAATAATTACAAGTTTACTACTTCTAGTACAAAAAAAGAAAAAAACAACTTTCACTTAAGTTTCTTCTCACTATGAAATTATGAAGACGCAAACCAGATTAGAAATTCGTAATATCTTATAATTCTGAAGTAAGATATTAGAATTTTTGTAACAAGTTAGATCTTGAGGAAATATAAGAGAATTTTCGAGTTTTTAAAATTAGTTTCGTTTAACTTTGAAAGGCTACAAAAGAACAAAAAAGTGATTCCGGTGAACGACGTAACTCAAGATGGCTGACATAGGTGTTAAAATTTTTAGTAAAATAGAGTAGAGAATAACGTTTCGACCTTCTCAGGTTATCGTTAACGTTGTTCTCTACTCTATTTTAATAAAGTGTTAATACCCATACCAACCGTCTTGAGTTACATTTTTACTTCAAGTGGGTTTCTCATCATCACGAATATTTGAACGACGTTCTATCGAGTCGATTCTTTTCAAATTGTCACGGACAATTCGGGAAAGTCACATTTAAATAAAGAATAAATGCGCATTTCTTTGAAGAAATAATTATAATAATCTTTCATTTCGATAACAAATCCAGAAATTGTAATGAATGTTTAATCCAGTTGAGAGTTGAGAGTAAAAGTGATTTTGGTTACAATAAAGGTGGTTTATCTGATTATTATAAGAAAACTTCTACAGAGGCATGTTGCTTTAAAACGTTAGTAATAAGTAGTTAGTGATACGAGACAGAAAACCGTCTGCTAAACGTACAATAAGTCACACTGATGACAGGTACACTGATGTTGAGGAAGGTGGAGTAACTGGAGAGCTTGAATGTGACAACTGGAAGGTGGCGTAACTGGAGAGCTTGAATGTGACAACTGGAAGGTGGAGTAACTGGAGAGCTTGAATGTGACAACTTAACTCATTTTTCACTTCAGTAGATTGAAAACACTGGAGTCAAGCAGTAGTAGAACATAAGAAAGCAATTTTTATAGTTGAAACTTTCTATACAACATAAATCTCAGTTGACAATAGCTTATGTAAAGGGAAGTCAGAATAAATAACATTATGTAACAAAATCTTTACTTTTTCTTGTTCCAGAAAGTGTTACTTCCCAATTGCTTATGCCTAAAGTAAATGGAAAAGACATATTTTCTCTTCAAACTTTTCTTTTGTGACCTGGGTAATGAAATTTTCAAATTTACCCATTTTCTAGAACATTCCAAGTAGATTTAGTGCTGAGTAGCTGATAGAGAATTTTCTCGAACTTACAAGATTTTTCAAGAACTTTTTAGAATGTTATAGAACTTACGAGAATTTTAAAGAACCTTTTAGAATTTTCTAGCATTTTCCATAGTAATATATATTCAGAGGCTCACCACTGACCACTTCAATTCAGTTCCAGCTGCCTGAGTGAACACACAAATCTATCTGATTTGTCACTCTGTGACGACATCTGCTAAAATGTGTGAAGCCTACAAAGCATATTTCGGCATGCCCGTCAAGGATCAAGACAAACCATGGAAACCTCATTTCATCTGCGAGCACTGCAAAAAAAAACTCTAGAAGATAAGACGGACAATTTTTGCTTGCTCGAATAGTAAAACTTTATATTATACAAATTTTAAAATATAAATGTATTTTTATTTTTTAAATTTCCAATAGTATAGAAAAAATAGTACATATAAACTATTTTGCGTGAATCTCTTACACATTAGTTGTGGACGAAATAAATTTATTTTTCATAATAACAATTTTGGTTTGCTCTTTCGCAGGATGGTACAGAGGGGAAAAGAGAACCATGAAGTTCGCTATTCTAAGAATTTGGCATGAACCCACTGACCACTCAAGTAATTGCTACTTCTGCATGGTGGACCCTTCCAAACGTCGGGCTGGCAAGAATGCATCTGCTATCATGTATCCGGACCTTCCATCATCCATCGCCCCAGTGCCACACTGCCCTGAGCTCCTTGTACCCACTCCGCCAGAGAGAAAGCAGCCATCCTTAGAAGAGAGCAGCAAATCAGAATAGGAGGTAGGTGTTGAAGATCCAGATTACAATTTCAGAGATACAGCTGGTGAGGGAAACCCATACTACCCCAACCAAAGAGACCTCAATGACTTTATCAGAGATCTTGGTCTAACAAAGTTGAATGCCGAGACTATATTTAGGGACTGATACGTGAAAGTGATTTACATGACAGTCGCAAACCTCGAAAAATTACGCACTTCTAAACATTTTTCTATAACTTTAGTATAAATACATGTAAATCTTGATTCATTCGTTGTTTTATTCAGACCTTATGTAAATGAAAATGTGCAAATTTGCTCGTTTTTACATAGAAAATAGGTTAATTTCTAAATTTCATTATCCAGGTCATAAAAACAAAGTTTGAAGGGAATAATGGCCATTTTCTGTACTTTTACAACATAAGCAATTAAGAAATAACACATACTATCCAGGAACAAAAGTTGCGTTACATAGTATAATCGAAAGTGTTCGAGGCCATAAAAGACTTGTAAAAAAATTATTTTGAATACCAGCTGTTTTTTATTTTTAATATTTGCTTTCTTGAAAAAGGTTAGGTCAAGAAATTGATGGCTAGCGCAGTAAGAAAATAGATTAAAGCTTTTTATCACTCAGTCGTCTTTGACTGACTTCCTATTATGGATGTTTCCAATTTTGGAACTAGTTTCGTTATTCAGGGCTCCGTTGTTGGTAACTCCATTTTTGAAGTGGTTACTTCCATTGTTTATGTATTTATTAAAGGTTTTACTGTCCTGTCCAGAACCACAAGTTTTGATCTTTCTAGCTTTACAAACGTGATCCTTTTCCTTCTTTTTAACATAGGCGTGGATATAAAAGTTAAGAAACATTACCAAGAACAAAATGGTGTGCCCGAGGATGGCGTAAACAAATCCAGGATGGAAATCGCAGTCCAGAAACAGTGGGAGAACGGCATGGACTCCAATCAACACAAACTGAATCTGGAAACACAACAATACCAGAATTAGGAACAGTGCACATGCTATAAACATTCAATGACAAAGAACGTATACATCAGGTACCCACGAAAATATTTTAGGTGTGTGTGCGCGTGTGCAAATCAAGTGTGCATGAGATCACTTTTACAGTGTAAATATCAAAAGCAAAATAATATGTGTTATATGTGCTTAAAGACAAACTTACAGTTTTAATAAGGATTGCTAAAAATAGTTAATTATACACGACAGTACATGCACTTCTTTGTGAAATGTAAGGAGGCAAATGGCTCTCTTGTAATTTCCTGCAGGCATCCATACTCATAGAATGGTTCTTTGTTTTTTTTCAAGTAATAAATTTTAGCTCATAGCATTATTTCTTGACCGATTTGAGATCAATAACAGCCATGGCTACTGAGGATCCTTTTTTGTTTTCAAGTTTATGTCTTCAGTTCGGGATCATTAAATATCCTTATTTGTAACAAACGAGTCGTGAGGTTTTACTATTTAGCCTTTAAGTTTTATTAGAAGATGTTTGTCTACCACTTCTATGATGGTAACGTACTTAACCATTAGGTTTTATTACAAGACATTTACCACTTGTATGATGGTAACGTACTTAACCATTAGGTTTTATTACAAGACATTTACCACTTGTATGATGGTAACGTACTTAACCATTAGGTTTTATTACAAGACATTTACCACTTGTATGATGGTAACGTACTTAACCATTAGGTTTTATTACAAGACATTTACCACTTGTATGATGGTAACGTACTTAACCATTAGATTTTATTACAAGACATTTACCACTTGTATGATGGTAACGTACTTAACCATTAGGTTTTATTACAAGACATTTACCACTTGTATGATGGTAACGTACTTAACCATTAGGTTTTATAACAAGACATTTACCACTTGTATGATGGTAACGTACTTAACCATTAGGTTTTATTACAAGACATTTACCACTTGTATGATGGTAACGTACTTAACCATTAGGTTTTATTACAAGACATTTACCACTTGTATGATGGTAACGTACTTAAGCATTAGGTTTTATTACAAGACATTTACCACTTGTATGATGGTAACGTACTTAACCATTAGATTTTATTACAAGACATTTACCACTTGTATGATGGTAACGTACTTAACCATTAGGTTTTATTACAAGACATTTACCACTTGTATGATGGTAACGTGCTTAACCATTAGGTTTTATTACAAGACATTTACCACTTGTATGATGGTAACGTACTTAACCATTATATTGTATTATAAAAAGTGTATCATCTGTGTAATGGTAACATATTTAACATTTAGGTTTTATTAGAAGACATTTACCATTTGTATAATGGTAATATATTTCTTCCACCACAGGTAAGGTTTCACACGGGGACCCAAAGCGGCAAGACAGTAATACGAGTACATTATCATGTGGACGAAACAGTTGATGAATGGAAAAAAAGCATTGTGGCCACCTGCAAAAAAAAAAGAGACATTAAATATGTATCCAAATATAAATTTGAAAGAAAAAATTAATAATTTATAGAAATATATATTAAATATTTTTTTTAAAAAAGTGTATACTGAGTAGTTTTACAGAATTTCGTTTTTCTATTTGTAGTGTAAACAGTAAAGGTTTAGAACCACTACCTCAGTTTTTCTACAGCACAACCTTATATACGAAAAAGAATAAGCAAGTTGGTGAATTTTTTTTTTTTTGTTAACACTTCTCTTATATAGAGTGTTTTCGAAACAGAACAACCGATCTGTGCATTCTGTGTATTGTATCAGATGTTAAGATTGCTAGTTAGATCAGTCCTGTGTCTCTCTGGTTTTTGCGTCTTGTATCAGATATAATAGTAAGACAGTCTTATTTCGTAGTATTTGAAGAAAGATAGCTAATAACGTAGCTGTATAATGGCAATCAGTATTATTTTTGCAAGACTTGAATAAAAATTATTAACAATGTAATTGTGTTGAAAAAAATAGGCGAAACGGTATTATTTTGTCGGCTTTGAAGAATGACGGTTATTGATATAATTGTTTAATGGTGAGACGGTGTTATTTTGAAGGATTTAAAAGAGAACTGTTAATAATGTAATTGTGTAATAGCGAGACGGTTTTATATTGTAGGCCTTGAAGAAGGATGGTTAATCATCTAGGTACAGTAATACTTATTGTAGGAATGGATCAGATGTGCAATGCAATTTAAACATTTCTAACATACTGCGAACAGTATCTAAATAAACTTTTACAAGCACTTTACACACAATACTGAGTAATAAATAAACCAACTGCACAGTAACGAGCCACCAAACAACTTAGGAAAGTTGGTAGAGTAAAAACAAAAATTTAACATAACCACCAGTTTGCAAATCTAACTGACTAAAGTTGGTCTTCTTAGTTTTACTTACAGACTTGGTGATAACAAGTAGTAATAGTAACTATTTTGCAACACTACTAACGAGCCAAAATACACTAGTTGTCATATTCAATGATCACGAGCAAGTCCTGTGAGTTTCCAACTAATAACCCATTCTCATATCACATTCAGATGCACGACTGCGTATGTGCACGCGGTACATGATCAGCCCGTATCTGTATAAGCTAAATAAAAAAACAGCAACAAAAGAGTACGTGGACTACACAGATTTTCTAGATCTAGGTTCTAATTAAAATCTTATGTTGATAGCCTTGGAAACTCTTTTTATTAGACTCCTAACGAAGAGCGAATTAAGTGATAACAGAGAAAAGGTTTGAAACAGCAATGGTGAATCTGCGAAACAAGTCTTAGCCATTAATCCACCCAAAGCACCCTGGTTAGGTGAAAAAAACAAGAACAACTAAAGCAAATATATCAACAACAACAAAAAACAAAACAAAACAGGAAACATTGAAAGACAGCCCTAAGAAAATCCACGAGAAGGATAGGCCTAGAGTCTAGTCACTCTCGAGACTTAGTACCAAAAAACTATGGGACAAGTGTTAAATAATTATAGATGCAAAAATTACGAAGTAATAATGGGAGCACCAAAAAGTGAGGAAACACGGTAGGCATGGGCAAGATAGTATCACAACACTTGGTGGTCTTTAACACTGTGCAACGTTCATGTAAGTAAGACTATCGTTTCACACATTTTTACTTCGTGATTTATTTTGAACATTGATCCGTTAATCAATTTGAATTTAGTTTTATCAGTAGCTAACCCTTTAAAAATACTCAATAAATTTAAAATTTTCAAAAATCAGTGGTTTTGATACCAATTATTTGGCCCTTCATTTACTACTAAGATTGCTATAATATCTCCTATAAGCAATGTATGCATGGTTATTAGAGCTGCTATGGTGAAACAGTATTCTTTTGTTGGATTTAAAGAGAATGGCTAATCACACTTAACAGTAGTTTTGCAGCTAAACAAATAAACAAATCTACTACAGTTTTCTCTGGTTATGTATAATTATCATTCTTATCCAGTAACACATGTTGTTAGTTCTTTAGGTTTAGGTATTAAAAACTTTAATTAAAATAAAGTACCAGAACAACATTTTGACCTTCTTAGGCTTGTTTGTTTTGAATTTTGCGTAAAGCTACACGATGGCTATCTGCGCTAGCCTTCCCTAATGTAGGAGTGTAATACTAGAGGGAAGGCAACCAGTCATCATCACCTACCGCCAACTCTTGGGCTACTCTTTTACCAACGAATAGTAGGATTGATCGTAACATTATAACGCCCCGCGCCTTAACCCACCTGGTCACGCTGGGCCTCAAAAATTATGAATCCCAAAAGCAGTAAACAATGTGAACACCTCGCGTCATGCTCAGCCTATACTTTCTCTGTCTCTGAGGCTGCATGCTTTACTGTATTTCTAAATTAAGGGATTCGGCTCCGGGATCCGAGGTCGCGAGTTCGAATCCTCATCACACCAAAGATGTTCTCCCTTTCAGCCGTTGGCGGTGGGTGGTGATGCTAGCTGCCGTCCCTCTAGTCTTACACTGCTAAATTAGGGACGGCTAGCGCAAATAACCCTCGTGTAGCTTTGCGCGAAATTCAAAACCAAACCCTAAGCAACGAGTGATTAAATCTATTTGGTTCTCATTAACTACGTCTGTTTAGTTATAAACAGTTATTGTTGAAAGCATGCCACATCAACAGCAAACGAGAAAGAACTTTTATTAACATTACAAATTTGGTCGTTCGTCGTTCTCTCACGTTGTCATAGCAAAAGATCTTCCAATATTATGTGTGTTATATTAACAATATCCTGATTTGTAAATTATTTCCATAAAAGCAAGCGATGCGACTTTGAATCCTCGTCCAATCAAACAAGCTCGCATTTTCAGCCACGGCGAACGTTGGAGATAAGTGCTAAGGACTGGCTTCATTCTTTCTAGTCTTTCACTGTTTAATTAAGAACGGTTAACACACATAACCCTCGGGTAGCTTTGCATGAGATTCAAACCAAATAAGCGAACCCTAAAAGTTACTTCCCTTCAAGGACCTAGTTGAACAATAATGATTAAAGTTCAAGTGTCTTGGATTGATTTAATGTACAATAATACGTGAAATCCACATGACAAGAGAGAAATGAGAGAAAATGCATGAGAGAAAAACCAAATTCTGTTTTAGATTAAACATAAGGTGCGTTAAATGTACATCATTGTTTTAATTTAAGTATAGCATAAGTGTTAAATTTAGTTATTGTTAGAAGTGGCAGTTGATCGTATGTTTGTTTATGTAACTGTATAAATCATATGTTGTGTAGTTCAACTGTTGTAAACTGACAATTGCTTATTATTGTGTCATGTCACGAGAACATTCTACGTTTCTCTCAAACATCATTTCGTCATAATATCACATAATGTGGGAAAAGTTCTGGGCGCAGTTGGACTATTGATAAATATGCGTTTAAAATTAGTTCAATTAAGACAGCATTAGTGAGAGTTGTAGTGAAAGTGACCTAAACTATGTATTCGCAAGTTTAGCAGTAAAGAACATGTAGTAGCGCTTTTGTAAAGTGAAATTATCACAGACTGTATTCTAACAACTGAGGAGTGAAGAATAATCTGTCTTGTCATTTGCGTTCAAAAGTAACTGAATAAATTTATGTAGATTTTTTGACGGAAACACAATTATTTAAAGATATGGATACAACTGTGGTAACCAGCAGTGTAACGTCAGTGAATTTCTCACAGATTATATTGTAATAACAGAGCAGAGAAAAATAATTCGTTTTGTAAATTGAATTTTGAAATAACTTAATTAGTCTGTGTGAACTTTGATGAAGATGAAATATTATCTAAATCTCTGGATAGAAATGTAGTAATTAACTTGGTAGAGGAAACTTGTATACACATTTGACTTGTTTTAATACATTACTTTAAATTTATCGCCAACAAATTACAGACACCTACTCTAAAGAATACTGTCAATCCATATATAAAAACCTGACAGTGAAATTTCATAAACACAATAAAATAAACCAACTTGGAATTACTTACTTTTCGCCATTTCATTCACGTGCCGTACACCTGCATTTCATTTATAATTCACATGTGAATAATCAATGACGTGGTGAAATTTATTTTGTTTTTTGTTTGTTTTTTTTTTAATTTCGCGCAAAGCTACACGAGAGCTATCTGTGCAAGCCGTCCCTAATTTAGCACAGTAAGACTAGAAGGAAGACAGCTAGTCATCACCACCCACCGCTAACTCTTGGGCTATCCTTTTACCAACCAATAGTGGGATTGATCGTCACAATATAATGCCCCTACGACTGAAAGGGCGAGTATGTTTGGTGCGACGGTGATTTGAACCCGCGACCCTCAGATGACGAGTCGAACACCTTAACCCACCTGGCCATGCCGGGCATATGGTGAAGTGGGAGCTTTGTTGAACGTGTTCAATTTTCACTTGTTTGAGTATAAAGTGAAATCTGTGATGTGGTGAATCAGGAGCTACGCTAAATGGCTTAATGTTTGACTTCTTCAGAAGGTTTCAGTTTCGCTTTTGGGGATTTACTCAAATGATGATTTAAAACGAGTTGTTTTTGTATACTGACCAGCACCAAATTTCATGCCTATCCAGATACCCCAGGCAACCAAAGAGTGATGTGAGACGTGAAGAGCTGTTATGTGGGTGAATTTCTTTCTTAAGACAAAGAAGATCTGTAACAGAAAAAAAAAAAAAAAAGATGGGGTTAATCACAAGCTCTAAGATGATGGTTTAAGTGGATAACACTTTATAAAAGGAATAGTTTTAAAATTCTATTACTTCAATTACAAATACGAATTAAGCAAATTTCTTGTGCTATCAATACCCGAATGGAGACATTTACAATAACGGATTATTTTATTTCGCGGAAGACACATTGTAGATGCTATACAAATGGATGCAGTTTCTATATGACTGAAAGGGAATCATATAAAGAGTACATTTGTGAAGTAAGAAATTCTTGTTAGATCTTATCTAAATAGGAGAGCTGAATGTTAAACTTTTAAAAGTTTTGTTTCTTTTGGGGACTCGAAGGTCTTATTAACGTCTTATCATATCGATGGGTTATCTTTGTAAGGTTTATATTACCAGAAGGCAGAAGAGTGAATCTTTATAAGGTTTCATCAATATATTATACCGTGAAATGATTCTAAACCAAACTTATTTTAAAATTTAATTGTCAACAAGCGATACTCACAGTATCAAGAAATTCAGCAATTTTCAAAAGTAGATACCACCAGCCCAGTTTTACCAACTGTAAAGGAAAACAGTCTAAATGTTGTCTGTTTTTTTATATTTCACTATTGTAAATTACACTGCTCGTATTGTTATATAACACTTTCTAACATTGCATGTTGTAGGTTATTTCGTACATTCTAAAAAAATCAAATCAATATGATATAAACCGTTTAGTCACGTGTCCGTACAGTTTAAAATAATCATACCACTATTAAATACCTTTTACTCTCAAGTTTGTATCGTTTAAACTATATAGCTACATTTATATTGCTTAGAAAGATTATTTACGCGTCCAAATTGTTCAAAACACAATGATACCACTATTATTGTATGTCATTTACATTTTACTCACGAGTTATTATTTTTGATAAAAGTTAAGATATTCTAATATCAAACAGTTATGTATATCAACCCTGAAGAAGCCACAAAGGTGAAACTTTGATTTGAATAAAAATATATCCTTTTATATTTATCTGGAGTGTAATGGTTTTTTTTTTAACTTTTCGTTACTTTCCAGTATACACTACAAATTTTGAAAGTCAAGTTATTATTGTTTGAGCTATATTGTAATATTTATGTTACTTAATCACGTGTATATATTGTTTAAAATATAATTATACCATTATTGTTTACATTTACTGTCAATATACTATTGTTTGAACAATATAACTATGAGTCAAAAAGGTTATGGATGTCCTATTATTGTTAAAAATAGAAAAAACATCACTATTGTTTATTGTCAATTAACTGTTTAATATCTAGACAATAATTGTATTTGCTTTTAATTTCAACTCACTGTTATTGTCTCAGGATCCGTCGCATAATTTATGGGTTGACAAAACCAGTTGTAGTTGCCCGATAAGTAAGTTAAGCCACCGCCCTGAAACAGCACATAGAAACACTTCGGTAAACACGGAAATAAGATACTTAGTTAAAAACAAAACTACTAACATTACTTATATCGTAGAGTATGTGTTAACTGTTAGAAAATCACGTTTCCCTATTACAATACTATATATACATTTAACAGTTTATATGTTCCTGCTTTTAATGGGTGTTTTTTCTACAAGTCGAACATGAGCTATTATCCTTTTTCTTATTTATTGTTTCTAAACTGTTCACTTACATAAAAGAAAAAAAATCCGCTGAGTATGACCTGGGCGACGTTATACATAATAATGACATTTTCTATCTGGAAAGGTTTTCGGTTCTTCATCCACATAGGGCCAAGAACTTTGACGATGTAAACATAACTCGCAATTATTGTTAACATTGGGAAAGGTGAACCCAGAAGAGGCCATCCGTTTGTACGTGGATCTGAAACCAGGAAAATAAGGTAAAATAAAAACATTACTGTCCCAAGATGGTTAAAGAAGAGGCCATCCGTTTGTACGAAAATCTGAAACGAGGAAAATAAGGTAAAATAAAAACATTACTGTCCCAAGATGGTTAAAGAAGAGGCCATCCGTTTGTACGAAGATCTGAAACCAGGAAAATAAGGTAAAATAAAAACATTACTGTCCCAAGATGGTTAAAGAAGAGGCCATCTGTTTGTACGAGGATCTGAAACCAGGAAAATAAGGTAAAATAAAAACATTACTGTCCCGAGATGGTTAAAGAAGAGGCCATCTGTTTGTACGAGGATCTGAAACCAGGAAAATAAGGTAAAATAAAAACATTACTGTCCCAAGATGGTTAAAGAAGAGACCATCCGTTTGTGCGAGGAGCTGAAACCAGGAAAATAAGGTAAAATAAAAACATTACTGTCCCGAGATGGTTAAAGAAGAGACCATCCGTTTGTGCGAGGAGCTGAAACCAGGAAAATAAGGTAAAATAAAAACATTACTGTCCCGAGATGGTTAAAGAAGAGACCATCCGTTTGTGCGAGGAGCTGAAACCAGGAAAATAAGGTAAAATAAAAACATTACTGTCCCAAGATGGTTAAAGAAGAGGCCATCTGTTTGTACGAGGATCTGAAACCAGGAAAATAAGGTAAAATAAAAACATTACTGTCCCAAGATGGTTAAAGAAGAGACCATCTGTTTGGACGAGGACCTGAAACCAGAAAAATAAGGTAAAATAAAAACATTACTGTTCCAAGATGGTTAAAGAAGAGGCCATCTGTTTGTACGAGGATCTGAAACCAGGAAAATAAGGTAAAATAAAAACATTACTGTCCCAAGATGGTTAAAGAAGAGGCCATCTGTTTGTACGAGGATCTGAAACCAGGAAAATAAGGTAAAATAAAAACATTACTGTTCCAAGATGGTTAAAGAAGAGGCCATTCGTTTGTAAGACAGTCTAAAACCAGGGAGTGTGTGTGTTTTTTTTATAGCAAAGCGACCCAGGGGAGAAACCAGGGAACTAAGATAAAATAAAAACTTTACTGTCCTATGTAGGAAAAATATGTCCAGAAGAAACCAATCGATTGCAAGTGGTTCCTCAACTGAGAAAGCAAACGTGAAACTAGAATATTACTGTTGAAAGTAAAAACTAAGAGACAAAATATTAGAAACGAAAATGGAAATTAAAAAAGTGAGAAATATGACCCTCGAAATGAGAAGATAAAGATTGGGAAGGAAAATTTAAAAGTCAGAAAAAATGCTTTAATTTTAGACATTCTTCATATGGTTTGTTTGATTTTTGAATATCACGCAAAGTTATACAAGGGCTATCTGCGCTAGCCGTCCCTAATTTAGTAGCGTAAGACTAGAGGGAAGACAGCTAGTCGTCACCACCCGCCGCCAACTCTTAGGCTACTCTTTTAACAACGAATAGAAGGATTGACCGTCACGTTATAACGCTCCCATGGCTGAAAGGGCAAGCATGTTTGGTGCTACGGGGATTCGAACCCGCGACTCTCGTATTACGAGTCGAGTACCTTAACCCATCTGGCCATGCCGAGCCGATTTCTTCATAAGGAGTGTGGTGTTCATGAGTTTATGCTACTTGTGGACCCTTACACACGTACTGATCGCGCTTGATATTATTAAACCTAAACACGTTCTTCTATGCAGCAGTAGCACAGCAGTATGTTTGTAGTTTTATAACGCTAAAACACGGGTTTCGATACTCATGGTGGGCAAAGCACATATAGCCCATTGTGTCTCTTTGTGCTTAATTATTAACAAAAACAACTATGTATTATCCTCAAGATTCCCAACTAGGGGCGTAGATCCTGGGGGGATGGAAGGTATACATCACCCATTCATTTTAGGTGGGGGTGTGGCGCATACAATTATACCCCCTACATTTTGGACTGTTGAATTGTTTTATTGCATCACAGGCCTACAGATTGTGTTTGTTCTTGTGATTCTCGTGTTCTTACCAATCGAATTGCATAATTAGGCCTAGATGTAGGCTTTTTCAGTAGCCGAAATGTACATCTTTAATATTGGCGTGCGTTTAAGCTTTTCGATCTAAGTTATAGTTCGTAACTTCGTAAGTATCAGTCAGTAGGCCTAAGTATACATCCAAGTATCGTGACAACAAGATTACTCTGTGACTCCATGTTTACAGCTTTCAGGTTCACGTAATCAGAGATTACCAATTTGCAAATTGAACAGTCCACATAAGTGGTTGCAAAAATCATCCCCTCATCGGGTGTAAAAAATCTACGCCCCTGTTAAATCCCAACCAGTGTTAAACTTTATCAAAACACCACACTAAATATTGTTGTACGTTACCCTATGATATTTCTAGACAGAACATCACACAAAATATTGTTGGAGATAGCCCTAAACGGTGTGTTTTTGGTGTTTGAACGTTGGAGAGTTTTTATAGTGATTTATTCCTCGTACCTCTTGTATGGTTTAGGGTAACAATAATAGTTTCGTGTTCAACCTGGTTTATTTGTGATGCTAGGACTAAAGGCGAACGTTGTTATTATTGTAACGTCCACTGGAATTTTCATTTACCAAATAATAACGTAACTAGCTAGCTTCACATTCACCATATCCTTAAAAGAGATGTCCTCCTCAAGTTTTTAGTTTCTCCTTGAAGTAACCGGCTTCTGTTACTGATCTGTTTAAGATAGATATTCGCTTCGGACGAATTTTTAGTTCACCTCTGACACGAAGAAGTTTTCTTCCTTTACTGGTTTTACTGAGAACCAACAGCTATAACGTTTCGAACGGTAGGGCGAATATTGGAGATCAATAATCGAATACAAATACGAATACTCAATCTTTTTATGAATACTAGTACGAAAACAAATACAGGGAAAATGCTAAGTATTCGAATACGAATACGTAGGAATGTATTAATGAATACACTGGTCCAGCATGACCAGGTGGTTAAGGCTCTTGACTCGCAATTTAAGGGTCGCTGGGTTCGTATCCCCGTCGCACCAAAAATGCTCGCCCTTTCAGTCGTGGGAGCGTTATACTATGACGGCCAATCCCACTATTCGTTGATAAATGAGTAACCCAAAAGTTGACTATGAGTGGTGATGACTATCTGTTTTCCCTCTATACTCACACTGCTGATGTAGAGATGGCTAACGCAGATATCCCTTGTAGCTTTGCGCGAAATTCGAATCATGAATACATTTACGAATACTTTGTCAGGTAATATATACTAATGATAAAAGACCAGATGATAAGACATAATACTTTTATTTTATGGATCAAACGTTTTTAGAAATTGAAACAAACAAAATTTGAACAAATAACAAAATTTTAATACTTTTATTTTTCAAAACGCAATAATACATTTATATTACAAAAACATATTTTAAAGGAGGCTCATAGTTATTATAACTGTCCATTGTTCTTTTTGAAGAACAGTTCTTTAGATGTTTTGTTATTCTATACATTAGCTATTATGTATAGCTAATACATAATACTTAGTTTCTCCTTGAAGTAACCGGCTTCTGTTACTTCCAGAACTAGGCCTAGATGTAGGCTTTTTCAGTAGCCGAAATGTACATCTTTAATATAGGCGTGCGTTTAAGCTTTTCGATCTAAGTTATCGTTCGTAACAATAACTTACGAAAACAAGTTGGACTTGTTCATCTTTCTAGAGTTGAACTCGGGTAGGTTCAATTTTCGATTATGCTTTCGAAAATAGTTTCTGTAATGGTTCAACTTTTTTCATGCCTGATTTCTCCAAGCCTGTTCCCTTGGCTGTGGTTTCGCTAGATAGTAGATAGGGACAGTGGGAATCTCGTTAATCCATTCATGCGCTTCACTAATTAGATGACGAGGCATTTGGCTACCTTAAGAGAGTCATAGTTACTCTCTTACCAGAGTAACCATAGTACCAGAGTCACATAACTATGTAATGGCTCATAGTTATTAAACTGTCCATTGTTCTTTTTGAAGAACAGTTCTTTAGATGTTTTGTTATTCTATACATTAGCTATCAGGTCTGAGAGCTTTGCTTCCGATGCTAAACAAACACTTACTGGGTACAGAGGATACTGGAACATTCAAGTAGTGTTTGGCTAGTAGATATAGAATATAATTTGTTTTTTATGGATCTTCCAATGGCCTAGAGGGCTGTTTTTTTTAGGAATGAAAGGACCATCAACGTAGGTGTTGATCTCTGTATCCTCTGAAGATTGGTGGTTTCTTGTAGGTAACCAAGTAAGTAAACAACTCACTTCTTGTGTGAGGGAGATAATTTATGGTCCTCTTTTGGTTCCATTGTTGTAGAATTATTTGTTAAGGAAACTTTCCTGATTTCTTGCTGCAGGAACATTTAATTGGATTCATAGACCATAGTTCTAGTGACACGTCAGTCAGTTTTGAATCCGGAAGCCAATGCCACAGCTAAGCAGAAGACACTTCGTTGCACACATCAAGTAAGTCAGGCATGAACAAATTTCTTCAGTAGGGACACAAGGCTAAAATTATATCTGGACCTCATGCTGTCAATCTCGGTCATCACAACAGAATTAGAGATAACAATGTCCTCACTCTTTGTGAAATTTGTTGTCTCTTCAAAAGTTATCAGTATTGTCATCAAACCTGCAAACATGGTCCAGTCATGAAAAGTGACTTTCAATGTACCACTTTCTAGATTACCCAATTTCTCCGGGAGCATCTTTAATAAAGATTTAATATTTTTAACTTCTGAGTTTCATTGTGTTGGGGTTACCAACTGAACTCTGGTCTCTCGCTCGGGTAGATCAGTTGCATGTATTAATTTTCGAATGTAGGACTCGATGACTGATGCTTTCGAAAATAGTTTCTGTAATGGTTCAACTTTTTTCATGCCACCCCTGATCATAAGTTGTAGCATGTGGATAATGCTGGGATCATATTCAGGAAGATATTCGGATAAACTGTCTGTTGATATAGGTTCAATCAAATGTTCGTCTTCTGAGTCACTATCTCTAGATGAGCTATCACCACTTCTTATACTAGGTAATGTTTGTGGTTCAGATCCAGGTTAGCAGAAAGATTTGATAATGTCGGATTCGTTATTTAGACGTCACATATGATACTTTATTGTTGGTGTGAAAGAGATTTAGAATTTCATTATATTGAGCCATTTGGTACGCCGATATCCCAGCATGAGTGTTTTCATTTCTAATCAAGTGTAAAATGACCAATGACTCCAAATATCTAGAGTGACATTGGTGTCGGCTACAAGTTGCAGTGGAGAGATGATTTTTGTTGGACTTCATCAAACCTGATTTCAGTCAACATTGTGGACGGATGCTTGCGAATGGGGAAAATATATCGACAATCCATGGCCACTATTAGATCTTGAAAATATTTTGATTCCGCCATTGAGAAGGATTGTAGTGTTTCAGCAATGAAACTGACGGGCTTGTTAGTGATGTTCTTCTGACGAGGGTGTCTAGATTTATATTTAGTTTCTTCTGTACAGTAAGCTGCTATTGTAGGCTCTGCACCGGGAGGATGTGCCAGAGCCAGATGTAGACTTCTATAGCTCTGTTTCATGATTACAACAGAAGTACAAAAACTTATATCAGTTGTATAATATAGAATATAGTTTATAGTAAGAATAATAAATAAGGTATATGATATAAACAAAAATGAAAAATATAGCTTAAAACACGATAAATTTACTTTAACAGTATAATCTAGTTTATAATAATAAAAACATATAATATTAAGTGAAAATAATAAAAATATAATTTAACACCAATGATTTGTTTGTAATTACGCACAAAGATAAACGATTCGTTATATTTATAGCCAACCACAATTAGTGTAACTTAGTTTCTAGCATTGTAAGCCCCGAGACATATCTCTCTGCCATTGGTGAACAATGCCCATTAGAAATTTCGTTTACCTAAATTATATTGTATAATTTACATTGAATGTAGTTCATGTTTACAAAAATAATAAAATGGCTTACTTTAAGATGTGTCATTCACAATATTTGCCTTGATGTAACCAGATGTAGCAGTAGAAGATATGAAGTTTACACGTATCACTGAAGACATTAATAACCATCTCAAATTATCTCGAGTAACGTGACCATGTAGCATAAATAACGTTTATGGTGACTGGAGAGTATTGACCTGTTTTAATCCCTTCGCCACTGGCATCCTTTACTATGTGTGTCACGATGTTTAGGTTATACTAAAAATGTAATAAAACTACTTTTTGTTCACAGTATACAATTAGTATAGCTTGAGGTCGTAGCTAATAACCCATATTTAAATAATATATAAGTTTTATATTCTTAATTTTATAACGCAATATTTTAAAAACCTTGCATTCCCCTAATGTGAGAAATGTTACTTTTTCTGTGGGCACTCTTTCTTCTCTTTATTCACTAACCCTTCAAGAAGTTTAACTGTAACTTAAATTACTCATTATAACATTGTGCAAAGCATAATTTTTATAGCATTCAGCTTTGCCTTTCCTACATAGTCATGGAATAAACAATCAGATCAATATTACTGCACCCACCTAACACATTTTCTCTTTCAGAAATTGCCCATAGTGGTTTTGATACTCTATACTATATTATTTATAACCAATAGAAATCCAATGATTTCATTTATCGAATAAATTAATATATTACGTTGTTTCCTGTACATACAAATGCTAGTTTCTCTTTCAGTATAAAATTCGTTTCTACAGTAAAGTTTCCTATGGGAACGAATCTTGTACTATTAAAGAAGTCAACATGCTTCTGATGTAATAATGACAGTCTAGAAATCTGATGAGTAACAACGTTGAAATTTACTCTTGCATCATTAAGTATTCACTAAATTATTCAGCGAGTACGAATAGGAATACTTTAATATTCTACACTAAAGTGTTCAAATACAAGTAGGAATTCGAATATTTTGATATGGAAAAGTATCATTCAGTTACGCGACTTCTATATTGTCGAACACTTTCTACGATGCCTCATTTTCAGTTCACTCCATAGGTAGAAAAAACCAGAAATACCTTTTCTTGACGTAATAACAGGTTGCAATGGTTACCATCTTTCAACTTAAGTATATAGGAAACCTGCCAACATTCTCAGTAATTAAACTAAGGTTTTCCTGTAACGGATTCAATACTGTATACTTATTTTAATATTTATGTTTGTTTCAGCTTAATATATATTTAGAAATCCATGTAATTTTTATGTGCACTGTGAAATTCCTGTCTGTTCTCTAACTTTGTAGAAAAGTCTTGAGTGAAAGAATCAACAATATAAGTTTTGCAAAAGCACCAGTCTGTCTTTAAATATTGTTGCCAACTAAATTTTTTATAATCTCGTCCTAAAGGCCCGAGATATTTATAGCCAACCACACTAAACCCGTGTAATAGTTAAGGCATTCGACTCGTAATATGAGGATCGCGGGTTCGAATCCCCGTCACACCAAACATGCTCGCCCTTTCAGCAGTAGGGGCGTTATAATGTGACGGCCAATCCCACTATTCTTTGGTAAAAGAGTAGCCCAAGAGTTGACGGTGGGTGGTGATGACTAGTTGCCTTCCCTCTAGTCTTACACTGCTAAATTAGGGATGGCTAGCGCAGATAGCCCTCATGTCTTAACAAAAGTTTTAATAACCATACCAGCCGTCTTGAGATACATATTGAATGTTCTGTCAAACAGACGTACGCTACTCTTGCTTGACTGGGCTCCATTTATAGCATTTGTCTGCCTAACTCATTAAATGATCTAAGTCATTTTGTAAATTAGTCCCATAAGCTTCAAAGCTAGCAACACTCAATAATTTGATATAATCAGCGAATTTAAATAATTTCTTAACCATTTCTTCATCTATATCATTAATATAAATCAAAAGGAGCAACGGTCCTAAGCCCTGAGGTACATCACTTGCATCGTAAAACCAGTTTGACGCAACTCCATTTGTAACAATATTCTGCTTTCATCCACCCAACCACTCGTCCGTCCAGTTAGTTAACTTATCCTTCACACATACAGAGATAATTTTTACAAGCATTTCATGTAGCACCTTGTCAAATTCTTTATGAAAATCACCATGTATGAAAGCTACACTTTTATCACCATTTACACAAGCAGTAACATTTCAAAATAATGTCTAATGATTTATAGCGCATGTTGACTACCCAGTATAATTCTAAACTTTATCAAATGACCTTTCAAAGCATCTTCAATCACACTTTCAAAATCTTTTCCCGAAAGTGATTTAAAACTAAAAGATATGGGATAATTTGTATTACTTCCTTTGAAAAGAGGAGTGACTTTATGAACTTCCAATCATTTGGTACCTGCCAACTTTCAATAACTTACAAAAAATAGTAACAAGAGGCTCATATATCTAATTCTTAGCCTTCTTCAGAGTCTTGGCTAAATATTATCTGGCTCAGAAGACATATCATTTTTAAAACATCCCAATTTTTTCTAAACAAGCCCAGAATTCACGTAATCATCTTATGTTATCTTGTTTGCATCAATCAACTGTTAAGGTTCGGCATGGCCAGATGGTTAAGGCGTTGGACTCGTAATTTAAGAATAGCGGGTTCGAATCTCCGTCGCACCAAACATGCTTCCCCTTTTAGCCGTGGGGGCGTTATAATTCCACCGTCAATCCCACTATTCGTTGGTAAAAGAGTAGCCCAAGAGTTGACGATGGGTAGTGAGGACTAGCTGCCTTCCTTCTAGTCTTACACTGCTAAATTAGGGACGGCTAGCGTTAATAACCCTCGTGTAGCTTTACGCGAAATTCAAAACAAACCCTATCAATAAACTGTTAAAATAATGACAATGGTCATGCCATGTTGTTGTTTTTTTTCTACATAGCAATTTTCACTGTCTTTTGAATGTACACAGATAAGGTACAATGACATTTATTTGCTCGACCATTGACAACTTGTGTATATTGTTTTTTCACATTCTTCAGTTCTTTTGTTAATGTAGATATTGTTCTGTATTAACATGTAATGTTATATTTTAGTAATAAACGTTCTATGTTATAATATCAATACCTTTGTACTTCGTGCTTTTTGTCTTCACGTTAACCCAACTTCCCTGTCTGTTGTGGTGAAGGGTTGCATTATAATCAACCAGAAAAAAGAGGGAGCAGGGAATGTAAGTGAAGAGGGAAGTTAATCTCTGATAGCCCCCTTCCCCTCCTAAACGCCTGCCATGGACCAACAAATGTCTCTTGAATATTTTTGGCAAATAAAGTAATGTTGGTAATAATGTTCATGTACTCTTTATAAAAAAACAAACAATTTTAAACTGTCTCTTTGTCAAGTTTTCTAACGTTTGTGTGTGTGCCGGATTCTTTACGACAGGTGTCTCTGACTTATTGGCGATAAATTTCAACAATAAACAAACAGCGCACGGTCCACTTGTTTTAAGGTAATATATTAAAACAAGTGAAATACATATACAGATGTTAATCACCACAGTTGTGTCAAGAGCTTGAAATAATCGCCTCTTTTCATCAAATCCCACACAGACTGATTCAGCTACTTTAGAATACAACTGACAAAATGAATTATTTTTCTCTGCTCTGTTATTATAATACAATCAGTGATGATTTCACTTACGTTACACTGTTGGTTACCACAATTGTATCCAGAACCTTGGATAATTGTCTTTTTTTGTCAAAGTCCACGCAGGTTTATTCAATTACCTTAGAAAACGATTGGCAAGGCATATTATTCTTCTGTACTCTGTTACTGCAATACAGCCTATAATATTTTCTCTTAGAAATTACCGCTATACCGTTCTTATGGCTAAACTCACAAGTTCGCAGTCTCTACCTATATGACTACATTTTGAACTAAGTTTTGGACTTTTGACGAATTAAGAGATATTTTGATGCAATAATTCTCGAGAAAGACTTAAAAGTATGCACTAGTATGACAAAATAATACGATAAGCGCCAGTTCATAACATTTGAATTACACAAACTATGGTTCGTACACAGTTAGTTAACAAATCTACAATAGATTATTGCTTATAAAAATAATTACATTTGACATTCTTGCTCTACTTAAACCATCTAAGTCATAATACTCGCATTAACTTAATATAACAATGATATCGACTTTTAACATACAGAGTAATTACTTTACGAGTACTTGATTTTACGTCATTATCTTTCTATTATCGAACAAATCATATATTGGATAATCGTAATAAATGTTATTGGGTTGGAATTTGATGTGAATAAATGTTGTCATTATTTGATCGTGGGATGTTTTCAAATATCACGTGAGATCGACTGCCATATTAAAATAAAACAATAATGTGCTTATCCTATTATTGGAACTCTGAGTAACAATGTTCTGTATAACAATGTCTCAAGTAGTTACCAGTAAACATGTTTGTCACTACTCCGAGAGTAACAACAACTTCAGCTCACCTATTGAATCGGGTAATCACCTCCTGACCTTGTTATGTTGGACGCATGCGTGGACCCTTGTCGCAGATTTTTGTTGCGATTAATACACTTGGAATGCGGAAGGAAAAACACACAGAAAAGCTCGTACCTGTTGTTGGCAAACAACAGAATAACCTTGAACTTAACGTGTGTTCTGTGGTCTTTATGAAAGTTGTTGCTATTACAGATGCGGTAAAAGATTTGCTGTGCATAAGAATTAGTACTGTAAACTTTATGTTAAAATTTTATTGCTTTGTTTTTTTTAAGGTCAAACCAGAGAGAGTCTAATAAACGAAATTATAAGATTAAACCATAGACAGTCTAATAATGAAATAATGAGGTCAGATAAGAGACCGTAAATTATACAGTGAAAGCTGTAGTTTTAGGTTTTGTGAGACAGGAAAAAGGATATCATTTTATAAATCTGTTGGCGAGCGAACGTGAAACGTCTTATTTTATCATCATGGGAAGAAATACTGTTGCTGTAATTTTATTACATTAATAATGGAAAGAAACATTATTTTTATGCTTTTATTACACTAATTTTGAGGAAACATTCTATCTTAGTAGCACTAATTTACTAATTCTAGGGAGAAATACAAACTTATAGAATCGGCTAATTCTGAGAATAAATACTTTTCAACACTTATTTAAACTGTTCCTAACACTTCTTAACAATCCTCCAGATTACTCGAATATTGCTCGTTTTTTTCATTTCTTAAAGTTAGTATTGAAATAATAATTTCTCAGAGATAACTAATTTTCCACAATAACGACTTAATATTACTGTATAACTAGCTTTCGATTATCCTGAGAAATTAATTTCCAAATGCACAGGTATAATACCATATTATTAGTGGTTTTTCGCACTTTGATTGGTTGGTACTAGGAAGGGAGAATTTTGAAAAATGTTGCCCTAATTGGCTTGTGTGAGGTTTCTTTTTCTTTGAGTGTGAAAATGTGAAATACCACATCTCACATATCTGGGATAAATCAGAGTCTGTCTTATAACAATAAAACCCTGATCCCAGTCTATTTGAACTCAATATTAGCATGAAGGATAAGCTACAAATACATAATTCGATTAGATTCACCCACATTTTTATTTTTGTAATTAAATACTTTTGTGCCCGACTACATGCAATTTAAACTTATAGGCCTATTCATTTACGCTAGGCCCGGCATGGCCAAGCGCGTAAGGCGTGCGACTCGTAATCCGAGGGTCGCGGGTTAGCGCCCGCGTCGCGCTAAACATGCTCGCCCTCCCAGCCGTGGGGGTGTATAATGTGACGGTCAATCCCACTATTCGTTGGTAAAAGAGTAGCCCAAGAGTTGGCGGTGGGTGGTGATGACTAGTTGCCTTCCCTCTAGTCTTACACTGCAAAATTAGGGATGGCTAGCACAGATAGCCCTCGAGTAGCTTTGTGCGAAATTCCAAAACAACAACACATTTACGCTATCCGTTACTGGTAACGTGGTTAAGAAGATATAAGGCCGTTCTGTATGTGAGGGTAATAATAGTAGTACGTAAAAACTAACTTCATCAAGGACGGTATCACATTTAACAAATTTATCACTGAGTATCAGATCGCAAAAAATGACTGTTCATTCACTTGTTTACAAATTACAATACACGCATAAACAACGCATTGGTATAACGTATAAACAGTAAGTCATGGTAAGTGCAGTATTTTTCAGATATGTTTACAGCCTTTTTAATAATATTTTTAGAACTCTCACTATTTGTTTTCTTTTTTTAATCATTGTTGTTTTCTACTACCGGACACGGCAGTTCTCTATCTGCGATTAACTGAAATCTTTCACTATAACATACGTATTTGTTTAGGCCTAGACGCATCGGCGTATTTTCATTTTGCTTCGAAAAATTGTTGTCTGCAAAGCTAAGCTCTGCTGCGCTTGACAATTGGGCAACACTCACCGCTTCCAAGGAACTAGTTCAAATATTCTCTTAATTTATGATATAGACTCAGCCAATCAAGGCGAGGAATTTATGTTAAGGGTAGAATGACAAATATTGGTGATATTATTTCATATAAAATACATATAAAGTACCTAATATTCAGTTAGTATGTGTTAATACACAGTTTCATAGTTGTTTTGATGAATCTCTATGTATATCACTTCCCGATGTCTAAATAAATTCTCATTTTATTTAAGAACTATATTATAACGTGGATTATTACTGTGTTATTTTTCTATTTTTGAGAAGATGACTTTGAATTATGGAGTTGTTACAGAACCGGGGGAAACATAGGATAAAGAATAATGTGTTCTCATTTTCATAATATACTTAAGGAAAAATCACAGTACTGCGAGAAATCGCTTTGCCTCAAAAATGTAAATTTTCAACACATTTGGCTTCCGCCCACCAGAAAAATTATTCATACACCGATGAATGTACCCTGAATTTAAGACGACTTCAAAACATAACTCTCTTTGGGGCTCGACCTGCCTCTTGACGCCCCTGCTGAACTTACCATGTTTGTGTTGGTAAGAAAACACGAATAACAATAAATAAGTGTTTTCCTGATGGTATTAGAAACTATAACATTGACAATTCGGTTTACTTATGGTAATAAAGAAAAATTACTTGACTACGTTAGAAACTACAATACTGACAGTTCAGTTTACTTTAGGCAATAAATAAAAGTTTACTCGACAGCATTAGAAGCAATAACATTGACAGTTGAGTTTACTTATGGTAATTAAGAAAGGATTACCTAGTTGTATTAGAAACTATAAAATTGACAGCTTAATTCATTTATGATAATAAAGATACGCTTATTTACCACTTTTTGACATCATCCATTCGTAGAAGGTGATTGGATTGTGTTTTACAAAGAGAATCATGGTGAAGCCTCCTTACTGATTTTTTCTGGATAATTTTATTCTGAAAGACACAGAAATGGATATTTTTCGCTACAAAACAGTTTTCAATAATTACTTTTAATCAAGAGCTCTTCAAAGGGGTATGGTAGTTAGCCACTAGCAGGTTTGTTGTTAACACCGTATGATAGTTATTAGTCATCTAACAAGTTTGTTGTTAACACCGTATGATAGTAATTAGTCATCTAACAGGTTTGTTGTTAACACCGTATGATAGTAATTAGTCATCTAACAGGTTTGTTGTTAACACCGTATGATAGTAATTAGTCATCTAACAGGTTTGTTGTTAACACCGTATGATAGTAATTAGTCATCTAACAGGTTTGTTGTTAACACCGTATGATAGTAATTAGTCATCTAACAAGTTTGTTGTTAACACCGTATGATAGTAATTAGTCATCTAACAGGTTTGTTGTCAACACCGTATGATAGTAATTAGTCATCTAACAGGTTTGTTGTTAACACCGTATGATAGTAATTAGTCATCTAACAGGTTTGTTGTTAACACCGTATGAGAGTAATTAG
This sequence comes from Tachypleus tridentatus, assembly GCF_004210375.1. Classification (NCBI taxonomy): domain Eukaryota; kingdom Metazoa; phylum Arthropoda; class Merostomata; order Xiphosura; family Limulidae; genus Tachypleus; species Tachypleus tridentatus. The sequence goes on along the minus strand of NC_134828.1, from coordinate 29,390,882 downwards.
TCATCTAACAGGTTTGTTGTTAACACCGTATGATAGTAATTAGTCATCTAACAGGTTTGTTGTTAACACCGTATGATAGTCATCTAACAAGTTTGTTGTTATTAGTCATCTAACAGGTTTGTTGTTAACACCGTATGATAGTAATTAGTCATCTAACAGGTTTGTTGTTAACACAGTATGATAGTAATTAGTCATCTAACAAGTTTGTTGTTAACACCGTATGATAGTAATTAGTCATCTAACAAGTTTGTTGTTAACACCGTATGATAGTTATTAGTCATCTAGCAGGTTTGTTGTTAACACCGTATGATAGTTATTAGTCATCTAACAAGTTTGTTGTTAACACCGTATGATAGTAATTAGTCATCTAACAGGTTTGTTGTTAACACCGTATGATAGTAATTAGTCATCTAACAGGTTTGTTGTTAACACCGTATGATAGTAATTAGTCATCTAACAGGTTTGTTGTTAACACCGTATGATAGTAATTAGCCATCTAACAGGTTTGTTGTTAACACAGTATGATAGTAATTAGCCATCTAACAGGTTTGTTGTTAACACCGTATGATAGTAATTAGCCATCTAACAAGTTTGTTGTTAACACCGTATGATAGTTAGCCATCTAGCAGGTTTGTTGTTAACACCGTATGATAGTTATTAGTCATCTAACAAGTTTGTTGTTAACACCGTATGATAGTAATTAGTCATCTAACAGGTTTGTTGTTAACACCGTATGATAGTAATTAGTCATCTAACAAGTTTGTTGTTAACACCGTATGATAGTAATTAGTCATCTAACAGGTTTGTTGTTAACACCGTATGAGAGTAATTAGTCATCTAACAGGTTTGTTGTTAACACCGTATGATAGTAATTAGTCATCTAACAGGTTTGTTGTTAACACCGTATGATAGTTATTAGTCATCTAACAAGTTTGTTGTTAACACCGTATGATAGTAATTAGTCATCTAACAGGTTTGTTGTTAACACCGTATGATAGTAATTAGTCATCTAACAGGTTTGTTGTTAACACAGTATGATAGTAATTAGTCATCTAACAAGTTTGTTGTTAACACCGTATGATAGTTAGCCATCTAGCAGGTTTGTTGTTAACACCGTATGATAGTTATTAGTCATCTAACAAGTTTGTTGTTAACACCGTATGATAGTAATTAGTCATCTAACAGGTTTGTTGTTAACACCGTATGATAGTAATTAGTCATCTAACAGGTTTGTTGTTAACACCGTATGATAGTAATTAGTCATCTAACAGGTTTGTTGTTAACACCGTATGATAGTAATTAGCCATCTAACAGGTTTGTTGTTAACACAGTATGATAGTAATTAGCCATCTAACAGGTTTGTTGTTAACACCGTATGATAGTAATTAGTCATCTAACAGGTTTGTTGTTAACACCGTATGATAGTTATTAGTCATCTAACAAGTTTGTTGTTAACACCGTATGATAGTAATTAGTCATCTAACAGGTTTGTTGTTAACACCGTATGATAGTAATTAGTCATCTAACAGGTTTGTTGTTAACACAGTATGATAGTAATTAGCCATCTAACAGGTTTGTTGTTAACACCGTATGATAGTAATTAGTCATCTAACAGGTTTGTTGTTAACACCGTATGATAGTTAGCCATCTAGCAGGTTTGTTGTTAACACCGTATGATAGTAATTAGTCATCTAACAGGTTTGTTGTTAACACCGTATGATAGTTATTAGTCATCTAACAGGTTTGTTGTTAACACAGTATGATAGTAATTAGCCATCTAACAGGTTTGTTGTTAACACCGTATGATAGTAATTAGTCATCTAACAGGTTTGTTGTTAACACCGTATGATAGTTAGCCATCTAGCAGGTTTGTTGTTAACACCGTATGATAGTTATTAGTCATCTAACAAGTTTGTTGTTAACACCGTATGATAGTAATTAGTCATCTAACAGGTTTGTTGTTAACACCGTATGATAGTAATTAGTCATCTAACAAGTTTGTTGTTAACACCGTATGATAGTAATTAGTCATCTAACAGGTTTGTTGTTAACACCGTATGATAGTTATTAGTCATCTAACAAGTTTGTTGTTAACACCGTATGATAGTAATTAGTCATCTAACAGGTTTGTTGTTAACACCGTATGATAGTAATTAGTCATCTAACAGGTTTGTTGTTAACACAGTATGATAGTAATTATCCATCTAACAGGTTTGTTGTTAACACCGTATGATAGTAATTAGTCATCTAACAAGTTTGTTGTTAACACAGTATGATAGTTATTAGTCATCTAACAGGTTTGTTGTTAACACAGTATGATAGTAATTAGTCATCTAACAGGTTTGTTGTTAACACCGTATGATAGTAATTAGTCATCTAACAAGTTTGTTGTTAACACCGTATGATAGTAATTAGTCATCTAACAGGTTTGTTGTTAACACCGTATGATAGTAATTAGTCATCTAACAGGTTTGTTGTTAACACCGTATGATAGTAATTAGTCATCTAACAGGTTTGTTGTTAACACCGTATGATAGTAATTAGTCATCTAACAGGTTTGTTGTTAACACAGTATGATAGTTATTAGCCATCTAGCAGGTTTGTTGTTAACACCGTATGATAGTAATTAGCCATCTAGCAGATTTGTTGTTAACACTACTTTCGGCTAGGTCATGTTTTATATGAACTTAGCTTTACATACGTAGCGTTAAACGTGGTTATCTATCTATAAATGCACTTTAACACACGGTGATTCTTTGTATGAAGGTTATGAAACAGTTTTACGTAACTAGAGTTTGACCTTAAAAAAAATTATAAAGTATACCTTTTATGTAACGAGAACTTTACCTGAAAGTAACTCAGAATGTATACACAACGAAAGTTTTATCTAAAGTAAGTTACAAAACATAGATTTATGTAACAAGAGTTTGAATTTAAATAAAACATGGCTTTACGTAATGAGAGTTCGATCTTAATGTAAGTTGTTGAAGCATGTTTGTGCTATTTCAAAGTTAGTATGAAAGTGGGTTTATGTAACAAAAGTAGCTCATTACCCTAATAAGAGAAAGTCGCTGTTAAAAATGATGTGAACTCTTAAGTTGCTTCCTACCTGGGTCGAAATCGCAGGTGCCCACCAATACTGGCTTTCTGCTATAGATCTTTATCTTTCCGAGTCGTCGCCACTGTTTTTAAGCAGGCAGAGTTTCCCTGGCAGCGTGCGAAGGTTGTGCCTGAAGATACAGAGCAAGTTAACAGGAGCACCACGAGCTACTACTACGCAAGAAACAAAATGTATCACTGAGGAAAATAACCGAAACGAAAAAAGTTCCACGAGATACAGGGCAACAACACGTGTACACACGTCTTGAGGGAAATACGGGAAGAATATTCGCAGATGTCCTTACAATTCCAGTATTGGGTGGAGAGGAACACCCGCTTCTGATTGGAAGATGAACGAAACTACCTTTCACGGTTCGACATTTCTTTTCAGATTAACGAACTGGTTGATTCTGGCCAAGTGGTTAGAGTGATCGTATTTGCTATCACAGGTTTGGGGGTTGAATCCTGGAAATTCAATGAAAGTTTTTTGTTATAAAACTTACAGTCATATTTGATATAACATTTGACGTCGGCTAGGGAATTCATTGGTCGAAACATTGTGAAAATAATAACAAAGTCGAGAATAATAGTCCGAACAGTTATACCACAAATGAAAAGTTAGTATATAAATCTAACGATTTGTATCGAAGTTCTCAGTAGGTCTGAACAATAAGTTGATATGTAGACATAACTGAACTGATATTTTCAATAAGTTTGTACAGTAAGATGGTATGTATATATAACTGTGCTGGCGTTCTCAGAAAATTCATACTAACAATGAGGATATAGACCTAGGTGTAGTGATATCCTCAGAAAATTCATACGAACAGTAAGGATATAGACCTAGCTGTAGTGATGTTCTCAGAAACTTCATGCTAACAGTAAGGATATAGACCAAGCTGTAGTGATGTTCTCAGAAAATTCATGCTAACAGTAAGGATATAGACCAAGCTGTAGTGATGTTCTCAGAAAATTCATGCTAACAGTATGGATATAGACCTAACTGTTGTGGTGTTTTCAGTAAATCCATACTAACAGTAAGGATATAGACCTAACTGTTGTGGTGTTTTCAGTAAATCCATACTAACAGTAAGGATATAGACCTAACTGTAGTAACGTTCTCAGAAAATTCATGCTAACAGTAAGGATATAGACAAAGCTGTAGTGATGTTCTCAGAAAATTCATGCTAACAGTAAGTATATAGACCTAACTGTACTGGTGTTTTCAGTAAATCCATACTAACGGTAAGCATATAGACAACACTGTAGTGACGTTCTCAGAAACTTTATGCTAACAGTAAGGATATAGACCTAACTGTTGTGGTGTTTTCAGTAAATCCATACTAACAGTAAAGATATAGACCTAACTGTACTGGTGTTTTCAGTAAATCCATACTAACGGTAAGCATATAGACCTAACTGTCGTGACGTTCTCAGAAAATTCATGCTAACAGTAAGGATATAGACCTAGCTGTAGTGGTGTTCTCAGAAAATTCTTACTAACACTAAGGATACAGACCTAACTGTAGTGACGTTTTCAGAAAATTCATGCTAACAGTAAGGATATAGACCGAGCTGTAGTGATGTTCTCAGAAAATTCATACTAACGGTAAGCATATAGACCTAACTGTCGTGACGTTCTCAGAAAATTCATGCTAACAGTAAGGATATAGACCTAGCTGTAGTGGTGTTCTCAGAAAATTCTTACTAACACTAAGGATACAGACCTAACTGTAGTGACGTTTTCAGAAAATTCATGCTAACAGTAAGGATATAGACCGAGCTGTAGTGATGTTCTCAGAAAATTCATGCTAACAGTAAGTATATAGACCTAACTGTACTGGTGTTTTCAGTAAATCCATACTAACGGTAAGCATATAGACCTAACTGTAGTGACGTTCTCAGAAAATTCATGCTAACAGTAAGGATATAGACAAAGCTGTAGTGATGTTCTCAGAAAATTCATGCTAACAGTAAGTATATAGACCTAACTGTACTGGTGTTTTCAGTAAATCCATACTAACGGTAAGCATATAGACCTAACTGTGGTGATGTTCTCAGAAAATTCATGGTAACAGTAAGGATATATACCTAAGTGTAGTGATGTTCTCAGAAAATTCATACAAACAGTAAGGATATGGACCTAGCTGTAGTGATGTTCTCAGAAAATTTATACCAACAGTGAGGATATAGGCCTAACTTTACTGATTTCCTCAGTAAATTGATACAAGCAATGGACACAGTAAATCGATGTCCAATGTTGGTTTGAGGAAATATAAACCAAGGATATTTCTCTAGGCTAAATAAGGACATATCCACATTACATAGACAAAATTAAATCAACTTCAAGTATATAAATGAAATGTTCATCCAAGAGATGTTCAGTTAATTGTGCTTTCAGTATAGAGGGGTGATCGGATGGTTTTTTCGCTGGATCGAAACAACTGGAAGGACACAGCTGAACGTGTAATTTATGTTGTATTAAAAGAAAAGCTAAAGAACATATTTATAGAAAGTAAAAATTAAAATTGCAATAATAAAGCATACGTATTCGAGTAGGTTACACTGGGAGAGGTCATAAACCTGTGGATAAAACTCAGTCGAACTACAAGAAACAGAAAAATCCGAAATGTTCCACTTCTGATCCAAGTGATTTAACGGATGAGGTATTGCTCTGACTTCCCTGACTGTTTATCTTGGAAACGCACCAGTTGAAACTAAAAATAAGTAACAGGCAGAATTAAAGACAGCTATGTTACAAATGGGCTCACTGATGCAGGACTAATTCAGACATCATCTGATGTCTCATCACTATGGTCAAAACAGCTAAACGATAAGTAAGTATGTGAACTTGTCCTAAGTAAGTGGTTCTTAACCTGGGTTCAATCGAACCCCAGGGGTTCGGCGGAGGTCAAGACACACACACTCTGTGTGTATCCGTTCCGTTCCCCACTTGTATGATTCGTGACGTCATGCTCCACTTGGCTATCATTGGCTGCGGCTAATCACATCACTTGGCCTTAATATTTGTGCTGTAGGGAACTTCGTGCGCTTAGCAGTCGACTTGTGACTATAGTAATCGTGTGTCATTTGTGATTTTTTTTCCCTAATCTTTCAATCCCTTCGAAGGAAAGGTAAAGAGAGCCAGGTTCGATGAAAAGGCTACTTTGCCTGTTCTCGGCTTTGTACCTATCGACAAACTGATCCTCACAGCATTGTACGAAGTTGCGTACTTGATCACAAAGCAGGGCAAACCACACACCATTTGTGAAGCACTCGTAAAACCAGCTGCATTGAAGATGGCTAATATCATGCTGGGAAAAGCTGCTGAAAATAAGTTATCCCAAATACCTCTTTCAAATGACACAATCAGCAGGAGAATAGATGACATGAGCGATGACATCCTGGCTCAAGTAGTTGCAGATCTGATTTCAAGCCCAGCAAAATTCAGCCTTTAACTCGACGAGACCACCGACGTTTCCAATCTAATCCAGTTTGTTGTATTCGTGCGCTATGTGAAGAACGACGAGATAAAAGATTTTTTTTATTTTGTAAGCCTCTTACAACAACAACTAAGGCAGCCGACGTGAAGAAACTTGTGGATGACTTCTTCAGACAACGATCTTACGTGGGATATGGTTTCTGCAGTTTGTTTGGACGGAGCTTCAGTCATGCTGGGACGAAACTCTGGTTTTGGTGCGCTGCTGAAAGCCGATGTACCACATATCATTGTAACGCATTGTGTTCTGCACAGGCATGCGTTGGAAACAAAAACCTTGCCTTCAAAACTGGCAGAAATATTAAAAATTGTAGTGGAATGTGTGAACTTTCTGCGAAATAGTGCCCTGAAGCACCGCATCTTCAAAGAGCTGTGTAATAAAATGGGCTCTGAATTCGAGGTACTTCTGTACCATTCTAACATTCGGTGGTTATTCCGGGGAAAGGTGCTGAATCGTGTTTTTGCCATGCGTGTGGAATTAGCCCTGTTTTTGCGAGAGCACCAACATTGTCATACAGATTGCTTCGAAAAATCTGAGTTCATTCTCGTTTTGGTGTACATGGCCGATATCTTCAATGCTCTCAATCAACAGATGCAGGGCGGTGGAGTCAACATCATCGAAGCGGAAGAAAACCTGAAGGCTTTTCAAAAGAAGCTACCGTTATGGAAACGATGAACAGAGAATGATAACTTCGCAAACTTTACCCTGCTGGACGACTGTGTAAGTAAGATCGAAGATGTGTCTGAAATCGGAGACATTTCTGTACTCGGGGAACTGAAGCAAGCAATTGTCATGCACTTAGATGAGCTCGCAAAGTCTCTCGACGGATACTTCCACACCAGAGAGTCATATCCAGCATGGGTGAGACAGCCGATCACGTTTAGTGTTGCGACAGCAGATGTCAATGATGAATACCTCGACGAAATCATTGAACTTCAGCAGAGCCAGGTTCAACAGAAACTTTTCAGAACAACAACGCTCTCAACGTTTTGTTGTCACCAAATCGTAGCGTACCCTCTTATTGTTAAGAAAGTCCTTGAGATACTCATACCGTTTGTTACAACGTATCTCTGCGAGCAATCCTTTTCGAGGATGGTAGATATAAAAACGAAGAAAAGGAACAGACTTTGTTGCGAAAATGATATGGGAGTGGCACTTGCCAAGGTGAAGCCGCGCATTTCTGAACATGTCTCTGAAAGGCAACAGCAAAAGTTATATTGATTTGCAGTAACTATTCATTGAGTTATGTTTTTGTTTTTGTGTGAAATTCATGTTTTGTTCTTTGAACACAGTGATATTGTGTGCAACTGATGCATGGTTCATTTTATGCACTAATAAAATATCTACTTTGGACATTTTCATTTACATAAGGTCTGAATAAAACAACATATGAATCAAGATTTACATGTGTTTATACTAAAGTTATACAAAAATGTTTAGAAGTGAGTAGTTTCTCGAGATTTGCGACTGTAATGTAAATCACTTTCACGTATCAGTCCCCAAAAATAGTCTTCCATTATGTTTTCCTTATACGCTCCCAGGTCACAGGAGAAAGATTGGTCTTTTCCATTTACTTTAGGCATACGTAATTGGGAAATAACAATTTCTGCCCAGGAACAGGAAAATTAAAAATTTTGTAACATAATCTTATAAGAATTCCTGCCAAAAAAATCTCGAACAGTTTGTCTGTTTTGAGTTTCACGCAAAGCTACTCGAGGGCTGTCTGTGCTAGCCGTCACTAATTTAGCAGTGTAAGGCTAGAAGGAAGGCAGCTTGTCCTCACAACCCACCCCCAACTCTTGGGCTACTCTTTTACCAACGAATACTTCACATTATAACGCCCACACGGCTGAAAGGGCGAGAATGTTTGATGCGATGAGGATTCGAACTCGCGACCCTTAGATTACGAGTCGAATGCCTTAACCCACCTGTCCATGCCGGATCCACTTTTATTGGATTTTTTTGGGTTCACTCTTATTATTCATTAATATTACCGATTGTTTGTTGACCTATCTCATGAATAATAAATTTAGAAGTATTTGTTTGATCAATATATATTTGTGTTGACTGTTTGTAGATTTGTCGGAGGCCCGGCTTGGCCAAGCGTGTTAAGGCGTGCGACTCGTAATCCGAGGGTCGCGGGTTCGCATCCCCGTCGCGCCAAACATGCTCGCCCTTTCAGCCGTGAGGGCGTTATAATATAACGGTGAATCCCACTATTCGTTGGTAAAAGAGTAGCCCAAGAGTTGGCGGTGGTTGGTGAAGACTAGCTGCCTTCCGTCTAGTCTTACACTGATAAATTAGGGACGGCTAGTGCAGATAGCCCTCGAGTAGCTTTAGGCGAAATTCAAAAACAAACATATCTGTCGGATTAATAATAAATTATGAGTATAGGTTTTGTTCTGTATGAAGTTGTCTTGAATGTTTCTATACGTATTTGATCGATAATAAATTTACAATATTAGTTCTGTTCTATATAAAGTTGTCCCGATTGTTTGCGTACCTCTCTGGTACTCCCCTCTCAGTGGCACAGCGGCATGTCTACTGCATAAACTAGATTTCGATACCGGTGGTGGGCAGAGCAAAGATAGTCCATTGTGTAATTTTGTGCTTAACTGCAAACAAACAGACCTATCTGTTCAATAATAAACTTACAACTATTGGTTCTGCAATACATAAAATTTTCTTGATTGTTTTTAGGCCTATCTGATCAATAATAAATTAAGAACATAGGCTGTGATCTACATAAAGTTTTCTTGGTTGTTTTTAAGCTAATCTGATCTATAATAAATTAAGAACATAGGCTGTGATCTACATAAAGTTTTCTTGGTTGTTTTTAAGCTAATCTGATCCATAATAAATTAAGAGAATAAGTTGTGATCTACATAAAGTTTTCTTGGTTGTTTTTAAGCTAATCTGATCCATAATAAATTAAGAGAATAGGTTGTGATCTATATAAATTTTTCTTGGTTGTTTTTAAGCTAATCTGATCCATAATAAATTAAGAACATAGGCTGTGATCTACATAAAGTTTTCTTGGTTGTTTTTAAGCTAATCTGATCAATAATAAATTAAGAACATAGGCTGTGATCTACATAAAGTTTTCTTGGTTGTTTTTAAGCTAATCTGATCCATAATAAATTAAGAGAATAAGTTGTGATCTATATAAATTTTTCTTGGTTGTTTTTAAGCTAATCTGATCCATAATAAATTAAGAGAATAAGTTGTGATCTATATAAATTTTTCTTGGTTGTTTTTAAGCTAATCTGATCCATAATAAATTAAGAATATAGGCTGTGATCTACATAAAGTTTTCTTGGTTGTTTTTAGCTAATCTGATCCATAATAAATTAAGAGAATAGGTTGTGATCTACATAAAGTTTTCTTGGTTGTTTTTAGCTAATCTGATCCATAATAAATTAAGAGAATAGGTTGTGATCTACATAAAGTTTTCTTGGTTGTTTTTAAGCTAATCTGATCCATAATAAATTAAGAATATAGGCTGTGATCTACATAAAGTTTTCTTGGTTGTTTTTAGCTAATCTGATCCATAATAAATTAAGAGAATAGGTTGTGATCTACATAAAGTTTTCTTGGTTGTTTTTAGCTAATCTGATCCATAATAAATTAAGAGAATAGGTTGTGATCTACATAAAGTTTTCTTGGTTGTTTTTAAGCTAATCTGATCTATAATAAATTAAGAGAATAGGTTGTGATCTATATAAATTTTCTTGGTTGTTTTTAAGCTAATCTGATCCACAATAAATTAAGAGAATGGGTTGTGATCTACATAAAGTTATCTTGGTTGTTTTCAGGCCTATCTGATGTATAATAAAGTAAGAGAATAGGTTGTGATCTACATAAGTAGTTTGCCTATCGCCCACTATTAAACGTACAGGTATCGGTTGTGAAACTTAAAAAGTCAATTGATCCGATAAGTCAGTTCTGGTTCATGTAGTTTGAAAAGTTTTAGGTAAGAAATTTGCAGGTAAAGAAATTTTGTTCGTGACAACATTTCGAATGAATTTGTTTATTTTTTTTTTCGGTTAATCGCTACAAACATATAAATTACAATCTAAATATCTCTTTCAGAAAACTATTGCAAATCGTTAAATTTCCATGGATATAGTAATATTACTTCTTACTTCTCATGTGTATAATATAAATGCTTTAATAATAATACACAAAGATAAAAAATATATTTCAGTACGGTAACCTTGGTCTCTGGAGAATTAAACACTTTCACCTTCGAGTGCAAAAACGTGACAAGAAAATATTTTAGTTAAATGTAAAAAAGTAAATAAACCGATTCAGTTGTGGAAGTTAAACACTAATAAAACGTTAAAATCGAATCGCTCTGAGGAAGAGGTTATTCAGTCAATGTGTTGACTTGTACTTTACAGTGGTTTGTATACACGAACTAAAGTAACTTTCAATAAATCAACCTCGTTCTTAAACACGCGTGCTAATAATTATGTGTGTGCTTTGTTATAGCAGGCCCGGCATGACCAGGTGGGTTAAGGCGTTCGACTCGTAATTTGAGGGTCACGGGTTTGAATCTCCGTCGCACCAAACATGCTCGCCCTTTCAGCCGGGGGGCGTTATAATGTTACGGTCAGTCCCAGTATTCGTTGGTAAAAGAGTAGCCCAACAGTTGGCGTTGGATGGTAATGACTAGCTGTCTTCCGTCTAGTCTTACTTGGTTAAATTAGGGACGGCTAGCGCAGATAGCCCTCGTGTAGCTTTACGCGAAATTCCAAGACAAACAAATTATTATAGCAAAACCACATCGGTCTATTTGCTGAGTCTATCGAGGGGAATCGAGCCCCTCATTGTAAATCCGTGGGATAATAATAATATAATCATTATAGGAACAAATATTTCAGTTCTTCACATTCTCTACTACGTTAGTACAGGTTTTAAAGAAGAGCCACCATTTGTATTCAGAAACATTCTCTGGGTTTAATCAACTGAAGAATCGTTAACACTTTATAATTACTGATTAGCTATTTGTGTTAATTATCCAACAAGTCTCGAGCGTTTGGTGTGATTGTCAACAAGTGTTAAGTTTTTCTCGAAAGTTTTCAATAGCTGTTAAATGTTTTTTAACAGCTGCCAGAAGACGTTAAGTGTCTCTTGTGAGCTGTCAGCAGGTTTTTAGTGTTTCTTGAGAGCTGTGAAACAGGTGTTAAGTGTTTCTTGTGAGATTTCAATAAGTGGTAAGTGTTTATTGAGAGTTGTCAGTAGGTCTTGAGTGTTTCTGATGAGTTATCAACAGGTATTACGTGTTTTTTGTAAATGTCTAACAGATGTTAAGTATTTTTTTTTATAAATCATTAACAGGTTTTAAGTTTTCCTCCAATATTTTCTAATGTTACAAATTAGTTGAGTAATACCTGCTTTGTGCTCTAAATTACAAATTTAATGCATAAACTCGCTTTGACTGAAAACTTGAGAAAACTTTGGAGCTCTTGCTTGAACACGTGCTTGAAGTTAGGTGCACTTTGGTGTACCCATTTCAGCATCTCAGAGCAAACCGGAAGTTGTAAACCGCTGGTTAACTGTGCATTGTACTGACTTCAGAAGCTCAGGAGAAACCGGAAGTGGCAAACACATTGTTAATTGTGCAATGTACTGACTTCAGAAGCGTACGACAAACCGGAAGCTGTAAACACATTGTTAACTATGTAATGTAATAACTTCAGTAGTTCAGGAGAAACCGGAAGTTGTAAACACATTGTTAACTTTGTAATGTAATAACTTCAGTAGTTCAGGAGAAACCGGAAGTTGTAAACGTCTGGCGAACTGTGTAAAGCACTAATTTCTTCATATTAAATATTGGAACACTAACCTAGTCTTTTATTTTTCTAAAAATTTAGTTCAATACACAAATTACAAAAATACAATAAAATATTGTTTTTAACCTAACTAGAAGCACTAAACGAAAATTTAATAACTTATCATGAAGTTGGTGTGGACTACTGCTCAAATCAAAACTAAAAATAAAGAAATCCACAGTTTATATAATTTAAACCACTTAGAATTACCTACAGACAAGATAAAATAAAATAAAATAAAAAGATTAAAAACTGTGCCACAACACTGAATTCAGAGCAGACGCGCTGTTTTTAATATTACGACTTGAGTTTCCGGTTCCACAGCGGAAAAGCAAGAAATCTTCCGTTTTGAAGAGACAAGCATTGTTTGGTTTTACGTAGAACGAGACTTCTGTCCCGTTCTTCCTTCACGTGTCTACGATAAGCTTTCTGATAAAAGTCACAAAAAAGCACGAGAAATAGAAGCGAATGAAACGTGATCATGAAGAGGAAACCGCGGGGAAAATCACAGTCTGAGAAACCGAGCTGGAGGCCATGACAGAAGGCAACAACAAACTGTAACTACAAATGTAAAATTAAACAAACAAGTGAGAGACAAAATACTATATACAAAATAAACTGTTTTCCAATAATATCGTAACAAAATAACACAATCAAGTAATAATGGTAGTGTTTGATTAATATCCTAACCAAATAATAGGTATTCGGTTATAATGGCAGAGCTTCGTTAATATTATAACAAACAAATGAACCACTTTGTAATCTCACTGCTCCACCTAACGACAGGCTCAAGACCCAACGACAACCCAGTCTAATTGTTTACAATTTCTGAAACACTACGATAGAGAAATAAGTAGAGTCTGTGAATGTTTGACTTAATTCCAAATCAGTTTTTGTAAACTTAAAACGTTCAGGGGTAGTCCAAAAAATAACTCCACACTGAAAAGTCAAATATTTTTGAAACTGTTTCAATCCTCAAAATCGATATGTTATCAATTACCTGATTAAAAACACTTTAGGTGTGAAAAAGTGATGGGACCAAAAAATGGATTCAGCTACTTCTTTGTGGGTATTTGGGTATGTTGAATTTTTAAATACCCAGGAGGGTCAAGTGCACAAGACCTCTTCCTCCATCCCTAGCTTTTATGTCGGCTACTATTATGTTGTTGTTGTAGTGCTTTGGGGCCAGAGTATCCCACAGTACTCCGGCCCTTTTCAGGGCAATGACCATGTATTATCTTGATCTGCCCTTTTTTTATTATTTACTTATTTTTCCCTCTTTTATTTTATTTTTTTACTTTTATTTATATATATATATTTCCTTTTTTCCCATACATATTTATCGGAAAAAGAAAATAATAATAAAAAAATATTATACTAGTTTTAAGCGTCTGGTGCATAGTGGCCAGCTTCATTTCTATTTCTTAAATATGTATTCAAAAGAGAGAGGTACTTATGTTCATAAGAGAGAGGTGCTTATGTTCACCATGTATGTAGATCACACAATAAATCATTTGTATGTCAGTTTTTAGTAAAATAATTTAGTGCATTATGCAAGTCTTAGAGATATTGTCTCTATGTTTGCACACTTGTGTATGAATGTGGATGAAGTACCACGTGGTACTTTATAGGCTGAAGTTAAGATTGAATTTTGTATTTTTTGTAGTTTGTGTAATTGTAATTGATCGTAAGGGATTCAGCTTTCGTTCGAGCCTTTCTCTGTGTTGGTATTTGGGTAATTATGTGGAATACCCTGGAGGGTCAGGTGCACTAGACCTCTTCCTCCATCCCGTACTTTGATGGCGTCTATAGTTAGGGTGTGGTATTTAATCGTTCGAAAAAACTTGTCTGTCTGTCTGTCTCTGGTATTTGGGTATATATAATTTTTATACCCAGGAGGGTCAGGTACACCGAGACCTCTTCCTCCATCTATTATATTGTTGAAATTGACTGGTTAGTATGGAGTAATATCTACTTTAGACTGGTCTTTTTCAGGGCAATGTCCATTTATATTTTTCTTTTTTTAAGTCTATTACGCAGGTGGCTGTTTAAATTTATCACTATTTTATTAATTATTATTTAAATTTGATTTTATCAGATGTACAAATTTAACAGGGAAAGGTGTTGGAAGCAATAGCAATCTGGACATTGATGTGTAATACTGTGAATTTATCCATGTTTAACAGAGTTCATGATGTATGTTAACATTTGTGGTAGGTATTTTTCGATGTTTTTCATAATTATTTTAATGATTATATCTGTTAGATTATTTTCATTATTTGAATTTGGATTTCTAAGTTCGTATAAGTGTGTCTTAATTGATTTGTATTTCTGGCATCCTTTATAGTTTGCCGTGTGTTCTTCCCCACAATTACAGCATTTAGGTTTGGGGTTTTGTTTGGTGCTTTGTGAAATGTGGCGATTTTCTCCACAGCCTACACAAGGCGCAGTTGCATCTTTCGGCTTGCCGGTCTTCTTCGGCATTTCGGCAGGTATAGCTTGTAACTTCAAATGGTAAGTAGCCCAGATAGAATTATATGAAGTGATAGGTTCTCGACAAACTTACTATACACTCAATTTTCCGTTATAAATTTGCTAAGATCAAAAATACGTCTACTTTCTTTCACTCTCGCCAACAAACTCTCTGGGATTCAGCATGTGACGTAAAGGAATGAAATCAAAATTGGCGGCAAAACTGGTTGCGACACCTATACGATTTATAAGACTTTTACAGCAAATATTCATTCATTGGTTAGCCACGTCACGTTTTTTGTTCAATTTGTAGCATGATGGTTGGTAAAATATAATGAAGAAAGACTTCTATAAGTGTGTAATTCTGTCTTGATGTAGTATATTGTCTAGTTTCATGCGCACTTTGAATAAGTTCTGAATTAAATCCCATAGAACACGTCTTGGAAATCCTTTTAGATCAAGCACTTCATTGCTTTAATCAAATCTCATAGAACAAGTCTTGGAAATCCTTTAAGATCAAGTAAATTAGTGTTTTAATCAAGTTCCATATAACACGCATAGGTCAAGTATGCGTGTATCTACTTGACCCTTTGAGGTCAAGTAGATCAAGTCCACCGAGCGATATCAGGAGTAGGAAAGGGTCCTCCATAACGTGACTTACAAAATAATTAGAATCTAGCCTCCCCCCCATATACAGTCCTGCAGATGTCCTTTTGCCCAAAATGGCTTTTTTACCAATTGATTCAATTAGAACCTAACTAGGACCACTCTAAATTTAAAGTCAAGTCATGATAGATGGGTTGTAACTATAGGCGTATTACTAGAGAAACTGTTATATTAAATATTTAGAGTGGTAAAAGTAAAGTTATTATAATTTATCATTATTTCAGTTTTAATTTCCACATGGTTGAAGAATAAATTATCGAAAACATTTTCCACTTTAATTTCATTACAGCTACTTTGAAATAAACCTATCATCTTTTCCCGTGGTTTTGGTTAACTTACCAGATGGATGATTAGTCACGTACTCCTTTCATCAAAATACCTTTTGGTGATACAGCCTACAACAGCTAAGCCATTAGATTAACTTACCTTCTTTATGAAAGTCATTTACTTTTGCCATCACAGCTAACTTACATGAAAATAGGGCCATGTATTGTTCCATCACACGAACGTATGGGTGATATATTCTACTGTAGCAACTCCAACTTACCATTTGTACAAAAGTCATGTATTTTTTCCACCACAAAAACTTTTGAGTGCTCGGTCCGATTGCGGCAAGGCCATAATACAAATACATCAGAACATGTACAAAAGTGTTCAGGAAGGGAAAGAAGGTGTTGTGACCACCTAATAAAGAAATAAAATATAAGAATTCTAGCCAAGTAAACTATAAGTAGTTATACAAGTTATGTCATATATATCTAAGGAATACAACGATAAACCATTACGAGTTTTGCTTCATTGATAAAAATTTATAACACTTTTGTATTTGCTTATTTCATTCTATACAAGAAAAAGTATCCGTCCCCAGCGACGATAAAAGTTTAAATTGATTTATTAATTCAAAATATTTCATTGACTTCATAAACATTTATTGTTTTGCACTCTTGGTTTCACTCGAACTCAGAGATTTGAGCTATTTACGTCATCCACCACAAAAAATAAAATAATTATTGAGCATTTCCCTCGAGCTAAGAGCTGCTTGATAATATTATACAGTAAATCTACAATTTTATTCTCTAAGTTACAGCACATTTTGATGTAGAATATCCTGCTTAAGAAATAAAATTTGGCATCAACAATGTTCATGTCTGTTCTATCGTCATTCCAACAGCGAATGTTGAACTTTGATTGTGTGTGTGTGCAGCTTTTCAAACGGGAGACAAACACCACGGTACACAATTTATATAAGTTTTTTCCTTGTATCTAAGTAATAACTTCTCTGTATGATTTCTACATTTTTCCATGTTTTGTTTAAAAACAACTTTTTCTGCATGACATTCACTTACATTATCTAGGTAATACTTTATCTCTGATATTCTCCATTGTCCCTTGTTTTAACAAGATAATACCATATCAGTATAGTATTCTTCATTGTCCCTTCTTTTCACAAAGTAATATATTCTCTGTATGATATTATTCGTTGGCTCTTCCTTAAACAAAGTAATATCTTCTCTGTATGATATAATTCGTTGGCTATTGCTTAACAAAGTAATATCTTCTCTGTATGATATTATTCGTTGGCTATTCTTTAAACAAAGTAATATCTTCTCTGTATGATATTATTCGTTGGCTATTGCTTAACAAAGTAATATCTTCTCTGTATGATATTATTCGTTGGCTATTCTTTAAACAAAGTAATATCTTCCCTGTATGATATTATTCGTCATCTCTTGTTTTAACAAAGTAATATCATTCCTGTAGAGTATTTTAAATTAACCTTGTTTTATCTAGATAATACTTTATCTTTTGATATTTTAGGTTACTCTCTGTTTTTTCTCCAGGTAATGCCTTATCTACATGATATCCTCGTATGTTACGTTTTAATTTATATATCTTTATTAATGCTTGTCTAGAGAGTTTTTACGTCATGTGATGTGCGTAGTTTACTGACTAGAACCTTATTAAAAGTTTAATAAACTAGTTCAATGATATAAAACGCGTATTAGATTAAGCCTAGATTAAAATATTTATTGATTAATAAGTCAGACAGGTATAGATCGAGTGTTGTGTTTTCCACAAAGATTTATAAATACAATAATTATTGTATGTACGAAAAAAATATCATTCAAGTCGATGTTATGTTGAAATTTATGTTTGTAGATTTAAGTGTATTGTTGGTTATGTAGAAGTCGCACAAGTTGTGGAACTTATAGTGGAAGAAATAAAATGATTTCGTTATTAATTAAGTTGACTGAGCTTTGCTTTCTTTTTTCTATCAAATAATCCAAAAAGAAACTGCAAAGCTTATATAAACATTTTATTCACGGTGTCAAGAGTGGGATTATTTTGATAAAAATAAGACAAAGCCCAACTATAAGACGGCAACACAAGCTCAAAAATAGATCGAAAATATACTGAAAGTGATGAAAAAGTGGAAGAAAAGTAGACATAAAAGACAGAAAATTAAAATAAGAGCAAGAGGAAGGATACAAGAAGTTAAAAAGAAGAGTATTTGAACTATTTATAAGAATTATAGAATAACTGTAAAACCACGTTAGTTAAAAGTTGGACAAGATACAAAATGTATAAAACGAATAAATGTACAAAATAACATTGAAAAATTTACAGAGATAAATTAGACAAAAAAAGGTGAACACGAAGGTAAAACACCTAGAAACTGAATTAGCCCAGATGTACCTCTCACGCCATCTTCTCGAGAATTCTAACATAATCAGCTATGGAAAATGGAGGATTCATTTAATCTACCTTTGTTTTATCTTTATGGGCTGCTTCACCTAATTCCGAACTTTATCGATTTATGGGTTATAGTAGGCCAGTTAAAAAAAAATCCAAAAAAAACAACAACAAAAAACACGGTATCTAACGGAAGGGTGTCATTGAAGGCATAACAGTTTTAAAACTTTCAAAGTGATTGGCAAGAGAAGTGAAATACAAATTATTCATCTTGCTACTTATTTAAAATGGGTAACTCAAATAACAACTTATTAAATAATGCATTTCATCTTTATAAGTCAAATTGTTTGAAGTTAGGGACAAAAGCTGTACAATGACCTGTCTGTGCTCTGCCAATCACGCATATCAAAACGGTTTCTACCATTGTAAGTTCACAGACATACAGCTGTGCCACTGGTCAGCCTTTATAATTAAGAATGTTAGAAAATTATTTTAAATCAGCTATACTCATTAAAAGGTTAAATTTCAATTTTAATCTCTGTAAGGAATTTGCTCCGGCTGGAGATTAATTTTTAAGCATTAATTAATCTTCCAAAAGAGAGCTTAACATCTATCAGGTATTGGTGGCTAACTTATGAAATGGATTTGAAGAGTCACATAAAAAAGAAAGCTTATAAATCAAACTTTACAACCAGATTAAAGGATATGATGCATTAGATATTAGCCACACGTGCTGAAGATAAGGAAAAATTTTCCCAATTATTTTATCCAGATGTTCCACGTGCAATGACAGAATTGTTGACATACGATGAATTAAAAGATGGTTTTCTGGTGGACAAAGAGATGCGAATTAAACTGAAGAAGTTTATGTGTACATTTTTAAAGTAAGTTATCCTGTTGTTAATGGAACTTGTATCAGTTAGAGTTGCAAATGAAAAACAAACTAACCAAAACACCAAATTTAAGTTATACAATCATGAGATCAAATAGTGTGAAAACGTCAACTAATTTTGATGGAAGGCAAGAAGAACGAATCAGACAAGTGGTATGTACCTCTGAAATGAACCCCAGGACAGGATGTATTTCAAAACCAACATAAAATAACATAATACAAGGAACTGCGCACAAAATACTGCAAGAAGGGAAACCAATTACAAAGGATGACATTGAAGGATGGCCACTATAAGAGTGGAAAACATGGATATTATATAGAGGCTGTGACAAACCAATTAATAATAATTAAGCAAGAAGGTAATACCCCAAGGATGAGACCCAGAGCCCAAACAATACAAGAAAAAGCAAAGAGCTGAACAGCCTTTGAAAGTTAAAAATTAGCAGGACTTAACCATCGAACTTCAGCCGAGAATATTCCATTCACTTCAGATGAGATACAGAGTTGATTATTCAAAGAAACCAGTCCGCACATCAAAGGCTACATTAATGAGAACCTTTACAACAAATTGATTGTTAACTGGTTCTACCTTTATCATTGTTCTACAGTAAAGGGCACCGTTACAATACGTTTGTTGTTACTGTTTCAACGGTTATTATTGTTGCACGTTAATGGGAACCTTCACAACGCGTTGGCTGTTACTGGTTCAACGGTTATCACTATTATACATTAATGGGAAAGTTCACAACATGTCAGCCTGGCCAAGTAATGAAAACCAGAAAAATTTCCCAGATATAAAACGAAGTTAAATATTTATTCAATTTCCGATTAAAGAAAACAAACTGTTTCATCAAATGGTTTAAACTAAAAAAATAAAAGTTCATAGAAGTAAGTTTTCTTTATTAATACAGTTGATGTATCTTTAGGAGAAATTCTTTTTTAATGGTCATTTTTATACAAACCCCACCATATTTCTGTGATACCAATATGATTAATGCTAAGTAATTTCATCTTAAAAGAAAAGGCCCTTGTCAAATGTACTTCAAGAACGAAATCTGTTTTTATAGCTACGTCATTGTATGACGTTTCTCTGTGAATGAGCTGCTTGTAGGAATGATTGCGTATTTAACAGGTTTGTTTATCTTCATGCTAGTATCATAATTTCTACACCAGGGGTAATTGTTTTTTCTGTCAAAATTCTAACAGTCGAATATCTTTGTACATTTTTCTAGTCCACGAGAAGGTACTACTATGTGTGAAATGTGACCTATCATACTCCTACCTGTACTGCAATGTGTCTTGATTAGTAGTTTTGGAGGGAATGAAATAGTTTCCTGTCTTATCTTCACGTTGGATAACACTTTACTGTCTATTCAGTGGTTTCTATAGAAGACTAATTCTGCTTCTAGGGTTTTAATGATCTCAATTCGTGCATTTCTCAAGGACAGGAAGTATTAATATCTTGAAATGTTTAGAGTGTGGTGCTAAGTCATAAGGAAACGTTCTGGTTACGATAAGACATTGCCACTAAACGTGTATTCATGTTTCTGGGTGCTATCCATATTACCAGCTATTACACTATTCTGATTATTACAGAAAATTCACACTAAACGTGTAGTAATTTTTCTGTTTGCTGCCTAAGATACGAGACAACGTTCTGATTATTACAGAAATATCACACTGAACATTCAATTGTTTTTTTTTTTTCCATTATTCTTGTTGTTTGGTGTTAAACATAAAGCTACACAATGGTCTATTCGTGCTCTGCCCACCACGGGTATCGTAACCTGGTTTTCAGTGGTACAAGTCCGCAGACATACAATTGTGTCACCGGGAAACTTTTCCATTCTACTTGCAGACAAAGTTCCCAGTCAACGCCTTTGTTATTACAAAGAATACTGTGCAATAAATTCCACTCCAAACATTTACTGCTATCGTGATTTATCACATGCAAGGGAGTACAAAAAAATGTCACAAAGGAGCAAAAAATATATCACAAGGGAATACATAATAAAAATATCACAAAGGAAGTACAAAATAAAAATATCACAAGGAAGTACAAAATAAAAATATTACAAGAGTACAAACTAAAATATCACAAGAAAGTGCAAAATAAAATATCACAAGAAAATACAAAATATAAATATTACAAGGAAATACAAAATAAAAATATCACAAGGAAGTGTAAAATAAAAATGTGACAAGGAAATACATTTGTTTAATTTTGCGCAAAGCTACTCGAGGACTATCTGCGCTAGCCGTCCCTAATTTAGCAGTGTAAGACTAGGAGGCAAGGCAGCTAGTCATCACTATCCACCGCCAACTCTTGGGCTATTCTTTTACCAACGAATAGTGGGATTGGCCATCGTATTATAACGCCCCCACGGCTGGGAGGACGAGCATGTTTAGTGCGATCGGGATTCGAACGCGCGACCCTCAAATTACGAGTCGAACGCCTTAACACACTTGGCCACGCCGGGCCCCAAGGGAATACAAAATAAAAATACCACAAGTAAATACAAAACAAAAATATCACAAGGAAGCACAAAATAAAAATATCTCAATGGAGTAAAAAATAGATTATAATATTGGAGTACAAAATAAAAGTGAGAAAGGAGTGCAAAATAAAAAATATCACAGTGGAGTACAAAATAGAAATTTCACCTACCAGCAGCAAATTTAACCCCACTCCAAACACTTACTGGCACAAGACCGTGGTGTATCACGTGCAAGGGAGAGATCTGATTGAATTTCTTTCTCAATACGAAAAAGACCTATCAAGAGAACAAAATTCACACTTTCTGCTCACTTTGTATATCTATACAAACCTATGAAGTATTTATATGATTAACAGTCCAGAGCATTAAATAACTGTATCAACATACTTTTTAGAGTTTATAAGAATAACTATATGAAATATTCATGTAGAACAATGGCATGTCTTCTTCCCTAGGTTATATATATAACTATATAAAATATTCGTGTAGAACAATGGCATGTCTTCTTCCTTAAGTATATATATCACTACACGGAAACTTAGTGTAGAACAACGTCATGTCTTTTGCTTCCCTAAGTTATATATTAGTATGTGAACATTTCTGTTGATTAGTGTCATGTCTTCTTGTGCAGTAAATTATACATAATTACATGAACATTTCTGTAGATCAGTGTCATGTCTTCTTGTTCAGTAAATTATACAGAACTACATGAACATTTCTGTAGATCAGTGTCATGTCTTCTTGTGCAGTAAATTATACAGAACTACATGAACATTTCTGTAGATCAGTGTCATGTCTTCTTGTTCAGTAAATTATACAGAACTACATGAACATTTCTGTAGATCAGTGTCATGTCTTCTTGCTCAGTAAATTATACATAATTACATGAACATTCCTGTAGATCAGTGTCATGTCTTCTTGTGCAGTAAATTATACATAATTACATGAACATTCCCGTAGATCAGTGTCATGACTTCTTGTTCAGTAAATTATACATAATTACATGAACATTTCTGTAGATCAGTGTCATGTCTTCTTGCTCAGTAAATTATACATAATTACATGAACATTCCCGTAGATCAGTGTCATGTCTTCTTGTGCAGTAAATTATACATAATTACATGAACATTCCCGTAGATCAGTGTCATGACTTCTTGTTCAGTAAATTATACATAATTACATGAACATTCCCGTAGATCAGTGTCATGACTTCTTGTTCAGTAAATTATACATAATTACATGAACATTTCTGTAGATCAGTGTCATGTCTTCTTGTTCAGTAAATTATACATAATTACATGAACATTTCTGTAGATCAGTGTCATGTCTTCTTGTTCAGTAAATTATACATAATTACATGAACATTTCTGTAGATCAGTGTCATGTCTTCTTGTTCAGTAAATTATACATAATTACATGAACATTTCTGTAGATCAGTGTCATGTCTTCTTGTTCAGTAAATTATACATAATTACATGAACATTTCTGTAGATCAGTGTCATGTCTTCTTGCTCAGTAAATTATACATAATTACATGAACATTTCTGTAGATCAGTGTCATGTCTTCTTGCTCAGTAAATTATACATAATTACATGAACATTTCTGTAGATCAGTGTCATGTCTTCTTGCTCAGTAAATTATACATAATTACATGAACATTTCTGTAGATCAGTGTCATGTCTTCTTGCTCAGTAAATTATACATAATTACATGAACATTTCTGTAGATCAGTGTCATGTCTTCTTGTTCAGTAAATTATACATAATTACATGAACATTTCTGTAGATCAGTGTCATGACTTCTTGTTCAGTAAATTATACATAATTACATGAACATTTCTGTAGATCAGTGTCATGTCTTCTTGCTCAGTAAATTATACATAATTACATGAACATTTCTGTAGATCAGTGTCATGTCTTCTTGTTCAGTAAATTATACATAATTACATGAACATTTCTGTAGATCAGTGTCATGACTTCTTGTTCAGTAAATTATGCATAATTACATGAACATTTCTGTAGATCAGTGTCATGACTTCTTGTTCAGTAAATTATACATAATTACATGAACATTTCTGTAGATCAGTGTCATAACTTCTTGTTCAGTAAATTATACATAATTACATGAACATTTCTGTAGATCAGTGTCATGTCTTCTTGTGCAGTAAATTATACAGAACTACATGAACATTTCTGTAGATCAGTGTCATGACTTCTTGTTCAGTAAATTATACATAATTACATGAACATTTCTGTAGATCAGTGTCATGACTTCTTGTTCAGTAAATTATGCATAATTACATGAACATTTCTGTAGATCAGTGTCATGTCTTCTTGTGCAGTAAATTATACAGAACTACATGAACATTTCTGTAGATCAGTGTCATGTCTTCTTGTTCAGTAAATTATACAGAACTACATGAACATTTCTGTTGATTAGTGCCATGTCTTCTTGTGCAGTAAATTATACATAATTACATGAACATTTCTGTAGATCAGTGTCATGTCTTCTTGTTCAGTAAATTATACAGAACTACATGAACATTTCTGTAGATCAGTGTCATGACTTCTTGTTCAGTAAATTATACATAATTACATGAACATTTCTGTAGATCAGTGTCATGACTTCTTGTTCAGTAAATTATACAGAACTACATGAACATTTCTGTAGATCAGTGTCATGACTTCTTGTTCAGTAAATTATACATAATTACATGAACATTTCTGTAGATCAGTGTCATGACTTCTTGTTCAGTAAATTATACATAATTACATGAACATTTCTGTAGATCAGTGTCATGACTTCTTGTTCAGTAAATTATGCATAATTACATGAACATTTCTGTAGATCAGTGTCATGTCTTCTTGTGCAGTAAATTATACAGAACTACATGAACATTTCTGTAGATCAGTGTCATGTCTTCTTGTTCAGTAAATTATACAGAACTACATGAACATTTCTGTAGATCAGTGTCATGTCTTCTTGTTCAGTAAATTATACATAATTACATGAACATTTCTGTAGATCAGTGTCATGACTTCTTGTTCAGTAAATTATACAGAACTACATGAACATTTCTGTAGATCAGTGTCATGACTTCTTGTTCAGTAAATTATACATAATTACATGAACATTTCTGTAGATCAGTGTCATGACTTCTTGTTCAGTAAATTATACATAATTACATGAACATTTCTGTAGATCAGTGTCATGTCTTCTTGTGCAGTAAATTATACATAATTACATGAACATTTCTGTAGATCAGTGTCATGACTTCTTGTTCAGTAAATTATACATAATTACATGAACATTTCTGTAGATCAGTGTCATAACTTCTTGTTCAGTAAATTATACATAATTACATGAACATTCCCGTAGATCAGTGTCATGTCTTCTTGCTCAGTAAATTATACATAATTACATGAACATTTCTGTAGATCAGTGTCATGTCTTCTTGCTCAATGAATTATACATAAATTACATGAACACATTAATACGTAACAATAAAACAACTATGTGCATAATGTGTTTGAAATAATAAATAATATTTGAAAATAACTGATTTCCATGTTTAAATAACTATATAATTATTATTAATTTTGTAATGTGAATTTTGTTCACTAATGCTTTACCAAAATTACTTTTTATGGTTGTCATATTCGTATCAGGTTTTCAGTTAATATAAAAGGAAAACGTAAAATATTGAATGAGAAAAGTTTTATTTTCCAGGGGTTTTAGAAACATAATGCGACATTAAGATGATAGCATTATTTTAACAACAAAACAGACTTCAAGTGAAAATAATAAGAAAAACTTCTCTCTTGTATTATTTTTTGAGCATCGAATAATATTATAACGTCTTTCCCGAAAGTGAAACCAAATTCCACAAAGAAAGCAAATTTTGTTATTCAAATAAGTAGTTCTAAACTAAACAGGCAAGAAACGCCACGTGTTAGTCGCTTCTGTTACAATAAGTATTTACCAATTTGAATATTAATTATATTGTTACCTACCGTATCAGCGAATTCTACAAATCTTGTTGCAAAGTACCACCACCCGATTGACGCCATCTGTTAAGTGAGAAAAGAAACAGTGTTTGAAGCATACTAAAGCATTAAGAAATAATCTGAAATTATTACCTTATACATAACACACAACCTGATCTTTGCTTAGATCGTCCTCATAAATTTGATAACCTATGATCCCATGTAACGTTTACTTAGTTTCATATATCATATTTCTACAGAGTTGTTTGTGAAGACTTTAAGCCTATCTGACGTTGAACCTTAAACATTTGATTTACAATTTATTTTTGTTATAAAACATTTCATGTATTATGAACATTTAGAAGCTGTGTCCTAAACAATTTGTTTATATTAACGTTTTGTTTACTTTATATTAAACATTTTATGTACGAGGTGTGGTCAAAACGTTTTAGGGCCTGGCACGGCCAAGCGTGTTATGGCGTGCGGCTCGTAATCTGAGGGTCGCGGGTTCGCATCCCCTGTCGCGCCAAACATTCTCGTCCTTTTAGTCGCGGGGCGTTATAATGTAACGGTCAATCCCACTATTCGTTGGTAAAAGAGTAGCCCAAGAGTTGGCGGTGGGTGGTGATGACTAGCTGCCTTCCCTCTAGTCTTACACTGCTAAATTAGGGACGGCTCGGTGCAGTGGGCTAACAACCTGCTCACTTAAATACTTGTTGAAGAATCCGCAAGCGATTGCGGCCCTATGTTCCTAGATGGAATTTAATGGTGATAACTAAATTGACTAACTTCAACTGTTATTCAACTAATTTCTGCTTTCACATTACTATAGATGGTTGGAATGTCATCAAATCTCTTTATTATGGATAGTTGGAATGTCATCAAATCTCTTTCTTTAAACTTAACTCTGATTTTTGAGAATAGAAAGAAATGACTGAGGGCAAGATCGAGAAAATATGGGGTGTGTGGTGTCACAGAAATGTTTTTTCTATCAAGAATTTCTTAACAGGCACAGCAGTGTTTGAAGGAGCGTTGTCATGGTGAAAAAACCAGTGACCCCCCTCCCACAGCTCACGGCGGGTTCTTCTAACTTTCTCCCTCAAGCGAATTCAGAACTCTTTATAAAAGGCCTGGTTAACTGTCTTTCACTTGAGCGACCGTTTCACCAGTGGAATATGTCGACGGTCGCCCAAAACGTGGGTCATCTTCGACCGATTACCGGCCATCTTGGAAGTGTTTTACGCACTGATAAACGACAGCCTTACTTAAGCAGTCATCACAAAGAGAGCTCTTAACATTTCGAGAATTTCTGTTCCTTCTTCACCATTTTTTACAAAGAACTTGATGCAAACCTGTTGCTCTTCTTTTCTATCAATCTTTATCACGACAGGGGCAAGAGATACGTCTGTCTTTGAACACGTTTTTCGCAGCACGGGTATAAGGTCTAGAGAGATGGCTTGCTCGTGAGGTAGATGGCTATTTGTACTTTGTACACACCTCTGTGAAGCTCATTGCCTCTGTATTGGTACTTGTAACAGAAGAAGTCATAACTTTTTGATCAAACCTCGTATTATAAACAATCAGACGTTGTGCCTGAAAAATTTAGTTTACAATAACTTTTATTTTTAATTTCGTTGTCAAAGTGTTTCACTTTTACAAACATTCAGACGTTGCACCTCATATTGCACGGTATAGATATTACATGGCTTTGGTGTTTGAGGATTGGATGATCGGACGCTATAAAGTTTTTACGTTACACAGTTTGAATGTTTGAATGATTTATGTTTTAAATGTTTGGATGTTAGGTGGTTTCGACACTACACGTTTTGGATGCTTGGGTACCACATGATTTGATGTTTCAACGTGCTTCAAATGTTTCGCCACTACACAGTTTGGATGTAAAATCCTATGAACGTGACACGGTTTACATGTCTGGACACTACACGGTTTGGATATTTGGCATTACATGGCTTAAATATCTAGACTCTATACGGCTTGGATGTGTTAGATTTTACATGGCTTAGATATCTAGGCGCTACATGGTTTGATTGTTTGATGTTTGGACATTAGATGCTTTAGATATTTCGTTATAACATGTTTTGGATGTTTGAATGCTACATGCTTTAGATATTCAGACACTATACGGTTTGAATGTTTGAATGCTACATGCTTTAGATATTCAGACACTATACGGTTTGAATGTTCAGACCTTACATGGCTTAGATATTCAGACACTATACGGTTTGAATGTTCAGACCTTACATGGCTTAGATGTTCAGACACTATACGGTTTGAATGTTCAGACCTTACATGGCTTAGATGTTCAGACACTATACGGTTTGAATGTTCAGACCTTGCATGGCTTAGATATTCAGACACTATACGGTTTGAATGTTCAGACCTTACATGGCTTAGATATTCAGACACTATACGGTTTGAATGTTCAGACCTTACATGGCTTAGATATTCAGACACTATACGGTTTGAATGTTCAGACCTTACATGGCTTAGATGTTCAGACACTATACGGTTTGAATGTTCAGACCTTACATGGCTTAGATGTTCAGACACTATACGGTTTGAATGTTCAGACCTTACATGGCTTAGATGTTCAGACACTATACGGTTTGAATGTTCAGACCTTGCATGGCTTAGATATTCAGACACTATACGGTTTGAATGTTCAGACCTTGCATGGCTTAAATATTCAGACACTATACGGTTTGAATGTTCAGACCTTACATGGCTTAGATGTCCAGGCGCTACATGGTTAGTATGTTTGGATGGGATATGTTTTTTATGTTTTTTACGCTAAATGGAGTGGATGTTACTTGGCTTAGATGTTTGGATTTTACATGGTTTAAATGTTTGGACACTATATGGTTTAAATATTTGGACGCTACACGGTTCGGATGTTTGGACGTGACATGTTTTGAATGTTACATAGCTTGGGCGTTTGGACGCTACGTGGTTTCTACGTTACATGGCTTGGATATTTGGGCACTACATGTTTTAGATGTTTCAACATTACAAGGTTTGGAATTTTGGACATTACCTAATTTAGATGTTTTTATATTACACGGTTTGCATGTCTGGACTTTACATGATTTAGATGTCTGGACGCAACTTGGTTTGATCATTGTATGGACACTACATAGTTAAATATTTGGACGCTATCCGGTTTACACACTTGGATGGTTTGCATGTTTAAACGCTACACGGTTTGCATGGTTTGACGTTATATGATTTGATATTACATGGCTTGGATATTGCATGGTTTAGATGCTACATCAGGATGGCCAATCTACAGCAGAGAGGGAGCCAGAGTTTTGCAACGTACATTACTGAAGGGACAATGAAATCTCTTTTGCTACAGTAGAACACAAATACTTTTGACAAAACTGAGGTTCTCAGCGGTGCCATCTCAGTGGTTTCAGATAATACAAATGCTTTCATTTTACAAAATAATATTAATATTGTTGGTTTTATTAATGATTTTTTTATATATAATGTAGCATCAATTAAATCTTTTAACTGCTCTTCATAGGCACAGACGTATGTTAAACGATATACAAAGCTAAACACCGGGTTTCAATACCCGTGATGGGCAAAGCACAGACAGGCAATTGTGTAGCTTTGTACTTAAATGCAAACAAATAAAACCTTTACGGTATGCTGTTTTATATCGCTATTTATATATTTTACACTAGCATAAAATACTGTGGGATTCTAAGGTCCCTCATGATTCATAGAGGTCTCAGTGAACCAGCCAAGCATTTCCATCTTAATTACTTTTATAGCTACCTAAAAGTACCGATTCTTTAACTGATTTGTTTGTCGTCATTTCGTGAACTTGATTCAATTCAACTCTCTTTAAATGCAAATAATTTTTAACTATTGTATTTTAGTTGAATTATTTTCATTCTCCAAAGTCTCCAATATTCCCTAGTTTATATTTTTTTCTCGTTGTCTGTTTCCGTTTCCCAGACTTCGTTCAATTCAACTTTTCTCAAATTTATATTTTTCTTTCAATGTTTGTGTTGAGAAAAAGGCTATTTGACAAAAAACCTCCATATATTCTTCATTCAGTAAGTAAGAATTACAATAAAACATGGTAGTTTTTCTATAGACCTTCACTAAGTAGAATTATGGGAGCTGAAGTGAAAAATAATACACAGATGCATCACTAGGTTCCCCTTAGTATGCAAACAAAGTTTCAGCTTTCTAGGTTTTTTTTCTTTTGGAGCTATGGCGGTCACGCGCATATACACACACATAGATTGGCTCTTTTATTATTAAAGATCATTATATCGTTGGGTTCTTGGTTGCGACATTTTCGTGAAGTATAATATTATAGTACTAGTACTAAACTAATTCTGTCTAGTTACCTTCTGTGTATCATATATCATCATCACATCATCACTAGGGTAAACTAGTTTTTAAGTTTACATAGGTGTTGTTCTTTTCCAATAAACCCTGACCCTACACGCATCAGTAGACGTCTTCCTTCTCAATCACAGAAATCGTGACCATTCACATACCAGTAGACTTGTGCTTGAAATATTTTCTTGGATTTATAAGTCATGTAGTGATAAATCGTATTCCATTTAAGATTATTTTACAATATTATACTCCATTTTTATTCAGGCTGCGTGTACATTTAAACATGGAATGTCTATGTTCACATTCACAGACATGAAAATAAATGAGGAAAATATTAATCACGAAGAAATTACCAAAATTTATTGACCAATAAAATTTTATTGACTAAAAAAGCATATTTAGATAACATAGGAATTCTGGTTTGATGATTCAATGTTCGGGTATGCCAAGGTTGTTGACCCTACGAGTGCTCCAAATGAAAAGCCAAGAAGCTTAACCAACGTTATGAAAAACCTAGTTCTTTCACATTGGTCAGTTGTTGAGACTGGTTAATAGTGCAGAGTTCAAAATTCAGCTGTGTTACCCAAAAAGATAAAACCGATGTAGTGATTTACATAAATTGAACTCTGTCAATATGTTCTCACTTTAATTTCCCTATTGGTTCTTTGGAATTTCCCAGTTTATATGTGAGTTAATAAACTTGTTTACTATTTCATTCTCAAACATGGTAACTGAAAGTTTGCCCAGTATTATTGCAGATGAAAATCATAAAAAGAAAAACAAACGTTTTTTGCATCAGTGTTAAAAGCAATCATCTAATGTTGTTAGGGATTGAAAACGAATAAAAACAACGCACAAAGAAAGTAATGACAGTACATGTTACTGAGCTGAATGTACATTCGAACAAAAGATTTAAATGTGGAAAAGCGAACGCCATATTTTTGTTTGCACTGAGATCTTTTGCTTACTAAATAAATAATTTTGATATTTTTCATATACTGCGTTGTTATCGAGCTCGGCATGGCCAGTTCGGTTGAAGAGTTCGACTCGTAATCTGAGGGTCCCAGGTTCGCATCCCCGTCGCACCAAATATGTTCGCCCTTTCAGCAGTGGGGGTAAAACATGTGACGGTTAATCTCACTGTTCGCTGGTAGAAGAGTAGCCCAAAGCTGGCGGTGGGTGGTGATTTCTATCTGTCTTCCCTCTAGTCTTACACTGCTAAATTGGGAACGGCTACTGCAGATAGACCGCGCGTAGCTTTGAGCGAAATTCAAAAACCAAAGAAACTAGTTTGTAATCCCGTAGGGAAAGCAATTTATTTTTGAATAATCCCATTTTAAAATTAAAACATTGTTTCTTATTATGTAAAACCACATAATATCTCCACACGTTATCACAATTATAAGAAGGGTTAAAAATAGTTGATTGTAGTCTTTACGATTTATATATAGTTTTATAGCTGCTACGTTATAGTTTTCATCAGTTTTAAATTTTAACTTGTTATATAAATATTTCATATTTCATGAAAGAATAATTAATTAGATTAATTTCGTTAGTGGTAGATTCCCCGCTAGTGCAGCTATAAGTCTACGGATTTACAATTCTAAATTTTCTATAAGAAAACACACACACTCCCTAGTGGTAAGCCAGAAAAAATACTCGAAATTTATATTAAATGTTTTTTAAATAAACTTTAATACTTTGGAAGTTATTTCAGAATTACTAGTTGGTTTACCACAAAAATAGGATTTCAAATATTAATATATCGTTTGTGTCATGCGAATTTTCTAATATTAAAGTTTAATCCATAAATAATGTACAAATACAAAAGAGCTTTCGTTAAGCGTGATAAATGTTGACAAATCTGAATATACAGAACTCTTTACAGAGTGAGAACTTCATATAGTTTCCTTGTTTTCCTTTTCTTAAAAGAACGGGAAGTTAATAAGTTTTATTGTTACGAAATGTTAATTTTTTTATTACAACTGAAGACCATTGTTAAAAGCATTCTGACTGATTACTGTTGAGCGAATTCATCTAAGCTGAGACATGCTGCTGAAGTTAAAGAAAATGAAAACTTTAAGGAATATTTCGACAGATAAGTTTTATTATTATTATTTTCTTCTCTGAAACAACAAAATCACAATTTCCAGAAAAGAAGACAATTATATTAGACTGATTGGTCTTACCTGCATAGCCTCTGGGTTATCGGAATAATCCACAGGCTGGCATCTCCAATTATAGTTGTTGAACCATCCTAGCCTTCCTATCTTTAGCGATAAAAAGTTTGATTAGTACTTGAAACTTTAAAATACACTGGTGGCCAAAATCTTAAGGCCAATGAACATAAAGAAAAAATATGCATTTTGCGTTGTTAGAGCTTATTTGAGGAGAGCTTCGAAAGATGAAAATAAGAAAAGGGAAAATGAAAAATAAAAAACTTTTTAAGCATGCAATAGGGAAAATGTAAACACTATGAAATTAGCCTAAAAACTAGTTGGTCATTTCAATATGGTCTTAAACACGTTACGAAATTTAGGTATTTGTGTTCAAGCATTAGCGTTGTCAACATCTCTCACTGACATCTACTGTGTTACATTGGGTAAAAACATGGCAAAGGCTAAAAAGTTGACAGAGTTTGAACGTGGCAAAATTGTCGAGCTGCAAAAGCAAGGTCTCTCTCAACGTGCCATCGCTGGTGAGATTGGGCGTAGTAAAACTGATGTTGTAAATGTCTTTAAAGACCCTTAGGGATAAGGAACGAGAATTTCAAGTGGTCGACTTAAGAAAAATTTGCCGGCGTTGAGCAGGAGGATTCGACGGGTTGTCCGGCAAGACACCAGCCGATCGTCGAACCAGATTAAGGCCCTTACGGACGCAGAATGCAACTCAAGAACAATAAGACGGCATCTACGAGAGAAAGGCTTTAAAAACCGTAACGTCTTCAAAGGCAACGCCTCCTTCCACACCACGAAACAGCTCGGTTAAACTTTGCTGAGAAGCACCAAACATGGGACGTAGAAAAGAAGACGAAGGTTTTGTTCTCTGATGAGAAAAAAATTTAACCTAAATGGCCCAAATGGCTTCCAACGTTACTGGCATGATAAGGATATCCCACAGGAGACATTTTCTACACGACACAGTGGAGGAGGTTCCATCATGATCTGGGGTGCTTTCTCCTTCCATGCAACAATGGAGCTTCAGGTTATAAGGGGCATCAAACAACAGCTAGCTACATTGGCATGTTGTAGAGAGCATCCTTATTGACTGAAGGCCCACGCTTGTGTGGAAGTGACTGGATCTTTCAGCAGGACAACGCTGCAATCCACAGTGCCTGCAGGACAAAGGACTTTTTCATGACGAATAACGTGATTCTTTTGGACCATCCAGCATGTTCGCTCGAACTGAACCCCATTGAAAATGTTTTGGGGTGGATGGTAAGGGAAGTCTGTAGAAATGGGCGTCAATTCCAAACAGTGCATGATCTTCGTGAAGCCATCTTCACCACTTGGAATAACATTCCAGCCAGCCTTCTGCAA
This sequence comes from Tachypleus tridentatus, assembly GCF_004210375.1. Lineage (NCBI taxonomy): Eukaryota > Metazoa > Arthropoda > Merostomata > Xiphosura > Limulidae > Tachypleus > Tachypleus tridentatus. The sequence goes on along the minus strand of NC_134828.1, from coordinate 29,357,315 downwards.
ACGCTTATATCGACCATGCCAAAGCGAATGTTTGAAGTTATTCGCAATGATGGCCGTGCAACTCACTACTGAGACCTCTTGTTGGGCATTTCCTACACTCTTTAGGACTTCTTTTTGGTATGGTCTTAAACTTTTGACCAACTAGTATTTAGGCTAATTTCATAGTTTTCACATTTCTCCTATTAAGTGCTAAAAAGTTTTTTTTTATTTTCCTTTTTCGTATTTTCATCTTTCGAAGGTCAACTCAAATAAGTGATTGAGTCTAACAACGCAAAATGCATATTTTTTTGTTTATGTTCATTGGCCTTAAGATTTTGGCCAGCAGTGTACGAGGTCTGTTAAAAAAATACGCGGACTGAAGTCATAAAACAAAATGTACTTTATTTAGAAGTTACAGGTCTGGGACCCCTTCAAAGTACTCTCCTCCCCAACGGTGTTTCCAATTGTTGAAACAGTCCTGCTACGCTTCTTTTGTAATGTCCTCCAGCTCCTTCATCGCATTTGCCTTAATCTCAGGAATCGTCTCAAATCTTCTTCTATTCAAGGGTCTTTTGAGTTTGGGGAACAAGAAAAAATCGCAAGAAGCAAGGTCAGGTAAGTAGGGGGGTGGGGAAGAACAGTGATCGAGTGTTTGGCCAAAAACTCACGAGTTCTGAGGGCTGAATTTCGCAGCAACGCGGTGCATCTTCAATATTTCGGTCAAAATCTCGTAACAAGATCCAACTGATATCCCACACTCTTCAGCAAGACACCAGTCAGACGTCGATTTGCCCGCACCAGGGTGTTGATTTTGTCGACGTGTGGGTCGTCAGTTGACGTGGAAGGACGTCCAGGACGCTCATCATCTTCAATGGACTGTCGACCATCCTTAAAACGTTCATGCCACTTGAAACATGCTGTACGATTCATAGCAACATCACCGTAAGTCGTGTTAAGCATAGCAAAAGTTTCAGTCGCAGATTTTCCAAGTTTAACACAAAATTGCACAGCAAGTCGTTGCTCATTCAGATCATTCATTCTGAAATCCGCCAAACGAAAAAATCGCACTTCACTTAAAATCGCGTAACTAATACACAAATGAAGATACCTGCAATCGGGAAATGGCATCGCAATCAGCTGATATGTGCGAACCTAGCGACACCAAGCGGATTCCCCTGGAACCAACTGGAGCCGCGCAATTCAAACAGTCCGCGTATTTTTTGAACAGCCCTCAGCCCTCAGGCTCGTAGTTAGTATAACTAATTATCTGTAAGTTCGTCTACTAAAATCATATTAGGCTTATAAAAAATAATATTCCTTTGCTACTGCATCCATTTAATTGGGTGATTGTAATATTAGAATATTTAATACAATAATCTTAAACGTAGTGATATAAAATTTATTCTGAAATCTCATATTAAATTCCTGAGTATGAAGAGCTAGACATTGTGGATAAATATAGTTGAAAACTGAATTTTAACTTTTAACGGTTAGAGCATATTCTGTATACGTAGGCAAGGCCATTGCTCAAAAATGGTCCATAATTAAAGTTAAAATCTAAATCTAATATATTACTACGTATATTTTGCCTATAGATGGTGCGAAAAGTCGATCACTTATAAAAATAATTACCAAAAACCATACGTAAAATTTATATTATTTTACCTGTATGAAAAGCCAGGCATTAACGACAACCATTGTAAAGTTGTAGACTACCATCAGTTTTCTGAGGTAAAACGGCTTTCTATCTTTCATCCAAGTAGGGCCAACAACCTTCACGAAGTACACGTAGCAGAATACAAGCATAAGTGTAGGCCATGGACTCTGCATAAGAGGCCAGTCTCCAACCCTGGGATCTAATCAGGTAATAACAAAACCAACAATTTAAAAATAAAGATAACGTGTATCGTGTAAATGTACTTCCCTCTATTTTATTAAATCAACACACCTATTCTTCTTAAATCAATATACTCGTCTTTCGTAAATCGTTTGTTTGTTTGTTTTGGAATTTCGCACAAAGCTACTCGAGGGCTATCTGTACTAGCCGTCCCTAATTTAGCAGTGTAAGACTAGAGGGAAGGCCTCACCACCCACCGCCAACTCTTGGGCTACTCTTTTACCAACGAATAGTGGAATTGACTGTAACATTATAACGCCCCCACGGCTGGGAGGGCGCGACTCTCAGATTACGAAGCGCACGTCTTAACGCGCTAAGCCATGCCAGGCCCCTTTCGAAAATCAAGTTACCTACAGTTTATAAATTTAACCTACTCGGCCTTTATAATTGTTCCTATTGAGTAATGTATCTTTAAACCTAGCAGTGTGTGAACACAGCAGTTCAGGCCTGTCTTCAGTTTACTGCTTAGTACGCCTTTTGTTTACCAGCTGAGGGGGATGACGAGAGATAACTCATTTAAAATGCTATTGATAAATGCAGGCAAGAAGTTTAAAGTACGAGTGTAAACGTTGAAAACTACAGCAGAATTGGGCTTCTATAGGCCTAACATCCACAATGGGAAACAACATTGGAGTGGATATTTTTAACAGACTCTTACAATTTGCCTACTCCAGATTTGAAATTTAAAGTTAAAATTGTATTCTACATCCAGCTTTTGACTCTCAGAAGTTAATTCTTTTCAACGACCAATACACCATGGCGTATAAAAACTGACAATATCTATTGGATCGGCCTGGCATGGCCAAGCGCGTAAGGCGTGCGACTCGTAATCCGAGGGTCGCGGGTTCGCGTCCGCGTCGCGCTAAACATGCTCGCCTTCCCAGCCGTGGGGGTGTATAATGTGACGGTCAATCCCACTATTCGTTGGTAAAAGAGTAGCCCAAGAGTTGGCGGTTGGTGGTGATGACTAGCTGCCTTCCCCTAGTCTTACACTACTAAATTAGGGACGGCTAGCACAGATAGCCCTCGAGTAGCTTTGTGCGAAATTCCAAAACAAAATATATTGGATCATTTCGTTCCTGTATTAGTAAGACGAGTGTATTAGCATTTCAACTTCGAACTTTTAGTATTGCAAACCTCTTCGAAATAGCATTTCGGTCAATACAGTGCAGAATTGGATTAAAAACACGCAAGGCCTCAGTCAAAGTGTTGTTTATATTGTTATTTACGAGACATTAAATGTTGTGATGGTGTGCAGCTCCAAGGCCAGAGAAGTATCATGATATGTTGTGAAGACCAATAAAAAGTAGAAAGTAAAGTATGGTTTAGTTGCACTAATAAGAAGACACACTTACTTCTGTTAATCTAATGACGAATTTTTACCTCTTTGTTTATATTATTGTTAAGCATAAAGCTACCTCATGGGCTATTTGTACTGTGCCCACCACAGATAAAAATTACGTATTTAGCGTTATAAGCTTTCAGATTTGCCGCTGAGTCATTATGTAAGAGATATTTAACTCCCTTTTCATTAGTTTATTTGTTTAAGTTAAGCACAAAATTACACAATGGGCTATTTGTGCTGTGACCACTAAGGGTATCGAAACCCGCTTTCTAGCGTAGTTAGTCCGCCCTCTTAAACGTTTACAATGTAAACTTTACAGACAAAATTAATTTTTCCCTTTATCTAATGACTTGATTTGTTTTGAATTTCACACAAAGCTCTAGGAGGGCTATCTGCGCTACCCGTCTATAATTTAGCAGTGTAAGACTAGAAGGAAGTCACCATCATCACCTCGTGGGCTATTATTTCACGAAAGGATTGTCTGTCACAAAGCCCCTACGGCTGAAAGGAAGAGCATGTTTGGTGTAAGGGGGATTCGAACCCGCGCCCCTCGGATTACGAGTCGAGTGCCTTAACCACTTGGCCACGCCGTGTCTTCTCTAAACAGTGGTAGAATATATATATAAATAACGACCAAAAATCCGTTTATTTCTGCTTAAAGATTAACAAGTCCCCCTCTGGTACAGCAGTAAGTCTACGAATTTACAACGTTAAAATCTGGGGTTCGATTCCCCTTGGTGGCTTTGCTATTAGAAAACACACAGATCAACGAAATACAACTGATCTTTACTAAACGTGGTTTTTTTTTATTTTACTTCTGCTTGACAGTAGATAAAAACTGAAAAAACTTCATTGTACGTCGAAAGCCCGTGAACAATAATAAATGTCTTAATTGTAATAAGCCCGATACATCCTTACTAAAGTGTAGTTGACAATTTCGCCTTGAGTGACGTCACTTGAGGCGAAAAGGTCACTATAGATATTTCCAGTTGCACGTGTGTAAAAGTGTTATTGTTTTTAATAAATCTAGATAAAAAAAGTTGAGAAAAAACTATCTTTACGCTCCAAATATATATATATATATGTACACACAACTGTTTGATATTAAAATGTTTGTTGAGATATAAAATTCCTTGTAATATTCTATTTCTCGATTATGCCGTAACGTGCGTCTAACAATGTATAAATTATCATAATTGTTTCATTATTTGTTGAAATATTATGGTATAATTTCAATACTAACTATACAATTACACTAACATATAACGTATATAAATATTTTATGAGATATAAAAGTAAAGAGGCCCAGCATGGCTAGGTGGTTAAGGCACTTGACTTGTAATCTGATGATTGGGGGTTCGAATCCCCGCCACACCAAACAAGCTCGCCCTCTTAGCGGTGGGGGCGTTATAATGTTACGGTAAATTCCATTATTCGTTGGTAAAAGAGTAGCTCAAGGGTTAGCGGTGGGTGGTGATGACCAGGCTGCCTTCCCTCTAGTCTTACAGTGCTAAATTAGGGACTAAATTTGCGCGAAATTCAAACTAAACAAAAATAAAAGTAAGGAGATTAGGTACAAAAAATACATAGACAGAAAATATAAGCTGCTGAGAAACAAATCTACAGTTGAAAGAATACGAAGTTTGCTTGCAAAGTTGAAAACATATTGTAAGACTATGTGATACTCCAGAGTACATAAATGTTAAACTAAAAGTAACACTACCAGGTATACTGGCATGATGTGTTGTTTTTTGAATGAGTTACATGTACCAGTCATTATCTCTGTTCGTTTTTGGATTTTTCTGGACAATGAGTGTAGCTTCCATATATTTTCTGTCTTTAAAATATTTGATTGTTTGTAAGATGTAAATTTTATTTACTTTGTGTGTGTGTTTATGGTTCCACATTTGTAGAGGAAGTGTTCTGCTGGAGCAGTGTTGTGTTGGTCATGCACATATAACACATTGATGTGTTCTGAGATGTGCGTGTGCACAGGTCTTCCGGTTTCTCCTATACATGCATCTCCACATATATTACCAATGATTTGATAGACTACGTTTATGATGTGGCATATTTTCCTGCTCCATTTTCTCTGGCGCAGCATTGTTTTGTTGGCACATTTTGTTTCTGAGAATGAAGAATAACTAATAGTTGTTTCAGTGTTTTACCTGTTTGTTTGTTTTTTTGTGTTGTTTTGATTATTAGTTCAGCTTGTTTATTTGCTTTACGACAATTGGTTTGTTTGTTGGCTTTTGAATTTCGCGCAAAGCTACTCGAGAGCTATCTGCGCTAGCCGTCCCTAATTTAGCAGTATAAGACTAGAGGGAAGGCAGCTAGTCATCACCGCCCACCGCCAATTCTTGGGCTACTCTTTTACCAACGAATAGTGGGATTGATTTTCACATTATAACGCCCCCACTGCTGAAATGGCCAGCATGTTTGGTGCGACGGGGATGTGAACCCACGACCCTCAGATTACGAGTCGCACGTCTTAACCCATCTAGCCATGCCGGGCCTACGACAATTGGTTGGGATTGTGTTCTTTATGAACGGAATGTTTATTGTTGGTATTTTCGTGTATGTTTTTTTTCTTTGTTTCTTTCAAGACTGTTGCTGTTGTAATGCTTTTGTAATTTGTAAACATATTCGATGTAATATTCGAAGTAACTGTTTCGTATAGTAATGTTTTAAAGTCGTTGCTGTGTATAACATTCTGCGTGAAGCACATTCGATTTATTCTTTTCAATTCTCATGTTATATTATGTTTGCATTTTGACTCTCTTTGGATGGTATGATATTTTAATGGCGAAATATCAGTTTATTGCATTCTTTATTATGCATGGAGCTCCGTATTTGTTTGTCTTGGATATTTAGGGCTACGTTTAAGAACGTTAAGAATACTTCTGCGTTTGGTAGGTTTATTGTGAACTTGACTGATAGGTGAAAGTTATTACTGGAAAGACAACAAATAATAATCTGGATTTTACATTGGAATTCCTCTCTTTTTGTATCGGTGTTACTAATGAATCGAATAATTAGGAACACGTTGTTAACTAGATATTTCACAAATTATTACGTTCCATTAGCTGAAATAGAGTAATAAACAATAAACCTTAAAGCAATATACACCTATTTAAAACAAAACAAAACATTCTTACAGTCGCTGTGTGTAGATTACGGCACGGCATGGTCAAGCGCGTTAAGACGTGCGACTCGTAATCAAAGGTCGCGGGTTCGCATCCCCGTCGCGCCAAATATGCTTGGTGGGTGGTGATTACTAACTACCTTCCCTCTAGTCTTACACTGCGAAATTAGGGACGGATAGCACAGATAACCCTCGAATAGTTTTGTGCGAAATTCAAAAAACAAACAAACTGTAGATCACTGGTGAAGTTTTGTTTGTTTTATAAATTTCGCGCAAAGCTACACGAGGGCTATCTGCGCTAGCTGTGTAAGATCAGAGGGAAGGCAGCTAGTCATCACCACCCACTGTCATCTCTTGGCTTACTCTTTTTTCATTGAATAGTGGGATTAACCTTCACATTATAACGCCCCCGGCTGAAAGGAAGAGTATGTTTGCTGTCAAGGCGATTTGAAGTCGCAACCCTCAGATTGTAAGTCGAGCGCTTTATCCACCTGGCCATGCCAGACAACATTGGTAAATGCCAGTGTTGACTTTACACATGGATATATACTGAAAATATATGTTTGAAAATCACTGGTATTAATAAATACAAAGTTCATTGAACCTTTTGTGTGTGATTCTATATACAAACTCTTTTATCAAAATTGGTAAATGTTGAGATTACTCACGCATATTTCTTAAAAATGTACATTTAACTTACGCATAAAAAAGTAACTTGTACAAACAGTAAATCAACCATATTCGACTTTTGATAAAGAGGGATAAATGCATACGTTTTGTAAACTTTCTCTGTGATTTATACTATTTTAGCCACAATTATTACAGTATAAACACGTTCTCGGTTAAGTTGCTTACGTGGTTCTTCATTGTAATTATTAATTATTTTATATTTTTTATTACTAGATTATATATACCATCTACATTATATCATCACTACATTTTGGTAATCTGCTGCCATCTTTTAGGAAGTTCTGGGTATTTATAATCAGAATTCGATCATGTACTTCCATGACGTTGGCAAGAGATAAGCAGAGGAAGTGTGAAATATAAGAAACACACAGAAGAGTTAATAATTAATACTCGGCCATTTAAAGATAGTGAATGAATGACAGTTACTCTTTAGGCTACCCTGATTACTGGCAATGACGATGATTGATATTCCATCGCCATCTTACCCAAGTATATAAAAAGTATCGTACAGTTGAACTGTCTTGCCATCTGTAGGCGTGAAAATACACTATATTAATATGTTGAATATAGCAGTTGAGCCCGTGTTGTAATAACATTTAATTCGAGAAAAATGATTCGAAAATAATTTAGAGAATTAGTACCTGTATGTTAAAGAGTAGCCCAAGAGTTGGTGGTGGGTGGTGATGACTAGCTGCCTTCCCTCTAGTCATAGACTGCTAAATTAGGGACGGCTCGGTGCAGTGGGCTAACAACCTACTCACTTAAATACTTGTTGAAGAATCCACAATGATTGCGGCCCTATGTTCCTAGATGGAATCTAATGGTGATAACTAACTAACTAACTAATCTGTCTGTTTATTGTTTCTTTACAAATAATCTAAAATAATATCAAAAATATATAAAATACAGCGTTTTTAAACACCAGTTATATAACAAAATATACAAGGTTGATCTAACTTAAATCCTGAAATGTTTTATTTATTTATATTTAGTTTGTTTGTTTTTGTTTTTCAATTTCGCGTAAAGCTATTCGATGGCTATCTGCGCTAGCCGTTCCTAATTTTGCAGTGTAAGGCTAGAGGGAAGGCAGCTAGTTATCACCACCCACCGCCAACTCTTAAGCTACTCTTTTACCAACGAATAGTGGGATTGACCGTCACATTATAACGCCCCCACGGCTGAAAGGGCAAGCATGTTTGGCGCGACGGAGATGCAAACCCGCGACCCTGTTTATTTAGTTAATTTGCTTTTTAACTTTTTCAGATCTCTGATAGAAGTGAAACATCATATAGAACATAACTCAGAACAATAAAATGAAACCTTTCAGAAGTAACACCAACATTTTAGATTATAAATCAAGATGGTATACTCCTGTTTCCGTAACAATAAATAATTATTCTATATGTTATTTTGCCATATTCAAACTAAAAATAAACTCAGTGCTTGTATCTGTTAAAAATAAATGAAGACAAAACTAATTTGAATGATGTTTAACCACGCACTCAAAGGCCCTAAGCACTTAACTGATTTTTTTTGCTTACCTATGGGACACATCTAATAGCCCTAAATTATAAAATGTTTGCCGCTTTTCTATGATGTGTGATTAGATATCCAAGAGTTTTAAAATCTAAAAGGCTTGCCAGTTTCTTATGGTACTTTATCATACACTCAACAACCCTAAGCTCTACAAGTATTGTCGGTTTCTCATAATGTGTAATTACATATCTAAGAGTTTCAAAATCTGAAAGACTTGCCGGTTCCCTTTGGTATTTTATCATACACTCAACAACCCTAAGCTCTACGAGTAGTGTCGGTTTTCCATTCTATTGTATCACATACACAAGAGCCCTGATCTTTAAAAGGGTTGCTGCTTTCCCAGGGTGTTTTATCTCACATCCAATAGCCCTAATCTCTAAATACCTTTACACGTCTGTTTTTATCGCTATAACAGTTAATGCTCTCCTTTAAGTTCTTTTTCTTTTCCTTTTAATGTTCTTTTTAAATTCGATTATTTAATTCGTTATGTACTCGGATTATTACGATTCTCAATTCGATGAACTTCTTTCTGAGTTACTTTTCCAAGTAATAGCACGTTCATCATTCTCAGTTTAAAGTCTGACGTCAGGAATTAAAGGCATGTTTATTTTCTCACCTGCTAGGATAACAAACAAATCAACATTACTTGGTTATCAACGTCACAGTGTAAATGAGGGACACGTTCTACCAAATACTACAGAACAATATTGATTCATACCATCAACTGTTTTGTACTTCGTGCGGCTACTATATTATCTTATTTTATACGGAAGAAACTACACATTATAGATCAGGAATCTCTAGCCTTTAAAAGGTTTTTTTTTTCTTTTCTGGATTCCACAAATGAAGAGCACTCTGAATGTTTAAGAAATCGTAGAGAGTAAAATATATTAGATTTTGCTTTTTTCAAAATCCACAGTGCATTGAATTTGAAACAGTAGCACAGCGGACTTACAACGCTAAAAACCGGGTTTCGATACCGGTGGTGGACAGAGCATAATATCCCACTGTACAACTTTGTGCTTAATTATAAATAAATTAAAGTATGATTTAATTATTTTGTTTTCTTTATTCACACATCTAAATCGAGTGTATTAAAAACCCTTTATACCAAATCTTGATAATTTGGCACCCAGTTCACTATAAAAAAATAACTCTTAGTAAATTAAAAACAAGTTAAGTCATATTATTTAATTCATTAATAATTTATCTGATTTTTTTTTCTTGAAACAGCCATATAATGGTGGATACGGTATTTATAGTGAAAAATGTGTGGATATTATTTTCTTTAAATTTATTTCCATTAGACAGATATTGTAGTATTACTAAAGACAATTTAAAATCGTTTTAATACTGTAGTGTTACGAAAGAACATTTGCAATCATTTTGGTATTGTAGTATTACTGGAAAATATTTGAAATCATTTAGACTTTATAGTATTTTCTTAGTATATTTAAAATCGTTCTGATATTTTAATATTTTTAAATAACTTCTATTTTCTAAACATTTATGCTCGATTTTTGAAACCCGCCATCACATTCGCATAGTACGAGTGATTATAGACAGAGCATTGTAGCTCTTAATATACTATAGTTTTCGTTTTACTGTAGTACGTAATTTACAATAGTTATTGATTCACAACGATGCTTAATTTGTAATACTTCATGGCTTACAGTACCGTTTGAATCACGGAAGTGCTTAACTTATATTAGAACTTGATTTTATTAGAGGGTTAAAACATAATTTACATAATTTCATAATTTTTAACAAACGTCTCTGACTTACTAATCCATATTTAGAGGGCGTTGTCAGACTATGAATCCGAAACCATAAAGTGATGCCAAGACTTATAAAATAAGATGTCTTACCTCCTGCATCAAGAATCCTGGTATAAGAGTCTCGCAATGAGTCTAGTACATTCAGCATTTCTGTTTAATATGATTCCTTGTTTCTCAGTAAGAACTTTTCCATGAAGTGACAAGTCTAGCCTTATGTTCCGTATTTCTTTCACCACCTAGACTGGTTGGCCTGGTATAGTCGTCAAATGCACCACACTTGGATAATGACTTCAAGCTCCTATAAAGTTAAAATAAGAGCTAATTCACACCTAGTTGTCAAACGTAAGCTATGTTTATTCGTGAAGTAATTTTCCCTGTTTTTATTCCGCTTATTCGAGAAATACCCAAGTCATAGGGTTTTCGCCTCAAATATAAGATTATTTAACTAGTGTTACTACTGCTAGGTTATAAGATAAGGAAGTGGGAAGAAAGGTCTTGTGGCATGAGAGCAAAATAGTATATGTAATTCACACAGTCCCTATTTGTTTTCAGCCGATATTTCACCATTTTTTATAGCATTATTACTAGTACTTAGATTTTCAGTGTTTTATTTTCCAAATAAGGACATTTATATATCGCTATATACACTCCACAGAAAGGTTGTATGCTGTGTAGTTTGTTGCTAGTCAGTGAAACATATAAAGGTCAAACATAGACATAAAGAACACTCATTTTCAACGGAAATAACCAGTATTTTAGAAGTAAATAACGTAGAATAACGATAGGTCCTAACACTAATGTAATTTAATCTGTAGGTACTAATCATATGAACTTGTTAAAATAAGGAAAAATGCAATTATATATCAGCTACACTGTATCGACTATTTATAGCTGATGAGGGTTTTCGTACAATATCAGGGCTCTTCAGGTTAGCTAAATTACGACAGACAGTAATGGTTGAGACAATATTTATGCTATAAATTACTTGAATAATAACGGTCTTGATTAGAACTAAATTCATTTGGTGAAGAACAGTTATTATTACTTTTATGAAAGTCATTAAACATAATAATTACACTTATTATTTTTGTTAACATAAAATTATTTATTTATTTTCACAAAAGACTGTGTGGTGATATTTTATCTACGGTTAATAACGCTTAATATCGTAGTCTGAGCTATGTTTAGTAAAAACTGAATATTTTAGTCTGAACTCCGGTTTACTAACATCAAAAATTGTATTCTGAACCAAATTTACTAACACTGAATATTGCAGTCCGAACCACATTTACTAACATTTAATATTGTATTTTAAACCACATTTAATAACGCTGAATATTGTAGTCTGAACTAGGAACATATGACGTATATGTTTTCTTCCATAAACTGAAGAGTAAGATAAAAGTAAATATTCTTAGTAGCTATAAAAATTGTAATTATACTGTTTTGTATGAGAAAGAAAATTGCTTACCCACAGTGACGATGTGAGCGTAAGAAATATATCTACGTTTTAATTGTTAGAAGGATAAGATACGTTCATTTCTCTTGGTCTGGTTGTCTTTCTTTGAACTCCTTAACATTACCAACATTAAATGATGCACTCCGGTTGGTAACCTCGAAATGGATGTCGCTGTGTAATAAGTTGCTATGGGTTTGAGAGAGATATAATTTGGAAACGCTAGTAAACTGTAAATTAGAGGAATAGTAAGAAATCTTGAGAAAACAACTAATGTAAAGAAGTTTTTTTCAATATTCCTTTACGTCTATCAGTCAACACGAGATTGCGTGGCATTCAAGAGATCTTTACTCACTCTCCGCGACCTAAACACTTTATGTACTGCTACGACTGGTTTTTCACCTGTTGTTAACCTAACATTTATTTACAGATTCCGTGTATTCGGGATATATTCATCAGAATTTACTCAGGTTTGGTTTAGTACGGAACTGCGAAAACATTTTAAACATGGGATGGTCTCTGAATTTGTGACACGGACTTAATTTTCAGCGTATACATTAATCTTGATTACGTTGAAGAAAATCTAAGTTTGATAAAACTATCCTTACATATTTGCAAATGTTACATCTGTTTCCAACAAGAACAAAATATAAATAAAGACAAAACATTAATTACAGCAAAAACGTCAACTTTATTTTTATTTGAATTGTAACTTAAACTACATACAATATTAAATTAATGGATGTCATTTGATGTCAATTTTCTCTTCCATATGTCCCCTTCTAAAGCACTGGATTGGGCACACGTATGCTCTCCTGTAAAGAACTGCACTGATATATATATATATATGTGTGTGTGTGTGTGTGTGTGTGTGTGTGTGTGTGTGGATATATTCCTTTTTTCAGGCACTGACATGGGTACACTTAGAGTACTGTCACGAGTGTTTGGAATTTTTTTATGACTTCAAAGAAAGGATATTCATTTTTGAACTTCTCAAAGTTTACCATTTTCAAGTTTCAGATAAATAACAAAATATTAATTCATCAATATTCTTGTTTTATTTTGTATAATATTTAGCGTCTCGGTGAAAAAGTTATACCCTTTCCTCGGTCGTTGTTCTGTGAATAAGGAATTGTTATTGGTTAATGCAAACATGTGGCATTGTCGTTAGTTTGTTCAGTGTAAAAGCTTACTTTCCATAACCTTACTTTGATACAGTAACCCCGGGAGTGGACGAGGTCTCCACTTCCACCTAAAATGATTTAATTTAATTATTGGATGCTCAGACTTAAAAAAGTAGCCCACTAGTGCTATCTATATATGTAAAAACGGCTGCTTTGAGTTGAGAAAATTTTGATATAGAGGAGCGAGCAACGTTTCGACCTTCTTCGGTGATCGTCAGCCATTTTACATATATATTTTTCTCTACAAGTGGGTTTTCTCGTCATAACTGATTATTAGTGCCATCTATTTTCATGTGGAAAGAATAAACCACAATACCATCTCAAACCGGCATATTTAATTACAAAATTGTTAAATTATTGAATTCCATGTTCAATGAAAAATATTACAACGTTCATTTAAACAACCAATGAGATTGGAGGAGTTAGCTAAACCGATACAGCAGTAAACACGTTACATTGAAAAACGACACGTAAAACATGTACAAAAACATCAAAACTGTTCAGCTCTAATTTTACTATACCTTAAAACAGACTGTGAAACACCACCTCCTTCCACCATCGTCAGGAGTACAGCATAGGTCCAAAAATATATCCAGTTCGTATCATATAGTATTTGAATAGGTATATCAAATACATTCCTCCAACGGGATTTATTTACCCCACAGACAAATATAGTTTAATAGCTTGTTTTTCATTTCGTATAATTTCTAAATATTCTTCAACAATTCATTCCAGTACAAGTAGGTAATTGAATGTTCGGTTTTAAGCCACAACAATTATTATTTTTGTTCTTCTTGGCTACGAAGAAACTAAAGGCTTGGCATGGCCAGGTGGTTAAGGCGCTCGACTTGTGATCCGAGGGTCGAAGGTTCCAATCCCCGTCTCACCAAACATGATCGCCCTTTTAGCAATGGGTGAGTTATAATGTGATAGACAATTCCACTATTCGTTGGTAAAAGAGTAGCCTAATAGTTGGTAGTGAGTAGTGATGACTTCCCTCTAATTTTACACTGCTAAATTAGGGACGGCTAGCACAGATAGTCCTTGTGTAGCTTTGCGTGAAATTCAAAACAAAACAAACTAAAGGAAGCTAAGTTGAAAGATAAGGTTTTTCAGAAAGTCCTATAAAAATTATCTCGAAAACGATAAATTATGAAGATGAAACCGTCTACATCTCATCACAATGTCACGTGCTCATCAATTACTTTACATTATATTCAAATATGTATTTATTTCTAATGCCTATAATCTTATATACATTGATTTGTATAGTAATGTAGGAAGGAGTTGCAAAATGGGGTACTTGGTTAGACATACACTGCTGGTCAAAATATTAAGGCCAATGAACGTAGACAAAAAATATGTATTTTGCGTTGCTAGACTCAACCACTTGTTTGAGTTGAGCTTCGAAAGATGAACATAAGAAAAGGGAAAATGAAAATAAAAACTTTGTAAGCATTTAAAAAGGAAATGTGAAAACTATGAAATTAGCCTAAATACTAGCTGGTCAAAAGTTTAAGACCATACCAAAAAGAAGTCCTAAACAGGATAGGAAATGCCCAACAAGAGGTCTCAGTAGTGAGTTGCACGGCTGTCAATGCGAATGACTTCAAACATTTGCTTTGGCATGGTCGATATAAGCGTTTGCAGAAGGCTGGCTGGAATGTTATTCCAAGTGGAGAAGATGGCTTCACGAAGATCATGCACTGTTTGGAATTGACGCCCATTTCTACAGACTTCCCTTGCCATCCACCCCAAAACATTTTCAATGGGGTTCAGTTCGAGCGAACATGCTGGATGGTCCAAAAGAATCACGTTATTCGTCATGAAAAAGTCCTTTGTCCTGCAGGCACTGTGGATTGCAGCGTTGTCCTGCTGAAAGATCCAGTCATTTCCACACAAGCGAGGGCCTTCAGCCAATAAGGATGCTCTCTCCAACATGCTAATGTAGCCAGCTGCTGTTTGACGCCCCTGTATAACCTGAAGCTCCATTGTTGCATGGAAGGAGAAAGCACCCCAGATCATGATGGAACCTCCTCCACTGTGTCGTGTAGAAAATGTCTCTGGTTGGATATCCTTATCATGCCAGTAACGTTGGAAGCCATTTGGGCCATTTAGGTTAAATTTTTTTCTCATCAGAGAACAAAACCTTCGTCTACTTTTCTACGTCCATGTTTGGTGCTTCTCAGCAAAGTTTAACCGAGCTGTTTCGTGGTGTGGAAGAAGGCGTTGCCTTTGAAGACGTTACGGTTTTTAAAGCCTTTCTCTCGTAGATGCCGTCTTATTGTTCTTGAGTTGCATTCTGCGTCCGTAAGAGCCTTAATCTGGTTCGACGATCGGCTGGTGTCTTGCTGGACAACCCGTCGAATCCTCCTGCTCATCGTCAACGAAATTTTCTTGGGCCAACCATTTGAAATTCTCGTTCCGTATCCCTCAGGGTCTTTAAAGACATTTGCAACAGCAGTTTTACTATGCCCAATCTCGCCAACGATGGCACGTTGAGAGAGACCTTGCTTTTGCAGCTCGACAATTCTGCCACGTTCAAACTCTGTCAACCTTTTAGCCTTTGCCATGTTTTTACTCAATATAACACGGGAGATGTCAGTGGGAGATGTTGACAACGCTAATGCTTGAACACAAATGACTAAATTTCGTTATGTGTTTACTGAGTAACGCTTCGTTTCAGTATGGTCTTAAACTTTTGACCAGCTGGTATTTAGGCTAATTTCATAGTGTTCACATTTTCCCTATTAAATGCTTAAGAAGTTTTTTATTTTTTATTTTCCCTTTTCTTATTTTCATCTTTTGAAGCTCTACTCAAATAGGTTGTTGAGTCTAGCAACGCAAAATAGAATTTTTTTTTCTTTATGTTCATTGGCCTTAAGATTTTGGCCAGCAGTGTACAATTAATTTAATAGTATTACTTACACTTGCTAAATGAAATCAAATACATAAAAGTAGAGATGTAACAACAATCTTGGTTCTGACGTCTCTCGATTATAGATTGTTTTAATTTTGTTTTAGAATTTCGCGAAAAGCTACCCGAGGGCTATCTACTCTAGCCGTTCCTAATTTAGCAGCGTGAAGCTAGGGGGAAGGCAGCTAGTCATCACCATCCACCGTCATCTCTTAGGCTACTTTTTTACCAACGAATAGTGAGATTGACGATAACATTATAATACCCCACGGGTGTTTTGTATGGCTGCTTCTCAACACTTTGCAATTTTTCCGTCGCTGCAGCAGGAGACAGAGACATTAACAATTACGTAATATTCACAGAAGAGCTGCTAAATTCTACAATATTAATTTCAATAAATCATAAATATTGATAATTATGCTAGCAGTCAAATTACAAAAAGCTATGTCATCAGTTGGATCGGCGTGTTTAAATTGTTTTATTTTTCTCTTCTGTTGATGATTGTTTGTTTGTTTGTTTGTTTTGAATTTCGCGCAAAGCTACTCGAGGACTATCTGTGCTAGCCTTCCCTAATTTAGCAGTGTAAGACTAGAGGGAAGGCAGCTAGTCATCACCACCCACCGCCAACTCTTGGGCTACTCTTTTGCAAACGAATAGTGGGATTGACCGTAACGTTATAACGCCCCCACGGCTAAGAGGGCGAGCATTTTTGGTGTGGCGGGGATTCAAACCCCAATCATCAGATTACGAGTCGAACGCCTTAACACGCTTGTCGATGCTGTTGATGAATATGAGTACTTTATTGTCTGGAATGTGTTGAGGTCAACTGTTGACATGTAATTTGCCTTAAAATCCTTCGTTGCATAGAATAATGTTACAGGGTTATTTAATATCACATAATTAAATATTTCTTTATTGTCAAGTACGAAGCAACACAATGAGGCTTTTGGTGTTCTGTCTATCCCGAGTATCAAACTTCGATTTTTTAGCGTTATAAAATCTCTGACTTACCTTTGAGTCACTGAGAAGTTTAAATAATTAATCAAAAATCATTTGAATCAAGCGCCTCTATCGGGAAGTTGGATCATGATGTTCACATACGTTTCTGTATGAATTTGTATTTTCGCAATATTACGAGTAATAACGATTAAAACTAGCTTTTAAAAATATATTACCTTTCAAATTTAAAAGTTAAGTGTCTTGTAAAATTTATAACCTTTTTATGTGTTTAATATATACAAATATATATGCGTAAATTACAGATGAACTGGTGAGTGTACATGTTAAATGGTGCTAAGCTTAATTACTATTTATTTCTGATAGTAACTATATTTTTAATAATAATGCTACTATATAGTGTATAAGCTAAAGGTCGAACATTTTAAAAAGTGTTTGGTTATAAGTGAGACCTAAAGTAATCGTTGTTCTATGTGTTCATACGTTAGTATTATTTATTAGCTTAGTGTATTTAATTTTCAACTTGACCAGTTTAAGTCGTTAAAATCAATATATTCGCATCAACAAACTCGTTTCGTTAGATAAACCTGTTTTGCGTTTAACAAATCAAGTTGTTTGTTGTCAACTTTAATTTTTAGAAAATTATAGGCCTACTGACTACAGTCACAAGATTATACTGGAACTAAAATTAAACTATATACACTGTTGTCTCTGCCAGTTTCAAACATTATAAGCTTTTAGTTTTTTTTAAACTAGTAACACGTTACCATTGGAATATTGTGTTGAGATAATGAATTCTAGCTTTTTTAAATTGATAGAAAATCGTGTTATAAAATATTAATTTTTATTGTAAATTGTAGTGTGTATGGAAAGTGCTATATCCCTCAATACTACACACCATGGAGAGGTTTTCATTTACAAAAAAGAGGATTTTACATTTCATGAGCTTGGCCATATTCACATACCATTGCCAAAAGCTTTTGTAAATACAGATAGAGTCCATCATTTAAACATTTCTTTCCACAACATCCCTAACTTTGACTACTTATACATTGAGAATATTATATTATCAGTAGTTTAGTTTTACCTGCATATATCTCGTACATATTGTATGTGTTTTTCCACGTTTGCCTTATTTACTAAGTGCAATTTATTTCATGTGGGAACATGGAATGCTTACTTAGTTAACATGTATAAAAATTATTATTTGTAATTGGGAAAAACAGCTCTGTAACATCTGTTTTCAGCGGTTAAGATGGCTGAGAACAACATTGTATCTCTTATATATTCAGACAATTAGTGGTCCTGATTCTTTGACAGACAAAAGAAATACCTGTTTCAATTGATAAGTAACCAGTTCTAGAAAAGTTACATCAGTGTTTAAATTCTACAAGGGGATGTGGGAGTTTTATTGTCATATGGTAACATAAAACTGTTTGAATTCAAAATCCCAATTTAACCACTGTGTATGCTAAAAATAAGGTTAAAGTTTTT
Organism: Tachypleus tridentatus; assembly: GCF_004210375.1. Taxonomy (NCBI): domain Eukaryota; kingdom Metazoa; phylum Arthropoda; class Merostomata; order Xiphosura; family Limulidae; genus Tachypleus; species Tachypleus tridentatus. The sequence goes on along the minus strand of NC_134828.1, from coordinate 29,338,937 downwards.
GAAAATTAAGGTAAAGTCAGGAAATGTAGCTATGTTTGAAATAAACATATTGTTATTAAAAATTAGTACATTATACCCAAATTGAAAAATCAAGTTTTAAAGCTATTGTTATAACTTACACAAGTCCATTTAAATCAAAACGTTTGTGTGTTTCAATATCTTTAACAATTGTTCCATGTAAGTTCAGGATAAAAAAACATTTTTACAGTCATATTACTTCTGATGTGGCATAATCCTTTATTAGTATGTAAATGTGCATCTATGTATGTTCAGAATTTAGATGTTTACATAAATAATATAACAATATTAATGAAACCAAAACATTTCTAATCCTTTTGGTTCAGGCTAGATCCAGTACACTTTCCACAGATCAGAATATTTTAAATTATGCTAGAACTTTAAATATTGCTTACATTTCAGGAACTCATTGCTAAAGTATTCAAAACTAAATATTAAATCAATATTGAATGGCTTAAGTTCTGAATAGGAATTATATGTGCAGAACTAATTTCTTTAATTTTATTTCAGGAGATGTAATGAAGAAAGAAAGGATTTGGTAAAAAAAAATGAGATTATTTTGAAACTGTACTGATGCACTATTGAGAAGTCAGTTGGGAAAAGGAAATAGGCTTTCTAGAATTACTTTTATTTGTTATCAGACATCATGTATGATGATAATCCATTATCTCTTCAAGAATATTGTGTTAACTACATCAGTGAAAACATTGATGCCATCTGTGAGGTCCAAACCAATTTAGATGACAGTACCTCCCGGTATGTTTTTAAGGCACAGGATACGTTTTGTCCCAGCAAGGTGTCTGAGCAACTTCTTGAGACACTTGATCAGAGAGGATTTCTAACTGACGACCTTCTCACTCTGTTTACGTCCAATGTAACACGACTTGAACATGTTCACATTCACAATTCTCCAAGCATTACCACTAAAGGCTTACGGGTGCTACGCTCTCACAAAATCACAGAATTGGAAGCAACTGGTTTAATGAAAATAACTGTTAATAACTTGATTGGCTGCCTTGGGGATTGGAGTCTCAGACATTTACGTTTACTAAATGTGGCTAACAGTATATTTACCAGTAGTGGAAAGATCTGTGTTGTCGTTGCTCTGTCAAAATTACAAAATTTGTTAACTTTAAATGTAAGTAACACAGAGTTTAATAGTCATGGACTGGAAATTGTAACAGAAGACTTGCAGCTATTAGAAAACTTAGATATCTCCAATACAAAAGTTGAGGACATCACCCCTCTTCGGAGATGTAAGGATAGACTGAAGTCTCTGGCTATGTACAATTTAAGGAAAATTAGTAATAATGATGTAGTTTCAGTGTTGTGTGAGCTAAACCATTTGCGTTATCTAGATGTTTCAGAAGATAAAGATCATCAAGCCCTGGATATGCAGGATCCTCTGAAGTACAGAGTGTCAGATCTTTTACGTCAGACGAAATGTCTCCCACATATATCATCACTAGATATTTCGGGGAAAGAAGGCATTTATATGGATCGTCTCAGGTAGGATAATTTTTAAGAAGGGCAAGGTAAACGTTTAATATTTGAAGCATAAAATGGTATATCTGTTACATCAGGGGTCACCAAACTACGGCCCTCAAGGTCATTTTGTCTGGCCTGCCAGCAGCTAGCCACTTAGAAATAAAAAGTGACATTTCATCAAATGTTCAACTGTCCTAACAAAATAAATCACACTGATGGTCTCTTTAAGCTGACAAACACAAGACATGATAAAAAGAAACAAGGCTGTCACGTGCATTTTTGACCAATAGGAAAATTCTTCTTTTGTCCTTGCTGCCTGTTTATTCATATCGAGTATGTATCTATGAAAGCATTAGGATTTTGAAAACAAGCACAGACTTAACCCTTGTAATATCAACTCGTTTTGTAAATTCAGCGGTCTAGGGTTACCACTTCAGCAAGCTCATTTCTCTTAGTAGTCGGGTTATGTGCTTTTCATAACTCGTTCTTAGGTAAGTGTTGTGGCAAACGTACACTTCAATATATCTTGTTTGTGCGTTCTTGGACCAGCACAATACTTTTCTCACAGCATCCTGTGTTTTTCATTTTCAGATCCTGTTTTTTTTCACCCATCTTTATGGCTGCTTTTAAAAGAAGAAAAGTGGACTCTGAGTGTCGTGCTTTCAATGAAGAATGGGGAGAAAAGTACTTCTTTGTGGAAACAAAAAACCAGAAAGCTGCATGTGTGATATGCACCGAAAGTGTTGTCGTTTTGAAAGAGTACAATCTTTGGTGTCACTATGATACAAAACATCTATCAACATATTTGAAATTTTCAGGAAAGTTTCGTTCTGAGAAATTTGAATCCGTGAAATGTGTTTTTGAATCTCAAAAAATCTCTTCATGAGAAAATTTGCTGAAAATGAATCTGTCACTCGTACAAGTTACAAAATAGTGCATAGGATGGCACAGCGAGGAAAACCTTTTACTGACAGCAACTTCATCAAAGAGTGTATGATGGAAGCAGCAAATGAGCTGTGTCCTGAAAAAACCAATTTCTTTGAAATTATCAGCTTTTCAGCAACTTCAGTTGTATGGAGAGCAGAAGAACTTGGAGAGAACATCACATTACAGATACGCCAAAAAGCTTGAAACTTCCTATGGTATTCTCTGGCACTGGATGAGTCTACTAATCTCTCAAGTACGTCACAACTTCTCGTGTTCATTCGTGGAGTTAATTTGGACTTTCAGATCACGGAAGAGTTGGCATCAGTTTGCAGCATGCACGGAAGAACAACTGGAGAAGACATTTTCATGGAAGTGCATAAAACTTTGCAAGACTATAACCTTCAGTGGAATCAGCATAGAGGTGTAACGGTTGATGGAGGAAAAAAACATGGCTGGAGTAAAGAAGGGTCTGGTGGGCTGATCAGGAAACAGTTGGAAGATCTTCAACTCCCAAGCGCTCTGTTCATATACACTGCATCATACATCAGCAAGCACTCTGTGGAAAAGACTTAGATATTTCTTGCATACTGAAACCAGTCATTTTGCAGTGAACTTCATTCGGGGTCATGCGTTTAATCATCGCCAGTTCAAGGCATTTCATGAAGAAATTGATTCGGATTTCTGTGACTTGCCTTATCACACGGTGGTGAGGTGGCTCAGCTGCAGTAAAGTCTTGTCTCGTTTTTATAAGCTGAGAAGAGAAATAGATATATTTCTTATTGAGAAATATAGAGGCAATTCACTTCTGTCGGATCCAACCTGGTTGTCAAAGTTGTCATTTTTGGTGGACATCACATCCCACATGAATGAATTGAACTTGAAACTTCAGGGGAAGAATAACCTTGTCTGTGATCTCTATAGAATCATTAAAGGATTTCGGAGAAAGTTTTCATTGTTTGAAGCACATTTGGAAGGAGGAAACCTCTCATTTTCAGTGTTTCAATGAGTTTCATGCTGGAATCACAGAAGATGTTAACCTGGAGTTTCAGAAAAAGATTATTGGTGATTTAAATAAGCATTTTTAGAGAGATTTTCGGATCTTGACAGAATCGAAAGTGACATTCTTTAGAATCCTTTTGATTGTGTCATTTATGACATGCCAGTGGAACTTCAGCTGGAGGTCATCGATTTGTAAGGAAATTACTTGTTGAAAGCAAAATACAGAGAGGGGCAACTTAATTTTACAGCTGCATACCTGAAGATGATTTTCCAAAGCTGAAGCAGTTTGCATCTGGTATGTCATCAGTGTTTGGAACAACTTATATCTGTGAACAAGCATTTTCAAAAATGAAGTATGTGAAATCAGTACATCGATCAAGGTTGACTGATGAACATTTGAAAGCAATTCTAATGATTGGATGCAGCAATTCAAAACCGAACACTAAAGATGTTTTGAAAGCCAAATACCAATTTCATAAATCTCACTAACTTTTTTGCGGCTTAGTGAAATTCAGATATGTGCTCACTATGTGCGATGTGACAATTGTTTTTGCTAATGTCACCTTCTTTGATAACCTTTTGGTAAATAAAAATGTTGGTTGTATTTCTGTTTGTTTTTTATTATATGTGTGTATTGCATGCTACTCCCACATGGCTAATGTGGCATCCTAAACTTAGTGTTAAGTCTTTTACAGAGAGCTTTCGTTCTAGCTTATGAGTATTAAACATAATGATCATGTGGCCCGTGCTTGTCATTCCCCAAGTAATCTGGCCTCCTGTGAAAAAGTTTGGTGACCCCTGTGTTACATGACACAGAATCACCCTTACTCGTCACATCACTAGATTTTTAAAGGAGGAAAACACACTGATGAAATGTTTCCAGGTAGATTTATTGGATAGACTTCACTGATAAGCCACAAAGATGTCATACTTTTGCAAACTTATATGAAGTCTAATAAGAGCTCACTTCTGCTTATTATTGTAGAAATACTAGAATTTTCATGGCATACAAATGCAGGAGTCTTTTTATTTTCTGCCAGAGAAGTTGGTTTATGCAATTTTGATGGAAGGGAGCCTTGTGTTGTATTGAGAGATCACGTGTTTTAACCACACACATGCACACTGCTATACAGTAGTGTGTTGTCTGCAAGGGGCACTTAACATTGCAGTTTGTGCTCTTGTGATGTTAGTAAAATGTGTACGTGCCATGAATCACAAGAAGAATTATTAATTGTACAGGCTGCAATATAGCATGACGTAAGAGTTTCAAAAACAAGAAAAACATTTTCAGTTGATTTTGATTTTATTTACTCTCAAAACATAACACTTTTGTGAACCCTTTGGAAAGGCAACTTTTTTTCAGATGTGTTTGTGATTTTGATGATGTTATTAACATAGGGTAATTTACTTTAGAGTTGCAAATCAAACCTTGCTAAAGAAACTTGACACCAATCTGTAAGGACCTGATATAATTTGAAAATGTAAATTAAGATTTTTTATTATCACTTATTTCTTGTAATTATTACATTCAAGTTGATATCGTTGAGGATGGACTGAGTGTATGTAATTGTTTAAGGAACTAACTCAGCAGTTACTTTGTAGGTAATGTTATTTTGTGTGGTAATGATTAGTTAAAAAACTAAAACTTTAAATTACTGCATACTATCTTATTCAAGTCTGTTAAATCTTCATTGAGGAGTCAAGTGTTTTTGATGATTTGATATTTACATTTTTTTTCAGAAATGATAATGTTTAATATTTTATTAAAAATAACTGATTTCAAGTAAGCATCCTCATATTGTAGAAGTATAAAATAAAAGATATGATTTCAAGTATCTCCATACTGTAGAGGTAGAGAATAAAAACTTGTCTCAATTAAGTATCCCTATAGTACTGTAGAACTACAGGATAAAAGAACTGGTGCCAAGTAAGTATCTTCATATTGTTGCTCTATAGAGAACAAAAGAAGTCTCGAGTAAGTATCTTCATATTGTTGAACCTAGAGAACAAAAGAAGTCTCGAGTAAGTATCTTCACATTGTTGAACCTAGAGAACAAAAGGAGTCCCGAGTAAGTATCATCATATTGTTGAACGTAGAGGACAACAGAAGTTGTGTCGAGTAAGTATCTCCATATTGTTGAACCTAGAGGACAACAGAAGTGTGTTAAGTATCTCCATATTGTTGAACCTAGAGGACAACAGAAGTGTGTTAAGTATCTCCATATTGTTGAACCTAGAGGACAACAGAAGTGTGTCAAGTATCTTCATATTGTTGAATTGGAAAATGAATGAAATGTAAACTTAATTGAGCAGTCTGTTTTAATTGAAAACAATAATGATACTAAAATGTAAGATCTGTTTAACATGGAAGTTTTTTATACATAGCTATGTAAATTTTGGCTTACTCTTTGTTTGAAACTTTTTTTATTATGACTTTATATTTCAATTTATATCCTTATTTCATGGTGAACTTAATAACCTCTATGTTACACTTACTTTGTTATATGAATAATTTCTGATGTATTTGTAGTTCTAGAAACACAGTGTATATGCTGTTTTTAATGAGAAATATTTCAAGTTAATTATAAGCAATGTAAAAGGCAGTTATTTAATAATATATTTATTTAATTATATATTTTCAAATTTTGGTTTATTGACATTGATATTTTAAGTTTATTTGAATATGTTTACATTAATTTTGCAGTTAAAATGTATTTTGTAAAAGAAAAAATTCAAAATGTTTACCAAATGTGTTTAGCTATGTGTGTCCAACTCAGTATTCGCTTTGCTGATGTGTGTGCTATCTTTAGCGTGACTTACCAAAACACGATTAATGGAATGTTAATATGACTGTTTCTGATTTCCTTTAGAACTTGTGAGCTATGATATATGTATTCAGAAATATAGTGTATTTTGACTAAAACTCATGAAATCCAGTGAACACTGATTTGCTTATGATGTAACCTGTTCTACATTAAAATCCTTTTTTTTTTCAGGGCATTTCTTCTGTCACATCCCAAGATGACATTTCTTGGATTGGTACAAACTGATGTTTGCTTTAATGAGATGTTTACAAGAGAAAGCTCAGAATTCTATAACCCAAATTTAGTGGTAAGTTCATAAGAGCTGGTATATAGTACAGTAAGAGGTTTGATATAAAACAGATTTTAAATGATGTTGTCAAATCTTGAAAGGTAAACATCCAGAATTTTTATTAACTGGCCAAATTATTTGTAGTTCATTATGAACTAAAAAGTAAGATCTGTCTGCTTTTGTTATTTTCTAAGATTGTTAAAGTTAACAATCTTGTATGATGTATCATTTATAACAGTCCTATAATCATAATTTTTGTGGATAACAATCTTTTAGAATCTTTTAGATATTAATCATTTTAAGACTAAAATTGTTAACCTGATTTGAAGTGTTGCTATGCTATCTATGGTACTTTTAGTCATTATAACCAAATTCAGAAATGTATTTCATTTCTTCACCACAAAGAGTTGTTACTTCTCACATGCTGCAGTGTACCATATTACCAAGATGTTTCATGGATTGTTTATAAGAATAAGGTTGCAGTTCTTTCACCAATCTTACCAAGATGTTTCATGGATTGTTTAGTGACTTACGATACATAAATCCTCTTAAACACTTCTCATTTTTTGTGAGCTATACGCTTATCATATCTACCTTTGCAAGTGTATTCCTTATATTACCACTAGAATATCTGTGTCATTACCAGTAATAATGTTATTCTAAGCCTGAGGAGTTAAAAAGAGTGCCAGTATTACAACCCAAATATGTACAGTGACCTGTTCTTGTTTATTTATTTGTTATTTAATATTAAATAACCTGTACATTTCATTCTGGGTTATGTAGAGGGGCTTGGATTACTGTCTAGTATTGAAATGCTTCTTCTAGGCTTAGGTTTAGGCCTATGAGCAATGTAATCTTCAGCCTGGAAGATGCAGGGTAAATTTTTGAGATTTATTTTAGGGGAAAAAAATAGCATTTTTAACACTGGAAAATACTGTACATTTCTGCAAATGCCTCAAGCCTTGAACAAAACTTTCACCCTCATACATGTTACTGTGTATAGGGTCAGCCTATGATGTAATTGCCACTAGACTGTCACCCTGCATCATGCAACACATCCTCCATGTGCAGTAGTATTTGAACACAGTCTCATTCTTTCCTTACCACTGCTTGTCTCTAGGTGTGTTTTTCATTAGATTTACTGTAATTTTTGCTCTTATTGTTTTAATATTTTGTTATTGTTCATCATATAGTTTTTTCTCATTAATTTTCTTCATAATATGTAAGAATGATAGGAGATTTTTAATTGTCATTACACTTTTGGTAATTGCATCCTATTGCTTTTTTCTGTTGTTATGGCCTGGCATGGCCGGGTGGTTAGAGTACTTGTTTCACAATCTGAGAGTCTCATTGGGCAGTGCAATCCCACTGGTACAAGACTGAGTGAATGTACTGCTTACTTGGGAAATTGGGCTGGGACATTATGTAGTAGTGTGGTACAGGACACCCCACAGTGTTATGAATTAAGTCCTTAGCAATGTTCTCTCTACTTTTTTCACTTTATGGCATGAATTTTTTCACATGCACTAGTATCAAGTCAATGTGCTATTGTGTGTTTTTTCTTTGGTGGTGTTGCATTTAGACCATTGACCCTATTAAGTAATTGGGCTGCTTTGCAATATTATCAGTTGGTTATTTGAGCTTTAGGCCTAGCAAATGCCATTGTCATTAAAGCCACCAATGTGTTTAAACTCATCACTATTACTGAGGATGTTCATGGCTGGAATAATGAAGTGTGCAGCACTTTATTGGTTGTTCTGTAGTTGCAAAACTTAGAGGGATTAAAATCTATTATCAGTGGTTTGGTCTAGCTGGATGAGTCTTGGATTAACTTCAGAACATAGGCCTGGGATGTTACTTAGTAGTGTAGTATTGTGAATTAATCCATTACCAGTTGTTCAGTCCAGCCATTTGGTCTTGTGTTCATCTTGGAACACAAATCTGGAATGTTTCTCCCTACACCTGATTATTGTGGTATCTCATGTAAGTTCTTCTTCTAAGCAGAATGTTCAACTGTTTACCTGTTAGATAATGGCAAGTTGAGCAATTCTACATCCTCTTCACCTTAGTGACATTTTAGCACAATGCTAAAGATTTTTGTAACACTTTTTTTTGCTCCATTTCTGATAACAAATAATACAGTAATATTGGGTGAATAGTAAGGTGGTTCTAAGCTGCATGAGGCAAAAAATTTTTTTTTGATTTACTCCTAACCTATAATTTTTTTGGTGTTGATGTGAAACTTTTGCATCTGAAATATTTTTTTAATACATCAAGTTTTAGGGGTTGCAGAGAGACTTTTAAAGTTTAGATAAATATTGTGATTCTGGATACTTTCATAATAATAAACAGGAGAACTTCTGGTTGCCTAAAAACATAAGCACTTAGGTCCTTCTCCCTAAAAATGGACTATTAGCCGCTCAAAGGGGGGGTTATCATGGCTGCCAGCCACTCATTGTTGCCCGATAAGAATTAATTTCCTGGAATCGGGAAACCCTGCAATGTTCTGTCATAACGTGAAGCAGATACTGGGTTTGCTGTTCATCCCTTGTTAGGAGATGATTGTACTCTTCAATGAGAGCATCTCCATGCTCTGCTTGATCATTTGTGATAGTAAGGCTGTTGACAACCTTGAGAGCCTACTTATCATCCTCTCTAGCTGGCCAAGTGTCTGGATCCTGGTACAGGAAGTTACTGGACAGATGAGGAGAGAGACCTTCTAGTCACAAGATCAGAATTCCCAGCTGGTACAATGGTAAGTCTAGGGATTTACATTGCTAAAATTAGGGGTTTGATTCCCCTCAATGAATTTATATAAGCTTCTTTGTAGGAGAGGACACAGATGGATAAAAAAAAAACAAGGGCCACCATCTCTTCTGATAGGTACCAGAGGTATGAAGAGAACATGTATTTAAAACAGCTTTTGATACAGATGTGTTGACAGTGACATAGGTATGGAGAGCTTTCAGAAGATTCAGGTCATTGTTTGGTACTGATGCAGACAGAGGAGCTTCAATTCATGCTTCGAGGTTGATCTTAGGTGCAAAGACATGCATCTACTGAAGACAATTCTTCTCCCTGTCTGTTAGTTTAAACTGATCATGAAAAACCAGATTTTGAGTGAGTATATTATCTTGAACATCCACCTAGCATGGTGCATGGGACCAGGTACCATAAAATGGATGTTCTATGAAGGAGCTACTTCCATAAAGATCAGTGAGAGCTCTATAAATTCATGGTACTCATCTGAGTGTGGTAAAAGCTCTCTCAGCAAAAAGCTCCACTTTGATATATCAAATACAAAAGATCCTTCTGCAGCTTCTGTTTTATGAGAACACATACACCTTACATTCACCCAGTAGTAGCAGCTGTAGTGTTAAATGACAGTCCTATAACCCTATTCATTAAGAGCTGCTATTACATCCTTGGCTTCTTCTGATCCTGTCCCATTTGCTAACTTGGTATCTTCTAGCAGCAGAGAGAGCTTATTGCTAGTAACAGTAATTTTGTAGGTGGTCCATATGTTCCTTGGTTGTCAAGTTCCTTAGGAGTTTTTCATCCCAGTGGACAATAAAAGGCACATCATCTTGAAATTCAGCCTTCAGGATTCCTGTGAACATTTTCTGGTGGTTCTGATGCAGGCATACTGTTTCTGTTAGAATATAAGTAGTAGCCCTGTCTGACAGTTTTGTCCTGTCAAGAAGCATAGACAGTGATTGAGATATTATGTTATTTTTGGCTCTGAGATGTTTTGAAAGACTTGCTCCTTCAACAGCAACAGCAGAAACTTCCTCATCATTTGCAGATTCATCTGTGCTGCTGGAAGATAACTTCAATTGTACTGTGTTTGAGGATGCTGCTGCTTCCTTATCCTATTGACTTCCATTATCTTCCTCTTCAGAGATCTGTTCTCTTTTGCAGCTTGCTTGACATCAGTTGTTCCCATTGTTCCTCTATGACCTGCTTCTCATTGAGCAATCGGAAATTTTTGGTCTTCTTGAATTGTCATTATTGTGAGGGCATCAGAGGTGGCTATGTCAAACAAGATGGACATTTTTACCTCAAAGCCATTCTCTTTTTGTGAGGCCAATCTTTTGTTTTTCCCTTTCTTCAAACTCTGATAAACTGTGTACAGCTTTTCTACTTTAGTAATTACATTGTTTTTGCAGCTAATTGGAATTGCTTTCTCGCAGAATTCTGTTATACGCATGATTACTGTTGTGGCACTTTCTGTAATTGTCTTCCCCTCCTTAATACGAAGGCACAGAAAGAACTAATGAACTAATTTGTCCTTTAGAAGGAAGTTTTGTTCCTTCAGTCCCATCATCTGGTTTGCAAAGGTAATCCTAAGAATGAGTTGTGGTCAATCACTGATAGGAACCAATTATTCTGGAAAAAAGTACATGAAAGTGATTAGAATTTGATGAAAAAATTACAGTAAATAATAAATAAATGATAATACTAATTAAATGTGTCCCACTGGTCTGCATACACTAGATTACAGCTGTACTATACATAATTAAAAACAACTTCAAAATGTGCAGAACATAGCAAGGTCAACTAGAATGGTCAAAATCACAAGTATAGCAGTGGAGAATAAATAATCAACTCCAAACATTTATGCAAACCACATATGTGAAATTACAAACTCTGTGTGCAAATGCCAAGTTTAGTCCAAATGACTTAAAAATTTCATCACAAGTGTTTTTTTTTGCACATACAAAAAACTTTAAGGGTTAGGAGCATGCCTTTTCTAACTTTCATTTTGAAGAACCACCTTACACTGAATAGTATACTTTGTTTGAGATGAATGCTGCCTCCCACCTAATACAGCCCCATTAGGCTAACTCCCATTTAATACAGATACACTAGACTGCCTTCCACTTAATACAATCCCACAAGGCTGTCTCCTACCTGATATGTTCCTACTAGGCTATCTCCCATTTTATACAATGCTATTTATGCTGTCCCTCGTGTCATACAGCCTTACTGGGCTTCTTTCCGCGTAATACATTCCCACTAGGTTAAATCCCACCTCATGAATATCACTTGAATGTAGATTTTTCTGATGTTGTTTTCAGAAAAGAAACTTTGTAATTTTTGCCCTTGTTACAGCCTCACAGCCTCTCTGCCTTTTAAGTGTGGGGATATAATTTTTTTTGTAGCATAGAGGAGTGTGGAAGATCTGAATTTAACATTTTTCCTTACCTGAAAATTGTTGGTAAGATAGAGGATCATCTTTTGACACTACTTCCCACACTTCCTCTTCACTTGTAATGCATTTAGTTTACCTCATCAAGAATGAACCTCTGTTCAAGTGCTAGTGCTCATGGGGATTATTGTGCATGACTGATATTTTTCTCTCATTGGTGGAGAGCTGTAATCTAATCATAATTATGTCACAGGCTGACACAATACATGCTGACACATTATGTGGTGGGAGCTTTATTCAAGGCTTGCTGCTTACCCAAGAATTTCCATGGCAGTGTGTGCTAGGTAAAGGTTTTTTTTATGGTGCATGGAGGTAAATATCTATCTGAAATACATTTTCAGGTAAAGAAACTGTAAACATCATGACATTTTCTGTTCATTCAAAAATGTTTCTTCACTCTGTGTATTTTATAGGTGACAGGAAGTGCAAAAGAATCTCAAATTTTAGAAGCACTAAGAAGATACCCTCTAAGGCCTTTGTATATACAGAAGTCATTATATTACTTGTACAGTTACACACAGAGGTATTCAGAGCCCAGAACTGATGTGATAAAAGTAAGTTCAAGTTTTGTATTATTCATAAATTACTTTTCACTTTTACCAAATGTTATTAAATAATTATGGAATTGAAGATGTTGTAGACTATTAGATGCCACTTATTAATAATGTTCTACCCCTGGTGGGATTAGTTTCACACCCTTGTAAAGTACTACAGTGTGAAAAAAATCAAACTTCTCTGGGGGTCTAATGTGGAGCTGATATTGGATTATGTCAATAGAAATATCAGAAGCTTTATTAATAATGTTAATAGTATTTGTCTTGTTTTCACTTAAGAATGAACAAATAAAGATTTTGGCTATATTAATAAAAAGTTATTTTTCTCTCTTATATGAGTTTAATGTAGGTTGCTCTTAAAGTTTGTTTAATTTTAACATTCTCTTTACTGCTACTAAATAGTCTTCTTATTATATGTTGAAGGCTTGTTTCATTTTCATTTTACACCTCTGAAACAAAGATTGTTGTTGCTATAATGATAACATTTCATTTTATTATTAAAACTATCAAACAACTATTTTTCTCATGATAATTTGTGTTGAAGGTTTGTTTCCTTTTCTTTTTACAGTTACTAAACACTGCATTTTACTTTATTCAACTTTATAATATTTATTTTAGCTCATTCTTCCAGGGATGAGGAAACATCCCAGAGTTCTAGCAATTCAGATGGCAGCTACAGCTTGCCTTTATAACTTGTCCAAAGGGAACCTTGGCCAAAAGATTCATCCTCGCTGGCTTGGAGAAATTGTTGATCTCACACTTACAGCCATGGAAAATTACCCCACACACCAACAGGTATATTTGCTTTAGACCTTTAAGTGTATCCTGTTTATTGTGTGTAATATTTTATTTTTTTCGATGAGATTTTTATATTACATAAAAAGAGAAATTAACGTTATATTAATTTCTGAAGTACTCGTAATAAAACGTATATACAGTGTGATTAAAAAGTAAAAGAGATGTTTATAAATTAAAAGTGTTTCTGTAATGTAAATACCGTTTTATATAGGGAAAGTTTGTTATAAAAGGTTTTCATTTCTTTTCTTTTAGCTTCAGAAAAACACACTTTTGACACTCTGTAGTGACAGAATTCTCCAAGATGTGGTAAGAAAAGTTAAACCAATAATTACACAAGTTGATATAGCCTTCTACTGTTAAATAGTATCAGTTACTTAACTTTTTTAATCATTCTGAATCACTTCAAAGTAGTTACCATTTTTTCAAAGTAATTATGAAAGTATCAGCTGATTAATTTTAACTACAGTGATTAATGTAATTGCTTTACAACTTTGCTTGAACTAAACTAGAATTATGACTATATTTACTTTGGTGTGATATGGCTAGAAAATTCTTCTGTACTTAAACTGCTCAAAATTTAAATTTAAGACAAGCAAACATATGTTATACAAGAAAAACAACAAACTTTTGTTTCTGGAGTTTCTCACATGCTGCTAGTATACATGTGACTAAAGTACTGAATATTCTTGAGGTTATGTGTCAACTTACCCATAGTTTTTCATACTTGCACATTGCTTGCAACAGGATGATGTGTATAACCTCTGCTCTTCCACCGTAATCCAGAATTTCTTGCTATCATTTTCTCTCTAAGTAACCTCTCTTCTCTAATCTATTCACTACTTTCCAAAGAAGTAGGAAAAGTATGGTGTAAACTATTATTATAATGTTGTCATCACCCAGGCAAAACATCATACATATATCCTTCAATTTTATTTGCTTGCAGAGTCATGAAATAGACAATCAGACCTTTCTTGCCAAGTTCATCTGTCGCATCCTGTCTTTCATAGAAGTTTCTTGGCCTCTTCATTCTACCATACTGCAAACACACCATTTTATGGACAAATGGATACTGCTGGCAAAATCCTGTGAATTGTAAGACCATCACATCATTATTATACCTTCAGAAATAACCCAGGAAAGCTTCTCTGTTGGGACTGCAACATCTATTCTTGCTCCAATTTAATGTCCTCAGTCTGAGTACTTTTATCTCAAACTCTGGCACTGTTTCACCCAGCATTGTGGTTTAATTCCTAGGGTTAACATATATCTGTCTCAGTTTCTGCTTAGTTTGAAAGCTACTTTTCTCAAAGGTAATAACATGCATATTTGTAATGCTATATTAGAGGTGATTGAACCCTTTTCAATCAGTAGTGTCAACCATAATTCGTTTTTTTAATTCCTCAGGCTTGGAGAAGAGGGCAAAGTTGAGGGCCCTCCTGCTTTGTGCCTGTATGTTCTTCCCAGATGTCAGTAGGAGCTGTGCAATCTTAACAGGAGCCTATTTATAATACCAATTCAGATTTGGTGCTTGGCTACCCAACTGAACTGTTCATGGCCTGTCTTTTTAATCAGTATCTGATCAGTATATTGTTCATAGGAGATCCACTATCACCTTGTAATTCTGGACATAGAATGGTTTCACTCTGGGTCATTGGTTGAGCATAGTTGTTCCATGTTCTTCCCATAGTTTTGGGCACAAGTGGTAGACTCTTTACCCACCCACTTGAAGAGTGAGGATAAATGTTCATAATTCCAGACCAAGATGAGTTCTGCTCCTTTGATTGAGTGAGGCATATGTAATTCTGTCATTCTGACTCTGGCATGTTATCTTTCAGGTTTCTTCAAGTGGAGTAGAAGGTTTGTCTGCTTCTGTGTTACTTTCTTTTTATGATTCTGGTAATTCAGAATGCATCATTTTGTGGATACAGGTTGGGATTTCAGTCAAGTATGTATTTCTCTCTCTCTCTCTCTCCTGTGTGTGTATATAACTTTGTGGTCCAGTTGTCCTAGCCACTGATGTGGGAATATGAGGACCAAGACCTAATTCCAACTCAACGTAATGGAACCTCAGCTATCTGGTTGATGCTAGCCTATAGTTATGATCATTCATGTACTTATGTGCAGTTCCACTTGTGATACAGAAAATAAATTCATGGTGAAGAGCATACCTGCTTTGGATGTAGTGCAGTTACCTCACTCCACTACAACTGTTATCTTGGTGCACTTATGATTTTTGCAAATGCTTTCTGTATGGATGATGCCTCATGTGCCTCTCCACCTTCTCAATGTGGGATTCTAGCTGTGAGTGGCAGTAAGGTGAGTATGTTTTGGAAAAACAACATTTTCCCAAATTGAAAATATATTTCCAACAATACTTACCTCTGCTGATACTCCCCCAACCTTCACCCCAATAGCTAGAAGTAGATACATAGATAGTATCAGTCTTGGAAAAGTGTTAAAATTATCTCAATGAAGTACTTATATAGAGTATTAGTATAGAGGGCACAATGATGTAGGTGGAGAGTATCACAATACAGTTATCACAGAGGGCAGTTGAATGAGGTATAAAAGACTGCAGCAACTGAGAAAAACCAAACTGATACTTAGGTGGGCAAAGAAGAGACCCTGGCATGTTCTTTCTTAAGGTGTGAAACATTGGAGACAAGAAGACTGTTTTCCATTTGATGTCTCACTGTTCTAACCAGGGTACCATCCTCAAGTTGTATATTTCATCCTCAAGTTTCCAAGATCTATTTACTTCTCCCTAGATGTCCATTGACTGGGTCATTTTTGTGACTTGATCTGCCAAGTGAGATATGAATGTAGGGAGCTGGAGGGTGTAGCCTTAGGAACTTCTCAAGTCTTTTACTACTACTGGTCTACTTTTCTGAAAATTTATCGCTACAAGTACAGGACTGTGCAATGTGATCTGATCCTGATTGCTTGTTGCACCACCACTACCTGAAACCACATCTGAGAATGGGACAGTTCTAGGTAAATTTGTGCCACCTGACTTCCCTTTTTATTTATATTATCTAAAGGTTCACAAGAGCAAGGAGGTAGGTACTCTGTTGAGAAAGATGCATTTTCTGCATCTTTCTTTATTTGGTTTAATCTTTTTTAAGGCTGATCCTCATCACTTTTATTTCCATGATTCCAATACATTGAATCTGCTCTGGTCCTGGAATTTCTTCTGCTTAGCTTTATTATCTAGGCTTTTACCTTCAGGCCTTAGAACCCAAATTTTGGTCTACCAGCAGTTCTGTGACTCTCTGATTCTCTTCTTAACCTCAGTGTAGGTATTTTGGCTTTTTATATTTCAAAATTTGGTCAGTCAATTTTGAATTTGGTGTTTTAAGAATTAAAGTGAATTTCAATCAAGTACTCAGCTATAAAAGACCTTTTCTTCTCATGTGGGAGGTTTGTGGCTTCCATTATGATTACATCTCTGAAATCTTGATACAATTAGAAAGTAAGTGTAGTAAGTTATGTGAGAGAATGGAAAAACGAGGGTAAGCTGTAGCATGTTTTTATTGTTTCAAGCAAGGACAGTAAGACTGTCATATTTTTGTTGACAACACAAAAAAACTGAACAAGGAAAGGGTTTTGGCATTTCCAAAGTGCGTGTCTGTTTGACATTTATTAAATTTCTAAAAATGCAAGAACTTCATATTTTAAGCACAGTTATTTTAAAAAGTTACATATATTAAAAATAAATTATTTTGGTCTTTTAGAGTTTCGATAAATACCGTTGTGCAAAGCTGGTGATGGAATCCCTTGTTGCATTTGATGATCCATCTATGAACAGAATGTCAGTAGCAATTTGCTCAATTCTAGCAGCAAAAGTAAGTCAAAGCTTTGATATGTTTTTGTGTGATAATACAGGGTTGAATATCTACTAATAACAGTAATTTTTATACTATGTGCCTAAACTTGTAAATTTGAAAATACTGTAATTTGTTCAGCTTTCTGTGTAATGTGTATTTTCCTACTGATGAATTTAGGTATACCTTAAGTTGCAAATTTGAAAAAGAAATTTCTAATGTTGAAGCTTTGGTTTGTTTACCTGACTAGTAGTCTTTTGATAAGTTTTTAAATATTTTTTTGATTATAAGAACTTGTTAGCAAAAATAATAAAATCTGTAACAATATGTCAGTCACATCCTACTTACTATAGTAAATCCTGATGAGATGTTTCATCCAGTACCAAGTCTCATTGGACTGACTGGAATGTGACAGACAGAGAAATGGTTATTGAGACATTATCTATGTCATTGGTTGCTTGAACAGCAACTATTTTAGTGTGAACTACATGAAGCTGGCAGCTGTACTTTTTATCATTTCAGTGTATGATTTTTATTAACATCAAATCATTTATTTTAATACCAAATTGATTATCATTATTTATTTTTACATAAGCTATCTTCATTAATAATTTGATGAAACAGCTTGAAGAATAAAGAGTAATGCACATTCAAGTGGCACTTTGTTATTATTTTATCTTCTTTTTTTCTTCTCTCTCTTGTATCAGGAAATTTAATTATTACATTATGTAACACAATTTCTGTTCCTGGATAGTATGTGTTATTTCTTAATTGCTTATGTTGTAAAAGTAAAGAAAATGGACATTATTCCCTTCAAACTTTGCTTTTGTGACCTGGATAATGAAATTTAGAAATTAATCTATTTTATATGTAAAAACAGGCAAATTTGCACATTTTCATTTACGTAAGATCTGAATAAAACGACATATGAATCAAGATTTACATGTATTTATACTAAAGTTATACAAAAATGAAGAAAAATGTTTAGAAGCGAGTAGTTTTTCGAGATTTGCAACTGTAACGTAAATCACTTTCATGTAGCAGCCCCCAAATATACAGTCATGTGAAAAAATTAGGACACCCTATGAAAGCCTGTTTATATTGTAACATTTCTGGATATATAGATATTTAATCTCAATTTTAACAACACTGAGAGATTATAGGAATATAACTAAACAATTAAAACTGAAGAAAAGACTCTTCAAGATCTTCTGTAAAATGTAATTTGACAAAAGTGCATATTCTAACTGAGGAAATAATTAGGACACCCCCACATTTATACCCACATAAAATGGTTCAACTCACACACAGGTGTATCACACCAGGTGCACATGATTATAGGATCATTACTCAGCATTGTGAATGAGGTTTGCCCTATTTAAACCTCAGACATTTAGTTTGTTGTGCTCCTGACTGTTGAAGTGAGATTTAGCACCATGGTGAGAGCAAAAGAGCTGTCTCAGGCCTTCAGAAAGAAAATTGTAGCAGCTTATGAGTCTGGTAAGGGATTTAAAAAGATCTTAAAAGAGTTTGAAATCAGCCATTCCACTGTTCGGAAAATAGTCAACAAGTGGAGGGGTTTCAAAACAACTGCCAACATGCCCAGGTCTGGTCGTCCAAGCAAGTTCACTTCGAGAGCAGACCGCAAGATGCTAAAAGAGGTCTCCAAAAACCCTAAAATGTCATCATGGGACCTACAGCAGGCTCTGGCTACTGCTGATGTGAAAATGCATGCCTCTACAATCAGAAAGAGACTGCACAAGTGTAACTTGCATGGGAGGTGTGCAAGGAAGAAACCTTTGTTCTCTAAGAGAAAAATTAAGGTCAGACTGAAGTTTGCCAGAGAGATGTAGACAAAGACCAGGACTTCTGGAATAATGTTCTTTGGACAGATGAGTCCAAAATTGAATTATTTGGACACCAGAACAGAGGACATGTTTGGCATAAACCAAATACAGCATTTCAGGAAAAGAACCTCATACCAACTGTGAAGCATGGAGATGGAAGTGTCATGGTTTGGGGCTGCTTTGCTGCAGCAGGACAGAATCCACCATGAATTCTACTGTGTATCAGAGGGTGCTTGAGGATCATGTGAGACCATCTATACAAAAATTGAAGCTGAAGTGGAACTGGACCCTGCAACACGAAAATGACCCAAAACATACCAGTAAATCCACCAAGGACGTGCGGAAACTAAGTAATGGAGAGTCCTGGAATGGCCGAGTCAAAGCCCATTGAGATGCTGTGGGGTGATTTGAAACGGGCTGTACATGCAAGAAACCCCTCAAACATCTCACAGCTGACAAAATTCTGCATTGAGGAGTGGGGAAAACTTTCTTCAGACTGATGTCAGAGACTGGTAGATGGCTACAAGAAGCATCTCACTGCAGTTATTTCAGCCAAATGGGGTAACACTAGCTATTAGGGGGTAGGGTGTCCTAACTTTTTTCTCAGTTCAAATATGCATTTTTGTAGCATGACATTTACAAAAGATCTTGAAAAGTCTTTTTTTCAGTTTTAATTGTGTAGTTATGTTCCTATAATCTCTCATTATTGTTAGAATTGAGATTAATTATCTATATATTCAAAAATGTTACAAAAATACACAGGCTTTCATACGGTGTCCTAATTTTTTCACATGACTGTAGTCTCCCATCATGTTTTTGTTATACACTCCTTGGTAGCAGCATTCAAAGTCTAGTATATCTTGGTGGAAGCACTTGCCTTGCTCCTCTGAGTATGCTCCCATGTTTTCCATGAATTTATCAAGATGAGCGTCAAGGATATGGACTTTCCGGGACATCCTGCAGCCCATTTTGCTGTAGTTCTTCACCAGAGCCTCAACCAGTTCCACATAATTTTCGACCTTGTGATTGCCCATGAAACCCCAAATCACTGCGACAAAGCTGCCACAAGCTTTTTTTTTTCCTACTGAGCTTCTTGGGGAATTCTGAGCACTCCAGGATCTTCTTTATTTGTAGTCCAATGAAGATACTAGCTTTGACCTTTGTCTCGGAGAGCTTAGGGAAGAAGTCTTGAATGTACTTGAAGGTTACAGACTCTTTATCAAGCTCTCTGACAGATTGTTTCATAAGACCCAGTTTTATGTGCAATGAATGAAATAACACTTTCTGGAGGTCCACTAGTGGCTCCCAACTTGACATTGTGCCTCCCCACAGAGAACTTGGTCCATTATGGCCAGTGTGTCCTGTTGCAGTGTGCTGCAGTTTCCCTGCTGTCCCAGAGGCAAAGATAACAGAGAAACTTGGTAAAGCCTCCTTGGAGATCCATAAGGAATGCTACCATTTTGAAGTCTCAGATAACCCTCCAGCCATACTCATCATATTTCAAGGCTTCTAGCAAGGTTGTATTCCTCTTTGAGGTGCATCAATTGAGCCAGGAGAAGAGATGGATACTTATTCCAATTATGGAGCAGCACAGCTTTGAGGCTTCTGGATGAGCTGTCAATGAAGAGGTGCCAGTCATTCGGGTTACAGCCAATTCCAGTTGTCTCAGTACTGAATCTACCTGGAATATTCTGGAAAATGAGTAAACTTGAAACTTTCATTATCCAGGTTACAAAAGCAAAGTTTGAAGAGAAAAATAGGTCTTTTCAATTTACTTTAGGCATAAGCAATTGGAAAATAATACTTTTTGCCCAGGAACAAGAAAAAGTAAACATTTTGTTACATAGTGTTATTACAAACAAAACTGCAGAAATTGATATTATATTAAAAAAAAAAAAGGAACTTGAAAATGTAACATTTCCTGGAAATTCCTGTGGGATGAGGTATCTGCTAATGACATCCACATGGTGAGTCTTGGTTGTATTTTCTTTGTTTGAGTGCAACTAGTTTTAGACTGTATATTACAAACACATAAGTGGAGGTCTGTATCACTTAATAAATATCTGTGAAAAGTTATCCAAGATGAGAGTACTGGTTGTAACTCATGTTGCTTGTTGTATGTTAATTATTTCCAAGTGTTTTTGATTTTATATAGTTTTCATAATTTTTTAGATATCTACAGCAGAAACATCATGTCTTGGTGCCAAGCCTTCTTTCATGGAACGACTATTGAATATTGTCCAGTCCAAGATGGATGAACCTGAAGTAGATATAATGATGAAGTTTACTTTAAGCGCCTTATGGAATTTAACAGGTGAATTATTGTTTACTGTTTTGATGTAGGATTACAGTTTTATGACCTGCTATTTGTCGAAGAATAATGTTTTAACATTTTGTATTATTACGCTTGTCTGTTGCAGACGAATCTCCAAGTACATGTGCTGTTTTCCTAGATATGAAAGGACTGGATTTGTTTTTGAAAGTTTTAAAGGTAAAGTTAAACCTCTTAACATGTGTGAGAATATAATTCACTTTCTATTGAAAACTTATGTGATGAGATAGAAGCAAAATTAATAGGTGCCATCATTATATCTGTTACTCTTGGTAGTAGTTTTGGTTTGACAATCGTACAAGCTCAAAAGGGGATTGGCAGACAACCAGGGGTCCTCAGGAACTTTCTTTTTCCTCAATTTGAAGGATTTAAATTGAATTTTTTAGTAAATGTGATAGATTTTTCGCCAGTGGCCGAGATATTAACAGGTACGATAAGACTTTTTAACTTGAAGTGGCATGACTAATGTACAGCCTCAAGGCATCTGGGAAGGGCATGAATATTGTGAGCTAGAAGTTGCTATGATGAAGAGTAAGGCTTGAAGATTATGAAGGTGACAATGGTAAATAAAACAAGACCATCATTTCCACCTTGTCAGCATTTTGTGATCAAACAGCTGTCTTAATTTTGATGCTACCATTCCCTGCCTTGTCAGCATTTTGTGATCAACTGCTGTTTCAATTTTGATGCGACCATTCCCTGCCTTGTAAGCATTTTGTGATCAACTGCTGTTTTAATTTTGATTCCACCATTCCCTGCCTTGTAAGCATTTTGTGATCATCTGCTGTTTTAATTTTGATGCTATCATTCCCTGCCTTGTCAGCATTTTGTGATCAACTGCTGTTTCAATTTTGATGCTGACCATTCCCTGCCTTGTAAGCATTTTGTGATCATCTGCTGTTTTAATTTTGATGCTACCATTCCCTGCCTTGTCAGCATTTTGTGATCAACTGCTGTTTCAATTTTGATGCGACCATTTCCTGCCTTGTAAGCATTTTGTGATCAACTGCTGTTTTAATTTTGATGCCACCTTTCCCTGCCTTGTAAGCATTTTGTGATCGTCTGCTGTTTTAATTTTGATGCTACCATTCCCTGCCTTGTCAGCATTTTTGTGATCAACAGCTGTCTTAATTTTGATGCTACCATTTCCTGCCTTGTCAGCATTTTGTGATCAACTGCTGTTTCAATTTTGATGCCACCATTCCCTGCCTTGTAAGCATTTTGTGATCGTCTGCTGTTTTAATTTTGATGCTACCATTCCCTGCCTTGTGATCAGCATTTTAATTTTGATCAACAGCTGTCTTAATTTTGATGCTACCATTCCCTGCCTTGTAAGCATTTTGTGATCAACTGCTGTTTTAATTTTGATGCCACCATTCCCTGCCTTGTAAGCATTTTGTGATCAACTGCTGTTTTAATTTTGATGCCACCATTCCCTGCCTTGTAAGAATTTTGTGATCATCTGCTATTTTAATTTTGATGCTACCATTCCCTGCCTTGTCAGCATTTTGTGATCAACAGCTCTCTTAATTTTGATGCCACCATTCCCTGCCTTGTAAGCATTTTGTGATCAACTGCTGTTTTAATTTTGAAGCCACCATTCCCTGCCTTGTCAGAATTTTGTGATCACTGCTGTTTTAATTTTGATGCCACCATTCCCTGCCTTGTATGTATTTTGTGATCAACAGCTGTTTTAATTTTGGTGCCACCATTCCCTGCCTTGTCAGCATTTTGTGATTAACAGCTGTTTTAATTTTGGTGTGTTAACTTATTAGAAACAGGAGAACCTAACTGATATTTGTGTTTTTTAGAAGCTGGTTAACTCGTTAAAATTTTTTAATATTTTCTTAGAAGCTTCTTGGTGTAGCTGTGTCTTGTTTAAATTTGATAGAAACATTATCATAGCTGATAAAGTTATCAGTATTTATAAGATTTTGCATAATTTAACTAGTTTTTGTTTTTGTCATGATCTCATTAGTTTAATGTTTGCAAAAAGCTTTTTTTAATTATTTCTATTGTTTAAAACACTAAATTGTGAGGCAGAATTGTAAGGAAACTTTGTATTTACAATGGATGAAATGTTTATATTACATTTTCTTACTGTAACTAGTGTACCACATTGTTTAATAGAGTTTCTCATTGTGATTATAGTACTCTTTATTGTTTTTGTTAACTTTCTTACTTTTACTATATAGTATCACATTGTTTTGATTAGTGTTTTTAATGTAGTTATGGTACTACTTTGTTTTTGTACACTTCTTTACTATAGCTGTAGTACCACAATGCTTTTTTCATACTTTTCATTACTGAAATAATAGTACCACATTATTTTGAAAGTTTCTTAGTGCAGTGATAGTACAGTGTTTTTCTACTTTCTATGCTGTAACTGCAGTACCATAGTGTTTTGTTCATTTCTTAATTTATTTATGGTACTTCACTGTTTTGTACACTACTGTAACTGTAGTACCATTGTATTTGCCTGAATATGATGTACACTTTTTTCTTCTAAATACCTCTAATAAAATTGACTGCACCTTATATTTGTTCATTTTCAGTTTTGCTATAAGCTTCAACAAAAAAACCATTAAAGTATTCTTAAAGGTTTCAAAAAATATTGTATACCTAATACAATGGATGGGATATATGATGACTTGCCATGCGATTCAGGAGAGGATGAGACAAAGGTTCAAGGTGACAAACCTGATGAATGTGATTAATCCAATGGTAGAAACAGTTCTAGCAGTGATGATTTATGTGAAGAAGTTTTTCAATAAATTCTGTAAAACTGACAAGTTAAAAACAAACAAACAATGAAAGATTTCCAAAAAATCTTTAATATGTCAACAGTTGTTTACTGTATTTACAATCTTTTCAATGTATTTTGTACAACTGATGTGTAAAATAATATGTTCTTCAATTTAAACTCTCAAATTTGGATGTACTTTACATCTGAGCAAATACAGTAACTTGTTTAATTGTTTTTACTGTACTTTAGTTCCATATTCTTTTGATAGTTTCTTTTTCCAAAATGGTTGGTACATTACCTCTCTCACATAAATTCCTGTCGTTTACTAGTGCCCTGTATATGAAAAAAAAGTACGCCACAAACCTTTTATCTCCCATCCATTTGAATTGACTAATTTCAATGAGTCTTTCATGCAAATCATTATGCATCAACTGTCAACCCTCCACCAGTAAACGTGTGACATCTCTATCCACTTCTACCAAACTATCACTTCTTGTTTGTCATTATATATATTCAAACTTTTTTTTTTTTCTTTTGGTGCTCTTCCTGTGAATTGGTTTCATAATTTTTAATAATTTAATTTCAACTGTGAGATTTCTCCTATTTCTTCTTCTTCTTTAGATTGAAGAAATCTTTTAACTTAATTTCCCAATCTGTTTATTTCTCATACTTGGTTGTTTTACACTGAACACATGTTTGATTTGCATATTTCTAAAAGAATTAATTCTGAGGTTCATGTTTCCACTTTGGTTGTTATACCTCAAACTATTTCATGTGCTGCAGGTTGATTTGTCTGCTATTATCTATCATGAGATTGCTTCTTATATGGGTCAACCTTTTTCTCCTGATATTGCCTCACTAAGCTTCCTGAACAAACCAAATCTGTTTGGGCCAATGTGGATTTGACAGCCTTTTTTACACCACTGGATTTTGCCACGTCTTTTCCTACCCTTCCTTCAGAATCAGCTAGGACTAATATGGCATATTTTGACATGATTTCTCAGATATGTGATGTTTTATCCAACACCCAATGGCTGAGTTTTGGATTGTAGTTGATTTGCCACTAGTATGATCCTCCTTCTTGCCCCCACATGGATGTTGGTGCCCAGTGGTCTGGTTTTGGATTGTAGATGTAATACAGACAGCAGGATCCTCATTCTGCTCCAGTATGGATGTCAATTTCCAGCAGTATGGGTTTTGAATGTAGTTTAATTGCTGTGCACAGTCTGTTGTGCCCTAGCCACCCTACACCTTTTAATTTTATCCACTTTATAATTTCTGGGATAAATTAGCATAGATGTTACATGGTTGGGATCATCATCCAATATAAACTCTCTCCCACTTGGATGTGCTCCTTTTTGTGTGACGTCTTTCTGTGGTAGATGAGTATATACCTAACTCAGAAGTGATGCAGTTCCCCACATCAGATCTTATAATCTGTCTCCTCTTAGGGAGTGTCTGTAAGATGCTTTTGAAGGATATTTCTTTCTTTCCCTTGTGCTGGTCCTTTAGTCTACTCAGTATGGGATTCTAGCTATTCATGTCAGAAGAGATAATGTACCATATCAGAAGATATAATTTTCCTTTTCTGAAAATGTATTTCCAGTAAGTGCTTACCTTTTCCCTTGCTTCCAACTCTTTCTCCCCACTCAAAACTGGTGTTTCCATCTTTTTTCAAAACTCTTTAAGTGATAGTTTGGTACTAGTGAATAAAAGTCACATGCATAGTGAATGTAATCAGCACTATTATTGGTGGAGGGTTGATGAATGCTGATTTGCAAGAGAGAAGCATTGTAATTGGTCAATATAAAGTATACCATTGTATAAGAATAGTTAATTATTTGAGAGGAGGTAAGTACTTGTCAGAGATATATTTTCAGTAGAGGAAAATTATAACGTTTGTACATTTCCTTAGTGTAATTATAGTAAAGATTCTTACTGTAATTATAGTACTACATTGTTTTTGTATGCTTCCCTAATCTAACTAGTACTGCATTGTTTGATAGTTTGTTAGTACAGTTATAGTACTACATTGTTTTTGTATGTTTCCTTAATCTAATTTTGTACTGCATTGTTTTTGTACACTCTTTTACTGTAACTATGGTATCACATTGTTATAGTGAGAATACATTTTACATAACACATTACTATTAAGCCTATTATATATTTAAACTCTTCAAGGGCTAGATAAGGAATGAAGTGTTTATATGTATAATAGGCCTAATACTAATGTGAAGTAAAGAAAACAATGTGATAAAATGTAAACAAGAAGGTGTAAAAACAAATTATGCTATGAAAAATGGTTGATGTTAAATATGTGTTTAAGGGTCAGTCACTATGTTCTGGTTGGAATGCCTTTCCTCCATTAGAATTTTAAATTACAAGATGAGGGACATTCCAACCTGAAACATTGTTTGAACATTAAAACATCTGTTTAACATTAGCAATTTTCTGTGGTATAAAGTTTTATCTACTTTTTTGTAGTACTAATATTTTATGACAGGATAATTATCATATGATTTCTATATAAAGCATTCATATAACTACAGTCCTAAGATAGAATAAGAAAAAGATAAACATAAAAAAGATGAAAATAAAAAACTTTTGGAGAGCAGTCACCTTCCCACAACTGTCTGCAGGCAGTGAAGGGTGATATAGATGGGGGATGTTGTGGGCTTGAGCACCCATGTCTCACTCTCCTGATTTTTAATAATTCATTTCTTCCTCGTGATTTTGTTTATTCATTTAACTTCATTTAGATATAATTATATAATATTACTAATATATGATGTGTGTGTGTGTATTTTTTTTAACAAAATGAGAGAAGCTTATTAGAGCTGTATTTTGCTGATTAATTGATTACATTCATATGATCAGTTATTCTCACCTGAGATCTGGACACTTGGAATAATCAAAATATAAATAATTGGAAACACTAATTTTGATTAGTTAATTATTTTTGTGACATTAATGAATTTATTTGTAATTTTGATTGATCTGTTATTTTATGTGATGTTAACCAGTTATAATGATTAAGCAAATTCATCCCTCAGCTCTGTTGTGCTCTAAATTGTATTGACTTTTATTTCACTAACTTAGCTGCTTGGTGAGGCCTTGATTTCAGTAGGTCATATTGGCCTAAGTAACTACTTCATTGGACAAAGAAAACCGTCAAGAATAAATGTAAAACAGGATGTGTAAATTGGATAAAGTAGATTAAAATCTTTGTTTACTTGTATTAAATGAAATCTCCCTGTGATCAATTGTAAAAGAAAACAAAAATTAATTTGCTCATGATCTTGGTATGGTCAAAAGTTATTTTTATACTCCAGTGTTCATAAATACAAATGACTTGTATCACTTTTCTACACAGAGATCCTTCTTCGTTATGCTTTGTACTGTTGTCTAGGGTGCATGGACATTTTTTCTACTGACCTTTATGTTTATGTTACCAGATGCCACCATCTGCTTACCATGGCTGGGTATGACTTTTTGCAGGTCTCTTTATGGATCATCCTGGTACCCTCTGTTGATCCATATTTTTTGTTTTCCAGTTTCACAGAGTATAAGGAGTATATCTGTCTTGGAATTTCTGATCTGAGTTTATGAATATTTGGAACCAAAAAGGACTTTTTTATACCATTATTAAAAAATGATGAATTTTTAGCAGCATCACACTTCCTATCAAATGTCAAACAAGGTCATATGCCAAATGTAGTTCTGATACATGTTATTCCATCATGATATTATATTGGATGTGGTTGTTCTGTGACTTTCTGATCTTTATATTCAAAATCATTATTATTTAATGTACTCAACTCTCTGTAGTACTACATTATTTTGATATAGTTACTACTATAACTGTAGTACCATGTTCATTAGTACAAATTTGTATTGTAACTTTTATTACCTGTTTTTTTGATACACTTCTGTATTGTAACTTTACTAATATGATGTTTGATACACTTCCGTATTGTAATGCTTACTGACGTGTTGTTTGATACACTTCCGTGTTGTAAGCTTACTGACATGTTGTTTGATACACTTCCGTATTGTAAGCTTACTGACATGTTGTTTGATACACTTCCGTATTGTAAGCTTACTGATGTGTTGTTTGATACACTGTTACTCCAGTAGTACCTTGGTTTAGTATAAAGCCTTGATATAACTTTAGTGCAACATTGTTACGTAACTTGTATGTTTTGAGAAGTGCTGCTTTAACCATCATAATTTATGCAGTCTTCTAGAGAGAGAATGACATAAGCTTCTTGAGTTTTACCAGTTAAAACTCTGTAATAATGACGAACATTTTTCTGTGGGCCATTCCATGGTTTGGGAATACTTATCAAAATATTGAAAGTATCTGTTAACTTCATTTCCACTACACATGTCAAGTGAGTTTAAAGTTGTCATTTTGCCTTGGTTGATTGGAGTTAAGTCTCATTTTGATGTCTTTCAACCTTTTTTGTTTCTCAGCTTTGATACAGGCTTGTTTGGCCTTGAGCCATTTATTTCTTATTTCACTTTCTATGTGGGTTTACTCTTTTTGGGTTTTGATAAGGGCTTGCTCTTTCTCAGCTATAAAGTTGTCTTTATAGGTGTAGGGTATAAGTTAACAAATTGGATAGAACAGTGACTGGATAGAAGAAAGTAGAAGAGTGTTACAAATGGAGTTTTGTCCAATTGGATTAATGCCATAAATGTGGTACATTAGAGCTATGACTTACATCAGTGATATAGATGAAGGAATATTCAATAAATTGTTTGAATTTGCTGATGATGTTAAGTTTGTGGTGTTACTAGCTGTGAAGAGGATGCTGCTGATTTACAAAAGGACTTAGATCATTTAGTGACTTGGGTAAATTAATGGAAGATGGGTTTTAATTATAATAAATGCAAGATAATCCATAATTTTAATTATAAATATAATTTGGATGGGATGAAAGAAAGTGATCTAGGAGTAATAGTCAGTCACTCTCTAAAGTCATCCATGTAGTGTACTATTGCTAGTAGTAGGACAAATGGGAGTTTATGTTGTTTTTACATAAATATTGAATACAAGTCTAAGGAGGTTATAATTTCATTGTATGAGCCACTGGTTAGGGCACATTTGGAATATTGTGTTCAGTCTTGGGCTTCTTACCTTAGTAAAAACATTGGATTGTTGTAAAAGGTTCAGAGAAAGGTTACTAGAATGATATCTAAAATGGAGAGGTTGTCCTATGACAAAGGGCCAAAATCTCTCAAATTGTTTTCTCTTGAAAGACCAAGAGTTGGGAGGGATCTGATTGAGGTGATTAAGATTGTGAAGCAATTTGATAGTGTTGACATATCATCGTTTTTCACGTATAAAAGTAAAACGTAACAGAACTAGGAAACACAAATAAAAATTTTGGCAGGGTAGGAGTCATCTTCAGCTAAGACAGTTTTATTTTTCTAACAGAGTAGTCAGCCTTTGGAAAGAGTTGCCTTGAGATGTTGTAGAGACAGTAAATTTAAAAAAGTTTAAGAAAAACAAAACTAAGTACATAAATGGTAAAGGTTGGTTTTAAGATTTTTATAGTACAACATTGTTTTTATTCAGGGATATGATAACTATAGTACATTATGTTATGGTAATATTTAAATTATTAAAAATTACATGATGTACAGTATTGGATAAGTATATGTTGCTTTTGTTTTATAGAAATTCCAAGGTCAGAGTGCAGTGGAAACTAAAGTGTTAGGTCTTGTGGTATGTATATGTTAACATTTTTCACAATAAATAACTTCTCATTATTTTTCCTTGCAAAATTTAACAGTTTCACATTTGTTAAAATAAACGATTTCTTCACCAATGCAGAGAATATGATATTAGAATTTGTAAAATAATCCAGTAACCCCTTGTATTGATGATTTTGAAAATCTGTTATTTCTGATAAAAGTTAGCACATAGGATTACACACAATAGGTGCAATAAATCTCGAATAGACTCCAAAACTTTAGCATTTCAAATGTTTGACTATTCTTCTTCCAGATGGGGTAATATATTAATTTCCCAGCTTGTTCAAATAAGCTAATAACCGTTTCTCTCCCAGATATAAAAACTGTAATGAATTCCACATTTGTTCGAGTAAACCAGTAACTTCTTCTGCCACTTATATAAAGATTGTAATAATTTCATAGCTTTTGCAAATCAGCTTTAACTTCTTTTCTTGGTGTTACAGGAAATGTAATGAATTTGCAGTATTTTCAAGTGTATTATTTCACATTGTGGTAAAACAAGTTCCTAAACTTAAGTCCTTAACGTGCCAAGAACTCTAAGTGATAAATTAATTATTTAGGTAGGTAAAAACATTTAGCATCAACATATCATATGGGTCAAAGGCCATGTCATCTTGGTTGTTGACTTGCATTCAAAATTTTATTGGTCTACTATTTTATGAATTTATGTCAATAAGTTTGGTATCAAATTATAGATTATAATTCAAGTTTTAGTATTATAAATGAGTTAATTTCTTAATTTAAAAGTAAATATTAGAAGACTACATCTTATTATTGGTTTTTGTATGTCACTTGGTATGTTGAATGCAGCATTGGTTCATATTACATGTTTATGATAACAAAATACTAAATCTATAGTTTCAGAGGAACTTGGAACTCAAATTACTGATACTGATGAGCTAATATATAAAATAAGAACATCATATCTCCTATATGCTAAGGTGTGGCTTGTACTGAATCAAACACAGTGGTCCTGTTCACCTCTTTCTATTTTTGGAAAAGGTTCCTTATATACATTTACTTCAATATATGACGTGAATAATCACTTGAAAGCTCAGAATGTTCCCTAACTTTCTCAGCCATTTTAAAGTGCTTGCAGACATCTTGTCCTTTCAAACCAAGATTGTGCCTTATTCTGCTTGAAATTACATATTTTTTAGACAAAATACAACGTAGTTACAAGCTTGATACATTATAGGGGAACTCTGTAGTATCAATATATTTTGAATGTATGTGTAAAACCTGAAACACTTTATTTCATGTCACATCCACCATGTGCAAAACTTGAAAATGCTTAGCAACCTACCACAAGCAGCAAATGAGTACAAAGGTCATTGTAACTATCTGCTATATTTATTTACTATTCTGTGTTTTAAGAAAAATAATTAAAAATTTATTTGTGAATAGTAATGTTGTTGTGAATTAACCACAAAGCTACACAATGGGCTATCTGTGCTCTGCTCACCACGGGTATCGAAACCCAATGTTTAGCGTTGTAAGTCTGCAGACATACCGCTGAGCCACTGAGGGGCATGAATAGTAGTAATCTATATAAAATGTGTAATAATTGAAATGTGACTGTATTTTACCAAATACTAATCCACATTATGCACAGCCAAGAGAGGTTACTTTGTAAAGACTAAAGGTCAGTTTTATATTATTAGGTACGGTAACATGAGTGCACATGCACCAGTTCAATACAAGATCTGTAATGTTAGCCAGGTACAATTGAAAGGTCATTATAATAAAAAATATACATAAATATATAATGTAGAGATTTAAGTTATTTATACTGAATGTGTATTTTTATGTTATAATATGTAGTCATTACAGAAAAAAAAAAGCATAATTTATTTTTATTTCCTAATTTTTTATGGTGGTTATGCACATGATAAAATTGACAGAACCCTATATAGTAAGGGTACAGATAAATAAGTCAAAATATAAAGGTTTAAAAAGCTTAGTGTGTGTTTAGGAGGTTCAAGAGGTTATGCAAATAGTATTTGAGATTTTTTGGGACAAAGAATAGTTTTTTGATCAAAACACAAAAATAAATTTACACTCAGACTAGTAAAAAAACAGACTTGATATTTTCACAAACAAATCTTTAGTAAAAATACTTCATTAAAAAATCTGATTTTTTCAATCTTTACTAAACGTCTTAAGTCTCAAAAGTTATAGTAAGACTTCAGGATCTTTACTCTCAACACGTCTGGTCAATTTGACAGATTGAAAATCATTTAAAGTCTTTTACATTTACTGCATCAAATATAGTTATATCTTTACAAAATTTGTATAAAATATATATTTGTCCTTGACTGTATTTGTGTATATGTCTTGAACAAGTCCATGTGTAAAGTAAGTTTCATGTTAAGATTAAGAATATTTTTCCACATCTCATAAATGTCAGATTTTCTTTGTGTAATCTGTAAAAACCTCTTAAATACATTGGAAAAGTTTTTATTGTAGTTAAACTTAATATTTTATCCATTATTTTCTATACCCTATCTCAAAATGGCATTGGTCAAATTGACTGCTTTCGTAACCATCAAATAAAAAAAATTTTTTTTTCTAGAATGACTTCAAATTGTAACATGAAATTACATACATTTATCGTAAGTGGCTTTAAGCTTATAACAGTATACATCTATTTATAATTATACTTTATTGATTTGTTGCCCTTTAAACAGTGTCTAACTATTATCCATGCCCCTGTAAGTTGTAACTTGCTCAGGGTACATTACATTATTGAATTACTTTACCCATGTGCTAGTGCAAGTTGCTCATGTGAGTGACTCATGAAACATTTTTTTTATATTATTATTTATTTTACTTAATCTAATCTTATCTAACATAAAAAGACACCTGTTTTTACATTTTAGTTACTTTTATAATAATAATAAACAAGAAAAAACAATAAACTACTTACCCAAACGTTTTTCTTTTTGCTGTTTATTTTCAGTTAAACTTAATCCTGTTCGAAAAATGGCAATACTAATGGTAGCAATGCACTAAATAATTTCTATTTAATTACCTAATGCATCAAAGAACATAAATTAAGAACATGCTTTATTTAATTACCTAATGCATCAAAGAACATAGATTAAGAACATGCTTTATTTAATTACCTAACACATCAAAGAACATAGATTAAGAACATGCTTTATTTAATTATATAATGCATCAAAGAACATAGATTAAGAACATGCTTTATTTAATTATATAATGCATCAAAGAACATAGATTAAGAACATGCTTTATTTAATTACCAAATGCATCCAAGAACAAAGATTAAGAACATGCAAAAAGTAGACAATTTTTGTGAATTTCTAACTTTGCCACAAAAGCCATCACAAATTCATCCAAGCTAGCTGTTGTGATTCCTGTAAGAACCAAAGTTGTAATATAAGGGTAATTGATGCTTATGTGTTCAAAACACAACATAATACATTGCCATTTTATCGATGAAAAATCTTAACTTTCTATTGGTTATAGATAATATATAATTAAACATAAAAAAGAACTGTCAACATATCAAGAAAGGCAGGATGTGACAAATGGGTGTGGCAAGAGGTGTGTGATTTCTGTTTGATAACTCTAACCAAACAAAATTGAAAGCTATAAGATAATAGTTTGTCTGAGGAATGACAATATTATAGTGGATAATTTATGTTTACTTTTTATGTTTTCAAGGGGTGGTGGATAAAAATAGAAGAGACTCCTAGAGAAAACACATAACATGTGTCCCATTAGGGGAAATCCAGGACTTTTTTTTAAATAATTGCCTTTTAAATTCAAGAACTGAAAACTTACATACTATTAAAATATGGATTGTTAGCTAAAATTGTATGCTATAATTGGTATAATTTTGAATGTAAGACACTAAATCTTTGTGTCATGTGCAGTAAAGGATACCGTAAGTGAGAGAGTTAAGTGCTGTATGAAGTCTCAGTATTTTCCTAGTTATTTTTAAAATAGACATTATACATTTAATTCAGTATTACAAGAACGTTTACTGTGAAGCTATCAAATGAGTGTACTTTTTCTCTATTTTTCAGAACAATATTGCAGAAGTAGCACACCTGAGGCAGGACTTGATGGTAGAAGATTTTTTGAATGTTCTCAGGTAAACTTTTCCTGCTTCATATATATGTGGAGGTAAAGTTATTGTTCATGAGGAATGTATACGTGTGCTAAATGTTGTCACTTGTTGATAGTCATTAAGTTACTGGATAATAAGGAATTTTTGTATTTAATACTAAAGTTATGAAACAGGTTTTGCTAAGCAATCAATGAAACTATTAACTTTTTCCTTCCCAAATGGGTGCAACTAGTCTAAAGGGCATAATTTCACTACTGAATTAAAAATATTATAGAAATTAAGTTTGTAGCAATCTTCTACATATTTATAAAAACAAACACTTTTTTTTTTTACTGTGAGGAAGATAATTGTTGTGAATAAGGTAGATCTAATTCATTCTTGTAATTTGAACACAAGTGTAGTGTTGTTGATTTTTACTAACAGCAGTTTCTCAACCACGAGTTGTCATAATGTGTTGGAGTTGCCAATGTTTCAGAAGTCTTAGTCTGGTGATATGAATATCTAATAAAAGCTCCTTTTCTGTTCTTTTCAATTATGTAAATAATTATGGCTTTCAGTTCAGTGGAGGTTTGCTTAGATATCATACAATTATAAGTTTAACTTGGCATTATGTTGCTTGAATAAAAGATATTTGTTAACATTTTCTACCACAATTACAGTCCATAATAGAAAAATTCATGTTTTTTTTGTGGGATGAGTTAAAGTAATATTTGTTAAATCATTATTTTATTTGGCCACATAAAGTTTTGCTTTACCACTCTGGTAGGCTATTTTTACATTAAATCTCATCACTCTAAGTCACTGATTAAATGGGCAATTCTAAAAAATAATATTTAAGTCAATATGAAATGGATTTGAAACTTATTACACACACAAATTAAACTTTCTAATTGACAGCTGAAGAAGTTAGCTTGCTTAGAATTTTAATATGGGGGAAAAATATTTTAATTGTACAGTGAATATGTGTACAGTGTGTTTGGAATCAAATATAAGACTTGTAGTTTTTTTTAATAATAACTTTACAATAATGTTTTTAAAGAACATGATGACATGAGTCAGTAATTAGAATCTACAACAAAGGTAAGCATTTTTGTTTTTTAAGAAAGTATATGACAAAGAAATCTTTTCAAAAATTGAAGCTGTGAATTTGTTATTATCCAGTCAGTTGTTATTAAGCAACAAGATAACTTGTATCAAAAATCATAAATTTTTATTATGATGTCATGTGAACTGTAAAATCAAGAATGGTTAGGGTCAAGAGGTAATATCCCTCTCTCTCTTTGGACAACTACTTGTATCGTGGTCCTCCACTCGTACAGCAGTAAGTCTATGGATTTACAATGCTAAAATCAGGAGTTCGATTCCTCTCGGTAGACTCAGCAAATAGCCCAATGTGGCTTTGCTATAACAAAATACATACACTTGTATCATGATGTCATGTGAACTGGTATCAAGGATGACTGGAATCCAAAGGTAATCTCTTTCTCTGGACAACTAGATAAGTTGTATCAGAGACCAATATTTTAACCTAGATGGATTGTTATTGTTAAGAATAAGACTTTATTTGATACTTTCAGTAATGTGTTTTATAAACACACAGCTAAATGTTTGAACAAGAAAGACTGTGTTTCATTTTTCAGGTTGTTGCTTCATTCAAGGCACATTGATGTTAGTTATTTTGCAGCTGGAATAGTTGCTCACTTAGCCAGTGATGGGCCTTCAGCATGGATTGTTACAAGTGTTCCACGAGAAGTTATGCTAAAAGAATTGGTAAAGCTGTAACTAATGTAGTAATTTGTTTAGATTACTTTAAAACAAATTAATTTGTAAAATTATCACTATGTATAATTTAGTTAGTAGTTAAAAAATTAGTGTTTCTATGTTAAGACTTTATTAAATGTTAATTTTTAAACAACAGAGAGGAGAGCATTTTATTAGTTATATAAATATGTAGTTTCAGTTTTCTTATATAGGAGATAAACAACAACTCTTGTTCTAGACAGTTCCTGGGTAAAAGTTTATAGGTTAGGATTTTCCTGTATGTAATACCTTAAACTTTTATAGTGATTAATGCTGTTTCCTTCATGGTTTTCTAAGAGGCTGATTATTTGTCATTAACCTTCTAGGGAGATGTTGTAAGTCATTGGCAACAGCCTGATGGTGAAATGGTTGCATACAGGTTAGTGAAAATATTTTACTGAAAAATATTGCTTGAAGTTTCAATTTCAAGTGAAGTGCACATGAAACACTTACAATGTGTAATACAATAGTTATATAAACTGTTATACTATGTGGCCAACTACAGAATAGAAAATGAATTGTTGTATAAACAGTAAACAGTAAGTATTAACAACATGACCAGTTACCCTGTAAGAATTACCTGTTGTATAAGCAACATCCAGTAAGTATTAACTACATAGCCAGCTACACTGTTGAGAATTAATTATTGTATAAACGATGAACAGGAAGTATTTACACTTCACAGCCAGCTACACTGTTGAGAATTAATTATTGCATAAACGATGAACAGGAAGTATTCACTTCACAGCCAGCTACACTGTTGAGAATTAATTATTGCATAAAAGATGAACAGGAAGTATTCACTTCACAGCCAGCTACACTGTTGAGAATTAATTATTGCATAAACGATGAACAGGAAGTATTCACTTCACAGCCAGCTACACTGTTGAGAATTAATTATTGCAGGAAGTATTCAAAGAATTAATTATTGTATAAACGATGAACAGGAAGTATTCACTTCACAGCCAGCTACACTGTTGAGAATTAATTATTGTATAAACGATGAACAGGAAGTATTCACTTCACAGCCAGCTACACTGTTGAGAATTAATTATTGTATAAACGATGAACAGGAAGTATTCACTTCACAGCTACACTGTTGAGAATTAATTATTGTATAAACGATGAACAGGAAGTATTCACTTCACAGCCAGCTACACTGTTGAGAATTATAATACACGATGAACAGGTAGGTATTAATTACATAGCCAGTTATACTTTTGAGAATTAATTATTGTATAAACGATGAACAGGAAATATTCACTTCACAGCCAGCTACACTGTTGTATAAACAATGAATAGTAGGTATTAATTACATAGCCAGTTATACTTTAGAGATTTAATATTTCTGTGAAGAATATACAAGGAGCGTAAACACTGTACAGTAAGTATGAAGTACATGGTAGGTTCTTTAAAATACTAACATAAGTGTAAAGTGTAACATAACCAATTGTAATCATATTAGGGCTCCTTTTATTACTGTATTTTTATAGTGATGTTATTATATGATTAGAAGTTTAACAACTTTTAATTACAAATTTGTTTTCAGCCTGTAAAATGTCACTGAGCAGTTTCTTTATTTGATGCTATTTCTTAGGGATACGTGTAATTAATGCTAATATAAGAATGTATGTCATCAATTGTTTTTTTTCTCATTAATACTTTTACAAAGTTTGTTATTTTGTTTTTGAATTTCATGCAAAGCTATGCGAGGGCTATCTGTGCTAGCCATCCCTAATTTGGCAGTGTAAGACTAGAGGGAAGGCAGCTAGTCATCATCACCCACCACCAACTCTTCAGCTACTCTTTTACTAACAAATAGTGGGATTAACTGTCACATTATAATGCCCCCACGGCCAAAAGGGCGAGCATGTTGTGTGATCAAGATTCTAATCCGTGACCCTCGGATTACGAGTTGAGTGCTTTAACCCACCTGGCCATGCTGGGCCTATCAAATAGAGAGATAGAGAGACTTTTCAGTTGTTATTGTTGACAGAAATTTTTAAATTTCGTAGCAAATTATCCTTTCAAATTGAAATTATCTAACATAAAATATGAATAGGGAGAAACACATATATTGAACATCTCTAACACAAAGTCTGGTGAGGGAGAAAAAGAAATATTGGATTTCTATCACATAATATGGAGTAACAGAAACATATGTGTTGGACATCTCTAACACAAAGTCTGGAGAGGGGAAAAAGAAATATTGGATTTCTCACATAACACACATAAATCTCTAACACAAAGGGTGAACATGTTTGGTGTGATGGGGGGTTTGACCCTCAAATTACAATTTGAGTGCCTTAACCACCTGGCTGTTTGTTATTTTATGTTTCATTATATTTTAGGTATTGTAAGTTAAATATTACTATAAAGTTATGGATGTGAAGACTTGCAAACGTTTATGTTTTACTGATACATACAAATAGAGAAAAACTTTTCAAAAAATGAAGTAAATATAGAAATGGCCAATTTCAGTCCTTCAGAAATGATGCAAATAACCCTATCATTACCAGGTAGCTAGGGGTCAGAGAGCATGTCATTACAGTTTCATGCTTAAATTCAAAATTTTATTAAATTACTATTTTACAAATGTATGTCAATAAATTTTGTATAAAATTGTAGATTTTAATTCAAATTTTAGTGTTATACATCAGTCATTTCTTAACTTAGAATATGTACAAAAGAAAAACAGCTAAATGTAGATTTTGCTGTGTCACACTGGTACGTCATTTTCTGGGTTTGGTAAAATGACATTTTACAATGCTCACAATATGAAGTCTATAGTTTCATGTGGATTATAAAGTGAAATTTCTGATATTGGTAAACTGGAATATGAAATAAGAAGGTCTTACCATTTTTGTTATCAAATCCACAATATTGTTTTTGCCCAATACTTGATCATTTAAGATGACTTATCTATGCTTGTTGTTTTTTGTACCTGGAACCTTATAATTAATCAAAAGCTGTACTTTTCCTCTACATAATTCTGTTAGTCTTTGTAAGTTACTTATGTGGAAAAAGTTTATATGTTGTTTGAGATATTATGAGTAATTCTATTTTGCACACACACAAATTTTGGAGACCCAAATATAGCATAGGTAAGAATTCTGATAAATTCAGATCGATTTTTGTGCATTGGTAATGTTATTTATAATTTTTTGGTATTCAGAAATGCATATAAATAAATTGTGCAAAACTTATTTTTTATCTACTTGGAAATGTGAATTTTGACTGGGCTTATTACAAGAGTTAACAAGTACAAATCATGAATATGAAATAAAAGTTAAAACACTGTAGGTGGTGAAGATCATTGCTTTCCAAATGTAATTTATTTACTGTTCTATGTTTTAAGAAAAAATAACTCAAATATTTATTTGTAAATAGTAATAATATATACAGACATGTATGGTAACACAAACCTTTCTGTTCCATTACAAAGTATTGGAAACTATGCATTTATTGATTACTGTGTAACCATGGTAAAATAGGAAACAGGATATTCATAAGCACTTCCACACCTATGGTATCACCAAATCCTGACCACTCAATTTTATTAGATTGAATAGAACTTTGTACAGAACCATGTCATAAATGTTTTATCTCACTTTCATATAGTACTTTAGACAATGTTTATTACAATTGCTATACTGTGTAAACAGACCACTAAGGTCAACCCTACTTTGTTTTCAGAACCAGGATGTGAATAAATTCATCCATTTATTAACCAACATCCAAATATTGAACATGTTTATTGTATCGCCCTGGGCTTTATACAGAGTCATGGCATAAGAATTTTATTATAATTTAAGAGGATTCTTCTTGTAAGCATTATACTGTCAACAAGTTAATAAATCCTACCCCACTATGTTTCCAAAGCATGGAAACTTCTGGGTATTGTGCTGCAAAAGCTTATTTGATATTGATGGTGTTAAAGTACTCAAAGTATGATAACACCTAATCAGCAGTGGTGATTCATTGCTTTATATTCTACAGGTTACTGCTTCAGCTGCTAAGAGTAGAATAAACACAGGAAATAGGGGAAAAAATATTAGAAGAAACTCTCAGGAGATTTACTTTGGAACTTTGTTTTAGTTTCTAAGCCTTCTAAATAATAACATAATTACAGAAAACAAGTGTGGAAAGACGAGAAATGTAAACTCTGGCCATAAGTATTTTGAAATTTTGTGATCAATATTAACAGTACAATACATTTTATTGTGTATTTGCAAACTTTATTTTTGTTATACTGTGATTACTTAACTAAACCTGGTGAATCAAGTGTAATGTTACAGTAAAGAAAATAATAGATGAAATATGAAACTTTACTGAAAATAGAAATGTTTGATATTTAATTATTAGGTTTTTATTTTTCATTTGTTTTCACTACATGTTATTTTAGAAGTAGCTAAAACGTAAAAAGTAGAAATTTATTATATAAGATAACGAAAGGAAATCTTCATGGATATTCATGCCAGCAAGGCCCTGACATGGCCAGGTGTTCAGAGTGCTCGACTTGTAATCTGAGGGTTATGGGTTCTAATCCCCATTGCACCAAACACACTTACTCTTTCAGCTATGGTGGCATTATAAGTGATGGTAAAAAAATAGCCCAAGAGTTGATGGTGGGTGGTGGTGACTAGCTGCCTTCCCTCTAGTCTTGCACTGCAAAATTAGGGATGGCTAGTGCAGATAGCCTTCGTTTAGCTTTGTGCAAAATTCAAAACAAACAAAAAACCATGCCAGCAGCTTGTGTTAAGCCAACCCACATGGTAATGTGAGATACATATGTGCCACACATTTTTCAACTTGTGTCAGTACTTTTAGTTCAAGAATCAGTGAAACAAAATAAATAAATATAAATAGATGTGTATTTTTACAAGATTTTTAACTTACTTAGGACAAACATTTGTGGTTTCCTGTGACAGTTTGCAGTTATTGTAAAATGATAAAAAATATAATTAGATTTATTTTCTAATTTTAATTTTGGTTACGAGGTTACTCAAATTGACTAACACCATATAGAGCTAACATTGACTAAAATAACATTAAAGTTTTATTCAAAAAAATGTTTGATTACCAAGAAGAATACAGAGATTACACAAATGAAACTTAACAATTTTTAGGCAAATATTTTTAATTTTAAAATCAAAATTACTTTGAACATTGTATGGTCAACATACTGAAAGAAAAAATTCATGAGCAAATATAAGATAAAAAAACACACCTTAACACTTCATTTAAAAATTTAATATGTTGTGTACCAAAGTCTTGTAATGTGTACCTTTAAACATTTGTAAAGATAACGTACACTATCAGAAATTAAAGTATAACCACTCTAATGAATAATTTAGTTGTTATGAGCTGGGTGAATCCCACTCAGCCCCTGTTTGTAGGGGATAGCATTTGCATCATTCCTATATAGTAACATGGATACACAGTGTAATAGAATGCCATCACGTACAAACAGGAGAAATGAAACCCAAATATAATTGAATGGTTGTATGTATTGCTATGTGTTAATTTTTGCTTATGCTATATATAGGAATGATGCAACTGCCATTCCTACTATCTTGTTTGTTAAGGATTTATATCAGCCAGCCATACAGTTACTTCATTTTTGAAAGTTTTTTATATGTTTTTTAGTGCAGTGTTTTAATAGACATAAAACATACGTCTGAGGTTTCAACTCTGATATTTATTGTTTACCAACTATTTTCTGGTAATTACTGTTTCACTCTTTACTAACGTTTTTTAAAGGGAAACCAAATTTCTGTAAGAAAACTAAAGAGCTAACTTCAAAGAGTAACAGTAACATAATTTATACTAGTTATGATTTTTTATAAAATTAATTTTAGTTAATAATACCCATCAAAAAAATACTCCATTTGAAACTTTCACCTCATTGAAATTGTTTGACACCATTATTTTGGTTTTTGAATTATCGTATAATCAAAGAAAGAAAAAGAAATTCAAACCTTTTTGTTACGATATTTACAGACATAACCAGAACTTGTGACTCAGTCATTACATATATATTGTTATGAAAGGAAACACTGTGTAGTACTGGAAAGTTCTGATGACCTGTTTAGGGGATATTTAAAATACCATTTTGATGAACAAACCCAGCCATCCTTATCCAGGCAATGGTAGTGCCTGCATGATATATATATTTGACTGTGTGTTTGTTTAAAGAAAATGACCTGTTGCACTATGTAAAGCAGTTCACATGAAAAACGTGTTTGTAGCCTTTAACAAATATTGAATTTGTCATATTTTGATATCATAATTTTCTGTAAGACTTGTGGCTTTTAATGTGATATCTTTATGTCAGTGTATAATATTTATATTCACACACACACTACACGTTTGTTTTTTTTATGGATGTTTTCTTCTGTATTTTTCGTAGGTCTTTCCATCCGTTTTTTCCTTTGTTGACGTGTATACAAAGTTTTGAGGTTCAGCTTTGGGCTGTTTGGGCAATTCATCATGTCTGCTCCAAAAACCGTGAGTTCTTGTAATAACTTGATTATACTCTTTCTCCTTACAAATGTTTGTGTACATCTTGTGTAAGTTGTGTGATCTAGGTGACCGGTGTCTGTGTACGTCTAGTGGAGGTTGTGTGATCTAGGTGACCGGTGTCTGTGTACGTCTAGTGGAGGTTGTGTGATCTAGGTTACCAATATCTGTGTACATCTGGTGGAGGTTGTATGGTATAGGTGACCTGTGTCTGTGTGCATCTTGTGTGGTCTAGGTGACTGGTGTCTGTGTACATCTTGTGTAAGTTGTGTGGTCTAGGTGACCGGTGTCTGTGTATGTCTAGTGGAGGTTGTGTGATCTAGGTTACCAGTATCTGTGTACATCTGGTGGAGGTTGTGTGGTATAGGCGACCTGTGTCTGCATGCATCATGTGTGGTCTAGGTGACTGGTGTCTGTGTACGTCTGGTGGAGGTTGTGTGGTCTAGATCAATGGTTCTCAACGTTTTGTGAATTCATGGAACTCTTCTGGAATCACATTTGTATTAGTGGTATTTTTAATCTCATGTATGTTATATGTTCATGTTAGCAGTGCTAGTAATGTTGTGATATTGATAAAGTCTATATATTCATGTTAGCAGTGCTAGTAATGTGATATTGATATAGTCCAGGTTAACCTTAGTTACTACAAGTCTTTTGTTTTTCATACTATCCTACAGTTTGTATTTGTTATTTACTCTGTAAAAGATTACAAGATGTTGATATACTTTAGTAATCTGAATTTTCTAATTGGTGTTGTTTCTGAAATATAGCTAAAAGATACTGTCCTATGCTACTGGAAGAAGGAGGAACAAGTCTTTTGGAGAAACTATTATGCCATCCAAAGACCTCAGGAACTGTTGCAACCATTGCACAAGCTATCTTGCTGATTGTTAATGAACACATGCCAGTTGGCTAGAGAGTAATATTTTCATTTCGTTCAAGTAGTTGGTGAATTGGTTAAGGTGCAAAATGCACTTGCTTGTTCCAAGATTTCCAAACTTGTCATCTTTATTCAGGAGTTAGCAGAAAATGAGGAATTCCTAAAGAAGCTTCTTATATTTTCTCATGTCACATTTTGTTTTGTCACTGTTAAGTGTGTAGTGCAACCACAGATGTAGGACTGGATGTGTAACACTATCACATTGCTGTGTGTTTGCTGCTGTCTTGAAGTGTGATACATGAAGAAACTTTGTTTAACAGTTTGTTTGGTAGTTAATTGGTATATTATACTGGAAGCATACAAGCTGAAAATGTTGCTTGTGCAAGGTCTTTATCACAGGCTAAGGTTAATGTTTTGATTATGTTACATAAGATCAGACACTAGACATATTACGTAGCTTACGATGTCATTTTTCATGAAGTTTGTTTTAAGATGAATTACATAAAGTGGTGGTGACTGATTGTGTAATGTAAAATGGTGTTACTGATTATGTGATACAGGGTGAAGTTAGCTGACTCATGTAATATGAAGTCAGACAAGGTTATCATGTAATGTAGGCTTAATGTGGCTGATCATATGATGTTGAATCATGCTACATAAAGTCAGCCTAGGGGTTCATGTAATGTAGGCTCAGAGCGGCTGATTATGTAATATTGGATCAACCTAGCTGATCGTGCGACTTGGATGTGACATGGAGTCAAGTTACATGTTCATGTTACACAAGATCAGGCAGATTGCCTAAGTGTTTTTAATATACCAAAAATAAAGTTTCTTTAGACTATTAGTATGTTTGTAGTTTTTTCATATAATTAAGTGAAGCCCTAAACAACTTGATATTACAGTAAATGCATTAACTATTAAGAAACCTTCAATGTAGACAAAGCAATTTTATAATGTTAAAAAACAATCTGTTTTCTGTAATTGCTGCTAGAAATGTAAATAGTTTATCACTAAAAGGAACCAACTGGGAAATCAAAAGTATATTTAAATAAATGAGGGTATCATTTAGTGGTATTTTTGGAATATAACTCTAATTACAAAACAAAACAAACAAAAGGCATTTGATACTCATATTAGCAGCTTTCTTAAGGACTGTTTAAGTAAAGCAGTAGTAATTCCACCAAATTGATCATATGTTGTAGCTACATACTGGAATACGAGAACAACCTGAAGTTTACCTAATACTGGTCACCACCTCTGAGATTTCTAGTTCTCTAACATAGTGGTTAGAATTACAAAAATAAAAATGAAATACCATCATCTAGTTATGAGAAATACAAGTTAAATACTGTAGCAAAATGTTTAGGTACAACCTGTTTCTGTGAAATAAGACAATTAGAACTTGATTCAAGAATAACAATTACTTGGAAGGTTATGTAATGTGTACAGTATTTCAATAATGAAGACCTATTTATTTGATTAAACTTTAGCTTTGTAGACAAGTGTGTGATTTATTTTTTTGTACAGTTTCTTTTCATTCCAAACAGTTCTGTTCTTGTGTATTAATAAAATTGGTTTATAGTACAATTTGTAATATAAATAACAAGTAATTTATTGCCATGTCAAAGTATTTCCTGTTGTCTTGTTATTAGATATTGTACCTTAAACATTCAGGTACGGCAGACTGTGTCACATTATCAGGCAGTCATGGAATCAGATTGAGTCACATTATTGGACTGTAATAGTATCAGTGTTATGGAATTGGATTAAGTCACAGGGTGCCATGACACGACTGTAAAGAATTATTTGCAGTTTGTGTTAATGGTTAGGTAGTGAAAATCATTTTCAAAACAAAAAATTTTCATGATACTTACTAAAATGTTTAGTTTGTTTTAATTTCCAAAGTCTGATATATGGAAAAGTTCATAAAAGCCAAGAACACCATTCTCTAGAACATTAGTATGAAACTTTCTGGGAAGAATTTTCAGAGTTTACCACTGCAAATTTCAAACAAACAAAGTATTCAAAATTACTCTAAAGAA
The DNA here is from genome assembly GCF_004210375.1 of Tachypleus tridentatus. NCBI lineage: Eukaryota > Metazoa > Arthropoda > Merostomata > Xiphosura > Limulidae > Tachypleus > Tachypleus tridentatus. The sequence goes on along the minus strand of NC_134828.1, from coordinate 29,293,990 downwards.
TGTTTGTATATATATTATGTAAAGTAGATACCCCTGAGAAGGGAAATCAACTATCTTCTTGTCATAATATACAAATAATTCTGATGTATTAATACAGTTGTATCTTGATAAAGGCTATAGAACAGAAATAGCCATCCTTCAAATAGAAAGTACCATATTCTCATGGTTGCACAGTTGGTAAATGCTAGTGTGAATCAAGTTGCTATATCACAAGGTGTCAGGTGATAATAGCTTATGCACCAAAACAAAAAAGAAAACCAATTGTACTGTGACAACAATGGCTGCTATTTTTGCAGGATAGGTACAAGTGTGCTCTTGTACCATAGTATGAGCTACAATGACAGGCAACACTGTAATTAAACAGGAGAGAGCATTTTAGGTGTTATCACACTTCTTGTCAGAATAAGTGACCCAAAAGACAAGTCTAGCTTGGCACAATTCTTGAAGAGCAAATGTACACAAGTTTGACAACTGTCCTCCCAGGGACTTTTGCTGAACTGTTCACAAGCAATAAATACAGTAGTATGTCTTTATGATATGGAGTGTTATTTGGGTAGCTGGTGCTTTGTTTTGGAACAATCATTGCTACTTAATGTATTAAAGTTCTCAAGCAAGTTGCAAAACAATAGCTTGAAAGTCAGAGCATTACTGTTCTCCTGTGTCCAAGCAATTGACCATTTCACCAGATGAGGCAGCATTTTCATCTAAGATGTCATTTATCCAGTCACATCATGATGGCTTGAGGGGTCAGATCATTACCACTCTCCTGCAGTGAAATTAGTTGCTGGGTATAAACCCTCCTGAGCACCTTAATACGTCCTCAACCAACTCCTTCAAAAGCATCCAAACAAACCAACTTCTAGGGACACCATATAAGTTCTTTGCCAGAAGTGGAGTGCAGTTCCACAAAGTCCATATCTTCTGAATAGGAATATTGTTTCTACCATAAATATTGTAAAAGGAAGATCCAGTGTGTATTAGTTTTGTAAACTTTATTTCATGTTTGTGTATTAAATAAAAATGGCATTTTTTCTTCTGATAAAGTCTGTTTAACTATCGACAGGAAGTGTATCTACACACACAGTACACAAATGAAACAAATATTCACAGAACCTTGCATTAAGTTTTTAAATCTATTTATTCTTAAGGAATAATCTTAAATGTAGAATGATTAACTTCTCAATCTGTAAACTAAAGTATACAGTATTTTCTAGTGCATTAAGAAATATCTTTTAAAGTATGTTTCCTCAAATGAGAAAGGAAATATAATCTGATAATACGAGGTCTGTTCAAAATATGCGGACTAACGTCATAAAACAAAATGTACTTTATTTAGAAGTTACAGGTCTGGGACCCCTTCAAAGTACTCTCCTCCCCAATGCACACACTTATCCCAACGATGTTTCCACTTGTTGAAACAGTCCTGGTACGCTTCTTTTGTAATGTCCTCCAGCTCCTTCGTCGCATTTGCCTTAATCTCGGGAATCATCTCAAATCTTCTTCCTTTCAAGGGTCTTTTGAGTTTGGGGAACAAGAAAAAATCGCAAGGAGCAAGGTCAGGTGAGTAGGGGGGTGGGGAAGAACAGTGATCGAGTGTTTGGCCAAAAACTCACGAGTTCTGAGGGCTGAATTCCGCAGCAACGAGGTGCATCTTCAATTTTTCAGTCAAAATCTCGTAACAAGATCCAACCGATATCCCACACTCTTCAGCAAGCTCCCTGACAGTCAGACGTCGATTTGCCCGCACCAGGGTGTTGATTTTGTCGACGTGGAAGGACGCTCATCTTCAATGGACTGTCAACCATCCTTAAAACATTCGTGCCTCTTGAAACATGCCGTACGCTTCATAGCAACATCACCGTAAGCCGTGTTAAGCATAGCAAAAGTTTCAGTCGCAGATTTTCCAAGTTTAACAAAAAATTTCACAGCAAGTCGTTGCTCCTTCAGGTCATTCATTCTGAAATCTGCCAAACGAAAAAATCGCACTTCACTTAAAACCGCGTAGCTAATACACAAATGAAGATATCTGCAATCGGGAAATGGCGTCGTAATCAGCTGATCTGTGCAAACCTAGCGACACCAAGCGGATTCCCCTGGAACCAACTGGAGCTGCTCAATTCAAACAGTCCGCATATTTTTTGAACAGCCCTGGTATACCAGTGTTCTCTAAATTTAGGTAAACAAGCACTTAATGCAGTGAAAGTTTTAACCAAACTTAACATATGTAATACAAGGTATTTATTTTGGTTTTGCTGCAAGACTTATTTTCATATAATACCCTTAATGCAGCTAGTTTATAATTTGAGTTACAAGTTCAGTTTTGATGGAAATGACCTTAACAGTGTTATAGAATAAGAAATCTTGGTGTTCTGGTTGATCAGTCTCTTCAGCCATTGAAACAGTTTGCTGTTACGAGTAGTGAAACAAGCAGTATTTTAGGTAATTTTCCGTTTTAAAAAATGTTAAGGAAATTGATAGTGTTGTTGATGGTGAGAATTCTGAAAAAGTTAGCAGACAGGATCACATATGAAAGTTGTAATTGTAGGACTAAAGGACACATGTAAATTCTGGCAGGGTAGGAGTCATTTTCATTTAAGACAGCTTTATTTTCCTAACAGGGTGATTTACCTTCAAATGTGGTAGATGCAGTTAATTTAAAGCAAGACTTCAGTTTTATTGAATGCTCCAGTGGATGGGATGGCATATATGGACCAATAGGAACTTTGTCCTTTTCATACTAAATTGTGTTTATCACAGATATATGTATATGGCTGTGCAATATTTCAATCCTCTACTTAGGCCATTATCAGGCATGAAAAAAATAGTAACTTGGTATTTTAGAGAACACAAGATAACATTCTAATTGAGTGAAGAGAAAACAACAGTATTATTGACTACTTAGATCTAGTGGTACAGAAGTATAGAACTAAGAGTAAAAACATTTATGGTTTTATGTAAACAGTCCATTTATAAACTGGTTTGTTTTCCAGCAACTTTTACTGTAACATGGTTTTCAAATAAATTAAGTATGCAGGAGAACTGTTATGAATAATATTTCCTGGAGAAAACAATCTTGGAGAGTGAAATTCATTAAATTGATCTTAAAGGCTCGAGTCAGTAGATACATTGTGAATTTGATCTTACATTGTACACTAACGAAATTAGCAAAGTAGATAAGCTGTCCAATGAACATTTTCTTTCAATATATTGGCATTAAAACACGAGCTTGAAAGGGTAAACTTTATAGATGAATTATGAATGTTCTTGTGCTCCAGAAATGGTCAAACTTCATTCTTTGAGATACAATGAAAGTGTCATCAGTGTAGCATTTGTAAAATACTGGTCTCAGTATGCTTGGACAGTTGTTAAAGATTGCTCAAGGTGGTAAAGAAAGATACTAACTAGAGTTGGTACTAGTGTGGGGATACCAAAGCCACTCCATCAATTAGGTTATAAAGTTCTTCATTAAATATAGACTTGATTAAAGATTGAAATAGTGTCTTAGAATGAATAAGAGACCTCTTGTGAAAGTTTCTTAAAACAAGTATCAGTGGAATGTTTGTGAATAAATAAGTTATATCAAAATGTTCATTAGGATGATGTATCACCTTAAACTCTAACAAATAAAAATGAATCGAGTATAAATTCATTAAATGTTAACAAAAGAAAATCTATCCTCCTACACACAATTTGTTTTAAAGCAATTTCTACTATAAATGAATTTCTAATAAATCATTTTATAAGTAGACTGTTTATAAAAACGAGTAAAGATATTTAAATTTACTTGCCTTTATAGATCTGTATATAAATTGTGGTGAATAATACCATTAATTAGCTTTATTGTTCTTGCTTTAGAATAATATTCTATTAATGTGAACTTGTATTACTTAACATACTAAATTATTACTATTTATTCTTGATTAATAATGACCTAAATAAATGATTGAAGCATTGCATGGCTGAATCTAAGTGTGTTTGTGTGTCCATTACTCTGTAATATACATTTAACAAGTTGAACATCATGTGTGTATTTTGGTGTAAGAACAAAACTGAGACAAATCTTCTCCACATACTGTAATGTTAATTATTATGTTTATTTGGGTTTCACAATAACATTTAAATGATGGTATCGCTAAAATTTTCAAATGATTATGTTATTAAATATAATGTTAAAATAACTAAGATAGTGTTTTTCAGTGATAAGTCAAGACATGCAACATTGGTCATTCACATCTGGTTTGGATAATGTATATAGACTTAGTCTTTCTAATACCAATTTCACTTCAACTAATTATATTTCTACCTCCTTTGGCAGCCATCTCACGATTCAACAATTACTATAAAACTGAAATTATTTATTTTGGTTTTCATAATTATAGCTGCTCATCATTTCATCTCAATACCCTACTTGACTATGTACAGCACAAAATAATTAAACATTGTTTATAAAATGGGCTATAAAGAAATTGAGTCTTGTAGAAGAGGCTGTGTTCCATCTGTACACTTCTGAAGAATGTCTGGGTCACTGTCAGCAGAAATTAAAGCCTGCTGGTGTGTGTGACCAACCGGATGAGACTCTGGAATAAAAGCAGCAACCAACAAAGCAACCATCACAAGAAAGGCTCCAAACACAAAAGGTGGTCCAGGAACTAGCTGTGGAAGAAAGTAAAATGTCTGTAGTTCCAATCACACACTAAACGTGGTCCAGGAAAGTAAAACATCTGTAGTCTTTGTCCCAGCAGTAGATTAATAAAATAAAATTATGTTTAAAGCCACAGACCCGATGAGAAAGAATACATTACAATTGTAATCAAGAAACCCACTGTAAAAAATATATTAAAACATTTATAGAACTGACAGTGAATAATAAATGTTCCAGTACAATTAACAGTACCTGAGTATCTTCTGGATTTATCATTCTTGTAAAATTAGAATATTCATTATTCTGAGTTCCATCAGGTAAATCTCCTCTGTGGGTTTTTTCACTCAAGTCCACATGAAAGAGGTAAAAGATCAACCCGTATACAGCAGGACCTAATCCATTACACAGCCCTCTCATTCCCGTAATCATGCCTTGAACCACTCCTACAATGACCACAAAATTTTAATTATATTAATTTTTTAAAATTGGTACAGTATACCACAAAAACTGACCAGTATTGAACAGTGAAATTACCACAATATGCCAAAAATAAGACAAATTATATTCATTGTAGATCAATTTATACATGTACACACACATTTATCAAGCAAGTGTAAAATGAATAAATACATTAAAATTATTTCAACACAAACATGAAGCTAACAATGTATGTTATAGGTGGAGTTGTAGCAAATACTTCGTGCACCACATAGCTTGGAGATGCATCATCTAAACTGAACTATACTCCATACCTGTTTATTAATGTGACAGTAATTTGTTGGATTTTATTGCATGAAAATTGCATTTCAAACTATTCCGAGCTACATCAGAAACACCATTCCTCATAGTTTTTGATGCTTTATATTTTTAAGAATCCAAAATTCGTTATAAACAGAAGGCTTGTTAACTAACATCAGAAAGTTCTTGTTTAACATTCTAATCATGTGTATAAACATCTGAAGTGGATAGAAAAATATGCAAAAGTTACAAAATTACTTTTAAAGGTAACTCATATAACTGTTTTACAGTGGTAAGTATCCCAAAGCACTCCATTTAGGTATGCCTAACATAAGTTAACAGCTGGTAAACAATGCTCTTCTAAAGTACAATCAAAGCAGCTTCCATTGTCAGCATGGCAATGAAACAATACTGCTTTTATAATCATAGGAAAACTTAAAGAAAAAAAACAAACTGTCCAGATGTACACCCAAAAAAACTAGCAAAATGGTACCTACCTTGTTTGTCAATTTCTGCACGTGTTGAGACAAAAGCACTAATAGCTGGGTAAGTAATACTGCACATGGAAACAAACCCACCAGCTGCCCACAAAATCCTAATGAAATATAGAGAACACAAACTTGTACATTAACAGCAGCAAAACTTAAACTTACCCAAAACAAAAGCTATATTGAATATGAATGTTTGCATAAAACTAGTTTTATACACAACAAAAACTATGTTTTATGTGAAGGTCTATATAAAATAAAATATAGACTTTAATAGAAAGTTTAAAAATGAGAATAATTTTGATGTTCAATTTTTTACTACAAGTACATCATCATCTTAAAACAAGTGAAATTGATTAACCATCGCTGAGAACAGAAGCCGTAGCACATCAACTGAAGCATCTCAAAGAAGAGCCCAACCATGATGGTGTTTTTGCTTCCTAGTGTCTTCATCAGAAGAGTCAAGACCATAGTCTAGCAAAAATAGAGAAAACAAGCAGGTTATACATTAAAAAAACAAAAAACATTTATTTTAAAAACTGAAACGTTTTATTTTTACAATTTGAGATTTCAAAATGAGCTCACCTGTGCCACTACAGAGAGAAGACCAACCACTGCTATAAATAAAGCAACTTCTTCAGCTGAAAATCCCATTACCTGCAATGTTACAACTTGAAGTGGGTCAATTATTCTCAGAAAACTCTTCAAATTTGCTGCTACAATTACGTTTATTACCACTTAATTAGAAACCCACTGAACTGAATAATTAAAATATTCCTCTCAGCTGGTGATTGATTGACAACCAATACTATGGGTTCAAACATTGATTATTTTTACTTTTAAATATTTTTCATGTTCAAGTTGTGTAAGGCTATCATTAATTACCTTGAAAGGACCTTGATAAGCTGGAGAAGGTTACCAGTGATAACCTTTAGCAAACCTTAACAAGCAAGAGAGGGTTATCATCAGTTATCTTAAAAAAGCTGGACAAGGTTACCATTAGTTACCTTGACAAAACCTTAACAAGTTAGAATGTTACATCAATAACTTCAAGAAAACATCAATGGTTACAGTGTTGAAAGAAGAAAGTTCACTTTCTAACTCTTGTTGTAATATTCCTAGTTGTCATGTGAAGTAGATGCAAGACCACAGAGTTTACTCTCCATACTTTATTGTGATACCACTGTTGACATGAAGTGGATGCCAGACAACAGCTGCTTTGCTAATTTATTACAAGATGCCAACAAGAGAAGCAGCTTGTGACCCCAATAAAGTAACATTGATTTTATGATTAAAAATACTTTTATGCATCAGAAAATTGTCAGATTTCACAAACAAAATCTCTGTAACCTCCAAGTAATTATCTCAAACTTTTCTTTTTTTTAAAGAGCAACTTTATCTATTATCTTCACTACTATATCTCTGCATGGGTTTGGCTGAATTACTTACCAATCTTAAGTAAACAAAGAAACATGAGTACTGGCCAGCTTCTGGTAGGTAAGAAAGAAATACTGCCATACACAGCATCCAGATCATCTGATCTTTCCCAACCTTCCTAAGTGCCTAAAAAAAATAAGAGAACTTCCAGTTTTATGTATATGCAAAACAACTGTTCTGCTAAACTTTAAATCATCAACTTTTGTAACTAACTAATTCGTTAAATCTATTGTTGTAATGATAGGCTACAAACAGTTAATAACAGCCCAGTGTCAGAGCCAAGTTTTACTGGTTTTTGGATATTTAAGATATTGTTGGAAATCAAAATTAAACAAAGGTGACACTTAACTTTTCACACACAGAAGAGATAGCACATCAATTATATTAAAGTATGAAGACTTCACATGGTTATTATTTTTGTCAATTAGAAACTTCAAGGTCAAATAAAAAATTCAGAGGAAAATATTAAATAATTATCACATAAACAAGGTATACATGACATTATCAACTAAAGTGTGTGTAACATTATTCAATAAACAATGTATAACACTGTTATTAAATGGACAACATTATTATTAAACAAAATAGATACTACATCATTATTAAACAAAGTATGTGTCTTTATAAAATCTTAACAAGAAAGAGAGGGTTACCACCAGTTACCCTTAGAAAGCCTTAACAAGCTAGAAATGATTACCCTCAGAAAGCCTTAAGCTAAAGACGGTTAGATCAATTACCTTGAAAGTACTGAAGCATGCACTCAGGCATATATATTATTGTTGTTAAATGAATCACATAAATATATTATTATTATTATTATTATTATTATTATTATTGTGAAACAAAGTTCAACATGAACATTTTATTTTAACCAATCTTTCTGAGATTCTATTAAGATCTATAAAAAACAACAATTGATTGTACATTACCCAATATACCATAAAACACAGAACAGATGTAAGCTTTTTTAACTAACATAATAAAGGTAGAAAACATATAATTTACAAAACAATCTTGTGTTTCATAATAAATAATAATACTGACAGAGAATGGATCTGCATGTTTCCATGTTATGCTTTCCTCCCACGATGTAGGTCGCAATTTTTCAGGTAGCGATTCTGGTACAACTACCAGGATGAAAAAAAAATCCAACAGAGCTATGGCTGATGCCAGTGCCACCACTAGATTATCACTATAAGTCTGCGAGAGGTAAGCTCCTAGGGCAGGGCTCGTGACTAGACTGGCTGCAAATGTGGCAGAAACCTGACAAGAAAAAAATATCACTGAAAACAAATTCCTGATTAAGTAATATAGACAGGACAATATCACAGCACATCCAGCCCCTCCCCTACTGGCACTTATAGTTTTAGTTTACAGAAATTATTCAAAGTATGTTGATACATATAGTGAAAAATGGAATGTTTGACCACTAGACTCTTGCAACACAAATGTTAATATCGTGAACAAGGAAGTATGGGGTTTTATAAACACTGCACTGAGAAAACAACAACTCACCAGACCATATGCAGAACTTCTTTCTTGTTCTTCTGTGACATCTGCCACGTAGGCAAACACGACAGAAAAAGTTACAGCAAATACACCTGATATTGATATCATAGCAAAGTACCACCTGCAATGAGTAAAACAGTAGAAATCTGATGAGTTTCTTCAATATTACTCTTTATTAAAACACCATGAACAATGTTGAACATTGTTAAAACAGCATCAACAGTTTGTTCAATAATATTATTAAAATGGTTCAAATTAGATGTTTGTGATGTCAGAATACTAAGTCTATAGTTTCATAGACTATAAATACTGAAAAGCTAAAATATAAAATATTATTGAGATATGGCTTATGTACTGAATCAGAAACAGTGGCCCCATTCATCTCTTTCCAATTTTTGGAAATGGTCCCTTATATCCACTTACATCTATATATGGCATGTGAACAGCCAATAGACAGCTTAGAATGTCTCCCTAGTGGTGTTCTCAGCCATTTGAATGTGTTAAAAGCCATTTCATTCTTTCTAACTAAGATTTTAAAGAGATGGGTTCTCTCTTTAGTCTGCTCGACATTTCATATTCTTTAGATCTAAATAGAGCTTAGTTACTAAGCTCGATAAATTATAATAGAATTCTATGGTACCTTTATTGTAATTTATAATTTTTTGGTTATTCAACTATATATATATCTATATAAAACCAAAAAGATATTTCATTTTGTATCTTCCAAGTGTGAATTTTTACAAGGCTAAGCAATGTATAGCCAGCAGCAACTGAGTTCAAATGTCATAGATAGAAGAGGTAACTGTTTGCTTTACTTCTTAATTTACTGTTCAATGTTTTAAGAGAAATATGTTTAATAACTCATTTCTAAATAGTAATGATCTATATATATACACACACACACATATAATGTATAATAACTGAAATATGACTGTATATTACAAAATAACAGTCTACTGAAACACAGTAAAGACAGGCTATTTGTAATGACTAAAGGTCAGTTTTATATTACTAGACATGGTAACAAGAATGCACATGTCGTGCATCAATCAAGTTCTGTTATGTTATCCAGGCACGACTGGAAAATCAGTATAACAAACATGTAAATAAATAACATTGAGACTTAAAACTATTTTTATTAAATATTTGTATTTTCATGTTATAATCTGTAGTATTCTAGAACAAAAAAAAATTTCCTAATTTTTTTATGGTGGTTACGAGGTCAGTCAAATTGACAGACCCCACATTTAAGTTAAGTTAGAGAAAATAACAGACAAAATATAAAGTCTTACTAAAAACAACAGTTGAAATGTATTAAAGATGTTTTAGATATAAAAATAATATTTGAGATTTTTGGGACAAAGAATAGTTGTTGTTTTTAATTATAAACATAAATATCACTTTTTACTTTGATAAGTAATGAAAAAGATTTGATATTATCACAAATTATTGGTAGAAATACTTCATTAAAACATCTGATTTTTTTTATGTATAAAAAAAAACACTAAATCTTTACCAAAAGTCTACCAAATTTTGTGAAGATACACATACTCCATCAAAAATTATAGTATAAATATTTAGCGTGTGCAAATGTGTATATGAACCTCTGTATATTATACTGAGCCAATTATGAAAGGGTTAAGGGAATAGAAGAGCATGTCAAAGTGCTCATATCACAACCTTTCAACATATAATTAAATTACTTTAAGGTGAATATATATGGATAAACTTGGCCTCAAAAATGTAGCTATTAAATCAAATGTTAATACAAAGTTTTAGTTTCTTAATTTAATAAGGAAATATTTTTTAAAAATCCTCAATCTCTCTTGATATGAAAATATGCTCTTCAGGTTTTATCCCTTCTTTAATTTATTTAACACCCCTTTCTTGAGTGCAGAATTTAACATAAGTTACTCATTAAGTGATAAAGATATCAGTTAGCAAAGAATAATCTTCCTATCTTTTTTTATCTTATTTCTTCACAGAATCTTAAACTATAAGATTGTACCCACTTCCAACATCCTTTTGTAACTTTCCAACTAATAAAAAGACAAGCTTTTAATCTATCAAGTGATAAATTACATTATTTTCAGAACAGAGTATTGTCTTTTATGTCTTCAGTTTGAATGTTTCTGTTATGGTTTCTGGATCAAACAATTTATAGAACTAATTTAATGTTCTTATAGCACATTTAGAAAGCCAGTTAAAATATGATAACAACAGGACATTGCTTGTTTTTGTGCATGTTATGTTTTTATTATTTAGTGTACTAGTATCACTAGTATTAAAAAGTAGGTTTAGATTTTATTAGCAATAAACACCAAAAAACAAACGAACAAAGGTTAAGTAGAATATTTCTTGTTTATTCATGTGTATTTTTTATTTACTAAAATGTAAGAATCAGAAACTCTGTTGGCTAGATCAGGTAAGTTAATGAAGAATAAAAATAATTTTCATAAGGCATGCTCATGAACAGCTCGTGTATTACATCATCCAATATGGTAACTTACTTGAGTTACATTCTCTGAGTGATTTGCAGCTTGTATGGTAGGTTCAAAGTTGCAGTAAAATAATACAATTAAGCTATTCAGAATAAACAATTGTGGTTTACTCTTAGAATCTGCACTTAATCTACAAAGAAAAAAGTGGTAGAGTTCTTTTGTATTCTTTTTATGGTGGTTAAAATGTTGGTCAAATTGACAGAGTCCATATAGAGTTAAGGTTGGGAAAATAACAGATAAAATATTAAGTTTTACTGATAAAAACTGTTTGATGTTTATTTGAGAGGGTTTAGAACTCATGCAAATGAAATTTGAAAGTTTTTACAGAAAAAAAAAGTATTTTTAATCTTAAAATAAAAATCATGTTGAGCTTGGAGCAATCAACACTTTGGCTCCACATGTTCATGGACAAATTGTTAGTTAAAATATTTTTTATCAGAAAGTCTGATATTTTGTATATAAAAAGCTTGTAATGTTTACTATAAACTTGCTAAATTTCATGAAGATACACAATACATACAAATAATTATAGAATGGAAATTATGATCATTACTTTGTGGTTACAAGGATGGTCACAATGACCGACCTCGTATGGAAAGAATTAAGGGAACATAAGAGCATATAAAAAGCTTACCATGTGTAAATCCTCATTAAAGGAATAGGTGAGCATGTGAAAAAAACTGTCAACAACAAGAACACTTTCCTTCCCCAGATGTCTGACAGTGCACCTATCAACGGTGCACTTAAAAAAGAAAGGAATCCCTGAAAACAAAAATAAGCATTGGATACTTTCCTTTTGAAAATATTAAAACTATACTAGAAGTCCAAAGTATCAAACCATGATGATTTTAAACAAGTACAAAGAATTCTCTTCACTGGTCAAATTGAGGGAGCCCATGTTGAGAAAATTAGTGGAACATTATTTCTGTTCTAAGTAAATATCTTTGTCACAATCTTTACATCACTAGGTCCTTTTATCGCAACAAGAAATAATTAACACTATTTTTTTCCCATCTTAAAAACATTTCAACTTTTTTGTCAATATTTCATCAATCATTCTCTTCATTTGTAATAGTACATACTATCCATCCTGTATATTTAATCCAGCCAGTCTACAATGCATTTTGTGGGTTCCTTTGCTTATAAATTGGATTTGATAAATGATGTACAATTTCCTTAGTACTAGAAACAAGTAAGCATTATGTCTCTTGATGATGTTACACATACATCTGAACAGATAAGTCAGTCACTGTAAACGATAGTTTAATAAGATGAAAGGATAGATGGAATAATTGATGATACTAGACCATTACCCTGATATTAAAAACTAGTATTACATCTGGATGTTATTACAGCAATATATTAATATAAACCAATATAAACAGAGATTTTCTAGCTCTCAAGTGATTATCTACTTCTTGAAATACTTCCACAAGATTAAATGAACTGCTGTTGTTGTTTGGAGCTTAACTACATATCCTATTCCTATACAAAAAAGGATAAAATGTTCCTTTAGAGTACAATGTTTTGGTGAAGTAGTAATGGGTTGATTGTAAAAACTGCACATACCAATAAAACAAGGAACTAAAGTTTCTTATTGCACTAAATTATACAATAACAGAAAATAGTTCTACTCACCTTTATTCCCATTATCAATCCATTCATTAAGAAAGTATGATCAGGAAATGTGTCATTTAAAACCTGGAAAACAAACATTTTTCTTTAAAAAAACAAACAAACTAGACAACTTGTATAGAATAATGTTTCACTTAACTAATCTTTCTATTGCTATATACAAGATGTTTCTCAATATCAGAACTGACAGGAACCAATGTTTAAGTTTGTACTTTTACAGAAACTTTAAAACAGTTTTTAATATAAAAAGGATTAACTAAACACACATGCCATGATCAAATAAATTTAATTTAAAAATATATAAAACAATATATAAATATTAAATATATATATAAAAACAATATATACAATTATTTTTTAAAAGAAAAAAAGACAATTTCTCCAGTAACAGAAAACAAAATATGACAGGAAACAAATATGTTCTTATAGTGCTAAGACAGCTACTTATTGAGTTGTAAAATGGTTTACCAAACAGTCAGTTTTTTTTTTTTTTATCAACAGGTTCTTTCACAAATTTTTCATGATGTTTATTAATCAAAGCACTTCACAGAAGAAGAATCCAAATTTGTTGGTTTGTTTCAAGTTCTAATGTTTACTGAACATATTCTAACATGACCTTTCCTTTCTGTTTATCATAATAATTTAAGTTTCCATCCAGGTTAACTGACCTTGATCTCAACAGATCTTAAAATTTTAATCATTACCTTGACCTTGTTAGATCTATATATATTTTAGAGCATATGAAGTTAACAGATCAAGTTTTGGGGACAAGATCCCAAGATTTAGCTCTTGATCTTTATAGATCTAAATATTCAGAGCTCATGTACTTACAAGATTTGAACCTTAAAGTGCATGACCTTTACTTAAGACTTCAATAACAGATCTGAGAAGTGTTTGGAACAAATGTTAGTTTAACAAACACTTCTTCACTGATGCTGTTTATAATTAATATAAAATTCCATTTTTAATTAGTTTCATTAGTATAACAGTAATTTATTGACTAAAATTCAATTTTATAATTATAACAGAAATTACAGATCACAATGTTGTTCCTATAAATGATTAACCTCTATTCTCCCATATAATAAAGAAAAGGCAGGCAGGGTAAAATTACCACTACAACTTGAGAGAGGGAAACCATGTGTTCATGATTATTTTACAGCCTTTATATAAGCTGTGTTTGGAAGTACCACAATTCTGAAATGGTATTATTGTTCATTTAGTATGACAGTATACAAGAGAGAAGAAATCACAGTTGCAGTACACTTTTAGAGCTAGAACATACATTGCATTTGCAATATTTGAAGGAAATTTCCAGATTCTGTAGAACAGTGTACACACCGATGAAGTAGCAATGGCCAATTTCCAAATCTTGTCCATTACAGGATTTGTAATCCCTGTGAGTACTGTTGTGATAACAATGTCATTATTTCAAAATTTCACAGGATTTCCAAGTGTATTAACATGCTGATATACTAACAAGGCCTAATTTCCTAAAACTTTTATAATTGTGTTAGACATACTTTCTTTCCATAGTCACCTGAAACAATTACTTAAAGCACAATTTCAATACTAACAACAGACACTAACTAAACAGATCAGTTAGATGTTACCACTAAAGAAATATTCAAAACATCAACTACAGGTTACACTGAAATCACTGGAGTTGTCAGTATCACCAACAAACATTCACAACCTCAACTACAATGTAATGCTGCAGTAATTGGAGCTGCATGTAGCAACAACATGCAAAACAAACTACTAACTAACAGTGAAATGGCTGGAACTGTCACCAGAACTAACAAACAAAAACTGAAAACAACAACACTTACTGTAATCATTGGAGTTGTCAATAATCCCCAGGCAAAAAATTCGAGAAAAATCACAGCAGCAGCATGATAAACATTCGGCTCACCCATTCCCAACATCTGAAAATAAAGCATATAACTGTGTTATGTACAAGAAATATTTATTTATCTCTCCTACAGAGCATCTGACCAAATTAATACTGAAATCCGAATTGCTATCTATGACAATTCACAAGTGCACCACTTAATAATAAATAAAATACATATACTGGACACTCATGATAAACATATATTAGTTATTATACGTAATACACATCTGTGAGTCACACAAACATTGTACAATGAAGAATCACATACAGCAACATGGTAAATAATGGTTAAATATGTGCATAAAAAATAAGCACTAATTGAAGCATACCCATTGTGCAATGACTAAACACTGAGGTTAGTTTACAATGAATCTGTTTCACAATAATAAACACTCAGCATAACTTATAATGTTTCTTGATGACCAAACAACTGGCATAACTTACAATTTACCTGTTTCACAATGACAAAACAATTAACATAACTTACAATGAAGCCATCTTTCATAATGGTTTTCCTGCTTCTAATAATAAGACCAGCAACCTTCTTTGATATTTTTCTTGTCATCTTATTTCATGACAACACAGCATATTTCACCATAGTTCTCTGTGTTATACACACACACTAAGTCCAACATATATGTTGATATAATTACAAGCTTCTGTTAGTCTCCTGAAAGAATCGCAAACAAATTAACACTTTTAACTACATCTTGTAATACACAAAGAAATAAGAATTTTGGTTTGAATTTTGTGCAAAGCTACACAAGAGCTATCTGCTCAGAAATGAAAACAAAAGCATGTTAGGATGCTGAAACGTACGAGTGGCACAGGATTATAACCTGATTTTTACTTTAGGCACCACTTTCTTAATATCTCAGGTTTCTTATTTAAAACTACCATTCCCTTCTTACAAAGTTGTGTGGTAAAAAAACAATCTTACATTTGTTTAAAAAGAAACCTTAAAATACCAGTGCCAGAATCTTTAAGAAAAAAGTTTGTTGTTTTAATGCAAATAAAAAAGATGGGGGTCATGATATAAATCAGCTAATTATAATAATTGGTCTTGAAACTTGAAGATTTACTTAAATAGCTATTAATTCAAATTTCTGTTCACTGACTTAACTCATATGAAATTTGTCAAAATATAAGGAATGATTGAACTTGGTATTTCTCTTTTCAGTGAGAATATTGATAAGTTCTAAAGAAATTTACACTTAAAACTGTTTAACTACATGTATATTTAAGTTCAAGTCATTACCCTAAATACTAGGGATTAATGTACTATTAATGTACTATTTCAGAAGTGAATAACTGCATTTTTTGCAGGAGGATTACTTGTCTAGGTAATTAAATTACAAATGATATCTGTACATTTATAACCTGTAGAATTTGAAAATCAACACAATGCCAAGTCTTAACCAATCAAATAAATTGATTAATTTAATGAGATTTAAAAAGATGAAATAAAAGAAAATAATTACAAGAAACACTAATTTTCATTAATTTATTTCTGTAACACTAAAGCATTCATACAGTATTTTCCATATGAAATCAAAGGCTTTAAAGCACTTCTTATGACTTCACACATAATTACCCAGACTAAAAATATGATCCAAAAGTGTCATATACCAACAGGCTTAACATTTGTGATAAAAATCACAAGACTACACAATGTTTTCTTTTTCCAAATTCTTCATAGTTTATTCATACCAACAGGTAAACATTTGTACCTCTATATAATATTTTTGATACAGTGTGCAAAACAATCAGTGTCATGGTTTAATGAATCACATACAATGTCTGCAGCCTCAAACCTGAATATTATGCATAACTTGTATACTGAATATCTAAAAAGCCCCATACACCAAACATGTACACTGTGATATGTGATATTCTGGATATTTCTAAAGCCCTAAACATCAAACACAATAGTATGTGGTATACTACATATCTCTAAAGTTCTAAACATTGTTGTGATATGGTATACCAGATATACCTAAAGGAAAATGGTTTCCACTGAAAACTTTAAAAAATAACAGCAAGATTTATTCATTTATCAGTTGCATGTGCAAAACTACTGTGCACACTTTTTGAGGCATGTTAGTTTAACAGACTTATAATTTGTGATAAAATTACATTGACTGACAATGTTTTATTTCACCATTCCACATAATGTTCCATGAACCTTAATAAAATCTCATATTTTAGCAGGTTCTTAAAAAGTGTTAATTATTCACTAAAAATGAAATTTAGAATTTGACTTTTTTAGTACTATTTCAATATCAAAACCCAATAGTTGCCCTTTTGCTTGATGATGTATGCATGTGCAGTACTACTAAGGTGAGAAATTCAAGGGTGTGCGAGTATCCTGATCGTCGCACTACGAAGAAACATTTGTTTTGACAATTTGGAGTTAATCTGCTTGTCACGCCACATGGCTATAGATGTCAAGTCAGTTAAATCTGGTGATAGCATCCCAAAGGGTTAAAACAAAGAAAAATAAATAACCATAATTCATTTATTACATAAATGCATAGCATTACCAACTAAAAACTTAGTATTTGGGATATTCTACAAGTAATTTAAATTTATAATGAAACAGCAAAAAAAATTGAATAAAGTCAAGTTTTAAAAGTTGATAAAACTTGTAGCACTTATAATTTTATTTTACAAAGTTTGAAAAGCTTCAGAGAACAAACAAGAAGAAAACTAGAATTACTTTTTTTATCACAAAGTTACTAAGGCCATCTGCCACCACCTATAATTCTAAGCTACCAACCAACTAAAACCACAACATAAAAATGCTCCAATGGCTAAAATGGCAAGCATATTCGATAAAGGGTTTCAGGGCTATGATTTTTGGATATGTTCCTCCAGTGTTTTTTTTATAAGATGATATTTGGAACATTTTTAATTTGACCAAATATTTCTTTCTTTATTTCAGAAATGCAGTGCTATTATTTCTTGCATTTTATTAAACTTTACTGGGTAGATGAATGAATAGTCAATAAATTACTTAAACTTGCAGATTATAAAGTTCTTGGGTGTTGCTAGCTGTGAATAGGATGCTGCTGATTTACAAAAGGATTTAGATAATTTAAGAAGTTGGGAAAATAAATAGCATATGAATTTTAATTATACTAAATGCAAGATATTGCATGCAAGTCACCATAATATGAATTATAAGTATAATTTGAACAGGAATAACATTAACGGTGTCATGAAAGAAAGATCTTGGTGTAATGGTTGATCAATCTCTTAAGCCATTCAAGCAACATGCTGTTGTTACTGGTAGGACAAATAGAATTTTAGGTTGTATTTACAGAAATATTAAATACAAGTTTAAACAGGTCATAATTTCAATGTATGGGCCACTAGTTAGATCACATACTGTGTTCAGTCTTTGGGTTCTTACCTTAGAAAAGACATTGGATTGTTAGAAAAGGTTCAAAGAAGGGTTACTTAAATGGTGCCTAGGACAGAGGAGTTGCCATATGGAGAGTGAAACCTCTCAAATTGCTTTCTTTTGAGAAAATAGTTAGGGGTAATCTGACTGAAGTGTTTAAGACTGTAAAATGGAATTAACAGTGTTAATGTATCATCTTTTTTCATATTTAACAGTGACTATAGTAGAATTACAGGAAACATAAATTTTAGCAGGTCAGGAGTCATCTTCTGCTAAGACAGTTTCATTTTTCTAACAGGGTGGTTGGCCTTTGGAATGAGTTGCCTCTGGATGTTACAGAAGCAATAAATGTGAGTTTAATAAAAAGCTTGATAGATACATGAATGATTAGGGCTAGTTTTAAGGGGTTTTATTTATTTATTCATTCTGTAATTAATTTAATTTAGAGGATAGAGCAGCTGAGATGGATCAATAGGCCTCATGTTGTTCCAAAACTTTATGTCATAATCCATTACAACTAGAATTAGAAAACCATATGATGTCAGAATGAGATATATTTAACATAAATAATGCAAACTTTTGTGTTTATAGCCATCTGTAATTGAAATGGCACTTGATTAGATTTTTTGAATGACTTTGTTCTGACAATGACACCCAAAGAGTCCAATTAGATAAACCATTATTAAGTGGCAACCACAACCTCACACATCATATCTTTCAAGCACAGAAGTCATGGGAGTCAATCCAAAAGCACAAACACCAAATCAAGCTAAGGCATCTCTAATGAACATTTTGGGTGGCTGAAAAATGGTGAATGCAATAAATAAAACTATTCAGTTAATAAAATCCATGATTTCCCATGGCCCTATAATAAAATGTCATTTTCTAAAATATTCCAGAATTGGATTTTGTTAAAGAAGTTTTCCTGGACTTTACAAGTTTTCAAGCACCTGTATAAACCATGAACTAATTAATAACAGGGAGTCCCAGAAAATAATAGTTCCTGGTCAAAGAAGTATGTGAATGTAAAAATCACAGCTGCAAATATAAAGAACTCCCCTAAACAAAACATTATTACTGCACACCAAATAACAAATGAAAAATGTCTACAGTATTACTCTATGCTGAGTTGGAATGATTTATTTCAAGGTAAGTGTGCTTCCACTAGTTGTAAATTGGCTTTAAAATATCACAATGATAATTTTCTTCTGCCATATGGCAAGTGACCAGTGAGAAAATGTTAAAACCAAAAGCAGCCTATTGGTTCAAACTGGATGGAACAATAGGAACCAGTAATACATCAAATAATAGCTCTTTTCATGCTTTGGTCTGGTCAATTTTATTAGATCCAGTAGCACTTTCTGTTTTGAAAATACACAAATTTAAAATAATTCATAATTCTTTTAGCCAATAAATTTATAGAAACAAAGCCATACAATAACCTTTGTGTCATGTATTACATAATACATAAACCCATACTGAGGTATGTCTGTCCAACTCTAACCAACAGCATGTCAAGAAATAATGAATCAGGATGTAAACAGACTATACATTGTCTTTGAAAAACTTGCTTTATCTCACATCGTCGGGCATAAACAGACAAAATGATGTCCTGGCGACAGTTTGCTATACATCATATCACCGAGTGTGGCTTAAAGTGATAGAACATGTGCTACAATAGTCTATGACAAAAGTGATACGAGCAATGTATCAGTTATCTCATGACAATGTAAAATGGGTGGAGCTTACTACTCATATGAATCTATCAGTCACAGTATTTCAAGTTGCTGAAATCATGTGTTCTTCCTTAGAGTTGTTTATTTTCAATATAACAATTACAAATTTTTCAACAAACAAAAATACTGAATTCTAAAA
The DNA here is from genome assembly GCF_004210375.1 of Tachypleus tridentatus. Lineage (NCBI taxonomy): Eukaryota > Metazoa > Arthropoda > Merostomata > Xiphosura > Limulidae > Tachypleus > Tachypleus tridentatus. The sequence continues at coordinate 29,273,862 of NC_134828.1, read as the reverse complement.
TCAATCTAGGAAGTACACAACTTGATCAAATCCCAAACATAGGATATCAACAGATATACTGGGTATGTCCACTTTAAACTTGTAACAAAATTATTTTTTGAAGCACATGATCTCCTAGATACTCAAATTATGTCACTGTTATATCGTTATACATAACAGCCAAGACACTTTTTTTTTTTTTTTTTTATCAAGAATTGAAAATGTAAGAGTAAATTGAATTCTTCAATAAAAATAAGTGAACATGAAACTGAGTGAACTCTTTACATGTTCTCGGTTATTACACATTTGCATCAGAGGGTAACGCAGAGTACGTAATCCTTTTCCCACCACATTTAGTTTCCACCACATGCAGATAATTAGGATAGGGTGGGTTTGAAACGTATTAGTCAAACATCAATTAATTTTCCTTTAAAATAACTCCTTAAAAGTGGGATTAAATAACAGGGGAGAACCTTTTTAACTGTATAAGTAACATTAAAATGGTATGAGTGGTGGTAATTTTCAGTTTAAATGAATGATAAATTACAAAGCTAAATCTGTGAGTAATACTTAGGGGTGTATTTATAAAAACAGGTAAATGGGAACATGGTGAGATACAAATAAATGAATTCACAGAATGGGTAATGGAGATCACCATTTTAATGTACTTACACATGCTTTACACTTCCGAGTATAACGTCACATTATAATATAAGCTTACATTCATGATCTATGCAAGTAGTCTGATATTTCTATTCTTATTGGCTTAATACAGCTAGATTTACTCTAGAAAATGGAAAAGATTTAACATTAATTTATACACCTGTTTTTGCTAATATATGGAGAGATGGTATGCAGTTTGGTGATGTGTTTCATGTTGTTATTTTTAGAATGGATGGTGAAGAAAGCCAGGGGTTGAGATGTATCAGAGAGAGAGAAAAAAGGAAACAGAAGAGAAAAACTTCTTACAATTTGTTTGCCTTTTTATTCTAGGCAAAATATAATCTGGTAAAGAAGAACAGTTGTGGAAAACAGTAGTCAGCTTCATCAAGTTGTAAAAACACAAGATGTAGTCCAAGTGCTCTGTGTGTTACACGAGGTTTTAAATAGTTATATTTTCAAGAACTGTATAAATCATACTTATAGGAGATTTCCCTTTCAATGTTTTTGCAGTTGAAAAATGGACACTTAATGAAAGCCTGTTTCATACAATTTATGCACATGTTCTACTATATGTATACCTGAGAGACACAGTTGTACATTCCAAAAAAAAAATACTCAAAAACAGTAATGGAATTCAGCAAGTCTAAAACGATTCCAAAATTTCTCATGAATTCCATGAGCATGGATCCAAAACCTATCATGAGGGAGAGTTTTAAGGTATTAAAATATATTCCTCCCTTGTGTTGCTCATATAACAATATTTTTGGGGGTTCATTATAACAATCTTTAATAAACATACCTACAGATATTACTCAAACCAGTGTGACATTAATTTATAATATTTTAATATCAAATAAAATATTGTAGCAACAAAGTAACATGCTAATAAATTTATCAAATAACTTGCTACAAGTGATAAAATGAATCTTCAAAACTTGTCTGTTTTAAGAAAGAATTTTAAGAAACTAAGTTAGATTGCTCCAACAAGAAACTGACTTGAGTTTAGCAGACTGGAAAATAACAATGATAATTAGTATTTATGTTTTAGTGTATTACTTAATCAGACATGTCCTGAAAGTTAGGTTGAGTAACACTGATAAAATTACTGACATGAAGTACAAGAGAATGAAAACATCAACAAGAACATTTATCAGTTTGACCTTTCTTCTGACCAATTTCAAATGCTTCCCATAGGTATGAACAGCATAATTTAATTTACAACAAGGTCAGTATTGTAGTAACTTTTATCCACTAAAGGCCTTTAAAGGAAATATTGCCAAACATGTCCTGATGCAGATATATACAATATTTTGAAAACTAAAGAACTAGATTAAAAAATTACTTGTATATTACTATTGTTGTATGCACATGGAACAAAATATGTCATATTTACCCTGTGTGAACAGTGCTACCCATGTGACTGGTCGTTCTTATTTAAAATAAGCGAGGCCATAACCTTTAGATATCATTTGAATGATGACAGAAAAACAATGCTGTATTACAATAATGTCTCCCTCCCCAGGTAGCAGAGGTATTATAAAATAACAACAGAAACAAAGGCAACTAGAGAAAGCAGTTTTCTTAAACATATGTCAATGTGAAACCTGAACATATACAGCATGGAGAATAACTTTGGAACAAATATAATTATATAAAATACAGAAATACAGTGTATACTTTCATACAACACTAGCACTTATAATTAGTTCTAGAATAACATGTGCAGGTCGAAGTATAATTTCTATTTTTTTGTTTATTTATGCATATCAGCAATATCCAAGTGACACTATTAGTGTTATAATGTAATAGTAACACTATTACTATTAATATTATTGGTAATTATTAGTATTGAGCTAACTACCATAATACTATAGCCAGATTTATCAACAGATATAATTATTATTTATGGTATTTCACTTTGACAACTACAGAACATATAATCACACATTATGACGATTCTCGGTTCATCAAATCATTTTCCCAGTATTCTACATTACTCAAACTACAAGACTGAAGAACTCTCACCTTCCTATCATGATACAAATAACACTACAAATCAAAGATATACAACATTCCTACCACTGTACCAATAAAAGAATCACCAACACTATTATTAGTTTCCAAAACTTACTTATTATGCAGAGCGACATCTGGTGACACTTTTAGTAAACTTACCACATTAGTAAAGATTTCAAAAGTTATTGTCATATCTTCCACTTTTCCTAGATTTTTTTTGTTTCTATTTTTGATGTATCATTAGACAGAGGGTAAATGTCTGAGAACTAAAGAATAATTAATGTTATTTCTATTTTTTGAAGGGATAATAGGTTATCCTGGAAATTATAGACTACTAGGTGTTACTTCTATAGCAAGAAAAATAATAAAGAGTCTGAGAAAAGAACCAAAGTTATATAGTGAAATATGATAGAAAATCAACATGTATTAACTATAAAGATATTCCTTCACTAACCTGTTTACTTTACATCAGAGAATGTTATGGATTATATATGCATGGTGGAAGAGATGTGGGCTTGGTTTATTAATATTATCAGAAAGCTTTTGACAAGGTACCACTGCTAGGAAAAAGGGAAAGACTAATAAGTTTTATTGTAGGATGGATGGGCAGATGAGAGAAAGCTAAAAGGTATTACTGAAATCAACTCAAACTGTACCATTGTTACTAACAGATATATCAGAACTTGGGCTTTTGTTCCTTCTTATTAGCATTATCAGCATTAATATGGAATAATTAGTACATATATCTAGTAAATTACCTCTAATTATAAGTGTGTGTGTTTTCCTTATAGCAAAGCCACATCAGACTATCTGCTGAGTCCACCGAGGGGAATCAAACCCCTGATTTTAGCATTATAAATCCATAGACTTACCAGCAGGGGACTCAGTTATAGTAAGTGCAAAGTCATATATCTAAATTATCAAAACTTAGTTCATGTTTGATATACATGGGAACCCACTGAACAGTGTGACTGGAGATGAGAATCTTGGCAGAGTGATGGATAAGCCATTTAAGCCACTGAGGGAGTGCTAGAAACAAAGTCAATAGAATTTTAGTATGTATTTATAGACATGCCAATTACAGGTCAAAAGAGGTAATTATACCTTTATACAAAATAGTCCAGTAGTTAGGCTTCACTCTAAATAACGTGCATAGCTTTGGTCACCTTACGTTGAGACAGGGTAACAACTTGTTTTAAATGGTCAAAAGGACAGTTACTTGGATTACTGTGCAGATAGAATAATTATCCTACAAGGGTAGGTTAAGATCACAAACTTATTTTCTCTTCTGTAGAAGTGACAGACTAGAGAGGATACTTTTGGTCACCACCACCACCAGCTCTTGGACTACTTCAATCAAATAGTGAGATTAACTGTCACATTGTAACACCCTCATGCATGTTCAGTGATGGAATTCAAACCTAAAGCTTATGAGTTTAATGCCCCAACCACCTGGTCTGATAAGAGCTGAGCTTACAAAGGTCTGTAGCATTATCTGAAGATTCAGTAGAATAAATGTCTTTGATTTCTTAGTGCTTGACTCTGAAGATAATAGTATGAGAGAACACAAGTTCAGCATTTGGAAACAAAATGCTAGGCTTCAGTCAAGACAGTTTAACTTTTCTGACCAAGTGACTGAATTATGAAATGAGTTGTGATCAACATTAGTGGAGGCTGGATGTTTAAGACAGCAATCAATGGTTTCCTGAAAAATAAAGTGTGTTCAAAATTTTACTTTTCACAGAGTTGGTGCATAAGGACAACCTTGAGGAACAAAATGATTCCTGCTTGTACTTTGTTATGTTAAAAAGTATTACTACACTAGCTGAAAAGTACAGATTTTCATGTTTGACATAAAAGAGAGAAAAACCATTTTGCTTTGCCACTTAAGCACACTAATACCTACCTCACAACCTAATGAATCATATGAATATTACTTCTGCTAGAAGCTTCATATTGTATTCTATTCAAATATTGCAATTTATTAATTATATTTTTCAACATAGTTACAAGGTGCTTCAAACATTTATAAAATTTATGTACTTCATTATATCATAAGTTGTGCATAATAGTCTGTTAAATAAAGTTCATAAACTCAATGTAAAGAAGAAAAATAAATATGGCTATGTTTTTGTATTAACTACTCAACCATATAATATCTTCTTTGTATAAACCTTAACTCACATCTTACATTGGTAATAGGTGTAAATATACTTCTCAATCACTTGAAGTCCTTAATGGAGTTTTACAGCACTTAAATCCACAGATTCTAATTCCATAGATGCTATTACATCATCATAATTGATTCTCTACATAAACATAGTTTTGTCTACTGTTTAGTACTGATGATGGAACATTATGCCTTTATTAATGGACAATAATGATAAATTACTGGTGATTCAAATGTAATCAAACTGTTGAAAAACAGTTAAAACTTTACTGTTTATTTTTAAAATTTAAGATAAATTTGAACACAAAATCACTTTCGGTTACACGTTAACTTCGCCTATTAACAGTAATACAAGTAACAATGTCACTGGTCTGATAGTGATATCCGTATTAACTTAAAATTTACCCATCAATTTTATTATTACAATACAAACTAGATATTTCAATTACATTACTAGTCTTTTATCTGAACTAGCCTAACTTCTGTTACTATTAATACTAGCCAGATACTTGAACTATCCTACATAATATTAACAGTATTATTAAAGCAGTATTATAAATTGTATAACGTTATACATTTCAGATCTAACACAGGAATAAATAGTTGTTAGTAATAGTAATACTAGTATGCACTGACGAAATAACTTAAGTTTAACTTTACGTTAAAGTATATTTTAGTTTTCCTCTTAATAATGACAATTACGTCACTTTTTCCACATTAAAAATATCAGATGTTAACTTACCTTTAACTTAACGTCTATTTTTACAAAATTTAAAAATAAATTTTACCAATGACATAACATCCTTGTTACTCACGTCCGTTACTAAACCGTTTATATATTATAATAAGACTATGAGTGTCAATAAGGCAAATATTACTGTCTTTTGTTGTTGTTGCATTAAATCAATGTATACTCTTTAAGCTAGGTATTAACTTTTATATAAATATTGAAAATATTACTGAAACTATTTATAATTATAAGTGAAAGTGTTTGTCACATATTTTAATAATATTAACTGCAAAGTTTATAGTTTTGAATAAAAAATGAAAATAATTTCTCTTCCGTTAGTTCAGGCCTTACTATTACCAATAGTTTTAGTTAGTAGCTATGCTATTCATTTCTTTAACGGTCTCTTAAAAAACTGAAACTTCTATCCCCCCTGAAGACAGTTTGTTCCACAGATTTGTTACCAATAGGTGTGTTGTGTTGCTAGAATGCACAGGAACATTGCTCCGTCACTTAAAACTGGAATAGATATAGAGAAAAAAAAAATTAAATTTATACCTGAAATTAGGTGTCTTTCATAATCAAACACTAAGAGTGTTGACTAACAGTCTATCTGTGTGCGATTATCTGTGTCCACTATTAGAGCTTTCAGACCACCTAGCACACACTCGGTCTCTCTCCCTTGGAGTCTGGAGTTAGGCACAATGCAATCGTTCTGGCTCAGTAATGTGTCATTGTTGTTAAACTGATACAATAAGCGCTTATTAAGAGAAACGAATATGGTATGAGAGCACTTAATAAAACTAAATTTTACAATTATACTGTATGCTCAAAACACACATATTCTTAAACGACTTATTATTTACATAAATATAGTGAAGACCGCTTTATTTTAGCTATTCATATTGGCAGGATAGAAGGTTTAAAAGGTGTAATAAAAGTCAAGGCTGTTAATATTATAGTGCAGTAAGAAAGATAACACACGAATAGGATGTATAATTTGAAAACTTATTTTGATGCTAGTTATTTTAATTCAGAGTGCCCATTTGTTAATTTTTGCCTTACTGCATAATTTAAATGAGGTTGAGTTGTATATTTTCTCTCCGTAATGGTTGTGTATTCAATATGCAATTTGGAACATGTAGTTTTTGAATATGGTATCTCTACTCTTATGGTAACGTCGCATGTTTAAATATTTTGGCAGGGTTCTAACGCTATAAAATTTAGTAAGTACTACACCAATGCCTGAGCCTTCCAAAACTTACGTAATGATTTCTTGTACAACTACACTTAGAATTGAACATGAACAAATTTGATACACCAGTTTGATTAACGTTTTTCAATACTGTTTCCCCTGATATTTTTCTTTTCAAGATCTGAAGAATTTTAAAAATCATTCTCGGAATCATTCTTGTAGTTTTACTCTGAATCTTCTTTAACCATGCAATATTTTACCTACTTTTGCAGTTTAAGTTGTGAAAACGTGTCTTATTAGCAAGTGTAAGTGCTCTAACATCTAAGATAAAGAGTTAGAGCACTTACCTAGCTTTTGATAGATCACATGATCTTCTCTAAGTCAAAGAAATGCAAAAAATTATATATTACGACTTATCCCTGACGACTTTCCAATTTATTATGCTACGTATGTTATGTATTACGATTTAAAATAGCTGAAACTTTTAATTTAGAAGTTACTTAGGTATTAATATATATCAACGTTATGATATTTGCTAACAAGATTGATACACACAATTTTCTTTGATAACACAAAGATGTTTTAACATACAAACAACAATACAATTTATAATAATAGTTATAACAAATAATAGTTTATATAGAAAAGATTTACAAACTTACAAACTATACTGGGTCTTCTATATGGTCTAGAACTGAATATTTTATCGACAGTCCAGTTCCATGACGAGCAAATTAATTCTGAGTTAATATTGTTACACTTTGCTTAAGTAAGTTAGCAAACTTTTCTTAGCTGGCTTCACACCGTTTACAAGCTGACTTTTTACCGATGAAGATAGTTAATGCCCTTGTAAAAATAAACTTCCGAAGTTAATTCACTGAAATTTATAATGTTCAACATCTATAAACTTTCCTGGTCAAATTCTGTAGTTTTCCGAATAATAAGCGTTAACTGCAATTATAGCTTCTGAGGCTTATCATATACTGATTGAGACTAACCAAAACATATTTTGTTCTGTTTCTCGGCGCGTCGGTTTGTACACTTTAAAGCAAGATTCTTGAATGTTCAACAATGTTCAAAGAAACGCTAGCATCTTCATAAACCATATGTCGTTGATTCATGCTCTCGAGAATATTCTACAAACTGAGAGAACATGTAGAAGTTGCGCAATAGACATCCAACAATATACGTCACATGCAGCAATCTCAAACAAATTTAGGTATTAAAATAAATGTATAACAATAAATCCATTACAATAGGGTTAACACAGAGAAAGTTGGTTCTCAATATGGGACTGTCCTGTAACTCAGAGGTACGTGTGCGAGATTGATAGATTGTAGTAGTTTTAATTGTTATGAAAGCTATTAGTAACAAGTGCTTTTGTGTGAGCCCTTTTGCTCAGTTAGTAGAGTAATCGTCTGACGTACTGGTTTCAAACCTCAGAAATAAAAAGTGGGATTACCATAGAAAGAAAAAACAATAAAAAATGGTATCTTAGGTGGGATCCTTCCGCAACGCAGATATAATGACCCTTGTTTATGAGAAGGATAAATTGCGATCTATAATTTATGGGTTCAAACTCGAGCTTAAATCTACAAAAAATGGTTTTGGTGCACAAAGATAAAACAACGTGAACTTTGCATGGTACTATTTCGTTATGTTACAGTCTATTCAAATGTTTTTTGTGGTTATCGATACACATTTTTTTTTATCTATAAGTATAGGGTATTACATATATCTATTGAGGATGAAACGATATTCAAAACAAATTTGTAGATAGAGACTAGTTCAAGACATTAGCGAACTTTCGAGGCGGATTTGAGCATGCAGATATGGTTAAAAAATCGGAACAGAAGCCAAATTAAGACAAAGCCGTCTATAATCATAAGTTAATACTTGTTTTTGTAATAAGCTGCTCCCACTAGTCGAAGAAAAAACATCGCTAAAACTATTGTCTTTTTCATTCCGTTATGAGTTCAGTACCACTTATTATTTAATCAAGTTATGTTATACCAACTTTAGCACTTGTTAAAACACAGGCTATACCAAACTCAGCCTAGCAAATAACAACTTTTATTAACCCTTTGTTCTCAATGTCAAAACAATTCTGATTTAAGGAGGGGAATTATCCTCAAAAGTTTACAATGAAATATGACTAATAATTAAATTTAAACAATGTTTGCTTTTGAATTTTATATCATTTCTATTATCTAGGTAACTGGTACAGCTGTATTGCTTAGAATACTTATTGGAAATTATTAAAGCAAAGAAAATTCCACTTTTGAAAGTATGTGTGCGTGTTTCTGATAGCAAAGCTACAGCAGGCTATCTGCTGAGCCCATCGAGGGGAATCGAACCCCCTGATTTTGGCGTTGTAAATCCATAGACTTACTACAATACTAGCAGGAGGCTCCACTTTTGAAAGGTATCTAATTTATTTTTTATTGGCTTTTAAATCTTTTACCAATTTCCTCAGACTAGAGGCTGACTTCCAGGATATAGAACAAAAGATTCAAAGAACACTTTTTTCACACTTTCAGTTAAAACAGTAACAATAAATCCTGTTCTTCAGTTAAACAAAGCTCTTCTATCGGGGAGGGCTGTCAAGTGACCGTACTCCCTGTGGTCAACAGTGTAAATTTAAAGAGAGCTACATATCATCTTTAGGGTGTCTGACTTGGTCGTTTAACCAATGTGTATTCTGCTTGAACAAGTCAATACTTAACTACTCACTGGGCCAAGAGTTTGTCACAGTACAACTGAGAAGGTCGAAACGAATGCTATTTCGTTTCAATAAAATGAATGTTAAACTAAAACCATCAGATCACTGTTGTGTCGGTATTGAAAAATATTTTATTTTATAATTCCTTATGGGTTGAATATCTGCTGATCATTATACTTTGTAGAAATTAGATACGTAATCAATATTTAGTGTCAATAAAATGGTGCCGCTTAGTCGTAGCTACATGTTTAAAATATGTAAAAGAGATTTCATAAATTGGCTAATTATCTTGCATTATTAACGTAAATGTATCCAGAAACAAGAACACTAGAGTTCAAAAAAGAAAGATTTTTACCGAATCAACTCGCACTGCTTGAAAATGTATAGCTTTTAACAAAAATCAGTTTTTTCATCTTCCCTAAGAAGTTACACGCTAAACAGAAGCGTCATGTGTTATCTAGGCCCATATGCACCTATATTAAGTATAGATTTGATAAGCACCTGGCATTGGGCATATTACCCTCACAAGCTTTGTTTCCTACGTCTTCATATGTTGAAACGGATGAAGCCTGTTATTAAAATCGGTATATATCTGAAATGTTATCAAAAACTGGTCCTTGAAAATCGGTTGCTCGAATTAAGCGTTAGACTTTTGAAGAGCTAACCAAACATTAATCTCGTGCTACATAATTAGTAACTTTAAGAACGAACACATCACTAGAGTTGTTAGCGAAGTTTCTTCGATCGCTGAACCAGTTTCAAAGGAGACCTAAATAAAAGAGGCAACGTTATCCTTTGGTTCCGTAAGTATTTAGTTATTCTGGTTGTTACAGTAAAAACATAATTATTGAAAGAATAATTGTTTTTATACTTGTCTTAAACACTCCTAAGAACTTTATCATCTCTTCATTTAAAATTGTTATGGTCATAACCACCACACTATGTAACGTTGTTTTACACCTAGTGTTAGTTAATTAGTTACTCTAGTTATATATATATAGTTATAGCTAGTTAGTTACTATATATATATATTGTTGGTTTAAAGTTTCTGCACATACTGTCGATTTACAGCTACTTTATATAACAATGGCTTATGTTACTGGTCATAACTGGTTTATGTTTACTGTGTTGTAATTGTTCTAGGATGCTACATTTTTACCTGTTGCATTTGACTAGATTTAATTGTTTCTTTAATTCGTGTTTCTTTTAATTCTTTGTACAACATTCTGAATAAAATAGAATGCTTCAGACTTTTTCGCGAATGCTAGCACAATTATGTTGATAACTCATTTCATATTATGCTAGTGTTCGTGGGTTAGAATGAGGTACTACGCTACATTAAGATGAATCATTTGAAATAATGGTTTGTAACTCTATTGATATTTTACTAGTGTTCGTGGGTTAGAATGAGGTACCACGGTATATAAATATAACTCGCTTGAGAAAATAATTGGTTCTGTACAATTACAACATCATCCAGCTGAGGAAAAAGAATTACCCTCAGAGGAAGGCCATCATTTGAATTCTTCGGAGAGAAAATATTCGTCAATCTTATTATCAAAGTTTATGACGCAACTACTTCAATTAAAATGTGTTACATTCAATTAAAAAGAAAATTATAATTATAAATGTACTGGTTATATTACGTAGGGTGCGCTGAAAACGGATATTTTAAATAAAAACCAAGAATATTCTTTTTTATTCAGACACTTATATTGCGTATTCGAAAGACGTAAGTGTGACATATTTTAGTAAGGCAGACCTGATTAAACCCTCAAAGTAACAAAACTATACTTTCTTTTTTAAATTACATTTCTGAACCACTTGTACTTATCACAAGAAAAAACAGTTAATTAATATCTCATATCATTGTATGCTTTGTACAGATTTTGATCCTGGTAGACTATGCAGAGAGAAATAAAATTATGACTGTGTGTGTTTTTTATAGCGAAGTCCCATAGGGCTATCTGCTGAGTCCACCGAGGGGAATCAAACCGCTGATTTTAGCGTTGTAAATCTGTATACTTACTGCTGTGCCAGCGGGGGACAAAAATTACGAAATAAAATTCGGGAAGAGCTAGAGATCACCTTATAGTAAAACATTTCGACTTCAGTAACCACAATGGTTATGAGCCATGTGTGTAATGGTTATCACTCTCTTATCAAATCGAGAGCTTGACACCGAAAATTTACGTATAGAGAAAGCATTAATCTGCGCAACATATGTATCTTTTAGCTGTTACAGTTTCAAGACTTACGTAAAATGGGTGATTTAATCGTATTATAGTTTTATATACTGCATAAATTGACAATTTTTCCTGTTTCACACTTTATTTTACTGTGGCTAAATTTTTTTGTTTTGACGAATTAATATTTCATTTCAGTGTATGTTGTTCCTGATAATGCTTTTATTGTGTTTTGTGGTAGGTTATGTTCTTAATATTTTAAGTAAGATGTTTTTGTACTGTTTACCAGAAGAGGTTTTAGCACAATGTACTTGCTGATGACGTATGAGGCACAGAAATACACAGACTGTCTAGTTATGACGCGAAGTCTCGAAATTTCGTAATATTTAGGAAAAACACATATTTTATAAAACACCTGTCTCAATCAGTTAGGAAGTCATTTCATCTCTGTAAATTTTGAACTTTTTTTTTAACAAAATGGAAAGTTTATAAATTAGTGACTATTTAGTTTAATTTGTGAGTTAGGCCGAACAACGAACATGTCCTTTGCAACTTGAAGAAATTACTTCCATTATCGATAAATTTGCCGGACTCTGCGTTATTTTTCTTGAATAATCAAAATGAACCTGTCCGATGATAGAGACAGTTACAATAACGGTGCAAAGTGAATGATTATTTTGATGGAAATAAAATACATTTTAGACTAAGTTTCAAGACGAGAAATATCCGATTTGAGGTCGAAATTTTTCTGAAGATGATGTAGTGAAAGGAAATGTTGTAATGATGTTCTTTCGTTGTGCTGGTTCATTTAAATTATTTAGTGAAAACAAGACGAAGTCCAGTTCATGTCACGATAACAGATTAGTTTATTTCTATCTTACTGTTTTTACAAGCTTGTACACAGTTGTAACTTTTAGGCCTAAGTTTAGATATGACATATAAATGGACATACTTTGCTAAAGTTCGTGCGATTAACGAAAGAAAAGTTATTTATACATTTTAACGGTTAATCGATCAAGTAATAGAATGTACGTAATAAATGACACTGTTCCAAATACTTCACACACTACTAACTTATTGGCACTATACTGACTGAAAGCTATTGATCCAAGTGCTTCGTTGATTCACTGCTTGTGCTGTCAGATTTAAAGCTTTCTAGTTATTTGAGACCCACTTTGATTAAGCGACATCTAGCTAACGTTTAAGCTGTAGCGTTAAAAATATAGCTTACCATAAAAGAACAAGCACAAAAGATCCAAGGCATTAAAGCAAGATCAAGAGAAATAGAAAAGAGTAAAATAAAAAAATCCAACAAATAAGTTCTGATTTTAATAATCACAACAATTTGATTTACTATCGAGTCTGGCATGGCCAAGTGAGTTAAGGCGTTCGACTCGTAATCTGAGGGTCGCGGTTTCGAATCCCGATCGTATCAAACATGCTCGCCCTTTCACCTGTGGTGCACTATAATGTCATGATCAATCCCACTATTCATTGGTAAAAGAGTAGCCCAAAAGTAGGCGGTGGGTGGTGATGACTAGGTGCCTTCCCTCTAGTCTTACACTGCTAAATTAGGGACGACTAGCGCAGATAGCTCTCGCGTAGCTTTGCGCAAAATTCAAAACAAATCCACTACCTTTTTGGACCTAACTTATTTGACGACGACTCATTATTAATGTTTCAGACAACAACTGCATTAATATCATTACAATCTTTCTGCACGTGACTAATGCTACATTTTTGCTGTAATAATTTTTCTGCGCATATCCAAAAGCTTCTTGAATTTTAATATTTACTAAGTAATCTACTGAACTAAATACTTAATTCAAAAATACAATAACATCAATGTTTACAGCAAAAATAAAGCATTAGTCACGTGCAGAAAGATTGTAATGATGTCAATGCAAGTTAAAACACAGTACAAAACACATCTATGAACTACGGAAAGATTACAACAAGAACAACGAAGTAGAAAAAACATCAAGGACGAAATAAAGCATGTCGTAAATTAATTAGATGGAAAGAATTCTTTACAGTAATTACCTGTAACTTGTTGGCGATAAATTTGAACAATACATAGACAGCACACAATTCACTTACTTTAAAATAATATATCCAAAACAAGTCACGTGTAGATACTATTTTTTCACTATTGGTTATCAGTATTGTGTTCAAAACTTTAAATAATTGTCTCATTTTCACTAACCCCCGCTAGTACAGCGGTAAGTCTATGGATTTACAACGTTAAAATCAGGGTTTCGATTCCATCCGGTTAGCTCAGCAGACAGTCCGACGTGGCTTTCCTATAAGAAAAAAATACACTGATTTTCATTAACATTCACATAGGTGGGTTAAGTTAATTTAGAGCATTTTTGACAAGACAATTTATTCCTCTTTACTTTGTTATCACAATATAATCAGTGATAAATTCACTGTGGGTTACCAAAGTTGCATACAGAGCTTTAAATCATTCTTTTTTACGTCAAAAGTCCACACAGACTGGTTCAGTTATTTCAGAACCCAACTGATAAGACGAATTATTTTTTCTACTCTGTCTCTTACAATAAAATCTGCGATTATAACACTTTAAAAATCTCCACTATACACTCTTTATGGCTAAGCTTACAAACATTGTCTAGATTTATATCCTTCAATAATTTTGTCTAAGTTTCGTTAACTTCCTTCTTTCTGTGTTCTGCACGTATTTACAGGACACGGAAAAAAAAGAGAAAAAAATAATTAGCCTCCTAATGACAACAATATTCCAATAACGAGAAATAATTAAAAACTTAGAGTGAAATGACGTCAAAATACGAATAAAACAAACCACATCACAATTGACAATTCCTACAGAGCTAAGTAACGAAACTTGTCATAACTATCGCTTTTAAAATAATTAACGTTTAATACTATTGTTATGAAAACTAAATAATAATTAAATATTAAATTACTAAACAAACTTAATAATAACTCTTTAACTAAATAGTCTTGTATATCCATCACTTTGTTCAAACCTGCTTGATAGTTCCAACTTCAAAGTTTGATTAGTTTTGCTTATTTGTTTGTTGAATTTATAGCAAAGTTACTTCAGGGCTATCTGCACCAACAATCCCTAATTTTGAATTGACAGACTAAAGGAAAGGCAATTAGTAAGCGCCACCCACTGCCAGCAATTAGATTATTCTTTAACAACGAATAATGGAATTGATCGTCACTTTATAATGCCTCTACGACTGAAATAACGAACATGTTCTGTGACCGGATTAGAACTCGCAATCCTCAGGTTGAGAGTCGAGTGCTACTTCTCACCATCTATGACAGCAAGAGTTTCTGAACTATTTTAGGCTAAAGTAAAATAAATTTATTTCTTTAACTCTACCGACAATGTCATCGCGCTTGTACACGCACGTTCAAAATTTTATTGAGGTATGAATTATGTAAATAAATTTTGTTTCATATTGTAGCTTATACTATATTAATTAATTTCTTACTTTAACGCCCCTAACTAGTACAGCAGTAAGCCTACGGATTTACAACACAAAAATCAGGAGTTCGATTCCTCTCGGTGGGTTCAGCAGGTAGCTCGATGTGGCTTTGCTATAAGAAAAACACAAACACACACTTACTTTAAAAGTAAATATTTAAAAAAAAATCCTATATAATAGTTTTACGTGTGTCACGTGGTACGTTGAATGCAGCATCGATTCAGATTAGGTGTTTCTCACGTCCAGATACAAAGTTTATAGTTTCTTATGAATTAGATACTCAAACTGCCAACACTGGCAAGCTAGAATATAAGATAAGAACCTCCTATCTTTTCACTTTCTGAGACATTAATATATTTATTGAATCAACCAAGGTGGCCCCATTCACCTCTTCCATATTTTTAAATACTTGCTTTCTCGCACTCTTGAAGATGATCTAGG
This sequence comes from Tachypleus tridentatus, assembly GCF_004210375.1. Lineage (NCBI taxonomy): Eukaryota > Metazoa > Arthropoda > Merostomata > Xiphosura > Limulidae > Tachypleus > Tachypleus tridentatus. The sequence continues at coordinate 29,258,278 of NC_134828.1, read as the reverse complement.
AAGGTTGAAACGTTGTTCTCTGCTTTATTAGTAAAAGTATTAATACTCACACCAGCCGTCCTGAGATACGTTTTAACTCGCACTGACTTCGCCCAGTGACGTATGTATAGCCAATCGAATTTCATAATGTCCTTCTTGTGGTTTTATCAGCCTATTTGAAGCACTTGGGTGGCAAACTAATTCTTTTCATGCTAGATAACGTAGTCAAAGAATGAGGTAAGACGTTTAGTGAGCTCAAAATTTTATACATTTTTAAAACCCAAATACAGTTTAGAGACTAACTGAAATAAGTTATTGGGAATCATGTGGTATTGATGTGGTAATTGTGATTTTGGTTATTTCACAATGTATGTATATAAAAAATATATTGCTTGTTTGTTTTGAATTTCACGCATAGCTACTCGAGGGCTATCTGCGCTAGCCGTCCCTAATTTAGCAGTGAAGACAGCTAATCATCACCACCCACCGCCAACTCTTGGGCTACTCTTTTACCAACGAATAGCGGGATTGACCGTCACAGTACAACGCCCCCACGGCTGAAAGGGCGAGCATGTTTGGGGCGACGTGGATTCGAACCCGCGACCCTCAGATTACGCCTTAACCCCCCTGGCCATGCCGGGCCCTAAAAATTCTAAAGACAAATAATTCGTTTCACATCCTCCATGTGCGAAATTTCACAAGACTTAGCAGCCTATGGTTCAAGTATCAAACGGGTACAAAGTTCGTAACAAGAAGATATATTTATTTGCTATACTTCCTTATTGTTCTATGTTTTAAGATATCGTAACTGAAAGTTTAGGACTTGTTTGTGAATAGTAATAATGTACATGTGGTATATAATAGTAATAATGCACATGTGGTATATAATAGAAATCTGATCGTTTTTTACGAAGTGCTGATCTACCAGACAAGTCACATTGAGAGGGCCAACTTTTTACTTTTGGTAACATGAACCCACGTCCGCCGCCTCATTGCAACTTCTCTAATGTTAGTCAGGCACAGCGAAAATATTAATATATATATATAATGTACACTTTCGTGAGATTTAAGCGTTGAGATTAAACATTCGAGCTTTCATGTTATAATCTGTAGTCATTACAGAAAGAAAAAGCATTATTTATATTTACTTTCTAATTTTTCGTAGTAGATACGAGGTCAGTCCAATCGACGGAGGTCGTAGTACATACAGTAGATTCGGTAGTCAAACTGAAACAAAACAAAAGTTTTTTCTTAAACAAACTGATGATTATCTGGAGGCTATAAAGATTTCGCACATGAAATTTGGAAATTCTGTGATGCATAATAATATTTTAATGTTAAAATAAATTACTTTGCATGTTGGGTATTTAACATTCAACATGAAAAAAAAATACACGGGAGAAATATTGCTTAAGAATCTTAAAACTTAAAAAAAAGATATTTTGTTCATTAAAACCTCGTAATCTTTACTGATAATTACAAAATTCCTTGAAGATATGGATGTTGTATTAAAAGCTATAGCATGAAATCCATAATAAGAACGAAATGGTTATGATGTCAGTCTCTGGAAGGAAGTTCTTCTGTTGGTAATGGAATTTGAATAGATTAAAGATAAAAAAACTAATAGCACCATTCAGAAATTATAGGATCATTAGATCAAGTAGTGTGGAAACATTAACTTCCTGTGATGGTGGTTGAGAGGATTTGAAAACCATAATTAGACATATAGCTACACAGTACAGAAGAAGTGAACAACAAGACAGTAGATGTGTTTCAACTTTTGCTTGAAATGACATAATGTTAGGAACTGAAGTCGGAAGCAGAGGAAATAATAATTATTTTCGAAGGATGTTAGAACAATGTAACTGCTATAAGTAAAGGCAACATGTAAATTACAGCTTGGATTTTGAAAATAATCAACTGATGACAATAAACCGAGGAAACACCTTAAGAATGAGTTTCAGAGCCCATTTAGATGTAAGTAACAATAAAGAACTAACCGGATATCAGGAACCTGGAATTAACTGGACTTAAGGGACAAAGCTAAGTTAAGAATACCCCATCTGCCTTGGATGAGATAAGAAGTTCATTATTTAAAGAAACATGTCCACGAGCTAATTGATTCGTTGATTAGAAGCTTTACAACATGTTGGTCATATAATTAAGAATGTTTGGTGAAGTCTGGCATTGAATGACGGGAAATTGCTTCCACAGATGAGGAAATGAGTTGGATTGGTGTAAACAGCAAATAGATATAAAATTAAAATTAAAAGTTTGAATACTGTGGGAATCTTCTTTACAGCATACAGTAAGTGACATCGAGCAGGCGGCATATTTGTAATATGCTTCAAGCAGAAAAATTGATGTAGAGTTAATTTTTTTCAAACATTTTCATGGTCTATGAGCTGCGCAATTACAACGCCAGAGGTTGAATTTACAGAAAGAACAATGGAGATAGATACTGTGCCGATAAGAAATGGAAAACTCCTATCAGGACTTATTAGGAATAAATGTACATCTAGTGATTGAGGACTAGTAAAATAGAACACTCCAGTGTTTCTTCATGGGCCCGAAGAATAAGGACGGCATCATTAGGACCATGAAGACCACAAACCATGAAATTCGATCAAAGTCTAGATGAAACATTGCAATCAAACATGTCACATCAAACATGTTTGCTCTTTCAGTCATGGAGGCATTATAATGTGACTGTAAATCCCACTGTTCGTTGGTAAAAGGGTAGTCCAAGAGTTTACATAGATGGTGATGACTAGCTGCCTTCCCTCTAGTCTTACACTGCTAAATTATGGACGGCTAGCGCAGGTAGCCCTCGTGTAACTTTGAGCGAAATTAAAAAACAAGTAAATAATTAGTAATTTATATCAACTTCCTATTAGAACAAGCTACCTACATACTTTATGGGTTTACATACTCATAAGACAGAATAGCTGCATAAGGTTTTTTTAAAAAAAAGTCACATATTTTATTCAAAAGAATCAATGATACGAATTATATAATCCAGAACAGCAGTCAGTCTGTCATGAATGTCTTGAAAAGTACTTTGGTGGGATAACTGACATCTGGTTAGCTTCAGAGAAGTCATTGCAAATTGTAAGTAAACTTGGTAACGAGTACAGAGCTCCTGTAGAGATGACTTTTAAAATGTTATCAAGGGAAGAGCTACTGGTAGGTTCTCTCAACCACGTGACTGGAGAACTTCCCCAATGATGAGACAAGTGGTGGATAACACGTCATTCTGTCTTTGTTTGATAGGCTACAGAAAGCTTTGGTGAACTGACAGTTTAGAAACATAAATAAAACAATAAAGAACGTTCTCTTTTGTTAATCAAAACCGTGATTATAGCATGCTTGACACACATGATTAATAATTTAATGGTTTTAATACTAATTATTGAATATTAATTTTTAATTGTAAATTATGATTTTATTACTAATTGTGCAAATTTAACTTAATGTATTACGGTTATTTTTGTCCATTAGTATTGTTCTAGAGATTACGACATTACTGCTTCTTCATCACGTCTTGATGATGTATGGTTGCCTGGAAACATCTTCACTGGTCTATATTTGACGTGAATCGTCGAATATTTGTGATAATTGGAAAAAAAAGATTGCATGAAAACATCAGAGTGAACTACAGTGAATTAGTTGGTTATCTTTAACGATACCATCGAATTATTTCCAAAATGGAGTAATTCCGTGTTGTCAGTATATTTTCTTATTATATATGCAAATACAGGTTTGTCGTTTATTAATCTCGCAGTACTAAACAGGTTGGGCAAAAAATTCGTGACAGCAAATATTTTTGTTTCTAAAATAGTTCATTAGATGACAGCACCATTTGTTACAAATTTTGGAGCTTACATTCAGGGGCTGACGTGGCCAAGTGTGTAAAGGCGTTCCAATCCCTGTCGCACCAAACATGCTCGCCCTTTCAGCCGTGAGGGCGTTATAATGTGACGGTCAATCCCACTATTCGTTGGTAAAAGGGTAGCCCAAGAGTTGGCGGTGGTTGGTGATGACTAGCTGCCTTCCCTCTAGTCTAACACTGCTAAATTTGGGACGGCTAGCGCAGATAGCCCTCGAGTAGCTTTGCGCAAAATTCAAAAAACAAACAAACTGACTTTCAGTATTAAGAAAATCCTAAAATGTGATATCAGGCAAATTTTAATTTTTTGTTTGTTTTGAGTTTCCACTAGCTTCTCCTAATTTAGCAGTGAAAGACTAGAGGAAAGCCTCTTGGCCTACTATCTAACCTATGAATAGTAGGATTGCTCTAATTATAAGGCATGTCAAAAGAGTTATAAAAAAGGTAATATTTTATGAAAGATAATTATATAGGTGGCGCGTCAATAAAAGTTCTTCCTACGCTAATAAATCGTTGTCTGCTTACCTGTTATTATATTAGCATAACAGGCTTCCTTACTCATGTATGATGAAATACAGAATTTCCTAGTAGCATGTTCAGCAGATTTGTACAAATTTAGTAATTATTATAGAAAATCAAGGCTTTGTTGGTGAGCCATGAATCTAATATTTTTAAGAGAACAAAATATGACTTAATAAAAGGAATAATAATGATTGAGAGAAGTTTACATCATTTTACACGGTCCACATGACACCTTTTGGCCTTGATGGAACTAACGCCATCTGTCGAAGCGTTAGGATTGTTTAAAAAATATTTATATCACAATTTTTTTTTATCCTAAGTAATTTTCGTTTCTCATCGAAGAGGTTTGTACTATAACATGCTGGATTTTAAACCCTTCCTGGGCATAGCAGGCTTTATTATTATCGCTTTGTAGTTAACCCTTTAACAACAGAAACTAAGAACAGCACGTGCGTTAAGAGATTTCCTTTCGAAACCTCTTATTAACCCGAACGTAATCTGAATTTTCGGGAGATAATTAACAGAATAACTTCATTTCGAGTACAAAATTTACATCTACAAAAACGACAGGAAGTTACAATGAAGTATAATAAGAATGTTGAATTTTTATAAATAAACATGATCACATAACATGAACTCTTCATTAGCATGAATCATCTGTAGAAACACGACATAGAACACATACTCCAGTGTCTAAATAATAAATAACACGTATTTCAGTACGTTCACAGTGAGTACACAAAAAATAAGTGACTCACTGTGTTCACAACACATAACATATGTTTCAATAGCTACACAACAAATAATACGTGTTTCATTGTGTTCACAATACATAACATGCATTTCCGTGGCGACCCAACAAATACATGTTTCATTGTGTTCGCAACACATAACACCTAACAAATGGATTTCCGCCATGTACTCATCATGAAAATGTAAAGTACATCACTTGCACCTTAGAGATCACGTGATATACATTAAGTGTTTAACGAGAGAGAGGTTCTGTAAGTAAGACTTGTCGTGTTTCTCGGAATTTATGTTTGAAATCGAGGGTGTGCACGAACGACCAAACAAAACCTGTTTTATGAACGAATGAAAAATGTAACTCTACAAAGTTAATTTGAAAATAGAAAGTCGAGTTAATTAGCGTAAACTTTCATCAATCGTTTGTGATCAAAATAAAAAACAAAACATATTTTACTGGGCATGCTGTTGTCCAGAGGATAGCGGGATGACTGTGAGGTTGAAGTTTCTTGGTTACTGCCGTGGGTGCGTTGTTAGAGTAACCGTCAAATTCTACCATTCGATTTACAAAGAGTATCCCAACAGTTGGCAGTGGGCAGTCTTGACTAGTTACCTTCACTAAAACCTATAACTTCAAAAATAGCCATCGTGTAGCTTGGTGCGAAATCCGACAGATCACTTGAACGAAAACCGGAAGATACAAAATTATTTCAGATTTTTGTTTCTCGGAAAAACAGTAACTTGTCATAATTCGATAATCGCATAAGAACATAGCGCACGTCGTATTTTCTTCGACTACGAAACCGCCCCCTGTCGTCCCTCTTTATTTTATTTGCGGTTTCATCGTATATGGTCAAACTGTGTTAGCTCTTATTGCGAGTATGTAAGTAATGCAGAGAGGTATATATTACAGTTATTTTGTTCTCTTTCTCGCTTCTGTAGAATTCTTTTGCTGAATTTACGGTACAAAGCGAGCGGGAAGAATGAAACCGTTCTGTATACAATTGTACACAATCAACTGACAAGCAATTTGTCTTCCGTTTGAATAGTGTACCTACGACAGTTCCACACTTCTTTTATACTAAAAAGAATCAAATGAAATAGCCTTCAGGAAAGTTTCTAACAAAAAAAAACAAAAAAAAAAAACTCATATACTGAGATTTACTAAAACCGACAGAATCATATTGTTCAATAACTTTCTTTGTCACCATAATCTTTTACAACTAAGAACTTTTCAACAGGATGAGATGTAAAAACCGTTTCATTTGTTACCGAGAAAGGAGAACTGCGAGTTAGCTGCCTTTTCAAGGCCGTTGTTAGAGAAAATTACTTCTCTTGACAACATTGACTCAATCATTGGAACAGGGCATTTACGATTTAGGGCTAGCGATAAACGACTCCCACTCAATTAGGCAAGCTGTCTCGTTCTATTGAAGCATAGTGTGCCCCGACAAAGGATTTAATTTGGACCTAGCAGATGAGCTGGCTGGAATAACTAGATTGAGCTTCGAGCACTCGTTGCTAAGCGCCGGGAAATGCTGTTTATACGTTCAATTTAAAGGTCATGAAGCGACGATTCATCAGGCCTAGTGACAACGAGCGGCAAACAGTGGGTTGTTCCATGAATTCTTATGACAGGATTAAAAGAAGGCGGTGTAATAATACGCCTGCCAGTTACTACGAGCTTTGTGTTTCATAACACCACTGGTATTTATTGTGCTCTACATATAGCTCGGAACCTTCGTTTAACAGCCACCTCACATGGAAATAACTGACAGACTTAATCATACATTCACCACGAATGTACTTTCATTACATCGTAACTATTAAGGTTACTTCTAACTCTAATTACGCAGATTAACACTTGTTCAAAGTAACTGCATACGCTAATTATGCAAATTAATACTGTTTCCAATGTAGCTTCATACGCTAATTATGTAATACAACACTTGTTCATTGTCGCTTTGTACACTAATTGCGTATATTAATACTTTTTTCAAAGTAACTGCATACGCTAATTATTTACATTAACGCTGTTTCCAATGTAGCTTCATACGCTAATTATGCATATTAGCACTGTTTTTAAAGTAGCATCATACGCTAATTATTTAATACAACACTTGTTCAAAGTTGCTTCATATACTAATTACGTATAGTAACGTTTGTTAAAGTAGCTCCATACGCTAACTACGTATATTAACTCTCGTTCAACGTAGCTTCATACGCTAATTACATATTTTAACACTTGTTCAAAATAGCGTCATACACTAATTACATATACTATCAGTTCTTAAAGTAACACCATACACTAATTACTTATATTAACGCTTGTTCAGGGTAACTTCAGACGCTAATTACGTATATCAGCACTTGTTCAAGGTAACTATATGTGTTAATTACGCAAGTTAGCACTTGTTCAAAGTAACTATATATGCTAATTAAGTATATTAACACTTGTTCGAGATAACTATATATGCTAATTAGGTATATTAACACTTGTTGAGAGTAGTCTCATAAATTAATTACGTATATTAGAGCTTTTTAAGGTAGCTCTGTACGCTAATTACATTTATTAACTGCCGTCAAATTAACTCTTTACGCTAATTATGTAATGCAACACTTGTTCAAAGTGACCCCATATGCTAATTACGCATATCAACAGTTATTCAAAGTAACAACTTCTTACGCTAATTACGTGTAATAACAGGTTTTCAAAGTAAATTCTTACGCTAATTAAATGCGTTATTTACTTTCACTGTAAGCCTAATTATGCAGTTGATTCACATTTTTGTTTATTTGTGAGCTATTCATCTGAAAACCTTCTGAACTGACTGTTAGGTTAATGATGTACATATATGTTAAATCTAACTACTGAAAAAAAGAGTTGACGGAGGACGCTGTTGATTAGCTGCTCTCTCACTATCACTTCAAAATTAGTAAAGTTAGGCTTAGTGTACGCAGTACTTTACGAGAACAAAATATATATTATCCAATGATTTATGATTATTGGTAATGAGCTGGTTACCATTCCAGACTAAGGTAAATATTAATTCAAACAGAACCAGTAAATATAAAAACGAAACCAAAACCAACGTTATATCAGCATGCAAACAACTGTAAATACACAAATGAACTTACCGCCTATTGTGTTTAGCGGCTCACTTAACATTATCGCTCAGAAAGTGTCGTATTTCAAATTCTTTTCTCGATCAGTTCGCTATAAACATTTATAATAATCCCTGAATGAGAGTCACGCAAAGACATTCCAAGAACCTAGGAACAATCCATCTCCGTTAGAAGTACCACCAGTGAGAAAGCATACATTCCAGTAAGAACAAAATAGCTTTACACTTTGGGCAGCAGCATCCACAACGATTAGGCCCATAGAGACGAGCTCTTCATGTTAGATAGAAAGCAATAACAGGTTTCATCTTTGTTTGTAGAATCTTTCTTCGTAAGGACGATAGATCATATTACTTTACGGTTACTGATCCGAGAACGTGGCTATAACCCATCAACATCTTTTATGTATTGTCAAGTAATGGTTTCACAATGTAACGATGCACCTTACAGATGTATATGAAATCTTTAATTCATCAAAACCGAATAACTCAACACATCAACTTTCCTATTTCTTCTCACTCAGAACACGAATATGACACCATGTATTAACAGTCAAACGTAATTATCAAATTTTCTTATATCTGATTTGTCTTGAAATCTAAATCCGTCTTCCACGTGGCTAATAAGACGTTCTTTCCTTCACCTTGCTAAAGTAAAGCTGTCTTCCACCAGTTACACATAACTAATAAACAATTCTGTTTTTTCTTTACCTTGCTAAAGTAAAGCTGTCTTCCACCAGTTACACATAACTAATAAACAATTCTGTTTTTTCTTTACCTTTCTAAAGTAAAGCTGTCTTCCACCAGTTACACATAACTAATAAACAATTCTGTTTTTTCTTTGCCTTGGTAAAATAAAGCTGCCTCCACTAGTTATACATAACTAATAAACAATTCTGTTTTTTCTTTACCTTGCTAAAGTAAAGCTGTCTTCCACCAGTTACACATAACTAATAAACAATTCTGTTTTTTTCTTTACCTTGGTAAAATAAAGCTGCCTTCCACTAGTTATACATAACTAATAAACAATTCTGTTTTTCTTTACCTTGCTAAAGTAAAGCTGTCTTCCACCAGTTACACATAACTAATAAACAATTCTGTTTTTTTTCTTTACCTTGGTAAAATAAAGCTGCCTTCCACTAGTTATACATAACTAATAAACAATTCTGTTTTTTTTTTTACCTTGGTAAAATAAAGCTGCCTTCCACTAGTTATACATAACTAATAAACAATTCTGTTTTTTTTCTTTACCTTGGTAAAATAAAGCTGCCTTCCACTAGTTATACATAACTAATAAACAATTCTGTTTTTTTTCTTTACCTTGGTAAAATAAAGCTGCCTTCCACTAGTTATACATAACTAATAAACAATTCTGTTTTTTTTCTTTACCTTGGTAAAATAAAGCTGCCTTCCACTAGTTATACATAACTAATAAACAATTCTGTTTTTTTCTTTACCTTGGTAAAATAAAGCTGCCTTCCACTAGTTATACATAACTAATAAACAATTCTGTTTTTTTCTTTACCTTGGTAAAATAAAGCTGCCTTCCACTAGTTATACATAACTAATAAACAATTCTGTTTTTTTCTTTACCTTGGTAAAATAAAGCTGCCTTCCACTAGTTATACATAACTAATAAACAATTCTGTTTTTCTTTACCTGGTAAAGTAAAGATGCCTTTCACCGTTTACACCGTCTAATAAACCATTCTATTTTTTCATCTTGTGACCCCAGTGGCACAGCTCTTTATCTGCCGACTTACAACGCTAGAAACCAGGTTTCGATACCCCTGATCGGAAGAGCACAAATAGCCCTTTGCGTAGCTTTATACAAACACACAAAACCATCACCTTGTAAACTTCTACCTGTCTATTTAACCTTTCTCTCTTGTAAAGTCAAGTTACACGTGTAATAAACCACTCTGTCTTTCCTTCATGTTAAAAATTAAATTCTCACTTGTTATACAAGCGAACCTCTACCAGCTACACCTATTTAACATTTCAATCTTTTCTTTGTCCTTTAAATAAACATAAAAACTAATGTTCTAATTTAATTGTTATACTCAGTAATATTTTTCCCCACTATGCATATTTTAATAATCTCCATGTAATCATGTGCACATTTTTACACTTAATATTTCATGTTCTACACATGATTCAAATTATAACAATCTTCGTATCATCATGAACACACTGTTACACTTAATATTTATCTTACTCTACGTGTTTAAACATTTAATTATCTCTGTATCGTCACGTAGACTGTTATATATAACAATATTTCTACCGTCACAGATACGTTTATCACATTAAAACCTTATTATCAGAATCTACATTTTAAAATTTGTCCTAGATATTTTAACGCATATGTAAAACCTTGAAAGTTTATTTTCTTTTTATATATGTATAATGCATATCTATTAAGTAAAATAAACCAAACGAAAAGCAAACGCATAGTTCCTTTCAAGGTTTCAGTTCGTCAGACAATAATGCAGGGCGTAGATCCTGAGGATAGGGGTATACATCCCCTTTCAATTTTAGGTGGGGGGTATGGTACATACAATCATTCCCCCTACAGTTTGGTCTGTTGAATTGTTCTATTGCCTCACAGGCCTACAAATTGTGTGTTTGTTCTTGTGATTCTCGTGTTCTTACCAATCGAACTACACAATTAGGCCTAGATGTAGGCTTTTTCAGTAGCCGAAATGTACGTATTTAATATAGGCGTGCTTTTAAACTTTTCGTTCTAAGTTATAGTTCGTAACTTCGTAAGTATCAGTCAGTAGACCTAAGTATACATCCAAGTATCGTGGCAACAAGATTACTCTGTGACTGCATGTTTACAGCTTTCTGGTTCACGCAATCAAAGATTACCAATTTGCAAATTGAAGAGTCCACGTAAGTGGTTGCAAAAATCATCCCCATCAGATGTAAAAAATCTACGCCCCTGCAATCATGCATTGACTAAAAGTTTCAAACTAATTATTTAAAAGAAACAGAAAGTCGTGGTAAGTATTGAAATATATTTTAACGCATATTTTCTGTTTAAAAACAAAATTCCGTAGTTCAACCGCAGAAAACTTTAACACTAAATAAAATTATAATATTGAAACTAGGGTGACGGCAGGATTCGCTAAAATATTCAAAAGTAGTTCACAGATTAATCGACAGATGTCAGCGCGCAGTAAGTTATATAGAAATGTTTGTAGAACGGATTTTCGTCGTCAGTAAGCAGCTTTCAGGGAATAATTCACCAGTCAGCTGTTAAAGATATTAATAATATATCGAACCACTAATAAAGGCTGGAATATTATTTCGTGACAAGTAAGCCACGGGAGCAGTAAATGTAGCAATCAGTTGATTTCAATATTAATAAGCACGTATTTTACTATAAGAAACAGAGATATATAGATCACAGATTTGCTGTTAAAGAAATACACGCAACGCATTAGTTTATTAAATAATAGATACATATGGAATACTTACTTGTTAAAGTAAACGTTCTTATTAAACAACACATACAAATATAACATTTTATTATCAAATAACATATACGTATAGAGTACGTACTTGGGAAATAAGAAATAGAACACGTGATTTTGAACTAACATGTACACGTATAGAGCATGTACTTGTTTAGTAACATACAGAACACTTAGTCCTTAAAATACGTATACACTTTTCATGGACATTGTATCTTTAAAATCTATGTATAACAAAATGCTCTATGTATAAACCTTCAGATATTAATGTATTAAACGTTTAATGTATTGTTGCGATTATTTTCATAAATTATTATTAAGTTAAAGGTCGTTGTGAGAAATTATTAACACAAAGTTTGTCTTATAACATATATAGGTGAATTTAAAAGAAGAAAATTAATGTAAAAGTTTTAGTGTGGAAAGTCACATTGCTTTAAAGCTGAGCAATCAACAGGGAAAATATTAATGTGAAATGTCGTTTCACTTTAAGAACACAGTTTAGTGGTAACCAGTGCACATGTAATCAAAGGTTTTGTTTGTTTTGGAATTTTGCGCTAAACTACACGAGGGATATCTGCGATAGCCATCCCTAATTTAGCAGTCTAAGACTAGAGGAAAGGCAGCTAGTCATCATCACCCACCGTCAACTCTTGGGCAACTCTTTTACCAACGAATAGTGGGATTAACCGTCACATTATAATGCCCCCACGGCTAAAAGAACGAGCATGTTTAGTGCGACGGGGATTCGAACCCGCGATCCTCAGATAACGACTCGAACGCCTTAGCCCATCTGATCATGCCGGGCCAATCAAAAGTTTAGTAAGATGTGATGGATATTAGTATCACACAGGAAAAGAAAAAGCCAATAAATCTACATGTCCATGTCGATGGTACACATAAATCTCGTTAAAGACGCTTGCGTAAAGTGACATTGCCGTTCATTACGTCACAAACCAGCACCAACCACATACTGAAAAAACATTTTATATTTCATCCGGACACAAGGAGAAATGAGACTACACTTCGAGTCTTCGACACGCGTGATTGGTCAAATCCGAGTGACGTGAAGAAAGAAAGAAGTTTTCGTAAGTGTATCTCAACCAATGGACTGGGTTCTAGTTTGCAAACAAATTTACTTTGCTATTGTACCTGTGACAGTCTTAAAGGTAGTGAAAAGAGGTCAAGGTTTAAAGAACTGCCTCGCTTTTAAAGAAGCTGAGCACCCCCCCTCCGTCTTCTCCTTCTTCCTAGATATATTATATATTTGAATCTGATCTGCTGCCTTTATAAATATAAGAAAATTATTGTAGACAAAGTGTACGTGTTGTCATTTTCACAATGAAATTCAAGCGTGCAAAAACATTAAACCGAGTTTGGACTAAAGACACACCATGATTAGTGCCTGCTCCCTAAAGAAGACTCCATCATGGATTTGGGCTTAAGAAAATGGTCACTCAGTTCCAGAGGATAAAAAAAACTGAGGAAATTTATTATCTGTTAAGCAAGTGATGAGTAACCAGAATGTGTTCACTATTATAAACAGATTTTTATCTTAACGTTTTCACTTTCAGTAGTAAATTAAAACAAACCTTTTAGATATCTCCAATATCAGAAATGATGAATTTCCACAAGTTAACGTGAATACTGGACAAAGTAACAGACAGTATAGGTGCTGGTATCATTTTATATATATATATATGAAAAAAATACCCTAGGAAATCCTATCAGCTAGTATCTACACAGCGGATAAATGAAACACGTGTACCGAACACTAGAGTCTGTACAGTTGATATATGAAACACGTGTACCGAACACTAGAGTCTGTACAGTTGATATATGAAACACGTCTACCGAACACAAGAGTCTGTACAGTTGATATATGAAACACGTCTAGAACATTAGAGACTATTCAGTTGATAGACGAAAAATGAGTACCGAACACTAGAGTCTACATGAAACACGTCTACCGAACACAAGAGTCTGTACAGTTGATATATGAAACACGTCTACCGAACACTAGAGTCTGTACAATTGATATATGAAACACGTCTACCGAACACTAGTGTCTGTACAGTTGATATATGAAACACAAATTAGAACATTAGTGACTATTCAGTTGATAGACGAAAAATGAGTACCGAACACTAGTGTCTACCTAGTTGATATATGAAAATGTGTGTATAGAATACTAGTGCTTAACTCAATAAGTTTTTCTATATAATGATTTCATTGATGTTTACTTGAAAGGGTCGCATACAAAAATAAAACCAGTGTAGTAAATTCGTAGTTCAACAACATTGAAACTAATATTTCCCTGTAGCTAGCCTATAGTTAAAAAATAAAACAAATACTTCCCTGTAGTTAGTTTTTAGTTCAACAAAGATTAAAACTACTCATTCCTCGTAGTTAGTCTTTAGTTCAACAAAGATTAAAACCACTAATTCCTCGCAGCTAGTCTTTAGTTTAACAAATATTAAAACTACTAATTCCTCGTAGTTAGTCTTTAGTTCAACAAAGATTAAAACTACTAATTCCTCGCAGTTAGTCTTCAGTTTAACAAATATTAAAACTACTAATTCCTCGTAGTTAGTCTTTAGTTCAACAAATATTAAAACTACTATATCCTCGTAGTTAGTCTTTAGTTCAACAAAGATTAAAACTACTAATTCCTCGTAGTTAGTCTTTAGTTCAACAAAGATTAAAACTACTAATTCCTCGTAGTCAGTCTTTAGTTTAACAAATATTAAAACTACTAATTCCTCGTAGTTAGTCTTTAGTTCAACAAAGATTAAAACTACTAATTCCTCGTAGTCAGTCTTTAGTTTAACAAATATTAAAACTACTATTTCCTCGTAGTTAGTCTTTAGTTCAACAAATATTAAAACTACTAATTCCTCGTAGTTAGTCTTTAGTTTAACAAATATTAAAACTACTAATTCCTCGTAGTTAGTCTTTAGTTTATCAAATATTAAAACTACTAATTCCTCGTAGTTAGTCTTCAGTTCAACAAAGATTAAAACTACTAATTCCTTGTAGTTAGTCTTTAGTTCAACAAAGATTAAAACTACTAATTCCTCGTAGTTAGTCTTTAGTTTAACAAATATTAAAACTACTAATTCCTCGTAGTTAGTCTTTAGTTCAACAAAGATTAAAACTACTAATTCCTCGTAGTCAGTCTTTAGTTCAACAAATATTAAAACTACTAATTCCTCGTAATCAGTCTTTAGCTTAACAAATATTAAAACTACTATTTCCTCGTAATTAGTCTTTAGTTCAACAAATATTAAAACTACTAATTCCTCGTAGTTAGTCTTTAGTTCAACAAAGATTAAAACTACTAATTCCTCGTAGTTAGTCTTTAGTTCAACAAATATTAAAACTACTAATTCCTCGTAGTCAGTCTTTAGTTCAACAAATATTAAAACTACTAATTCCTCGTAGTCAGTCTTTAGTTCAACAAATATTAAAACTACTAATTCCTCGTAGTTAGTCTTTAGTTCAACAAAGATTAAAACTACTAATTCCTCGTAGTCAGTCTTTAGTTTAACAAATATTAAAACTACTAATTCCTCGTAGTTAGTCTTTAGTTCAACAAAGATTAAAACTACTAATTCCTCGTAGTCAGTCTTTAGTTTAACAAATATTAAAACTACTAATTCCTCGTAGTTAGTCTTTAGTTTAACAAATATTAAAACTACTAATTCCTCGTAGTTAGTCTTTAGTTCAACAAAGATTAAAACTACTAATTCCTCGTAGTTAGTCTTCAGTTCAACAAAGATTAAAACTACTAATTCCTCGTAGTTAGTCTTTAGTTCAACAAATATTAAAACTACTAATTCCTCGTAGTCAGTCTTAAGTTCAACAAATATCAAAACTACTAATTCTTCGTAGTTATTCATTAGTTTAACAAATATTAAAACTACTAATTCCTCGTAGTTAGTCTTTAGTTCAACAAATATTAAAACTACTAATTCCTCGTAGTTAGTCTTTAGTTCAACAAAGATTAAAACTACTAATTCCTCGTAGTTAGTCTTTAGTTCAACAAATATTAAAACTACTAATTCCTCGTAGTTAGTCTTTAGTTCAACAAAGATTAAAACTACTAATTCCTCGTAGTCAGTCTTTAGTTCAACAAATATTAAAACTACTAATTCCTTGTAATTAGTCTTTAGTTCAACAAAGATTAAAACTACTAATTCCTCGTAGTTAGTCTTTATTTCAATAAATATTAAAACTACTAATTCCTCGTAGTCAGTCTTTAGTTCAACAAATATTAAAACTACTAATTTCTCGTAGTCAGTCTTTAGTTCAACAAATATTAAAACTACTAATTCCTCGTAGTTAGTCTTTAGTTCAACAAAGATTAAAACTACTAATTCCTCGTAGTCAGTCTTTAGTTCAACAAATATTAAAACTACTAATTCCTCGTAGTCAGTCTTTAGTTCAACAAATATTAAAACTACTAATTCCTCGTAGTTAGTCTTTAGTTCAACAAATATTAAAACTACTAATTCCTCGTAGTTAGTCTTTAGTTCAACAAATATTAAAACTACTAATTCCTCGTAGTTAGTCTTTAGTTCAACAAATATTAAAACTACTAATTCCTCGTAGTTAGTCTTTAGTTCAACAAAGATTAAAACTACTAATTCCTCGTAGTTAGTCTTTAGTTCAACAAAGATTAAAACTACTAATTCCTCGTAGTTAGTCTTTAGTTTAACAAATATTAAAACTACTAATTCCTCGTAGTTAGTCTTTAGTTCAACAAATATTAAAACTACTAATTCCTCGTAGTTAGTCTTTAGTTCAGCAAAGATTAAAACTACTAATTCCTCGTAGTCAGTCTTTAGTTTAACAAATATTAAAACTACTAATTCCTCGTAGTTAGTCTTTAGTTCAACAAAGATTAAAACTACTAATTCGTCGTAGTCAGTCTTTAGTTTAACAAATATTAAAACTACTAATTCCTCGTAGTTAGTCTTTAGTTTAACAAATATTAAAACTACTAATTCCTCGTAGTTAGTCTTTAGTTCAACAAAGATTAAAACTACTAATTCCTCGTAGTTAGTCTTCAGTTCAACAAAGATTAAAACTACTAATTCCTCGTAGTTAGTCTTTAGTTCAACAAATATTAAAACTACTAATTCCTCGTAGTTAGTCTTTAGTTCAACAAATATTAAAACTACTAATTCCTCGTAATTAGTCTTTAGTGCAACAAAGATTAAAACTACTAATTCCTCGTAGTCAGTCTTTAGTTCAACAAATATTAAAACTACTAATTCCTCGTAGTTAGTCTTTAGTTCAACAAAGATTAAAACTACTAATTCCTCGTAGTTAGTCTTTAGTTCAAGAAATATTAAAACTACTAATTCCTCGTAGTCAGTCTTTAGTTCAACAAATATTAAAACTACTAATTCCTCGTAGTTAGTCTTTAGTTCAAAAAAGATTAAAACTACTAATTCCTCGTAGTTAGTCTTTAGTTCAACAAAGATTAAAACTACTAATTCCTCGTAGTCAGTCTTTAGTTTAACAAATATTAAAACTACTAATTCCTCGTAGTTAGTCTTTAGTTCAACAAAGATTAAAACTACTAATTCCTCGTAGTTAGTCTTTAGTTCAACAAATATTAAAACTACTAATTCCTCGTAGTCAGTCATTAGTTTAACAAATATTAAAACTACTAATTCCTCGTAATTAGTATTTAGTTCAACAAAGATTAAAACTACTAATTCCTTGTAGTTATCTTTAGTTTAACAAATATTAAAACTACTCATTCCTCGTAGTCAGTCTTTAGTTTAACAAATATTAAAACTACTAATTCCTCGTAGTTAGTCTTTTACTAGTTTTAGTTCAATAAATATTAAAACTACTAATTCATCGTAATCAGTCTTTAGTTTAACAAATATTAAAACTACTAATTCCTCGTAGTTAGTCTTTAGTTGAATAAATATTAAAACTACTAATTCATCGTAGTTATTCTTTAGTTAAATAAATATTAAAACTACTAATTCCTCGTAGTTAGTCTTTAGTTCAATAAATATTAAAACTACTAATTCCTCGTAGTTAGTCTTTAGTTCAACAAATATTAAAACTACTAATTCCTCGTAGTTAGTCTTTAGTTCAACAAATATTAAAACTACTAATTCCTCGTAGTTAGTCTTTAGTTCAATAAATATTAAAACTACTAATTCCTCGTAGTTAGTCTTTAGTTTAACAAATATTAAAACTACTAATTCCTCGTAGTCAGTCTTTAGTTCAACAAATATTAAAACTACTAATTCCTCGTAGTCAGTCTTTAGTTCAACAAATATTAAAACTACTAATTCCTCGTAGTCAGTCTTTAGTTCAACAAATATTAAAACTACTAATTCCTCGTAGTCAGTCTTTAGTTCAACAAATATTAAAACTACTAATTCCTCGTAGTCAGTCTTTAGTTCAACAAATATTAAAACTACTAATTCCTCGTAGTTAGTCTTCAGTTCACAAAGATTAAAACTACTAATTCCTCGTAGTTAGTCTTTAGCATTTTAAAAAGATGTGATTGTTGATATAACTAATAAATAAAAATATCCTGAAAATACAAGGCTATTTTAAATTCTTCACTTACAATTATATCAAGATTAAATAGGACTTATTATAGCAGAAATAGCTTAAAGCAAGAAGGGTTTTCAAAGAAAGACCTTAAAGCAATTTTACAAAGTTGTTGTTACTTTGAGAATTGGGCCCAGGTGGTTAGAACACTCGATTAGTGACCTAAGGGTCCCGGATTCGAATCCCCGTCACACCATATATGCTCGTCCTTTCAGCCGTGGTGGCTGTTTAAAGTACAGTCGATTTCACTATTCTTTGGTAAAAGAGTAGCCTAAGAGTTGGCGGTGGGTGGTGATGACTAGTTGCCTTCCCTCTAGTCTTATACTGCTAAATTATGGACAGCTAACACAGATAGCCCTCGAGTAGCTTTGCGCGAAATTCTGAGCAAAGCAAACCTTGAAAAATTGAACTTTGACGTAATTAAAACGTAACTTAAAATCCGTCAACAGATGGCAGCAGTGACAACAAAGTGTATATTGGAGGAATTGTTCATGCGAAAATATTGAGACTATATATTTTGAAACACTATAAAACATGAACAGGTGAAACTGTAAGTCTGTAAAGCCCTCGCAGTTCGACGGTAAACATATAAATGACAGAAATCGGAGTTCGTTACCCGCTGTGGGCACAGCAAAGACAGCTTATGTAAAACTTTTTGAGGTAACCAATAGTATTAATTGTAATATTTATTTTGAACGCTGGAGTTTTGCTAATTTTTCATTTGCCACTTGAAAAGAAAAAACAAATAAACGAAAATATAAAATTCAAAAATAGAATAAAAAGATAAATAAAGTGTTAAGAAAATCTAAATTTTTGTTTGCCTCTGAAGAAGGTAAGTATACCTTCGAAAGTGTTCGGAGTACAGAGTATACCGTATTTCTTCGAAAATAAGACAGGGCTGATATTAATTTTCACTCCAAAATATGACACTAGGGCTTATTTTCGGGGGATGTCTTATTTTGATATTTTAAAAAAATGAAGTTACAAAGTAAAACTATTAAACTAACCATTTAAAATAAACTATTATTAAACTATTAAACTAACTGATTAATACTTAAACAAACTAATTAAATAACTATTAAACTAATTAATAAATTATTTTTTTTATTTCTTTCCTCTTCCTGCCACTCTTAACTAGGGCTTATATTAAAACTATCCCCAAAAATCACACTAGGTCTTATTTTATGGGTAGGTCTTATTATCGGAGAAACACGGTAGTATCTTTGTACTAAAATTCTGCAAAAGTATGGGAAAGAATTCGTTAAAAACAATTTTTTTTTTGCTATATGAAATTTTGAAACTTTAGCTTAGCTAGTTAAAAATACTCGATACGTGTAAACTATTAGACTTCTGTAAAGTTTCGTAAAGAAAAGTAAAACTTCTGTAAAACTATGCGAGTACATTAAACTTCGATATAGCTGTATCATTACAATAAACTTCTATAGAGCTGTGATGTAACATTATATTTGTGTGAATTTTCAATAGTAATTTTCGTTTGTGTCACGAAATCATTAAGTGTTCTGTGGAAGAGGAAGGTTTACTCTGTATTAAGGAATTCTCAATTATTGTGTGAAATAGCAAGATGTAACAATATTCATAAGACTTTCAGTGGTTTTGTGTTAGAGGAAGGTGTTTCTGTCTTATGAAATCCTCATTGGTCTTATGTTAGAGAAAGGTGTATCCCCTGCTACCAGTCCTCGATGGTCTGAGGAAGGTGTTTCCCCTGCTACCAGTCCTCGATGGTCTGAGGAAGATGTATCCCTTGCTACCAACACCCGATGGTCTGAAGAAAGTGTATCTTCTGCTATCAGTCCTCGATGGTCTGAGGAAAGTATATTCTCTGTTATCAATCCTCATTGGTCTTATGTGAGAGGAAGGTGTATCCTTTGCTATTAATCCTCGAGGATCTGAGAAAGGTGTATCCCCTGCTACCAATACCTGATGGTCTGAGGAAGGTGTGTTTTCTGCTAACAATCCTTGATGGTTTGAGGAAGGTGTATCCTCTGCAATTAATCCTCAATGGTCTGAGGAAGGTGTATCTCCTGCTACCAATCTCTGACGGTCTGAGAAAGGTGCATCCCCTGCAACCAATACCCGGTGGTCTGAGGAAGGTGTATATCCTGCTACCAATCCTCGATGGTCTGAGGAAGGTGTATCCTCTGCAATTAATCCTCAGTGGTCGTATTTTGAGAAAGGTATACCCTTTTAAGAGTTTGTGCAGCTCAACCTGAGGCCAGGAACTGTCCGAGGTTCGATACGTGGCTAAGACAACAACACGACATATGTTACAGAGTAAGGAAATGTCCATTGAATAAAGATGCATTCACAGAAAAACAACAAACAAGCTATGTCTGCTAGCTTGCGTGCATTACCCTTTTGGAATTATTAATACCACAGAAAAATCCACATTCCTACTTGCGTCTAACATTCCGTTGAATAATGCTTGTGAGTAGAAGGTAAGGAAATAAAATAATGACAAGGATCCCGCCTTGTCTATTTACTTCTGAGGAAATCTACTTACAACAAGATAAAGAACTTCATGCAGTATAGAAACTTCAATATTCCCAGCCTTAGTGCAGTTTTATGGAGAACCGTCTATTTAAAAGTTAAGATGTTCAATCACAAAGAAAATGTCGGCCAACATCTGCCAACAACTTGCCTTGCTTGATGCACGAAACTGCTGTTGGACTCTATTAGACTACTTACATTCCCAGTATATTCTTTTATGAACAAACCCGCGGATGAAGCGACGAATAGGATTCGTATATTTTACGGTCCGTTAGGTCTGAAGGGACGGATCAGCCAAGCTTTTGTGGGCAGATTAACTGCCGCCAGTTGCGGTTGGACAAAGTATACAGTCGGAGAAACGAAAATGCTAGTTTAAATTACAGACATTTGTATTGAAGATGGTATTTGTTGACAAGATCAGTTTAGTGGCCTTATTATGACAGATTGTCCGAGATGAACAGAATAATAACCTTACGTTAAACTGGGTTCACTACGCAGAAGCCGATTTTTCCCGACCAAAGAAAACCAGGGCAATTTGAAGGTTTTATTGAAACGAAATTCTGGGAATAGAAAAGGCTTAGTCTATAATAAAAACATAGTTCAATTTCTTTAGAAAAGCTTTAGCTGAAATACAATTAATAACTTCCTGGATGATTGATAATTCCAAAATTCTGTCTAATCCGTTCTGAATAAATGTTAAATTTTCCAGATTTTAAAAGTGTTTAGACTTTTAACTAGATGAACATTGCGTTACTCTGTCGGTAAATTATTTAAGATGTCAACTGGATAAACGTCAATTTACCCTGTTAGAATATTGTTTAGGACTTTGACAAGATGAGCATCGAATTAATCTGGTGTTTCAGGACAAGAACTGGATGAACATCGATCTACTATTTCGATAAATTGTTTTGGACTTTAACGAGATAAATGTGGAATTACAATGGCGATAAAACGTTAAAAATTATAACTAAATAAAACATCAAATTACCCTTCATTTCAAATTGTTTAGGACATTAAATGGATGAACAAAAACTTACCCTGTCGCTAAACTGTTTTACACTTTAACCGACTAAACATCAAAGTACCCTGTCGGTGAATTGTTTTAGGACTTAACGTAGATATACATCATATTACCCTGGACTTTAAATTGTTCAGTACTTTGACTGGTTGAATAACAAATTACTCTGTGGGTAAAATGTTTTGGACTTTAACTAGATGAACAAAAAATTACCCTGAATATAAATTGTTTAGGACTTTCACTGGATGATACATCACATGACCCTGTCTGAGAATTGTTTAGAGCTTCAACTTTATGAGTATTGCATTAACTCGACTTTAAATTGTTTAGAATTTGTAAAAGTATTATCAGTCAGATCACCCTGCCTGTAATGAGGTGAGATCCCTAAGTTGTACACATCTGGAAAGATAACCTTAAGAAATACAGATTAAGGATTTAAAAAACCACAAAACCTTAATAATAGTATTTTGTTACTTTTAAAGATTGTTTGCTTGAACAATTAACATTTTTTTCATAATTTTGTTTCAATTTTATGAAAAGCTACGTGACGGCTGTTTACGTGCTAGCCATTACAAATGTAGTAGCGATGGACACCATCCACCGCAAACACTGGGGCTATCCTTTTATCAACAAATAGTAGAAAAATGTTTTTTATTGTCCACACATCGCCACCCAACCTGATTTTTTTTCTCTTTGCGTTACCTATTGTTGAGACTTCGCTTCCTCAGCTCATTTTATATTATGTTATATTTTATATTATGTCATATTTTGTATTATGTTATATTTTATATTATGTTATGTTTTATTTTATGTCATATTTTGTATTATGTTATATTTTATATTATGTTATGTTTTATATTATGTCATATTTTGTATTATGTTATATTTTATATTATGTTATGTTTTACATTGTGTTATATTTTGTATTATGTTATGTTATATTTTATATTCAGATATATTTTATATTATGTTGTTATATTTATATTATATTATAGTTTATTTTATGTGATTGTAAGATGGAAAAAATTGAGGAACTTCGCATTTTAATATTAATTTTATTTTCTTATAAAGTAACACCACCAAGGTGGGTCAAGCTGTAAGTCTGAGGGTTCATAACGTAAAAAAATCAGGCTTAGATGCATACTGTTTATAAAACATATGCTGCAGCTGGGCGCTTGAAAACAGATAAATACAATCTTTATAAAATACACGAATTTCTTTCCTGAGTAATTTGCTTTGAAACGAGAGTAAGTAATGTTATTGGTGTTCATCTCAAAGGCATTATGTAATGACTATTTCATCAAAAGGACAACAATAGCTCTATACAGTAACTTCTATGTCAAAAGGACAACAATGGTTCTATATAGTATCTCCTGTGTCAAAAGGACGACAAATATAGTATCTCTTGCCTCAGGGGCCCGGCATGGCCAAGCGTATTAAGGCGTTAGACCGACTCGTAATCCGAGGGTCGAGGGTTCGAATCCCGGTCGCACCAAACATGCTCGCCCTCCCAGCCGTGGGGGCGTTATAATGTGTGGTCAATCCCACTATTCGTTGGTAAAAGAGTAGCCCAAGAGTTGGCGGTGGGTGGTGATGACTAGCTGCCTTCCCTTTAGTCTTACACTGCTAAATTAGGGACGGCTAGCGCAGATAGCCCTCGAGTAGCTTTGCGCGAAATTCAAAAACAAACAAACTCTTGCCTCAGAAGAATAACCCTAGCTTTATGCAATAACTCCTGATCCAAAGGACAACAATAGCTCTATACAATAACTCCTATGTCAAAAGGACGACAACAGCTTTATACAATATCTACGGCATCAAAATCTACGACAACAGCACTATATATTAACTCATGCACCAAAAGGACGACAAGACCTCTGTGCAATATCTCGTGTACCAAATTAACTATGAATAATATATATAATTTATATACTTATAAATATATGGACAATCCCTTACGTTTATCTGCAATCCTAGCTTCACATTATCTCGTTGCCAATCTAAGTGATTGTGAACTAATGCGACTTTTTGGTATTGTTTTATTTATTTATCTGTAGATTACTTTCTTATCACATCGTCGCTTGGGTTATTTCGACTGTCAAAAACACTTGAAAATAAAACGTGTTTCACCTCGGAATGCTTTATCGAGGTGTTTCAACAGGAGAATACTTTATCCAGGTCGTTCAACAAGAGAATAATTTATTCAGGTGTTTCAATAGGAGAATAATTTATTCAGGTGTTTCAATAGAAGAGTACTTTGTCCAGGTGTTTCAACAGGAGAATACTTTATTCAGGTGTTTTAATAGGAGAGTACTTTATTCAGATGTTTTAATAGGAGAGTACTTTATCCAGGTGTTTCAACAGAAGAATACTTTATCCAGGTCGCTCAACAAGAGAATAATTTATTCAGGTGTTTCAATAGAAGAGTACTTTATCCAGGTGTTTCAACAGGAGAATACTTTATTCAGGTGTTTTAATAGGAGAGTACTTTATTCAGGTGTTTTAATAGGAGAGTACTTTATCCAGGTGTTTCAACAGAAGAATACTTTATCCAGGTCGTTCAACAGGAGAATACTTTATTCAGGTGTTTTAATAGGAGAGTACTTTATCCAGGTGTTTCAACAGGAGAATACTTTATCCAGGTCGTTCAACAAGAGAATAATTTATTCAGGTGTTTCAATAGGAGAGTACTTTATCAAGATGTTTCAATAGGAGAATACTTTATCAAGGTGTTTCAACAGGAGAATACTTTATCCAGGTCGTTCAACAAGAGAATAATTTATTCAGGTGTTTCAATAGGAGAGTACTTTATCCAGGTGATTTAACAGGAGAATACTTTATTCAGGTGTTTTAATAGGAGAGTACTTTATCCAGGTGATTTAACAGGAGAATACTTTATTCAGGTGTTTTAATAGGAGAGTACTTTATCCAGGTGTTCCAACAGGAGAATACTTTATCCAGGTCGTTCAACAAGAGAATAATTTATTCAGGTGTTTCAATAGGAGAGTACTTTATCCAGGTGTTTCAACAGGAGAATACTTTATTCAGGTGTTTTAATAGGAGAATACTTTATTCAGGTGTTTCAACTAATGATAATTTATGTTGGTGTTTGCGCTAAACAATATTTTATTTACGTGTTTCAACAGTAGAGTACTTTATTGGGGTGTTTTTACTAGTCAATAGTTTATCCAGGTTTTTCAAGTAGGAAGTCATTTAATCAAGTCTTAGAATGGGATTATGCTTCAATTTTTAGTCAAGATTTTGAAGGATTTTATACTTTAACTTTTGGTCAAATAGTTGAAAGGAATTATATATATATACTTTAACTAGATGTTTGAACAAGGTTATATTTTAACTAGATGTTTGAACTAAGTTATACTTTAACTACACGATTTAACTAAGTTATACTTCAACTAGAAGTTTTAACTACACGATTTAACTAAGTTATACTTCAACTAGAAGTTTTAACTACATGATTTAACTAAGTTATACTTCAACTAGAGGCTTTAACTATATGTTTTAACTAAGTTATACTTTAACTAGATGTTTTTACTATGGTATACTTTAACTACATGTTTCAGCTAGGTTATACTTTACCTACATATTTAGACTAAGTTTTATTTTAACTAGATGTTTCAACTAGGTTATATTTTAATAACATATTTAAACTAATTTTTTTAACTAGATGTTTTAACTAGGTTATACTTTAACTAGATGTTTTTACTGTGGTATACTTTAATTACATGTTTCAGCTAGGTTATACTTTAACTACATGTTTTAACTAGGTTATACTTTAACTACATGTTTTAACTAGGTTATACTTTAACTACATATTTAAACTAAGTTTTATTTTAACTAGATGTTTTAACTAGGTTATACTTCAACTAGATGTTTTAATTAAGTGATGTTTTAACTAGGTTATACTTTAACTACATGTTTTAACTAGGTTATACTTTAACTACATGTTTTAATTAAGTTATGTTTTATCTAGATGTTTTAACTAGGTTATACTTTAACTACATGTTTTAACTAGGTTATACTTTAACTACATGTTTTAATTAAGTTATGTTTTATCTAGATGTTTTAACTAGGTTATACTTTAACTACATGTTTTAAGTAGGTTATACTTCAGCTACGTCTTAACTAGCTGCATATTTTAACTAAGTTATATGTTAACTAGATGTTTTAACTAGGTTATACTTCAACTACATGTTTTAACTAGCTAGATGTTTTAACTAGGTTATACTTCAACTACATGTTTTAACTAGCTAGATGTTTTAACTAGGTTATATTTTAACTAGATGTTTTAACTAGGGTGTGCCTTTGAAGATACTAAATTGAACTTTCTATGTACACTTTTCTTTCATAATAATTAATCATAAGCGTTAAAAACCCATAAAAGAGATAAATGATATATAACATCAATATTTATTGTTGTATATTAATTATCTTTTGTGTTTCGTTATTTAGTACAGTTCGTGTTTTGGATGCAGAGTATAGGTTTAGTCAAGCTGATACTAATAATGCATACTTGTGTGGTTATGTCTTTGTGGTCAGATAAGGGTTCTAATGTTTTCATTTCTCCATATTTATGGTAATATAAAAAAAAATTAATATTTTTTTTTCTTCTTCCTCGTTTTCAGTCACTCAAGGTTCACTCGTTATTTCTGTTCTATGATCTAAAGTTATTTTTCACAGACAAATAAGAGAAATGTTCATTTTGAAAGGCAAGTAGCTAAATAATAACTGAGAAACGAGTGTTACACACCACCGACTGTATCGGTTTGCCTTTTCTTAAAATGTGGACAAACTAGATACATTAATTAGAAGGTCGGACGAACGTCGAGAAAGCAATTAGACAAGAGGGAGGACCTTCGCATCATAAATCTTCGGGAACTGACCAAACAAGACATGGTGTGCTAAGAAACAAACAAACTAGAATTACTCGGGTTGCCGGTGAGTAAAACTTCTTACATATCTCGTAGTGACGGTTCCTACTACATGTTCCCCTTCGAAAAACAAAAACTGTTACGTCTGTGAAGAGCGTGGATTTCTTTTATTTCTTTTAACTCAAAAGTTTAGTTAAAATTGATTTATCAAGAAAGATTCAACAAATAGTTTAGTGTAGCCGATAACCGAATGTTGGTTACATTAACACGCTGGAATATAAACACAACACACGAGGGCGCTGAACATTTATCATATTACGCACAACGATATAACTGAATGTTTATTATGTCAACACGTTAGAACATAAATAACGCATTGCGACATAACTGAATGTTTACTATGGCAACACATTAGAATATAAACACAACATAGCGGCATGGCTGAATGTTTATCATATCAACATATTGGAACATTAAAACATAACATAGCGACGTTAGAATATAAACAGAGCATAACGACGTGACTGAAAGTTTATTATGTTAAGACGTTACAATATAAACAGACATGACTGAATGTTTGAGATAAACACTCCATGTTTTAATTCCCTTGTTTACTCGTATTTTTGCATGATAATTTTGTGTGACATATTAAGATAATACAAACTGTATATTCCGAAGACGTGGTTTGTTAGATAGATGAAAGTGTGTTTGTATTCCAACGTTTCTTTATAATGAACGTCAAGTCTTCTTCCTGTCTTTTCTTCGGATGCAACAAATTATTTTTAAATATTCTGTTCATTTAACCGTATCACCTACGTCTCATTGGTTCAAACGGAAGCTACGTCACCACAGAACAGGCACAGAGAATGATTTTAATAGAGAATTTGCTGTTTCAAGTAAAGTCATTTGTTGATTGGTTGTTAGCACGGCTGCGCGAGATTAATTGACCTGTGGGCCAAATTTCTTCCTGCACTTCCTGTCTGGTGACGACAGATATACAGGAAGTTTATTACACCCGCCTGTCTGTTTCGTCACATCTTCTAGCACGTGCTTGGTGACATCCCTCGAACCTAGTTAGTTGATTTCTATTAAGATAAGTCTCGTAGTCAAATTAAACTGAGACTATAAGAAGCAAGAGAATAAAGGAGATGTGACAGAGAGATGAATTTGTGTCATGCCTTACTACATCACAAAGCAGTTAAAACCAGCCAATAGGATGTCCCTACTCTGTGTATCCACCAATCATCTAACCTATCACTGATTATATATAATAAATACCAAAAAAACTCACTATTCTCTTGTTGTTTTGTTATTTTCTCTCTTATTATATAACTGCA
Source organism: Tachypleus tridentatus (assembly GCF_004210375.1). Lineage (NCBI taxonomy): Eukaryota > Metazoa > Arthropoda > Merostomata > Xiphosura > Limulidae > Tachypleus > Tachypleus tridentatus. The sequence continues at coordinate 29,230,201 of NC_134828.1, read as the reverse complement.
CAGTATTATTTAGTACGACTGTGCCTCTTAGTACTGCATGACAGTGAAGTGTATTCAGTTTAATTATGTTTCTTATCTTTTGAATCCTGTATGACTACAGTGTATGTACTAACTAGTGTAACTGTGTTTAATGTTCCTATTTACTTTTATCATTATAAGTCCCAAAGTTTATCGTTAAATTACTGCATGATAGTTTCTTTAGTTAACACAGTCCATTGTTAAAGTAAGTTGTTTGTTCAGTTAGCACAATCCACTAATCTGTTTGTTTGTTTGTTTGTTTTTGAATTTCGCGCAAAGCTACAAGAGGGTTATCTGCGCTAGCCGTCCCTAATTTAGCAGTGCAAGACTAGAGGGAAGGCAGCTAATCATCACCACCCACCGCCAACTTTTGGGCTACTCTTTTATCAACGAATAGTGGGATTGACCATAAGATTATAACGCCCCCACGGCTGAAAGGTGGAGCGTGTTTGGTGCGACGGGGAATCAAACCCGCGACCCTCGGATTACGAGTCGAACGCCTTAACCCACCTGGCCATGCCGGGCCGCCACTAATCTGTTACTGTCAAAGTGCGTTTGTTTAGTTAACACAATCCACTAATCTGTTACTGTCAAAGTGCGTTTATTTAGTTAACACAATCCACTAATCTGTTACTATCAAAGAGAGTTTATTTAGTTAACACAATCCACTAATCTTTTATTGCCTACATATTGTGAGCCTTTACTCAAAATTTAGTGATGGATTTCTTTGGTTATTAAATATACATGTAATGCCTCAAAAGTTCATTGGAACTCAATGGAGCTTTGGGAAAATAATCGTCAATGGTATGAAATGAGATGTTGTTTGTCTATCTAGTGACAGTGTTAATGGAGTCATCTTCAAGGTTCTGTTCTTCGTACTTTTCATGGGTAATATTGTAAACAAGACCAACTGAAAGGTTGTAAAGAAGGATTACAAACATACATACATAGATGCGCCCTGGATATGGAGATGGGTCAGAGAAGAACGGAAACAAACAACAACTTATAGGTTTGAAGTAAGTTGCTACGATTTTGTATAAACAGGTCATTGCACATCCAGAACATTAAAACCCCTTACATAAGGTATCACATAAGCACTACTGTACAGTAGCCCCTAAATGTTCCCAAGAATTCACTTCATTTACATCTACCTATCATTGTTGTTAATGTTCTGAAGAGTTCACTTTATCCACATTTACCTATTATTGTTGTTGATGTTCTGAAGAGTTTACTTTATCTACATCTACCTGTCATTGTTGTTAATGTTCTGAAGAGTTCACTTCATCTACATCTACCTATCATTGTTGTTAATGTTCTGAAGAGTTCACTTCATCTACATCTACCTATCATTGTTGTTGATGTTCTGAAGAGTTCACTTCATCTACATCTACCTATCATTGTTGTTGATGTTCTGAAGAGTTCACTTCATCTGCATCTACCTATCATTGTTGTTAATGTTCTGAAGAGTTAACTTCATCTGCATCTACCTATCATTGTTGTTAATGTTCTGAATAGTTCACTTCATTTACATCTACCTATCATTGTTGTTAATGTTCTGAATAGTTCACTTCATCTACATCTACCTATCATTGTTGTCAATGTTCTGAAGAGTTCACTTCATCTGCATTTACAGCACTCTGTAAAAGTGTTAGCACAAAGGAAGAAAATATATTTCAGGTTATTTCAAAAAAACAATGGAAGGTAAATCACAAGTGTAATATTAAAAGTTTATTAATCTACACAATTAGTGCAACAAAACTAGGAAATATTTTTGATTTGTCAAGTTTTTGATTAATCAAATCACAAATCTGCTTAATTCTGTTGATATCGGAGTTCTGGGAAGGCCATTCCCTCATCTGAATGACTCCAGCATCTTCTTTCTTAGCGAAGTGTAGATTGGATTCAGTGCTTTGAGGTACTTGTCATCTTAGTAGTTGTATCATTTACTAATAACAAACAAAAGCCTGGGTATGCGATGAAAGATCAGTATATGATAGTGCTTGTACTGGTCCATTGTTCCTCCTATTTTGTTAACTGATGGTACTTGCGCTGGTCCATTATTCCTTCTATTTTGTTATATTATGGAACTTACACTGGTCCATTGTTCTTTCTATTTTGTTAACTGATGGTACTTGCACTATTCCATTATTTCTTCTATTTTGTTTTCTGATGATACTCACATTGGTCCATTATTCCTTCTATTTTTTATCTAACAGTACTCACACTGGTCCATTATTCCTTCTATTTTTTATCTGATGGTACTCACACTGGTCCATTATTCCTTCTATTTTTTATCTAACAGTACTCACACTGGTCCATTGTTCCTCCTATTTTGTTAACTGATGGTACTTGCGCTGGTCCATTATTCCTTCTATTTTGTTATATTATGGAACTTACACTGGTCCATTGTTCTTTCTATTTTGTTAACTGATGGTACTTGCACTATTCCATTATTTCTTCTATTTTGTTTTCTGATGATACTCACATTGGTCCATTATTCCTTCTATTTTTTATCTAACAGTACTCACACTGGTCCATTATTCCTTCTATTTTTTATCTAACAGTACTCACACTGGTCCATTTTTCCTTCTATTTTGTAAATACTTCCTGTCGCTTTAACAGAAAAAGACTTCCAAACTATCACGCCCTCTCTACCATGTTTCATGGTAGATAACTATTGAGGTAAGTATCTTTCACCTTTCTTCTGCCAGATGTACAACCTACTCTTTGAACCAAATATTTCAATTATGGATTTATCCGTCCATATCATTCTTTTTCCCATCATCAACAGTCTAAGTTTTCTACTATTGCTGTTTCTTTATCTTGTTCTATTTCGCTATTATTTTCTTCTTATTAGTTACTTTTTTACATGGACATTTATTCCGTCTGCGTTTTGTTGTACTTTTGCTTTTTTAATTTCGCTGTAAATTACATTTTACCTTTACTTTGGTATACACCTACCGCATTCACATTTCTTTGTTTTGTTTCAAATTTTTCCTTAGTCTTTAATTCGACTTCTTTTTTGATAACGTTTTGTTCTTCTTGTTTTAATCTGATTACGTCATCTAAAGAACATGAACTAGATGTGCATGACTTATGTAAAGTAAAATTAAAAATTGAATTTCTCTTTTAAATCGATCGCTTTGCCTGAGAATTAGGCCTGGCATGGCCAAGCGTGTTAAGGCGTTCGACTCGTAATCCGAGGGTCGCGGGTTCGAATCCCCGTCGCACCAAACATGCTCGTCCGTTTAGCCGTGGGGGCATTATAATGTGACGGTCAATCCCACTATTTGTTGATAAAAGAGTAGCTCAAGAGTTGGCGGTGTGTGGTGATGACTAGCTGCCTTCCCTCTAGTCTTACACTACTAAATTAGGGACGGCTAGCGCAGATAGCCCTCGAGTAGCTTTGCGCGAAATTCGAAACAAACAAACAAAGCCTTTGAATCGACAAAGCTACGCTACCATAAAGATGTCGTTATATTCTGTACGTTACTAGAAGGTTTCTAAATTCTAACTTAAGACCTGAAACAGAACTAGAAGATAAACACTTTGTAAACAAAGGAAATCCATTTGTAATGTTAATATTTTGATAACGTAACTTTGATGAAACGTTACGTGATATTATCAACTGAGCTGTCAGGCTGGCGAAGTTTTTTGGTCATCTCTTGAGAATCGTGCAATAAGAACGGAAGTAGCATTTTTATGTTACAGTCAGGTTAACTGCAACAACAGAAAAGTATAATAACAATGGCATGTTGTTGGAAGATGCAAGATGTCGAATAATACACAAAAGAAGTAAGTAACAAGACATCGGAAGTATCACGTGAAAAGTGGAAGTAGTAAGGCATCATCGGAAATATCGTGTGAAAAGTGGAAGTAACAAGGCATCGGAAGTATCACGTGAAAAGTGGAAGTAGTAAGGCATCGGAGGTATAGTGAGAAAAGTGGAAGTAGTAAGGCATCGGAGGTATAGTGTGAAAAGTGGAAGTAGCTATGTATAGGAAATATAGCGTGAAAAGTGGAAGTAACAAGACATCGGAAGTATCACGTGAAAAGTGGAAGTAGTAAGGCATCGGAGGTATAGTGTGAAAAGTGGAAGTAGTAAGGCATCGGAGGTATAGTGTGAAAAGTGGAAGTAGCAATGTATAGGAAATATAGCGTGAAAAGTGGAAGTAACAAGACATCGGAAGTATCACGTGAAAAGTGGAAGTAGTAAGGCAACAGAGGTATAGTGTGAAAAGTGGAAGATACTCTCAATACGTACCGATCCAAGGCTTGTTTCACGTATTTTGAGGATTACTCTAAATACGTACCGATCCAAAGCTTATCTCACGTACTTTTAGTGTTACATGATATGAGAGTCCACACCACAACGGCTTCTCAAGTAACAACTGTCGTTGTGTCCTCATCAGTCATCGAAACATCACTCTAACATCAGGCTAACTTGGGGCAGTAGAATGAGACAGTGACACACTATATGGATTTCATTTTTACTTTGTGACAAATATCAGTTACCCCACCAACCGTCGGTACCTCTGTCTCAATGAGTCGTTGTGTAAGAGCAGCATGTGGCGGCCTGCTGTCTCTGAAGATTGCCTTGTTTTAGGCGCAGCAATTTGTCGACCTCACCACCACACGTGGGGCGTCACAACGAGCATATTTGCTGCATTTCTTCCCTCACCGTGGGGCGTTACTTGTCCTAGCGCGATCCACACGTGTTTAGTTTTCAAAAGGCTCTATTTTATGTACGAGGACAATTAATAAGCTGTCCGTGAAATTCAGGAAGCAGAATGAGGACCCCAGTATATAACGTTTCGGTCACTTCATTAAGCGGGAAGTGACAAAGGCGGGTGATCAACAGCTAGCTAGTCACTTCACCTATGAAGCTAATCACTTTTACACCAGAAAAGGGAAGAGGGGGGGAGAAACAGCCCCACATGACTGACAGATGAGTTAGATAGTCGTGAAAACATTGACGCTTTACTTAAAAAGGCCCATTGTTGTGGAGAATCCGGATATAGGCTAAGTAAAACCTGTGGATTCCTTACGTCAAACATGGATAAAAAATTGCGTATCGCAGAGTTACGTGTGGATCTCAGAACTAATAGTCACTGCACTCTCTCTATCTGAATATTTTCGTTCAGATAAAAAAAAACACTCTCAGACAAACTATGAATTTATTCAATAAATTCATTAACTGTCTCTTTTTTAAAATATTAACAGATAAATGCATAACCTAATCTCACATTCAATTCACCAGTAGTCACTGAGATGACACTTTGTACTACGAATAATTACACCACTTATCATTAATTTTTGATGAGGGAAAACTGAAACACTGAAGTTGTAAGTTTTGGGAATAATATAGCAGTTATTTATTATTAGAAAGTTATTAGTTTTGGTAAATAATTGAGCAGTTATTTCTTATTACAAAACTGTTTGTTTTGGAGAATTATGTAACAGTTATTTCTTATTGCAAAGTTTTTAGTTTTGGGGAATAAAGTAATCTTATTCCTTGTTTTAAAGTTGTTAGTTTTGGTAAATAACACTGTGGGAGTAATCTTATTCCTTGTTTTAAAGTTGTTAGTTTTGGTAAATAACACTGTGGGAGTAATCTTATTCCTTGTTTTAAAGTTGTTAGTTTTGGTAAATAACACTGTGGGAGTAATCTTATTCCTTGTTTTAAAGTTGTTAGTTTTGGTAAATAACACTGTGGGAGTAATCTTATTCCTTGTTTTAAAGTTGTTAGTTTTGGTAAATAACACTGTGGGAGTAATCTTATTCCTTGTTTTAAAGTTGTTAGTTTTGGTAAATAACACTGTGGGAGTAATCTTATTCCTTGTTTTAAAGTTGTTAGTTTTGGTAAATAACACTGTGGGAGTAACCTTATTCCTTGTTTTAAAGTTGTTAGTTTTGGTAAATAACACTGTGGGAGTAATCTTATTCCTTGTTTTAAAGTTGTTAGTTTGGTAAATAACATTGTGGGATTAACCTTATTCCTTGTTTTAAAGTTGTTAGTTTTGGTAAATAACACTGTGGGAGTAACCTTATTCCTTGTTTTAAAGTTGTTAGTTTTGGTAAATAACATTGTGGGATTAACCTTATTCCTTGTTTTAAAGTTGTTAGTTTTCGTAAATAACACTGTGGGAGTAATCTTATTCCTTGTTTTAAAGTTGTTAGTTTTGGTAAATAACACTGTGGGAGTAACCTTATTCCTTGTTTTAAAGTTGTTAGTTTTGGTAAATAACACTGTGGGAGTTATCTTATTCCTTGTTTTAAAGTTGTTAGTTTTGGTAAATAACACTGTGGGAGTAACCTTATTCCTTGTTTTAAAGTTGTTAGTTTTGGTAAATAACACTGTGGGAGTAACCTTATTCCTTGTTTTAAAGTTGTTAGTTTTGGTAAATAACACTGTGGGAGTAACCTTATTCCTTGTTTTAAAGTTGTTAGTTTTGGTAAATAACACTGTGGGAGTAATCTTATTCCTTGTTTTAAAGTTGTTAGTTTTGGTAAATAACACTGTGGGAGTAACCTTATTCCTTGTTTTAAAGTTGTTAGTTTTGGTAAATAACACTGTGGGAGTAACCTTATTCCTTGTTTTAAAGTTGTTAGTTTTGGTAAATAACACTGTGGGAGTAACCTTATTCCTTGTTTTAAAGTTGTTAGTTTTGGTAAATAACACTGTGGGAGTAACCTTATTCCTTGTGTTAAAGTTGTTAGTTTTGGTAAATAACACTGTGGGAGTAATCTTATTCCTTGTTTTAAAGTTGTTAGTTTTGGTAAATAACACTGTGGGAGTAATCTTATTCCTTGTTTTAAAGTTGTTAGTTTTGGTAAATAACACTGTGGGAGTAACCTTATTCCTTGTTTTAAAGTTGTTAGTTTTGGTAAATAACACTGTGGGAGTAATCTTATTCCTTGTTTTAAAGTTGTTAGTTTGGTAAATAACATTGTGGGATTAACCTTATTCCTTGTTTTAAAGTTGTTAGTTTTGGTAAATAACACTGTGGGAGTAACCTTATTCCTTGTTTTAAAGTTGTTAGTTTTGGTAAATAACATTGTGGGATTAACCTTATTCCTTGTTTTAAAGTTGTTAGTTTTCGTAAATAACACTGTGGGAGTAATCTTATTCCTTGTTTTAAAGTTGTTAGTTTTGGTAAATAACACTGTGGGAGTAACCTTATTCCTTGTTTTAAAGTTGTTAGTTTTGGTAAATAACACTGTGGGAGTAACCTTATTCCTTGTTTTAAAGTTGTTAGTTTTGGTAAATAACACTGTGGGAGTAACCTTATTCCTTGTTTTAAAGTTGTTAGTTTTGGTAAATAACACTGTGGGAGTAATCTTATTCCTTGTTTTAAAGTTGTTAGTTTTGGTAAATAACACTGTGGGAGTAACCTTATTCCTTGTTTTAAAGTTGTTAGTTTTGGTAAATAACACTGTGGGAGTAATCTTATTCCTTGTTTTAAAGTTGTTAGTTTTGGTAAATAACACTGTGGGAGTAATCTTATTCCTTGTTTTAAAGTTGTTAGTTTGGTAAATAACACTGTGGGAGTAACCTTATTCCTTGTTTTAAAGTTGTTAGTTTTGGTAAATAACACTGTGGGAGTAACCTTATTCCTTGTTTTAAAGTTGTTAGTTTGGTAAATAACACTGTGGGAGTAATCTTATTCCTTGTTTTAAAGTTGTTAGTTTTGGTAAATAACACTGTGGGAGTAATCTTATTCCTTGTTTTAAAGTTGTTAGTTTTGGTAAATAACACTGTGGGAGTAACCTTATTCCTTGTTTTAAAGTTGTTAGTTTTGGTAAATAACACTGTGGGAGTAACCTTATTCCTTGTTTTAAAGTTGTTAGTTTTGGTAAATAACACTGTGGGAGTAATCTTATTCCTTGTTTTAAAGTTGTTAGTTTTGGTAAATAACACTGTGGGAGTAACCTTATTCCTTGTTTTAAAGTTGTTAGTTTGGTAAATAACACTGTGGGAGTAATCTTATTCCTTGTTTTAAAGTTGTTAGTTTTGGTAAATAACACTGTGGGAGTAATCTTATTCCTTGTTTTAAAATTGTTAGTTTTGGTAAATAACACTGTGGGAGTAACCTTATTCCTTGTTTTAAAGTTGTTAGTTTTGGTAAATAACACTGTGGGAGTAACCTTATTCCTTGTTTTAAAGTTGTTAGTTTTGGTAAATAACACTGTGGGAGTAATCTTATTCCTTGTTTTAAAGTTGTTAGTTTTGGTAAATAACACTGTGGGAGTAATCTTATTCCTTGTTTTAAAGTTGTTAGTTTTGGTAAATAACACTGTGGGAGTAACCTTATTCCTTGTTTTAAAGTTGTTAGTTTTGGTAAATAACACTGTGGGAGTAACCTTATTCCTTGTTTTAAAGTTGTTAGTTTTGGTAAATAACACTGTGGGAGTAACCTTATTCCTTGTTTTAAAGTTGTTAGTTTTGGTAAATAACACTGTGGGAGTAACCGTATTCCTTGTTTTAAAGTTGTTAGTTTTGGTAAATAACACTGTGGGAGTAACCGTATTCCTTGTTTTAAAGTTGTTAGTTTTGGTAAATAACACTGTGGGAGTAACCTTATTCCTTGTTTTAAAGTTGTTAGTTTTGGTAAATAACACTGTGGGAGTAACCGTATTCCTTGTTTTAAAGTTGTTAGTTTTGGTAAATAACACTGTGGGAGTAATCTTATTCCTTGTTTTAAAGTTGTTAGTTTTGGTAAATAACACTGTGGGAGTAACCGTATTCCTTGTTTTAAAGTTGTTAGTTTTGGTAAATAACACTGTGGGAGTAACCTTATTCCTTGTTTTAAAGTTGTTAGTTTTGGTAAATAACACTGTGGGAGTAACCTTATTCCTTGTTTTAAAGTTGTTAGTTTTGGTAAATAACATTGTGGGAGTATTTTTACTTTAAAAATATATGTAACATCTTTTTGTACAACTTTCACAGGTTGTTCCGGTGAAGGTGATTGTATAACTATATCTAAAGTTTTTATGTGTTGAAAATTAATTAACATAGAATGCCAACCGTTGTATAACTAACAATAGCAAAATATATAATACGACTCTATTTATTTAAATCGAATTAAATAAGCGTTAACAGCACCAAGTTAACTTTTATTTGAGTGGAACAGTAAACTTTATATTCAGTTAAGAAGCCATAGAGCTAGTCCCTGGAGGCGTCGATTATGTGCTTTGTTGATCAGACACACAGACAGGTGGCGTGACTCAACATTAGATCATAATCGCCCCCTTTTTAAAGTGATTAATTTCCTAATCTAGCAAATTATTCTGTATTAAACACTCCTTAATATCCTTCCCTCGTCCCCTCTACTCTCGCGCTACAGACAGATTTTGCTGAACACCATGTAGGGAACCACGTGCATCATCCCCACACTGACCTCAGCAGACAGTTTGGCTACAGCGTGTGATAAGTAAGACAAGACTAGAAAACATCTGCCCTGAGAAACCTCTCAGTGAAGATATCGAGTGGCCACCACGTGACGAAAGCAACGTTAAAAGGACTTCTGTATCCATAAAACAAAGGTTTTCATTTCTCCTGTATTTTATAGTATTATTAATGAGCTCTGTTTACCAGTTCTGTTGATTTACTATTAACACTAAACTATGTTTATCAGTTTTGTTCACTCAAGAATATTACCACTGTTTAGTTCTGTTGGTTCATTAATACAATCAAACTCTGTTTACCTGCTCTCTTGGTTCAACATTACTACCAAGCTTTATTACGGGTCTGCTGATTCATTAATAATATCAAGCTTTCTTTACCAAATCTCTTCAATCATTAATAGTACCAGGCTTTGTCTCCTCGTTCTCTTCAATCATTAATAGTACCAGGCTCTGTCTCCTCGTTGTCTTCAATCATTAATAGTACCAGGCTCTGTCTCCTCGTTGTCTTCAATCATTAATAGTACCAGGCTCTGTCTCCTCGTTCTCTTCAATCATTAATAGTACCAGGCTCTGTCTCCTCGTTCTCTTCAATCATTAATAGTACCAGGCTCTGTCTCCTCGTTTTCTTCAATCATTAATAGTACCAGGCTCTGTCTCCTCGTTGTCTTCAATCATTAATAGTACCAGGCTCTGTCTCCTCGTTCTCCTCAATCATTAATAGTACCAGGCTCTTTCTCCTCGTTCTCTTCAATCATTAATAGTACCACTCTCTGTCTCCTAGTTATTTTGATTCATTAATAGTACCAGGCTCTGTCTCCTCGTTTTCTTCAATCATTAATAGTACCAGGCTCTGTCTCCTCGTTGTCTTCAATCATTAATAGTACCAGGCTCTGTCTCCTCGTTCTCTTCAATCATTAATAGTATCAGGCTCTGTCTCCTCGTTCTCTTGATTCATTAATAGTACCAGGCTCTGTCTCCTAGTTTTCTTGATTCATTAACAGTACCAGGCTCTATTTCCTAGTTCTCTTGATTCATTAATAGTACCAGGTTCTGTCTCCTCGTTCTCTTCAATCATTAATAGTACCACTCTCTGTCTCCTAGTTATCTTGATTCATTAATAGTACCAGACTCTATTTCCTAGTTTTCTTCAATCATTAATAGTACCAGGCTCTGTTTCCTAGTTTTCTTGATTCATTAATAGTACCAGGCTCTGTTTCCCAGTTTTCTTGATTCATTAATAGTATCAAGCTTTCTTTACCAAATCTGTTTATTCATTAATAGTACCAGTCTCCTTTTCCTAGTTCTCTTGAATCATGAATAGTACCAGTTTCTCTTTCCTAGTTCTTTTGCATCATTACTTGTACCAGGCTCTGTTTCTCAGTTCTCTTGATTCATTAATAGTACCAGGTTCTGTTTCCTGGTTCGTTTGATTCATTGACAATATCAAGCCCTGTTTACTAGATTTGTTAGTTTATTAATAGTACAGAGATCTCTTTACGGATTATATTGGTTCATTAATAGTACCAGGTTCTGTTTCCTAGTTCTTTTGAATTATTAATAACAGTTCATTAATAGTAAAAAGGTCGTTTTTAAGGTAAAAAATGGAGTAAAAACATTGTCTTCTGAAATGGGAAGCAACATCCGAGCAAATTCGTAAATCTTATAATTTTCTGATTTCGTAACTGTTCTTCAGTGAGATACCCTATCTGTTTGTAACACTTCTTCAGGACAAGGGTTGTCAGTTCCTAAAACAGTTTTTTTCACATATTTTCTGTTTAAGCTCCTTTTTAAGATAATTCTCACTCTCACAGTTGTGTTTGTAAGACATCTTCAGTTTCTAAAGTTGATTTTGTCTCAGGTTTTATTACGCCCTGATACTGTTGTAGTTAATTCAGTGATAATTTTTGAAAGATAATTAATTAACTAATATTATGGTATTTCTTTCGTTTAACATTTATGTTTATATAAATTCCAGTTTCCTAAAAATAAAGTTTTGTATTCTGATATCCCGATTCTATCACTAAATTAAGATATTCAAGCTGTCTCACCAACGTGTTCAATGTTAACAACATTTTGCTACTTAAAATATTTATGAAGTCTTTTAACAGTTTGAAGTAACGTGTCAACTGACATCTTGAAGAGCAGAAAGCTAAAGAAATACACAAAAAAACACTTAAATTTTATCCTTGTTCTAATTATGAAACTGTTTAACGAGAATGGCCGACGACTGGTAAGTGATGAGGAACATCAGGCCTCCTCAACGAGATGGTAAGATTGTTTTGTTGTTCCAACAGACACACCCTGATTTCCACCCTCTCCTAGCCTAATTTGGTTTTGTCATCATTTATTTAGCCTAGACAAATGTTTCCAGGCTTTCTACACTACAATCATAGCTTTCGATGTGGCGCTGCTGTCGTTTTGATACTGAATATTGTGGCGCGGTTGGGATAGTTTGTTTACTTTGTCACAGAAGTCCCGCTGGAGTCAAAGTGCGTCTTTCGAGCACCGATCCCGAAGCTGATCCTGTTCGGGAATGCCTCTTCCCTCCAATCTGTCCGGGTTCATTGAAACGCCGAACTTGCTTTCACAGCTGGAGGAAGATTCGAGCGGCAAGCTTTGCAAGGAATTTGATACCAAGTATTTTCTGGTTTGCTGGACCACCTCCCGATAAAGTTTGGTATCGCTTTGACTAACCCTACAGAGAACTTTCGGCCTATATATATATAAATACGAATTTAAACATAACGAACATCTTATAAACTCTACAACAGTTGTATTTTAGAAATTTGTGGTTGCTGTATTGGTATTTTAAGTTATTTCATATTATTTTCTGAAGTTGTATAAACATACAAAAGAAAATACTGTGATTGAAAGAAGTAATATTAACATTATTCTGTAAATAATCTCATCAAAGTACATTAATCCTAACCAGGTGTCGTCACTTATCTGTTTACTGTGATCTTATAGCATTTCAGGATTATGTAGTCTTAATTTACATCTATAAATATCTAAGCTCTAAGAAGGATCTTAACATGTGTTAGTTTTCCTGTAGAAAAACTAAACTAGATCTCAACTATTATTCAAGACGACGTACAACACGTGATAGTCCTTTTCCTGGAGAGTTGAAGCGAAAATATATTCTCCTATTGAGACTGCTCCAATCATTAAACTGTCAAGTGAAATTTATTGTTGATTTGTTTGTAATTTACAGAAACGTATTTTTACCTTTATTTCTGTTGTAAGGTTGTAATTTTGTTCATAGAGACATTTTTATTTTTGTTTGTTTACAGATAAATGATATAACGTTGTCACTTATATTTGGTTGGTTTTAAGTTTATGACTTACTAAGGTGTCAGAACTAACCCTAGCATTGTAGCTGTGTTAAATGACGTGTTGCTAGTTTCTTTTGTATAATAATTATAAATATGTCTTTCTTTGTCGTTTTTCTCTTGTGTATTTTACGATTACATGAGCCATGTTTAGCTGTATCTTCTCTTTTTGGCACCGCCATTCCAATATCATATTACGTTCACGAAATGTTTTTTATTAGTTGTTTTATAACATTTTTCCTTATCTAGGTGGTTAAGGCACTCGACTTGTAATCTGAGGGTCCTGCGTTCGAATCCCCGTCACACCAAACATGCTCGCCCTCTCAGCCGTGGGGGCGTTATAGTGGGTCAGTCCCACTATTCATTGGTAAAAGAGTATCCCAAGAGTTGGCGGTGGGTAGTGATGAGTAGCTGCCTTCCCTCTTCTCTTACACTGCTAAATTCGGGACGGCCAGCGCAGATAGCGCTTGTGTAGCTTTGCGCGAAATTCAAAAAACAAACATTTTTTTTTCCCCTGGCCGATAGTTAGTGTATTCTATGAATATGTGTAATAAAAGTTAATATTATGCGTATGTTGATTTTTTTCAACTCTTTCACTTCATACATAATATAGGAGTAGGCTCCCTAAAGCCACCGATTGTATAGTGTACAAAGCATTAAATATTTTAACGTTACAGTCTAATGGTCATATATTATTGGCTGATAATTCCTTTTTCACTCTGTACTTAAGTTTATGAAAGGTACACTAGGTTTCTGTCAGAAAACAAAAACAAACTAACTTCAAGAGGTAATTATAATATCGTTTATTTCAGAATTATGATTAAAAAAACTTGCTAATAACAGATGACATCGTGCACTATCCAGAAACACATGAAATGGATTTAAGTTTAAACTGGCGTTAATTATAAAGAGTTGTAGAGTTATTACAACTTAAACAACAACAATAAAAATTAACAACTTCGTAGGCTGGTCAGACTCTGGTTTGGTATGTTAGCGTTTGTTACGTGCCTTGTTTCTGTTGGATGTAGAAACAAACGAAAGTGAGAGATAGTCATCTTTCAACGTAAAACTCTCTGTCACTGTTGATTTTAATGTACACATACGTATTATGTTTATTGAGTACCTTAGCCATCTGTGCATGTAGTCTATCAACTGTATAATAATTATAAATAAAAGTTTATTTTTTTCCTTGAGCTAATGTTAAACTTGTATCTTGCAAAAGTGACACTGAATTAACCCTAATAGTTTAGATGTTTTCACACGTAATTAGAAACATGTTTAGTACTAGTGTTTCTCTTCATATTATTCATAATTGTGGTTACAAAAAGTAATAACATATAATTAGTTATATTTACTTACACGTATATATATATATATTTATCCATGTTAGAATTACAGGGTATGGATAAGAATAGCCCACAGATTCTGGTTGTATAACGTAATGTGTTATACAGGAAACCGGGCTGTATCGTTTGCCCATTAGAAAACATCTGAAACATGCTTGTTTTCACATTCAAAGAATTAGTTGTGTAAGAGAAAACTAGCTGAATAAACGTCATAATTCAGAGGAACAACAGGAGACAAATTGTCTTCAACAGTTGGTTTGGAGGAGAGTCTGGTTTTCACGAGCTGATGACAAGCATTGGGACGATGATGATGGAGTTCCTACGAACAGCTGTGGTTCCGAGCTTTAAAGATATGGGCTCCGGTCACGAACAGGCCCACCATATTTCTCGCTGATGTGATTTAAACAAACAGCACCCAGCCTGTTTGGTAGTTATCGCGTCTGTTTTATCCATTGACTTGTACAAGCAAAGGTTTGCTAGTCTCCGATGTTGTGAAAACCTCACGTTCACGAGTAACATTAACAATCTCACCCCCAACCCCACCCCGTTTTAAAGTGAATGAATCTAACACTAAATTATGATGAGTGAAACAAAACAACATTGGGTAGACTTTTGGATGTTATTGTTTTTCGCTTAACAAAACTTAACTGTATTTGTTTCGCTTAAAATCATTTACTTTACTTGTTTTCTTCAACTTGAAAGTTTGTTTTTACCCACGAAAATTACACATGTTTTTCTTTTATAGATACATATAAAAATCATGTTTGTATAGAATATGAAACTAACATTAGTTTTTATGCAAATTAATAGAAGTTATAATAGTTCCTATATTTCCCATGGTAAATAATTAATTATCTTATATATTTTTTATATTTATTTGATTTCATCTCTCTTATAAGCTCCCCAGTGACACAGCGGTATGTCTGTAGGTTCACACCGCTAAAAACCGGGTTTCTATACCCGTGGTGGGCAGAGCACAAATAGCCCATCGTGTAGCTTTGAGCTTAATTATAAACAAACACTCCTTTGATATATTGTTTAGTCAGAGTATTCATGATGAAACTATGCAGAACGGATAGCAACTCCCTGTTGTGAAGACACGCTCTCCACAATACACCAGGACACTATGAGAGACCGACAACACCTACACACACACTGACCGGAAGACGAAAGGCAAAAGACTTTCGAAACGTCGTCCTCTAGACTTGTGTCTCCACAACAGGCAATTGCCGTTCATTCTACAATAGTTTCATCAACAAATCCTCCTCTTATTAACTTTGGAAAATTACTAAATAATTGTGGAGCTATATATTTATAATACGCGTAGTTTCTCTTTAATACAACAACGTAATATATTTAAATCTCTGATATGTAACGTCCTAAAATTCTCTTTTGATTACCAATAAATGTAATATACTTTACAATGTGATTTGAAATTGTAAACATGTATACGTATATGTATGTATTATTGACGTAATATCCAATAATCTGTGTTCTTGAATAATTATTTGTAAAAGTATGTCGTTTATACAGCCCGCCATGGTCACAAGGTGAAGACACTCGACTCGTGGGGGATTTATTATCTGATGATCAATCCCACTATTCGTTGGTAAAAGAGTAGCCCAAGAGTTGGCGGTGGGTGGTGATGACAAGCTGCCTTCCCACTAGTCTTACTCTGCTAAATTCGGGACGGCTAGTGCAGATTACCCTTGTGCAGCTCTTGGGCTACTCTTTTACAAACGAATAGTGGGAATGAGCAACACATAATAACTCCCCACGGCTGAAAGGGTGAGCAGGTTTGGTGCGACGGGGATTCGAACCTGCAACCCTCATATTAGGAGTCGAACGCCTTAACCCGCCTGGCCATGCCAGGCCTCGTACTCTGTGGCTATAATTCTCTTCTGAGAAGTACATTAAGACACTTAATGGTTTTCAATGACTCAGTAGGTTTATTGAAGATGTCCCTTGTTTTGGTAATACATTTCCATGACTTTAGACAAAATAGGCACATTTTTTTCTGAAAGAAATTGAACTATTTTTGGACTAGATTCTCGATTTTATGTCAGTTTCTTTTATCTAAATATGTATGGTACAAAACAAGCTTATTTCGTGGATATGTGTCTGTTTTTGTGTATGTGTGTGTGTGTTTTTTTATAATTCTTAAGAAACAGAAAAAGGTTTCAAAGTTAAAAGTTGCTGCCATATGGCTCTACAAAAACTAGAACTAATTACAATATGATTTAATCAATCATTTCTAATGTGATTTAACCTGTGAATAAACCCTTTTATTAAGAGTACACTCAAGCATTAAATTAGAAAGCCCCTTGCCCTGGTGTTATGGTTAGTACACGATGATTTACGAATTTGTTCTGACAAGCAAGTCCGGATCAAACGTGAAAAATAAAGAAAAACGTACTTAGAAATTGTGTAGAACTATCAAAAGGAATATTGTACATCGCTGCCCTCTGGTGAAGAAAAACAAGCATGTTGTTTGTTTTTAGGATTAAAGTTGCAGTGAATGTCTGCGATGGCTAAAATGAACGAATAAAGTTTTATGTCAAAAAATAACATATGCGAGCTTCAGCGCATGCGTAATAATGTCTTAAATACCGTTTAAATGGCTTTTGCTAAGGATTGTGACGTCGTGGGCTGTCACATCTTTATTTCTCGAAATTTAATCAAGTATTATTGACCTAAGAAACACAAACTTCAGCAACTAAAAAGCCTAAACTTATAATCAATTTGTAACACCAGAGGGCAACAGTGTAAACAATAGGGACTCTTCCTAGAACTTGGGAAAAACTTATCCTAAGAACAAAACAAATAAAAAAGGACAATAAATGAGATGTTCTAAAAAAGTATAACAACACGAACTTTCAGCTGTTTACTTAGTCAGAGCATCAATTACAGATCTGACACGTTCCCTGTAACAAAGTGGAAAAAACTGATCTACGTTATTATTGTAAGTTTCAGAAAGCTAAGTATATAACGTAAAAATGATCGCATATTGTGGGTGTGCATTTCTATCGCATTTCTCTTATTTGTAATGAGTAGAAAGAACATTTGAAAGATACCAATTTTTATTCTAGATTTTACACTTAAAACATTGCGGAATTTTCAAATGTTTTATGTGCCACGACTGTGATGAAAATAATCAACTTCTGTGATAATTAACTTTAACTTCATGAATGTGTTCATTAACTTTAACATTTCCACAAGAAGCCTAAACTCTACACCTTAACGGATAAATAATTGTACGTTGGTGTATTGCACAACTGGACAAGTATTAACTGAGTTACAATTAATTAATCACTTGTTTTTACTTAATTACATTCCTCTTAAGAGCAATATCTTTCTAATTACCGAATCCATGGATAATAACAATTACCGAATCCATGGATAATAACTTGCTAATTACTGAACCACAATTTATTGTTTTGCTACTACGTTAGATGGAAAAATAAACACGCTGCTTTGTTGAATATTATATTAAACACTAAACGGAGAGATTAACTGTACCACAGAATTGGAAATATTCTTTTGTAGAGCACTATAGTCTGCAGTAAACCAAGAGAATAATGGTTCCACAGAGCTGGGCCTATTATTATTATTATATTAAACAGTAAACGGAGAGATTAACTGTACCATAGAATTGGAAATATTCTTTTGTAGAGCACTATAGTCTGCAGTAAACCAAGAGAACAATGGTACCACAGAGCTGGGCCTATTATTATTATATTAAACAATAAACGGAGAGATTAACTGTACCACAGAATTGGAAATATTCTTTTGTAGAGCACTATAGTCTGCAGTAAACCAAGAAAATAATGGTACCACAGAGCTGGGCCTATTATTATTATATTAAACAATAAACGGAGAGATTAACTGTACCACAGAATTGGAAATATTCTTTTGTAGAGCACTATAGTCTGCAGTAAACCAAGAGGATAATGGTACCACAGAGCTGGGCCTATTATTATTATATTAAACAGTAAACGGAGAGATTAACTGTACCACAGAATTGGAAATATTCTTTTGTAGAGCACTATAGTCTGCAGTAAACCAAGAGAATAATGGTACCACAGAGCTGGGCCTATTATTATTATTACTATTATATTAGAAGTAAATGAACAGATTAACCGTACCACGGAAATAGATGTATTATTTTACTATTATATTACCACAGAAATAGATGTATCATATTACTGACTATTACATCATTACAGAAATGGATGTATTATTTTACTGACTATTATATCATTACAGAAATGGATGTATTATTTTACTGACTATTATGTTACCACAGGAATGGATGTATTAGTTTCTGCCTATTTAGTTTTATTAGAGAGTAAATAACAGATTAATTGTATCCATGAATTGGGTGTGTTATATTGCTGACTGTTATATTACACAATAAATAAATAGAGAGACTAAATGAAAAACAGAAATGGACATATTGTTTTGTTAACTATTACATTAGACAGTAAATGAACAGAGTAATGGTGCCACAGAATTGGTCATTTTATTTTGCTCACTATAACGGTTGTTGGTTGGTGGGTATTTATTGGCGCAAAGCAACTTGGTTTTCAGTGCCAAACATCCGTTAAAAAGCTAGAATTGTGATTTGATAAACTGTAAAAAGAAAATAAAGTAAAAGTTAAACAAGGCTGGTAGAAAAACTCAAGAAGATGTAAAAAAATCCAGTAACTTGTAAAAACCTAAAAATACAGTCAAGCTGACAGTGTCAGTATCGCTTATGACATAATCCAAAATGAAGGGTAAGTCTGTGTAACACGCATGTCTAAAATGGTGTCGCCGCTCACAGTAGCAACAACGTGGACCAGTGTGACTCGAGTGTCTCAAATGTTACACACACATTGGTGGATCAGTTCCAGATAAAAGAAAACAATGAGTCAAACACTGTGACCAATGTGTAGCCTAGTTCGGACAATTTCCGATCTTTATGGAAACATGACGGCCAAACAGCAAAATTATGTTATATCTGTAAAAGCTTGTTATGACATTACTCACTCTAAATCTACTGCCAACTGTGGCGAAGTCAAGTCTTGAACTCAGCGCCATGAGACGGAGATGTTTGTGACTATACCAGAGCAGACGGACTTAGATGCAATGACAGCAAGCTAGTTCCCCTGAATACCGACGTGTTCTGGTATCCAGAATAACTGGAGAGAAACAGAAGATAAAGAAAAAAAGGCCAAACATTGTTGAATATTGTCGAAAAGAGAATGAGAACTAATGATTCCAGATTCCATAGAGAGTTAAGAGATTCAGTAAAAATAATACAGTTGATGTGCTGCGTAGCTTTTATGTGATCCAAGGCAAGATAAATGGCATACATCTTGGCAGTGAACACAGACACTGTGAACAACCACCAAACCAGAACAAACCATGACAGAACTCATAGAGTCACCTGATTCCAATCCATCCGTGAAAACTGGAACAGAAAAATGCTTCAAAAGATGACGCTTTCTCAAAAGACTAAGAAAAGTAACATGTTAGAATGGTAATGATTCATGGCGGGATGGGCTGATCTAAATCAGCCAGCTGTGCCTGAACACAAAAACTGAAATGAGGAATGGCAGGCCATCTATTCCAAAAGAACATAGCTCAACGAGGAAGGAAGACACAACTCCAGATTGGATGCTGTGGTAGGGATCGAACCTTGGTAGCATATTATGAATAAAGTTGTAAACAGCGGGGGTGAAGAGAAGGTTTGTAGAACCCAGTGCACAAACTCTGGACTGAAGAAGTGCAGAAAGTCCCTGTACAGAGCCAAAGTTCCAGATGGCGTACAGGATGTAACATCTTTAATGCAGAGAGCCTGGCAGAACCATAGGTCAACATGGATTATGGGAGGACCCGATATATCTTTAGCATAAAACATTGATGTGTTCCCCAAGAATTGGAACAGAGGATATAGAGGAAGTTCAGTGCCCTTGTACACCTGACACGGAGTTGCTTGATATTAGGAATGAAAGGTGCTTACAGTCGAAGGAACCACGGGTAAGGACACTATTACTAAGACATATCTCAGGATCAGAGTGTAAGCCCCTTTGATGGCAAATATGAGTATTAGGGGTTTTAGAGAATCAGAAGATAAATCTGTTTGCTCTATTCCACTTCAAAAATCTTTATGCTCAACGAGTGACAAGAAGATATGGAGGTCGTCAATGTACAGGATATTTTGAATAGTGGGAGGAATTTGTTAGTGATAGCATTAATCTTGATGCTAAATAGGGTGGCACTCAAGACACAGCCTGAAGGGCTCAAAGTTCCTGTGTAAAAGAATGGTAAAGGTTCGAATCCACACGGACATGGAATTGCCTATCAAACAAAAAGTTACAAATAAATATAGATAAATGGTCACGCAGCCAATAGGAGTGGAGATTCCCAAGATACCAAACCTCTATATACTTTTGTAAATCTACTCGAGATTGAAGAACACGAACACAATATGTTCTCTCTTGAGGAAGGCTTTTCTGATCAAGGTTTCAAGTCAAATGAGGCAGTCAACGTTGGAGTGCTATCGACGGAATCACACTGTGAGGTAAAAGGAGGTGGTTTGATTGAAGAAACCACACAAGACGGACATTAACCATCCTCTCCAATACTTGTCAAAGCAACTAGACAATAATTACAAAGAATTTTGGGATTATTCCCAGATTTTAGAATGGTATAAAATAGTCTTGCATCACGTATCAGGAATAACAATCTCCTGCTAAATGCATTTTAAATCAACCAGAAGATGAGCAAGAGAAACAGGAGAGAGGTGGATCAACATCCCATAATGAACGTCATTGAGCCCAACTGACGTACTGCTAGACTAAAGAAAAGCAAATTTAAGCTCCACCAGTGTAAAGGGGTGATTACAGTGATAGAGATGATCAGCCAAAAGAGAATTATCTGCCCGATAATTTATGACCAAGAAGGTGGGGGGGAGAGAAACAGATGTGTTGGAGAGATAAGTCAAGCTCTATCCGAAAGTATAAGCGATGCTCTGTACATCAGGAACATCCTGGCCATTGGAGAACAAGATGGAAAGAGATGGAAAGCATATTTCCTATCGACATTCCAAATCTTGTTCCAAATGACTTTGGAATTGGTGGTAGAAGAAAAGCTAAAGATGAGCTTACTCCACGATTCGTTTTGGGTTTAATATCTGACTTGTTGAGCATGAGTAAGTGCTCACTGAAAAGCAATACAGTTTTAAAGAGTAGGATACCTATGAAAAGCTTCTCAGGCGCGTTTCAGAGCCTTCCGTGCTTGCTGGCAGAAAGGAGACCAACATGGATAAGGATATTGAAAATGTACTGAAAAAGAAAAGTTGTAATATGAAAAAATACGTTCCATAGAACGACTCCTCCCATCAATATCAGCACCACCCGAAAGAGGATTGTGCTCATTAAATTATCCCAAGATGAAAAAAAGGAGATAGAAACTATTCTACAAGAGCATCAAGGTCTGACTGATTGTAAGTGTCTTCAGGAGATAGGTAGAGAGAATAAATAGTGATGGTACAATCCACAGAGTTACTGATGGCAACAGCTTCCAAGAGTGTATCGAGTGGAACAGACAAGATAAGTGTGTGCTGTTCAACCAGCAGTACCACATCTCCATGGACTCAACTATCACAGAACCTGTCATTTTGGTCCAAAGAAAAGTGCCAAAAGATGATGTCAACAAGTGTCATGAATGTTCCTTTCCTTGTAAGGAGAGATACATGAGATGATAGGAATCAATCAATGGCTTAATTGCATCCAAATTAGAACGAAAACCTTAACAGTTCCACTAAATCAAAGTGGACATTTTTTATTTAAGTAGAGTGCAACTGGACAGAGAACTCTTTGACATTTGTCTTTAGTAGAAAGAAGCCTGTCTACTTTCATGGAACCTGCTCTGCATCTATCAGACGATGGAGACTCCAGAGACAAGGGGCATGACCGAATAATGGTTCTACATCTCTAGGGTGAAGGAGAAAGAACCGAGTAATCACTACATGCAACAGTAAGGACAGGGACAGGAGTAGACATTGACTTGTCAATCCTGGAATCCACTGGACATTGATATGTCAATCCTAGTATCCACTGGACATTGATTTGTCAATCCTAGTATCCACTGGACATTGACTTGTCAATCCTAGTATCCACAGGCTCTTAACATGGTATGAGAAAGACTCTGATGAAGGGACAAATTTTTCTGCATCCTCACTGTAGAAGTGGAACAGAGAGAAGCAGAATATGTCCAAAATGGAACAGGGACAACAATTCCAAATATTCGGTGTAAGAAATGTTTATAGTACATAGACATGATATCTCTTTTTTTTTTTTACCTCCATCGACTTAAGGCATGATTACAAGTAAGAGGGATAAAAACCACCACAATTGACGCAGTGAGGTTCAGTTGACACATGCATGTCTCATAGTCTTTGCAACCACAACAAACATTTGCCAAAGAACTGTGACAAGATGTCTTTGAATGTCCAAACTGCTGAGAGGATTTGGAATATACGGCTGTACGTTACAGCTCAGTTAATCTGCCTTCACAGAGGCAGGCCAACGTGGCAATGTTAAGGTCAACAAAAGAATATTAGCAACCTTCATCATTTCATCTTTACGAGTGAAGATGCGTTGTACAGCAAAAATGCCTTGGCTGGAGAAACCGGAGAGAATCTCTGACTCGGAGACGTTTCGTAAATAACTCTCAACAATCACTCCTCTTGAGGAATTAAAAGTAGAATGGGGAGTAACCTCAACTGGTATATTTACAATGGCTTTCGAATTCAGAAGGAGCTCACAGTGTGTTGGAGTAGATGTTTTCACCAAGGTGTAGCTTCATCACTGACTTTGGAGAGCCAGCAATCCCCTGTAATCTCTTCTAAATTAAAAGACAAGGGAGACATTTCTTATAAATATTTGTCAGATCAAGAATGCAAGATAGAAAAATGATGTACAGGCGCAGAATAGGGTGTAGACTGCTGTTCAGAGTCTTCAAAACGATGTACAGTTGTAGAATAGGGTGGAGACTGCTGTTCAGAGTCTTCAAAACGATGTACAGTTGTAGTATAGGGTGGAGACTGCTGTTCAGAGTCTTCAAAACGATGTACAGTTGTAGAATAGGGTGGAGACTGCTGTTCAGAGTCTTCAAAACGATGTACAGTTGTAGAATAGGGTGGAGACTGCTGTTCAGAGTCTTCAAAACGATGTACAGTTGTAGAATAGGGTGGAGACTGCTGTTCAGAGTCTTCAAAACGATGTACAGTTGTAGAATAGGGTGGAGACTGCTGTTCAGAGTCTTCGAAACGTGTTCACTTACCCATTAATTTGTTTATTAGTTCGTGTTTTATTTTTTCAGGATTTGGGGAATCCATAAGAGAAAGTAAAATTATTTAGTGTCCACTGACCTTACACATGATAGAGTTCTACAAGGGAATACACTACAATGCAAAACAAGGACATTATTGCAACGTCAGGACTTCGTGAGCACTATACCTAAACACCAGTATCGGATACAATGTCCACAACACCCATTAAGAACGCCTATAAATGGTTCTTACTTGACCTCAGCTCAACAAGACCAGCTAATTGTCCCCGAGGGAACCACTAAGGCCATCTATCTACAGGAATTTAAGGCTAGAGTGGTGTGTTAAAGTGCCACTGACACACACACACACACACACACACACCTTAACCACCAGGATCCTTTCCTCCTCTTCACGGGCCACTGTGCAGTGCAAACACGTTCAAATCCCAAATGATCTTAACTGAAAGTATAGGATCCACTCATCTCGTACAGAAGTCCACTTTGATAACAAGTGATGAAGGAACAAACTGTACCCCAGAGCTGAACGTGTTTTATATTATGACAGTTATCTATATATATATATTGGACAGTATTAAATGACTCAGATCATACCATAGAAATGGACGTTTTATGTTGCTGATTAATATATTATATAGAAAATGAAGAGACTGATTGTACTTCTCAACTTGACGAACTATTCTTCTGATTATTATTATTAGACAGCAAACGGGCATATTATTTTGGTAACTATTATAAAAGTATCAGAAAATAGGACGTATGCGTTTGCTGCATATTACATTGTACAATAAATTAAGTGTCTGTTTGTTTTGAATTTTGCGCAAAGCTACACGAGGGCTATCTGCACTTGCCGTCCCTAATTTAGCAGTGTAAGACTAGATGGAAGACAGCTAGTCGTCACCACCCGACCGCCAACTCTTGAGCTACATTTTTACCAAGGAATAGTGGGATTGATTGACCCATTATAACGCTCCCACGGCTGAAAGGGCAAGCATGTTTGGTTTGATTCGAACCCACGACTCTCAGATTACGATTCGAACGCCCTAATCACCCGGCCATATATTACGTGAGTAATTGTTTCACACAATGGGGTACATTATGTTAATAATTGTTATATTAGATAGCAAATGACGCGATTAATTATACCGTAGAATTGGAAGAATGATATTACTGACTATGATATCAGAAATGAAGTGGTTTGGTTTGTTTGTTTTGAATTTCGCGCAAAGCTACATGAGGGCTATCTGCGTTAGCCGTCTTTAATATAGCGGTGTAAGAATAGAGGGAATGCAGCTAGTCACCACCACCCACCGCCAACTCTTGAGCTACTCTTTTACCAACGAATAGTGGGATTGACTGTCACATTATAACGCCCCATGGCTGAAAGGGCGAGTAAGTTGGGTGTGGCAGGGCTCGAACCCTCAAACCTCAGATTACGAGTCGAGAGCCTTAACCATCTGGTCATGCCGTGCATAAATAAAGTGACTTTACCACTAAAACTACAGTATTATTTTGTAGACTAGTGCATTAGACAGTAAATTGTGAAACTAATTGTACTACCGAAATGGACGTAATATTTTGCTTTCTATTATATTAGACAGAAAATCAGTAAATGAAATACCTAATTGTTTCTTAGAATTTGTACGCATTGCTTGCAAAATTTACGAGACAATCACGAGCTGTTTTTGCCTTTGGCACTAATATTGACCAACGTGGAGGAAGCTATTGATTCATTGAAAATTAGCCTAAAAGAGATGCCGATTAAGAATGACGTCACCTAGGGTTTAATTGTTCTTTATTTAACGCTGTTAAAATGTAAACTAATTTTGTCTAATGCCCTTCAAAGAAAAATATACTCCCTTCAGAGAAGCGTTGGCTGCGTTGTGAAGTTTGTTTGTTCTTCAAGCTCTGGTAGCGAGATTACAGGAAAGAGTGCTACTTTTAGTCTATAAGGGGAATATTGCGGTGCGCAGATCTGTTTGGTAACTACACTTCGTAGCTACTTACACAACGGACAAATATTGACGAGATGTCGCCAAACAGTGTCAGCAGCTCTACCACCTCCCAACCAGGCCCTTCTCGTCCGGCAGCGGGCAAATAGCTCCCAGGGAAAAAAAAAGGCGGTAGTCCAGTTGTTATTGGAACCGACGCTTCCTTCGAAACACTGATTGTGCGAAGAACGCGGGTTTTACATTAGTGTAGCGAATCTCTCCGCGTACGTATAGACTGTGCGAAGCTGTTGTCATAGCAACCTGTATCTAAGATTGGACTGCCGAAACTAGCGGGAAGAAAACAGGTGCTACCGATATTTGTGTGACAGTACTTTCGAATTTAACGCCTTGTTTTCCCTTTACTTTTGTTGTTTCATTGTTTCTTCCATCACGCGCTTCGTTGCTTTACCTTATCACAAGGCATACATAAAATAGCTCGAGAAGAAAACTTATTCGTTTTAGCAAGAAGAATAGATTTGTTGGAAATTAAAATGAGAAACGCCTCAGCTAACACCAACTGCACTGTGCCGTTGTTTTTAATTACGAACTTGACGACTTAAACGTTTCTGTGGAAACGAAAGCTCTCGTGTTTTTCTATTAGGAGCATGGAATTTCAATAATAATAATAAAAAAAATTCTCACAAAGAAACTGTGAATATGTAATTAGGAATAAATAAAAACTTCCACGCTTTTCATTACCAAATATATCAGCTTTATATCACAGTTTGTAGTGGCACATAATTTGGTCATTTTTCTTATAAATATAAAGCCCACTAAAAATGTTACAAAAAGTGTAGTCCTGTCTTGTGATGGGTGTGATAATATACTCCACTTAATGTAGTCCTGTCTGATGTTTGTCTTATTGAATTTCGCGCAAAGCTACACGAGAGCTAATTGCGCTGGCAGTCCCTAATTTAGCAGTGTAAGACTAGAGGGAAGGCAGCTAGTCATCACCACCCACCCCATACGCTTGGGTTAATCTTTTGCAAACGAATAGTGGGATTGACCGTCACATTATAACGCCCCCACGACTGAAAGGGCGAGCGTGTTTGGTGCGACGGGGATTCGAACCCGCGATCCTCAGATTACGAGTCGAACGCCTTAACCCACCTGGCCGTGCCGGGCCTCCCGTCTTATGACGAGTGTAGTAATATATTGCACTAGGAGTAGTCCTGTCTTATAATGAATATGGTAATATATGTTACACATGGTGTAGTTCTGTCTTATAATGGGTGTGATAGCATGATTCACTGGATATAGTTCCGTTTTATAATGACTGTGGTAATATGTTGCACGAGGTATAGTCTTGTGTTATAATGTGTGTAGTCCTGCATTAGATATAATGTAGCCTCTTGTCTTGTACTGGTGTAGTGCTGTTTTATAATCGGTGTAGTCCTGCATGGATAGAATGTTGCTTTCTTGTGTTATATACTTAACTGTTCCACTTAGAGTTTATGGTTTTCTAGAAGCTTGCCATTTCGACAACGTTCCCCGAGCAAGTAAATCAGTTTTCATTGTATTATATACCTAGATTGGCTTCATTTATTTCTGTTTTTGAAGCTCTATTTTGACCAAGAACTGTTCCGTTCCTCTCCTTTCTCAGTATTGTAGTCACGTACGATGGCCCTTCAACAAATTTCCATTTAAAGTCGGCATGAGAAGTAGTTCTCTGTAATACAGTTTGTCTCGAACCATTCTACACAAGACGCCGGGAAAAGAAGTTGCTTAAAGCGGTTTCATGAGACCTCTATGGGCTAGCTTAACACTCCCTGGCGAATATAAACTCTAAGCCTACTAATAGTTTCACTAACAATCAAAACAAGTTGGAGGAGGGGGTTTAGGGACCGGCCATCATTGTGAAGCTTAGTAAACTAGTCCTTTTCACGGTATTTTCCGGCCCGATAAGCACCGGGGACAAGGCTATTGTGGCAACGCACGTGATTTAGGCTTAAGTATTGCTGTCTCACATGGTGATAAAAACCGGTGAAGAAAAATCAGGGGTTCACTGCGGCCACGTAATATACTCCGTTTTGTCAGATCGTTAGATTTAACATGAAGATATAACCGAATACGATCACAGACAGGTGACAGTGGTGGGTCTTGCGAACCAACGGGCTCAGGTCTGGGTGGGCAGCCTCGTGCAGGGTAGATTGACAGCACTGGGGCGTGAAGATTGGTTCAGCGCAGCATAGAATAACAGGTCAAACATTAAACCAAACACCCTCAACTCTTTCCTCTCGTATGCTTAGTTTCCACAAAGATTAAACGCCTTTCTATTGGAAAGTTCTCAGGAAAGATGATTTCAACTTGTGAGGGCATGCCCCCCCCTGTAAGATTGTATTTGTAACCAGCAAAGATGCCTCTGTATAAAACCCAAGTAACTGTTATAATGGTTAAAAGATACTCGCATACATAATTTTGTTTTATTATAAATTACCATAATAACTAGATAAATCGAAACATGTAATTGTCAAGACAAGTTTTAACAAAATTACAACAGTAATTACATAAAAAAACAGATAATAATTAAACCTAAATTAATAACTTAACAAAATTACCGTAATAAGTAATTAAATAGAAACATATAATAATTAATATTAACGATTTTAATCCATTTTAGTGTTGGTATGTGAAGTATATCAGAAGACATGGTTACTGACCCATTAGTTGGTATAAAATGTATATCATAAGATACGGTTACTAATCTAGAGGTTGGTGTACATATATAGTATATCAGAAGACATGGTTACTAAGTCAACGGTTGGTACATATGGTATATCAGAAGCAGTGGTTATTAACCCACAGATTCTTATACATATAGTATATCAGAAGACATAGTTACTAAACCAGTGGTTGGTACATATGATGTAGAAGAAATTGGGGTTACTAAAATCATTTGTGTTAACTCTTATATAAATGAATCGACAAATTATTTCATCTGTAAGTTATGCTGTATAAATGGTTTTGCCGAAGGGTATGAACATTGTTTATTTCTCAAACGTAACAATGACTGTGTAAATACGTACTGTATAAATAGTTTATAAATCGGTGATTTATGTTTTCGATATTTTTTATAGACTGTTTTGTAGAGCTGCCCAGAATTCTCTTATCCAACTTTTGAACGTTTGTCGTTCGGTTCGGGGTTGGGGGAATATATGTTACCAAGGTAACAACTACAGTCTATCAGTTGTACAAAAACAAACAAACAGTTGTTAATCGCCGCGAGAGAAGGTTCTCCGTAGCTTTTCTAACAATTCCCAGTAATCTACCAGTTTGTCTGTTTTTGAATTTCGCGCAAAGCTACACGAGGGCTATCTGCGCTAGCTGTCCCTAATTTGGCAGTGTAAGACTAAAGGGAAAGCAGCTAGTCATCATCACCCACCGCCAACTATTGGGCTACTCTTTTACCAAGGAATATTGGGATTGACCGTAACTTGTAACGCCCCCACGGTTAAAAGGGCGAGTATGATTGGTGTGACGGGGACTCGAATACGGGACCCTCAGATTATGAGTCGAACGTCTTAACCCAACTGGCCTGCCGGGCCTATTTAGCAACTGTGCTGATCAGCAGATGAACTCCAAAGAATTTGGGCGCTCCACACAATTCTCAGGTAAATAAGTTTACAACATTTGCTCTGTTTATATAATGTCATTATTACCTGCTCGTTTTTCTTCTGTTTTTAATATCTCTAAGTAACAAGCGTTTTGTGAGCAGTCAAAATTTTGTTTTATTTTTATTGTATTTAAAAACAAAACAACCTCAAGAGGTCGCTGTTCATTCCGCTGGAATGGTTTCGAAACACTTTCATATCTTCTGCAGAAAAGTGAAGAGATTTTGTTTTGATAGTTAGCTAGCCCTAAAGACTTACGTTCATTCATGTTTGCCTGTTGTATTTCTCTAACACCCTGTCGGAAACAAAATATTTGAATTAGTGTAACGCGTTAGAATACAAGAACGTTACGACTCGACGACTAATGCTTCGCAGCTGACGACGGTGTATATCGTAAACTACTCGTGTCTATCCTGTACTGGTGACAATTTAATTCAACAGGACATGCGCTGTGCACAGTTTAGGTAAACTTTTATAGTTATGATGAAAGCTTACACAAAATATCATTTAGGCGTTTCATCGTTCATATTATGTGAAAAACAAAATGCTACATCAATTCGCCTTACGATTTAGTTATTTGAACAAATGACACCAGTGTTCACGTACTTTCTATATTTTATACTATAATTACATTGAAAGATTGAACATGTGATTTTGTCGATAATTTGAGAAACGATAACCCTTTCACACCCCAGATTTAGCGGAAAATTAACATTATTTCACAGATCACGTATTACTACCATGTTGAGAGTTTTTAAAGAAACGTTTCAGAGTGATAACTATACTTATGATTTTGATAAATGTGTTAAAAACTATAACAATGCTAAACGTTTATGAAGAGGCGCTAATGAGTCTTTGTTTGTTTTTATTTTCTCGCAAAGCTACACGAAGGCTATCTGTGTTAGCCGTCCCTAATTTAGCAGTGTAAGACTAGAAGAAAGGCAGCTAGTCATCACCCCCCCCCATACGTTTGGGCTACTCTTTTACGAACGAATAGTAGGATTGATCGTCACATATAACGCCCCCACGGCTGAAAGAGAAAGCATGTTTGGTGTGATGGGGATTCAAATCTGCTACCCTAACATTACGACTCGAATGCCTTAATAGTGGGATTGACGGTAACTTGTAACGCCCCCACTGGCCATATCGAGCATAGACTGCAGAGAGAAATCTCGAAGCGTGTTGACAACAGCTGTGATTCTCAGGAATGTGCTAGTGCGTAATAATGGTCATGTTGTTGAGTTTAAGAAAGAAGACTGTTGTATGATGGTACTAATGTTGACGAATTTTAGAAATGTGCTAATGCGTGTTAATAATAATAAAGTTAAGAATATTTTTGAACGTGTAGAAGTGTGATGATAGTAATGTTAGCGAGCTGTACGATTGTGCTAACGTGTGATATCAATAATCCTAGCAAGTTGTACGATTGTGCTAACGTGTGATATCAATAATCCTAGCGAGTTGTAGGATTGTGCTATCGTGTGATATCAATAATGCTAGTGAGTTGTACGATTGTGCTATCGTGTGATATCAATAATCCGAGCGAGTTTTACGATTGTGTTATCATGTGATATCAATAATCCTAGTGAGTTGTACGATTGTGCTAACGTGTGATATCAATAATCCTACCGAGTTGTACGATTGTGCTAACGTGTGATATCAATAATCCTAGCGAGTTGTACGATTGTGCTATTGTGTGCTAATAATAATGCTAGCGAGTTGTACGATTGTGCTATCGTGTGGTATCAATAATGCTAGTGAGTTGTATGATTGTGCTATCGTGTGATATCAATAATACTGGCGAGTTGTACGATTGTGCTATTGTGTGATATCAATAATACTAGCGAGTTGTACGATTGTGTTATCGTGTGGTATCAATAATGCTAGTGAGTTGTACGATTGTGCTATTGTGTGCTAATAATAATGCTAGCGAGTTGTACGATTGTGCTATCGTGTGGTATCAATAATGCTAGTGAGTTGTATGATTGTGCTATCGTGTGATATCAATAATACTGGCGAGTTGTACGATTGTGCTATCGTGTGATATCAATAATACTAGCGAGTTGTACGATTGTGCTATCGTGTGATATCAATAATACTAGCGAGTTGTACGATTGTGCTAACGTGTGTTAGAGACGAATTTTTGGAAACATAATTGTCTCATCTGTACGTTTTCTCATTTGTGAAGAAATTTAGTTTTTATTCATATGTTTATGAACTTGAGTACATGTTCCTCTTGTCCTCTGTTTATAGATAAAGATAGCTCCAGTAAACAAACTCGAATGTCAGATTCAAGGGCTAGTGCATTAGTTGTAAAGAATCACCGATTCTCCAATAAATAATTTTCGACTCACTTCAAGCAACACTATGCTTTTCACATAAATCTAATCGCTGCACATTATATGTGCTAGAATACACAGTAAAAGTTATATTACAGTACATATATATTGTATATTCATGTAATATACACCATGTAGCATCTCTAAGTGACAATCGTACTGTAATAAGCAGTAGTGTATATTACACTGTATATATATATATATATATATACTATAATATACAGTAAAGTTTAATCGCCCTATGAAAAACTAAAAATACACATTTCGTACAGCAATAAGTAACTATAGACCTGGTGTTTCATACATTAACGTTAATAAAAATATTATGTTTCACAGGTTAACGTTTATACAAATATCACGTTTATACGCTAACGTTTATATAAATATCATGTTTAATCCATTAATGTTTATATAGATATCATGTTTCATACACTAACTTTCATGCAAGTTTCTTTTGTTCAATATAATAAATTTGGCTAATCACGTCTAAATACAAGGAACATTATTTCAGTAATTATACCGTGTGAATACAAGGAACAATATCTTAGTAATAACACCGTATGGTGTTGTTGTTGTTTTGAATCAAGCACAAAGCTACACAAAGGGCTATCTGTGCTCTGCCAACCACGGGTATCGAAACCCGGTTTTTAGCGTTGTAAGTCCGCAGACATGCCGCTGAACCACTGGGTGGCTATACTATATGAATACAAGGAACAATATCTCAGTAATAGTACAGTGCGAATACAAGAAAGAATTTCTCAGTAATAATACCGTGCGAATACAAGAAAGAATTTCTCAGTAATAATACCGTGCGAATACAAGAAAGAATATTTTAGTAATAATACCGTGTGAATACAAGGAACAATATCTCAGTAATAATACCGTTTGAATACAAGGAACAATATTTTAGTAATAATACCGTGTGAATACAAGGAACAATATCTCAGTAATAATACCGTTTGAATACAAGAAACAATATCTCAGTAATAATACCGTGCGAATACAAGAAAGAATTTCTCAGTAATAATACCGTGCGAATACAAGAAACAATATTTTAGTAATAATACCGTGCGAAAAAAAGAAACAATATTTTAGTAATAATACCGTTTGAATACAAGGAACAATATTTTAGTAATAATACCGTGTGAATACAAGGAACAATATCTCAGTAATAATACCGTTTGAATACAAGGAACAATATTTTAGTAATAATACCGTGTGAATACAAGGAACAATATCTCAGTAATAATACCGTTTGAATACAAGGAACAATATCTCAGTAATAATACCGTTTGAATACAAGGAACAATATCTCAGTAATAATACCGTGCGAATACAAGGAACAGTATCTCAGTAATAGTACCGTGCGAATACAAGGAACAGTATCTCAGTAATAATACCGTGCGAATACAAGGAACAGTATCTCAGTAATAATACCGTGCGAATACAAGAAACAGTATCTCAGTAATAGTACCGTGCGAATACAAGGAACAGTATCTCAGTAATAATACCGTGCGAATACAAGGAACAATATCTCAGTAATAGTACAGTGCGAATACAAGAAAGAATCTCTCAGTAATAATACCGTGCGAATACAAGAAAGAATTTCTCAATAATAATACCGTGCGAATACAAGGAACAATATTTTAGTAATAATACCGTGTGAATACAAAGAACAATATCTCAGTAATAATACCGTTTGAATACAAGGAACAATATCTCAGTAATAATACCGTTTGAATACAAGGAACAATATCTCAGTAATAATACCGTTTGAATACAAGGAACAATATCTCAGTAATAATACCGTTTGAATACAAGGAACAATATCTCAGTAATAATATTATGTCAGTACAAAGAGTAATATATTTCTAACAATTCCATATAGATACAAGAAACAACATTATGATAATGATGGAATGTTAGAAGGAATACCTTATCAATAATTCTATGTATATACAGTGACGGACCTGTTACTGGAGGCTAGAAAATTCAACTCTATCGTGTCTAGACAAGGTACAATATCTTTATTATACTAAAAGAACGAACTGTGTATTTGCTGTTTCGAGACAAGGAACAGTATATTTTCTGTGTCTGTACAAGGAACAGTATTGTGCCAACAGAAGGAATAGTGTCTTTATTGTGTGAAGACAAGATGAAGCATCTTTATTTGTCTAGAAAAGAAACAGTGTATTTATTGTACGAAGAAAACGAACAGTATTTTTACTGTGTCTACGCAAAGACAGTATCATTATTGTGTCAAGACATAGTACAGTATGCGTATTGTATCAAGAAACGGCACGATAACAGCCTGAAGAAGACATAAGAAGGCCGAAACGTTGTTCTGTACTTTATTTTAATTAAAGTTTTACTACCCATACGAGCCGTCTTGTGAAAACCATATCTTTATTGTGTCAGCACATGGAATTGTATTCTAATTATGTCACGACAAGGATTGTTTTGTTTGTTTGTTTTTGAATTCCGCACAAAGCTACACGAGGGCTATCTGCGATAGCCGTCCATAATTTAGCAGTGTAAGACTAGAGGGAAAGTAACTAGTCATCACCACCCACCGTCAACTCTTGGACTACTATTTTACCAAAGAATAGTGGGATTGGCTGTCACATATAACGCCCCTACTGCTGAAAGGGTGAGCATGTTTGGTGTGACAGGGATTCGAACCTGCGATCCTAAGATTATGAGTCAAGCCCCTTAATCACTTTGCCATGCTGGGCCCACGACAAGGAACAGTATTTTTATTGTGTGAACAGAAGATACAATATGATTTTGTATGAATACAGTTTCCATTATCGTCATTGTATAAATACATGATACAGTATCTTTATTGTATTACGTTTGTTTGGTTTGACTTTTTTTTTTAAACCTTATGCAGCTATTCTGTCTTATGAGCAAGTAAACCCATAGAGTATGTAGGTAGCTTGTTTTAATAGGAAGTTGATATAAATTACTAATTGTTTGCTTGTTTTTAAATTTCGCGCAAAGTTACATGAGGGCCATTTACGCTACCTGTCCCTAATTTAGCAGTGCAAGACTAGAGAGAAGATAGCTAGTCATCACCACCCATTGCCAACTCTTGGGCTACCCTTTTACTAACGAATAGTGGGATTGTCCGTAACATTATAACGCCCCCAAAGCTGAAAGGGCGAGCAGGTTTGGTGTGACGGAGGTTCGAACCCACGACCCTAGGATAACGAGTCGAGTGCCTTAACCACCTGGCCATGCCGGGCATTATATTAAGACATGATACAATATATTTTTGTGTTAAGACTATATTCAACATATTTACTGTGTCAAGACATAGTATGGTATCTGTATTGTGTTAAGACCAGGAATGGTATTTTTATTGTGCCAAAAATGTATAGTATCTTTATTGTGTCAAGCCAACGTATAATATCTTTGTTGTATCAAGACACTCTACGGTATGTTTAATGTGTCAATAAAAGAAACTATATGTATTTCGCTGAGACATGACAATATCTTTATTGTGTCAAGATGTTGTGCAGTGTGGATATCGTATTGGTAAAGGTTTCAGTGTGTTTATTGTGTGAAGACAAAATACAGTATTTTATTGTGTCAATGAATGTGAAAATATTTTAATGTGTCACGACAAGGAACAGTAATATCTTTATTTTGTGAATAGAATGTGCAGTATGTTTGTTTTTTCAAGACCAGGCACATTATCTTTACTGTGTTAACACAAATAATATGATCTTAATTGTATCTAGACCAGTTACATTATTTCTATTGTGCTAACACGAGAAACATGATCCTAATTGTATCCAGATAAGGCGCAGTGTCTTTATTGTGCTAACACAAGAAACATGATCTTGTGTAAAGACAATGATAGTTTCCTTGTTTTGTCAAGACAAGTTATGCTGTGTTTATTGTGTCAAGACAAGAAACAGTATAACTTTATTGTGTGAAGACAAGTTACAATGTTTTGTTTATTTGTTTCAATACAAGTTACGGCATCTTAAACATGTCAGAACAAGGTATGTTACGTTCGTTGTGCGAAGACAGGGAACCGTATATTTATTGTGTCAAGACAAATTACAATATCTTTATTGTGTGAAGACATGGTACGGTTTCTGTGTTGTGTCAGGACAAGGTATGGCATCATTGTTTTATCAAGAGAAAGTACGATATATTTATTGTGTTAACACGTGTTATGGTGTCTGTATTGAGTGAAGACAAGCAACAATATCTTTATTCTACCCAAACAAAAAAACAATATATTTCTTGCGTTTAGACAATGGACAGTATCTTTATTGTGTCAAGAAAAGGAATAATATACTTATAATTATACTGTTTAAATAAATTATACAATATCTGGCCAATTATGTCATACCATATTAAGGTCTGGAACGATATGTCGATAGTAATGCTGTGTTAATACAAGTTGTAATACCTTGATAATAATGCTGTGTTAATACAAGTTGTAATACCTTGATAATAATGCTGTGTTAATACAAGTTGTAATACCTTGATAATAATGCTGTGTTAATACAAGTTGTAATACCTTGATAATAATGCTGTGTTAATACAAGTTGTAATACCTTGATAATAATGCTGTGTTAATACAAGTTGTAATACCATGATAATAATGCTGTGTTAATACAAGTTGTAATACCTTGATAATAATGCTGTGTTAATACAAGTTGTAATACCTTGGTGATAATGCTGTGTTAATACAAGTTGTAATACCTTGGTGATAATGCTGTGTTAATACAAGTTGTAATACTTTGGTGATAATGCAGTTTCTATACAAGAATGATATATTGGTAATGTTGGTGTCAAAACAAGAAATGATATTACGGTAATTATATCATATCATTACATAGGTGAATTTATTGGTAATAATTCCGTCTCCCATATAGAATATTATTTTAGTAATAATACGTTTCAGAAAAATAAAACGTTTTTCTGGAAATAACAGTGTGTCAGATTAATTATAATAATGTTGTGTTAACAGTAGTGGTTACATTACCGAGTTGGTACCAGAAATCATATCTTGGAAATAATGTTGTGTTAACAGTAGTGGTTGCAATACCGAGTTGGTACCAGAAATCATATCTTGGAAATAATGTTGTGTTAACAGTAGTGGTTGCAATACCGAGTTGGTACCAGAAATCATATCTTGGAAATAATGTTGTGTTAACAGTAGTGGTTGCAATACCGAGTTGGTACCAGAAATCATATCTTGGAAATAATGTTGTGTTAACAGTAGTGGTTACAATACCGAGTTGGTACCAGAAATCATATCTTGGAAATAATGTTGTGTTAACAGTAGTGGTTACAATACCGAGTTGGTACCAGAAATCATATCTTGGAAATAATGTTGTGTTAACAGTAGTGGTTACAATACCGAGTTGGTACCAGAAATCATATCTTGGAAATAATGTTGTGTTAACAGTAGTGGTTACAATACCGAGTTGGTACCAGAAATCATATTTTGGAAATAATGTTGTGTTAACAGTAGTGGTTACAATACCGAGTTGGTACCAGAAATCATATTTTGGAAATAATGTTGTGTTAACAGTAGTGGTTACAATACCGAGTTGGTACCAGAAATCATATTTTGGAAATAATGTTGTGTTAACAGTAGTGGTTACAATACCGAGTTGGTACCAGAAATCATATTTTGGAAATAATGTTGTGTTAACAGTAGTGGTTACAATACCGAGTTGGTACCAGAAATCATATTTTGGAAATAATGTTGTGTTAACAGTAGTGGTTACAATACCGAGTTGGTACCAGAAATCATATCTTGGAAATAATGTTGTGTTAACAGTAGTGGTTACATTACCGAGTTGGTACCAGAAATCATATCTTGGAAATAATGTTGTGTTAACAGTAGTGGTTACATTACCGAGTTGGTACCAGAAATCATATCTTGGAAATAATGTTGTGTTAAC
Organism: Tachypleus tridentatus; assembly: GCF_004210375.1. Taxonomy (NCBI): domain Eukaryota; kingdom Metazoa; phylum Arthropoda; class Merostomata; order Xiphosura; family Limulidae; genus Tachypleus; species Tachypleus tridentatus. The sequence goes on along the minus strand of NC_134828.1, from coordinate 29,192,884 downwards.
AGTAGTGGTTACAATACCGAGTTGGTACCAGAAATCATATCTTGGAAATAATGTTGTGTTAACAGTAGTGGTTACAATACCGAGTTGGTACCAGAAATCATATCTTGGAAATAATGTTGTGTTAACAGTAGTGGTTACAATACCGAGTTGGTACCAGAAATCATATCTTGGAAATAATGTTGTGTTAACAGTAGTGGTTACATTACCGAGTTGGTACCAGAAATCATATCTTGGAAATAATGTTGTGTTAACAGTAGTGGTTACATTACCGAGTTGGTACCAGAAATCATATCTTGGAAATAATGTTGTGTTAACAGTAGTGGTTACATTACCGAGTTGGTACCAGAAATCATATCTTGGAAATAATGTTGTGTTAACAGTAGTGGTTACAATACCGAGTTGGTACCAGAAATCATATCTTGGAAATAATGTTGTGTTAACAGTAGTGGTTACAATACCGAGTTGGTACCAGAAATCATATCTTGGAAATAATGTTGTGTTAACAGTAGTGGTTACAATACCGAGTTGGTACCAGAAATCATATCTTGGAAATAATGTTGTGTTAACAGTAGTGGTTACAATACCGAGTTGGTACCAGAAATCATATCTTGGAAATAATGTTGTGTTAACAGTAGTGGTTACAATACCGAGTTGGTACCAGAAATCATATCTTGGAAATAATGTTGTGTTAACAGTAGTGGTTACAATACCGAGTTGGTACCAGAAATCATATTTTGGAAATAATGTTGTGTTAACAGTAGTGGTTACAATACCGAGTTGGTACCAGAAATCATATTTTGGAAATAATGTTGTGTTAACAGTAGTGGTTACAATACCGAGTTGGTACCAGAAATCATATTTTGGAAATAATGTTGTGTTAACAGTAGTGGTTACAATACCGAGTTGGTACCAGAAATCATATTTTGGAAATAATGTTGTGTTAACAGTAGTGGTTACAATACCGAGTTGGTACCAGAAATCATATCTTGGAAATAATGTTGTGTTAACAGTAGTGGTTACAATACCGAGTTGGTACCAGAAATCATATCTTGGAAATAATGTTGTGTTAACAGTAGTGGTTACATTACCGAGTTGGTACCAGAAATCATATCTTGGAAATAATGTTGTGTTAACAGTAGTGGTTACATTACCGAGTTGGTACCAGAAATCATATCTTGGAAATAATGTTGTGTTAACAGTAGTGGTTACATTACCGAGTTGGTACCAGAAATCATATCTTGGAAATAATGGAAATAATGTTGTGTTAACAGTAGTGGTTACAATACCGAGTTGGTACCAGAAATCATATTTTGGAAATAATGTTGTGTTAACAGTAGTGGTTACAATACCGAGTTGGTACCAGAAATCATATCTTGGAAATAATGTTGTGTTAACAGTAGTGGTTACAATACCGAGTTGGTACCAGAAATCATATCTTGGAAATAATGTTGTGTTAACAGTAGTGGTTACAATACCGAGTTGGTACCAGAAATCATATCTTGGAAATAATGTTGTGTTAACAGTAGTGGTTACATTACCGAGTTGGTTCCAGAAATCATATTTTGGAAATAATGTTGTGTTAACAGTAGTGGTTACAATAGTTGGTACCAGAAATCATATTTTGGAAATAATGTTGTGTTAACAGTAGTGGTTACAATACCGAGTTGGTACCAGAAATCATATTTTGGAAATAATGTTGTGTTAACAGTAGTGGTTACAATACCGAGTTGGTACCAGAAATCATATCTTGGAAATAATGTTGTGTTAACAGTAGTGGTTACAATACCGAGTTGGTACCAGAAATCATATCTTGGAAATAATATTGTGTTAACAGTAGTGGTTACAATACCGAGTTGGTACCAGAAATCATATCTTGGAAATAATGTTGTGTTAACAGTAGTGGTTACAATACCGAGTTGGTACCAGAAATCATATTTTGGAAATAATGTTGTGTTAACAGTAGTGGTTACAATACCGAGTTGGTACCAGAAATCATATCTTGGAAATAATGTTGTGTTAACAGTAGTGGTTACAATACCGAGTTGGTACCAGAAATCATATTTTGGAAATAATGTTGTGTTAACAGTAGTGGTTACAATACCGAGTTGGTACCAGAAATCATATTTTGGAAATAATGTTGTGTTAACAGTAGTGGTTACAATACCGAGTTGGTACCAGAAATCATATCTTGGAAATAATGTTGTGTTAACAGTAGTGGTTACAATACCGAGTTGGTACCAGAAATCATATCTTGGAAATAATGTTGTGTTAACAGTAGTGGTTACAATACCGAGTTGGTACCAGAAATCATATCTTGGAAATAATGTTGTGTTAACAGTAGTGGTTACAATACCGAGTTGGTACCAGAAATCATATCTTGGAAATAATGTTGTGTTAACAGTAGTGGTTACAATACCGAGTTGGTACCAGAAATCATATCTTGGAAATAATGTTGTGTTAACAGTAGTGGTTACAATACCGAGTTGGTACCAGAAATCATATCTTGGAAATAATGTTGTGTTAACAGTAGTGGTTACAATACCGAGTTGGTACCAGAAATCATATCTTGGAAATAATGTTGTGTTAACAGTAGTGGTTACAATACCGAGTTGGTACCAGAAATCATATTTTGGAAATAATGTTGTGTTAACAGTAGTGGTTACAATACCGAGTTGGTACCAGAAATCATATCTTGGAAATAATGTTGTGTTAACAGTAGTGGTTACAATACCGAGTTGGTACCAGAAATCATATCTTGGAAATAATGTTGTGTTAACAGTAGTGGTTACATTACCGAGTTGGTACCAGAAATCATATTTTGGAAATGTTGTGTTAACAGTAGTGGTTACAATACCGAGTTGGTACCAGAAATCATATCTTGGAAATAATGTTGTGTTAACAGTAGTGGTTACATTACCGAGTTGGTACCAGAAATCATATTTTGGAAATGTTGTGTTAACAGTAGTGGTTACAATACCGAGTTGGTACCAGAAATCATATCTTGGAAATAATGTTGTGTTAACAGTAGTGGTTACAATACCGAGTTGGTACCAGAAATCATATCTTGGAAATAATGTTGTGTTAACAGTAGTGGTTACATTACCGAGTTGGTACCAGAAATCATATTTTGGAAATAATGTTGTGTTAACAGTAGTGGTTACAATACCGAGTTGGTACCAGAAATCATATCTTGGAAATAATGTTGTGTTAACAGTAGTGGTTACAATACCGAGTTGGTACTAGAAATCATATCTTGGAAATAATGTTGTGTTAACAGTAGTGGTTACAATACCGAGTTGGTACCAGAAATCATATCTTGGAAATAATATTGTGTTAACAGTAGTGGTTACAATACCGAGTTGGTACCAGAAATCATATCTTGTAAATAATGTTGTGTTAACAGATAGAAGAATGTGCTAGTATTTAAACCAGGACACTCTAACAAACATTATTTTCTTAACAGTATCGGGTAAACAGATGGACAATAGTATTATTAAATCATGTTAGTAATATCCACGATGTCATGGTAATAGTGTTAGTAAAAGTAACCGTATCATCGTAATAATCGTGTCAATGAAACAAACAATATCTTTGTAACAATATATTTGTAATGATGCCCTATTAATACATGGAACAATGTATCTCTAATAATATTGTGAAAATACAGGTAACAATAACTTATCACCAGGTTAGTATGAAAATATTTTGGTAATAATAGTGTTGCATTGATACGGTTAACATTATCATAAGAACTGTACGGTGTCAGTATAAAGTAAAATATTATTGTGCTAATATTGTTTAATTGAAAGTAATAACACCCTGATAGTTATATATCCACAGTCTTGTTACCTTGAATATCTCTAAGTCTATAGAAACATGACCGATAACACATTTAGTCTACCCATTATTTTCAACACATTACATCTACATTTACTTTGTTTTCGATGTGTCTAAGTCTGAAAATACATGATTCATGACTTATTTAATCGTCAGTTACAGTTACTTTACTTTTAATATCTTTAAATCTATAAAACAGGGGTATCTTACAGCTAAGTTCCATTATTTTCAATATCTCTAAATCTATAGGATACGATTCGTGACATATTTAACAGCTAAAGTTCCATTATTTATTCTACACCTATTGGTCCAATATTTTCAATATCTCTAAATCTATAGAAACATGAACCGTGACTTATTTAACTTACAGCTACAGTAAATTTATTTTCATTATATGTTAGGCTATTGCAACACTATCCGTGATGTATTTAACTTAGAACCATTGTTCCATTATTTTCGATATCCTAAGTCTATAGAAACATGAACCGTAACTTATTTTAACATACAGCTATAGTTTCCTTCTATCTTCAGCAGCTCTACATCTATATAAATATGATCAATTACGTATTTAAGTATCCAACCTACAATGACCTTTCAAAAGTTGAAATTGTGTTATGAGTTTAAACAAGTGGTGTGCATGGGAAAGTTCGATCTCATTTCTGTTGTTCTTTTGTAACGTTTCATTTTTTAGTTTTGAACATTTAGTATTGAGAGTGTTTAGTTCTTGTCCTAGTTTGTTGGTTTTGCAGAATTGGAAGTGTTTAGTTCTGGTCCTAGTTTGTTGGTTTTGCTTCACCTAAATATTTCCAAGAGTTTTTAATAAAGATAAAAATCCGTGAAAAGTAGTGTTTTACTAAAACTGTGTTAAAAAAGGGTTAGCAGCGAATAGATTGATAGGTTGGGATACGCGCATACACACACACAAAAAAACCCCCAACAAAAACAGATATATATATATATATATATAAAGATGGATATTAATCTATAAATAATTACAGACCTTAGCAGTGATAAAGAAATAACACAGAAAGCTATGGATGTAAAGAAAGGCTGCATGGTCTACAAAGAGAACTGAGAATGACATTCCATATGGCAAAGTAAACCCTCGGTATAATACACAGAACAATAAATAATCTGTAGAATTCTATTGAAGAATGATAAACAATAACTTACCAGAGGAAGATTTTGTTTGTCGCTCAGATTATAAAGAACATAAACGAGTGAAAACGGCTTAGCCCACCGAACCTATAGGATTAAAAAAGTAGGCGTAATCACTAGGCGGAGTCACTGTCACTATTAATAGTGTTCCCCGCCTTTCTCTCCTTCACGTGACTAAGCTGACCTTTGATTGGCTGTCAGAGAAATATCTGTCGTGAACGGGGCAGCAATGACCGTGGCTCCTGCCAAAATGTAGTTCTTTTGACATTGCCGGATGTATCTGGAAAACAAAGCTGCTTATGAACTGCGGTCTGGCTTCCGTGCCGTAAAGTTTAGAGTTTTAGTTTAACTACTGTCACTGTTTCCCTGTCGATACGGCCAGCTCATGTGCTCTGCAGTACGGGACGAGGAACCTCACTGTTCGGCCTGCGTCGTGTAACAGTGTCGGTTACGCTCCAGTGTCAAAATCGCTATGGATGCTCTTCATCGAACGAGCGCGTGTTTCACCCAGACGCCAGATTTGCGAGTGACTGACCAGGACAGCAGTGATTACGAAGATGGCTTACCAGTTAACGTAGATTCGGACGATCACGAACTGGACGTGACCTTGGACTGCCACGAAAAGGACGAAGAAACAAACATGGTTATGATTAAATCCAGTGGTCAAGCAGAAAGTCCGAAACCGGACAGCACAGAGGAATTGACTCAACATCAAGAATCTGGTGAATCGAAGAAGCAGAAATCTCACTTGGTGAAGCCGCCCTACTCGTACATCGCTCTCATCACGATGGCAATCTTGCAGTCCCCAGAGAAGAAGCTGACCCTTAGCGGTATATGTGAGTTCATCAAAAACAGGTTTCCATTCTACAGGGAGAAGTATCCCATGTGGCAGAACAGTATCCGGCATAATCTCTCCCTAAACGACTGTTTCATCAAGATTCCCCGAGAGCCAGGAAATCCGGGGAAAGGAAACTACTGGACGCTCGACCCGGCCAGTGAAGACATGTTCGACAACGGTAGCTTTCTCCGCCGACGGAAGAGATATAAACGTCACCAGCCCGACCCTCTCAAAGACCCGTCTGCTTTCATTGCTTCGATGGACCCGTACCGTCACCATCCCGGCCTTTTCCACCATACCATAACGCCGGCTTCCCTCACAAGTCCTTATCCTTACCTCTCCCCTCTGCCAACACCCGTGCCCCTTCTTACTCCACGGGATTTCTCGAGAACGCCCCTGCATCCTATCAGCTTGAGCTTGCCGCCCAGCTTGGGAGTGTCCTCGTTACCTCTCCGGCTACCAACAACTTCGCCCGGTCTAAACACCAACAGTATGTCCCACAATGGTAAAGCTAACAATTTCTCCATCGAAAGCATTATTGGACACAAGCATGACTCTATCAAAGGGTCGCCAGTGAGGTCAATGAACAATGTGCTTATTCCACGACTGACAGGACCTTGTTACTGTCCCACCACTGGCCTGGACTTAAGTAAGTTCCGACATCAGCTGTCCTGCGGTAACCCCGTCACTCCCACGTTGACCGCTTGGCCCCGGTGACTTGGGCCGAAGACTTAAACCCGTGTTTTTCTCAAAACGTTTAGTTTCTGGGCTAGAACTGTGTGGGGTCATCACTGTAGGTTGAAACTGTATAGAAGTATTCGTGTCAATAATCGTGAAAACAATTACTTGATTAGTGAATACGTCATCAAGCAAGACCACGTACAGAGACCACGTTTTTCCTGGATGTTTTAAGTTCCTATATATATAGGCTATAACTGAGGCAAGTGGTTTGGGTTTTGTATATTATGCTACGATTGTAAACTGTAACTCAACATCCACAAGTGTGGATTATGATTGTCATCGTGTATATAGTGTTTGTGGCATGGTCAGTTTCCTTAGTTCATATATACATAGTGTTCAATAATGGCGTAATTTTAAATCAAGATGTGTATAGTACAGTAGCTTCCGGTTCTAGTCCTGATACTTCAATAAAATCCAATGTCTTTGTTTGGATGTATTGTTTGTCAAGCTGACTGTACGATGGAATCTCTAAGTTGTGTAAGTCCAATTAGAAAAAACTTTGTATGTGAAAATTTGTCGAGTTATAAATAATGACCAAGTCGTCTGAAAATGTACAAATAAAAAACAAATAGTCACGAAAATCCTGTATTATTTAAACAGATTGATTAGTGACTGTACTGTCCAGTAACTGTCAGTTGGTAAATATTCCAACTCCTCTTGTTTCGTTTTAAAGCTAATTTTTAACCTCCTCTCTCATGTTCCAAAAATGATTTTCGGTATTTCTTAGAAAAGCTTGAATTATTAATAACGACATATTGTAGACGCAATAGAACTCATGAAGACAGTTCATTCAACATTTAACAAAACTGTTTTAAAAGTAAACCTGTCGGTAGTAATTAGAGAGGTAGATTTTTATAAGTTGATTCTGTCAAAGATTTAACTTACTTGCCAGAACGTTATAACGGAACTTAGCAAATGTCTAAAATATTCAAGAATGTATAACTTCACGTGTTAACGACATATGCGATGACAGATAACGGCAGTAACAGTAACTACTGCCAGTTTAACTCGTGATTCATAAAGCTTGTATAAACATTTCTTAATTATATCTCGTCGTTGAAAAGCAAAAACCCGCTGAATTTAGAACTCCATTGAAACCAACGTTTTATATCAAACTTACTGTTTATCGTAAAGACTATTATTATCATAATACACTATTGTTATACCTTTAAGATCAAGACGATTTCTTTGCTTTAAATTATTGTAATGTTAGCGCCAGAAGTGCACACGTGTCTAAAGAGTGACCACGTCGGGTCGGTTGCTAGGAGTAATAATTACAACCCTCCACTGAGTTGGTTTGGACGAACAAGGAAACAGACATAATCTATGAAATATCTCACAAATAATCCGCCCTAACTTGGCCATTCTGTTGAGTTTTATTTTCGTTCCCAGTGATGCGAAGATTAATTAAAAGATTCGAAGCCCATGGTTTAGCTGTAGCGCCTACCCGACCAGCAATGTCGTTCGAGTTCGAACCTCGTTCTTTTTTTAACGGTCTTTACTCTGTGAAACTACCACGACTTTCTACAAAATACGACGCCTCAAGCAGCATCCCAACGCGACAGGAGTCTTAGGTTTGCCAACTGTTTTCTAGACTAAATAAAATGTCTGTTGAAAATATAGGAACTTAATTTTCAAGAATATTGTTTATAATGGAGAACTGACAGCGCGGGTTTCCTCTCCAGTTATCCATCTGATTTATATATTTTTTCACATAAGACTCTAGGACTAACCTAGAAAAATGGTTTTACTAAGACATTCTTAGGTAAGAAGTAACCCCTTTTGTTGCATATTTACACGGATAGTCCATATAAATGTTTAAAAAATCGACCAATTCATAATTTTACTATTCGATTAACGGGAGAATTCCCCCCTTGGTCCAGAACTAGAAAGAAAACTGGGTAGTGATCATAGTTTTACGGTTTTGTGACGTAATATCCATCAAGATTGTAATCAATTTCTCTATTTATTACTTTGTTGAAATGTAAGCTATTATGTGTGATGTCAAAACCTTAAATAAAAATCTCTTTCGTGCTATGTTTGAGGTTTGGGTTTTAGTTTCTTAAATCAAGTTCAGAATGAAAAGCACGAGCAGTGGCACAATTACTCATTCCTAAACACCATTAACAGTTTCCATGGAGACAATATATACCTCGTAACCAATACTGCAGGTTCGGTATTACTGAATACAGGGTTGTACTCGAAGTCTGATCTGTCCAGTTCAGTTTGATGTAGAAGTGCCTTGCACTGCTTTCATTTCATCAAAAAAGTTTGTTTTTTTTTTTTTGTTGTTTTGAAAATGCCAACAGATCGTCTTAGATTTGCTGGTAAACTGTTTGATTTGAACATTCCATCAAAATGTGTCCGTTTAAACATGTTAACGGATCACGCTGTTTCAACTTCTTAACAGAATATTTTAGTTTAGAGCATTTTCAACAGACTACTTGATTTAAACGTGTCAAAAATCGTCTAGTTTTATATGTGACAAGAGACAATGATAGTTTAAAACGGACTGTTGGGTTCACGCAAGTCGACAGATTATGTTAGCTTAGAAAATACCAATAGCATTGTTTTAACTTTCCAAAAGATTGTGTTACTTTAAAACACGACAGCAGTGTGGTTTTAACAATATATCATATATTATTAATTTAGAACGTGTCAACAGCATTGTTTTAGCTTTCCAAAAGATTGTGTTACTTTAGAACGTGTCAGCAGTATGGGTTTAACAACATACAGGCCCGGCATGGCCAGATGATTAAGGCACTCGACTCGTAATCTGAGGGTCGCAGGTTCGAATCCCCGTCACACCTTTCAGCCGTGTGGGCGTTATAATGTGATTGTTAATCCCACTATTTGTTGGTAAAAGAGTAGCCCAACAGTAGCTGGTGAGTGGTGATGACTAGCTGCCTTCCCTCTATCGGCTAGCGCAGATAGCCCTCGAGTAGCTTTGCGCGAAATTCAAAACTTAACAAGTTATCATGCTTTATTAGTTTAGAACGTACCAACAGCATTTTTTTAGCTTGCTAGGTCATGCTGAATTTAGTTATATTAACAAATTACTTAGTTTGATCGTGTCAGCATTATGATTTGATCAGGTCAATAGATTATGTTACTTTAGAACGCATCAACAACGATATCAACCTGGTACCATATAATATTAGTTTAGAATGTACCAATCCGTAACTGAACCTTCCCAAGAGACCATGTTTAGTTTGTTCATATCCAGAACGTTTGGTCTGATTATGTTAACAGATAATATTACCGTATTTTACGTCTTGTAAGACGCTACATTGTGGAAGACGCACCCTAATTTTGGAAAGACAATTCTGAGAAAAATGTATTTTGACTCATCAACCAACACCTTGATGCAGCATTGACTTTTTCAACCTTCTGAGTAAATACAGTCAAATACATCATAGTCTTCACAATATATCGATAATATTAGTTAAATTGAATGTTTTATGCTGTTGAAAACACTTGTAATTGGTAAGTAATGAGATAATGATCTGCATGAGAGGCCGTTTTAAATAGACCCTAAGCTAACCTTTTGCCTTAACCCATCACTTCTGGGGATTTTTCAAGGTATTTTTAAAGAAAACGTGCGTCTTACAAGGCTTAAAATACAGTACTATAAACCATTCCAATTGTGTGATACGCCAACAGAAAACGAAACGTTGAATGCATGTTATCTGAATCGGCTCTCCTTTGCACAACGTTTCAGGATAACCAGCGTCTTACGTGTATTACTTACACACTCAATATACGTTTAGATGTTTTTACACGTGTACATTAACTATAAGAACACATTCTAGGAACTTAAAAATGTTTCGTCCGTGGACAAAGCTGTGTAACAGACTCACTCTAATGGAACTTTCCAAAGCGGTCCAGGTGTCGTTTTAAATTATTCGGACAAAATCTCTGAACAGTTACTTAGTAATATTTAAACAGTTTGATAAGACTGATGTTATTGTTACTTAGTAATATTTAAACAGTTTGATAAGACTGATGTTATTGTTACTTAGTAATATTTAAACAGTCTGATAAGACTGATGTTATTGTTACTTAGTAATATTTAAACAGTTTGATAAGACTAATGTTATTGTTACTTAGTAACATTTAAACAGTTTGATAAGACTAATGTTATTGTTACTTAGTAACATTTAAACAGTTTGATAAGACTGATGTTATTGTTACTTAGTAGCATTTAAACAGTTTGATAAGACTGATGTTATTGTTACTTAGTAACATTTAAACAGTTTGATAAGACTGATGTTATTGTTACTTAGTAACATTTAAACAGTTTGATAAGACTGATGTTATTGTTACTTAGTAGCATTTAAACAGTTTGATAAGACTGATGTTATTGTTACTTAGTAACATTTAAACAGTTTGATAAGACTGATGTTATTGTTACTTAGTAACATTTAAACAGTTTGATAAGACTGATGTTATTGTTACTTAGTAACATTTAAACAGTTTGATAAGACTGATGTTATTGTTACTTAGTAACATTTAAACAGTTTGATAAGACTGATGTTATTGTTACTTAGTAACATTTAAACAGTTTGATAAGACTGATATTATTGTTACTTAGTAATATTTAAACAGTCTGAAAAAAATTGATGTTATTATTACTTGGTTATCTCCAAACAATCTGAAGAGATTGATGTTATTATTACTTGGTAATCTCTAAACAACCTGATGAGATTGATGTTATTGTTGACTGGTAACCTCCAAACAATCTGAAGAGAATGATGTTATTGTTGACTGGTAATCTCTAAACAGTCTGGTGAGATTGATGTCATTGTTGACTGGTAATCTCCAAACAGTCTGGTGAGGTTGATGTCATTGTTGACTGGTAATCTCTAAACAACCTGATGAGATTGATGCTATTATTACTTGGTTATCTCCAAACAATCTGAAGAGATTGATGTTATTGTTGACTGGTAATCTCTAAACAGTCTGGTGAGATTGATGTTATTGTTGACTGGTAATCTCTAAACAGTCTGGTGAGATTGATGTTATTGTTGACTGGTAATCTCTAAATAGTCTGATGAGATTGATGTTATTATTGACTGGTAATCTTTAAACAGTCTGATAAGATTGATGTTATTGTTGACTGGTAATCTCTAAACAGTCTGGTGAGATTGATGTCATTGTTGACTGGTAATCTCCAAACAGTCTGGTGAGGTTGATGTCATTGTTGACTGGTAATCTCTAAACAACCTGATGAGATTGATGCTATTATTACTTGGTTATCTCCAAACAATCTGAAGAGATTGATGTTATTGTTGACTGGTAATCTCTAAACAGTCTGGTGAGGTTGATGTCATTGTTGACTGGTAATCTCTAAACAACCTGATGAGATTGATGCTATTATTACTTGGTTATCTCCAAACAATCTGAAGAGATTGATGTTATTGTTGACTGGTAATCTCCAAACAGTCTGGTGAGGTTGATGTCATTGTTGACTGGTAATCTCTAAACAACCTGATGAGATTGATGCTATTATTACTTGGTTATCTCCAAACAATCTGAAGAGATTGATGTTATTGTTGACTGGTAATCTCCAAACAGTCTGGTGAGGTTGATGTCATTGTTGACTGGTAATCTCTAAACAACCTGATGAGATTGTTGCTATTATTACTTGGTTATCTCCAAACAATCTGAAGAGATTGATGTTATTGTTGACTGGTAATCTCTAAACAACCTGATGAGATTGCTGTTATTGTTGACTGGTAATCTCTAAACAGTCTGGTGAGATTGATGTTATTATTATTTGGTTATCTCTAAACAGTCTGGTGAGATTGATGTTATTGTTGACTGGTAGTCTCTAAACAACCTGATGAGATTGATGTTATTGTTGACTGGTAATCTCTAAACAACCTGATGAGATTGATGTTATTGTTGACTGGTAATATCTAAACAGTCTAATAAGATTGATGTTATTGTTGACTGGTAATCTCTAAACAGTATGATGAGATTGATGTTATTGTTGACTGGTAATCTCTAAACAATCTGATAAAATTGATGTTATTGTTGACTGGTAATCTCTAAACAGTCTGGTGAGATTGATGTTATTTTTGACTGGTAATCTCTAAACAGTCTGATGAGATTGATGTTATTATTGACTGGTAATCTTTAAACAGTCTGATAAGATTGATGTTATTGTTGACTGGTAATTTCTAAACAGTCTGGTGAGATTGATGTTATTGTTGACTGGTAATTTCTAAACAGTCTGGTGAGATTGATGCTATTATTACTTGGTTATCTCCAAACAATCTGAAGAGATTGATGTTATTGTTGACTGGTAATCTCTAAACAGTCTGGTGAGATTGATGTTATTGTTGACTGGTAATCTCTAAATAGTCTGATGAGATTGATGTTATTGTTGACTGGTAATCTCTAAACAACCTGATGAGATTGATGTTATTGTTGACTGGTAACCTCTAAACAGTCTGGTGAGATTGATGTTATTGTTGACTGGTAATATCTAAACAGTATGATGAGATTGATGTTATTGTTGACTGGTAATCTCTAAACAATCTGATAAAATTGATATTATTATTGTTTGGTAATCTTTAAGCAAGCTGATGAGATTGATGTTATTATTGACTGGTAACCTCTAAACAGTCTGATAAGATTGATGTTATTGTTGACTGGTAATATCTAAACAGTATGATGAGATTGATGTTATTGTTGACTGGTAATCTCTAAACAATCTGATAAAATTGATATTATTATTGTTTGGTAATCTTTAAGCAAGCTGATGAGATTGATGTTATTATTGACTGGTAAAACCTTAACAACCTGATGAAAATGATGTTATTATTGACTGGTAAATTTTGAATTATCTGATGATCTTGATGTTGTGTTATTGACTGGTAAATTCTAAATAGTCTGGCTATATTGGTGTTACTATTGGCGCTACTGTTGAATACGAAATATTTAATATAATTATTTTTGTTGAAAATTTAAAATAGAATAAAACTGACAAACTTATATAACTGTTAAGATCAAATCCATGAATTTTTCTCATATCCTTGATTTTAAAGATAAAAAAAATATCTTTAACTCCTATCTCGAGAAAACGTTTCGACTTTCCCAGATCATCTTCAAGTTATTATCACCTAGGAAGATCGAAACGTCATTCTCTCCTTATCAGTGCGAAGTGTTAATACCCATACCAGCCGTTCTGAGTTACATTGTTATTTCAAGTGGGTTTCTTGTTATCAATAATTCCATCGTAACCTTAAGAACAATTAAGATTTCTTTATTCTACACTTGAGTTCCAACTTGTGAGGTATATTCTACATTGAAAGTTAAAATTCACTGCATTAAGTCTTAAGACTAAACTTATAGATGATTTTACTTATTATTACAAGACTGTGGCAGCGTATCTCGAGTCTTTCTTTGTACTTATGGAAGATTTTTTGCTCTTAAACTTGGTGAAGATCCATAATGGCCAGGTGATTAGGGCGCTAGACTCTTAATCCGAGGATCGCGGGTTCGAATCCCCGTCACACCAGATATGCTCGCCCTTTCAGCCGTTGGGCGTTATAATGTTACGGTCAATCTCACTATTCATTGATGAAAGAGTAGACCAAGAGTTGGCGGAGGGTGGTGATGACTAGTTGCCTTCCTCTAATTCTACACTGCTAAGTTAGGGAAAGATAGAGCAGAGAGCCCTCGAAAAGCTTTGCACGAAATTCAAAAACAAACAAACTTGGTGAACCTATCTGTTCTTTTGAACTCTTTGTTTAGTTTTATATTCACCGCTTATAAGAATAGTTGTGTAATGAGAAAAAACTGGACGACTGAAATTATATAATTATCACACCTACTTATAATTAGGTGATTCTTTAATTAATTATATCCGAATGTTTGATGTGTGTCTTGCTAGCTTTTCTCACGTAATTAAGACAAAACCAGATACGTTTGATAACCTGCGGACAAGTCTTATCTCACCTGCTGCGCGGTATAAAGTGAAAGCTGTATTTTCTGTATCGCCACCGCTGATTAAAAACATTTTCATATGCAAAACTGTCGAAATAATCATCTTCCTTTGTAATATACAACAGATTTCGGATTTATACTGGATGGTAGTGCATTAGTTTCTAAGCTGTAAATAATAGTCAGCATGAAGAGTATAACATGCATGTAAGTTTCCGTCCCCAGGGCTGAAACCCCAACAATGATCACCCTTTTCTGACCGAACACGAGTTTCGAGAGAAAAGCTTAGAAACAAATGGTCTGTAGCAGATGAAGAGTGAGTAATGAGTAGTCTGTAGCACGTGAAGGGTGAGTAACAAATGGTCTGTAGCAGGTGAAGGGTGAGTAACGAGTGGTATGTAGCACGTGAAGGGGGAGTAACAAATGATCTGTAGCAGGTGAAAGGTGAGTAACGAGTGGTGTGTAGCACGTGAAGGGTGAGTAACAAATGGTCTGTAGCAGGTGAAAGGTGAGTAACGAGTGGTATGTAGCACGTGAAGGGTGAGTAACAAATGATCTGTAGCAGGTGAAAGGTGAGTAACGAGTGGTGTGTAGCACGTGAAGGGTGAGTAACAAATGGTCTGTAGCAGGTGAAAGGTGAGTAACGAGTGGTGTGTAGCACGTGAAGGGTGAGTAACAAATGGTCTGTAGCAGGTGAAGGGTAAGTAGCAAATGATGTGTAGCAGATGAAGTATCAGTTATAACTATAAATGAAAAGTGAGTAAAAATGGTAAGTAACAAGTGGTCTGTAGCAAGATAAGTGTAAGTAACAAGTGGTCTGTAGCAAGATAAGTGTAGGTAACAAGTGGATTTTAACAATGAAAAAATAAATGAAAAGTGAGTAAAATAAACAGCAGGAATTTTGTAGCAAGATAAGTAAGTGGGTAACAAGTGGACTATAGCATGAAAGAAGCGAATTTTGTAGAAATATTTGAGCTGTTGTAGATAGCGCCACCTAGAAGATAAAATACCGTACAAGAGAAGAGCTAGTAGCAACTAACCTTCATGAGAAGAGGGCTGAGTAACAAAGAACTTGTAGCAATAGAAGAATTAGTAACAACAGACACTGTCTTCTTTAGTAACAACAGACACTGTCTTCTTTAGTAACAACAGACACTGTCTTCTTTAGTAACAACAGACACTGTCTTCTTTAGTAACAACAGACACTGTTGTCTTTAGTAACAACAGACACTGCCTTCTTTAGTAACAACAGACACTGTCGTCTTTAGTAACAACAGACACTGTCTTCTTTAGTAACAACAGACACTGTTGTCTTTAGTAACAACAGACACTGTCTTCTTTAGTAACAACAGACACTGTTGTCTTTAGTAACAACAGACACTGTCTTCTTTAGTAACAACAGACACTGTCGTCTTTAGTAACAACAGACACTGTCTTCTTTAGTAACAACAGACACTGTCGTCTTTAGTAACAACAGACACTGTCTTCTTTAGTAACAACAGACACTGTCGTCTTTAGTAACAACAGACACTGTCTTCTTTAGTAACAACAGACACTGCCGTCTTTAGTAACAACAGACACTGTCTTCTTTAGTAACAACAGACACTGCCGTCTTTAGTAACAACAGACACTGTCTTCTTTAGTAACAACAGACACTGTCGTCTTTAGTAACAACAGACACTGTCTTCTTTAGTAACAACAGACACTGTCTACTTTAGTAACAACAGACACTGTCTTCTTTAGTAACAACAGACACTGTCGTCTTTAGTAACAACAGACACTGTCGTCTTTAGTAACAACAAACACTGTCGTCTTTCCCAATCACGTTGTTGACAGTCTTCTCACTGTCTTGTGACACAAACTCACAAATAGCACAATGGGCAAGTTAATTTCAAGTCAGAGTTTAGAAATCACGTAAACCTCAGAGAACAAGTGACGATATTTTTAGACCAGAAGGTTTTTAGACCAGCCACTCAGTGGTTCGGAGGTAAATATGAAGTGTTTGGCAAGAAACAAACAAATGTTTTGACAAAATGAAACCGGTACAGACTTCCTACCTGAAGTACCGGTTCCACGTCAGACTTCCTCCTTGAAGTACCGGTTCCACGTCAAACTTCCTACCTGAGATACCGGATCCACGTCAGACTTCTTCACCTGAGGTACCGGATCCACGTCAGACTTCCTACCTGAGGTACCGAATCCACGTCAGACTTCTTAACCTGAGGTACCGGATCCACGTCAGACTTCCTACCTGAGGTACAGGATCCACGTCAGACTTCTTAACCTGAGATACCGGATCCACATCAGACTTCTTAACCTGAGGTACAGGATCCACGTCAGTCTTTTTAACCTGAGAAACCGGATCCACATCAGACTTCTTAACCTGAGATACCGAATCCACATCAGACTTCTTAACCTGAGGTACAGGATCCACGTCAGACTTCTTAACCTGAGGTACCGGATCCTTTTCTATTTTAGTGTTTCAAGTGCAACGGATGTTCTTTGCCCTCGTGCACAATCGTAAGATAATTTTTCTTTAAACTCCAGTAATAAACGGTTATTTTTCATAAACATATTAAATGAATGCATGTTTGTGCTACTCATCGATTTTCCTTCTAGTAATAGAAACAAAATTTTATAAATATATATACATGGGCCAAAAATCGATTCATTTTCACCCATAATCGACCACTCTAAACCTTTAGTTACCCCGTATGAACATTTTATTTGGAGGCTGTGATAAGATTCCCTACTCACTCCTTTCAAGAATACGGTGCCAGAGGGCACACCTCTCAAGTTTGAAGTAAAACTAGTGTCAATTCTGATAATCGGAATTATGAAACAGTGTTACTAGTCCTACTTTAGGAACTGAGTACAATTGTTTTATCGACATACGGAACTTCCATTAACTGAAATAAATAAACCTTTGATAGAGTGTGCTACATGCTTCGGTTATTGTATCTTAATCTGTTGGATATACCCAGTATTAACTCCGGAGGAGGTGGTACAGTTTATTCTGTAGTTGCTACTCAATGTTCACTTCGGAGGAGATAATACACCTCATGTAGGGGTATTCAATATTCACTCTGGAGGAGATGGTACAACTTATCCTGGGGTGACACAACTTACAGTGACGACAGCACACCCTGAGGTATGATAGACTCATCATAATATAGTACAACTCACAATGTAAAAAAAAAAAAAAAGACAACAACTCAAACTGGAGTGACACAATCACACTTAAAATAGTGATGACAGCTCACCCTGGAGGAAGTATTCGTAAGCAAAAAATTGAACTTAGTTCATTTACCTGCATACCATCTGATATTCAGATACATGTATAATATCTGGAAATTTGAATAAACTTATAAAAATATTAAAAATTATTAATTAATTATATCTGTTAATTGAGCCACGAGATTCGACTGTAGATAACATCTAGACGTATGAAACATATTTACTAATAATAAATAAAAATATCTTATTTATAATTAAGTGAATTTTGTGATCATAACTGTTACAATAGCTATATATCTTTAGGTTATATTTACTCCCTTCCTTCAAACTTATCAACGTATTATTAATAAATTTATGTGAAGCTAATTTACCTTCACAGTAAGCAATAAGATCTTAATTTTTCAGTCGTATGATGTTATTTGTTATCTCTTCAATTAATTTAGTTTATAGGCAGTTTCGTCTTATTGAATAACCCAATGATATTATTAGTTTTTTTTTAGATAATTCAGTGACGTCGTTATTACTTTTATTAAATAATCCAGTGGTATTAGTCCTAATTTTATTAAATAATCAGTGGTATTAGTTCTAATTTTATTAAATAATCAAGTGGTATTAGTCCTAATTTTATTAAATAATCAAGTGGTATTAGTCCTAATTTTATTAAATGATCAAGTGGTATTAGTTCTAATTTTATTAAATAATCAATTGGTATTTGTCCTAATTTTATTAAATAATCAAGTGGTATTAGTCCTAATTTTATTAAATGATCAAGTGGTATTAGTTCTAATTTTATTAAATAATCAATTGGTATTTGTCCTAATTTTATTAAATAATCAAGTGGTATTAGTCCTAATTTTATTAAATAATCCAGTGGTATTTCTGGTAATTTATTAGCTAATCTGTGTGTTTTTGGAAGTTTTATTTAATTCAGTGACATCATTAGTAATTTTATAATTAATTCAATGGCGTAATTAGTAGATTAATTAATTAATGTTGTTAGTAATGTTATTCATTAATTCAGTGACAACATTAGTAATTTCGTTAAATAATCCATTGGTATCAGTGCTCATTTTGTTAAATAATGTAGAGATATTGCTGGTAAGATATTAACTATTCTATGGTTGTACTTCGTAATTTTGTTAGATGATCCATTGAAATTACTAGTAATTTATTGAGTAAACCAGTGATAGTATTGGTAACTTATTAGCTAATCTAGGAGTATTATTGGTAATATAAATAAACTGCTCTACGGGTATTGTTGGTAATTGTGTTGGATAATTTACTGAAATTGCTGCTAGGTTATTAATTAATCAAGAGATATTACTGGAAAGTTTGTTACATAATCCACTGATATTATTGGTAACTTATTTAGGGGTATTGTTGGTAATTTCTTAAATAATTCGGTGATGTTATTGGGAAGTCATTCACTGATCTAGGAGTATTGTTGGTAATTTTGTGAAATAATCCAGTAATAAAATTAGTAATTCATTAACTTATCCAAAGGTATTTGTTGGTAATTCAGTTAAATAACCCAGTGATAAATATATATGTAAAAACGGCTCGTTTGAGTTGAGATCTTTTTACGTAGAGGAGCGAACAACCCAAATGAGCCGTTTTTATATATATATTTTTCTTTACAAGTGGGTTTTCTCGACATCACTAACCCAGTGATAATATTGGTCACGGTCCTGAGTTTCATATACAAGGATATTACTTCCTTGGGGCCCGGCATGACCAGATGGGTTAAGGCATTCGATTCGTAATCTGAGGGTCGCGGGTTCGAATCCCCGCCGCACCAAACATGCTCGCCCTTTCAACCGTGGGGGGGGGCGTTATAATGTTACAGTCAATCCCACTATTCGTTGGTAAAAGAGTAGCCCAAGAGTCGGCAGTGGGTGGTGATGACTAGCTGTTTTTCCTCTAGTCTTATACTGCTAAATTAGGGACGACTAGTGCAGATAGACATCGTGTAGCTTTGCGCAAAAATTAAGAAAACAAACAATCATTACTTCCTTGCACGTCACGAGGAGCTGTCTGGTCATCTGCATGCTTACTGGAAGTAAAGAAAGTAATTTGGCATTTAGCGTTTCTTTACCAAATAGAAACAAATATGGAAACTTTTATTTTAATATCTAAAATGAAAAATAAAAAACATTCTTTTCACTTAGAGCCAGATGCTGTCTTCCATTTTCTCTTACATGGAACTACATGTAGAGGGAAGAGACAGAGACGTGTTAGTGTCATCTAGTTGTTGTTTATTTTCACATACTATTAAAGTAATGTAGCTTCATCACTAACTATAATATAACACGAACTACATCTAGAGGAGGGACAGAGGACGTGTTAGTGCCATCTAGAGGAGGGACGGAGGGACGTGTTATTCGTACTAAATTGCAGATTCCTGGGACTTAGGCATAGATGTCGCTAATTTTGACCTACTGGCAATATGTAGGTTAGCAAACCTGAAGATGGCCGCCTCACGGAGTTTATGCGATTTGTTTAGTTGTGTAACTGGTTCTTACTGTCACTTTTATTGCGCACACGTAATTTAAAGTCCGTGTTAGCATCACGGCTCAAACTTTGGACTCTTCGGTCAATAAACTGACCATTCGAACTACAAGGGGGTCCATGTAGAAAGACAACGAAACATGTGAGAGCTCAGTGTCTCCACGATTAACCATGTTTGTTTAAAACCTGTCATTACATCGTGTTACAGTATCAAAAACAAACAATAGGTAGCGCTCTTCTATTACATTT
This sequence comes from Tachypleus tridentatus, assembly GCF_004210375.1. Taxonomy (NCBI): domain Eukaryota; kingdom Metazoa; phylum Arthropoda; class Merostomata; order Xiphosura; family Limulidae; genus Tachypleus; species Tachypleus tridentatus. The sequence goes on along the minus strand of NC_134828.1, from coordinate 29,172,363 downwards.
GTAACACTGGTTTTAACAGTCTCTGTGGATGATTTTCATCTTCAGGTAGTGTTTTCTTGGTGAATACGGATTAATTCTCCGAAACAGAGAACTGTGTTAACAAATCATTTCATTAAGAACTGCATATCTTCGCCGTAAAATATCAAAACATATTGTTCTTAAGTTTTTTTTTTTTTCATTCCTAAGATTTTGTAGTCTTGAAAAAAAGAGACTTAATATTTCCCCAGAGAGATTGCTTTCTCGCTGAACTTCGAACGCAGCTGTTGAAAGTGTGTATCGGCGAGAAGAGTCGACACGTCTGTGTACCTAACCGAGATTTGTGTTTGTACTCGAATCCTCCGCCGGTCGTCCGACGGCTGCACTTGACATGCAACGCTAGCTTAGCGCTGATTAATATGATTTAAAATTGAAGGTTTAGACAAACTTGCCGGCCTTTTGCTCGACTAGAACAAATTGAACGCAGCTTAGAGATTGTTTAAGCTCTTATGCAAACAGCCGCTCGCTTGGGAAAAACTGGTCCACAGTTTTCTAAACCATGACGTGACAACATGTAGCCCGGCGCGAGCAACTTACTTCACCCCATTCTTGCACGAGCCGTAGATAGCCCGTGGGATCTGGTAAACCGTAGAAACAATGTCCAAAGTATGTCAGTGGATATTGAAAGACTGCATTTTTAACTTTTATTTTAAACATTACTTCAAACATTCTCATATCATTCACACTTTTACTAAATAGTATTAAATGTGTTTGTAGTCACAGCCATGTTAAATGTGTATATTATTACACTTACTCTGTGTTTGTAGTCACAGCCATGTTAAGTGTGTATATTATTACACTTACTCTGTGTTTGTAGTCACAGGCATGTTAAGTGTGTATATTATTACACTTACTCTGTGTTTGTAGTCATAGCCATGTTAAGTGTGTATATTATTACACCTACTCTGTGTTTGTAGTCATAGCCATGTTAAGTGTGTATATTATTACACTTACTCTGTGTTTAGTCACAGCCATGTTAAGTGTGTATATTATTACACTTACTCTGTGTTTGTAGTCACAGCCATGTTAAGTGTGTATATTATTACACTTACTCTGTGTTTGCAGTCACAGCCATGTTAAGTGTGTATATTATTACACTTACTCTGTGTTTGTAGTCATAGCCATGTTAAGTGTATATATTATTACACTTACTCTGTGTTTGTAGTCACAGCCATGTTTAGTGTGTATATTATTACACTTACTCTGTGTTTGTAGTCACAGCCATGTTAAGTGTATATATTATTACACTTACTCTGTGTTTGCAGTCACAGCCATGTTAAGTGTGTATATTATGACACTTGTGTTTGCAGTCACAGCCATGTTAAGTGTGTATATTATTACACTTACTCTGTGTTTGTAGTCACAGCCATGTTAAGTGTGTATATTATTACACTTACTCTGTGTTTGTAGTCACAGCCATGTTAAGTGTGTATATTATTACACTTACTCTGTGTTTGTAGTCACAGTCATGTAAAGTGTATATATTATTACACTTACTCTGTGTTTGTAGTCACAGCCATGTTAAGTGTGTATATTATTACACTTACTCTGTGTTTGTAGTCACAGCCATGTTAAGTGTGTATATTATTACACTTACTCTTTGTTTGTAGTCACAATCATGTTAAGTGTGTATATTATTACACTTACTCTTTGTTTGTAGTCACAACCATGTTAAGTGTGTATATTATTACACTTACTCTGTGTTTGTAGTCACAGCCATGTTAAGTGTGTATATTATTACACTTACTCTGTGTTTGTAGTCACAGCCATGTTAAGTGTATATATTATTACACTTACTCTGTGTTTGTAGTCACAGCCATGTTAAGTGTGTATATTATGACACTTGTGTTTGCAGTCACAGCCATGTTAAGTGTGTATATTATTACACTTACTCTGTGTTTGTAGTCACAGCCATGTTAAGTGTGTATATTATTACACTTACTCTGTGTTTGTAGTCACAGCCATGTTAAATGTATATATTATTACACTTACTCTGTGTTTGTAGTCACAGCCATGTTAAGTGTCTATATTATGACACTTGTGTTTGCAGTCACAGCCATGTTAAGTGCGTATATTATTACACTTACTCTGTGTTTGTAGTCACAGCCACGTTAAGTGTCTATATTATGACACTTGTGTTTGCAGTCACAGCCATGTTAAGTGCGTATATTATTACACTTACTCTGTGTTTGTAGTCACAGCCATGTTAAGTGTCTATATTATGACACTTGTGTTTGCAGTCACAGCCATGTTAAGTGCGTATATTATTACACTTACTCTGTGTTTGTAGTCATAGCCATGTTAAGTGTGTATATTATTACACTTACTCTGTGTTTGTAGTCATAGCCATGTTATATGTGTATATTATTACACTTACTCTGTGTTTGTAGTCACAGCCATGTTAAGTGTGTATATTATTACACTTACTCTGTGTTTGCAGTCACAGCCATGTTAAGTGTGTATATTATTACACTTACTCTGTGTTTGTAGTCACAGCCATGTTAAGTGTATATATTATTACACTTACTCTGTGTTTGTAGTCACAGCCATGTTAAGTGTGTATATTATGACACTTGTGTTTGCAGTCACATCCATGTTAAGTGTGTATATTATTACACTTACTCTGTGTTTGTAGTCATAGCCATGTTAAGTGTGTATATTATTACACTTACTCTGTGTTTGTAGTCACAGCCACGTTAAGTGTGTATATTATGACACTTGTGTTTGCAGTCACAGTCATGTTAAGTGTGTATATTATTACACTTACTCTGTGTTTGTAGTCATAGCCATGTTAAGTATGTATATTATTACACTTACTCTGTGTTTGTAGTCACAGCCATGTTAAGTGTATATATTATTACACTTACTCTGTGTTTGTAGTCACAGCCATGTTAAGTGTGTATATTATGACACTTGTGTTTGTAGTCACAGCCATGTTAAGTGTATATATTATTACACTTACTCTGTGTTTGTAGTCACAGCCATGTTAAGTGTGTATATTATGACACTTGTGTTTGCAGTCACAGCCATGTTAAGTGTGTATATTATTACACTTACTCTGTGTTTGTAGTCACAGCCATGTTAAGTGTGTATATTATTACACTTACTCTGTGTTTGTAGTCACAGCCACGTTAAGTGTCTATATTATGACACTTGTATTTGCAGTCACAGCCATGTTAAGTGCGTATATTATTACACTTACTCTGTGTTTGTAGTCACAGCCACGTTAAGTGTCTATATTATGACACTTGTGTTTGCAGTCACAGCCATGTTAAGTGCGTATATTATTACACTTACTCTGTGTTTGTAGTCATAGCCATGTTAAGTGTGTATATTATTACACTTACTCTGTGTTTGTAGTCATAGCCATGTTATATGTGTATATTATTACACTTACTCTGTGTTTGTAGTCACAGCCATGTTAAGTGTGTATATTATTACACTTACTCTGTGTTTGCAGTCACAGCCATGTTAAGTGTGTATATTATTACACTTACTCTGTGTTTGTAGTCACAGCCATGTTAAGTGTATATATTACTACACTTACTCTGTGTTTGTAGTCACAGCCATGTTAAGTGTGTATATTATGACACTTGTGTTTGCAGTCACATCCATGTTAAGTGTGTATATTATTACACTTGCTCTGTGTTTGTAGTCATAGCCATGTTAAGTGTGTATATTATTACACTTACTCTGTGTTTGTAGTCACAGCCACGTTAAGTGTGTATATTATGACACTTGTGTTTGCAGTCACAGTCATGTTAAGTGTGTATATTATTACACTTACTCTGTGTTTGTAGTCATAGCCATGTTAAGTGTGTATATTATTACACTTACTCTGTGTTTGTAGTCACAGCCATGTTAAGTGTATATATTATTACACTTACTCTGTGTTTGTAGTCACAGCCATGTTAAGTGTGTATATTATGACACTTGTGTTTGCAGTCACAGCCATGTTAAGTGTGTATATTATTACACTTACTCTGTGTTTGTAGTCATAGCCATGTTAAGTGTGTATATTATTACACTTACTCTGTGTTTGTAGTCACAGCCATGTTAAGTGTATATATTATTACACTTACTCTGTGTTTGTAGTCACAGCCATGTTAAGTGTGTATATTATTACACTTACTCTGTGTTTGTAGTCACAGCCATGTTAAGTGTGTATATTATTACACTTACTCTGTGTTTGTAGTCACAGCCATGTTAAGTGTGTATATTATTATACTTACTCTGTGTTTGTAGTCACAACCATGTTAAGTGTGTATATTATTACACTTACTCTGTGTTTGTAGTCACAGCCATGTTAAGTGTGTATATTATAACACTTACTCTGTGTTTGTAGTCACAGCCATGTTAAGTGTGTATATTATTACACTTACTCTGTGTTTGTAGTCACAGCCATGTTATGTGTGTATATTATAACACTTACTCTGTGTTTGTAGTCACAGCCATGTTAAGTGTGTATATTATTACACTTACTCTGTGTTTGTGGTCACAGCCATGTTATGTGTGTATATTATTACACTTACTCTGTGTTTGTAGTCATAGCCATGTTAAGTGTGTATATTATTACACTTACTCTGTGTTTGTAGTCACAGCCATGTTAAGTGTATATATTATTACACTTACTCTGTGTTTGTAGTCACAGCCATGTTAAGTGTGTAAATTATTACACTTACTCTGTGTTTCTAGTCACAGCCATGTTAAGTGTGTATATTATTAAACTAACTCTCTGTTTATAGCGTTAATCATGTTAAGTGTGTATATTATTATACTTAAGCTGTGTTTGTATCGACAGTTGCGTTAAGTGTGTATATTATTGTACTTACTCTGGGTTTGTAGTGACAGTTACGCTAAAAGTGTACATTATTAAACTTAAGCTTTGTTTGTACTGACATTTACGTTAAGTGCGTATATTATTATACTTACTCTGTGTTTGTAGTGACAGTCACGTTAAGTGTGTATATTATTAAACTTACCCGGAATATTTAGTGACAATCACATTAAGTGTGTGTATTATTATGCCTAATCTGTGTTTGCAGTGACAGTCACGTTAAATGTGTATATTATGAAACTTACTCTGTGTTTGTATTAACAGTCACATTACGTATGTCTATTATTAACTTTACTCTGTATTTATAGTGACTCTCACATTAAGTGTGTGTATCATTAAACTTGCTCTGGGTTTGTAGTGAAAATCACGCTAAACGTGTATATTATTAAACTTACTTTGGGTTTGTAGTTAAAATCATGCTAAACGTGTGTATTATTAAACTCACTCTGGGTTTGTTGTGACAGTCACGCTAAAAGTATATATTATTAAGCTTAATATTGGTTTGTAGTGACTGTCACGTTAAGTGTGTGTATGATTAAACTAACTCAGTGTTTGTATTGTTAGTCACGTTAAGTGTGTATATTATTATACTTACTCTGGGTTTTTAGTGACAGTCACGCTAAACGTGTATATTATTAAACTTAGGCTTTGTTTGTACTGACAGTTACGTTAAGTGCGTATATTATTATGCCTACTCTGTGTTTGTAGTGACAGTCACATCAAGTGTATATACTATGAAACTAACTCTGTGTTTGTTGTGACAGTCACATTAAGTGTATATACTATGAAACTAACTCTGTGTTTGTAGTGACAGTCACGTTAAGTGTGTATATTATTATAGTTACTCTGTGTTTGTAGTCACAGTCACGTTGTGTATATTATTATAGTTCGAGTAGTGACAGTCACGTTATGTGGGTATATTATTGTTGAGTTATAGAGCTTTCAGTCTAGTTACCTTGAGTAAGTTCATAAAAATGTTAGAAACCAAAGGTTTGACACCCTCTGTAGTAAAATATCTATTATAAACAATCTACTTCAGCCTGCTATGCTTGGACGTGGTTGTAGGAAGGCTTATAAAGTGGTATTTATTCTCTACACGAGCACCGTTCCGTTTACAAAGTGTAATGAAAACAGTTTATTGAAATTTATTTAAGTTCGTGAATTTTGTTTTGTCTACTTTAGCCAAGCAGTCTACCGTTTGTGCTCATTTCGGGAAAACCGGGTACCAACACTGTATGGCATTTCTTTTGAAAAACTGGACGTAAGCTCTTGTCCTTCGCTTAGGCATTCAATAGAATAAGTAATTCTCTTGGTAACAACGCCCCACCTTTCCTTTTGATAACAGATTCTGTCGTCCGTAACTGCTTGTTTAAAGATAAATCGGTTTACCTTTCTAAGTATGTCATTAGGGTTATGCATATATGGTATAAAATTATACGTTACAACACTGAGCTAGAAGTATTCGCCGCGCGTGTTTATATTTGTCTATTTTTCCGCCACACTTACGTTTTTCTGTATCTATAGATACACAACACGTTCACGTGAGCCGACTTGCGTGCCCGTGGGCGGGTTCAAATGCTATTGTAGAAACTGGTTTTGATCGGCTACGTTATTCTGGCGATCATCGGGTGTATTTATTTCAATAGAAGCCAACTGATGTGATTAATATTTTAGTGGTGTTCATCAGACCCGAGGCAGAGAGAGAAGAGCGCGTGCTCACGCGCGTGCATTTGTCCGCAACACAGTATTTTAAAAGAACCAATAGATTGATAATGTAGTGGCCACATGCAATGCTGTATGAGCAGTATTATCGTCTCACGTGCTTACTTACAGTTCTAATGCACGAGACAAGAAAAGAGAGAGTGAATAAATTTCAGTCTTCCGTGTTTGCTAAGTTCAACCTGCCGGAATTGTAGGTACATTCATTCCAGATATCTGTATACCCGAACCTGGATCAAATACATGATAGACAGACAGATGCACAGACAAATAAATAAACAGTGAAATAAACAAACGACCAGATAGATAAATATGGACGGACAAGCAAACGGACGAGTATGTAACAAACAGACAGACGGATAAACAGACAAGCAGATAGAAAGACAAATAAGCAGACAAACAACTAGTTAGACGGAAAGATATATATAAACCGACGAACAGATAGATTATAACACAGATGGACAAACCGTGTTGGGGGTCTGTCCCCCACAGGGTTGAAGAAGACCAGTTCTCTGAGTGATATTAATCACGACCCACATTTATAAAATGTCTGAATTAGTCTGATGATGAATATAGCTTACTTAACTCTAGTTTACGCTGTAGCTGTTGTTCTTCATCCAACATCACTGCTGTACTTGTCGTATCCCATCCGGCCTGATGAGCTGTGGTATTGTGCGAAAGGTCATGTCGGCAATGAATATTGAAGGTAATAAATAAACTTAGTGTTCCGTAGCCTAAGTTCAAGGGAAGCCCATTTCTATCTACACTTAGATCAACATGTGTTATTAGTTAAGGAAAATGTCATCAGGAACTCTAAAGACGAGTTAATTAACAAGAGATAAGCTTGACGTATATCATAGAGAAACGTATCACACGCACCGCTGGTGCGAAAGTGCTTTACAGTAAGGAAAGGACAGTGAAGAACTGACAAATGGCCAGTGACATATTTTACTTTACCTGTTCAGTGCATAGGTTTTTTTTTTATAGTGACCAGCACGATCTCACCAACTGTATGTTTGAATGTAGAAGGTATGGTGTTATTGATATATTATTGAATATTTACCATCATATAACACACTCCTTAGCTGGCCAGGTGGTTAGAGCACTCGACTCGTGATCTGAGGGTCCCGAGTTTGAATCCCTGTCATATCAAACATGCTCGTCCTTTCAGCCGTGGGGGCGTTATATGTGACGATCAGTCCCACTATTCGTTGGTAAAAGAGTAGCCCAAGAGTCGGCGGTGGGTGCGATGACTAGCTGCCTTCCCTCTAGTCTTACACTGCTAAATTAGGGACGGCTAGCGCAGACAGCCGTCGTGTAACTTTGCGCGAAATTCAAACCACTCCCTACCAAACTTATAACAACGATTACAATGTAAGTGATGAATTCTTTTAAATAGCACATCTTACCCTCTCACAGTTGACCTCAAAGTGTCTTATTCCCTGTCCGAGGCATGTTTTCATATAAAATTTTATTCATTTCGAATGTTTGTTCGAATCTATGACATCATTATTTCAACTCACGAGTTTAAGAATTTTTTTACTTCATTTTAATTACATCCATTTTGACTAAAAATACACGAATCTAGCGCTAAGAGTCTTGGTTTTGATATCCGTGGAGGGTACAACACAAATAGCCTGTTGTGTTGCTTTGTTCTTAACAACAAATAAATATTTTTCATCTTTGATGTTAGACATTCTTTACAAAATATTATACGTCTCGAGAATAAGCCACAATCAGCTTACTAAACTTTCTGATAAGAGACACATGCGATCAGACCGAAGGGATGGCACTGGCTTACAGCACGTTTTCTTATTTTTTAGTTTTGTTTTTTTATAGTTAAGAATGCGTTATAAATCCTTGAGACTAGCTCCGAAGAACGCCGCTCCGCCCCTGCTGTTGTTTCTTCGACTGTGAATTGTGGTAGAGAGGGGAGGAGATGAAGAGGGGGTTAAAAATCACCAAAGGTCAACCTAAAACATCCGACAGCTGATGTAAGTAATGTCACAGAGAACAAACAAACGAAACAAGAAATTCTGTTAGAATTTCCAGTTTTTTGAGATTCAAAACACGATGATGAACTTATAACAATATAATTTATCGTAAAAACTTACTATACTTACAACAATTATTATAATATACTTAGGTGAACTCCTTATTAGACTTATAACAATGATTACAATGTACCTAGACGAACTCTAACCAGACTTAAAACAATGTACAATGGTGAATTATTATTAGATTTTTAACATGATGAACTCTTTAAGAGCTTATAACAATCATTTCAGTGTATCTAGATTAATTCTTTTATTTGAACTATAACAATGATTACAAAGTACAGAGATAAGCCCATTATTAGAATTATAACGATAATTAAAGTGTAGAGCAACGAGCTCTAAACTACACTTATAACAATGTTTAAAGTGTACCATATTGAACTGCTATTAGACTTACAACAATGTACAGCGAAGAAATCCTATTTAGACGTACAACAATGTACAGTGAAAGAAATCCTATTTAGACTTACAACAATGTACAGCGAAGAAATCCTATTTAGACTTACAACAATGTAGTGAAAAAATCCTATTTAGACTTACAACAATGTACAGTGAAGAAATCCTATTTAGACTTACAACAATGTACAACGAATAAATCCTATTTAGACTTACAACAATGTAAGTGAAGAAATCCTATTTAGACTTACAACAATGTACAGTGAAAAATCCTTTTAGACTTACAACAATGTACAGCGAAGAAATCCTATTTAGACTTACAACAATGTACAGTGAAGAAATCCTATTTAGACTTATAACAATGTACAGCGAAGAAATCCTATTTAGACTTACAACAATGTAAGTGAAGAAATCCTATTTAGACTTACAACAATGTACAGTGAAAAAATCCTATTTAGACTTACAACAATGTACAGCGAAGAAATCCTATTTAGACTTACAACAATGTACAGTAAAGAAATCCTATTTAGACTTACAACAATGTACAGCGAAGAAATCCTATTTAGACTTACAACAATGTACAGTGAAGAAATCCTATTTAGACTTACAACAATGTACAGCGAAGAAATCCTATTTAGACTTACAACAATGTACAGTGAAGAAATCCTATTTAAGACTTACAACAATGTACAGCGAAGAAATCCTATTTAGACTTACAACAATGTACAGTGAAGAAATCCTATTTAGACTTATAACAACGATTACAATGTATGTCGATTAACTCTTATTAAGCTTGTAACAATTATTACAACGTATCTAGATAAACTCCTATTTAGACTTGTAACAATTATTACAATGCACCCATATAAACCCCTTTTTAGATTTATAACAATGATTACAACGGACAACGATGATATTATTATTAGAATTATAACAATGTTTAGAATATACCATGATGAACTGCTTATTTGATTTATAACAATCACTGCAATGTACAACGATTAACCCTTTGTAGATTTATAACAATACTTGCAATGAACCGTGATGACTTCTTTATGTATTTATAACAATGTTTAAAATGAACCATGATAAATTCATTGTTTGATGTTTGAAAACAAAACACTGTAATGAAGTCGTTACTAGATTTACAGCAACGATTACTTTATAACGTGATGGGCTCGTTTTTAGATTTGTAACAATGATTACGATGTACCTAACTGAACTCTGCATAACAATGATTCGAGCGAGTAACTTAGGTGTCGAATTGACAAATACTGCGTTAGAGGAAGCATAGTTACATAACAACTTGGGTGGTGCGTCAGACAACTGAGGAAAACAAGTAAGTAAACCTCCCGAAATCATTACTGAACAGTGAATATTTAGAAAGATAAAGAAAATGGAACGTGTTTATACACTGAAAGATTTAGAATAAGACATATTTCAAGACTCTGTTCTCTTTACTTGATATCGAATATACGGGATTCAGAGCTAAGACTGAAATAAAAAACTGTGTTCTCAAAGTTTTCTTTAGTTGTTATGATGTCAGTTTTAGAGTGAAAAAAGAGGCTTAAGGCTGTGATAATGAACGAATAATCAACTTTAATTTGAAACACGAATTTAGGATGAAGTAAAAACTGAACTTGTTGTTTTTGTAATTATTGAAAGCCTTCCTATCAGACTGTCTCTATGTGTAGCCGAATGTAATATACATGTACATGTATTAAGGTTCCAGAGGAATTTCTAAAGGAATATATATATTTATTTATTTACAATTTCGAAAAACATCAATATCGTAAACACGTGCTAATCGGATTATGACATTTTTTTAGGTACTCAATAGTAGCACGTGTTTTATAAGCTTTGTTTGTATATATAAAATAGTGACATTTAAGTCAAGCACGCGTTTATCATGCAAGAACAAAGTATGTAGCGTCATCTGGTGGACAACAAATCAGTTTCGGAGAAGGACAAGGAAGATAAATGTTTTATATAATTTAAATAACGAAAACTAATAGACGTTATTCAAACTTATGCTGCCTGAGTCATTACGTGTTGAGTGTGTTTATAAGGTTTGGATCACCAGAAGGAATTCTCAACGTCGTGTCTAACACTCAAGGTTACATGAACGTGTGATCATGTGAAGAATCTCAAGACGTTGTCCGCATCTAGTTTCATAAACATACAAAGAATGCTCCATTTTTCTCAAGACTGTATTGTAACAACATGTTCTAAATGTTGCCTATAACTCCATATTTCTTAAGACTGTATTTTACTAAGATATTCTAAACGTTGCTTATTACTCCATGTCTCTCAATACTGTGCTGTACCAAAATGTTCTAAACGTTGCTTATTACTCCATGTCTCTCAATACTCTATTGTACCAAGATGTTCTAAACGTTGCTTATTACTCCATGTCTCTCAATACTGTGCTGTACCAAGATGTTCTAAACGTTGCTTATTACTCCATGTCTCTCAATACTCTATTGTACCAAGATGTTCTAAACGTTGCTTATTACTCTATGTCTCTCAATACTGTGCTGTACCAAGATGTTCTAAACGTTGCTTATTACTCTATGTCTCTCAATACTCTATTGTACCAAGATGTTCTAAACGTTGCTTATTACTCCATGTCTCTCAATACTCTATTGTACCAAGATGTTCTAAATGTTGCTTATTACTCTATGTCTCTCAATACTCTATTGTACCAAGATGTTCTAAACGTTGCTTATTACTCTATGTCTCTCAATACTCTATTGTACCAAGATGTTCTAAACGCTGCTCATTACTCTATGTCTCTCAATACTGTGCTGTACCAAGATGTTCTAAACGTTGCTTATTACTCTATGTCTTTCAATACTCTATTGTACCAAGATGTTCTAAACGTTGCTTATTACTCTATGTCTCTCAATACTCTATTGTACCAAGATGTTCTAAACGTTGCTTATTACTCTATGTCTCTCAATACTGTGCTGTACCAAGATGTTCTAAACGTTGCTTATTACTCCATGTCTCTCAATACTCTATTGTACCAAGATGTTCTAAACGTTGCTTATTACTCCATGTCTCTCAATACTCTATTGTACCAAGATGTTCTAAATGTTGCTTATTACTCCATGTCTCTCAATACTCTATTGTACCAAGATGTTCTAAATGTTGCTTATTACTCCATGTCTCTCAATACTCTATTGTACCAAGATGTTCTAAACGTTGCTTATTACTCTAGGTCTCTCAATACTCTATTGTACCAAGATGTTCTAAACGTTACTTATTACTCTATGTCTCTCAATACTCTATTGTACCAAGATGTTCTAAACGTTGCTTATTACTCTATGTCTCTCAATACTGTGCTGTACCAAGATGTTCTAAACGTTGCTTATTACTCCATGTCTCTCAATACTGTGTTGTACCAAGTTGTTCTAAACTTTGCTTATTACTCTATGTCTCTCAATACTCTATTGTACCAAGATGTTCTAAACGTTGCTTATTACTCTATGTCTCTCAATACTCTATTGTACCAAGATGTTCTAAACGCTGCTCATTACTCTATGTCTCTCAATACTGTGCTGTACCAAGATGTTCTAAACGTTGCTTATTACTCTATGTCTTTCAATACTCTATTGTACCAAGATGTTCTAAACGTTGCTTATTACTCTATGTCTCTCAATACTCTATTGTACCAAGATGTTCTAAACGTTGCTTATTACTCTATGTCTCTCAATACTGTGCTGTACCAAGATGTTCTAAACGTTGCTTATTACTCCATGTCTCTCAATACTCTATTGTACCAAGATGTTCTAAACGTTGCTTATTACTCCATGTCTCTCAATACTCTATTGTACCAAGATGTTCTAAATGTTGCTTATTACTCCATGTCTCTCAATACTCTATTGTACCAAGATGTTCTAAATGTTGCTTATTACTCCATGTCTCTCAATACTCTATTGTACCAAGATGTTCTAAACGTTGCTTATTACTCTAGGTCTCTCAATACTCTATTGTACCAAGATGTTCTAAACGTTACTTATTACTCTATGTCTCTCAATACTCTATTGTACCAAGATGTTCTAAACGTTGCTTATTACTCTATGTCTCTCAATACTGTGCTGTACCAAGATGTTCTAAACGTTGCTTATTACTCCATGTCTCTCAATACTGTGTTGTACCAAGTTGTTCTAAACTTTGCTTATTACTCTATGTCTCTCAATACTCTATTGTACCAAGATGTTCTAAACGTTGCTTATTACTCTATGTCTCTCAATACTCTATTGTACCAAGATGTTCTAAACGCTGCTCATTACTCTATGTCTCTCAATACTGTGCTGTACCAAGATGTTCTAAACGTTGCTTATTACTCTATGTCTTTCAATACTCTATTGTACCAAGATGTTCTAAACGTTGCTTATTACTCTATGTCTCTCAATACTCTATTGTACCAAGATGTTCTAAACGTTGCTTATTACTCTATGTCTCTCAATACTGTGCTGTACCAAGATGTTCTAAACGTTGCTTATTACTCCATGTCTCTCAATACTCTATTGTACCAAGATGTTCTAAACGTTGCTTATTACTCCATGTCTCTCAATACTCTATTGTACCAAGATGTTCTAAATGTTGCTTATTACTCCATGTCTCTCAATACTCTATTGTACCAAGATGTTCTAAACGTTACTTATTACTCTATGTCTCTCAATACTCTATTGTACCAAGATGTTCTAAACGTTGCTTATTACTCTATGTCTCTCAATACTGTGCTGTACCAAGATGTTCTAAACGTTGCTTATTACTCCATGTCTCTCAATACTGTGTTGTACCAAGTTGTTCTAAACTTTGCTTATTACTCTATGTCTCTCAATACTCTATTGTACCAAGATGTTCTAAACGTTGCTTATTACTCCATGTCTCTCAATACTCTATTGTACCAAGATGTTCAAACGTTGCTTATTACTCCATGTCTCTCAATACTCTATTGTACCAAGATGTTCTAAACGTTGCTTATTACTCCATGTCTCTCAATACTGTGCTGTACCAAAATGTTCTAAACGTTGCTTATTACTCCATGTCTCTCAATACTCTATTGTACCAAGATGTTCTAAACGTTGCTTATTACTCTATGTCTCTCAATACTCTATTGTACCAAGATGTTCTAAACGTTGCTTATTACTCCATGTCTCTCAATACTCTATTGTACCAAGATGTTCTAAACGTTGCTTATTACTCTATGTCTCTCAATACTCTATTGTACCAAGATGTTCTAAACGTTGCTTATTACTCTATGTCTCTCAATACTCTATTGTACCAAGATGTTCTAAACGTTGCTTATTACTCTATGTCTCTCAATACTCTATTGTACCAAGATGTTCTAAACGTTACTTATTACTCCATGTCTCTCAATACTCTAGTGTACCAAGATGTTCTAAACGCTGCTTATTACTCTATATCTCTCAATACTCTATTGTACCAAGATGTTCTAAACGTTACTTGTTACTCTATGTCTCTCAATACTGTGTTGTACCAAGATGTTCTAAACGTTACTTATTACTCTATGTCTCTCAATACTCTATTGTACCAAGATGTTCTAAACGTTGCTTATTACTCCATGTCTCTCAATACTCTATTGTACCAAGATGTTCTAAACGTTGCTTATTACTCCATGTCTCTCAATACTCTATTGTACCAAGATGTTCTAAACGTTGCTTATTACTCCATGTTTCTCAATACTCTATTGTACCAAGATGTTCTAAACGTTACTTATTACTCTATGTTTCTCAATACTCTATTGTACCAAGATGTTCTAAACGTTACTTATTACTCTATGTCTCTCAATACTCTATTGTACCAAGATGTTCTAAACGTTGCTTATTACTCTATGTCTCTCAATACTCTATTGTACCAAGATGTTCTAAACGTTGCTTATTACTCTATGTCTCTCAATACTCTATTGTACCAAGATGTTCTAAACGTTGCTTATTACTCTATGTCTCTCAATACTCTATTGTACCAAGATGTTCTAAACGTTGCTTATTACTCTATGTCTCTCAATACTCTATTGTACCAAGATGTTCTAAACGCTACTCATCGCTTCATATTTTACTACCCCACACACAATCACCGTCGTTACGCGTAATATTTTGTAAAATAGTATACTAGCCGATACTTTGAATGAAAGCTTTATTTACACCTCTGGAATCGTTATTTCTCAGTAAACTAGTATACACATACACACACATATATATATTCAACTTTAAACATACCTTTTGCACTTAAACTGACCATCAAATGTCACAGATGTCGTTTTGGCATATTCGTTCCTGCTGACGATTTCAGCAATATGCTTGAATGAATTACTGAAATTGTCCATGACGTCAGACACAAATAACTATGTTATTCTAGCACAGACTATAAAATGTCAGTGACAAAGGAAAGTGTAAACATTACTTTAATATCAAAGGATATTAAGCAGAATAAACCAAGAATTAGAACACAATGAAGGCATGTTTCTGGTATCAAGCTGCTCATGAATTAAGACAACTTAAAAACATGTTTCGGTTATCAAGATGCTAATGAATTGAGGAAACATGAAGTATATGTTTCCGATACCTATATCCTCATGAATTAAACCAACATAAAAGCATATTCAAAGCATCAAGAAGCTCATGAATTAGAACAACATAAAGAACATGTTTCAGGTGCCGAGATGACTTTCTATTTTATTTTATTATTATCAATAATAACAATAAAAAGGGCATTTCTTGTTTAGGCTGCACTGATTGAGGTATACAGTTAGATATAGTTCACTACTACGTCACTTCTTCTACTGAAACCTTAAAGTACGTCTAAGAACCTAGACAAAATATTATTCTAGTTTAATTTGTGGACCTCTGCCAACAGCTACAGTCAGCTCTTTCAAAAAAACAGGTAAGTTAAGTGTACCGTATCTTTCGTTTTCTTCCACCCCATACCTCTAGCAGCTGGTCACCGTGTACGGCTTCACCTTGATCCTGGAAGCCTAGCAAAAGCACAGAAGGAACATGGCTTCTACTGTTAGTAAACATTTAGAAAGATAGGTTCTTATCTAGTAGCAGCTGAAGTATCGATACTGTCTTTAGAAACCTTTCATCTAATAAATCTGAATTACGTGGTACCAGTTACAATTCATTAAGAAATCCAAAACACCAAATAAAGCTGTCCAACTCGCTATTCATAAAGGAACACAAAACTGGTTTATACAAGTCACTCAGAGAACCAAAATACCAAATAAAGCTGTGTAACTCGCTATACTTAAAGAAACACAAAACTGGTTTATACAAGTCACTCAGAGAACTAAAATACCAAATAAAGCTGTCCAACTCGCTATACTTAAAGAAACACAAAATTGGTTTATACAAGTCACTCAGAGAACCAAAATACCAAATAAAGCTGTCCAACTCGCTATACTTAAAAAAACACAAAAGTGGTTTATACAAGTCACTTGGAGAACAAAAATAGCCGATTCAAAAAGTTTGTGGAAATCCACAGTAAAGAAAATAAACTTGAAATTATTGATGTTAATTTCGACACGTTAGTGCGCCCTCTTCAGACCTACGTTTTTTGCCACCCACGGTTGGTGTTATTGAACTGTTTCGATGAAGAGAAGGTATTTATATGAACTTACGTTATGCGTTATTTATTATGTCATAAGATTTCTTGATTTATGTGTTTGTTTTCTAGAGTGTTTTACAGTTTGACAAAAGACAGTGTGACGGTGATAGCAAAGGTAAATTAGGTACGAAAAAAACAAACAACGTACAACCGAAGAAAACATGTGTCGCATAAAACAAACTCATATTTACAAAGAAAGCATTTTAGTCCAGCACGTGCGCGAGCTAACCAACGTCATCAGCTTGAAAGGACCAACTGCGTGTGGTTGTTTATGTAGGGACGATTTTCGAACATGTTCAAGTTGTTATTTCAAGACTAAAAACCCTAAACAGTTTATCTTTTTCTTTATTCGGCCTTGTAGACTTCGAGACCACCCCTCTTGAAATGTTATTGTTAAGAGTTGTTTTTTTTTGTTGTTGTTTGCTTTTTCCTTTTTCTCGTTCTGAAAGATCAATATTGGGGCACATTTTGAGGCATTACGTATCTGTGTATATTCTCAACTCTGAAGATCAATATTGGGGCACATTTTGAGGCATTACGTATCTGTGTATATTCTCAACTCTAAAAGATCAATATTGGGGCACATTTTGAGGCATTACGTATCTGTGTATATTCTCAACTCTGAAAGATCAATATTGGGGCAAATTTTGAGGCATCACGTGTCTGTATATATTCTCAACTCTGAAAGATCCTGACTTTATTTCCAGTATCCATCGACAGGTGGCGCTATTTCAAACATTAAAACGGTTAACTGTCCGCAACGTGGAAGTATTTATTGAGGTTTCAAATGCAGTCCTGGACTAAGGAAAGAACAGTGTATTTTTTGGAGTCCACTGTTTTGTGTTCGCCTCATGTGAGGTCAATGAACGCCCGAACCGAACTTGGCCAATTGACGTCACTGGAAAATGCCGACATCCTTCTGAATGTGTGCTTCTCTGTGAAGTAAACGTCATTGAAATTTGAGATATACGCTCGGACTTTTTTTTTTAAATATGTATGTAAAATAAATAGACTTAAAATGAGTCAGTTTTGAAAGGAATATAAACAGCCTGGAACATTTCTGCAGAAAGTGGAACTAGTCAGTGCAAAATTTTAATGTGGTAAATGTGTATAACAGTTACAAGTAAAAAAATCTTCTGCAAGACACTCCAACTCCAGAATTAGTTGACATGTTATTATAATCTCTTTATTTACTTTCAGTCAGAAGCTTGTAGTTTTAATTCATGTATGATATAATCTCTATGACTACAAAGTAGAACACTATATACGCAAAAACGGCTCGTTTTGGTTGAGAAAATATTTTACGTGGAAGGTCGAAACGTTGTTCGCTCTTCTATGTAAAATATTTTCTCAACCCAAACGAGCCATTTTTACATATATATTTCTCTACAAGTGGGTTTTCTCGACATCACTAAAGTAGAACACTAGTTATTAACTACCAGTAGTAATTACTTTATGACTTTAAAATAGAACACTAGTTATTAACTACCAGAACTAAATACTTCATGACTTTAAAATAGAACACTAGTTATTAACTACCAGAACTAAATACTTCATGACTTTAAAATAGAGCACTACTTATTAACTACCGATGGTAATTAGTTCATGACTTTAAAATAGAACACTAGTTATTAAGAGCTAGTGATAATTACTTCGTGATTTTAAAACAGTACTTAAAACAACGCTGAGCATGATTCTTTAATACTTAGAACACACATTAATATGAATTATTAAGTCTAAAACACACATTAATATCAATTATTAAGACTAAAAACACAACTAAACATGAACCCTCAAGACTAATATCAGGAATTAAAAGTATATTTCACGTACATGCCTAATACTGAAAGCCAAACTGAAGGGTTTAATAAGTTATATTATGCTTTCCATATTGTATCTAATATAGGTGGACGTCAGTTTCAGCAGTCTGATAGCCCATAAATCTATAGGCGATTTCACGGGTGTATCAGTCTTTCTACATCGGCTTGAAGTACATGACTGTTGAACGGATATATCGCGAAAGAAGTTTCTTGTGTCACTTTTCAAGACTAGACCTTTCTTCAGTATGCTGCGTATATATGGTTAGGTCTCGAGAACGGCTTTTGCCTCCTGCGTTCATAGACTTTCGCCTGTCATAAAATAACATTGAACTTTGGTAACTGCATCTGAGTTGTGACTTTTGCAAGTCTCTTTTGATAGTTCTGAGCACTCCAAGTTGATCCATATTCTTAATTTTCTAATGCAATTGAGTAAGAGAAGTCGCGTATTGTGAAATCTAAATACTCTGTCTAAACGCATCTTTATGATATAAGAGTAGAATATTTTGGGTCACAAAGGGCTGTTACATAACCTTAAAAAAACCGATATGTAACATCACGCTGCCTACGTGACGCCAATATCAAATGTAATTCCAATACATTCCTCTCCAATACTATTTGATGTCGAATATGGTTGTCATTTGCCTTCTTTATTTAAATAATCAATATCGTTTTAATATAAAGTACTTATCATTACACAAATTGACACCGATTATGTCCTATGCCAGCACTGAATATGTGCGTTACCATCTGACACATCCACTCTGACTATGCACATTACCAGCTTGACACATGTATTAATACGTGCCATATTCACGTTTCTGTGATTTTAATCCCATCTTTTCTAACGGTTTATTCATCAACCATAAGTTCTTCCATACATGAACAAACACCTAGATCGGTTTCCTTTAGATTTGCACGTGGTCGCGCTTCTCTTGGACGATATGTGTCCATTTTCTTTCCTCGCGGCTCTCACTGATGCTCCCTACAGTTCACACGGGAGTCTCTTCAGAACTATAGAAGTTAACTCCGCCCCCTCGTTGGGTTTGGAATTAATGGATTTAGTTAGACCACCAAGGATCACTGTAGGGTAGTAAATGGACATAATCTCTTCAGCACTCCCAGTTTAAAACGTTTTAGTGCCCTCTGGTGTGTCTGAAAGCATTACAGACATACAGTGGGATAACCACTATGCTTATACGAAGCTCTAATAAACAGTGTATTTAGTAATCTCATGTCTTGAGAAGCCTAATACAATAATAAAGTAGTTGTGACCCTACGATTTTGAAAGCTTAATAGATAAGAGAATATTTACCAATATTAAATTCTCACGAAGTATTAGGAGATAAACAAGGTCTTCGTTTAATAAAGTCTAATTGATTTCTACAAAGTATATTAGATACACGTCTATTAACTCTACTTTAGGCGTAGTAAATTTGGTAAGCGGTGTATTTACTAACCCTAATTTATGTGAAGCATATTACATATTATTTTATAAGAAGTTTATGAGATAAATGGTGTATTTATTAATCCTGTTTTATAAGAAGTATATTAGATAAATAGTGTATTTATTAGCCCTACTTTTATGTATAGTAATATTTGAAACATTGTGTATTTATTAACCCTACTTTACATGAAGAATATTAGATAAATGGCGTATCTATCAATCCCATTGATGCGAAGTCTATTATATGAATGATGAATTTAGTAACCATATTTTATGCAAAGTATATTTAATAAATGTTGTGTTTGTTAACCTTACTTTGTATGAAGTACATGACATAAACGGTGTATTTACGAACCTTAGTTTATACGAAATGTATTAAATAAATGGTGTATTTATTAACTTTGTGTAAAGAATACTAGAAAAATGACGTACTTAGTAACTTTACTGTATTTGTAGTATATTAACTTTATTAGAAATCTATTACATAAATAATCCATTTAGAAGCGTTTTTGTATGAATAAGTGATGCCACCTTTTGTGCTTTTAAAAGAACAAAAGAAGAAAAAACAACAAAAGCTAGCGCAGAGAGAATCGCTTTTGTTTTATATATATTATAAAAAAAAATTAATTATGTACTTACAAGGTTTTAGCAACTAATATTCTATTACAACGATCACAGACTTACTAAGACAGCACGAACAAGTATTCTCATAAAGTACCATTACAACCATCATAGACTTATTAAGACACCACGAACAAGTATCCTCATAAAGTATCACTACAACCATCATAGATTTACTAATACAGCATGGACAAGTATCCTAATAAAGTACTATTACAACCATTGTGACCTCACTAGTATTTTAAAGACAAATACTCTAATAAAGTACCATTAAAACCATCTTGAACTCACTGGTATTTTATGAATAAATACTCCAGTAAACCACCGTTACAGTCATCAAAGGTCCAATAGTAGATATTGAAATCAACAAAAATTAACATTGGATACTGACATACTGCACGCAAACAAAATTATGCAACTGTAATTTAAATTTATATTATTTTAACTCTTGTTTTTTTTTAATTTCGCGCAAAACTACACGAGGGCTATCTACGCTAGCCGTCCCTAATTTAGCACTGTAAGACAGCTAGTCATCATCACCCACCGCCAACTCTTGGGCTACCCTTTTACCAACAAATTAATATCAACTGTCACATTATAACGTCCCCACAGCTAAGAGGATGAGCATATTTGGTGTGACGGGGATTCGAACACACGACCCGACGCTTACGATTCGAGTGCCTTAGCCACCCGACCATATTATACTCCATATTCAGCGTAAGTACTAATATAGATCGTTTCCATTTAACATTCTTATAATTCTAGAGCAAGTGTTTAAATTAATTATTTATATTTTATACCATATCAGTTCTACATGAAAAAATTAATTTTGGATTGTTTAAAAATATTTTAGTTTAAAATAAATTTTCATATTCATCATATTATATTATTTTAATTATAAATTATTATTTTTTTCTTTGTAGAAGGGCCTGGCATGGCCAAGCGCGTAAGGCGTGCGACTCGTATTCCGACAGTCGCGGGTTCGCGCCTGCGTCGCGCTAAACATGCTCGCCCTCCCAGCCGTGGGGGTGTATAATGTGACGGCCAATCCCACTATTCGTTGGTAAAAGAGTAGCCCAAGAGTTGGCGGTGGGTGGTGATGACTAGCTGCCTTCCCTCTAGTCTTACAGTGCTAAATTAGGGACGGCTAGCACAGATAGCCCTCGAGGAGCTTTGTGCGAAATTCCAAAAACAAACAACTCTGTAGAAGGTATTCACAAATGATATTATTTTTGTTTTAATCCAACTATAAGTATTTATGTTTACTGGGATATTTAAAATAATTAATCAAAGCAATTAAACAGAAAAATTAAAATAATACTGTTAATATTTATATAGCTTGCTCAAAAAATATAATCTATGAGGCAGTGTAATTATAGCTTTCAAATCAGTGGAATGATCACTGTATATGGATAATAAGATATATTTTAAAAGAAATATTTACGAAATATTTTGATAACAGTATATGCTTTAAAGTTCTCGTACTTGAATCCAATGATTATATTTAATTAATGAAAATAGACTGGATACATATAGTCAGTTGTCATATATAAACAGATGAGTGTCTTATGTTAAAGTGATTTTTAAACCTTGCTGCAACGTTGTCATATATGTCGCTACGTTCGGTCATACTCTACGTGACAACTGTCTATCTTGACAATAGCACTATGGCGTACTTTTTTGTTGTAGAAGGCCTAATCCTTAGAATGTCACGTCGAAAGCACACCACTCTTCTCTACATGTTTTTCATAATCCATTTAATATACAAGGAAAAAGGTTCCCGGGCGTGTTTCAATAGTTTGATCGCATAAACATTGTGAACGGCGACTGCACCAGTATGTATGTAAAAGCAGGAAAACTTGTTTCATTTCCAAAAGGACCCGGCATGGCCAAGCGTGTTAAGGCGTTCGACTCGTAATCCGAGGGTCCTGGGTTCAAATCCAGGTCGCACCAAACTTGCTCGCCCTTTCAGCCGTGGGGGCGTTATAATGTGACGGTCAATCTCACTATTCCTTGGTAAAAGAGTAGCCCAAGAGTTGGCGGTGGGTGGTAATGACTAGCTGCCTTCCCTCTAGTCTTACACTGCTAAATTAGGGACGGCTAGCGCAGATAGCCCTCGAGTAGCTTTGCGCGAAATTCAAAAAACAAACAAACAAACATTTCCAAAATGCCTGAAGTTTGGCATTGCTCAAGAGGAAGACGAAGTAATGAAACGTGTTATATGTTTAAAATACGTACTGATAGACGTTTCAGTTAACTTATTTATTTGATTTGAATACCATAAATAATAGTAAGGGAGTTCCTAAAGTATCCACGTGACATCCTTTGTCCAATTAATATAGTAAGGGCTACTTAAGTGTTCAAGTGACTTTCTTGGTGTATTCAATAGTAAGTAGCTATTTAAGTGTTCAAGTAATTTCCATAGGGCACTTATTAGTAAGGAATTAGCTAAATGACCAATCGACTTTGTTCTTGTAGTTAATTGTATGAGGTTAGTTAAATGTCCAAGATATTTTCTTGGTGTACTTACCAGTAAGGGGTAACTTAATATCCAAATGAATTCCTTGATGTATTGATTAGTAAAGGGTAACTTAACTGTCCACGTGATTTGTTAGGGCTAAGTTAAGTGTAAAAGTTACTTAAGTGTCCCATTAGTCTTCTTAGTATGTTTAATAACGAGGATAGTTTAAACTTAGTAACTAGTAATGTACTAATTAAAGGTTTAAATGCCTTCTTTAGTGTAGCTCATACTAAGGGGATATGCAAGTGTCCAAGTTACTTTCTTAGTGTAGTAACTAGTAATGTACTAATTAAAGGTTTAAATGCCTTCTTTAGTGTAGCTCATACTAAGGGGTTATCCAAGTGTCCAAGTTACTTTCTTAGTGTAGTAACTAGTAATATACTAATTAAAGGTTAAAATGCCTTCTTTAGTGTAGCTCATACTAAGGGGTTATGCAAGTGTCCAAGTTACTTTCTTAGTATAGTAACTAGTAATATACTAATTAAAGGTTTAAATGCCTTCTTTAGTGTAGCTCATACTAAGGGGTTATGCAAGTGTCCAAGTTACTTTCTTAGTGTAGTAACTAGTAATGTACTAATTAAAGGTTTAAATGCCTTCTTTAGTGTAGCTCATACTAAGGGGTTATGCAAGTGTCCAAGTTACTTTCTTAGTGTAGTAACTAGTAATGTACTAATTAAAGGTTTAAATGGCTTCTTTAGTGTAGCTCATACTAAGGGGTTATGCAAGTGTCCAAGTTACTTTCTTAGTGTAGTAACTAGTAATGTACTAATTAAAGGTTAAAATGCCTTCTTTAGTGTAGCTCATACTAAGGGGTTATGCAAGTGTCCAAGTTACTTTCTTAGTGTAGTAACTAGTAATGTACTAATTAAAGGTTTAAATGCCTTCTTTAGTGTAGCTCATACTAAGGGGTTATGCAAGTGTCCAAGTTACTTTCTTAGTATAGTAACTAGTAATATACTAATTAAAGGTTTAAATGCCTTCTTTAGTGTAGCTCATACTAAGGGGTTATGCAAGTGTCCAAGTTACTTTCTTAGTGTAGTAACTAGTAATGTACTAATTAAAGGTTAAAATGCCTTCTTTAGTGTAGCTCATACTAAGGGGTTATGCAAGTGTCCAAGTTACTTTCTTAGTATAGTAACTAGTAATATACTAATTAAAGGTTTAAATGCCTTCTTTAGTGTAGCTCATACTAAGGGTTATGCAAGTGTCCAAGTTACTTTCTTAGTGTAGTAACTAGTAATGTACTAATTAAAGGTTAAAATGCCTTCTTTAGTGTAGCTCATACTAAGGGGTTATGCAAGTGTCCAAGTTACTTTCTTAGTGTAGTAACTAGTAATATACTAATTAAAGGTTTAAATGCCTTTTTTAGTGTAGCTCATACTAAGGGGTTATGCAAGTGTCCAAGTTACTTTCTTAGTGTAGTAACTAGTAATGTACTAATTAAAGGTTTAAATGGCTTCTTTAGTGTCGCTCATACTAAGGGGTTATGCAAGTGTCCAAGTTACTTTCTTAGTGTAGTAACTAGTAATGTACTAATTAAAGGTTTAAATGCCTTCTTTAGTGTAGCTCATACTAAGGGGTTATGCAAGTGTCCAAGTTACTTTCTTAGTGTAGTAACTAGTAATGTACTAATTAAAGGTTAAATGCCTTCTTTAGTGTAGCTCATACTAAGGGGTTATGCAAGTGTCCAAGTTACTTTCTTAGTGTAGTAACTAGTAATGTACTAATTAAAGGTTTAAATGCCTTCTTTAGTGTAGCTCATACTAAGGGGTTATGCAAGTGTCCAAGTTACTTTCTTAGTGTAGTAACTAGTAATGTACTAATTAAAGGTTTAAATGCCTTCTTTAGTGTAGCTCATACTAAGGGGTTATGCAAGTGTCCAAGTTACTTTCTTAGTGTAGTAACTAGTAATGTACTAATTAACGGTTTAAATGCCTTCTTTAGTGTAGCTCATACTAAGGGGTTATCCAAGTGTCCAAGTTACTTTCTTAGTGTAGTAACTAGTAATGTACTAATTAAAGGTTAAAATGCCTTCTTTAGTGTAGCTCATACTAAGGGTTATGCAAGTGTCCAAGTTACTTTCTTAGTGTAGTAACTAGTAATGTACTAATTAAAGGTTTAAATGCCTTCTTTAGTGTAGCTCATACTAAGGGGTTATGCAAGTGTCCAAGTTACTTTCTTAGTATAGTAACTAGTAATGTACTAATTAAAGGTTTAAATGCCTTCTTTAGTGTAGCTCATACTAAGGGGTTATGCAAGTGTCCAAGTTACTTTCTTAGTATAGTAACTAGTAATATACTAATTAAAGGTTTAAATGCCTTCTTTAGTGTAGCTCATACTAAGGGGTTATGCAAGTGTCCAAGTTACTTTCTTAGTGTAGTAACTAGTAATGTACTAATTAAAGGTTTAAATGCCTTCTTTAGTGTAGCTCATACTAAGGGGTTATGCAAGTGTCCAAGTTACTTTCTTAGTGTAGTAACTAGTAATATACTAATTAAAGGTTTAAATGCCTTTTTTAGTGTAGCTCATACTAAGGGGTTATGCAAGTGTCCAAGTTACTTTCTTAGTGTAGTAACTAGTAATGTACTAATTAAAGGTTTAAATGCCTTCTTTAGTGTAGCTCATACTAAGGGTTATGCAAGTGTCCAAGTTACTTTCTTAGTGTAGTAACTAGTAATGTACTAATTAAAGGTTTAAATGCCTTCTTTAGTGTAGCTCATACTAAGGGGTTATGCAAGTGTCCAAGTTACTTTCTTAGTGTAGTAACTAGTAATGTACTAATTAAAGGTTAAATGCCTTCTTTAGTGTAGCTCATACTAAGGGGTTATGCAAGTGTCCAAGTTACTTTCTTAGTGTAGTAACTAGTAATGTACTAATTAAAGGTTTAAATGCCTTCTTTAGTGTAGCTCATACTAAGGGTTATGCAAGTGTCCAAGTTACTTTCTTAGTGTAGTAACTAGTAATGTACTAATTAAAGGTTTAAATGCCTTCTTTAGTGTAGCTCACACTAAGGGGTTATGCAAGTGTCCAAGTTACTTTCTTAGTGTAGTAACTAGTAATCTACTAATTAAAGGTTTAAATGCCTTCTTTAGTGTAGCTCATATTAAGGGGTTATGCAAGTGTCCAAGTTACTTTCTTAGTATAGTAACTAGTAATGTACTAATTAAATGTTTAAATGCCTTCTTTAGTGTAGCTCATACTAAGGGGTTATGCAAGTGTCCAAGTTACTTTCTTAGTGTAGTAACTAGTAATGTACTAATTAAAGGTATAAATGCCTTCTTTAGTGTAGCTCATACTAAGGGGTTATGCAAGTGTCCAAGTTACTTTCTTAGTATAGTAACTAGTAATGTACTAATTAAAGGTTTAAATGGCTTCTTTAGTGTAGCTCATACTAAGGGGTTATGCAGGTGTCCAAGTTACTTTCTTAGTGTAGTAACTAGTAATGTACTAATTAAAGGTTTAAATGCCTTCTTTAGTGTAGCTCATACTAAGGGGTTATGAAAGTGTCCAAGTTACTTTCTTAGTGTAGTAACTAGTAATGTACTAATTAAAGGTTTAAATGCCTTCTTTAGTGTAGATCATACTAAGGGGTTATGCAAGTGTCCAAGTTACTTTCTTAGTGTAGTAACTAGTAATGTACTAATTAAAGGTTTAAATGGCTTCTTTAGTGTAGCTCATACTAAGGGGTTATGCAAGTGTCCAAGTTACTTTCTTAGTGTAGTAACTAGTAATGTACTAATTAAAGGTTTAAATGCCTTCTTTAGTGTAGCTCATACTAAGGGGTTATGAAAGTGTCCAAGTTACTTTCTTAGTGTAGTAACTAGTAATGTACTAATTAAAGGTTTAAATGCCTTCTTTAGTGTAGCTCATACTAAGGGTTATGAAAGTGTTCAAGTTACTTTCTTAGTGTAGTAACTAGTAATGTACTAATTAAAGGTTTAAATGGCTTCTTTAGTGTAGCTCATACTAAGGGGTTATGCAAGTGTCCAAGTTACTTTCTTAGTGTAGTAACTAGTAATGTACTAATTAAAAGTTTAAATGGCTTCTTTAGTGTAGCTCATACTAAGGGGTTATGAAAGTGTCCAAGTTACTTTCTTAGTGTAGTAACTAGTAATGTACTAATTAAAGGTTTAAATGCCTTCTTTAGTGTAGATCATACTAAGGGGTTATGCAAGTGTCCAAGTTACTTTCTTAGTGTAGTAACTAGTAATGTACTAATTAAAGGTTTAAATGCCTTCTTTAGTGTAGCTCATACTAAGGGGTTATGCAAGTGTCCAAGTTACTTTCTTAGTGTAGTAACTAGTAATGTACTAATTAGAGGTTTAAATGGCTTCTTTAGTGTAGTTAATTGTAAGGGACTATTTAAGTGCCACATGACTTCCGTTACTTAGGTGTACCAGTTTCTTGTTTAATGAAGTTACTAGTAAGTAGTAACGTAAGTGTCCACATGACTTCTTGGTGTTTTTAACAGCATGGGGTTAATTAGATGTACCAGTTGTTTGGTTTAATGTAGTTACTCGTAAGTAGTAACTTAAATTTCCACGTGATTCGATAGGGCTAAGTTAAGTGTAAAAGTAATTTCCTTAGTGTGTTTATTAGTGAGGGGTTATTTAAATTTTCATGTAACTTTCTTAAGGTAGTCACTAGTAAGGAGGTCACGTACTGTCGAACTGACTTCCTCAGACACGGTATCTTCCTTAAATGTCTTCTTCCCAGGTGACTTTCTTCAGTCCCTTGAGATATGTGTTTTAATGGGATACTTTCTCTCCTGACCACGTTAGTCTGTTCAGTATACTGAGTTGGATGTAGTCTTGAAAGCCTGACATCTTCGTCGGATTTTTGTATTTTATTTAAAGATTTCTATGTTTTGTAGAAGTGACGATGCTCAACATATATAGATAAATGTTTTCTTTGAAGATCCACCTACGTATCACGGACACATTGGCGTCGTAGTTGTACTATATATAATGACGCTCACCGCCAATGTGAGCTAGATAGAATTGCGTCAGGTAACGTACTTGCAAACAGCAAGACTCTTTGAGAATGTTTAAATAAGCAGCAATAAACGTTTGAGAAATAAGCAAATGGAATCACTTTAAATAAACACGAAAATAATAGAAGAACTTTCTCAGTTCTCCTGCTCAGCTCACACAAGAGTATTTTGTGTATAAAATCTGAACTTCTTTCGAACCCAAACTACACTTAAGATAAATAAAAAGATGTTTTACATGCACCATATGGGCCAGTTTCTTGAAGCTCATTTCTTGTTTGTTTTTCTTTAAATTATAAATAGTCTATTGTGCCTAGTTTGAAATGTAAGACAAGGCTAAAACACACGTCAACGACTTGGTACCATACTTCCCGGTTTAAAACTGGTTCTGTTTTGGTTAAGTCATTTTTGGTTTTATATTGTAGAGATATCGCAATAAGAAATACATATTTCTAATTATATCAATGATAATACATGATAAGGTAGGTGAAGCTATTATTTTCTCAAGTTCTTACTATTTTAGGGATAAGCGATTATTATGAAGTTATGGGTTCCATCAGTGAGACTTTCTGGCTGACCTTGATATTACGAAGTAGTTACAACTTTACAATTAAACAATTATTATGACGTTATGGGTTCCATCAGTGAGACTTTCTGGCTGACCTTGATATTACGAAGTAGTTACAACTTTACAATTAAACGATTATTATGACGTTATGGGTTCCATCAGTGAGACTTTCTGGCTGACTTTGACATTACGAAGTAGTTACAACTTTACAATTAAACGATTATTATGACGTTATGGGTTCCATCAGTGAGACTTTCTGGCTGACCTTGATATTACAAAGTAGTTACAACTTTAAAATTAAACGATTATTATGACGTTATGGGTTCCATCAACGAGACTTCCTAGCTGACCTTGATATTACGAAGTAGTTACAACTTTACAATTAAACGATTATTATGACGTTATGGGTTCCATCAGTGAGACTTTCTGGCTGACCTTGATATTACGAAGTAGATATCAGTGTTGAACAGAATTATTAATAAAAAGATACAATGTTTGTCAAAGTGAGTTTTTGGCTGTTTTTGTTGGTATTCTCACCTGTTCATATCATGGACTGTGTAGAAAATTAACTTATACCCCCTTATAAAGTAGAATTTCACGGTTTTTTTCTAACAGTCCTATCTGCCTTTATTAAAAATATACTTTTTTAAGTTCTTGAACGAAGTCTCTCTTCTCATCGACATTTGCTTACAGAAAAGAAACATCTAAAAAGAATAACAAAACATTTTTCTTAATTGTATAATTAAAACCTATAATTCACAATAAAAATGAGATGGTTTCTTATATTTGTTTGCAAAATAAAAATAAATTTGAAACCTGGAATTTTTTATCATTTCCGATAAAAGATAACACACATTGGAAAGGGTTAAGTAAAGGGTTATCACATTTAAAAGCAATTATTCCATTTGTAAATAAACTTCCCATTAAAAAGAAAAGATAGAAACAAATACAACATTATCCTTTCCTCGCTACTGAGTAAAAACATTACAAGGTTTGCTTAGCTTTTTCTGCAGTTTATCACAGAAAAAGAATGAAGAATTAATTCATGATGTACAAGTTTTAACAGATTGGATTTGGTATCATAACGACATTATTTGTTATGGTGGTAAATCACTTTTCGAAAAGTTCTTAGTCTTTAAGACCTGTAAAATTTCATAAAAAGTATAGTTTAGAGCATGACGTATCATCATATAAGGATGATATAAATACAGTTCATACCTGAATATTAGCCCAGAACAACGTCTTTACTTGTCATCCCTTACGATATCTGCTATACAATTAGGATGAAATTTCACTACGATTTCACCCGAAATTACTTGAATATTAATTATACAATGTATGGAATACTTATTTTACAACAATCTGCACCTTTATCGTACAATGACTTGGATATTTATTGCACCATGACCTGGACTTGCATTCAAACTGATCCACAGAAGGAGTTCAATATACTACACTTCATATATTCAACTACAGCTCCAGAATAAGCTAAACATACGACAAATCACGCATTCAACTTGAGCTGCAAAAGAAGCTTAACATACCACACTTCATGTATTAAACTATAACTGCAGAAAAAACTGAACCTCACGTATTCAACTGTAGCTTCTGAAGAAATAGAACATGCCACACTTCACGTATTCCACTACACCTGCAGAAGAAGCTCGAAATACTTCTATTCATGTATTGAACTATAGCTCGAATGTAGATGTACATGGCACACTTCACGTCTTCAACATTATCCACGGAAAAAGCTAAACATGCCAAGTTTTACTTATTCAAGTATAACTTCAGAAGAAACTCGACATGCCACACATCTTATTTTCAACTATACCTTCAGAAGAAATTTCGCCTGCTACACTTTATGCGTTCAACTTGAGCAACAGAAGCTCAACATGCTACACTTAACGTACTCAACATGATCTACAGGAGACACTTAACGTACCACACATCACATATTCAACTATACCTCCAGAACAAACTGAACGAGCCACATTTTACGCATTTAGCTTGAGAAGCAGAAAGACTGTATTCAACTGTAGTTCCGAAGCAGAACACATACTAGACTTCTCAACTGTAGTTCCGGAAGCAGAAACTGAACGTACTAGACTTCTTGTATTCAACTGTAGTTCCAGAAGCAGAAACTGAACGTGCTAGACTTCTTGTATTCAACTGTAGTTCCAGAAGCAGAAACTGAACGTGCTAGACTTCTTGTATTCAACTGTAGTTCCAGAGAAAAAAACCCAATTCATTCTGTTTCAATTCATCTATTAAAACTTGAGCTACAGAAGAAACTGAACATACTACACCTTACGTGTTAATCTATAGTTCAGACAAATTCTCGACAGGCCACACATCACGAATTCAACTACACCCGGAGATGAAATTCAACATATTACAATTCGTGCAACTATAGTCTCGAAAGAAACTCAACATGTCAAACTTCATGTATGCATCTGCAACTCAAGAAGTTTAACATGCCACATTTAAAATATTTATTTGTAGATCAAAGATATTTTAATCATGCCACATACCAGATATATAACTGTAACTTTAGAAGAAACTCAACATACCATGTTTCATTTATTCTATATTTCCAGGTGAAACTCAAAATGCCACATCTCACGTATTCGACTACACTCAGTGGCCACTATATTAGCTACACCTACTTTTTAACGCAAATAGTCACACAGCAAATCATGTGGCTACAACTCAATATATGAAGCATGCAGACATGGTCAAGAGGTTCAGTTGTTCTTCAACCAAACATTAAAATTGGGAATATGCTTGACCTAAGTGCCTTTGACCATGGAATGATTGTTGGTGCCAGACATGGTGGTTCCAACATCTCAGAAACTGACGACCTACTGGGATTTTCACATCCTACAGTCTCTAGAGTTCAGAGAGAACGGAACTAAAAATAACAAAAACAAACACATTCCGTGAGTGGCAGTTCTGTGAACAAAAACACCACTATACCTCCAGAAAAAGTTCAACCTGCCACACTACATTTCAACAACTATACCTCAGAAGAAGATAAACATGCTGTATTTTATGTACTCAACAATAGCTCCAGAACAAGATACGCATGTTACAATAAATCTATTCAACTATAGCCCCAGAAGAAGTTGAACATGTTACATTATATCTATTCAACTACAGCTCCATAAGAAAATGAGCATGCTACACTTTATGTATTCAACTACAGCTCCATAAGAAGATGAACATGCTACACATTACGTATTCATCTACAGCTCTATAAGAAGATGAACATGTTACACTTTATGTATTCAAGTACAGCTCCATAAGAAGATGAACATGCTACACTTTATGTATTCAACTACAGCTACATAAGAAAATGAGCATGCTACACTTTACGTATTCAGCTACAGCTCCATAAGAAGATGAGCATGCTACACTTTATTTATTCAATTACAGCTTCATAAGCAAATGAGCATGCTACACTTTACGTATTTACAGCTCCATAAGAAGATGAGCATGTTACACATTATGTATTCAACTACAGCTCTATAAAAAGATGAACATGCTACACTTTATGTATTCAAGTACAGCTCCATAAGAAGATGAACATGCTACACTTTACGTATTCAGCTACAGCTCCATAAGAAGATGAGCATGCTACACTTTATGTATTCAAGTACAGCTCCATAAGAAGATGAACATGCTACACTTTACGCATTCAGCTACAGCTCCATAAGAAGATGAGCATGCTACACTTTATGTATTCAACTACAGCTCCATAAGAAGATGAGCATGCTACACTTTATGTATTCGGCTACAGCTACATAAGAAGATGAACATGCTACACTTTACGTATTCAGCTACAGCTCCATAAGAAGATGAACATGCTACACTTTACGTATTCAGCTACAGCTCCATAAGAAGATGAACATGCTACACTTTACGTATTCAGCTACAGCTCCATAAGAAGATGAACATGCTACACTTTACGTATTCAACTACAGCTCTATAAGAAGATGAAAATGCTACACTTTATGTATTCAAGTACAGCTCCATAAGAAGATGAACATGCTACACTTTACGTATTCAGCTACAGCTCCATAAGAAGATGAACATGCTACACTTTACGTATTCAGCTACAGCTCCATAAGAAGATGAACATGCTACACTTTATGTATTCAACTACAGCTCCATAAGAAGATGAACATGCTACACTTTATGTATTCAAGTACAGCTCCATAAGAAGATGAACATGCTACACTTTACGTATTCAGCTACAGCTCCATAAGAAGATGAACATGCTACACTTTACGTATTCAGCTACAGCTCCATAAGAAGATGAACATGCTACACTTTACGTATTCAGCTACAGCTCCATAAGAAGATGAACATGCTACACTTTACGTATTCAGCTACAGCTCCATAAGAAGATGAGCATGCTACACTTTATGTATTCAACTACAGCTCCATAAGGAGATAAACATGCTACACTTTACGTATTCAGCTACAGCTCCATAAGAAGATGAGCATGCTACACTTTATGTATTCAAGTACAGCTCCATAAGCGGTTGAGCATGCTACACTTTATGTATTCAACTACAGCTACATAAGAAAATGAGCATGCTACACTTTATTTATTCAATTACAGCTTCATAAGCAAATGAGCATGCTACACTTTACGTATTTACAGCTCCATAAGAAGATGAACATGCTACACATTATGTATTCAACTACTCTATAAGAGATGAAAATGCTACACTTTATGTATTCAACTACAGCTCCATAAGAAGATGAACATGCTACACTTTATGCGTATTCAGCTACAGCTCCATAAGAGATGAACATGCTACACTTTACGTATTCAGCTACAGCTCCATAAGAAGATGAACATGCTACACTTTACGTATTCAGCTACAGCTCCATAAGAAGATGAGCATGCTACACTTTATGTATTCAAGTACAGCTCCATAAGAAGATGAACATGCTACACTTTACGTATTCAGCTACAGCTCCATAAGAAGATGAACATGCTACACTTTACGTATTCAGCTACAGCTCCATAAGAAGATGAGCATGCTACACTTTATGTATTCAAGTACAGCTTCATAAGAAGATGAACATGCTACACTTTACGTATTCAACTACAGCTCCATATAGAAGATGAGCATGCTATACTTTATGTATTCAACTACAGCTCCATAAGAAGATGAACATGCTACACTTTACGTATTCAGCTACAGCTCCATAAGAAGATGAACATGCTACACTTTACGTATTCAGCTACAGCTCCATAAGAAGATGAGCATGCTACACTTTATGTATTCAAGTACAGCTTCATAAGAAGATGAACATGCTACACTTTACGTATTCAACTACAGCTCCATATAGAAGATGAGCATGCTACACTTTATGTATTCAACTACAGCTCCATATAGAAGATGAGCATGCTATACTTTATGTATTCAGCTACAGCTCCATAAGAAGATGAACATGCTACACTTTACGTATTCAACTACAGCTCCATATAGAAGATGAGCATGCTATACTTTATGTATTCAACTACAGCTCCATAAGAAGATGAACATGCTACACTTTACGTATTCAGCTACAGCTCCATAAGAAGATAAACATGTTACACTTTACGTATTCAGCTACAGCTCCATAAGAAGACGAGCATGCAACACTTTATGTATTCAACTACAGCTCCATAAGAAGATGAACATGCTACACTTTACGTATTCAGCTACAGCTCCATATAAAGATAAACATGCTACACTTTATGTATTCAGCTACAGCTCCATATAAGGATGAACATGCTACACTTTACGTATTCAGCTACAGTTTCGAAAAAGAATTAAATCATTTTGTTTGTGTTGGGAAAGCAATTTACTTTTGATTTTCTTTCAAGAATTCATTTAAACGTTTCGCTATTTTGAATGTTTTGTTGCCTAGAAGAAAATGTGAATCCTCTTAGCATTCCCTTCTTCACCTTAATATCATGGTTCTCGTATGCATATACCCATTGGAAACTTTTGTGGGTTGAGAGAATTCGTTGATCTCTCCTTTTACCGCCGGTCTCCGTGGAACAAGCACGTGAGACGCGTGCGCTCGACCTGATTCCTTTTCGCTTCGCGAGTCGTACTCTGCACTTTGGCGCGTGCTGCTAATGAGACTAGCGGGTAGGAATTTTCAATAATGGAAAGCTGAACGCGCGAGGCGCTCGGCGAGCAGCTAATAATGGGAAGGAATGCAACAACCGTTGATTTTAGACAATATGCTTGCAGCAATATTTTGGCAGCCATGGCGTCAAATATCCTAACAATCAATAAAATCCTTCTCTAAATCGGTCCTTCCTTTCACGCTGAGGCTTTGAACCTGTCATAAAGCTCATCACGAAACAGGAATGTACACTGGATGTGTGTTAGTAATTTGGGTTCCTAGGAAAACATATAAACCTTAGAGCTCCGTCATATTACCAGCATATACATACATACACGTATCTCTGTAATATAGCTTTTGATTATATCTCACCCAACGTAAAATTTATAATAATCTTTGTGAAAAGCAGTCAAAATCTAGATTTATGATGTCAGAAAATAGGAGATGACATCCGTCATATTACATTGACATGTTGAATGTATAAACATATATGAAACCAAGCTGGGCGGTATATAGGCCGGTAGCATATCTAGCTTAAAAGTATTTGTGACGTGGTTGATATAACCTAGAAGAAAATAAATAAAATATCGAGTCATGATCCTTATAAAGGACACAGAATCAACAAATAAACAGGTCAATATACTCAGTTATGCATGGCATAGAATATACACACGTGGGCTAAAAAATAACTACACGTGATTTGGTATTTAATATTTCTAACTAGAAAGTGACCCAAGCTTAAATGGACATGTCACAGAGCCCTAGTTTATATCACTAACATTCACTGTTTGTTCCGTTACTCTTAAGACAATACTTCTATAATAAGTCAATAAGTGAAATTGTGGACCATGTTCAACGAACTCTAACCTTGGAATTTCCCAATCCTTATCTCAGTACGCTAGCCACTAACTTGTAGTTACTCTAATATAGATAAAAAGATGAAAAATGAATATGTTACAAATAAACAAGAAACGTATCAAGGGTATAAAATGACTGACATCTTGATAAAAGTACAAAGTTTCCGTGAAAAAGTCTAGAAGGCATCTCAAGATGTCTGGTATGGGCATTAAAACGTATATTTAAAATAAAGTAGAGAGCAACGTTTCGACCTTCTTAGGTCATCTTCAGGTTAACTCAACGATGTAAATGGAATAAAGTCTACACCGATAGCTTCACACGTCTCTTGTTACCACTCAAACTAAGCCTGTCTGCATGCTACACCTTTGGCTTCACACGCCTCTTGTTACCACTCAAACTAAGCCTGTCTGGCATGCTTGTTACACCTTTGACTTCACACGCCTCTTGTTACCACGAAAACCTTTGTTTCTATTACCTGTCGGCATGCTACACCCTGGGCCTTCACACGCCTCTTGTTACCACGAGGCTAAATTACCATCGGCGTGCTGCTACACCTTTGCCTTCACACGCCTCTTGTTACCACGAAAACTAAGTCCTGTCTGCATGCTACACCTTTGGACTCTACGCGATCTCTTGTTTACCACGAGAGCTAAGCCTGTCTGCATGCTGCACCTTTGACTTCACGCCTCTTGGTTACCACGAAAACTAAACCTGTCGGCATGCTACGCCTTTGACTTCACACGCCTCTTGTTACCACTCAAACTAAGCCTGTCTGCATGCTACACCTTTGGCTTCACACGCCTCTTGTTACCACGAAAACTAAGCCTGTCGGCATGCTACACCTTTGGCTTCACACGCCTCTTGTTACCACGAAAACTAAGCTACACCTTTGGCTTCATACGTCTCTTGTTACCACGCAAAGTACAGTCATGTGAAAAGTTAGGACACTCTATGAAAGCCTATGTATTTATGTAACATTTTGGATATATAAATATTTAATCTCAATTTTAACAAAATTGAGAGATTATAGGAATATAACTAAACAATTAAAACTGAAGAAATGACTTTTCAAGTTCTTCTGTAAATGTAATTCTACAAAAATGCATATTCTAACTGAGGAAAAAGTTAGGACACCCCCACATTTATTCCCACTTAAAATGGCTCAACTCACACACAGGTGTATCACACCAGGTGCACATGATTATAGGATCATTACTCAGCATATTGAATGAGGTTTGCCCTATTTAAACCTCAGACATTTAGTTTGGTGTGCTCCTGACTGTTGAAGTGAGATTTAGCACCATGGTGAAAGCAAAAGAGCTGTCTCAGGCCTTCAGAAAGAAAATTATAGCAGCTTATGAGTCTGGTAAGGGATTTAAAAAGATCCCAAAAGAGTTTGAAATCAGCCATTCCACTGTCCAGAAAATAGTCAACAAGTGGACGGCTTTCAAAACAACTGCCAACATGCCCAGGTCTGATCGTCCAAGCAAATTCACTCCGAGAGCAGACCGCAAGATGCTAAAAGAGGTCTCCAAACACCCTAACATGTCATCACGGGACCTACAGCAGGCTCTGGCTACTGTTGATGTGAAAGTGCATGCCTCTACAATCAGAAAGAGACTGCACAAGTTCAACTTGTATGGGAGATGTGCAAGAAAGAAACCTTTGCTCTCTGAGAGAAACATCAAGGCCAGACTGAAGTTTGTCAGAGAGAATGTAGACAAAGACCAGGACTTCTGGAATAATGTTCTTTGGACAGATGAGCCCAAAATTTAATTATTTGGACACCATAACAGGGGACATGTTTGGCGTAAACCAAATACAGCATTCCAGGAAAATAACCTCATAGCAACTGTGAAGCATGGAGGTTGAAGTGTCATGGTTTGGGGCTGCTTTGCTGCAGTAGGACGTGGACAGCTTACAATCATAGAATCCCCCATGAATTCTACTGTGTATCAGAGGATGCTTGAGGATCATGTGAGACCATCTGTACAAAAATTAAAGCTGAAGTGGAACTAGACTCTGTAACATGACAATGACCCAAAACATACCAGTAAATCCACCAAGGACTGGCTGAAAACTAAGAAATGGAGAGTCCTGGAATGGCTGAGGCAAAGCTTAGGTCTTAATCCCATTGAGATGCTGTGGGGTGACTTGAAACGGGCTGTACATGCAAGAAACACCTCAAACATCTCACAGCTGACAGAATTCTGCATTGAGGAGTGGATCACACTTTCTTCAGACCGATGTCAGAGACTGGTAGATGGCTACAAGAAGCGTCTCACTGCAGTTATTTCAGCCAAAGAGGGTAACACTAGCTATTAGGGGGTAGGGTGCCCTAACTTTTTTCTCAGTTAGAATATGCATTTTTGTAGAATTACATTTACAGAAAATCTTGAAAAGTCTTTTCTTCAGTTTTAATTGTTTAGTTATATTCCTATAATCTCTCAGTATTGCTGAAATTGAGATATATCTATATATCCAAAAATGTTTCAAAAATACACAGGCTTTCATAGGGTGCCCTAACTTTTTCACATGACTGTAAGCCTGTCTGTAATCTAAGTTACCACCATGTCTGCATGCTACATGTTGCCACTTAAACTAGTGATCACTCAGACCGTAATGAGTTAGTATTGTTCTCTTTTGTAGGTTTTTAAGTTGGTGTTCCAACACTACGTCAGTAGCTACTTGTAACACAGACGATGACTCTAGGATAGAAACACATTACCCTTTTCAGCATATAATGACCGATTTCTGTACTGCTGTATGGTTACAGATTCTGATGTACATTTAATCTCTTGTATAGCTTCATGCATCAGAAGAACATGAAAATCAAATCGAGACAATTGTCGTACAGATGGGAATAAATAGGAATAAAAACTGGCCAGACTGACTGATACCAGACACACATTAAAATCAGGAACTGGGCCTTTGACTGACGGATAAAACACGTAGAGCAAGACGGAGAAACAGTGATGTTCTAAGTGAATTACATGTAAGAAAGGAAAATGTAAAAGTGGTTGTCGTTTCACTAAATCTTTATCACGTGAAATAACCATGCCATCTTAACGACAGGCCAATATAAAATAACAGTATGTATAACCCCAAGTGAGTACAGAATATTTGTTTGTTTGTTTTGTTTGTTTTTGAAATTCGTACAAAGCTACTCGAGGGCTATCTGTGCCAGCCGTCCCTAATTTAGAAGTGTAAGACTAGAGGGAAGGCAGCTAGTCATCACCACCCACCGCCAACTCTTGGGCTACTCTTTTATCAACGAATAGTTGGATTGACCGTCACATTATAACGCCCCCACGGCTGGGAAAACGAGCATGTTTGGCGCGACTCGGGCGTGAACCCGCGACCCTCAGATTACAAAGCGCACGCCTTAACGCGCTAGGCCATACCAGGCCAAGTACAGAATAACAGTATGTATAACTGACTACAAGTGAGTACAAAATAACAGTATGTATAACTGACTACAAGTGAGTACAAAATAACAGTATGTATAACTACAAGTGAGTACAGAATAACAGTATGAATAACCACAAGTGAGTACAGAATATAACAGTATGTATAACCACAAGTGAGTACAGAATGACAGTATAACTGACTACAAGTGAGTACAGAATAACAGTATGAATAACCAGAAGTGAGTACAGAGTAACAGTCTATATAACTAGAGACGAGTATAGAACCAAAGTATTTATAAACAAAGGTGAGTTCAGAATAACAAGTTGTGTAACCACAGGGATTATAGAATAACAGCATGTATAACCAGATGCGAGTACATCATAGAATTCACGTGGTATACATTTACCAAAATTTCCGTTCAATGATATCTATAGCTATTATGCAATGTAGAATTAATGTGTCACCAATGTTTCTGTTTAGTGATTTCTTATTATAAAATATAATGCATCACGGAAAGATAGAAAACGATGTTACTTCACAAAAAGCTAAAAACTGGTAATGGAAATAAAACTTAAAAGATCTGTAACATTCAGAGTCATTCACCATCTAGGTTTCTTGTTTACTTAGTCAAAGCTACAAAGGAAGCTAATTCCGCTTAAGAGCGTAATTGCCAGTACGTGAACTTATTAAGAAACCGCCAGGGGGCCAATTGAAAATTTAATACGAAGTTTAAAACTAATGATACGTAATTAAAAGTTGAAACTATACCATACAACAACATAATATATATATCTACTTATATTTCAACAAGACTGGCAAACTAGTTATTTCATGTTTATGTGGTGTTTGAAGCGACATCTAGTGGTGTTTTGTTAGTTTACATGTGATGGTAATATTGTAGAAAATAAACTAACATGTGAATAAAAATAGCTGAATAATCAACAATGTGGTAAATACGTCAAAAACGTATTTTATTAACCAGTAAAACAGTCTGGTGTGATAGATATAACATCAGTACTCTGATATGGTAGATATCACATCAGCAATCAGATGTGATAGATATAAAACCAGTAGTCTGGTGTATTAGATACCACACCAACTCTCTGATGTGGTAAATATTACAAAAGTAATCCGATAAGGTACATATTACACTAGTATTATAATGTGATAGATATCACACTAGTAATCTGATGTGGTAGATATCACACTAGTAGTTTGAGGTGGTAGATATCACACTAGTAATCTGATGTGGTAGATATCACACTAGTAGTTTGAGGTGGTAGATATCACACTAGTAGTTTGAAGTGGTAGATATCACACCAGTAGCCTGACGTGGTAGATATCACACTAGTAGTTTGAGGTGGTAGATATCACACTAGTAGTTTGAGGTGGTAGATATCACACTAGAAGTTTTAGGTGGTAGATATCACACTAGTAGTCTGATGTGGTAGATATCACACTAGTAGTTTAAGGTGGTAGATATCACACTAGTAGTTTGAGGTGGTAGATATCACACTAGTAGTTTGAGGTGGTAGATATCACACTAGTAGTTTGAGGTGGTAGATATCACACTAGTAGTTTTAGGTGGTAGATATCACACTAGTAGTCTGATGTGGTAGATATCACACTAGTAGTTTAAGGTGGTAGATATCACACTAGTAGTTTGAGGTGGTAGATATCACACTAGTAGTTTGAGGTGGTAGATATCACACTAGTAGTTTGAGGTGGTAGATATCACACCAGTAGTTTGGGTGGTAGATATCACACTAGTAGTTTGAGGTGGTAGATATCACACTAGTAGTTTGAGGTGGTAGATATCACACTAGTAGTCTGATGTGGTAGATATCACACTAGTAGTTTAAGGTGGTAGATATCACACCAGCATTCTGTTGTGGTAGATATCACAACAGTAGTCTGATATGTTAGATATCACACTAGTAGTTTGAGGTGGTAGATATCACACTAGAAGTTTTAGGTGGTAGATATCACACTAGTAGTCTGATGTGGTAGATATCACACTAGTAGTTTAAGGTGGTAGATATCACAACAGTAGTCTGATATGTTAGATATCACACCAGTAGTCTGTTGTGGTAGATATCACACCAGCAGTCTGATGTGGCAAATTTCACAACAGTAGTCTGATGTGATAAATATCACACCAGTAGTCTGGTATGGTAGATGTCACACTAGTAGTCTGATATGTTAGATATCACACCAGTAGTCTGTTGTGGTAGATATCACACCAGCAGTCTGATATGGTAGATATCACATTAGTAGTCTAATATGGTAGATATCACACTAGTAGTCTGTTGTGGTAGATATCACACCAGCAGTCTGATATGGTAGATATCACACCAGCAGTCTAATATGGTAGATATCACACTAGTAGTCTGATGTGATAAATATCACACTAGTAGTCTGATATGTTAGATATCACACCAGTAGTCTGTTGTGGTAGATATCACACCAGCAGTCTAATATGGTAGATATCACACCAGCAGTCTGATATGGTAGATATCACACCAGCAGTCTAATATGGTAGATATCACACTAGTAGTCTGATATGGTAGATATCACACCAGCAGTCTAATATGGTAGATATCACACTAGTAGTCTGATGTGGTAGATATCACACCAGCAGTCTGATATGGTAGATATCACATTAGTAGTCTAATGTGGTTCATATCACACTAGCAGTCTTATGTGGTCGATGTAATACCAGCAGTCTGATGTGGTTATGTAACACGAGCAGTCTGATGTAGTTCATATTATACTAGCAGTCTGATGTGGTTCATATCACACTAGCAGGCAAATGTGGATTCATGTACACTGCAGCTATTATTGATAACAGGGAAGACGCATAACAGTCGAAATGTTCCCGATAATTCTAGATTTAAAAATAAGAGTAAGGTAAACCTTTTAAAACGTTAAACATTCTACAACTCTGCGGTAAAAACACTCACAGTACGTTTTAATCAGTTACATATCTTTCTCCCGCCTTCAAGTCAACAGACCACTCCAATAAGAGAAAAAGTGCCCGGGCTTCCAATTTCTATCGCTTTAGTGTCAGTAAAACGAAGAAAACAAAAAGTGAGACTGGTTTGGTGGTGGTGGTGTGTGTGTGTGTGTGGGGTGTTACATACATATAGTGATTACTAGTGAGAACACTAGTCCTAAACCGTGTTCTCACACGCTTGAAAGACCACTTATTAAATGTCGCATACCGATGAACAGTCTTTCCCTCCTGTCTTGCCATGGCTGGCTTACAAACATCAACATGTACTTCTGATGCTCAACGAACCAAGAAACCCACTGGGCGAGAACTGCTATTTACCGCTACAAGATAATGCAGTTTCGGGTTCTGTCAGGGGCCTTAGGAGACACAAACGCAATGACAGCGCACCTTTTAAAGCATCGTTTAGGCTAATCAGCAGTCTTTCGATACTGTGGGGAATAATGAAATCAACAGTGATTACAAGCCCTCAGAGCATGCCTACAAAATTACGCATTGTCAGCGATTAAGAAGTATCCAGCGCTCCGCTGTCGACATCTCTATCCACACATGGAAACAGAGTAACCATGTCATACAGTCATTTACAGGAAGTATTAGGGACACTGGTAGTATCCCTGTCGGTGACGTCACCGACGTGTAACAAAGAACTCTTGAGTTCGGAAAACCCTCCTGCTTTCTGGGCGGTTTCCTGATTGTGAAGAGGTTGGCGTGGCATGAAGTGTTTGATAAATACAGACACTGAATCACATATCATCTTTTATCCGGGGAACAATGGCTCTGTAACATCTTTCTAGTTTAGTACAAGAATATGCCTCTATAACTAACATAGTGTAAAGAAAAGACGGTGGAACGTCTTACTGGAAAACTAACGGACGCGGCTGCTGCACGTGTGCCCGTTCTGGGTCGACCACTTCTCTACAATATTGAATTTACCTTTCAAATACTCAGCCGTTTCTTCCCATGGCGCAACCAGTACTTATAATTTTGCTTCAATAATAGTTAGCGACCTACGCTGCTCGATATTTCTATGCTTCAAATTTCAAACTGTTTTCTAAACGTCTAAAGTAACATCCGAAACTGTGAATATATTTTAGTGAGTTTATTCAAAATAAAGGCAAATTTCCACTTTATAATTAACGTTCTCACGAAGTAGAAAAGCTTCTGATCATACTGAATATTGCCACGAAGTATATAACACAGTTTTATAATTACCCATATTTTTTTTAATATTAACTATTCAATACAGTCTCCAT
Organism: Tachypleus tridentatus; assembly: GCF_004210375.1. Lineage (NCBI taxonomy): Eukaryota > Metazoa > Arthropoda > Merostomata > Xiphosura > Limulidae > Tachypleus > Tachypleus tridentatus. Next base: position 29,129,040 of record NC_134828.1, on the reverse strand, counting down.
TCAGAATTTGGCCAGGTAGTTGGGGCGCTGGGCTCGTAATCTGAGGGTCGCGGGTTCGAATTCCTGTCTCTCCAAACATGCTTGCCCTTTTAGCCGTTAGGACATTATAATGTTCCATCAATCCCACTGTTCGTTGATAAAAGAGTAGTCCAAGAGTTAGCGATGGGTGGTGATAATTAGTTGCCTTCCCTCTAGTCTTACAGACAGTCCTCGTGTAGCTTTGCACGAAATTCATTAACAAACGAAACATTTAAAATCATTATTTATATGACATATACGACACACTTTTCTTTTTAAAATCATTGTTTATATGACATATACGACACACTTTTCTTTTTAAAATCATTGTTTATATGACATATATGACATATACGACACACTTTTCTTTTTAAAATCATTGTTTATATGAAATATACGACACACTTTTCTTTTTACAATTATTGTTTAAGTATAATATACAACACATTTTTCTTTATAATTCTATTTGCATGACGTATACAACGCAATTTACGTCTACATTAGCGCTTACGTGGTGCATACAACAGTTTTCATTTAAAATTAGCGTTTAAATAATGTACACTAAGTTTAATTTAAGAATAGTATTTACATGACGTATTCAACACAATTTGTGTTTGGAATCAATGTCTACGTAACATGAAGAACCTAACTTACATTTAGGATAAACATTTATGTGACGTGTAGAACACAGTTTTCATTTAGGATTAGCGTTTGCATGATGTAACAACATTGATTTTATTTAGAATTAACGTTTACATGATGTATACAACACAGTTTTTATTTAGAATTAGCGTTTACATGTTCTATGTAATACAGGTTTTATTTATAATTATGTTTGCGTGACATATACAACACAATTTACATTTAGATTAGCGTTTACACGATGTATTTAACACTGATTGTATTGAAAATTAGCGCTTACATAAAGTATACAGGAAATATACAGCACGACTCTTATTTAAAATTAGCGTTTATATGAGGTAGACTATACAACTTTTATATAGAGTTACGGTTTAAATCTTGTATGGAACACAATTTTTATTCAGAATAAGCGTTTAAATAAAGTAAGCATCGTAGTTTTTATTTAATATTACTGTTCGTAACACAGATTTTTACAGAATTATTGTTTACATAAAATATACCAATTACTATCTCACAGTCAGATTTACAATTCTATTAATCAATATCATGTGACACTCGAATTTCATCTGTCAAAATTGGGAACAGACAGTTTCGAATTTTAATTAATCATATTCAAATAATAGTCAATTTTCAAAATGTATTAATAAATAGCATAAGAGATTGTTATATATATATATAATTTTACTCTTACAACCGTGTTATAGCTATAGTTATAAAACTTACTTAACCACATACCGTGTTTCTCCGAAAATAAGACAGGGCTTATATTAATTTTCACTCCAAAATATGACACTAGGACTTATTTTCGGGGGATGTCTTATTTTGATATATTAAAAAAATGAAGTTACAAAGTAAAACTATTAAACTAACCATTTAAAATAAACTATTATTAAACTATTAAACTAACTGATTAATACTTAAATAAACTAATTAACTAACTATTAAACTAATTAATAAATTAATTTTTTTTATTTCTTTCCTCTTCCTGCCACTCTTAACTAGGGCTTATTTTATGGGTAGGGCTTATATTAAAACTATCCCCAAAAATCACACTAGGTCTTATTTTATGGGTAGGTCTTATTATCGGAGAAACACGGTAGTAACACATTAGTTACGCTATACTATACACGTTGGGGGCAAACTCTTTATATCATACAAGCAAGTTATCTATCTATCTTGCAACTTGTTGAAATTCAACTTTTAATCTAGTGGTTTACTAAATAATACAACCCGTACACGTGATGTATTTGCACATAGAACGAGCCACTGACTGTGGTTACAATGTTTAATTACAAAAAACCTAGCGATGCAGAATACTAGTTAAGTCTCTCCAATCTGTAAGTAGATTTTGCACGTGACGTATCCTTGAGGCACCCTGCCGGGATCAAACTCTCCACCGCTGCGCCATCTGGACCAACCAAACGACATTAAACCGCCATGTTTAGACGCGTATTGATAGGCTAATATCACGGATCAGTAGTCGATGATACTCCTTTGGGATTCATTAGCGTTAAACCATCATCCTCTCAAAATATTTGCTGCAATTCCCGTGCTTTTCCTTTGTGCTCTCTGTTGCCTATTTTGAAAGGCCGAGAAGAACGCGAAGTGCGTGTACAGAACTTTGATATAACAAACTCCCAGAGCTCTAAAGAGCGTAAGTAACGAGCCTACAAAACAGCTATCGTTCTGAGAGGTTCCAGCTCTTCAATCCGGTCCCTAGGGCTAATTCACCTTTTCATGGCGTGATCTGTTTGCAAACAAACGACTACACGATCACAATGGATCTGGTCCTGAAGAGACCACGAGTCCGAACCACTCAGGTGGGACGGCGTTACTGGGCTATACATGTTTATAAGTAATTCCCAATAATAATAAAAAAAAAAAACGATCCGGGTTGAGCTCCGTTTCTCCTATACAAGATACAAAACCAAAACCTCTCGCCAAGAAAATGATTCGAAGAAAAACATCTAAGTGGAAACAGATTTCGTGTCACTCAAAGTCTAAATGTTGGGAAGATAGAAACGACAATACTTCTGTCCTGCTTCTTTCCTGGGTTTCAGGATATGTAAAACTCTAACATAGTGACTGCTTGTCTTGCCCTTGTGTACGAGATTATACTAGCAGTAAAATATTTCATGTCTGTTTCTCGTCTCTTCGACAGAGCTGAGATACAGAGAAAGAAGAAACCTCCTACAAAGATCTGACAATGTGCTTTTGTCATCAGATCGATATCCTGTGAATATTAGGATCGTTTTTAAGGCCTTTTTCGTTGAGATATTCTTGTACACACTGTTATTTTGCTATGAAATAATTTATCCGAAAACGGTCCGAAGGCCACCAGTATGGTCAGATCTATTAACCACTTGCACTGAAATACAGTAGAGTGTTACCTGTCAGTTATTCACTAGATGGTCGGGTGGTTAGGGCGCGCGACTCGTAATTTGAGGGTAAAGGGTTTGAATCCCGGCACATCAAAATCTATTAGTGTGTCAAATTTGAAAAGTCTATAAAGTTAAGTTTTCCATCTAATAAAGTTCGTGCTTTCCGTGCAAAAGGCATGGTCAGGTAATTAGATGGATCCCCGTCACACCAAACATGCTCACCCTTTCAGCCGTGTGAGCGATATAATGTGACGATCAATCCTACTATTCGTTGTTAAAGAATAGCCCAAGAGATGGCGGTGGGTGGTAATGACTAGCTACTTCCCCTCTAGTGTTACACCACTAAATTACGGACGGCTAGCGCAGATAGCTCTTGTGTAGCTCTGAGTTAAATCCAAAACAAACAAATATTCAACAGAAGCCAAAATGACGTCTCATAAGGAACACCTAACATTGCAATTTTTACTGCCGTGACTATTGTGAAACGTGTGCATGCCATGAATACGAGTAGAATTATGTATTCTGTAGATTATAACAAAGCATGACATATGAACTTGAATAATAATTTGGGTTTTATCTACCCTTGACAAAGAACACATTCGTGGACTACATGGAAGTAAATGTAGTTTAATATTTTTATTTGCCCTCATTTTATTTCCGGTCGTGAATGCAAAGAAAGTTAATAAACCGATCTTCCGCTAGGTGAAGTGCTCTTTCATACTTTGCTTTCCATTTGTAAATTCAAAGATAAAGGAAATAATTTCCATTTCTTTATACAGGATACAAGTATATTCAAACCAGTTGGTTACTAGAGTATCGTGTGATTTCTATAATTACTGGATACGTGTCGTTGATTAAAACAAGAAACTGTTACATTATTTTCTCACTTTTGTTGCTACAGGATACGTGTCTTTGTTAAAACAGTAAGCAAGGTTACGAAACTTAAAATATTCAAACTAAATTATTACGTAGATGTAATGCCATCTAGTGACAGATTTAATAAATTATGTGTGTTTATGTACATTTTACCAACAAATTATTTTCCTACGATCCTCTCTACACAAATCGGTCTGTTTTTTTTAACTAAAAAGATGTTTATGAAGTTTTGTAGGCTGTTAATGTTCTTTTAACAGGAAAAACCATTACTGATGCTGCCATCCTGCCTAAGGTTGGTTGAAGATGTCATCTATGGATTTCAACTTTATTTTGTTTTTCCACCTGACGATGGTTCCTGGAATCTAATGATGGCCCTTGATGTTATTTGTTGGTTGAAACTGTATTTTACTTTTCCCTTGTTGGTGGTTCCTGATTGCACATGTCGATTTTATGGGTGTTTTATTTCACTTACCTGATGATGGTTCCATATGGTACATGTCGATTTTATCTGTTTTTCCCCACCTGGTGGTAACTCTCTGAGTTTCATTTTCTTTAGTGTATTATGTTTATATGTCACATGTTATAAGATTAACACTAGGTATCAGCACAATTTTTGGCTGTTCAGGAGTTTGGGAACTTAGGTATAAGTAGATCCTTCTACTAACATTCTGTTCAAAAGCGAATTATATTATATATTAGATAAATAATTACGTGTTTTCAGGATACAACATCAGATTTAATTTTTTTTCTTACGATTAGGAAAATATAAAAACAACAACAAAAAAATAAAAGAAAAGTGTATTGGTACTAAAACAATACGAAATGTAAAATATTCATAATGTATCCACATGTTACGCAATGCTGTCTCCTTTTATCGTTACAGGAAGTGCACAACACAAACCTTGGAATAAAAACATAAGACTTTTAAATACTGTTCTCTGTTTTCTAGAGTAAAACAAAAAAAGATGGGATTTGGTATTGAACCTATATTTTAAGTGTTACAAAGCTTTCCCTTTGAAACAGGAGTTTATAAGTTCCCTTGGTCATTACTGCCTGAAACACGTATATATGAAAGATGTGTTTCTATCTTTGACGTCGTATAAGTACCCAAACAATGGGTTTCTGGTGCATCCAGTTTTCGTCTTTGATGTTTTCTCTAATTTCCTCGCAGGGGTGAAAGTTTTTACAAATCCATTCTGAGATATTACTTTCATCAATGTAGAAAGTTCGTCCAGCTTATCAACTTGACCATCTGCTTCAGACATATGATAATACGCACCTAACCCAAACCTTGTCGGCCATAGACAGATGGTACTAAATACCTTATACAAACCTTTCCTCCTACAGAAAAATGGTACTAAACACCTTATGTAAACCTTCTCTGCTACAGACAGATGATACTAGAAACTTGCGCAAACTACGTCTGTTGCAGATAGATGATATTAAATACCTTATCTAAACCTTGTTTACTCCAAACAATTCACACCGAATACCTTGCAAAATCTTGTCTGCTACAGTATGTCTCACCCAAACTTCGTCTCATACAAACAAATGGTATTAAGTACCTTACTTGAAACCTATGTTTCTAAATACAACTCATACTACTGATACTAGACAACTTATGCTTTACCCAAACCTTGTCTACTACAAACAGATAGAATTTAATACCTTACCGAAACCTTGTCTGTTGTTGACAGACAATAGTAGCCAATTTATCTAAACTATGTTTGCTAAAAACAGGGAATACTTGACACCTGACTCAACTGGTATTGAAAAGCTTATTCAAACTTTGCTGCGGAAGGTGTTTAATACCATCTGTCTGTAGTAGTCATTGTTTTGGTAAAGTATTTAAACCATCTGTCTGTAGCAAAGTTTAAATAAGCTTTTTAGGTGATGGTACTAAATACCTTACCGAAACAATGACTGCTACAGACAGATTGCACTAAATACCTTACCGAAACAATGTTTGTTTGTTTGTCTTTTGAATTTCGCACAAAGCTACTCGAGGACTATCTGTGCTAGCCGTCCCTAATTTAGCAGTGTAAGACTAGAGGGAAGGCAGCTAGTCATCACCACCCACCGCCACCTCTTGGACTACTCTTTACCAACGAATAGTGGGATTGATCGTACATTATAACGCCCCCACGGGTGAAAGGGCGAGCATGTTTGGCGCGACGGGGATGCGAACCCGCGACCCTCATATTACGAGTCGCACTCCTTAACATGCTTGGCCATGCCGGGCTTCGAAACATTGACTGCTACAGATAGTTGGTACTAAATACCTTACCGAAACATTAATTGCTACAGAGAGATGGTACTAAATACCTTACAGAAACGTTGACTGCTTGAGAGAGATTGTATTAAATACCTCACCGAAACGTTGACTGCTACAAAGAGATTGTATTAAATACTTTGCTGAAACATTAACTGCTACAGACAGATTGTATTAAATACCTCACCGAAACATTGACTGCTACAGACAGATGGCACTATATATCTTACCCAACCTTGTCTACTACACAGCGATGTTACTGTAGGTTTTACCCAAACCTTGTTTGATACAAGCAGATGGTATTAAATATCTTACTCAAAACGTGTTTACTAAAGACAGGTGACACGAGACATTTCACCCAAACCTTATCTACTACGGGCAGTTGGTACGAAAACCAAACCCAAGCTTTGTTTTCTACAAGCAGATGGTACTAGATACCATGTCTATATTTTTTTTTCTGATAGAGACAGATGATATTAATTTCCTTATCCATATCTTGTCTACTGTAGACAGGTGGTATTAATCGCCTTTATCGATTCTTGTGTGCTACACATTTTGATAAGAGTTAAGAAAATAGATCTTTGCATTCCAGATAAATATAAAATAACGTGTTTTTTATTTAAATATCTGTCTGTGCACTACAGACAGTATACTGAACATCGATAAAAGAATTGAACAAGAAAACTTTAGTGTCTTTTTGTTAGTTTAATGTAAAATGTTGATTAGGCTAAGGAGTTTGATTGTTTTTGAATTTCGCGCAAAGCTACATGAGGACTATCTGCGTTAACCGTCCCTAATTTAGCAGCGAGAAACCAGAGGAAGGCAGCTAGCCATCACCAATCACTGCCAACTCTTGTGCTGCTCTTTTACCAACGAACAGTTGGATTGAACGTACCACTATAACGCTTCCGCGGCTGAAAGGGCGAACACATCCGGTGTAAGGAAGATTCGAATCCGTGACGAGTGGAATGCCTTAACAACCGAATTATGCCAGACCATGCTCAGAAGCTGATTATTTCAAGTAAAGAAATATCGCAGTTTAAAAAAAAAATTAAAGGTTTTCCACAAACTTTATCACAATATATAGTAATCAGTGGAACTCTGAAAACGCTTCAATAAGCAAACAGAATTAGGGTGTCTGATGATTTCACGCCTCAACTGATAAATAAAGGTAATAGAACGTGTACTAACTGGCTTTAATTTTTTTTTTAAATATAATTCTATTCTGTTAGTATTTAGTTGCTTTTGGTGATGGTAACAATTTTAAAGACGGTGAAAATTTTCAAACTGGTTATTGTATTTTATTAAGAATATTAATAATACAGAAGAAATACTCAAGAAGAAATAAACCTCACGAAACTCGCGGACTTTTATAGAAACTACTTTAATAAACAGCTGTTTAATAAAGTGGCAGGGGATAATATTTAAATGACTTGTGGGAGATTTATTCATCTTTCATGACTACATGACTTTATATGAGACGACGATGTTTGTATAACTTGCGTAAGCTTTCCGCGCGATTCACGAACGTATACGATACGACTATGTTTGTATACATGACGTAAGTTTTCTGTACCGTTCATGGCTTAATGTGATTTGGCTAACGGGTCGTCGAAATAGGCCCTCGCATCTTACAACTAACAACCTACATACAATTCTTATAGCTTCTCGCTAGTCTACTCGTTATGTCGTAGCTGCGTCTAGCAGTCGCGATTGATTTATGCCTTTAGTGTTAACGTTAAATATATCCGCTATGTGGCGCTTGAAACCAGTGTAATATGAGGCGTCAGACCTTTAACGATTCGCCGACGACTTGATTAGTGAAATAGCCGGATGCTAGCAGTAGATTTTTTTATTTTACACCAGCTGCTGTAAGAACATCATTGAATCAAGTTTATGTCTATATTCTCTATATCAGCAGTTCTGTTCGTTCCTGTACCGACATTTTGCCGTAGTTATTACGACGATTAAAACCTTGTCAAGGCACGTGATTCTCTCGTGTATTATTAGAGTATAGGTTGTTGTGTACCTCGCAGTTTCAACGTTCCTTAACTGACGTGGGTTATTCTTCAGAATACAGCCTTCATGGACGAAGGGTAAGAGAAAAGCCGTACTTGATTGAAATATTTAATTTTTTTATATACTTGAAGTTTCTCTCTACGTATATCTTTAATGGATCTTCCTCTGCGAACTTCATCAAAAATTAAAAATATACGTATTAATCCCAACAAATACCTATAGGTGGCGATATGGGGATGCAATAATTGAAATAGGTAGCAAACAATTTCAGAGTTCCAAATTACGCATATAAAAGGTGGCATCGTAAGTTATAACTTTTGTTCATGAAAGTCGTAAATATTGTGTGAAACCTTAGAGTGTTATCGGCGGTCAAAGAACATGTTATGACGCGTCGTGGTTAATCAAATAAGATAAATGATATCGTACGGACATCTAAATGATCTAAGTGAATGATTTCAATCATTTTTTGAGAAAAACAAGACATGTTCGCACCTATTGTATAATTCAAGTGACACATTTGATTCAAATCATGGAGGTATAAATAACATCTTCAATTAATTTTATAAAACGAAACAAACCATAAAAAACAAAGTTTTCGTTCTTTTTTTCTACATTACACTTACGCGAACTTTCTTTTACAGAAGTGTAGACGAAACTAATATGAACTATGCATGTTCAGCACAGAAAATTACGGGCAAAAATTAACATAAACTGTGGAGATTTACCACAGAGTGCAGACGAAATTAACTATTTCTGTAGTAACAACTACCTACACGCATATAATACTACTTCACTAAAGGTTTAGATAGAGATATTTACATTTAGTTTGATTTCTGTATTATTATTGGTTTTATATATTAAAGTGAGTACCACTTTACTGAAGGTTTAGATAGAGATATTTACAGTTTGATTTCTGTATTATTAATGGTTTTATATATTAAAGTGAGTACCACTTTACTGAAGGTTTAGATAGAGATATTTACAGTTTGATTTCTGTATTATTAATGGTTTTATACATTAAAGTAAGTACCACTTTACTGAAGGTACAGATAGAGATATTTACAGTTTGATTTCTGTATTATTAATGGTTTTATACATTAAAGTAAGTACCACTTTACTGAAGGTACAGATAGAGATATTCACATTTAGTTTGATTTCTGTATTATTAATGGTTTTATATATTAAAGTAAGTACCACTTTACTGAAGGTACAGATAGAGATATTCACATTTAGTTTGATTTCTGTATTATTATTGGTTTTATATATTAAAGTAAGTACCACTTCACTGAAGGTACAGATAGAGATATTAACATTTAGTTTGATTTCTGTATTGTTAATGGTTTTATATATTAAAGTAAGTACCACTTTACTGAAGGTACAGATAGAGATATTCACATTTAGTTTGATTTCTGTATTGTTAATGGTTTTATATATTTAAGTAAGTACCACTTTACTGAAGGTACAGATAGAGATATTCACATTTAGTTTGATTTCTGTATTATTATTGGTTTTATATATTAAAGTAAGTACCACTTCACTGAAGGTACAGATAGAGATATTCACATTTAGTTTGATTTCTGTATTATTAATGGTTTTACATATTAAGTAGTAAATTACCACTT